>NW_026606081.1:52407500-54807500 GCF_029834395.1 Sorex fumeus | reverse complement strand
CCAATCACACACTCCCCGGATGAGCAGAGAGAAAAGTCCAGCAGGGATGAGGTGGCGCGTCCTCTCGCGAGGGACTGCTTCGCCTTCTCAGCGATTTTGGGAAGAGGTTACCTATTAAGTGCGAGGAGCTTCTGACTCCACACTTAATGATACTCAAGAAAACCAGCCTGGGCACATGCAGAGACCTGTGGGAGATGCATCGGTCTGAGTTGACTCTAACACTGAAATGTCGGCAATATTACAAATACTAAGTGTGGAAATTTCATAAATTCATGCATGGACTCAGATGTGACTGTTTAAAAATATCTTCAAATTATGCACCGACAAAGTGCATATCTCATCACGGATTATGTTGTGAAAATATATGACCCAATTTTAATTTCAAAAGAGCTGAGTATGTATAATCAGTTTATTTTTATTTGGGCACATATGCATATCATATGCGTGTGTACATACGTACACACATGGGAATACATAGTAAAAATGGCGGCCTCGAGTTCCCTATAATACCTTAGTGACTGGAATCTTTTTTCCCCAAAACAGAATGACAGGCATCCCTTCCCTGAGCCGGGCTCTCCAAGAAGCATTCCAGCACTTTATATTCTTTGATGACTTGTGAAGGCCTGGCAGTTTCCAGCCTGCCTTACTTGTGTTCTTTCAAAATTAACTTTCCTGCCTTAATAAGCCAAAGTGGATTTTTTTTCGTTTCTTTACTTAATTTATTTTATAGCAGTCTTTTCCTTTCTCGGCCACACCCAGCTGACACAGGGCTTACTCGGTGCTCAGCCTAGGTGGGCTGTGTGCAAGGCTGACGTGCTTCCCGCTGTGCTCTGCTTGCCCCCAGGACACTTTACTACTATCTAGATCTCTTTCCTGCCATCTCCTCTCATTGGATGGTGCTCGGGTGACATTGGGCGCCTTTGGGGTTCAGATAAGAGAGCATAGCATTGGAGCAGGGTGGTCTGAGTGGGCTAGGTCCCCTTGTCTGGACTGCAGTGATTTCTGTGCAGGTGTGGGAAGGCATTTCCCCTGCCTCCTTTCTCATCTCACCTCAGCACAGACCGTGCCGTGGAACTGGTGTCTCCATGCAGGAGGAGACCCTCCCTTATTTTTCTGCCAATGGCCACTTGGATATTCCTGTCTGCATTTGTGGGCCATGCAGTGCAGAGGCAGTGCATGGGGCAGCAGGCTGAGGGGCTGTGGGCGGGAAGCACACACGTGTGTCCCGTCATGTGTGAGGGCCTGATGGTGTCACTCACAGGCCTTGTATAATGCCTGCTGGGAGCTGGCAAAAGATCCTTCTCATGTCAGACTCCACGTTTCCAGGAGTTAGGCGGAAAGATCCACCTCTCGGGGCCACCTGGAAAATAACGATGCATGCATTGAGCCTGGGAACCTGAGCAGAGACATCTGCCCCACCAGTCAAAGAGAGAGCACAGCGGGGAAGGCACTTGCCTTCTGTACAGCCCACCCGGGTTTGATCCCTGGCACCCCATATGGTTCCGGGAGTCATCCCTGAGCACTGCCAGGTGTGGTCCAGATGCCAAATGAGAAGAATCTGTAATTATAATCACAGAGTATCCTGTGCTGATCGCAAGGAAGAGTGCAGTGAGTGAGGGCAGCGAGGCCAGTGGAAGGAGGCCAGTGCCAGCAAAGACTTTACAGCATTCAGTAGGCCATGTGACTGATAGGCGGACTGATGCCCCCTGTGCCTTGTACAGGGGGTGCCTGGCACCTGGTGTGAATGTCCTGCCTGGATTGTTAAATGCAGTCAGATCTGCAATTTAGGAGACGGTGTGGTATTGTCACTCTAGCAGATAGAACAGTGTTTGTGGCTTGGTGAATGGCTGTTTGAAGATAAGTTAGAGCATTGGTGATTGATTTTCCTCTTTCTTTCTTTCTTTCTTTCTTTCTTTCTTTCTTTCTTTCTTTCTTTTTCTTCTTTTTTTCTTTGGTTTCGTTTGTTTTTTTTGTCACACCCAGCGAGCCTTACTCCTGGGTCTGTGCTCACAGGGAACCGTATGGGATGCCAGGAATCGAAACCCTAGTTGGCTGAGTGCAAGGCTAGCACCCTCCATGCTGTGCTGTCATTCCTGCCCGAGGGTGGGCTGCTTTCTATGTGAGCAGAGAGAACTGGAGAAGCTGCTTTTATCTAGACAGTGTCTTTCTCTTGGCGGGACGGAACCCACTGTACTTCCCTTCTGTACTCACTTTGAGGGGATGGTTTTTTTTTTTTAATTTCAATTACAACAATTATTGTTCGCTTTTGAAGTTAGCGACTAAAACGAGAAATCCTTCCTGGGATAGTCCCCTCAGCTACTGTCCCCAGGCCTAGTTGACTCAGACCAGGACAAAACATCTTGGTCTGTCTCATCATCTACATCACCCTTCCTCCCAGTGGGGTGCCCGTCTGGAAGTGGGAGACCCCAGATGCTGCTCCTGCAGCCTGTGCTTTCCGTTGTCGAGTCAGCCCCAGGACCCCTTTATGAAACTGTCTGGACTTGATATTTGCAGCCTTGCCAATTTAGGAACCCGCCCAGAAGGGTGAAAGAAAGCTGATTTCAGGATTTTCCTTATTATTCTTGGGTTGGCCACCAGGCAGCTTGGCTCCCTCCACGTTCCTGTATTTCAAAAGCACCATTCGGGATGTTATCTTCGGGCAAATGCATCTTGTCGGCCTTTCTTTAGTGATTTGAACCCTATCACTTAAAAGTCAGTGGGCCACATGGAAAACTTCTCAGCAGTTCTCCTGCTCCCCCATTCAAATAAATAAACAGAATATATGGCATTTTCCAGCACAGGCCGGCAGACGAGACATCCCATTTCATGCTTCAGCAATCCAACTAAGGAAACAAATATAGATTTTTTTCTTCCCAAATGCCTGCATTTTATAAGGCAAGCTGATGATGGTTCCCATTTCTGCCCTGCCAGAGAAATAAATGCATGACGGAGAGTGTCCACACTCCAAGAGGAAAAGGTCATGTCGAATATTGACTCTGCTAATCAGTTTGACAGAAAGCACATCTCCCACAAATGTGGCATCCCAGCCAGTCTTGTGGGCTGGACGGATGAAAGCCATGTGGAGCACGGCTTCCTGTTAGCTGGGAATAAATTAAATCATGTTCTTTTCTCTTCTTTGCCACTCCGCTGTGAATTCAATTTCCCTGTGGACATGTCTGATGTGTGTATATATATATATATATATATGTATATATATATATATTATTTTTTTAAGGAAGGAGTTAATACATTGCCTTTTATTTTTTATCAGGTAGATAGAATGCTTGCACTTTCTCCCTCCCCGCACCCAGTGCCAGTGAAATAATACAAAAAATTCCAGAGAGAGAGAGAGAGAGAAGAGAAGAGAATCATGGGGTCTGATCATAGAATGACCTTCGAGAGAGGACAGAAGAGTTGATCCTAAACCAGTGGTCCCGGCTCTACCCAGAAATTCCCAGGAGGTGGTGTGACTCTTCAGAGAGAGAAATGTTTTCCCAGATTTTGAGTAGGATGTTGTGCTAAGGTAAAGCCAGCTCTCGGAGTAAATACACGGTCTCAGTAGTCGATCAAAGGAAGAACTACGGAGTGTGGGATGTAGCTTAGCAGCAGAACGTGTGTGAGAACCTGGGCTCAGTTCCCAGCACCCTCACCCCATCCTCGCCAAGAGTTTCATTTTACTCCTCTCAGGCTCGGTCTTGGTGGAGAAATGGAGGTTAGTTGTGGTTGGGCTGGGTCTGGTGTGCTCTGTGGAGTGAAAGTCTCTTGGTCCTGCCGCCTTGGACCTGCAAACTTTCATTGCAGCCTGGGTGGTTCGCATCCAGCCTGGGGATGGCGGAAGAGCGAGAGAGAAAGAAGGAATCCCAGGGAATGTCCTATAGTCCAACCCAGAGGTGGGATGCAGAATGCTGTCTCCATTCTATTGGTCAGGTGCTGCCATGTGACTTTGGAAACACAAAAATAGCTCCTGGCTGGTAGCTGTGAGTATGGGAGACAACCCAGTGCTCAGGAACTACTACTGGCACAGTGCTTGGTGAATCCAGTCCCCTCTTTGGTGCTATCTCTCCAGCCTCTGGTTTCTTTGGAATGATTCAGAATTTTGTTTTTGATTTTGTGCTGCTGATGCTTGGGGGATCCTCCTGGCTCATTGCTCGAGGGTTTGTTTCTGGTGGTGCTCCAGAGAACATGTGTGGCTGGGGATTGAACCCAGGTCATGCACGAGCACAGCATGCATTCAGCAGGGCAAGCTGTCTGTGGGCCCAAGTGGCCAGACTTCTTTTGTTTTGCTTCGTTTTGGGGCACTCTAGGCTGTCCTAAGGGCTTACTGGTCTCCATTATAGATCCCTCCTGGCATGGTTTGAGGGATCCTGTGTGGTTCTGGGTGTCAAACCTGGGTCACTCGTGTTCAAGGCATGGGTCATTCCTGCTGTGTGATCTCTCTGGCCCTGAAGAACCTTTTTATTTGAAGATATCCTTGGATTTGGACCCAGGTCACTTGCATTGACTTATGTTCATCTTTGTTTTGTTGTTTGCTGGGAGTATTTTTTGTGGGCTCCATCTTGTGTTCACCCTTTCTTTAAGGCACTTCAGTCCCTGCTCAGCCCCCAGTGCCACCCCGCAGACTACCTTCGGTTGTACTCGCGCTTAAACTTCTAGGCAAATAGACCATATTGTCAAGTCTGTTTGCCAGGATGGCAATAAGAATGGATTTTCTAAGTCCTTACGAGCCTGAGAAGTTTCTTTGTTGTCTTGACAACTCGACTAAATCGAGTGTTAAGAAACAGGAATGTCAGCTGCTCCTCATACACAGGCAACGTAAAGCAAGCATCAATTCCATTTTTCTTCCACCAAAAAGAAGAGCAATACTTCTACACTCCTCTCCATCTAAGTGGCCCTAGAACAGTTTTTCCTCTTGGAAGAAGGACTGAGCATAAAAAAGAGATCATCAGAGAAGGGACATTTACCAGGCAAGCCTGAGAGCTCGACGTCGAATTCTAGAAATTTTGCATCGTATCACACTAAAGCAAAAGCCATGGCACTAAGAGACGATTATTTGCTATTCTTGCATGTTGTTATCAATGTAGCTTGTGGGAACTTCTGATCTAAAGATGTGCTATTTGGGGGAAAAAGAGAGCCAAAGAGAGCTTTTTGCCCACTTGAGAGAAATCAAAATTACTTGACGATGTTTAATTTTTTTCATGCTGCGTTTGCATACTTAATGTTATCTTGTGTAATCTGTAGTGCATATATTATTTTAAATGCATATATAAAATGTATTATGTATGCGTTATGCTAGTTACATATTTACATAAATATGTGTAAGAATATATACTTATAAGTGTACTTATATATATTTTAATGCACATGTATTTGCACATATACATAGAATATAAGAATACTTAAATGACATATATATAATGCAAGTATCTATAAAATATATAATATAAATAAGCTTTAAGTTAGTTTTAGGGCCTGGTAAGGTTAATAGTGGTAGTGTTGAACTCTTAGATTCAATGAAAAAATTCAGACCCAGTTGATTTTTTTGGTACTGGAGGTTGTGTTTGGGGCTTACTCCTGGCTCTGCATTCAGGGGTCACTCCTGATGGTGCTTAGCAGACCATATGGGGTGCTGTGAATTGAACCAGGGTTCGACTGCATCAGGGCAAATGCCCTCCTGTTATACTGTTGCTCCAGCCCCATCAGTTGATTTTTCCCCCCATTTGAGCAAACATACAGGGGGAGTTGATGCCTCTTTCTCACTTTGGAGGTGCCTGGGAATTGAATTTGGGGCCTGGCTTCCTACGTGCTGGCCAGACACCCTACTGCCAAGCTCCATCCCTAACCTCACGTTGCTCTCGGTCCCATACATATCACATCATACACGATGTCATAATGTGCACTCTCCTAAATTGGGTATCAAAAGTGAGGTCCTTTTGGAAGATACTAGGGCCTGTTTCTCCCATATACATGCCTGAGAAGTACTTTAGATGTTTGAATTTCCATGTTTCCATTCCAGTACTTTGCAGCCCTTCTAACAGTCTCACTTACTGATTTTACCTGCATCTAATTGGTAAAGGAGCAGGTTAGGGTGCTTATTTTGCCAAAGAGCGGGCAATCAGTCTGTGCCAGAGGTAGGATTTTTATCTCAGGCTGGCTCTAAGGTTGGCCTGGTCCTCCCGTGGGCCCGGCACCCACATTTTACCACAGTATTGCACCTCACTCTGCTTCTCTTTCTTTGCAAAGGTCATGTAGATAACCCCACTCAAGGTGCTGACTGACATATCTTCCTGCAGTGCAAATTCTAACCCACGACCCAGTGCTGTTTCCTGACTTTGTCCTGCTTCGACGCATGGGAACTCGAAAGTTCCTTGCAGTGCTGGGTCACAAGATGGTTTTACTCCCCCTCACCCTTGCTTGATGGGTTACATCCTACCTTGCGATCAAGAAACTTTCTAGAGGAAAATGGGTGGATTTGGTTCACCTGACATCAATTGTAATGAAACCTGACTGAGGAGGGGTGGAGGCAGCCTCTGTGCACAAAATAATCCTTCAGGAAAATGGGGGTAAATGGACCCACTTTAAAACTAAAAGCCTTGGTCTTCACCAGGGCAACTCAGAGTGGGACGGGTTGAGTTTCTCTCCCTACCCTAGCAGAATCCCGGAAGCTGAAAACCTCCAGTACCCAATCGCAGCCATACTCAAGGATGCTCTCTACAGGCTCGATGGGTCTCACCCATGAGGGAAACTGCAGAAAAACCCAGGGATAAGGACCTGTGACTGAGATCTCCAAGCCCACTCGGAAGGAGACGGGGCCTCCTCCCATCAGCTTCCTAGTTTTCCAGTAGCTTGACAGTCACACCCACAAACTGCCCCTGGTGCCATATAATCTCATCAACAGCCCAAACCCAGAGACTATGAAATAAAGCTCCCGGAGGAGAGCTACATAGGCCTTACCCATAAGCAAATCTGTTGTATACTATAATATTCTAAATTTAAGAATTCCTGGAGTGCATGGCCACAAATTTGGCCCCATGACCTCTCACACTCTAGCCCACTGATGTACCAAGAGGAGCACACATTTGTTTGGGTTTAACATATATGCTTGTAATCTCTTACACAAGGGCTCAAAAGGCTCCAGGATGAAATACAACAATCTTCACACACTTATGGTGTGTGAAGGTGCACGGTGGTAAGATTGGGGTTTGAATAATAAATGCAATGAATTATTGTGAACAGCTTTATAAAAATAAAATTAAATTAGAAAAGCAAAAAAAAAATACAAACAGTCCTGAAAGCCTTATTCAGGTTGTTGTGTAAATAGAACCTAAATTCATCTGTTTTGAGGGAGGGAACTATCTGGAGGAAAAGCATGGAACCATTGAATGAATACCCATCATGTCAGACCCCTGTAGGTGTTAGAGAGCCCCTGGGTAGTGGGTTAACAGCCCTGCTCCCTGACCCCACCTCTGGGCGCAGTGGTCACTGACCCCCCACTGTGCCCTGGGTTGAACTGCTGGTCCCTAAAGAGCAGATGCTCGCACAGTGGGAAATGTCCTCTACTCTGCCCATCTCTGTTTCCACCCCTGCCTCTGGACATCTACATAGGAGGAGCTTGCTGTGCCCCCAGGTCTGTGTTCCCATGGTGACCTGTCCAGTACTGTGATCTGTTTGCTTCTTGATAACATGGTTTGTTGGAGGCCAGGGGCCAGGAGGTTTCATTTCTGCTCAAGGAGCCTTGCAGACTGGTGCTTCTCAACTTTAATGTGCAAACTTGTCACAGTGCGGTGGAAAGATCCTGAAGGAGGGGGTCCCCAGCAGTGCCCCAGGAGCCAAGTCAACAAGTTCTGAACAAGTTCCCAGGGGTACACTAATGCTGTTGACTTGTAGATTACACTTAGAATACCAGAGGGTATGTTTTTTTGGGGGGGGGGGCGTGAAAGTTGATCTTTTTTTTTGAATGGATAAACCAAGTTGAAAAAACACACACAAAAAAGAAACTTACTATAAAACTCGATTAAACTTTATTTTTGACTCATTTGTAAGCACTTAACAAATTCAGTCTGTGTTATCCTATTCATCACAATATTCTGTAACATCCTTTAACATCCTCCCACATTTTAATATTGTTCACATTTGTCTTCCTGAAGGTCTTTCTTAAGAAACAGAATTTAAGACTCTTCAACCTGGCCTAATAGTGTGTAAATCTTTTGACAATGGTTAAAAATTTAAACCTCAAAAAATAGAATTCTTTTTAAGAAGTTATTTTTGCAGTCCTATAGTGCTGTTTTAATCATTTTACCATTGACTATGCAATAAAGAGAACTTATAGTCATAATGCAAGGAAGTAGAATGTATTCAGAAGTTAATATGTATGAGTAATTGCCTTAGAATGCTGTTGGTCTCGTTAGTATTGAACCAGGTTTAATTATTTATTGTTTTGGTAAAGTTTAGTTGAATGGTAGGGACAGATGTTTGACTTTCACTCACTTCCTGTTCTAGTCCGTATTTACTTATGGGTGTACCACATAAGGCAAATAGTTTACATCAGTTTGGCTTATGAATTCCTAAATTAGTACTTCCACATTATTTTTCTCTACAGCTAAGAAAGATCAAGTATTCCAGAGTGGGAGAGGTTGGGTACCATCCCCACAAAGGCTGAGAATTTTACTTTTAGTATCTCTACTGACATCAAATCAAAAGGCACAGCAAAATCTGCCAGGTCATAAAACATTCAGATAAATGGCCAAGTAGTTAATGGGAACAGCTGGTTGGTTTGATGGTCGTAAGGACCAAATCATTGAACACTGATACAGTCCAACCCGGATCATCAGTCTGATTTACTTACTAATAATGACAAAATGCTGATTCAAGATCACTCATATATATCACTGGTGGGTCCCAGGTTTGCTTTCATTGTTCGCAGACAAATAGAGTATCTGAGCTTCTCGATAACAAGAGCCCATCTGGCTTCTAATCCTGTTCTCGATGAAAAAAAAACAAACAAACAAACACCAAACCAGTTATTATCTCTCTTACAAGTTTCTAGTTTCCTATTTAGACATCACACTCGGCTTTCACGGCAATTTATGGGTCGTTTTAATTTCAAACATGAAATTTTTTATCTTAAGGAGACATGCATTGTGTGTGCTTTAGAGGACCCGAGGGAGCAGAGCAGTGTGCACTGAAAATTCAATTAGCAACAGAACGGGTGGCGGCTTAGGAGCCCGGCTCATCCGGCACACTCGTTTTGGTCTCTTTCCATCTCATTGCTTAGGAACCAAATGTTGCTTGAAATCAAGTTTTATTTTAAATTAGTGTTCAACGTGACCAAGCCAAGAAAGACTCTGGTGTTTGGTTTTTTTTTTCTCCCACCTCCCCCAAATATGTTTCCGTTTTGTATACAGAGAGATTTACAGTCGGCTTTTCCCTGTGTGTAAAATGCTTCATTTGAAAGCTTTGTTACACCACTGGACAGAAGGACGATCTGAGTGGGATTATGAGATTACCTTCCGCTTTCTCCCTGAAAGCAGCAATCACCTGCCGGTGCGGGGGAGAGGGAGTCAGTGTTTAGAATCTGTCTGAATTAGCCAACAGCAGACACAGCACGTGGCTCTCACACACTCTGGGGTTCTTTCTGGCCTCAAGTGGCAAAGCTTGAGGTGCATCTGCACCCCCCTCCAACCGGATCTGAATCTCCAGTTGGCTCAGATGGGCGATTGTTGGTCAGTATGTAGGAGCCCCACACACTCGGAAATGAATTGCCGGACAGACCCACACTGTGCTATCAGGCATTCCAGTAGCCAGAGTTGCGGTTCAGAGATTAGCAGGCTGAGGCAGTGGGCCAGAAGCGGTCAGATGAGAAGCCCTGAATACGATATTGAGGACTTGTGCGGGGCTGGGAGTAGGGGGAGAACCCTCGGGCCTGAGCTCCAATTAGGGCCAAATCGTCCGTCAGCCACTGCCCAGACACTTAGGTGGATCTGATGTAACAAATAGGCGGATGTTCCTGGTGGCGCTGAGCATAAGGGCATGACAACCTAAGACTGTCCCTCTTGCCCTGCCAACATCCTTGTTTTGCTTTGTTTCGGGGGTCACACTCAGCAATGCTCAGGTTACTCCTGGCTCTTGGCACAGGAATCACTCCTGGCGGCACTTGGGGGACCCTATGGGGTGCTGGAGATCGAACCCCGGTCAGCCATGTGCAAGGCAAACTGTACTATTGCTTTGGCACCCCCCACCAATGTTCTTTAATTGTATTCTCTGGACACTCACTGAATGACCACTCTTACAGATTTGAATGTGGGCGTTTGAATTTGAACCCCATTTCTTTGGTTTTGGGGCCAAACTCAACTCTGCTTAGGGATTACACCTGCCTCTGTGCTTAGGTGTCACTTCTGACAGGCTCAGGGGACTTTGTGGCATGTTGGGGATCAAATCTGGCCCAGCCCTGTGTAGGGAAAGTGCCCTCCCCCACGCCGGACTATTGGTCAGGCCCTGATGTGGGCTTTTTTGGCTCCCGCCCCACCCACACACTTAGATGAGGACTCTGAGACCCTCCTGGGACTGGCACTAATGCTGAGCCTCTGTGTGTATCTTGGATGGCTGGGCAGTATAAGGAATAGCCAACAATGACCTGTTGTGGTCATTGGTCTTTACTACTCTGAACTTTCCTGGAGACTTTGGCAAGCCAGGCAGGTAAAAGGGCTTGCGTGTGCCAGGATTCTCTAATGTCTGGGCTCGTTTGGTCAGTTCCCCATCTCCCTTTCAGTATTTCGATATTTCTGTGTTGTACCTCTTTGCTGGACTTAGAGGTAGACAGTTTGATTGAAGAATCACGTCAGTCCTTTGAATTTCCCCCACAAGCACTCTACACTCCAGTTGATTTTCTCTATAAGACCAGTAAACAGACCAGAGTGTTGGCACTTCCAGAGGTTATCCTGGAAGAAGTGATAAATACCAGTTGTGACGTAAACGGCACATGAGATACAAAATTCAATAGCGTAACGTCTAGTGTGATTGTGGTAAATTGACCAGGTGAAGAGGCCGGCGGGCTGCTTTGTGTGCAATTCCCTTTCCCCTTCACTTGATCATGGTTTAATGAGCTTACAGAACACAGATGACTTTGGGTCTTGGATTCTGCCTGTAAACAGACTCAGTATCTCTTGAATGAATGCCTGGTCGTGCCAGGTACTGGGAGCCAGCGTTCATGGTGTGTAGATTTCCAGGGCTCAGTGAGAGAGGCAGACTCATGGGTAGGTAATGCAAAATGTTCTGTTAGAAAATATGAGTAGGAATGAACAACATTTTATGAGAACATGGCAAAGGAAGCCAACTCACAGCTGCGGGCCTCCAGTGGGAGGAGGGTGACCATAGGCTGAGGGCGAGGTGGTCTCAGCAGCAGGGGGCTGACACAAGAAGAAATGGTGCAAGAGTCCCGCAGAGCAGCAGGAGTCCACTCTGCCTGCAGTTGAGCCTCCTCTATGACAGGGTGGGGCATTTGTTTTGGGTCATACCTGGCCATGCTCAGGGCTCACTCCTGGCAGTGCTCAGGGGATCATATGAGATGCTGGGGATAGAACTCAGGTTGACCATGTGCAAGACCAGCATCCTCCCCGCTGTACTGCAGCTGTGGCCCCATTGTGGGTACTTTTGCACACAACCCCACCCCTCCACTTAGATGAGGGCCTTGAGGCACTCCTGGGTCTGGCGGGGTGCCAGCATGTGTGCTGGGAGGCCCAGGTTTGCTACCAGCTCACTGTAGTGTGGGAATGTGGGCGCCAAGGAGACCACACATGCAGGTGCCCTCAATGACTGGCCAGGAGCTTGGAGGGAAGGGGGAGCACGACTGTGACTAGATCCAGGACCACAGACTGGACAGTGGGTGATTGGATAAGGTTTTGGGAGTGCAGGGGGGAGTGGTAAAGGGGACATTGTCCCAGACTTTCCTTGCTGCTCCTATTCAGAAAAAAAGGAGAAATTCACATGCCCTGGACATCCGCCTCCTTTAACTGGACATAGAATCCCCCTCAATTTCTCCGGAGGTCACTACCACCCCCCAACATTCCAGCACCCCTGGGGGGTACAGGATCATCCTCTTCGGGAAACACCTTAGGGTATCTCAGAAGATAGACCAATGAACCTGGAGGCCGCAGCACAACTGCAATTGGAAGTTCTCGCCGTTTGGACCCTGTTTTGCCTGGCCTGGGGTGGCCAGGACAAGCCCAGAGCATGCTTGGGGGCCACTGGTGCTTGGATACACTCAGACACATGCCCAGGGAGCGGGGCTGTGACAGAGGAGCCATGTACAGTTCCAGTCCTGTCACCCCTGGCATCTCTGAGCTGCCCCAGAGGCTCTCAGAGGGGCCAGTAGCCTTGAGAGAATCCCCAGGGCACCCCCAGGGGAGGCTGGACAGCCTTGAAGTCTGACGCTCTGGCTGTATGGCACTTCCCCAGGAACCTGCGCTCTAGGGGAGAATTGGAATTGGAGGGAAGAGGCTTCCCTGCACTCGACCGAAGATGGTGATGGAGGGAAGTGCATCTGAGGTAGGGCCTCCATGTTGTGTTCATTCTGATTTGGACGGAAGTCAAGGGGATCTGAGCACATTTTTCAGAGATGGCAGAGAATGAAGCCTGGGTGGTCATTGGAGTAAGTTCCTCTTCCTAGCACGGAAGTAGGCATTCAGGTGGAAAACAAGAATTGGGAAGGGAAGTGTTTGGAAGGAACAGCTACCCACTATGGTACCCAAACCCAAAAGCGGACAGAGAGAAGCATGAGCCCTGTACATGAGCATCAGACTGCAGGCTGCTGCACACATGTGCCCGGGCTACAGAGTGGTGGGGCATCACACACTGACACACTGAACCTGGCGCCCATCTGAGAGGCATGGTGAGAATAGCCTTGTATGGGCTTCATGCATGTTGCAGAAGTGACTGAGCTCTGACAGGTACAGGATGCTCTTGGGCTGTTGTGGAGGGCCAGGATGGTACCTTTCCACGTCGATTTCTTTGCAATAACTGATACCGTATTTGACTATGAGACTAAAGGTCAGGGGAAGCTTATAATCGAATCCCAACACTACCCTAAGCTGCCTAGCATAGGCTTGCTTCATTCTCTTGCCTCTGAACAAAATGACTACAAATTACACTTTGCAGGGTGACCTACAGTGTCTTTACAGTGTGTTTAAGACCCCACTGTGCAGGGGAGCACTGAACGGCGGTTAGAGACATGCGTTCCCCCCACCTCCAAGTTGACTGGGCATATCCTGCTCGTCCATTGTTTATTTATTTATTTATTTATTTATTTATTTATTTTTTGCTTTTGGAGTCACACTCGGCATTGCACAGGGGTTACTCCAGGTTCATGCACTCAGGAATTACTCCTGGCAGTGCTTAGGGGACCATATGGGATGCTGGGAATCGAACCTGGGTTGGCCGAGTGCAAGGCAAACGCTCTACCTGCTGTGCTGTCGCTCCAGCCCCTGTTCTTTCGTTCTTTCACTTTCCAATCACATATTCTGGGTCAGTTTCCAGGATGGGGAGATTATGTGGGATATGCTACAGATACCCTAAACAATACTAGCGCAAAACAATAAAATACTTTTTTCCCCTTCTCCTGCAAAATAATTTCCAGCTGGAGCTCCAGGCTTGCTCTGTCATTGGGATCCAGGCTGCCTGCTAGTGGCAGGCCTCTGGGTCACTAGCGGGGCAGTGGGGACCTGTGGGCAGCTTGGGTTGCAAATTTCTGATCTCCAATGAAAGGGTCAATGTACGTTGTCTCTCCTGGGAAGAAGAGAGTCACACCCGTGTTGGCCAGACCAAAAACTTTTCTTCTAGAAAACTTTTTAGAAAACTAGAAGAGATAGTGGAGAGGGCATTTGCTTTGCATGTGGTCAACCTGGGTTCTATCTCCAGCATTCCATGGGGTCCCCCACAAACTGACAGGAGTGATCCCTGAGTGAAGAGCCAGGAGTCAGCCCTGAACATTGCCGGGTGTAGTCCAAAAACAAAACAAAACAAAACAACTCTTCTGCCTCTGTTTGCTGGTTGGCCTCATTCTGTTGGTAGGGAGAGGGGCATGGTGTTCTGTGCCTCCCAGTTTCAGGATTTGTTTTCCTTCCTCCTGTAACTCTAACTCCTGGGAGGAAGAATACACCCCCCAAGAGGCTCCCGTGGCCTGGGGGAGAGGCACATGTGATGACTCAATCGACATGGCCCTCCCTTCCCCCCCTACCCCCCATCCCTCAGCACTGCATCCTGCCCCAGTGGTGCTTGGCCAGTGCCTGCTGGGACAAAGGCCACCCCCGAGCATAGTGCACCATCTCCCCCGCCATCACAGTCTTGACACAGATACGCCCCAGCACATGTGGCAAGTGTGACTCGAACTTTGGGGGTGGGCAGGGGTGCCAGCCAAGGCTGTAAGAGGACCGGGGCTGCCCGAAGGGGTAATCCGATAAGGAGGAGGCAGATGCAACAGGCAGCTTTTGACCCCCTGGGCGAGGGAGGGCCGGGAACAGCCCGTTGGCGGCCCCGTGCCGTCTGCTGTGCTGAGTCACGGCCTGGCTTCTGTTGCTGGAAAGGGGAGCTTGGCTGAAGTCTCTCGCGCTGGGGAGCAAGCACAGGGCTCATTTGTCCTGTACCCACACGCTGCTCCCGGCTGAGTCACTGAAACGAAAGGCTTTGCCCTTTTCTCTGGAGACTGCTGGCAACCAGATTCTTATTTGCCTTCTCTCCCCCATCTGGTTCTGATTAGAACCGTCGAGAAAATAGCCATGACCTCATTGAGAATCTGCAGAGGAGAAGTCTGACTTTTTCTCTTTTATTGAAAAATGCATTTAAAATCCAGTGAGCCACATTTATTGCCGCACTGTGCCCCGGCCCCCGGCACCTACTCACCAAGGCACTTCTCTGGACTGCTCTTCCTTAGCCCTTGATGGCTCTTGGATTTGGGCAAATACCAAGTGATGTCAGCAGGCATAATGGCCACTGTTCATTAGCTCATGGTTTGTGTCTGAAATGGCAAACACAACTCCTCCCCAAGCACAGGAGTGACTGAGGAGAGGAGAGGCCTCTACTGACCACGACTCCACAGACAAATGTTTTTCAGCAGGCTCAGGTCAGGCTTCAAAGACTTCGGGAAGTTAGGGGCCTGGTATCCCTCATAGTAGAGTTTGGGGGGGTAATAATTGAGGCGTATGTCTTCATTTCCCCCTGTGGTTTTGTGAGGCGGTATGCAGGGTTTGGGAAAAACCTATGGTGGATAGAGGTTGGGCAACTCTCACAGGTACAGAGAATATTGGGGACAAGTCCATCCGAGGTGTGGTCTGAGTATGGCCAAGAGACACCGGTAAGGTGAGAGAGTCCAGTGCCTACCCACTGACCTGGACCGCCCAGTCAGGGCTTCTGTCCCTTTGGTACAAAGCTGTTGGTAAGACTCTGGCTCAGTCCACTAAAAGCCTGAAGAGTAGATGAAGGCGGCAGAGACGGATGTTCACATTATGCAGGTCCAAATCTGGTTTTTCTTTCCTTAACTCCTCAGCTTTCTTTTAAGTTTTGTGATGTGAAGTGAAGGGCACACTGTTGTAGTCAGTCTTAATTATCTGACGACAGAGGCCACGTTAGGTGCTTCCTAAACATAGCATCTGTCCGCTGTCACTTGACTCCTGCTGCACCAGGAGTAGCCACTCGTTTGAGGAGGAAACGTCAGGGTAACTTCTCCCAGATTCCTGCATTTGATGTCAAGTTCACCCAGGCCAAGATTTCCACCCCTTGTTTTGATGTTCCCACGTTACTGACGTCTTTGTTGAGGTATTTGGACTCACCTCTTCAAGAGGATATTTAGAAATAAATGTGCAGATGTGAAAAATCATCCATCTAGAGGAGTGAGTGTGAACAGGGCTTCCAGCTTGCACTTCACATCACAAGGGCAGTGCCACAGGGCTTCGTGGTACCAGGACACGTGGCCATGGCCTGGGGTGCAGGGCTTCAGGGCCCCCTACGGCCCAGTCCACTGAGTGACAGATGAGATGACGGTGCTCCTGAACCCAGCAGTCCTGCTGGGAATAGACAAACCTCAGTCTGTGCTTCTGGACTTGGACTCACTCCTACTGGAACACCTGCTTCCAGCAGAGTTCCACGGGGGTGTCAGAACAAAACACAAATGCACAGCCCTAGCAAACAGATCCCAGGTCCACTCACAGTGTTCTTCTTCCCATGAAACTTCACATGAGAGCAAATTCTTCACACCCCACATTCCCCCCCGGCATGCTGTTTCATCACAGAGTTCATTAGAAGCTCATTGAGACATGAATCCACTTCAGCAGTGCCAGCCAGTGCCCTGGCACCAGTAGCCTCTGCTTCATTTTTGGGCAGCTTCACTGTCAAAAGAGAACAGCCAATGCCCCCCTCACCCACTGCCCCATCGTGTTCTCTCTCTCTCTCTCTCTCTCTCTCTCTCTCTCTCTGTATTAAAGGTTAATCACATAGAAAGTTCAAGGACTTCATTCCTTTATTCCAGCCACCTCCGCGGTTGTTCAGTTGGCCTCTAAGGTTTCCATCAGCATAAATCAGTGGGGCTTGCAGCTTGAATCCCAATGGGGCCCTTTGATTGTGTGGTCCAGCTGTTGGCAACAGCTACGACCCAGACTTTCCCCGGAGCTGTGAAGAGTCTTCCAGAAAAGAGAGCCGGGGTTGCTTTCCAGAGTGTAAACCTCTTCAAACTCAAGCCCTGCCACCTGAAATCAGGCACCCAGAACACAGTGCAGGGAGTATTTCCTGATACTCCAAATAGTCTCTGGAGAACTCACACAAGGCCATGTGTATCTATAGGATTCTTGGGATCTTCAGGAAACAAGCCAGCAGCAGCTCTGGTTGAAGTAGTTGTGTGAGGCCCAGGTAGAAATAAGCATAGTCTTGCTTTAAGCTCTTGGTCTTTGCATGTTCCATGCTGTGACCTCCACCTGGTATGGTAAGATGATGTCAGGGTTTGACAGCCACAACCATTGGCTCGTGTGTGCCCCTGGGCTGCAGCCCGGATACTAGGTTGCACAAAAAGAGAGATACTGACCCCCAGGCACCTTTCATAGAAAAAGTGTGTTGGCTTCTCTTTCAAAACATTGTACCGTACTCCCGGAAATGTGGTGAGAAACAGAAGCTCAAATGCTAGTTGAAAAGAGTGGAAAAAAAATCTCCAAGTCGCTCAGCCCTCTTTTCCTCCAGACCAGGGCTTCCCGATAAGAGGCCAGCATCTGCCTTTCCAATGTCTCACATTCGCTCTCTCTCCTGGAAGACGACATCTTCCAACCTCTGTGATTCTCTTTTGTATTGGGCTTGTGCAGCTTCTTGTGTTCACCAGTATTTTGGTGAGATTAGAATAGGCTAGTGGACCATTGGCCTAATGTGTTTGAGATAGCCAGGATGCTGTCCACAGAATTAGGTAATGGAGATTGAGATGTGAGTCTAGAGTGCTGGGGAAGGGGAATATAACTGCAGTTGGGCAGAAGTGATAGCACTGAGGGTAGGGCGTTTGCCTTGCATGAGGCAGACCCGGGTTCGATTCTTCTGTTCTTCTCGGAGAGCTGGGCAAGCTACCGAGAGTATCCCACCGGCAGGGCAGAGCCTGGCAAGCTCCCCCTGGCGAATTCGATATGCCAAAAACAACAAGTAACAACAAGTCTCACAATGGAGCCATTACTGGTGAACAACACAGTCCTACAGTGCCCACCCCCAGGAGGTCACGCCCCCTGCCACGGAGGCCACGCCCCCTGCAGCACTGTAGGTCCTGAGGGGTGCTGGGAAGTTTTTTTTGGTCAGGTTTCCGGGTTGGGGGCGCTCGGGGAATGGGTCACTGGCAAGGAGGTCTGCAAACCTGATGGAAGGAGCCGGCAGGTCTGGAAGCTCGGGGTGCTGGGCTCTGTTATGCTTTCTCCTGTTGAACCCCCAGGATACAGGGGCGGGGCAGTCCAGAGCCCTGGTGAAAGCCAGCTCCTCCTGAGAAGGTGGGACTGGCCAGTGGGTCGGGCCTGGATGTCCAGGTCCACGGCCACGGCTGACAAGACCTTATCAGGCTGATGTCAGGGCATGCACAAGGTGTGGGGGCGCACATGTCCCTGAAGGGTGCTGCCCTGGGGGATCCTGCTTGTGCTTGTCCTGGAGCATCTGGGCCACAGTGTCCCTGCAACAGGGTCTTGTCCTTGAGTTCTCAGCCCTCCCGCTGGGCCGTGTCACAGTGTGGGACTCGCTGGCTCCCGTGAAGGTCGTACCTCTGCCCTGCACCAGGACGTTGCTACCCCACCTCCTGGTGCCTCCATGAGGGGTTCAGGGCCTTGATTCCTGATTTCAGGGCCTTGTAAAACTCACTTTCTCCCTTCTGTGTTCTACAGCAGTGAATAATTTTTAAAAACCTTTGTTCCTTTGTCTTGGCCAAATTCTCAAGGGCTTCTCAGCAGTGCCCGCTGTTAGATCCTTGTAGTTTTAACTGGGTCTAGACTTTGTACAAAATGGGGATGCTCGAATTAAAGATGTTATTTGATTCTTTCTTAAAAAAAATCCAGACTTCAGTTTTAGAGCAGTTTTAGGTTCACAGTGGAATGGAGAGGATGATAAAGGGTTTCCCATACATTGCCCCCTGCCCCTGCCCATATAGACTCAGTCTGTGGTTGGCACTCCCCACCAGTGTGGCACAGTTGTTAAAATCCGTGAGGCCACACCAACACATCAGCATCACCCAGAGTCAGGCTCCCTTTTGATGTTGCGCCAGTCAGGACATGGACGAATGTGTCACATGTCGCCATCATAATGGTCTATGAACTAAACATTTTCTGCCCCTCCCCCCTTCATCCTTGGGTCCCTGGAGCTGACAAACACAGATCACTCTTTATTTTTCCGTCACCAGAGTTTTTCCTCGTCCAGAGTATCCAAGTCGGAAGCTACATTATATGCCACCTTTCCAGATCGGCTGGTCTGACTTAGGCCTCTGCAATTGAGTTTACTTCATGTATTTTCATCTCTTAGTTGGTCATTTCTTTATCACGGAAGGAAACCCTGTTGTTAATGTATTACCCGTCCACCTAGCAAGGAGTGCTAAAATTGGGTCTAGGCTTCAGCAAGTGGAAGTAGAGTGACTGTACACATCTCTGCCTGGGTTTTTGACACGTGTTCCCCCCATCTGTGGGTAAATACTAAAGTGCCTGGTCGCTGAATGGTATGGTAGGAGGAAGCCTAGCCTTGTGCTCGATGCCCCTGTCTCTCTTCTTCTTCTTTTTTTTTTTTTTTTTTTGCTTTTTGGGGTTACACCCAGCGATGCACAGGGGTTATGCCTGGCTCATACACTCAGGTATTACTCCTGGCGGTGCACGGGGGACCATATGGGATGCTGGGAATCGAACCCGGGCTGGCTGCGTGAAAGGCAAATGCCCTACCCACTGTGCTATCACTCCAGCCCCGCCCCTGTTTCTTAAAAGCTGATCTTCAGCTGTAGATACCACACAAATGTGAGACAGCTGAGATGAGGCTGATTCACGGGGAGCTTCTTGCAGTTGACTTCTTGTGTGGTTTTTCACTGGGAGCGATTTCCCCACACTGTCATTTTTCTCCTACCTCATGGCAGAAGTCAGGGGGCAACTTGGTTTCTGTTCAGGCCTGGGGCAGATAGTAAGCTCAGTCTGAACACTGCCAACACGCCAGACTAATTTTTCTTCTTAAGCGTGTGTGTGTGTGTGTGTGTGTGTGTGTGTGTGTGTGTGTGTGTATAACACACACACACATACTGGTTTTGGGGCCACACCTAGCAGTTCTCTGTTTTTTCTCCTGGCTGTATGCCCAGGGATACAGGGCTCAGGGGACCCTATGGGATGCTGGGGATGGAACCCAGATTGGCTGTGTGCAAGGCGAGTGCCCTCCAGTTACACTATCTCTCTAGCCCACATACATTTTGTGCAGCTTTAATGCCCTTTGCTGCTAATGCCTGGCAGCTCTTTCCCTGCTGCCCAGCTAGCTCAAGTGCATCCCATAGCCTAGCGTCTCTGTGTCTTTTCCTCATCAGGAGAATGATGGCTGGGAAACATGGATCTCAGTAGGCAGGAGTGTTTGATTGGCTTCCCAAGACCCTGTCTGACCCTGGGCACGAGCACCCATCACAAAAGTGTGTCCCCGAGTTCCAACTCTCAAGTTCCAAGAATACAATTTCCATCCTTCCCCAGGTCCCAACCATGTCAGTGCTCCAGGAGCCTGTGGGTCTGTTCTGTGACCTCTGGGAAACCCAGCCTGTCAGTGGTGTCCCATTGTCCATTCCGACCCTCTCCATCTGCAGTTCCCACCAGGCCCTGGTGCCTGGAGAATCCAGACACCTGAACCAGGAGTCTGGGGTCAGGGAAGGTGAGGCTGTAGAGGTCAGGCTTCCAGTCTGGGCCCGCTGAAAGCTCCCGCTTCCTTTCCTTCCCCTCCTGCTCATAGGTCTCCACATCTGCACACTGTCTAGGTGTGAGTGGCCATTGCGCATGGGACGGGACCACTCAGCTGCCCGCCTCCTGGCCTGGAAGCCCTGGCAGCACCAGATCCCCTGGACTCCAGTTCTGTGAGTTAATGAGGAGGCTATGACCATCCGGCTGCAGCAGACCACACTCCCCCTCGGCTCTTGCTCGAGAGACACACCCCCACCCCCACCCAGCCCCTGCCTGGCCTGGGATTACTCCCTCTTTAATCAGAACCTGCAGCTGCCGGCCTCTCGATTATGCCAGCAGGTGCCTGGACTTCAAAGTGGGCACCTGTCACCGGAACGATAATTGGCTTTATTCAGCCCATTGTCCCTCTTTTGTCATCCAGCCATTTGGAGCCGCAGTGAGCCACAGTTCCCAGGAAAGGTAAGGGTGCAGGGAGCTGGGGGAGCGGACAGGAGCTGGCCTGGGTGGAAGGAAAACAAACATGCCCGGGAGAGGGGAGGCCCGCTTGGTGGCGGCCATGCAGCTGGTGGGTTTATTGACCTGCCCTTCTAAGGGCAGACACTCTCCATGTGGGCACATTGTTTGTACCGCAGGTGCCCGGGAGCAGCCAGAGTTGATGCCCAGAGCAGCTGCGCTTCTCCCCGGGAATATGGTCAGTGAAGACGTTAGGGAGATGTGGATCCCAGGAAGGGGGAGCTGGGCCAGGTAACTGCTCCCCAGGAGACCCAGGATCTTGACCCCAACCATGCCTCTTACTGGCTGCCGCCTGGCCCTCGATGCAGTGACACCTTTGGCAGTGCTGGCTCCTGCCTGTCCAGTGGAGGCGGCGGTGGAGACCAAGCAAGCACTGGACTCTGGATCCCGACGGGCCCCAGGAGGGAGGCCCCTAGATTTCTATGCATGCTTCTCACTGCCGTGCTCAGGGGACTTCAGTGCTCCCCGTGATCTATTTGTGCTTTTTAAGAGTCAAGTTGGGTACAGGCTGTTCTGTGGGTGGATCTTCCTACACCCCGAGGTCTCCTCCTCCTCCTGGGACCTCCCTATGTCCAGAGGGGGAGCAGAGGTCAGGAGCATCTCAGTAACAGTGGGGGACAGTGTCAGCAGGAAGAAAACTCCCCCTGCTTTCTCAGGGTTTCACGAAGTTCATTTTGCTCGAGTCTGGCAAGTTCTTGATCCAGTATCGGGCTCTTTCTTTAGAGTCGAGCTCGAAGGATGCTAAAGCTTTGTCCTGTCAGCTCTGCCATCCTCTCCAAGTGTCAAATAGCACGCTGCTACTCCTCCCTCTAAGGGGTAGCATTGGGTTTCAGGGGGCAAGGAGAACTTGAAACTGTGGCCTGTAGTATGGATGAACATCCAGAATTGCATCCTGCATCTCCTTAGACCTCTGTGTCTGTCCCCGAGTGTCCGTGAGATCTGTAGGGAGATTCTTTTGTGGTGTGTTTGACATCGAGATGAACCTTTATAATACATCACTCTGCTATATATTCAATTATGATCCTCCTGGAACATTTCCACTTTTCTTGCACCCCACCCCCCTTTTATCAGCCCCTTCTAGCAGAGAATCGCCCCACGAGTGTCTCTCATGAGTCCCCACAAACACTGCAGCTCACGGGAGACCCACTTGGGGCCGGAGCAATAGCTCAGCTGGGAGGCTGCTTGGCCTTGCACATGACCGATCTACATTTGATCCCTGGCATACCACAGGGTCCCCTGAACACTGCCAGAAGTGGTCCCCCAGGTGCAGAAACACGACTAAGCCCTGAGCATCACCATTTCAATGTGCCCACCCTCCAAAAGGGTGGAGGAGCCTGTGAAAGGGCTATGAAGCTGGATGTCTCCCCAAGTTTATATATTCTTGGGGACCCAGGGTGTGCCTTGGGGACCCAGCTGGGAGGCTGTCATCCCCAGCACCCTCTGTCTTACACTGTTGGGTGCTTTGCTGGTGCTCTCATGCCCTTGTGCCAGTGAGCACCAAGTCCAGCACACGAGAGCTTGGTGATGCTGAGGGCAGCACAGGAGGGTCTCCCCAGCTGTGCTGGAGCATCTCTGTGGGGCGACAGGCAGCACAGCAGCACATGGGCATGTTCGGGGGCCGCCCCAGAGGTGCTCAGGGCTGACTCTTGGCTCTGCACTCTGCTATCACTCTGGGCAGTCGAACCTGCAGGGCCCTCACTGCTCTCCTGTTGCCCCAGCATGCAACTTTGTAAAGCTGGAAAATTCATTCTTAGCACGAGTTTGTGGTCCACAGATGCTCATTTCAGATAAAACTAGCTGCCCACAGCAGCTTGGTGAAGAGACGGCTAATGCCTGCCTCCAAACTATAATAAAGGCCCTCCCGTTGATCGTCGATTTGCTCGAGCGGGCCCAGTAACGTCTCCATTGGAGACTTTGTTGTTACTGTGTCTGGCATATCGAATACTCTCGGTAGCTTGCCGGGCTCTCCGAGAGGGGCGGAGGAATCGAACTCGGGTCGGCCATGTTGGCCGCTTGTAAGGCGAACACCCTACCACTGTGCTATCGCTCCAGCCCAACAAGTCAGGTGGAATTCAGTTCAGTTTCTGCGACAGGAAATCGGGACCCTTCTTGTACTGCCTGAGAATTCGATGCCCAGTGCCACTTGAACACAACAACAGCTCACATTCAAAACTTTGAAAATGAGTCGGAGGAAGTAGAAACGCTTTCCCAAAGAACCTGAAAGGACAACCGTGGCAGATCTCTCACTTAAGAATGTCAATAAACCCGGGCGATTGATTTTTTTTCCTTCTACCAGTTTATTCTGCCTTCCTGACCCTCTTAGTTATTCTGTTTCCCTTTAAATGAAGACAGATCTCCTAATCCTTCCTGCATTAATGTGGGCCTCTCGAGTCTGCGTTAGCCAGGATGGTGGGGAGAATAAGCAGAATTTAACAGGGAAGGGAAAGAGCTAATCACTTAAGTTATCGAAAGAATCCAGGAAGGGCCTGGGGGAAAGATACATTTGTAAACCTCAGCATCATGGCAGAGAGCATCCAGCCTGTGAGGAAGAGCCAAGCCAGGCGCTGAAGGCACAGTCTCAGCTGGAAAATTTCCCAACAGCCCGGTCTGGCACAGCACAGCTCCCTTTGAACTCACAGAAAAGGCAGCTGCAGGTCTGGTGGAAACACAGGAGAACAGCCGGCAGCAGGTGATGCATCCCACTGAAGGGCCGTCAGCATGGGGTCACCTGCCTCTTTGACACTGCCTCGGTGTTGGCCAAAGGAAGGGGCAAAGCCAGGCTGGACATCTACATGGGATCGTCCTACACGGCCTTTCCCAGCCCTGTGTGTGTGTGTGTGTGTGTGTGTGTGTGTGAGAGAGAGAGAGAGAGAGAGAGAGAGAGAGAGAGAGAGATATGATGTGGCATCCTATTAAGAGTGGAGTCCTTCCTTATACAGGATGCCTTGGTAGGTCTGGCCACCCTGGACCCTGAGTTGGAATAAGTAGATTTTAGAATGAATGAGTGAGTGATTACAAATGGTGGTATCATGGTAGACACGTTTGAATCTTAGAAGTCTGGTGGTGTTATTATGATCAGAAACGTATTGTGTTCTAGCAGAGAGGTTTTGATCAAGTGGGTCTGCTTATAGTTACATTGGGGGGGGGGGTTGGGCTTACTTTTGGACTACACCTAGCTATGCTTAGGAGCACTCAGAAATCACTCCTAATGGGGCTCAGGTGGACCCTATGGGGTGCCTGGGATGGAACTCAGGTCAGCGGCATGCAAGGCATATGCTCTCCCTCTGTGTTGTTGCTCCCGGCCTGGTTGTTCCATCTGAAGACCCTGTTTCCCAGTAACCTGAGAGTATATGGAGTTGCTGGAACTGATGTTTATTCTGTGTTCGATGTTTTGAGGAACTGTTCAGTTACTGTCCATTGTAACTACCATTTCCCATTCCCACTAGCAAGGTAAGAGCATTCTATACTTTTTCCACACCGTTGGCAATATGCTATTTGCTGCCTCAAAAAGAAATGATTTTTTTTTTATCCTAGTAGGAGTGAGGTGGTGTCTGGTGGTTTGGATTTGCATGTCTCTGAAGACCCTACTGCAGAGTATATTTGCAGATGTTTATTGATTCTCACTCTTTGGAGGAAAGTTTTATTCTGTCTGGCCCTTTGCTCATTTTTGAATTGGGTTCTTTCTCTTTTTTTCCACTTCTGTGAACAAATTATTTTCAAATAAGCTTTCTGTTTATGGTAATTGGATTCTAAATGAAGTATATCTTCAGAGTTACTTAATTTTATTTACTTGATCTTTCGAATTTAGAGAGGGATGTTTAGAAGTACAGCCGCCCTTAATTATAGCTTTGTTGAGCTATTGTATTTCGAGCAGTTTTGCTTTGTGCGTTTGGGGATGCTGGGTGCTGAGCTGGGGGAGCCACGGTGCAGAGGGAGGGTGCTTGCCTTGCGTCTCAATAACCTGGGTCACTTAGTCAGAGTGACAGTCACTTGTGACGAGGAAAATGGAGCCCTGGGTCGGCAATGGCAGCTCTCCTTCCACCTGAAAATGGTGTCTCAGGGCCTGTGTGCACATCAGTGCAGATGAAGATAGACTATGGACTGGGGAACCGGCTGCTGGGGACTGCCCTAACCCCAGACCTGTATAGAGACCGTCTTGTGTCTGTGATTGTGCTGTGGAGTACCGGAAGACTTGGCTTTATGGCCTGAAGAGAAGCTGTCACTATCTAGGTCCTCTCTCTGGAACTGTGATTAACACAGATCATTGATCCCGAGGGCCTGAGGCTGGGCCATTTAATTGCAAGCCTGTTCATTTTCAGCGTTGGTTTTCGGGCTTGTTGGGAATAATGTGAGAGTGTGGCGAGTTGTCGTCTGCATCTGTTCCAACTTCCAAGAGGCTGAACCGACCTTTGCCGCCCCAGGTTGGAAACGAGCATTGCTTGGTCCTTCATGCGTGCCATGTCCTCACTGATTCCTCTCCCTGCAGGCCCTGAGTTGCAGCAATGGGTGCACATGGATTCCATGACACGTCATGCAGGCCACCGTCTTGGACACCAGCACTACCAGGGAGCAGCGGCCACTGTGCTCAGACCCCCTGGATGCACTGGGGAATAGGCAAAGCCCTCAGATACTGCAGTGAAGGCCGGCCTCATGTGTCCAGCCCACAGTGGGGTTGGGCCCGCTGTGTTTGCATGTAGGATTCTGTAGGAGGGACCAGAAGCTTGTACCCTGGAAGAAGCAGGCTGTCAGGTAGAAAAGATGTAATAATGAGGACAGGAACGGACTGTGAGTCTTTCTGGTTCCACCAGTCGTCAGGCAACATGTGACACATTGCTCCCTCCTACCACACAGTGCCAGGAAACATCCCCCTCTTCCTCATTGTCGGTGGACCTGAGCCCGCAGGCCACATTCCTGGATTGCGTTCTGATTGTGACGAACTCTGCTAGCGTGTGGCTTTGTCACAGCACTGCTCGTGTCCTTTTGGAAGATACGATCTGGTGGCTCTAGATCATTGCATGAGTTTAGGGGGAACCGTGACGGGCTGCATCCATGCATGACAAGATGAATCTGCACAGTGCTAGCCGAGACGGGAACATGTCATACAGATGGTCTTTAACCCAGCAGCTTCCAACTCCACGATAAAATACTTTGGCCATCAACTCTGCTGGGCATGATATGTTTGTGCCTTTGTCATGGCATGTTTGTGCCTTGAGCATCCCCCCAGGCCCTCACTCGCCAGCCTCTGGAAGCTGACATTCTCCTCTCTTGTTCTGAGTTAAACCGTTGTGATTTCTGTCCTAGGTGACAACACAGGGCGTAGCGTTTTTACATCCTGTACCTAACCCCTGAGCAAAGTGCCCTGTAGTCCGTTCATGCTGTGAAGGACAGGGTGTCCTTCTCCATCCTGACTAGTCCCCATTCATACATTCCTGTTTACATCCATTCATCGATAGACACAGTTATTTCCTTGTCTTGACTCTTGTGAACAGTGTGGGGATATCAGCCAACTAAGGCAAGAGATACTGACAACTCATATCCCCAACTGCAGCTGAAACTTTCCGTTTCTCAGCACCATTAAAAAAATCTATATTGGGGGGGGGGTGGGAGGCCATTTATGGTGACATTCAGGGGCAGTGTGGGGTCCCTCACTCACACTTGCACACATACATGAGCTCTAACCCTAGTGTATCGGTTCAACCAGTTATGCTACCATCTTCTTTAAGAGTATATTTTCCCACGCCTGGCTCTCTAAATTCAGTAAGCGAAAGGTATAGGGAAGTAGTAAGCAGTTCCATTCACTTGTGAATGTGTTGTGGTTAATTTTGCGTTATTTTATTGTTCTTCCTGCATTAACATACCTCAGAGACCCGGGCCCTACGCAAACAAGATGAGAACGCTATTCAGGTCTCCCAAAGAAGAATAGAAAGAGCTATGCTTGGAATATCACATTTCACTCAAATGAGAGAAAGAATCCGGAGTTCTGACATCCATCGACGATCAAGGATCAGGGACGCTGTCTCATTTGCCAAGGTGTCGAAAATCAGATGGGCTGGTCACATAATGAGATTTAAAGACGACCGCTGGACTAGAGCTGTTACCGACTGGATTCCACGGGATGTCAAAAGACCGCGTGGCCGCCCACCTACCAGATGGTCAGACTTCTTCGTCAAGATCATGAACGATCGGTTTGAGGCTCTTCATGTTCCCGGAGCAAACAGATGCCATTGGGCTACACTAGCACGCGGCAGGGACAAATGGAGATGTTACTGACTCCCCTCGAGCAAATCGACGACTAACGGGAAATTAAGTGATTACGTGATTGTTCCTGAGAGGCCAATGGACAGCACCCCACTATTATCTGACTAGTTTGTGGTGGTGAGGAAGATCAACTTTTTCCCCCTAGGCTGTGACTAGATATTTTGTTTACCCTGTTGATTTGAAGACCAATTTCTTTATCTTTGAATTCCACAGTTTTAAGAGGTTATCTATTTTTCTGTATTCTTCTCAAGGAAGTTTTTGCCTTTTGATCCATGATTCATTCACTTAATTTTGGGGGGTGGGGGGGCTTTGCTTCCTGTTTTATTGATCTCAAAATATTTATTGTTGCACCAGGGATGTAGTTCCGTGAGTCCTTGCCTTACATGGATGGGATTCCAGGTTTAATTCCCAGCACATCGCCGCTCCCCTGCCCCTCAAATGCACAATATATTTCTCTCTCTCTCTCTCTCTCTCTCTCTCTCTCTCTCTCTCTCTCTCTCAAAATGTGGAATGTGATGTGTTTTTCCTTAGCTATGTACTTTCAATGTCTAAGAAACTTTTACCTCCCTTTGAATCATTGAGGGATTTCTTCTACTTTTCTTTATCATTTAAGATTTGCATTTTGTGCTTGGACATTTTTCAGGTGGTTTTTCAGATGGGTGTATTGCATGAGATAGGGGTTAAATTAATTTGTTTAAGATATGGAGCTCACCTTCCCCGCCCCCACAAGACCCTGAGACACTGCCTACGAACGACCCCTCTGGCTGCTTCTTAAGCTCCTTAACAGTCATGATCCCAGAGACACACACACGCGTCTCAGAACCCAGCGGCTTTTGGCAGAAATGCATCTGGACTTTGCATTAGGCTACCAGAGCCAGTCCACCCCAGGTTGGAAAAGGTATTGTCCCTCCACCTATTCCCCCTGGTGGCCCGTTGGCCGCCATCTTTCAGAGCCTATCAGACAGTCAGATACAGGCCAGCAGTGATGAGACATGTGGGGCCTCACAGGATAGTGGTGGAGCTGGTCCTTCTCCGGCCCTGCCCTGATGAGACCCCAAGACACCACCTACGAATGGCCCCTCTGGCTTCTTAAACTCTTTAATGGTCATGATCCCAGAGACACACAAACAAATCTTAGAACCCAGCGGCTTTTGGCAGAAATATCTCCAGAATCAATTATTAAAATTTCAGAATTCCAGGACTGGGCTGTGAGACATTATATGCTAGTCATAATCAGCAATAGATAACAGATTGTCTAATGTTGCCTTTCCGACAGGTCTGAGCATTGGGGGGAAATTCCAAATAATAATGTTGGGACTGGTGTCAAAATATTGAATGCAATCAAAGAAGAGAGACAGTAATGTGTAAATTATCTGCCACAAAGGTAGGGGGAGGGGTGGAATGGGGGGTATATTGGGTTTTTGGTGGTGGAAAATGTGCACTGAAGGGATGGGTGTTTGATCATTATATGACCGAGACTTAAACCTGAAAGCTTTGTAACTGTTCTCACAGTGATTCAATAAAAAACAACAACATCAACAAAAAAGATATGGAGAGCAGATAATCCACTTACCAAAAAGACCTCCCTTACTGTATTAGATCATTTTTGGTTCATTTGTAAAAAATCAAATAACTAGATTAGATTGTATTTGATGTACTTATCAAACCTTATGACACTATCTTAATTAATGTAGATTTACAGTAAATCCTAAAGTTAGGTAATTTAAAAACCTCAAGATGTGTTCTCCAAATAGACAACACAAACAAATTCGGTCTTAAAATCCACCAACATCGTTTCTTTGAACATTATTTTTTCATTTGACTTCTCTTAGCAATGTATAATTTCAAGTTTAGAGATCTTGTTGATTGTTTGCATTTACGGCATTGTAAATATATTTTCTAAATTGTTTCTCAGGTATAGGTATTGTGTATAAAGACCTTTTAATTTCAAAATCGGGAGAATAGGCTTCTAATTTTCCAATACACATATGTTTTAAATTTAGATTTTTTTAATTCTATTTATTATTTAGTATTAATTCATGGTAAAGTAAGGTAATAATGTAGCTTTATGAGAATCAAGTAGTTGGTGTAGTAACTTGTTCCAACACTATTCAAACATTATCTATTTTTGAATTGAGATCAAATTATCGCCTTTATATTGTACAGCAGCACAGCAGTAGGGCATTTGCCTTGCGCGCAGACAGCCTTGCCGAACTGGGTTCGATTCCTCTGCCCCTCTCGGAGAGCCCAACAAGCTACCAAGAGTATCTCGCCCACACATATTCGATATGCCAAACACAGTAACAACAAAGTCTCACAATGGAGACATTACTGGGCCCTCTCGAGCAAATTGATGAACAACGGGAGGACAGTGCTTAATATTGTACAGTGTTCAAAGTACATATAGATGAGTTTCTGGAATAGAGAGCTTTTCCTTATCCCTTATTATTTTGCTAGTCAATTGGAGTAAGTTTTATTATGGAGTTTCTTTCTAAAAACATATCAACCAGTTTTAATTCATTCATTCTTCCAGATACAAAGGAAAATTAACACAAGATTTACGAAATATCCTGTTGGATTCCTTTTGTTTCTGTGGTTGGTGGGAACTGTGCCTGGCAGCAGCTGCTTCTGCCTGGGCCTGTGCATGTGATGCTGGCTGACCCCCCGGGTCCTTGCATGCCTTGCTAACCTCCAACCCCCCACAGCGTTCTCCTTGCAAATTGCACTGAAATGAAAGACCTATTCAATATAAGCACCTGTCTTGAACATTGAGTGATTCTATCAAAAATATAATTTGCATTTCTCTTTTGAAAAGATATTACATTAAGACTCCAGCAGGGAAAGTAGACTATAGACTGAACATGATGACCATTTAATACCTGTATTATAAACCATAACACCCAAAAGGAGAGAGAAATGTACCTGCCACAGAGTCAGGGGCAGGGGGTGGTGGTGGTGGGGATGGGGAGGGAGTGGTGGGAAGGATACTGGGAATATTGGTGGTGGAGAACAGGCACTGGTGGAGGAAGGGGTACTTGATCATTGTAAGTACATAAGCATGAAAGTTTGTATGTCTGTAACTGTTCCTCACAGTGATTCATCAAAAATTTTTAAAAATTAAAAAAAGGACTCTAGCAGGACTTGATTATTTTCTTCATAAAGGTGTAGGTTTCTTTATGACCTTCCTGAAGTTTTTGTAAGTGTGTTTACAGTTCTGCTATTGTCATGGGGGCTTTTTGTGTCACGGGGGCATGTCATGGAATAGATTTTTCTCATCGGTTTTTGGAAAGCAGTTGATATTTCCCCCCCAGTTTTTTTCTTTGTTGCATTTACAGTAAAATTGGGTATAATTGAATTTAAATCAATAAAATGTAATAAAATTCGCAAATAGCTGCTGAGATAATTGCCACTTGGGTGGAAAAAGGAAGTAATGACTTTTCCTACTTGCCAAAAACCTTCCACGGAGCAGCCTGAGTGGTACTTGCATTTTTCGACAGTTATGACTGTAAAGGTTTGTTTGATATCAAAAGCACGAGGAACACTCATCGGAACAGTGGCATCTCCCTGCCGTGCTTCCTTTCCTTCCATAAACCTGTAAGGAAGGTTCTCCTCATAGCTGTTCCACTTGGCTGTTGCACTCTGACACTTGGGTGAGAGCATGGTGAACATGGCGTGAGTCTAACACCTTATTGGGGCCAAAGACCCTAAGCCTCACCCGCCAGACTTCTTGTTTCCAGAAAGTAGTAGTTTCCTTGGAAGGTTTGACCTTCCAGAAATTTGGTAAACTCTCAGGGACTATTCTGGTTAAATCCCTTTCCAGGCACAAAGAAGTAAGGCTGCTGTCCTCAGATGTCTGTTCTTCACATTACAGAAAGAGCACTTGTCCCCATTTGGCTGTTCTATAACATGCCAAATATGTCTTTCCCATGAAGGCCACAGAAAAACACCCACGCCCATGTTCCCTTTCAGGGACACAGTTGGATACAGAGATGCCACCAGTGCTGAAGGTCTTCACAGGCCCCTCTCCTTGTGTATAACTCAGGACAAGGATGTAGACCCTGCTATGGTTGCCAGGGCAGTGGGCAGTGCTGGATGCTTTGGGGTTCAGACCAACCAGTAGAGAAGCAAATTCTCTCTCATGGAGGAGGAATTGTGTCAGATTCTAGGACCCGGGCTTGAGTCCTTGGTAGCTGGGAAAGAGTTAAAAAAGAATCCAGCTGTTTCTGGGAAGAGATCTTGCTGTGTGACACCCTTTCCCCTCAACCTTAACCACTTCTAGGCACATGGGGGAGGGAAGGACCGAGGTGGACAAGGGCACACTCCAGGCCAGTCCTTGGCTGATCAGTCACGGGTCCTTGGGAATGCTCTTGACCTGAGTAACCTAGTGGGAGAAGATGAGGGCAGAACAAAGGCAGGTGGATGGCTACTTATAGGTGATTTCTCACAGGGCAGCATGGGAAGGGGGGGTCTTGTCAAAGACAGACTAGTAGTTGTTACCATGGTAACGCTCCAAGATTCAGATCAAGCTCTGGAAGGTGTTGGATTTAGCACACATGAATGACTAAATTCTATAGGTTGGGTTTTTACCCCCCCCACCCCCCCACCCTTTCGCCTTTTAACAGTAAGTCTGAATTTTAAGAAAGGAAAGGAGAAAAGAATATAAATGTGAGCATCGACTGGTTTCTGTGACTTCTCGAACAGCTGTAAAGATGCTGTCGGACGTACTTTCCTCGGTAGAACTGGGTCATTACCAGTTCAGCATTGGGCTTCTGCACTTTGTCCTCATGGCATGCCAGCCGTGGCTTGTCTTACCAAGTCGTGTGTCCTCTGTCTTACAGCTCAGAGCCAAAGGAGCAGAGCTGAGTGTGGAGAATCAAAGTTTGCCAGTTCCGAGTTGGTGTCCCCAGGCATGGAGGACTGGCTGAGAGAAAGGACTGTATGCTTCTGTGTATGTGGCCCAGGTTGTCCTGCTGTCATGTCCCGTGGGTCACTGTAAGAATTCCATCAGGTAACTATAAGGCCTTCATTTAGCCAGCGAAGAGGTCGGGATGATCTGGGCAAGACACAAACAGCTGTCTGCTTAGTGGACCTGGCCTCAGTTTCCCACTATAGTACATTTTGATTTTTAAGGCGTGCGCATTGATTTGGATAATTTTATTGATTAGATCTCAAGGAAAGGAGGTAAAATGAAATGGATTCTCACAAAGTTCCTTTGAGTGTCAGATATGTGAGTCTGCAGTACAAAGCAATGATTTCCTCTGCACGTCCCCAGTCGAGGCTTTGCTGAACGATTTCCGCACCCCCCCCCCCCCCAGGTTTTCTGCCATCAGCTTTTTGGCTGCCCCTCACTGCCACTTGGCAAGGCCTAATTGCCCATCATTTATTTCCTTTTTCCAGTTTAAAAGCTTTGGGGAGGGATTGTTAGCTTTTGATGCAAGGGATGTGGAATACCTGTATTTATGGATTATTTTTTTTTTATCCAACAATGGCTGAAAGCAGTCCTGTGATGAAAACTTTTAGAAGATAATTGGATGTGTCAAGTGAATAAAAAAATTGCACACTTGCTCCCCCTCTGCCAAATGTGACAAATCGTCGTTGTCTAAAGGGTGTGGTTAGCAGTTTCTTTACATTGCAGAATTATTCTAGTTCTTAATACTGAATTTCTGGCTGACCATGTCTTAGAGATGCCAGATACTACCCATAGTTACCTGGAAAAGCAACACATTCAAATAATTCAAAATTTCAGATTATCTCTACCACTGTCCCAGACTTAAGAATTATTTGTTTGCTTCTTTAAGAAGCAAATTAATTTGATTAAAAACGGGGCGTGTTTCATGCTTGAGTAAAAACAATCGCTTCTCTAACTGGATAATGAAGTTATAGAAAAAGCACTGATTCTTCTTTAGTTATGTTTCCATCTGTGTCCTTTGCATAATTGCTTTGAAACAGAAAGTCCCTTATTAAGATGGAATAGCCAATGGCAGCAGTAGAATTTCCAAGCTGTAGAAAAACAAAACATAAACTAAAGCATCCTATTAAACCTCAGCTATCTATGAGACCTGGTCAGGAAGAGCTTATTTTAAGATATATATAATTCATAAATATGGAAAGATTGAATGTGAGTAAAGGAGTAAGGAGAGATAAAAACGTAGACAAGATTAGGAGGAGAATTTATAAACTCAAGAGGAGTGAGAGAAATAGCAAAGGGAGAGGTCAAATTAGAGTTTATCCCCAAACTGCCTAACAGGCATATAAACCAGGGCGTATACTTGACTTGATGCGGGACAAAGAGTTCTGTTCTTTGTACTAAAAGAGCTTCCGCCAAAAGGTAATAATAAAAACTTAAAGTTCCCAGTAAGAGGGACAGGTTGTCGATTTTACAGAGAGGCAGAGCAATACCTAATAAACAGCCGAACATTTTTCAGCCTCACTCATTATCAACAGAATGGAAATTGGAATCACAATGAGATGCTATTTTTAGCCTGACAGAGTAATAGGATGGTAAAAACTGAGAATATTTGATAGTGGAGCCGAGTGGGGAGCCCCAAAGGACCTGCCTCTTGGTAGAAGGCATGCAAAGGGGTGCTGTCAAAGCAGGACACTCGGGCACAAAGCAGTGGACCTCGAAAGATTCTTCGCTCTTACTGCCAACGTTCTGTTTCTGGGCTTCTATTCGTGGAAGTGATTGGAAATGAAGAAAGGGTTTGGTTCTTGGGATTTTTGGGGTTTTTTCCCCCCTTGCCAAAGACATTCATTGCAATGCTGTGTGTAAAAAACAATTCAACAGTTGGAAGTTATGTTACCAAAAATAAGGGTGCTATTAGACATATGAGAATGAAAAATAATACCACCACTCATATATTTGCAAAATATTGTGAATGTTATCATCAAATGTCTGGTTTTACTGATAAACATAAAAGTAAGGTGGAAAACTTTATATGGAGAATAAGCCCAGTGATGATGATATGTGTAAAAATGACTGCAGTCATTTATAATTGGATGTTAATCGTGGTTTTATGGGTGGATGGTGGATTCCTGGCTCTGCACTCAGAAATCCCTCCTGCTGGGCTCAGGGGCCTTTATGGGGTGCCCAGACACGCAGGCTTCGCATACAGACATTTTGGACTTGGTCACTGCTGCCACAGTCTCCCAAAAACTGAGCCAGAAGTAGCTCTTGATCACCGACAGATGCAAACCATCCCCCTCACCCACACCCATATCAGCTTCTTCCACTGGGCAGGGGTGGAGAGAGGTGCTGGTGAGAGTCGCCTGTGGGATTTGGAAATGAAGGAATGGGTGATAGCCTTGACAGGAGCTGTTGCAGAGGTGTGGAAATGGAGAATCTACACAACAGTGGGCTCAGGAATGGGTTTTCAGAAAAGAAAAGGAAATGGGGCCAGAGTGATAGTAAGGAAATCCCCGGTTCAATTTTACTCCGGTTCAATTCCCAGCACTCCATATAGTCCCCTGAGCTCCACCAGGAGTGATCCCTGAGTGCAGAGCCAGCAGTAAGTCCTGAGCACTGCTGCATGTGGTTCAGAAACCAAAATAATAAGGGAAAGAGAGTATATGATATATTCTTCTTCAAGGGAGGATTTTTGTCCTTTTGGTTTGGGGTTTGTTTTGTGGTTTACACACAGTGGTGTTCAGGGCCACTCCTGGGTTTGCACTCAGGGACCACTCCTGGCAGTGCTTAGGGAAGGTGAGAGACTGGAGTGTGTTCGCTTGTTTTCTGCTGAGGAAGAAGAAGGGAACCCGGTGATGCTTGGTAGAGAAGGGAAATGAGGCCGACCATGAGGCATCATGAGGTCTGTATGGAGTATGGAGACAAGGGCAGAGAATGCATGAAGGTTCCTTCTGCCCATGGAGCAGGACTGTGGCAGAGGAACAGAGGTCGCAGGTCTGAGAAGGAAGAAGAGGATTGGCAAGAGCAGGGGGAGAGTGACCTCGGGAAATGCAGTGTCAGAAGGTTTCTAGCCTGCGAGTTGCTGTCACACTTAGACCAGGCACCGTGACATTCTCCTGGGTCAGACTCAGCCCTGGGGTTGGGCTAGTGTGGGGTTTAAACAGGGTGAGTCTTCTGTTGGGTGCCAAGGAATGCATTACGCTCCCCCACTCCCACATTTACTTGTTGAAACCCTCTCTCCTTCCTCCCTACCCTGTGTCTGAAAAAAAAGCTGATTTTGTTTGGTTTGAGGCTACCACTGGGGACATTAGGGTGTTACTCCTGCTGGTGCTCAGGGGACCCTGTGGTGCTGCAGATGAAGTCCTGGGCCTCTTGCATACAAAGCGCACATTTATTGCGTTGAGCTTGTTCTCTGGCCTGAAAAATAAAGCTTTTAATTAAGGCTAAGTGGGGTCTCCGAATCCGATAACATTGATAGAATCGGTGGGTTTACAGGCAGTCTATTTGTGTGGACCCAAGAGACCGGATATACCTAAAAAACGAAGGAGAGGCCGAGAGAGGCCTCTGCGCTCATTTTTGTTTTCCAACAGATCAGGATGAAAGTAAATGAGAGCGCAGCCCATGTTGTTTATGGTCTACGTTTCCCATGCTTAATCATGAAGAATGGAGTGGCACTCCCCAGGCTGCCTCAGTACCTTCTTTTTTTCCCCTTATTTGAGATACAATCAAGGTGAGCCCGTGGCAGGCCAGGTGAATTGGGGAAGGTTTCTGTGACCTTACGGTGGGAATGAAGTAAACACTCTTGGCTTTGGCTTCCCTGTTCACAAACCAGAGTTTTAAAAGAACCTGTCCAGCAGAGTGAATCAGATGTGCTAACAGAGAGACCTGTAAATAGTGCTTGGCACATGCTATACACCACATGTTTGTGCACACACACACATGCACATGCATGCACACGAGCACATATGCACACATACACGTGCGCACACATGTGCGCACACGCATGTACACACACACATTCACATGCATGCCATGTAATGGAGATTAGTCCAGGCAGCCAAGAGGAAAGCTCTGCTTTTCTTTCTCGAGGACCAGAATCATCGCCTGGTACAAAATTAAGGTACAGATCACGGGGGTTTCCAAAACCGAGGTGCTCCCTGCTGCTGGGAAGGATTCATCCAGGAGGGGAGAAGGGCAGAAGGAGGCCAGGGTTTACTTGCTTTCCTCTCCAGAGCAATTTCCACTTAGAGGAACATTGCTCAGCTGTTCCCATTTAGAGAAAATTTCTACTCAAGAGCATCAGTTCTATCCAGAGCAAATTTCTACTCGGAGAAGCAGAGCACAGTGGATGATGCAGAGGGTGAGTTTGGCCCTCGCTGTCCAGACAAAGGAAACCAGCTGTTACTAGTACGATCGGGGTTCTATTCCTTACGTGGTGTGGTGGGAGGGGGATGGGCTCATGTCTAGCAGTGGTCAGGGGAGTCGCTGACTGGACAACACAGGTGTGTGTCCATTAAGAGAGTGATTATAAAGGAGGAACACACTCAAGCCCTGTTTCCCAGAGTGGGTGACCCCACCCACATGGAAGAACTGGCCAGAAGGAGCCTCAGGCATTCAGGCACCTTCTCTTGGCTTAAAGGTCAACTTGGGGCCCGTGTGGTGCTGATTCTGTTCTGTGATGTCCTAGTTCGGAAACTCTGGGAACAGACACTCTGGCTGAGGGAGCGTTCCATCACGCTGGAGTTGGCACAGCCTCCACTGCTTTACGGGAGCCCCGGAGCCCCTGGTCCTGCAGGGCCAGTCCTGGAGTTGGAGTGGATGAGTGGACATGTAGGTGGCATCAGGGGCCCCTGGATGCAGTGTTTGCATGAGGGAGCAGGAAACAGCAGGATGCAGTGAGCCTGGCCCAGCAGCGTGGGTGCAAGAGAAGCGGACGGCAGATGGTGGGGCTGGCAGGGGTGTATTTCGGGGGCTACCAAAAGGATCCGTGGATGCCTGGGACACGTCGTGAACCGCGTGGGCACAGTCGGCTCAGGGTGGCTTTACTCACCCATTGCCCTGTCCAAGGTCCAGCCTTTGTGCCCCGCCAGCTGTTGCTTCAGGTACCTTGTCGCCCCAGGTGCCTGGGCCAAGCGCTGTCCCGGTCACTGCCTGTTAGCAATATTCGAAACAGACTTAGACTGGCCAGGAAGACGTGGTTCTCTATGGATTTTTGCCCTGCACACTAAAGCAGGTAGACTTTTGTTTAGCTTATAAGCAGCTGAGTGGGAATTGGATTTAACACCCAGACAATAGTTGCCCCACGTGCTGTGTAGAATTGATGGTACCGGGCGTTACTGTGGCGGCCGGAGTCTCGCGGACTGTCAGAAAGCAGGCTTTGCATCTCTGTACTGGCAGTGTGAGGGTTTGGGCATAGCTCTGGAGGTAGCTTCCCCGTATGAGCAACATCCATTTTCCGTCTCATTACAAGGATGGGTCATTAGATAAATCTGTTGATGGCATTGGGCAAATCTGCTTCTTAGAACTGTTCTCCTGGGAGAAACAGATAAAGTCGTCGTTTTGTTCGCTGTGGTGCCTTGAACTCTCAGAATGACTGATGGGCTATAAACGCTATTCCACAGGGACGGAGCAGAGCTGCTGCTGGCTTCCGGTCTCCCTAGCAACTCTCTCCTAGGGACACCACGGCAGCCATGCTGAGGGGAAGTTAGGAATCTTTAAAAAAAAAAAAAAGGTCTTTCAATGGAGATTTTTATACACCTAAATTAACTTTGCTCGAGAGATTCGGATTTTGTTTGTTTGTTTGTTTGTTTGGGTTTTCTTTTCTTTTCTTTTTCATCTGTCATTTTTGAGTTTGCCATTTTGCATTAGAATAGCAAATCCTGCTCGCTGAGGCAAGCCGGCTGGGGGTGGAGGAGATTTAAAAGACTTAATAACCCAAGGAGGAAATGACTTTCTCCAAGCCCCATTTTCCAGGGAGCCTGAGACACCAGCCTGAAGTCACTGGTTTATGTCTGATCCACATTACATTTAAAAGTCAGTCAGTGAATGGGATGGCAGTTGTTGGGTGTGCAGCTGGGCACAGGCCAGAGGCGCCCTGCCCCGGGGTCTGAATCCAGCAGTATCTCAAAGGTTGTGTCTTTGTCTTTCACTGGACTCAGGAGACTGGTGGGGAGGAGGGTTGGCCTTCAGGGGAAACACAAGCGCTGACTGACCAGTCCAGCCCCTAGAAATGACCACACCTTGCAGAAGCTCTGCCATGGCCAGAAGTGCCCCCCTGCTGACTCCTGCTTGCCAGCCTCTGGGCAGGGGGCCTCCATTTCACTTTCCTCTAGCTGCATCTCACTTCCCAAAAACCTTCAGGAGTTAAAAAGCCACAGAATAAAGGGCTTTCAAGCTCCTGTTAATCCGAGGTTCCTTTCTGGCGAGTGCTTTTTCTGGAGTCACAATAACACCCCTGCACTGCCCAGCGTTTGCTGACCCCGCCCAGCCCCAAGCTCCCCTCCGCCATCCCTCCTGAGCCTGTGGAAAATGGCTCGCTAATTGCTCTCCTTTCCACTGCTGCTCAACTAGGAATTAAAAGCATTAGTGCTCCATGTGCTCCAGATTGTAGACCGCGTCCAAAGTAGCATACTTCTATTTTCCTTTTTGTCAAGCGTAGTTAATTTTCTCCCGAGGACTGCCCACGAGTTTATCCAGCGTTGAATAAGGGAGATTGGGTGTACTTGGTAAGTATGGTTTTTATTTGTCCTTTCACTTCAGAGAAGGAACTGGTGAAGACCTACACAATGTCCGTATGTCTGAACACAGGGGAGCCCGAAAGCAGTTGATGTGATTTGGGTTTATAATCGCCCACTTTGTTGATCTCAACTCTGTATAGATCTGATGGGCAAACTCACAAGACGCGCAGACACTGGCCAGGGTGTAAGCAGACTTACAGCGACGGAAATGCTACTCCTAACCAGGTGAACTCCAGAGAGTGTCTCTCTAGAACTAGCTGCAAGATGCTGAGGTGTTGGGGAATGGAGCATAGGGACCTATGGGTGGGCTGGTGGCCTGGTGGGAGCTGCTCTGGAGGCCTGTGTGGTGGGAACCTTGCACTCTTTCCAGGGGCAAACAGGCACCAAAGGCGGCAGGGTTAGCAGTCAGGGGCTCCACCATCCCCATCCATCCTGTCCTCAGTGCAGTGATGCAGTTCACTGAGAGGCTGGTAGAGGCAGGTCTGAGACACTGCACAGGGCACCTGACATGCAGTGGGTCCTAGTTCCAATCCCTGTTCACACATGCGGTTCCCCGAGCACTACCAGGAGTGATCCCTGTGTGAAAAGTGAAGCCTCAGCACTGTTGTTTGGAGGAAGGGAGAAAGGAAGAAGGGAGGAAGGGGAAGGGAGGAAAGAGAAAGGAAGAAGAAAGGAGGGAGGGAGGCAGGCCCTGCCCCACGCCCTGGGTGTGCCCTTTCTTGCTACTAGCTATGCTGTCTGCCTGGAGGGAGGGGTGGGAGTTGGCCAGGGACCATCAGGGCCATAGTCTATGGGGTCTAGCTTCTCCTGGCCTCTCATCTCCATGGGTCGTGGAGGTTTTAATTCATGCAAGCCTGGAGAGAAAGGGCTAGTAGGCAAGTACTTCAAACCCTTCTCTCACTGTGGAAAAGTTCAGGGAGATGAAAAGGATAAAGCAAGAATGAGGCGAATCTCACCATTTCTTTATTTATTCGTGCATGCTCCAAACAGTATGGGGCTTCCTACTTTTAGGATGGGAAGATTAAAGATTCCCGGTTATTTTTGAATTTCAGGTAAGTAATAACCTTTTAAAGACCACATGCCCCCAATACCATATGGAGTATATTTTCTACGAAGAAATTATTTTTGTTGTTCTGAAATTCAAATTTAGCAGGGTGTGTCTTCATAGTTTCATTTGCCAAATATGACATCCCTACTGCTGTAGCTAGAGGCCTGGGGCAGACGCCAAGGGTGGAGTGGAAGGGATGATAGAATAGTCTTCATCCAACTTTTAATAAGATTTTATTTTTCTATTTGAATTTTGGGCCACACCCAGCAGTGCTCAGGGCTGACTCCTGGCTCTGCACTCGGGGATCACTCCTGGGGGGATTGGGGGACCATATGGGGTGCCGGGGATTCAACCTGGGTTGGCCATGGGCAAGGAAAACACCCTCCTCCCCACTGCACTATGGCTCTGGCCCCAAGATTTTAGATAGTACAGCCACCAATGTTAGAACACATGCAGGCATGGATATGAAGCATCAACAGATGTGAGTGTCCGTGTCCTGTACACTCACAACCCAGGTAAGTCCGCTTCTCCTGCCGGCCCACCCCTGCCCGCACCTGGAGCTTCACAGTCTGCTCCCTGTGCCACTTGCTAACATTAATTGATGCACTGTTAGCACAAGTGCAGGAACGTCCCTGAACTAGATTGGAAGAAAATTGGCTCTGAAGAGCAAATTTAGCAGCTCATCTTTGTGGTCTTGTGTGCTGTGGAAAAAGAGAGTGGGCTTACACTGACTCTCACCATTTGGCCCATTGGCTTGGGACTTGGAGAAGCAGGGCAGAAGCAGTGATGGCCAGGACATCTGGAGAAGAACAGCATGGAAGTGTGGGCGTGGTGTCAGGAGATAGAAATAATGTCCATCTTCTTGAAGGACCCAGCAGAGCTTAATCAGGAGAGGAACCCCAAACCTGTGTGGAGCTGGCTGTTCCGCTCCTTCCTCAGGCCTCCCCCAGGCCTTGCCAGCAGGTTGGTGGATGGTGGCTGGGCAGTGACCCTCCGCAGGCCAACAGCATGCATTTCTGCTCACCAACAGAAATGGGCTTGGCTTTCCAGCAGCATCCAACTGTAGGTCTTTAGCAGAACATCTTGGAGAGCCCCTTCTGTGGAGAGAGGTGTGGCATTCCTTCGCAGGGAGAGACACGCGCTCTGAATTTAAACTAACTTTCCCTGCCACTCAGACAGGCACGTAACTGTACATGTTGCATCGTGCCATAAAGTCTGGCCTGTAGCACACGTGACCTGTTAGTGGATGGGTTATCTTTAGTGTATGTATGTTCTGCAAAACAAATCTCTGAAGAATGCAGACTAGGAGGGTAAAGGAGGCACCCAGAACATAGGTCCCTTGTCCTGGGAGTCTCAGCCATGTGACCAGAGCTGGAACTGGGTGGACCGTCACACAAGAAAGCCACTGATGGGGGGACAGAGGGCTGCATTTCCTCCAGAACCTTACAGACAATGAGTTTAGAAACAGCATCCAATTTCAGAGTGCTGCCACCACTGTCTCTTCCTCCTCCTCCTCCTCCTCCTCCTCCTCCTCCTCTTCCTTTTCCTCATCCTTTTCCTCTTCTCCCTCCTCTTCCTCTTCCTCCTTTTTCTTTTTTCTCCTTTTCCTCTTCCTCCTTTTCCTCCTCCTTTTCCTCTTCTCCCTCTTCTTCTTCTTCCTCATTTTTCTTTTTTCTCCTTTTCCTCTTCCTCCTTTTCCTCGTCCTCCTTTTCCTCTTCTTCCTCTTCTTCTTCCTCTTTTCCTCCTTTTCCTTCTCCCCTTCCTTCTCTTTTTCCTCATCCTCCTCTTCCCCCTCTTCCTCCTTTTCCTTCTCCTATGTTTATTTATTGACTTTTCTGGGGAGGGGGGTTTTCCACACCTGGCGGTGCTCAGGAGTCCCTCTGGGATTCCAGGGATCGAACCTGGGTTGGCTGCATGCAAGTCAAGTGCCCTCCCCTATGTCCCATCGCTCTGGCCTTTGAGTGCTTCTCCTGGTACAGGCAGTGGTGGCTTCTCAGAACAATGCTGAGAGGAGCATCTGACTGTGCAGCTGGTGCTACAGGCGACTGGCATGGGAAGGATGTTCACGAGACCTTGGGCCAACCTCTGAGTCCCACCAAGAGGAACCAGCGCAGAGCAAACAGTCAAGCAGAACATTTCAGATGGGACACAGGTCCCTGCACATCTTAGCTCTCACTTTCCCATGATGCCAGTGGTCAGACCCCACAGGAGCGCTTTGTCCCCGAAGGACTGCTGACATCTCCTGGCAGCCCTCATTTCCTGGGCCTAGGAAGGCTGGATTGCCAATGCTTCTTGCACACAGCACTGGCTGAGTCTGCAGGCCAGTGGCTACAGACCTTCTGTCTATGCATTATATATGCATCTCTCCAAAGGCATCTCCCCTTCGTTTCCTCCCTTCCTCTCCGTTGCTGTCATCTATAGGTTGTGTTGGTTCATGATCTGGGTCCCGACTCGAGAGACAGTAGGAAAGTTGGAGGTATCGTCTGGGACACAGAGCCAAAGGGGCGTCAGGTGGGTGGGTGTGCCTGCTGAGTGAGACTCTCAGTGCTCACGGTGGCTGCCCTCCCAGCAGCACTGTTTGCTCTCCAACCCACCCTGCCTCCGAGGCTCTGTGTCCCCACCCACATGGGGTCTGGAATGGAATTTGGATGCGGTTCTGGACAAAGGTTTCTTTCTGATTTGTTATCAGTCAGTGTTGGCTTTGCACACCTACTCTATATACCTCCGTACCCGGATGGCATAAAGATTCCTCGCGGGTAAAGGGGTTGTGAGTGGGAAAACGTTGAAGCAAACCAGGTCTCGACAGCAGACAGGGATTTGCTCAGAGTTCTGGGGGCTGGAAGTCTGCGGTTGATAGGAGCGTTGCTGGGTTCTGGTGAGGACACGGGTTGGGGGGGAAGAAAAGGGAGGATAAAGGAGGATAGATGGAGGGAGGGAGGGAGGGAGGGAGGGGGAGAGGGAAAGAAGAGAGAAGGGGCTTCTCAAACCACAGCACAAACGAGCAGAGTGCTAACGGTAGCCGAAACGTGGAATTCCGTGACTCCTCTTCCCCACTGCTGCCCCTTTCCTCGGTTCTCTCCTGCTCCTCTCTTTGACTCATTCATTTCTCCTCGGGTGTTCTTTCTCCTCCATGGAGACGGGTCCTTGTGCCCTATTGAATTCCGCCTCTTACCGGGTTGTGGGTTCAAGCTTCTTGCTGGATGGAGAACCTCCAGCTGTTTGGCCTGTCTTGTAGCCCCTCTGGCCCCAGCACAGGGTCGAAGTTTAGCCAAGAAACAGGAAACACGTGTGGGAACCCATGTCACTGATGCCGTTTCTGGGAAGGCACGTCAGCTCAGAAGTCTCAGCATCTGGAGAGGTGGCAGAACATTCGCTATTGGAAACCTAATGCCTGTTCCATTATCTCAGAATTATTAAATCCACTTAGGACCCTGGTCAAAACGATGGCATCTAAGTGAAAACAACAATTCATAAAAAGAAAATCACATGTGGGGGAGGGTGTTTAATCTTGTTTAAATGAAGACAGAATGAACAAAAACTGGTGTAAAATTGGAGCACCAGATGGTATCAATATATGACACTAATTTTCTGTTCACATATCCAATTATAGTTTAAATAAAAACTAATGCGGGTAATTGACTTCGTGGAGTTTGCACACACTATCTGATTTTCCGTCCCCGCGGTGGCCAGTTGCTCGCCGGCACAGGTCCCCAGGAAGCAGGACTCGTTCTCCCCGTGCCTTCCTAAGAGCGGGGCCAGAATCCCCTGAATGCTGGCGGGGAAAGTCCTGGGGCTGGAGGTCAGGTAGCACACAGGATCCCCAGATGAATCTGGACGTCTGAGAAAGGACACTTTCGTATGAAGATGCAGCCATGTGTCACACAGGGAGCATTCTAAAAGATACTGAGAACCGACCACACTTTCGTCTGCATCTCATGCAGTAGCTACAGAAGGGCAGAAAACTACAGGAGGGAGAGAGGGAGAGGGATTGTAAAGAGAGGGAGATGAGGAAAAATGGGGAGAGAGGAGAGGGAGGTGGGGAGGAAGGGAGGTGGGGGAGACAGACAGTGCGTAGAGCACTGCAGTAGGACCAGTGTCCAGGCTGGTTCAGTCCCCATGGCCCTGAGCTCGTGAGGCTGCCCTGAGCAGCCAGGCAGAGCCAGGCGGAGGCCGGGCACCCACCTGCAGTGTAGACAGGCCAAACCCAGTGGACCAAGGAGAAACTCACTGTTCAACGACACCTTCCTCGTAGCTTTGGGGGCCTGAGAACATTGCTCCCCTGTGATGGGCATCCCAAACTCAGTCAAACTAAAGCCCCCCCAAAGAAGCAGAGGGAGACCTCAGAGCGTGCTGTAGGGGGTCTTGACTGATGGTATTCCAATCCGTGACAGTTGGGAGACTGCTCGAGACGTGCAGCCATTTCAACATGCTGCCGTGAGAAATGGGCCAACCAGACAAAAAGCCATCAGCAGGGGAGCGGCGGGTTCCTCCTGCCAGCCTCTGGAAGAATACCCAGGGACATCCTTGAGGACTGTCCTGGCACCTCTGCATCTCCACAGTCTCTGAGCTGTTCTGCATTTTTGTCCTCTTGGAATGATGTGCTCCCGCCTCACCCCTGCTTCTGGTTGCACTCATTTTAGCATTTTCACCCCGCCCCCTCCCCTCACTGCATGACTGGATTCAGCAAATCCACCATCCTGAGTTGTACAACAAAACGTGCCGAAAATGAATCGTGTCAAGTTCTTTGTACAGTAACCCTAGATATGAAAACAAAAGCACAGCCAAAGGGAATGTCTGGAGCGTTCGTTCCCATCGGTGTCCCTGCAAGTCTGTCAGCAGTGCACAGTCAGAGGAAATTCCCTCATGCTTTACCTCTGAAGGCAAAGGGATTAGTGGGGAGAAACAATCCCCACTGACATCGCCTCAGACTTTTTGCTGAATGTCTATCCCTGCCAGGTGGGGGCTGGGACCCCGCTCTGTGCTCCAGCTGTATCTGGAGATGGCGTCTGTGGAGGTGATTAGGGTTAAATGAGGTCATAAGCATGGGCCGCTATAGATGGAAGCCTGCCTCAGGTGCTGGGGGAGAAGGCAGTTGAGATAGAGAAGGGACCACTACGGCAGTGATAGTGGAAATGATCACTCTGGATGAGAACTGCGTGCTGAAAGTAGGTAAAAGAATGGACATTATAACCTCTCAGTATCTGTATTGCAAATCACCATGCCCAGAATGAGAGAGAGAGAAAGAAAGAAAGAAAGAAAGTCTCTGCCATAGAGGCAGGCTGGTGGGGTAGGGGGTGACGGGGGGAAGCTGGGGACTTTGGTGGTGGGAAATGTACATTGGCGGAGGGATGGGTGTTGGACCAAGTATGACTGAAACCCAACCATGAGCAGCTTTGTAACTGTGTACTTCATGGTGATTCGATAGAAAAAGGAAAGGAAAGAGAAAAAGAGGAAATAGAGGCAAAGGGAGAGAAAAACAAAGAACAGGAAAGAGAGGGAGGGAAAAAAGAATGGGGTCCTTGGCTGGAGAGACAGGACAGTGGGGAGGGAGCTGGCCTTGCATGCGGCTGACCCAGGTTTGAGCCCTGGCACCTCATAGGGTCCCCTGACCACTGCCAGGAGTGATCCTTAGGCATTTCCAGGTGTGGAAAGAAAAGAAAAGAAAAGAAGAGGAGAGGGAAGGAGGGAGGGAGGAAGAAAAGGGAGGGAATGGTAGAGGGGGAGGGGCGGAAGGAGAGGGGAAGGAAGGGGAGAGGTGAGAGGGGGGAGGTAGAGAGGGAGGGGAGGTGGAAGGGGGGAGGGGGAAGGTAGAGGGGGAAGGGAGGGGAGCGTGTAGCCAGTAGGGCCCGTGTTCCTATGAGGACAGACCTCAGAGAGCTTTCTCTCTCGGCGCTCATGCAACCAGAAGAGGCTGATGGGCAGGGAAGCGACTCAGGTGCAGGTGTTGCATATGCAAGACTGAGCTCTTTGCTGGATGCATCTGGGCCCAGCCCTGGTGGCCCTGCACCAGTGGACCCAAGCAGCTCCTCTTCCCTGGGCCCACACATTGGACCATCTGGCTTGGCTGACTGAGTATCACTGGGAGTGACCCCCGGGTCCCCTGAGAATGGCTCTTCCCCCAGAGAAAAACTCGGGAAGAGTCTGGCCATCTGCACCCAGAAAGACAACCAGACATCACCTATTTCCAAAAACGAAAGTTGGTCTTGGTCTTGCGTCTCTAGGGGTGGGAAGGGAACATCTTATCTGGTGGGGGTTTGAGTCCTGGCACTCTGAGCCATTGCTTGAGCCCAGGCTCCCCTGTTACCTTCCAGAGCCCAGTGGGTCTGCTCCCCACTGAGCCCCAGGCACACGCTCTTCCCCAACTTCCCTTTGCCCACTCAGATCACCTCCCAGCTCACTCTCTTCCCTTGTCCTCAGACTTTGTTTACAGAGGGAGAGATGCAAACTGGAGAATCTGTCCTTGTGCCCAGGGGATACATGTGGCCACCTTGGGTGAGAGATTGTGATTAGGGACCTTGGAGACCTTGGCAATAAGAGATCGGTTCTGGGAAGAAGAGAAGGTCTGGAAAGCCCCTGTGGGATAAATTCATACAATACAGCCTTTCTCACCAAACCAGCCACATCCTTCCTCTTCCCATTCTTTTTCCCTCCTTAGTAAAGAAGATTTCCATGGAACCAACTTCCTACACCCCAGGAAGCACAACCAGCAGCAGCAATTGATTATATGCCAAGGAACTGTTCCTTCAAATCTTACAAATCCAGACCTGCCAGAATGTCCCTGTCACCCAGACCCTCGTGGACAGGAGTAGTGGGCTGATGGGATATCCGACAGAGAAGATGCCACGTCTGTCACTAACAAATGCAAAATGGAGTCTGCAGTGGGATTCCTCTCCCTTGAATGTGGACGTTTGTCGTGTGTCCTGGTGTTTTGGTCCCAAGTCTGCTGTGTTTTGAACATTCAGATACAACTTTGCAGTAAAATCAGTAGGGTTTATTTTACTTAACAGCATGTGTAAAGCACCAGCTGTTCGGTGGAGAACTGTAAAATTCCGTAACCGGTACATTCCTGAGAAAATGAATGGGTAATTTTGCTCTCTGTCGCATGAGGCACCTGGGCCGGTTTCCCTGACAAGGATGTCCCCTTCCTCACCCCACCCCCAGCATTAATCTACTATAACTCACTTCTATCAATATGAAGTACAACTTGGGGCCCCTTACTTTTTATTCACCTGACTCACCAATTAACAGAACTGAAGGAAAAATGTTGGTTACAGGAAAACATGCAGAAGGAACACATTTTCTTGACTCTCCAGCCTAACTGATACCTTGTCCACGTCAGGCCCTGCTGGTGTCTGAGTGACTTCACTTGGCCTCGAGTTGCTGGCAGGAAGTTCTGATTCTTCAATTCTCTTCTTCTGCACATGCTTTGTTACCTGACAGGCCTGTGTTTGCATCCTTATTTTGTCCACCCAACTTTGGAGACTTATTTAAACCCCTTAAACATTAATTCCCTCATCCAAATAAATGAGAATAGTTTCAGTTACAAGGATCCGTTGTTGCTGGATTAATTAAAAAAAAAAAAAAGACGTAAATGACCTAGCAAAAGCCAAGGGCTTAAAAAAAAAAAAGCAAAAAAAAGCCAAGGGCTCTTAAGACTAGTACATATTTGACATTCTTTGTCCATTTAACATCCAAATTCTAGTCCTATATTCAAAGAGTAATATGTTTGTTTGTTTGTTTGTGGGGGGTCACACCCAGCGATGCTCAGAACTTACTCCTGACTCTGAGCTCAGGGATCACTTCTGGCAGATTTGGGGACCATCTGGGTGCTGGGGATCAAACCTGGGCCATCCATATGTAAGGCAAGTGCCTTGCTCACTGTACTCTTCCTCCTGCTCCTATTTTCTACTTCTTGACAATTGGTACAGCTTCTATTAAGTCTGAAAATTTTGCCTTGGATTTATTAATAATTTATTAATAAAATCTGCCACATTTTATTAGTGGCTGGAATCAGAAGAAAGGGTGAAGAGGGGAACAGCGTGGAGCTGGTGCTGGGCAGGCAAGTCCCAGGGATCTCCAGGTTAGATGTGTGGCTGTGGAAGCACACGGCGGCAGGAGCTGTGGAAATCCAGACTTCCAAGAAACTTCTGAGAGCATTATTTACATCAATTTAAGATGGGATTCTTATTAAAAGCGAGACCAAATCTCTAGATTTTACCAGACCACAGTTCTCCAGTTTTAGCCGCCAATAGCAAGTGTGAAATTCAGAAAGCGAAAGAAGGAGAGAGGGAGAGATACTGGGGTTATCCAAGGCGACCAACTCCATACCGTTGTGAATCGAAAAACTCATTAAAAACCCAAGTGATTATTTTCTGAGTTTGCTCAAACCCCAGTCTCTACAGCGGCCAGTCAGTTCTAAATAATAGTGTTTTTTTTGGGGGGGGGGAATGTCGAGACATCGTGTTCCTCATTTATCGTTTATGGTGTGTTTGATTTTCAGCGGAATCAGCCGAGAAGCAAATGTTTGCGTTTGTTCTTCAAATATATCCTGGTTGAGCTGTCTTCACTGTAGCATGGAATTAACTTTTTAAAAAGCCTTGTGTGTGTATGCAGAGCCTTTTCTCTCTTTGTTGGGGGTGCGGGGGGGGGGATCCTAGCATTGGATCGGGAAAGGCTGCCCTGTGTTCCCCTAAAAGCATGCCCAGCAAATGCTGCCTCTAGCCAGGGTTCTTGGCATAAAACACAGATGAATTCAAAGAACCTCCCTGTGAAAACCGATGACACACACACTTAATGCACCCGGGGTGGCCCAAGGCAGCCAGTGGCTTTATCATGTAATACGCAAGCTTTTGAGGGAAATTCTTTTTCAAATGGCACGTCCCCATACAGATTGACAGGTGAGCAATTTTCCTGCCGTTCTTTACAGAGGGGCCAGCTCAGGGAGGTGCTGTCAGAATGACTGAAAATCATCCACCCGGTTGCTGCCCCAGCCCAGCGTGCTATCCAGCCTTCTGGAAGATTAGCACAGCATGGGGGGTGGGGAGGGGGGAGTGAGGGGAGGAAATTGCTTCTGCATTTTGCTGCTAGTGGTTAATGGGTCAGGGAAGGTTTGTGCCCACCCTAGCCGAGCTCTGGGACATTCATGAAGGATGCAGAGATGCATAGTGACAGAGCAGAAGCCAGCACGTGGTCAAGGGGAGCTGGGGAGCTGGGGCTGGGGTGCTTAATATGCGTCTGTGCCCTTTTCAAAAAGCACATTGTCCATCCGAAGAATGGGGCGCTTTAAGAGCAGCACCATCAGCAAAACATTGCTTTCTTTTCTTCTGTTAGAAAAAGTAAACTACAACTATAGCACTTGGGAATACTTTCACAAAAGAAAATAATATCCATCATTCTTTTCATTTAACAATGCTGGCGTTCCTGTTCATGTGACTGTCAACACGGGAAGGTTACAGCTGGAATGGCGGCTGGCTCTCGGTGACTGTGAGGCTCAGCTATTTGTAGGGTTGACCCCACTGTTGGTGATGAGTAAAAAGAAGAGCTTATTTGCGAATTTGAGGCTTTTTTTTCACTCATAGGATTATTTCTCAAGATACAATTCGAGGTCCATGAGTCCTGAGGTTCAGAGCACGGCCACTTTTACTATTGTGTGTCTCCATCCCTTCTCACCAATCATGTTGAGTTGGGTGTAATTCTGGCAGGTGACTGTGGGTGATCAGCCTTCATCTCTACTTCACCATGGCCAAGAATTGGCCCATGAGGGACTGGAGTGATAAGACAGTGGCGAGGGCATTTGTCTTGCACATGGCCAACCCGAGTTCAATCCCTGGCATCCCATAGGGTTCCCCCGAGCAACACCAGGAGTAATTCCTGAGTGCAGAGCCAGGAGTAGCCCCTGAGCATCTTCAAATGTTATCCAAAAGCCAATAAAGAAAAAAGAATTGGTCTTGATAGAACCACATGGGGGAAAGAAAGACGGTCCCTCTCTGCCGCATAACTTGAAGGAGAAATTTTAATTATGGGCACAAGGGAAGGTTATTTATAACAATAAAACCAAATTGTTGTATTTCTCTATAAACTCATGAGGAATTGATTATATGGGACTTAAGAAGAATACTTAGGGGGGAAATCAAGCTTGTTTGTTTCATTCAGATTTTCGAAGATTAAAAGGGTTACCTCTTAAGAAAAACCCAAGGAAATAGATAAAAGAAACCAATTTAGGCAGATACAAACACATTGAGAATGATAAAGAACTATCATAGCTCTTTTTTTGAAGCCTCTAATAAAATAAATGAATTACTGGTAAAGCTAGCAGTGGAAAAGTGGAGAAAAATAATAAATGAGGCACTTAAAGACAAGAAAGGATAAACAGCTAATATAAAGGAGATTAACTTCATCTGAATAGTACATTTGTATATTAAATTTGAAAACAACAATGAATTATACATACTATTAAAAAGCATAAACACAAATACTCATGAGTGAAATAAAATGATTAAGCTGATATATGACCAAAATCTAAAAGTTTGACAAAGACATTCATTTACCAGTTGAGAAAAAAAAAATCTGTCTTGTTCTTAAATTGCTTCAGTTTTTTGCTGTGGCTTTTTTTAGTTTGAGCTACACCTGACTGTGCTCAAGGGGCCAAGTGTGGTGCTGGGGGGTCGAGCAGGCCGGCAAGTACCTCAGCCCTGTGCTTGCTGCAGCCTCTGTTTCAGGCATCTAATGCATGAGTAATCCCTTGTTACATAAGCAAAATGATGGTAAAAATAGAATCGGACGAGAAAATGATTTTCTTAAGTCAGGTGTTACTGTGATCCCCAGATGTTGAGGAAATAACAAAAATATACTGGTGTATATGGGGCTGGGCAGGTGTTTGCCTTCAATGTAGCAGGCCCTGGATCGATCTCTGGCACCACCAGAAGTCAGCCCTGAGCACAGGCGGGCGCTGTCCAGACCACTCACCCCACCTCTCAGTGTAAGTGTGCAGTATCTGCAGCTTAGGATCGAGAAAAGCTCAACTCCGAATATGTACTACCCCCCCTCCCCCCAAACAGGAGTGAAATCAGAAAGGAAACTGTGAAGCTGTCATGTATGGCGTTCCCTGTCTTGGAGTGATTCTTCTTCATTCCTCGGACATTTCTCATTCCCACCAAGAACTGATGAGGAGAGAGGGAGTGTACTGGACTGACCTATGGCTGATCCCAAAAGTCATATTGAGCTTATAACTCCTTCCTCCAAACTTAACAGTGTGTGGAAACACTGATCTTGACCGTGTTTAACCAAATCTGGGGCTGGAGAGATGCGACAGTGGGTAAGGTGCTTGCCTGACACCTGGGTTGTCCCCCCAACATCCCATATGGTTCCCCTGAACCCATCAGGAGTGATCCCATAGCCCAAAACCAGGAGTCAGCCTGAGCACTGCCAGATATGACCCAAAACACAAAAATAAAATAAAAAACAAAACCCTTAGGGTGTGCTCCAGTTGAAGGTGACCGTGACACACAGTGACTGGAAGAAAGACACGGGACTTGTTGGTAATTGGGGCGAGAGCTAGTGGCCTCATACCGGGAGCTGGACTGGAGGCATTTGAGTCAGTAGTAGGAGCAAACAGATTGGCAGATTCTCCCCTTACCACAGCTCTGTTGACGTGGCTTTGAGCTTGCCCACCAGAGGAAGAGTCAGTCGAGCGCTTTGTGCCAGTACCAGTGTCCACTGGAATAGCAGTGCAAAGTTGTTCACCTCCAAAAATCAGGGTGGGCTGCATTGCAGCAAACACAGGATTTCATAGCTGCCCCGTAATCTGGACAGAAATGCCTTCACGCTGCTGCTTCCTAAGGAAGCTGGGTGTTAGCATTGTCAGGCTGAAACCCCTGCATGTAGAATATCTTTGTCTCCATTATAGCAAGTGCTTTTACAATTCAGAGCATGCAACATGTTTTTAAATTTAAATTAATTATTTTAATTGAATCACCATGAGATACACAGTTACAAAGTTTTTCATGATAGGATTTCACTCATGCAGTGTTCCAATACCTGTCCCTTCACCAGTGCACATTTCCCATCACCAATGTCCGCCCCCCCAGTTCCAGTTTCCCTTCCACCACCCCCTGCCTCTATGGCAGGCACTTCTCTCTCTCTTATTCTCTCTGTCTTTGTGTCTCTCTCTGTCTCTCTCTGTCTCTCTCTCTCTCACACCCTCTACTTTCCCCACCCCCTTTTGCACCTTATGGTTTGCTATACAGATACTGAAAGATTGTCAGGTGTATCCCTTTACCTACTTTCAACACTCAAATCCTGTAAAAAGCAATCATTACCAACTATGATCGTCATACTTTTCCCTTCTCTAGCCTAACTGACCTCCTCCCCACACACACTTGTGGCAAGCTAAAAACCACTAACCCGTCCTCCTGGCCCATTTTCTCTGGCCTTGGATATTTGTCTTATGCTATTTTGATTTTTATGTCCCACAAATGAGTGCAGTCTTTCTATATGACCCTCTCCTTCTGACTCATTTAACTCAGCATGATACTCTCCATTTCATGCCTTTATTTTTCCTAACAGCTGCGTAGTATTCCATTGTATAGACGTACCATAGATTCTTTATCCATTTGTCTGTTCTTGGGCACTCAGATTGTTTCCAGATTCTGGCTATTGTGAATAGTGCTGCAACGAACATAGACATTTAGATGGTGTTTCTGCTGTGGAAACATGTTTTTCCCAAGTGACTTGATTAATTTTTGGTTTGGGGGCCATACCCAGTGATGCTTCTGGCTCTCTGTGCCTGGGAATCACTGTGCCCAGGGGACCCCATGAGATGCTGGGGATTAAACCTGGGCCAGCAGCGTGCAAGGCAAACCCTCTGCCTGCTGTCCTCTCGCTCTGGCCCCTCCAAGTGACTTCAGCAGGTATGAAATGGGCTTGTGCCTGGAAAGAGAGACCCGGGAAGATTGAATGAACCCCAGGTTGGCTAACCCCCTAGAAGATGAGGCTTCCCTGCTGGAGGTGTCCAAGGAACAGATCAGCCCCTTTCCCCTGGCCCCTCCCCCCTTTTTTTTCACAAGGATATCTTTTCGAGGAAGATCTGCTCTTCACCGGGGAATGTCCTGGCACACGCAGATGGCAGGTGGCGGCATGGGGAGTGTGGCTGGTTCCCCCGAGCCTGGCAGCCCAGGGTAGCCCATACAGCATGACTGCATGGCTGAGACCTGCCTGTGCAGAAAATCCAGCTGCCCATGGGAAGCGTGTTGGAGATGGCAGGGCAGAGTCTCCAGACCTCTAAGTGTTGGCTCAAGAGGGGAGGGGTAGGGAGAAGAGGTGAGTAGTTCTGCTCCAGAAGTGAGAAAGGAATCTACCCACTCACCACACACACACACACACACACACACACACACACACACACACACAACTCACAGACACAGACTTCAAACCTGGCTCATAGTTAAGCATCTGCAAGATCCACCAACCTTTTCCAGGGTAAATCATGTTTCCAGCAGAGCCTCTGCGACTTACCAGGTCTTCCAAATCTATCCTGGAGTATGCATGCACCTAAGAAAATTCGTAATCCAAATAAGATGTCTCCAAAAAAAATTGAAAAAAGGACTCAACATGCCGTGTGGCTCATTCCAAGCGAAGACCTCTGTGAGAAGAGAGGCCTTATCGATAAGGCTTCCTAGCTGCAACCTGAAGCAAGGTGAGGCTCAGTGGAGAGGTAGAGGAAGAGTGCCCAAAATTCAGGCTTTATTTTTTTTTTCTTTTTGGGTCAGACCCGGCAATGCTCAGGGGTTATTCCTGGCTTTGCACTCAGGAATCACTCCTGGCTGTGCTCAGGGGACCATATGAGATTCTGGGAATCATGCCTGGGTCAGCTGTGTGCAAAGCAAACAAACACCCTACCCACTGTGCTATCACTCCAGCCCCCCAAATGCAGTTTCTTAAACAACTGTTGGGCCAGATCCTGTGCCAGGTGCCCGTCATTATAGGAAATCATACTGCTTCTGCACTTGTCCAGAGGAAGCACAGGCAGCGAAGGAACCGGACATCATGGTTCTGTATGTCCCCGGTGCACAGAGCACAGGACCGAAGGCACTGCGGTTCCAGGGCCAAGGCAAAAATCTGAAATAACAGCCATGAACACCTTGAAACTCTTGAGCTAATTCGCCAGCGTGGTTTGGCGCATGCCTCAGGCAACCGCAAGCTAACGTCCGAGCTTGCAAGGCAGTGCAGAGATGCGATCAAGGAAGACCTCAAAGAGAGAAGAGCAGAAGTACTGGTAGATGCGGCAGAAGCCGGGAAAAGTATTCGTAACGCCCGCCTGTCCTTCGCCAACTATAAGACCAAGATGACTGCCCTCCGACGTCCTGATGGATCCATCACATCCTCCAGAACGGCAATGGAGAAGATTATCCATGACTTCTACTCAAATCTCTTCGATAGCCATGTCCACTTGCCGACATACCAAATTCCACAGGATGGGTATGTCGTTCCCAACGTTCTCCCTTCCGAAATCCGACACGCCATTTCGTCAGTAAAGAAGCAAACAGTACCCGGCCCAGACAAGGTCAGACCTGAACACCTGAAGAACCTGCCGTCAGTACTCATCAATACACTGGCTCGGCTCTTCACTCGCTACCTGTCTGAATGCAAGGTTCCATCTCAATGGAAAACCAGCAGGACCATACTACTGTTCAAGAAGGGAGACATCCATGACATTGGCAACTATCGCCCGATCTGCCTATTGTCTGTCATCTACAAGTTGTTCACTCGAGTCATCCTGAATAGGATTGGCAGAACACTAGATGAAGGACAACCATGTGAGCAAGCAGGGTTCCGCAAAGGATTCAGCACCATCGACCATATCCACACGATAACCAAACTCATTGAGGTTTCTCGGGAGTTCAAGATGCCGCTCTGCTTAACGTTCATTGATTTAAAGAAGGCCTTTGATTCTGTTGAGACGGAAGCGGTCATTGAAGCCCTAGCCAATCAGGGCATTCAAGCCCAATACATCAGGATCCTCCGTGAGCTGTATTGCGGATTCACTACCAGGATCTCACCATTCTACAAAGAAGTGATCGTTGATGTCAAGAGAGGGGTGCGGCAGGGTGATACCATTTCACCAAAACTCTTCAGTGCCACCCTCGAGAACATCATGTGACGACTGGAATGGGAAGGAATGGGAGTGAAGATAGATGGTCGGCAACTACACCACCTCCGCTTTGCTGATGACATTGTTTTAATAACACCAAACATCAGCCAAGCGGCACAAATGCTGGCCGACTTTGACCGTGAGTGTGGAAAGGTAGGACTACAGCTGAATCTTACGAAGACAATGTTTATGAGAAACAGCCTTGTTCCTGACACCCCATTCGCTCTCAATGGAACGACCATCTCCGAATGCAACAGCTATGTGTACCTAGGTCGAGAGGTCAACATGACAAATGACCTGGCACCCGAGCTGCGCAGGAGGAAGAGAGCGGCTTGGAACGCCTTCAAGAACGTCGAACAAATAGCTAAGAGGACAAAGAACCTCCGGCTCCGGGCACATCTCTTTGATTCCACTGTTCTTCCTGCATTAACATATGCCTCAGAGACCTGGGCCCTACGCAAACAAGATGAGAACGCCATTCAGGTCTCCCAAAGAAGAATAGAAAGAGCCATGCTTGGAATATCACGTTTCACTCAAATGAGAGAACGAATCCGGAGTTCTGACATCCGTCGACGATCAAGGATCAGGGACGCTGTCTCATTTGCCAAGGTGTCGAAAATCAGATGGGCTGGTCACGTAATGAGATTTAAAGACGACCGTTGGACTAGAGCTGTTACTGATTGGATTCCACGGGATGTCAAGAGACCGCGTGGCCGCCCACCTACCAGATGGTCAGACTTCTTTGTCAAGGTCATGAACGATCGGTTTGAGGCCCTCCATGTTCCCGGAGCGAAGAGATGCCATTGGGCTACACTAGTACGCGACAGGGACAAATGGAGACGTTACTGGCGCCCGCTCGAGCAAATCGACGACTAACGGGAAGTTAAGTGATTAAGTGATTAAGTGAACACCTTGATGACCAAATACAGGAACTTCAGTGTGCGGTGTGCATCCTAAGGAAATAATTCATCAGAAGAAAACAAGAGTAACTCATGAAAAAGCTGCTAGAATATTTATCCATTACTGTTGCTTCCTGCATTCTGCACTGGGACTTGAGGAGTTGCAGAGGAAAAGTGGCGTTTTCCATGGGAGATTCTGTTCCGTCCTCGCTATGATGCAGAAACATAGGAACCGCTCAGTAAACAGAAGCTGCTCAGTACGGTGTAGTGCATCAGCTTGCACAGATAGAGCAACGGACGGAAGGTATTTCTTACCACTACATATGAAAAGGGTCATTTTTCCCTACATCATGCCAACCTAAAAATATCTGAACTTCTGTCCAGCTCTTTGCCATGATGGATGCGTAGGGAGACAAGACGAGAGAAGTATATGCAAATAAAGTTGTACTAGAAAGGATGATGGATGGATTTTATTTCCTAAAATTAACATCACTGCTTTCTCAGCGAACACACAACAAAGGAAAGGATTCATGTTAACCCAGTGTTCCTAGAAGAGTAATCAATTTCATAATTGATTACAAAGGGGCTTTGCAGACGAAGTTCCATGTAGCAGCTCACAGAACACCAGGCACAACTTGCAAGGTCTGAAGGGAACTGGGTTGCAGCCTTCCTTGACAGGCAGCAAGGGAGAAGGGGGTGTAGGGCTGTGCCGAAATCTCCTTCCACAGACATTTCCTTTCCATAGTCACTCTGAAAGGACTGGCTTTCAAAGGAAGGCCCGTGCACAGTGCAGGACTCACTCAGGGTTGTCAAATACCTGTGGGTCCAGGAGTCCCCAGACTCCTGGAAAAGATGCAGAAGAAAAGATGTTTTTGAGACACTTGGGAAAGCAACCAAGCAGCAGCTTGGTTCTTGTTCCCTTGGAGTTTTTCTCCTACCTCCAATAATCCAGCCACTGAAAGTCGACTGAGTTACCCTTAAGTTGGCAGAATTGCCACGTTAGATCAGGAGGGCTGGCCCTTCTGCCTTTTACTTGAGCCCCGTCAACTTTTTTTTTTTTTGCTTTTTTGGTCACACCCAGTGATGCACAGGGGTTACTCCTGGCTCTGCACTCAGGAATTATTCCTGGCGGGGCTTGGGGGACCATATGGGATGCTGGGAATTGAACCCAGGTCGGCTGTGTGCAAGGCAAATGCCCTACCGCTGTACTATTGCTCCAGCCCTGAGCCCCATCAACTTTTGCTGCTTTCCTGTTTCCCCCTATCTTGCTATTAAGCCTGGCCTTCTGTCAACAAGAAAGAAGCAATAGGAAAAAAATAACGGCATGCCACCCCCTACCCCCATCAATTCCTCTGCCACATTCAAGGTCTTGCCTCCACAGAGAGGGTGCAGGGAAGGAAACAGCGACTTCAGAAGGACATGGGCTTTGGGAACAGGCCTTCCCTCTGAGACTGGGGGTTTCAGGGTGCATGGGGCAGAGGAGCCGACTGCCCCTCCACTAGGGGCCAGTGGGTCTGGGGTGCATGGTAGCTGCAGACAGATTTGGGCCAGCTCTTGTGGTTCCCCACTCCAGGATGGTCGGCCCAGGACAGCAGGCTGGAGTCCAGCTCAGGCCATGGCCCCCATGAGGGTGGAACCATGTAAGATCCAGGCGAGCATCCCTCTAGCTTTTGTGTCTGGCGTCCACCCCCATGCTGTATCCGAAACCCCCCCCCCACCCCCCCGATGTGTGGACACAGAGACTTCTCTTCTTGCATGAGTCCAGACGCACCTGGCCATTCATGGATCTCGCATTCCTCCCGTGGATGACAACAGGTGTTGGCTCCACCCCCAGCCAGGACCAGTTTCCTGTCCCCGGGAGGTGGTGCAGAGATGCGGGACATTTTCAGCACTGCGGAAACTGAGGCTGGACCAAGTGTTTCCAATGGCAAGATCTGCTTGTGGCGTTCCCCGCGCTGTGGAGATTCTCATGGAAGGGCGAGTGAGTACCAGAATATCCACGTGGCATCTGAATGCTGACCCTCGGGGGCCATCTGATGCCCACAGGTACCTAGCCTCTCCCTGCCCGCCAGGCCGCTCTCAGCCACTCTCCACGGCTCTAGCCCCAGAGGCCCCCGAGTCATTTCCAGGACTGTGGTTGCCGGAGAATTGGCAGTGAACTGTTTGGTTCAGAGATAATTACCAGCTTTTCCTGTCTCCCCTTTAATTTGCCCTCGGAGCATTTCCTGAGCTGATCTTTGAAAGCCACCAGGCCTCAGCACTTGCTGGGCGAGAGCTGGAATTACAGTGGCTGGGAGGAAGTGGGGTGATGATGTCAGCTTGATTATAGTGCTGGGTACAGTTTAGCCGAAACTCTGTGCCGGGGGCGGGGGTGCCCAGCCTGGCCACCGGAAACCCAGCACAGCCCCGCCTACTGACTGCCCCTGGTGTTTGGCTACTCCCCCACCCCCCGGAGAAAACCCTGGGTCTGTCGGGGTTGACTGGGGGAGGTGATCTGGAGCGGGTCTTGCAGGCTGACTGAAGAAGAAAGTTGTTCGAGATCTCTCTCTCTCTCTCTGCAGCTGCACAAAAGGTCCACACTGACCCGTTACCCAGGGGCTGCCAGGATGGGGGTCCTGACCACAGCATGCAGTGTCTCCAAAAGATATAAACTGGAAACAACCTTCCGGGGCTTGCACCTGGCTTCATTCTGTTTGACTCCTGGGAAGGAACGTTGCAGAGCCGAGACCAGACGTCGAAGACCTGCCAGTCAGCAGTGTCATGGACAAGGGTGCCGGACCCAGGGGAAGGCCGTGCTCCTGTCTCTCCGGGGACTAGGGTGTCTAGGGCGTCCCATGGGCTCTTCTAACCATCTCACCCGTGTCTTCTCTTTCATTCCTGCCCCAGGCGGCTCTTCAGTGGCATTTCAGGCAGGTGCTGCCCAGGTCAGGCTGCTCCCCATTGGCTTCCTGTGTTTTCGTCAGGCACAGCTCCAGCTTTTTTTAAAAATTTTTTATAATTGGAATTTGGTTTTTGTTTAACTGAATCAGTGTGAGATACACAGTCACAAAGTTGTTCATGACTGGGTTTCAGTCATACAGCGTTCCATCGCCTGTCCCTTCACATTTCCCACCACTGATGTCCCCAGTTTCCCTTCTACCAGCAACGCCCCCATCCTCCTGCTTACCTCTATGGAAGACCCTTCCCCCACCCCCATCTCTCCCACTCTTTCCTTTTGGACCTTATGGTTTGCAATATAGATACTAAAAGGTAGTCAGGCATACCCCTTACTTTCAACACTCAGTTCCTGTCCAAAACGATCATTTCCAACTATTATTGTCATACTGGTCCCTTCTCTATTCTAACTGCCCTTCGTTCCCCCACACCCCCACTCTTGTGGCCAGCTTCCAGTCCTTGACCAGTCCTCCTGCACGGCTGGACCACCATTCCTCCTAACTTCTGTGACTCCCTTCCTTGGGATCACTTCCCTAATCTTGTAAATCCTAAATCACCAGGAGCGCTGAATGAATCTCTCCTCCTAACATTTAGGATGTGTTGGGTCACATCGTTGGTTGGTCCCTTTGGCTAGGGTATGCATCTATTTTCTTCTGGTGTTGTTTGGGGGACACGCCTGGCAGTGCTCAGGGCTTACTCCTTTCTCTGCATTCAGGAATTATTCCTGGTGGTGCTCAGGGGACAATATGGGGAGTCGGGGATTGAACCTGGGTTGGCCAGAGCAAGGCAAGTACCCTAACTGCTGTACTATCTCTCCAGCTCCAAAATTATTTTTATGGGCTGGGATGGGGGGAGGTGGCAGTTGGGGGGCCACACCCTGAGATGCTCAGAGGTTACTTGTGGCTACGCACTCAAGAATTACTCCTGTCAGTGCTCAGGGGGCTATACGAGGTACTGGGGATGGAACCCGAGTTGGCCATGTGCAAGACAAACACCCTCCTCCTGTGTGTATCTTATATACTTTTATTTCATGCACCTCTTTTGAGGAAAAACAAAGGATTTTCCATTGCTAGTTTCCGTTTGTGTCTTCACCAAGTATTCTCAACCAAGAAAACTTTCAGAGATGAAGTTGTCTAAATATGCAAACTTACCAAATGTACACTTATAAAACTTGAAACTTTCAAAAATTAAGTCCGCCAGTCTATTTTGAAGTCCTCAAACAATGATACTTCAGACTCCTTTTGTCAGTCACCCAAGGTGACCCCTCCCCATCCAATAACATGCTTGGATGTTTATGCCTCACACACCACGCTCTGGTTCTGCCACTGGAATTTCTGTAGTTGGCAGAGGGTAACTGGGGACGCCCCAGAAAGAAACCACCAACCCAAGCCATTAAAAGGGGTCGTTCAACTTGATGCGTGATATGTCATTGACTTGATATCACATTTACCTTTCAGGGCTGACGTACATCCTACAAACCCTTGGCTGCACTGACCCCAGGATAGAGAGCAGAAAGATGGACCAGACAGGGCTGCAGAATCAACAGTCACATGCGAGTGGCCTCCCAGTGAGCAAAGAGGAACCCAGTTGAGTAACTCTTTGTTTGGGGGGTGGGGGTTGCTGGGGAGCTGCTCTCAGACACATCAGCCGACAGCAGAGCCACCCACCAGATCCACACCCAGCAGTGCCCAGGGCATCTGTGGCCACATATGGCATTGCTGAGGATGGAATCCCCAGGTTCAGACACGTACCCCTGACTCCGTACAGTCTCCCTCATCTAAGGAATCAAAAATTTTCCATGTAAGAGAAAGGAGTAGGGTTGCAGTCCAGCCCCAGGAGAGCTGTTGTGTTCTGATGCCTCAGCAGGGAGAGCAGCCTGTGAGCGAGGCTTCCCGGGCTTCCCCACCAGAACCTGTGGTGTGCATGCCAGGTCTTACCCACACCGGCAGGCATGTGTCGCCCGAAGGGCTCCAAACCATCTGAGCATGAGTCCACACTCTGTCCCTGAGCCTGCTTCTGGGAGGTAGATATGTCACCTGAAGATCACTGGCTCTTGTCACATCAGGAAGCCGGGACCAGGAGTGGTTTGGAGCTGGCTCATCTATGATTTAGGAAATCAAGTCATCACAGACCTGCGAGCAGAGAGGGTGTTTGCCTTGGTATATGCCCACCTGGATTGGACCACCGGCATCCCATAGGGTTACCAAAGAACCACCAGGAGTAGACCCCAAACCCAATCCAAACTCTCCCTGCCCCCGCCAAAGGCCCGCCTCTTTCTTCTCCCGTTGCCTTCTGTGGTGTTTGGGGGGCTCATTTGTCCCCAGACTTCAGTGCAGGGATGGTCCAGCATTACGGATGTTGAATCGGATATCTGGCCCTCAGGAGAAGCTGCAACCGTCTCTCCCAGAGCCCCTCTGGGAAGGGGCACGCCCCTTGGAGAAGTTTCTGCGTTTCTCCCACACACCTCTGCCCAGGGACTGGCAGGAGTAGGTGCGAGAAGGGGGAGTGGATGGACAGACGCACATGCACGGCTGAGCTCTCGGGTCTGACCTTTACCCCCCTCACTTTCTGTCTGGAAAGTGCATCCCCCATGTCTGTAGGGTGGGAAGGCTGGGAACGGGGGTGGTGATGGGGGCGGGCCACCACTGGTGCTCTCACTGTGGCCTGACTTCTGCCTGTCGACACTCCACCTCAAGGCAGGGGACGAGACAGGGATTTTAAAAATTTGGGGTCGTTCCGCGCCAGGCTGTCTTCACTGGGGGACCTTAGAGGGGGGCGTGTTGAGTCGCCCTCCTCACCCCAAGCAGAACCCCGGCAGCCAAAAACCTCCAGAACCCAACCGCCACCATACTCAAGGCCACCCTCCACACGCTCAGACGACCTCACCCAAGAGGGGACGAGCCTCACCCAAGACGGGATGAACCTCACTGGAGAGCGGACCAGCTGGAAAACCCAGGTATGTGGGAACCCGTGACTGAGATCTCCAAGCCCACTCAGATCGGGATTGGGTCTCCTCCTCCCAGGCCTCCAGTTTTCCAGTAGCTTGGCAGTCACACCCACAAAATGCCCCCCCCCCCACACACACACATACATACCTCAGTATCATGTAATCTCATCAATGGCCAAGACCCAGAGACTATAAACTAAAGCTCCCGGAAGAGAGCGCCACAGGATTTACGGAGCACGCAGCCTCGCGACCTCTTATGTTCTACCTCACTTATCAAAATTATCACACATTTGTTTGGTTTCTAATATACTTGCTTGTATTCTTTTATATTCGGGCTTAAGTGGTTCCAGAATGAAATATAACAAGCCTTACACATTTACCTCTTATTGTGGTGGGAAAGTGCTTGGTGGTGGGATTGGTGTTTGATTATCTGTAATGAACTATTGTGAACTACTTTTATGAAAATAAAATATATAAAAATTAAAAAATAAATATAAATAAATGATTGTAGTACGGCAGAGCCTGGCAAACCACTTGTGATGTATTCGATATGCCAAACACAGTAACAACAAAATCTCCAATGGAGACGTTACTGGGCCCACTCGAGCAAATCGATGAACAATGGGAGGGCCTTTACTTTACTTAATTGTAGTCGGGACTGGAGTGATAATACAGTGTGTAGGGCGTTTGCCTTTCACGTGGCCGACCCAGGTTCGATTCCCAGCATCCCAAATGGTCCCCTGAGCACCACCAGGAGTAATTCCTGCGTGCAGGGCCAGGAGTAACCCCTGTGCATTATCACGTGTGACGCAAAAAAAAAAAAGAATAAATAAATAAATATTTGGGGTCACACCCTGCTAGGGGCTCTGTCTCTTTCTGCATTCAGCCCTGTACTCAAAGACGGTGCCCATTTGGCCGGAGCACCTAACATGTGAGTGTGTTTAAGATCTGGGCATGACTCGCAGGCAGGGTGTTCCGTCTGCCCAGCAAACACTTCCAACCCAGGCATCTCCCAGATTTGTTGGAAGGTGGCCAGAACGGTTCGGTTTGGTTCTGTTCTGTTTCTCCTTCTCTCTGGAGGCCTGCATCACCGTGTACTCAGCGTTCCCTTGGCATTGTTTGAGTGAGATAAGCAGCAAGAACAGTCAACAAACGTTTCGTGTTCAAGCCGCCCCAAGTGTCAGCTGGCCTCAGAGGGGACACAGAGGAAAACCTGAAAGCAAGGAAATGTGGGGAATGAGTCGTTTGTACAGAGAAACCGTCTGCAGCCAGGCAGGAGAGGCCTCGCAGAGCTTCAAGGGCTGCACTAATGGTCGACACTCAGTAATTTTAGCGTGAGGTCGGGGAAAACACAGGGACCTGAAATATTTGTGGCTATACTCAGAGGTGCCCTGGGCTTCCTCCTGGCTCTGTGCTCAGGGATCACTCCTGGCAGTTCTGGGAGGACCATCAGAGGGGCTGGGGATCAAATGCACAGGCAAGTGCCTTAACCCCTGGATTATCTCTGTGTCCCCGACAAAGTACGAAGGAAGCCTGATGGTAGAACTAGACCTAGGGCAGTGTCGAGGGGTCATTGGGCCTGGGGAGAGGGTCCAAGCTGCAGAGCACGGACACGACACATGCAGTGGCCCAGTTGGGTCCCTGGTCCCCATGTCTCAGTCATGGCCTCTGAACTCTGCGGCCCTCACCCTTGAAGACCTTGAGGACTCTTTTCTAGCATGTTCTAAGGGGATCTCAGCCAGTTTCTCAGCATGCCCAGGGCTCTTCCTGGTGGCCACCCAGGCTGTGAGGCCCGGCCTAATCCCAACTGAGTTAGCAGCACGGATGATGGCTGAGCCATAAAACTTGGAGGATGGCGATGCCAGTAAGAAGGAAGAGAATGTGACCAGAGTGTAGGGCGTTTGCCTCACATACGGCCAACCCAGGTTCAATCCCCAGCATCACATCGGGCCCCCTGAGCACCACCAGGAGTGATTCCTGAGTGCAGAACCAGGAGTAACCCCTGAGTACCGGGGGACTATATGGGGTGCTGGGGATAGAACCCGAGTTGGCCGTGTGCAAGACAAACACCCTCCCCCTGTGTGTATCTTGAATACTTCCATTGTATGCACCTCTTTTGAGGAAAAACAAAGGATTTTCCATTGCTAGTTTCCTTTTGTGTCTTCACCAAGTATTCTCAACCAAGAAAACTTCCAGAGATGAAGTTGCCTACACATGCAAACTTACCAAATGTGCATTTGTAAAAATTGAATCTTTCAAAAATTAAGTCCGCCAGTCTATTTTGAAGTCTCAAACAATGATACCTCAGATTCCAAAAACCAATTGAAAGAAAGAGGAAATAGTACCATCACTTGGGGAGTAAGAAAAAGTTGTTCTTCACAGTGAGTTCAAGTAGGGAACCGTGTGACTTAGAGCTAGAGGTCTCGAGAGACGGGCTTGGCGGACGGGGCTGCACGTGGCTCTGACCCTGCGGCCGGAGGTAATCAGTGAGTCAGAGGATCGGGGGAGCTGGGTGGGGTGGAGCTCTGGTCTGTGTGTCTGGATCCCTCAGCAGGCATCTTGGGCCTGTTTTCATTTGTGCCATCACTTATTTTGCTGGGGGACGAGGGAGAATGTGGTCAACGACAAACATCAGGGTCCCCAAATCATGGTGGGAATGTTGGGACGGCAACAGCATGTTCAGGAGAAATGACAATGAAGGTGAAGACTCTGAGGTGGTTTTTCGCAGGGCAGACCAAGCACTGTGGTCTGTGATCTCTGTGGACCCTGAGAACTCGGGTGAGCTGTCCATAGAGTCCCCCGCAAGACAGAACAGTGAGGACATTCTCAGTCAGAGATAGACCAAGAACCTCCCCGAGGGCCCCAACCTCCCTGGACTCCAGACCCATAACACTGGACTTCCAGAAGCCCCTGTGCCTCCCCCAGTACCTGGACCCGTTAACACCTACATCCTTCCCTTGTGCTTCTCCCACAGGAGTTAGTTGAGGGATTCTGTGGCAGCACCTTTCACAAAGACCTCCAAAGACAATGATTTTGAAAAGCCCAAAACGTTCCCTGCTGATGATGTCAGAGAACAACCTGTTCCTTGAAATTGCAAGGAAGGACCAGAGCCATAGGACAGCAGAGAGGGTTTTGCCTTGCATGTAGTCAACCTGGGTTCGATCCCCAGCACTCCACATGGTATCCTGAGCACTCCCAGGAGTGACCCCTGAGTGCAGAGCCAGGAGCAACCCCCAAGCATCATTGGGCGTGGCCCCAAAACAAAGAGAGAGAGAGAGAGAGAGAGAAGAAAATTGCCGTGGAACCCGGGTCTGAATACAAATCTCCTCAGGCCTCCGCTGCGGCCCCAGACAGAGCCTCTCCTTCATGTCCTGCCAGTGCTCTGCCTGCCCGCTCCATCTTAATCACATTCATTAACAGATGGGTGAGGCCGCTTCTGCTGGCTGGTGAAGTGACGTTTCCTCTCCGATTGTTCTAAAATAGCGTCTTCAGGTCTCAGCGGGGGCACGCGTCAAGATACACTGTGAAAAGGAAATTAACAATCCTCTACCAACGCACGGAAAACCTTATTTAACACAGTTCCGCAACCTGAAATGCTGAAATGCTGCCTTCAGGGAGACATTTGGCCTTCTCCTTGAGGGCTTTATTTTTTTTTCCCCTCCCTTCATGAACATCTATTACATTTTCAAAAGGTTGAAAAAAATGCATTGAAAGTAATTTGGAATCAAAGTACAATGCTGAAAGATTTACCTAACTCCAGTCAGCTTCTCTCCTGTAAAAAACCACGTTCTTGGTCGGGAGGTGTGTGAGCATTTTCAGTGGGATAGAGTGGAGTGAAGTCTTTATTTCTTGTCCTGTTTGGGACGTGCGGCTTTGAAGAGTCTTAAGGAATGTTTTTACTGATTAAATATTTACAGGTAAAGGCTTGGCAATGGCCCAGCCATGTCTAAAGTACTTGAGTAAGTGGTGAACATGTCCCAGCAGGGGAAGAGGGAGATTATAAGCGACAGACTTCTTAGTGACCCCCTTAATGCATCCTGTCTTGAAGGGAGAAGGCTCTCAGGCCTGTGATGTATTTCCCACCTTCATCTTCCAAAGCTTCTACTCTGAAAAGCCTCAGCATTCACTCATCAACGTCGTGGCATGAAGTGTTAATTTCTGGAAAGCTCAAACTGTGACTCAATACCCTCCCCCAATCAGAAGTTCTTGGGAGCTCCCACAAGGCAGCCCTTGGCAGTACAGCCATTCCTGATCCTCTGGGCTGGAGAGAGAGAGAGAGAGAGAGAGAGAGAGAGAGAGAGAGAGAGAGAGAGAGAGAGAGAGAGAGTGTGTCCATGGGGGAGGGTATTTGCCATGCACACGGCTGGCCCAGGTTCAGTACCTGGCATCCCGTAGTGTCTCCCAAGCTCTTCAGGAGTGATTCCTGAGTGCAGAGCCTGGAGTCAGTCCTGGGCATTTCTGGGTGTGGCCCCAAACCGAACAGGCAACATTCTCTAGCCATCTCTCCCGCCTCCACACACACAGCAGGCTCGCTACCACGGAGATGCAGAAAGAAAAATGTTCCTTTTAAAGGGACTTAGGCTGGAGTAGCAGAGAAGCTGGATCCCCAGACAATGACGCCAGCCTCTGCCAAGTGCCCTCGATCTTCAGGGGAGACGCCCTGGGCTGGCGGGGTGTGTGTGTGCTGGTGGACAGACCAGAGAAAGTTCCTCTCAGACATTAGTGTTGAATGTGGGGGACAGTGGTTCCCCAAGTGGGCTGTTTGGGGCATACAGGAGTGAGCCGGAGCAGAACGGGGACCCCGCAGCACATGTGGTGGCTCCAGGCTTCGAGAAATGAGGTCCAGAGTGCATCCCTTCGCGAGCATGGGACAGTAACTGGACACTCACATTCCCTTAGACCCACTCACTGGGCCCAGCCCTCTCGCCCCTGGATTGCCACCGCTTCAGTCCCTCTGCAGGGCAAGCCATATCCCAGGCTCTGTACCCCAGGCTCTGGACGTCGGGGCTCTTCTACCACAAAGAAAGGCAGGAAGCGTCCTTTCCCAGCTCCCTCCCCGGGGTGGCCCTGGGCTGGCCATCTCTCAGCTGAAGTGACCTTCCCCAAGCCCTCTCTGCCCCAAACTCAGTCCCCTGCATCTTTAGAGAGAAGCTGGTCATGGCCGAGGCCCCTTGAACTCAGACTGTGCTGGACTCTGATCTCACTGACCCGCAGCTGAGACCGGCCTGGACATGCTCTGCTTTGATTCGATCCATGAGCTTCTCCATGCTGCCCTTCCACCGTTTTTCCTGCATTCTTCTTGGATGTGAACTAGAATCACGCCAGGAAAGGCATCGGGAACCAGTGGGGATGGAGCAATAGCATGGGGGGGTCCTTGTTCCTACTTTCCCTTGCATGTAACTGACTCAGGTTCAGGTCCTGCTACCTCCTAGAATCTCACAAGGTCCTTCCAGGAGAGACCTCTGAGCACAGAGCTAGGAGTAACTGCTTAGAGCCACTCCAATGGCCTGAGGACAGCAGCCTTTCCTGTCTATTGGGGTCTACCTTGTCTCTCTCTTTGCAAGAGGGTTCATTCCTCCTGGCCAGAGACAACCCAGCCCTCCCCACAGAGCCAGGAAGGAGGCGTGTCCACTCCAGGCATCTCATCAAACATTCGCTCCTGGCTCTGCAGGATGCGCAAAGAATGCAGGTTCCTTTTGGAATGCGCGATGGTAGTCAAAACTGTCTCTCCCTGAAGGTAGCAGGTGTTAAGGGTTGAGGTAAAGGAGAGAGCTGACAGACCTCACGGGACAGGGGAGGAGACGTTCTTTCTCCTCACCCTGATGGGACTCTGAGAATATCCCCACACATGGCCATCATCTACTTAAGCTCCCACAAGGCTATGATCCAGAGACAAACGAACTCATACCAGAGCAACTTGCTGCAGCGATCACTCTAGACCCTAATTATTAAAATTTTAGAATTCCTAGAGCTATGTTGTATATTGTATCTGTAACAAGCATTGTATCCATAATAAGCAATACAAAACGGCATTGTGTAGCATTGCCTTTTCGGCAGGTATGAGTGGTGGTGGGACTTGGCTCAAATATCAAAGGTAACCAAAATAGAGAAAGAAAGTATTGTGCAAATTGTCTGCCACACAGACAGGGGTAGGTGTGGAATGGGGGGGGTGGTGGCAGAGCGTGGAGAGGAATACTGGAGACTTTGGTGGCGGAAAATGTGCACTGGTGAAGGGATGGGTTTTTGATGATTATATGATCGAAGCTCAAATATGAAATCTCTGTTACTGTACCTCATGGTGAAATCAATTTAAAAAAGGGGGGGGGGATAAATAAATAAATAAATTTAAAAACAAAAAGGGGAGAGCTGGAATTGGTATGGAGGCAATTGTTTTGAAAAACATCATTCGCTCAGATTGCCCAAAAATGTCATGAAGATGAACACTTGATCTCTGAGTGCCCACATGGATGTCTGGTGATGTGGATTTGTACAGGTCGTCTGTATGCAGCCAGGGCGGGACAGGATATGTCATCACTCAAATCTCCTTTGAAGTAGAGTCCAACAGATCAATGCCCCGAACAGCCCACTTTGAAATCCATGGCCCCCCACGTTCAACACTGATGTTCGAGGCTGGTCTGCCCAGCAGCCCCCCTGCCGGTCCATGGAGAGTCACAGTTATCCGGGTTTCTGGAGCAGTCAGTGAGTCCGGTAAACAGAGAGGAAGAGTGCTCCGTGAGTTCCCCCTGTTCAGATTCTGTTTCTACAGCTGAAGCCTTTATCTTCTTCCCTGGGCTTGGTCATCAGCCAGTGTCCTCTTGGGCTTCACTCCTTTCTTCACCAGGAGCCAGAGTCACTCTCCAAAATAATGGTCAAGTGACTCCCCTGACTCTCCTCTCTGACAGTTGGACAAAGTAAGGCCAAGGCCTCTCTCAGATGTGCGGTAGGTAGAGGGGCGACAGGACTCTGATCCCCGGGGGGAAATGAAGCAGTGAGAATCATTCCCCAATCCACCCCGGGGTTCTGCCCTGACGTCCACTCTGTGCAGAAACCAGCAGTCCCAGGGCCGAGGGGATAAAGCTGAGACTTGGGGGCCCCAGGACCGGCCAGGCTGCTCCTGAGAAGGGAGTCATGTAGAAAAGGTCGCCTCCAGATGAAAGTCAAAACAACTGTGGTCCAGGGGGATGGGGCCCCCTGGGCCTCGGCTGGAGCTTGAAGGGCCAGGAGGCAGCTGGGCTCTACGGAAGGACTGTTGGGAGCCAGGGCGCCAAGGTAAAGTGTCGGTCGGAAACAGTGGAGAGGGCTGCGGGCCCAGGAGAGAAAGGCCCGCCCTGACCCTTAGCAAAGAAGCACTTGAATACACGTTTCCCAAGCTCAGAAAGTTGAAGCTAGGCTCTCCTAAAGTGCTCGGGGGTGGGGGGGGTAGGTGGTGGTGGCTACCTCGAATTCTACATCTAGTCTCAGATATGGTCCCCAAATGACATTCTTACATAGAAGCAGAGAAGAAAGGAGAGAATCCTATGAACACCAGACACCACATCCTTTTCTCAATTCCTCACTTTCATGAGGGGTAGTTCTTGGTCTTAGTGATTTTTAGATTATATATTATATGTGAGAGCCTAGCAAGCTACCCGTGGCATATTCAATATGCCCAAAACAGTAAAAACAACATTCCCATTCAGTTTCATTCCCCTGACCCTGAAAGAACCTCTAATATGGCAGAGATGGGAAAGGCAAGAGGAGAGGCTGTTAATATCTCAGGGCTGGGACGAATGGAGAAGTTAGTGGCACCCGCTCAAGCAAGTCGATGAACAATGGGATGACAGTGCTACAGTGCATATTATATGTAATATTATTCCTTTATATTTAATGCAGCATATTTTACTATATTTTGCTTATTTATTTTAATATCATCGATTTGCTCGAGCAGGCCCAGTAACGTCTCCATTGGAGACTTTGTTGTTACTGTGTTTGGCATATCGAATACGTCACGGGGAGCTTGCCAATATAGTTGGTGAAGGACAGGCGGGCATTACGAATACTTTTCCCGGCTTCTGCCGCATCTACCAGCACTTCTGCTCTTCTCTCTTTGAGATCTTCCTTGATCGCATCTCTGCATTGCTTTGTGAGCTTGGACGTTCGCTTGCAGTTGTCTGAGGCATGCGCCAAACCACGTTGGCGAATAAGCTCAAGAGTTTTCCAAGATGACTGCCCTCCGATGTCCTGATGGGTCTATCACATCTTCCAGAAGGGCAATGGAGAAGATTATCCATGACTTCTACTCAAATCTCTTCGATAGCCATGTCCACCTGCCAACATACCCAATTCCACAGGATGGATATGTCATTCCCAATGTTCTCCCTTCCGAAATCCGACACGCCATTTCGTCAGTAAAGAAACGAACAGCACCCGGCCCAGACAAGGTCAGACCCGAACACCTGAAGAACCTGCCGTCAGTACTCATCAATACACTGGCTCAGCTCTTCACATGCTACCTGTCTGAATGCAAGGTTCCGTCCCAATGGAAAACCAGCAGGACCGTACTACTGTTCAAGAAGGGAGATATCCATGACATTGGCAACTATCGCCCGATCTGCCTATTGTCTGTCATCTACAAGTTGTTCACTTGAGTCATCCTGAATAGGATTGGCAGGACACTAGATGAAGGACAACTATGCGAGCAAGCTGGGTTCCGCAAAGGATTCAGCACCATCGACCATATCCACACGATAACCAAGCTCATTGAGGTTTCTCAGGAGTTCAAGATGCCGCTCTGTCTAACGTTCATTGATTTAAAGAAGGCCTTTGATTCTGTTGAGACGGAAGCAGTCATTAAACTCCTAGCCAATCAGGGCATTCAAACTCAATATATCAGGATCCTCCGTGAGCTGTATTATGGATTCACTACCAGGGTCTCACCATTCTACAAAAAAAGTAGTCATTGATGTCAAGAGAGGGGTTTGGCAGGGTGATACCATTTCACCGAAACTCTTCAGTGCTACCCTCAAGAACATCATGCGACGACTGGAATGGGAAGGAATGGGAGTGAAGATAGATGGTCGGCAACTACACCACCTCCGCTTTGCTGATGACATTGTTTTAATAACACCAAACATCAGCCAAGCGGCACAAATGCTGGCCGACTTTGACCGTGAGTGTGGAAAGGTAGGACACTACAGCTGAATCTTACGAAGACAATGTTTATGAGAAACAGCCTTGTTCCTGATGCCCCATTCGCTCTCAATGGAACGACCATCTCCGAATGCAACAGCTATGTGTACCTAGGTCGAGAGGTCAACATGACAAATGACCTGGCACCCGAGCTGCGCAGGAGGAAGAGAGCGGCTTGGAACGCCTTCAAGAACGTCGAACAAATAGCTAAGAGGACAAAGAACCTCCGGCTCCAGGCCCATCTCTTTGATTCCACTGTTCTTCCTGCATTAACATACGCTTCAGAGACCTGGGCCCTACGCAAACAGGATGAGAACGCTATTTGGGTCTCCCAAAGAGGAATTGAAAGAGCTATGCTTGGAGTAACACGTTTCACTCAAATGAGAGGAAGAATCCAAAGTTTCGACCTCCGTCGATGATCAAGAATCAGGGACGCTGTCTCATTTGCCAAGGCGTCAAAAACCAGATGGGCTGGTCACGTAACGAGATTTAGAGACAACCGCTGGACTAGAGCCGTTACCGACTGGATTCCACGGGATTTCAAAAGACTGCATGGCCGCCCACCTACCAGATGATCAGATTTCTTCATCAATATCATGAACGATCGGTTTGAGGCTCTTCGTGTTCCTAGAGCGAACAGACACCATTGGGCTACACTAGCACGCGACAGGGACAAATGGAGACGTTACTGGCACCCGCTCGAGCAAATCAACGATTAACGGAAAGTCAAGTGATCAAGTGATTAAGTGATTTTAATATAAATATATAAAATTATATATGTTGTTATTGGTTGGATATTTTATTGTATATTCATATCTATGATAAATATATTATTGATCTGAGTCCTATCAAAATATGCATTGTAGGGGCTGGAGCGATAGCACAGCAGGTAGGGCATTTGTCTTGCATGTGGCCGACCCAGGTTCGATTCCCAGCATCCTATATGGTTCCCTGAGCACTGCCAGGAGTAATTCCTGAGTGCACGAGCCAGGAGTAACCCCTGTGCAACACCAGGTGTGACCCAAAAAGCAAAAAAATAAAAATATGCATTGTAAATAGCCCTCATTTTTTTTCTTTTTGGGTCACACCGAGTGATGCTCAGAGGCTGCTCCTGGCTCTGCACTCAGGGATCACTCCTGACAGTGCTCTGGGGACCTATGGATGCTGGGGATGGATTATGGAGGGCAAATGCCCTCTCTGCTGTGCTATTGCTCCGGCCCCCATGCCTCTGTTTTGACACACATGAAACGTGCTCAGGCCATGGTGAGCAGCTGTTTAAATTCTGCTTTTCTAACTGGACACCTTTTATTTATCTTCTTCCTTTCTTGTGCTTCTTAGGCCTTTAAAGTGTACTGTTGGGCAGAAATGGTTCCAGGACATGCCTCGGGCCTGGCTTGGTTTTCCCGATCGACATTAAGGATGTGCCGCACTCTTCCCACTGTGGTTATCATTCCCCGAAACAAAGGCGTTGTTTTGTTGAGGCACTTTGATGCAGGTGTTAAGGTGACCATTGGACTTCCCCTTGGTCCTGCCAGAGCCATCACTGACCTGGCATCCCTGGGCTCCAGCCTTTGCAGCTCACATGGTTCCAGCTCGCCGTTACTATGTGTAGGTAGGAGCATGGCATCTGTGACTCTAAGAGATGTTGGCAAATACTCTTCTCATGAGTCAGACCCTCTTTGATGGACGGGGTGTTCTTGTCCGTCTGGTCTCACCAACATCATGTGCCAACCTCTGTCTTTTCCTGCTTTCAGAGAAATTTCAGGTAACATGTCTCAGGTGTTTGGGAGAAACAACCTATGCCTCTCTTTGCTCTTGTATTTTCACTCTGAAGTCACATGTCTTGCCTATGTTGTCTTGTTTTCACACAATTATTTTCTTTTTGGGGTGGTGCAGTGTGGGCCTCACCCCTTGGTGCTCAGGGCTGACTTCTGGCTCTGCACTCAGAGATCACTCCTGGTAGGGCTCAGGGACCCTATGGGGTGCCCAGGATAGACCTGAGTTGGTTCTGTGCAAGGCAAATGCCCTCCCCGCTATACTATCACTCTGGCCTCACTCAACTCTTTTGTAAAAAATATAATACATTTATAATTATTCTTTTAATTAAAAACTAAGCTTTTCTAATTAAATTTTTAATGAAAAATTAAGTTTTAATAATTGTGCTCAGCTTGGTGTTGGTCTGATGCAGCTGAGTCATAGTCAGGTTTTTTTTTTAGAAGGGCCGCATGGAACAGGAGCAGAGAGATCAGATAGTGGTTGGGAAGATGATGCCGAGGTTCGTTTCTGAAGGGTGTGGATGGCAGAGCAGACCCCACACCCCAGAGCCTGACAGTGGAGAGAGAACAGGGTCCAGGTTGGAATTAGGAGAGTATGTCTCGCAGCGCTGCATGGCAGGGCTGGGGCTCAGGACAGCAGGGAGGGTGCTTGCTTTACTCCCGCCCACCTGGGTTCGTTCCCTTGAGCACCACCAGGACCAAGCGGTTGGTCATCAGTGAATGGTGAGGAACACGCTCGAGTGTGGTGTGGGCAGCATCTCTGTAGAGATGCCGCAAAGCCATGGCAGGCTGCCCTGGGCATGGCATGGTTTCGACTTCTGTGCAATATCATACCTGTGCCAACAAACCTCTTAATGTTCTTAAAATGAAGATCCCACAGAAATCATTCACTATAGCGAATTCACGTAGCCCGTTCATTCAGTCATTCTTTTTCCTCTCTCCCTTCCTTCCTTTCCCTTCTCTTTCTTTTCCTCTCTCCCTCCTGCCCTCCCTCCCTCCTCCCCATCTCTTTCTTTCTTTCTCTCTTTCTTTCTTTCTTTCTTTCTTTCTTTCTTTCTTTCTTTCCTTCCTTCCTTCCTTCCTTTTTTATCTCTCTTTCTTCCTTCCTCTTTCTTTTTCTTTTTCTTTTCTTTCTCTCTTCCTTTCTCTACTTTCTTTTCCCACCTCTTCCTTTCTTTCTTCTCCAACACCCTTCCCTCTTTTTCTTTTTCTTCCTCCCCTTCCCTTCCCGTCCCTTCCCTTCCCTTCCCTTCCCTTCCCTTCCCTTCCCTTCCCTTCCCTTCCCTTCCCTTCCCTTCCCTTCCCTTCCCTTTCCTCCCCTTCACTCCCCTCTCTTCCCCTCCTCTCCCCTCCCCTTCCCTTCCCTTCCCTTCCCTTCCCTCCCCTTCACTCCCCTCTCTTCCCCTCCTCTCCCCTCCCCTCCCCTTCCCTTCCCTTCCCTCCCTCCACCTCTTCTTTTCTCCCTGCCCAGTCTTTCATTGCTCTCCCATACCTGCTCAGCCCCAGGGTTCCCCATATTTTTCACAGATGAAGGGGCCCAGCCACCACGTGACCTGCCAGTGCACCCTGAGCTTGCCCTTAGCAGCCACCCAGGAGGAGTCGGTCCTGACTCTCCTCTCACAGACCAGGATGGAGTCTCCGGCAGGTCCCACAGTTGTGACCTCTGGTGCCTCTATTTTTACACAAATTCAGCCTCACTCGCTGTCTCTCACTTGCCTCATCTGGGTGCATTGTGGAGGGTTTTCCAAGTGCTCTCGGAGCCATATCCTGTGCTGTTACAGGAGTGTTTGTTGAATATGAATGCCCCAGGCATGTGGCTCTTGGGTGTGTGAGTTTGCTGTTACACACTCCACGACAAGGAATTGTGTATTGTATGAGAGCGTTGCCAGGACACTTGCAGGGGGTGAGGTTACGGGTTGGAGCTTGTCCCGCAAATATATGATCAGAGCCTGGGGATGACCTCGGATGGACCCTCTGGCTTCTTCTGACCCCACCTTCTTATGCCTCAATCCAGATTCTGCCCTTCCTCCACATACATACCAACACTTGTGAAGTCCAGCAAGTTATTGTCAACAGTACAAGCGGTTTATAAATCCTCAGCCAGCAGCCAACAATAACACCAGTTTCCCAGAATTGACTTAATGCTAAATGAAGATCACAGCTGGCAGGCTTGACGATGGGGAGAAAGAAAGCTTTTTATTTTATGTATTTTATTCAGCCTAATTTTGATTTAGGCTTTGGTTAGCTTATGTGATGCTCAGTTGATTTTCAGTGTTTGATATTTTTTTCCTTTAGACTAAACTGAATTTGATTTTCAAAGTAAGAAAAGGTACAGCATAAAAGCAACCTTCGAATCAGTTATTTTAGTCCTGGTCTTAGTTTGTCCCCTTTCTGCGTTAATAATTAAAATAGCTCATTTGTGCGGGTGGGGAGATGAACTTGTAGGTGGTGGGTCACCCCACGCCCCACCTCAACTGGAGAGAAGATGGGAGTTGGGGGAAGGCGAAGGGGGGGAGGGGAGGTAGACACCATCCTAAGAATATAATTCTGTGCTACAAAATCCTGTCTGATTTGTAAATTCACGTTGCCAAGGCAATGCAAGCCTGTAGTTAAATAACCCTCACTCATCTCCGACTGAATTCCAGCCGCTCTCCGCAAACCTCCACCCCAGTCTAATCCCTCCGCTGTTGCCATGGAGACGATCAGATGAGAGTCCTGGAGGGGAGCCAAGGAACTGGCCTGCACAGGGCCCCACATCCCGAGGGTTTTAACCATCACCTCCCTCCCCCATCCCTGAATCAGCGAGAGCAGGATGGGAACGCTCAGTGTCGGCTTTGGGGGCCAGGAGACTGCGGGGAAATGCCCCCCTGGAACTGCTTCCTCCGGAGGGGTTTTCTGGGGGACCCTACACCCCAGAGGTGACGGTGCTCCCTGCTGCTACACCCAGCCACGGAGGGTTCAGATCAGGCCTGTAGGGCTCTGGGCTCACTCAGGTTGGGACAGGATTCTCTGGGGCCTCCAGCACCGCCCTCTTGTCCAGAGTGCTTTTGTTTGCAGCCTGCTGGGGAAGGTGGACCATGCAAAGCATTGCTGTGCTGGGCCAGGCTCCAAGCCCGTCTCTTTGCTCCCTGGGTGCTTTTCTTGGACTTCTAAAAGGCTCTTTTATGTTTGTTGGGGGCCACAACACAGGGGGGGGGGGGGCGGTGCTAAGGGTTTACTCCTGCTTCTGCATTAAGGGATCACTCCTGGCAGGACTTGGGGGACACTATGGTCTGCTAGGGATGGAACCCTGCTCAGCCACGTGCCAGGCAAGCACCTTCCCTGCTGCCCTGTTGCTCCAGCCCCTCTGGAGGGTGCTGACTGGTAGGAATGACTGGCAGGGAGGCCTCCTGGGCTTCCTGTGGGCCGGAAGCAGCATCCGAGCTCACTAACCAGGTACTCAGACCTGCACTTGGAGCCTCGCTGGGCTTCCCCGCCAGCCCACCAGACAGAGGTCATTTCCCAACACTGCACCCCACTGGAGCAGCAGCTTCTCTCAGCACCCACAGCCTGTCCAACCTCAGCCCCCGACCCGGGTGCTGGAGTTAGCACGACAGCGAACTGTCTGCTCCCTAGACGGGGGCGAGCAGCCGGGCCTTCTGCCTTCTATCCCAAGCCCCTCTTTAGGCTCCATGAGACAGGACAGACGCCTCCATCCCCTCGAAGCCCAGACACAGAACTGCCCAGAGCCCCTTCCATTCCCCAGGAAACTCCTCATGCCTTTTCTGAGATGCCTTTTCTGTTTGGGACCCCAAACTCTCGAGTCCTCTGAAGGGGTCTAGGTGGAATTATGCACCACACAGGCCCTACAGATGGGGCTGGCTCTCTGGGATAAGGTAGCACTGTAGGACTGTCCTGTTGTTCATCAATTTGCTCGAGCGGGCCTAGGAACATCTCTGTTGTGAGACTTGTTACTGTGTTTGGTTGGCATATCGAATACATCATGGGTAGCTTGCTAGGCTTTGCTGTGTGGGCGAGATACTCTCAGTAGCTTGCCGGTCTCTCCTAGAGGGGCGGAGGAATCGAACTCAGGTCGGCCAAGTAGGCCATGTGCAAGGCAAACACCCTACCGCTGTGCTATCGCTCCACCTGGGGTAAGGTATTTCTTCTTTTTAGTCTCACTCCAAAGGAAAAGCTAGAAACTCCTTTCTGCCTTAGCATTTTCTTTCTTAATTTTTTTTAAATTGAATCACTGTGAGATTACAGTTACAAAGCTTCATGTTTGAATTTCAGCCATACAATGATCGAACACCCATCCCTCCACCAGTGCACATCTTCCCTTACCAATGTCTCCAGTATCCCCCACACACACATCTCAACCCTCCCCCTGCCTCCATGGTATACAATTTCCCCCATACTCTCTCTCTCTACTTTTGAGCATTATGGTTTGCAATCCAGATACTGAGAGGCTATCACATTTAGAGCATGAAACTTTCAGTCATTCCTTCCTTCATCCTCACCGCCAATCCCTCTTTGTGAGTGAAGTTGAGGGGTACCAGGTTTGACTAGGGGCTTGAAGACAAAATTCATCCAGGGGTGTTCCTGGTACTCAAGTGAATGAATAATGCCTGCCCTATCCTGTCTGATCCAGCTCTGGGAATTTGGTGTGTATATATCATTTACCACTAATTTTAAGAGCAGTGCTCAAATCTGTGACCAGCAAACCATTGGCATATACTTGGAATAACTTGGAAACAGAGTTCTTCTCCTTGAAGTCAAAATATGAATTATAGGGACAGGCCACATATTTCTAAAGAATATCCACCTTGAGATGAACTTTGGGTGCTGGAGCGATAGCACAGCGGGTAGAGCATTTGCCTTGCATGCAGCCAACCCAGGTTCGATTCCCAGCATCCCATATGGTTCCCAGAGCACCACCAAGAGTAATTTATGAGTGTAGAGCCAGGAGTAACCCCTGTGCATCACCAAGTGTGACCCAAAAAGAAAAAAAAAGAAAAAAGAGAGATGAACTCTGAATCCATTTCTAAGACTTGGTATCAAAAAGAAGGGTATAGTAGCCCACCAATGGTGCAGTTCTCTTATTTTGGATATATTAAATTAAATTAAATACCTGATATTAATGAATCACCTGCAGCTTTACCTTCCGGCAGGCAACTGCTGAAAAATCTAAAAGGGTGTATGTGACACTTGTGATGCAAGGTACTACAACTGTAGATGAGGAATAGAGATGAAAATGGGAAGTCAAGTGTGAGAGAAAGGAGTAAGGCACAGATCGGTGGGGTATCTATACAGAAATGTGTAGGAGCTCGCAGCTCTAAGAACGTAGAGAAGAGAGAAAGTGTGGCAGCATAGGCAAACCTCCCATGTGAGTTTTTCCGAAGTGAGGCTGTCGAAAAAGGCCGACCGAGAAACTGCAGGGTGATTATTATTAAGGGGGAGCACCACGAGGGAGTCCTTGACAGCCTTTAGGGAAGCAAGGACGAGCCCAGAGTTTCCCTGGGGACCTGACCTGCTCAGCCAGCACCTTCCCACTCCCCCGCCCCCTGCGCCCAAGTTCCAGGAACAGGAAACTTGGGGGGAGGGAAAATAGGGGGAAGGGCATCTCTTCAGGTGCTGATATACCGTGGAGGCATCATTCACACACCAGGGCTTCCAGAAAGACAGAAAGACTCATATTTATGCTGGGGGGGGTGGTACTTCCTCTCCAGACAGAGACCCCCGTTCTTAGAAAGCACTGAGCAAACCCGTGGAAACAAACACATCTCTCAGGAAGGTGTGTTAGAACTGAGAGCCGGGAATCTCCAGACCCAAACGATTTTCACTGACGCCCTGTGGTAGAAATGCAGTTGCGAAAGGGGAGAGAGAACAGGCCGAGTGAGGAAGGTGGGGCCCCAGGAGCCTGTCCAGCCTCAGCGTGATTCTGAACCCCTGTGTTCTGTGAGTTCTGGACCTGGGGGACGCCCCTCCGGACACCCCAGTTCCCAGTTTTGAAAGAGGCAGTTCCAGTTACCCACTTGTCTCTCTCAGCATTCTGAGTTTATTGTAGTTTTTTTTGTTCTTTCTTTCTTTCTTTCTTTCTTTCTTTCTTTCTTTCTTTCTTTCTTTCTTTCTTTCTTTCTTTCTTTGTCCTCCTCCTCCTCCTCCTCTTCCTCCTCCTCCTCTTCCTCCTCCTCCTCCTCTTCCTCCTCCTCCTCCTCTTTCTCCTCCTCCTCCTCCTCCTCCTCCTCCTCCTGGATGCTCAGGGGTCCCTCCTGGTTCTGTACTCAGAAATTACTTCTGGCAGTGCCGGGGAACCATATGGGATGCCGGGGATCGAACCTTGGTTGGCCTCATGCAAGGCAACTCCCCTCCTCGCTATACTATCTCTCCAGCCCCTCGTTCTTCATTCTAGCCCCATCTTATTTCTGACACACCTTTGCTTTCTTACCAGAAGACCCAGAGGTTTTATTTTGTGAAGAAATTTAAAGCACTATATTTCTGTTTTATTGTGGAAAGCCTAGCACTAGGGGTGGGGGTCGGTGACGTAGCTGTCTCTCTCCTCCAAGAAAAAGAATGGATTGATCAGAATTGAGTGTTTCTTGTTTTGTGGGGAGGCTACCCATGACGATGCTCAGGGCTGACTCCTGACTCTGTGCTCAGGGATTACTCTTGGCTGGGTTTGGGGGCCCCTCTGATATGCCGAATATAAAACCCACGTGCAAGGTAAATGCCCTCCCTGCTGTACCATCTCTTTGGCCCCTGTATCAGAATTTAAGATGGGCAAAATGCCTTGGACATCTCTGAGTGTCGAAGGAGGGCGGAGGAATCGAACTTGGGTCGGCCATGTCAGCCGCGTACAAGGCAAATGCTCTACCCTCTGTGCTATCGCTCCAGCCCCCAAAAAACAATAATAAATAAATTTTTAAAAATACAAATTGCCGTGTTGGAGGGTAGAGCACTTGCTATACACATGGTTGACCCTGATTTGGGCACCACACAGAGTCCCCTGAACTTCATCAGGAGTGAGCCCTGAGCACAGAGCCAGGAGTCAGCCCTGAGCACAGAGCTAGGAGTCAACACGAGTGCAGAGCCAGGAGTGAGTCCCGAGCACAGAGACAGGAGTGAGCCCTGAGCACAGAGCCAGGAGTGAGCCCTGAACACAGAGCCGGGAGTCATCCCTGAGAACAGAGCCAGGAGTGATCCCTGAGCACAGAATTGGGAGTGATTCCTGAACACAGAGCCAGGAATGAGCCCTGAGCACAGAACTGGGAGTGACCCTGAGCACAGAGCCGGGAGTGATCCCTGAGCACGGAGCCAGGAGTGAGCCCTGAGCACAGAGCCAGATGTGGCCCCAGGCACCACAGGGTGTTGGCCAAAAACAAAACAAAACAAAACAAAACCCCAGAACAACAAAGAATGTGAGAACTGAACCAGCTGAAAGGATGGCATCAAAGAAAGCAATTCCCGAGAGATGGGTTTTGCTCAGCTGTATTTACGGATGCCTCTGCCCAGCCTCAGGCTGAGGTGCTTGCAGTATGTGTAGAAATTAGCAGCAGCACCAACCCCCCTAACCAGAGTCATTAGCCTCCAAAATGTGCTGCTTCCAGCCGTGCACAGCAGAAACTGTCTACTTTTCAATTGCTTTCAGAGAAGCTATTTGATTGAATTCTCCCCAACGCTCCCCGGGGTTCGAGAGGGCAGGAAGATGATGCCAACCTCCACAGCAGGAAACAGGAGTCCCAGCGCGTGGAGGAGGATGACCACTGGACAGGTGCCAGCCCCCCAACTCCTGCCCACCCCACCCTGAGCAAGAAGCACACCAGGACCAATCGTAGCTGTGTCGATCCAAACCGGGGACTGTCCTCTGACACTTAAAAATCTGCATTTCTGTTTTTCACTTCTCAAACCTCATTCACTCAGAGATGTCCAAGGCATTTTGCCCATCTTAGTTCTGATACAGGGGCCAAAGAGATGGTACAGCAGGGAGGGCATTTGCCTTGCACGTGGGTTTTATATTCGGCATATCAGAGGGGCCCCCAAACCCAGCCAAGAGTAATCCCTGAGCACAGAGTCAGGAGTCAGCCCTGAGCATCGTCATGGGTAGCCTCTCCACAAAACAAGAGAGAGTCCGGCAAGCTACCGAGAGTATCTCGCCCGCACATCAAAGCCTGGCAACCTACCTGTGATGTATTTGATATGCCAAACACAGTAACAAGTCTCACAAAGTTACTGGGCCCGCTCGAGCAAATCAATGAACGACGGGAGGACAGTGACAATGACTGATTTTTTTGTTGTTGGGGGAACCACACCTGATGATGCTCAGGGGTTACTCCAGGCTCTGCGCTCAGGGGACCAGATGGGACCCTGGGGATCAAAGCTGGATTGGCTGTGTGCAAGGCAAGCACCTTACTGCTATACTATTGCTCTAGCCCTGAAATTTATATTTTTGAGTGAATCAAAAAACCCTACGGCCTCAGGATTTGAAAATAAAGCTTGGCCTTTTACTAAAGATACTAAAAAATTTACTAAAAATATAAACATGATTGCCACTCAATGTCTCTCTTGCAAAACACAGTACTCAAAAGAAGAGAGAGAGAACAAGGGGGAATGCCCTGCCACAGAGGCAGGGTGGGACAGGGGGATGGGGGGTGGGGGGGGATGCTGGGACCCGTGGTGGGGGGGGATGGGCACTGGTGGAGGGATGGGTACTTGATCATTGTATAACTGAAACCCAAGCACAAACATTTATAAGTCTATAACTGTACCTCATGGTGTTTCACTAATAAAAAAATAAATAATAAAAAATAAATAAAAAATGAAGTATAAAAAAAATATCAGGGCCAGGGAGAGAACATCAGGGTCCTCATGTCCATCCCTCAGTACTTCGTGTCACCTCACCTCAAGCATTGCCAGACCTGGTGGTGCCCTATAACCTCCTTCTCTGCACCTGAGCTTGGAGCCATCAGGCTTGTTGGCTCAGCACCAAGAGTGGCCCATGGGCCCCCCCACCCCCCGAGCACTGCTTGAGGGTGGCCCCACACCACACACTGCAATAACGAATATGGAGCACTTCAGTCGCATTTTCAGACAGACCCAGGTGACAAGCGTCCTTCTCCTTGGGAGCCCCCTGCAGACCGCCTGCCTACAGGAATGTCCTCAGTATGGAAAGAGGAGAAAGAGATGGTCCGCAGGAAGTGACGCTGCCCCTGGACAGAAGCCAGCAGGCTGGGCTAGCTCGTGCCTTGGAGAACAGATATTTTCAGGAAGTCTTCATCCAGTAAAGGCATTCAAAGATCAATAAGGAATTATGGTGTTTTTACAGTATTTGGCCAGGACAGCAAACCACCAGAGCTCTCGAAAGTGCCCAAGGCGTGTACCCAGGGACATCAGACGTTAAGTCGCTCTTGGACTGGTTTTGACGAAGACGGTGCCAGCAATGCCTGTTGTCAGGGAGGGGCCCGATTTCCGTCCAGCCGCCCGCAAAGGGGTCCCTTCAGTGTGTCCAGGAGGAAGGCACCTTCCTGCTCCTCGCTGCAGAGCTGAGGTCAGTGCGAAGTCCTCACCGCTCCTGCCTCAATGGATTCTTGTCTGACTCCTGCCAGGCCAGTGCTGACCCCTCGGTCTCTAATGAATCCAGGCTGAGCATCTGCCTCCCGAGCTTCTCAGCCAGGGACTGTGCTCAGATAGACAGCGCAGGGGTGAGGCCTGGCAATGCATGGTCCCCACGCATAGGGCATCGCTGGGTGCAGCCTCCGTGAGGTCACCTGCATTGCAAGGGCCGGGCCACACCCCAAACTGCTCGCCCCAGGGGCTGAGAACCCCAGGGAGAGGTATGCAGGCTTCCGGGGGCCTCCGGGGAGATGGAGATGCCAAAAAGAAGACCCCCAAACATGCCGGAAGAGCAAATTCCCTGTCTGTTCTTTTATTTGGGGGCCACACCCGGTGATACTCAGGAATTACTCTTGGCCTTGCTTAGGGAATCCCACAAAGTGCAGGAGTCCACCCTGGGCCTGCTGTGTGCACAGCCCTCCCCGTGGCTCTATCTCCCTGTCCCCTGGTGCAAGGATTTCGTCACAGTTCCCTTTGGATCTGTTGTGTTTCCTTTTGCGTCCACTCCGAAGGGTCGATTACAGTGCTTTTCCCACGTCCCAGCAGTGTCTTAGCTCTATGTTAACATACTCATGGACAAGAAGAACCATACACAGCACATTCTTTTCTTTTAATTTTTATTTTTTTTATTTTTTGAGGTAGTTCACAATAGTTGATTACATTTAATATTCAAACACCAATCCCACCACCATGACACCTTCCCACCAACAAATTTGAGAGGTTGCCATCCCAAGCCCCAATCCCTGTCCCAAAGCATAACCGAAATATATATTTTGTATTGTCTGTTATAAGAAAAAAACCACTGAAAATGCTACAAAAAAGTATCCATAGAGGAAACAGTGTGAAGATTGTTCTATTTTGGTAGGGACCATTCAGACATTCTTTAGGATATCACTAACATGTTGCTAAAGGTTGAGTGATGTGGAGCTTTCATATATATCTGAAAATATGTATATAGGCATATATAATTTTTCCTCTATGATTTGTTGCCTACTATTTGAACCCCATCAATGTGATGTGGTACTTATGGACAATGGGTAGGGAGTGTCTTATGATGTGTCGCATGAATGCAGCCACACGGTCTGGGAATATGTTCACTCGAATGTGAGGCTCAGCTGGAGCGTGTGAGGAATGGCCTTGACCATGGCAGCGGTTGGGGTCTGGAGGTTTTCAGCTGCCGGGGCTGGGTCCCTTGGGGCAGGGAGGGCTCTCCCGCTCCCTCTGGGGTTCCTCAAGTGAAATAGCCTGGCGCAGAGTCTGGTGGCATCGCTATGGTGGGCATCATGTTCGCACATTCTTTCTTAAAGTCCTGTAACGCAAAGCAGCAATATTAGATTGGGAGTTTTAGCTTTTTTTTTTTTTTACATTCTGAAAGTTTATCTAGAACCTAGAATAGCAATTGTTCATGTAGCTATTCATCTATATAAATATAAAACATTGGGTGCCTCTTTTTATTCATTATTTTAGTTAAGAACTTATTTACAAAGTTATTGATATTTGAGTTTGAGACATACTATTTCAGCACCAGCCCTTCCTCCAGGGTCAGCTTTCTCCACCAGCGATCCTGCTGGGTGCCTTTTTAAAATATCAATTTAATTTATGTCAGTAATAACAAATCCATCATATATTAACGGTGATGGCATATATCAATATGAGAAAGAGCTATTTCCATCCCCCAAGAAGGATGGATGGTTGTATTTTGTGTTTTTCAAAATCTGTCTAGGGGCTCAGAGAGATAAAATGAGGAGTAAGGCATTTGTCTTGTACATGAGCTACCCAGGTCCAATCCTCAGCACCCCATCTGGTCCTCCAAGCACTGCCGGGTGTGGCCCTCCCCCCCCCCCCCCATACACACACACACACACACACACACACACACACATATCTTTAGGGCCAGAGCTACATAGCCGGCCTGGGTTCCATCCCCAGTATCCAGCATCTCCAAGTCCATCAGGAGTGATCACTGAGTACGTAGCCTGGAATATGCCCTGAGCACTGCAAAATAAAACAAAAATAGTGGCCACAGCTCCTTAGTCCCCTGGGACAGTAGCTAAGGTCATTCCTGACATTTCTCCTGGCTGGGCTGCTGATGCCCATCATGCATCTGGCCCTTTGATTCAGCTGGATCAGGGGGTAAACTGGCCAGAGGCAGGGGGAGCCCTGTGACCCTGCCCTGGAAGTTTCCCCCGGGAGGGCCCACCCTGAAAACGTGCACTGCAGCTTGCTGGAGGCTGGCTGAGTCCTCCCGTCCCAGCCCTGAGCCCTGGCAGACAAACGTTAAGCCTGACGCTGACCTCCATGCAGTGCCCCGGGTCGGGAGGGCGAGGCAGATGCAGGAGCCAGGCGGGCAGAGAGCCAGGCCCTGCGGGGAGGCTTGAAGGTGGCACTGAGGCTCAGAGTAATTTTCCTGCCCATTAAATAATCATAAGGGTTTTCAAAGGCACTTACCTCATTGAGGCAGTGATTTAGCCGAGAAGTACAGTCCGTGGTCACTGGGGAACCAGAGAATGGTTCAGGAAATTAATAATGGAGCCACCGCAGGGAGACAGAGAGAGGAGATGAGTGTGCCTCCCCACCCCAACCCGCCAGCACCCCGCTCACAAGCAACAAGTGTGTGTGTGGTGGGGGGGCGCTCAGGGACAGCTCAGCTCCAGGCTCAGAGGCATCTTTCTTTTTCTTTTTTAACTTTTATTCAATTTATTTTGGTTTGGGGGCCACACCTGGCAATGCGCAAGGGTTACTCCTGGCAGTGCCCGGGGGGGAAACCTTGGGGTGCCAGGGATCGAACCTAGGTTGGCTTTGAGCAAGCAAACACTCTCCCCGCTGTCCTAGTGTTGTCTTTCATCAGTGTGGTGTTTGACCTTCTCTGTTATTGCCATCGCTTGACCCGTGAGGATCGTGGGGTGTCTCAGGACCATCACCAGCTGCAGAGTGGGGACGAGCACAGCAGGCGGGGCGGGGGTGGCGGGGGCTGGGTACAGTCAGTCCCGGTATCCCTGCCTGCCCTGTGAAGTCTCCACACCACAATATGGCATTATGTCTGGTGCCAGCAGTCAGGGGTGGCCCACACTCGTCGCAACGAGAACCCTGGTGGGGAGTCGGGAATGCGGGTAAGAAGGATGTTCTCCCACGAGCAACGCCCGCCTGCCGTTGGTTCTGTTTAGGAGCCAGACTCAGTGGTGCTCAGGGGTCACTCCTAGCGGTGCTCAGGGGACTCTACGGGATGCCAGGGACCACAGCCGGGTCAGCTGCATGCCAAGCAAGTGCCCTCCCCGCTGTGCTATCTATCTGCCCCCAACCCCCCGCCCAATTTTCTTTTGCTTTTCTTTTCCAACCAAGTCCAAGTTAGGTTCCAAGGCCGGCTGCCTCCTAGGCAGTCTCACGCCTCTCTTTCTCCCCTGGCTACTGGGAGGGGTCAGTTCAACCTTCCACACCTGCATCTCAGCCCTGAGCCTGGCACGTGCTTGCTCATAAGGAACAGCCGGGCGCAGAGGCGGGGATGTGCTTCTTGGTGTTCCACATGCTTGTACTCCCCTGCTGTCTGGGGAGCCCCCGCAACGCCTTCCCCTGACTTACAGTGAGGATCAGGGGCTGGGAGGTTGCTCAAAGCTGAAGGATGCGGATTTTCCAGGTAGCCCAGGTTCCATTCCCAGCACCCCCAGGTATGGCCCCTGGACCCCTGAGCACTCCTTGGAGGCCCCCCAGAGGAAGTCCTCTCCACCTCCAGGGACTGAGAGTGGAACCTGCTCAGCCTTTCTGCTCTGGGCAGGTAGACCCCCACCCCTGATACTTAGGGCTCAGCACAGAGAGCCTCCCACCACACTGTGTGTGTGGTTCTGTGCTCAGGTAAGCAACACTTGCCCGTTTCCTTCCGGGAGGGTGGAGGGCACTGGGGACAGACCTGTTTGCTCTCGGAAATGCTGGCGTGAGAAAGCGTGCAAGGGTTTGTGCAGCTGAGCTGGGCGATGCGTCATGATAGCATGGGGGTGCTGGGAGTGGAGCCTTGGAAGCGGATCCGGCGGTCAGGGCATTAAGCTGGCATCTGAAAAGTGCAGTGGAGTTTACAAAGAGCTTTCTTGGAGATCAGCTCCTTGGAGTCTGCAGAGCTGTGTGCCAGCCCCGCACTGTTGATCTCATCAAAGGAGGAAGAAGAGGGTTCAGCGGAAGCCACCCGGGTTGGTGATGCCCACAACCCACATCAGGGCCAGAGTGACAGGACTGCAGGGAGGGCAGCTGCCTTGCAAGCAGCTGACCCGGGCTTGATCCCCAGCGTCCCAGAGGATCCCTGAGCTCAGGCAGAGCTAGGAGCAAGCCCTGAGCATTGCGGGCTCTGGCCCCAAGCAGAACCCACCTGAGCTGAGACTTGCTGCTGAGAACAGTGCTGTGCAGTGTACACTCGGGCTGCGGAGAGAAATTACAGGGGCCAAGACTGAACCCGGCTCGTGCGTGCCCACCCTTTGCACCATCTCCCTGGCCCCGTGCAAGTTCTGCTATTGGTGGCGGTGGCATAGGAGATCACAGTGAGGTGACAAGGGGTGTCGTTATCCTTGCCCTCCACCTCCCACCATTTGGCTTCCAGGAAGCCGTGGGGTGATTGGACAGGACAGGAGTGTTGCTGGCACTCCTTTTTCGATAACTCATACTGCTTCCTCTGTGCAGAGGGACAGCTCCGGGACCTTTGATCTGAGTCTTGTCAGCCACCACTTTCTACCGGTACCATCCCTCACCATCTCACCGTCTGCAGACATGGGTACAAGGTGGCAGGAAGCCGGGCCTGCCCACTGGGCACATTCCTGAGTGAGGGCAGACAAGGTGGCTCTCGGCTCTCTGATGGGAAACAAGTGGCCTTTTCATGGCCCGCTGAGTGCCACATGCTTCGCATTTCTGACCCTGCACTGGCCTGGAGTGTGGGAGGACCAGGAAGCCGCAGGGCACCCAGGGGTGGGGGACAGTGTCTGAGAGGCTCCAGGCATGCCTGCAGGCACCAAGAGCTAAAACCGGGAAACGCCCAAACCAGGGTGTGGACCCATGGAAACCGTGAGGACAGACTCATGGACACCCTGCTTTCCCTACAATGTTCTAGAACTTTCTCCTGAGCACCGAGACTCCACCTTCCCAGGAAGAAAATGGCCAGGGAGGCCCTGATGTGTGGCCATGTGTGTATGGTGACAGAAAGGTCCCATGCCCAGTCCTGGTCGGGGTTCTGCCTTCACTTCTGCTGACTCCAGGAAACGGGAAACATCACCACTGGGGTCTGCGTCCACCCTGTCATCTCACTTGGGGGGGGTTTCTGCTCCTCCTTTGCTCCCCAACCCCCACCCCCCACACCCCCAGAGTCCCCTGCTTTGCGCTGCCCTCCCTGGCGGCTGTGCCCAGCTCTGGGCCAGTCTGGAGCGTGGTCTGCATGCAGAGCCTGCGATTGGGGCCTGACCATTGACTTACAGGCCTTTCTTTGTGCCCCCATGGGGCACGTCTGGTGCCCAGGGGCTGAAGCCTGGCCGGGGTGGCACCTTCTGGGGAGGGAGCCGGGGGCAGACACCTCGCTGCTCACATCTCTTGTCAGCCCGGGTTCTAAGGGAGAGAGGGCGGTTATGGAGCCCCCTCACAGCTTCTCCTCCCCTCTCCCCTTCCTGCCATTTCTTCACCCTGAGCGGCCCAGACACCACCAAGGCCTGAGGAGCATCAGTCGCCAGCCTCCTCGCCAGGTGAGGCCTCCTGATCTCCTGGGCATCCAGGCTTTCTCTGAGACTATCCTGGGACAGTGTTCAGGGGCCAGGAGGGAGAGAGACTGTGAAAAGCAGGACAGGAGGTAGCACAGGGAGGCACCGGTGAACATGTGTGTTTGGGGGAAAGGATCAGCCTCAGAGCTTCCAGTCTCTGCCATTCCCTCATCATGGCCACTACAAGGAAATCCAGAGTGTGTGTGTGTGTGTGTGTGTGTGTGTGTGTGTGTGTGTGTGTGTGTAAAAGAAAATTTGAAAGAAATGAAGAATATTCTAGGCCAGAGAGAGCACAGCGGGGAGGGTGCTTGCCTTGCATGAAGCTGATTCAGATTCTCTCGTGTCCCATAAGGTCCCATGAGCACTGCCAGAAGTGATTCCTGAGCACAGAGCCAGGTGTAAGGACAGAGAATCACCCGGTTTGCCCTCCTTACCATCTCCCCCTCCAAAAAAAATGAAGTGGAGAGTATTCTTTGAAAAGACAGTAGAAGTAGTGGGAATTGGTGAAGATGTAGAGAAAATATTTCTAGTGAGAATTCCTCTTCCCCCAGACCAAGAACACGGCCCCTCCCCCAGTGGGCACCGAAGAGAGTGATGGATTTGGGGGTACCAGTCGCCAGACTGCCCATTCAGGGGAGCTCGTTATGTGTCCCATATGGAAGGCATCAGCAGCCCCGTCTTTCTAATTGCCAGAAATTTGAAGACTTAGTAGGGAGGGTGGGGGAGAAATAACCCCAACCAATTCACACTTCTTAACTATAAAGAAGAGCTGATAACATCAACCTTCTTGTTTAAGGGAAAGCATCAGATGTTTTTTGCTCCTTAGCTAGTATTTAGTTTCAGAGCAAAGAGATTAGCACTGAATACATTCTCGGAAAATCATCCTAATCCAGTTAACGACGAACATGATTGAAACCAGCTTCGAGGCAGTCCCTGGCAACGTCACCATGTCCAGTCTGGGGTTGACAGCATGGTGGCTTGTGATGTAGAGTGGGTGGGGCTGATTCTTGGGGCTCAGGGTAGGGCTAGGTCAAAGGAGCAAGGGGTGCCCAAAGGTGCCAACAAAATGATCCTTGGGGACTAAGGGGAAACCTGGGGCAGCACCATGAATTATACTGCATTGCATCCAACAAAGTTCTGAATCTAGAGAGGTGTTGTCTCATGAGACCAGCTGTGACCCTCACGATGGCTATTACTGAGTGTTGTGGGTCTGATCACTTTGCATCACATTCAAGTAGCATCCCTGCCGTCCAGCAGGAGGGAACAACATGGATTGGGTCCGTCTCAGTATTCCAAATGTTGACAAAGTGGGAAACTTTCCATTGAAGAGTCTTCTGTTTGCCTGGTGATCGTGACCCTCAATGAGACATGTGGCTGTGGGTAGGGCATTTGCCTTGCACGCAGACAACCCAGCCAACCCGGGTTCGATTCTTTCGCCCCTCTCGGAGAGCCCGGCAAGCTCACATGGCAAAGCTACCCATGACGTATTTGATATACCAAACACAATAACAACACGTCTCAACAGAGACGTTACTGGGCCTGCTCGAGCAAATCGATGAACAATGGGAGGACAGTGCACAGTGCACATTTATTATCAGATTATTGTAAAGATTTATTATAAGATTCCTTCGGTCACTGTCAGAAGGTCAGGCTTGGCCTGAGAACCCAGACAACGAGTCACTCCCACACAGAGGCCCACGGGCCTGAAGACCGGACAAGTTCACCAGCAGAATTCTCCCTCCCTGCTAGATTGTTTAGGAAGCTGAGTCTCATCAGCAGCCTGGCTGCTGTATCCTACTAACTCAACAAGCTCAGCCATGAGGACAGAGTGAGCCCAGAGTCTCCTTGGCTTCCCCCAGACTGGCCCGTCACTTGCTCACACCAGTGTCCATGACCAGCACTGGCTGACAGGAGTGAGAGAGCCTCATGCCTCTTACAGCTGTTCAGAGTTGACAGCTGGGTGTGAGTCATGCTACATGGCCAGAAACCAAGTGGGCCCATCCCTGCTGGCAGGTGGGCACGGGAAACTCTGGACCATCTCAGCCTCCAGACTCTTGCTCTTAGGAGCGCCCCCTGTCTACCATTATCCTCAGAGCTCATCCTGCTTCCCCCCAGCCTTCCTCCCTGAGTCTTTGCAGTGTGCGTCTCCCTTTGGATTCGCCAGCCCGATCCCATGGGCAGGTGGGAGATTCACTGGCCTAGCTCTTTTGCTTCTAGGAGGGGTAAGAATCAGTGACCAGCAAAGTTCTCAGATAGCCTTGAACTTGCTACCATGGTTCATCAAAATCGTGCCCCACCACTGTGTTCTGGGGTGTGTGGGGAAACAGTTCATAAGTCCTCAACTCAATGTGTCATGCCAATGGAGTTGTGTATGTTGTTACTGTAACTCACTGACGACATTAGTCTTGTTCTGTTGGGAGGGAGGAGAGAGTGTGTGTGAATGTGTGTATGCGAAGTGTGTGTGTGTGCATGTGTTTGTGAGTGTGTGAGTATGTGTGTAAGTGTGTGTGTGTGCATAGGGTGTGTGTGTATGTGTGTGAGTGTGTATGTGTGTGTGTGTGTGTGTGTGTGTGTGTGTATGTTTAGGAGAGAAGGGTCAGAATCTTCCCCGCCCAAGTGCAGGAATAGCAAACTCAACCAAAATGACGTGGCACAGTTTTTCCAATCACACTCATTGTTGTCCCCCTACCCCCATTGCTCATGCATTACATGTGAGAACGGATGCACTCGTACTTTGTAGGCATTTCTGAGGAATTAGGTAGTACCTATAAAAGATTTTAATGGTGAATAACTATTTGATATAGCACTTTCATTTTAGAAACTTTTTCCTTTGGGTAAGCACAAGATAAGACTATAAAGTTGTTCAGTTGAGCTTTATGCATTATAGGTTTGAAATGTCTTAGATGCCCAACAATAGAAAACTGAATAAATCATTTCACTGTATATTGACAATGTAATAGTAACAAATGTAATAGTATCCTCAGAGATAGATGCAGGCAGTCCAACACTTACACGATTAAAATTATGCCAACACTAAAATTTTCCAACAATCAAAATTACACCCAGAAACGTGTGTGTGTGTGTGTGTGTGTATTTGCTTTTTGGGTCATACCCAGCAATGCACAGGGGTTACTCCTGGCTCTGCACTCAGGAATTACTCCTGACAGTGCTCAGGGAACCATATGGGATCTCAGAAATCAAACGAGGGTCAGCCGCGTGCAATGCAAATGCCCTACCCGCTGTGCTATCACTCCAGCCCCATACCCAGAAACATATTTGTTGACACACAGAAATATTTCCACAATATTTTTGTATGTCAACAGTTTTGCAAACAACTACACACACATATTTAACCTTTGCTTAGAGTACAGCTTGGTTAATGCCTCATTTTGATCTACCTGGAATTTCTTTCTAGTGGAGATACATGTGTGACAGGGAGGGGGGCTGCCTGTGCTCTCAGTTTTCCAGTGACTTCCCCTGATGTTGTGTCCTGGTGGGCCCCTGGTCCTCAGGCAGGAGGGTGTCTGTGCCAGTCCACAGGCACCCTCCATGGCCAGGCAGATGGCGCTATTCAGGCCCTCGTGAGAGCAGGTGCACTGTGACACATGGTTGTGGGGCAAAGGAACCTGGTAGAAACTCTGAAATGGGAAGTTTCAGAAGTGAGTGAAATGCGACCTCCACCGCAGAGAGGGCAAAAGCTGTGAGGGTGTTAGATAAGGAGGGAACAGCACAGGGGGTGTTTCGTGCCCCCGCCCCCATATTTCCAAACTCCCTTAAAAGCTCTTTCACAGATGTGCACTCCCTGCCATCCCCACGGCGGATAAAAATACAGTTTCATGGAGCAAGAGGTTAAGCCTGTCAGGATGAGATTACAAAAGGTAGTAACCCAACTCGCCAAACCCAGCGCCTTCAGGCTGCCGGCGCCTACCTCTGAGGCTAGAATTACATTTGGTGCATGTAATCCTGATAGCCACAGCACCAGATTCACTGTGACTTTCCAACAAGAGAGCTGATGGCTCTGAGACTGTGCTCCCTCTGTGAGCTCGGTAATGGGGCACATGCCCTTCTTGCCCCCGATGACACAGTTGGAGCCGGACCCACGCACCAGTCTGCTGTGCCACCGAGTGCCAAGCTCAGCTCGTCAGCACCAGAGGCTGCCCGCAAGAAAATGCACTGGGGAAGGGGTGGATTAAGTCGGCAGCTGTGGATACCCCAGGCTTTTCTGCACTTCCTGTGATCTCAGGACAAAGGCATGATGGCATGAGGAGCTAAGAGAACAGGGTGGCCTAGCAGGAAGGAAGTGGATGGGAGGTAGATGCTCTCAAGTCTCCACTATCTCTATGTTCCCGGGCAGGACAGGAGGGGTGATCCCCCTGGACCTTGTCCTTTACCCTACTGAACCTGACCTCATACATAGAGCAGCTTAGGAAGGGGCTGCTGTGAGGCCAGTACCCACGCGGGGTACCCTCAAAGTGGGCTGGCATGAGGTCCCTTTCCCAGGCCAGTGGAGGCCACGTTCTTTCTGGATCCTCACGACATCTTCGCGCATGCACACCCGCTTCACACCACACTTTGTGTGTGCACTCTACTTCTGGGTATGCTCACCCTGTGTTTTACACAGGCACACCCCACTTTGTACCCACTGTGTGTGCACACTCCACTTTGGGCCTGCCCACCCCACTTTGCGTGTGCTCGCACCTATTTTGCATTTTCTCTGTGGCTCCGTCTCGTTTGCTTTGTGGCCCACGCAGGAAGCAGCTGTTTGCCCTCCAGTTGGCACACTGTGGCCTTGGCATTGGCTGGCACGGGCTCCTCTGTTGCCATCAACTTTGCTCCTGGGCCCTCCATCACCTCGGGACACACCGGGAGTGGGAGGCTGGCACGGGCTGAGTCCAGGCGCAGGTTGCTTTCAGCCTCGATTCTGAGATGGTGAGGAGCGGGATCAGGAAATTCTGCCTGGTCAGTCTCTGTGTTTAGAAAAGCAGTTCTCTCCTTGGGGGGGTGGGGGTGGGAGGGATACTGGGGTTAGTGGTAGTGGAGAATGGGCACTAGTGGAGGGATGGGCACTCGATCATTGTATAACTGAAACCCAAGCACAAAAATTTGTAAGTCTACAATTGTACCTTATGGTGTTTCACTAATAAAATAATTTTTTTTAAAAAAAAAGCAGTTCTCTCCTTAAGAGAATCCCCGCCCCGCCCCCCCCCCCACCCCCCCAACCTCCTGCCAGGAATTTCTGAGTTGACAAAGACAGGAGTGGAGCAGCCCTAGTAAATCATCATTCAGATCTCTGGAAAGGCCTTTCTTTCCAGTGCTTGTAAGTGAAGGCCGCTGAAAAGCATCAGCGTGGCTGGTGTGAAACGACCAGGAGTAGATAATGGATGACTTGGGAGGACATTCCCCTGTGGTGTTTTTGGGTCTGTGTGTAGGTAAGGCTCCTCAGGCGTGCCAGGACTGGGCAGGGCACGGCAGTGCTGTCTGCCTGGAGGTAAAATCACGGTTGTTATTGTGACAGACGCCCGAAACAGCGCATGCCCGGGACAGATATGGGAAGCCCAAAGCCTCCCCAGTGCTTCTGGGACAACCTGGACAGCAGTTGTCTCTGATGGGATCACGGGAGAAAAGGTAAAAATTGCCGTGGAACAATTGCACATGGCTGATTCAGGTTCAAGTCCTGGCATCCCATAGGGTCCTCTCAGCACTGCCAGGAGTGATCCCTGAGCACAGAGCCAGGAGGAAGCCCTGACCACGGCCCGGTGTAGCCAAAAAACAAACAGAACAAAGGAAAGAATTGTCTGCCTCAAATGTGTGCTCGCAATTGTATTTGGTTTGCCAGAGCTGATTCTGACTCTGCCTTTTGTCCATGCCATATGCACGGATGTTGCAAAGGAATACATGCGTGCACTCACAGGTGCCTCAGATTCCAGCTCACACCATGAGCGTTTGGTCTCTGCTGTCTGGCCATCATGGGACACGAATGAAAGCTGCATGTCTAGTTATTGTGAACATACCTGCTGGGTGAGGCTCCCCCTGGACTCCCCAGTCCCCAGTCCCCAGCCCCGCACTGCCTGGTTGCCACGAGAAAGGAACCAGGGAATTCCAGCCCAGCACTGATGAGTCTCGCCCTACACTGTGTTGGCTGTGACTGGCTGGCAGCTGCTGGAGGACTGCCCTGAGGCCCAGCGCCCCACCCAGCCAGGCAGCCCTGGGCACCTGTCTGGTCAGCCACCCAGGCGGGTAGAGAGTGGCAGTGGGTGGTTAATGGTTGTCTGGGTGGGCGGCTTCTTGGTGGCATATGCTCTGATTGGGCTACTTGCGTCAAGCTTGTAGATTCCTTGTCTCAGCAGACAAGGAATGTCTCAGAAATTATTGGTGACCCTGGGCTAGAGCAGAGAGGCGCTTGCATTGCCCATGACTGAACTAACTGGATTCAATCCCCGGTATCCCCTGTAGTCGGTTCCCCAAGCACCGACAGGAGTGGTCCACAAACCAAAATGATAATAAAATTTGTGACCTTACTTAATAATTTAATAATAATGTCCCCTAAACAGTGACCTTGCTTATGGCATTGTCCCCACACTCTCCTCCTTCCTGCTGAGACTTGCTGAACAGTCGCTTAGACGACCCTGACTGCATCCTTCGCTGCGTCAGCATCTCCTTCAGGGCTCTGCCGCGTCATCTCTGGCCCCCAATCTCCACAGCCACCCCCAGGGACCCCCCCCCCCACTGAAGGGTTAGAACACACCCTTCGCAGATCAGGACTGCCTCCCGCTTGTCCATCAGAGGCTCCATCTCGCATTGGGGTGTCCCCCACACCCCCCCCAGGAGCAGATGGAGCCAGAAGTGTGAAGAGCTTCCCTGAGCTGCCTTTCTACCTGCGGTGTTGCTGTACTGCCCCCTGGGCACCCTGACCACTTCTGACGCTGCCCTCGGTGTCCCTGGCCAGCTGTCTCTGTGCCTCCCCACCCTCGTGACCATACCTCAACCTGCCCTGAAAGTTCACTCCAGCCAAAGGATGCGCCTGCCCTTCCCGTGGCAGTTGGATCTGTCTTGTGTCGTGAGGTTGTCAGTGGAACCGCCATGTTTCATCTTTCTCTGTCCAGACCCCCCCCACACACCCCCCCAAGAGAGGAGGTGGGCACGGGGAAGCCTGTACCTTCTCGTCCTTCCAGATTTCGCCCCTGCTTTGGGGCTCCTGGCACTAAGAAGGCGCTGGAACATTTCCCCCGAGTATCTGATCCGCTTGGCGGATGTTTCCCCGGGCGCTGTGGCACTCAGAAGGCTCCCGGAGCCCGCCAGGCTTCCTGGGGAAGATTCGCCTCTCCCCTGTTCTCCTCTCCCTGCTCACTTGCAGCAGCCAGCATGCCCCTCCTCCTTGCCTCCCCTGCCCCCAGCCCGTGGCACCACTTAACAGTAGTAGCAGGGGTGGGAGGGGGCCACCGTTTCCCATAATGAAGGGCTTGGCGAGAAAAACACCCGGAAGAAACTGCGTCTGGAGAACAAGCACACGTGCGTGGACCCTGCACGTGGGGGCATTGGTGCCAAACCATCTGTCCCCGCTCCTCCACGCCGTCCCATCTGTTCTCTCCCTCACCATGGCTGGGTAACCCGGGGTGGGAAGCTACCAGGAGAATCGGCTGAGAGCAACAGCAGAGGGAGAAGCGCGCTCTTGGCTTGGAAATAGACAGACATGTCGGGGCTGAGTGGTGGGATGAGGCTCTGGGAGGAGAATGAACAGGAGCCTGAAGACTAGTTACACAGCGCACACACCACACACACACACACACACACACGCGCGTGCACGCACACACACAGGCACACACACACCGCATGCAGACACACACAGGCACACACATGCACACACACAGAGGCACATACACAGACACACGCAAACACACACACAGGCACACACATGCACACACACAGAGGCACATACACAGACTCACGCAAACACACACACAGGCACACACAGACACACACACAAGTAAACACGCACACAGGCACACACGCACGTGCTCACACACATGTGCACACACAGACACATGCATGCACACACACATGCATACACATTCACAGACACAGACACACACACAAACACACGCATGTGTGTGTGCACACAAGCACAGAAGCTCAGGAGGACAAAGTCTGAAGATGATGTAATCATGAAACCCAGATGGTCACTATTTTTTGTTTTGTTTTGGGGTCACACTCAGAGTGCTCAGAACTTACTTCTGGCTCTGCATTCAGGGATCACTCCTGATGGTGCTTGGGGAACCCTGTGGGGAGCCAGGGATTGAACCCAGGTAGGCCATGTGCAAAGCAAGTGCCTTCTCCTACCTGTACTGTCACTCTGGCTCCACTAAGTCCATTGGAAGGAATTGGAGAACTATCAGAGCAACACAAAAGAACAAACTGGCGCTGTGACCAGAGAGATAGTACAGCAGGGAGGGCACTTGCCTTGCATGTGGCTGACCCAGGTTCAGTCCCCAACACCACCATGTGGTCCCCTAGCCTCACCAAAAGGAACCCTTGAGCACAGAGCCAGGAGTAAGCGCTGAGCAACACTGGGTGTGGTTTAATGCCACCCAGATCCCCCCCCCCCCCAAATAGAACAAACAAAAACAAATTGGCAGTTGTCAGAATTCTCAGGTGAGCAACCTGGGTAAGGGTGGTCAAAAGATAGAAAACTTAACATCTGCACACTGGGTGAGTCCTGGGCATGTAACGGCTGGCATGCAGAACCATTAATAAAACAATATTGCAAACTTGAGAGTTTCTGAGAACATGAATATTAACGAGTTTAGAAGATGGCAGCCCTCTCTGTCAAGTGACACCAACCAAACTCACAGCAGTGATCATTCTGCAATGGCACATATACCACGTCACTCCCCCTTGCAGTTGATAACAATGTGTGCCAACTATATTTCAGTAACCATTTTAAAGTATTTTTTTAAAGGGCAATGCATTAATGAGAACTTGACATTATTGGGATTTTCTCTTCGAGGCACTGGATAATTCTAAAGCAGCTTAGAGCCAAGAACTCAGAGTCCGTGTTTAAGAGGCGGAAAGGCTAAGAGATTTCAGTAATCTCAGAGAGCTGGGAAGACAAGAGTTAAAGTCCAGGCCTCGCCAGATGCATGAATACATGGGCATGTACCCCTATTCCAGGAAATGCCCTTGAGGAAAGGCAGAATGGACCCACTTGAGCTCAACAGCTAAAACCAGGTGCAGGCCACTCAGTGCCAGGGGCTTAGCAGAGTGTCAGACAGAACGTTCTCTCTTGTGGAGGGAGATCCCAGTCAGAGCTTAGATGATCTCAATGACTTTGCCTGTCAAATATTTGATTCCTAATTAAATATTTAATTTGTTAAATATTAATATTTATTGGGAATCAAGTATTACATTCCTGGGTATGTGAGAAGTTCTAGAATGTTACCTGGGAAATAAATATTCCTGGGTATGTGAAGAGTTCTGGAATGGGACTAAAAAGCAAGAGAAGAATTGGGGTGGGGGGAATGACAGGATGGAGATTTTCACTCCAGAATTTCATTTTTAGGAGATGGATGAAAATAAGAAAACTAAGGACTTATTAAATGAATATCTTAGACCCTACTAAATTTAGCAGAGGAGAGAATTAGTGAACTGGAAAATAGGTCAATAAAAATATTCAGACTAGGAGTTAGAGTGATAGTACAGCCTCTGCACGTGACTAACCTGCGTTCGATCCCCAGCACCTCACATATTTCCCTGAGCATTGCCAGGAGTGATTCCTGAATTCAGAAATTCAGAGCCAGGAGTAACCCCTGAGCATCTCTGGGGGTGGCCTAAAAAAAAAACAAAAAAGAACAAAAAAAATATTCAGACTAAATAATTTTTATTTAGTTTCTTTGATTCTGTTGAGACGGAAGCGGTCATTGAAGCCCTAGCCAATCAGGGCATTCAAGCCCAATACATCAGGATCCTCCGTGAGCTGTATTGCGGATTCACTACCAGGATCTCACCATTCTACAAAGAAGTGATCGTTGATGTCAAGAGAGGGGTGCGGCAGGGTGATACCATTTCACCGAAACTCTTCAGTGCCACCCTCGAGAACATCATGTGACGACTGGAATGGGAAGGAATGGGAGTGAAGATAGATGGTCGGCAACCACACCACCTCCGCTTTGCTGATGACATTGTTTTAATAACACCAAACATCAGCCAAGCGGCACAAATGCTGGCCGACTTTGACCGTGAGTGTGGAAAAATAGGACTACAGCTGAATCTTACGAAGACAATGTTTATGAGAAACAGCTTCGTTCCTGACGCCCCATTCTCTCTCAACGGAACGACCATCTCCGAATGCAACAGCTATGTGTACCTAGGTCGAGAGGTCAACATGACAAATGACCTGGCACCCGAGCTGCGCAGGAGAAAGAGAGCGGCTTGGAACGCCTTCAAGAACGTCGAAGAAATAGCTAAGAGGACGAAGAACCTCCAGCTCCGGGCACATCTCTTTGATTCCACTGTTCTTCCTGCATTAACATATGCCTCAGAGACCTGGGCCCTACGCAAACAAGATGAGAACGCTATTCAGGTCTCCCAAAGAAGAATAGAAAGAGCTATTCTTGGAATATCACGTTTCACTCAAATGAGAGAACGAATCCGGAGTTCCGACATCCGACATGATCAAGAATCAGGGACGCTATCTCATTTGTCAAGGTGTCGAAAATCAGATGGGCTGGTCACGTAATGAGATTTAAAGACGACCGCTGGACTAGAGCTGTTACTGACTGGATTCCACGGGACGTCAAAAGACCGCGTGGCCGACCACCTTCCAGATGGTCAGACTTCTTCGTCAAGATCATGAACGATCGGTTTGAGGCCCTTCATGTTCCAGGAGCGAACAGATGCCAATGGGCTACACTAGCACGCGACAGGGACAAATGGAGACATTACTGGCGCCCGCTCGAGCAAATCGATGACTAACGGGAAATTAAGTGACTAAGTGACTAAATAATGAAAGATGAAAGTCCATGAAAAATAATATTAGACGTGGGGGTACATTAAAAAGACTGGTCAATTTTTAAAAATGCATTATTTGTGTGACTGGTGCACAAGAAGAAAGGGTATGGGCCAGAAGCAATATTGGAGGAAAAAGAGTACAGAAAAATGTTAGAAAGGCTTCCAATCAAAGATTCAAAGAGAGTTGAAAAGCACAGCCTAGGAAAGGAAGGGGAGGGAGGAGAGAGAGAGAAGGGAGAGGGGAGGCTGGGAAAGGCAGGGCCTGCGGTCAGAAGCCTGAAGGTAATTGGGCCTTCCTTAGCAGAGGGTCCTGTGCCTCCAACCCCCATACAGGGTCCCGGGACATTCCAGGGCACCTCAGGTGGAAATCACATAAATTAGAGCCAAGGGATGAACTTAGGGCATAGGACAGGGCCCCACCAGCAGGGGACAAGTCTGTAAGGGCCCCCGATGAGAGAAATGCTGAGAAGCATTTTTCTAGATGATTCCCGCCACCCACAGTCCTGGACTCCTAACTTGGAAGGAAGGCGTGGCTGTGTCCAGCAGTGTCCAGGCGTGGCCCTGGGCCCCACATCTTGGTTCACAAAACTTGGGAAATAAAACAGGGGTGGTTTTAGACCCACACAAGAAGAACTGCCAAAGCCGGATGCTGAGAGGCCTGGGTGAAGTATCCAAGACCCAGAGGGTCCCTGCTGGCTCTTGGGGGGCTGCCGAGGAAGGCATCTCCCTTCCTGCCCTCCCTCCCAGTGTTTGGCCGCAGTGATGGCTGCTGTGGTCGGCTGGTGGTGGTGATTGGGCCCACTCTTGCTCCAGTGCTCATACGTGGTCCTGGCACCCCGTGGAGCACACAAAGTGGGATCACACGGGTGGTTCCCAAGTGCTCCAAGGGACCCCGGGTACCAGGGGCAGCCAGGGATGGACCCGAAGCCTCGTGATCTGCAAGGCAGGCAGCCACAGAGCTGTCCCCTCGCTCTTACCAGTCCCATGGGATTCCACAGAATCTTCACTTAATCACTTAACTTCCCGTTAGTCGTCGATTTGCTCGAGCGGGCGCCAGTAACGTCTCCATTTGTCCCTGTCGCGTGCTAGTGTAGCCCAATGGCATCTGTTCGCTCCGGGAACATGAAGGGCCTCAAACCGATCGTTCATGATCTTCAGGAAGAAGTCTGACCATCTGGTAGGTGGGCGGCCACGCGGTCTCTTGATATCCCGTGGAATCCAATCAGTAATAGCTCTAGTCCACCGGTCGTCTTTAAATCTCATTACGTGACCAGCCCATCTGATTTTCGACACCTTGGCAAATGAGACAGCGTCCCTGATCCTTGATCGTCGACGGATGTCAGAACTCCGGATTCGTTCTCTCATTTGAGTGAAACGTGATATTCCAAGCATGGCTCTTTCTATTCTTCTTTGGGAGACCTGAATGGCGTTCTCATCTTGTTTGCGTAGGGCCCAGGTCTCTGAGGCATATGTTAATGCAGGAAGAACAGTGGAATCAAAGAGATGTGCCTGAGCCGGAGGTTCTTCGTCCTCTTAGCTATTTCTTCGACGTTCTTGAAGGCGTTCCAAGCCGCTCTCTTCCTCCTGCGCAGCTCGGGTGCCAGGTCATTTGTCATGTTGACCTCTCGACCTAGGTACACATAGCTGTTGCATTCGGAGATGGTCGTTCCATTGAGAGCGAATGGGGCGTCAGGAACAAGGCTGTTTCTCATAAACATTGTCTTCGTAAGATTCAGCTTGATTCAGAATCTTGATTCCTAAAATTGAGAGGGCGTTCTGAGAAATAAAAAAGCGACAGGTTCAATGCCCAAAATTAGAGTGAGAGTAAGAAGGACTGTACCTGCCACAGAGGCAGGGAGTGGGGTGGGGTGGGGTGGGAGTGGTGGGTGGAACACTGGAAACAATAGTGGTGGGAAACGTGCACTGGTGGAGGAAATGGGTGCTCGAGCATTATTCGAATGAAATGCAATCATGCAAGTTTGTAACTGTTTCTCATGGTGAGCTAATAAAACTTGTTTTATATATATATATGTGTGTGTGTATATATATATATGTATATATATACATATATATATATATGAAGACAGGTAATTAGAGGTGGAGAGATAGAACAGAGAGGAGGCACATGCCTTGCAGGAGACTGACTCCGGTACGATCCTTGGCATCCCATATGGTCCCCTGAGCACCACCAGGAGTGACTCCTGATTGCAGAGCCAGGAGTAATCCCAGAGAACCCAAAAACAAACATACAAGCCAAAAAAAAAAAGACAGGTAAGATTTTCTTATAAACACTGGCTTAAAAAATAATCTCTAATTAACTGCAATCAATAATATATTAAAATAGACTTGGGCTGGTTGTTCAGGTTTGTCTAGTAATTCAAGGTTTATTTAAAACTCAGGAAGCAAAAGCTGCAACGTTCCCTCCCATCGAGGATGAAAACCTCAACAATCACCTTCCTAGATGAATAAATGCAAAAAAGCAAAAGCGCTGGACAGAACTTAACCATAAACCATGGTTTTAAAAGTCATTCTCTTAGCAAAGCAGTCACAAAAGGGGAACTTCTGATCAAAGGTATCACCAAGCCACCTGAAAACATGCTCCTTACTGAACAGCTGACACAGCTTCCCCAGAGGCAAGACAAGACTACACTACTTGCTGCCTCTCAGAACTTTGTGTTTCAGGTTGTAACCACTGTGGTATGTTACTCCCTAAAATCTACACAGATAGACGAACTTGCATTCTTCATATGAGCGTGCAAGAATTTTTAAAATGACCTAACAAAGTTGTCATTCCCATACTTTGCAATTGTATGCCAGGAAAAGATTTTTTACATCCAAATTGTTAGGATTTATAAATGAGTTGAGTGGTACTGCAGACTAATGGTCAAGAATTCCAAAAATGAGGCATCCTGAAAAAATATCTCAGGCCTGGTAAGGTCTCTCAGAAGTAAGGCACTTGCGTGGAATCTCTAATATGCTGGTCCCATCTGCAGCACTGTAAATAAATATTTCTGCATACCAGCAATAAACAATTAAGAATGAAAGAATAAAATGAATAAACACACACCAATTTTAAATACCTGAAACTAATGTACAAGTTTTCTACAATATGGAAAGACCAATATTAAAAGAACAGTTGGACCCAAATAAGTGGAAATGAAATATCATGTTTCCTAGAAAAATCAACGCTATATATAATCATTGATTTTCCGGAATTCATCTAAATTTCAACCAGTTTTCTGTGTTTATGTGGAACTTAGAAATTTTGTCTTGGAATACAGTGATCAAAGCATTGCTGGTATAAACTGGAAATACTCCTACCATCAGATAAGACTTTTATTAAGGAAGGCATTGTAATTAAGATATTAATTTGTCTAAGAAGAGACAAGTAGGTCAATGAAACCAAATGTGTGTCTGGAGAGAGACATATTCACAGAAATAATTTATGGAAGAGTGAAAAGGGGCATCTTGAGTGTAGCTCAGTCAGCTGGTTATTTGTATGAAAAAGAAAAATAAAGCAACGTGTTCCACCTCAACCCACAGATAGAGCTCAATTTTAAATAGAGGGTACAAGTGGCTGGAAGGACCATTCAGTTTGGTAAAGATTTCTCAAACAAATACAGGGTCCAGAGAGATAGTACAGGGGGAAGGGTGTTTGCCTTGCACTCAGACAACCTGGATTCAATCCCTGGCACCCCAGAGGGTGCCCAAGCACTGCCAGGAGTGATTTCTGAGTACAGAGCCAGGATTAATTCCTGAGCATTGCTGGAATAAGAAATAAATAAGAAACAAAAAAATAAGGGGGAAAATAGGGTGTAGAGTTGAAATTTAGGCCAGCGGTCCCATAAATTTGCCCAGAGTTGAAACATTCAGCATGCGGATGGGATTAATCCCTAGAGGGCAGGGAGTGGGGTTCGCCAGCCCAAGCCCTGGCTCACCCAGGAGCTGGTTCTGGGATCACACTTCAGATTCGTTCCCCTTGCATCCCCCGCGCAGGCCCACCTCCCTAGCATTTGTTGGTGGATGCAGAGGAGCGGCCGGGTGCAGGGAGACCTCTTCTTCTCCAGTCACGGAAGGCACATGCTCCTTTATCATCCCCTCATGGTATGAGACAAGAGGAACATGCTTCCGGCGAGGTCAGGGGCACCTCGGAATCTCGCATGGCACTGGAGCCCAGGCCCTCCCATCTGGAGAGACAGTGAGAGGGTGGGGGTGGGGGGAAAAGGAGTAGGGCTGGCTTTGGGGAAAAGGAGTCTGAGGAGGCAGCCCCGGGAAGTGGCATTCAGCAGGGACTTAGAAGCAAAGTCCTCGGTCCTGGTCCTCGCTGTATTGAGAGAGGGAGCTGAGTTACTCTAAGGAGCCCCTCAGCCTGGCTCCTGTGTGAACAGGAGCCGGGACCCAGGAGACAGTCCCGGACTAAGGCACTGGCCTTGCATACTACCGACCACATGCGTTCAATCCCTGCCAAGAGCCCCTCCAAGAGCGATCCCTGAGCACAGAGCCAGGAGCCAGCCACGATGCACAGCCAGTGTGCCCGCCCCACCCCTCAAAATCCAAATAAATGAATGAATAAAGTCCATCTGTCCTGCCCAGCAGGGGCACCCCGCTGCTGGGCCCACATGCTGTGTGTCTGCAGCGCCCCTCCTTGGTCACCCTGTCCTCTTCTGAGCTCCCTCTCCATCCTGGAACCAAATCCTCATTCATTTGTTCACCAGTTGCCTGGGGTTTGAGTAACTGGAGCTTTTGGACATCCCCGTGGCATAGGGCAGACGCAATACCCAGTCAGAGCAAGCCCCGTCACCATGTCCCATGCTGACAGCAGGTCGGAGAAGGGCATCCGAAAGGCGACACTGGCTGCAGGTCTGAGGGCAGAGGGGAAGCTCGAGAAAGGCTGCGAGTCCAAGCACCCTCGCCCTGGGCTTCTGCCCGAAACGGCTGTTTCCAGCCCCAAGCCAAGGGCAGTGCCCACACATAAGTGGGCCGACGACACCATCTGTTCATCTGATCCTCCTGAAATCCCTGCAACTCCCCCAGCTCTGATTTGCCACCCACCCCCACCAGTGTCCTTGCCTTGACCCAGGGCAGGCCTGGGACCCAACGGTCAAGTGAGGGTTTGAAAAATTAAACAACTACTGGAGACGGTTCTGAGGCGCGAGCGAGCCCGGATGTGCCCTTGGCCTCAGCTGGGGGGTGGATCGTGTTGCAAGCCGCCCCAGATCCGGGAGGGTGAGATGGCAGGAGGTGAAAATGTCACAGCTCTTGACCAGGAGAGAAGGCGGAGGCAGAATTAGCAAAGCCCGTCAGCCTTGTGCGCAAAAGAGCTGCTCGCCGGGTATTTTCGTCTTTGCACCTCGCCAGGGAACGCGGCTGAGGTCGGGTGTTGATGCTGTGCCCTCTCCTCCACATCAGCCCCCGCCGTCTGTGTCTGGGAGATGCATGGTCCCAAGGATGTGGGTGACTCCTGTTAAGAGAAACGGGGAATGTCCCCCACAGCTTGGAGCCCCAATCTCAAAGGCAGAAGCTGCATCTCCCCGTTGAAGGCCAACACGGGGTCCCCCAGCTGCTCTCAGAGACCCTGAGGGGTGGGTGGGGTGGGTGGGGACTGAAGTCCTAGGTGGCCAGAGCCCACTGTGAGCTCCTTATCCGTGTGTCTGTCTGTTGGTCTGTCTGTCTGTCTCAGAGAGCAGATTTTCAGGATGAAATCTTCTTCCCATTCCCCCTTTTCCCTGGGTACCATCATGCCCTCTGGGAGCCAAGGGGTTGGGCTGTGCAGAGTCAGACAGCTCCCCCCCGCTGCCAGCGCCTCCGCCCCTACAAACAGACTTCCTTCTACTGTGACTTCTGTGCATCCCCTTCTCCCCCCCTCCACACACATGGCAGTGCTCAGGGGTTATTCCTGGCTCTGCACTCAAGAATTATTCCTGGCGGTGCTCAGGGGACCAAATGGGATGCCGGGGATTGAACCCCAGTCAGCCACCTGATAAGCAAGCGCCCTACCTCTCCTACTGTTGCCCTGCCCACCCTCCTTTTTTCCCTCTCAAGTTGATGACACTGTTTCTTTTTTTTTTTATCGTCAAATCCACGCGGGTTCCGGGGCTGAGATCTCCAAGCCTACTCGGATTGGAGTTGAGCATCCTCCACCCAGATCCTCCAAATTCCAGTAGGCGGGGGTCACACCCACCACCTGGCCCCCTGGCATCGTGTAATCCCATCAGCGGCCAAGACTCAGAGACTATAAAATCCAGCTCCCGGAACCGCGCGGCCGCGTTTGCAGCCCTGCGACATCTTATTATGACATCTTATTATCTCATTCCTACTTTGGACAAACTGGCAGGCTATCGAATGTAGCCTACCCACAGGGTAGAGTCTGGCAAACTCCCCGTGGCGTACCAAATATGCCAAATACCAGTAACAATGATGGGTCTCATTCTCCTAAAGAGCCTTGAATATAATCTCAGGGCTAGGATGGGGCCTGCTCGAGGCAATCGACGAATAACAGGATGATGAAATGAAAAATGAAAATGAAAATCGTCAAAACCTCTATTCAGAACTGCCCAGAAAGGTGGGCACATTTCCCCAAAATAGTCTCACCTCTGAACTCCTGGAAATTCTAGTGAAATCTGTAAGATGCATTTAATTTTTCTTAATCTTGTAAGATTTAAAAAAAAAAATAAACAGTCTTGGAATTGTCGCACAAACAGATGACACTTGGGGAGGTAGGGAGTCCAAATTCCACTAGGGCAAAAGCAGATTTGGTTCAGTGGGGAGGCAGTGGCCATGCTCAGTGAAAGAATTTCTTCTCCAGCGCTTCCCACTGTGATTCACACTGAGCATTCTCTCATTGCTTTTAGAAAATCATTTGGTCATCTGTGCACAATGGAGTATTCTTATAACTTCACTTAGAACATCTCTTAGAAAAATCTATTGACTCAGATTGTTCACCTCCTACGATCTAACCGTGGTTATTTCAGGAGAAACGGCAACTTATTCAATAATTCAATATTAATCATATTGCTAATATAATACTTATCAATAACTTGATCATTATTAATAAATTGTTATTGTTTCCACGTTATTTCAGGATAAATCACAGAAGGCTACAACAGTACTGAGCAGGAATTCTTCCTTCTTCTTTCAGTTCACTAGTTAACAAGATTTCACCCAGGTCAGCTCTGCTTACCCGGCAGTCTGGAACCCTGTCAAGGTCCCTGTCGCATTACGTACAAGTAAGTTTGCCTGTGACTTCCCATGAAGAGCAAACACCTTGAGAGTGTACTCCCCAAAAGGGGAGAAGCCCAGTAATAATGAGTGAATAAAGGGAGCCCCCAGGCTTTATATGGGAATCGGGAAAATCCCACCTGAGTTACTGAGGCCCAATGGAGGGTCACGAGAGAGCCCACAGCTCAGCCTCCTGACGTCAGGGCGCCCAATGGAGGGGTCCGAGTTCTTGTCGAAATCTCAGAGCTCTCTTGCTCTGAGCTACATTCAAGTGCTATTTGCATCTTAGAGTTGAGAATAACCAGTCTGGCTGGTAACAAGCAAGAAACAACTTTTGTTCTTGCTGAATAAACTTCTCTTAGAAGATTTGAGCCTCTCTGGGGTAGGGCGTGTGAGAGCACGCAGCCTGCCCTGCCGGGGTGCCAGGCAGTCTCCTCAGTGTTTATCTCCTTTTCTTCTTTTAGACCCTCTTTATTATCCAGCTTCACATATGAAGATAAGGAGGTGAAAGGCCTTAGCCAAGGTCGACTCAGCCTGACCCAGTGCAGTGCAAAAGGCGCTGCACTTCCCTACTTGACCTTGTTCCTCGACTTGGCCGACCTTCCTCTGAAGCCCAAGGTAGTCAGCACTGGGGGGAAGTTTTCTTCCCAGCCACCGAGACTGTAAAGCCATTTGAGCTGCAATTTTTTTCAAAAACAGGCGGTAAGTTTGGCTCCAAATGTAGTGTGCTGACTCACACATACAGACACACACACACACACACACACACTCTCATACTCACATATACACACACTCACATTCATACTCGTACACATACACACTCATACACATATTCACTCACACTCACATACACACAATTACATACGCACTCATACACCCTTATACATACACTTCATACACTCACACATACACTCATACACACACACACATTCACGTATTCACATACACATACTCACACATACTCATACTCGCACACACACACACATGCAAACACCCACTCACACACTCATACACACACTCACATACACACACAGATACTCGTACACTCACACATACACACACACTCACATGCACTCACATACACGAGGGAAGAGCTAGGTGCCGGAGAGGAAGGTCTGGGCAGAGGGGAAGTAGCCGGGGACAAGTGTCCATGTCCCTTTGTACTCGGGCAGGGAGGCAGGTGGCTCTGAGGTGCCCGGAAAAGTCCCACTTGTAGCAACATAACACTCCAACTCCCCTCCTGTACTGAGACCGCAAACTCAGGCCCCGCCAGCACCCTGCCTGTCTGCAGGTTTTGGGGAACCCTCTTGACCTCGTCCCCCCGGTCACCCCATCCTCCCTCCTGTTTTCAGTTCCTCACCCTTGAGACAGGAATAGGCAGGCTACCGCAGGCCTGAAAACAGCTGTGCAGCCCCCCCTCCACGTCCCTTCCTCTCTCCCTCCCCACACAGACAGGGAAACCCTGGAGAGCTGAGGCCTGAGGAACAAAGAAGTAACCCCCCACCCCCACCCCCGCAGGCGTGGGCAACCCAGAGCCACACCATTTGCCTGAACTGTCCTGACAACAGTGGGTGATGGGCATGGAGAAGGTCCTCATGGGGGCCAGACTGGCGACAGGCCGAAGAGCTCATGGGCAAGGACCAAACTCCCCCTGCTCAGGGAGGGTCCCACTTGCCCCCATATCTGTTGCCACAGCCCTGCCCAGCTGCACAGGGGTCTGGGCAAGGGAGCCATCGCTCAGCTAACATCTGGAGCACTTTCAGTCTGTCTTTTGGGGCAGCCTCACCCAGGGGTGCTCAGGACTGACTTTCTCCTGGCTTTGTGCTCAGGGGACCATGCACGATGCCAGGGGTCGAACCCAGATGGGACACCTGCAAGATAGGCACCTTCCCTACTGTGCTCTCTCTCTGGTCCTGTTTTGGGAGATTAAGGTCGCAGGAAAGCATGTAGGGGTGTTGGGTCTCAGCGCCTTCCACCCATCTCAGTGGAGAGCAAACCCTCCCTCGCTGCCCTTGACCTTCACTCTGGCAGCTCCGATCAAGTTCCGGCCGCCGCTCCTCCCTTGGACAGTGTCCAGGGACAGTGTCCAGTGTCAGACAGTGCCGGGCTTGGACGGGGCCCAGAGTTGCTCATCTCCCATTCCTTGTGACTCGGCCTGGCCCAGCCAACTTCTCCGGGGCCAGCTCCCTTCGCTGTTGGTTGGTCTCTTCCCTGGCCTTTGTCTCTTGCCTGGACTCCCAAAGTTTCTGCCCTGGGACCTAACCCAGCATTCATGTTCATGCCAAGCCCCTCACCCACTGTCTGGACCCCCCAGGCTCTTCATGCAACCATTGAATATCCAAAATACAGATGGGAATGATGTTTTAGTCCCAAGGATTTTTTTTTTTCAAAGGATGGAAGGTGGGACTGGGACTTACATCTCTTGCACACGGTTGACCCAGGTTGGGTCCCTGGTACCACATGGTACCTTGGCCATTTCTGGGTGGTTAATCCCTGTCACTGCAGGCTCCCTGAGTACCACTTGGAAGTCCCATAGAAGAAAAAAAAATGAATGAAACTCCATAGGCAGAAACAAACAATGCCTAGGAAACTGTCACTTAAAAAAAAAAAGAATGTAAGTAGAATTGAAGGAGCTACAGGGATCGTTCCTTGCTAGGCATTATGACATCGGCAATGATGAATTTGCTTGACTCAAGCGCACATCTTAACTCTGAAAGGAAAAGGAGAAGAAGAAAAAAAAAAACGCCTGAGTCGATTCAGGTTCCAGCAGGCAGCCTGTGCTGGGTACATGTTGGAGGTGACCAAATATAGGCCCCAGGGAGATGGAATGAGAAATGAGACTGTCTCTGTCTCTGACTGTCCTTCCTCCGGGTTACAGGGACAATCTAATGATACCAGGGCCTGACAGATGTTCGCGTTTCCTCTGATTAGGAAAGGCCTGGTAGCAGAGAAAGAACGTCCCTCACCTTCCTTCTGCTGGCTGATTTGAGGCTCAGGACCTGGAGACAAATGCTCATGCTTAGAGGGACCTGCTTGGCACATTAGTGAAAGAATAGCAGACCAGTATTTTGAGGTTTACAAATATCATGATTGGGACTAGAGCGATAGCACAGCAGGTAGGGCATTTGCCTTGCATGCAGCCGACCCTGGTTCAATTCCCAGAACCTCATATGGTCCCCCAAGAACTGCCAGGAGTAATTCCTGAGTGCAGAGCCAGGAGGAACCTTTGAGTATTGCTGGGTGTGACCTAAAAAGAAAAAAATATATCATTATTGAGGGGCTGGAGAGAGTGCGGTGGATAGTGCACTTGCCTTGTGTGCGGCCAACCACAGGGTCCCCCAACCCTCTCGGGGTGATCCCTCAGTGCAGAGCTAGGGGTAAAACTCTAACGCTGCCAGTGGTGGCCGAAATTCAACACTAAAATGTGTGACTTTGTGTCCACACTCCCAGCATCACACATACTCTGCCTTCTCAGAGGAAATGCCCCTAAGCTCTTCCCTAACTTTTCATGGTTCTCTGGGTCTGATGTCTGTCGGGACTGGGCGGTGCAGAGATCAGCCAGGTTGCCGAGGATGTAGTTTCTATTTCTTTCATTTCACTTACTACATTTTTTGTGGAGATGGAAAGAATCTCCCCCAAGTGGTCCCTGGGAAGGCACCGGTCACTGAGCGAGGGGGTGTGCAGTTGTCCCTTCAGCACCCTGGGAGCAGCGCGGGCTGTAGAAGCGTGTCAGCGGGCTTCTGTCTCTTGCATGCTTGTGTTTCTTCACAGGGATTTATGTATCATAGAGATTCCCCCAGCAGTGCTCAGGGCTCTTTCCCAACTCTGGGCTCAGGAGCTCTCTGTGATGCTGGGGATCGAACCTGGATCAACCACACGTGAGGCAAGTGCCTTAACCCCTAGACGATGCCTCCGACCTCTCCGGGTATTTCTGTGGTATTCACTGTGGTGTGTGTTAGAAGCATGAGTTGGCTTGGAGTGGAGACTTAACCCGGTTCCATCTTGCCACCCCCCCCACCCAAGGGGGTCCCCTGCGCCCTCAGGGGTGATCCCCGAGCACAGAGCCAGGAGTAAGCCCTGAGCACCACCAGATGTGGCCCCCAAGTTCCCCTCCAACACACACACCCCACCAAAAAAGTGTCTAAATTAAACTTTTTAAGTCCACACACACTTCCTAAGCTCTTAGCTGGTATGATTAAGTGAGCTGAGAGTTTTCCACCGTGTTGAAACTTGCCCTTCATGAGGTTGGAAAGACCACTTATGGATCTACCTCATGACATAGTGCACGCAGGGCATCACAAGAAGACAGCTAAGGAAATTATCCAGGGTCATGGCTGTGGGAAAGAGGTAAGGGAGAGTGAAGAGCCAACAGACACAGCCCGGGGCACCAGTGAGCATATGGGGCACGCAGCTGCCTGGAGGTATTCCAGGCTGAAGTGATGGATGCTGGTCTTGCACATGGCCAGCCCAGCTCCATCCCCAGCACCGCCCAGAGTGATCCCTGAGCACAGAGCTGGGACTAACCCTTAGCATCACCAGGGCTGTCCCTGCACCCAGGGAAAAGAAAAAAAGATATGTTTCACATAAATAACAGAAAAGACTAACTCGTCAACCTGAGAGCACAGGCCTGCAGCATTAAATTCACAGTCAAGAGCTCCACGGTGCTTCCTCCCATACATGTAGCGCGCGCGGGAGGCCTCCACTAAGGAGCCGGGGCTATTTTTAGATACGGCACCACGTTTCCAGGAGTGGAGCACAGAGATCTGGGGGAGTAGCGTGACTCCAGAGTGGTGAGAACAATGATACATCGGGTGTTTGAGAGTCAGGCCCAGGGCATTTGGTGTGCTTGAAGGTCAGACCAAGGGCATTTGGCATGCACAACTGCTGGAACAAGTCCCATTGTGGCTGCCCCGGGGCCTGTCGGCTCCCTCACCTTACTCTGTAGACTGCCAGGTCACCAGACGAAGAGGCCACAGCTCCTCTTGGTCTTGTGTCCGTGAGCGCAGTGGCTGTTGGCCATTGGCGAGGTTTGGGCACGCACGTGGGTTCAACAGATGTGGATTTTGTGCTCACAGGGGACATTAGGTGGCAACAGCTGTCCCAAGACCGTGCTTGGGGACACCACCCTGGCTACAGCCCTCAGAGATGAGCCTGGTCTTGTGCGCTCAGGGCCATCCTAGAAGATGCCCTAGGCGAGGCCACAGAGTCTGACCGGGGCTGGCACACTCTTGCATCTGAATTCCTCCTCCCGGGAGCTGGCCTCTCCCCTCCTCTCAGGCCTCCAGAGAAGGCCACCATGCAGCCAGTAGATGTTCCAGGGCTGAGAAGCCTCAGCAGGGCATGAGGAGTTGGGGAAAAGGATCAGGGACAGCAGCGAAATCCATGTGCGTGAGGTTCTGCGATAAAGTAACCCGCCGTGGAATGGGTCACGGGGTCACATGGCATTTAGCTGCTGGCCCAGGCCCCACCATCCTCCACCACCGCTCTCCAAACACTCCTGCCCACACCCCAGACTCCATCGCTGGTTTGATTGGCGGCCTTACCTGCTCAGCGTACTGTCTCTCGCCTGGCAGTATTGAAGACTCTTGTTCAGGGCGGTGAAGTGGGGTGCTATCTCAGAGCGGACCCCTGAGAGTGAGAAGTAAAGGGCACTGTTGTCTCAAGGGAACCAGGGGTGGAAAATGAGCCCTGAAGGGTTCTGAGCAGCATTGTCCAGTGGAAACAGTACCGAGTCGGTACCCCTGATGGAGAGAAGAAACGGGAAGGCAGGGGGCCGGGATCTCAGTGCCACCTTTCTGGGCCTGGCCCCCTCACCACAGACCCAGCCCAGGGCCGAAGCATCAGCAGTGTGTCCCCAGGTGGCCGTGGGAAGGTTCTGCCATGGAAGCTGTGTCCATCCCAGCGCCTCCTTTGAGACTCGTTTTCAGGGAAACCAGGTGCATTTTCTTTGTTTTGTCTATGCGACAGCTCCAAGGTCCCTGCTCTGCCCAGCATGCTGGTGGGCATGATGAAACAGTGGGGCTGAAGTGCACCCATGCCCGGCCACTCGGGCCCCCTGTGTCCTTTCTTATCAGACGGATGTGGACCAGCCTCTTGCCGTTGAAGGCTCCCAGGGCTCTGTCGCAAGGAGTAAATAAATCCCCTGAGGCAAGCTGGGGCACATTTTTGCTGCTTTTATTGAAGTGGTCACAGCCCGAGAGGGACCCATGGTGGCCACTGAAGAAGCTGACTTACTTGGCTGTAGGAGAGAGATGTGGTTTGGGTGTTTGGAATGGGAGGAAGTGTTTCTGCAGATGAGAAGGTTTCCAGTTCAGCTCCATGACTGTCCGTAGAATTAAATCCCCTTGAAAAAGGGTTCATGTTTGTGCCACTGCCGGCACCTCGGTACCAGGTGTCAGGCCAGTGGCCAGTACAAAGTTCAATGAAACGGGACCCTGGTTCTGTGACCGGCCCTTACCGCTCCCTGACTCACTGAGTTGTCACAGCTGCTAGTCTAGAAAGCATTTTTCAGGGCCAGCACAATGAGACAGCAGGGAAGGCTTTTTCCTTTTACACAGCCGACCCAGGTTCCATCCTTGCATCCCTCCTCTCCCTCCCCGCCCTCCCCAGCCCAGACAGGAGTAACCCCTGATTTCTGCCAGGTATGGTCCAGAATTTTTTTTTTTATCGCTCCAGCCCCAAGGTCCAGAAAATTTTGATAAGAACACAAAGAGTCTATTGATTGGAAAAACACGTTTGGTGTTTTCAAAGAACTGCAAATCTGGTCTCTATTTAGGCCTAACTCTCCTACCCTCATAATCACTTTTGTGCCTTGTCTTCAAAGATGTTGGGCAGAAAAACAGTCTCGTAGTTCCAGGAGGGAAATGAGGGAGCTCCTCCACTAGAAAGTTAATTAAAATAAGAAAGCCAGGCCATAGATCCCTGCCCTTCAGAAACAGAAGCAATATAGCTAGAAGAGAAGATGAAGGAAGGGTCCCGCAGGGCATGCTCACTGACAGAGAAGTTGGCCCCTGAGGAAAAGTGAACCTGGCCTTGGCCCTGTGGTCCAGGTCCTTTCCTCATGGTGACCTGGCAGCAGAGCGAAGAGGAAGTGTGTTCCAGTGGGCAGCACACGTATCACACTGAACTGGCTACTGGGAAACTGGGGCCCTCCAGGCACTGGGACACCCAGTATGGGCCTTGGCTCGCTGGACAGCTCTCAGGAACTGATGAGTGCTGGGAAAGACCAGGGTGGGGGGCATCTGCTTTGCAGGATCCCCTTTGAGGGCGGCCGAAGAACCATCTCACCACCTCCCCTTGTGCTCCTCTTGTGATACCGCCCCACCGAATGTCCTCCGGCCCCCACTCATTAGTTGATGCATCTCCCCGAATCACATGCAGGTGCAGTATCCACACCCAACTCCCTCTCCTGGGCTGAGTATGACCTCTTTGCCCTTGGGTGCCTTTGTGTCTGATTTGGGACAGCCTCACCATGAAGCATCATGATGAGTGTCCACGGACTTGTCATTTACCCCTTTGGCTGATACGCCCCCCCCTCAACCCCCCACTCACCCCATGCCTTAAACTGACCCAGTTTTATGACTTGATCTGCGAAGTAATTAATTAAAACACACCAGCAGACGCCCATTCATTCACAGTGAAATAACCGGGGGGCGGGGGGGGGGGGGACCATGTGAGCAACTGAGAAGGCGAAGCATCCCGTGATAATCATTTATGCTCATAGTAATAACCCAGAGGCAGAAGGAGCCCGAAATAGCTGGTGAATCATCCAAGAAAGATCAACTTTATATGCAGTGTAGCTCAGTGTTAAGTGCATTTGATAAGGTCCTAATTCTCCGGGAATCACATGTGGCGCATATGTGTGTGCACATATGTCTGTGCACGTGTGTGTGTGTGTGTGTGTGTGTGTGTTTCTGACCCTGATGGATAGATAAGGCCCTCAGAGAGCATCTATTCTATTTGCATGTGATAATTCAGCCCCTGAGTACAGCCCCCTGCCCATCCTTGCCTCATCACGCATGCCTGCATGCCCCTGTGTGTGGGCATGCTGTGATTTACCCAAGAAGAGAACAGACATGCTGGGGTCAATGGGTCCTGCAAGGCGGGTTTTGGCTCTCCACAGTGAGTCAGGGTGGATCCCAGTGCTCGCTCCTCTCCTGGTGTCTCTCCACGCTACGGCCCCTTCCTCCTTTCCCCGCTCCCCCGCTTACCAGAATCTGTTCTCAACTGCAAGATAGCATCACAAAGACATGACACTCGCCACAGAGAACACCAGAGACAGAGACCTGTGCTCTCAGGAAGAGTGACCAAGACCTTCTCACAGGGGGCAGGTGGGGGCCTGGATGGGCCCGACTGGAGTGTCTCAGGAAGGAGTTCTGACCTCTTCGGCCACCTCTCCTGCATCCTCCTCTGCACCTTCCTCCTCCTCTCTCTCTTGAGGGTGTCTAGCTCCCCCAATTCCTGTGGGGTCATTGCTTAGTCACCTAGGAAGGCTGACCAACCTTCCCTGGGAGTCGATTGGCTGTGTGTGTATATGTGTGTGTGTGTGTTGCTTTTGTTTGTGGGCCAGGGACCCCTCCAAGTGATTGAGTCTCTCTCTCTCCATCCTCAGTTGGAGGGAGAAGAGACCAGAGCACCTTCCTCTGTGAATAAAGGCCTTCCCAACTCTACAGCACACCTCGAGGGTCAGGGATCCCCAGCTGGCCCTCTTTCCGGCCTTACATCCCCGACAGGGTTGGAGGAAGGACTTGCTGTTCACACCCAGGACCCAGCTGGGTTTCTGCCCCACACCATTAGAAACCTCCGACACATTGGTAGTTGTTCTGATTCTAGAAGAATAATGCCCTGAGTCTTCCTGATTGGGATTTATTAATTTCAAGGGACCTGGTTTCATTTTGGTCCCAGAGCAAATGCATCTCTTGTCCCAGAGCTGTTCTCTGCACACTCCATCCAGTTTCTGCTGAAACTGACCCGGAAACTCAGAACCTTCAGTACTTCAGTCTTTGGGGCCTTTAGTATCATCCCCTAATTTTGTCTTTTTTTTTTTGAGCATTTCCAACACATCAAACAGTAACAACAAACTCACAAATACAGTGACAGCAAGATCGTTGTACTAAAGCCCTCACCCTTTCCCATAAACATTGATGCTTTCTTTTTCACCCCGTTTCTTCTTTATTTTAGCAGCTCCTCCTCCTTTCTAAAAATACAGAACTCAGTTTAGATCCTCCCCATACTTCCAGGGGTCAGAGCAGGAAACCCTATTGATCCTATGGCCCAGGCCCTGGGGTAGATCGAACAAGTGACCACTTGGCCCCAACCCATGGTGTTCAGCCTTGGCTGTCAGGCTGAAACATCCAAGAGAATCTTCCCTTCCAGTGTCCGGGATGTGGGCTGGGTTCCAGCTTGGCTGGGGAAGACTGTATTCAGGGACTTGATAACCACTTTCATTGCCATTTTCTTTGGCCAGCATGGCCTTGCCCACTGCCCCATGGTGGCATGGACAGGCGGAAGTGACTGTGTCTGGCCACCTTATTTCAGTGAATGGGCTTCTGGTCATTTCTAGTGCTCTCCAGATGCTTGGCGGGGGAAAGCAAGGCTGTATCAGGAGTGACCCTTGAGGTGTCTGCCCGGATGGCCATCTCCAAACCCAGTTTGGAAACGTCTGGCTGAGTTTGGGGGTTTGCGGAAAGGGGGGTCACTCATTTTACTGAGACCCTCAGCTCCGGATTTCTCAGGACGCTGGGGCTGACTCAGGGCCTGTCTTTCTCCTCTTCCTCCTCCAGATCTGAGTTTCTTGTCTGCAAATGGTTAAGAGAAGAAATAGAATCACAATTAAGTCTAAAGATCAAGCAGGGCACTTTATCACTAAATGCGTGTGTTCATCTTAATCACCTTCAGGATTCTTCATGTGAATGTCTTTCCTTAATTTCAGGAACTCTTGTGCGTCTATCTCATCAGGCCACAGCTATGAATGAGGACCCTTCGGGGGCACTTGACTTGCTGCCTCTCAGCGCTACCCATGGGGCAGGGAAAGTCTCTGTTTTCTGGCAACTGTCAGTCTTTCTACAGCCCCAGGTGAGTGTTTGGGAGGAGGTGTGAGTGGGTGTGGAGCAGTGTGTGTGTGTGTGTGTGTGTGTGTGTGTGTGTGTGTGTGTGTGTCCATGCACGTGCCTTTTGGCGAGACACTACATACCCAATTCCAGGATTTAACAGCTGGGGTGAGTTCAGGCAGTGAGACACGTCTAGCTGGAAGAATAAACAGCGCTTTGGAGCATCCAGACCTCCATCGATTTCTTTTTTCTAATATTATGAGTATAATTAAGTCTCTGCACCTGTCTCTGGTGGCCTGAGGTCGGCAGCCCCATCTGTGGGGCCAAGGCTACACCTGCTGCCCCCGGCTACAGGCTGCTTTGGTCCCATCATCCCGACTTCATGTCGTGACAATCCCCAGGGTCTCAGCATGGCTCTTAGCACCCCCATGACCCAGTCTCATTTCATGACTTTGAAACCCGGGGGACAATTTAAAACCTCTTTTTTTTCTTGTGACTTATTAAGAGCCTTTCCCCGGGAGTGTTCTATGAGAGATTATTTGGAAATGGCTGAAAAGTGCCTTTTCATGAAAATGTGATTTAAAAAAAAATAAAAAGTGTCAGTCCTTATTCACAAACACATAGCCGTCAACCCAACTTTCAGGACTCTCATTCTTTAGCAAACAGTAGACAGTCACTAACAAGGCACACTTTCCTAACATGTTTGCTGGGAACAAACTGGAAGGGAAATTTCTGGTTCAATGGAAGTGAGTTCAGTTCAAGCAACTAGAGAACTATTCTCTCTCTCTCTCTCTCTCTCTCTCTCTCTCTCTCTCTCTCTCTCTCTCCCCCCCCACTTTACTTAAACTACATGGTTTACAAAATTGTTCATGATGCATTTGTTATAGGCATTCAGTATTCCAACCCAGTCCCACCACCACTGTCACCTTCCCTCCTTATCCCCATTTTCCCAACCACACCTCAAGCCTGCCCCTGGATCAGGCCCAAAATAATTTATTTTATATAGCTTGTCACCACTAAATCCCTAATGGAATGATTAAAAAAAACACTTCAGTAAAAGAAAGCTAGTGAAAACTTTTGTATCTCACCATGGAGATGTTAAGTCCTTGACTGAGGGTTTACTAAGCGGCTGCTGAGTGGAAAATTTTCCCTTTAAAAAAAAAATGGTTCGCAGGGCTGGGGGGAATAGCCCAGTGGCAGAGAGTTCAAGCCTGGCATGTGTGAAGCCAGATTCCTCAGCCCCACAATAACAACAACAAAAACACAAACACAAACCAGGAAACACACATCTCCCTTCCTCTCTCCTGGCCCCGAGCATCACAGACACCAGAAGAATGTTTCCCAGTGGATAAATCCCCTCTCTCTCCTCTTCATCTGGATTAGTATTCGATGGGGGTTAGGATCAATGTTGATTCATGAGCATGATGTGAATCTGGTTGGCTCTTCAACAGCACTGTAGCACTGTCGTCCCGTTGTTCACTGATTTGCTCGAGCAGGCACTAGTAACGTCTCCATTGTGAGACTTGGTGTTACTGTTTTTGAATACACCACAGGGAACTTGCCAGGCTCTGCCGTGCGGGTGGGATACTCTGGGTAGTTCTCTGGGCTCTCCGAGAGGGACGGAGGAATCGAACCCGGGTCGGCTGCATGAAAGGCAAACGCCCTACCCACTGTGCTATCACTCCAGCTCTTCATCATATTTCTGGCCATTTTCCATTTGAGCCTCTGCCCATGTCTCCTGGATAACTCGCGTTTCCCTTATTGATTTTTCAGAGCCCTCTTGTAGCCTCGATGTCGTCCTCCAGATGACTGTCCATCCCTCTTTGCAACTCCTTGGGGCCAGTATGGTTTCTTGTGTGACGATTGGGGGTTCAGATCTGTCTGATTTTCCCTTTGCTTTTCTGGCCTCTCTTGGAAGGGCTTGTCCGTGTGTGGTTCTGGAATCCGTACGTCTTTCTTGCTTTGGACTAGCTGCTGGCTGACCTTTCCATCGCCGTCCATCCATTTCTCAGCCCTGACGTGAATTAGCCTCTCCCAAATGTTGTGCTGTGCTTCCATCAGTCCCGTGGGAAGGGACCCGAGTGTGTCTCAGGTCTGATAGGACTGTTTTCCTCATCTCCTTGTTCCACCCTTCCTGTCCCATGGACGGAACTTTTTCTTCGTTGCTGTTTGCACTTAATCTTTATCCAGGGGAGTTTCGGAAAACCCGTGCTCTCTCTCTATCTCTCTCTGAAGATTAGCTTATCTTGTACTTTTCATCATATCCTGAAAATAATTCAACACGCCATTGCAGAATCATGCTAGTGCTGTTTCCTTAGGTGCTGTTAAGGGTTCTAGCAGTGCTTTGCTGACTTTTGGTAATTATGAACTATTTATTATTGGTTTGTATTATGAACGATTTATTATTGGTTTGTATTTGAAATTCTTTGCATTTTCACCTTTATTCATTTCATATATTTATTATAGGGGCTTCTTCCCAGAGGTGCCGGGTGGGTCTGGAATTAAAATCTGGGCCTTGGCATGTGTTCAGCATCTCCCTGGCCTCTGGGCCTTGGCCTGTGCTCTGCGTCTCCCTGGTCCCTGGGCCCTGGCGTATGCTCTGCGTCTCCCTGACCCCTGTAGCTTTCGTTTTTATACCTAGAAAACTTCTTTAAGATGAAATTATTCTGAGGTCCAGAAAAGTATCATTGGTGAGTGAATTTTGCAGACATCTGTGCATTTTTAATGGTGATTATATCAGGGTCAGGTAAAATTTGTCATGAACTATCCACATGGTTTAGTGTTTGAAAATCATTCATTTCTCATCTTGTAACCTCTGGAAAAATATTGTCTTGGTTGTTAAGACTCTCATTTTTATTCATTTCTGAACTCCTTATGTGAACTCCTTAAGTTTTAAACTTTGTTTGCTCTTCATCGTATTCTTCAGAGTTTTGCTTTTGATAAGTGCTCTTGAACTTTTTGAATGAACTTTACTGTTTATATTCTAACAATTTATTTACTATGTTTATATTTAGAAAATACTTTACTAATTTTCTTTTTTTAAAAAAAATGGCGGGTCATGGATGTGTATTTACCTAGTATGTGTGAGACTCTGTGTCTAATCCTTTAGTCTCTGACACTGCTCCCAACCCCCCAGATTGAAATATATAGACTACATGTAAGAAAATTTCTGTTTTCTTTCTTTTTTAAAGCCTAGTCTTTCTATAAAAGGATCACACAAAACAAATGCAATTCTGTCCGACTCTTCTTGTATGGCTTTGTTTATATATGTAATATTATGCATTTTATGCATTTTACATATGCATTTATGCATTTTTACATCTTCATTGAAATGTTACATTTGAGTGCGTATTGATCCATTTCATTTTGTGTGTCTCCTCTTTAGACTCATATGAATTTGATGTTAATACTAATGTTTTTGTACATATTTTTCTGATAAATTTTCTTTATTTTTTCATATGAAATCTATTTGTGTTTTTCTGAAGACGTTATGGGTATATTTTCATTGCCCTGTCCTGAAGCCTCGGTATTTTGGTCAGGAAGGTTAGACCATTTAAACTTAAGTGTCTTACATTCGATCTCTCATTGTGGGTCCTTTGCGCTATCCAGGGTTTTTTTGTTTGTATTCAGGCAGGCTGAAACTGGTCTGAACACTGACATGAAAACTGTTTTCTTGGGGGGATTCTATATAACAAGGAGAATAGTCCATGCTTTTCACCAGGGTCCATCTGGCAAAGAGAGAGACAGCCCAAATGTCAGTTCTTTGAGTATGATCAGAAATTTAGGCCCAACATGATCAGAAATCAAAGACACAGTCAAAGAGAGAGTTCTGGAACAGTGTGGAGGAAAGCACCCAGGTGCACACGAACATTTTCAACCAACCAGGGAAAATTGTCACAAAGCCCATTGATAACAACACGTGTCCATCGACTGTTATTGACTCAGAAGTCAAGAAGTGCCCTCAGCACCCTTTACTACTGCTTTCTGTGGAGAAACGGGACTGAATAAATCTTTCAACCACAGTCAGTAAGAGCCAGAACCACTTTCCCTGCAGTCCTGGGCTCAGAAGCCCAGAGCGAAGTTCCACTGTTCTTTTTTGGTATTGGTTTTTCTCTTGCTTTCTGGTTTGCCCATTTTATAGCTCTGGTTCGGCTTACCAACATCACACTGGAATATGATTCTCTGCTTACCCAGATGGTAACAGATGATTCTTCCTTCTTTATATGAGAAATTTATTCCTCATCTAGTGCCCCCTGCCCTCTCCTGCCTCCTTTCCTTGCCTGTATCACTTGGAATTATGGACTATTTATTATTGGTTCTATTTTTAGTGTGTTTATTTCAAGAAACAACCGCCCAAAAACTTTCCATCTGGGAAGATACTATATTTACGATACGTGTGTGTAACTAAATTCTGTGTGTTTAGTTGCAATTGTAACAGTTTTCAGACCTACATTTTCTATGCTTGAGTATTTTTCTTCAATTAATGCATTGTTCTATGCAAACATCTCTTTAAATTTTTCCCCAAAAGTAGCTTGTGCTTTTTTTTCTTGAGCCCGAATAGAATGTATAAAGATTTCTTTCTTTGTTTCCTTTTTCTTTGCAAATTAACACCATTTTTTGCCGGCATCGTGGCATTACCTCCCGGGACCACTTACTATGTCTCACCAGTGAGTCTTGTGATGAAATCTCCACAAATCCTGTCTTCATTGGATTAGAAACTTCCATGTTTTCTCTAGATGTCTGTAGACTTTTTTGTTTGTTTGTTTTGGGGTCACAACTGGTGATGCTCAGGGGCTACTTCCGGGTCTGCACTGAGGAATCACTTCTGACAGTGCTCAGGGGACCCTACAGGGTGCGGGGGATCGAACCCAGGCTAGTCGCCTGCAATGCAAGCGCCCTCTCACTGTGTCCTCTCTCTGGCCCCAAGGTTTTAAACATCGTTTATATACAAGCAGATTTGCTAGATTATGTTTCATTGTGTTGATTCTTTTTCTTTTTTTTTTCTGGACATAGTATGCTATTTTAAATTCTACATTCAAAACTTTCCTTTTACCATGGAAACATTTTCTTTCCTTATTTTCTTTCTGCTAACAGCAACACCATGAATCATTCTGACCTCAAATTCCCACTGCCCAGGGCACCCCACAACCACTCACTGCCCCACCTGGGTTTCTCCCCTGGAGCCTCCCTGCAGAATTAGAGGCAGCACGAAGAACCAGGGTGCAGGAGCAAGGGCATCCGGCCCAGGGAGCACCTGTCTTCTCCCGGGAGGGACACACACTTCTTTCATAAGACATTTCCCAGGAACCTGAGACCTGTCTGCATGACCCAGGGCTCTTGGTGGGCCTTTTGCTGGGACGTGGCAGGAGCGTCTGGGCAGCCTTTGACTTTTATCCTCTACAGTGCTCAGGGTGGGTGGGGGGCGTCACACACAGCCCAAAGCAGCATTGGGACTGGCCCCTCGTGCCCGTCTGACAGGCTAGAGCAGGACTTGGGGGATGAAAGTGTTTCATATCTTTCACAGGGTTTGTTCTCTCTTGGACAAGGCGAGGAGTCCTGATGTCTACAAAAGCTCCTCTTGAAGTGCTTGCAAAACCGAGGTCCTGGGTTGCCATGGGAATTTCTGGCAACAGTCCACCAGTATTGCTGATGGTTGGGAGGAAGTCCTGATGTCTACAAAAGCTCCTCTTGAAGTGCTCGCAAAGCCGAGGTCCTGGGTTGCCATGGGAATTTCTGGCAACAGTCCACCAGCATTGCTGATGGTTGGGGGGGCAAGGCCTGCCCTGACCACACTGACTCATAGGCCGTCTGGGGCTCTCACTTCCTGCAGGCCGCCCAGCTGGCTGCTCACTTCCTGTGGGCTGGGTGTGGCTTCACCGGCCCCCTCCCTGTCCCCATTCTGGCAGGCAAACCAAGCCCCTGGGGGCATACAGGAGGCTCTGGGGACAGTGGCAAGAGGCTCCTGGCAGAGGCCAGGGCCAAGATGGAGGCCCAGGGGGACCTGAGAGCACAGTGGCCAGATAAGCCCTTTCAGTGCTTCCTGGAGGAGCTGATTCTTCGATTGGCTTAAACACACACACACACACACACACACACACACTTTATTAATGAGATTTTTCTTTTTGAAAGGGTGAATTTGGGACCATACCCAGCGACACTCAGGGGTTCTTCATAGTTCTCCGGGCACCCTGTGTGGTGCCAAGGATCGAACAGAATCAGCCACATGCAAGGCAAGCACCATCACCATGCTCGGGGCTGACTCCTGGCTCTGCGCTCAGGAACCACTCCTAGCAGGGCCCAGGGGACCCTATAGGACGCCGGAGATCGAACCCGGGTCTGCCACACCAGGCAAGTGCCATTCCCACTGTGCTATGGCTCTAGTCCAGTGACCATTCCGGAGTGTCCCTGGTGTGCAGCTGGAGTGAAGGTGGCCTGGCACTGTGCCCCCTCCAGGGTTGGCCACTGGCGGGGACTCTCGGCTTCTGGAAGAGGTTGCAGCCCCCTGTGGCGCTGAATGGAAGCAAGCAACAAGCAGGCAGAGAGGCAGTGGATGGGGGCATGCCTGGGGACTGCTTCCGGTCTGCATCTGCAAGTGGGCGGTGATGGTTTTGTGGCTAGTAACTTAGTTTAGGGCCTTAACTCTTACTGGTGCTCCTGAGCGTCTGTTCTAGTGGTTTCATTTTGCTCGCAGGACCATTCGTTTCCTTACTCAAGGCCTGAAACCCACCACCTGCCCCTAGAACAGCCCCAGCATCTCCCCCCAAGGCAGGAGAGGCCAGGAGGAAGCCCCAGAAGAAGTTCAGCCCAGAGGCCCCAATTGGCCAGTTGCCTGTCAAAGGCGGGTTTCAGAGGCCTTGAAGGGCAAACAAAAAGAATGGTTACTTCATGGGTACAATCTGACAGATAAAAATATAAGGAGCAAGTGACCAATCACAGAGGGCTGGACTCCCAGCTTCCTCTCCCTCCAAATGCGGGGGTGGCACCTGGACATCCCTGGCCCAAGTCAGCAGGGCCCAGAGGCCCAGCGCTTGGCTGTGAGGTGTGAATGGGATCTGGGTGAGGCCACAGCACTGTCCTCAGAGCAGGGGCTACCCCCCGGGGGCCTGCTCGCTTCATTCCTGGAGAGAGAGAAGTCGGGCAGACCTTCCTGATGCCCCAAAACACTGCCTCATCCTGGAACCCTGATGGGCGGGCAGCCCGTAGGCAGGGAGGGAGGGGCGACCACAGGGCACCCATGTCTGAGTTCTTATGGCAGACTTTGGTTATTCTTTTGGGGCCGCAAGGGGGGAGTGTTGAGCCAGAGCTTACTCATGGCTTCTGTGCTCAGAGTAAGCACAGAGGAAGAGTAAATATACTCCTGGCGGAACTGGGGGTCTTGAACAAGGGTTGACCACCTACTCGTGAGTGCCTTACGGCCGGTCTCTCCTCAGCCCCAACTGGTTAGTCTTATGGTGTTGGGTGCATAGTATTTTTCAGGGCTGCTTACTCAGCGAGTTGGGGGAAGAATTTACCTTGAATCTGGAATCCTCTCTCTTGGCTTGATCTTGCTAAAGATGGTTAAGTTTGGTTTTGTTGGTTTGGGGGCCACACCTGGCACTACTCAAGGGCTGACCTCTAGCTCTGTGCTCAGGAATCACTCATGATGGGCCTCGGGGGACCCTTTGGGCTGCCGGGGATCGAACCTGGGTCAGCTACATGCCAGGCAAATGCCATCCCCGCTGTGATCTCTCTGGTCCCAAGACCATTCTGTTGTAATATGCAATAGTGGGGACTCGGCAGGGCCCGAGCCGCTCTGGCCAGGCAGGTCACTTTAGGCCTGGAGATGGTCCCCAGGGCTAGAGCACGCATGAGTCCCAAGTTTGATCCCTGGCACTGCCTAGCACTGCCCAGATGGTCTTGCTGGGCCTGAGCACTGAGCCATCCAGATCCACTGGCCAAGTATCTCTGGAGTGGCCCCGGACTCTTCGAGCATTGCCAGGATGGAACCCCCCCACCCCTCACCCCCCATACAAGTAGCTTATTTGATTCATTTAGTTATTTGGGGGGTTGAAAATGCTGTTGTCATTTTTGGGGGGAAAAGTATTTTTTTTCTCAGCACTCCCAGAGTCTTCACTCCCCAAATGGCCCCATCACCAAGCGGGAAGCTCAGTGGGCTGCAGGAAACAGTCCCTGAGCTTCTTCCCTGAGAGCGGGACTCAGCACCAAGGGCTAATTTGCAGCCAGGTGCCCCTGGGCCAGTGACAGGAGTTGCATCCCTAAGACAGGAACATCATGAGCCAGAGTCTGACGGCTGCTGGGTGACAAAGGCATGGGTTTGGGGGGGGGGGGGGTCTGTGAGAACCAGGACTGGGGGTCCAAGGCTGCCCCTGGACAGTCAGCTCACCCTCTGGGGCCTTCTCCATAAATCAGGGCTAAGGAAGGTATCAGGGTCAGTTGCAAATGTGGGTGAAGAGTGGCCCAGGGGCTGGTCCCATCAACTCAGAAGATGTTCAGGAATATAAATAAGATAAGAATGAGGGGGCGGAGCCCCAGGACAGTGGTTGAGGGCTCCTGCCTCCCTGCACACGGAGCCCCACCAGGAGTGATCCCTGAGCCAGGAGTAAGCCCTGAGCACCACTGTGTGTGGCCCTAAAACTGCCTTCCCCCCACCCCCCAAAGATAAGAGTGCAGTGTGGGTGCCATTCTAGTTGCTTCAGTCACCGCCCTCCCCCACAGCACTGGGAAACCCCCCAACCCAGCCTTAAACTCTAAGAGGGCCCACACCAGGGAGAGAGGAACCCTCCTAGCAAAGCCGGTTCTGAGAGAGGAGTGCTGATATGCATCAAGACCTGTGGGTTCCCAGGGACTGGGTTCAGCTCAGAGAAGACCTTGACTGGGGCTCCCCAAAGGGGCTGGAAGGGAGGAAGGCGAGTCCCTCGGAAGGGGCTTGGGGTGCCAGGCTTGCCCTCCGCTGCCCTCCTTTAGATCCTCCGGCACTGAGGAAGAGTGGCCGAGGTCCTGCTGGAGGGATGGCCGAGAGTGGGTCGCTTCCACCCTGCCCCAGGCGGGCAGAAGTTTCTGGGCGCTTGCTGCTACTCGTCTAGCCCTTGCCGGCTTCACGCTCCGGCTGTGGCTGAACCGGCTCCTCCTCGCGGCAGCGGCGGCCCAGACGCTCGGTCAGGATGGCAGAGCCGCCGGCCCGGGACCGCCTGGCAGGGGCTGGCAGGGGCTGGCCGGGGTGGATGAGGCTCCCTGCCGGGGTCGCGGGCGCGGGGCATCCGCCTGGACCAGAACTCCCCTGCCCTTGGTTTCGGTTCTCATGTGTCCCCGCCTGCCCCCGGGAGGGTCCCCTGGACTCGGGCCCCGGCGCGCACGCATCCCCGGAGATGCTCCTGCCGGGCCGGTGGGTCCCTCCCGCGGCTCCCTGCTCCCGGGACCTGCCCTGGGACCCCCTGGATCCCCCGGGACCTGCGCCGGGACCTGCGCCGGGACCTGCCCCGGGACCCCCGGCACCCGCCCAGGGACTTGCCCCGGGACCCCCGGGACCCGCCCAAGGACCTGCCCAGGGACTCCCGGGGCCCGCCCGCGCCCTGCCCTGGGACCCCCGGGACCCGCCCGGGCCCTGCCCCGGCGCCCCCGGAGCCGCCCAGGCCCTGCCCCGGGCCCCCGGGCCCCGGCCCGCAGCTCCGCCCTCCGCACCACCCGGCCTCGGTTCCCCGCGCGGCGGCGGCGCCCAGGCCCGGGAGGCGGGAGCGCGGCGGCGGCGCCGGTGATTGGCACAGGCCGAGGGGGGAGGAGGAGGAGGAGGAGGAGGAGGGGGAGGAGGGGGAGGGGGAGGAGCGGCGGCGGGAGGAGGGGAGGAGGGGAGGGGAGGAGGGAGCGGCTGCGGGCAGGCCGGGGGCCAGCATGCCGGGGAAGCCGCCGGGCGCGGGCGCCGAGCCGGGGTCCGGGGCCGGGGCCGGGGCGCGGCGGCCCCCGCGGCCCGGCGCGTCCTGCTTCGCCAGCATCAAGGTCTTCCTGGTGTCCGAGTGCGCGCTGATGCTGGCGCAGGGCACGGTGGGCGCCTACCTGGTGAGTGGCCGCGTCGCCCGCCCCAGCCTCCGCGCGGGGTGGGCGGCCGGGCGGGCTGGCGGGAGGGCGGACGGGGGGAAGTCCCGCGCCTGGACGGCCGAGTCCGTGCCCGGCCGGGGTCCGAGCCCCCCGCGCCCCCACGGGGGACCCCCCAGGGGCCTGTCACGGAGCTGCCGTAATGACTCAGCACCTCCAGACGGAATATTTGGGGGGTTTTCTCGTGCCTTACCAGGCACCAGTGCAGGGGTCCCCGTCGGAGCCGGAGCCCGCCCCCGCCCCGTCCCCCAAACGCCCAGAGCGGCCTCTGCAGACGGGGCGCTGGCCGGGACAGTGCGCTGGGCAAGCCACAGGCTCGGGTGGGGGTCAGTGAGCAAGCTTGATGCAGCCCTGCCGGCCGGGTTCCGGCCTCCGGGTGAGCCCCTATCTGCCTCCTTCCCAGCCTGGGGTTCTGCGGACGGGTGGCGAGGGGCAGGGGTGCCGGCTCCGACCATCCGTCATCGCCCCTGCCAGAGTCCCTGGCACCGGGGCACGAGGTGGTGCACTCAGTGATCTGATGGTGAGAGGCAGGGCGGGTCAAACTCAGCCCGGGTCTGGGGTGACAGCCTTATCGGGCGCCTGAGAATGGAATGTTTCGCTGGCTCCTTTGGAGGGAGGACGGGGCTTGAGTCCCAGGCCTTCACCCCTGACTGGGCTCTGCCCAGCCCTGGCAGCAGCACCACGTTTTTCTCTCCTGCTGATACTGTTGCCCTATCACAGTGACAGAATTAAGATGTAGGATCCAGGAGGATGGGGTGTGTGTGTGGTGATGGGGGGACAGGAGGCACTTAGGACCCCTTGGACGTTATCACCTCAGACAGGCGCCTTGCTGCAGGTCTGTGGAAAAGGGCCCTGGCCAGCCCCGTTGCCCAGCACCAGCCAGTCTGACCCCGTAGAGCACATTGTTTGCACGGGCATAGCCCCTGCAGTGACCCCCCCTCCCCAGGGCCAGCGGAGCAGGCAGTTCTCCCATGGTCAGGGAAGAGGTACAGGGCTGGACAGGGGTGGTGCCAGGTGCCCAGAAGTGGAATTGATTCAGAACTGGAAACGTAGAGGGGGGAGCAGCCTCGGATTGGGTCATCCTGGTGTGTCCAGCCTGGGTAGAAGGAAAACCCTGAGGGGTGGGGTGGCAGGAGTTGGCGAGTGTGAGGACAGGTGGGCAGATGGAATTCCCCCACAGTGAGGCAACCCGGGCCCAGGGCCCTGCCTGGCCACCTCAGCTCGCCTGTGCCCACGAGCCCTCACCAGTGTTCATAGGCACGGCTGCACTCCGGGACCTTGGGGGTGAGGGGGTGCAGTGGCCTTGTGCAACTGCCCTATGAGAATGAGAAGGGCACCCGTGTAGGATTGTGGGGAGACTGGCTGTTCCTCCTGGGACTCTCAGTGCCCTCGGGACACAGCCGCTGCCAAGTGTTCCCAGAGAAGGCGAAGGGGGTCTGATGCCTTTGTGTCCAGTGCCCTGTAAGATGCCCACAGCAGGGAGAGCACGGTTCGCCCCTGACTCTGGGCTGCACCGGGCCCTGGTGCCAGGACTACGTTTTTCTCTCTTAAAAATACTGGTGTTCTTTCAGGTGCATTTGTGGGGACAGTGGACGAAGGAAGAGTAGGGTCTGGGAGGATGGTGTGGGGCGGGGCGGCACAGGGTGCTTAGGACACTGCAGACAGGTGCCTTCCTCAGATGCAGATGTGCCACGTGGGGAGTTGCCAGCATTTGGAGGCGCGACTTTGCAAAGCAGTGTTTGGGCGGGGGAGGCTGTGTGTGTGCATGTGTGTACACGTGTGTGTGTGTGTGTGTGGAGTGCGTGCTCACGTGGTGTGTGTTCCTACCTACAGCGACTCTCAGGGGACGTCCCCAGTTGTTCCCCTCATGGGGGGGACCAGCCAGTTTTGGCCTGGGGTGTTCTCTCCAGGGAATTGGGGGCTGGGGGGGGGGCGCTGATCCCGGCGCACAAAGTGGGCCAGTGTGCTGTGAGCCACTGAGGGCTCTGGAACCAGCCACCCCAGCAAATGTTGGCACTAACAGCTCAGCCCGCCTGGCTGCCTCAGGAATCCGGCGTTCTGGGTCAAGGGGATGGACCCTCTCATTTGATCAGCATCGGGTGCCCAGTCCAGGATGCGGTCTCCTTTGCCCCTTCTCAGTTCTGTGCTTTGGGGCGGTGGCTCTGACTGGCTGACCTACTTCAAGGATGTAGCATCTGCTCACGCCCCAGACTGTTTGGAGAAGGCACGGGCCAGAGGATGTGCGCGGAAAGGCCTCGCGCTTGCGCCTTCTGAGTCCTCTGGGCACCCCCTTCCCCAGGAAGTGGCGAGCTGAGCAGATAAGGATGTGGACAGCCAACGAAAGCTCTGTCCCCAGCTCTGCCGCGGCGCGAGGCAGCCAAGCGTGTGTTTGACTTTCCCCGGCAAGCCAACTTCAAAAGCGTTCAGGGCAGGTCGCACAGGCCGACCCCTGATCCCCGACCCCCAAACCCGGGTGGGTGTTTTCCTCTTTAGGGTTCATGCAAAAGCCAAGTGAGTGGGCCGCGGGAGGCAGGCTCAGGGGTCAGGTGAGGTCACGGCCCACGTTTTCCCTCTTCCAGGCCTGCGAGGAACGAGAGGGAACGGCCCAGGCCAGCTGCAGGTTTGTGCCTTTCAAAGCCGTGTTACTGTCATTTAAAAGCTGGATTTTTGCAGTTAACCCAGAAGTATGACAGCTAAGAGAGATTTTTTTTTTAAAGTCCCTGTCAAATTGGTCTGATGACTCAGGCAACTGTATTTTACTTAATCAAATCATTTTACACACTTCTGGTTACTCAAGGTGACAGACTCACGGCTGTAGGACCCAGGGAGTGGGCAGGAACTCAGAATGGTGGGAGCCCTTCCGAGGGTTCTGCTCATCTGGGATGGAGAGAGTGCAGGGGCGGGATGTCCCCGCCACCAGCTATGTCGGCACCCCTGGGCAGCCCACTGACCTCAGGACTGGAGTGCCAGCCCCACACTCAGATGCCTGTGGGTCCCGGGGACAGGCACTGGGACTCTGGGTGTCATCAGATGAGAGTGGCCTGGAGTGTGGGCAGCGTCACAGAGCACTGACTTAGAGTAGGGGACTGGATGCAGCACTGACAGAGGTGTCTGTCACTGGGGAATGGGAAGTTTAACCCTCTGGGCCGGTTGACTGAGAACTACCAGGATGTGACTCCCCTGGACCCTCTGAGAGTGGGAGTCCCCCACCCTAAAAATGGCAAAGGAAGGAGAGAAGAGGGAAGGAGGGAGAGGGGAGAAAGCTTGGCTAGTGATAATTTTTGAGCAAAAATAAATTTGTTTTGTGTTTTAAGTCACACCCAGTGATGCTCAGGTCTGACTCCTGGCTTTGTGCTCAGGGATCAATCCTTCCAGGGCTCAGAGGACTATAGGGGATGCTGAGGATTGAACCCCAGGTTCGCCGTGTACAAGGCAAGAGCCTTCCCTGCTGGACTATTGCTCTGTCCCCAGAGAAAAAAATCTTGAAAAAAAAAGTGGTTTTTGGGACACACCTGTGAACACTCGACTTACTCCTGGCTCTATGCTCAGGGATCACTCCTGGAGATGCTCGGGGACCATGTGGGGTGCCGGGGATGGAACCCAGGTTGACCGTGCGTAAGGCCAGTGCCCTCCCCATTGTGCTCCACCCCCCACACCCCACAGCTTTGATAGTGAGCCCACTCAGCCATGGACTTAGCACCCAGTCTTTTCCTCTGGGCCCTGGGCCCCAGATGCCTCTGGTTCTCAGCACTCCAGCCCTGAAATTGAACTGTGCTTCTTTGTAGCTGAGTTACAGTAGAGGCAGGGAGGGTCGCCGAACAGGTGGACCAACTTCGCCATCACTGTGGATTCCTTCTGGGAACCTGAGGGCGCTTGTGTTGTCTGAGAGGTGGAGTTGCTCTAATCTGCCGTTGAATTCAGGGGCCGGAGAGAAAGCGCAGTGGGTAGGGCTCTTTCCTAGAGTACTGTTTGATCTTGACCTGGGTTTGATCCTCAGCACCAACGGGAGTAATCCTGGAGCACAGAGCCAGGAGGAAGCCCCGAGAACCAGATGTGGCTCCAGAAGAAACCAGACAAGATGTTGGGGGCAGGGGGCAGCCCCCAGGAGTGTGTATGTGTCTCATGTGTGAGGCCCTGCATTTGATTCCTGGCCCCACATCCACGGTTAAAGCTCCAACTCCTTGGTTGTGTTCGGTTTTGTTTCTTACGTCACACCCAAGCAGGCCTCAGAACTTTCCTGGCTCTATGCTCAGGGCTTCTACCTGGTGGGGATCGGGACCCTATAGGGTACTGGGGATCAAACCTGTTTTTACCACAGGTAAGGCAAGTGCCCTCCTGACCCCAAACTCCATCCCCTTGGAGTTGGACAGACAGTGTCTCCAGGAAGGCACTTGCTTTGCATGCAGCTGACCCCTGAGACCCTCCAGGAGTGATACCCTAGCATAGAGCGAGGAGTCATTCCTGAGCACCACAAGGCACGACTCACAACCAAAAGAAAAAAACAAACATTTTTAAAAATTATATCAAATTAAAAACTCCAAACATTTTTGGAGCTGCCCCCAGTGCCCCATTCAGCCCCACGTCCGTGCTGTGGCTTTACCTCAGTTCACCTCTGTTTTTCATCTTGTTTAATTAACTTGTTTAATTGACTTCGTTGTGGGAGGACACCCCCAGTGGCGCTCAGGGCTTCCTCCTGGCTCTGCACTCGGGGGTCACTCCCGGTGGGGCCCGGGCAACCACATGCAGTGCTGGGGATTGATTGAACCCAGGCCGGCCATGTGCCAGGCGAGCATCCTCCCTGCCACGCTGTCACTCAGGCCCCAAGTGACTTTATTTTCAAAATTACGGTTCAAGTGACACGGTTATGCTAGTGTTAATTTTTAACTCAGTTCCCAGTTGACTCTACGGTTTTAATTAGACAGTGTGGTTAGAGTAACATATTGATTATGGATTGCTGCACACAAACCCCCAACGCTGCCCCCACCCAAAGTCTTCAGGATCCTCCGTCCCCCTCTCTGTGTCATCTCTAAGTCTTTATTTTTCCTTAACCCAGGTCACCCGGGCACCTCGCTCCTGGCCTGGCTTTGCAGGTGGGACGCTTCTGGGATGTCAGGTTTGCCATTCTGGCTGTAATCGCTCCTGGCGCTTAAGGGACCAAGACCCGCAGCCCCCACATGGGAGAGGGGAGGGGAGGGGGGAGGGGCAGGATGGTACCCCCAGAGCCCCCTGGGAGTGCCTGGTTCTGCTGAGCATCCTGGCAGGCCAGAAGTCGGTCAGATATTTCCTGTAAACACAGAATCAGCCAGTCGTCTTGGGGGCTCCCACTATCTCTCAATCTGACCATCCCCTGCACTCAGGGGCCCAGGTTGAAGCAGGGTCAGAATACTTGACTTGGGGTCAGAGCACTTGGCTTCGTGCTTTAAGTCTGCTGGGGGTTGCCCCCGTGTGTCTCTGCCAGGGGCAGACAGGGTCCAGGATGCCTGTAGCGAGTTCAGTCTCCTGGTCCCCCACACCCCAGGGCTGGGGATGGTGAGGCCGGCCCTCTCCTTCCTGGCCCGCGGCTGGCCCTGCCTTTCCGGATGGCAGGGCTGAAGGACAGGAGGGGGGGGACCCATGGACATATGTCGACCACAGATGCTGCCCCCCAGGCCACCATGTGCAGGCCGAGGTCTCAGCGCACCTGGGCAGCAGGAGGGCTGGACCCCACGCCTTACCCCTGCCCAATCACCTGCAGTGCTGGGGGCCTATCCTCCCCCTCCCTCCTTCCCCTTCCCTCCTAGCCCACTGCCCACGTTGCTGCCTGTGGTAGCAGGTTCTAACTTCCCTGGCACATAGCCCTTTGGGACCGGTTCCCAGGTCACGAAGCTGCCCCCCAGGCCACTCTTGACACCCCTTCTCGGACACCCCAAAGCCACGGGGTCCTCTACTGGCTGTGTGGGGTGGGGCCCCCTTCCCCTTGGGGCCCTGGCCACCTCTGTCCCCTGCTCGTCTGGCCTGCTTGTCCCCGGTGCCCTTCTTCCCTGTGCTGGGTGCTGCCTGCAAAGGGGCCTTTCGTTTGTCCCCGCTGGCTTGGGGGTCCGAGAGTCGCCCGGGCCCCTAGAGCCACTCGCATCACTTCTTGGGAAGCCCAAGACTGCAGAGGGGGGGCCGCGGGCAAGGTGGACCGGGAGCCCCCAGCCCCTCTGAGGGCCGCTGCTTCCCTGCGCCTCTTCATTTCCGCTTGCTTTGTGTGACCTCGTGTCATGGTAGCCTCTCCCCCATGTCCCCCACCTGTCCACCCCGGAGAAGCCTGGCCCTCCCACTGGGCCGGGTTCCAGATCCCTGCGCCTTCCAGTGTGTGCTGAGGGGGGTGTGCGAGAGTGCACACTTGGGAATCGTGTGTGCGCTCATACATGTGTGTACGTGTGTGTGCACACGCGTGTTCACGCTGCCCCCTCTTGGGCCCTGACTTGTCCTGGGTCCTCCCTCCTGTGAGCCTGTCTGCGGCCGTCAGGGAGGCTTGCAGCTCCCCCTCAGGAAGCACTTGAGTGTAGACCCTGCTGGACTCCCTGGGACCCACCCGAGCTTTGCCCGAATGACTGAGTCAGGCCTGGGGTCAGCGGTGGCTCAGCCTCGGGGCCACCCCCCACAGCCAGCCCGGCAGGTTCACACGGATCTGGGAGGCTTCTTGGACCCTCAGAGCCAGTGAGGGATGGTGTCAAGCTGGCCTGTGAGGTGGAAGGTGCCGAGGTAGACCCCAGAAAAGATCCTTCTCACCTTTGGCCAGGGCAGATCCCAAGGAAGACCCTGCCTGGGGGTCCCTGTGCGGGAGTGGACAGATTGGAAGTGCGTGGGTACACATCGGGACTGGGCGCCTGTCCCAGCCAGCAGTGCAGGGCGTGGCACTCTTCCGGGTTGGGCTCCGTCTCCCCACCCTGAGCTTTGAGGCGGGCACCAGTTCTCCCCTGAGCTGAGGTCAGAAAAGGGCTTATCGTGCCAGATTTTTTTTTTTTTCAGTTTTAACCCTATAGTGTGGCCTTGGGTGTATCTGTCTGGTTCCCGTAGAGGCTGGTGGCAGAGCGAGCTGTGCCCACACACAGGAAATGTGTGCAAACAGAAAGCGTGCGTGGAGCTGGGGCGGAGGCTGGAAGCGGGGCCCCTCCTGTTTGGAGAAACAATTGTTGGGGGGCTGTGGGGGTGATCGTTGGGGCCCCCTCTACAGCTGACCTCTGTGCAGGTCTTGGTTACAAAGCTGGAGGAGAGGTGTGTGATGGGGTCATTCGAGGTGACCTCGCCTCACCTGCCCCTGTGGGTACCACACTGAGCGCCAGCCGTCCAGAGCGTTCTGGCTGGGGGCTGTTTGTCTCCCTGTGAAACAAAACATCCTGCTTCTCTCCGAGTCGCAAGGGGCCGGCGAGGGGAAAGGGAGTGAAGGTCTGTGAGGGTCTCTGGTGCGTCATGGAAGGGGCCACAGAAACCACAGGACTAGGCATACGGGCGCTGTGCCCGTGAGGCACCGTGCTGCCGTTTTCCCAGGAGGAGCCAGGCCTGAGTGTTGGCGCCTTGGCCCCGGAGGCATGGGAAGGTGGGTGGGGGAGGTGAACGTGCCGAGTAGCCCCTACGCCCCAGCTAGCTGGACATCTTGGCCCCCTGCTCGGTCCTGGATGTCAGGATTCCAATCCAGCCGGAACACTGGCCTGGGGTTTTGCTTTTATTAGCAGAGGGAAGGGAGTGGAAGTTGAGGCCAGCCTCGCTGGGCCTGGAGACACTGAGCAGCGCCCCATCCCTCACTCTGAGTGCCCAGTGCCCCTTGCCGGCCTCCAGAGCTCTCATGGTCCCCTGGTCCTGCCAGCCCTGGGACACGAGAGCCCGTGCTGTGAGACGCTCGTTGTCCAGCTCACATCTTCAACAAACGATCATTGTTGCAAGCTCGAGTGGGCAGGCGCCTTGTCCAGATGCCTCTCACGAGGTCTCACTGGCCTTCGACAGACAACCGTCCTGGGACTTGGCCGGGCAGTGTGTCTGCCGGGTCAGGGCTTCTGACTGTGCCCCTTGGTTTTAAGTGTCGTCGTCTGGCTGAATAAATGGGGACAGCAGACGGGGCCACTGTTGCCTTTTTTTCTATACCTGAACTCCTGCCCACACTCACTGACAGTTGGAAAGGGGGCTCCTGAGACCCCAAGAGAGTGTGCAGACAGGCGCCCGGTGTCCCTCCAGCCCTGCACAGGCCCCAGAGCACAGGGACGTCGCCCCCAAAGCACTGATGCAAAATTCATGCAGAAGAAGTGAGCGCCCAGCCCTATTGGCTCTTCACGAGGTCCCCAGAGACCCCCAGTGACATTCCATTGCTGTCTTCTCAGTGGAGAGTGTTCCTTACTCAGGGTCACACAAGGGGCCCCGAGTCCTACAGAATGGCAAGCCCCAAGCCCCAAGCTGATGCCCCAAGCTCTGGATCCCCCCATTACTAGCTCACGTCTCCTCCCCCTTTCCCCCGACCCCCCGGGAACCCATCCCGCTGGGGTTCTGCCGTCAGCTACACTGAATGAGAATCTCATTTCCTTCTGCTCCTTCTGCCTTGGCCCGGGTCATCTCCTGTCCCTGTTGGCTTCCGTGACCCGATTTATGCCCTGGTCTTTGAGACAGCTTTATTGATCGGAGGCATCACGTTTAATTCCGAGGTGGAAGAATGTTTCCGCCTTCCATTTGTCTGCTGGCCGCATCAAGAGCCATTCAGTATTTTAACTCTCGTGGCACAAAGGCTGTGGAAGGGCAGGCAGCCGGGGCCTGGAAATGTGAGTTTTACTTTTATTTTCCTAACCGGGTGCTGGCCCGTGCTTGGGACCGAGAACCGTTGTAGATATGTCACGGGTCTGGTCGGCAGTGACCGGGGTTCCTGATGGTGTGTGTGTGTGCCATGGGGTGAACCTGCAGAGTTGGGGTCCTGCTCTGGGGAAAGGGGTGCTGGCCTATGCAGGGGAGCCCCTGGCCAGGCGCACCCCCTCCCATTCCTGATGAAGGAGAAGGAAGGAGAAAGCTCAGCCTGCACTTGAAGTCTGGGCTCGGGGGTGCACACACCCCTGCACAGGGGGTGGCCATGCCGCCTTGTCTGCCCTCTTAGCAAAAGGCCCCTTCTCCAATGGTTCTTGCTTGACCTTGGCTGTCACACAGCTCTGCTTGCTGTACCTCATTTCCTGGGGGTCTTTTTGGGTTCAGGCACTTGCTTTGTTGATCTTTTGTTCTCTCTCTCTCTCTCTCTCTCTCTCTCTCTCTCTCTCTCTCTCTCTCCTCTCTCTCTCTCTCTCTTTCCCTCTCAGCACCATCTGCATTTTCCACTTGGAAGTGCATTAGTTACTATGGAGACAGTGATGTCATTATTGGGCTGAAGGTTAGTAATAGCCACAGGGACGGCCTCAAGGCTCATTCCTTCAGGCTGTGACCTCTGCCCCCCCCTCCTTGGGAAAGGACAGGCATGATGCCCACAGAACTGGAATCCCAGTCCTAGGGCCTCCAGCGGGATGCATGTGCATGTAACAAAAGTTGGCATTTACAGGGTTGTTTTTAGTGTGTAAACGGAGATGCCCCAGGAAAAGGGGGAAAAAAATGGAAAAGTCCTGAGGGAAGAAAAAACGGTCAGGGGCTTCCTGTTATTCCTCTTGAAAATTTCCTACTAGGCTGGAGAGACCGTCTGTCGGAGAGCCTGCTTGGCACACTGCTGGTCTGGGTTTGATCTCCAGCACCCCATACATACCTCCTCCCACCCACCCACCCCCAAGCCAATCCAGAAATAAGCTCTGAGCACCACCGAGATGGGCCCAAAAAATAAACCGCCCCGCCCCCCCGCAAATGTTTTTTGTTTGTTTTGGGTTTTTTTGTTTGTATTTTTACTTTTCATTGAATGAGTCAACCTTGCCTTCCCCTGGCTGCCAGCGAGGGGATGGGGGGTGGAAGGCTGTCCCAAGCGGCCTTGAACACTTGCGTCCCGTCCCCGAGTTTGCCAAGGGACACACGAGGAGGGGGATGCAGGCAACTGGGGCCACCCCTGCTGAGGTCGGGTTGGGGCTCCCCTCCCCTCCCTCCTCCCTCCTTTTCCCTTCCCCCTGGGCCTTCTCCCGTTCCTTTCCCCTTCCCTCTCCCCTCCCCCTCCTCCCCCTTCCATCTCACCTGTTCTCTCACCTGTCTCTCTGTGCGTCTCTCAGGGACCGTCCCCCCCCCCCCGCCCCCGTTTTAGCTCAGTGTCTGCCTTTGAACTGTGGCACCACAGTTTGTATTGTTCACCTCGTCTGTGTCCCAGTCCAACGCTATCCTCCGTATTGGATTGTCACTGTCACTGTCCTCCCGTTGTTCATCGATTTGCTCCAGCGGGCATCAGTAACGTCTCCATTGTGAGACTTGTTGTTACTGTTTTTGGTTTATCGAATATGTCACAGGGAGCTTGCCAGGCTCTGTGGTGCGGGTGGGGATATTCTCGGTAGCTTGCTGGGCTCTCTGAGAGGGACGGAGGAATCGAACCCGGGTCGGCCGCATGTAAGGCAAACTCCCTACCCACTGTGCAATTGCTCGATATTGGATTATTTGCTTCCCTGTTAACCAACCGCGGGTGGACCTCTGGGCTGTATGGGGAAGGGGACTTTGTGTTGACGTATCTGCAGGGCTGGGATTCGGTGCCCCAAACTCTGTCTGCAGCCCCTGCGTTCGGGGTCATCACGGATTAGGCTGTGACATGCAGCTCCGTGAGGTCACGGGTTTCCAATGTTCTTGAGCAGCTGCGGGGCGTTCCAGCAGAGGGTCACAGGGGTGGGGTTCTGGCCAGATTATATTTCTCTCCTTCTGAAGAACTCCCAGCTGTTTTCCCGCTGTGGCTGTCATCTCCTGTCTTCCTCCCATCCTGTGTGGGGCTCGGGGGCCCACCTGAAAGCAGGTATTTCCCGATTGTCTGTCAAGCCAGGAGGCGGGGTACCCTGTGGCTTTCAGGTGCCTTTGTCCGAAGACAACGAAGCTGAGCCGCTTTCCAAGGGGTCTCGAGACATCTGCGTGCCTTCTTCGGCGAGAGGCCTTGCAGATGAGTTAGTGGTCCCTGGTGAACACTGGGTTGCTTGTCGTTTTGTTGTTGGTCCATGAGACTGGTAGAGAGGGCGCTCGAGTCGCCTTTGCCCGTTAGGAGTTCCTACCCAGTTGCTCTGCTGCAGGCCAGAAGGACACGAACACCCCGGAACATTCCTGGCTGGAATTTGCTTCGTTCTCTTCCTGTCCTTATCCTTATCATTCTTGCTTTCTCTCTTGGTGCCCTGTGTTCCGTTGACCCATGCAGTTGGTTTCTCAGGACTTACTCTTGGCTCTAAGCCCAAGGATAATTCCTGGCAGACTCGGGGGACCCTAGGGGTACCGGGGATCGGACCTGGGTCAGTCACTTGCAAGGCAAACGCCTGCCTGGTGTCCTCTCTCTCCTGCCCCTCTATCTTATTCTTTCCTAACTTGTTTTATATCTCCTGTCTCCTTTGCTGTTGCATGTTAAACATAGGGCTGTTTCATCTTTCATGTCTCATTGTAATCAGGTGTCCCACAATGTTTCTAGTTGTTTTTTTAGTGCTTGTGTCTCCATTGGTAATCTTAAGTCATCAGTGTTAACTTCCTGTGAAATGTGGGGGCATTGCTTCAACTCACCTCCGAGCCCCCCGAGCTCACCCGCTACCTGCTACCTTACACCTGTTGTCTGTCCATGTTTTGAATCCAAGACTAAGGTATTCTTTTTATTTTTTTAATCAATTAATTTTTATTAAATTAGATCACCTTGAGATATACAGTTACAAAGTTGTTCATGATTGGGTTTCAGTGTTCTAACACCCATCCCTTCCCCAGTGCACGTTTCCCACCACCAATGTCCAAGGAGTTTCCCTCCTACCAACCTAACACTTTTCTTCTCTCTCTCTGTGTCTCTCTCTCCCTCTCTCTCTCTCCCCGTCTCTCTTTCCCTCTCTCTCCCTCTCTCCCTGTTTTTCTCCTTTTCTCTCTCTCCCTCTCTCCCTGTCTTTCTACCTGTCTCTGTCTCTGTCTCTGTCTCTGTCTCTGTCTCTCTCTCTCTCTCTCTCTCTCTCTCTCTCTCTCTGTCCTTTTGGCATTATGGTTTGCATTGCATGTCCTAAAAGGTTCTCATGTTTGTCCCTTTACCTACTTTCAGCACTCAGTACAACATTAAGGTACTATTGTTGTGTGTGATCTCTGCCTTTCAAGGAAAGAGGGAAAGGTTCATGAAACCCAATCATGAACAACTTTGTAACTGTATATCTCAAGGTGATGCAATTTAATAAAAATTAATTGATAAAAATAAAAACAACTTCATACTTAACCTATCTATTTAGTTGTTGGGGTCTTGATTTATTTGCTTGTTTTGGAGTGGGAGGCCTTACGAGGGATACTCAAGGGGCTCAGACCAGCTCTCAGTGGGACTTGACTTTGCCATGTGGCCAGATGGTTAGTGCTCAGGCCTGGAGGTGCAGAGTTCTCAGCGGTGCTGGGAGTCGCCAGGGCTACGCCTGGAGGTGACCTCATGGGACCAGGGATGGAAGTGGTGGGCACTGCAGCCTCTTGAGCCCCCTCCCCAGACCCGGGTTTGACTTTTTCAGGTCCTCTTTTCCCCTTAGGACATTTGCATCTGTTTGAGTTGCTGCACTCATCACCCATGAGAAGGAATTCCTTTTGGCGAACGTCTTATCCATCCGCCAGGAATTCTCCCAGTCATTCTTTCACTGGAAGACTCCCAGAGCTTTCAGGCCTTTATGGTTTCTGATAGAAGTTTTCTCACGAGCTGTTTGCCTTAGGTCAGACCCCTCATGTGTGTTGAACTTCTGTAGATTTTCACGCAGATTGTGGCCGTTTTGTCTGCTGGTGAGTGGACGGTCCTCTTCATGCCTCTGTTCCGTCGTCCATCACTTAAGCTTCTTGACTATCTACTACACTCATGGTTTGCAATACACTGTGGGCTTGGGAGCTCTTATTCTTTCTTTCTTTCTTTCTTTCTTTCTTTCTTTCTTTCTTTCTTTCTTTCTCCCTTCCTTCCTTTCTTTCTTTCTTTCTTTCTCCTTCCTTCCTTCCTTCCTTCCTTTCTTTCTTTCTTTCTTTCTTTGTTCATTTCTTTCTTTCTCTCTGTGCCTTTTCTCTCTACTTTCCCTGTGTGGCCCTCTTCCCCTATCTTGTGGTGTGGTGGACAGTGCTGCTGTCCCTCGGGGGTGTCCACTCTCCTTCCTAGACCCGCACTCACACACTCTCCGTCTAAGCTCACAGCTCCGAGTCTTTAAATGGCTTTTTCATGACCATTGCACTAGCCAACTGCAGACTCCATTTGCTGCCATGACTTTGTCCTCATCCTCTTCCTCTTCATCCCGATTCTCTGGGTTGGACCCTCGTCATATCATCGTTTGACCCTGTGGACCTGTGTCAGCTCCGTGGCCACATACAGAGCTGCTCTGCTCGGTGCCGTCGTTGCCTTGTGAGCGTGTGGAGTGTTTGGAGTGTCACACGGAGCAGTGTGTGTTTTGGCGTTCTCCATTTGAACCAGATGCCAGGAAGCCACTGAATTCCCATTGCTCTTAAAGTTTCCTTGATAAGAGACTCAGCCCCACATAAACTGTTGACGGGAAGAAGGTGTGCAGTGGCGTGAGAAGGTGCCTGTCTCAGGCTATTCACGACCATCAGCTGGAGCTGATGAACCTTCCAAGTAATGACTTTCAGGCTCAGGGACAAAGTGGAAAGAAATTCTATTAATTGTACCCAGCAGGGCTGGAGAATCTGTTTTCCATGATGGGCTGATGAGCCTTGCGGGGAGGGGCGATGAGAGAATCAATGAGGAGATTTCTAAGGAGGAAGCGATTCCATCCAGAGATTCATTTTGGGATTTTTTTTTTTTGGCTTTGTGACTTTTGGGTAATGCTTAGGGCTTACCCCTGGCTCTGCACTCAGGGATCACTCCTGGAGGTGCTTGGGGACTGTATGGGCTGCTGGGGATCAATCCGGGTTGGCTGCGTGTAAGGCAAACACCCTCTCCACTGTACTATCATTCTGGTTCCTCTTTTTTTTTTTAAAGATGAGAATGAGAGGGCCAGAAAGATGGTTCAGTGAGTAGGGCATCTGCCTTGAACATGGCTCACCCGATGTTCAATATTCAGCTGCTGAGTGTGTGTGTGTGTGTGTGTGTGTGTGTGTGGTGGAGGGAGCTTCTCAGAAGTGAGCATGTCCATTGACAGAGGTGAATCAGCTCTCAGGAGCCCCAGGCATCAACACGCATCCTCCTACCTGCCCATTGCTGTCCCAAGATGCCTAGAATGAGCCTCACCAATGAGGCCGGAGCATAGGAGAGCGGGGAGGGCATTTGCCCTGCATGCTGCCAACCTGGGTTCGATCCCTGGCATCCCTTAGGGCCCCCTGAGCACAGAGCCAGGAGTCAGTCCCGAGCACTGTCAGGTGTGCTTCCCAGTATTAAAAGTCTTACTTAGCTTTGAGCAACTGCCCCCGCCCGCCCTGAGCATGACCTGGTGCCACTGCAGACCCCCGGGTGGTCACTGAGGTGTCCTTTGTGTCCCTCCCCTTTTGCAGGTGAGTGTCCTGACCACGCTGGAGCGCAGGTTCAACCTGCAGAGCACTGATGTGGGCGTGATCGCCAGCAGCTTTGAGATCGGGAACCTGGCGCTCATCCTATTCGTCAGCTACTTTGGGGCGCGTGGGCACCGGCCACGCCTCATTGGCTGCGGCGGCATCGTCATGGCCCTGGGTGCACTACTGTCGGCGTTGCCCGAGTTCCTGACGCACCAGTACAAGTACGAGGCTGGCGAGATCCGCTGGGGCGCCGAGGGCCGTGATGTGTGTGCCGCCAACGGCTCTGGCGGCGACCCCGGGCCCGACCCGGACCTCATCTGCCGCAGCCGCACAGCCACCAACATGATGTACCTGCTGCTGATCGGGGCCCAGGTGCTCCTGGGCATCGGTGCCACGCCCGTACAGCCGCTGGGCGTCTCCTACATCGACGACCACGTGCACCGGAAGGACTCCTCGCTCTACATAGGTGAGGGCCGCTCGCAGGCAGTCCCCCTGGCACCAGGCCTCGGCGCGTCCCCTGACTCGCGGGTCCCCCGCCCCCAGAGGTGGAAGTGGGGTCCTCTTTCCAGCGAGTTCCGGCTGTGTCTGGGTCCCCCTTGTCTGTGTTGTGTAGGCCCTGGGCTCTCAGAGGGCCTCCGAGTTTTCCTGGGGGTGTTGGGGGGCAGGAGGATAATTCTTGGAAATCCTGTTTCTGATGGTGGCACCATTGGCAGGCGTTTTCCTGCCCAGAGAAAGACGCTGGGTGTTCTGGCGCTCCTGGGGGTTTTGGGTCCTGGGGTTCCTTTGGGAGACTGTACCCTGGGTGTTCGCGGTCAGGGCAAGGAATGGGGTGCATGGGAGTTTTGGATATGGCTTTGCACTGTTTCAGCTCTGGGGGCCACGTGGGTTGGCAGACGCTGGTGGGACTCCAAAGAGTCCATGTAGGTCGGGGCTCATGGAGCTGTATCACCCCGTAGGCTGACACTGCTCAGGGCTCTGTGCTGCCTGCCCGAGGGTTGGGCATGTGTCACTCATGGAGGAGAAGCAATTGGCATCCACACCAACATGTGTCCATACACGTGCACACATGAACATGCACGCACATACTTGAACGCAACATACACATGTGTCCACATGTATGCACATGCTCTGAACACACGCGCACACGTCGTCATGCATGTGGGCCCAGCGTGTCTGTCAGGGTCCTGAGTAATAGCCGCCAGGTGGTTGGGACTTAACCCCAGCCCCTGGGTGCTGCGTGTCAGGCAGGTGGCCATGGCCTGCCAAGGGCTTATGCCTGGGTGCAGGGAACAAGGATGTGAGAATGGGGGTTTGGGGAACAGCCTGAGGTCTGACGTCAAGTCGCCGTAAAGCCGAAACTCTGGGTCAGCCCTGGACCCCCGCGCTCCACCACCCGAAGAGCTGTTCCTTCCATGCCTTTGGCCTCACCCCGACTCTCCAGCGCCTCATACCCCAGCTGCTGCACGACCCTGAGGCTGTGAGGGTTAGCCTGGGGACAGGCAGACTGGGGGAAGGACTGTCCAGCACCCACCTGGCTGTGGCAGGGCGGCCCAGAATTTTAGGGACTAGAATGTTGCTGCTCCCTGAGGAGCCTCTGCATGTCCAGCAGGAAGCTTTGGGGTGAAAGGTCAGACCCCTCTGAGAGTGACCCCCCCTCCGCTCCCCCTCCCACCTCTCCTCTCCTCTTCCTGTCCTCCCTGCTCCCTCTGGGGATGGAATTTTCCATCCCTTCCTTCCGGCTGACCACAGGGCCCTGGACCATACTCAGCAGATTTTTCTGGGCTGGCACAAATAGGAGAATCCAAACTTTTTGGGGCTTTTTTCCCCCTCATTCTGTTTCGGTTTTGCTCTAAAAGCAAAAACAGTTTTAAAAACATCCTTGGATCAGGAGTAGAATCTGAACTCTCAGAGACAAAATTTTCCATACATCCTTACTGGGAAAAAAGGGGGGGGGAAATGAATGTAGGACCAAAAAAAGGGGGGGCTGGGGTTGGGGGCAGTTACTACTAGCCAAGGAAACCATCTCAGGACGCCCGTGGACTTGGCCGACTTCTGGCGGGCAGAACGTTAAGGAGGGCATGCTAGGGACCCACCCCTCCAGGCACCCTTTGCAGCTCCTGAGGCGAATTTCCCTGCGTCTGCCCAAGCCAGGTGCAGGTTCCCTGCAGAACTTCTCCCTACCCCAGCCCCTGCCGGGGCTTGGTTAATGGCATCTGCAGAGGGAATTCGGGCTCCCCAGCACGGGGCCTCATTAACCCAGCAAGAACCTAATAGGTTCTCAGATTGTGTGTGGACAATCACTCGGAGCCCTTGGAAGCCCGTGGTGGGCTGGTGTCTATTATTAGACCCGAGTCCTGTCACCTCCCCGGCCTGTGTCCCTGCTGCCCCAGGGGCTGGCCCTCCTGAGCCAGTGGAGTTCACAGTCAGACCTGCGGTTCCGGGCCCGGATGTCGCCTGCATGCCCGCGCCTTTGTTTGTGGTTCTGCTGTTACGCCGGTCTTGTCACTCGCTGAGAATTGAGGATCCATCCCCTGTCACAAAGGAAGGAGGCACCAGGGAGGGGACAGCGGGCCTGTGGAGCTTTGAGTCCTGCCCCTACCTCCCCCCTCCCCCCCGCCCCGGGCGTACTAACATGGCAAACGTCTCTTCTCTTGCTCCTCACTGCTCTGGTACACGTGAAAAGCTGGGCTGGGGGTCCTAGTGCCTTGCTTGCCTGGGTTCCACATCTTTCTACCCTGGGCTCCGTCCATCCTTGGTAGGAGTGCACCTCAAGGGCGCGATGCTTGGGGCGGGAGGGACGTGACCCGTCTTGTGGCTCTGGGCACCGTTCCTTCTGCAGCTGGGACCTGCAGGCTGTGCTTCCCGGTCACGGGGGCTTTGCTGTGGCTCAGGTGTCCAGGGCCTGGCTTCTCCCTGAGAATCTTCCAAACATCCGTCAGAAGAAGCGTTGTTTCCCCCACCATCCCCACGGCCTGAGAGAGCGCAGAGGGCTGGGAGCCTTATCTTACATGTGACCAACCTGGGTTCAACCCTCGACACCCCAAGAATGATCCCTGAGTTTAAAACCCAGAGTAAGCCCGGAGCACCAAAACCCAAGAAATGGGTTTCACAGACTCCAAAGCCAGTTCGGTCAACCCATAGGCCACGGGGTCCAGCAGTCATGAACTGGCCAATAACAACTGGGGTGGCCGGCCCAGACCATCTTGGTCCAGCCGGCCTAGTCTCTTGTGCTTATCAGAACCAACTTCCTAATCGCAACTGGGGCAGGGCTGCTCGGAACCAGCAGGCAGACAGCCATGACCCGGGCTGCTGAGGAAGAGATGAGGGCAAGTGGAGGTCCAGCATTGATAACCAGCTTCCCGAGGTGCCTACGTTGCTGATGGGTCTGAGCTGTTGGAATAGAATGGCCAGGGATGGCCAGTGTCCACAGAAGCTTTGTGATGCCTGCAGCTGTCCCCGGGGTCTGTCTCCTGAGAGCTTGTGGGCCTCTGGCCCTCACCCACCCAAAGCTGATGCCTGATGGGCAGAAATGGGAGCCAGTCAGCGCCACTTGACTTTGGCAGCTCCAGAACCTTTCAGAACGGAAGTAGCTGGGGAGGGAGCCCGCGTAGCTGGGAAACAGCCCCCGCGCAGGTGACCCTAAGTTCATCCCCGGCCTTCCTGCTCCCCTGAGCCCCCCCGTGGTGGCTTGCTGCTAAGGAAGAATGAAATCTTAGTGCCAGGCAGAAAACCCAAAGCACCAGATTTCCCATGGGCTTCATTTCCCAAGTGTCGGACGCCACGTGGGCCAGGGCCCCGTTGCTGGGACACGGCGTCTCCAGTTGGTGGCAGGGGCCATGCCACAGAATGTGGGAGCTGCAGCACTGAATGTGGGGACTATGTCTGGGGGGGGGGCTCGCCACTGAGGGGGTAGTTACGTCTATGAAGGTGGGGGTCGTGCCCGGCAGGTGGGGAGTCGGGTCTGTGGAGATGTGCCTCGGGGGGGCCATTTCCAGAGATTCTTGACCCAGCAAGGCAGATAGCTCAGTGGTCGGGCCCAGCCACGTGGTGCTGGGCCCTGGACTGAGCTGGGGGGCTTCACCTGCAGTTTCAGGCATCCCCCTTAAGACCTCACGCACGGAAAGCTTCAGCCCTTGGCTCTGGCTCTCCACTCAACCTTTACTTTCTTGCATGGGAGCGTGGCCCAGAGTCAGAGGGATAGTTTTGGGGGTGTGTCCGTGCCATCGGTTAACCTGTGATGGGCAGCATGTCCCCCGCATGCCCTCCCTTGCCCTAAGGCCCAAACCTGCTGTCTGTGGACACCACCCCCCTGTGAGAGACAGAACAGGGCTGTCGCCTGGGTTTCTTGCCTCAAGCATTAAATTCAGATTAAACCTTCAGGGCCAGGGGCCAACCCCGGGTCAGAGCTTAGCATGCAAGAGTCCTGGGTTCCACAGCACCAGCACCACTAGGGGGGGGGGGGTGGCTCCAAACCCATAAAAGAAGGAGAATACTGAGGTTTCTCCCATGCTCTCTCTCGGCCCAGAGGAGGGACGCACAGTAACAAGGAAATCGAGTCATGACCTCTCCAGGACTCCCTTCCCTCTCCCGACCTGCTTTGCTTCTAACTCGGTGGTTGGATCCGGAGAGGCTGAGATTTACTGAGTCCAGGAGACGCCAGCCGGGAACCAGAGCACCAGAGCCGACTTGGACATGTTTTTTTTTAAATCCCTTTCTTCCGTGTATTTGTGAGTCGGTTTCAGGAGATTGTGCATCTACGGGTAATTCTGTTTCAGACTGACACTGTCTCCGTGGCCTCCGACCCTAATCAGCCTCGTCAGCCCATGCTCTGAAGGTTCTGCCTTCCAGAACCTGGCCCTCCCTGACTCCTGTTCCCACCCTGCCTTGCTTAGTTAAGCGCTCTTGGTTTGGGGGTCACGCCCAGCAGTGCTCAGGGGGCCACAGCCCAAGGCTCCCTCCTGCAGCTCCCAGGGCTTCCTCCCTGCCTCCTCCTTTTTCCTTGCCTCCTCCCCTCTCTGCTCCCCCCTTAAGGTAATTCTTGGGGGCTAATTTTTGTTTTGTTTTGACTTTTTGGGGTCACATCTGGCGAGGCTGAGGGGTTACTACTGGCCCTGTGCTCAGGAATTACTCCTGGCAGGGCTTGGGAGAGCCCCCCACAGGGTGCTGGGGATCAAACTTGGTCAGCGGCATGCCAGGCAAATGCCCTCCCTGCTGCTGTCCTATCACTCCGGCCCCTCTTTTGTTTGTTTGTTTTTAACCTGTTTTTTCATCTCTTCCTACTGGGAACATCCTTCTCCACACTCTTGTTTGGGGCCATCCCTGGTGGTGACCAGGGCTACGCCTGGCTCTGTTCCAACAGAGTCATTCCTGGCACTGCCTTGGGGGACCCTTTACCCCCTGTACTCACTCTGGCCCTGATACTTTTATCAGTTTGTTTTGGGGCCACACCCAGCGATGCTCCTGACTCTGCACTCAGGAATTATTCCGGGTGATGCTTGGGGGATCTGGTGGGATGCTGGGAATTGAACCTAGGTTGTCCACCTGCAAGCCAAGCACCCTTCCCACTGTCCTATCAGGTCCCGGGCCCTGATTTTTTTTATAAAGTAGTTCACAATATTTGATTACATTTAATATTCGAACACCAGTCTCACCACCATTATACCTTCCAATCACCATATTTGGGATGTTTCCATCCCGAACCCCAACCCCTGCCCCAAAGCAGAACCAAAGTAATTTGTTTTGTATTGTTTGTTGTGAATAAACCACTGAAAATGCTCCCAAAAACTTTCTTTAGAGGAGACTGTGTGAAGATTGTTGTATTTCACCCAGAGGCCATTAGACCCTTCTATAAGAGATTACTAATAGGATGTTAAGGGCTGAGCTTTGTGTATAAATATATATACATATGTGTGTGTATGTGTATATATATATATATATATATATATTTCCCTTTAAGATTGGTTGCCTTCTGCTTTAAACCCCATCAAATGTGGTGTACTACTTTTGAAGTATGAGTGGTGTGAGGTATGAGATGTTCAGGGATAGGTTTACTCATGGGTGAGGCTCGGCCCGAGCGTATGGAGAATGGCCATGAGCTTGGCGGCGGTTGAGTTCTGGAGGTTTTCGGCTGCCGGGGCTGGGTTCCTTGGGGCAGGGAGGGGCCTCACACGCCCCGCTCCAGGGTGCCCTGAATGAAACAGCCTAGCGCGGGGTCCAGTGGCATAGACCCTGATTTTTTTTTATTAGTGAAACACCATGAGGTACAGTTATAGATTTACAAATTTTTGTGCTTGGGTTTCAGTTATACAATGATCAAGTACCCATCCCTCCACCAGTGCCCATCCTCCACTACCACGGGTCCCAGCATCCCTCCCACCTCCTCCCGTCCCCCCATCCCACCCTGCCTCTGTGGCAGGGCATTCCCTTTTGTTCTCTCTCTCCTTTTGGGTGCTGTGGTTTGCAAAAGAGGCTTTGAGTGGCAATCATGTTCGGTCTATAGTCTACTTTCAGCATGCTTCTCCCATCCTAGGAGGATCCTCCCAACACCCTTTATTTGGTGCTCCCTTCTCTATCTGAGCTTCCTTTTCCCCTAGCATATGTGGCTGGCCTCCAAGTCATGGAGCAAAATTCCTGGTACTAATCTCGGCCACTCCTGGGTGTTAGTCTACCATTTTGTTACTTTATGTTCCCCGGATTTCTTAACAGTGCACCCATTATAGGAATAAGCAATTTCAAGGAATAGGGCAGCTGGTGGAGTAAGAACAGAGCTGGGATGAGGCTAACAGGAGGGATGTGATATTTGCGTCCACCTGGGTTTGTTCTAAGTGACCTGGATAGCGCGCTCGTTCTCTTGGACTCACTGACTACTGTGCTGTGAGCTCATTGTACAGAAGCAGAAGCAAAGGTGCCAGGTGGTCCATGCTGGGACCTTCCCAGAGTCCCACCACTGGGCAGTGGCAGAGCAAAGACTTGGCGGGGTTGGGCCAGAGCCAGAGAACAGTAGTGAGGGCACAGGCCTTGCACACCGCTGACCTGGAGTCCATCCCCGGCATCCCCTAAGGTCCCCGAGCACTGCCAGGAGTGACCCCTGAGCACAGAGCCAGGTGTAAGCCCTGTGTGGCCGCAAAACAAGACTTGGCAGGGCAGGCTGTCGGGCCAAGTCAGAGATGCAGGAAATCAGTTGCTCTCCGAGTGTCGTGGGTTGTGGGAGCAGTGCCCCCCTGGGTTGCTCAGATTAAAGCCTGTGCCCAGCCCTGGTTCCCGGGTTCCTGGCCTATTTGAATGGCCACTTACTTGCCCTGCAGCCTGGACTTTGGCCTTGGGAACGTGTTAGAAGTAGAACAGTTCCTTCCTGACTGCCCCCAGCCCATGATAATGGGGGTCCAACCGGGGCTGGACCTCTGCCCTTGGGCACTGCCACCCAGCCTTGGGGGAGAATAATTTATTGAGAGACCCCTGAGTTGGGGTTGGGGAGGGAAGAAAGTCGCCCTTTGAAGCTCGGGCACCGGGTCCTGCTGTCACAGTACAGATTTGATGCTGCGGCACCCCCAGAGGGAGGGACCCCCAGGGAGGGGGAGGGCCTGAGGTGGCAGCGGGAGGTGGGCAGCAGGGTCCCTGCTCACTCGGTCCCCTTGGTGCTCAGGGAGGGGGGCCTCTGATGAGCAGAGTCGAATTCCCCACGGAGAACTCCCCCCTTGCCTTTCACGAGGCGTGTGCTCCCTGCACCCCATGTCCCCCCACAAACATAAACTAGGGGCCCAATGTGGGGTCACAGTATGGAGTCAGATCTCAGGCTGAGTGCTGTCGGGGGATGGGACTGGGTGCAGACCTTGAGCCAGAGCAAGCCCTTATCTCTGCAAACGGTCTGGAGACAGGAGGAACCTCTTCATCTGCTGTGGGCAGGGAAGGGGGGGAGGGGGGCTTTGATTTTTTTTTTCTTCTCCATCTCGTGATGATATGAATCCATCTGACTAAGCACAAACAGTGCTCAGCTCGAGAGCAAGTATCCAGTGCTGCTTCATCCTGGGAATGTGCTGGCGAGGGGTGGCGGGTCTGGGCAGAGGGACCGTCAATAGAGGAGCCGGGGCCTGGTCACCAAGTGCAGCGTACCCCGCTTGCCCCATAGAACGCACCCCTCGATGATACTATTTGCGTCCCTGCAGCCCCAAACCATGGCGACGCCCCCCCCCCCCGGAAACCGCTGTATTTACGCCATGAAACTGGGCTGCACCATTGGGAACCCCCTTATGAAGCTGAACGGCCGAGGGGAAGTTTCAGGGCCCCCCACCCCCGGTCCATCCCCCAGGCTGTTCCAACAGTCAGATGAACATCAGATTATGGACAGTGGACAGTGCTGTGATGGGCAGAGGGGCGAGTGTGGACGCCGGTTTCAGAGCAGATTGTGCGTACTGGGGGTCAGGGTTCAAGGTTAGGGTCCAGCCAGGGCACCTCCTCAGGAATCACAATCAGGGCAGGTTAGGGGAGATGCCTTTCTCCCATGCAGGATTATACGCCAGAGAAGCTCTGGTTCAGAGGACAGCGGGGGGGGGGGGGGGGGGGGCATGAAGGCCCCTACTCCCATTTTTCAGGAAGTCCAGCGAATGGAAAGTTTCGTGAGGGCCCCGGCTGACCTTGGCTCAAAATAGAGCACATACCACAGTGATGCATCCTGGGAACGTCAAAGGGGGAGGCCTTCGAGGTCAGCCACGGTAGTGTCCGGTGAGATGACTCCCGTCCACCTCCTCTGCCGCCGTGGGGTCCCAGTTATTGCCGGCTCACCAGTGCTGAGTCTTGGGTCTCGTGGGCATGTCAGAAGTGCCACATGGAGTTCTGTGACTTTCCTTTTTTGTTTATTTTTTAAAAAATTTTTTTAACCACACCTGGTGTTGCTTAGGACTTTCTTACGGCTCTGCACTCAGGAATAACTCCTGGCAGTGCTCAGGGGACCCCATGGGCTACCCTCCCTACTATCCCAGCAATCCAGTTCCAGGGTCTGCTTGACTTTGTACTGGCCACATGGGCGGAGGCAGGCAGCGAGGCTAAGGCCAGGGTTTCAGGCACTTCCGGCCCCAAACCCACAAGCACCAGTTTCCTGCAGCTCATTCCCTCGGGTCTGGGGCCAGACGCCGACCCCATGATCGTCCTGCCTCTTTCTGCAGGAACACGGGGCGTTCTGAAACCTCCTGTTCTTTCCCTCCCTTATTTGACCTTATTTGTCCATAAGATTTAAGGGTGGTTTGGCTGTTGAACTCTGTGGGGCCACTGGGGGCTGGAGGGGGGGCGGCTGGAGTCATCGCTGCGATCACATTCCCAGCCTCCAACCTCCCAGCACGTCCTTCCCATGCCCTGATCCTCCGGAATGACATTTGCACAACTGCCGGTGACCATAATCCCCTCTGCTAAATGCTGAAAGGCCCAGACTTCCGGCTGTCCAAAGAAATGGCATGTTCTGGGAGGGGAAAATCCTGCCCAACTGCCAGAAGTCAGCACCCCATATAGTGCCTGAACCCTGCAAGAGAGAGCCAGGAGTGAGCTCCGAGCACAGAGCCAGGAGTGAGCCCTGAGCACAGACCCCAGAGTCAGCCCCGAGCATAGAGCCAGGAGTGAGCCCCGAGCACAGAGCCCAGAGTTAACCCTGAGTACTGAGCCAGGAGTCAGCCCTCAGCACAGAGCTGAGAGTCAGCCCCAAGTACTGACCGAGGAGTCGGACCGAGAGAGAGCCAGGAGTGAGCCCTGAGCACTGAGCCAGGAGTCAGCCCTGAGCACTGCCAGATGTGGCCCAAGACCAAACAAACAAGGCTGACCTGAGAGCCCCATGCCCCATGCTACCTGAAGGTGCTCAGGGCACAGTGAGACCGACTGCAGGGCTCTTGGAGCTAATGTGACTTCATCCCCCGCTCGATCTCTTGCTTTTTTATTCAGGAGAGGCAGAAGGAAACTGGCAGCTTCTCAGCCTGGCACTTGGTGGCTCTGGATGTCCAGAGCTGAGGTGGGGTCCCTAGGGCGGGGAGAAGCCTCCCACTGCTGTCCTGGCCCCAACACCCCAGACAGTCATCACGGGACTGGAGGCTCGATGCTTCCATTGGGAGCGGGTCTGGAAGGTGCACATGAGACTCGTAGGCGGTTCTGGTCCCTCCCCAGCGCCCAGGCCAGGTAACCGGGATCTGGGTCATCCACTCCCTCGTGCCCACACGCCGTTCTCTGTCCAGGGTGCACGTTACTGGCTTGGAATCACTGAGCCTCTCCTGGAGGCCCAGAAGGACCAAGAAAGTGGGAACTGGATGCTCTCCAGAGAGGGTCAGCAAGGGGAGTGACCAATGAGTGCCCAGCAGCCACGCCCTCCTTCTACCACCCCTTTCTCCCCACCCCTCCTTGCCCGGGGACATCCCACTGCCCTCCCAGAGAGCAGGCCCAGCTGTGAACCCTAGGGTCCAGCGTCTGTCCTGCCTCCCCAGGTCATGGGGACTCCAGCAAACCCCTTTCAACATGGTCCCCATCCTCCCCCTGTTCCCTGCCCCTTGGATGTTCTGGGGTGTTCTGTGGGGAAGGAGGGGGGAATCTTCCCTATCCCGACCCCAGCGAGCTTGTCTCAGGCCGGGGAGTAACCGGGTGGACAGTGGACACCAGCCAAAGAACTGGGCTGAACAGGCCTGTGCGTGTCTCCGCAGGCTGGTGTAATGGTCCATGGAACCCCTGTAGCTGAGTGGGTTGGGGTCACCACACGCGTGGGTGCCCCCGGACTCATGTCCACCATCTCCTGGCCCTGCACAGACAGCATGGGTCGGACTCCATCCCAGTGGCCCCCAACCCTGCAGTGGGGGAGGTTTGATCGCGGGATGCTGGGTACAGGACTCTCAATCCCCGCGTTTGTGCGGGGCCCGTCTGCTTCCAGAGACCTTTCTCTTGCTCTTGGTCTGTATCCCCCACCGCCACCCCATTTCCTATGGCCTGATTTTCTAAGGGCCGCAGCCCTCCCACCCCAAGTCCAGTTCTCCCCACAGTTCTAACCTGCTCCCCCCGCCCCCCCGCGCCTGGCTCACTTGATAAAGGAAATCATTTTGCTGCTCCTGTAGGCAGTTAAAGGTGCTCTTGTTCGCGTGCGTCCCAGGGAGGGAGGCCCCAGGGCCTGGAACTGTGGAAATCAAGGGTGGATGTTTGTGGCTGAAGAGCACTGAGGGGCTTTAGCGTGAGATGGACGTGGGTCCCGGGCAGGGAGGGCCGAGGCGTCTATTTGGTCCAGAGTCTTGCCCCAGGTGCTTGGCCCTAGAATGTTCCTGAGCAGCGGGGGGGGCAGTGGAGGTGGGTGTGAGGCCAGTGAAGCCAGAGGTGAAGACACGGTGGTTCTGGATGGAGGGGACGAGGTGCTCGGTTCCGCTGCCCCCTCTGCCCTTCCACCGGATATGCCCGCTTACCCAGCCCGCCTGTGGGGTCCCCTAGTGCACCCTGAGGACGCTAGGTGTGACCGGCTCTGCTCTTCCCGGCTTGCCCCTGCCCTTGGAATTTCTCGGGGTCCCCAGTGGTGGAACATGGAGGCGAACTTCTCTCTCCAGACTTCATCAGGGAGCTGGTTCTGGTCCAGAGCTCTATGCTCAGCTGTTTCCCCAACAAAGAGAAGGTGATTTCCTGCAGATGGGACATCCTGGGCCGCGCGTGCTGGGACGTGGACGGGTTCCCGGGCACCCACCATGGGCCCCAGGATGTCTGTACTTTGCTGTAGAATCTCAGACTCACACAGAACCTTTCTTCCAGACTCCCTTTGGGGCAGTGGGGTTTGGGGGGCATGGGATAACTGTCAGGTAGTAACTGTGCTGCCAGTTCAAAGCAAAAGCCCAAGGATTGGTGTGACTCGGGGCCTGGGGTGCCACCGGCCCCCCATAGTACTCAAGCATAATGCACTGGTATAGGATCAGAGGTCAGTCTTGGGACAGGGGATGTGGAGGGGCGACCCAGGCGTCATCTTAACCTCTGACCTGTCTCGCCAGTCCTCTGCGCTTTTTGTCGTAGAGCGGAATGCACTGGGGCCTGTTCCCTGGAAGAGATGCAGGCTGAGTTTCCCCAGCGCTGAGCTAGTCCCGGCGACTTCCAATGAGGTTTGGCTTCAAGGGCAAGGCCAGAGCATGGCCCAGAATGATGTGGAAGGTTCTAGACTCCAGACACAATTGCGGTGGCCTTCTCTGTCAGGCCACGTGTGTGCACCAAGGAAGAGAGCTGGCCGACCTGGGTCTCCCGCTTCTGGGACTTCCTGCCCTGGGCTGGTGTGAGCCGCCCTGAGTGCTGTGTAGTGTTATTATTATCATCATACCATTGGCATGATCACACCTGGCAATGCTCAAGGCTGACTCCTGACTCTGCACTCAGGGATCGCTCCTGGCAGTGCTTGGGGAACCCTATGGGAGGCCGGGGATCGAACCTGTGTCGGCCACATGCAAGGCTAGCTGTCCTCTCTCCCAGTTGTGAGTGGGACTCACTTTAGCAGTGGCAGGGACCATTGTCACTCGAGGGAAAGGCAGCTGGTTCTGGGATCGCTGTTCTTGGGGGTCTGGCCTGGCTGGACATTGGCCCAGTCTGTGGAACTGCCTGTAGAGGGGTGTTTGTGGGGGCTGGAGGGGCGTCTGCTCAGACAGCGAGGGTGTGAAGCTATGCGGCGTGTTGCTGCCGTGGGGGCAGGGGGTGACCGAGAGGGAGGAAGCAGCAGATCTTCAGCCATACATGGAATGGGGCCGTGCGTGGTGCGGGCTTGGGGGCGGGGTGTGTTTGCCTGGCTCGGTTCTGCCTCTCAGAGGCCTCCATCGAGAGGCTCACTCGTGTGTGTGTGTGTGTGTGTGTGTGTATGTGTTTGTGTGTATATGTCTTTATATATTGTGGCATGTGTGTATATGTATGTTTCATGTGTACATGTGTATGTTTTTGCATGCATGTATATGTGCATGCATGTGTGTTCATGTGTGTGCATGGATGCATGTCTCCTGTGTGTGCATGCATGTTTGTGTATATATGTGTTTGCATATATGTGTATATGAATGTGTAGGTGTGTGTGCATGCATGTGTGGTGTGTGTGTATTTGTGTATGTATTTGTGTTTGTGTCTGTATGTAGTGGGGGATGTATGTGGCCGTGTGTGTGCATGTGTGTGCGTGTGTGTGCATGCATGTGTGTGTGCATGCGTGCATGTGTGTGCGTGTGTGCTTGTGTGCATATGTGTGTGTGTGTGTGTGTGTGCCCGAGCGTCCCTGCTGGCAGTGCCCTTACCCAACCCAGCCTGTTCCTGCCCAGCGGCCGCCTCATCACTGTCCTTTCTTTCCTCTTTCCCCAGGCCTCTTGGGTGTCCCTGAGGCCCGTTCTGAACCTCTGGCTCCTGCTGTCTCTATTCAGGTAGGGATTGCCACATGCCCGGGGGCCACCGCTAAGGTGTCCAGCCTGAAGGGAAAGGAAGCTGAGTGCAGCCCCTGCCCTCCTAGTTCAGACCTCTGCTCCCCTCGGCCCTCAGCCTCAGGCTGGAGGGGTGTCCCCTCCTCAGAGGCCCCAGGAAGCAGGGACAGTGGGAGTACAAGCACGGAGCCCCAGCGGGAGCAGGGTGGGAAACGGGGCTGCCCTTGGCCTCTGGGGTGGGGACAATGGGGACGGCAGGAGGTCTGTTGAGGTGGACAGTGCTTGTCACCCACAGGGTCATCCTGAGGCCGGCCAGGCCCTAAGTTGGCATCACAGAACCCTAGGAAGAAAGAAGTCATGTATGCAGAAAGTCAACGGGACAGAACGAGGCATCTTGTTAGCAAGGTCTGAGGGGTCTTGGAGAACAGAGACCCCGCCACACTCTGCCTTTATCCCAGGCTTCTCCAGGTGTTCATTTCTGGAGAGACCCCACATTTTAGGTAGTGAAGAAAGGGGCAAGCATCTCCGGAAAACTCACAGGGCACCCACGGACCCCAGAAAATTTCAGGGGGCCCATCTTGGGGGATCGCATTCTTTTACTTAATTTTATTTTGTTTGGGGGAGTTCCAGGCAGACTTCAGGCTTACTCCTAACAGAGCTTGGGGGACCCGATGGGATGCCAGGGCTTGAACCCCAGTCGGCTGCAGGCCAGGCAAATACCCTCCTCACAGTCCTGTAGCTCAGCCTCACTGGGGAGCCTTGTACAAGGCCTCTCGCAGAACCAAGGGCCGTGCATGCTGGGACAGAGGTGGGCGGGAAGGAGAATACATACCCACTACATCTGGGTGTGTCCCCGTCACTGGCCCTGGACAACCCTGGGTCATGCTCACTGCTGGGAAGCTGCCCCTCCCCCCCAGGAATGTGCGCACAAGTGCACACACACACACAAACACACACACACACAGTCTCTCTCTCCCTCTCCCTCTTCCTCTCCCTCTTCCTCTCTCTCTCTCTCTCTCTCTCTCTCTCTCTCTCTCTCTCTCTCTCTCTCTCTCATCTCCACTTCGGGAAACAGGGACCTGGCCTTTCTGTGGGAGCAGCTTTCCAACTATTGTCTCCTTGGCCCCAGCCCTGAGCACTCCAGGGGTTTGTCTGCAGTGCTGGTTTGGTCTGTTGCTTGGTTTTGGTTTGGGGCCACACCTGGCCACAGCAGAGCTCCGGGCTGATCTGAGCTCAGGGTTCACTCCTGACTGGACTCGGGACTATATGGGATGTGGGGGATCAAATGGTCGCTTCGTCCCCAGAGCACTGTAGCCAGGGGCTGTTTCCTAGAGAGCGGGAAGTGGGAGTAGATCAGTCCTTGTCGGGACACGGCTCCGAAAGCAGGGCTCAGGATGCCCATGGTGGGTGGGGGAAGGGCTTGCATTCTGGCATTCTGTTTCCTCTTTCCTTTTCTTCTTTTATTTGGGGGGTGCCACACCCAGAGATGCTCAGGGCTGACTCCTGGCTCTCACTCAGGAATCACTCCTGGAGTTGCCCGGGGTTACCTGATGGGGTGCCAGGGATCGAACCCGGGTCAGCCATGTGCAAGGTCAGCACCCTCCTCGCTGTCCTGTTACTCTGCCCTGCCCTCACCCGTTTCCTCTCTCCATCCTCATCCGTGTGGCTGCTTCCGTCTGGACAATGCGCCAATCTATCCAGACCCTTTCTCCAGCCAGATGCCTGGTGCTGTGCCACCAGCATACAAGGACTCTGGGGCCCCAGGGGACCTTCAGTGGCAAGATGGAGGTGGGAGGGAACCTGCCAGCAACAGTGGGCATAGCCCTACAGCCCGGCCCTACTTCCAGAGGCTGCAGCTCCAGTCTTGATGCCTGCCTGCCTGCCTGCCTGCCTGCCCTTGCCCCCAAATCTCTTGATGAGTTCATTTGCACAGGAAACGGCTCGAGGGCCTTGGTTAGGCGGTGGCCACTTAGCTGCCCCTGGTGCTGTGCCATACCTTTGCCAACACTGATGTATGCCTTCCCTCACCCACGCTGGGAGGCAGGGATCAGCCTTGCCTTCCTCTTGCCTTTGTGGAAACAGACCCGGAGTGGGGAGTGGGGTGGGGTGGGGTGAGGGGACAGCTGTGTCTGGAACCGAAGTTGAAAATCAAGGGGTCCAGGGGCTTGAGCAATAGCACAGCACAGCGGGTAGGGCATTTGCCTTGCATGTGGCTGACCCTGGTTCGATTCCCAGCATCCCATATGTTCCCCCAAGCACCGCCAGGAGTAATTTCTGAATGCAAAGCCAGGAGTTACCACTGTGTATCGCCAGATGTGACCCAAAAAGCAAAAAAGCAAAAAGAAAGAAAGAAAGAAAGAAAGAAAGAAAGAAAGAAAACCGAGGGGTCCGATGAAGATGATGGGTTGGGGACTCCAAGTCCAGCCCTGTGGCCCCATATTTTGATGCGGAATGACCCCTTAGCCTCCTACCAGAACTGGCTGAGTTGGGGTGACCCCAGGGTTGAGTGGGACTCATATACACCAGATTCGTGCCCCCACTTCAGCTCCTTTCTGCTGACAGGGCCCGGCCCTCAGGAAGGATTTGTTTTCTTTTGGGGTTCTGCCGGTAATTCTGTGGATGGGGTCAGGGAGCCAGCCCAGCTCACTCGTCCCAACTCTCCAGGTAGACCCCCTCTTTAGGCCTCTGGCCCGAGCCCCGCATAGGAAAGCCAGCTTCCTTCTCCTCCCGACTGTCATTGTTCCTTCACAGACAACAATCCACCACCACTTCCTGTGCTTAATCGACACTATTCACAGCACATCCCCCCAACCGCTCGTCACCAAAGGAGTTGGAAAGGCCAGAATAAATCCTGGGCATGTGGGTTTCTGCTCAGTACCCTGGGCGGTCTGCATGGTAGAGCCAGTCTGGGTGTCTGTGGCTGTGACAGGGAGAATCCCAGCTCAGTCACCCTCAGGCAGGGAGCGTGAGGGGAACACATGAGGACTAGAATCCTTGTGTGGACCACGTGGGCCGCCACTAATCTCTCCTTTTTATACTGGGCATGATTTCGTCTCCCAAGGAAGCCAGATGGGGCAGGTTTGTCGGTTGGCATGCACGTGCCGGGCACAATAAGAACACTGGAAAGTCCTAAAGATGCCACCACCCAAAAGAGTGATCTGAAACCATGAATTTATTTTTTTTTTTAAATTTTCTTTAACTCAGAAAACTTTATTATCCTCTTCTATTGATAGCATTGAAATCTGGTAATATTGTATTGATTCATTCTTATGTCTATTTCTGTGTTGGGTTATACTGTATTTGAAGCAAGGATGGATGATTTTGCGTGCACTTTCCCTTGGCATGTAGCAAGGGCTTTGGATCTCTTTTGAGATTTATCGGTGGGTCTCTGAAATAAGGCCAATTAAAGAGCTTGTATAGCTGATCCAGAGGCAGTTTGTGGGCCTGGCTCCCACGTATCTAACTTTTGGGGCTTGAATTTCTTGGTAAGCTTGGTACCGAGTTTTTGGGGCCCGGCCAAAGGCACAGCAGCAATTTGGGGGTGTCAGGAAACCTGAAGGCACCATTAGGCTTCTGATGCACTGGCCTCACAGGTACAGAAGGACCTGTTGGCAGCATTATACCCCCAAAACCGTGGATTTAGGGAGAATGTCAGGATTCAGAATCCGTGCAGATTTGTACCTGTTGAATTTCTATACACAGAGGTAGTGAAAATGAATAGATGGCCCCTTGTCATAGGTTATAAAAGAAAAGGAGACAGTAGCTTTTCTGTTTGAAGGTGCTGCCGTGGGGGTCTATTCCTGGGCATCACTGCAATGAGGAAGGATCTAGGGTGACTGGCTGTGTGCTGACGGCAACAGAGGGGAAAAACCATACTCTGAAGATGAGGAGACACAACTGAGAAGTAGACACAAAGTAGCAGAACAGAGGGTGGGGCAGAGCCATAGCAGAGCTTATGTTGCACACAACCAACCCGGGTTCGACTCCGGGAGTGTGGTATTGTGGGATCATCTTGAATTTCCATATTGATTGCTTTCTGATTCGGGGGACACACCTGGCAGTGCTCAAGGCTTCCTCCTGGCTCTGCACTCAGGGATCATTCCTGGCCGATGCTTGATTGGACCATAGGGGATGCTGGGGATTGAACCAGGGTCAGCGGCATGCAAGGCAAGTGCCCTCCCTGCAATGCTCAGGGGTTACTCCTGGCTCTGCACTCAGGAATTACTCCTGGCAGTGCTTGGGGGATCCTATGGGATGCTGGGAATCGAACCCGGGTCGGCCGCATGCAAGGCAAATGACCTACCCGCTGTGCTATCGCTCCAGCCCCGTCATTTTTATTTTTTAAGGAGACTCCGCACTGCTTTCTCTAAAGGCTGCTCGATTTACATTCCAGCCGCTGATGCACCTTTTCTCCTCGTCCTACCTGTGCTGTTCCCACTCTGATCATGCCGCTAGAGATCTTCACAATAGTTTAGGGTGATTGCCTCTGTGCTTGGGGCTCTGCTAGTCCGAGACGGGAGCACAACCGTCTTTAAATTTGTGAACCATCTATGTTGGGGGGGGAGGGGGGATGTCTGGTTCAGCCCTCTACCCCTTGGGGGATGGTATTACAAAGTTGGGCAATTTTTTTTTCTGATATTTTGGGACTGGCCCTCACAGCTGCTTGAGGGTACAGACCCTTGCTCGGTCCCTTTGCTTTTGTCGCTGTTTTCCCTCCCTGAAGCATTGCTTCCTCTGGTGACCATGCGAGTCTTTGTTCCTGCTCCTCTTTACTTTGCCAACTTAGCCCACAGATTGGAGCCTCCGGATAGCTCAAGGAGTTCTTGTCCTGGGGTGTAGTATCTGGTTCCTCTGATGATGCTTCTAGATAGATCCAAATTCTTAATTCGATTTCAGTTTAGATGGTATTAGATACTGTGTGCGCTCTCTCTCTCTCTCTCTCTCTCTCTCTCTCTCTCTCTCTCTCTCTCTCTCTCTCCATGTCTCTGTGTCTCCCTCCCCGCCCATCTCTCTCATTCTCGTTTCCCAGCACCATTTGTTGAAGAGACATTCCTTTCTCCCCTCTGTAGGGCCTGGCTCTTTGTCATAGGGATGTGGATTTCTTTCTGGAACTCTCTACCCTGGGCTGTTGGTTCCTATGCTGCCTTGGTGGCGGGCACATTTTCCTTACCATGCCTTTGTAATACCGTTCGAATCTGAGGGAAGTGATTTATATAGCTTCTCTCCAGATAGCTTTGGCCATTCAAGTTTTCTGTGGTCCTGTTCAGACTTTAGAACGGTTTGCCTTGAAGAATGCCATGGGGAGGCCTTTTGGCAGAGAAGCACAGAGATTGTTTCAGGTGAAAGTGGCGCTTTGTTAATGTTCATTTTCAGCCCCCCCCCCCCCCCCCCCAGAGCTCCTGTTGACTGTCTGTTGGTTCTACACCCTGTGATGCTCAGGGCTTATGCTCCAGGATGTAGCCTGGAACACTGCCAGGCATGGTCTTGAAACCAAAGTCCGTAAATATGGAAATTCCATATGATCCCTTAATACCACTCCCCGGCTGTTATATGAACGATGCCATCACATCGTTTCAGAGAGATATTTGGACCCCATACTCCCAGCAGCGTCCTTTATACTCCCCAAGCCATGGAATCATGCAAAACGCCCCCAGGAGATAGCAGAGCAGGAACTGTCGCCTTCTCCTTAGCAGAAGAGCACCCTGTCTGTCAGAGCTGCCCCTCTGAGTGTGAAACTTCTGTCCCCTGGGAGAGAACAGAAGGATCTGGAGGTGCTCATACCACGTGGAAGAAGGATGTGAAAGTTACTGGATAGTTCCACTCACGGGAAATATGTTTAACTAAGACTGGCAAAAAAAAAAAAAGCAACAAAACAAATTATCAGACCCTTCCCCAGCTTCGAGCAGTGCTGAGGAGGACAGGGGGCTGAGAGAAAGGAGTTGAGGATTGATTTGGTTTTTTACCGAAAGTGAGCCGCGGGGTGGGGTTCTGTCTGTAAATTCGGTACTATCGTCAATTAATTGTCAGTCGGGAAATCGGGGCTGGAGTAATAGTACGGCAGGGAGGGCACTTGCTTTGCACGTGGCCAACCCGGGTTCGGGCATCCCTAGGTCCCCCAAGTACTGCCAGGAGTGATCCCTGAGCACAGAGCTAGGAGGAGCCCTAGAGCCCTGCCAGGTGTGTCCCCTCCCCCCCAAAGTAATTAATTAAAACATAATAGAAAGATGGGAATGATAATGAAAGAGAAACTTGTGTCCCTTCTGCAGGCCCCTGGCCTCTGTTCGACTGGCCCTGGGTCACCATGTGATTAAGTTCCTCTCTGTACTGAACTGATTCAGACTCTTCACTGAAGCAGCAGCACTCGTCCTGTTTGTCCCCATGGACATCTGTCTGCACTGTCTGCCTCTCCTTCTCTGCTGCCAGCCCGGTCCCAGGGCAAGGGCTGCTGTCACCCCAAAGTTTGGGCTCCACCGAGCCGTCCACTGAGGTCCATGCCAGGAAGGCAGTCACCCTTCTGACTGCTCCTCCTGATGTTCCCCAGGGCCAGCAAGCAAGGCAGCCACGAATCAGCCTGGCGGAAGGAACACAGCCCCCACACACGCGCGCTCACACACACACACACACACACACACAAATACACACACACAGAGTCAGCCCCACCCTGGGTAAATTCCTCCATGCTCCGAGGCTCTGGGGCCATGCTAGCCAATGTGACAAGGTCCCCAAGGCAGCCTGTGGGTGGGTGGGCAGCCTTTGGATCTGCCTCTGGGTTCTGCTTCTGTGAAGGCTTGGGCTGGTACCTGTGGGGAGGCTGTGAGGGGGGTTGGAGAGGAAATTTCCTTCCTTCTTCGCTGGATGAACAATCAAATTAACCCCAGACAGATCTGCAGGAGCAAAGAACAAATTTGATTATAGGCAAATGGAGAATCTGCATGAGGTGGGGTCTATGGGGCCATGGGGTGGGTATTGGGTGGCGGGGCAGGATGGGGGGTCTCTAACCTGCCCGTCAGAATGGCTGGTCTGCGGGTTCAAGCAGGAGAGGGGACCAGAGAGGCCTGATGCCCCGAGGCAGGTGTTTGACCCAATGCCAGAATGGGTTTCCCCCAGAGAAAGGTGACATATGGACAGAGTCCCAGTTCTGGGTGACCCCAGTTTCCTGCTTGTTGGGGCTCTCACAAACCCGTGTCACCTCCAGGTTGGAATGATGCGTGCGTTGATGTTCCACATTTGGGGCCCGTGTCCTTTGTCAGTGTCTGTGTGGCCCCGGGTGAGAGCAGGTGGGGCCGCTCCGCCTCCTTCCTCACGCGCTCCAATCCCCAATGTGGCTCTGGGCCTGGACCCCAGCAGAAGGGGGGCCGTAGTCATGTGGGAAACCCACCCACGCCGAGTCCAGGTGGGCCCTTCCCGGGGGGGGGGGGGGGAGAAAAATTCTTAAGAGTCCAGTGAGAAATTCTTGCCTTTAAAAGGACATGACTTTAGCCTAGGAAGTGGGTTATTTAGAGGCATCTGCCCTCTCTCTCTCTCTCTCTCTCTCTCTCTCTCTCTCTCTCTCTCTCTTTCTCTCTCTCTCTCTCTCTCTCTCTCTCTCCCCCTCCTGCTCACTCTCTCTAGCTCCCTCTTCCTTCCCCTCCCCCCACACCCGTATTATTTTTAGCCCCCTGGTGCGGTATGTGGCCTGGATGGAACAGTAGCCCAGTCTGTCCTGCTGGCATCCACATGTTGGGGTAGAACCACCAGCAAAACCCTCAGGAAAGGGGGAGACCCAGTTGGCAGAGGGGGCTTCGGGTCACTGGCTCTCAGACAGCAGAAGTTCCAAGCGAACAGAGGGGAGGGTCAAGGGCTTTGCTCAGAAGTCGGTTTCCACCTTTTTACCAAGGCGAGGAGACGAGACACAATAAACACCTGCGTGCCCCCGACTCCCCGACCCACACCCACCCATGCCCCACCATCAGCTGCTCCATCAATCTGGGCAGGTGGAGTGGAGCAAGACTGAAGGGGCGGCGGATGGGGAGGACACTTGGCGACTGAGGGTTCCCCCCCTAGAGCGGCACCTCGGGGGGGGGGCAGCGGCCGGGAAGGCTGAGGGGGATCTTCGCTCCAGGTCCCGAAGGTGGGGGCTGGGTCGCTCGCGCCTTTCCTGGTTTACTCCTGGGCAGCCTTTGTGGATACCCTCCTCCCCACCAGCACCTAGTCCTGGGGTTCCTGTCCACTGGCATCTCTGTACCCTCCGTTTTCTAGCTGTCCCCGTGGCCGTGCCCCGTGCCACACCGGGCAGGCAGGGGGCTTCTCCGGGCTGCCCGTGCCAGGAGTGGCCGTCAACCCTGTCAAGTTGCCATGTCTGTGTGATTCATCAGCTGAGAAGCTAAGACTTCCGAGGGGGTGGGTGGTGGAAAATGGGGTGTGGAGCGGAGATGCTCAGTCAGTTAATGGGGTCGATGGACTGGTTGGCACCAACTGTTCACTTGTTGGCACCGACTGTTTGCCAGGAACAAACAGAAGGAAGTGGCCAGCCGCCCCCCCCCCCCAACACACACACACATGCACGCATGCGCACACACAGTGCTGGAAGTGAAGGTGACCAGCACGGAGCATGGGGCTGTGGTGCTCGCTCCTGTCCTGGGGGGAAGGCCCAGAGGAACACCAGCCAGGGGAACGCCCATGGTGGCTCACAGACCTCCATTTCCTCCTCTGCAAAATGGGTTGGCAGGACCAGCCACATCAGAGGGGACCCCCACGGGTCAGCTCCATTCAGGCCCTGTGAAGCAGACACAGGTGGGAGTGGGTCTGGGTTCTCCCTGGGCCGGCAGGGCTCGTCCCCAGCCTCCTCCAGGCGAGCTCACGGTCAGCCGCCGAGTCACCTCCTGGCCCGCAAGGGCACAGAGCCCTCAAGAGCCACCCCCGGCTGCCGTCCCCGATTTGCTTTTGCTGACTTGGAAGCGGAGAGAGAAGGGAAGAGAAGGCCACACTCGGGGTGGGGGCGAGGGGAGGGGACAGGAGGGGGAGCCAGGGGGTGCTGTTGTACCCCCCAGGGGAGATGCCCTTGGCCACACTCCCATTTTCCCAACTAGTCTCCCCCAGATGACAACAGCTTCAGGAAAACCCCTGGCGGGGAAGAGGACGCAACCGTGGCCTTTTCAGGAACCTTTCAAAACCAAGTCCCGCGTTGCCAGGAGCAGGGCCGGTCCCCAAGGGTTCTTGTTGGCTCAGGAACGGGAGTGACTTGGGCTTTGCTGGTGGAGCCCTGGGATCCCGATGCCTACGGGTCATGCCCAGACGCCCATGACCCTGGGTGGGCTTGAAGTCAAAGCCTGACCCAGCTGCGCCACCCACCCCTCCCCCACCAAAAAAATAAAAAAGCAGAAAAAACAAACTGCCAGTTGCTGAGGAAAAAAAACAAAACAGAACAGAACGAAGTATGCCGGCTGGGGAGGGCATGCTCTTAAGTCAAGAGTTTAGCGAAATGCCAGGCTGTTGCAGTAAATGGCATTTCTTCTGGGCAGGCGCCCGGGGCTTTCAGGAGGAAAATGTTTATTTGAAAACTCCCCACTGACTATTGTGCCTCTGGCTGGGGCAAGAGAGGGACCTGTTCCAGCTCAGAGGGTGTCCAGCTCAGGATTTGTTCCTGGCCCTGGCAGGCAGGTGATGGATGGGTGATGGGTGGGAGCACATAGCAACTTCATGGGAGCCCTCACCTACCCCTTTCAAAAATCGGTAGTTTTGCAGGGGCTGGAGCCTTTGTGCAGCGGGTAGGACGATTGCCTTGCACGCGGCCAACCCGGGTTCGACTCCCAGCATCCCATATGGTTCCCTGAGCACCGCCAGGAGTAATTCCTGAGTGCATGAGCCAGGAGTAACCCCTGTGCATCGCTGGGTGTGAACCAAAAAAGAACAAAAAAAAAAAATCGGTAGTTTTTCTCCCAAAGCAGATGTTTCCCAGAGCGATTGGCCCTCCCCTTCGAGGGGTGCTGGAATGGTGGGGGGCAGTGGGAGCCTTGAGTATAATTGAGGGGGTTCCTGTTTGTTCACATCTACTAGATTTTCTAGAGGACTATTTTTCTCTGGCTGAAAGCGAATCACTCGGGTTTCTAATCCATCTCCACATTGATGGATGAAAATGGGTCCCACTATCCTTTCCCTCTAAAGGCAGGAGGGTGTTTCCATGAAATGTTTCCCAGGGGGGCCAAAGTGACAGGACAGCACAGAGGGCGTTGGCCTTGCACGCGGCTCCCGGCCTTGATGCCCGGCATCCCGTAGGGTTCCCCAAGCACTGCCAGGAGTCAGCCCTGAGCACCCACGAGTATAGCCCAGAGCCCAGCCAGTGAACAAGCCAGAAGCAAAGCTGCCGCCTCCCTAGCCCAGCGGCTCAACCCGCCACGCACGGCCCCTCACACGTCTACCGCTCATGGCTGCTTCTGTGCTGATTTTGACCACGTCCTCTCGCCTATCTCGTCACTGTGAGTCCCAAAGGAATTGTCATTGATTTTTTTTTAAGTGAATCACCATGAGATCTGTAACTGTGCACTTACGGACTTGGTCATGGTTGGGTTTCAATCATCCAGTGCTCAACACCTGTGTCCCCTAGAGCATGTTTCCCGCCACCAGGGTCCCCAGTTTCCCTCACGCCCTCTGTAACAGACACTTTCCTTCTCTGTCTCTGTCTCTCTGTCTGACTCTCTGTCTGTCTGTCCCTCTCCCTCCCCACATTTTCGCCTTTTAGATACAGTGGTTCGCAGCAGTCACTGAGAGGTTATCATGTATGTCCCTTTATCCTTTCAACACTCAGCTCGTGTCCAGAACCATCATTTCCAACTATCATTGTTGTGGCTGTCCTTTCTCTGTCCTAACTGCCCTCTGTGCCCCCCACCTTGTGGCTGGCTTCCCCCCCACCACCTGGGACCAGTCCCCCTGCCATGGTTCTGGTATCTGTGGGTCTCTGATCTGGATGCCAGCTGTGCCCTAGTTCCAGCCCCCAGCCCAGTCCTGCTGTTGATTCTGTGCAGTTCTGTCGTCTCAGACCCCCCCACACCTCCAGGAGGAGCTCACCGGGCATTTGCAGAAGCTGCCTTGGCCCTGGCCTATTTTCTTGAGCTTCACCTTTGGTGTGGTTGGGGATGGGGGTGGGTATTTGCAGATCAGCCTTCAGCCTTGGGGTGTCCCACCCTTGAGTATTCTGAGGCTGGAAGCATCTGGAAGGAGGCTGACAGCTCAGCAGGGGGCTGCGCACTGTGCTTTGGGGCCTGGAGTCCCCTCCAGCTTAGCCTCAGGGGTTCAGTGCTCAGACTGTGACATCCGGAGCAGTGGGGAGTGGGACTTGGGACCTGCCCCTGCAAAGCAACACTCCAGCTGTTTGAGCCCTCTCCTGGTCCAGCGCTGACCACCTGGGGGGGTCACTCTGCACACAGCGGGTGAACTGCAGCTTTGGCGGAGCAGCATGCTGTGCTCAGTGCTGAGTGTTCAGTGCTTGGTGATGAGCATCCTATGATCCGTGATCAGTGCTCGGTAATGAGTGCTCTGTGCAACGTACTTAGGGATCAGTGCTCAGTGCACTGTGTTTGGTGCTGTGCTTGCTGCTGTGTGCTCGGGGAGCTGTGCTGTGCTGAGTGATTTGTAAGGAGTGCACTGTGTGTGTGTGTTCGTGCTCCGTTCTGTGTTTTGTGGTTTTTGCTCTCTTATCTGAGCTCTGTGCTCTCCGGGCTCCAGGCTCTGTGCTCAATGTTCTCTGTTCTCGTCTCTCCTCTGGTTTCTCTGCTCCGGTCTCTGCTCTGGTCTCTGCTTTGGTTTCTCTGCTCTGGGCTCTGCTTTGGTTTCTCTGCTCTGGGCTCTGCTCTGGGCTCTGGGTGCTGGGCTCTGCTCTGGGCTCTGGGTGCTGGGCTCTGCTCTGGGCTCTGGGTGCTGGGCTCTGCTCTGGGCTCTGGGTGCTGGGCTCTGCTCTGGGCTCTGGGTGCTGGGCTCTGCTCTGAGCTCTGCTCTTGGCTTTGCTCTGCGCTCTGGGCTCTGGGCTCTGCTCTGAGAGCTTTCCACCTGCTTTGTGCAGGGTTGCTGCATTGTGAGAGCTGCCCCAGGGAGCACCATCAGTCCCTTTGCTCGATCCTTCCCCACAGCCATGTTTGGTAAAGACTTGGCTCCTGAGGGACCCAGAAGCCCAGATCTGCTTGACTCCAAGATATACACAGGCTCTCCCTGGCGGCTGGGATCTTTGTGTGCTCTGGAAGCTTTAGTCCTGGTGACCCTGCGCCCTCTGGGAGGCAGGAACCAGGCTGCGGGCTACCCCCACCCCAGGCCAGAGCTCTCCTGGACTGCCCCCTTCCACACCCCGCAGAGATGCCCTTGCAGGAGGCCCTGAGGTCTCTGTCCAGAAGCTGCCCTGACCAGCCATTTCCTTCCTCCCTGCAAAGGGCGGAGCTCGGGGCAGCTGGCAGAGCCTGTGGGACCTGGGGGTGGGGAGACTTTACAGAAGCCTCACAGTCTAGGGCCCGGAAGGCCAGAGTGGGTGGGGGGCCCCAGGGTGGGGCCAACCTGGCTCAGGGAGTAGAATGTGGGACCCGGGACCCGTGGCATGGGAGGAATGCCCCTTCACCCCTCCGTTCCCAGATTTCTCTGCAGCTCTTTCCTGAGACGTTTCTCTTCTTTTCTGTCTGTTAGTGTTGTCTAAGCAGGCCACCGGGTGCATTCTCAGGGTTATGCTTCATTTCTGTGTCTTCTTCCAGCCTGTGGCCCCAAAGCTCTTTTGGATCAGAAAGTTGTGGGGCGGGGCTGGAGTGATAGCACAGCGGGTACGTTGTTTGCCTTGCACGCGGCTGACCCGGGTTCGATTCCCAGCATCCCATATGGTCCCCTGAGCACTACCCGGGATAATTCCTGAGTGCAGAGCCAGGAGTGCAGAGCCAGTGACCGCTGTGCATTGCCGGGTGTGACAAAATAAATAAATAAATTTGAAAAAAAGAAAGTTGTGGGGCTTCCGAAGGCCTCCATCCCACTGGCTTCCCCCCTCAACTCCCACTTTGCCAAGCACTGCTTAGTCCCCACCCTGACTCAGCCAGACCCTCCATTAACCCCCTCAGCCCTGCCCGCTGCTCGTGTTGTGATGGGGGGGGTAAGGTACATGCAGTGCTGGGCCCCCCACATGGGGGTGCTGCAGGGCTCACAGGGGCTTACCCACTGGCTTACACACCTGACAGTGCTCGCGAGGTGTCTGGGAGAGCTCCCGGGGATTGGGGGTGGCATGTGAGGAGATGCAGGGATCAAACTCAGGACTCCCCATTTCAAGGCTGGTGCTCGAGTGTCTGAGCCTTCCCAGCTCCAGGGCCTTCGTTGTCCCATCCGGGACATTTGGTCGCCATCCCCACCCTTTCTCGGTGCCTTCCATCATCTTGTTCTCAGGTCCAGGACTGTCCCCCAGGTCCTGCCGGGCAGTGCGGGGAGGCAGACCCTCATGGTCCCTTCCCCGTCCTCACTGGCTGCCCCGTGCCCATCCCCAGCATATGCCCCCCATACCCGCTCCGACTCACCTTCTGCCACCCCCGGCTGCACCCTGACAGGGGTGACGGGGGCGTGTCCTCCCCACCCCAGCCCAGTCTGCTGCTGCATTTCTGGGAGTAGGGGACCCCTGCAGCGCGCTCCGCCCGGAGCAACAGCTCTGGCTGTGTTCGCTCTATTCTTCCTTGGAAGGCAGCCAGGAATGGGGAGGGGCGGGGCAAGCACCCGTGCAGCATGGGGGTACCGTTCAGAATCAGGGGTGGGAGGTTCTGACCAGCCCCAGGCCACCCCAGCCTCCCAGGGCACCTCCTCGCCTGTCCCTGCCCTTCCTGCAGCCCCCTCACTCTGCCTACAGGACCCAGTGCCCCCCTCAGCAGGCACAGGGTTCTGAGTGCCCGCCCTGGGGGTACCACCTCTCTTTCCTAAGGAATTTGCATGTTTTAATTAAAAGCTTATGCCAGGAGCGAATTCTGCGCATTTATTATGCAGATTTTCAAGAGTCTCATCTTGGGGTGCTAGTGGGGACAGCTTGGGGGGGGGGGAGTCTGAGGCATTGTGTGTGGGGGGGACAATCAGGCTGCAGCTAGATCTTTCCAATTTAGATGGGTGCTCAGAGGGTGGGCTGGAGCGATAGCACAGAGGGTAGGGCGTTTGCTTTAGCACGTGGCCGACCCGGGTTCGAGTCCCCCACCCCTCTCGGAGAACCTGGCAAGCTACCAAGAGTATCTTGCCTGCACGGCAGAGCCTGGCAAGCTCCCCGTGGCGTATTCGATGTGCCAAAAACCGTAACAACAAGTCTCACAATGGAGACGTTACTGGTGCCCGCTCAAGCAAATCGAGGAACAGTGGGAGGACAGTGCAATGACAGTGCTCAGAGGGTACCAGGGAGGAGACGCTGGCCTGTGGCACGAGTTGTCAGCCATGTCCATCCTACAGTGTGCAACTGTGTGGGAGTGTGGACAAAATTTGGTAGGGGCAGACAGCGTGCCGGGGCAGGGCGCAGGGCTCTGTGTGGGGCCATCCTGCAGGGTCACTGGAGTGCCCCGGCAGCAAGCACTCAGCCCAGCCCTTCCTCCAGTCATTGGAAGTTCAATTCAAAACTAGGGACACTTGGCCCAAGTTCTCCTCCAAATACCTCAGGACAAGGGACGTGGGGTTTCCAATGGAAACGGCCCCTGGGAAGGCCTAGGAGAGAGGGTGGAGCTGGGCTGTGAGCAGGCCTCGTCCTGGGGGCCTTCCCAGGCAGGCAGGAAGGACATGGCTGGTGGTAGAGGTGCTGAGTGGACAGGAGGGTCTGCTGCGGCCTGTGGTAGCCAATGATCCCAACACCATCTCCTGGACTTGCTGGTGGCCATGCCTGAGGACCCTGGGGTACGGGGCTGCGGCAGGGTCCAGGGTGGGGTGTGGCAGACCCTGTTCATGGAGCTGATCCAGGTGCCCGCCCCCCGCCAGGACCCTGAGCACTGCAGAGGTCTCCACGCCAGGGCATTGGTTCGGGGGCAGCTGTGTCACCCCTGCGGGGTTTGGGCGATTTGAGAAGGGTGAGTCTGCTCAGGCTCATTCTAGGGAGGTTGAGGCACATGGTAGCCCACTGCTGAGGGCCGCAGAACTTCCCTCCCCTGGCAGGCGGGAGGACAGATCCCGGGGTCCCCCACTGTGGACAGGGGCCCACGGGCCAAGTAAGGGTGTAAGAGTCCCAGGATGACTTCCAGAGGAAGAGGGGGCAGGCTGGGCTCCGACACCAGCACTGGATGCTGCCTGCCCCCTGCCTCTGGCCCGCCAGCGACCCCAGGCGGGAGAGGTGTGGGTGTGAGAGGCAGCCGGCACTGAGGCCAGGCCTGGGCTATTTGTGGGCCAGCGCTGCCCTCTAGTGGACAAAGAGCCACATCAGCCAGGAGGCCCCTCCGTGGTATATCCTGCCCTGTGCCCCCGTGAGCACTGCTTAGGAGTCCCACTCCCATAAACCGGGCAGTGGGGGGCCCAGATTTCTCAGCAGTCAGGAAGACACGAGGATCCCTGCCTAACATGTTCCCACAGAGCTTCCCGGTGGCTTCTCCCACCTGGAGCGGCCCTGTCCCTGGCCAGCCCATCTCCTAATCCCATCCTGGGTTTTTCGTCTTTTTGCAGGAATCCTGTTCACAATGTTGGTGTTCGGGCCAGCCTGCGGCTTCATCCTGGGCTCCTTCTGTACCAAGATCTATGTGGACGCCGTCTTCATCGACACAAGTAAGGATCGAGCCTTTCCTCCCTCAGACAGGGGCCCAATGCCCCCGAGCAGGCCTTGCCGTGACCCTCGGGGCCAGGAAGAAGCTGGGCTCTCTCCACGTGTTCAGACACGTCCATCGTGTCTACCCAAGGAAGGACTCCCACGGACACCAGTGGGCCAGAGTAGCACCACACATCTGTCTGAGCATGGGGCCCCCACCCTGCTCGGTTGGGAGTCCCCTGAGCTTGTGACCCCTCTCCCAGCAAGGAAGGACTGCAGTCATCTGGAGGGTACCAAGTTGGGGCCCAGTGGGCTCAGGAAGACCCACTTGGAATTGTTTGGTTTGGGTTTGGGGCCACACCCGGCAGTGCTCAGGGCTGACTCCTGGCTCTGCGCTCAGGGGTCACTCCTGACGGGGCTCGGCGGGGTGCAGGAGGTGCAAAGGGGATTGAGCCCCGGTCAGCTGCATGCAAGGCAAGAGCCCTGCCCATTGTACAATTTCTCTGGCCCTGACCTGAAATTCTTGCCATGGACCTTGTGGCAGGGCCACTGGAAATGCCACAGTCCTGTTCCAGCTCCTTCCGAGCACGGTGGAGGGGCAGGTGCTGTGACCGGGCTTGATGGGGCAGTGCTGATGCCCAAAGTCCTGTAGAAGGAGATATGAGGCGGCTGAGATGGGGTGTGGCTTGTTGGTGGGGGCGTGGCTTTGCTGGATGGGCGTGGTTTGGGCGTGGCCTTGTTGGTTGGGCGTGGCTTCTTGGGTTGGGCGGGCTTGAGGTGGGCGCGGCCTGACGGGATTGGGAGGAGTGGCTTGCCACCAGCTCCTGCCACTCAGGCTTCTGGGTACTGCCCATGCCCATGTGGGAATGTGACCCAGGCACTACTTGCTGGCTCTGGAAGCTTTTGCTCCAAAATGCTACCAGATGTTCTCATGGTTCACTGGCCACGGGCACTGCATGGCATGAGCAGATCCTGCAGACAGCTCACGTGCGTGGCCTTCTCCCCCCCGTCTGGAGCTGCTGTGCCCATGGGTCTTGGCCCCGGGGTGGGCAGCGGGAGAGACTGCAGACAAGATCGTACATGCTCTCGACCTGGTCACCCCCAACCCCCTCAGCAGGGTCTTTGCACAGGACTTCCTCCCCCGCCAGTGAATAATTCCTGAGTGAGGACGATGAGGGGTGCCTAGGGCCAGGTTCTGCCCCTCTGCATGGATGTGACTGGGGCAGGGGCCACTGAGGCCTCAGAAGTACCCCCACGAAATGGGCGCACCTCCAGCACCTGCCCAGCAGAGGCCGCTGTGACTTCACTTCCCCTCCCCCCACCCCCGCCCCACCAAACTGAGTTAGGGGTTAGCAGTGAGGTACCTGCCCGGTTCCTCCCATGAGGCCCATCTGCTCCAGAGGGTCAACAGGAAACACCATCCCCAGCCCTGGTTCTCAATCCGTCATCTCTCAACAGTGCTGAATGACTAATTCAGGCCCAGAGAAATACTCAGTTTTAAACCCAGCCAAGCCCTTGGTGCTTCTCCGCCTTGATCCCGCTGATACATTCACTCAGTGTCAGCCAGTGTCCAAATGGAGGGGACATGAGAATCCAATGGCACCTTTCTTCCTTCACAGTGCTGGGTCTGTTCATGGGGCAACTGGAAGGGGGGTGGGGGACACCGAGTCTGATGAGTTCATGGGGAGCACTGACCTTGGAGTCACGTGAGTAGGATGATGGCCCCATCAGATGGTGTCGGCCACCCATTCCCTGGACAGAGCCTGCTGTTTCTGCAGCTCCAGAAAGAGCAAAGGCAGGGACCCACCCACCCCCAGAGCAAGGGGGCTCCAGAAAGGGGCTGAGGGACTTTCAGCTGGTGGGTGGAGCCCGAAGGACACGCATGTTCTCAGAGCTGAGCTCCAGAGAGATGGAGGGTTGGGGGTGAGGGTCTCCTCGGGTCCTGGGCTCCTGAGCTTGTATTAGGGTGCGTGTGGGTTGTCCCATGTGAGCCCCTGAGTTCTGGTGCTGAAATCCTGCTCCCCAAACCGGGTGCTCTGGGTGGTGCCCCCGAGTGGCTGTGTAGACACTTCCTGCTTTCTCCCTCAAGTGTTTGGTGTTTGGGCCACACCAGGAGATGCTCATGGCTGACTCCTGGCTCTGCACTCAGGAATCACTCCTGGCAGGGCTCAGGGGACCCTGTGCGATGCCAGAGATCAAACCTAGGCTGGCCACGTGTAAGGCGAACGCCCTCCCCACTGTCCTTCCCCACCCCCGTTTTAGTTTAGCTCAGGGCAGACAGGCCTGCGTGTGGAGAGAGCCCTTCCCCTGCCCCACCCACTCACACCCCTCATCTACATCTCTCCTGGCAGGCAGCCTGGACATCACGCCAGACGACCCCCGCTGGATCGGAGCCTGGTGGGGCGGCTTTCTGCTCTGTGGGGCTCTGCTCTTCTTCTCGTCCCTCCTGATGTTCGGCTTCCCACAGTCCCTGCCCCTGCACCCTGACGCAGGCCTGGAGAGTGAGCAGGCCATGCTGCCCGAGAGGGACTACAAGCTCCCCAAGCCCAGCAACGGGGTCGTGAGGCACCCCCTGGAGCCCGACAGCACGGCCTCCTGCTTCCAGCAGCTGCGAGGTGAGGGCGCGTCCCACTGGGCAGGGCCTGGGAGTGGGAGTGAAGACCCCTGCTGGGAGGGGGGCCAATCGCATGCCCCAACCACCATGAGCTGCCTCATGGCCACAGCGGGGAGGTGGGGAGGTGTCCACAGGGGGAGCCAGAAGGTGATCCAGGATGCTTTGTCTCTTCACAAGATCAAAACAAAGACACACACAGACACATATAGATAGACAACACACACACACACACACAGATTCACAGACACAAATACAGATACAGATAGAAGACACATACAGATAGAAGTGACAGACTCAGTTACACAGATTCATACACAGATACATACAGATAAAGACAAGTACAGATACACACAGATACCCAGACACATAACAGATCCACAGATCCATACAGACCCAGATACATACAGATACACAGACATGCAGATAACACAAATTCATACACAGACACTCAGTGTCTACACAGATACAAAGACACACACAAAGACAGACTCAGGTATACAGACACACATAGATACATATGAGACACGCACACAGACACACACAGACACATCCAGATACACGCAGGGACACAGATGCATAGACACGCACACACACGCACAGATACACACAGAGTATGACACAGACAGACCCACAGACACACACACAGATAACGTTCCTGTGCTTGTGTGCATGGGCCCCCGCACACCCAGACAGCTCCCCTGCCGTCAGGTCAGGCTTCTTCAGGGCCCCAATGTCACATCCCGTCTGAGGTGCCTTTGGCCAGGGCAGCTCCTGTACCCCGGGATCTCCTTCCCGAGGACCGGAGTTGTCCACTGTGGCCCTCACCCGCCCTGTCCCCGAGTGATGGGGACGGCGGTCCTAGAGGGACGAGCAGAGGCTAAGACCCGAACTAGCCAGTGCTCTTTCCAAGGTGAGAACTTGGGGAGACTTGCTAGACTCCGGGGCCTCTTACCTGTCACGTTTGCTGCTTCTGCAGCTCCCAGCCCCTGAGTGCACCCCAACAGTTCAGCCTGGCCAGTTCAGGAGGGCAGAGGGTTCTGGTCAGTGGGGTTGGTGAGGAGGCAGTGTCCTGCAGGCAGCAGGACCATGCAGAAGCCCTTGGGGCCTGACCCCTGACCTGTGCCTACGAAGGCTGGCAGGGAGGAGGGATGGACGGTGGAGCAGGCCCTGCAGCCCAGGGGCTTCTGACCTCCAAGGGGATCCCGAGAGGGACCGTGATTAGATCTGGTCACCTCAGGGCCTCCTCGCCATTCCCCCAGCTGAGAACTTTCCAGAGGTCTTTGTTGCAAGGCTCCTCTGCCAGGGGGGTGCAGGGGTCAGGTGGGAATTGCTTTTTCTCCCCGGAGCGTGGGGAATATGAACCCCTTCTTACCTTTACCCTGGATTCAGTCCATTCCATTGCTGCTGGGTCAGTCCACATGCTGGGGTGGGGGAGGAGGGGGGATTGATCCAGCAAGACGCCGGTGTCCAGCTTCTTATTTTTTTTTTAATTTTTTGTTTTGCTTTTTGGGTCACACCCAGCGATGCACAGGGGTTACTCTTGGCTCTGCACTCAGGAATCACTCCTGGCGGTGCTCGGGGGACCATATGGGATGCTGGGAATTGAACCACTCCAGCCCCAGTGTCCAGCTTCTGGCAGACACTTATATCCCCTTCCCCTTGTCAGAAACAAGCCCCAACCCCCATTTTTTCAGTTTTTTTGGACAGGGGTGGTCACAGGCAGCCTCTTGCAGAACGCCTTAAGATAGGATGCAAGAGGGGCCGGAGCAATAGGACGGGGGGGAGGAGTTTGTCTTGCACGCGGCCGACCGGATTCATTCCCTGGCAGCTCATAAATTCCCCCAAGCACTGCCAAGAGTAATTCCTGAGCACAGAGCCGGGAGTCAGCCCTGAGCACTGCAGGGTGAGACCCCAAACAGAACCCCCAAGTCCCACTTCCGCTGCCATGGGTGGGAGCAGCGACACTCCCACGTGACTTGCGTCCTCAGGACTGGCACGTGCTGTCATCCCCACCCCCCAGACTTGGGGGTCGAGCTGGAGCATCACCAGACGTGCTCTCTGAGGAGGGAGACGCAGGCGTGGGGTGCCCCCCTGTCCCCACAGTGATCCCCAAGGTCACCAGCCACCTGCTGTCCAACCCGGTGTTCACGTGCATCGCGCTGGCCGCGTGCATGGAGATCGCGGTGGTGGCCGGCTTCGCCGCCTTCCTGGGCAAGTACCTGGAGCAGCAGTTTGACCTCACCACCTCGTCCGCCAACCAGCTGCTGGGTGAGCGGGACAGGGGCCTGGGGCGGGGGCGGGGGGACCCCGGGGAGCACTCCCAGGAGGCTCAGGAACACTCACGTGACACTTCCGCCCCTGCTTTGCCCGTAGGGATGACGGCCATCCCGTGCGCCTGCCTGGGCATCTTCCTGGGGGGCCTCCTGGTGAAGAAGTTCAGCCTGTCCGCCCTGGGCGCCATCCGCATGGCCATGCTGGTCAACCTGGTGTCCACAGCCTGTTACGTCTCCTTCCTCTTCCTGGGCTGTGACACGGGGCCTGTGGCCGGGGTGACCGTCCCCTATGGCAACGCGTGAGTGTAGGGTTGGGCCGTGGCGGGGGCAGGTGGTACCCTTGACCCTGGGAATGAGATGATTATGAAAGGGGGCTGGGGGGGTGGGGAGCAATAGCACAGAGGGGAGGGTGCTGGCCTGGCACACATCCAACTCAGGTTCCATCCCCAGCACCCCAGGAGTGATTCCTGAGCACAGAGCCATGAGTCAGCCCTGAGCACTACTGGGTGTGGCCCAAAAATCCAAGAGGAAAGGGAAAAAGAAAGAGAGAGAAGCACAAAATTTAGTCCACTGTCAAAGGCAGTGATTTTCAACTGCTCGGAACTCCTGTAGATCCCGATTCCCAGAATGTGGCCACCTCCCTGGAACCCCATGAGAGCAGAGAGGCCTGGGGTGTCCCAGGGGAGGGAGTCGGAGTGAGACGTGAAGGGCCAGAGGGGTCCATGGAGGGCCCGGAGCCCCTTCTCCATGCCTGACCCCATCCAGGTGCACAGGGCTGGTTAAACCAAGGGCATCAGGAGAAACTTGGGGTCTCTGGCACCCCTTATCCTGCCACACCCCTGCCCTGGGGCAGGAAGGGAGCCCCGGGACGCCCCAACCTGCGCTCACTCTCCTGCTCAGGGTCTGGGTGACCCGGTGGCCGGGCTGCTCCTTCCCTAGGGGGAGCTGAGCACTCACCAGCCCTGTGTCTCCTGTTCCAGCTCAGCGTCCAGCTCAGCCCTGGACCCCTACGCACCCTGCAACAAAAACTGTGAATGCCAGACAGACTCCTTCACCCCCGTGTGCGGCGCAGACGGCACCACCTACCTGTCCGCCTGCTTCGCCGGCTGCAACAGCACGGTACTGCGCCCCTCTCACCTCTCACTTCTGACCTCCCACCTCTCACCTGTGACCTCCAGCCGGGCTGCACTCCTCTGCACCTCCTCAGTGCTCTAGTCTCCAGCCTTTTCCACACCATCACACCCCTCCCCTTCGCAGCCCCTCTAATTGTCTCTTTCCCTGCATCAATGTACATTGCTGGGATTTCAGCTCTCTCCCCTCTCAGGTCGCTCTCGCAACAGACTTTGTGTGTGTGTGTGTGGGGGGGGGGGGGGCACCTGGGCCAGTCCGCCAGCTCCTACTCACCCGTCAAAACCCCTTGCAGATTGCCCTGCCCCTGAGAAATCCCTTTCCGCCTGTATCCCTGGGTCCTTGGCTCTGCCGTCTCAGTCCCACACAGGTCTCTCCTGGGGTGACTGTCTCAGGGTACTCGTGGAGATCTACTCATGGTGTCTGCCACCTGCACTGAGGAGCCTGCCTGCCGTCAGACATGATTCCCTAGAGTACAGGGGCAGGCAGGGGTAGGGCAGCTGCTGGCAAGTCTGCCTGGAGCTGAAACCGCGCCTTGTCCTGCCTCCTGCTTCCTCACAGTCAGTGTCTTTGGGGAGCAAAAGTGGCTTTGAAAAAAGAAAATCAATCATTTATTTTCATTTCTAAAGGCTCCATTTTTCTTGGCTTTTTTTTACATTGACATTCCTGGCTGGTTATTAACATTTTTTTATAGAGAGAAAATAAATCACCTTGGGGGTCGGGGGCAGGGAGTGCTTTGCGGAGGAACTGTTAATCCAAATGAGATGAAATAGCAATTTCTTTATGCGACCAGTAATGAATTTTTAAAAAGGACCATGAGAATGGTTCAAATAAAAACACCAGATATTGTTTTTCGTGACAATTTTCATTAATGTCTAAACCTCCCCCCATCAAAAAAAAAAAAGTCCTGTTATAAATCACTCTGGGCTGTTGTCCTATTACGGAATTAGACGGACTCAGGATCAGCATGAGCTTCCTGAGACCAAGCATGTTCCAGAACATTCTCTGACCAAAGCCTTTCTGTGAAGCTCGAGGTTCCTATTCCGACAAGGCTGAGGCTTACTTTGTCAGAGGCTCTGGGCTGACCAGGGACTAAATTATGGGTCACAGCTTCTCTCTTCGTGAGCCTTGGTTCCTTGCCCAGGGTCTAAGGAAGACACAAAGGCAATTTCTAGTTCCGAGCTCCTTGCTTTGAGGGGCTCCTGGTAACTCAGGGCTCTCCTGCTCTCTTCCTGACTCTGAGCATCCTGTGGGGCTCCACCTCGCCAATGCACTTCTGAGAACTTGGGGTCACCCCCCCTGCCTCTCTTGGGGCCCTAACACAGCCAGGAGTGAGCCCTGAGCACAGTCAGGAGTGAGCCCTGAGCACAGAGCCAGGAGTCAGCCCCGAGCATTGAGCCAGGAGTCAGCCCTGAGCACAGAGCCAGGAGTGAGCCCCGAGCATTGAGCCAGGAGTCAACCCTGAGCACAGAGCCAGGAGTGAGCCCCAAGCATTGAGCCAGGAGTCAGCCCTGAGCACAGAGCCAGGAGTGAGCCCTGAGCACACAGTCAGGAGTGAGCCCCGAGCACAGAGCCAGGAGTCAGCCCCGAGCACAGAGCCAGGAGTCATCCCTGAGCACAGAGCCAGGTATGGCCCCCGAACCCCCAAATATAAACCAAATATAAAAGAACCCCTAAAGCGCCCCCATTCACTGAGCCTGACTCCCGGGGCCCCACCGCGCCAATGGCTTCTGCTAACGTGGGGCTCAGGGTGTGCACCCAGGGGTTCCCTCTATTCACCCCCGCCCCTGACTTTCAGAACCTCACGGGCTGTGCGTGCCTCAGCGGCGTCCCACCAGAGAATGCCACCGTGGTGCCTGGGAAGTGCCCGAGCCCGGGGTGCCAGGAGGCATTCCTCATCTTCCTCTGCGTCATGTGTCTCTGTAGCATGATCGGGGCCATGGCCCAGACACCCTCCGTCATCATCCTCATCCGGTAAGCTGCGCCCTGCCTGCCCCTTGGTCCTGGCCACTTGCCTTCCCCTGGGACCAGCCTGGCCCCCGGCACGCAGCCTGCACCCTCCCCCAGGGACAACCTCCGCTGAACAGAAGGAGGCGCACGGGGGAGCAGAATGACGCCTCTGCGGTCCGCCCAGCCACGAATGCACCCGCACCACTTAGCGGAGAACGGGGCTTCTGGAGAGTGTGGCAGACAGAGGGAACTTGGGGGTTTCAGCCAGTCCTGGGGTGATTCTGTCTGTCCTTCCTTGAGGCCTTCCAAATCACCTTGTGTGCTCTAAATTTTTCTACCCTAAAGTGGCACCAGGCCTGTGTGGCACTCAGGTCCTGGGCAGCAGAAAGAAGAAAGTCCCCCTCCCGGCACCCTCCCCCTCATCCCTGCCTACCTGGGTGCCCTGGGGGAGGCACTTCCAGCCAGCCTCAGTTTCCCAGCGGTCCTGAGCCCAGGGATGCTCGGGAAATGCTGCTCCCCTGCAGACCATCACAACACCCTCATCCAGCTCTTCTCCCCACCCCTCCTCCTCTGGGACCCCAAGAAGTGGGCTGTGATTAAGGGGGAGAGTTCTTCAGCAGGAACGGGTTTGGACCCAGGACCACAGACAACCGTGGGGTGAAGGAATGCGGCACAGGGGAGAGGATCGAGGCCCAACTTGGGCTGTGGGCTGGAAACTTGGCGCCGACCATTGGGGGTGTCCTGCTGAAGGCCATAGCGGGTGGGGGGGGGTTGTCGATCTTCGGTAACTACCCCCTGCCAGCCAGGACCTGGCAAACGGGAGTTGCTGGCTCTCTCTGTCTCTGGGACAGGAGGAGTCAGGCTAAGGCTGGACCTGCTGGCACACTTGGGGTGCGGAAGCAGGCCAAGCTCCAGCCTCCAGCCCCAACCCCCCACCCCCAGCTTTCCAGATCTCTGTTACGGGCTGCCCCCGACACATACACTCCCCACCTGGAGGCTTGGCTCTCCCCATCACCCACGGGGCACCTGAGGCTCAGAGAGAAAGAGAGAGCCTTGAGGGCCTCACTCAACTCCTCAGGACAGGGGCCGGGTCTGGGCCGTGGGGGCGGGATGGAGGTCACCAAGTGTCCCCTCCTCTGCCCACAGGACCGTCAGCCCCGATCTCAAGTCCTACGCCCTGGGGGTGCTGTTCCTTCTCCTCCGGCTGCTCGGTATGTACCTGGCGGGTCCTTAGAGACGTGGTGAGTCCATCTGTCTGGGGGCTAAGGGGCTTCTTAGGCCCTGGGGAAGGCTCAGAAATGGGGGTGTCCAACTTCAGCACCAGTCCAAACTGGGCAGGCCAGCCCCCTCCTCCCCCACCCCACTGTTGCCCCGTGACCATGACCCTACCCACAGGCATGCACAGGGAAGGCCTGACAGCATCTGCCCCTGGGGTGAGGAGTGGGGTCCCAGAGCAGAGGGTCCCAGGGTGCCCAAAGGGGAAGGTGCGTGCTGCGTGGAGAGACCCCCGGGATCTGGCAGGCACAGAGCAGTGTCCTGTCCCCTGTCCCATTCGGTGCACACGGGAACCTGATGCACATGGGGTAGAGGCGGCTCAGCGGGAATCCACATAGGCACATCTTTAGGCCTCTGGGAAGCTTCTAGAATGAGACCAGTGGAGGGGTGCCCCCCCAACCATGACTTCCCCTTCATTGGGAAGGTGGATGGTGCATGCCCTGATGTCCCCTCCTAGCTGGGGTGAGGGGAGGAGCCTTATTATCCAGTAGCAAGCCAGGGAGACTTCTTTCTGAAAGTGCACCCCTCTTCCGAGAGTTGGGGGATGAGGCGATCCCACCCAGAGCATGCTGGCTTGAGTCCCGTCTGCTGAACCCCACCGGGTGGGCGGCACCAGATGGGTTGGCTCCAAGCCACCAGCCTTAACCGGTGTCCCCAGTGTCCATCTGACCCCCTGGTCATCATCCCAGGCCCAGAGCAGCCAGGCCACCGCATCCCTCTGGCCAGCAGGGGGCTTCCTGGAGCAGAGTTGGGGGGACCTGCAAGTTTTTGGGGGTGTGACCAGGGGAGTAGCTGTCAGCTTCCTTTTGTCCCTTACAGGAATCTGAATTTCGTTTCCTTACTAAATTTCCGGTCCCTTTTTTAGACAGAAGCTGAGAGAGAGGCCAGGTGTTTGCAGCATTTAATTTGGGGGGAGGCCTGGGGGTGTGAATTAAAAGCAGGTACAGCTGCCCCCCACCCGACATCGCTGTTGATGGTGTGTGGGTAGCAGAAGGGTGGGATGGAGGGTCACCCTGAGACCCTCTCAGCACCGAGCCACCACCTGATCCTCCTGGTTTCTGACGCCCCTCCTCCACCAAACTGACTCAGGCCCGCCCCTCCTCCCTCCCCCGCCTCACGCAGCCCTGCCCCTGTGCTGGGTGGGGCTGGGATGGCTCCCAGATGCCGTCTTGCAGCACCCAGTAGAACCCGGCTCTCTAGCACCAAGTCGGGGGGGGGGGGGCACCGCACTTGTCCGAGCACGTCTTTGCCATAAATAAACAGGGGAGCAGGTGCTGTACCCCACCCTCCCAGCGTGGCCCCATCACAGCCACCAGAGAACCAGACGCGAGCCTGGGAGCAGGTCGCTGTGGGTGAACCTAGTGCAGCTTCCCCCAGAGTGCCTGGACCCCCCACAACCCCCTCCTTTCCTCCCTGCCCCCCACTAAGCCACATATCCAACCCAGGCTGGGCACACGTGGTCCTTAAAGGTCCTTAAGGGACTCAGGTCCTTGCACTGAGCCAGGGTAGCACAGTATTCTGAGGGTTGGGGGGAGGGTGGCTGAGCCCCGTGTCCCATACCCCCCATGCCCGCAGGCTTCATCCCTCCGCCACTCATTTTCGGGGCGGGCATCGACTCCACCTGCCTGTTCTGGAGCGCCTTCTGTGGGGAGCAGGGCGCCTGCGTCCTCTACGACAACGTGGCCTACCGCCACCTGTACGTCAGCATCGCCATCGCACTCAAGGCCACGGCCTTCCTGCTCTACACCACGTCGTGGCAGTGTCTGCGCAGGGACTACCAGCGTTACATCCAGAACCACGAGGGCGTGCTGAGCACCAGTGAGTTGTTCGCCTCCACTCTGACCCTGGACAAGCTGGGGAGGGACGCGGGCAGCGCCCCGCAGACACACAGGACCAAGTTTATCTATAACCTCGAAGACCACGAATGGTGCGAGAACATGGAATCCGTTTTATAGTGGCCATGGGGTTGGGGGGGAACAGCCTCACCCTAGTGACTAGAGGGTCATTTTTTTCCCCTAAAAAAGCAACAGCAGACCCGCAAACAAACAAAACCCACTTGGGGCCGCACAGCCCCCCCCCGGCCCTTTGCCTCAAGATCAGGGCCCGACATTGAGACAAGCCTGCCACCGTGTGGCCGTGGCTGTCTGGTACCAGATACCACCCTGGGAACCGCGTGTGACTACTGCAAGCAAGCTAGAGAGACCATCCCGCGGGTCCCGCTTGGAGGACAGAAGGTTCTGGACTGGACGGACAGACACAGACAACACGCGGGTTTTTTTTTTTCTTTTTAAGTCACCTAAAAGGAAACCAAGTTGTCAACCTGGCTGGGACAATCACTGGTGACCCTCCGGGCGGGCGGTGGTCACCACTTCTGATGATCGCAGTAGGTTCCCTGCGTGGACCCCGCCGTCCACCCGGGGGTCCGTGGCCCCCTGGAGTCCACCCAGCCATGCCCCCTCTGGGGGCATCCAGGCTGGAGGCTGCCCCGGGCACTTCTCACCAGCTCCATTTCCATGCTCCAGACTGAGGGCCCAGGGGAGTCGGATCTGGGGGGAAGGATTGTCCCTCTCCCCCGTCCAATGCCCCCAGTCCCCACAGAGTGACCTCAGGAAGCTGTGGGTCTCACCTGGCTATGACTGACCCTGCTCAGAGCTGGTGAAGACCCCTACCTAGTCCAAGTCATTTGCTTACATTAGCCAAACATTTTGCCACTTTTTTAAGAAAACAAAACAAAAACAAAAACAAAAAAAGGCAACGCACCTGCATTTCAAACAGTTGTACGTAGACCCCCCACACACACACCTCACCCCTACACTATTTTTAACGACATCTGCATCTGTGTTTTCTCTGCCCTCTCTGTTCTCCAGGCTGAGTTTATTATGCTGGTTTGCTTTTACTTTTCTCCTTGGATTTTTTTTTTAATGCACCAAAAATATAATGTGATTCAAGGGATGCAATTCATCTATTGTAATTTTTCGTTTGTTTTCTGTCATTCTCAATAGTCTGCAAACGCAGGGCTATGCAGGGTGGAGGAAGGTCTGCCCGAGCCCCCTGCCCACGCGGAGTTGCATCGGTGGGGCTGAGAGTTGCCGGCTGGCCCTTCTTGCGTGATTTCCCTGCTGCAGGGTGTGGGCCAGAGAGGAGCCAGGATGCCCCCACTAGGGTGGCAGGGACAGACCCGTGTGTGGATGCAGCTCACACAGGACGTCTGGAGTGTCTATCAGGGGGACAGTGGGGAAGGACCAGGCCAGAAGTGGGCCCCCAAGTCCTGCGGTTACAGCTCGCCCCGCGGGGTGGGGAGAAAGAGCTCCGCTGGCCTGTCCCCTGTGGGTGACGGTTGGTGCTCCGGGTGGAGACCCCACGTGGCGCCCCTTCCAGCCTGCATGTGTGCACAGAGACTCTGCCCCCAGATGGGGGCCACCGTGCATGGTGGGCAGGCCGGGGTTCAGGTCATGGCTGGTGCTCTCCACACACCACTGTTGCCCATCTGTGCTAAATGCTGGCCACAAAAGGTGGATGGAAAATGTCGCCCCAGTACTCTGTATTTCCACCTGCTTGGGCTGGAGCTAGCCCATCTGGGGGCCCGAGGGGGCTCGCCTCACCTCTGTCGGGAACACAGGGCTTCCTGGCCACTGGGGATGGGTCCCCCACCAGCCCTGAGCAGGAGGTGGGCCTGGTGTGTGGAAAGAGGCCACACCCTCCCCTTAACTCCCTGTGACTGGCGAGGGGACTCGAAGGGGGCCCTCCTGCCAAGTGCCCAGCCCCTCTGCCCTTCCCAAGGGCCAGCCAGAGCCCGGAAGCCCCCCTGGGCAGAGGGACGTGAGTGCCTTCCCTGCTGGGGCACATAGCCTTGTCTTGCAGGAGGGAGACCCGACCCGCAGGCTCCATGCGCCCACTGGGGCCGGACCTTCCAGTGGGCAAGATGCCCAGGGCAGGCGAAGGCGTGACTCCTAGTGGCCTCGGCAGCAGGAGGCAGAACCACAGCTGGGAAAGGTCACAGCCTGGAGCCCGGGCCAGCCTGTCTGAGTGGACACAGCCTCTGGCTGCTCTGTCCACTCGGCCAACTGGGCAAGGCGATCCCAAGGACCCGGCTCCTCCGCCTGTGTCTTCCCACCCCCTCTGCCTGTGTCTTCCCACCCCCAGGGTGCCAGGGCAGTACTCACCTGGAGCAGTGCTCACCAGGGTGCCGGCCTTGCCTGCTGCCCACAGACAGCCAAGGTGCCTTGCTGGGGCCTCAGACGTTTTCTGTTTCTGCTCCGTTGGAGGCGACCATGGGGGATGGGGCGGTGAGCCCCAGAGGCAGGAAGAGCCGGTTCTGGTGCTCAGGGCCATTGTCTCCACCCCAGGAGGTTCCACATGTGGGATCCCACCAGCCCACGGCTGCCATGGACGTGGAATCGAGGGTCGACTTCTGAAAAGCCCTGCGTGGGGCCGCCCACCCCGCTATGGACATGTGGCCAAGGGGCCAGAGGGCAGAGGCTGGCCATGGGCCGTCCAGGAAACAGAGGGGCCTGGAAGGGACCTGGGGGGGGGGGGGCGGGGGTCCAGCTGAGCCACGGCTGCTGTCAGGACAGGGCGCTCTCCCCCCCGATCTGCACCCATGGAGGGGCAGTTTGTGTCCTTGTTGGATAGACTGCAAGTCCCTGTGTCCTCCCCAAGTCGCCCAGGGGCTGCCACTTGGGAAGGGCTACAGAAGGCCCGCGGAGAATTGACAGAGGGCACAAAAGTTCATTTGAGAGGAGCCCAGGTGGGCACAAGATGGACACAAGAAGGCCACTGGGGCCACAGAGGCTGAGACCTCCCTCGCTGTCCCCCACCAGCTGCCCCGTCCCAGCCTCCCCTGCCCCACCTCCGCTCTGCTTGCTCCTGCATCCATGAACCCACCCCAGACCTCTCTCCATCCCAGCACCCCCGCCTCCCCTGCACCCCAGCGCTCCCCACGGACCCCACCCTCGAACCCAAGCCTGAGGAAGCCACGGAAAGATGCTCCGAGCGATGCTTCCCCCCCATGGCCCGAGGCCTCCGCTGGACCGGTCAGTCTCCACAGCCTCTGCCTGGGGCGCGGCCGCCGGGAGACTCACCCCGTGTGTGCGGTGTGGCATCGGCAGGCAGAGTGAAGCTGACGGCCCCAACCCCCTGGCCGTGAGATCAGGGCCGCCCGAGCCGCGGGCCCACTAGCTGACACGGGGCCACCCAAGGAGCACTGGGACAGGAAGCAGGAGTTGCGTTTCCTGCATCCCGCAGGGCTCGGGGCACGGAAGCTACTTCCTGGGGGTTCTGGGGCGCGAAGCTGGCGCTTGTGGGGCTCTGCTGCCCCAGCACTGTGGGAGAAGCCTGCGGAACAGGAAGCAGCACACACCGATCTCTCTCTCTCCTCTCGGCCTCTCTCCCCCCTAGGCTCCGAGTATCAGGACATTGAGCCCGAGAAAGCGTGCCCTGAGCCCCACTCTCCTTCCGAAGACTCCTTCGTGAGCAGCTGACGGTTAGTTCCTCACAGAGGACGCCACCAGCACCCAGACCCCGGGCCGGACAGCGCACCCCGCCCCGCCTAGGAGTCCCAGAACCCCACCTCGCCGCGACAGCGCAGGCCTGGGGCCAGGAGGATGGAGATGGCCCCGGAGTCCCCACTGCCCACAGAACAGGCGACTCGGGGCTTGGGGTGGGGTGGGCAAGAGTGACACTGACCAGAGGCTGCGGCCCCCCTTCTCCTGATGCTCCTTGCGTGTGAGGGGGGGCTCCTGCTGGTTGCTTTAGAACCCCCCCCCTCCTCGAATGCTTCTCTGCTCTTCCCAAAGATGCCTGGGCTGGATGTGTGTGTGAGGGGGGTCACCACAGGACCCCAACCTTAGAGCGGGGGGCAGGCACGTTCTTAGCCCGCCTGGGGTGCGCCCCTCTGTCCTTCCCCGCTTCTGCTGTCCAGGTGAGCTGTTTAGGAATCTGCCATGTCGAGTACGCGCTGAGCGCTGGCTGCGAATTCTATTAAAAACACTATTTTCATTCATCACTGTCCGTCGGCCTGGTGTCCTGGGGCAGAAGGACTCGCAGAGCAGCCTGGGCCCCCGCACCGCTGTGCCATCCTGGTCTCTCCCCAGCCACGAGCTTCCCCTGGCACCGTCTGTCCATTTCCACATGGCTTGGTTCTCCCCATTGCCCATACTGGGAACCTTGGTCCCTGGGTGTCTGTCTCAGCACTCCCACCCACCCCTAGCTCCCTCCCCGCCCACCAAGATGGTTCCCCCCCCCACTACCCGGGGCCTCTCCCGAAGCCCTCCCCAGAACCTCCCTGTGGTCCCAGCTTGGGGGAAATACGGGGTCTTGTGTTCCCCGAGGGCCATTCCCCAGCCCGCTGGCCATCAGATTGCCCCACAGGCCTCTTACTACGTGCTGGTTCTTTTTCCTGAGCTGCAGCTTCAGGGGAAGGATCTGGCTTAGGGTGCCTGCACCCCCAAATTTCATACATCAGTTCCTGTCCCCTCACTTCTCAGCCACTCCCTGCTTCCCCCACCCAAAATTGACTCGCCACTAAGAAAGACATGGGGACGCCAGAGCCATTCTCCCATGCTACAGTGAGTCCAGCTCAGGTTACTTCCCAAAGGGAGTCCACCAACTCATGAGCACACGATAGCCCAGAGTCCAAGTGCCCCCTCTCCCCGGCGTCCACCTTAGTCCTGATCTGGGCATCCAATGGAACCACTTTCCTCGGCATCTGTGAAAGAGCTGGTCTTTTCCCCAAACCTGAGGCCAGTCAATTAGTCAACTGACCAACCAACTAACTGACCACTCAACCAATCAATAGGTCCACCAACCAACCAATCATCAACTCACCAACCAATCAACAGACCTACCCATAAATCAGTGGAGCCACCAACCAATCATCAACGGACCAAACAGCCAGTCCACTCACTAACCTCTGCCCAATCGACCAAGTCCTCGACCAGCCCACCAGCCTTTTGTGACTCCAAGATGGCAGCAGCATGGCCAACGGCTCTGCAGGCAGTGACCTACCCAGTCCAGGCCTCAGTGTGCCAGGAACTTCCCCTCTGTGCTGAGACACTGGCTGGTTTTCCAGAAAGAAGTTTGCTTTATGCTTCATCCTGCCCAAGTTCCAGCATCCCCCGCTGGGAAGCATCTGGACTCATCGATCTCCTCGAAAGTCAGTATGTCTGGATCTTCCTTCAGCATCAGTGAATAACCTCACTAAGACGTGGGGCCAACAAGTCCTCCCAAACCCACCGCAGGGGCACAGAGGTGTGAGTGCACTGGAGTGGTGCTACAAGCCCAGCGTGGCAACAGGTGGGGCCCTGGCCCCCCTTTACAGAGGAGGCTTTTCCAAGGGTCACCCAGATCACTAAGACGATGCACAGGCTGCAGTGTCCTTAGGGAGAAACTGGATGCTTTTTCCTGGGCCCCCCTCTCTGGCTCAGCCCAGGGCTCCTTGGGTCCCCAATTCCCCCACCCCGCACCTGCCCTGCTGTTTTGTTGTTTCTGCTTTGGGGCCATGCCCAGCAGTGCTCAGGGCTGGTCCTGACTCTGCACTCCGGGAGATGCGGAGTGCATCTCAGGGGATGCTATGGGGATGCCGGAGATGGAACCCAAGTTGGCCGCGTGCAAGGCCAGTGCCCTCCCACTGTAATGTTGCTCTGGGCCTCCCCTTGCGGTTTTGGGGGACCCATTCTGTTGGTGGCGAAATCCGTGCTCAGATGAGCTGAAAAGGAAGCAGGACCCTTACAATGGGGGGTCCCGGGTATGTGTTCGTGCAAATCTTTCCGCAAGCCGGTTCAGTTTCAGGTGAGTGGCTGCAGGGGCATGCATGCTGAGGCCATTACAGGGTGTCACTCCTGAGACCCCCGTTTGCTGTGCGGGTTCAACAGGCTGGTCAGCCTGGACCACCCACCCAGGCAAGCTCAGGGGAACACGCTTGAGCACCTCCTGGCTCTCAGGACCCAAGATGGTTCCTGGCACTCTGCTCAGATACACCTGCAGGGGGCAGCAGAGATCCAGAAGCCCCCCAGGCTGCTCCCGTCTCGGAGGCCACTGCCGGGCCTCCACGAAGTCGTAGGAGTCTGAGGCTCCAAATGTGACCCCACTGCAGTCTGCCAGGTAACAGGTTCCCGCACAGATCCTGGGCACAGGGGCCTTCAGACACATTCTCTCCCTCCCTCTCTTTCTCTCTCTCTCTCTCTCCCCCTCTCTCCCTTTGTGTCTCTCTCTTCCTCTCTTCTCCTTCTCTCCCTCTCTCTCCCTCCCTCTTCGTCTCTCACTCTCCATCTCTCTCTCCCCCCCCTCCTCTCTGTTTCTCCCCCATCCCTCCTTCTCCCCACCCCCACCTTTTCGGCACAAACCTGCCCTGAGTCCTGGCACCCCAGGGAGTTCTGGGCTCTGCACCCAGCTTCCAGGGCCCACAGTTGTCATTGGAGGTTCCTATGTTCCCCCTCCGCCCTCCTGTGGGCCCCTCCTCAGCTCTCTGGCTCTTGGGGTTGTTGCTGCCTCCCCAGCCCTTGGGGGCCCCCACTCAGCCTCCCCTCTTCACAGGCCATGCCTGGAGGCCCACGCCTTTCGAGGGGTGTCACTGCTCACCCATCTCTGACGAAAGGTGAGATCAGGGGGCTGGAGTGGCCTGTTTCCCTGGAGTGTGGGCCTCCTGGACATCTCAGCTCCTCTTTTGTGGTCAGAAGCAGGGAGTCCAGGCACCAGCTCCCTGAGAAGCTGACTGGCAATGCCAGGGAACGTCTCCGCTGGGAACTGCAGTGAAGGTGCTGGAGAGCGTGGGAGAGGGTCAGCGGGGGCCCCGGCCACTTGCCTGGGTCTCTCTGCTTTCCCTTTCCCAGAGCACTGTTCCCACTGAAAGGAGGGGACAGTCAAGATTCAGGGGACTATGCATGCACAGTTTTTTGCACCCAGAAAAAGCCCAAGAAATTGGAATCCCCCGGGGCCCCCACACCTCCGTCAGCCTGACAACTGCCCAGGTTCTAATTGAGAAAGGTCGGTCATGGCCTAGCATGGAGGGACAGTGACCTCTCCCTACAATGAGGCCAAACCACACACTGGATGAATACGAGAGATCGTGGCCAGGTACTGATTCCAGAACCGCTTCTCCAAGCTGGTTGCTGTTTTCTTGGTTCTTTGTCTTTTGGACTATACCTCGTGGTGCTCAGGGATTACTCCTGGCTCTGTGCTCAGGGATCACTCCTGGCAGTGCTCAGGGAACCCTATGGGATGCCAAGGATCAAACTAGGGTCAGCCACATGCAAGGCAAGTGTTCTGCCCACTGTCCTGTCTCTGTAGGACCCCACCCCCCACCCCCGGCCCCATTGCTAATTTTTGAAAGCTGGTTCTTTGAATTCCCACTTTGCACTCATCTCTTCTCTCGGGGTCAGCCTGCAGCCCATCCACCTCATCCACCGGGAAGCTCTGCAGATCCCCATGGAGTGGTGTTGGCGACACAGCTGCCGGGGTGGCCTGGGGTCACACAGCATGGGGACACAGTTGCGCCAGGCCTGGCAGTTGGCGCTGGATCATTCCAAGTCATCTTCGGCAAGAGGCCCTGAGGTTGTATACAGGTGTGACATATTCATTATGCATCATAAAGAAATATCTTTTAGGACCGGAGTAAGTACAACAGGTACTTGTACAACAGGATGCTTGCTTTGCATGTGGCTGGTGGGACTTGGGTTTGATCCCCAGCATCCCGTATAGTCCCCTGAGTTCTTTGGAAGTGATCCCTGACTGCAGAACCAGGAATAAGCCCTGAGCACCACTGGGTGTGGCCCCCAAACAGAACAAAACTAAAAAAGAAAGAAATCTATTTTAAAACAAATTTTAAGATTTTTTTTATGACCCCTATGTGAACCCACAGTTCACGAAGTCTAAAGAGAGTTCAGTGAGCCAAGCACATGTTTCATGTGCAGGAGGCCAGGTTTGATCATGGCACTATGAAGTCCTGAGCTCTCCTGGGAGCAAACCCCAAGCACCGCTGGGTCTGGCCCCAAAGCAAAAACAAAAATAAAGCAGTAGGCTCTGATCAATATTAATTTATTTCCTTTTAAGAATATATAAATGATACAAAGGAATTTTTGTTGTATCGTTTCTACAGTTCTCCTTAGAGGGCTTGCTATCTCTGGAAGGCAGGATATACAAATTCAGAAGCACTATTGATTATTTGTGGTAGGTGGTTTGGAAAGATCACCTGGACCAGAGTTTTAACAACAAAAATATACTGATAAGCAAAGACCAAGTTACGTGCCAGTCATCAGAATCGATGATAGCAAAACCAACAGAATATATGCACTGACTTGTGACTTCTTGGTGGCAAGTCCTGTCCTCACACACACCCCATGCTTTCTCTTTACAGATGAAAAAATATTCTGGGGGAGTCCCTAAGGTGTCGGGAGGGAGAAGAAGTCATCACCACTATGTTAGTAACACAGGGACCTAATACCTAACCACATCATCGCAAGACAGCTTTCAGTGAAATGGGAGTGATGGTTTGTTCAACAGGAGGTCCTGTATTTAGAGCTTGTTATATGGCGGTATCACAAACTTATAAGTCATAAACAAAAGTGCCACTCTGGCAAAATATACATATGAGTTTTTCTTGAAAATATCTAGCGCTTCCTTGATAAATCCCTCAGATCTCCTTCTCTTGCATCTCTACCACTACCATTCTCAGTCCAAGCCATATCTCTCTCCCCTGGCCCGTGAACAGCATCACCCTGTCAAATTTTCCTGTTCTAACTTGCCTCCTGCACACTGCTTGTTTCCTCTCTTACTGCTACTGGAATGTACTCCCAGAACACCAACACAGAGGCTGGAGAGACAGCACAGCAGGAAGGGTGTTTGCCTTGCATGTGACTAATGTGGGTTCGATCTGCTGCATGGTCCCCTGAGCCTACTGGAAGTGATTCCTGAGGAGTAAGCCCTGAGTACCACAGGGTGTGACCCAAAAAGCAAGCAAACAAAAAACAACACCGACCCGGCATGTCAGTGTCCTGCTCCCAGTCTGCCAACTCCCAACCGTGTAGCTATAATTCTGTACATTTGGCTGCTCCTCCTTTTCCTCTGTACACAATTCTTGCAAGCCCTCATATGCATTGTACAGTTCCAGGCCTTCCCCATTGGTCTCCAAGTTATCCTGCAAATTATGGCTCTCGTAAATCTTTGCAGATCCATCACCATTGCAGCAATTTTTGAATTTCCACCCCAGGTGATTCTGCACTTCATTATGGTGTTTTCACACCTGTGACCCACCACAATGAAACTTTCTATAGAGCAGATAATGAAACATTTGTACCTCTATGCCTACACACACACACACACACACACACACACTCACACTTTAAAGGTAAAATCAATGAAGACGAGGGAGATAGCGCAGCAGGTAGGGCATTTCCCTTGCATGTGGCTGACCAGGGTTCAACCTTCAGCATCTGATATGGTCCCCTGAGCATGACCATGAGCGATATCTGAGTGCATAGCCAGGAGTAATCCTGAGTACTGCCAGTTGTGGCCCCCAAAACCAAGCAACTCTCTTACCTCCATCACCCAAAAGGTAAGAGCAACAGAAATTATTCAGGCCTGCATATCGGTCTGACGCCAACACAGTTATCACTGACAACTGGCAATTTTGCTAAAAGATACCAAGTGGTGCCTACCTTTTGGTCCTCAAGGTCCAGGTGTGGAACTGTGATGGGCATCAGTCAGGCAGCTGAGGAGCGGCTGAATTAGAAGACTCAGTGGCACACCTGAAAGGAAAAGGATAGCTGGTGATGGAACTCATCATTCCTTGGTGTCATCCGCACTGAGGAGACAGCACTGCTGCTGGACGCCAACTCTGCTTATCTACATCGGTCTCTGCTCTAGCTACCATACACGACAACTCAGTCCTCAGCCCAACTCACATTTTAACCGTTAGTATCTAAACTAATAAGTTATATTCCTATTTCTCCCTCCCAGAGAGCCCGGCAAGCTACCGAGAGTATCCTGCCCACACGGCAGAGACTGGCAAGCTAGCCGTGGCGTATTCAATATGCCAAAAACAGTAACAATAACGGGTCTCATTCCCCTGACCCTGAAAGGGTCCCCAATACATCACTGGGCTACGCTAGCACATGACAGGGATGAATGGAGATGTTACTGGCGCCCGCTCCAGCAAATCAATGAACAACGGATGACAAGTAGTACAAGTGATGACTAGTGAATGAAGCATCTGGGTGGCCAATCATGAAAGAAAAGATGGGACATTTTCATGAACAGATCCTATTTTTTATGTGTAAGATATGTTGTCTTGTTGCATAGGAAAGCATAACAATGTTAAACAGTTCATTCACTAAAAATTTATTAAACATTTGATTTTTTAAAAAAGCAATAAGCTAAAAAAAAAAAAAGCAATGAGTGAGCATCAGAGATTTTCTGCACTTAAGTCCCAGTGAAAATCTGACACAGGCCCAGATCAAAGCCAGCCACGGGGAGCAGAAACAGATCAGTGATATGCAAGTCAATGACCCTTAGGATTTCCCAAAGTAAAAGGGGCAAAGTGCCAGCTCTCGCCCCTTTGGAGAAGCTCCTGGTCTTTTAAACCCGGTCTCCTTCCGGTTTCTCTAAAGAAAACTGTTTTGCTTCAAAAAGTAATCTTCAGGGGCTGGAGAGATAGTACAGCCGGTAGGACGCTTGCCTGGCATGTGGCTGACTCAGGTTTGATCCCTGGCACTCTATGCATCCTTCCAAGCACCACCAGGAGTAATTCCTGAGTGCAAATCCAGGAGTAACACCTGAGCGTTGTCGGGTGTTGCGCAAACACAAAAAGACAGCGGCAGTCTATCTCTCCCGCCGCCCCGCATTCAGTAGTTTCATGCTGCTTCCCCGACCCCAGGGAGGGCAATGGCGATGGGCAGGCAAAGGAAGGAGATGAAGGCCAGGCTGGTTAGTCCTAGCTGGGATTTATTCCAATCCTCTCTCCATTCACTCCTTTCTCTCTCTTCTGCTTCCCCTCAGCCCACTCTTACAGCTAGTTATATCCCCCAGCATGGGGGCTGGAGTGATAGCACAGCGGGTAGGGCATTTGCCTTGTACGTGGCTGACCCGGGTTCGATTCCCAGCATCCCATATGGTCCCCTGAGCACCTCCAGGAGTAATTCCTGAGTGCAGAACCAGGAGGAACCCCTGTGCATCATCGGGTGTGACCCAAAAAGAAAAAATATGTATCCTTTTAGAAAAAAGCTTATAAATTCTTTTTGCTAAAGAGAGCCTTATTCCTGAAAATAGTAAATAGTCTTATTCCTGACCTGATAGTTTCACTTTTAATATCTTAAGCAATCAAAACAGAATTTTTGTGGGTCATCTCAGTATTAAAATGGCAGAAAACTAAGTTTCTAGAAGCTCTATCAAATACACCATGGTAGATCCATTATGCAGTCTGTAACATTACTAGTGTTCCTTTCAAAAAGGAAAAAAATAATAAAGCAATCTATAAAAATGCCAAAAAACAATAAGGTCTGAAATTTACAAAACAGTTATCATGGTTACCTTTAAGAGCTCAAACTATAGACAGTTTTCCTCATTTTCCTCTTATTTTTCCTACCCCATTATAATATTTTTAAAGGGAGTGATAATCATCTACCCTGGTAAACTTGTTCCAGAAACCTCAATTGAAGATGAATGATTCAGTCTGAAGGTGTCTGGTTCCTCCACTGATATGAACACACCAGGCTTGGGAGAGACCTTAAGTATACGAGATATGTTTATTTTCTGTTGAGAACAGGAAAACAACACAATAATTGGACAGGCTTGTGCATAAGATCAATTCCTTTGATACCAACAACTTTGGGGGAGAGTATAGACTGTTTTTCAAAAGCTGAATGCTTATCACTGTCATTTATTTCACTGACAAGTTGATTCTGCCGTGGCTCTTCTCCACTATTATTCTATCATTATTATCCAGCCTACTTTAAAGAACTTTCATTCTTTGGATTTTATGAAAGGATTTAGGTAGATTTTGGCTAAATTGTTCCCACTATAGATTGTAAAGGTACTGCATTGCACTGTCCTCCCATGTTCATCGATTTGCTTGAGCGGGCCCAGTAACGTCTCCATTGTGAGACTTATTGTTACTGTGTTTGGCATATCAAATACGTCAGGGCTAGCTTGCCAGGCTCTGCCATGCGGGCGAGATACTCTCAGTAGCTTGCCAGGCTCTTCGAGAGGAGCAGAGGAATCAAACTCGGGTCGGCCTGGTCGGCAGCGTGCAAGGCAAACGCCCTCAGCCTTTTGGCTAACATCAAGTATAGTATCTGAAAAGGTAATGCAGAGTAATATAAAAATCAAATCTATACCCCAAATATTTAAAAAAACAGAGCATGTTTTACCCTGCTCATAAAGTGCACATTCACTAAACCACAACTTACAGTTGAAAATAAAAATCAGTAAACCTCAGTCTCCATTACCTAAGATATTACCTGGCGAAGTGGATCGTTTTGTTTTCCAACTCACTTCCAGATAGATTCGATTTTCTTATTAAAGCCACAGGCCATCTCATATCTGAGGGGATGTAGTGAAATAACTAAATGATGGCTACAAATCAAACATGCAGATTATTTCTTTAGTGTTCAGATCTTAATGCATCTTAAACAACAACCGAATTTAACAACTGCAGTAAAATCATTCTGTTCTTTCCATTTTACCTTAAATTACCAGAGACAAAAAGTCCAGCTAGAGCATTGTATTTCCTTATTGCTATCTTTGGTATTCAGAGATAACACTTCTTTTTTTTTATTAGTGAAACACCATGAGGTACAGTTGTAGATTTACAATTTTTTGTGCTTGGGTTTGATTATACAATGATCAGATACCCATCCCTCCACCAGTGCCCATTTTCCACCACCATGGATAATATCCCCCCCACCCCCATCCCCCATCCCCCCCTGCCTCTGTGGCAGGGCAATCCCCTGTGTTCTCTCTCTCCTTTTGGGTGTTGTGATCTGCAAAAGAGGCATTGAGTGGCAAACATATTCAGTCCATAGTCCACTTTCGACATGCATCTCCCCTCCTGGGAGGGTCCTCCAAACATCCTTTATTTGGTGTTCCCTTCTCTGTCTGAGCTGCCCTTTCCTCTAGAATGCCCGACTGGCCACTAAGCTATGGAGTAATCCTCCTGGTGCTGATCTCAGCTATTCTTGGGTATTAATCTCATACTTTGTTACTTTATATCCCCCAGATGAATGCAATCTTTCTATGTCTATCCCTCTCTTTTTGACTCATTTCGCTTAGCATGATACTTTCCATGTTGTACCACTTGTATGTAAATTTCATGACTTCATCTTTTCTAAGAGCTACATAGTACTCCATTGTGTAGATGTACCAAAGTTTCTTTAACCAGTCATCTGTTCTTGGGCATTCAGGTTTCTTCCAGTTTCTGGCTATTGTAAAGAGTGCTGCAATGAACAAACAAGTGCAGATGTCACTTCGACTATACATTTTTGCCTCTCTGGGATATATTCCCAGGAGTGGTATTGCTGGGTCAAATGGGAGCTCAATTTCTAATTTTTTGAGAATCGTCCATACTGTTTTCCAGAAGGGCTGAACCAGTCGACATTCCCACCAACAGTATAACACTTCTAATATTTGTTGCTTGTACTAAGAAATCCAAATCAAAACAAACCTGAAACGATAATTATCTATGAACTTGAACAAGAGCAGTTTTCTATACCTGTCACCAAAACAGAAATTCTGGCCAAAATACCTATTTTCCATGGTCCCATTTCACACTTCAGCTTTAAAAATCAATTCCAACACTACAGATACTATTTTAAATCATTCTAAGTTCTAGTTTGAATGACCATTGCCTCTGTGAACCATAACTCTCTGTTACTGGGATTTGACTGTAGCTTCCTTGACTCCACCACCAAAAAAACCCTTGGTTTTTCTGTTTTTATATTATCAACCTGGTCCCCATCCTTCATCTCATTTTCCAAAGGCTCTACCTACTTCCCCAGTGCCTCGATGCTCCACTGACAGGCACCTAGATTCCTGAGGTCTACAGTGGCCTCTGCTCCTACCTAGAGATGCAATTGAGCACCAAGACAAGTTTGTCCCAGAAACATGAGTCCTACCAGGGCCCCTTATGATCTGGCCCTTTCATTCTTCAACCTTGAGGCCCACCTACCCCTCACCTCCCACTCCCAGGCCCAGAAGCTCCAAGTCTGCTTTCTCTTCCTGAGATGGCCCTTGGGCTCCTACCTCCAGACCTTCACTTATACAGCGTCCCTTTAGGGAACAGGCTTCCTCTCAATCTTTCAGTGTAAAAATGACCGATATTCAAGATATACAAATCACTCAACACTCAACAATAAATTCACAAACAAATCGGACAGTTGTTGAACAGACACTTCCTGAGAGACAGAGAACCAGCAGGCACATAAAAATTGTACTGAATAAATTTTCATTACTACAGTAATGTTACATGTATTTGGAATAAACAAGATGAGATCCTCCTCACTCAACTGCATTCACAGAATCACAGGAAACCAAGAAAAAAATCAACAGAGGGGTTGGAGAGATAGTACAATGGAAGGGCAGTTGTCTTGCTGACTTGGCTTCTATTTCCCAGCACCTAGTCTCCTGAGAACCCTTAAAAGTGAACCATGTTGGGGCTGGAGCGATAGCACAGCAGGTAGGGTGTTGGCCTTGCACACAGCTGACCCAGGTTCGATTCCCAGCATCCCATATGGTCCCCCGAGCATTGCCAGGAGTAATTCCTGAGTGAAGAGCCAGGAGTAACCCCTTTGCATTGTTGGGTGTGACCCAAAAAGAAAAAAAAAGTGAACCGTATCAAGAGCCAGGAGTAAACCCTGAGCACCGCTAATTGTGCCCCCCCATAAAAGTTCAAAACAGAACAAATAACAAGAGACTATTCCAGTATTTAGAGGTATTACTATTAATGAAGAGAAGAAACATTCTTTCAGTCAAAGAACTACAAACCCAAAACTTAATTGTATGCCAGTGAACAATAAGCATGTTATAACTTTTAAACATAACTTCACTATAATTGTATTGATTCTTATTACCCAGTTTTGAACTATATACATCAATCTCTGTATGATTGAACTTGAACTTAAGTACCACTAATATTATAATTTTTTTAAAATATTAATAAACAGTAAAAAATACTACATTGACATAAAACAAATAACTACTTCACAACTTAGCTATTTGGTCAGAATACAGCAGGAGAAAACCATCATCATGGTTATGCTTCCAGAATAAAGTTTGCTTCAGCTGATTTAGTCTGATTTAAGTACCACGAATAGGCAACAAATTCCTAAAATAGATTTAAGAAATATGCAAATAATGAGCATTAGACATACTTACAAACTTTTCCATAACTTTAAAAACCTCCTGATTGGGCTGGGTATGTGGCCATCAAGAGGCAGAGCACATATCCTGTGGTGGGGGTAGTGGGGTTAGTCCCTGGGTTTGGTGTGTGCGTGTGTACCCTAGGAACCACTGGGTGCAGAGTGACCCCAAACACTGAAAGACAAGAAACTGGCCCCAAGAACATCACAAGGTCCCTGAGCCACGCAAATAACACAAAATAATGCCATACTTTGACTTTCTAAAGTTATCTTTCATCTATTTCTCTATTATTCCAAGCCCTTCCTTCATTTAACAAAATGAAAAATCCTAGAGGGGGTTGTTTTCTTCCCCTGCCTCTTTTTGGTTTGGGGCCACACCCAGAAGAGCACAGGGATTTTACTCCTGGCTCTGCACTCAGTGATCACTCCTGCCAGAATTTGGGGGACCCTAAGGTCCTGCATGAAATTTACATACAAGTGGTACAACATGGAAAGTATCATGCTAAGCGAAATGAGTCAGAAAGAGAGGGATAGACATAGAAAGACTGCATTCATCTGGGGGACATAAAGTAACAAAATATGAGATTAATACCCAAGAATAGCTGAGATCAGCACCAGGAGGATTACTCCATAGCTTAGAGGCCAGCCGGGCATTCTAGGGGAAAGGGCAGCTCAGATAGAGAAGGGAGCACCAAATAAAGTGTGTTTGGAGGACCCTCCCAGGAGGGGAGATGCATGTTGAAAGTAGACTATGGACTGAACATGTTTGCCACTCAAAGCCTCTTTTGCAGACCACAACACCCAAAAGGACAGAGAGAACACAAGGGATTGCCCTGCCACAGAGGCAGGGTGGGATGGGGGGGGGGGGGGTGGGAGGGATATTATCCATGGTTGTGGAAAATGGGCACTGGTGGAGGGATGGGTATCTGATCATTGTATAATCAAAACCCAAGCACAAAAAATTGTAAATCTAAAAAAAAATGAATGTGATCAAAACAGAGAGAAAGTTAAGTGGAAATCATCTGCCTCACAGGTATGGGGAGGGGTGGGGTGGGGGCGTATATTGGGCTTCTTGGTGGTGGAAAATATGTACTGGTGAAGGGACGGGTGTTTGATCACTGTATGACTGAGACTTAAACTTGAAAGTTTTGTAACTGTTCTCACGGTGATTCAACAAATAAATTAAAAAAAAAAAAAAGAAGAGCGACCTGGACCGGCTGCATGCAAGGTAAGTTCTTTACCTGTAGTACTATTGCTCCAACTCCTCCGGGGGATGAATTTTTATAGCAAGCAGTGCTGAATGGACAGCAATCTCAACAGAATTGTACTTCTATTATAGAACATCTCTCTTTAGAAACTCAGACAACTTGGGATACCTGGAAGAAGCATGTCTGAGAGAAGTGTGAAGACTTTGGGAATAAAAGGATGTGATAAAGGTTGTCGCATATCTGGTAGCAATATTCTCAGAGTTAAACATCCTTCAATTTTTTGTTATTTCTATTTATATCGATCTATTTCTCAGAAATGAAATGTTTGAAAACATCATTCTGATATACTTAGAAAGCACAATTTTTGTTTACAGAATATAATAAATATTATTTTGATTTCTTTGTAATAATGTTGGCTTAATATTTACTAAAAATATCCTGAATTTGTTACTGTATCCTGGTGTGTGTATCAATACTTGTTTTTCTTTCATAATTTCACTTGTCTTTTCCTTTCTTTTAAACCATTTCTGGGCTTTCATCATCTCTTGTACTTTTTCTTCTGTGCCATATTCTATACATTCATCATTATTTGCAGATGTCATGAGAAGATACATAAAAGATCCTGAAGAGTACGCTAAATCTTCCACGAATAATAAAAAACCACAGCAGAGTAGTAGGCTACAAAGTCAACAGACAGAAAACTGCCACATTACTATGCGCAAATAGTGACTAATAGGAATAGGCTAAAACAACTGTTCCACTCAAAATACTGTCCAAAAATGTCAAGAACTAAGGAATCAACCTAACAATGTAAGAGACCTATACCATGAAAACTCAAAAGCTACTTATGAATAAAATTGAAAAGAACCTCAGGATATGGAAAAATTTTCCTGTTTATAGAAAGAATCAATATTGTCAAAATGACCATCCTAAGTTATTATATAGCTTCAGTGCAATCCCCATCAAAATTTCAATGGCATTCCTCAAGGACTTCAAATGTGTATTAATAAAGTTTGTTTGGAATCATAAAATGCCATGAATAGCCAAAGTCATACTGAGAAACAAGAAGGGCTGGAGGGTTGGGGCAGATTATAATGAGAACACAAGTGGACCAAACATCTGCTCAATGATGCACAACCAAACCCCCTTTGGAAGCACCCTAGATGAACTAAGACCCGTATCATCCATGACACTGTCCTGTGTGAGGTCCCTGGCAGGAATGTGTAGGGATACCTCATGGCTGAGCCATTCCTGTGCTCACCAGGCCCAGGAGCTTCATGAGAACATGTGCAGCTTGAGACAGGCTGGCAGCAAAGCTTCCACTGATGCTCAGACCGAGAAGGCCACGGGCAAGAGCTGCTTCCGCAGGAACACCATTTCCAGCATATATGAACTCTCCAACAGCCCCTTCGGGAAAGACCATGGGGTGAGCTGCAGATGGGGTGAGCCCCAATAGGGCCCCCAGCCACCGATCGGCCAGGGGGAGGAGGGGAGCAGCTAGCTCTCCCTCTTCTACGAAGGCCTGGGACTGGGGAGGGCCTGAAGCAGCTCAGGGTGTTGGGGGGCTGGGGCTGCTTTCTGGCTGATCCACCACACTCCTACTAGAGAGACAGTAGGATTAATGATGGAAGGATCATGGAGGGGTGATGGAACTGTAACGGAGAGGTGATGAAGCAATGATGGAAAGGTAACGGTGCAGTGGTAAAACTACGATGGAGAGGTGATGAGTGGGTGATGGAAAGGTGGTGAAGGGTTAATGGTAATATGATGGAGGGGTGACAGAGCAGTGACGGAGGGCTGATTGAAAGGTGGTGGAGGGTATGAGAGGGTGATGGAGAGGTGGTGGAAGGTTGAGAGGGTGATGGAGAAGTGCTTATGGGTTAGGTGCTAGATTAGGATGACAAGCTCCTATTGATGCAGGCATGTAGGTTGAGGAAGCCCCCACACATACACACACGTGTTGACAATGAAATTTCTGGTGTTAAACCAGATGGAAATATTCCCAGAGGAATCACATGAAGACAAGTTGCAACAAGCAAAGGGTCTTTATTGCCTAGCTCGAGCTAGGGCCCCTGTCTGGCTCACCAACACAGCAGCAGATTCCTCAGGGCAAGCGGCCTTGAGTCAGAAAAGCACAGAGTTTTCATCTTCCAGCATTACATAACGGGGGGCTTTCTGCTGGCTATAGTCTAAGGGACTTTCCACTGCCTATTACTTGCTGATTGATTAGTACCAATCAATGGGTGCCCCTTTCTTCTAGTCTTTCCATGCCTGGCTGACCACTAGATTTCTTCTTTTTACTGATTAGCTGACACTGTCTGCAAGCATTGTAAATTTTGTTCATTCTGTTCCCTTTCCCAAGATTTGGTCTCAGGTACATGCCCAGATCAGCTGTCAGTTACATAATCTTAGAGAATAGCAAAAATTTTTACTAACAACTAAAATGGCTATACTTTGGTTCTAACACTGGGAAGGAAAGTTCTAAGGCTGACCTGCTTTGTGGATACAGAAAGCAAGACCTGGATAACATCTTCTCCAGCAACAGACCACGAGGAGACTGGATCCCTCCCTACGGAAATGGTCTGAAGGAAATTACTGGAGAACCCTCAATTCCTTCCTTTAATTTGATTGACCCTCAGCTAGCTCAGACCAGAAAAGGCTGCACCCATCCTCCAAGAGAAGATTCAGCAGGACCAAAGGTCAAGAAAAGGAGCTTCAAAAGGAGTTTCACCTAATTCTACCCACTTAGCAACAATGGACTCTTATCTAGGTAGACGGCCCACATGGGGACAGACTGCAAAAACCCTATAAAAGCCACCTTGAACAAAGAAAGGGTTCGCATATGCTGCCCGAGCCCATGTGCTGCTTGTACCTACGTGGCTGAGCAATGTGTCACCCACATCTCTCCTCTTGAGATGTGTACTTTCAAGCTTTCATGTCTAATGCTGGGATGTGTGTAGGGCTCTCTCCGCTCTTCGAGAAGCCCGGATTCTCTCTTGTGCATGTTACTCTGCACTATATCCCATTTTCTCTTCCTCCTCCCCTTCAAAACTTCCAAATAAAATGTTTCACTTCACTGCTCGTTTACTCCTAAAAGTCTTTTCTGCAAGGTGAGACAAGAGCCTAGTAACCCAGGGTCCCCGGTGGCAGAGGTGGATGGGAAGAAAGTGACTGTCTTTCTACTCCCTGCTTCACATAAGCCACCCTTGGGCCCACCAACATTCCTATTGTTTCAGGATCCCAACAAATACACAAATCTCACTTGAAAAATATCCTGGATTATGATCAAACAACACCAGAGACTTGATCTGAGTAAAAATGAAATTACCTCTGCTGCCCCTACAGCTCTCCTGCCCCTGCGTCTGGCTGTTCCTCGCCGGGGTGCCTTGGAGGGGAGCGGGTTGAGCTTTCCTCCCCGCCCCGACCAGGGCTCCGGCAGCCGAAGACCTCCAGGACCAGCCACCACCATGCCGAGACCTCTCTCCGCACACATGAAGGTACTGGCAGAGGGACAAAGCCATGCGGGTTCCGGGGCCGAGATCTCTAAGCCTACTCGGATTGGAGTCGAGCATCCTCCACCCAGATCCTCCAAATTCCAGTAGGCGGGGGTCACACCCACCACCTGGCCCCCTGGCACCGTGTAATCCCATCAGCGGCCAACACTCAGAGACTATAAAATCCAGCTCCCGGACATCTTCTCAGGACATCTTTTTATGACATCTTATTATCTCATTCCTACTTTGGACAAACTGGCAGCCTATCGAATGTAGCCTGCCCACAGGGCAGAGTCTGGCGAACTCCCCGTGGCGTACCAAATATGCCAAATACCAGTAACAATGATGGTTCTCATTCTCCTAAAGAGCCTTGAATATAATCTCAGGGCTAGGATGAAAGAGACGTTACTGGGGCCTGCTCGAGGCAATTGACGAATAACAGGATGATGAAATGAAAAATGAAATGACCCTACAGCTGACAAGCAAACTCCTTGTCAGCATATGTTGAAGAGGAGTGTGTGTGTGTGTGTGTGTGTGTGTGTGTGTGTGTGTGTGTCAGACATTAACGTCCAGACTTTGGGGCTGACTTCTGAAATGCGGTCTCAAATGCAAGCGGTACTAATCACCGTCTTGCCACATTGATAGATTTTAGTTACGTTCTTTAAAAGTGCAGTGACAGCTGTTGGCAGCCAGGAGAGCTCTTCATTCCGTTGGGCATCAGTGGGGGGGCTCTGGAGACAGGACTAATTGGACTTTCCCAGCTCCATCTAAATGCTCGCGGAGGCCGGAGAAATCCGCTGCAGAGTCGGAGAGGGAGCGTGAAGACGCCGAGAGCCTGCAGAGATGAGCGTAGTTATGCAGTTATCACCGGACCCGTCGGGACGTTCCCTGAAACCCTGGCTTAGGAGGGCGATGCCCCAAGCACTGGGTGCCGGAATTTCATACCCTGATGACACCTGGCACAGACAAGCATTAGAGCAAAACCCGTTAGCTGTACCCAATCAGGGCCCAGGCCCCGCCCCGCCCCGCCCCCGCTCTGTACTTAGTCAGGGCCCAGGCCCCGCCCCGTGTCCAATCAGAGCCCAGGCTCCCCCCTCACCTCGCCCCGGCCCTGCTCTGTGCCCAATCATGGCCAAGGCCCCGCCCCCGCCAGCCCTCATCCCGTAACCAGTTAGGGCCCAGGCCTCGCCCAGGCCCCGCTCTTTGCCCAATCATGGCCAAGGTCCCGCCTCCGCCCCGCCCCTGACCCCCTACCCAGTCAGGGTCCAGGCCCCGCCCTCGCCCTGTCCCCGACCGGTCCTGCTCTGTACCCAGTCAGGACCCAAGCCCCGCCCCCGCCGTGTCCAATCAGGGCCCAGGCCCCGCCCGCTCCTCGCCCCCGCCCCTGCTCTGTGCCCAATCATGGCCAAGGCCACGCCCCCGCCAGCCCCATCCCGTAACCAGTTAGGGCCCAGGCCCCGCCCTCGCCCCACTCTGTACCCAGTCAGGACCCAGGGCCCGCCCTCGCCCCGCCCCTGCCCCCAGCCGGCCCTGTTCTGTACCCAGTCAGGGCCCAGACCCTGCCCCCGCCCCGCCCACCGACGGCCAAGGTACCCAGTCAGAGTCCAGGGTCCGGCCCCGCCCCGCCCCGCCCCGCCCCGCCCCGGACGCCTCTTCCGGGCACTGTCCGTTTAGCGCCGTGAGCGCGACTGCGCGGAAGTGCCGCGAGATCCGGGCGCGAGCGGGCTTCCGGCGTCGTGCGCGTGGAGCAGGCGCCGCGGCGCGTCGGGACTCGGGGGGTGCGGGCGCCCGGCTCTCCGCGCCCGGCCCCAGGGCCCCGGAGCCGCGGTGTCGGATGGGGCCGCGCCCGCAGGTGAGGGTCCGGCAGCCCCGGGGCTCGTGCTGTGGGGAGGGCCTGAGCGGGCTCCTTGGGCCTCAGCTGGGCGCTGGGTCGTTTCGCCTGCAGCGGGGAGAACTCCAGATCCGACGGCGGGCAGGAACGCCCCGAAAACGGCTTCTTAGAGGATGGTCTGCTCGGACCCGAGAGGGTGGCGTTGTCTGAGGAGCGCTGTCTTTGGCATCCCGAAGCCAAGAGGACACCCCGAAGAGCCAGCGTGCGGGGCAGGGGCCAGGGGGTGGGGGGAAAGCCGTTTCAGAGCAGGGGCGGGCCCTGGGGCGGTCGAGTTCCGGGAATGAACTTGCCTCCGGGGCTCATCCTTGTCGCTCGGGCTCACCCTTGTCGCTCGGGTCCCGGGGTTGTCTGGCGCGGGTGGGTGTGGGCTTCGCCCCCACGCCCCTGGCGGCGAGCGCGTCCTGAAGCTGCAGGTCCTCGGGCCTCGCTGTTCGCTCCTGTCGGCGTGCCGCATCTGTGATCACATTAAATCCTGTGCAAAAACAGCTTTCCAGTCGTCTCTGAGATACGCGACCTCTTCGCTGTGCCCCAAACAGTAACAAGCCCCCCAGTTCGTTGTGAGGCGTTACTGACGCCCGCTCGAGCACATCGACGAACAGCGGGAGGACTGTGCTACAGTGCTGCGTGAGAATGATCAAGAACGGGAGGGTGTGAGACATTTAGAGGTTTACAAAGTACAGTATTATTATTATTATTGTTTGTTACCTGGTGTTTTTTGTTTTGGGGTCACACCTGGCCAGTGCTCAGGGCTGACTCCCGGCTCTGCTGTCAGGGGTTACTGCCTGTCAGACTCGGGGTACCATTTGGGGTGCTGGGGATCAAACCCAGGTTGGCCCTATGCAAGGCAAGCATTCTATCTGCTGTACCGTCTCTTTGGCCCCAGTAATCACTAGTCCTGTGTGAGCACGGTAGGGTCTGCTTAAGACAATCATAGGTCGTTGATTTTTGCAGTGTCTTCACAAAGTAGTATTTTTCTGCGAGGCCGTTTTAAAAAATTTATTTTGACCCTGTCAACCAACCACAGTCACTTTGGTCTGCTGTCAACAAGAATGGCAATTACCAGTATGACAGGCTTCTCCCTTCATATACTTCATCATTGACCTGATCCCCACATTGTTACACTTTCACTTGTGTCTTTTCAATTAGCTGTTCAGGTGGCTTCCTGGCCCTGTATTAGTCCCACTCTGTTTCTGTGTTTCAGAAACACCGTATGACCCTGAATGCAGATGTGTAGAGCCCGTAGGCCCCTGAGCACACCATCACTGGGCCCTATGTGTGCGGTTGGGTTTCTTCTCCCAACAAGAGAGGGACGGTTTTCACTGCAGTCCAATAAAGGTGATGCCTTCCGCTAGCAGAAATTGCAGCATGGCCAGCAGTGAGAAGCGCAGGTCAGTTAGGGACTGTTGTTGCTGCAGGAGGTTTATGTTCGTAATAGAGTCAGTAGCATTTGGTGAAACATGTGCCAAAGTAAGGGAGAAGCTGGCTGGGGGTGAATTACTTTTTAAGGCTGGAACAAGGTTGACAATGTTGTAGATGAATTACATATACTGTATAGTCCATGCATGTTAATGATATGAATTATTTGATTTGCATTGTCATAGTAGGGTTCTGAGTTAAAATAGCTGTCACTCACCCTATAGATAAAATGAAAGAAAATGCTTTAATTATCCAGGATTGTGTTTAAGCCACTCGCTCCTCTACCATGATTTCTTTATTGTAGACATTTATTTCTTTATTGGTTTTGGGGCACTCCTGGCAGTGCTCAGGATTTACTCTTGACTCTGGTCTCAGGGAGCATTCCTGTTACTGGTTAGGGAACCATATGCAGTGCTAGGGTCTAGAATTGTGTGGGCATGTTCTGATCATGTTGATTAGACTTGGCTTCTTGTGTGACGAAGGGAAGCTGTTGAATTAAAGATTTATGTGATGCTTCAGTCACTGGAGTATAATAGCCCATAGTTTAAAGGGTATGCATGCAGTTACTGATGTTCGAAAACAATGACTGCTTTTATGGCACAAGAGGATGAGAAACGATTGCTAATACATCAATGGGGTAGATGCTGGGGCAAGGGCCACCCTGTGTCCATGGCCTCTGAGGAGAGTGTGCACCGGAGGCCTGGTAGAGGAGGTGGTAAGGGACGAGTTGGGATGAGGTTTTGTTGCCCAGCAGATAAGGAAAATGTAGGAGCCAGTCTCTGAGAGCCTGTGTCTGCCAGCCCGCCAGTGGGTCTGGGCTGGAGTGTGATGGTGGCCCCCTCGATCAGGAAACCAAAGCTAGAAGCTTGATTACCCATAATCCTCAGACCTCCATTTCCCACAATGTTCAAGTGCAAATCACTTATATTTCAGGGAAATAAGGAGATTGGAACATTGTGAGTGAGAGTTGACATCTGGTACCTTTATGTTTGGATGTCCTTTAGAATGGTGGAATCTTTCAGTCGAGCCTCTCTTCCTATTTTTAATAGGTCAGTGCTGTGCTCGGCTGAACGTAGACTTCTGCTGCTATGAACACATGCAGTGCCCCAGCATGTGATGTTGATAAAAATGAGATACTTAAGTTCCCAGAGACAATAAGCGCCCTGCCAGCTGTGTCAGTCACTTCTTCCCTGGCTCATCTGCCCCCTACGAGGTGGTGCTGCCAGTCCTCTGGCGCTTTGGTGGAGGAGGCTGGCCTACCTGGAAGAAGTCTTCTTCAGGTATCAAATAAAGGTGGCTCGGAAGAGCAGAGTGAATCGCCTGGAAGGAGGAAAAGTTCCTGAGGACTGAGTACTCCAGAAAGAGGGTGAACTGGGAGGCGCTTCTTGTCTTCTGTTCGGAATAGATGGCCAGAATGCCTTGTGAGGATTTCTTAGATGCTTTCAAGATCAATACTCTTACTATCTTGTAGGCAAGCTCTTCACATATCCCGAGGTGGGCAGTGATGCTCGCTGAGTTTTTTCCATCACTGCAGTGGATTCCATCTGGTTTGTATTAGGATAGGTGTCAAGTTTTAAAAAAATAATATCACCTGTGTGCCCTCCCCACAAATTTTGTCTATTCTGTGTATGAATATCAGTGTTTTCATTTGGTCTCCCAGCTGATTTTTTAAAAAGCAATTCTATATTAAGATATTTTAGAATTTACATGGAACAGGTAAAGCCTACTTTTCCCCCTACACTTTATATAAACAGTGGTTTACAAAGTTGTTCATGATGATTTGTTACAAGCATTCAATATGTATTCAACAATTCCATCAGCATTACACCTTCCTTCCACCACTGTCTCCAATTTTCCCAAAAAGCCCTTAAGCCTGCCCCCATAGTGGGCCCTCAGTTATTTATTTTATATTGCTTTTTATCAATAACTTTGCTAACAGCGTGATCAAAAAATGTTTCCTTAGAAGAAAATTAGTGTAAATTGTTGTTTATCACCGTGGAGACATTAAGTCATTGTATGAGGGATTATTACGATGTTGTTATAGGTTAATTCTTATGTGCTGATATTTTGTTGAGATTGCTTGTCTTGAACATTACATCCCATCCAATCTGGTGTGCTACTCCTGGGTTATTAGTGTTGTAGAGATTGAGATGTCATGTGGCTTTGGACACATGCTCAAGAAGTCCAGAATTTTTAAGGGTGTTTTACATCTGGAGTTAAATTTATAACTGGGTGGTGGCTTTGGGTTGTGGGCATTCATGCCAGGACTTTTGAAAGTACTGGGAAGTAGGAGGAGCCCATTCCAACTCTGAGAAAAGCCTGGAGATTGTAGTCACAAACCCCACATACTGGTTTTTTTTAGCAGATTAATTTCTGAGTGAGGCTCAGTCCTGACCTGAGGCAGTGGAATCCGTCTGGGGGCATGGTGGCGATTTTGGAATTTGGGAGCTGTTGGCTACCTGGGCTTTGTTTGGGTGGACCCTGGGCTAACTGACCCCCTCTGGGGTGTGTCCCAGCTGATTTTAGCAAGACTGACACAGGAAGCTCATGGCCTTCGAAGTAATTTATTGGTTGAGTTCATTCAGCTTTTGGTCCAGTGGGAGTTAGCTGAGTTTGCTTTGTGTGAGTTTATTAGGGAGGTCATTGGAGCCCACATTCTTTAAAAGAGAATTCCTGGAAATATATGGCAGGAGACAGTATGTGAATGTAGGAAGTGAGAGCTGTTTTATTTCCATGTGAAATCTTATTTCTGAACCACTCTAGGATCTTTTAGCTTTTCCAGCTGCCTCTGAGTGTGAGTGGCAGAGCAGGCAAAGAGGATGTGTTGACACGTACTGGGGGACTCGAAGCTAATTCTTGAAGATAATATCATCTGAGTGGGGAATCAACCAGATGAGGAGTAGGAAGGACTGGAGGTGTTCATTCCGCGGTTGGGCCTTCTCCCTTCCTTCTGAAATACAGTTGATTTCTACCATTTGTTTCTTTACTTCTGATGTTCCTACCAAGTGAGTATATTTGAACCTCTTTTCCAGTGATTTATAAAGTCAGCCTTTTTTATTTTCAGGGGTGGTGTTGGTCCAGGAGTAAGTCCTGTGGTACTTAGGCCTTGCTCCTACTTCTCTGCTTGGAGATTATTCCTGACAGGGCTCAGGGGACCACTTACAGTGCGGGGGGATTAAACCTGGGTGGGCTGCATGCATGGCAAGTGCCCTACCTATTCTGTCCTCAAAGTCCGCCTTCTTGGTTCCACTTGGGGACCACACCTTGCAATGCTTCTTGACTACTCTGGTGCTGGGGACCAAACTGGGCCTCCCACATGCAACACATGTACAGGTCAGTTGAAAAAAGTCACGTAGATAATAATGATTTACAAGACCACAAATAATTACATGATTTCAGGATGCAGGCTTTCAGGACAGGACTGATGAGCACAGATTTGTGGTCAGAGTCCAGTGGTTTGTCTTCTGTGAACATTCTCTTTCCTTACTGTTTCTTAATAGACCATCATGAGGGAGATCATCTGGTTTGTCTTTTTCTCTCTTTGACTTACTTTGCTCAATTGTTGCTGTGATTTTTCTCTTTGATTTTTCTCTTTTTAGTTATAGGCGTTCTCTTTTGCATATAGAGTTGCAGCGTAGTGTACATACAGAAATGCAATAGTCATGCATATGGCCACTTTTCCTTGTTTATTTTCTGTCTGCTTATCCGTTCACTGGTGAGAATAAGTTTCTAAAAGTCAACTCAGGGGCTAGAGAGATAGTGCAGCAGGTAGGGCACTTGCCTTGCAAGCATCTGGCCTGGGTTTAATCCCCAGCATCCCATGTGGTTCCTCAAACCCCATCAGGAGTAATTCCAGAGTGCAAAGCCAGGAGTAACCCCTGAGCACACCAAACATGGTCCCCACCCCTCCAGGAAGGTCTTCTCAGTTTATGTGTTGCTGGTTATATCTCTTCACATTTGAATTAATAGTCCTTTTTATATGTATTTGTATATAATGTCCTACTCTGCCTTTTGATTGGCAAGTTTCGGCCACTGACATTTAGTTAAATATAGGTTTAAATATTACCATTTTCAGTATGTATTTGAGGTTTTAGTAAAGTCTATTTTCCTTCTGCCCACGATTCTCCATACATTCATACCTGCCTTTTGGTGGTGATTTTAATTTCCGTCTTCTCTTTTTGGAAATGACTGTGAGGTTTCTATGCTATGATTTTAAGCTTATGCTTCATTTTACATGGGAAGCAAGTGAGTTCGTGGGTCATTCTTCGTTCTCTTGGGTGTCGACATCCAGAGCAGCAGTTCTGGTCCCATGTTTGGGTGTCGCATGAAATTCTAGTGTGCTCATTCTGGGTATCTCCTTTCTTGGTTTGTAAAAGTTCTCAACACATATTCCAAATCATCATCATCATCATCATCTTTTCTCTAATAATAGTAATTATCTTCTGTCGCTGTTCCTGAGAGGCGGTGACCCGAGGTCCCTAGGTGCATTCAGGGCTAATCACCATCTCCTCAGGCAGGTGACAGTGACAGAATAATGAAGGAACGGAGGCCACCAGGCTGGTTGGTAATCAGTGGCCGCTTATTCAGGTCTCACAGTGTTAGTTATTGAGAAATCATGAAGGGTTAGGGGTAGCAGTTACACAAAGATGAGGTTGAATATTATCATAAACAATTAACAGATAAAAGTTTCTTCCTTCAGGGGAAGTTCTTCTAGGAGGACCACCCAAAGACAGAATCTCATCTCAGTGCTCAGCACTCTAGAGTCCTGCTAGGAAATCTGCTCAGGAATTCCACCTAAGGGCGTATTGCTTTCTCCTTTCTTTAGCCAGTATCCATTTAAACAATCCTCTTAAATTTACTTCTTAATAGCATTTATAGTCATTTTGTATGGACACAGTAAGAGATATAGTAAGCTCAAAGGGTGGCTCTTCCTGGGGATGTCTTGCCATATATCCCAGACTACAGTCCTCAGCCAAGTTAGTCTTTCCTAACCCAGCAGAGTCCTTATTTAAGAGTTACTTCTTTTTGCATCATGACAGAGTTTGTTCCATGACCGTGCTTTTAACATACTTTATGGCACTTCACCTGTCCCTTTTCAATGCCAGCATAGCTTATGACTTGCCCTGGGTCCATCCAGGTCCCTCACCAGGACCCTCCTTCTGGAATCTTAGGAACTAAAGGCAACTGAGTCTTAAATAAATATGAAGGATGCCCAGGAGTAAATATTATTTGGAGTCAATTAACTCCCAGGTTACAAAAGCATAGCACTGTCTTCCTGTGTCTATACAAAAAGGACCTTGCTCTAAAATAAATTATGCAAAGGACATAAAGGAAAGAGAAAAGCAGTATTTCACGTACATATACAAAATCCAGAACCCTCAGAATAATCTGACTTTACAAATTACAGGGTCTCATTTGGGGATATTAGTGATTAACAGATAGGGGAAGAAGAGTACAAAGGAGAGATTAAAGATAAAAACAGGATTGAGAATAGTGCCTGATGGAATTGGATGTGCCTCGGGAGCACTGTGTGGGAGTAACTAAACCTAAGCTCCCTGTGGGGGAGGGGAAAGGACAAACCAATGTTATTTCTAAAAGTGCTTAGAACTGTTATCCAACAATCTTCCTTTTTCTCTTTAAAAAATTTTTTTCAAACAATTTTATTGAAATGTGCCGAGTTCATGGGCAGCACAAATGTATGAACAGGGAGGTAAAACTCAGATGTACAGTAATTCCCCAAAAGTAAAGGTTAATCTTGGGAGATATCAGTTCTCCTCCTTTCCCCCTCCAGATTTTAAGCATTTCCATTATCATTAAAAACCTGTACTCACCTAGCACTGAAATAAAGGAATAAGGAACTTTTACAAAAAGGAAGAAAACAAAAGCTTACAGGAAAAGCACTGTTTCCTGCTCAGATGGGACTTGTTCCTAGGCACCCAGTTAGGTGCCTAGGATGCCTCGTGGTGGAGACACAGAGTTTATGAATGTTTGGGTGTGGGCCATTTGGGTTTTCCACTGGCTGATGGCTCAGGAAGTCCAACATTTCCAGGGCATCGCTCTCATCCATCCAGCAGCCCAGAGTTGCTGCATTCTCTTTTGCCGGATTCTCCTCCCAGCTCACTGCAGATCTCTGGTTCTTGTCAGTCACCCCAAGGGGACACTGAAGAGGTGCAGCACATCGCTGGGTGCTGGATCAGTTCTTGGCTGCCTGCTCTGGAGTGAAGAACCCAAGGTGTCTGGACTTGCTGAAGCCTTTGTGAGGGCAGGAATCATCTTCCAGCCTGTACGACTGGCCACACACTGTGGCAGGCTGCTTGGAGATTCAGACATTCAATTTATGGCTGCACATGTAATTGTTGTCAGGGTGGGTGGTTGTCTGGCTGCTATGGCAGCCTCAGGCCTGCTTTTCATGAATTTGACCTCCACATTGCCACACTAGCAGAAGACCTTAAAGACTTGATCACAGTTTCTCTCAGACTGATCACAGTTTCTCTCAGACTGATCATGCAGTAAACCATGAACACAGGGCTGTTGCATAAGCGCCATATTTAGGGGGTGTGGAGGGTGGTCAGCGCCAGGTTCCACCCTTCATATTGCGGTGGGAACCGCTAGTCCTCCTAAGAATGCCTATGGGCCCTCCATATTCTCAAAGGGCTCTACCGGGAGAGGGAGCTGTCTTCTGTGTTAGGGTTGCTTCCTGGGTCACCTTGTCCACTGAGGTTGGGATCAGTGTAGCCCCAACTATCCTGATAGCTCTTGAACAAGTTGAAGTGTTCCAACATGGTCTACTTGAGCTTGAGTCCGACAGCCTGATTGGTGTCTGCCCCATTGACGAGAACTTGGTTCCAGGGCACTGCACGGGCTCAGACTGCCCTGTGGCCTGGACTCCTTCCTTCAGAGAATGACAGTTCTCTGGGCCACAGGGCCACAACAGTATATCAAACACCTTCAAATGGAATAGATGGGGTTCAAGATGGGAAAGAGAAGCACACTGGAGAACCCTAGGAGTCATCTGGGTGCCCAGGACAGAGATCTGACTGGGCGGCAGCCAGCAATGTTCGTCTGGTTGTTCACTGGGCAGTTCACAGCATTGTGAGCCCCCAACATAACATCTTCATGCCCCCAAAACATGTCTCTGGGTGTCACTACCACAGAGCCGATGGCTGCAGATTCCTCCAGACCTCTACCAGGTCAGCTTCTACCACACCATCATTCGGGCCCCTGACATGGTCACTTGGGGAGGTGGGAGTTGTGCAAGTCATCATAGTTCTCACTGCCTCCACTGCTTGCCGCCACCAGCATGTTTGTTGCCTGGTCACTGGCACTGTCCCCTTGAGCTGCTTAGGACTCAAGTGCCCTCACTCTGCCACCCCACTGTTGTTTTCCACCGTCACCCTCAGCCACCTCCTTTGCTCCAGCCACTGATGCAGCTTCTCTCTCCTTTCTCTTCTGAGCCTGCTCTGATGTGAATGTAGCTCTGTGATGATCTGTTCAGCTTTGGGGGTATCTTCGGGTTTAGAAACTTGTCATGGGGGCTGGAGTGATAGTACAGTGGGGTAGGTGTTTGCCTTGCATGCAGCAGACCCGGGTTTGATCCCTAGCATCCAGTATGGTCCCCTGAGCACCTCCAGGAGTAATTCTGAGTGTAGAGCCAGGAGTAACCCCTGAGCATTTCTGGGTGTGACCCCTACTCCCACCCCCCAAAAAAAGAAATTAAAAAAAACTTGTCATGGACTTGTCTACTCTAGAGAAGCCCATGTTCTTGAACACCCCTCCTTGCTTTTCTCCCTCTTTCCCTCTCTCTCTCTCTCTCTCTCTCTCTCTCTTTCTCTCTCCCCCCTCCTTTTTCTCTTATCACCCTTATCTAAAAGATTTCTTTCAATAAAAACTACTTAGAGCTGGAGAGATAGTGTAGTGGGTAGGGCACTAGCCTTGCTTGCATATTACCTGAGCACTGCCAGGTGTGACCTTACAATAATCCCACATTTTGGTGGTGGAGAATGTGTACTGTGGAGGGATGGGTGTTCAATCATTGTATGACTGAAACTCAAATATGAAAGCTTTGTTAACTGTATCTCATGGTGATTCAATTAAAAAAATCCCAAAATAAAAAGATTTGTGTCATGAACAGGGAGATAGCTCAGGGGCCCGAAGGAACCTGGTTCTGGTCCCTCATGCCTCACGCCTCCTTCACCAGAAATAATAAGAGTAATTTGGGGGTCCCCGAGCACCCTGGGGTGAACTAGGTGCACTCCAGCACTGCTGAGTCTATGCTGCAGTTTGAGCCATGTGGGCTGATTGCTGACATTCACTGTGCCTCAGACCCTTTCCATTTTTGATGGTTCTGCCTTATTTTGAGGTCACAGATTTCTGATGTGTTATTTTGTTTTTGGTGGTTTGGTGCTGTGGCTCAGTCATGTTAGATTTTCCCACATATTAGCTCTTTCGAGCTTTCTTTCATGATTTTTTGTTTCATTGAGCATCATTGGTATTGTGGCATATAAAGGAAATTGTGGTCTATAAAACCAGGAAGTTGGCTTGGCTCCAATAATGTCCTTGAGATTATTCTCTGGCTCTGATCTTCATCCATCAGAATGGAGAGCCTGTCTGAATTGTTTGGTGCTTTGGGAAGATCTGAGACAAGGTCATGGAGGGGACTTGGCGTCCAGGGTGGCAGTCAGTGGCCTCTGGGATTCCTGGTTGTCTAGCAGTGATTGTGTCACTAAGGTCACGTAGGATCTTGCTGGGACTCTAGAGTCTGGAGGCAGCTGTGTTGTCTCTATCAAGGGGGCCTGGCAGTGGCTCTGGGCATAAGCAAATCTAGCACCTGCAAGTCTCCAAGGAACACGGCAACAGCTACAGCACTGAGATGACACCCACTGAAATGAAATGGTGCATGGTCACAGGCGCTTGGTCCAGCTTGGGGCAGCAAACACAGCCTGGGTTGCAAGCAAAGGTTTAGTATTGTGGGCACTGGGGCTATGTGTGTTCCAGTTTTCAGTAGACCAGGTCAACCGTCAGGAGTGTGTGCTCACAAGAACACAGGGCCTACCTCCTTGTTGAGCCCAAATATACCCTATAGAGTGCTGTTTCACAAGTGCCTGATAGCTAGAAGGTCACCACAGCTGCACAGATTGGGCAGTGCCTAGGGAAGCTGTCCCAGAGTCTGTCCTCCTTGAGTAGAGACCACGACCTCAAGTGTCAAGCATGCCCCTGGGGCTCCCATGCTAGAGACCTGATAAATCTTCTTTTCAATTTTAGAAACCATTGACATTCAGGGATGTGGCTATAGAGTTCTCTCTGGAGGAGTGGGAATGCCTGGACCAGTCCCAGCAAGATTTGTACAGGGATGTGATGTTAGAGAACTATGGACACCTGGTTTCCTTGGGTGAGGAAAACTTTCTTCCAGAATCCCTAATTCCACCCTTCTACTACTCTTAATCTGTGGACAGTTTCTGGGTGCTTCTTTATGTATTAAAATAGGTCCTTGCTTTAGAGTAAACAATCGGGGGTTGTGGGTACAGAAGAGAAAGCTTTCGTAAGTGCCATGGTGAATTGGATTTTTCCCTTAGTGGCGATTTTAGGAAATCCATGACATGTAAGCATTGATCTCCGTAACTCAAATACAGATTACAACTTTTTCTTTTGATTCAGTGGTACTTGAGAGTGAAACTCAGAACTCAATATTGTAAATACAAATGTAGTAAAGGTACACTCAGAAAAAAAACTGTATCTTGGTAAATACGTTTCTAAAATATACCATATTCTCTCATCTGTTCTGGCACCTCAGTATATTGAAATGTAAGAACCTGAAAGTAAAATAATTCCCTTTTCTGGGAGCCAGAGCAATATGTCCAGGGAATACGGTGCCTGCCATGCATTTGGCTGACCTCTGCTCCATCCCCAGAAAACATGGTCCCCTGGTACCGCCAGGACTGGCCCCCCCTCCCTACACACACACACACACACACACACACACACACACACACACACACACAAAGTTTAGTTCCTCAGCTCTGCTGGATGTGGCCCCGGAAACCTCAAAATAGAGAAATGCACATAAAAACAATTTTCCCTTTTCTAATAAACAGGTCTCAGTGTATCTAAGCCATACCTGATCACCTTACTGGAACAAAATCAGGAGCCCTGGAACTCTCAGAGAGAGAAGGTGGCCAGACACCCAGGTAGGTGGGACTGAGTAAAGCACTATGTGACAGACCAAGGTGGAACAGGAAACCAGAACTTTGAAGTACAGTTCGGAATTTCCTCAGTGGAAGAGCTTTGTGAAATTCCGAATTTCTCCTCAGTTACTGATCTTGCTGAGACTTTAGGGTTCCTGAGCAGCCTCTCTTCTCCTCCCATCATGTCCGGACCCTCCTTGCTCCAGTGACCTTCTGTTACATCCCAGTGAGGATCGAAGTTCTCTCTTGAACGCCTGTTCTCCATGACCTATCTGCTTACCCGTTGCCTTTGAGGCTTGAGAAGATGTGTCCATTCTAATGGATTATGCACCAAGGTGTTTCCGGGGCTGTTCTCGCACGACCTCAGAATGTGGGAAGGGAATGGTGGAGATAGAGGTTTGGTGCAGAAATCCCTAAAACACTGGAGGTGAACCCACATATTCATCACCATAGAATTTCCAGTTCTATGTGTACTTTAAATTGATTCCATTTTATTCATTTATATATATATATATAGGGGAGTAGGGCGTGGGCCATGCTGTGCTCAGGGCTTCCTTCTGACTCTGCTCAGGGATCACTCCTGGCAGTGCTTGGGGACTGTATGTGGTGCTGAGGTGGGGGAGTTGAGTGCCAGGCTAGTGGGTGTCTGGACCTTGGTTGTCTGTATGCAGGGAAGCACTGTAGCCCCTGTACAATTCTCCCAGCCCCAGTTCTATGAAGACTAAACATGTCTCCACAGTGCCAGGTTTAGTGGTTTCGTAATAGTATAAAGCATCTCATTAAATGAGAAAATACAAACTGTGTGTCTTAAAATCTTGTCATTTATATATACTAATGCTATATATGTAGTTTTGCTTTGGGGGGGGGGCCACGCTTGGCAGTGCTCAGGGCTTACTCCTGGCTCTGTGCTCAGGATCACTCCTGGTGGGCTTGGAGGACCATATAGGTTGTTGGGGATCACACTCTGGTTGGCCACGTGAAAGGAAAGCAAGTATCTTGCTCATTGCACTAACAGTAAAGATTTTAAATTTTATGCTGCTACTTCTTAAAGGGTAAAGGAGTTAAATATTTCTTCACCTCTTTTGGTTGACTAAAAATGAACTCTAAGGTGATGGACGTCGAGGGTTTTTTCTGGGCAGTACAATGTGAGAGTCCCAAGATGCGGTGCTCCGAGAGCCCTTTGGGATTAGCCAGAGCAGTCTGTTGGTGTTTGGAGGCCTTCCTGGGTGATTTTGTGATACCAAGACCCAACTGGGGTCAGCCATCTATAAGGCACATGCCTTAACCCCCATAAATCTTTCTTTTATCTATAATATCATTCATAGAATTTTCTTGACGAATAGTTTTATGTATTTTTGCTTGAAATTTTTTTGTTATATTTAAAATAATATCCACTTTTCCCTACAAAGTTGTTGCTGAGCACCTTGTTGATAATATTACAGACACTTTCTTTCATGAGATTAATTGCATTTCTATTATTTCATTCTCCTTTTTGCTTGTGTCTGTTTTGACATACTCACTTTCAATCCATTGCATTTTTAAATATATATATATTTATTTCTTTACATGTGAGATGCTTAATCAAACCATTTGAGTTTTCTTTTTCCTATTTTTCTTGCCTCTTTATGTAGGTATTTATTTATTATATGTATAACTATATATGTTGCCCTACTTTTTGTGTCTTTGATCTTTTTTGGTGTTTTTCAAATTTCCCCTGTAGTTGTTTTACTCCACTAACTGCTTGTATTATCCTCACATTTTCTACTTCTGCTTTCTCTTATCATTTACCCTTTGTAAAATTTTAAAAAATCATTTATTCTTCATCACCCTGTTTTTATTTTATAATTTTTATATTTTCTGTTTCACTAATAATCTTATACTAACCATGCATAATTCTTTTATTTTTGTTCACATCATCTTTATTTTCACCTCATTCAAAATCTTCAAAATAATCTTCAGATATTTGTCATGTCATGTGTTTATGGTTCTATGTGTTGTAATTGTAATAATGAGTGTTTTTTTCCATTTAGCCATGATGTTATGTTTCTTTGTAAGAGTTTTATATTTATTTCCAACTGTTGAATCTGCCCTTGCCCACATGTGAAGTGGGTGGGCAGAGGTTGAATCTGCCTGGGTCTACTACCAGCTGTAGATCCAGTATCGTGTTTGTTTTTGAACTTTTATGAACACTTGAGAATTTTAAGAGCAGACCTGTTTTCCACTCCCAAGCCTTCTTTTATAGTACAGCAATGGCAGTCAATATTCTGTGTCCTCACAATGCATTTCAGGAATGTTTCTGTATTTCAGAGGTTAGGTACTGACCAGTATCCTTTTTCTGAGCAGAGACTTACCTCCTTGTTGGCTTGTTTTAGCACTGCACAGTCTCTAGTGTTTGAAGAAAGGCTCAGTATTAATCTCAGTGGCTATACATCTGTGATATATTTTCATCTTTTATATTGATGTTTGTCATGCAAAATAGATCTGAGTCTGTTAATTAAGTGCCCAGAAATTCAGGTCCCTGAACACAAAAACCACTCTAACTTTTTGTCCTGAAAGAAAACTAAATTGTGCATTCTCTTTTTCTTTTCTTTTCTTTTTTTTTTTTTTTTTGGTGGGGAGGGATTTGGGTCACACTTGGCGATACTCAGGGTTTACTCCTGACTCTGGGTTCAGGAATTGCTCCTGGAGGTGATCCGGGGACCATATGGGATGCTGGAAATCAAATAAATCTGGTACGGTTGTAAGGCAAGCACCCTGCCCTGGGTTAGACATTTTCTCACAGTTGTGCAGTGGTGTTGTAGGGAAGAGTGAGCAGGTATAAGTAAGGGGCAAACGTGGCACATTTTCCCCCTACTCTGTTTCATTCAGTTCTTCCCTAAAGTTTTTCTCTCCTAGCTGGCATCTAGTCATTTCACAATGTTTTTTCAGTAATTGTTAATGTGATGTCTCTCAGAAGCGTGGAATTTTATTGTTGTAGTAAACTATACTGCTCTCAGTACTTAACTTTTTCCCCTTGTCTTTGCTTTTTCTTTTTCTGAGTTTTGGGCCACAGCTGGCTCTTACTCAGGGATCACTCCTGGTGGGGCTTAGGGGATCATATGTGGTGCTGGTGATCAGGCCCAGGTTGGCTGTATACATGTAGCGAGATGCTCTCCCACTTTATAATCAATCTGGCCCCAGTATTTAGTTCTACATGTGATTTCACAGCTTATGAAGCAATAGTGTTGTGAGTGACACAGTCTGATGTTTTTCTGTTTTGTTTCCATAGGTATTTCTTACAACACCCAGAGCCTGTCTGACACTGACAGTTCACTCCCCAAAGGACTATTGAGAAAATTTGGAAGTCCTAAAAACTTATGCTTAGTGAAAGACTGGAAATGTGAAGTGGGTAATGAATGGCAAATTGGACGTTATGATGGACATAACAAAATTGGGACAGTTACCACCAGAAATGATTCAGTATATAATTCCTCTTGGAAAGAACCAGATGTAAGTGCAGTTGTTTCAGTAGAGAAATCTGTTTCTGTAAACAAAAACCCTGATGACTCTTTTAAACATTCATGTTTTCTGAAAAAAAAATTGGAATGTCTGCAAAGTCAGCTGGTGCATTCTGTGTATAAGCATTCAAACTATCATAAATACGGGATTGCATTAAACATTAATTATGATGTTTCTGAGCATCATAATTCCAGAAATGAAGAAAAAACTTTTATGTATGATCAAATTGGAAAATCTTCAAAATTTATTCTACATCAAAATATAAATCAAAGAGTTTATACTAGAGAGAAACCTTATAAATGCAAACACTGTGGAAAAACCTTTCACCAGAGATCACATCTCAATCAGCATCTGAGATTTCATATTGGAGTTAAGTCTCACCAATGCAAAGAAGCTAGCAAAGCCTTTATATCCTGTTTTCAACTTTCTGTGCATCAGAGAATACATACTGGAGAGAAAAGTTGCAGAACTGAAGAATGTGGGAAACCCTTTCATTGGCATTCACACCTGACTCAGCACCAGAAAACCCATTCTGGGGAGAAAATTTACAAATGTGAACAATGTGGCAAAGCCTTTAATCAGCACTCATATTTGACTCAGCACTGGAGAACTCATTCCGGGGAGAAACCTTGCAGATGTGAAGAATGTGGCAAAGCTTTTAAACGCCATTCATCACTTATTCAACATCAGAGAATTCACTCTGGGGAGAAACCTTACAAGTGTGAAGAATGTGGCAAAGCCTTTAATCATTCAGATATTACTCGACATAAGAGAATTCATTCTGGGGAGAAACCTTACAAATGTGAAGAGTGTGGGAAAGCCTTCAATCAGCATTCACACCTGACACAGCACCAGAGAATTCATTCTGGGGAGAAGCTTTACAAATGTGAGGAATGTGGCAAAGCCTTCAATCAACGGTCCCATGTTACTCAGCACCAGAGGATTCATTCAGGGGAGAAACCTTACAAATGTGAGGAATGTGGCAAAGCCTTTAATCAGTATTCAAATTATATGCAGCATCAGAGAATTCATTCTGGGGAGAAACTTTACAAATGTGAAGAATGTGGCAAGGCCTTTAATCAGCATTCGTCTCTTACTCGACATCAAAGAATTCATCTAGGGGAGAAACCATACAAATGTGAAGAATGTGGGAAAGCTTTTAATCAAAGTTCGGATCTGACTCGACATCAGAGAATTCATTCTGGGGAGAAACCTTACAAATGTGAAGAGTGTGGCAAAGCCTTCAATCAGCATTCACACCTGACTCAGCACCAGAGAATTCATTTAGGCGAGAAGCCTTATAAATGTGAAGAATGTGGCAAAGCCTTCAATCAAAGCTCAGATCTGAACCGACATCAGAGAATTCATTCTGGTCAGAAACCTTACAAATGAAAAGAAAGAGGCAAAACCTTCATTTGACATTCACATGTTAACTGAGATAATTGATTCTAGTGAGGACCCCAGGCTGGAGCGATAGCACAGCGGTAGGGCGTTTGCCTTACAAGCGGCCAACATGGCCGACCCGAGTTCGATTCCTCCGCCCCTCTCGGAGAGCCCGGCAAGCTACCGAGAGTATTCGATATGCCAAACACAGTAACAACAAAGTCTCCAATGGAGACGTTACTGGGCCCGCTCGAGCAAATCGACGATCAACGGGAGGGCCTTTACCTTTACCTTTAGTGAGGACCCTAATAAACAGAGAATGTTATAAAGCTGTTGACCATATTTACAGCCTTAAATCAATACACAGAGAGAATCCCTCCTAATGTATGGAGGATGAATGACTTTTATGAAATTGTACAAAATAAATTTGCTGCAGTGAGATGTCATTTTAAATATTGTAAACTATTATAGATAATGAAGATTGTGGAAACAATTTAAAATCAAGTCTAAATATGTGTTGGAGGAGTTTTAATAGAGACTAGAAGAAAAAGCACTGTTCAGATCTTGTTCTCACTCAAAATATATATAAACATAAGACTTGTAAGTTGATCATTTTTACTGTGCTTTACAGGATCAAGAAATTTAACTTTAGCAAAGTATTATGTTTCATTTTATATTCCTTATTTAGATGGTTTGAAAGATGTCATTATTGTAATTTAATTTTTAAAAATATAAACGTATTTATTTTTAATTGGATCACAGTGAGATTCATTGCTAAAAAGTTGTTCGTATTGGGTTTCAGTCATATGGTGTTCCAACACCTGTCCTTTCACTAGTGTACATTTCCCAGTTCAATTTTTCAAATCATGTTATACTGTTTAATATCTCATACTTTGAGAAATGCCCTCCCTTTTAGTTGCAATGAATTTGCATCAGTTTTATAAAGAAGATTGATGGCACATTGTACATGTGATGTGTAGATTAAATCTGTATGGAGATTCTACATAGGGTAGACATAATATCATGCTATTAGTAGTCCATAGATAAGTGTCTAGTATGTAATCTTTGTGTTATGATGAGAGCCACGGACTGGAAAGATTACTGCAAGGCCTGCAGACAGGCTTTGCATGCAGGAACCCCAGTGCCATCCCCAGCACTGGGTGTTGCCCCAGCACCATATTAGAAGTAGCCACCAATCACCACTTTCTGTGGTCCAACAAAACACTTCTTAAAAGTAAAAGGAGATCTTGTGACTCCGGCATCCTGGGGGCTCTGTCCCTGGGCACCGACCCCTGGTTCCATGTGACACCCTCATCTCAACCTACAACCACTGCCTCCAAGCCGGGCCTGGAAGGGGACCTGGCAGTGCGGGCCACAGCGTGAGGATTCTGGAAGTCTCCAACAGATGCTGAACGCCAGGTCCGGAGACCATCTGGTTCAGATTCCAGAGAGGGGGCCGGGGGTGCAAGCTGGGAAAAAAGGGTCATTGGTGTTGCCCTCTCACCACCCCCAGTGGCTGGCTGCAGATTGCGCCTTGTCTGTGGGGAGGGTTTAGTGGAAGTTTTGGTGAGCGGAGAGTGCTGGGTAGGGTGGGAGCACCCCCCCCCCAAGTCCAACCCTGGGGGACACACCCCTCTGTGCCCTAGGAAAAATGGATGGGATCTTGGAGTAGTCGAGGACACTCATCTCCTCAACCCTCCTTAACCCTGGGAAGAACAGATGTCAGGTCTGTAGCCTGGGGAGAGCAAGATGTGGATGCTTCTTCTGGATTCTAAGTAGTTTTCAACTGCCAAAGTTATGGAGTGGGCTAGAATGTCAGAAATGGAAGGTTCCTTTCATGTCAGCTTGAGAAAAGCCCTTAGACTTACAGCAAGGAGTGAAGAATCAAAAAATCAGGAATTCAGCGTTTTTAGCACCCAGAACTCCTGTTACCTATTTTTCTCTGCCTTTAATCGCCCCTTCCTGGCCTGACTGTACTTCACCTTGGTCTACTCTTTAAAATTTTAGAATAAAAGCACTTTACTTTTCAAAAAAAAGAGGTAAAAGGAGATAGAAACATTCTGAATTTTAAATAATTTTACCAGTTACTCTTTAAGAAGGCAATGCTGGGTGGCAATAAAAGAGGAGAGGAGGGGAGAGTTAACATTAGGATGTTAACCCAGAGGAAGACTACAGTGCCTATTATATGGAGAATATAATACACCTAATTCTGTGAGTCTGTGTGAGTCTATGAGTGTATCTGCATATTCACAATACCAGGATGTTGGTACCAGTGAAACGTGCACTGAAGCAAGATCTGCTTTTGAATGCTTAAGCAATCATTCATTCATTCATTCATTCATCATCCTGTTATTCGTCGATTGCCTCGAGCAGGCCCCAGTAACGTCTCTTTCATCCTAGCCCTGAGATTATATTCAAGGCTCTTTTAGGAGAATGAGACCCATCATTGTTACTGGTATTTGGCATATTTGGTGCGCCACGGGGAGTTTGCCAGACTCTGCCCTGTGGGCAGGCTATATTCGATACCTGCAATCAATGCACCCAAAAAATCAAACACAGTACTGAGAATCAAATGCAAACGTGCGGAAAACTTAAGGGTAAAGCAAATTTTCACAGCCAAGTGGGTAGCAAAGTAATGCAAACAGGTGCATACATGTTAGTATGCCCTGCATGATTAGCTGAGTGATAAAATACTTCTGTGTATAATGAGTGAGGAATAAACTGCCATGGTCTTAACCTGTGTGTGTCTGAGTGCATGTGTAGGTGCATGCATGCACACACCTGGGACAGAGAAAGCAGGCAGAGATTTGGGTGACTGTACATTTCTGCATCTGCCTATGACTTCCAAAAAGCAGGCATGATTAAAGAGAACGCACAGTGAATGTGAACACACGTGTGTGATTACACAAGTATGTGAATGAACATACATGTCTAAGTCTGTTCTGAGGGCACTTCACAGTCAAGATATAAAGCAATGTCAAGCATAAATAGTTGGTGAGTTATGCAGGCTTATACATGCCAGCAAGTATACATGCAAGTAACTAAGGCATAAACCAAAGCTCCATGTCTCTGTGTGGGCGTATGTGCATATGTGTGATTAGTAAATCGTTATGTATCACAGAGAATTGGAGCACAAGAACGTACATACAGGACCACAGTATTAGATAAAATAATGAAGTGACAGTGCCTGAGACAAGCGTGCAATCATGTTTCTGATCCTGCCGGAACATCCAGACACTAGGACAGAAGTGGACTATGTAGCTGCGATGGGGGAAGCACTGCCACCATACAGCCTATGAGTAGTAATGCTCTCTGTATGTCTGTCAGAAATCAAGTCTTTATAACTTTTGCATGTGTGCCATAAAAACTAAATGGAACAAACTGTAAAACAAATCCTGAACAACAATAACAAGGTATGTGGTTGCAGACTGTCTGATGTGACATCCAATCAAGAGCCACCAGAGGGACACAGCACCATAAACATGCAAAGTAAGTGCTACAGAGCATGTAACAATGCATTTTTAAAATTATATATGCGAGAATAAGTAATGACTTGTCCTGTGCTAGCAGCCTGTAGGTAAATGGTGATTTCTGTAAATTCATCTTATTATGTGAGGAATGAATTTTTAAGAGCATCTGTGTTCATTGCATCAATGTTCTCAGTCAATGAAGCTGTTAGGCCCCTGACCCTGTGATTTTTCTCTCAGAAATTTCCATCTCTTTCCTTACTTCTCATGGTGTCATGGTCTCAAAGCCTGTTTACCCTCAGAATGGACATCAGCAACTGGCACCAGAATAAGGACTTGAACTAGTAGAAAGTATCTGACATCGAATCTAACTGGAAAACCCTGATAAACTGAGTACTCAGAACTGCAGGAGGGGAATCCTTGCTGAAACAAAGAGTAAGTGAAGTTCCAAGGTTAAGTGTGTTCTGGGGATTTGTCAATCAGGGTAATAATGTGGCAAAGAGGAGAAGCACACTCAACTCCTAATATCACTAATGCACACATCAAGATTAAAATTTAAAAGGAAGCCTTTCAACAGTTATTTTAGGCTATTCGGCAGCATTACTCTTGGCCACCCTCACAGGGAATTTTAGCTCCAAATAATGGAAGAAAGTTATCTTAGAACTGAGAGAGACCCACACAAAAGGGCCATCCATACCCATCTGTGTGGGTGCTTTGTTACTTGGCCTCACCAGCTTTATTACAATTAGAAGGGGCATCACAGAAAAGGAGAAAAAGGAAAGTGAGGAGGCATTAAAACAGTTCTAAGGAGAAAGCATCTGAGGATGAAGAGGAGGCTAATGACCCTTTTCTCAGTCCTGTTCAAAAGATTAAACATCCACCCATCCAAACTCATGACAAGGATTCCTTAGAAAATTTGAAAAAACATAGTCTAAGAAAAAGGGAAGAAAGTAAGGAAAGACTTTGGCTTCCCAGTTCATCAGCTCCTCCCTCAATTCCACCAAAAAAAAACCATAGTACTGGCAGAAGCCAGCTTGCCAATCTTATCTAGAATTCAGCAAGGAATTCCGCAGACTCACTTGGGAGGAACTATGGATGCATATTTGTACCCTGTGTCTGTTATTCCTATTGCTACAAATGAAGAATTCCCAGAAGGGGAGGAAAAATACATGCATACTCCTTTCCTCTTGAGACTTTATAATTAATTTAACAAGGCTGGCATACAGTAAGGAACTGACTCCCCCTATACCATGGGACTTCCTGGCTTAGCTAAAACAGAGTGGTTGATTTCTGAAGATTGGGAACAATCTGAACGTGTCTCCCCTGCCAAATTTTTACAATTTAAAACATACTAGGGGTGATGAGGCTTGAAGTGGGGGATTAGAAATGCAAAAGTTAACACCTACATCGATATCTCTATGGGTCAATTGACAGGTACTGGGATTTGAGCAGATGAAGAACTACAATCTGTTTATGGCAATAAGGTTATTTCTCAAGTTCATGACTGTTGCCTAAAAGCTTGGGAAAAATTTCCCAAGATTTATAGTTCAGCCCTTGGTTAATGTTAAGAAGGGTTGAAGTAACCTTATGTGAAATTCATTGCCCAATTAAAAGATAATTTGACTAAGACTGCTCCCACTCATGGAGATCAAGATATGCTGCTTCATAGCTCCTCCTTTGACAATACTAAGGTAGAGTGTTAGGAGACTTTAAGGGCAGTAGAAACAGAAGGAGGAAAATTAGAGGATTATATCAAAGCTTTCAGTGATATAGGGTATATAGCAGAAATGGCATGATGCATAGCAGAAATGCACACGCCTCAATTGTGGGGCTATGACTTACAAAGCATGGTAATACAATCTGAACAACTGTGAGTGAGTAATGAAGTGTGAGTAATGGACTTCACAATCAAAGTACTCTGCAGTGGTTAGAAAATGTATAGTGATAGTAGGTAACAGCAGACTGCACCATCCAGATGGATGGCTTAATAAGCAAACATGGAGTCCAGCAAGGCAATTAATACTACAAAAAGATTGTAAGTCATATCCATAATTTCATGACAGCAATATGAGCATCACAACAATTTCAAAGTCAATGGATGACAAATATTGGTAACAGTACCTGTTTTGTTTATTTGTGACACATCAGGCAGCACTCAGAGCTTACTCCTGGCTCAGAGTTCAGGAATCACTATTGCTTAGCTCAGGGGACCATACGGAATGCCAGGGATCAAACCTATTATGGGCTTGTGAAAGCCAGGTGCCTTAGCTCCTATACTCTTTTTTCAGGTCCTAATAACAGCACCTTTAAGTAATACTAGATGAAACTATCATTATACTGGACTAGGTAGAGAAACTTGGTGGACAAGGAGAAGAAAACGGTGCACAAAGCAATATGTGTGTATAATAACAAAAATGGCCAAGGACAAGGTCAGGTCATAATAATTCAAATGAAGGGTGTGACACTAAGGAAAATAAAAACTACATCAAAAAGCATGAGCACAGTTCAGTGGCTTATAAATTCAAACAAGTGAAGTGAGTATAGGTCCACCTGACCACCTAGGAGGTCTAAAGTAATCTGTAGGAGATGATAAAGACATGCATATATTTCTAGAGTAGGAACCCAAAAGATCCAGTTCTGAACATCAATGTACACACTTCCTCCTAACTACAAACAGCACACACTACCCCTCTCACTCAGAATAAAAAGCCATCCTTCATCACAACTAAGGGTTCCACAAACAACAAATGGGCTTTTAAATCTAGTAAATAAGTTGTTCGAGGCTCCAAAATGACGTAAGGAACCATGTGAGTCTCAGCCTAAAATCTAAAAGAGAACCAACATAATTTTCATTACTTTTTATCAGCAGTGCTATATAGACTCCCAGCATCGCTTTGGTGATACTCCTGGTTTTGTCAAGCTCTACCATGCTCCGCCAGAAACACCTGAAATAAGATTGTACAGCAAGAGAAGGCTGCAACAGGCAAAGCAAACATGGCAATGCTGCTGAAGGAAATGTAGATAGACCCTATACCTCAAATCATTTCACTATGAGTCTCAAGATCTCCACATTGGACAAAATCAAACAGTGGGCAAAGAGCTGTATGTGGCTATTCACAGATTCAATACTCCAAAGTGAGTAAATGCAAAGCAACAGGCATGTGGAGAAAGGGGGATATGGGATTTCAGATCTGCAACATCTGAAATAGCACTCACTCAGCAACAGGATAAGTAAATTGAAGTACTGCCATTACAGGGCAGCGGTGGGGGGAGGGGACTCAATTCAAAGGAAAAGAAATCAATCGCTCATGCTGTATTTTGCATTGAAAACGCACATACAAGCACTCAGATATAACACCTGGATCTGGGCTCGGGATAAATTTAGCCGTGGGAATGAAATCTGGACCTTTTTGTAAGCTGTAGTGCGTGTTCTATCTGGACCATCACTCATTAAAATATCAACACACAGTGAAAATACAAACACTTCAGTATGGGGGCCACAGCCCTTGCACACACAAGATCCAGAGCTAAGTAACTGGCACTTAGGTCCCAATCACAGCAATGTAATGTGCAAACCTGGTGGTCTCTGACCATCACCCTTAGAGTTCCCAGTGGCCCACAGTGATCTGGCAAGCCAAGCATGCCCTGGGGGCTACCATGGGCCCATCTGCAGCACTAGGAGGAAACAAATTCTATAATCTTGCCTTTGGACGCACTTCTGAACCACACCACAGGTGTTCATTGCCTAACCTGTTTATGCTCAGAACTGAACCCCAATGGTGCTCAGAGGAAATACTGAGGATAAATGGGGTGATTTAGAGCCTAAGAGACAAACAGAATCCCTTAATCCCTTAAAAATCTGGTCCCATAGAACCAGGATTTTACGGAAAAAAATTAGGGACTGGTAATTGTGACTCTGCAACAATACCCTTGCCCTGCATATGGAAGGCCAGAGATCGATGATGTAGCAGCAGAAACTAGTTAGAAGGCATGAAACACTTAATAAAGCAAATGGTGGATTTCTTAAAATATAATCCTTTATCATGTTCTATGTGAATGAATAGCACTGTAGCACTGTCCTCCCATTGTTCATCAATTTGCTTGAGCATCGATTTGCTCGAGCAGGCCAAGTAACATCTCCACTGTGAGACCTGTTGTTACTGTGTTTGGCATATGGAATAGCTGCATGCTGTAAAGGAACACACAGAAAGTATGCAACAAGATTTCTGTATGTTACACGTTACACTGTATAAAAAATGAAAAACTTAATTCATGAATCATAGCCAATGTAAAAGCTGGAAAATTATTAAAGATAGTTTAATGCCACAAAAACTTTTCCACATGACGTAAAAAATGTGCATACGACACGATACACGTGCACTGTGTGTCATCGGCGATGACTCACCTCTACATAGCACCTCAGGCACTCTGGAGCTGGAAGCTAACAGTGCTGTGGTAGGATCTGGAGCAGTCACGAGTCTCTGGTGGAACACGATGAGCACCAATTCATGAATGCATTCTGAGGTCATGGAGGCTGACAGTAAAACCTAGAAAACAGGCATGTACTGGTGGGTGAAAACCCATAGATATGGTCAGGGACACAATAGGAGTATAAGAGCTAGAGTGATATATATATATATATATATATATATATATATATATATATATTTGGCATGATACCCAGCAAACTCCATTTCTATGAATTTCTCCTTTAGACCTTTCTGGGGGTGGTGCTCACTCCATGCTCTCAGATCTGTATGCTCCTATGATTAAGTCAATTACTGTGCAGAGGCCGAGTGGTGTGTAAGGACATGCCACCCTCCATCTGACAGTGAGCACTAGTCATTGTCTCAGACAAGGGGAAACTAATCTGTAATACTACACTCCCCCATCCCATCACACAGGCCTTCACACATGCTAAGCCTGTTGCCTTTCTACTGATTCTCACTGTAATGCTTTCTCTTTATTGCACATGAGCAACTGTGAATTCTTAGCTCATTCACACTCAAAATGAACACTGTCTTAGAAGTAGTGTCCCCTTCAAATACTCCATGATCTTTTAGAACTGCTCCCTTGAGATACTTGGGCTAAGAAAGGGTAGTAATGAACTTTATTAAGAAGTAACTATCCTAAAGGAGATCACAGTCCCCAGACCAGCAGGAAAGAAGGAGTTCTAACTCTAAAGCTCAGGAGCTCTGGCCAGGTGTTCTGGTGTCCATCCACAACCCCAAAAAGAATCTAGTGACAGAATAAGAACAAAGAGGTAAGGCACACTTCTGGTGCACACAAGTGTACTTATGTAGACCCGATGCATGCCCCAGCACTGCATATGACTGTGAAAATTACCAGACTTACCTAGTCACAGCATCTCAGCTCCAAGCAGTCTCTGAGTTCACAGTGATCAGTGTTGTGCCAAAATTGGGAGGTGCAGGATCACTGACATCATGAGATGAGAAGCAAACTGCAGGGATGCAACAAAACCATTAGTACCTGGATTCTGGAGCATGACAAAAAAATCTACAACATATATAAAATCTTTGTCACAAATAATGCTTCCTTAAAGCTTGTTTTACTGGGCAATAAAAATAATTTAAATTTTTTAAATAAATAAAAATAACTAGACAGAGCCAGAGCCATGACAAAGAGTTCCAGAGCATTCTGTGCATAAAATCTCCCTGCTACGATCCAGGACACATGCTCCAGACTACAAGGTGAGCCCATCCCAAAATAGGCAGGAAAGAAGTTCAAGTAAATGGATTATACTCCCAGAAATAATCAAGTTATTCTTGAGGGGAGAGCAGTGTGTCAGGAGGCTCAAGCCTTGACGACACATTTAGCCATGGTCACTGCAGTTTTTAGGGAAAAGGCAACCTCTAAACCTCTCATTTAGGTAAGCCTCTTATTGGGTGGAGCACTCACCTGTGTCCAAATTTGAATGCCTAGGAAATGAGAAAATGCCTAGGATCAGGGAGAGCAGGAATGATATGGCATCACATGATTGCCACATACATTATAAAGATCTCACTTTTTTGGGTTTGAGACATAGGATGCCCAACCCTGAACTTCACATGTGCAGTAGTCCCCTTCCACAGACCTGAATGCACAATCCATCTAGGGCAGGCAGGTCACCATGAAATCTATGTTCACGGACTGATACATGAAATTTGCATCAATTCCTTCACACAAATGTATGAATCTTGAAACTTATCATGTCAAAGGAGATCTGCAACTCCAAAATATATACTAGATGAGGTATGCAGAATTGACTAATATCAATCAAGAAGCATCCATATAAAATACAACTGCAAGGCATAGTATGTCAATAACTATCAGGTGATTTTAAAAACAACCAGAAGGCAAAAATTTAACTGCACTACAGTTTTATTTTCCTCCACCCCTCTCGGAGATCCCGACAAGCTCCCGAGAGTATCTCGCCTGCACGGCAAAGCCTGGCAAGCTACCCGTGACATATTCGATATGCCAAACACAGTAACAGCAAGTCTCACAATGTTACTGGGCCCACTCAAGCAAATCGATGAACAACGGGAGGACAGTGACTGTGACAGTTTTGTTTGGGGTGAGTATACCCACCCACAGTGCTCAGAGACAACACGTTTGTGTACGTTCAGGACCAGGCACTGCATGCTATGAATGAATACTTGACCTTCTACAAAGCATGCCCTTGGGGCCACGGAGCTATCTCTATGAACATATATTTGTTCAAAGTCAAAAAACTTTTAAGAGGCAAAGGACAAAAGATAGTAATGGTTGGGACACAGGGATTACACATGCAAGTTTCTTCTTCCCATCCCTGATCAGTATCACCCATGTACGTGGCATTAAAACACAGTGCAGACAAGTCTGGAAATCCCAAAGAGCAAGGTGTGTGGTCCCAGTGGCACACACTTGAGTGACAAGGCAAGAGAACCTGAGTAGGACCTAGGAGCATGCTCACCACTTAGAGGTAACCCAAATTTTATACTCATGTTGTGGGAGCAATGGGACATGAAAACAGAGTATACCCTTACACAGCCTTAGAAATGACCCCAGAGTGGGAATCAGAGGGCCTTAAGCAGTAGTAGGAATGAAACCAAATTATGTTTGGCTGCCTACAAAATTCAAATGCCTTCACCTCCCTGCAGACCTTGATTCTGAAGGAAAAAGGGGATGAAACATTGATGACTGCTCTGCATAAATGCCAATGCCTTACATATGGGAGGGAGGGAGGCCTCAGTTCAATTTCCTGAACCAACAAAGAGAACCAAAGGAGGAAAACCGGTTACTCTTAAATATGACTCATAGGCAATCAAATTTCTCAAAAAGTGATCACATGTTCACATATCACACACACATGCGCGCACGCACACACACACATTTATAATCTGAAAGGTGAGTGTTTGAGTTAGGGAGGTGACAAGAAATGAATGAGGGCAGGATACATACAAACTTGAAACTTATTAATTTCTCATCAGAAATGTTTAAGGGATAGAAATCTTAATACTATGCATGGGATGTTTCTTAAGTACATACACCATCCCCTGATTCGTGGTGGGTGATGAAAATGTTATCACCCAAAATAGATGAAAATGAAATCACTCAAAACAGTCATAAATGGCACACATGATGATGATGGAGGTTGTCAGGAAAACCTAGAAAACAGGTCAGATCTTTCAAAAATCATGTTTAAGATAAGCTGCTGAACAGAGGCAAGGACATGATGCAAAGAGCAGAAGACTATCATGTTCATAAGTACCCCCTAAATGATCCCCAGAATACAGACAGACCCAAGGTCACAAGGCAAGCAGCCCCAAAGAAACAAATCCAAAAGAAATCTACTAAAATGGACTATACTCCTATAAATAAGCCTAGCACTGTTGGGGGTCCCAAGTGAGAACCAGGAAGCTTGAATCTCAAAGTCACGTTCAGCAACTGTCAATTCAGGAAAAAGGCAACCTCTGAACCTCTGATTTTTTTTTACCATTTTTAAATCTATTTTTAAGAAACTATGTGACTGTATTTAAGCTACCGAGAGTATTCTGCCTGCACGGCAAAGCCTGGCAAGCTACCCATGACGTATTCGATATGCCAAAAATAAACAGTAACAAGTCTCACCATGGAGACGTTACTGGTGCCCACTCGAGCAAATCAATGAACAACAGGAGGACAGTCACCGTGACTGCGGGGGCTGGGGGGGGGGGGGCGCTAACCACTCTCCGGCCCGCGGAGGTGGCCCGAGGATTGATCCGATGGTGCAAGGAGGGACCAACCAAATGAACACAAGACACAAGAGACAGAGTACAGTTTAGAAACAGAGAGAAAAAGGGACAGGCTTTATTGAGGGATACAGGCTGTTTATATAGGGTCTGGGGCAGCCCAGTCAGAGCAGAAGCAATATAACCATACATGGTAAGGTTAGCAACAAGAGCTTTACATAGCATTCAAGGTAAACATTTGTACATCAAAGGGTCTTATGGCAGTAGCTGCATCCTGAGCTTTACATTTGTATATCAAAGGGTCTTAGGGCAGTAGATGCATCCTGGAGGTCACTATAGATAAGGCCAGATAAGGTAACTGTCAGCCTGATGTATGTGGCTATAGATCAGGTATCCGCTGAGGTTAGGAAGTCCTGGGAGACTGTCACCAATGTCCCTAACATGGGAACCACGGCCAGGGTCTATGAGAGGGCTCTTGGCTTCCCACAAGTGACCATAGACTACTGCACTTCACAAGCAGATTCAAATATGCCATGAAATAACAGAGCTTTATAATTGTCAGTGCAACCCATACTTGAGACACAAGTGATTGCTTTAGTACCACTGATAGAACCCAGAGTCACATGAGAAGCATAGACTGAACCACAGACTCACATGGATCACACATCTCCCATCCACCACTGCATGCTATGAAAGGACAGGAATACACTGTTTTATCTAGACTTTTACCAGTATGTCAAAGGTCATCAGCTCACCAAACCAGCAGGATCACCAAGGACTTCTTACGATCTTGAACAGCGCCAATTTTTCTTGTTGGCCATCCTTTGCTTCATAACACAACTAAGAGAAAAGAAAGAGCACAGATAATCAGATAAGGCACATTTCTGGCATGCACGTGGACAAGCATCTATCTCACAGAACAGTGCTGGCACTGCACTCTACCCTAAACACTGCTGGGGTTCACAGTCCAGTACAGAACCAAGGAGAGACTAGCAGTGCTGAGCAAGTCAAAATCCTGCCACATATCGAGTGGCAGTATCTTCGTGACAAAACCAATGAAGTCTGTTGCTTGACAGCAACTGTAGATACAAGTGTTCAGCAGGGCGCTCATGACACCGCTCTGTAATCAGAGTGTAATTCTCTGTCAAAGATGATTAAATGAGCAACACAGGCACTTCTTAATGCCCTGATGACATGCATAGCATCCCATGGTGCTCACAACCGTTCACCGGTAGAAACCTGGTATTCGAAGAATGAAAGGTCTGAACACATGGGCTGAGTGCAAACAAATCACCTGAAATTTGTCCCTGTCAGAAATCAGTACTGCTAGGTATCTACTCCAGGCACCACCTGGAGCGATTTAAAAAAAAATGTGTGTGTGTGGGGGGGGGGGGTCGTCTTCCAGCATCATCGGGAAAACTCAGCAAACACCCAGTCAAGAAAAAAGAGGGGGGAAAGATTAATTTCCATACACACAAAATAGTCCGAATAGGACCCCACCCACTTCCATGCATGGGGCCGGGGGTTGCTTCCAACAGAACCAGGTGTTACCAAGACTAAGTCCGTGCACGCGCGCTCTCTCTCTCTCTCTCTCTCTCTCTCTCTCTCTCTCTCTCTCTGAAAAATACTATTTCGCCTCAGTGAGGGGAAAAACAAAACAAAAACGCCTACCCTCTGGCTAGAATTAATTGAGGGTAAGAACATTCACTGCTTTACCTCAAGGAAAAGCCCAATGGGCTCGCAGGGGCACACAGGCTGAGAAGCCGGACTGTAAGGACCCGGATGAGCTAGAGAGAGAAGCCAGCAGGGACCGCCTGGGCGAGCTAAAGAGGGAAGCCGGGGAGCGGGGAGGGACCCTCAGGGCGGGGGAAGAGAGAAGCCGGCAGGGACCCTCGGGGCGAACCACGGGAGAAAGAGAAGCTGTCAGGGACCCTGGGGCGAGCCCGGGTGGGGAGAGGGAGGGAGAGAGAGAGAGAGAGAAGGAGAGAGAGAGAGAGAGAGAGAGAGAGAGAGAGAGAGAGAGAGAGAGAGAGAGAGAGAGAGAGAAGCCTGCAGGGACCCTGAGGCAAGCCCCCACCCCCACAGGAGACAGGCACCGGGCGGGGCCGGCAGCCTGAGGGGCAAGGCACCTCACTCTGACTAACCCCAGAAGCTGCGCACAGACTGACTCGAGTCCACAACCCTCACAGACCCTGAGGGACAGCGTTCTGGCAGGAAGGAGGCCCTGCCCTGAACCGGCAGCAGAAGCTGCTCCAGAGCGAGGGGCCAAGCGCCGCTCGGCTGTGAGGGTGTGGCCGGAAGGAAGGAAACCGGAAACTCAGGCAGTGAGGCCACACCCCCACGGGCAGCTCGGCGAGGTGCCACACCCCCCACGTGACACGCGAGGCCACACCCCCAGGCAGCCGCGGTTCTAGATTGTAAAGCCGCTTCTCGGCAGAAGCTGGCGCCAGCAGCTGTGACTGGCCCGCGAGGCAGGGTGCCGGCTAGTGCAGCCGGCGAGCCAGGTGAGGGAAATAAAGTCACCCAGTCAGGAAGCAGAAGTATTCCGCTGGGGACTTGGTGCTGGGAAATAGACACTGGTGAAGGCATAGGTGCTGGAACTCTATGGGACTGAAATTTAGTCATCAACAACCTTTAGCAGTATAACTCACAGAGATTCTCTTTCTAAAAATATACAAAGCTGAAATGAAGAAAAGAAAGTACAAGTATGATTCCAGGAGGCTCTCAAATAGAATTAATCCTCACTCAGGAGGAACGCGCTAGTAGACATTCCACACTGCTGGCATTGCAGCAACTTGTAAAGAAATGCCAGGAGAGGATGTGTCAGGCTCTACTCTGCATGCACGCTGCACTGGGGAGAAGCCTTATGAACGTCATCTGCGTGGAAAAGCCTTCAATGAATCTTCTGTCCTTAGACGCCATGAGAGAACTCACACTGGAGAGCAATCATATGAATGCAATGGATGTGGTAGGACCTTCCATAGAATTTATAACTTAAGACTGCAAAAGATAATTCACACTCTCCAGACAAACCATTCTCATGCTGTTTGTGTGGGAAAGCCTTCAGTAGATAATCTTAGATAACATAAGAGAACTCATTCTATAAAGGTTATAAATGTGGAAGATTCATCACCCTTGGGTTCAAACTCTAAACACTCTTGAATAGTCATAATTTTGAAGAAATTTGAAGAAACAAAATATTTGTAGAACAACCCTTATTTGTTCTTAATTTAATTCAAAGTAAGCCATCTTTATTGTGTATTTGTAAAATCTCTATTTGATAAGCTGACTTCACTGTCACTGTCACTGTCGTCCTGTTCTTCAATTTGCTTGAGAGGGCCAGTAACGTCTCCATTGTGAGAGTCGTTGTTACTGCATATCAAATACGTCATGGGTAGCTTGCCAGGCTTTGCCGTGCAGGCGAGATACTCGGTAGCTTGCTGGGCTCTCCAAGAGGGGCAGAGGAATCAAACCTGGGTCGGCCAGACCAGCCGAGCACAAGGCAAATGCCCTACTGCTGTGCTATTGCTCCAACCCAGTAGGTTGACATAGAGAATTAAAATTAAAAATGGAATGAATGTGGAAAAAAATCTTTATCTGCGGCTACAACTATTAAACAACAGAGATATCACATCAGATAAATTCTATGTATGTCATAATGAAGGTAAAATATTTCATTTATCATTTTTTCTGTATATAAATAGGTAAACTACATGGGTAGAAATTCTAGGTCTATGATTTACACTTCAGTTTAACTTAACAAGATTCTTACAAGAAAAATGTGAGGTAGTTGTTAAAACAAGAACTATGGGGCCAGAGTAGCAGTACAGTGCGAAAGGAATTTGTCTTGCACACAGCTGACCTGGGTTCATGCCCTGGCACTACATATGGTCCCTGAACCCCTCCAGAAGTGATCCCTGACTACAGAGCCAATAGTAAGCTCTAAGCACCACTGAATGGGGCAAAACCCTCTCTCAAAAGATCATTTATGCTAATTAGCTTATTCTATGAAAAATGGCAAAAAATGACTCGAGCCGGGTTTGATTCCTCCACCCCTCTCGAAGAGCCCGGCAAGCTACCAAGAGTATCTCGCCCACACGGCAAAGCCTGGCAAGCTACCAATGTTGTATTCAATATGCCAAACACAGTAACAAGAAGTCTCACATTGGAGACGTTACTGGGCCCGCTGGAGCAAATCAATGAACAATGGGAGGACAGTGCTACAGATCTCATATTGAGAAGAAGAGAATATCAACTTTTAGGTGGAATTCATATTGGAAATTTCAAACTCAGAAATTTCCTTAAAAGATCCACTGATTGAGCAATAAATTCTAAATTTTAACTGAAGATGTGTTAGTGAAAATATGCTAATTATCATGTATAATTGTAAAGCAATTTTGGTGTATCTAATATAGACCCGAGTTCGATTCCTCCGCCCCTCTCGGAGAGCCCGGCAAGCTACCGAGAGTATTCGATATGCCAGACACAGTAACAACAAAGTCTCCAATGGAGACGTTACTGGGCCTGCTCGAGCAAATCGACAATCAACGGGAGGGCCTTTACCTTTACCTTTTAATATAGAATTGTAGAGAATATAATATTAAACCCATTAGTTTAAAGAAATATAAGCATTAATTGTTATTCGTAGAAGTTTAATATGTTGGTTATATTCCACTCTTATTGTCTAAACACATGTATTTGGATTAGTTATCAAATATTGAATGTGAACTAAAGCATAGGACAACAACTCATGTTCTAACTTAATGCTAGTATTATATGTGTATGTGGTAATGATGAAATGAGATCATTAAATATTATAAGGACAAATATGGTCCAAAAATAAACTTTTAAAATCAGATGAGATTCCAGAGGTCAAATGAGCAAAAAACTTCACTGAAAAGTAATTTTTCCCTTCTCCGCATCCCATGTCACATTCTTACTATTTCTTTGTCTTGATACTCCCACCCCCTGCGAATGCCTTAGGGAAGTTTTCCTCTTACAATTTAATGTTTTCTATTTACTGTGATGAACTGTACATACAAAAATTTCCTATATATAACTGTATACCTTTCGGTATATAGTTCAGGTGATTTATTATCACTATAATCACATACATAGACTGATCTGTAGCATGTGATCACATAGTAAGCACCAAACTGACTCTTTTTTACATGAAAAAGAGCTGAGGGATCAGCTAAGTTGTCACCAGTGGAGAGTCATATTAACATAGAGTTGTGAATATAGACTGTATCCTGGGAGGGCAGGGGGTTGGCAGCCCAGTAGCTAGGCTAAGTAGTGCTTGAGAGTGGACAGGCAGCTAAGGTTGGTCAAAAAGTGGGCCAGTGAGTTCCATGATTGAGGCCTATTTAAGTAGGTCACTATAAGCATGATTCCCCTGTGGCTGATGTCCTTTGCCTGATTACCCAAGGGACCGGAGTGATAGTACAGTGGGTAGGATGTTTGCCTGCATATGGCCAATCAGGGTTTGATCACTGGCATGCCATACACTCTCCCAAGAACCACCAGTAGTAATTCCTGGGTACAGAGCCAGGAATAGCTACTGAGCATCACTGGGTGTGACCCAAAAAAAGCCAAAAAAATTAGCTAATGAATGATTACCCAAGAGAACTCTTCAAATTATCAGTAGCAATAAGAGCAGCAAATTCTTTGAGTTTTGGTGAATTTTACATCCTTATATATTAATGAACGAATGACTGATAATTGGCAGACACTTCAGAAAGATAAAAATAAAGGAATAAAATAAGGAAAAACTCTTGTCTCTGTAGAGACTTCCTACTATAAATTTTATTATTTGACTGATGTTTACAATTTTTTGTTCTTAGTTATAATTCAGCTAGCTTTATTCTCTGTTTTGGGGTAACTCCCCAAGTTCTTTCTGGTAGGTCAAGAAGCAGAGGAACTGTGTGCTTTCTCCAGCACCACTACTCCAGTGTGCTACAGACTGCTCTGCAGCTCCAGGAGACATTGTTTTTCTACTTATGCCCTGGCCAACATCACTATAAGTCATGGCCATCATGAACCTCATTGCCCTGCTCACCCGATACTTTCCTCTTACTGTCCCAACGACTTTTATTATTTTCTGTAGAAGTTACTGAGGATAAAACCCTTGAAGATTCAATACCTACTCAAATCCCATCTCAGGTGTAAATCTCTTCTTCAATTCATTTCCCCACTGCTGATACAGTGATGACAGGCAACTACTAATGGTAGGGTCCTGCTCTGATTTCTTTGTAATGACAGGACAGTGCACCCTGTGCTCAAGAGGATCCATGTTCTGCTCCAGTAGCAAGCAGCACCCCATCACCATTCTGCCTATGATAAACACAGTTATCCTTTAAAATAATCACTCACATCAAAGTTCTACCTCAGAACAACCACTCCATCCACAATTCTCCTTAAGCATAAACATGTCAGTGAATGAAAGTGTACATTAAAGGCTACATATTTTATGACTCCATTTACATGAAATTTCCAGAGCAGGTAAATCCATAAACTCAGATCTATTGGTGGGGCGGGGGGAGGGGGTTGCAAGTATTAATACAGACATCACATTTCTCTCTGAGGAAAAAAAAGCACCACGCATCACATTTCTCGACAAAGAACAAAACCCACAACACAGTTATTTCTAAGAACAATGACCACCCACATCACCCTTCTCACTAAAGGTAAATATCAGAACCCTCCCTCTGAACTGTCACCCAGTTCTCCCTATAGACAACCAGTTCATATCATAGTGCTCCTTAAGAACAAGCATTACAGTTCTAAGAACAATCACCTCATCACAGTTTTCATTAAGTAAAAGCATCCACACACAGTTATCTCATTGCTGTCATCCTCATCACTGGTCTCCCTAAGAACTAGCATTCCCATCCCAGTTCTCCCTGTGAGTTTCCAAAGAGAAAAAGGCATGGGCATGAGACTTGAGCGATCAGTGGCCAAGAACTGTTCTCCTGGCCTGCCCATGGTGACGGACAGATGAAGGACTGGGAGAGAAGGGCCAGGGAGGGAGAAACAGGGTCCCAAGCTTGTCAGTTATCGGTTTATTTCTCCTCCCCAGCGTAGTTCAATCTCTCTCCTTACGGCACAATCGTAATCGTAGTTTTGGTCATAGTTTCATCATCTTCGTCTCCTTGTAAACCTCAAAATCCTCTACTTCATTATATCTTCTTCCTAGTCTTGTCGTAGTCTCATAGTCCTCTACTTCCAGTTATCATTGTCATCTAGTCCTCCTTCTAGTCCTCGAAGTCCCAAGGTCCCTTCTTTCCCCTTGCAGCACAAAAATAAAGGCCCTCCCGTTGATCGTCGATTTGCTCGAGCGGGCCCAGTAACGTCTCCATTGGAGACTTTGTTGTTACTGTGTCTGGCATATCGAATACTCTCGGTAGCTTGCCGGGCTCTCCGAGAGGGGCGGAGGAATCGAACTCGGGTCGGCCATGTTGGCCGCTTGTAAGGCGAACGCCCTACCGCTGTGCTATCGCTCCAGCCCTTTGCAGCACAGTTATATAGCAATCATGAAGTGTGGGGTACACATAGGAGGGGTTGAACATTGTCATAACTACAAACAGAAGTAAAGCCACTCCTTCAAGGGAAGTTCTAGGGGATTAACTCAAGGACAAAATCTCATTTGAGGGTTCAGCACTCCAGATTACTAGGAGATCCGCTCAAGGGCGGGATTCCATCCAGGGTGTATTGCTTTATCCTTTCCTCAGGTAGTAATCCATTTAAGCAATCATAGTAAATTTACCTCTTATAATATTTATAGTCATTTTGTATGAACACAGTAAGAGATATATTAAGCTTAAAGGTTGGCTTTTCCTGGGGACATCTCACTATCTATCTCAGACCACAGTCCTCAGGGCTGGAGCGATAGCACAGCGGGTAGGGCGTTCGCCTTACACGCGGCCAATATGGCCAACCCGAGTTCGATTCCTCCGCCCCTCTCGGAGAGCCCGGCAAGCTACCGAGAGTATTTGATATGCCAGACACAGTAACAACAAAGTCTCCAATGGAGACGTTACTGGGCCCGCTCGAGCAAATCGACGATCAACGGGAGGGCCTTTACTTTTTTACTTACTTTACAGTCCTCAGGCCAGGTTAGCCTTTCCTAACTCCAACAGGGTCCTTATTCAGTTCCTTCTTTTTGGGTCATGACAGTTTGTTCCATGACCATGTTCTTAACCTATTATACTTACGGTGCATAGCTTGTCTCCTTTCAATGCCAGGGTAGCTTACAACTTGTCCTGGGTCCATCCAGTCCTTCATTGGGACTCTGCTCTTGAAGTGCTAGGAACTAAGGGCAACTGAGGCTTAAGTCAAGTAAATATGGGTGGATGCCCAGGAGTAAATATTATTTGGAGTCAATTAACTCCCATGTTATAAAAGCATAACATGAACTGTCTTCATGTGTCTGTACAAAAAATACATTGCTAAACCATGCAAGTGTTATAAAGGAAAGATAAAAGCAATATAGTATTATTAGTGCTTGATGGAATTGGGTATGCCTCAGGAGCAATGTTGTTGTAGTAGCTCAATAAACCTTAAGCTCCTTGCAGGAGGAAGAATGACAACACAATGTTATCCAGTACTCCCTAAAAATCACTGATGCTACAGATCTACCAACTATCACTTGTAAGTAAGTTTTCCTTTTTTACACACAGTTCACCCTACGGACTGTCACCCACATCACAATGCTTAAGTGCACACACACAATTCTCCCCAAGAACCGTCATATACATCACAGTTCCCCCTAAGAACTATTATCCACATAGTTTCCCTATGAACACCGAAGTCACTGTTCTAAGAACTGTCATCCACTCATAGTTTTCTGTAAGTAGAAACACCCCACACAGTACTCCCACAGAACAATATCCCATCATAGGTTCTCCCTAAAAGCTTTTACCCACATCACAGTTGTCCCTAAGAACAACCACCCATCCATATCACATATTCCATAAATACACTCCACCTCACTGTTCTCACTAATAAATACCCCAGATCACATGTTGCCTTAGAACAATAACCCAGGGGGCTGAACGACAGTACAGCAGGCAGGGTTCTTTCCTTGCATATGGCCAACATCCCAGTTAGAGAACTGATATAATGGATAAGTAGCTGTGATCAGCAAAGCAAATTACAGAGTTAATTATTAAACTGTTAATAGTTAGCAGAGAAATAATCGGGGGTGGAAGGGTGGTGATTCCAGGACCCAAAAGTTTGTAGTTGGGCTGCATCTGACTCATTTTGATTGATTGATTGATTGATTGATTGCACCTTACTCTTGGAAAAATGGTAGCGAGTCCCCTCCCCAATAACAGGTTGGGAGGGGAATTAAAATGGAGCCCCTTATGCCAGAGGCCCTACTCAGCTGTAGCCATCAGAAAACCTAAGTTTCCTATGTTGTTTGTCTTGATTTCAACTGGACAAGGCTGCTCGAGAGTAGTGTCTCAGAAGTCACATTCATGACAGTTGGGGCAAATAATGCCAGCAGTGCTATTCTGCATCTTCCACTTCTTTCCACTAGATGCCAGTAGCATCTAATCATCTCCCACCTCTTTCCACTAGATGTCAGTAACTGTCCCCAGGCAGTGCCAGAGTTCCTAAGGTGGAGGATCACCTGGCGGAGAATCAATTCCTGACTTTGGGTGTGACTGCAGCTGATTGTATCTGCACTGAAAGGTGGGAGACCCTCCCGCTGGTGAGTGATGTGATCATGAGACGGGCAACCAGCAGAACTGCCAATGTCCTGTTTGGAGTGTGAAGCTCACAGCCTGGACCAGAGATGGAGTGCTTGTGGGAAGTCTTTCCTCTTCAGTTGGTGCTCTTCATCATGGAAGCTTCTAGCCTAATGCTCCAACTGGGAAGGGACAAGCACAGCAATTTCCACACTTCAGTGGCTGTGAGAAGATGCTGCATGCCAGGTGCGGTAAGGCATGTGTAGGGGCCCTTGAAGAGAGCTCAGCTAATCTCTGCAAGCCCCTCTGCTTAAATCATATCAGAAGGAAAGGCCATCCTTCTCTCCAGTGCTCGCCTTTTACCAGTGTCATCCAAACAGGCAAGACCTGGCAGAAAATATTAGAGAGATTAAGTGCTCAGGCTACTCAAGGGTTTGATGATTCATTGGCTAGAAAATGTAGGCATTTGTATGCACTTGTTATTTTTCCCATTTCAGGTGCTTGTCTGTTAGTTTGGGGAGCAGAGAGCCGAATTCGCCGGTTAAGTAAGCACTGAGTTCATCATCACGCAGACTTCAGGTTTTGCCCCACATCCAACTCCTTAAATGTGGTGGTGGTACAGCCCGCACTGTGCCGCTGAAGGGCTGCTCTGAAGGAACAGCCTCGGCCAGACCCGCCAAGGAGGCTCAAATGCCTTGTGTTTGCACAGCAAATTACATTCTCAAATAACACACAACAGATTAATCCTGAAGTAAAACAGTTCCTTCCATGCCAGTGATCACTTTATAGGATTATTCAGTCCAAAGGGACTCCTGACCCTCGCTGCTCTCAAGGTCAGGAGAATAAAGCTTCCAGCCATTGACTCTGATCTCAGTATGAGCGAAATGGCTCAGCTCAGCGACACTCATCCTTCCCCCTAGCACCCAGCTGGCCACCACCACCACCTGAGATTTACATCTGTACTTTTGGGGAGCAGATTGAAACCTAACTCTTCCTACGAATCAGCCAAGTTTGCTCTAAGCAAACAGCGTGCATAAAATGCATTGATTGAATTTAACCAAGTATTTTTTTAGTTTTCTTGCAATGACGAGGTGTGGGGGGAGTGTGACTTGTTAATTAAAGACCCCCAGTTCTTTGTGTGTTTGCATTGTTTTCCTACAAAGGTGATGCTCAATTGCTCCAACTGCTGGATCTGGTGAGAAAGATACTCCTGTGATGAAAAACACTTTTCCTGAGGAGGTCCCATGTCCTGTTGGCCCAGAGGGAGTAGACCTCCTGACAGGTGTAGGGGAAGAGGGGGTTATCGAGTGCTTTCATAGGATAGGGTAAATTGGGGGGGGGGGCGTCTATCAATGACCCAAGGGAATTTGGAGTGTTCATACTTTCTGAGGTATGATGGTATGATTTTGGGCCCAACCACTCACCTTTTAGCACCCTCCCACCCCGAATGTCAAGAGTTATTAAAAGGATTCACAGGTTCAAGGTGGCTGCTGGCTTCCCCAATGCAGGTTCATAATTTAGATCTATTCTAAGGGAGCTGTTCTTGGCTTAGTAAAGCTATGCCTGACCCTCTGCCAAAAGAGGAAATTCTTCTGCAGCAGAGACATCAATACTGAGATCTAGTGGCTGGGCCATCCCTCAGAACCTAAGCTATAGTATACATGTACAGGAAGAAAGACAAAGGCTGGCAGTATGTGAAAAGAAAGCACCACGCTGTGTAGTGACCCACAACACAGTACAGCAGATTCAAGAACTTTGGGACAAGCACTATAACAAAGGAGGCAGATACTGCACCAAGGAATCTCTGCCCATTGCACAGAAATGTGAACAGGCCATCTGGGTGCTGGTTAAAACCATAAAGTTGACCAGTGTTCTCGTTTCCTCAAATGTCTCATGATTGTTTGCAGTGTTTGCCTTGGAGGGTGTCGTGCCAGCTTTGACTAGTTGACTGCACCTCCTGACTCTTAACCCTAACCACCCACCTCTTTTTTTCAAGTTCATCAGATGCACAACTCCATCCTCATGGACTGGAAAACATTGTTGAAAGCAGTGCCACAATAACCATCTCTAAGTAGAATCAGAAGTAGAGTCGACACCACACATGGGCCAGAAGTCTTCCCGTTAGCACCAGGCATGCAGGTCAGTGGTCTTTGCAGGACCTCACACTCTTCTGGAAAGAGCAGTGAAAAATGGGGGCCTAGTGTGCACACAAGCCTAGACTAAGGTCCTTCCTTTCTTGTCTGGGGTTTCCTGCAGGGAGAGAAAAACCTGAACTCCTTATGCAGCAGAAAGTATTCTCCATCTGAATATCAGGGAAAGAACTTGGGCTTGAATGGGGTTAGAACAGGTGGCTGGACTCCCCCAAGCCCAGAGTTCTGTTGAATTTCAGAGCACTGCCTACTCATACTAGAAGGTTGTGTGTCCTTGTGCTACAAGTGACAGTTCCCTGGATGACTGATGTGAAGTGGGAAACAGAGAGGTAACAACCTCGAGAAGGAAATCTACCACCCTGTCACCCAAAGGAATTGCCTGGGAGATTTCAGACTCATGAAAGTCATGTGGAGCCCCTGCACAGCACTGATGCTCACGTCCTGCCAGCTTCTTGAGGCAGCCGACAAGCTGCACCTAAAATCCACTTTGTTATATGTGGTGTGGAAGATGATTCCTGCCATCCAGTTTCTTTGGGAGACATGGACTCAGCCTGGAGCAAGAAACTGCTCTTTGCAGGAAAGGAAAGTCAGTTCTAACATTACCTCAACTTTCGGAATTTGTCGCCTTTTCTTCACAGAAAAGATCTTTGGGAGGAGTCACTGTCACTGTCACCCCGTTGTTCATCAATTTGCTCAAGCGGGCCCAGTAACATTGTGAGACTTGTTACTGTGTTTGGCATATTGAATACGACACGGGTAGCTTGCCAGGCTTTGCCGTGGGGGTGAGATACTCTCAGTAGCTTGCTGGGCTCTCCGAGGGGGTGGAGGAATCGAACTCGGGTCGACCATGTTGGCTGCATGGAAGGCAAACACCCTACCCTCTGTGCTAGGAGATGAAAAGTAAAATAAGTGTGTTGGGGAAAGTAAAGGGAGGGAAGGATAGAGGTAGATCAAGATATGTGCTTAAGAGAGAACATGGGGAATATAAAATAACAGAATGGGAGACTAACACCCAAGGATAGTAGAGATAAAGGACTAGGAGAAATGCTATATGGCTTGGAAGCAGGCCTTACATGCTGGAGGAAAAGACAGCTGAGATAAAGTACCACCGCGTAAAGGATGCTTGGAGGGCCGGCTTGGGATGGGAGATGTGTGCTGAAAATAAACTATAGACCGAACATGATGGCCACGTAATACTGTATTGCAAACCAAAACACCCAAAAAGAGAGAGAAAGTAAAAGGGAATGCACCTGCCAGAGGGGCGGAGGTGGGGTGGGAGAGGGTATATGGGGTGGGTGGGAGAGATACTGGGAATATTGGTGGTGATGAATGGGCTCTGGTGGAGGGATGGATGCTTGATCATTGTATGACTGAAACGTAAGCACGAAAGTTTATAAGTCTGTAACTGTACCTCACAGTGATTCATTGAATAAATAAATAAATAAATAATAAGTATAGATGACCAATAGCACTGTAGCATTGTCCTCCCATTGTTCATCAATTTGCTTGAGTGGGCCCAGTAATGTCTCCTTCGTGAGACTTGTTGTTACTGTGTTTTGCATATTGAATAGAGATGATCAATAGGCAAAAAAATAAAATGTTCCAGTTATGCATAAAAGAGAGAGAGAGAGAGAGAGAGAGAGAGAGAGAGAGAGAGAGAGAGAACATGGGCGTAGCCATCCAGTAGCTATGGGAAGACCTGGGAATGGGAGAATGATCCTTCCAGTCAAAGACTGATATGATATGAATTGGCCAGGAGGAATCATCCATGTGGGCCACAGACTGCTGTTCCAATGACAAAGTTTATTCAGGGAGAGAAATGGTTATATCGGGGCAAAAGAAATGCAATGCGTGCAGAGCATGGAAACAGGAAGAGGAAGGTCAAATCTATGGCTACGTGGGCTATTTGGGATGGCGTGTCCTCTTTCACACTTGTCAACTGATAAATACAAAGAGTCCATTTTTCACTTAAAAGATTCAACTGAAAAAAAACCCTATACTTCCTTGTATCCTCTGTAATCATTTGCCAATCTGTTAAGAAATGCAGAGCCTTTAAAAGGGCCTATCAAAACTCCCTTGCCTTTAATTTAGTCCTATACTAAGTTCCTCCCCACATGGAGAATTTTTCTCTTTCTTTGGCTTTCTGATAAACTTTTCTAATTTCGAACTCAACATATTTATTACTCAATATTACTCAATATTTTCATTCTTGAATATATTGAAGAAACTGGGAGCCATGGACCAACACAGAGTCCCAGCCTCACCACTCCTGCATCATCATTGTCATTTGAAAAAGGAGCTGAAACAGGGTGTTATAAAGTGGTCTGGGTGGTTTGACTCTTTCTGGTCATTTTCCTCTGGCACTGTCCTTATCTTAGTCTTCCTATAAGCCTATGCTCCAGGGCATAATTTTAAGGTCCCAGGGAAATTCCAGGAATGTTAAGGCAGGACCTTGGGGATGAAGTCTGTGTTAGGTCAATGGAGGAGAAATGGAACTTCTGGCAAGGGTAAACTGAGGATTCCTCTTTCAATGGTACATATATAACCTATAATATAAAGTCCCAAAATGGTTGAATGTGGAGACAGGACAATTTTTTGTTCTTACTTGATGTTTGCTTATTTGAAAACATAATTCATTTTAAGAGAAAGAAGGTAAATGCCACTGATTTCATTATAAATGAAGCATGACTTCTTGACAATAGACACAAATGATGTGGGTTTTATCCTCTTCCTGATTAAGAATTTAGAGTGGATTCATTATTTCTGTCATCTCTCTGAAGCTCAGAACGAATGCACTAGAATAATGAATGGGTCTTATGTCTCATGTCCCCACCCAATTGTTCCACTCATCCCCGTTAAATGTCTCATCCACTCCCGCTACACTGAGCTTGTCTCTTCTCAGTTCCCACTCTATTTCTTCCTCTACACATTCGCTCTTTTGTCCTCTAGCATAAACATCAACCTCTTGCTCTCCAGTCACTAAAGTGCGGCTCTACAGTGTTGCACAGTGTGATACGAACATGCTTTTCTCTCTGAAGACTGATTTTCAGTGCAAACTGCCTACTGAGTCTCCTCAAAAACCTGTTACTGGGGCTGGAGCGCTAGCACCGCGGGTAGAGCTTTTTCCTTGCATAAGACCCACTTGGGTTTGATCCCCAGCATCCCATGTGGTCCCCCGAGCACCACCAGGAGTAATTCCTGAGTGCATGAGCCAGGAGTCACCCCTGTGCATCGCCGGGTGTAACCCAAAAAGCAAAAAATAACAAAAACAGAAGCAAAAACCCTGTTACTTCTCCTCTCCCCACAGCACCTGGAGCTGGTGCAGGGACAAAGACACTTGATGCCTTGCTACACTGGACATGGCTAGAAGCCGTCACAGAAAGCAGGAGAGCAGCAATCAGAGGAGAGGCAGGAGCCAAGGGGCCTAAATTCTACTGTGGGAGTCAGAAGACACCCAGGAAGCAGAGAAGTGCAGCCCCCTGAGTGTGGCAAGACCTCCTCCTGGAAGGAAGGTGCAGGAAAGGATGAGAGGCTTAAGAGAAGTGGGTGGGAGGAAGAGGCTGTTTGGGATGCATCTCAGTGGAGGTGTCAGCATGTAAACTGAGAAGTGTGTCAGTTCAGAGAATTTCAGTCAGCAGAGACCTTCAGCAGAACAAGCTGCATTTAAACTGAAGGGAGGTTGCTGCTGGCATAGAGGCTGTATAGTGAGCACTATTCACTGGATCATTCTCATGTTCATAGACAGGGTGAGCACAGCACATGTGAGCATTCAGTCTGTATACTTTGGTAAGCACTGTTCAAGGAGCACTCTAGTGTTTCTAGCAGAAAAAAATCCATCATTTGAGTGCCATTTGTGGGAGCACTCTAGCATTCATAGACTTGTTTGAGCACTATTCATGTGAGCACCCTAGTGTTTCTAGACTACAGGTGAGCACTGTTCATCAGAGCACCCTAGTGTTCAGATACTGCAGGGCGGACATGTTGATAGGAGCACTCTGGTGTTCATTGACTCTAGAGTGAGCTCTGTGCAGGGCAGCACTTTAGTGATTGTCGGCTCTAATAGAAGAATCTGGCTGAAGCTTGTCCTTGAATTTCACAAACTGGAAGTTAGTGGAGACTTCGTTGAAGCATTTCATTAGACTAGGCAAGAAACCTAACTGGTAAGTTCTGGAGAGAAGGGGAGTAGTGAGGCAGTGCGAGAGAGGGGGCCTCTTCCAAGAAACGGAATGATAGGGAGGGACATGCACAGTCACAAAGCAACAATGTTGGGCTATGGAATGGAGATGTTTGCATATTGATGGAGTCCATCGTTCAAGAAAGCACGCTAAGCCACGAGGGGGTTATCCAGCTGGTTTTCCATCATGGTGTCAATCAGACATTACCGTGCTCTGTCCTGGCTTCTCCCATGGCTCTTTGCTTCTCCAGCTTGGTACACACTCGAGTCAGCCAGAGTTATGCCTGTGCAGTGTGGCACTGTGCTCACACACAGCTGGCATCCAAGACATTGCTGTCCACCTGAATTGAAGAGTCACGTGGAGGGAAAATGTCAGTCCATCAGAGGATGCACAGACCCAGCCCTGAAGAGACAGGGCTCCAAGGAAACTGCCCTCAAGCAGATCCCTGTCCACATGGGAGAAGAGGAAGGCAGCATGAAGTGCCTAGGCATGGAGTCCCGGTGACCCTGTCAGCTTCCCTTAGCAGATGCTGCTCTCCCCACCTCGAAGCCTCATGGCCATCACTTCCCACAGAACTCAGGATTCCAAGTAAAGGGTGACTTTGAGAGGTGAATTCTGGAGCAGGTCAGATACACCTTCAACAGAATTTCTAGTCTCTGCAGATAGAGTTTTGCCCGCTTGAGTGACTCTAGGGCCAAAGGGGTGAGATAATTCCTGCCTGAGAAAATACAAACATGTGAGACACACCAGGCTCTCCTCACACTGTGAGGTAAAAAAAAAATCAGAGACTTACTTGGATTGTATGCATATAAATTAGAAGGAAGTTGATCCTAATATTGGAATAAAAAAATTAAAAGGACCATGTATGGGTCAGAGGCATACGACAGTGGGTGGGGTGCTTGCCTTGCACATGGCTGACCTGGGTTGGATCCCCAGCATCCTAGATGGTCCCCCAAACCTGCCAGGAGTCACCACTGAGTGTAGAGCCAGTAGTAAGCCCTGAGCACTGCCAAGTGTGGTCCCCAAACCAAAATTAATAAATAAATGTACAATGTCCATGCTCAATTTTCATTTACTTGGTTTTGCGACTAAAGCAACTTTGATCCCAGAGGTGCTCAAGGATCACTTCTTCGCTCCAATATCACTCCTGTCGGGGTTTGAAGTAACATATGGGGTAAAAGGGATTGAACCCAGGTCATGGTAATACATGGGGGGTCAGAGATCAAACCTATGTTGGCCATGTGCAAGGCAAATGCTTTACCTCTGAACTGTTTCTTGGGCCCCCATGTCCATGCCGAAATTTTAATAGACAATTTTCAAACTCTTACTGAGTTTTAAGCTAAGAAGAAATCCATTTAAAGGAAAATTTTAAAACCAATAAAGTAGCAGGAAAATTAGAAAATACAAAAGTCGAGGACAAGGTGACTCAATACATATTTTAAATTGTTCATCAGAAATAAGTCTAAAACCAGGGAAATGCAAACACAAATCAGTTGAAGTAAAAGGATAAAAAAATAGCAGAGTATTTTTTAAAACAGTTCTCTGAAAATGAGAGTAAGTTTATAGCTGTAACTGCATGAGATAGCATTTCAATATTATGCATCATGTCTTTTCCAAAGTTCTGTCCTCAACCAGTCTTCCTATGAGCCTCCACTTGCCTTCTCTGTAGATTGGCACTCAAGGCCCACGGCTCTGAATCAGATGCTGCTGTAATTAGGTTGTCTCCATGGAAACAGCAAATGAGTTCTAATATTAGTCACTCCTTCCTTCTCCTTTCTTTATTCATGGGTGCAAGCATTGGGATACACACTTGTGTGCGTGCACAAACATGAACATACACTAGTGGAAGTATGTTTATACATACACATGTGAACATTCATATACACACAGGACATATATACACCAAGAAAAGCTTAGGATATGGGTAAGACTCCTAGGTGCTGAATTCTCCATCCTCTCCCAGGGGGCCAGATCAGCTGATACATAAACATGGAAAGGCTTTGCATCATGATGAATGTAAGGGCCCTAGGTTGTATCTCTCACGGAACATATATATGGGCATGTGGATACCACAGACCAGTCTCACTGTCTCAGAACCATATCTGCTGATAATGTCTACAAGGCCCCATTCATTTGTAAACCATCCACCAAACTCATGCTAACACATAAATTGCTAGCCCAGTACCTCAGGATGTGTTAATACTTAGAGATGGGACTGTTAAGAAGAAAATAAGAAAATAAGATGATTGATTGGGCCCAGGTCTGCATAACTGGTGTCCTTCTATATAGACAGCACAGACAGACACACACAGACTGCAGTGCTTGGGAGCTACTTCCAGCTGTGTGATTAGGGGTCACTTTCTAATCACAGTGTTCATAGGACCATGAGGTGCTGGGGAAAGAACTGAGGTCCTCAGCATTCAAGGCGAGTGCCTTAGCCCCTGTGCTATCTCTCTGACCCTGTATCTTTCTCTGTCTCTCTGTGTGTCTCTCTCTGTCTTTCTGTCTCTCTGTCTTTCTCTCTGAAAGGCAATATTCGTAGGGTAGGATGGCAGTGGACCACACCTGATATTCAGGACTTACTCTTGGCTCTGTTATCAGGGATCACTCCTGGTGGGCTCAGGAGGACCATATGGGGTGCCGAGGATCAAATTCAAGTTGGCTGCAATCAAGACAAGTGTCCTGCCCACTGTATTATTGCTCTAGACCCCAAAAGGCATTTTCTTGTCCCCACATCTCTTTTGGTCAACCAGCACAAATTTCCCACAAATCCCTCCCTGCCTGATGATCTCAGTGCAAACCTCAAGCTCTTTCTTCTTTCGGGCCAAGTCTTTACACATTTTAATATAACATGATAGGGAGAAAACAGCTATTTGTTTTCTCTCTCTCTCTCTCTCTCTCTCTCTCTCTCTCTCTCTCTCTCTCTCTCCCTCTCCCTCTTCCTCTCCCTCTCCCTCTCCCTCTCCCTCTTCTTTTGGGAATTATGGTTTGCATTATAGGTACTGGAAGATTATCAGATATATCCATTTACCTCCTACTTTCAGCATTCAATTCTTGTCCAGAGTGATGATTTCCAACTATCATTGTCTTAGTGGTCCCTTCTTTATCCTCACTGCCCTCTCCCCTAACTTGTGGCAAGCTTCCAACTGTGGGTCAGTCCTCTTGGCCCGTGTTCCTACTGTCCTTGGGTAATAGTCTCATACTATATATTTTATACCCCACAAGTGAGTGCTGCCATCTATGTCTGTGCCTCTCCTTTTGTCTCGTTTCACTCATCATGTTATTCTCCATAACCATCCATTTATAAGCAAATTTCATGTGTCTTGAATGACTCCGGTGGCAGAGATGATAGAAAAAATAAACAAATAGGACAACATGAAATTAGAAAAGATTTTCAAAGCAAAACAAAGTTGGCCTAAAATAGACAGTCTACCAAATAAAAGAAACTATTTTACACTGTACATGAGATAGAGAGCTAATATCCAAAAAAAAAAGTTAACACAAAACTTTATTTTGATAGAGAGCTAATACCTCCCCAAAATAAAGGTCAACACAAAGCATTATTTTGATAGAGAGCTAATATCCAAAAACAAAGGTTGTCACAAAGCTTAACAATCAAAATACTGATAATGTCACTTTAAAAATGGAGAAAGAGAGCGGAGAGCAGACCCCAGAGAGCCCTGAGCAGCCCCATTGCCACAAGCAGGCCTAGTTACCATCCCACCAGGGGAAGAGCCACAGCTGCTTCAGCTGCCGCAGCCAGCCCAGGTCACCATCACCGCAACCACCAGCCCAGAGGCCCCAACACCAAACCCAGCATCACAGCGGGAACAAGAAGGTCATCGCAACGAAGGTTTGGGGACGCAAAATGGTTGAATGTAAGGAACAGATATGGCTTCATGAACAGGAATGACACCAAGAAGATGTCTTTGTACAGCAGACTCCCTAAAGAATAAACCCAGGAAAGACCTTCGCAGTGGGGAGATGGAGAGACTGCGGATGTTGCTGAAGGAGACAGGGTGTGGAGGGGCAAGTGCTCCAGATCGGGTACTGCAAGGCAGTAAGGATGCAGCAGATAGGAGCATGAGAGACTCTTCACGTCGCAGGGGCCTCCACTCCATCACCAGCAGAATTCCTGAACAGTGGGTGGTGGGGAAGAATGAAGGGTCGAGAGTGCTTCCCGGGTCCAGGCCCACGCAGGCCACAGTTCCCACTTTGCTGCAGGCGGAGACTCTACAGGCCACGATCACCATATCCCAACCCTCCTGGACAGTGAAAAATGATGGAGGGGCTGACAACCAGGGTGCAGGGGAACAAGGCAGATCCGTAAGGCAGAGGATGGATCGAGCTTACAGACCACGATTCCACAGAGGCCCTGCTCGCCAAAGAGAGAACGGCAATGAAGAAGAGAAGGAAAATCAAGGAGATGAGACCCAAGGTCAGCAGCCATCTCAACCGCTGCAACTTCAGTTACCCCAGTGGACACCCAGAAAACCCTAAGCCACAAGATGGCAAAGAGACAAAAGCAGCCAATACCAAGCTGAGCAGAGCAGGGCTGAGTAAATGCGGGTTCCCATCTTTACCAGCATCTGGTCTAGTCATCCAACAAGAAGAAACAAATATGAAATTCCAGCAATAAGAAATGAACTAAAGATAGGAGCCGAAGAGCTTAAGTGCTTGCTTTTTACCCACTGACCAGATAACCAGAACTATCTGTATTATCTATGTGCATGGGATTTTATTATTTTTTACCTAAAGACATCTCTGTTTTGTAATGACAAACATGTTTTTAGAAAAAGAAAAAAAAAAGAAGCCTATTTTTTTCCCAATACACCTCTAAAGGTTTTTAAATTGTTTCCTATCTGGCCAAGTTGAGATTTTTTAAGAACCTCATTTTTAATTTGTAAGAAGAAATTTAAAACTTGATTTTTTCAAAAAATCAATAAACTGCAAGCACCAGTAAATAAAGATCTTAAATAATAAAATAAATAAAAATTAAACAAATTAAAGAAGGAAAAGGTGAACAGACACTTTTTTTCAGAGAGGCCATATGTATGACTAGTAGGCATCTAAAAGAGAGTTTATTGTCCCTTACAATCAGGGAAATACACGTCAAAACAACAATGAGATATCATCTCACATCAGTGTGAATGGCATATATCAAAAGGACTGGAAACCACCAGTATGGGCAAAGAGCTGATTTAAAAAGAAACCCTCATTCACTGTTGGTGGAAATATCTTGTGCATCCTCTATGAGTTGCAGGAAGGGATATACTTGATAGGGAATCTGTATTCCTGAATGGTTTCACTCAGTCATCGAGCCTCCTCCCTCCAGGAACCCGAAGTCTCCTGGACAGGCCTGCTTCTCTTGTGGGGATGAAGCTGTCACACACTTTAATTCAAACTGGCACTTGCCTCTTCAGGAAATACAACTCATGCCATAAATGTCCACTGTTTATTTTATAACTGCCTCTGGAGAAAATGTCAAATAACAAATAAATAACTTTTGTTGTAACGAACATGCCAGCTTTTTGCTGACATCGGCACCAATGAAATCACCTAAGAAGAGCCTGGCTCTTACAGAGTGTAAGAAAATAGTGCTTTCCTCTGTTACCTCTTGCAGATTGAAAAATCTTCGTAACAAGATAAAAAGTAATGCATAAGATATGAATAACATGAGTTTCCTGCCTGGTATTTTAAGAAGTAACTGAGGAGGAAGAGTCTTCTGTATGGAGCTATGAAACTCCTCTCCAAATAAGATGCAGCCCTGTTCCGAAGAGTTTCAGAGGAAGTCTTTGCACCCATAGGAGCCACGTTGACAGAGGCCCTTGCTGACTTGAAAGCAGAACAGAACCTGTGAAACTTTTGAAAACTCACACCAGGAAATCATTTCAAATAGGACTTTGAAGAGTTCAGCTGATGCTTGTGAAACATCTAGTAATTGATCATTTTGGAAGGCTGCTGTGCTAACCATGATACCACAAACACCAGTGATCAACCATTTTGGACCACAAGAAAACCTTGAAAGCAGAGTTGGATACCTCCAGTGACTGAAAACAGGAGGACTGAGGCCAGGGAAGGGATAAGCAGCTCTAACTGGAAGAGTGAAGTTCCCAGGTGCAGGAGAGGCATAGCTCATTGCTCAGAGGGGTGAGTGCTGAGGGCTGAGTTCATGTCTTGGTGGACGTGACTTCTTGGCTCACAACTGTCTTTAGTGGAAACCAACTAAGCAAGTACACAGAGCTAGAGGAGCCAACCAGATTTGTCAGGCTTGGGGAGGAAAGGAGTGGGTAAGAAGCGAATAGGGATTCCATGTAGCTCACAGTTAATCGGACATAAGAGAGTGACAAAGAATGCAGAGCCCAGCAATGGATGAGGCAAGAAAGGAAGAGGTGCTGTAATGAAAAGGTTCTTAAGAGAGGAACAGCTTACGTTGTACACAAAACAAGACGGAGCTCTGAGTTGAGGGCAAAGCGCAGGGAACTGTTTTCCTAGAAAAGGGATCTAGACACACATGTGTGTATGCTGCACTAGGATCCTTGATAGGGCCTGCCAGGGCCCCAACGTCAAGATAATCTAGGAACAAGATAGCCCAGATGGCAAGAATCATAGGACAGAATGGCATTCATCCTGGGCACTCTTCAAGAAGAATCACAGTGCTGAGTTCAGGCAGAGGGTCCAAAACAGAACCAGCCTGAATACCCTCACACTATAATTCACGAGTGGGTTGTGGTTGGCTGCTCTTGAATGGGAACCTGATTAAAGGAACTTCATGCCACTGGAACTGGATGACCATGTTGTGCTGTGGGTTTTTAATAATGACTCTTGCTTCCTGCACACTGTAGTCAGCATATCAGTCCAGATGGTTCAAAGGAACACTAATTGCAGGGAGCTTTACAGAAGCACAGCCGAAAGAAAAACAAAAAACAGTGACATCCCAGGAAGCAGCCTGGTCCCTCCCACGGGCTCTGCCTCCAGCACAAGGCTGCGTCCTTAGAGGCTGCGTCCTTAGAGTGTTTCTGCCTGCTGTCTTGGGGCTCCCCTCTACAGCTCTCCACTGCAGTATTTACACCTCATGGTGTGCAGCCCACAAGACCAGCACTGGGGAAGCCAGGTGTCCCTGAACAAGGAGGCCCCTCTTTTTCTCAAAACATTTCGTGAGGTGGTGCTCTGTGAAATATGTTTAGGGAAATGTACCTTTGGACAATTTCTCAATGAAGTTTCTCACCAGCAAAATTATTCCAAACTTACTAGAAAATTTACCAGACTCCAACACCATAATATTCCACGACATAATTCTAGTTATTATTTTCATTATGTAAGTGGCTAAAAGGCAATCTAGTTCTGAGAGAAAAATCTTGCCTAGAACTCAAAAGATAGTGTTGCTGTCATAGCAACAATAACATTAAGAATGATAAATTTAAAATAGCTTAAAAGAATCAAACTGCATTAATAATGTATTGATTTAATAATAATTTCATTAATAATGCAAATGTATTTTTATTAGAAGGGCTGTGTGTGTTCTGCTCTTACTATTTGCATAGTTCTTGAAGTACAAAATTTTTTTTTTAATTTTTGGGCCACACCTGACAGAGTTCAAGACTTACTCCTGGCTCTGCACTCATGGGTGCAGAAGGACCCTATGGGGTGCTGGGGATCAAACCCAGGTAGGCTGTGTGCAAAGCAGATGCTCTACCTGTTATACTATCGCTCTGGCCCCATGAAATACAACATTTTACATTTGATCTGTAAAATGGTTCCAATTTGGACACATGTTCTATGATAACACTCATCTGTTTTAGGTTTTTCCTATCATTGAACTGAAGAAACACTTGTAGCCACCCATCAATATGGCACAGTCTGAAAATGAACCGCATGTTTGAATATTGCCAATAACCAGGGTGCCGAATTTATTCCATAAAAGTTTTAAGTGTTACTATGAATAATTCAATTGTGCCCAAATGATTTGCATTTGTGTTAAATTGTCTGGAAAATGTGTGTTTTGTAACATATTTATACTGGCAGTGCTGCAGAAGATGAGAGGTTGGAATTCTGGTTTGAACTAGAACTTTGCTCACTGTGAAAATATTTCTAGGTTTGTCTGGTACTTACCAGCATCAGGAATCAGTTGGTTTGAGGTGATGAAGAAATAGAGGTGGAGATCTAGGAGTTCTCCCTCTTTAGCCATATCACACACATAGTCACATGGGGTACAGCACTTGGAGGACAGGAAGTCAATCCTCTGAGGGTCTGTTCACAGGGCGAGGCTGCTCCAGACTGGATTAGGAACAAAACCACCAAGCTAAAGAAAGAGCATCAGATGGCCACTGTGTCTGGGGAGGGGTCATGGCTTCATGTCCTGTCCTAGGGGCTGTGCACCTAGCCCAAGGAGCAATACACCCTCGCCCTACCTGAAATACTGAGAGGGAAAGAGATGGATGCTGTGCTTTGCTGGTCAAAGGTCCCATTGGAGCTCTCAGGCATACCAGGAGGAAGCAGAAAGAGTGCTGCACAGTTAGACACTGGCTGTGCCTCCAGTCAGCATTGTCTGTCTCCCTATTTGGGGCAGCTCCTGCCTCTTCCGCCCCAACCTGGGTTGCTGGAGTCTGGCTGGAATAGCAGCTGAGCACACAGTTGGCAGACATGGCTGTGTCTTCCTTCCTCAGTCCCTGGTCAGCAGAGGGACGACAGAGGAGGTTCCATTCCATAGTGTCTTGGGGTGTTTGGTTCCCCATTTGGAAACAAAATGAGCTGCTCCCCATCTTATTCTATTAAAACAAGCAAATAAAGTAACAAAAATGAATTTTTGGAAAACATAAATGTATTGATTTTATAAATGTGGAGTAGAATAATTTAGGTCTAGGGTCTGAAACAATAGTAGAGAGAATAGGGCACTTGTCTTGCATGTGTCCTACCCAGATTCAATCTCTGGCGCCCCATATGGCCCTTGAAGCCCTCCAGGTGTAAGCCCTGAGTGCAGAGCCAGGAGTAAGCCCTGAGTCCTGCCAGTAAGGTAAAAAAGAAAGGAAGAAAGAAAAAAGAAAGGAAGAAGAAAGAAAGAAAGAAAGAAAGAAAGAGAGAGAGAGAGAGAGAGAGAGAAAGAAAGAAAGAAAGAAAGAAAGAAAGAAAGAAAGAAAGAAAGAAAGAAGGAAAGATGGAGGGTAGGAGGGAGGAAGGAAGGAACAAGGAAAGAGAGAAAGAAAGAAAGAAAGAAAGAAAGAAAGAAAGAAAGAAAGAAGGAAGGAAGGAAGGAAGGAAGGAAGGAAATGAAGAGAGAAAGAGTTCTAAATAAGTCATACGTATAAAAATTATAAAGAAAAAAGCTTTTAGCCTTTTTTAATTGGGACCACACCCAGAAATATTCAAGGACTCTGGGAGAATCACAGAAATGCTCATCCATAATGATCAAATGTTCAGACTTCTTCTAACACAAATGTTCAGACTTCTGGGAGTTTTTTGTTTTTGTTTTTGTTTATTTTTTTTTGTTTTTTTTTTTTTTTTTGTAGAATTGAACCTAGGTCATCCACGTACAAGGCAAATGCCTACCCACTGTACTATGGCTCTGGCCCCATTTTTTTAAAAAAATTTTTTTATTAGTGAATCACCGTGGTGTATAGTTACAGACTTACAAACTTTCGTGCTTGCGTTTCAGTCATACAATGGTCGAGTACCCATCCCTCCACCAGTGCCCATTTCCCATCACCAATGGTCCCAGCATCCCTCCCACCACCCCTGCCCCGTCCCCTCCACTCCGCACCGCCTCTGTGCGAGGGCATTCCCTTTTGTTCTCTCTCTCCTTTTGGGTGTTGTGGTTTGAAGTAGAGGTCTTAAGTGGCCATTATGTTTGGTCTATAGTCTTCTTTCAGCCCACATCCTCCATCCCAAGCAGGCCCTCCTACTACCCTTTACTTGGTGGTCCCTTCTTTATCTGAGCTGCCTTTTTTCCCACATGTGAGACTGGCTTCTAAGCTGTGGAGTAATCCTCCTGGTACTTATCTCTACTGTTCTTGGGTGTTGGTCTCCCATTCTGTTACTTTATATTCCACAAATGAGTGCAATCTTTCTATGTCTGTCCCTCTCTTTCTGACTCATTTCACTTAACATGATACTTTCAATGTTGATCCACCTATAGGCAAATTTCATTAATTCATCTTTTCTAACAGCTGCATAGTATTCATTCCATTGTGTAGATGTACCAAAGTTTCTTTAACCAGTCATCTGTTCTCGGGCACTCGGGGTTTTTCCAGATTCTGGCTATTGTAAACAGTGCTGCAATGAACATGTAAGTGCAGATGTCATTTCTACTATATTATTTTTGCATCTCTGGGATATATTCCCAGAAGTGGTATTCCTGGGTCAAATGGGAGCTCGATTTCTAATTTTTTGAGAAGCATCCATACTGTTTTCCAAAAGGGCTGAACCAGTCGGCATTCCCACCAGCAGTGAAGGACAGTCCCTTTCTCCCCACATCCGTGCCAACACTGGTTGCTTTTGTTCTTTTGGATGTGGGCCAGTCTCTGTGGTGTGAGATGGTATCTCATTGTTTTGCTCTGCATCTCCCTGATGATTACTGATGTAGAGCATTTTCTCATGTGTCTTTTGGCCATTCGGATTTCTTCTTTGAGAAAGTTTCTGTTCATTTCATCGCCCCATTTTCTGATGGGGTTGGATGTTTTCTTTGTGTGGAGTTCAACCAGTGCCTTGTAAATCCTTGATATCAACCCCTTAACAGATGGGTATTGGGTGAATATCCTTTGCCAATCTGTAGACTGTCTTTGTATTCTGGTCACTGTATCTTTTGAGGTGCAGAAGCTTCTCAGTTTAAGGTAGCCTCATTTGTTTATCTCTGTTTCCATTTTCTTGTCTGGCCCATTTTTTAAATACTAGAAACAAAGCTTAAAAATTAATCTGAACTGCGAACATTGGTGGTAAGAAATGTATACAGTTGAAGGGATGGGTTTTGGAACATTATATAACTGAAACCCAATCATGAACAATCTTGTAACTGTATATCTCACTGTGATTCAATTAAAAACATTTTTTACAGTAATTCAAAATTGGCAAGGCTATTTTCAATGCATAGCTTAAAAGGAACAAGTTACATTAATATGCTAATAAATAAAGAGCTTTAATAAATTAACATGGGAAAAAGGAAAGTAACCTGGGAGAAGAGCAAGAATAGCTAAATTGGGAAAATATGAAATTTAATAAACAGCCAGCAAATTAAAAAATGACAAAATGTAAATGTTAATTAAGCATGCAGTACTTTTACAAATAAGTTGATTTAGATAAAATTATATAAAACACCACTACATATCTATTAGAAATGTTATTAATGCTGGGCTGGAGAGATTATGCAAATATTTAGACTATGTGCTTTGCATGTGGGATGATTGGGTTTCATCCCTGGCATCACAGGGTCCCGTGAGCACTGCCAACTATGGCTTAAAAACACAAACAACAGGAACTGGAATTGAAATAATTTACTTTAACCTAATAATGCCCATATATGAAAAGCCCAAAGCTCATTTCTTACTCAATAATAAAAAATAAGATTTTCCTCTAAAATAGAGAACCAGCAAGAATGCTTATCCTCATGCCCCTCTATTCAAATATTACTACTGAAAGTCTTGGTCAGTAAAAGAAATAAAAGGCATTTAAGTTAGAAGGAAGAGCTAAAAAGAGCTCTGGTTGTATGACATAAGTTTATATGAGGAAACCCTTAAGGATTCACCAAAAATGTTAGAATTAAACAATTTCAACAAAGTTACAGGTACAAATCAAAGTACCAACACAAATTTCCCGAAGGGAAATGAAAAATCCTATTTATAACAGTATAAAAATACTTAGGAATAGACCTAAGAAAGGAGGTGAAGACATGTACATTGTAAACCATAAAACATGTAAATGAAATTAGAGTAACACAAATGACAACATCCCATGGATTGAAAGACTTCATATTGCTTAGACATTAGATCCTGAAGTGGCATACATCCAAAGCAGTCCCTATAACCATCCAATAACATGTCATAGTAGAAAATACAATCCCAAATTTCAGACCACTCCATAAAAGGTTCTAAAAAAAAACCCAAAGTAACCTTAGCAAGGAGCCAAGCTGGAGGTCTCAGCATCCTGATATCACACAGTATCACAGAGTTATAGTAATTAGGACAAACAGCAATCAGCGGAACAGAGAACTCCAGCCTCGCATTTGTAACCCTGCCTGACATGAGCTTTGTAAGACCTTGAACGGCTGCCTTCTTTTCTGCATTTCCTCTCTCAGGCCACCCTGAACCCAAATGGCTACAACTGTCCCCCATCCCAGTCGCTTGACATCCCTGTGAGCTTCTGTTTCCCTTCAGAAGGCTTGTTAATAAGACAAAAGATATCGCTTACTTGCCTGGTTGCTTGTTTATCCTCTATCTCCCCTGCCAGCATATTGGATTCATAATGATGGGGCTCCTGGTGTGCTTCACTCACGTGTTCAGTGACGTGTGTCTTGGAGTAGACATCAGGACGGAATAGTGTTCTTAGTTCCTCCTTTGAGGAACAGCCATCATAAAGGGTGAGAAAAGGGGAGAGGCTGCTGGAGATGCTTCCTTCATGAGGAGTCGCTTTTTTGTCTTGCACATTAACTTTCAAAACAGAATTTCATTCAGACAAAAACTCCAGAAGCTGTTTGAAAATGATTCTTCCCGTGGAGCCGGGTAAGGCATTTTGCCTTGCACTTGGCCAACTTGGATTCGATTCCCGGAACCCCATAATAGTTCCCCTGAAAGGGTTCAGAGGGTCCCAGAGTGATCCCTGAATGCAGAGACAGGAATAATCCCTGAGCACTGCCAAGTACAACCACCCAAAACAAAAACAACAAAAGACTTTTCCCATGTGCATGCAGAATCTATCCTCCTAGCAAGTTTTCTCTCAGTGTCCACCATGCAGAATCTTCTGCAAATCCTGCAAAGACACCAAGCAGAGCCCTTCCCCCAGGCCTGCAGGACCCACCCCCCTATAATCATTCATATTCACCAAAAAAAACCTCTTCACTTGAGGATATTTAGGATACTGCCTTCTACATAATGCTAGGAGAGGCAGGGGTTGGGGGAGGAGGCCGCTCAGCTTCTTGTGACAAGCAGCCCAGTCCTCTCCTGTAGAACCCTGTGAAGCTGCTCTCACAACGCCCACCACCCACCCACCCCCCACTTTTAACTCAGTCTCCTCTTTCTTTGCTCTCCTACACTTTTTTAAAATTTTTTTTTAATTTTTATTAGTGAGACACCATGAGGTACAGTTATAGACTTACACTTTTTATCTTTTACATTTTAACTGCTCTTCTCAGGTTCCAGATTACCTGGGACTCAATCCCAGGTAATCCACATTACTTCTCTGGCTCTAGAGAGGTGCATCACCCAGACCTATATGCAGGCAATGGCACCCATCTTCTCTGTCTATGTGGTTCAGTAGCTACTTTCAGTAGCTTCTTTATTTTTAGAAAAATGTTATGTTCAAGCCCAGATTACTCGTGCATTTACTGTCACTACAATTATGTCCTAGGAAGAGATTTACATGAACATGAGTCACTGTTTAAATTAGAAAGGGTGGCAAACTAATAAAGGAGAGTCTTCCAGGAGAAACCTGCACATAATTTTTTGTTACTGCCTAAAGTCTTCCCAATTGAGGTGATCTTCAAGAACCACTAAAATATCTTGCTCTTAGTTCATTAAGCTTATAGGGGGACCCATACTTTCATAATTGCTCAGATCTAATAAGTTGGCTGCCCGGGTGGGTGGATGCAGGGACAAAGCTGGGGAGAAGACTCAGGGCTCCCTGATAATTAAACAACTGGTTGTTCATACCCTTACAATTTGGAGACGATAAATGAACTGGAAGCAGTGTGAGCCACAGGAAGCAGGCATAGGCAGTGGCAACCAAGTCCCACAGCTGGGAGTTGCTGCTCTCATGGACATTTGCACACTAGGGCATTTCACCCTTGATGACAACTCTTCTTTTTCACTTTATTTTTTTATTCTGGGAAATTACATTGGGTGTTTCAATTTCCTTCAATCTGGAAACTCACACCTAATTTGATTTTCACCTTTTTTAAACGTAGGCACCATGATTTACAATACAATTAATATTATAAGACTATTACTTTCAATATTACAATGCTATTACTTTCATTATTATAAATATTTTAAGAACAATTTTGCAATACCACACCCAACGCCAGATTGTCAATAACTCTCCATTTGTGCCTGACATTGCTTTTCTTTGATCAGATAAGCTTCTCAGAGAGCCCGGCAAGCTACCGAGAGTATTCGATATGCCAAACACAGTAACAACAAAGTCTCCAATGGAGACGTTACTGGGCCCGCTCGAGCAAATCGATGATCAACGGGAGGGCCTTTACCTTTCATGAAAAGCATTTGCTGATAAATGTTCATGTCCAAGGCAAGATTTAGAAAATACAGAACATTTACAGAGCAAACAATATTCTCTGCCACTCAGTCTGGCAACATTCAGGGTCCACTGGATCCAGAGAAGTCCCCAAGGCCATGCATGACAACGGAAGAGCCAGCACATATTGACAATAGGTGTACGATGTGCCCTTATTCACGAGATCCAGAGATTTTGCAGCCACTTGCTGCTGGTGCCAGGTCAGACCCAACCAGGGTCATGCAGGTTCCTCCCTTTGCTTGGGTCTTCCCACATCATACAGAAGGAGTTTTGGCTGCATATTCTCCAGAACAGCCAGCTTGCCCTAACCATGAAAATAGCATGATGAGTCAACCTCCGAAGCAGTATTTATCAACTCCTATGAGTCCATATTCCAAAAATTCATAGATGAAAGTTGCATAAATGGGGGAGCATGGCATGAGACTAGGGGGCCAATGGGAGAGATGAGGGTAGGGGTGGCAAGGAAGAAAACAAGATCAGAAGGTAGCCATAGTCAGAAAAAGGTTGAGGAACATTGTCCAGCAGCACTGTGGAGACCCAGGTATCTCTGAAACTGAAAAACCTGAGCAGAACAAGGCCTTTGTGCTGAAATGTTGGTCTTTTGCCCAAGAATCACGAATCCCTGGACCTTCTTCCTCAGCATCACTTGGATGTCCCTCCCCCCACCAAATAATAAGCTTGAGAAGCACGGCTCTGGAGCACAGGACCCAGTCCTTTACTTTCTGCTTTAATTTATGTATTAATTTACTTTCATTTCTACTTTGCTTTTCAGCCCTCTAGTTTCTAAAAAAATTATCCTTTTTTTCTTTTGATTTTTTTAACCAGATCTAGTGACACTCAGGACTTACTCCTGACTCTGCACTCAAGAATCACACCTGGCATGGCTTGGGTTCCCATGTGGTGCTGGGGGTGAAACACAGTTTGACCACATTTAAGGAAAATGCCCTATCCCCATACTATGTCTATGATCCCTTTTTTTTTTTTAATTCTGTGCTTTGACTTGTAAGTAGCCAGCATTGTGATTACCTACCCACTGGACACTAGATCTACCAATCTGGCTGTTACTAAAACCCAAGAAGTCTGGGGCCAGAGAGAGTTCAACAGAATGAAGCAATGGCCCAAGTTCAATCCCCAGTGTTGCATTAATATCCGAATGCTGCCGGAAAAAATCTCCTGAGGACCAGGAGCATCCCCTGAACACTGCCAGGGAGGAGGTTTCTCCCCAAGCAAACCATCGAGAAAGCCCTCAGATGTATGATCATATAAATCTTTGGTAAGGGAGCAAGAAATGTGAAGTGGAGCAAGGAAAGCCTTTTCAACAAATGGTGCTGAAAAAACTGGACAGCTACATGCAAAAAAAAAAAAAAAAGGGCTCAGACCACTACCTAACACCATGCACAAAAGTCATTAAAGTGAATTAAAGACCTCAACATCAGACCAAAATCCATAAGGTACATTGAATAAAAGGTCATCAAAAACCTCTATGACATTGAAGCTAAAGGTATCTTCAAGGATGAAATGCCATTGACCAAGCAAGTGGAAACAGAAATAAACAAATGGGACTAGCTTAAACTAAGAAGCTTCTGCACCTCAGAAGAAATAGTGACCAGAATACAAAGACAGTTCACAGAATGGGAAAAGATATTCACCCACTACCCATCGGTTAAGGGGTTGATATCAAGGATTTACAAGGCACTGGTTGAACTCCACAAAAAGAAAACATCCAACCCCATCAGAAAATGGGGCGATGAAATGAACAGAAACTTTCTCAAAGAAAAAATCCGAATGGCCGAAAGCCACATGAGAAAATGCTCTACATCAGTAATCATCAGGGAGATGCAGATCAAAACAACAGTGAGATACCATCTCACACTACAGAGACTGACACACATCCAAAAGAACAAAAGTAACCAGTGCTGGAGTGGATGTGGGGAGAAAGGGACTCTCCACTGCTGGTGGGAATGCCAACTGGTCCAGCCGTTTTGGAAAACAATATGAACGTTTCTCAAAAAATTAGAAATTGAGCTCCCATTTGACCCGACAAAACCACTTCTGGGAATATATCCCGGAGATGCAAAAAAGTACAGTAGAAATGACATCTGCACTTGTAAGTTTATTGCAGCACTGTTTACAATAGCCAGAACCTGGACAAAAAACCAAGTGCCCGAGAACAGATGACTGGTTAAAGAAACTTTGGTACATCTACACAATGGAATACAATGCAGCTGTTAGAAAAGATGAAACCATGAAATTTGCATATAAATGGATCAACATAGAGAGTATCATGCTAAGTGGAATGAGTCAGAAAGAGAGGGACAGACAGAATGACGGCACTCATTTGTGGAATATAAAGTAATATAATAGGAGAATAACACCTAAGAATAGTAGAGATAGGGTTAGGAGGGTTGCTCCAAGGCTTGGAAGCCTATCTCATGTGCTGGAGGAAAAGGCAGGTGGAATGGAGAAGAGTTCACTAAGTAAACAATGGTTGGAGGGATCGCTTGGGATGGCAGATGAGTGCTGAAAATAGACTATGGGCCAAACATGATGGCCACTTAGTACTTACATTGCAAACCATAACACTCAAAAGGAGAGAGAAAGAGGGAACATATCTGCCACAGAGGCAGGGGATGGGAAGGAGTGGGGGTGGCGGGAGGGATACTGGGAACATTGGTGGTGGAAAATGGGCACTGGTGGAGGGATGGGTACTTGAACAGTGTTTGGCTGTAATGTAATCACGGACGTTTATAAACCTGTAACTGTATCTCACAGTGATTCATTAAAATTTAAAAATAAATAAATAAACAAACCATCAAGAAAGAAGGAAGAGTATGAGTTTGCCAGTGCCTGGAGTGTTGTTGAGTTGGGAGTGATTCCAAAAGAAACCAATGAAAGAGGAAGTAGACCCAGGTGATTCAGGAAGAACAGACAGTGAACTCCTGCCTGAGCCATCCGGTGCCTCTGGCTCCACACATGGTCATGGGTCCAAGGCTGGGGATAGAATCCACTGCCATTTGCCATCCAACTTTGTGTGGGCCCTAAGTTCTTGACCACGAATTCCTCTAGAAATCGGGGCCTTATCGAGGACTCATGTCACTTCCAGGCTCCCAATTATTTGGGAGGGGAATGCACTCCTCAGGACTGTTGTCTGCAGGTCAGGCACGGAGTGGGAAGGAGAGGTGTAGCCTGGCACCCAGCAGGCACTCACTAACTCAGTCAGAGGAAAAGGGAGTGAACAGCTCCTCAAGACCTCTGAGCTTGCTTGGACACTAGCAATTCAGAGTCAGACAGCGTTTGAGGTGGTGGGACCTCTGAGCTCTTGATTCTCCTGGAAAGCAGACTGAGATCATGAGGTTCTCTCTCACTTGGGTCCTCTGTGCGTGCATGCTCAGCCAGCTCTCCTCTAACATTACTACGGAGCATCATGGTAAAGAGAAAATTGACCTTATCTGGCATTTTTATAGATTTCAATCTCCCTGAAAGAAAACTCATTCTTAAAATGAGTCACAACAGAAATGCCAAGTGGTTAGATCTCCCAGAGGAGTCTGGATGTGTAGGATCAGGAATAGGAGCCTCCAAACAGCTTCAAAGATCCTGGGGGCATTGTGCATACAAGAAGGTGCCATCTGCACAGGTGAGCATTTCTGCTCGCCCGCAGCTTCCACACAAAAATTCTTTTTGATCTGGGGAGTTGAGAGATAGGACAACGGATTAGACTCTTGCTTTGCACGCACCAACCCAGATTCCATCCCTAGCATCCCATATGGTCCCTGAACACTGCCAGGAGTAATTCCTCAGTGCAGAGCCAGGAGTGACTCCTCAGCATTGCCAAGTGTGGCCCACAAAAATGTTTTAAAATTTCTGTCTTATATAAATTAAATCTTCATAATAAAGGTTTATTTTCCCATCTTAATATTACCCACAGCTTATACTAATGCAACTTTTTCATTAAGTGCAGCACAATTGTGTGGTATACAATCTTATTTGGAATAAAATTAGAATAGCTTGCACTTTCAATTGCAGAGTTTGGGATGATGCTCTCAATACCCAGAATTCAGAGTCTCTGGAAAACTTGTCATCTCTCTCTTGATCAAAGCTATCTAAGGGATTGTTGCTTCCATGGGGAATGAGCAAATCTTAAAATCAGGGATAGACTGAGAAGTAAGGTTTCTAGGAGGGTTCAACCTGCATTAGCAATAATAGCACCAAAACCAGAGCTATGTTTGGAATATCACATTTCGCTCAAGTGAGAGAAGGAATCTGGAGTTCCGACCTCCGTCAACGATCAAGAATCAGGGACACTGTCTTGTTTGCCAAGGCATCAAAAATCAGATGGGCCGGACACATAATGCGATTTAGAGACGACCGCTGGACTAGAGCTGTTACCGACTGGATTCCTTGGGACGTCAAAAGGACGCGTGGCTGCCCACCTATGAGATGGTCAGACTTCTTCGTCAAAACCCTGAACAAATGGTTTGAGGCTCTTTGTGTTCCTGGAACGAGCAGATGCCATTAGGCTACAATAGCACGCAGCAGGGACAAATGGAGACATTACTGGTGACCGCTCAAGCTAATTGATGAACAACTGGATAAGTGATACAAGTGATACCACCAAAACCAGGGCCTGTGGATCTGGGATTTCCAGAGAACCCACCATGTTCAGAGAAAGTCAGCTAGTTTACTCTGCAAACAAGGTCTGCATTTATTCTAAGATAGTCTTAGATCAAACGCTCTGCATTAACTTGTCAAGGTAACTCATAATTCACCTTCTTTATGGTTCATGTTCATATATGACTGCACACAGCTGCATCGCATCAGGCCAGAGAAGCTTTTCCAGGAGGTAAACATTGTCCTGTCAGAACAGAAATGATCTGTTCAAAACTATGCCAAAGCTTTAGACACGTGTGTCTCTTGCTGTCCCTCAGGTCAAAGTGATTGCTATGGCCAGTTGACTGTTACAAAGGGCGATGAGGGCTCTTCTCCTACTGGTAGATGAAACAGCAGCCCAGTTCAGCAGCAACGCTCCCAAATGCCCTATCCTTAGAGCCCAGATCAAATTCAGCAGTGCTTGACATGGCCAAATGCTGACAGCCTCATGTCATCGGCATCTCCATGGTTCAAGTATAGTTGCCCCAGCCCTTGGAAAGGGTTCTTTTGTCTCATCAAGCTCACCAAGAGCCAGGCAAAGCAGGCTGTTTGGCTGTGACAGTGGCTCACGGCTGTCCTTGCGCCTGAGCTATGACCTCACTCTCTGCTCATCCCTGGAGCACATACTGGCTTGTCTTCACATGGTCATGCAAGATCCTGGAAAGCTCAGAAATGCAGCTGTTCTCCTGGGAAGTTCTTGTTCTGTGGATACACCTGCCTCCTGTGCAAAGTCCACCGAGCTTCACTTGTTAAGATGCTCACCTGCCCGGCATGTTCTGTTTCCACTGAGGACGACAGACCCAATGGAAGGATTAAGCACCTCGAGTCTCTTTTCTGTGAGGCTTAAATATGCCTTTCTGCTTATATTATTCTCCACAAGTTACATCCTTTGTTTCTAAATAGATGATGGTCTAGAAGGAGGCTGTTGAGGTTGCTAACTGCTTCCTGCCTTTAAATACCAGTTTTACCAAGTGGGTTTAGTGAGGAGTTCCTGAACTCCATGAAGCACAGTCTTGAGTGGAAAAGAAATAGAAAAAAACCCCCACAAACATAGAGGAGAACTTTATTCTGTATCTTACTTCATGTATGTTATGTGCGTACCTCAAAGATAGAAATACCATGTATGAGGAACTCAACCCAGGCTCATCCCCACAGCTGCTGACACACACCTGCTGACTCTCATATACCTTTTGACTGTCACAGGTCTGATGGGGGTCACAGACCTAGTGATTGTCACACATCTGCTCAGTATCACACACCTGCTGACTCTCACATATCTATTGTCACGGGCCTGAGCTGGCCCAGCCAGGGTACAGGGATTGAGTTAAGCAATGAGGGCACGAATGGATGAGCACTGTCTCAGTATTTTTTATCTACATGCGCAAACCATACATGATTATGATACCCTATGTCACATATAACTATGTAGCACTGCACTGCACTGTTCTCCCGTTGTTTGTTGATTTGCTCAAGCGGGCCTGGTAACGTCTTCATTTTTGAGATTTGTTGTTACTGTGTTTGGCATATTGGATATGTCACAGGTAGCTTGCCAGGCTTTGCCGTGCAGGCGAGATACTCTCGGTAGCTTGCCAGGCTCTCCGAGAGGGGCGAAGGAATTGAACCCGGCTCTGCCGGGCTGACTGTGCACAAGGCAAATGTCCTACCACTGTGCTACTGCTCCAGCCCAGTTGCATATAATTATAACATAATTATAACATATGACTCACAGCAGGTAAGGTTGGCCTTGCATGTGGCCGACATGGCTGGCCCTGGTTCAATTCCTCCGCCCCTCTTGGAGAGCCCGGCAAGCTACAGAGAGTATCTCACCCGCACGGCAAAACCTGACAAGCTACCCGTGACATATTCAATCTGCCAAAAACAGTAACAACAAGTCTCACAATTTGTTGAGATGTTACTGGTGCCCGCTCGAGCAAATTGATGAATGACGGGAGGACAGTGCTACACATTTTAGCATAGTATATACAGGGCTGGAGCGACAGCACAGTGTGTAGGACGTTTGCCTTGCACACACAGCCAACCTGGGTTCGATTCCTCCATCTCTCTCAGAGAGCCTGGCAAACTACTAAGAGTATCCCGCCCGCACAGCAGAGCCTGGAAAGCTCCCCGTGGAGTATTCAATATGCCAAAAACAATAACAATAAGTCTCACAATGGAGACGTTACTGGTGCCCGCTCAAGCCAATCCACGAACGATGGGAGGACAGTGCTACAGTGCTATATAATATACATAAAATGTAAACATGACTATTAATATAGGACTCTCAGTCAATGCATTTTAAATACATTATTTTTGTTACATTATCACCAAACATTTGATCTTTTCCACAAGGAAAAAGGGGTGTGAACCCAGGAAAGCTGTGTTTGAGTTCTGGCTGCATCTGACAGCCTGAGAGGTAGAAGTGTCCCCCTAAAGGAAAGATGAGGCACCTCTACCACCCTGGAGAAGCTCGGTGACAAAAGGAGAAGCCACTCCAGAAGCTCCCAGTACAGACACCAGAAACTGAACAACCCTGGGTACTCTGACTTGCCATCCTCTAACCATAGTGCTGGCACGGAATGCTGGTGTTCGCATGTCCCCCTTGTTTTCAGGATTTTCTCAACAATTCTAGGTTCTTCCCACTTGTCACAGATGTTCATATGTGTGTCTTTTTGTGTCTCCTTTGTCCCTGAGGGAGCATGCCCTGCACTCTATGCCCTTGCAGGAAGGATGTCCTAGTCCATGGGGGTGTCCTCCCTTGTTCCCTGAGTGGTTGGGACCCTCCAGGATCCCTCACCATTGCTCATGAACTGAAGAAGTAGGTTGGAACATGAGTGAATGAATGAATTAATGAATACAAATATTTTTGAACTTTAGGAGTATTGTGGGTCTTAAAGTTTGATGGATCTCTGTGAGCAGAAATAAACCCTGAGAATTTAGTTCCTGTGGCCCATTAACCTGTGGTCTAATGTTTTATTTAAACTTGTGGTTTCCAAAACCAAGATGGTGTGCAGTGGGGATGATCGTAGTGGCAATATGATTTGTACATGTTTCTTTATGCTTGTCTGCATTTTCTAGTGTATGCTTTTACTTATTCAAATATTAAGCTTGATTAAGTACTAGAATACTAGTGATCAATAATCCAATAAAAACACAGCTGAAAATCTGTTTCTAAGACATAATTTTACAAAGTATTTCTTGACCCTTTGTTTGGTTTCTTGTCTTTTAGTTTGGTTTTTGGTTTTCTTCTGTATAGAACTCATAAAGGCTGCCCAAGAGCTCAGCAACATCTGTTCGATCAGTGGAGAGCTGGCATCCACCTGCTTGTACTTCCCATGACTTGTGTTTTGTAAACCCATGGGTGTGGATCCTACTCCACCTTCCCATGTGTTCTCAGCCTTTTTCTGCCACCTCTAGCATTTCAGACTGGATTTCTTGCTCTTTGCATTGTTACTTTCAATTTTTAGTGAATATGGGAAAGCCTCAAGCAAAGTAGAGACAATATTAGTAGGTCAGTCTTTTCACATGGGCAAAATAATGTTTGTCATTCTTGGATTTTTTTGAGAAATAATTTATATGTTACTTTCAGGTGAGTAATACAATAAATCAATATACGTGTACATATGATGAAAATAATAATCATAGTCTAGATAAAATCCCTCACCTCTTGTGGTTTCAAATTGTTTTCTCTTTTATTCTTGTGATGAGAAATTTTCATATCTATCTTAAAAGCTTTCAAATATGCAATACACTATACTTAACTATCATCAACAGGCTGTAGAGGATATGTTCAGGACCATTAATCTGCTCTGAGTTTGGGGTTCTTATTTTCAGATTCCACATATAGATTATAATATATAGTGTTCCTTTCTCTGTCTAATCTATTCCATGTGGCATCATGCCTCGGGGCCCATTCATGTTAAGAATACCAAGTCTTCTTTCTTCCTATGATAGAATAAAAATATTCCACAAGTGTACATACCACAGTTTCTTTATTCATAATAAATCAGTGGACACATTGGTTGCTTCCATAACTTGGTCATTGTGAATAATGCTGTGATAAAATGGGGTGCAGATAGATCTTCAAATTCAGTTTTTCAGTTTCTTAGTTTTTCAGTAAATGCTCAGAGTGAAGTCGCTGGATTATAGGGCATCTTTGTTTTAAAATTACTTACTGGAATCTGTACACCGTTCTCCTTAATAGTTGTACTCATTTACAGTCTCACCAAATCCCTTTTCTCCAAATCCTCACCAAAATTTATTTCTTGCTCTTCTTTGTTTTTCTTATGATAGTTCTCTGACTGGTGGGAAGTGATGTCTCAGTGTGGCTCTGATTTGCATTTCTCTGATCAGTGATGTTGAGCACATTTTTATAGACTTGGTGGCTATGGATGTGTATTATTTATTATTTGGGGAAATGTCTATTCAGATGCTCTGTCAAATTATCGGTTTTTAAGGGGGCCTCCAAAGTTGTTCTCAAGAGACCTGGAGGTGGGCAATGGGTTCCTTTCACAGTCAGTTAGATGGTAGTTTAAAGCAAGGCCTGAGGTTTTGGTGCTACTATCTGGATTAGCAAATTTTATCTCGGAGGTTATGCAACAAAACCTAGTCTGAATTCATAACATAAAAATTATGGACTCCTTCAATGTCATGAGATAAGGAGCACCAAAGAGATAGTAAAGGGGTTATGTTTGCCTTATACATAGCCGACTTGAGTGAAATAGATCCCCAGTACTACATGTGGACCCCTGCCAGGACTGACTCCTAGATACAGAGCCAAGAACTTTAGGTGGGTAGGGCAGGGCATGGATATATACCACTTGCATATATTTAGGACTTATGGGTTTGATTTGTTGACTCTGATGATAGAAAAAGTCAGATGCGTCCAGTTTACCTTAAGGAGACGAATAAATGACTTGTTACACAAAATGAAAATTACTGTCCAGTTATAAATACACATTGGAAAGCAATGGTGCATTAGTATCTTCACTCAGGAAAACATGATTTAATTTTTCAAGAGTTTCTGTAGAATCATTACATTTTTAGTAATTTTACATAATTATCACTAATTATTCCTCTATACAAATATCTTTATTCCTCTATACAAATTTCTTTATTCATAATACATCAGTGGACACATTGGTTGCCTCCATAACTTGGTCTCAATGGAAGCAATATATAAATATATATATATTTATATAAATCTATATGAGATGATAAGATGTCACGTGGCCACGAATGCAGCCGCACACTTCCAGGAGCTGAGTGTGATAATCTCTGGATCCTGGCGGTTGTTGGGGTTACACGGCAGTTGGTGGGTGTAACTGTCTAGTTAATGGCAGGTCCAGTCCCAAACCGTGCAGGTTTGGAGATGTCAGCCCCGGGTCCCACACACCTGGGTTCCTCTGCCAGTTCTTTTATGCGTGAGGCTCATCCAAGTATGTGGAGAGTGGTCCCAGCATGGCCTTGGCTGGGGCCCGGAGGTCTTCAGCTGTTGGGCCCTGGTGAGGACAGTCAGGCACAGGGTAGAAGACTCTGCCTTGTTCTCTCCCGGGAGCTGAGTGTGATAATCTCTGGATCCTGGCCATTGTTGGGGTTACACGGCAGTTGGTGGGTGTAACTGTCTAGTTACTGGCAGGTCTCATTCCTACTTTGGACAAACTGGCAGGCTACCGAATGTAACCTGCCCACATGGCAGAGTCTGGCAAACTCCCCGTGGCATACCCAATATGCCAAATACCAGTAACAATGAAGGGTCTCATTCTCCTAACTCTGAAAGAGCCTTGAATATGGCACTTTTTAAAAAAATCTCAGGGCTAGGATGAAGGAGACGTTACTGGGGCCTGCTCGAGACAATCGACGAATAACAGGATGGATGTGATTGTGATAAATCTATATATTTATATTTATAAATATATAAATATATGTGTGTGTATATATATTTCACAAACTGGTCTTTAGACACAGTTGATCAGTACTTCCATTTTTATATGGACTCATTATCTCAGCTCTGCCTAATCTGCCTAATTTGGGGTGCTGACCCCAAATCTGGTGGTGGTGACAATTTCTTCAACCCCCATCTTCTATTAGGTTATACCCCAAAGGTTTTTCATATCTATAAAACACAAAGCCAGGAGTGGGTTTCCAGCATTTGTTCATGGCATTTACAACTGATCCACTCAGAAAAGTAGAGAAGTTCTTCTATAATGTTCTCACTAGAGAAATCAGCAGCAATGCTGCCTTCTACTCTTCATATAACCTTTAATGTTAGGGTTTGAAAATACCACACTCGTTGCTGGCTCACAACTTATTTTGCCACCAGGATTTTATTAGAGGAAAAGTAAAAAGCTTTTGTTGAAAGATTAGGATAGATGGTTGGAAATTTTTGCTATAGTTTTGTATTACTTCTTCTTGGGAATACCTGGAAAATGGTTCCAGAGATCATCAGAGAGGGGATAAGGCTGCTATCAGACCAAGAAGAATTCCCTTGTTCATAGTGACTCAGGGCACTGAATAGGCTGTCCCCAGGAGTGTGAGTCCTGACAAAGCAGTTCTCAGCCATCCTGGGGTTAAAGCATGGGGGTTAAAGATCCAGGTATGGACAGGGAGTGGTTCCAAATTTTCTTTCTGTCTTAGTTTTTTTTCAGTATTTCAGAGGGAGCTGAGGTCTCCCAGAATACAGAGGCTAAATTCCTGTGCTCTGGTTTCTTTACCCTCAGCACCCTCAATAGTTTTTCTAAGAGATAAGGACCACTTTGTTTATATTCTTGCCTATTCAAGTCCACTTTACTTTCTAGCTAGATTAAATTTGCATTAACTCATGCATTCTCCTCAGATGAAAGGATGGTTAAAACAGCACATTAGACATTAATGCATTCTATTGCTCATAACCGTAGCAGAATTAATGTTCCCAAATGATGTAGCATATTGCTATCATGATTTACTAAAATCCACACATGTTAAAAAATACTGTCTTTCAATTTTTTCACTTTTTTAGTTCAATAAGAAAAAAGAAATTTCTGCAGGCTAGATGACTTAGAAATCCCAGCTGTTGATCAACAGCTTTTCTGCTCAACGTTACTAGGTTTCATTGTGGTCCTAGTGCCTGAGCTCCTGTGTGCAGGTTGTTCTCACTTGTACACCTAGCAACCCTTAGCACTAACTTGAAAGATTACCCAGACAGGGAAATCTGGCATTTATAAATATGCTTCCCAAAATGTGTTGGATGAACTCTCATTCAGAAGGAAAGAAACAGGGGCCAGGGAGATAGCACAAAGACTTAGGTACTTGCCTTGCATGGAGCCAACTCAGGTTAGATTCTTCAGTACTGCATAAAGACCCTCAAAAATGCAAGGAATGATTCCTGAGAAAAGAGCCAGGATAAGGCCTGAGCACTGGAGTTTGGCTCCAAAATAAAGCAAAACAAAACGGAAGTGGGAAGCAAAACAGCTTCTCCATTTTGGAGGTACAGGCTTAGGGCTACATGGGATCACATGGCCCCAGGAAGCAAGGGGTTCTCCTCCAGCTTCAACTATGGCCATTCCCTGGAGTACTTACACCAGGGAAATGAGCAGATATTGTACTGGAGCTTCTCCATCCCTCCTCTGGAGAATGGCTCACCAAGACACAGGAGATGCCAACACTGATTTCAAAAGAACTCCACATGAATGAAATCTTATAGTAATCTTAAATCTTACAGTAATCTTAAACTGAATGGTACAGTTATGAACCCATTTTTCTGTAGACAGATATTATCTAGTTTGTTGCAATGAATAAAGCTAGGAGTATTATTAAATATGATTTTTAAAGATATTTTCAAGGATCTTTGAAAAATACTGAGGAAGAATTTCACAGGTCACACATACTAGCATAAGCATGCGTATGAGCTGCTGTAGATAGGAGATATAGATAACTTTTACATATTGATTGGTTCACTGCATATAACATGCAAGCAAAGCACGAAGTAAATCATGTTTACTGAGCAAATAGATATTCATATCAATGCGTTTAATATTGTCAATAGCCTAAGCTATCGCTATTTCACTTTCAGGTGAGGGAACAAGACTCAGAAGACTAAGTTACTGCGTATCTGGGCATCCAGACGATGTTCCTAAATCTGTTGAACTCCAAAGTTCACTGTTTTAGTTCTAGAACAATGAACCAGTTCTTAGATGGGCTGTGTCAGCTTCGTTGTTTCTGTGACCTTGTACATCTGAACAGAGGGGTTTCATGGTTGATGTGGGAGTTGCAAGGAAGATACTGTCAAGGGTGGCAGGGAAGATACTGTCAAGGTGTATCCTGCCAAGCAGATGTTTTGTTGACAAAGTCCAAGCGCGGTGACTGGGAGCCAAGTCCTTACAGGTGAGCCCCAAGTCCGCTGCTCCGTTGACTCCACCCTCCAGCCCCGCGGGGATTACTGCCCTGAGACTGCTTCACCAGGAGTGAAGTGGTTGCAGGGAACTGCGCTAAATTTAACACTTTTTCTGGGCCCCTTTGGTGGTGGTGGGGTCTCATCTTACATTATACCACAATCGTGTCCTTGATGGGAAGCAAACACAGCTGCAGGAAATGAATACATACAAAAATCCGTGTTCACAGGTAGGCATCGCTTCAAGGACAAAACCCTAGAAAGAATCCAAAGTCATCCAAGCGGAATGCGAATGAGCTACGAAATAAATACACACACGCTGGAGTCATCTACAGCCCCGAACCTAGCTCGGGGTGCGCCCCTGCCTCCCTCCCCTCCAGCGGCGCGCGGCCCGGCCGGCAGCTGCGCTCACCTGGGCATGCGCGTCGCCGGCCGCCGGGACCCGGGTAGCAACAAGGCCACGCGGAGCCGCGCAGCCAATCGGCGCGCGAGGGGCGGGGCTTCGCGGCGGGGCGGGGCGGCGGCGGCTTCCGGCAATAATCCCCGCGGGGCGTCAGGTGCGACCGGGCGCTGCAGGTGCGGACGGCGGCGTCCGTGCCAGGTAGGGACGGGGTCGGCCTCGCCGCGGCCGGGCTGCGCCCCTGCACCCCACCCGCGACCCCGCCGCGGCCTCCGGGTGGCCCCCGCCCGCCCCCGCCGCGCTGTCCCTCCGCCCACGGGGCCTGCTCCGCCCGTGTCCGCGGTGTCCGGCCCCCGCCGTGTCCGCGGGTGTCCGGCCCCCGCCCTGTCCCGGGGTCGCTCGGCCCCTTGCGTGTCCAGGGGTGTCAGGCCCCGCCCTGCCCCGGGTATCGCCCCTGTCCGGGGGTCGCTCGGCCCCCGCCCTTTCCCGGGGATCGCCCCTGTGCCAGGGTCGCCCGGCCCCGCCCTGCCCCGGGGATCGCCCCTGCCCCGGGTATAGCTCCTGTCCGGGGTCTCTCGGCCCCCGCCTTGTCCCGGGGTCGCCCGGCCCCGCCCTGTCCCGGGTATCGCCCCCATCCGGGGTCGCTCGGACCCCGCCCGTGTTCCGGGGTGTCGCTCGCCCGCACCCTGGGGTCGCCCGTCCCTCGCTGGGCCCTGGGGTCTCCGGGCACCCGCCCCCGCCCCGCTCCAGCCCGGGCGCCGCTGGTCACTCTCCTCCCTCCTTGCTCCTGCAGGGGCACTTGTGGCCCTGCCGCTGTCCTTCCTCTAGGCTGCTGGCACAGCCCACCGCGGCCTGCGCTCCGTCCTGCCCTGCGGGTCCAAACCGCTTTCCTGGCCTCGTCCCTGCCTTTTCCTTAGGCCTCGTCGGAGAAGGGGGGGTTTCTAGGAGTCTTCGCTCCCCATCCCCCTGCTTATTTGTTTGTTTGTTCATTTATTTTGCATATTCTCCTTTCCCAAAGATTTGCCTTGTTTTGTTTTGATTTGGGGCCACACCCAGCAATGCTCAGAGGTTACCCCTGAGTCTCCTGAATCCACTCTGAAATCACTCCTAGCAGACTTGGGGGGCCATATGGGATACCCCAGATCTAGCCTGGGCCGACTCTGGGCAAAGCAAGAGGTCTGTCTGCTGCACCCGCTGTCTCCAGCCCCTTCCTCTCATTTCTTCATTAGATGTATTTTTTTTTATTTTTATTTTTTTTTATAATTTGAGGGCATAGTAGACCCCCCCTCCCCCACCCTACTTGAGTTGCCTCCAGCTCAGTGCTGAAAGTCACTCCTGGCTGTGCTCGGGGACCATGTGGTGCCGTGGAGCAAACCCGGGCCTCCTGCATGCGAAGCCCGTGTGCCAGCCGTTGAGATCCTTGATTTGCCATTTCTGGATGAAAACCTGGCAGCTTATGAACCATATATTGTTGTTTGGGCCACACCCGGCACTGCTCAGTGCTTTCTCTCCTCCCTCAGCTCAGGGATCACTCCTGGTGCTGCTCAGGAGGCCATTTGGACTACCCAGCATTGGGTTCAGGTTGTCCGAGTGCAAGGCAAATGCCCTCCTCACTGTGAGCCATATTCTTGTTTGACTCTAGATAAGGAAAACAGTTTTTAAAAGTCTAGTGCGTTGTGAGCTGGAGCAGTGGTACAGTGGGTAAGGGGTTTGCCTTCTAGGTTTGATCTCTGACACTCCATTTGGTCCCTGAGCCCCACCAGGAGTGATCCCTGAACACAGTTGGTTGTGGCAAACTATATATATATATATATACATATATATATGTATATATATATACATATATATATATATATGCCCAGCACTTTTCAAAATACAGGACCAGGCATTGTACCTTATTCTATGACATATGAGCTTCCATGAAAAACATTTTTCAGAATTTGTAATGAAAAGCATGAAATAAAAAGGGAAAGAATGTTTCTTTACTAACCCCTCTCTGATCCCGAAACATTTTATGATTGTTTTCATTTTAACTTCCTTGCTTATTTGTACTGTGTATAACTCTAGTTCTTGCTCCACATTTAGCAGTTTGATTGTTTTTAATGAAGGCCTTATAAGTCCTTAAAGCTTGTTACTCCATTTCCTTTTCATCTAGCTTGAAAACAAGTAACAAAATTCATGTAATTCTTGAAAATGTGTCCGTTTAGTTTCCTGTCCTGTTTGCCCGTCTGTTTATTTAGATGGGTGATGACTTTAGAGCATGCCTGGTGATATCTATTATTATGGTTGAACTGTGTTAAAAGCTCATGATTTTATGTCAGTTTTCGTAGGGTGTTGAGGAGTTGCTGTATACAAATAGTGATGGAGCATGAACCCTGAAGAGATGTTTCATGAGAATGAGAGAAACTTCTCTCCCTTTTTGGAGAGACTTTGGGATTACTAGAATTAGAACCAGAATTAGTTCTAGAATTCTCGTAGAACTAGAATTAGAACTATCCCTACTAAAACATTAGGCCTACAAACTGGAATAATAGCATTCCCTATTTGTTAGGCTAGTGTTTAACTAAAAGATTAAAGGTAAAGGTAAAGGCCCTCCCGTTGATCGTCGATTTGCTCGAGCGGGCCCAGTAACGTCTCCATTGGAGACTTTGTTGTTACTGTGTCTGGCATATCGAATACTCTCGGTAGCTTGCCGGGCTCTCCAATTAAGTGAGATAATACACCTGAGTAATGCATAACACCACTGAACTCTAATAAATGTTTGCTGTTACCATTAATTAACAAGAGCATGTTTGTTGAAGGAAAGTTTCACGATCTGATGTTTCATGCCTGGATTTTTCATCAGAGTAAACTTGTGACACCCTTTCTCCTGTTCTTCCCTCCTCGCTCCCCAGTGCCCTGCATATAAATAAGAGATGAAGGGAAGATGTCCAGTAGTGACTCCTTGACATAAAAATGCACGTAGATTTGCAAGTAGATTTTCCCCTGAATAGCTGGTCATTGGAAAATTTTTCATACATACTAAACAATTTTCAGGAGTAATTTCTACTTTCAGAGCCATACCCAGGGGTACTCAGGGTTTACTCCTCGCTCTGTTTGGGGTCACTCTTGACAGTACTTGGGGTGCCAAAGACTCAAACCGTGGCTGCAGCTGTTCAGGCACAGGTAAGGCAAGTATCTAATAACTCCTCAGCAGCAGTTTCTTCTTATATTTAAATATTTGGAATTCTCAAGGTAACGTAATTGAAATTTATAAAATACTGATAGTTCTGGGCTAGAGAGAACAGCAGGCAGAGCACTTGCTTTGCACAGGGCAACCCCAGTTCCATCGCTGGCACTCCATAGGGTCCCCCACGTCCTGCCAGGATGATCCTCAAGCACAGAGCCAGGAGTAAGCCCTGACCATAGTTTTTACAGCCCCCAAACAAATAAAACCCCTAGTAGTTCTCATTGTCAGAACAGATGAATTCCCATTAAAATTATGGGTTGTCACTTCAAAACTTTGCTAACATTTTTTGTGGTTTACCAAGTTGATACCTCAGGTTGGGAGAATTTTTTTATTTTTGGGCCACATCTGGCAGAGCTCATGATTACTTCTGGCTCTGTGTTCAGGATTCACTCCTGGTGGGGCTTAGGGAACCTTCTGGATTGCACAGGTCGGCACCATGTAAGCCAAACACCCTATCAGCTGTACTATGGCTCCTGAAAATTTGAATCGCAAGTTTTTCAAATTGTTCTCCTCCTATCCCAGAGGATTGGTGGGGAGGGGCAGTGTTTTGTTTTTACTGTTGTCCATAATAACTCAATCTCTAGGATCTCCTCTTTAATTCATGAACACATGGGTTTTACTTTGAAAATAAAACTCCATTATGGTCCAAAAAGTAGCACTAGTTGTTCATCAATTTGCTTGAGTGGGCCCAGTAATGTCTCCATTGTGAGACTTGTTGTTACTGTGTTTGACATATCAGATACGTCACGGGGAGCTTGCCAGGCTTTGCCATGTGGGTGAGATACTCTCGGTAGCTTGCTGGGCTCTCCGAGAGGGGTGGAGGAATCGAACCCGGGTTGACCAGGTCGGCCGCGTGCAAGGCAAGCACCCTACCCGCTGAGCTATCGCTCCAACCCTTACAATATGACAAACACATAGAGTATACAAATTCACAGAGAAACAAATCTTTTCCTCCGTATTGGAAATTAAAAGCAAAAACTTGGAACAAACATCTAGGCCAGGAGATAGTATGGGAATTAAGATATTTGCTGCATGTGGCTGACCATGGTGCGACCCCTAACACCATATATGGGTCTCCAAGCACTACCAGGAGTGATCCTGATGACCACCACGTATGCCCCAAGTGCCCCCCTCAAAAATTAAAAGTCATATTTGAAAAGATACCGTTTTATTAATTGTTTAGAAGCATTTCACTACTTTCAGCCCTTGGAAATAAAAACACTTAGCAGTTGAGAAATTCAAGCCAAACTCTAGTGCTTTCTCATGGTGCTGTTTTGAATGAATTAATGAATGAACTGTACAAATGAATCATGTAGAGTTTGCGTGGTTGCAAAAGAATTCCCTATGGGGCACACCTAACTGAATCTTGACTGAAAATGCTGCCCAAGTACTCTAGGGATTGCCTGTGAATCCTGAATCAAGATGTTAAGTGGAGAGCGGGCATAGTGTTGAAGTAGAGAAGGACAATCTTCGTATCATCAAATTCTTAAGTAGTTGGGGCTGGAGCAGTAGAAGAGTGGATAGGGCATTTGCTTTGCAGGAGGCTGACCTGGGTTCAGTTCCCAGACTCCATACGGTCCCCTGCACTTCCAGGAGTAATTCTTGAGTACAGAACCAGGAGTAACCCTTTGCATTGCCGGGTGTGACCTCAAAATCAAATAAATAAATTAATTAAATTAAAAAATCATTAACTAGTTTGCTGAGGAGACATGTTCAGAGAAGGGTCTGTCCCCCAATGAGCTGTTCCTTTTGTCTCCGTTCTCCTTTTCAGTCTATCCTACAGGCCCAGGAAGATCACCCACAAACAGCACTGTTTATGTTCCCACGTTTGGTGAAGAACCATTCAGTACTCAGGTGGCATCTGGCAGTACTGAGTGGGGAGATGTACAATGCAAGGGATCCAACTCAGGGCCTCACACATGCCAGACATGTGTGTTCTACTCCTTTGAGCTATTGCCCTTGTCCTTTCATTTCTTTTCTTAAACATGTAATTCTGACTCTACAGTTTCAGTATGATATTGAGAAATCCTTTTGCAGATGTCAGGGTTCTAAAATAATTTTTCTTGGGGATAGAGCTATGGTACAGCATGTGGGGCTCTTGTCTTTCATGCAGGCAACTGCGTTCGATCCTGAGCACCCCATATGGTCCCTTGAGCCCCATTAGGAGTGACACCTGAGTACAGAGCCAGGGGTAAGCCCTGAGTACTGACCAGTGTGACCCCTCCCCCTAAAAAATTAATTTTCTTTATATATTTTTTATGAAATAAAATTTGCCTTTGAGCATCATCTACTACATTATGCATCTGCCCTTTTTATAAGGCCTATTCTCTGGCTTATATCTGAAGTTTTATGGAAATTAAAAAGTAGATGCATACTATGTATTGACAGCCTTAGTTCTCTGAGTGGGCTGCACATGGAAGTGCTTTTGAACTTGAGAGTTTGTACTATTGTAAAACAAGTCTATAAAATAAAGCTCATGGGCCTGGAGCAATAGCACAGGTAGGGTGTTTGCCTTGCACTACTCCGACCTGGGTTTGATTGCTGAGTCTGACCCAAAAAGAAAAAAAAAGAATTTCTAAAACATTAATATGTGGAAAGATGTGTTTTGATTACAAGTTTAACAAGATTCTGAGATCCTCTTGGTTTTTGATTTTGGGTTTTGCTTTTTTTTGAATTCTGAGATCCTCTCGCTGGAAAATCATTTCATCATACATATGGTGAAATTGACCAAGAATATTGTGGAGGATTTGTATTATATATAAATCCTTCAGAATTGTTTTCTCTATCTAAAATTGATGTACATGTCGACTTAATAACCCATTTTCATTAATATAAATATATTTGGTAGATGGCATTTGAATATTGCCGTCTCTTGTGTGCTCTAAGATACTGTATATCAGTGAAATAATTCAGTTCTTATGCAATTATTAAAATACATTCATCAGTTTGCTCAAGCGGGCCCAGTAACGTCTCCATCGTGAGACTTGTTACTGTGTTTGGCATATCGAATACGTCACGGGTAACTTGCCAGGCTTTTCCGTGTGGGTGAGATACTCTTGATAGTTTGCTGGGCTCTCCGAGAGGGCGGAGGAATCAAACCCAGCTTGGCTGGGTCTGCTGCGTGCAAGGCAAACACCCTACCACTGTGCTATCGCTCCATTACCTATTTCTATGATAATTATTTTTATCACACCTAGTGATCCTACAGGGCTATTCCCAGCTCTGTGCTGAGTAATTCACTCCTAGCAGTGTTCCAGGAATTATATAGTGCACCAGATTGAACTGTGGCCTCCTGCATGCAACGTGTATGTTCAGAGTGTTGAACTCTCTCTCTTGCCCACCCATACTAGTTTTGGTGCGTTACCAGCAGTCTTTGTGGCTAAACTCAATGTATACATTTCAGGTCTTACAATGCTAACTTTATATCTTTTCCCTGTCAATCCCTTCTCAAGACGCACTCTTGACTTCCTGTTCCTTTTCCGTTTCCTTTCTTGACTGGTCTTCGTCCACTTGTCTTTTAAATGTCATTGTCTCTTCATGTACTTTAATTGATCCTACCCTTTCCCCCACTCTGTTCTCCATACTAGCACTCCTGAGGCTTTGATTGTTGAATGCTGATGATTTTCCTGTCCTGCTCCCCAGATCTCTCTTGAGTCAAGGATCTCTGCTTACATCCATTCGGTGTTTATTTTGCTCCCATTGTGCGTTAGGCATTGCTCAGTTGGGATACAGAAATTGAACAAGACATTCCATGCTCTTGGAGGAACATAAACATCAAGTACACAATATTTTCAGATGGCACTTACAGCTTATATAAGTCAAATAAAGGCAGAGGGGCTGGTGGCCATGGCCTTGAGGAAAGAGAGGGAGATCAGGGAAACCTTTGGGGGGGGGGGGTCCTGACAGGTTTGGGGTTCTGGGGATTGAACCCTGGTCAGCTGCATGCAAGGCAAGTGCACTACCTGCTGTACTATCTGTCACTGCAGCTTCAAATCATCAGATTTATGAAGGTAATAATTCAAGTCTTGCTGTCTCAAGTAATAATTTGTGATCCTGTTACCTCATAAATTGCCTGTCATCACACGCATGTTCTCTATCTAAAATTGATGTACATGTCAATGTTGAGGGAAACTCAACCCGCCGCCCTGCGAGGACAGCCAGGCGCAGGTATACATAGTAATGTTAAGTGTATAATTTTAAAACATAGAAAATGGTAAACAGTTGAGTTACTTGTCAATTAAATAAGAAAATTATTTCTTTTTAAATTGACAATGGTGCCATCGTCAATATGTGCCATGGTCACATTTAGGATAAAAAATGTAATTTTCTCATCCCAAAAGTGTCTTTCTATAATCAGTTCACCCCTCCACTTTCTACAAACTAACATTCTGCTTCATTTCGTTGTAAGCTTGTTCTTTTCTAAATTTTTACAGAAATGGAATTATACAGTATACAGTGTTGGTGTTTATCTTTTGTCATTTAGGATACTGGATTTGGGATTTTATCATAAACACGCATGTCTAGCACTCACATCCACTCTCCTACCGTTGCCTACAGCACAGTCCGGCTCTTTTCGTTTGAAAATGCGCTCCTTTTTCTCCCCTCCAGCGACTCCCACACCCTCTTGTACTGTGAACGTCAACCATATTGAACCACTTCAGTGGCTGAACAAGAATGTTTCACATTATTTGCTTCTAATTTTGGGTACAGAGAGTTTTCTCTGAAGTACTGTTCCTTGGTTGTTTTTGTTTTTAACTCCCGGACTCTTCCTCGTTCTTCAGGGTAGCCCAGATCAACTCACCATTTTACTTCCATTGCTTCTGTATTAAGGTGCAGCGAACATTTAAGTCATCTAAGCAGATGTTTTATCAATGACTTTACTTTTTACAAAATGAACAAAAGATTTATATGAAAAGAACCTTTGTTTTGGTTTTGGACCCATACCTAGAGGTACTCCGGCCTTCCTCCTGGCTCTATGCTCAGGGATCATCCCGGCAGGCTTGGGGAACCACATGTGGTACCGGGGATCAAACCCAGGTTGCCATGTGTGAGGCAGGTGCCCTGCCCATTGTACTATTTATTCAGCCGTGAAAAGAACTTTTGTCAATCACATATATGTTTTTAACAAAAATCAACTTTTTCTAGGTGAACAATGCCGTTTTTGGGCCAGGACTGGAGATCTCCCGGGTGGAGTTGGATTAAAACAGAAGATGGCTGGAAGCGGTGTGAGTCCTGGGGCCGGGGACTGGAGAGTGAGGACAGCCAGCGTGACGTCAGCCACAACATGTGAGTGCCCCTTTCGTGCCTCTCAGCGCCGCACTTTCTACATCTTGTCTGTAGCTCTCTCTGTTCTTCAGGTCAGTGACTGAAGAAAAACCACACAAGGCTGTGTTAAGACTGTTACTAAAGGACTGAGACCATAGATTGTGAGGGCCCACCTTTGACTGAAAGCGTTCAATCCTCACAGTAACTTGAGAGAATGGGTATTGTTTTTTTCCCACATTATACCTATGAGCCTAATGAAATTAAGTCAAGTTTTGGTGGCAAATGTCAGAGTCCCTCCTATATTAACAGTGACTTACACGGAACTCTATTTTTTCCTTTCAAAAACCAGAGTAGGAGTAGTGAGTCCGGGGGTAGAATGGCATTCTCTCCTAGGATTGCAATCCTAGGAATGCAGGCAAAGGAGGGCAGGCTTCTTTGCCCTTCCCAGAGGTGAACTGTGTTTGCACCCCGGTCGATTCTTTGGGTAGGAGAGGTGGTCCATGGGTCTCCTCGGAAGACTCTAGCTTCGTGGGAATTGGAGCTTGGTCCCACCCATGAGCCCTGTGTCTAGAGGTGAGAGGAGGTGTGGACACCAGCAGAGTCTGACTGTGCTTCGTAGCTGACAGAATCCACCATGGGATGCTTGAACCTTGGCAGCGCAGGACCTCTGCACCTGCACAACTTTTTCTTCTGTGTATCTGGGTCTAGTTATTGACTTACCATATATTTTTATTTCCCATTGGCATGATTATCAACTGTTTTTAACTGATGGATCGCTGGTTTCTGACAGATGTTTGTAGCTTTAGGGGGGAGACTGGTTTGGCAGTGTTAGAAGCAGAAATTAATTTTATATGTTATGTTAGTAAAGAGAACACAATTTTTGTTAAAATAATATTATGGCATTTCCCTGTGGTTCTTATTTTTTTAATAATTGTCTATTGGTGATTTATGTAAGGTTAGTGACTACATATGGTATATATAGTTAATGTTTATGTTAAGGCTATTTAAAAGTTTATTTAACTGCAAGTTTTATGGCAAGTTATTTACGTGTGTAATACATCTAGAAATGTTAGGGACCTACATTTACGCCCAGCGTCCACTAATGAATATAAAGATTATCAAAGTCTGTGTTTAAGGGTAAATAGCTTACAAATGTGAGCTTTAAAAAGCTGGGATGCATGAAATACACTGCTACTTCTTAAGAGATTTTCATGATTTGAGTTTGTTGTTTTGGGGTTTTCTTTGTTTTTTGTTTTTGCTCATTTCCTTTGTCCCACATCTGGAAAGTCTAGTAATTAACGTTTCCTGTATGCAGCAAACAGAGCACTCAAACAGACTCGTCTCTGCACCTCTCGCATCTCTCTCACCGAGTATCCGCATTCAGACCTATCGTGAAGCCCTTCCAATCCTTCCAGTCAATAAGCATCACCAACAGAAGTTTCCCTACACTGGGCAGTGGGAGGTCAAGGGGGATCTGTGTCCTCTTACACAAAGAAGGTGGTGGTGGTGTGGGGCAGGAGGGGGTGGTCTTTGTCCTGTCTTTGTCCACACAGAGGAGCCCACACTGAAGCCACTGTGCACCCTCACCATTAGGTGGAGTAAAAGTACATGGAACAACAAGCCCTCCTCTATGCGTTGTCTTCAACTTAATCAACTTTCTTCGTCTTTCTTTTTTTTCCTTTTTAGATCAAACCCAGTGATGCACAGGGGTTACTCCTGGCTCTACACTCAGGAGTTACTCCTGGTGGTGCTGGGGGACCATATGGGATGCTGGGAATCAAACCCGGGTTGGCCGCGTGCAAGGCAAATAGGCAAATGCCCTGCCTGCTGTGCTATCGCTCCAGCCCCCTATCTTTCTTTTTTTTTTTGTCTGCTCCTACCCAAATGCATATCCAGATGTGTGGCAGAGGCTAAGAGTGGTGTAGAGCTACTGCAAGCACCAGATATTTCTTTCCCTGGAAGGTAAAGCAGTTTACCATTGAATCTGAAATTTGATAAAGAGGGTGACCTGTATACAACTTCTATATGGGACCAGAGTGATAGTCCAGAGGGTAAGGTGCTTGCCTTGCATGTGGTCAACCTGGTTTCAATCCCCAGCATCGATTATGGTCCCCTGCGCCCTGCCAGGAGTTATCCCCGAACATAGAGCCAGAAGTAATCCCTGAGCATCACCATTTGTGATCTAAAAACCAAACGCACACACACATATGTATACAACACATATATGTATACATATATACATGTGTATGTATATATATATGTGTATGTGTGTGTGTATATATATAATCACTATATGAAATGGCTTTGTCTAGCTATGCTTGCAATTGTTTGATTTAGATGATCTTTCTAGGATTGTAAAACATTTTGTAAAAATTTAAATGGCTATGATGTTAATTCTATATTTATAAGTAGAAATGAAAATAGAAAACTGTCAAATATGTCTCTGCTTCTGACCCACTCAAGGATTGAGAATTAAGAGGAAATAGCTGAAAAGTTACGCAGTCAACAGTTGAGTGAGGGTCAAGCAGTGTATTCTTTGAATCTTGACTCAGCTGCTCTTCCAAGCAATATTCCTGAGACTGTGGTGGCTAATGATAATGAAGCAAGAATCAGCCCCTGTTTTCGATGCTTATTCTTCATTTTAAAAAATGCCTGCATTATAGAGTCATTTTCTGTAGTGCCAGTTTGTGCAGAAGCTCATCCTGAACCTCATCTAGGGAGACTCCCCTGATGCTGGGGTGCACAGTGGGAGCGGCTGGATGGGCCAGTGCGAAGAGCATGGGGGTGAGTGAAGAAGAGCTTGGTCAGGAGAAGCAGCTGGGGAAGGACAGTGGCGACTGGGTCAGCCGTAGGGCAGTGACTGAGGGGACATGTGGTAGGGGACCCCCCGGGCCCTCATTACTCTTACCATTGTTGTTGCACTCAGAGTATGTTGGGTGACAGAGAGTATGACTTTAAAAAGAAATTTTTTTCCAATTTATTTAGACACCCTGGTTTACAAAGTTGTTCACAAGATATTTGTTGTTGTAGGTATTCAGTATTCCAGTACCAGTCCACCACCAGTGTGACCTTCCTTCCACATTGTTTCCATTTTCTGAATTGCTCCCCGAAGCCTGTCCCCTTAGCGGGCCCAAAATAATTTATTTTATATTGCTTTCGTACAACTATATAAATGGCTAAAGGACTTACCAGAAATACTTCAGAAAAAGAACATTTATGAAAATTATTCTTTCCCACCACGGAGATATGTTTACTCAGCCCCTGTTTACTAGGCTGTCGCTGCTAGCAGAGCCTTCTAGGTTAATGTTTTTGTTTGTTGAGCTTAGTTTGCGTCTGTGTTACTTCCTATCTGATGTGGTTGTTCCTTCTGGGAGGTCAGTATTATAAAGTTTGTAGTTGTCATGAGGCTGTTCCAGAATATCTGACTGGGAAGTTCAGTTCAATATTTAATTCTGTGGAACTCACTTCTGAGGTGATGGAGCACAGAGCACTTAGTAGAACTGTGTGAGGCCAGGCTCTAGCTCTGGCACTGGACTGAGATGCTTCCAGGTGGGGAGTTATGTGAGCTGGTCTCACCAAGAAGGTGGGAGCCAAGGGGTCCTCCCCGTAGTCCCACCCTGGGAGATGTCCAGAGGGTGTCTACAGACAGGCATGGGTGCCTGATGGGAATGCTGGAGCAGGTGCCCCTCCCACCCCAGTCCAATCTGTGAGGATGCAGGGTTGGCTGTCGGCGACCTGTGTCCTCCTCCCTGTCTACAGAGACAGACACGCTGCTTCGTGAGAGAAGAGTGGGTCGCCTTTCCCCTTTCTCACGGCATCAGCTACTCCCACTTGAGGCTCTACCGCCCTCACCTCTACCCAGCATTGAGCTGTCAGGCGTGAGTGCATCCAGCACCCGAGTGAGCCGCTCCCAAAGGCTACATGTTGCCCACACCCCTGTGCACTCTCTGGAACAGCCTCCTGAGTCCCTTGTGAGGGAGGTGCCTTGTCTGGCCCTTGTGTGGAGCATCTTTCAGGAGGCACCGTGTCCCCCAGTGCAGGTATGTGGGAGCAGGTGTCAGGATGTCATGGTGAATAAGAGTCTGGGTGTGGCACACGGGCATGTGCCCCATCCCCCCTGGGGAACTTGGGTGTCCAGCTGCCCATCGAGACCATGTCACTGCTCACCACCTGAGGACGCAGAGTCGCCTGATGTTCACTGTTATTCTGCACTAGGTACGTTCCCAGCATCACGGTGTGAGGCCTAAGTGTTCCTGTGTCCTCTCAGCACTTGCATCTGGTCTGCTTTTGTGCCCAAGGAGCCCAATGGCTGTGTGGGGGCATCACCTTGCTTTAATTGGCCTTTCTCGTTCATTTAGTCTGTATTTTAAACCTAATAGAATGAGAACAGCTGACAGTGGCGACAGCAAAAACTTGTCTTTTCCCTTGCTTAAAATACTTTGGGAAAGCAAACAAGTTTTTTTTTTCTGAAAGTAGATTTTTCCCTTGTTGAAGGAAACCAGGTGCGAGGCTTGTGTGCAGGGTCCCTGAGCCTGGCTGGGAGATTGGGCAGCCACACAGGCGCTGCCCATATAACCCAGAGGCACATTTGCAAGACTTTTTATCCAACCCCCACCCCTGCACCACTGTCCCCTCTTTCTCCACCAGCTACCATACCCCCCCCCACACACACACCCGGCTTCAGGAAACTTTCCACTTCTCCTCTGACATGTCTATGGTTGTTAGTGAGGAAAGCTGAAAGCCATTAGATTTGAAAGCTTTTGAATGAATGCGAGACACACCCGGGTTCAGCCAGTTCCCAGGGACTGCTGTTACTTAATGCCCGCCTCTGCATCCTGCGTTGTTTGTGTTTCAGAATGCACTTTCCCCTGTCTCGATGATTTACAACTATTGCCAGTGCTGTTTAACTCTGTTCCGACAGTGACAAATAGATTCATTTGGCGAATTCCGCTGTTTTTATGAAAGGTGAATGCTGTTTCGTGGAAAGGATCTCCTGTACAATTTTCTTGTCAGAACAGATGATGGGAAAATAAGCCACACACTTCTGGGTTCTGAGCATATCCTACGTACTTCTAGCAAGGTCCCTCCCTGTAGCCCCGTTCCCTGCCAAGTAGCCCAGTGTGCTGAGAGAGAAAGCTCTGTGTATGTTTGATTTTGAAGGGGTGGGTTGCTGTTTAGGAGGAAGAAGTTTCTTTCAGGATAATATATTCAAGTTGTTGTTTCTTACAGTTTTATTTCCTGATTTTGAAAAAAGAAAAAAAAGATAAGAAGGAAGAAATAATAGGGAAAACTTTTAATTAAGTGTACTACATGGAAGAATGAATTGTTTTATTTCGTGAACTTCTGTTAAGTGCCTTAATAGCATTATTTGGTTGATAAGTAAAGATTGCAATAGTAATGATACAATTATTATTACAATTAAGTCTTTGGTAAACAGACATGTATATTTCGTTAACATCAGACCACAGACCTGCAGAACATTAGCCAGTAGAGTATCATATTGTAATTATTGTAATTATCATATTGTAACTTTAATTCCTTTTCAAAGTATTTATAGTTTTCTTGATAATAGGTTTTAGTAAAGCATTTTGACGGCAGAAGCTACTGTGGTTGAGCAGACCAAAATTCTTGGGAGATCAAAAAACTTTTCTACTGGTTCTGCTTGTGTATCTAAATTAATTAATGTTGTTATTTTAAATTCATGTATTGATGCTTTGAAAATTAACGGGATACTTTCAGAATTTAACACAGTTTTTCTTTTGCTCCCCTGAATTGCAAACCAAATATTTTACATTGTTGGAAAAATAGAAGCCAAATACAGACCTTCCTGTAAACCATTTTAATAAAAATGTGTTTTATTTCAGTATCTTCAATAGTGAAGATGAAGAAATAGTCAATAATGAAGAGCATGAATACTCATCCAAAAAGAGAAAGAAGGATCATTTTAGAAATGAAACAAATACTCAATGTAAGGTCATTTTTGTTGTTAATTTTGTGGCACTTTTGTTGACTGTTCTCATTTGCTTTGGCAGTGCTGTTCTGAAATAAGAGGGGAATGGATTGGGATACTCTGTGTTCAGCGTCTGCTCTAACTCCGTGGCCAAACTGCTTGTAGCATAACCATCTTTTTAAGATCTGCAAAAACTAAACAGAAGGCATAGAGCTCTCAGAACATTCCATGCATCTGAGTGACAGAGCCATCGGTTCAGATCATCAGCTCACTCCTGACCAGTAAGCCCACACTGTGAGAAGTCCTGCTTCTGACTTCGGTGTGTAGGTGTGGTCAGAGCTGGACCAGGAAACGGCAGAGGGGACCAATCTCTGCAGGGTTGATAAGTAAAGATTGCAATAGTAATGATACAGCCACTTGCTATTAAGAATTGCAGAACGTTTTCCATCTAATCATTAAGCAGTGCCCTGTGGATAAAGAAGTGATCCTGGGTCTTAAGCTTGGGGATTTGAATTGTGTGAAAAATATTATTTAAAGGGCTAGATAGTGTAGGGTTGAGGAACATGTCTTGCATGCTACTGATCCTGGGTCAATCCCACCACCACATATGGTCCACCAGGAGGGATTCCTGAGCACAGAATCAGGAATAAGCTCCGAGCACCATCAGATGTGGCCCAAGTCAGCCTACCACACTGCCTCCAAAAAAAGTCATTTAAATGAAGCTGCATAAAGTCAATAAAAGAGTAGGATTGGGAGGGGTGCCCACCAATGCTTAGGGCTCATATGTAACTCTGCACTCAGGGAACACTCTTCATGTACACAGGGGCCATATGGGGTGCTGGCATCAAAGCCATGTAGGCTGTGTGCAAGGCAAGTGGCTTTGCCACTATTCCATCTCTCTGTCACCAAAGAATAGGACTTTTTACTAGTGTGCAGAAGAATGTATTAATAATTGCTGTGTAATGCAGATTTTATTCTAAGTTACTTGGACTTGGCATTATCTTCAGTCATTTTTTTCATGTGAAAATATTTCAGGACCTCTCATGTTAGAAAATAAAGCAGTTCTATTTACGGTTGACAAGTAAAACATCTCCTTTGTATGAGAAGTCAGATCGTTGTATTAGCAATACAGCTATTGAAACATCTTTAAGTGCTTCCTTCAAAAAGGATTCTCCAGATTTTAAACACAAAGTTCATTTTTATTCTAGGTTTTTATCGTGAAAAATGGATCTATGTTCATAAAGAAAGCACAAGAGAAGTAAGTCTTTTCTTATACATGAACGCCTCTTACATTATTTCAGTTGAATGTGTAATATCACACTAAATCATTTTGCAGTAGCAGATCTGTAACACACTTCAACAGATGAATCATGTGATGGGGTCTTCGAGTCTTGCATATGTGTGTCTGTGGTGGTTGCTGCCCCTGGAATGAATCAGAACAAGCATGGACCCTAGACTGGGTATGACATTATTTCCCTAGCTCCTGTACTCAGGGCCATGCCCAAGCCTTGTGTGGGGCACTTGTGTGCACTTTACTTTCTCATGCAGAGTGGCTGCCGGGACTGTGTTGAGGTTTGAGTCAGGGGCATGGACTGAACCTTTGCTCCAGTCCTTTGCCAAATCCTAGGCATTTTATGAACCACAAAACTGTCAGTTCAACTTCCAACTGTGTTTCCTCTGTATTTGCATTATTTTGTGGCAGGTGGGGAAAAATAATTTTAGAAGTAGTTGTTTTGTATGTATTATGTTACATTCCAGAATATTCATAATGGATGTCCTAAAACTGGCCAGAAATTTAAAAATTAAATTCTGAGAAACAGATTGCCAGAAATTTAAAAATTAAATTCTGAGATAGAAAACTTCCTTTGCCTACTTGGTTGTAGTTATGGTTAAATTGTTAAATGAGTGTGGAATGCTCTAATATTTCACATACCCTCTTTGACAACATTAGAAGATTGCTTGGCAGAGTTCACCAAGTTTGAGCTTATGTAAGGCTGTTAAATAATTCATTCGCTCTGTTGCCACACGATACAAAACAGATCCAATTTAGGCCAGTGAGTCTGCAGGGATGTTCCAGGGATCCAAGGAATAAGGGTGCAGCTGGGAACCAAAACAGGCCTTACCCCCTGCATCTTGGCTGCATGGGGACCCCTGCTGCTCTCTTGTCTCCTGAGTCCCCATCTGGCTGCCTGCCCCTGAGCTCTCCAGGATTGGGCGTGCCGTGCTTAGCTCTGTGAATCAGATTCCATTTCCCCAAATAAGTTATAAGAGAGGTGTCTATGCAGCAGCAGTAGAATTCTGTTCGCTGAGAAGATAGGAATGAAGGTGGAAATATCAGTGGGGTCCTTTTGAATCGTCATCCGTACTTAGCTAACTTCTGCCTTTCCCACAGCTCCCAGGAAAGGGTTTCTCACACAGTAAAAATATATGCTAAGCGTTGAAATGAGTGTGTTTCACTGACTCACAGACACAGACACACAGTCTAGGCACAGAAGCACACTAGCTTTGTGGGGGAATTTTCATCCACGAGGGAGTGTTTCCATCCTGCCCCTCATGGCCTCCTGTTAGAATTTTCATATCCTCATCTCCATGACTGTCCCCACGCTCTGTGCCAGCATCTCTTGGTAGTCTGTACCTTTCAGACTAAAAGAATTTGCAGTAACTCCATAGTTCTCCTGTGCAAATCCATGCGATTCAGTGTAGAAAGCAGGAAAAGAGTCTGACATAGAATAGTACTTTTTTGACTCTGAAAACATTTACTCAGTCTTTGGGTCTTAGGACCAGACTCTTGAATTTGGGTTTAGACATTCACGCTCCAGCACCATCTCACACACACACCCCTCCCCCGCCCCACTCTGTGAGCTTCCCAAAAGCTGGTGACCTGGGCCTTGACTCCACCACCAATATCAGGACACCCTTTAGCCTAGTAGTGGTGGGGGGAGGGGTGTGTGTGTCTCTGGAGACGCCAAGCTTCAGCAGATCTGCCCAGTGCGTATTCAGTCCCCCAGCTTGGATAGATCATTGTTTTATGATTTTAGGCTTAGCTTTTTCCTGACCCCAAATGTGTCCCAGGAAAAGGAACCAAGGTAACCCTTGTCTTTGTCATCTATCAGCAAGGGAGAAGAAACATCAGTGTCCAGTGTCTAGGTTACATGGAATAATTCAGCATTGCTGCCACTTACTTAACTCTGCTCATCTAAGTGTCAAAGACATTGTAAGAGCAGCAGATGCCCTTGGCCAACATTAAAATAATTTTGCACAGATTCATTGGTATTAGCTGTCAGTTCATTGTGGCTAATCGACAGATTCCATGAATTCTGACTGTTCTGAGTGCTTTCCAGCGACACGGCTACTGCACTTTGGGAGAAGCTTTTAATCGCTTAGACTTCTCAAGCGCAATTCAGGACATCCGAAGGTTCAATTACGTGGTCAAAGTAAGTATTTTAAAAGCTTCTTGGATGACACTATTAAATAACTGTTTTGAAGCATGTAGATATGAAATATTTATTTCGTTCTGGTTTGGGGGTCATATCCAGTGTTGTTCAGGTTTTACTCCTTGTTATGTGCTCAGGAGTCATTCCTGGTGGGGCTCGGGGGACTATCTAGAATGCCAGAGATTGATTCCAGGTTGGTCACATGTGAGGCAAACACCCTCCCCACTAGACTGTTGTTCCAACCCCAAGTGCGAAACTATTTAAGATCTTACATGCGCTGGCAGCTATACAAAGCAGAGCCTGTGTGCTGTGCGTGACTTGCGGATGAGATCAGGAGGGACCTGGTCGTGAATCTGTCCATGGTGACACCAGCTCACTGCTCCTGTCATGTGCACCCTGAGTGGTTTCCCCAAGTCTCGCAGGAGGAAACGTGCTGCTCATTCTGTGTTGTTTTAGAGATAGGAATTTTGGGCAGAGTTTTCCCTGAGGTTTTCAAAGGCTATTTAATGGAGGGAGAGTGAGCTAGTGGAACACAGGAGTCTCCACAAAGAAGAGCTCTGTAAATAAATCGCGCTCGTGTATCTATTGCTAGAAGAAATTTTCATCTTGCCCTGCATTCAAGAAGAAAGGGTTTGGGCCATGACTCTGGTATTTACCTTCATTCTCTTACACAATTTTAAGAGCTCATCTGAGGAGTGATCATTTGGGGCTGGTAAGAGCTCTGTGGAGCTATGGAGGCGCTCTCCTTATGATGGCTTGCAAGCATCCTCCAGTGCTTTTGGGAGGATGGAGACTGGGGCTCTGAAGCATTGTGAGCCTGAGGCAACCTGCATGCACCCATTGGAGTTCTCAGGGCCTCTCCTTGAGTGCTTTTGGTTCTGTAAGCTGGCTGGATCAGAGGTGAGTTCCCAAGAGCTTCTGAGTGCTCAGGTGGGCCTCACATCTGTACCATTAGGGCTTCTTAGGTAGAGCCCAGATACGGGCTGGAAGGGCCAGGAGGGAGGGAGGGACTGGGACCAGCCTGCCGGTCCATGCTCCCATCCCCACTTGTGACACTCTGGTGCAAAGCTGACCTTCCCCTGTCTGCATCCGGCTTCCTCCCTGTGGCAGGATAGAGAGAAGAGCTGTTCTGTGTCTGCATGTAGCACCACCACCTGTCCCACTCTTGGGGAAGCTCCTCTTCTGAACTGCTCTGGGAAGGTCTCGGCTCTCTGCCACGTCAGGACTTGGCTGTTACGTCTCCCCCCCCACCCCGGGTGTGGGGGAGGGGGAGGCCTTTGTATCAAGAGCTTGGAAAGTTGAACATTCCTATGGAAGTGCCTGTTGCCTCGTGGGAGGAGATGGGCCCTTTGCGTGCTGCTTGTTTTTCTGGGTCACATAGAATAAGACATCCAGAGTGCTCTGCTCAGTGTTTTGTACGTCCACACAACAGCAACCTTGAGAAGCATCTCTGCGCCCCGCAGGGAGGGCATTGGGACTCCTGCATTCAGGAATCAGGCCAAGCCCCTTTTGCCGCTGGACTCTCCATGCTTCAGACTCCTGCAGGGTTCACTTGGCCCTCCACCCTCAGGTTTCTAAGTAGCCTCCTGTGCCAGGTGGGCTCTAGCATTTCACCCCTGACTCGGGGTGGCAGGAGGCCCTTCCAATCCCTGGTTCTAGTGCCTGCCTCTTCTGAAACACAGACAGGCAAACTGCAGACTCTGCTGGCTTTGTCAATGGCCCCCATGCCCAGGCCTTGGTTTGGAGCCTCCACCTCTGCTGTCTCTGCTGTTTCCTGCTCCTTCCCACCACCCCAGGAGAACCTCTCCCCAGTGCTTCACCTGTGCCAGGAAAAGTCCTGCACCACTGGGCAAGCTGCTGCCAGCACTGGCCGTACTCATATGGGCGCACTCCCTGCTCAGGAGCGCAGGGTGCTCCTGCAGGCTTGCTGAGAAGGTGATTTTTGTGAATGCTCAGTTATCCCTATAGTGCCTTGTCAATGTCATTGAATAGCTAGACATAAGAAATGTAGGCTGTATCAGTAATGCCTGCTCTACTGGCCGCATGTCTCTTGATGCATTCAGTAATATTTTTCCTAAGAATTTACATGAGGAAAAACAGTAGTTTGTATTTGGCTGTAAAACTCATCTTCAAAAAAATTAACCATTTAGGGGCTGGAGTGATAGCACAGCGGGTAGGGCGTTAGCCTTGCACGCAGCCGACATGGCCGACACAGGTTCGATTCCCAGCATCCCATATGGTCCCCTGAGCACCGCCAGGAGCAATTCCTGAGTGCATGAGCCAGGAGTAACCCCTGAGCATCGCCGGGTGTGACCCAAAAAGAAAAAAAAAAAAAATTAACCATTTAAAATCGAGATTCATCAATAATTGCTCCAGGCCAGTGTTCAATCATATATTGTTTCAATGTTAAGAAGCGTCCGTTTGGACCCGTGTTTGCTCATCTGTCCCAGTCCACGTTGCCCTTCTGGTGTGCACAGAGCAACCAGGTGGGCTCTGGGGGGCACTTGCCCCTGCCCTCTGTGAGTCTATATTTCAACAGCCAGGTAGCCCTTGTACCCTCTGCAAGCAGAGAATGAAAACGGTGTCTGTGGGGCAGGTAGGGTACTTCCCTTGCACGCGGCCGACCCAGGTTCTCTCCCTGGCATCCCATATGGTTCCCAGAGCACTGCGAGGACAATTTCTGAGTGCAGAACCAGGAGTAACCCCTGAGCATACTGGGTATGTGGCCCCCAAACAAAACAAAACAAACCCACTTTGTCCGGATGATGTTAGGAAACCGGCTCAACTAGATCTGGAGGTGGGGTGGGGGTGGGGGCAGTGTTAGGCCCCGAGTTCCTCCTGACAGAACATCCATGCTAGAACATGCCTCACACTTGAATGCTTCTCCGGGACCGTTTACCCTGAATTTATGAAAATAAATTTATTTACCCCAAATAGACCCTGGACATGTTAGGGACATCTGGGATGGGAATCGTCTGTCCAAGGGAGTGGGCCACCGCCCACCATGGTCCCTGAGCGGTCCCTGCAGCACATCCTGGCCTCTCTACTGCAGGGCCTGGGAGTGTCCACTGGCTGCCAAGGGGAGAAGGGAGGGAAAGAGCATGAGTGATATGTAGAAAAGAGTCTTGACCTCACAGGCCCCCTCTCCAAGGGAGCAGTCCAGGGGCCTGACGATGGGAGGAAAGGTGGTGTCTGGCCTGTTTCCTCCATGCCCTCCGTAGAGCCGGAGCAGGAAATGTCTGAGCAAAGGGCTGGCTCTGAGAGGATGTGTGTGGCCGGGGGCTGGGCCCTTTGAGGGTCAGGAGCCCCCTTTGCTGCCACTTGTCCTCTTCCTGGGGTGGAATTCGTTCACGAATCAGGCAAGAAAAGGGGTGAGGTCCAGCAGCGCAGCACCGCTCATTGTAACAGTAATCAAAACCAGGAAGCAGTTTCATAATAAATCGCAAATCTGACTGAGGCACCGGGATTGCCAGGTCAGCCCCGGGGTCTCATCTTGGGCTTGTTTCCTCAGCGCCCACACACTGGAGACTTCCTGAGGAAAGACCATGGAGATTGCAGTGAGGGGTTTTCCCGTGCAGGTTGTCTCAGGATTGTCCTGTTGGGATCCCACTTCCCATGTGGTTCTGCATGGAACTGAACTGGTACTCGCTTTGCGCCTCTGATGGCGGGCCAGCCGTCAGAGCTGGAAGGAAAGGTGAAGAATTCGTTTTCAGTGAACAAAGAGGCAGAGTTGACTCAGGGTCTGAAGTGTGTTTTCCATCTGGCTGTGACTGGCAGGAGCAGAGCAGGAGTGTCCATGGTGGGAGGCCAGGACAGAGGACTGGCAACCTCGGCAGTCTCCTGCCCAAACCCACCCCTGTGCAGAGAGGACGATAGCAGGGTCCGCCAGCCTCAGGCAGAGGAGCAGCAGTTTAGTGGAGGGACCCCTCTCGGCATGCTCAGCACAGTTGCTGGGAGACCCCCACCCGGCACCAAGTCTCGTAGGAGAGGTGCAGAGGGTGGGATATGCCGGGCAGCTACCACCATGCCCAAACCAGGGACCCCAGGGAGACAGGTGGAGCGTCAGCACCCAGACAGGTGACAGCCTGAGAAGACGGGAGGGAAGAGAGGATGAAGATGAGAGCTGGTGATGGCATCTGTGTCTTAAAGCGACCAGAATGGGGAAGGGGGGAGGGTTTGCGGTGAGAGCCATAGGACAGCAGAGAAGGGGCATATTGATAGCTGAGATCTTCGGGAAGAGAGTCTTGGACAGACAGACATTTACAGACGACAGTCAGGGACCCAGGTCCTAAGAAAGCAGCATGGACAGAATAAGCAGTGGTGGGTCCCAGGCAAGGCCCTAAGTGGACAGGCCAGGGGTCTCACCTTCAGAGTCTCCACATCTGCCTCTCTGGGACCCCGTGGCTTATATTTCCTGAGAATCAGATACATGCTTAGCTTTTTCTCGTCTCTTTTAAGTTGCTGCAGCTAATCGCAAAATCCCAGTTGACTTCACTGAGCGGTGTGGCTCAGAAGAACTACTTCAACATTTTGGATAAAATCGTTCAGAAGGGTAAGATGATGTCTAGTTCACTGTACCTCTGAGTGGCCCTTGGGTATCTAGAGCACCGCCTGGCATTCCTGAGCTGGGTCCCCAACGTTTCCTGTCTGCTGTGGTGCTGAGCCCACAGCCTCTGTGGCCCTTACTGCTCTCCCTGCTGCCCGTGACTTACATGGCCTCGGCCAGCAGAGGAGCTCGTTATGGCAAGAAAGAGAAACAGCTGATCCCTGAGTTTTAAAATAGGTTTTAAAAGCATATTTTAAATACGTTTTAAAGGGCCAGGAGGACTGGTTGGAATGGTTGGAAAAGACATCAGGGAGAGAGGGTGGCAGGGAGGGCAGTTAGGACTAAGAAGGGACCACTGTGACAATGATAGTTGGAAACAGTCACTCTGAACAGGGCTGGAGCGATAGCACAGCGGTAGGGCGTTTGCCTTACAAGCGGCCAACATGGCCGACCCGAGTTCGATTCCTCCGCCCCTCTCGGAGAGCCCGGCAAGCTACCGAGAGTATCTCGCCCGCACGGCAGAGCCTGGCAAGCTCCCCATGACGTATTCGATATGCCAGACACAGTAACAACAAGTCTCACGATGGAGACGTTACTGGGCCCGCTCGAGCAAAACTGATGAACAACGGAAGGACCGTGACCGTGACCGTGACCACTCTGAACAAGAACCGAGTACTGAAAGGAGGTAAAGGGAGATACATGATAACCATTCAGTACCTGTCTTACAAACCATAAAGCCAAAAAAGGAGAGGGGAGGAGAGATAGGAAGCGAGGGAATGGGAGGGAGGGAAGAAGGGAGGTAGGGAGGGAGGGAAGGAAGGAGAGAGGTGTCTGCCATAGAGGCGGGTGTAGGGATGGGGTGGGCATGGCAGCGGAAGGGAAACTGGGGACACTGGTGGTGGGAAATGTGCACTGATGAAGGGGTGGGTGTTGGAACGCTGTATGATGGAAACCCAGTCACGAACAACTGTGTTTCAATAAAAGAAATTTTTTAATGAAAAGAAAAGGTATTTACCTTTTCACTGTTGGCCAGTCTGGTTCACTGTACCTATTTTTATAATCAGCAAGCTTATGGTTTAGTTATTAATGCCATCAAAGAAGCCTAGAGTATTTTTAAAAATTTTTATTGAATCACTGTGAATCACAAATTTATGTTTACCCTTGATGATTCAGTTCCAGGCATATAGTGTTCAGACACCTTCCCCTTCTCCATTATCCACTTCCCTCCACCAGTGTCTCCAGTCTCCTCCTGAACTTCAGCCTGCTTCTGTGGCAAGCATTGTTTTCTTTTTTCCTGCTAGGCATGGTGGTTTACAATACTTTTACAGAGTTTTCCTTTTGAGGTAATGTTTGTCCTCACTAGCTGATGGCTATCACATGAAACTTTAAATTTCACATCATTAGCTTACACGTAAAAAATTTTTTATATAACTCTTACATGTATTTTATATGTGTTTCATTAAATATAAATTATCTTAGGACAGATAAGATGGGTCTCATTCTCCTAAAGAGCCTTGAATATAATCTCAGGGCTAGGATGAAAGAGATGTTACTGGGGCCTGCTCAAGGCAATCGATGAATAACAGGATGATGAAATGAAATGAAATGAAATCTTAGGACAGATATAACAAAATCAATACTAACAATATTAAAGGAAAAATTGTAGGTTCAACATAAAATAACTGGGCAATGTTTCAAAGATTTTTTTTTTAAAGTTTCATCATACTACACTCTTAAAATGGTGCAGCTTTGGGCCAGGGAGGTTCCGTAAGTGGCAGTACATTCCTAGCATGCACATGGCTCTGGGTTTGATCCCTGGTGCCACATGGCCCCCAAGCACCCCTGGATGGAGCCTGGATGTTCCTGACACTGCCAGGCCCAGAAGGCACTATGGGAACGGCACAGACCAAGAACGGAGCTGTCAGGCCCACACGGCAGAGCCGAGAATCCCTGGAGTCTCCCCACCTGCAGTCACCACTGGGGTGGCCTCTATTTTTAAAATGATTTTTTTTAAATGATGCAACTTTGTGATGAAGGGATGGGTGTTGCAACACTGTACAAAGGACTGTTCTGTCATATGATGTGATGTAGTTAAATTAGGTATTGGGCTTTCTTTGTAGGGAAATACACAGAGCATGAAATTGACCATTCTAACTGTTTTTTGTGGGTCACACACCTGGTGGTACTCAAGCACTATGCCTGGCAGTGCCAGGGAACCAAGGGTACTGGGGACAGAACCAGGGACTCCCATATGCAAATGCACTCAGTATGTGACGCCTCTCTCCCACCCCCATCCATTCCAGCTACTTTGTGCCTCTAGTGGTGACACTGAGCACTGTTACTGCTGTGTGACGGTCCCCACCGACCACCTTCAGAGCTTTTCTTCTTCTCTGTGAGGCCTGATGACACCCTCCTCCCCCCCCCCCCGCCCCGCCTTCCTTGACCTGACTGCTCTGGGGCCCTTCTGAGGGCATCATGCAGGCCTTGAGCCTATGCCTCGCTTGTCTCAGCACCCTGCCCACCCAACCCATCCCTGTGGCACTGGCAGCTAAAAGGCCTCCACTGCACTCAGTGATGATGTGTCTGTCTGTCCTCCTGGTGGGCTGTGGGACCAGACTGCCTTTCTGCAGTGGGGTTGAACTGTTGGCTTCTGCTGATTTCAGTTCTAGATGACCACCAAAACCCTCGCCTTATCAAAGACCTTCTCCAAGACTTGAGCTCCACCCTGTGCATCCTCATTCGAGGGGTCGGCAAGTCTGTGCTGGTGGGGAACATCAATATTTGGATTTGCCGGCTGGAAACGATCCTCACCTGGCAGCAGCAGCTACAGAATCTTCAGATGACCAAGGTATGGTTCCTGGCTTCGGAACATAAGTGTCCATAAAAGACTCTGCCCATTCTCTCGGATTTCCCCCCGTCAGTTTTATGAGCATTAAATTATTTCAGATAGACCAAAGATCTTTAATGAGCCACCACTGTAATTGCAAAGGAAGTGGGATGGTATTGTTATAAAGAGCCACGTCGGTGGATAATGGTGTCAGTCAGTTCATGTCTAACGCAAAGGGTGGGTTGCGCCCCCGTAGCTCCATGTATGTAAGAGTACTGTTTCCCCTGTGCATGCTGTTTCTCTATTCCATATGTTGCCGCTGCTTGTTTCCGGTGTTTGTCAACCGTGACTATTGTGGGGGGAAATTGCAATCATACTAGTTATTGGGATATTTCTGCTTATCTTGGTAACGAGTTTCAACAAAAAAAAAAAAAGTTGACACTTTGATTACACAGGCCCTTTAGTTTTTATCGCTAGTCTGTCACTGTCCCCTGAAAGAACAAACTGTTCAAACTGCTGTCAGCCCAGTGGGGATGACTCCCCCTGGCCATAGCACCAAGTATCCACATGGAGGCGCTTGTTTCAAAAGTGACCCAAATCTGGCCATGTGTTTCCGCTAACTGAGCCATTCAAGGCTCCAGGGGTGGTTCTTCGGCATGGCCTGAGGTCATCCTGAAGCTCTGACCTGCGGTGCAGGGACAAGGTCAACATTCCTCTTACCGAGTGGCAAAGTGCAGAAAGCAGGAGGCACAGACGTGGAGGGGCAAGTGCCCGCCCACCGCCCCGCACTCCCTGGACATGCCTTATGTGTGGAGGTGTGAAGCCTGGCCCTGCCCTACTCTGGCCATATGCAGCCGCCAGAGAATTGCTTCCTCTCCGGAGAGGCCCCAGGGGGAGAGTCTCAGGCAGTGGGGCTCCTGCTGCCTTTGTCCGCAGCACAATCAGGCAGCCAGCTGCCAGGCTGCCCCACAGTACACCCTGTTGCGGGACCGGCTGGCAGGTATGGACCACCCACCGATGGGTTACCCCACTGTCATGATAGAAAGCATGCTCTCTTCCCAGACAAACAGACTGAACCTTCCAGCAGCAAGGATCCTGATGTGTCTGGTTCAGCAGTCGCACCCCCACCCCGCTGTCCTCCAACTATCTGGTCGTCTTATCAAATGGCCACAATGAGGAGTCCAAGGGCTGGCCCATACTGGGCTGACTGCCCGCTTGTGTTGCTTGCAGCATCACCAGGAGATAGTGAGAGACACAAGCTCCTAGCATTGTCAAGTCGTCACTGTCTCCTGTTTCATACGCTTCTTTCTTGGGACCCATCAGTTTCTCTTTCTAAAACATTTCTTCTGGGACGTGCGGGTCATGCAGGGTCAGTGGTATCTCCTGTCTGGTAGAGAGATGCCTGGGAGCAGGAGGCTTGTGAATTTTAGGGAAACAAACTGATTTTCAAGAGCCTTGTGTGGAGGCGTCTGCCTGCTCCCTGCTGTTGGGCAGCACCGGGGTGCCTGTGCCCCTGCTAACCGGCTCTGATTCATGCCACTGTCTGCAGGCCCACTGTCGGGGGGCAAGTGGAGGGTTAGGGTGGAAGGATATGGGGCACACAGCCAGCCGTCAGAGCAGCCCCAGGGGCCTCAGTATTTCTCCACTTGATCTGTACTGCCCCACGGCAGCCTTGCCTGCCCCAGCACATAGATGCTGTGGGGACACTGCGGCGGGGTGTCCCTGTGTCCCTTACTCGGGGACACTCTAAAGGGGGTATCCCTGCACTTGAGCACGGTCATTGCTACTCCCGGGTCTCAAAGCCCAGACTTCAGGTCACTGACGGCTGCTGTCCTCTGCCCTCTGTAGCAGGTGAACACTGGCCTGACCCTCAGTGACCTGCCCCTGCATACACTCAACAACATCCTGTACCGGTTCTCCGACGGATGGGACATCGTCACCTTGGGCCAGGTGACACCCACGCTGTCTGTGCTCAGCGAGGACCGGCAGCTGTGGAAGCAGCTGTGTCAGTACCACTTTGCAGAGAAGCAGGTGAGTGCCGCTGGAGCCCCTGGGCAGCACCTGCAGAAGTCAGGACCCACACCCCCAGACACCCCCTCAGGGACATGCTGTAAGGCGTGGGGTGTTCGTCAGGGTGACACGGGGGCCGGTCCGAGGCCTTCTTCCCCTACACTGCACACTGCACCTTCAGAACGCAGTTTCTGCCGAGGTGGAGTCTGTAGCACTACAGCTGGACGCTGGGTACATGCACACATCCATGATGTACGTACAGGCAGACAGGGAACATGGCTGTGGGACTGTGGGGCCAGGTGTGTGTGGTGTACCTGTGGCAGCTTACAGGCTCTAGGAGAGCTCACGGGCAAAGGGGGAAGCTTGGACTCTGGGGTTCACCGCGGCTGATCCTGACACGTGGATCAAAGTGCAGGACTTACCAGACAGCTGTTGTTTCAGGCGAGACTGGGAGGCTGCAAGGGACTCCCTGCTGCGTCCACCATGCGAGGCTATACCGATGCAGGTGGGGTGGAGTGTCCCTTGCATGGGGTGGGCAGCAGCTTACTCAGGGAACAAGCAGAAGGATCAGGCTTGGGAACTGGTGTAGGGTTTGGGTGCTCTCCAGTACCCAAATGAAGCAAGTAGTCTCTGCAGCCAGGGCTCTGGATGGGCTGGTCTGAGAGGGATCCGACGGAGCCCAGGCCTAGAGCCAACAGAATGAGAGTCCAGCAGGGCTGAGTCTACGGGCTGCAGGGACCCCGGGCGCCATCGTCCTGAACTTGCTGGGGCGGGAGAGTAGGAAAACAAGCATTAAGGACAACAGGATTGAGGGGCTGAGTGCTAGGGAGAGGGATGCAGAGCCCAGGGGAAGGTCTGGGACAGGTGAAGCAGGTGCACTCAGGTCCTCCGCACCGAGCACAGATGTTGCGGCCTGGGCTGTGCCCGTTTCTGAGTTCACCTGGCAAACGTGGGCCACGGCATCATCTCCAGAAAGAGCTGCTTCAAAGACGACGCCCCAGGAGCAGCTCGAGTCAGCAGCAGTGCCCTGTTTGCTTGATCGGATGATAAAGAACGGCATCAAAACAGGGAGAGAAAGAGCAGGCACAGCAGGCAGGGAAAGCACCTCTGAGAGTCAGAGTTGCCTGCCAAGGAGCTCTGGGAAGCCCCCGACTCGAGACGCTTGAGATGGATGTGCACAGAACACAGCAGTCACAGAAGCAGATTCACAAATCAAGAGTTCTCCATGATTCCTGAAATGTGTTATGCACAGGGTTCTTTCTAGTCATGAAAATAGTCTGTCACAAAAATGAGCAGTTGGGGTTGCTGGGCTAGTGTCCAGGCTCCTCCTGTGCACCTGTACAGATTTCAGACACTCCCTCCCAGCAGTCACCGTGTCCCTGTGAGGCACTTCTCCTCCTTCACTCAGACCCTTCCTCTGCTCAGCCTCACGGGACACATTCATCTCCCCGTCTTTTCCTGCCTCTGCCTGGTTTCCCTGCTAGCTTGTTCCTGCTGACTCCCGAGCACCCCATTCTAGGAGTACCACGTATCCTCTGTCCCCTGTCATGGTATAAGGTGTTGGATGCACCTTGAGGGGGTCCCCAGTCATATGGGATGTTTCAGCAGGCAGGGGCCTCCAGGTTGTGCTCCGTGGAAGCTGCCCAGTGGGTGAAGTTCTTTCCCGTCTCCTGTCACCCATCTTTCATCACAGCTGTCCTGGGGATGACTAGGAACATGGGCACTTTTTTCACGTGCCTACTGGGCACTTTGTTTTGTTGTTGTTGTTTTGGTACTTGGACCACACCTGGCCATGCTCAGGACTTACTCCTGGCTCTGTATTCAGGGGTCACTCCTAGCTGTCTTGGGTAGGAGAAGGGCATTGAAACTCAGGTCAGCCACGTGAAAGGCGCCTTAGCCCTGTACTCTCTCCAGTCCCCTTGCTGGGCATTTGTACATATTCGATAGACCTGTTTTCAGACCCTCTGCCTGTTCTTTAATGAAGTTGTTTTTTAATTTAATCTTTCATATATTTTAGGTGCCATTCCCTCATCATATAAGTGTGTGAGTGAGACACTTTAACACATCCTGGACTTCATTCATAAAATTCTAAAATTTTAAATGTTTAGCAATTTGATGGTATTCAGTTGTCTGACATATCATCAAGTCTGTATTATTTAACTCAAGTAGGTTTTACTTCATATAGTCAGATATTCCCTAATGACACACGCTGCCTTTTCAGAAGTTTGACACCTGCTCCCATGCACTGAAAATCATCTCCTGACGCTGATCATGTCCTTATCTGTCTAGTTTTGCAGACACCTGATTCTTTCAGAAACAGGTCACGTGGAGTGGAAACTCATGTACTTTGCACTTCAGAAGTGCTACCCGACTCGGGAGCAGTATGGAGACACCCTGCATTTCTGCAGGCACTGCAGCATCCTCTTCTGGAAGGTAACAGGCACTGCCCAGAGACGGGAGGCTGGACGCGAGGTGTAATAAACGACGCACTAACATTTTCAGTGTAGGATATTTTTTTAAAAAAATGGAAAATTCCATTGGTGAAAAGAAAAACGCTATCAGTTTTTATCAAATACTGGGGCATAGGAACAGGTATTAATTGAGGAAATGTGCAGCTTGTGGTTTAAATCAGAAATTTTTAAGTGAAAGGTCTGGTCACTTCTTCCTAGGAGACTCAGTTTCTCCTTTGCAGTGAACATTAGCATGTGAGAGGCAAAACCCAGAGAGAGAGAGAGACAGAGAGAGAGAGAGACAGAGAGAGAGAAGGCATGGGGGGGGGTGAAGGCAAGGAGGAAGTCAGGTCCTAAGTGCCACACTGCTTGTATAAAACAAGGAAGATACCCCTGATTTCCCTGATGGAGTTCTAGGTCTCTCAGAAAGCCCCACAGTGAACTCAGGAATTGAGAAGGCAAAAAGTTTTCTCAGTTGTATGATTTGCACTCAGATTGTTACTCCTTCCTCACCAGCCCCCTCTTGAGGGACCAGCCTCCACCCGGAGATACTCTCCGCAGCAGCTGGTCTGGGGTCCTGTCTTGGGGCAGAATCCATCTCACTGTCCACACTGGCTGCCTTAGAGACAAGCTTCGCACAGGTCTGCCTGCTGAACACCAGCACTCATTCTTACTATGGCCGTCCTTCATCTGGAATGCATTTCCAGGGTTCGCCTTGAGATTTGGTCTCCTTCGAGATCCTGCTGTAGAACAAGTGGTGGGAGCAATAGTTCCCAGTCATCCAGGGTGGCCCCTCTCCCTGTCCTCATGAGTTTGGCTGGGGTGTCCCTGCATCTGTGGCGCTGGGGCCGGCACTGGGAACCCCATTCCATTTCAGCCATCTGCTGTATCCCTATCTAGAGTTTCTTGGGCAGGTCCCACAGACAGTGCTGGAGAAGAGGGTGTAGTCACATGGTTAACGGTGTTGGAGAGACTGTTCTGTAGGGTGTGGCCACACAGATAATAGGGCTGGAGGAGAGATTACTGCTTTACAGTGTAGTCACACGGGTGACGGTGTTGGAGGAGAGATTATTGCTTTACAGTACAGTCACATGGGCGACAGTGTTGGAGGAGAGATTCAGCTTTACAGGGTCTAGTCACAATGGAGCAGGTTCTTCCAAAGTGGGGATTGTGATCATCACACCCTCCAGTATGGTGGGTGCTGGGGTCGACATGGGTCCTCCTGGTGTGGGGCATGTGGTGGTGACACAGGGTGTGATGGTTGTGCTCACATGTCCTGCAGCCGCTCAAGGGCAGTTGGCTCTCCAGTTTGGAGTCTCCGGAGGGAGGCAGGTCTCTGAATCTCCTGCTGGCACCTGGTTCATAAGCAGACTTCCGGGAGTGCCAGATATCCTGTGTGGTCATCTCAGCCCATTGTAGTTGGTTGGTGCAGCTGCCCAGTGACTCGGCCACTGTTGGTGATGGCCCAGAGGGGGGTCTGCTATGTGGGGCCGCTCAAGGTCATGCTCAAGGGCTTTACCGAGCAACCTTCTTCTGGATTAGGTCCATGTCTTCATGCTGACGGAGGTGGTCATGCGGAATTGAACCTACTGGGAACAGAGACTAATGCAGGGTGGGTGGGTGGATGGGGGTCTCAACTGTCACCCAGTCCCTTGGGACTGACAGTTGATCAAGGCCTGTCATTTTCCACCTTCCACAACATTAAGTGGAAAGCTTCTGACAAGCAGCCACACGAGGCTGGTTTCCATCTGCCCCACTTACTGGACTGAGGTCTCCCACTTCTCTGCCTGTCTTTACTGAAGGCCTGTGTGTGAGAGGAGGAAGCAGCATCTTGTCCTTTAGAGATGACCTCCTCTGCAGTCTCCACAGAGCTGCTCCGGGGGGAGCCTCAGGGACCTTCACAAGCCTGCTGGGAAGCTTAGCGGGCAGATTCCCATTTCCTCCCGATTTTCTATCTCACCTGCTGCACTGACTTGTTTGAATGGGCCTTGTCAGTGGGTCGGGAAACCAGAAGTAGCACAGTGACCTGAGTCCCTCCCAGCCCTGCACCGCACAGTACCCTGAACTCACTGGGCTGGCCCTGGAGGGCTTTCACTACATCCTCTGGCCCAAACACTGACGTGTCAGCTCAGTTAACTGCCTATCACCAGGACTGGCCTCTGGGTACCTGAGCCCTGCTTGGGTGTGGGATGAGGGCAAAAAAAGAAAGCCAGGACTAGAAGTCGAGACTCAGATCCATGTCTGTCCCAGTGGTCGCTGGCAGTAGGTGAGCGGATGTCCAGTGTCTATGCAGAGTGAGATGGCCATGGTCTTGCTGGTGAGTTGCTCTGGGGAGCGGGTGCTGACCGCCAGCCTCCCCAGATCTCATGGGTGGGGGAGGTAGTTGACAAGGCATGCGGGGTGATGAGATGAGGGCCAAGCATGCACGGAACAGATGCAGGAGGAGGCTGGGCCAGGCCAGGTGGCAGAGGAGAGCTCAGTGCCAGCGTGCACCCACAGCAGCAGCAGCTGTGAGTGGGAAGTGGATGGTGCTGTGAGGCTGGGCAGTGCCAGTGGGCACGGGCTATCTCAGGGTGGTCAGCAGCTGATGGGTCCTTGGGTCCCTTGGTGGGCCAGGCCTGCTGGTTTCCCTGCCTAGACCTCACTCGCTGCCTGGTGGCTTGACTTGCGTTGCCCAGTGTGAATGCAGCCTGACTCTAATCTTTGTTTTCCTTTTTCTCTTTCGCTGCACTCCTGGCTCTTTCTTCACCACCTCTAAGGACTGCCGCCTTGCTTTGTTGTTGAAGGTACTTGTGTGCGGGCCTGAGCCTTAGCCCCATGCTGCGCCCCTGTCCCCAATGCCTGCTGCTCCAAGTGCAGCCCTGACCCACGGACCTCTGCACAGGCCCCTCAGCCAGCCCCTCCGTGCACTCAGACCCTGAAGTCCTCTCCCCTGGCACTCAAGTATTCTCACATGAAACCTGTTTCTTTGGCCCCCTTTGCTCTGACATGCAATTCGAAGTCTCTTGAGAGCATAGGTGAGGGGTGTGGTAAGAGTTCTACTCCGTAGGAGTTCTGAGGATGACTGATGGGTAGCAGGGTCCCCAGCCATGCTGCACAAGAGGGGTAAGGAGCTCAACCACATCCAGGATGCACCGGGGGGCCCGTCCCTCTCCTGAGCAGAACAGCTGGCAGGCCTCAGTGACTGCCTTTGTTTTCGTGATTCTCACCAGCCTCTTCCCACACATTGTAGAGATGGGGGTACCGGGGCCAGAGCTGTGGCTGTCGTGACCCTCTCCTCCTTCCACACAGGACTCGGGGCACCCCTGCACAGCTGCAGACCCTGACAGCTGCTTCACGCCCGTGTCTCCTCAGCACTTCATCGACCTCTTCAAATTCTGAGGCTCCTCCCTGACTTGCTGAGCAGCGGCTGGTGACTGATGGGTCTGGGGCCCAGGTCTCCTGCAAAGAACCTGCTCCTCTGAGCACAGGGTGGGGAGGCTGCTCTGTTCTCGTCCCGAAGGGCTGGACCCAAGCAACACGCCTTCCACTTCCTGCCTTGGAGCCCAGCACAGGCAGCCCCGTGGCCCCGGGCTCTGTGCCCAACGGAAGGTGTAGAAGCGGCCTCATCAATGCCCAGTGGGTTGTGTTTTGTTTTAATTCTGTCCTAATTGGGGGTGGAGAACAAATGGCTGATCCCTGTAAGCATATTGTGAAGACTATTTTTCTCGAGATGTATTTTAGCAGCACTGCTTGTGTCTAGATGAACAGTTCTGAGGCTAGAGGGGCAGGGAAGTATACGTGCATGTCTCTGCTGGTATTTTGTGCCTGGGCTGTGGGGACGGCAACCTTGGAAGGACAGTGGAGCGGTGCCGGCATTCAAGCTCACAGAGGAAAGGAGCCCTGCACTGTGGCCAGTCTGGGTGTCCCCAGTCCAGCAGTGGACCATGGACCAAACCCTCAAGTAAGTCGGGATGCCCACTGGAGTCTGAGCTTTGTTGCTGTATTGAAGCTCCTTTTATAGACCAAGTAATAAAAATGTTTGTCTACTGATTCCACCTCATGGGTCTCATCAGCGCTTGCATCTTACTGAAAATACGCCACTGGTCTGGTTATAACTTATTTAAATCTTTAAAAGACAATCTTGTTTTTTTAAGTAGTTTATGTCCATTTTAGAATACACTTGGGGGGAGGGAAAGGTGTGTACAAGGAAACTGCTGTTGGGCTGGTGGGGCCAGGCTGGCTGCCTGTGCACTCACTAAGGACGGCTGGGAGTCAGCCGCACTGTCTCGCTCCCTCCTTTGTCTCACTGCTCCCAAGACTGGAAGTAAAGACCCTGTATTTTCACGGTCTGACTCTGCACTGGACTGCCAGAGATGGCCCAGGGGCTGCCGCTGGCTGCCCAAGGCTGTTTCCCTCCAGACATGGGCTGTCACAGGGAAGAGCAGCAGTTCATCAGCCACCGCACCCTGCAGGCTTCCCATCCTGGGACGATCCTTCTCCCCAGAGCACCCATCTGGATCTTGAGTTCTTCCAGGCATGTTTTCCTGCTGACCAGTGTGTCCCAGCAGCCCAGTGGCTCAGACCTGTGCTGTTTACAGGAGGAATTCAGTGACAGGCCTTGGGGGATCATTCCCTCCTTCAGAGAAAGCAGAGTGGAACCAGGGAAATGACACAACGTTCCAGACAGTGCACGAGGGTGGGAACTTTCTTTGAGAGGGACAGGACGGGTGTGCCTTTGGGAGGTTTGACATCTGTAAAGCACCCGAACAGCAGTCTTGGCTCTTGGTGGATTACCCAATTATGTTCTTTGCCTATTCTTGCTTTTGGGGTATTGGTCTTTTTGGTATTAATTTCTTCTTTTTAAAAAAATGAACTTCTGGAGGTTAGACTTTGTTTTCTGTCTTTAACAGATTGTGTTTTGCTGTGAACAAGCTGTGTTCTCAGCTTGGATGAACAAAGGCTGCTCCGAGATGGCACCAGTTGTTTGGGGAAGGCGCCCAAGTCTGGGGGCCAAGCGCTGCCTCTGGCCTCAGCGGGGCGCAGCTGACCGAACTAGAGTCAGGGCAATGGCCACTGCAGCCACATGCATGCTTTCCTCCTGGACTACCTTTCCGGCCCTGCAGGGCTTCTTGAATAGACATGCCCCTCCTCGCTCGATCCGCTGTTTTGTTGGCTAGTCTCTGGTGGAGATCTCAAGATGAAGCAGGGAGTCCAAGTCTGATGAGCATCAGAGGCACCACTTGGGGCAGCTACATCCACTTGGTACCTCCTCCAGTGCTCGAGCCACGCTCTCACGCCTGTCCTCATCACTCCTGAGGATGGTACTTCAGGGGTGGACTCTCTCTGTTTTGTGCCTTAAGTGCTACTTTTAGGACCCTCTACAAACAGTATCCATGTTTCTGCAACCTGCGTAACAGTGATTCTTGGGCGGGTCCCATCCCTTCAGAGCCTTGGTCCTTGGTCCTGCTCTGATCTGCATATGGTTCTGATTTGTGTGTGCTTCTGATCCATACAGTTGGCACCTGTGTTTCTCTGTGGGCCTCGGCAAGTACCTTTTGGATGTTGTCATCCTGCGCATCTTCTTTGGGAAAAAAAGCCCTTTCCCGTTTTTAACTGGATTATATGGATATGTGCCAAATATGAGCTCATCACAGATGAATTGGAGAAATCTCTCCCTTTTGTAGGTGCGCTTGTTATTCCGATGACTACATTCTTTGCTAGTTTCAGTCTGTTATTGCTTCTTATCATATCCAAGAGAAATCAGTACCAATCATGTGATGAAGCCTCCCCATTTCCTCCTAGGAGTTTCATGGTTTTAGTTTTTGTAGGTCTTTTATTCCTTCTGAGTTAGTTTTTACATGTGCTGTCAGGGCAGGGTCCAGCTTCATTCTCTTGACTCATAGATTTCCAGTTTCTTGCAACCCTTCTTGAAAGGACTTCTTTCCCACTGACTAGGCTTGGTGGCCCTGTCTAGAAACACTTGGCCACATTCAGGAGCTTATCTGTCCCGTTCATCGTTCTGTCCTTTGCCAGAATCGCGTTGTTTTGAAATCAGAAAGTATCAAAGTCAAGATTGCTTTGGCTAACTGAGGTCCCTTGAGATCCTACATAAACTTTAGGGTGAATGTTTCTGTTTCTGAAAAAAATGTGGGTATGGTCACATGAGGTGCTGCACTGACTATATCACTTGTAAGTGTTTGGCCCCTGTGCATTCTCCTGGCAGTGGTCTCTGCCTCCAGGACAGGGATCACCCTGATGATAGGCGAGTCCTGCCTAGCGCTCCTTCCCCAGTTATGAATGTGCCCGAGGACAGCTGCTCTAGTTGCCACCAGTCCCTCCACACGCCCAAGATTCAAGGAGCGTGGCTGGGGCTTGAGTGATAGCACAGCGGGTAGGGCATTTGCCTTGTATGCGGCCGACCTGGGTTTGATGTTTGATTCCCAGCATCCCATATGGTCCCCTGAGCACTGCCAGGAGTAATTTCTGAGTGCAGAGCCAGGAGTAACCCCTGTACATTATTAGGTGTGATGCAAAAAGCAAAAAAAAAAAAAAAGTGGCTGGGGAAATTCTATCATCCTCTCCAGAAGCATGGTTCTCTCCTGGAAGACACCCCGCCTCCTTTCCTGGACAGCTGCTTCTGGGCTGGGGTACCCTTGGATGGGGCACTGCTTTCCCAGATCTGAGTGAATCTCTAATTCTGCAACCACGCCTGAGGCAGCACACGCTGCAGCAAACATGGGACCCTCACGAGAAGGTCACTGGCTGCCCTCGTTCTCTGAGGAGCCTCGCCTTCTCAGAGGCTGAGCCAGACGAGGCTGTGGCAGCACAGCGGCTGGCCCTGCTGGTGTGTGTGGGCTGTGCCCTCTGACCACCACCTCTCTGAGGCCTCAAAGAAAAGCGACACCTTTTCAAGGGCTCCTGTTATCAGATAATGATGACCAGCCCCCACCTCCTGTCTCAGTCACCAGAGGAATTTTCCAGTAGTCCGGGCTGCCAGGGAAGTTATTTCCACACTGAACTAGAATTACTGCCATTAAACTACTACAACACCAAAAGGTGTACATTTCTGGTATAACCTAGATAAAAAACAGCATTTCAGAATGAATCTTACACAGCAGTTTGTTTTCCCTTCCCACAGTATTGGGGAAATTGCTCATAAACCTGAAAAGTGAACATAAATAATAAATCCTCACTACCACGCAGACTGAAAACTCTCCCAGTTGCCTGAAGAACAAGGCTCGCAGCAGGCACCCAGCCAGCAGCTTTCAGAGGAAGCCAGCCAGGAAGCTTCACCCAACCCAGACTTACCCACCGGCCCCTTGGGAAAAAAAATAACTCAGACTCAGCACCAGTGTCCTCCCTTCCTCCTTCCAGGCGAGAAGCACTGCCCAGCTGTGAGGGCAGCAAGAGACTCACAGCTGGCCAGGAGCCAGGCTTCCTCTCGCTGGCCCCTGATCCCAGAGGACCAAAAGCCAACAGAATCATCAAAAGTCCCGCAGCAATGGGGCATCAGTTATGCTCGAGAACAGCAAGCTCAGGACCACCCTCTCCCCCCACACACACACACCTGCAACTGCACAAGAGACACACCGACAGCCTCCTGCTTGCAAGGCGGCCTCCAAGCCACTGAGCCCACAGGTCCACGACTCAAGAGGGCCCGTGTCCAGGGGCACTGCCTCCCACACCTGCTGTCCTACAGCCAGGACCCAGCTCGTGCTGGAACACATCCTGCCCACTCCTGGCTCGAGCTTGTGGGCCAGCCAGTGCGATCCCTGCAGTGGTCGCCCAAGAAAAAGCACAGGTGATGGTGGAGGGCTCCTAGGCCAGCAAGTCTGTTTCTCACCCGGATGCCGAAGGGGACACCTGTGCAGGGATCAAACCACAGGCAGCAAAGTCAAAGACAGGACCGGCCCCCACCTCAGAATCAACGGCAAGCAGTGCAGGAGGAGTTTGAGACGCCTCGAAACTCCTTGAAATGGGTCTTTCTTTTATGAGAAAGAAGGGCTACAGGTACTGTCTAAGTTTAAAGTGTGAGGAGAGGCTGACTAACTCAGTCAGCCACCCATACGCAGAGGCCAGTCACCATGCAGACAAAAGGAAGAGGGTATCAGTGACATTTTTATTTTTCAAAAAGCTCAGCATTAACCATTTCTGCCTTTTCTGAAGCCAAACACTTTTTTATTAAGAAGTAATGAGAACATTGGAAGGTGCACAGAACAGCTCACTCCTCACACAATGAAGCTGTGAGTTTACAGAACTCAGATCAGCCCCAGACCAACCCCTCATTCACCTGAGAACCTAACTGTGGCTTTGGCAAATTGTCAAGAAAAAAAAAAATTTCTCCCAAAGTAGGCCAATAAATATATTACAGACACAGTTATCTCATTTAATCATATATAACAGAAGAAAATTCATTTTTCACTAGTCTTTGTGGGGAAGGAAGATGTGATTCACAGTGCATAGCTCAACCAGCTGTCTCTAGATTCTGACATTAACAGGGAGAGCGCCACCCGCCACACAGACCCTCGGTGAGGTGTATCACAGGCACTTGGTGTCACCACAAAGGCCAGAGCCAGCCTGAGGACAAAGGTCTCTCCCCAGGCAGCCCCTCCCCTCAGCTTCAAACAATGCATCCTGAGACAGGGCCAGAGACAAGCCCCCTAGGCTCCTGCTTTAAACTTGAGGGCCTCTGAGGAGGTGGTGTCTAGGGACAGGCTTCGACTGAACTTTACCTGAGAAAACAAGATTGTCCAACTCAGTCATCATGAATTCCTCTGTGCTGGGCAGCCACCCCCCAGCCCATGACTAGGCTCAGCCACCACTGGCAGCCCTCTCAGTGATGTGAACTTTGGGTGGGTCCTATCGAGAGGGATGTTGGGGGCACCACCCGCAGCTCCTCCACTGTGCCAACATGCGGTGTGCCTTCCACACCCACTCAGGGGGGACGTGTGCGTGCACATGTGTGACACATGGTGTGACTGGAGTCCCATGCTTCAGACACACCTGCACACATGCCTGTGACAGAGCCTTCCTGGCCACGTGCCTGGCCCAGGGTCCCTTTTCAAGTACAGCAACACAGGGCTACAGTCTGAAACTCTTAACAGTAGCCCCAACCCAGCCCCCTGGGTTCTGACATCAATCACAGCAACAATCTCATTTTGAAAACCCAAACCTGGGTTGAAAGGAAAGAGGCACTTCCAGTATTTTCTATAGTTTTAACTGTGATGAACAAACTACTGTCTTCTGAACAAAATTAGGTGTATTAAGTGACTAAAACGGATCCATACGTTATCGCATCCTTCATTCTGCCATCGTCAAAGAAACATGTCTTCAGAAGAAACCGAAAGAAGAGAATGTAAAGGGTCAGGAGTGGAGCCAGAAGCACACAGCAAGAGAGAGACCACTCCACTGTCACCACGCGGGGCCCCCCAGTGCTGGGCCAGCTGGGAGACCGCGGGCGGTGAGGGTGGTGCCACCTCCGTTCTCCTGGCAGCTGACCTGCTCACCTACGTGTCAATTCGTTACAAAAGCTGTGATCTGCAGGCTATACATGATTCATTTAGGACTTGCTGGAAAATCATCTTACAGCAAGAATGCAAGTTCCTGGCAACTGGCGTGCGCGTGCACCCGCTGCGACGTTCCTGTCTCTGTGCGGGAGGAGGTGATGTGGATACGAGGCAGCACGAAGACCGCCCTGCGGAGAGGGGGCCGCTAGACGTACACCCAGCCTTAGCAGCCCGAGTTGAAGGTGAGTGTTTCTCAGTAAGGCAACCGAGTATCCAGTCCCTGTCTGCTGTGGTGGAGGAGTTACACGCGCACACACTACTGGGCCTTTCCTAGTTCAGCGAGAGAGGAGGGAAGGAGGCACGGAAGGGAGGAGACACACCCCAGCGGGCTGTAAGCGGAGGGAGAAGGTGCAGAGCCAGCAGGTCACGTCCCCCGACTCACTCCAGCCCCTCCCAGCTATCCGTCAGGTGGCCTTTGCTCGGCCTGCGGAGGCCAACCAGCTTCCCTGCTGACCGCAGGCCCCAGCGAGAGCTGTTTCCGGAGCCGGCCAGGCTGGTGTACTTGGTGGAGGCCTTGCCATCTTCCTCCCAGCCCAGCTGTGGGGGACAGTCACTCACGGCGCCATCCACATCCACGGCCACATCTTCAAAACCAAGTTTTGGAGGCTCCCAACCTTCAATCTCATCCGGCTTCTTAGACTGTGCGCTTGGTTTTAACACCAAATTGTCCCAAAATCCAGCTTTTTTCTCGGTCTTCAATTCCTCTTTTAGTCTTAAGTTAGTTCTATGGAGAGGAAAGAGGAAAGTGTTGATTTGTCTGAAAGCTAACGGGTTAACAAAAATGAGGGAAAATTCGCGAATTTGTTGGAGGCATTTTTCTGGATTTTACTTGGCAATACAGAAGCAAGGAGCTAATTCTCCAACAGAAGACACAGGGCCCCCCCTAGTCAAGGTGGTGAGAGGCGCGCAGAGCAGGCCCAGCCAAGCGACTGTCCTAGGGTTCCTGTGTCCATGGGTTCCAGTAGGGCTTCAAAGACAGCCTCCCTGTCCCAGCCTCCTTAAAGCGGTCTATCCAACACCAAGATTCAGAACTCTGTCCCCCATGCAGAGGATCTTGTGGACACCCACCTTCAGGAGATCTGGAATCCACCTGTCCCTCCCAGAGTCTCTCCTTTTTCTGGATAGGACCCTCACAGCCTGGTCACTAGAGAGACAGGAGGGTGGGCGAGCCACCTGACAACACTCTGAGGACCCCACAACTTACCTTCTAATCAGCATCCTGACACAAGACTGATACGTTTATTTTTATATATGCTTTGTGACATTCCAGAGTGTTTGTGATAAGCTGGCAGCACACCTGCGATAATGCTGCCGGTTCCACGGGTCCCTACCATCACCCCGTGCCTCTGGGCTTTTCTCCCTGACTGGCCCAGAGCCTGTTTCCTCACCTTGTCATGGCCTTGCCCATGTCTCTAATCCTACCTACACTCGCTTGATTTTGTTACCAGGCCTTCTAAGGGCACCCCTATCACTATCTACACTTGAGGAGGGGGGAAAGGATTGTCACCTCAAAGGGGACCCACAATCCACCCTCAGAAACAGTGACAGGGGTGAGGTGACCCACCTGGCTCTCGAGACTGCCTCTCTCCGGCTGAGGGTGTGACTTACCCTTTAGACTTGGGGGATTTACATCTTTCCAGCAGATGTTGTTCGTCATCTTTGTTAAACAGAGAGCTCACTTCTTTCCAGCCTCGGAAACTTGCTCCTTGAACCTAAGGGTTAAAAAGAGGCTCAAATGATGCAGTAAATAAACAGGCCAGTCTGTGCTCCAATAACCACAAGACTGAGTCTGGAGACGGGAAAGACTCAGCACAGGGGCTGGAGCAATAGTACAGTGGGTAGGGCGTTTGCCTTGCATGTGGCTGACCCAGGTTCTATTCCCAGCATCCTATGTGGTCCCCCGAGCACTGCCAGGAGTTATTCCTGAATGCATGGGCCAGGAATAACCCCTGTGCATCGCTGGGTGTGACCCAAAAAGAAAAAAAAAAGACTCAGCACAGATTCTGCCCCTTGACTTCCTCTGCACAAAGTCTGGCTCATCTGCATACAAGCCCTGTCACTTCATCCATCCACCAGCTCCACGCACCATGTGGCCACCCACATAACTTATCATCTGAAAGGATGGTAGATGCACCCCAACCCAGCAAACACCCAAGTCTGGGGCACTGGCACCCATGGGAGGTAGGACTGGGAAGAAGAAATAACATGTTAGCTCTGAAGCCTATGATTTTGTTCCACGTTCATTTTTGATACCCTAAGTTTCTTTTCTTTTTTTTTAATTTTATTGAATCACCGTGAGAAAGTTAGAAACTTTCATGTTTGGGTTATAATCACACAATGATCGAACACCCATCCCTCTACCAGTGCACATTCCCCACCACCAATCTCCCCAGCATACCCCCTTCCCCACCCTCCCCCTGCCTCCATGGCAGACAATATTCCCCATACTCTCTCCCTACTTTGGGGCATTATTTTGCAATACAGACACTGAGAGGTCATCATGTTTGGTCCATTATCTACATTCAGCACACATCTCCCATCCCGACTGATTCCTCCAGCCATCATTTTCTTAGCGACCCCTTCTCTATTCCATCTGCCTTCTCCCCTCCGCTCACGAGGCAGGCTTCCAGCTATGGGGCAATCCTCCTGGCCCTTGTATCTATTGTCCTTGGATGTCAGCCTCATGTTATGTTATTCTATACTCCACAAATGAGTGCAGTCCTTCTATGTCTGTCCCTCTCTGACTCATTTCACTTAGCATGATACTCTCCATGTCTATCCACTCATAAGCAAATTTCATGACTTCATCTCCCCTAACAGCTGCATAGTATTCCACTGTATAGATGCACCAAAGTTTCTTTATCCAGTCATCTGTTGTAGGGCACTTGGGTTGTTTCCAGATTTTGGCTATTGTGAACAGTGCTACAATGAACATATAGATACAGATGTCATTTCTACTGTGCTTTTTTGCATCCTCAGGATATATTCCCAGAAGTGATATTGCAGGGTCATATGGAAGCTCAATCTCTAGTTTTTGAAGAACTGTCCATATTGAAACCCTAAGTTTCTAATAGAACCAGGCCTCTGAGATTCGAAGACACAGTTAGGAATAATGGAGGGAAAGTGCCAGACTTCTGGAGGACTGCTGTATGTTCTGTTCTGCTGTATGTATGTTACTCCTCAGAGTCATGTTGCTGGGAATGAGTGCTGCTCTTCCTGTGTGTGTGTGGTGGGGGGGGGGGGGGGGGGCGGGGGCGTCACTGAGGGCAGACCTAGCTTTAAAATGCAACTTAAAACTTCAGTGATGCTGTGATGCTGGCACTTTTACTGAGAGGCTGCTGGGCTGCAGTTTTATTCTGCTTGCATTTTTCTTGCCAGTGGAGTCCAATTGCTGAAGATACTCCTGAAGCTAGTATCAGGGAGAATTCTGTGTTTTCCACAATGTAGATTCTCGACTCAGGTTGGACACCAAGATCTTTCATCCGTTTTGAGTTAACTGTGCATATAGTGAGTAGTGGTCCAATTTCACTCTTTTGCACATGGCTCCCTAGTTTTCAAAACCGTTTGTTAAAAAGGCTTTCCTTCTCCACCTTATGCATCCAGCTCCTTTGCCACAGATGATCACGTATCAGAGGGTTTCCTCCCAGGCTCAATCATACTCTGTTATTCTGACAGTCTGCCTTTGTTCCAGTATCACACAGATCTGACTGCTGTACAGTAGAGTACAAAGTCAGGACACAATATCTCCCATATTTCTTCTCAGAGTTGCTGTAGCAATTTAGGGAACTTTATGCCTCTTCATGTGCAATAATGTTCGTTCTGAGTTGAAGACTGCCATGGGAGCTTTGACAGGGTCCTGAGTCCACAGAATGCTTGAGGTAGGATGGGTAGTTTGACCATGTCATTTCTTCTGATCAATGAACATGGAATAGTGTTTCCTGTGTCCTTCTCTGTTTCTTTCAACAGTGAAAGCATTCAGGGTATGAGACTTTTGCCTTGTTAGGTTGATCCCAAAGTATTTGCTTTTCCTTGGATGCAATTGAAAAAGGGATTTTTCAAGTTTGGTTGTTTTTTGTTTTTTGGGGTTTTTTTGGTTTGTTTCCCTCAAGTTTGATGTCTGCATTCAGAAACGCAAGTGATCTGCATATGTTGATCCTGCAGTCTGCCACTGTGCTGTGCTGGTTTCTAGACAGTTTCTAGAGTTTTTGTGGCACGTGGGCTTTTCTGCATCTGACACATCATGTCGTCAGCAGTGGTGCTGTTATTCCCAGGGTCAGAGTCTTGGACTGTTATAAGGAAGCACAGTTCAGCGCGTGGAAAGGAACAGCATCTTCACACGCAAGGCCCCACAAGGCAACTGCCTTTCGGAAAGGATTGGGGATAAAATAATTTTTTATCAAAGATTGAATTCAGGGAAAAGGTGACAGCAAAAACATGAAGACTAATATGAAGTGTCATAAAACTTCAAGTGGGAGCCAAGAAGTTGAGTTAAGGAAATAGGAAGCTGAAATCTGACACAGAAAGAAACAATTCTTCCTTCTGTTCACACCTCAGCTTCTAAGTTTTCATGCCTCATGAGGAAAATAGCTGCAATTCTAGAAATCAAATATTATCTATAATTTGGGACCGGTGTGGTAGTATAGTGGATAGGATTTGATCCCTGGTTATTCTGTTATTCTGTACCGAATACAGTCTAGTCCCCTACCAGGAATAACACCTGAGCTCAGAGCCAGGAATTAGCCCTGAGCACTGCCAGGTGTGGCCCCAAAACCAAACAAAAAATAATATCCATAATTTATTAGCCCCCTGTTTTGCAGAGATTTAGCGGAAGTGAAGCATGACAGGGAGTTCAGTGGCTGGCTTCTGGTGGCTGACATTGAACCCAGCAGTGCTCTCCACTCTCTGCAGGCCTGCCAGCTCTGAGCCACCTCTCAGAGCACAGAGCACGGGAGCTGAACCTGCACAGTGCGAGGATAACCAGCACCCACAGATGGCCAGGCCACCTCTGAGGACAGCCTAGAATGGAGGGGAAAGCCTCAGTGCCTGTCTTTCTCCCACCCTCACTCCTGCCCCCTCTGCTGAGCAGACAGCATTCCCAGCCACACAGGAAGCCTGGCTACAGAGACACAGGCAGGCATGAGCCCACCCTCCAGACCAGGTGCTCAGCTACTCTTCTCAAACGACACCTCTCAGCCCCCACCCCACCCTTACCCTCAGAGCTCAGGCGTGGGCTTACCCCTAATTAGACTCAGAACAAGAGCCACTTGCCCAAAGGAAGCTACCAACTGACATAGCCAGTGAGCTGGTCTGATCTGAATGGTGAAGAACAATCGAACAGGGGCCTACAGAAAAAGCTCAACGGCTTAGAGCAGAGCTTTTGTATGCTAGAGGCCCAGTTCTGTCCCCAGCACCACATGGTTTCTCAGTACCACTGGCTATAACCCCGACTACAAGTTGCCAGAAGAGACCCCCAATCACTGCCAGGTGTGCCCAGCTTCCCCCAAAAAAACTATCTTCAGCAAAGCAAATATGTAAGTCTAGAAGGAAAGAGTGCTTTCTCAAATGTGCAGTTACCAAGACAGGAATCAGGGGTCATGAAAAACTCCAGTAATGGACCCCCAATCAATGGAGATGATGAATGTCAAAAAAACTAGGCACAGCTTAGTGAATTCAAAAGCATTTTTTAAAACTCAGTGACTTCGTGGAAGGGTTCAACAGAGCTCTTCAAACACACCCTACTGTGCAGGAATACACAGAACCTGCATTCTTCAGCAGTGCTTCTCAAGGTGGGTTCCACAATGGGTCATCTGAACAAAGGCTTGAAAACACATCCAAGAGATGATCCTGATAGAACTGTCAGCGTTGTGGTAAGGCCCTCGACCACATTTGAAGGAATGCCAGAAAAGCAGGAGGAATTTTATTTTTGTTTGGCGGCACATCTGGCAGTGTTCAGGGCTTTCTCTTAGCTTTGAGCTCAGGGATCACTCTTGGCGGGACCTAGGAACCACACAGGGTGCTAAGAAACGAACCCAGGTGGGACACTTACAAGGCAAGTGCCTTATCCACTTATTGCTACAGCCAACATGAGGAATTTTTAAAAGTTCTCTGGGTAATTCAAGTTAAGAAGTACAGTTTGAGAACCACTGATCTAGAAAAACCTTTGAAGCCAGGGTTAGAGAGGAAAAGGAAATGAAGGGGGAAAGCCTCTGGACTTCTAGGACAAAATCAAAAGAAATCGTACTGACATGATGGGGATTCCAGAAAGAATGAGAAAAAATACCAAGTCTATTTAAAACCACAATGGGCAAAATATTCCCAGTCCTATGGAAAGAACTGAACATCAGGATCCATGAGGCCCCAAACTCCAAATCGACTGAGTGGAAAAAGGATGCCACAAGACACAACACAGGTTTTGCTCTTAAAATAACATTTCCACAGCCATGCCTGGCGGGCATTCTTGTTGGGCAGGGGGAGAAAGGCCCGAGGAAGCTGAAATTCAGACAATGGAAGTGAAATGGACACAGGTTTTAGAAGGATTAGGAGCCAGACTCCATGTCGGACTGTCACCAGAGGAACCAGTAAAGTGAGGAAGCCGGGGCTGGAGCGATAGCACAGAGGGTAGGGCGTTTGTCTTGCACACGGTCGACCCGGGTTCGATTCCCAGCATCCCATCTGGTCCCCCGAGCATCACCAGGAGTAAGTCCTGAGTGAAGAGCCAGGAGTAACAACCCCTGAGTATCGCTGAGTGTGACCCAAAAAGAAAAAAAAAAGTGAGGAAGTCAGTCACTGGCGTTGCGGCTCAGGGAGACACAGTTCAGGGCAGTCTTCAAACCCACAGGGATGCAGGGACACAAGTGTGTGTGCCAAGGGGAAAGGAATGGCAGAGCAAGGAGAGAAACAACTGCGATGAGAAGCCTGGGAGCCTCATCCCCAAAGGGCAGGGCTGCTCTGCCAGCTGTAGTCCACCAGAGACGGGCCACAGACAGGCAGGAGACAGAACCCGCCCCCTCCCCCCAGCACGCGCACGCGCGTGCGCGCGCACCCACACACACACACACACACACACACACACACACACGAGTGTCAGGAGCCCCCGATGAACTCAGAGCTGAGGGAGATCCTGGATTCCAGCGTGTGGGTCTAGCAAGAGCCCTTTTTCCAGGGCTTTCTTCCCTAACAAGCACTCACAAGAAGAAAGGAGCCAAGAGTCTTGAGGAATGGCCAAAGCGAGGTCTTCCATAGGGCGAGGACTGATTTTCTAATCAAGAACATTAGGGCTATTCAGAAGTTAAAAACCAAAGCAAGAAAATTATTAGGAAAAACTGCAGCGCGTTATGAAAACAACCTGATTGTCTCCAACATAAAAAGGTTTCATAAGCCGAACAAATAAAAACCACAGGCTGTCGTGAAATGCGAGGGGCAGGCAGCACAGGCATCCCGGGGGGCATCGAGCAGCATCTTCTTGGTTCCAGTAGAAAAGGCTCCAGAACACTCGCCTGCTAGCCCTGCCCATCGCAGGCAGCAGGCTGAGGTGCACTGGCGATTCCTGCCAGGCCCCTTCTGAGGCTTCTTCTGGACGACAAGGATCCTCACTGCACACCGAAGACTCCAGCTTTGGGGCTCTTCGGAGCACAGCCGGGTGCAGAGGCCGCAGAAACTGACCCCCAAGGACCACCCCAGGGGCCCTCCCTCCTAGCACTGCTGTAATGTCTTCAGAAAACAGAGGCAGGGGCTGGAGAGACAGCACAGCAGGTGGGGCACTTGCCTTTCACACAGCCAGTGCAGGTTTGATCCCCAGAACCCCTGCATGGTCCCCTGAGCCCTGCCAGAAGAGATTCCTGCGTGCAGAGCCAGGAGGAAGCCCTGAGCACTACTGGGTGTGGCCCCAAACAAAGTTAGAGAAAGAAAAAAGCCAGGTAACACCTCCTCGAGCTGTGTTCTGTTGCAGGTGGGGATCCTGTAGGGGTCCCCTTCTTTCTCTTACAGGTCTTCCTGACAAAGTCCTACCTCAGAAAAAAAAAAAAGCAGAGCCCCAGGAAAGCCTGCTTACAGGAAAGGACTGAGAGTCCTTCAGTGACCCTCAATTCTGAGAGCTCCCACGGAGCCCCACACACAGAGCCCCCAGCCTCATACGCAGAGCCCTCACAGACCCACACACAGATCCCTCAGCCCCACACACAGAGCCCTCAGCCCCACATACAGATCCCTAAGCCTCATACACAAAGCCCCCTCAGCCCTGCACAGAGCCCCTTCTATTTCCGCCCTCCCCCCGACCCCCAGCCACATCCAGTGCCAATTCCCCTCTAGGCCCAGGAGAAGCAGTACCCAGGGTCAGCATGTGGACCCCTGCATTGCCCTGACACTAGCTGACAATTCCTCTGGATGTCACAAGGTGGCACAGAAACCGCCGGAGACCAGGAGCAGGTCTTCCTTGGGCACAGAGCTGAATGCAGAGCTGAGATTCAGCAATTCCACCTCCACTTCTAATCATCTCCCATTCTGAAAACTTCTGTCTGCTTTGCTTACAACCCTTTAAACATGTCTGGGAACTAGATGACTAGACTATTTGTATAGTAACAGTGGCACCTGCTACTTCCCTCAGACACTTGTATCACACTGAACTTCAAATATACCTTCTTGGATGGTGTTAATACCCAATTTAAGTAACCAGCACCAATTAGAACCTTCTTGTAATCATGATGAATACACACCTAACTCAGGTGGTCTAACAGTAAGGATCTCAGGTAGATGGCTGCAGGCAGACGCAGACTGCTACAGTGATCCCCCTACCCTCACCTCCCAACACACACACAGATACATAGATATACAGACACACACACAGATACACACAGATACTCACATACACACACACAGATACTCAGATACAAGACAGACACACACAGATACACACACACACACACACACACACACACACACACGTGCGAGTGCACATTCTATGTCCCACCGGTTTTTAAAGCACTTCAAAGGTCTAATCCCTTAAACCCATTAACTGTTCTGCATAAACCCACATACCTCTATCCTAACCACTAATCCGCTTTGACAGCGGGCTCACTCTGCTGGCCTCTGAGGGGTTGGGAGAGGTCTTCATTCTCAGTTTCTGGGTAGAGATGGTCCTTGAGGACTGATTATGTCCCTCTGAATTCACAGAGAGGAATGCAAGCCTGCAAAGGGGCTGGTGCTGGGGGTGTCCTCTGGAAGGGGGGAGGCTGAGGGGCCTGACAAGAGGATCAGGGTCTAAAGGCAGAGACCCTGAGAGCCCAGACCTTCCCTCACCCAAGCTCATGGGAAGGGGTCCACCGGCAATATACACAACAATGCAGATTATGGCAAAGTGCTTAGTTCTCTTTGCAATCCCCAGGAAGAGACACAGCTCCTTACTTAGCAAACCAAAATCCATCTGCAGAAAGTACTCCAATCTGAAGTCAGTGGATCTTGCATCCACTCCCTAAGGGCCCTGGGTACATGAGTCACAGCAATGGAACACACAAGCTAACCAAAACACGATGCCAGGTAATCAAAACTACAAGAGGCACATGTGAGAATGAAACTGACGATGATTCTCTTGTGAGCTATGTGCACCGCTGCAGATATGGGGAAAGCGAGCATACACGTCCTCCGCGGGTCCCTCCGAGGGGTGGCTGCTGGCTCTCAGGGGGCCCGGGGACCACCACACACCTGGACCCAACACGGGAGTTGGGCACAGCAGCCACCCACACATGTGGGACAAACCTCACTCGCTCACGCAGTCAGCTATATCTAACATAGGACTCGGGGCACACCACAATTGCCGGCACCCAACACGGAACCCGGACCCCTAAGGCAGATGCTGGTGTTTCATTGGCAGCTACAAGGAACTCGACCTCCAGAGAGCCTCTCATCTCCTTCCACTGTTTGCCACCCATTACAAACAACGCCCACTGGGTTTTTTCCAATCACCCTGTGTGGCTGGAGAACTGTTAGAGAAAAACTTTTCCACAATCTAGACTTCTGTGCTTCCTTCGGAGACAGGAATTTTCCCTCTCTGAAGGACACTGGCACCAAGTGGAATCACACAGTCCTCATTCTGAGACAACAGACAAGGTCGTTCTCCTCCTCCACGTCAACCAGCACCATGAAGGTCAGCCTCCTATCTTCAGAGCCTCGGTACAGAATAGGAACCACTATCTCATTCCAAGAGATTAAAAAGAATAATCTGAAGCAATAACATAATAGGGTTCTGATAGAGCCTAAGGAACTTTCCCCACAAAGGGGTAAGAACACAAGGGACCGGCCAATACCACCCGCAAACCCGGAAGCACAGGACGTGCCCTGAACTCCGACTGTCAGCACATGCTGGACGCCCAAAATCAGTCTGGAGTTTTTTCTCCCATGCTAGGTCGAGGGCAGTCTGCTCACCACCAGCCCAGAAAGAAGTACGCCCTTAGCTGCTAGTATGGAATTCTGGGGGCATCTGGCTACCAAGCCACCAGGAGATGACTTCAAACACAACGGTGTTCCTCTCCATCTTATCCTGCCTCCCTCAGCAACAGTTACACCTGCACTTTTCCCACCAGTACTGGCTATGGGGATCAGCCCGCTTAGCAGACCCAGTAGATAGACCTTGCAGAACCACAAGGAGCAGAGTAGAGGCCATGGGCCTGACCCGTGCTGGCACCTCAAAGAAGGGCACCTTCAAAGCATCGGTTTCATTTCTGAAACAAGCGAGTGGGCCTTGATGGATCTGACCCTGAGCAAAGGGTGAGAGGAGCTGTAGCCCACAGTGTGGACTTGGCTGGACCATGTCCTCATCTCTGCAGACCTCCACACAAAGATGCACTCGCCGTCTGGAAGGCCCCAGAGAGCAGCTGGGTCTCAATGCTCTAAAGTACTCAAGAGGTCTTGGGCGCAGTGAAGTGCCCGCAGCTGTGCCTTTTCTTCTTTAAACATCCCCCCCCCCCTTTGTGGTGCATTTTGTGTAATAACAGGTGCGTGCGCACACATACACACACACACACACACACACACACACACACACACACACACGGTCACAGCTCAGCAAGGTCAGCATTCTGTTTGCAGCCTAGCACACAGGCTCCCAAGACTGCCCTGTGCCCAAGGACACCTCAAGCAAACAGTGTGGGGAGATCCTGGTCAGCCCAAAGCAGGCCGGTGTCCCTGGCACAGGTCAGCATCAAGACAGTTCGCCCTGGGCACTCAGGAAGGAGACGCAGCACATCACTGCCAGTGAAACAGCCGCTAGCTCAGAGGCAGCCAGATGGGAAGCTTGTGGAAGACACTCCCCTTAAGACATCGGGGAAAGGTAATCTGAACGAGACACCAACATACCAATGTGTGGAGAGCCGAGACCCCACCGCAAGGACGTGGACACACAGTGCTGGTGAGCATGTGGCATGGGTGTATGACACAGGCAGGAACACAGTGGCTCCTTGGCAAACTGAGCATGTTCGCCAGGTGTCGCTGCAACGATACTTCTAAGGGTTTGCTAAAATTGTACATCTACCCGAAGTCCTGTGTGTGGATTTTACAATGACTTTACTCAAAACTGCCGAGACTTGGACATCCAGGAACTGTGATACAGCAATGAAAACAAACAAGCCCCAAGAAAACTGCCAGGAAGAGGCATGAGGGGCCCACATGGAAAGGCCATATATCACTACCAGATTCCAGGGCACTCTGGAAAAGGTGACACTACAGGGACCTCTAGGGACAGGAAGAAGCCAGCGGGGCCAGGTGGCGGGCATGGGCAGGGAGAGCAGAGAGCAGTGGGGCAGGGCACCCCCTCTGCAAAAAGCAGCATGGGGATCTGAGTCATTTCTGTCGTGACATCTATAAACCCACAGAGGGGACATCGCCCAGATTCTCATGTACACATGGTCTCAGCATGGGCAGGTCATGTAATATGCACCCACCAGGGGTGTGAGAGTAAGGGAGGCTGTATATGGGGAGCACTTAAAGAAGTTGAAACAAAAAGAAAAACTGGGGGCCAGAGCGATAGTACAGCAGGTAGGGTGTTGCCTTGCACGCGGCCAACCCAGGTTCGATCCCTGGCATCCAATATGGTCCCCCAAGCACAGTCAGGAGTAATTCCTGAGTGCAAAGCCAGTAGTAACCCCTGAGCATCACCGGGTGTGACCCAAAAAGAAAAAAACAAAAGCTGATCTAGTGAGACACACAAATAGGAATGGGTGACATTTCAAAAATCTAATAAGAACATTTAATGTGGGGCCAGAGAGATAGTACAGTGGGCAGAGCACTTGCCCTGCACACGGCCAACCCAGGGTTTGATTCCCAGCATCCCATATGATCCCCTGAGCACTGCCAGGAGCAATTTCTGAGTGCAGAACCAGGAGTAACCCCTGACCACTGCTGGGTTTGGCCCAAAAAAAAAAAAAAAAGAAAATGAAGGGGGGGGGGAAAGTAACAATTATATATTCTAAAAACTCAGTGAAATTTCAAATTGTGAAATGTGAAAATAGAAGTTCATATTCTTCTGATGAACGCAAAAGAATGATATGAAAAACCCCACAAACTCCGAGAAGTGGCAGTTTTAGTACATGGTAGAAATGGCTCATAAAGCGGGGAAAAGGACAACATAGTTTAATGAATGTCGGCAACTGGTATCTATTTTAAGAGGAAAATAAAATGTTGAATTCTTATCTTCAAAACAGTATACTTAAATTCCACAAGGATGAAAGTTACTGTTCTTAAATGAACCGTTAAGGAACCAGAGGCTCTGATGTCAGGGAAGGAAATGCCTTTCTAAGTGTAAAAGCCAGAGAAACAGAGGAAACAGAAATTTTGTCATTTTAAAAGGCTTTTAAGGGAATCGTTTTCAGATCATTATTTTAGAAATTTATTTCTGAGGTATTTTCTGAGGCACAATTGTCAAAGGGGTTGTTTTTAAAATATCTCTTCTTGTTCATTATTTGTGTATAGGAAACCCATGGGCTATTGCATATTAACTTTGTAGCCTGCCAGTTTACAATACAAACCTACTGTTTTTGTTTTGTTTTGTTTTGTTTGCTTTTTAGGTCACACCTGGCAATGCACAGGGATTACTCCCGGGGGTGCTCAGGGGACCATATGGGATGCTGGGAATCAAACACGGTCGGCTGCATGCGAGGCAAACCCCCTACCCACTGTGCTCTCACTCCAACCCCTCTAGGAGCTTTTTTGCAGAGTCATTATTAGTCTAAATAAAGTATGTCAGCCACAAATAGTGAGAGCTTGACTGATTCCTTTCCTATCTGAGTATCTTTTCCTTGACTAATTGCTATGGCAAGAACTTCTAGTACCATACTGAACAGAAGTGGTAAGAGTGGGGAAACTTGAGTTTTGGCCATATGATGTTTCAACATCATCTCTTCATCAGCGTACATTTCCCACCACCAGTGTCCCCAGTTTCCCTCCTGCCCTCATCCCCCTCCCTACCCTCACCCCAGCCAGCCTGCCTCTATGAAAGGTATTTTTCTTCTCTTTTTCCGTTTAGGCACTGTGGTCTGCAATACTGTTAGGGAAGGGGTACCATGCATATGTGATCACTTTACCTTCTTTTAGCACCCAGTTCTTTTCCAGAGTGATCATTTCCAACTCTGTCACAGCAGTCCCTTTTCTGTCCTAACTGCACTCCCCACCCCCTTGTAGCAAGCTTCCTACCATTAACCAGTCTCTCTGGCCCTCAATTCTATTATCTTGGGTATTATTCTCAAATTATGTTCTTATAGCCCACAAATGAGTGCAATCATTCTATGTCTGTCCCTCTCCCTGATTCATTTCACTCGGCATGATATTGTCTACATCCGTTCATGCACAAGCAAACTTTCCATCTCACTGTGATTCAATTTTTAAAGATTCTTAATCAAATTTTAAAAATCTTATGACAGATCAAATATTGGGGTGTAGTAGTTTTTAACCTTTGTCCCTGCTTCCTGGCAAAGTGCCCAAAAACCTAGGGATTTAGTCTTTTCTGTGCAAATGCCCGAAAGGGGGTGCTAGAGAGCTTCAGAAGTACCCAGACCCCTTGCCCGGCGCTACCCCCACCCCACCCCCAGATGGCCCCGGAGCTCCTGGAGGGGACCTGTAGGAAGCTGAGTTCACTCAGTGATATCCAATAAAGTGACCCACTGTGTCTCGGGGTGTACCCTGTGCCAAGTCTGGGCCCCTCAGAGGCAGGTCGTGTTCTCCAGCAGCAGCACCCCAACCCCATACTGTACTGTGGCTTCTTTCCTGGATGTTCCTGACTCAGGTGCCTAAGAAGCTCAGCCCCTCCTTCCATTTCTGTGAGCTGCCAGGCGATCTTTGGCACTGCTGACTCGGGTTCAGCTAACAGAAGGGCAGCCATCTTGGACACCCCACTTTCTTTTCTTTTTCCAGAATTTATTTAAACACTGTGGCTTACAAAATTGTTCCTAATACAGTTGTTACGGGCATTCAATGTTCCAGCACCAATGTCACCACCAGCGTGACTTTCCCTCCAATACTGTCTCCAGATTTCCACTCATCTCCTGAGGCCTGCCCCCTTGGTAGGCACAAAATAATTCATCTTGCTTGTTACAACTCAATGGCTAATGGAATTACCAAAACCATGTCAGTTAAAGAAAAGTTGTGAAAATTGTTACATCTCATCACTGGGTCATTAAGCCCTTGGTCTGAGGGTTCACTGAGCTGTTGCTGCTAGTCAGCCTTCAGTGTTACTGTTTCTGATTCTGGGGCTTACAAGGCTTCCAAGTTTCATTGTGTTGTGCTTCTACGGGAAAGTCACTATTGTGGAATTTGGAAGTGTTGCAAAGCCAGGTATGTGATTGCACTGCAGATGTATAGAACTGAGCTGATGAGTTTACCCAGTGGCTACGGCTGCCCGGGCTTCAGGAAGCAGGGGAGGGTGTGGGGAGGTTGCCGCCCCCACTCCGAGCAGACCCGGAATGCCAGTTTGGCGTCTCTGCAGAGATTAGTTGTGAAGCAGTGGAGTTGGCTGTTAGCATGGGAGGTTGTGGGGTGTGAGGGCAGCTGCTGGGGCTTCGGCAGGGCGGGGACTCGGTCTGGGGCCTCCTGAGGGCACCCCAGAGTTTTCAGGTCTAAGACTGGTGCACTCCTGAACTTTCGCAGCTTGGCTTGCATCTCTCCCGAGATCAGTGGTGAAGCGGGGCCTGAACTTTTATGCAACTGCTGTGGGTGTGACTGTTGGGGCTTCCACACTGAAGGGGGTGGGGGGAACCCACCCCCACTCTGAGAAGACCCCAGAGTTTTCAGCCTGGAAACTGGTGAATCAGTGGATGCATCTGTCAAGGCTTCGAGCAGGGCGGGGAAACAGCCCGCGCCAACCCCCCCAAGGGGCACCCCATTTTCATTATGCTAGAAGCACGTTTCCTGTCTTAACCATTCCCAAGGATACTGTGCCGTACACAGGACCAGCACACACTAGGTAACTCAAATCGCAGGCATGGGTTTCTCAGAGACCTGAAGCCAGCAAGCCCAAAACACGGAGACAGGTGGAGCTGAGGTCTATCTGGACGCCTATCCACAGACACTTTCTTCTCCCTGGTACACGATGCACAGAAGGGGAAAGGGCCACCGGCCACACTCCTGTGGGCCCCGCAAGTGCCCATGGTGCAGATGTCTCAGAGACTGCTTCCAAGTGCAGTTCGTGCCCATAACTGAGATCACTAAGTCCTTTAGAGATCTGGTCCTGGCTTCCTGGAGACATCCGGACAGTGTTTCACAGCCACTGGACCGTTTCACTTTCCCACCAAAGCACAGCTGCAGCTCTCCTTACCAACCCTTGTTCTTACTTAGGCAAGGTGCAACACAGTATCTAATATTTGGATTCATTTTCCTAATAACTACTGATGCAGAGTATGTTTTATCTGTAGATCATTTATGTTTCTTTGGAGAAAAGTGTATCCAGTTCTTGGCTCATTTTTAAAACTAGGTTTCTTTTGATGTTGCTTTGTAAAAGCCCATTGTGTTGAATCAGCCTCGGTATATATACAGTTGCTAAGCATTCCCTTCCCCGTTTCCCTGCACTACCTCTACCCTGCTGGTGGTTTCCTTTGCTGCAGTGTTTCTAGGTTTCATCTGACCCCACAGGTCTATGTTTTGCTTTTAGTGACTACAGTTTGGGTAGAATATCCAAGAAAGTATTGCAAAGATCGATGGGAAGCTTGTCACCTATGTATTCTTTAAGAACTTAAAATTTGGGGCCTTATATGTAAACCTTTAAATCAGAGAGAATCAAATTTTTATATGTTGCATATATTAAAGGACCGATTCCATACGATACATGTCAACATCCAGCTTTACAAAAATCATTTGCTAAAAAAAAAATGTAAATTTAACCTTGTGTACTGGCACCTTGTTGTAGAGTATTTTAACTCTGAGTGAGAATGGATTTCTGGGCATTCTGTTCCACTGTCTGTTTGTCTAGCCTTTGCCGGACCACACTGGCTAGGTTGTAGTAGTTTTGGATTATGCTTCAAGGAACTATAAGGTGTCCAGATTTATCTCTTTTCAAAAACTTGTTTTGACTCTTCAAAAATTATTTTGGAGTGGGGGGCCAGAGCAATAGTAAAGTGGGTAAGTCATTTGCCTTGCGGCCAGCACCATTTAGACCCCCATACCCCATATGGTCCCCAAGCCCACCAGGAGTGATCCCTGAGCAAAGAGTCAGAATTTAGCCCTGAGCACCACTGGGTGTGGTTCCCCCAAAAAAACAACAAAAAATGATTTTGGAGTATTCTGGGTTGTTTAGATCAGTTCTGTTCACCTATTCTGACCAAGGTCCTCTCCAGTCTTGCTTCCTTCCTTGTGGCCCCCCGGTCTGATTCTGTGGCTTATTGTGATTTTCACCTGTGCCCCCTTAGGGTGGTCCCATCCCAGAGGCCCATGGGGAGAGCATATAGCCCCCAACTGGGACGCTGTTTTAGAATATGAATTTTAAGATGAGATTCTTTTATTCCTGCAAAAAATGGCATTGGCAAGGTTTTTATGAAGTCTGTAGGTCACTGTGGATTAGTGATCTACATTTTAACAATGCCCTCCACATTAAGGCCCTCCCGCTGATCGTCGATTTGCTCGAGCGGGCCCAGTAACGTCTCCATTGGAGACTTTGTTGTTACTGTGTCTGGCATATCGAATACTCTCGGTAGCTTGCCGGGCTCTCCGAGAGGGGCGGAGGAATCGAACTCGGGTCGGCCATGTTGGCCGCTTGTAAGGCGAACGCCCTACCGCTGTGCTATCGCTCACAGTGGTAGGGCGTTTGCCTTGCACGCCCTCCACATTATGGACGCAAACGTCTTTCCATTATCTGTGTCTTTTTAAATTTCTTTTGGCAAGGTTTTCTAGTTTTGACGTTATTTTTTTATGATGCTACTGTTAATAGGAATTATAATTCACTTTGGAGGGAATTTCCATTGTATCTAAGCATATACTGTTTTCAAGGGTGCAAAAGCACAGTACAAGACAGAACAGGGCTTGTTACGGTCCAATCTGCAGATTGTCAAGGCACCCTGGGGGAGCAGAGAGACTGCCTCTCACCGCAAACCAGAGCCCGGCTCGTCACTGGAGAAACCAGCACTTTTAGAACCCCCAGCTCTGCAGAACTGAGATGTGGACAGTCAAACCCACCTTAGCCTCATTGTTGCTGTGGTGAGAGAAGGATGACACACTGTTTCTGAGTCTTCTTCTTGACCTGTGATTGTCATACATTTCTCCCTGAGGGCAGACACAGGACCAAACAAGAGACTGGAGGTGAGAGCACTTAGCACCATACAAATGCACACCTACCACTCAGTGGATGCCCAGTAAGAGTATCAGTAAACACTCTGAGTGCATATACTCTAGGTTTCACAATTAAGACTCCCTACCGGAGTAAAATCACAGCAAATCCTATGACACAAATTCCAGGTGAATTAAGTTACCAAGCAATTAGAAGAGACAGGGTCAGAGGGATAGAACAGGGCTTAAGGCGCTTGCCTTGCATGGCGTTCACCCTGGGTTAATCATCTCCCGCACTGCGTATCCTGGTCACTCCTAAGCACAGAGGGGAAAAGAAAAAAGAAAAAGAAAGAAAGCCCCGAGCACTGCCAAATAGGGCTCCAAAACAAAAACAAATCAGCTGAGACATCCAAGAAGCTTTCGTCAACACTCAACCCAGCCCAACCCTTGTCTCTGCCCTCAGCCTCCCGAAGCCAGCCACACTCTTCCATCTGCACTGCCCAGCGCTACCTGCACACAGCTGCAAAGCTGGGGGCAGAAACCCTCAGCTCCCACCCTCACCTCATCACTCTCCGGCCCTGTCAGTCTCCACCTCCTGCTTTCAGCCTGTGCATTGGCAGCATCTCTGTAGACAGACAGGACTGACTTCTCTACCTTTGGTCATGAATGTGAGGCATTCTGGAACCGAATCTGTCTGTGGGAACTCCTGATAGGCCCTGCCCACACCCCTGCCCTCTCTCTTCCCCTCTTCCCTGGTCCCACTTCACTGACCCCAGCATAAAAGAGGCTCACCTGGCCTCTGGTTCCCCAGAGCTGGGCCACGTGCTGCTTCCCCTGCCAGGAGGCTCCCCATGGCCCTCGCCCTCAGAAGTGCCCTCTCTCCTGACCCTGCAGGCAGCACCATCTCCAAAGCCGTGGGCAGTGAACCTGACTGCTGCTCCACCTAGAATTCGGGTCTGTCACTGGTGTCCGCATCCCACAGGAGCGTCCCACCTGTCTCCTCTTTCCTGGGGAGGATCAGGAAGCCCTGATGCCACTCAGGTGTTATGGGAACAGGGCTGGCAAGTCCAGGGCCCTGCTGGAGTCAGGGAACCAGGCCATCCTGTGTCTCCCAAGCCCACTCCAGAGCGGACCCTCTCCTCATGACCCTGCTTATCCCCACTGCTCCCCCTCCAGCGATGGACATGCAAAGGAGGTGTGTGGACAGCACCTCCCCACCCTCCCCAACCAAGGTTACAGCATTTTCCACCTTCTCATTCACCAGGAAACTCTTCCCCATCCATAATAAGACTTCTCTCAGTAGGCTTGTTTTCACAAATCCTAAGCAGAAAAAAAGTTAAAAGTGAGCTATGATCTAGCTTACTTTGAAATTCCAGCCCACACACAATTTTACCAATATTTAGGGCATTGACTGCAGAAGTCCTAGCATTTTTAATGTTAAAATATAATAGTACTTAGAAAATGAAACATGCAGGGCTGGAGTGATAGCACAGCGGGTAGGACGTTCGATTCCTAGCATCCCATATGGTGCCCCAATCACCATCAGGTGTAATTCCTGAGTGTATGAGCCAGGAGTAACTCCTGTGCATCACCGGGTATGACCCAAAAAGCAAAAAAGAAAAAAAAAACAGAAAATGAAACATGGCCTCAGCATTTAATGATAACCTAGCCAGAAAAAGAAAGAGTGTGGCAGACAATGAACACGGAGAAGCCTGGGGTCCAAGGCTGGGTTCCTGTGTGAGTGTGGCGGCACATAGGGTCCGTACACTTTCCTCAGAGCCTCCTATGTCCCCATTCCAGGGAGTGAGGGCACAGAAAACCCCATCAGATCTGACCGGGCAGGTGCTGAATGCCTGCTGCAAGATCCTGGGAGCCGCCGGCGACGGGTTTTCATCAAGAAGCCTCTACAATGACTTGCGCGTGGGCCAGCAAGACTGCACTTCCATCCACACCGCCTGGGCAAGCTCATCCACAAGCCACAGGCACCGTGACAGGTGGCAGGAAACAGAAGGGCACTCACTTCCAGAAGGAGAGGGCAAAGGCCGAGCCGCCAGCCCATATGCTGTGCCACTTGAGTTTCTGCAGCTCTGTGCTATGACCAGGACAAGCACCCAGCTTTGACCTGAGACTATGCACCAGTGTCAGTGGCAGGTGAAGCTACAGTGGGCAGAGTAGGGCAGCGATGCCACCTCCTCAGGCTCACTACGTGATCTAAGTAACAGGCATGAGCACTTGGTGAAGCCAGCCTTGTGTCCCTCCCAGCTCAGACCCTTCCTGAGGGCCCTGATAGCACAGGAGAGCCACAGCCACCAAAGAACTCCAGTCACCATCCAGACGTGGAACCAATTAACACCTGCCACTGCCTTTGGATGGCAACATAGTACAGGCCATGCACATGCGCCTAGAACATTACAGAGCTCCCTTCGCTGCAACCTTGAAGAAAAGCCTCAGCAGGAACTATGGACACCCTGATCCCACTGGGTTACCAGGTCCCCTCATGGTCCTGTGCCCACCTGTCCCAAGTGCTACTTGGAACCGCCTTTCAGAGTCCCTCTGCTCTGCCATCACCATCAAGGCTTGTGGAACAGAGGTCAGCTCAATGTGCGATCAATGACCAGACACAGGAGCAGAGAGTTTCTTGTTTTAGCCCCAAGCTGAACCCCAATGCATCATCTTACCCTGAACCAAGACCAAGATGTGGAAAGGAGCCAGCGCGTTCACTGGCAGACCTAACAGAGACTGTGAGCAGGGCCGAGCATGTCAGAGGGCCAGAGGCTGTCCCTGAGCAAGGCCTGGGAAAGGAGGTTCGGCCCACCCAGGACCCACAACCACCATGCAGGAAGGGTGCCTGTCCCGGTTCCCACACTGGAAGCAGAATCCAATGCAGAGGGAAGCGCTGAGTCATAGCTCTTCACGAGTCAGGGTGACGAGCTTCCGTCCCAACAACCACTGAAGAGAGTGAACCTGAACTAAGGGCTTAAATCAATGAGTAAACCATAACCAAAAGTTACTGGTAGTGATAGGAATAATTAAGCAAATACTTCTCTCACTGGGGGGTCAGTACTGCCCCCTCCCATCTTCCCCTGGGACGTGAGGGTGTACACTACCCAGGACAGGCCAGGAAACCAGCAGGGGAGAGCTTGGAGTGCGTCTGTCTTCACCGGGCAACTGCGTGGCCATTCTAAGTCCCCTCCTGCTTTGTGACTGGCTCCTCTGGCAATGGAGGCACCAATCAGGCCACAAGCTCAAACTAGCAGTGCCCAGGCACTGCAGACAATAACCGGGGTCACCTTACCTGCACCTCAGTTTCTCTGTGGAAAAGCCAACCTGAAGTTTGACAAGGTGCAGTGGTTTAAAGGAGAAACCAGATCTACGCACAGGCTGCATTTCCATGGAACGGCAGTTCTTCTGACTGGTTTATTAGTGCATCCAACACTGCCAACTGCCCCTTGGCTTGTGAACATGTGAAAAGCCGCTCAGGGTTATCCGTGGGGAAAACAAAGCAAAACCAAGCATGACACCACTTTCCTCGCTGACCTAAAAGTGTACTTCATGTCACACCAGGCTGGAGTGCAAAGAAGCCTCACAGTGGGGGCAAGTGGGACTCCAGGACCTCCCATCAACATCACAAGAGGGAAACGACACTGTGAAGTATAAGAGATACAAGAAATCACACCTAAAATCATCAACAGGGATAGTTTTTTCCAACTTAGAAAACTAAAAAATTTCTACTTCACTCCTTTCTACCCAAACACCAGTAACAGCTCCAGAAAGCCCTCCTGTACCCCCACACTCCTTCCTGACACTACACAACAGACCCTCTGCACCCCAATCCCGTCCTAAGTCCACACAGCACAGCACCCTGGCACCCCACTCTCTCCCTCGCCCCAGAGGACAATAAACTTGGGTCCAGACTCTGGCTTCCTCTCCCCTCTTCCTCTCTTCCCAGCAGATTTTAAAACTTTTTAAAAAAATTTGTGGGGATGAGCCTGCAGAATAGGCCTCAATCTTTTCAACTTTTAACGTAACAACATGCCATAACTTTCTGGAGGGTTGTTTTAAAATCATTAATTTAAAGCTAGCTACACCCCCGTGCTATATGACTGAGAGAGATGAGCATGGACCATACTGCAGCGCACGCGCAGGCCTAACTCTGGGTCTCTCGGCCTGACACGGCTGAGGGCTGGAGGGGACAGAACAAGCGTTCTTCAGAAAAGACTCAATTACATACACTTTCGTATTTTAATAGTACACAGCTGAAAGTGAACGTTTTTTCCCTGCCACAGTGCTGACATGGGAAGCACTCAACGCAAAGACGAGTGAACACCTGAAGGCAGAAAAAGTGATTATGGTGGGAAAGCTAATGTTAGAGTTTGAATATACATTTTATGTGACCCATAAAGTTCTCAAGAGTGACTCCATTAAAACGAAACAAAACTTCCCACTGGAAGGAAATAAAATATTAACAATTAATATTCAGAAATCTGATAACACTGCAGTTTTGTTCATGAACATTGCACCAATTACAACTTACAATGCTCTCATCGTTTAATTAAGATTAAGGTGAATGATTCACTTTATAAACCTGTCATCTTTTAATAAAAATAGATGTGTATTCATAAAAAAAAAACCAATAGCCTGAAGCAACTGAGACTTATTTTCTGCTATTAATAATACTGCAGTGGCTCGCGCTTCAAGTCTGTGTTCCCCCTTGAACACTATCTTATCTCGCTTGCTTATCTCGATGTTTCTTGGCTTGCTTATTCCCACTCCAAAAAAGTGTATGTTCTCCCTCGAGCATGCATTTCTTCCTCTCCCCTCACAAATTTTTAAATAAGCTTCAATAAAAGCTGTGTGAGTCACCAAAAGAAAAATTAATAAAAAATAAAAACACTGTAGTTAGCAGCTAAATCTTTTAGACTTATGAAGTATTTTGAATGTCCCACATACAAACTTGTTAGAACCAAACACAACCTTACTATTTTTAAAATATACAGGTTACAGCTGTGTGACCTGATTTTTCAAGTAAGTTGCACACACCAGATGTAAGTGTAAATCAGTTCCCTGTATGCCTGACACTGAACCCGAGGACCAACCAAAGAGACAGATTTCCTTTGGTTAAAAGGTTGAAAATGAACAGAACTGACACCTTCCTAAGGAGACCGACTTCTGCAGATCCATTAAGTTTTGCTCACCATCAAAGAGTGTTTCCTCCTCTTGTTTGTCAGTTTATTTGTTTCCTTGGGACCCACGCCCAGCAGAGCTCAGGAGCTACTCATAGCCTGGTGATGGAGGTTGCTACTAGCAGTGCCCAGGGGAACCAAAAGGTGCCAGGGATAGAGCCTCTGGGGGTAGCATGGAGCCTCTGGCAAGCGAAGCATGCCCACCCCACAGAGCCATCTCCCCAGCCCCTTTTTGTTTTGGCTATCTTGGGTCATACCTGGCAGTGCTCAGGGCTTACTCCTGGCTCTGCACTCAGGAGATACTTCTTGCTGGCTCAGGGGACCACATGGGTGCTAGGGATCAAAGGTGGGACTAGACCCAGGTCTGCTGCCTGCAAGGCAAGTGCCCCACCCACTGTACTCTCCACTGCTCCAGCACCCATGGTGACTTATGAATTTTTTCATTTAATTCTAAAAGCAGCTGACTCTGGGATAAAGACCAAGTCTCCTGTAAGAATTAACTAAATTTAGAGTGTGACTAACCTGTCACAATTCCAAGGGTCTCTTCTATAGCAAGCCTTCTGCAGCAATAATAAACCAGTGTTTCTCAAAGTGGGTGATATGCGCCCTGCAGGATGCTGGAACAACTGAATGATGGGGAGTGGGTAGCAATGCTGGCTACCACCGAGTGGGGTGAGGGGGGAGGGTGTGCTTGTGCTTGTTCCCTTAAAGAAGGGGGTACTGAGGGGCAGGAGAGATAGTACAGCAAGCAGGGCACTTGCGGTGCACATGGCCAACCCAGGTTCAATCCCTGGCACCACATAAGTTCCCCTGAGTCCTGCCAAGAGTGATCCCTGAGCATGGAGTCAGGAGGAAGTTTTGAACACCACTGGGTGTAGCCCAATAAACAAACAAAAAAAAGCAGGGAGGTAAACACTGAGTGACATTTTTTCTGAAAAGAAGGTGGGAGGCCAAGTAAGTTTGGGAATTTCTGCTTTCTACTAGGGCTAGCCTTACTAAAGCAACATAAAATCCAAATCAATTTCATTCCTATAAAAATTCTAATGACCCAGAGTATGGGCATTAAATTTCAGATACACCAAAGATATAACCTATGAAAGGGCTAACCGATAGTTTCATTTAAAAAAGTTTTTTTTAATCTGCTTTATAAACACTGCTAGGAGAATCAGAAGCTAGGACTAGGAGAAAGTACTTGGAAAAGGCCATCTGATAAAGAATTCTTATCCAAAACTAAAAACTCTGGGGACTCCAAAATAAGTTAAACAAAATCAATTAAGTTTAAAAATGGGGCAAAGATCTAGACACCTTATTAAAGAAGATACAAGATGGTACATAAGTATAGGAAGATGCTCCTTGTATGCTACAGGGAAACAGACCTCAGACTCCACCATGACCCAGAACAGGGACCCCACCAGGTGCTGGCAGGGCTGAAGAGCAGCAACCCCTGGGAGCCGAGTTGGGTGGCTTCTTACAAAATGACAGACCCAATGGCTGAGTTATGCAAGCAACCAGGTGCCGGTCAGAGTGTCAAGGAGGATGTGCTTCACAAGGCCAGGGGGTGCCTTTTCAGACTGACAAAAGTTGAAATTCAAGGAGGCTGATAAGGCCAAGAGGAGAAAGCGAGCACTGGATTTCACCGATGCGTGCAATTTAAGGAAATAAAACGGAGAGACAGAGGAAGAAAGTAAAACTAAGCCCACGGACACACAAAACTACTGACCTGAAGGGGAATTGGGTGCTGGATGGAAGAAAAGCTCTATGCGTTCTGGACTGGGTGATTGGGGGCGGGGGGACAGGTGCTAATTTTTGTTCTTTAAAAAACAGTTTTCAAAACACTAAACACATTCTCATTATAAGATTCGATTATTATTTTCCCAAAGGAATGAAAAGCTGATGGCCACAGAGAAACAGGCCAAGGAGAAAGCTGAAGGGTGGGGCACGGAACAAGGGACACCGGCCTGAGCTTCCCCAGGGCACTGCGGGGGGCGGGGGGCTCCTAAAATCTAGTATTTGGGCCAGACCTGATGGGGGGGGGGGTCACTCCTGGCACTCCCTGGGAGACCCTGTGGTGCCAGGGCTCCGCATTTGAGCCATCTTCTTTCCCACACACCCCCCAATTAAAAAGGAAGACTGCCTCCACAAGAACGTTAGCTGCCACACGCAGAGGACGGACAGTGGGCAGTGACAGAGGACGGACACTGCCCGGGTCAGAGGTCACACCACGTGACGTCAGCAGCGGAGGTGAACCAGACGGGGGGTGGGGGATGCCCAAGTCAGGGCCCAGGCGTGCGAGGACCCCGGCCACGCCGCAGTTCCAGCCGGAAGTGGCAGGAGGGGGCGGCTCTGGGGCACCAGGGTCCAGTGCAGCCGCGTCGCCGGCCAGGAGGCGGCTGAGTGCCCGGTCCCTGGGGTGCGCGTCCCCCACTCTCCGGCGCGGGCTGGGGTGGGCTCTCGGGTGCACACTCTGCGCCCCTCCGAGCGGCGCCAGAAGCCCGCACCCCGCGGAAAGGGCCGCGCCGGCCGTCCGCCCGGTGGGCCGAGGCCTGGACGCGTCCACTCGCTCGGCCCCGGCCTCGGCCGCGGCCCCGCGCCTGCGCCGCCCACCTGCGCCCCCCTCACCTGCGCAGCGGCCGCGGCGGCGGCGGGCGGCGACCCCCCTCGCGGGCCGTCCTCCTCCTCGGGCGCCTCGTCCAGGAGCACCCGGCTCCGGTGCAGCTTCCACATGCTGCGTGGCCGCGCGACCCGCAGCCCGGCCCCGCCGCCCCGCTCCGACTGCGGCTCCGCAGCCCCGACGCGGCGGCGGGGCGGGGCCCGACGGACCGCTCGCCCCGCCCCTCCAGGCCACGCCCCCAGGTTCCGCCAACCACCGGCGGGGACTCCCGCGCTAGGCCCCGCCCCCGACCGCAGGCCCTGCCTCCTCCGCGCCAGGCCCCGCCCCCCGGGCCCCGCAGGCCCCGCCCCGTCGCCCCCGACCTCCGACTCCAGCTGCTAGGCCCCGCCCCCATATGCCCCGCCCCCCACAGGTCCCGCCCCTCCATGCCCTGCCTCGCCCCTCACTCCCCAGGACCCTCGGTCGCCCCCCACGGGAGGGGCAGTCCCGGAGGACCCCTGCGCCGGGCTCCCAGGACGAGGGTCCCAGATCGGTCCTAAATCCTCCTTCCGGAACCTGCGCCGCCCCACCCTCACCCCTGACCCTCCACGCCGGCCCCTGCGACCCCACACACCTCTGCGGGGCGTGGCCACGTCCGGCCGGGGTGGGGGGCCGCGCAGGCGCAGTACGCATGCGCAGGGACTGGGCCGGACTGGGGGGCCACCGCGAAGCTCAGGGTCCGGCTTTCTCGCGGAGGCCGGCACCCTGCCCTGCCGTGCCGTACTCGGCGGTGGGGTCCGGGCGGGAGAGCCTGGCCGGGGCGGGGGCCGGGATCCCGCTCTTGCCCGCGATTGCCGGGGTCAGGGCCGGGGTCGGGTCCGGCTCTTGCCCGCGGTTGCCGGGGTGGAGCCCGGGACCCCTGGCGGAGCCCCAGCCTGGCCTGCGCGCGCCCGTCTGTCACGTCTGTGCCCGCACGTCCCCTGCCCAGCCCCGTGGCTCTTCGGCATTCTTTCAGCCAAATGTGCATGCAGGCATGGCTAGTGTAACTAAAACACATCTTGGGAAATGACCTTTCGTACCGAGAACCTGGAACCTAGGCTCCGTTCAAGTGTCCCGAAGCATTCCTTCAGGACAAGAACGGGAGAAGCGGGCAGGGACAATACCTAGGGCTTCAGCGTTTGCGTCAAACTCGTGCATCAAAGGGCCCTGCGTTTCCTGTGGTCAGGCCGGCGGGCAAGTGGTGTCAGGCTGCTCCGGTTCTGGGCAGTGAGGAGTGGCTGTCCAGGACACACCACACAGACACACATTTTACACGTACGCATGGACACGCACATGCCCCCTACACACACACCTTTGAGGGGAGTAAAATGTGTGCAAATGCCTTTTAAACCAGGTCAAAGCTTGGCCTGTGGACTGGGAATGCAAGGAAAGCTGCAGACTGAGGAGGTTGGGGGGCCCTGTGCTGACAAAACCAACACAAGCGCATACTTTGGTAAAGTCAGAAACCGTGAAACTGGTTACAAAACAAAGGCCGGACCCACGCTCAGCTACTGGACGGCCCAGCCCCCAAACCTGCAGACTCAGGCCCTTCAACCCCGGAGGTACTGCATTCACGGGAGAGGCCTTTTTCCTCACCGCCTCCCCCACCCCCACCCCACACACACCCATCCTCCCGCGCTTTCAGATCTTCCTTCCAAGTTAAACTGTAGCTCTCTGCAGGTCCAGGACCATCTGGGCAACACAGCTTACTAAGTCAGAAATTAAATTCTGGAGCACTGTAAACTCTGCCCTGCTCGCCTTACTCAGAGGGGATGGAATGGAGTGACGGCCGACGCTCAGGGCCTGACACTGGGAGAAAGGGGAGGCAGGCACACCCTTCTTGGGGGCTTGGGGCTTTGGAGGGAAGTGTTGACTGGGTTTTTGTGTACTACAGTACTAAGAATCGAAGCTCACAGACGCAAGGCATATGCTCTACCACTGAGCCTATCTCCATTCCTGCTGTCTGAATTTTAAAGATAACTAGTACTCTGGGACCCAGAGAGAGAGTGGAGGGGTTAAGGCACATCCTTTGCGTCTGACGGACCTGACTTGATCCCCTGCACCACAAAGTCCCCTTAGTACTACCTGAATGACCCCTGAACACAGAACCAGAACAGCCCCTGAGTCCCCACTGGTTGTGGCCCCAAATCAAACTTCCCAACCCCTCCTCAAATAAACAAATTTATTAACTATAAAATACAAGCGATTTACCATCACAACAGATAGGTAAATTATAGCAAATTTAAATAAATGGCATTTCTTTAGTTTTCAATTTTTGTGTTAGAAAAAAAACCCTCAATCTCAAAGGTTACATCCAAATATCTATGTAAGATGGTTAATTTAGGGATGGAGAGCTACAGTACGGCAAGTAAAGCACCAGTCTTGCTTGCACAGACCCAGGTTCAATCGCCAGCTCTGCATGTGGTCTCTTGAGCCCCACGAGGAGTGATCCCTGAACACAGAGTAAGGAGTAAGCCCTGAGCACAAGAGGGCACAGTCCCCAAACAAACAAAAAAATCCTTAAATAAAATATGGTGAATGTATAAAATCTCATATGCCTACAATGAAATGATAGTATTTAACCACACCACCTGTCTTACTAATAATTACTTACATATTTATATTAAATTTGATTGCCATTGTGGGCGGTCATGTTCCTTTAGCTCTCTGACCTACTGCCTGTGACTTCGGACATCAGCACCTGGATGGTTGGACTCTGAGACAGGGAAGGCGCCTCAGAGGCTGGGCTGCTGCTGCCTCGGGCTCCTTTTCTGCAGATCGTGAGATTGTGGTGGCTGGCTGGGCCCTCACCTGGACCGATCAGACTGGGACCAGCTCTAGGATCCCCATGCTGGGTTCCCCACCCAGAGCTTGCCCAACCACAGACCCATCCACCAGCTCCTCCCAGGAAGGTTGGAGAGCCCCCATCCCTAATGGAACATTCAGTCACTAGGCCCCAAGTCACTGCCTTTGGAGGAAGTTCTGGGATTAAATAATAAAATCCTAAGAACAATGTGTACTCTCCCCCACAGCATGCTGCTCTGGTCACTCATTCGAATCATTCCCCAGTGTCTTAGTTGAAAGGCTGATTTTTATTCCCTTTTTAGAATCATCACCATGAATAAAGGTGACTGTCACTTCAGTTACATTACACTTTTTTTTTTTCTTTTTTGGGTCACACCCAGCGATGCTCAGGGGTTATTCCTGGCTTTGCACTCAGGAATTACTCCTGGTGGTGTTCCGGGGACCATATAGGATGCTGGGGATCGAATCCGGGTCAGCCGCGTGCAAGGCAAACACCCTACCCGCTATGCTATCGCTCCAGCCCATACATTACACTTTTGAATGTAGAAGCGAAAACTCGTAGAGGCTGGAGCAATAGTACAGTGAGCAGGGCCTTTGCCTTGCGCACCCCTGACCGGGGTTCTCTCTTAGCTCACCAAATGACCTGAGCATAGAGCCAGCAGTAAGCCCTGAGTACTGTCGGGTGTGCCCCACCCCCAACAAAAAAACAGAAATGAAAAAAAGATACTAAAATTTGTAGACATACATTGTTAAAAGAATTTGATCACAGACAGAACAGCAGAAGTCAAACCCAGATGAGGGCCGACAGATGGGGAACATGGCCACACCAACTGCTAGCTCGTGTCTCAGTTTCTTCATCCTTCCAGCTGAGTGTGGACCTTAGCATGATCCGGACAAGTGACAAAACTCTATCAACACAAAGGTCACAGGGTTTGAGACCGCCCCCTCTGGTCACTCATTCCTGGGTTCTGAAAAGTGGGGAGCGGCCAGTAACGTGACTGGGTGGGGGCCAGCCTCCTCCCTTGTCCTCTTCCCGGGACCCTGTAGACCCTGTTGAAAGTTGCAGCTTCTTCCTGAGTCCTGAAGAGCCCAGAATTGTTCACATGGGGGTGCCTGGTGGCTGCGGGGATGGCAGGTGAGTGGCTGGATGGCCAGTTCAAGCTGTTCTCAGTGTTCCAGAAACAAACCAGCAGGAGAGCTGGGGGAGGGTCTTCTAAGAGGAGACGGGAAGAAGAGGCAGAAGAGGGTCTGGGGGCAACTACCTCTCTTTAGGGGACCCTCGGAAAGGCAAAGTCAGGAGATTCAGGGAGGACCTGCCTTGGGCAGATGGGGTGGGGGTGAGGATGAGGGGACAGAGCCTGCCTCTCCCTCCTATCTTTATATATTGGTTCTGGGTGTGTCCTGAGCCTTTGAGGTGAGGCCTTGAAGCTGGCAGGTAGAGGGCGGGGTGGGGATAGAATTTAAAGAAGTTGCTCTGTTATTAGCCCTAAGGTCAAAAAATGCATTCTGACCTGACCCACTTTGTGGCCGAAGTCTGATAAGACTAAAGGGTGCCAGCACCAGGCCAGAGAGGGCTGGGCCCCACCTCCCCTTGCCCCAAGCCCAGTCTGGAGAGAAACTCTAGCAGGAACAGAGGCTTGTGAGAGACAGCAAAGGCTTCAAGATCTTATCTTTGACAACACCATAGCAGTGGGTTCTCATCTAGGAAGAAAGCCCCATGTGGGGGCAGTTTGGGAGAAAACCTATAAAAGCAACTTTGTAAAGGAAAGTAGGGGGGCTGCCCATTCTGGAGTAATAGCCGGTCATCTGAGATGTGGACTCTGGACTCTTCCCACTTTGGAGAAGCCCACATTCCCTCTAGAACATTTTTCTCTCTTTCCTTCCTTATCATCTCTAAATTAAACTGTTTCTATTTCACTAAGTTTTCTCCTGCAGCTGGCACAATTAAAACAATGCACCAAAGGCTGGAGCAATAGCAGGTAGGTAGGGCGCGCACACAGCTGACCTGGCTTCGATCCCCAGCATGCCATAGGGTCCCCTGAGCCCTGCCAGGAAGTGGTTCCTGAGCACAGAGCCAGGAGTAAGGTCTGAGCGCCACCAGGTGTGGCCCCAAAATCAAAAAATAAAATAATGAATTAATTACAATAATGCACAGAACAATCATGATAAAGTTCACATAGACAGGAGTATGTATATAGGCTGTCTGTGCTGCAGGCAACTTGCCCCACAGACCGACGGGCAAACTCCACACCAGTTTCTGGAACTGGGACAAGGCACTTGACTTCTAAGTTACTTAAAACAAGTGTGTTTCACAGATTACTAAATACAGGTTCATTAGTGTAAAAGACCTTGAAAGAGAGGAATTTCCAAAATAACGTAGAACATTCAGGAACCACTCCCTCCTCCCTACAGGGATGTTAGGCCTTGCACAGCGACACCTTCCCATAGGCCTCCCACAATGTGCACCCCACCCCCAAACCCAGGGACCCATACTGCCTCGTGGCAGGGAGACTCAGAAAGTTGAGAGCAAAAACTGCCCAGTCCTGAGATCTGGCTGCTCACAGCTTTCATGGAGAAGTGGGCAGTGGAGGCCAAGCCCACGCCTGGACTGAAGCAAGGAGAGCCACTCTGCTCCCCAGGCCTCAACCTGGACAGATGCCAAGGCCTTGAGATTCAATGCACATCCTGCCAGAAGGTTCCACTGTGCCAGGTCGTGCCTGAGTCCTTCCTTCCTCTGACCTGGATGTATGGGTCTGCAAGGGAAGCGGTGTGCTCCAGCTGCAGGAAGTGGTGGCCACTTCACGCAGGGGGAAGAGAGAATAGAGAATTCTTCTGGAGCACGGAAAGAAAGGAAAAAAATCTGTGCTTGGAAAGACCACGGCTGCACAGAGCAGAGAGGAACCCCTGCAGTCCCACAAGGAATAGAGGGACCTCCCCGCTGCCCCCGCCCCCGCCAGCTCCTGCTTCCTGAGAGAAGCCTGTTGCAGAAATGCACAGTACCCAGGGACTGTTTGAGGCTGGGACAGAGTGAAACAATGAGGAGGCGGCCTGGAAGCCCTCTGTGAGAAAAGACGGCTATGGGACAGGAGCGGAGGGCCCCAGTGCACAAAGGCAGGTCTGCGTCCCTAGTTCAAGGCCGCATTCCTCCACCCGAGCCTTGTCTCCACTCTCCAGTGCGAGTGGTGGAGCTGTCTTGGTGCTGGGCCATGGCCCCCTCGAGTCTTGGGCCCAGGAGTAGCCCCACGACAAGCTGCTGGTGTTACACACCTGTGGGTACCACAGGGCTTCAGCCCTCAGAGCTGAGTCCTGGCTGCAGGGAGCAGCTCGTGCTGTTCAGACCCCCTGGACAGAGCCTGGGGTAGGGCCCAGTTCAGGCCTGAGTGACCCGTAGAGTGAATCAGCAAAATCCGTCCAGGAGCGACAGAGACACAGAAAGAGGGTTCGTGAATCTGCTTCCTCTCACCACACATGTATGGCCGGCTAGCTGGAATGGCCCAGGCTGGTGTTTTTGAGTGACAGGAATAGCAGAGGGACACCCAGCTCACTGCTGAGCTCTTCACTCACAGGGTCAGGGCCACGCCAGCCACCAGAAGGGCTCTGCCTGGGAAACTGGTGGCCTCATACTATGTGGCCTGGACTCTGGCCCACCATGCCACGCCCCCAAATGGTGGAGGGATCCTAACTCAGCAGCAAGAGCAAACAGAGAACAGGGAGTACAGACCTAATCTGAACCAGGCCAGTGGGCCTGAGCAGTCTTACCTGTGAGAGAAAGAAAAGCATGATTGACAGGCTGGAGCAATAATAGCACAGCGGGTAGGGCATTTGCCTTGCACACGGCCGACCCGGGTTTGATTCCCAGCATCCCATATGATCCCACAAGCACCGTCAGGAGTGCCAGAGTAACCCCTGTGTAATGCCGGGTATGACCCAAAAGGAGCAAAATAAATAAATAAACAAACAAACAAAGCAGAAAAAAAGAAAAGAAAAGCATGATTGAAATTAAAAATATGCACCAGGGGTGTTGAGATGGCTCAGGTTGTGGTTGTGGAACTGTGCCAGTGTCCTAGAGGCCCGTGTTGAACCCCAGCACCCCTGGGTGCCACCTCCACTCAGGCAGGCACAGAAGCTGCTGATCTGAGTGGTTGCACGCAACACGGACCTGTGCGTACGTGAGAGAAGCCTTGGGGCATGTTGTGCCCTGGACCCTCTGCTGTTCTCCTTGGGAACTTTTCTTGAAAAACAGACTGAGCCGGGTCATAGTCCTTCCTGTTTTGCTATGGGCAGCAGCAATTCAGTCACTGTCTAAGAGCGGGAGCTGAAACTTGTTGTTATGGGGCCCAAGGGACATGCCCTGTGGTGCCCTGGAGCAGGCAGGAGGAGGGCCTCACCTCTTCCCTCATGCCCCCATGCAGTGCTGCAGGCAGAAAAAGTCACCTGTGCCCACATGCCACAGAACGCATGGCTTGGGCCTGCATAAGGGGTCCCCACTCCAAGGGAGATGGGACTCTGGACTCCCCATTCCCAGGGACATGAGGCTGTATTTCCTAGGAGACAGAGCTCTGTGTTCGCATGGGCCCAACCTGACACCTTCTCTGTGGTTCTCAGCTCACGTAAACCCTGTGCTGGAAGCACTTGAGAACCTGCCCCAGGAGACCAAGTACCCAGATGTGGCCCCCAGGAGCAGCTGACTCAGAAGGTGCATCCCCACGAGGAGAAGGTGGAGATCTAGCCTAAAAATCCCCAGAATGGTGGGTGGCAGGAATTGTCTTCCTTAGGGACTGAGAGAATGTGGAGAAAACAAAGAGGAGTCATCTAAGGAATGTGTCACCTGCAGAGCAGAGGGAAGAAAAAGGTAATGATCTGGGCTGGGGCAAGTGACAGTTGTGGGAGGGCTGCCTGGGCTCTTGCCTGACGCGATAGACTTGGACAGATGATGTTGCTAATCCTTGCACATGTTGAGATGTTGTAAATTGTGCACAAAGCCTGGGAAGGCTGGTGACTGGAGTTGGAGCTGTACCAGGGCTCTCCGAAATCAGAGGTCGCTGGCTAATATGTGGTCCCCACACTGTGATATTTATTAAGCTAATGATGTCCGTATAATAAAGTGATGATAATCTAGGGGGGAAAAAAAGAAAAGAAAACTTGTCCCAAGGTTTTGGATGGAGCCTGATTTCTCTTCCTACCTGGCTTGCCCCCACCCAGAGCAGCCAATGCCCAAACCAGTACCCCAAGTTCCTGATGTAAACCTCTGTGCCCACTGCCCACGTGGGGTCACAATCCCTGACATTGGCAGCAGAGGGAGAGATGTCAAGGCTGGAAAACCCAAGGATAGGGGGAAAAAAAAACTAAGCCAACTCGCCAACCCCCCTGAACCCTTTCAGCCTCACCTAGAAAAGCACCTAGAAACCAAACCGTCCAAAGAACCAGCAGCAGCCCCCTCAGAATCGAGAGTACTTGGCAAAGGCATGGCGTGCGGGGGTCTGTGGTGATGACTGAGCAGCCCCCTCCCTCAAGGCAGCAGCGACACCATCCCACACAACTTGTGCCTCTCTCCCCCCACAGAAAACTGTTCCTGTGGGAAGCCAAGAGCCCTCTCATAGACCCTGGCCGTGGTTCCCATGTTAGGAACTGCTTGGGAGAGACATTGGTGACAGATTCCCAGGACTTCCTGATCTCAGCGGATGCCTGATCTATAGCCACACATCAGGCTGACAGTTATCTTATCTGGCCTTAGCTATAGTAACCTCCAGGATGCGGATATGCAAATGTAAAGCTCAGGATGCACCTACTGCCACAAGACCCTTTTGATGTACAAATGTTTACCTTGAATATTAGCGCTTGTTGCTGACTTTACCATGTATGGTTATACTGCCTCTGCTCCTGACTGGGCTGCCCCGGACCCTATATAAACAGCCTGTAGCCCCCAATAAAGTGCTGTCCCTTTTTCTCTCTGTTTCTAAACAGTACTCTGTCTCTTGTGTCTCGTGTTCATTCGGTCGGTCCTTCCCTGCACCTACGGATCCTAGGGCCACCTCTGTGGGCCAGAGAGTGGTCTGGCGGGGCCCTCCGCATGTTCCCTCCTCCCTGGCCTCAAGGGCACACACAGACTTGTCCACACTGCAGGGGAGGGGACTGGGGCAGTCCTTTCCCCTCTCACAACAGGAAATACACTGCCACCATTCTCCAGGAGAGTAACAAAGGCAGACACTCTGCTCACAAACTTCTGTTTGTGAGATAACGTAGAGAATTTAAACAAAATGATACATTGTCAATGTTTTTAAATGATTAAGCACCATATGGGGCTGGAGCGGTAGCACAGTGGATAAGGTGTTCGCCTTGCACATGGCCGACATGGCTGACCCGGGTTTGATTCGTCCGCCCCTCTCGGAGAGCCCGGCAAGCTCCCAAGAGTATCTCGCCCGCATGGCAAAGTCTGGCAAACTCCCCGTGACGTATCAGATATGCAAAAAACAGTAGCAACAAATCTCACAATTTGTTGTGAGACGTTACTGGTGTCCACTCGAACAAATTGATGAACAACGGGAGGACAGTGCTACAGTGCTAAGCATCGTACTCTCATTGCATCAAAAACAATAAAGTTCAATGAAGTATCAAGGAGAAAATCAAAACAACCTACAATCTGCTCTTCAGCGGAAACCACTATTAATACTGTGGTACATTTCCCCAGTGTTGAGCCCCAGACTACTGGGATCATTCACCATGGATGAGAAGATTTGTATATTGTATTAAGGAAACATTAAATTTTTTAGAGCATTTTTAGATTAATGGAAAAACCAACCACCAAGATTCCCTGATCGCCCCTTACCCAGCAACTCTATCATTTACTCACACCTGATCTGGGGATTTTCTCACCTCTGATGAAACAACATTCTTATTCTGAACACTAGTTCACTGTGTCCAGGGGAGTGACTGTGTATGTTGTATGTTGCATGTTCTGGAACTGGAGCAGATGTGGGATGGATTCTGTACACAAACAAGGTGCCATATGCAGAATCTCTCCCTTCATGCCGTTTTTCTTATTTGCAACTCAGGAAAAGTGGCAGTGAAGATGTCAGGACCGATGTGAGGTGCAGACACTGGGGGCCACCCAGAGCAGGCAGAGCACTGCACGCTGGAGCTTCTCTCTGGTGCCTCCAGCACAAGCTTGCCAGAAGGATGCAGCCTCAGTGGTCCCAGTGCAGGTGGCCCTAAGATGCCTTTCGGGCCTGATGTCAGTCAGCCAGCGACAGGTGCACAGAGCTGGGACTGTGCAAGAACCTCCTGCCTCCACTTGGAAGTTCCCACACGAGGGCGCTAGGGGCTGCCCATGACAGACCCTGAGGTCCTGACAAGGTGGACCACAGACAAGGTATGTGTTCTTCTGGGGTGGGGGTCAGTCTGTGTGTGAGGGTTGGACCATTGGGAGGTGGGGGGGGGGGAGGTGTCAGGGTGGTGCAGGTCTGCCTGTAGAGCTGGGTCTGGGGACCCCCTGGGTTGAAACACTGACATCAAGAGAGGAAACTTTCTACCAAGGAGCTCATCTTATTAGAATGTATTTGTGCCTTCTCAAGTTAGACTAATGATTTGCAACCTAATCTGTGTAATAAATAGCCTGTCATATTTGTCTGCAGGTGACAATGCAATAGGTCTGTTCCTGTCAACACAATGGGAGGTTGTCTAATTTATTTAACTTTCTAGTTGATTTGTGCTTTAGTAGATCGGCCATATGTTTGGGGGAAAATGCTTTAAAATAACATAAAATTTTTATTTCCTAGATGATAAAAGAGCTAAGCACAGCCTCGCATTTTGGAATAAAATATCTTGCAATTATGTGTATCTTCAGCTATTGCAATTAGATTTTCATGTTGACAGTCCAGATCTAAATAGATTGGAGTTGATTAACTGTTGTGAAAACTAATTCCGTTCATTTTATTTCCAAATGAGTTTTTAAAAGGAAGTGAAGGTGCTAATTTATCTCGGAACAAGAGGTGTGATTGGGCTTCCCCACACGTAGACTCTCCATCACCCCTCCTGTTCACCAAGCGCCTGACGCTGAAACGCACCGCTGTTGTCTCTGCCTGGTTTGCTTCTTTGTTAAAAATGAGTATAATCTAACAGCAGAATTCTAGATATTGTCCACACATGTGCCCAAAAACACTTGTGGGTCTGCTTCACAGGCATACAAGAAAGTTTATCTCAAGTCAGGGACACTGTGTGGAACTCTGAGAAGGTGACAAATCAATTAGCTGGCAGACAAATGACAGTCACCTTTGTTTTCTGGGCCTTCTGTCGTGTTTCACTGCTATATACTCGTTTGAATTTTGCTTGACGTTTCTCAGACCCAGGAATGATTCTCTAGAGACTGAAATTGCACTATGAGTGGTGGCAATTCATTGTCTAACACAAACTGGCAGGCATCATTGTGGAGGCCTCAGGACCCCACCACCTGACAGGGGTCTCCCCTCCTTGTAGAGCCAAGGAATGGCTGCTCTGGGCGGGATCCCATTACCAATTGCACGATGCAGCAGACTCAGAATCTGAATTCAGATTCTGCCAGACTAATTCAGAGTAGCACAGCGGGTAGGGCGTTCGCCTTACAAGCGGCCAACATGGCCGACCCGAGTTCGATTCCTCCGCCCCTCTTGGAGAGCCCGGCAAGCTACCGAGAGTATTCGATATGCCAGACACAGTAACAACAAAGTCTCCAATGGAGACGTTACTGGGCCCGCTCGAGCAAATCGACGATCAACGGGAGGGCCTTTACCTTTTACCTTTAATTCAGAGTCCAAATCAGAGTGTGTGTGGGCCTCTCCCTGATTTCCAGTTTCACCTCTGCTTCCTTCTCTACTTCTTCATGTCCGTTTGTGAGAAAAAATAAAAACCAAAGGAAAAGATGACAGTGATGAGTACTTGAGCTTTCTCATCTGCACCCTGTGGAAGTCAAAGCCCTATGAGGAGATTGAGATGTTCAGTCTGTGGCCATGAAGCTCTGGGAACAGGAAATGGGTACCAGAGGGGTCTTCAAGGCCTGCTCTACACTAGATGTCTGTGATCTGTGTTCCGGGCTGAAACTATCCCCAGGCTGAAGCTGCCATGTGGCCAGGAAGACCCTCAGGATGACCCCAGAGATCCAGGCATGGCACCTGCTTCACCCCAAAGCAGGAGATTGGTGTCAGAGCAAAAGCTGCAAACACCTGAATCCTGATCCTGGAACTATGGGCCATGCAGTGGCCTAGTTCCAGGCCCTCGGTTGGGGCTGCCTTAGAACAAATACCCCACCCCCACCCCCACCCCAGAACATGGACTGGCATTCTGTCTCTCACTAGGGGTGTTGGGGGGTGTGCCCACACTGCAGCTTTGCTGAGGCGCTGGGGCAGAGAGGGTCCCAGCTAGCAGAAACCCCTGAACTGTACCTTTCTCTTCCAATGGAAGAGGAGCAGCCTCACTGCCATGAATCACTATGTGAGCTCCCTTCGCGGACAAGGTAAGATGTCTCACTGAGACTCACCTTCGACTCACAAGGGAAAGTTTTACTTTTCTCTATTGCATACTTTTTTTGCTCTTTGAACTGTCTGGTGCGTAGAAGAGAACCGAATAAAAATTCTGAGACCACTGGGGATCACTTGGTCTGCCAGATTTTATCTCTGCCATCAAAGGTAAGTATAAGATTTGTTCTGGGCATAGGACCCAAAGGACTTTTTGTGTAGAAGTCTCAGCTCACAGCATCTCGGCCCAGCCCATTCTTCCTGTGTGGGAACTGCACAGAAGGGGTGCAGGGGTGAGTGGGGCAATGGTTGAAGCTGCAAGCTGTCTGAGCACTGAGCACACGCAGTCTGTTGTCTAACACGATCTAGTAGAGTTTAAAAACTGTTACCTAGGTAGCGAGGCCTACTTTCATGGGTGATTAAAATCTTTGCATATTTGTTTTTTCTTTCAGTAATGTTCACTCATCTAAGTAACAAAATTTATGTTCATTTAATTTTCATTTAAAGTGGCAGAATGGAATCTGCAGAGTGATAAAATATTTGTGTGCATGCATAATATACACTGAATGCACAAGATGAAAATGTTATTAGAGAATGAATTATGAACCTCATTAAACAAGATAAAATGTATATGAAGTGGAAAATATTCCAAATGTGAAAGAGCATTTTTAAAATCGGGCATAACCAAGACATCATGCCGAAAGTAGATTAAATGTCTTAGCCTCATGTGAGAAAAATGAAAGTTCTAGACACAACCAATTTTTTTTGTTTGTTTTGCTATGTTTGGGGGTGACACGTGGCAGTGCTCAGGGATTACTCCTGGCTCTCAGCTGAGGGATCACTCTTTTTGGACTTGGTGGACCATATGCAATGCTGAACCCAGGTCAGTCACATGCAAGGCAATCAACTTACCAGCTGTACTATTGCTCTGGTCCCAAGGCACAACCAATTAAAAAAATAAACAAGAAAATAGATACTAAAGTCAATGTAGGAAGTGTATATTAAGAAAAAAAAATATCCAAAGTTGAATGAATAAATAATAATATCGGAGAATACCTATAACAAGAATCTATTTGGTGCATGTGCAAATGCCCTCAAGGACCTCCACAGTCTTTAGCTCTGCACCTTTTGTCTCTTCATCAGAAAAGCCTGGTTGAATAAAGTCCCACATCTGTCTAAAATTTACAAAAACTACAGTTGGCTGTTTTATAGCTAATCTGGGCAGAGAGTTATCAAGCACTTGCCATATGCATAACCAGTGTGGATCTTGAAGGAGCATTTTCCCCACACCCCTTCTATGCTTCCGGTTGGGACCAGATTGCCCCATGCTGGACACTCAGGCTCCTTTCAAAGCCTGCTCATCTATGACAAGGAGGCAGAAAGCAGTGCTCAGAAATCCTGATGGTACCAGCCTGGATACTGTTTTTATTTTTCCCGTGGCTCCCAAGAACTGTATTGTCATTCATATCACAAACTAAAACGCCAGCAAAGGAAAGGAAATAATTAAGATTAGGAAAAAAAATTAAAAATTTCATACTTCAAAGTTTGCTATTAGTTTAAGTATGAGTTATACAAATATGCTCCTGGCTGCACACAGTATCTTGCAAAATGGACAGCCAAGGGCACTGCTTAGGAACTGGGTGCCACTTGTAAGCAGTCAGCTTTCCACTGGCAACTGGTTGCTACAGAGGGACCATCCAGTGAGAGCAGGAGTTAGGACTGATCAGTCTCCATGGCCGGAATCAGCTCTTCTAAAGAAAATCCTTTAGCACAAAGGAACATAATACATCTCTCTTAAGCAAGAGCCTGAGTCAGATGCTCATCAGCTTTGGGAGATGTGACTAGAAGTCTAAGACACTCAAATTCATTTCAGAGTACTGTAAGCTAGAGTGACATTTTAATTTTTGTTTTGTTTTGAAGTCACACCTGGCCATGCTCAGGGCTTACTTCTGGCTCTGCACTCAGGGATCATGCCTGGCAAGTTCAGAGGACCCTTATGGGATGCTGGGGATCAAACCTGGCTTGGCCATGTGTAAGACAAGTGCCTTAATCACTGTACTATCACTCCAGTCCCTAAGCTAGAGTGACTTTGAGCAAAATCAATAATCATTTCAAGGGTATAATTAAAAGGAGAAAAAGCAGATTTTTCATCTCTCTGTAACAATCTTGCATTTTCTGAATAACCTGCCTGGATTAAAAAACTGAGTTTATTGAATGACAAAGAAGGCTCTAGAAAAGTCTTCTGATATCACAATAACTAGATTGGGAAAGCTGATTAAATTGGCATCCAGAGGAACTCAGAAGAGTCTGGTTCTGGAGAGAGAGTCGATCCTGGGGCTAGAGCTATAATACAGGGGCAGGGCATCCGCCTTGCATGTGGCCGACGGGTTCAATCCCTGGTATCCCCTATGGTGCTCTGTCAGGAGTGATTCTTGAGTAGAGAGCCAGGAGTAATCCCTGAGCATCACCAGGTGTGAGCCCCCCACCTCCCAAAAAGAAGAGTCAATCCTGGTGAGAAGACCAGCGCAGGTCCCCATGCTTCTCCTCCCAGGATCCTGGCCCACTCACCCAGCACCCACTCTGAGGGCACTGTCTGTCAGGAACCTCCCCATCACCTACCAAGAAGAGCCCTCAGATGGAGCACAGGGGGCCAGCTGTGATGCACCACGTGGCTGGGCACTGAGATGCGGGTCTGCCACTGAAACCCACGACTGGCCTGGAGGTCTCGTCACTTCCCATTCAGGTCCCACCACAGTGTCCATAACCAGGAGTTCAGCATCAGCAGCCTGTCTGCACCTGGGGCACCCTCCCCCGCATCCTGTGACAGTGGATCAGTTGAGGGCTCCAGCCCTTTTGGGAAAGGGCCACCAACCAGGAGCATGACCTTGACCTCTAGAGCTCATCCCACTGCTCTTGCAGGGTGGGCCCCTTAACGGCTGAGGCACAGCACTGCACACAGAGGTCTGTGGTCAAAGAGCGGCAGACTAGAGAGCCCCAAGAGGAGCCTCAGGCCCTGGGCCACTGGTGCCGGTCACAATTCACCGGCTATCTGTCCCCAGCCTGAAAAATCCTTCTCTTCAACTTTCCGCCTGCCACTCAACACCAACAGGATTAATTCCAGTATTTTTCATGTGAAAACACCATCACTTACCAGACACTGGATTAGTGTTTTTGCAAGGTTGAAAACATTCCATTGTTTTTCCACCCTGTGCCTCTCATACCCTCAGGTTGACACTGGCACAACTGCTGCCAGAACCTTTCGTAAGAGGGTCAGTAACCCCAGGGGCTAAACCCCAAATTCCAAGTGGATCTTTGTCCTCACAATAAATGTTCTTCCTCCTTAAGGAGGAACATCCTGCTGTGCACCCAGTCACAAACTTTGCACTCTGCTCTCTGTGCTATTTCCTGAGGAGGTGTCCTGAGGTGTACTGAAGAGGTGTCCTGAGGAGGTATACTGAGGTGTCCTTAGGTATATGGAGGAGGTGTCCGGGAGAGGTCTACTGAGGTGTTGTCCTGGGGAGGTATCCTGAGGAGGTGTCCTGAGGAACACCTTGACAAGGTGTTCTTAGGCATGGGAGGAGGTGTCCGGGGAAGATGTACTGAGGTGTCCTGGGGAGATATCCTGAGGTGTCCTGAGGAGGCATACTGAGGAGGTGTCCTTAGGTACACAGAGGTGCTGTCTTGAGAAGGTGTCCTGAGGTGTCCTGGGGAGATATCCTGAGGAGGTACCTAAGGTGTCCTGAGGGGGTATACTGAGGAGCTGTCCTGAGATGTCCTGAGGTATACTTGAGAAGATATCCTGGAGAGGTGTCAGAGGTATACTGAGGAGATGGCCTGAGGAAGTATCCTGAGGTGTTCTGAGGAGGTGTCAGAGGTGTACTGAAGAGGTGTTCTGAGGAGGTGTCCTCGGCCTGACCCTGGCTCCTGCTTGCTACCCTACCTTGCTCCAGAAGTCAAGGAGAGGGTCTGGAGTGACAGAGTAGCAGGTACAGTAATTTCCTTGCACATAGCCAACCAATACCTCATACGTTGTATTTCCCTGAGCTAGGAGTGATCCCTAAGTATAGAGCCAGGAATAAGTTCTGAGCACTGCTGGGTGTGGCCCGAAAACACAAAATAAAACGGAACCCAGGAGGAATGGGACCAAAATGTGGAGGGCAGAGCCTGAGGGATGTCTGACGGTGGAACCAACATTCCTTTTTATCCCCCTTTCCACTTTACATCCTATATCCCAGGAAATGTGAAGAGGTCCTAATCTTGGCACTGGGGGGGTCTAAGGCCCCTGCTGAGTATTAACTGACCAGGATCCTCCACGGCCAGAGAGGTGGTATGACTTCATACTTGTGGGTGGGCACTATGCTCTTGAATATAGCAGGAGAGGTGAGGACACCACACCCCTACCCCCACATCACCACATTGCAAGCCATGAGGCCCTTGAGTGTGCCCAGCCCCAGGGAGATGAGGTCATCTAAGGCAGTTGGTGCCATAAGAGGCAGTGGGGACACAGTGACAACACAGGAAAGCCCACTGGACTCCAGTGCCTGGACCTAAGCAGGAGGGGACTGGGTTGGCGCCCAGAGCCATCGGTAACCTCTGGGTCCTTTGGCCATGCACACCAGCACAGCTAGTTTACTTACTTATACTCACTTACGTTCAGAAACCCACAATTATATTTTTTCTTTTGTGAGGGTGGGGACACACCTGGAGATGCTCAAGGGTTACTTCTGGCTCTGCACTAACAAATCCCTCCTGTTGGTGCTCAGGGGACCCTATGGGGTGCTGGAGATCAAACCCGGGTCAGTCATGTGCAAAGCTACAACTTAGCTGTTCCATCTCCAGATCCCACCCCACCCCCGTCATAATCTTACATGTATAGTCATACTCAACTCTGCTCAACTATCATGCTCTTAAGCTCACTCATGCTTAGATATGCCCAATTATACTCAACTGTGCTCAGCTGCTCTCAGGTGCACTGAAGTATTCTTTTAGGTGCTCACAGTGGTCTCTTACCAAAGGGTTGCCAGGGACTTGGTGAAGTGGGGAGCGAGGAGGAAGCCTTGAATAATGGTGCTTCCACCTTTTTATTTAACCCACCTTGCCTATGTTGGGAAATGAGCGGTATGGGTCAGTCTGCTATGGGAAACCCACACAACACAATGTTCCAGCCCCACTAGAGACAGTCATCAAGCTGTGCTTGGTGTCCACTTGTTATGCATCACATGAAATGAGATCTTCCATCCAATTTCTTCCGGAGCCAGTGACTCAGACTGGAGCGAGGAATTGCTCTTTGCAGGAAAGTCCTAACTTGGACATAGGGGTTCTTGGTCCATTGCTTTACCTTACAGAAAACAATTTTTTTTTAAAATTTTTAAATTTTCTTTTATTTTTAAAAGAAAACAATTTCAGGAGGAGGTGAAACAGTGAAGCAAAATAGTTTTTATTGAAAGAAGTTTGGAGAGAGATGTGAAAGGGGAGAGAGAGATACATGTTCGACAACATGAGCTTCTCCAGAGTGGATTAAGTCCAGAATGACTCTTGGGAGGAGGTTAAAAATAATTTTTCCAATATCATCTTGGCCTGAAGTTCTCTAAAGGTTAATCTGGACATTGTCACAGTGAAAGCCTTGGACACTTGATGGTCCTTTCACATTCTTTGCATGACCTGCAGAGGGTTCTGGAGCTTCTCCTTTCCTGAGGGGTCTATCTTTCCCCTGACCAAAGAGATTATGATTTGCATCTCAAAAGGATCTGTTTTTTCATGCCTGTGGGCTGCTTCAGGGATAGGGGATTTTTTAAAGTTATTGGGGGCTACCCCCAGCAACGCTCAGGACTTATTCCTGGCACTGTGCTCAGGGACCATATGTGGTGCTGGGGATCAAATCTGGGTCAGTCTGTACTATTGCTGAGCAATAATCGTACAGCACCCTACCTGCTGTACTATTGTTCTAGCCCCTCTTCTTAAGCTCTTTCATTTCCCCAAAGCTTGTTACCAGGGCCCCTCACTTATCTGTTGCAACACTGATCTTACTTGGTAAAGAGGTGGATGAAACTGCAAAAAGACTAAATGTGCTTATTCGTGATGAAAAGATCTCAAATTAAAACATTGGAATGTGTTTTCCCAGGAGACAGTGGGAAAGCAAGATTTGGAAAAAGATGTAGAATCCCGCCTCTAGGTCCATTAAAAAACATATTTAAAAGATGGAGCAACATAATTTTGGCCAAATAGAAGAATTTACTCACGCACTCTATAACTTGAGTTTCTGGCCCCACTCAACCCACTGGTTTTAGAAAAATATTATATATATAATTTTGTCACATATTCTTTTCAATGACAAGGTTTAGAACAAAACTGCTATTTTCATTAGGTTAAAGGAGATGATGCAATCAGTGTGAATTTTAAATTTTGAATTTCAAACTCAGGCATTGGTTCAGCTCAAATTGTCAGTGGAGAGCAGGGAAAAGGGGATTTTGTCCTCTTCATGGTATACCTCCCAGAGAGTTCAGGTGCCAGGTGCTGAGAGTGAACAGGGAAAATGGCAACGGTCAACAGGCACAGCAGCAGCAGCTTGCTCTGCTCTGGCGGAAGAAGGCCATGAGTTCAGAAGGGGACAGTGAGGAGGGGGCATCTCTCTGAGACGCACGCCAACTGGTCAGCTCCTGACTGGAACTGACGCCTAGACAGAACGAAGTGAGGTGCTCCCTGCCTGCTGAGAGGAAACCACCTCGTCCCTGGGATTCTCTGGAAGCACAGTGCTCACCGGGAAGGAGAGAAGAAAACACCCCATTGCTGTGGCCCAGATATGGAGCCGGTGTGGAAGGCGCCTCTGCTTGCTGAAGGCACACATGTGCAGACGGTGTGTATGGGTGTCTGTGTTGGGGTGTGCATGCCTCCGTGTTCCTGACCACGCCGGTGTCTCTGATCCCGTCTCTTCAGGGATCCATCCTTCTGCCTTCGGACTCGGTCCTTGTGTCTTCTTTTGAAGGGGCCTGAGTCTTTAGTCCTTGCCTCCCTAACCTTGCAGGCAGAACACTGGCCACTACACGTGGCTCGTGGCTTCTGGGAACTCTGCCAGGATTCTCCACCCTCAGGGACATTCAGATCCACCCAAGGTTCCAAAGTCACTTCACTTTCTAGGGCTGAATAAGCATGCTCACTCAGTATACGCAGCCCAGCACCTTGATTCCCAGACACTGTTCTGGGCTCGGAGAATTTGAGCTGCCTCAAGGGCCAGGGCCGCATAGCTCACAGGAGGTAGCCAGAGCAGCACAAGGATGAACAAAAAATAATGGAAGGGGAAGGAAAGGGCCTCTCACTGCTCGCTGCAAAATCTCCAGCCTTTTACATGCGGCCTCAGGCCAAGTGAGGGAGGAACTACAGCTTGGGGCCACTTGGAGCTGCCAGCCACTAAGAGTCAAATGCAGCAGAAACTGCAGCCCTCATGTCTGTGTTCTCTGTTTCTCTTGTCAGATATTAGCTCTTCTTCAGTAGATGTTCTGCTGTTATTCACTGCTTGTTTGTTTTTCAGGAAGGATATGTGTAATCCAGTAAGAAAAGAAAGCTGAGATGACTCTGGCATGATCTAGAAAGCAAAAAGAAATTCAACAAAAAGTATGCCTTATTACTTCACATGCACCAGCCAATGGACAACAAGTCCTAAAATAATCTAATAAAATGCAACTCTGTATACAAATTAAGTTGGTGGTAGTAAGCCAGCTTGTCAGTTGTATGTCACATAACAAATAGGGGAAATGAATCCGTTCTGAAGCTGTAGTTACTCAGTATGGACCCTACCAGTTCAAATAGAGTACCGCTAATTCAGACTTTAAGAAAGGAAATCAGACGCCACCAGGGAAGGAGATGGGAGTCAGAGTGACGCGCGCTCAGGTGGAATTCTCAGCGAGACTGTGGAAGGAGACCACAGAGCACTCGGCTTTCCAGAAGGCTTTCCAGAACGTTCACACTGCTCCGGGTGCAGCCCTGGGCTCTGCTCTTACCTATCTGCTGCGCTGGGGGGAGCAGGGGTCTCCCTCACCTGGGCCCAGGGCAGCAACTCCAACCTGGGCTTGTGCTGGGGAAGGTCCAACAGTGTTGGGTCCAACACTGCTCTCAGGGCAAAGGCAGCTGGGATAGGATCCATGGGGGAGGAGGAGGCTGCAGGGATGTGGCTCAGGATCACTCCCGATAACACCCCAAACAAAAGGTCCCAGGGCCACCTCACAGCTCCCGCTTGGTCTGCTGCAGGCTAGGCACACACCTCCAGGTGTCCCAAGGCCCAGAGACCACCCCCAGCTGCCCCAGGCCAAGAGGCCGCCCGAGGGGCCTCTGCCTGGGCACGTCTTTCTGTGAGGGAGCACCAGCGCCTGCCAATAGCACGCAGGGGGTTGCGAGGGGGTGGGGGGGCAGAAGTCCCCACACCAGCGCCACTAGGTTTTCCTGATGAAGCCAACAGGGGGCAGCTGTAACCTAAGGCGGCAAGTCAGCTGAGGCCCATGGGTGCTGCTCAATTAGCCTTGTCCTGACTCTGAATTCACAAGCACCAAAGGTGAGAAAATGGGTCTGTATCCGAGTCCAAGGAAACATCTAGAAATGATCAAAAATCAGGCTGAGGCAGAGTGGCAGGACTCATCCAGATGAAAATCACCTGTTTCTACTCAGAACGTGGATGTTCTCACACTGACCCATAGTGACAAGACAGAGCCTTCAACCAAGGGAGAGACACAGTTTTATGAAAAACATTTCAAATGCTAATAGCTGGGCTGCATCAGACATGAGCAATATTGGAAACAAAGCTCCTCAGTCATAAAATGCGATTTTACATAACAGCCTGCCTTCAGAACCCCAGAGGCATCTCCAACACACACACTCTACCGAGAACAGCTTCAAAGACATTTCCAAAGAAGGCACCTGCACAGAGGCCGGGCTACAGCTCTAAGCCCGAGGGAAGCCTTCTGCCCAGGCCCAGCTCGGGAGGCTCTGGAAGCAGAACCTGTGAAGGCACAAACATCAACACTTGAATAGTTGCCTGTTTCTGTGTTTTTAGGGCCAACACCTGCAGTGCTCAGGGGCTACTCCACTCTCTGGGAAGTTAGAGGGACCTGGGTGCTGGGGCCAGAATTTTAAATGACTTATTTTCATCTCTCAAATAACTTCATATTAATTTAACTTAATTAAATTAATTAAATTTAATCCCCCATCTTCCCGTAGTTACACACCAACTGCCGTGTAACCCCATTAACGGCCAGGATCCAGAGACTATAAAACCAAGCTACTGGAAGCACACGGCCACATTTGCGGCCGCGTGACCTCTTATTTTCTAGTTCTCACTCTCAGAGAACCCAGCAGGCTACTGAGAGTATCTTGCCCACATATATACGTAACTGGGAACACCTGTAAAGGTGATTAGAGGCTGCTCCAAAAGCCTTCATCCCTCTCGGAGAGCCCGGCAAGCTACCGAGAGTATCCCACCCGCACGGCAGAGCCTGGCAAGCTACCTGTGGCATACTCGATATGCCAAAAACAGTAACAACAATGGTCCTCATTCCCCTGACCCTGAAAGAGCCGCCAGTATGCCATTGGGCTACACTAGCACGTGACAGGGACGAATGGAGATGTTACTGGTGCCCGACTCGAGCAAATCGATGAACAACGGGGTGATAGTGATAGTGAATTTAACGTAATACAACTGAAATTCTGCAATCTGAGATAAAGCTCTCGTGAAAATATAAAAAGAAAAAAAAGTAGCTTGAGAACCCACAAAAATACACAACTAGCAACACAGGTTGGCAGAGGCTGAGGCTTGGTGAGTGCCGAGCATCTGCAGGGCAGGGTCTGCCCTGGCTGTAGGTCCCACGGCAGAGAGAGTCCAGGGACGCCCCGGTGCCTCTCTGGGGAGGGGAGCTCCAGCGACAGGTTCTCTACCTGCAGCCTGACTGGAACTCTGGAACCACGCACCGGGCGTGAGGCTGTGGAAGCAGAGACGGGCAGTGAGGCAGCTGCTCCTGGCACCCCAACCACAAAGGTCTCCAGTATGATGGAGTCACTTGTGGCCCCATTATGTGTGTGTTCAGATGGCTGAACTGGTAAGTAACTTCCAACCTTGTTCACTTTCTCACCCATCGGTCTGACTCTTCAGCTTCATGCAGAGGCTACTGGGAGGAGAGCCTGCATGGCCCTTGCGGGCCATTTCCTCAGTGTGACCCAAGAACTGCTTCTGCTCGCTCATCTGACAGAAAATAAGTAGGTCGCTGTTCTAGGTCAGACATGGGGTCGTGTGCTCAAGTTTGCGGCTGCCACAGCTCTCCCAAACACTCTGCTTTCTGTACTTAAGGGTTGAAAAATCACTGTGGGATGACATTCCCAGCACTGCCCCCTTCAGGCTGACAGGAAAGCTACAGGGTGCACAGAATGGCACCCTCTAAAGGTGCCCAAGGAAGTGAAGAACCAACTGTGAATCTACCCCTCCAGAGAGCAGGGCTTCTACAAAGCTCACCCGCTGTGGAGAACAGAGCTTGTCAACTTGCCAACACTTGGCCAAGGAGAACAAAAGCGGTTTCCTTGCATTCGCACAAGCTCAGGAGGGAGGGCTCCAGCCTGGTGGCAGTGTATACATGTCTGAAGACTGCGCATTTGCAAACACCGCATGTGATGTCCTCGCCCTCTTGCACACAGGGAAGTGCCACCCACAGCCACGCAGCAAGCGGCACGTCTTCTGGGCTCCTGAGGAACCAGCCAACAGCTTTGTGTGTAGCACCGGGAGCACCTGGGAAGGACATACCTGGAGGCATTAGGCAGTGCTCTGGGAACACTTCCAGGGCATGCTTTAATCTTGGAGTGTCTTCCAAAAATAACAGTGTTTTCATGTGATCCAGAATGAGGACGTCCGAGCAGGGCAGGCCGTGGGTTTCAAGGTGCGTGAGAAGTTGCTCAGCTGATTCCATTGAAACAGACAACTCCGGATCCCCGGTTGCACCTGAACAGAGAATGCCATTCAGGGAGATGTCACACTTCACACTGATGCCACCGCCCTCTTGGACACTTGGGTGACACTCACACAGGTGCCCAGACACAACTCACACTTGGAGGCCTCCCTTCACCTCCCAGTCCTGACTGCCATGCCCTACCCTGTGGAAATGGACAATATGGAACATCTGGCCAATGGCACTCTCCTCTAGAGCGGGTGTCCTGCCTCTCTGCTAGGCAGACAGAGGGATGGTTAGTCAGATGGAGGGTGGCCGTTATCTGCCCTTGCTCCACGCAGGAGGGACTCTGCTGCCTGGGGTCTGGTTTTCTAGTTGGCTCTGTGACAGGAACTGACATGTGAGGAACACTGCTTCAGAGTTTGGCTTGGCCAAGCCTTCCCATCACCTGGACATGATGAGGGAAGGGCAGCCATCTCCAGGTGTTAACCAGTTTATTAATGGTGCTTTCAGGCCATCATTGTTCAATCTGCTCCTCATTTCCCCCATTAATTCACAGTCCCCATTTCTCAATCTAGTTCATAGGAAAAGCTGAATGTTGGCTGGAATCTACTCTACACCCACTAGGAAAGCCATCAAGACAGGCGTTTGCCTGGTTCTGGTTTGCGGGGTGAGGGTGGGGGGTCACATACATTACCCTGCTTCTTCCTCATCCTCAGCTCAGTTTATGTAAAACTCAACACAAGGAAGCAATCATCACCCTGAGAACAAATCTCCTTTCCTTTCTCAGCTCCTGCAAAAATGCAGTCACTCCAAGATAACTTCTGAGAAATCTTAAATCACAAGTTACTCTTCAGAGAAGAGTAAAAACCAAGCAGCCCCACAGGAGAGTGACTGCTCTGCTTTCACCGCTCTCTTCACTGAGGCAACATGAACTCATCCCAGTTTGAGCGGGATGCTGGGCTGAGGACGTGTAGGTTCCACATCCCAGAGCTGCGCTGAGGGGCAGGCTGGGCGGCTCCAGGGACCCTCTCTGACTTCTGGGGAAGGAGTTTAAATGCCCTAATGCTGCCTTCAGCATGATTTATTTATTTTTTGATACCGAATATTACCATAGTCATATTTATATTTAAACTTGTTTTTTTTTTATCTCTGAGCTATAGCCAGTGGTGCTCAGGGCTCACTCCTGGAGTACTCAAGGGGACCATATGTGGGAATCACACCTGGGTCAGGCGTGTGCCAGGCAAGCACCTCACCCGTCGTGCTATGTCTCTAGCCCCCAAACATTTATATTTTGAACATGTAACTATTTTGCTGTATTTTCTTACTTTTCCAAAGAAGTGGATACCATTATGGGGGGGGGGGGGGGGAACCAGGAAAAAAACATACCATCATAAAAGTAAAGTTCTTGTGTTGACTTCAAGAATGTTAGGATGTCGTCTACCTTTTTATCAGTCCTGCTGACTCCTTCCTCAGGGGCTTCAGTGCCTACTTCTGGCTCCAGGTCCACCCCGGGCTCCTGGGCCTTGGGGCCCACTTCCGGCGGCAGGTCTGGCTTAGCCTCTTCATCCTCATTCCCCGGCTCACTGCTTCCCTCTTCAGGCTGGTACAGGAAGTTCATAGCACAAGTCTTTCTGAGTAAGCCTGCAGCTTTCTTCCTTTTAATTTGCTGTTTCTTTTTCAGTTTCCTTTTCTTGTTTCTGCTCAGGGTGGGACCCTCTGTGTGGCATGGCTGCAGTGTTTTCCAAGAAAGACCTCGCTGCTTCTCCAATTCAGCTTTTTCTGCAGGAATGTCACTGAGGTTTTCTTGTGTTTTCTTTGACTTACGCTTTCTAATTCTTCTTCTCTTTGGTTGATCATGAAGCTCCTGATCTATAAAACAAAAATCAAATACAACACTATTCTATGTAATGGAATAATAAAGCCACTTTGCTATTTCCCCTAGGATATTACAGTCTTATTGGAAAAGGAATTTAAAATATTTACCTTAACTTATTATGCCACCAGGATCCTGGGACTTGATTTAACTGGCACAACGTGTTTGTTTCACAAAGTCAAGAAGGAATGTAACACATTCACTTGTCTGTCCCCATACATGAGAGCTCTCAAGGCTGGGAGAATTCTTACACTACCAAAAAATTCCCTTGCTATGATTAAGGGGAAAAATTATTTTGCTGCTAAAAAAAAAATCTTACTATAGTATTTTCTAAAGAGTTACGTTTTGAGAAAAATAAATGAGGCTAAGCCCATGAGCATCAGCAACAGATGATGGAAAATGAGAGCTAAGTGGCTACAAGTGAATGAACTGGTCATGGTTCATGAACCAGAAGGGACAGGCTGGTAGGCCCTGCCTCTACCCACCAGGTCTCTGCTGTACCACATACCCACACAGACACAGCCACTGAGTGCTGTGCATGGAGCTCCCATTTCCAACTTGGACACGGAGCCACGGCATGTATGCATGGAGCTCCCACTCCCAATGTGGACACGAAGCCACAGCATGCGTACATGGAACTCCCGCTTCTAACGTGGCCACAAAGCCATGGCACTTGTACATGGAGCTCCCGCTCCCATGTGGACACAGACACGGCATGTGTCCATGGAACTCCTACTCCCAACATGGACACAAAGCCAGAGCATGTGTGCATGGAGCTCCCACTCTCACGTGGACACGGAGCCATGGCACATGTTCATGGAGCTCCCACTCCCACGTGGACACAGAGCCACGGCACATGTGCATGGAGCTCCCACTCCCACGTGGACACAGAGCCACAGCACGTGTGCATGGAGCTTCCACTCCCACATGGACATGGAGCCCACTGGCCCTAGCTCTGCTGAGGAGACGTGGCATGCGCACGTGGCCTCAGCTTCAACAGTGCTTGCTTCAGTGGACTTCAGAAAATGGTGTTTCCACACCTAATGAACACTTTTGTAGCATTTTTCTACACAGATACCACACTGAAAGGAATGTGCAGGGCAGAGGTCTCAGCTCAGCTGGAGAGCCAAGAGGGAAAGGAAAACATGCTAAAATTCATTTTCCTGTCAGACACCAAATGTCTGAAGCATAATAAGAAACCAGACCACCAGCAGCACTTTCCTGATCTGCTTATCCTGAAGGAGAGAGGACAGTGTAGACTGCAGGGGGACCTAACCTTAAAAGGTTAGGGCTCACCTGAGGGGTGGGGGGGGGGCAGGAGCCTGGTGACAGAGACGGAGAGCAGTGTGCTTAGGTGGGCAGGAAGGAGCTTGTGTTCTGGTTCTGATGCTGCAGGCGCTACATCTTAGAGAAGGTCCCATGCTACAGGATGTGGTTTGCAACACGGGCCACTTCTCTGGCTTTTTCCTACAATTATCTCCTCCCCCTTCCACCTGAATGCTACACCTCCACCACATGGCCAGCTTGGGAGGAACATGAGTTCTGTGGCTATTAAGTGCACAATGAAATTTCTTCACCAAGATCACTGCTCACAAGAATGTTACTAAAATTTCCAATTAAACTATTTATCTAAAGTTATATCCCAAGAAGTCAACAGGCTTCAAAGACGAATGTCATCCCTCCCTTCTCCCATTTGTGAGTTTAGGCTTTCCAACTCTTTAAGGAGAAAATCAATCCAATCAATGTCCTAGAAAAATGTTATTTTTTTTTTGATACTGGAATTAACTCAGGCTCATTGTATAACAGTTTCCTAGTTAATACTACTAAAAGCATTTAGAGAATATATTTCCTGATAACTGGAGTTCTTCTGAGAGAAGTTTTGAAACAATGAATTTAAGGGGAACAAGAATGTTTTTCCTGGTGAATGCTATGCCTAGGCCCTCTGCTCACCTTCATTCCTACAGCCAGCCGGCATCAAAAGTGAAGATCACAATAAACGCAAAGCAGATTATTGCCACGATCACAAAATCAACACAAGAATGGCAGGAATTTTGAAAAATATTGGAAGATACAGAAAAAAAAAAAAGTTCTGCGGGAAAAAAAACGTACTGTAGCCACTGGCCTGGCTCCTCTGGGTTCCCAGTGCACACGGCCGTGGATCCCATCACGTCTCAGACCCGGCTGTTCTCAAGCACGTGAGTTACTCGCTCGCATCCAGGCTGTGGCGCCCACGGTACCCGGGACTGCCCATCAGCAATGTTCCCTCCCAGCAGCCACCAGGACCACTTACCTGCTGCGGCTTCAGCTTCGGCCTCGGCCTCACTGCTGGAGGAGCTCGGGGAGCCCGCGTCACAGGGCAGCTCCGGCCACACCGGGAGGAGGCCATCAGGGGGCAGGCTCACTGTGTACAGGCGCCTTCCAGGAGCCAGGGCTGCGGTGCTGCCACCTGCAGAGGGACACAAAGCACAGGAGGCGTGGTCAGTCCCTCGGGATGAAATCTGACATCACGCACCTTCAACCCTCCCATCAAACTGACTGAAGGCAAGGAATCAGCTAGAAACAACAACAAAAACACGTCAAATAACAAAAGCCAAACCAAACCTCCCCTGTATAATAAATACTGATTTCAAGAAGCCAAGTTTTTCCCTAGAAGACTGCATCAGCTACATACACATCCGGCCAAAAGGATGCATTGATTTCTGATGATCCAAATACACGCCGTTACTTTTTATGGAAAACTTGTGGGAGTTACAACATGACATAAAGCATGGAACTCAGGAGGCAGAAGCTCGAGGACTTTGGGTGCCATGCCCCTCATGGCACCGGCAACTCGGCTCTCAGGCTGCCCGGTGTTCTGGGGGCAGAGGGGCACAGCCCGTGCAGGCATTCCACTTGGGTGTGCTCTTGGCACTGTTACACTGGCACAGATCTAGACCCACACTCCTTTCTGACCGCTGGCTAATACCCCACGGACTTGTCAGGTCACTTATCTGGGGCCTCTGGTGCTGCTCTGAGGAACACTGTCACTCTGGCCTCTTCATCTCACCTGAATTCATCATACGCTCCTGCTTGGACTCCCAGACTCTCTGCTGGGGAGTCACTGTTTGGCATTACAAGTGGGTTGCTTTTTTGTCACACACCCAGGCTGTGCTCAGTTCTGGCCTCCTGCTCCCCAACTCTGTGGACCCGTGGGTATATTGAACCCCAGCTGCCCTGAGACCATCATCTCTTTTGTCACCCCAGGGAACATCCTGACGACAGACTGTTCCTTTCCCTGCCTTTTCTTCCTCTTGCTGAGTTCGGTAGTGAACACTCCACATGGCTGCTTGATGCTCCCAGTCACACAGCTGGGTGCTAGCCCCGGGGACACGTGGAGCACCTCCTGGAGGGACGGGCATGTGCGACCCTACACAGATGCAGAGACATCTCTGAGGCTCTCCAGCATGACTGAACTGAGGCGAGGCCGCGACATCGCCTGCACAGGACACGACCAGGAAGGGCTGATGCAGAAGCCAGGGTGGGGGTGTGGCATCAAAGTGTGTCTTCGCTCGCACCCTTCCCAAGACTCGCAGGTTTGCCCTTCTGCAGTGGGCCTGGGGCTGACGAGGCTGGGACACGAGGAACAGGCTAACATGCACTGTGCTGCTCCCCTGTCCAGCACCGCGAGTCCACTTACCACAGACAGCATCATTTTCTGTGGAAACGGCTGCTTCCTTCCTAGGCTCTGACTATGTTCATCTGAGGTTTCCCTTCCCCTTCCCCTTCCCTTGGCAGCTGCAGCTACTGTGCGAGCAGCTGTGTGTGGCTGCAGAGTAGGACACTGGTGCGGCTGGCCCCCAAGAACGGTGCCCGTGCTCCTTACACTGGGCCTCCCCCAGACGATGCCTGCACCCCTCACACTGTCCTTCATGGGTGATGGCTGTGCCCCTCACACTGGGCCCCACCACCAGTGATGCCTATGCCTCTCACTTCCTGGAGCAGGACGAGGGCTGCAGAGAGACCATGTCACTGCTGCCCTGACTCCCTGGCACTGTTCCCCATCCCAGCAGGCCTTGTCGTCCCGCTGCTCCAGGGTGGATGAATGTCTGGGGACTTGGGGAAAGGCTTCCCACAGCTCTCCCTGCAGGAGTTCCAGCCCCAGGAGGATCTCGCCCAGGCTGCAGAGACCTGTGTGCTGCCGCAACTTGCTCCAGGCCCAGCTGCCCACCTCAGTGCTGGAGGACACAGACCACTGCAACGACCACAGCCCGGGGTGCAGTCGAGCAGGCGGAGTTCCAGAGCTGCAGGCTGGATGCAGTGTCCCCGGGTCCCCACTGACCTCCCGAGGTGGGCTGTGCTGACAGAGGGCCCAGCAGCATGCACAGGCCAGTCCACAGTTTGGGCTGGAAGGGAGGCATGTGGGCGGCAGTGTGCCTCTTCCTTAACTGGGCCGTGGGCAGAACCCACTGTCCTCCCAGGAAGACGACGTCCCCTCCCAGATCTGCAACCAGCAGCCCAGCACCTCACCAAGCCACTGGAGGCAGATGCTGGCCTGCTTGAGCTTGTAGGCTTACAGGTGCTCCATCCTGACTCACTCAGGGGTACTCCCTCCACCCTCTGACTTATTCAGGGGTGCTCCCTCCACCCACTAACTTATTCAGGCGTACTTCCTTCCACCCTCACTCAGAGGTGCTCCCTCTGCCCCGACTCACTCAGAGGTGCTCCCTCCACTAAGACTCACTCAGGGGTGCTTCTTCCACCCTCTCAGTCCTTTTCCAGGGCCCCCTACTCTGTACTGAACTTGTCTGTGCCAGGTCCTCAAACCTGGAAGGGTCAAAACAGGCCATGTCCTCCACATCCCTGCCACCGGCGCCTGCGACATGTCAGGACTCTGTGCAAACATGCCCTGGACTCAGGCAGTGGGCCTAGGGGGCAAAGGAGCAGCCGTTCGCCCTGCCTGGCCCCGGGACCACCCTCGGCCGCTCCTGGGTGCCGGCTTCCTTCTCTATCCTGGTGACGGTTGCAGCAGTGATCCAACCAATTGAACAAAACCACTTCTCAGTTTTCCAATCTGGCATCTTATAAAAAGAACCACCCCCAGAGCCAACCTCAGAAATGTCAGGGAAGGGACCAGGGGGATGCTGCCAGGGCTGCAGCGCAGGCCCCAAGGCCAATCCCTGTACCAAGGGCCTGAGCACTGAAGCAGGCCGCCCAGGCCCCCAGAAGGAAGGAAACGTGAGAGGAAGTGCCAAGGGACTGAGCACAGCACCTCACAGCCCCTCACAAGCCGCCACAGAAATGAGCTCCGGAAGCTTCCCTGAGATAGTTAAATCTGCCTATACTGCAACCAAATGCTCCAGTACTTCCAGCCTTCGGGGACTGGACATCCACACTGGACACCTGCAATCTCAGTTGACAGGATGGTCCCGGGGCAGGATGCCAGGGGATGGGAACTCTACTCCCTCACAGGGTCAGCTCTGTCCTCCCCTTGGAGGGTGTCAGGGATGGCTCAGACTGTCAGCTGCAACCCTGCAGGCATTTCCATCGTCCCCTCCCTCTTCTGCACCTGCTGGTGCTGCTCCTGACAGCTCAGCCCCTGCGCCACCCAGAGCACCTAGAGGGCAGGAATGTGCAGATCCTGCTTTGCTGCTGTTGGTTTTGAGCGGGGCTCAGGATCTGCCCCTGGAGGTGCTCTGGGAACTGTATGCAGTGCTGGGAGCTGGACCTGGATGTCCCGTGTGCAAAGCATGTGGCAATCCATGGGGTTACGCCTAAAAACCTTCCCACAAGGTTTTAATCCCTATGAGTAGTTTACAGGTCACATTAAAACGGAAGCAAAGATTCAGTGACGCCTCCCCCCCCCACACACACCACACACACACACACACACACACACACACACACACTTCTGATATCCCCCAGAACAGCCAGGTGGGCACATATGACATGATGTATCCATGTGGAGAAAATGTGGATATGGGAGTCCCAGGACCCTGTCAGGCTTTCAGCCCTGACTGGTTCAATTCCAGCATCAGGAAAACAAGCAAACTTGTAGAGCTAATATAGCAGAAACAATATAAATATTCTGAAAATGTAGTTCTGTACCATATTGTTGTATTATATCTGAAAATCTGTATTTCTATATTTAAGACATCGCTGGAGCGATAGCACAGCGGGTAGGGCATTTGCCTTGCACGCAGCCAACATGGCCGAACCGAGTTCGATTCCTCCGCCCCTCTCGGAGAGCCCGGCAAGCTACCGAGAGTATTGGATATGCCAGACACAGTAACAACAAAGTCTCCAATGGAGACGTTACTGGGCCCGCTCGAGCAAATCGATGATCAACGGGAGGGCCTTTATTTTATTTTACTTTAAGACATCAAAGAGCAATCCAAGACAAATGATTTATCTGTATTTCCATTCATTAACAATACAAGTCCCAAAGAAAAGACAACTACGTGGGGCCGGAGAGATCTTACAGCAGATGGGGCACTTGCTTTACACACTGCTTATCTGGTTCAATACTCAGTATCCCAAATGATCCCCTGAGCCCACCAGGAGTAATAGAGTCAGGAGTAAACCCTATGGCCCAACATCTGCTCCCCACCTCAAAAAACAAAACAAAAAGAAAACACAAATATCTAATTCTCAAAAGAATCAAATACATTAAACTTTTTTAAATGCAAAATTTTTAATTTAAAAACATAAAACACTGAAAAATTAAAGATGACAAAAATAAATGGAAAGATTTCCTAAATTAATAGGTTGGGCAACCAAATATTGTCAAGATAGCAAAAATTTCCCCCTGATGTTTTGATTTAGTGTACTTTGTCTCAGTTGCTTTTTGGGTAGATATTCATAAGCTAAAATACAGATGAGCTGCAAAGGACCCTGAACAATTAAAACAATATTGAAAAAAACAAAGCTGCAGACTCAAAAGTCCTGATCTGAAAATCTGTTATAAAACTAGGACAATTGATTCAGCATGGTCCTGGCCTAATTTTAGACATACAGATCAATGGTGGAGCACCGGAGGCCCATCCATCTGTGTCCACACAATGTGAAAGGGAACTTCTTCCACACGTGGCATCAGGACCACTGAGCACCCTCACAAAGGGAAGAATCTGCCTTGTCTCACACAGGGTCAAACATCAACTCGAAAGGTCAATAATTCAAACAGAAGAGCTAACATCACAAAACCTTTAAAAGAAAACCTGGGTATAAAATTTATGACACTCAACTGCCAATTTCTTAAATGTGGCCCCACCCCATCCCCAAATAATGGTAACAATAATAAAATAACAGAGATAGCCAATCTCATCAAAATTAAGGGACTCTATTAAGAAAGTTAAAAGACAACCTATAGTATGGGAAATAATATTCACAAATTGTTCTCTGAAAAGTATCTGCAATTCGGGTAACAACCAATTCTTACAACAACAAAAAGACAAACTTCCATTTTTTTTTTTTTTGCGTCACACCTGGCAACAGGGGTTACTCCTGGCTCATGTGCTCAGGAATTACTCCTGGCAGTGCTCGGGGGACCACATGGGATGCTGGGAATTGAACCCGGGTTGGCTGCGTGCAAGGCAAACACTCTACCCACTGTGCTATCGCTCTAGCTCCCAAACTTCCATTTTAAAGATAAGCAAACAGTTGAACTATTTCTTTGAAGAAAATTCATGAACGGTTAATGCACAGGACAGGATGGCCCATCAAAACCACAGTCTTGGTTTTGATGGGCAGCACAGCTCCAGCTCCCTGGGACGGCCAGCGCGAGGTGGTGGGACCAGAGCCGCACCTGCCACAGGGTGCAGGGAGGCAAGTGTGGCCTCAGAGATCAGACAGACTCGTTCCCTGACACCCAGCACTCCACTGCTGGGTGCAGCGCGGTGAAGAGGCAGTTCCACATACACCATTGGACCTGGGCACTCATGGCAGTGGGGTCTAAGTGCACCTGTGTGGAAGAAGGCCCGATGCCCGGTAAGGAAGGGTGGACACACTGCACGGTAGCATATGTGGAAGGCCATTCAGCAATGAAAGGAAGCACTGAGACCCCGGAACCTGGATGAAGCTGGATGAAGCTCAACACAGACGCTTTGTGAGAAAATCACAGAGAACCTAAGGGAGCAACTGGGGACTCAGAAAGTGGCTTTGTGGTTGCCAGGGCTGGAGAGGGATGGCGTGCCCTCTGCCAATGGTCTGAGACTCCTCTATGTTGTGGGACTGGGAAGACAGTTCCCTGCACAAGACTTCCACCCGTATATCATCTGAACCCTCTAGTACTGTCGGCCCCCCGCAGCCTTGTGCTTCCAGCCAAGCACCACCAGGAGTGGCCCAGAAGCCCTGATCTCGGTAAGAGTCAGTGCTGTGCTGTGAAAAAGAATGTTTCTGCATGAAGAATGGTGATGGGAGCATGGCGCTGCCTACAATCAGAACCCTCCAAGTGTGAGAAGACCTGGGTCTGTAACCCTCTTACCTGGCTGCCTGCAATCCAGAGATCCTCCAAGTGCGAGAAGACCTGGATCTGTCACTCTCTCACCTGCAGCACCCTCGTCTGCTTGAGGGGGGACACTCTGGCAGTCCACGGTCTCAGGTGCGGCTTTCTCTGGAGGCTCCACAGAGGCAGGAGTCTTTAGGGCCTTCTTGCCCTGCCCACAGGAAGACTTCGCATAAAGTCTCTTCAGTACTTTTTCAACAAACACTAGAGGCAATGGGTCAACATAAATAAATAAATAAATAAACAAACAAACAGAAGGACTGACTTGTGATAGTCTTCTTTCTATCACACACCGGCTTCACATAAAATCAACATTTCTCCACACTAACACAGGAAGCCAATGCCCCACAGAGACCGGAACCCCAAAGGGCACTCATCAATATACCCAGAGGGCTCCATCAGTGCCTCAGTACTGTCCTCATCACTCCCGAGGACTGTCCCCTTGGGGAGCCCGACACTGTCCCCGCATAAACCTGAGCTTGGCCCTGTGCAGGACAGCCCACAGACAGGGCTGCACTCTCACAGGTGCCTTTTAAAAAGCATTTCTCCCTGTTTTGATAGGACTCAATCGATATCACAAAGGCTTGTTTCTGATGGCATGAACTTGATGAGGAGGATGATGGAATTATGTCACAGCAGGACGTTTGCAGAATCATGCTGGCAGAAGGCTCCGCTCCCTGATCAGACCATCAGACACCATGGTGAGCACAAGGACCTTGTGTCTCAGACTCCATGGTGACCACAGTGGAGCCACTGAAGGGAGTCCCAGACTGTGGACACCAAATTTCAAGAAGTTTCCTGGAGCATTGGGTGGGGGCAAAGCTCCAAGGACATGGGCCTTAGTTCCTGCCAAAGCAGACTCCAGGGGGGTTTCCCGGAGAGCCCAGTCTGCCTGCTGCCAGTGCAGTACCTGTCTCCATTGCCCCCACATCATGCTCAGAGCTGGCCGCAGAGGTGTGCCTGGTCATCTGTCACCCTCACCCCTACACGCCAATCTTCACTATCAACTGTCCAACTGTCCAGAGATGTGTGTCCAGATGCTCCTGGTACCTGTGGTCACTATAAAATACAGTTCCTGCAGGGGACCCTTGCTGAATGAATCACTAGGAAAGACAATCTCAGTCTCTAAGCAACATCTTTCGTCTCCTCTGCAAGCAAAATATATTTTATTACTTTCATTGTGTTGAGATGCTCCTTTTGACCTGGTGTGCATATGTATGCTAACCTATCCCAAATCTAGGTCTAGAAAAATTCTGTTTTGTGTTGTCTCTTTTTCATCTGGTTTCCAAAGTGCTAAAAAATAAACCAAAAGCAGGTGCTGTGGCCCAGAAGGCATTTAAGACCTCCCAGCCACAGGCTCTGAGTGATAGCACCGAACAAGTACAATTGTTCCATGTCGGAGCCGAGGTCTCTACCCACCTAGCACTGACCCACTCTCTTCCCCTCCTCCCCTCTCCTCACATACCCTCTGAGCATGCTTCTCATCACAAGTTCTAACCTGCATCTCGGGTGTCTGTCAAAAAAGCAGTAAGAAAAATTTTAAAAAGCAGGGAAGTCTGTTTAATGCCAACTGGGGAAAAAATGACCTGCAGAAAAACAAATATAATTACCATATGGACCAGGAAAACAGAACTGGGAAATGAGGAACAAGATAAGGTCAGCATGGAGGAAAACATTCCATGGGAAATTAATGCAATGAAATAGCAAACAAAGAGACCCGGTTTCCTTGCCAGGGAGAATTGAGTTATCTTGGTACAATGTTCAGAAAACTGTGGTTTAAACTTGCTATTTTAATATAAAGACTCAGCTCAAACACACAGAAAATTATTTCTTTTTCAGGCTATTCCTGGCTGTGCTTGGATATTGAACCTTCCTACATACCAAGCACGTGCTCAGCCCACTGAATCTAAGCAGGAAATGTTCAGCACACTGTCCTCTCGGATTGGGCCCTGAGGAAAAACTGCCAACATTCCCCTAAAGTAGAGAGGTCAGGTGCAGAGCTTGGTGGTAGTGTGAAGCTGTGTGCAGATGAGCCCTGGTCTCAGCCAGTGCTCACGTGTCTGGACATGTGCAGAAGTGGTTTCCATCACGGGGGCATGTGTGCCTGGGCGTGTCACGGGGCATGTGTGTGGGCACAGATCTGATCTCAGTCACAGCCCTGGTTTCTGTCATGTGTGCGTGCATGTGCACCCACAAGCCCTAGTCTAAGTCATGCCACACATGTGCAGGGAGTGTGCAGACGAGCCTGGGTCGCAGTCACGGTGCATTTGTGCATGGCTGTGCACACGCCAGACAGGAGAAACTGCTGGTACAACATGTGTGACTCTGAGCTCACCTCAATGCCGTCAGTCGATTTTAGACGTGGCAGTTGGGGAGTGCCGACGGAGAGGCTGCTCCATTTTGAACAGAGGTGCTAACGGCAGTGGCAGCATTTCAAGGAATTCTTTTTTCGACTTGCCAAGGTATTAGGCCAGAAACCATGAGTTCAGAGAGGACCAAGGGGAGCAGGACAGGAGGAGGGAGTACTCTGCCTGTGCCTCGCCTAGGGTCCACATCAGAGGAACTGGGTGTGCAGCCCACTCTGACTGGCTCTGATGTGAAAATGGAAATAGGAGCTCTTCCTTCTACAATATTCCTTTCTGAACAAGGATGAGAGATTGGAAGCGAAAACCATGGGGCAGAAAAGACCGAGTACAAGGCTGGTGAGAGACACAGGGGAGTCTATCTTCCTCCAGAGTTCCTGCTCACCACAGTCCCCTCGGTGAGCACCAAACACCCAAGGAAAGGAGAGGGGCTGGAGAGTGCAGTGAGGGGGGCGCCTGCCTTGTGGACCCCGACTCAGTCCCTGGCACCACATATGGTCTGGAAGCCCTTCCAGAAGTGATCCCCCAGCACAGAGCCAACAGTGAGGTCTGAGCGTGCGTGGGGGTGGGGGGGGGGAGGGGGGCACCGGAGCAAAGTACATAAAAGGAAGATGAAAGCATGCCTTTTTCTCTACTAATCCACACACCCGGGAGCAGCTTTCCAAGAGTGGTGCCCACTCATTTCTGACCCTCCACCAAGGGTTTCAGAGTCACTGTCACCAACCTCACAAAGCACCGTGGCTTCGGCAGCCGAAGGCCCCACGCAAGTGTGGGAGCACGAGGGGGAGCACGGCAGGGAGCAGGAGAGGAACACGGAGGGAGCACGGTGGGGAGCACGGAGAGGAGCATGAGGGGAGCACAAGGGGAACGCGGCCAGGAGACGAGGGGAGCACGGAGAGGAGCAGGAGGGGAGCACGGCGAGAAGCACAAGGGAAGCACAGGGGGAGGAGCACGAGGGGAGCACATGGGGAACGCAGCAGGGAGACGAGGGGAGACGAGAGGAGCACGGAGAGGAGCATGAGGGGAGCACAAGGGGAACACGGAGAGGAGGAGGGGAGCACGACGAGAAGCACAAGGGGAGCACACGGGGAACGCAGCAGGGAGACGAGGGGAGACGAGGGGAGACGAGAGGAGCACGGAGAGCAGCATGAGGGGAGCACGCGGGAAGCACCAGGGGAGCACCGGGGGAGCACGGGCTAACGGGGGATCCACAAAGTGGGCGTCGGCAGGAAGAGCAGGCCCCAGGCTCACGGGCGGGAGCTCTTGGAGAGAAGCGTTCCGAACCTAAGACCTCGGACCCGCGTTTCCGAACCAGAACCGCCCACGTAACGGAAACAAGACCGCGAAAGGCGCGACCGCGAACGCCCCACGCTTCAGCCAACAGAAAACAGCCCAAGAGCAGCCTCGGCCGGAAGCGGAGCCGAGACCCCCAGCCTGCCTCGCCCCCAGCCCCCGGCCCTACCGTTCCGCCGCAGCGCCGCCATGCCGCCCCACGACCCGCGACCTCCGACCCACGACCCCCGCCGCCCGGCCGTCCGGCACTTCCGGGTTCCGACCTAGAGGTCCGCCTACAGAGCAGGGAGAGCCAATCCGAGCCCGGGCCCCGCGGGCAGCCGCCCAATCAGCGGCCTTACCGTAGGGGCGTGGCTCTGTGTCCTCCGCGCATGCTCAGGTGGAAGGGGCTGCGCGCCGGGGCGCCGGGCGGGCTGGGCAGTCGCGAGTGTAGGCGCGGGCCGGAGAGGGGCTGGCGCGTCCTGGGCGCCGGCGGCCCCTGCTCTGGCGTGTCCGGCCCCCGCGCAGGCCACCGGAAGCCCCGGCTCTGGCTACCGGCCCCCGGCCCCCGGGATGTCCGGAGCCCCCCGCTGGGCTAAGCGCAGGGGCGAGCAGAAGGGGAGGCGGGAAGTGGCGTTTCGGGGACGGAATTGTGAGAGGCCAACGGGGTGTCCAGGTGCCGAGAAGGGGGAGCGCGGGAAGGCTGTGGGCGCCGCCGGACAGCCGAGTTGCTCCCCCTCCGGCTAAGTGCTACTGACATGGGTAGGTGGACTTGACGCTAGTCCTGGGTGGGGGCCCAGTGGACGCTGGGCTTTGCGCAGAGACGCTGAAGCAGCATTCTGGTCACCGGGTGGTCAGGGACGGACACCCTCGCCTCGAATGACCAGTGCACTCAAGCTGGAGAGGGGAAAGGCCCGCGAGGCTGGAGCGGTGAGGGTCTCCAGGCCGGCGGAGAAGTGGGTCTTCGTGCCACGGTGAGCTGAGCACCGGGCACACCCACACACCCGCACTCCTCGGCATAGATTCCAGTGACTTCTGGCTCGTTCTGTTGAAAGAGAAGAGGCAACGCTTATGAGGAATTCAGAGGACGGGTTTTAGGGGGAAAACTGAAGATCGTGAATGTGGACTAGGGAAATTGGGCACGGGCTTCTAAGCGGAGGATACACACAGCATCACATCACACATAAAATAAGTAATGACACAGTATGTACGAACAGCAAAGTGCCAAATACAACGCATAACACTTAATTGACACATAAGGTTGATACGTGTTGATATCACATATATGTATAAAGTCCACACATATGTAACCAAAAGACACAGAACAACCAAAAGAAGGGCACAGTGCCATAGAGACATGTCAGATTTGTGTTCTGAGGAACCTGATAACTTGAGATTGAAAATAGGAGTCCAAACGGAACAACTGAAAAATAAAGTCTTCAGTAGACGCAGGCCAAGGAATACGTAATCACAGATGGCAGTAAGGTTATGGGAAGACGCTCCTCCCGTGAGGCATCACTTAATCACTTAACTTCCCGTTAGTCGTGGATTTGCTCAAGCGGGCGCCAGTAACGTCCTCATTTGTCCCTGTCGAGTGCTAGTGTAGCCCAATGGCATCTGTTCACTCTGGGAACGGATGCCCGTAAGGCGGCATCAGGGAAAGGCAAACTGAATGTGACACCAGCACTCCCATGTATGAGAAAGTCAGAGTGGTGCTTTCTCAGCAAAGTGAGCACGTTCTCACTATACCAGCCAGAAACTGCACTCCAAGCTAATTTAGCCCACGCAAAGCATCAGACGTATCTCTGTGTAAAATCTTGCACGCAGATGTTAACGGCAGCTGCGTTAATATTTGCCCAAATCTGGGAGCAAACAGATGACCTTCCATTGGTGAATGGATAGATTGTGGCCCATCTAGTTCATGGGAAGGTATTTAGCTCTGAGAAGAATTGAGCTCTCAGGCCTAAAAAGACACCAGAAGCCCCATAAGTACATATTGCTGAGTTAGTGAACTTTATCTGAAAGATGTCCTGTGATTCCAACTAGGCGTCTAGTCCAACTTCTGGAACAGGCTCAAGCTATGGAGACAGGGAATAGACTTGTGGTTACCAGGGCACTGCTGGGGGCAGTGAAACGGATCTGATACTGGTTATGAAAACAAGTCATGCATTTCTGCAGACTCACAGCATGAAGGGTGCCAGGAGTGCCCCTCCAGCAGATGGAACTCTGGGTGATGCTGATGGTGTCAGTGGAGGGTCACCAAGGGTATGATGTAATGCAGGCTCCTAGGGACAGGAAGTGCCTAGAAGGCTCTGGTGAACTGAGGCAACTCCTGGAGCTCTCTGTAATTGGTCTAAATAATCCATTAAAATCCCTGCAGGAGACATAAGGACTTGATGATGGACAGGTGTGCTTGGTTCAGCCTCTCCTGAACTGGTCCTGCTCACCTTTGACGTTCCACTGTGTTCAAGCCTACTCCAGACTTCTGTACCTGACAATAAAATTGTGCCAGAAACCATATTCTCTTGGAAAACTATGTCTTTTTCCTCCCCACCTCCCAATTTTACTGTGCTATAACTAACACAAGACTGTGCATCTAAGGTGTACAGTAAAGTAACATGTCTTAATTTACACATTTTGGACTGGAGTGATAGCACAGCGAGTTGGGCATTTGCCTTGCACATGGCCAACCCGGTTACGATTCCTCCATCCCTCTTGGAGAGCCCGGCAAGCTACTGAGAGTATCCTGCCCGTGCCGCAGAGCCTGGCAAGCTACCCGTGGCATATTCGATATGCCAAAAACAGTAACAAGAAGTCTCACAATGGAGATGTTACTGGTGCCTGCTTTAGCAAATCGATGAACAACGGAACGACAGTGCAGTGCAGTGCTACAGTGAAATGATCACAATAAATTTACTTAACTTTCATCACTGAGACGGTCACAGTTACCATCCTCCCATTGTTCATCGATTTGCTCGAGCGGGCCCAGTAACGTCTCCACTGGACACTTTGTTGTTACTGTGTCTGGCATATCGAATACGTCAGGGGGAGCTTGCCAGGCTCTGCCGTGCGGGTAAGATACTCTCGGAAGCTTGCCGGGCTCTCCAAGAGGGGCAGAGGAATCGAACTCGGGTCAGCCATGTTGGCTGTGTGCAAGGCAAACGCCCTACCGCTGTGCTATAGCTCCCAAACAAAAAGTTTTTCTCCTTGTAGTGAGAACTCTTTAAGAATTGCTCTTAGTGATACTCAAATATACCACAAAGAAGTGTTAGCTGCAGATTCTACAGCATATCCACAGCATAACCCCCAAGGGATTTTTGCTTCATAATGGGAAGTTTGTTCACTTTGAACAAACTTTGTTTCCCTTACTCGTCCTGCACCTCACCCCCTACTGTCACAGAGAAACTTGATCTCTTTTTTTCTATGCATTTGAACTTTCCTTTCTGTAAATTCCACATAAAGTGTGTGTGTGGGGGGGAGGGAGAATCTCCTACAGGAGCCCTATAAATTTTCTCTCACCCATGTTCTGGGGAATTGATGACAAAGTCCATGTTCATCCTGTGGTCCACCCTCCACTGTAACTGCTCCGATGAAGGCCCTGGTCTGCAGTGTCCTAGTCCACAGGGCCCAGTGTCTAAGTCACACTCTGGTTTTCCAGGGGCACTTTTCAGCCTGGCTGCAGACCAGAATCAGGTGCTATTGTGCAAGCCCATCCCCCCTTCCCTATAGCCCATCAGTGTGTGTGCTACCAGTAACACCTCCACCACTGTTTCCTCCTTCCCATTCTACCTCCATCTTCTCTTGTAAGTAGCCAGTATGATCTGGTAAATGTTTTGTTGCCTTTCAGAAATCATCTATCACATTTACAAGTGAAAGAAGACACATGATAATGAAAAATTTGACAATCTAACATTCATTTATGATAAAAACTCACCAAACAAGGAAAGGAACTCCTTCAACTTGATAAAAAGCATCTACAGACCCCTCACAGGAGATCTCTCCACCATCAAAACAGGCAGGGGTCTCTTCTAGAGGTTCCTTCCCTACACCCCAGAGGGATTCCTGCTTGATGTGGTGTGATAAGAATAGGAAATAAAAGGAAGAATTGGGGAGGGAGCGATAAAATCATCTATGTCCAGAAATGGCATGAATTTGTATGAAATTTTATCTCCCTGTTCTAAATCCTACTTCTAGTGTCAAACAGGGTACAACTGTCCCAAAAAGGCCTGTAGGATGCTCCTGCTCCTCTCTTCCTTGTTCACAATGTCCCAGTTCCCTCAAAGACCAAGAAAAGGCACCAAGGAGCTGGAGCAATAGCACAGTGGGTAGGGCGTTTGTCTTGCACGCGGCTGACGCGGTTTCGATTCTCAACATCCCATATGGTCCCTTGGGCACCACCAGAAGTAATTCCTGAGTGCATGAGCCAGGAGTAATCCCTGTGCATCACTGGTATGACCCAAAAAGCAAAAAAAGAAAAAAAAAAGAAAAGGCATCAAGTCCTTCGGGGGCACGGGGATATCCAACATGCAGTTCTCCAGACCATAAGCTCTGCTGCCCTCACTGGTCTCACCTGAACCCTGTTCCTTCTCCAGGGTCCTGGCAGATGTGCAACTCTGGCTCTCTTTGTTTTTCCCTGCAGTGCCCTGTCCTTAGCTGCAAGGCAGCTCAGCCCTGCAGGGCAGCACAAGGCTTTCTTTAGAGTAGGGCCTAAACTGTGGTGGGTGCAGGTGACACCTTTGCTCACTGGGGATGAAGTCAGGTGACTTGGAAACACATGCAGCTTTACACCCGGCTGAGAACTGTTTTGCAGCGTGCTTTGGGGGCTCACAGAACTTTTACCAAATTCCTGCCTTCCCATCTCACGCTTTCTGTTTCCTCCCATGGGTTTCCTGAAATCAACCCCACCCCCCACAAGTCACCTCCCACAAATCTGATGGGAACCTAGAGAAAGGGCTGTGATCACTTAATCGTTCCCCTTTAAGGATCCCTCCCTATAGCACAAGCTGGATTTGTCACTTTAAAACACCCCCTAATACACCCTCCATGTTACAGATGCAATTTATAATTGCTATGTGACTTGTTTTCGAAAACGACTCCCTCTCTAGACAGAAAGCTCCGAGGAACTGGCGGATCGTCCTCTGGATCTTTGCTCACAGATTGAGACCACATGTCAGACAGACCATCTTCTGTTGATTTTGCCGTGGCATGAGTGAATGTGTGTGAACAGTTGGATGGACAGGAACACGTGGAAAGAAGCAAAAATGGAGGGAATGTTTTTAAAGCTACTCTAAATGGAGGCCTTAGAGGTCTAGCACACAATCCATTAGCTTAGACAGTGGAGACAATTTGGGAGGTAAGGTGCGCTTGGGGACGGATTTCTACGCATCTTGTATCCCTCTTCCTCCGAAGTTAGAACTTGACTTTGAAAATCAACCGCTATTGATTAATACGAGTAATCAATGATATCAAGATATCGACTTAAGATATAAGACATAGACGTAAGGAGTCTATTGGAAGATCTTGAGTTCCCAGGAAGATTCCTTTGCCCCAGCCCAAATAACGCGTTCCCAGTTCTCTTGCTCTGCTTGCATCGCCATCCATTCCCCTCACACTTTCACCCCGGGGTTTCTCCCTTTCCTCCATTCTCCCGTCCTTTGGTCGCTTGGCTGGGCCCGTTGCTGCAAGAATCTGGACAGCGGGGGATGTGCGGAGCACGCCCCGTGGCCACCCCACCCCGGAAGGGCCCTTCTAGTGTGTGACTGCAGGCTTCCTGCCCTGCCCTCCAGAGGACACCAAAGCACAAGTGGGCGGCGGCCAGCCCTGGGGCTCATCACAACGGCCACCACGGGGATCCAGGCTCCCCGGAAAGGCGCGGCGCGGTGCAAGGGGCTATCCCTCAGCAGAGCTCGCGGCCCCCACGGGTCCTGCACGCCACCCTCGCCCAGAGGCCTCGGCGGCGTGCCGGAGCTCAGCTCACGAGGCGCGGCAGGTCCCTCGTTCAGCCCCGGGGCTGCGCCGGTCCAGGTGTCGCGGCGCGCGCCAGATTCTCTCCCCAACTTTTCAGCGCTCGGAGCCGCGGCTCGCGCGCGCCGCGGTGGAGGCCGCGGACCCCGGGGGGACCTTCCCTTGGCCGCCGGGAGCCCGTCGCTGTCCCCGCGCGACCCGTCGCACCCCGCGCAACAGTTGGCTGCCGGCCGCTGCGCGGCGGAGGCGCGGCCCCGGCGGGTCCCGCGCGCGCGGGCGCGGGCCGGGGTCGGCCGGCGGCGGCCGGAGCGCCCCCCCGCGCGCGGGCACCGGCCCCTCTCCGGATGGAGCGCGCCGGCCGCCCCCCAGTGCGCCGGTGCCTCCCCGGGCGCCGAGTGCGCAGGCGCCGGCCGCCAGGCCCGACCGTGCGCGGAGCTCGAGCGCGGTCGGAGCGCGCGGTGGCCGCGGCGGGGACGGAGCGCCGGGCCGGACGCGGCGCGCGCGGCTCTGGCCGTGCACCTGCTGAACTCGGGCCGCGATGTCCGCGCTGAGGAAGGTGCGCACCGCGGGGACCGGGGCGGGAGTCGTCGGGGCCAGGGCTGCGGGGGTCCCGGCCGGGCCTCGGCCACCCGCGGGACCCTGCGAGGCGGCGGCGCGCGGCGGGACGCGGGGTCCGCGCCGTCCGGGCGGCCTCGCCCTTAGCGCGCCGCGGCCGCGCGGAAGCCTCGGACCCCGGCCGGGCTCCGGGGAGGGGGTGCGGCCGACCGGGCTCGCGGCGCCCCTTCCCCCCGCGCCCCCCCGGAACCCGTGTGCGGATGCCGACCCCGACTCGGACGGGGCAGGCGCGGGGGGCGCGGGGCCCGGGCGCGCGGCGGGGCCACTCGCGGCCAGCGGGGCCACGCGGGAGGGGGCCCGGCGTGCGCCGGGAGGGGGTGGCCGTCGCCCGCCCCGCGAGTGTGAGCCGCGCGCCGCGCTTTTTTAGGGTCGTTGCTAAGCGAGGCGCTCCCGGCGCAGGATTCTGTAACCAAGACTCCCCCGGCAGCGGCGGTGGCTGCGCGCGGGCTCCCCGCCGGATCGCGGGAGAAGCGACGAGGCTGTGATTGCTCCAGCCCCGCGCGCGGGCGCGGCCAGGTGAGCCGGCTGGGGGGGGGGGGGCGCGCGGCGGCCCCGGCCGGCCCGGGAGGGGGGCTTGAGGAGAGACTTCGCCGAGGTGGGGAGGGGGCGACCGCCCCGCGCTGCGCGGCGCCCCCGGGGAACTCGGCTCCGGGACCCGCGCCGCCGCCCCTGCGATGTACGCGCTTGGGGCTGGGGCTTGGGCTGCCAGAGGCAGCCGTTAGGGTGGATTTAAGAGCCAGCCTGCGTGTCGGGCATTTCGATCCTCGGCATCGGAGGGTCCCCCAAGCCCTTTCAGGAAAGACCCTTGAGCGCAGAGCCAGGAATGAGTCCTGAGCATCACTAGCTATGATGCAAAAGCAAAAAATAAGATGGGTCCGAGCCGGTCCTCTGAGTGGATCGATGCTGTCGGCGGCACTGTGGGGTCCCAGGAAGCCCCTATCTGTCGTCCTCACCGGGAGGTCCCGCCCCAGGCAGGGGACACCCACCCAGCTTCTCCGTAGTTCCGGTGGAAGCTCGGACCCAGGACCCAGGGACGCTGACATTGGCCCTGACATAGTCCCAGGCTCCCTCCTGTCTCTCTCTCTCTGCCCCTTGCTCTGTGTGGGCCTCAGAGCCGGGCCAGGACTCTTCCCGACACCCCCTTCCAAACCGCATCCTGGAGGCATGCCACAACACCGGTTTCTGTCACCTCTTCACAGTCTTGGTCACAGGTAGTAAGGAGCCAAGGCAGAATGGAGGAAGTGATGAAGGTGGGTTTTGGTAGGTCAGGTGGTTACTCTGATGTTGAAAAAAAAAAGCCACTAATCAGAATTTTCCAAATTGCCTTGTGGGGGCAACTGGGTGAGTCAGAGCTTTGGCTTTCATGGTAACTATGGAGTGTGGCCCTCCTAAGACAGAGCTTTCTCAGTGTCCCTCACCTCATCTCTGCACAGGACCCAGAGCAGCACCTGGTGCTGGCACCCAGCACCCACCTGGACCCATCCTCTGCCCATCTATAGGCCCCTCTGTGCTGTGATCGCCCCCACTTCACTTACTCTCCACAAAGACGAAGACCCTTGAATGCAATCTCACTGTCATATCTGCGTATTACATTTTATCTTATAGACCAGTTTCGTGTCTGATGAGTACTATGTCAAATCATCTAAACAGGTGAAATCATTAAAATTTAAAGTCTGACATGTGACTCAGTGATGGAGGACTTGCCTTGCCTGGGTGATGTCCTGGGTTGATTCCTGACACCACACACACACACACACACACACACACACACATACACACACGCACACACACAGAATTTTTCTGACTACAGGCATGTTTTCCAGATATGCATTCTATTCTGAGACACCTTTCATGCTGTTGATCGCTGCCTTCCCAGAGAACCTTGCGTTTTGCAGTGTGTTCTCCAAAGTGGAGCTGTTTGAGACAAATAAACATATGCCAAACACAGTAACAACAAGTGTCATAATGGAGACGTTACTGGGCTCGCTCGAGCAAATTGATGAACAACGGGAGGACAGTGACAGTGACAGTGACTCTATGTACTTTGGGTTGTCTTGGTGACTTGTGATGTGGTGGAATCAATAGCTTCTACAGTGTTTATAGCATTTGGGTTACTTTCCACTCTTTCTCCCGAGTGGCCTGGACTGGTCCTTCTGTAGAACCCTTTTCTTCTCAGTATTGTCTTTTCCACTGGAAATGGGTTTAGATTGCAAATCATATATGAAAAAACAAATTTGTGCTGTGAAGCATTTAAGTCACATTGAATCCTGTGTACCTAGTTCTGAAGTTAAGCATTTCTAGTATCTTGTTTTAAACTTGCCAGTGGGCTGTTGAAATTTGTTAACATGGCCTCTTTTGTGGTGTGCTATATGATGAAACTGAAGACGTGCTGTTATTGAGGGAAATCCACACCATTTCTCAGTTGCCTAGCTTGGAGAGCGATGCACTCTGATGAGATAAGTGTATTTTATTGGCCCTGAGGATGGCTGGCCTAACTTGCTAGGGTTGACATGATCACCGAATCAGTGAGCAGGGCAGGTGAGAGCCCCTAACTGTTGGTTAGAAAGTGTTATCGGGCAGGACACAGCTGAGTGGTAGCTTGTTCTTTGTACATGAAAGGCCCTAAGTCCAAACTGTGGCTCCACATGCCCCCTGGCCACAGGGAGCTTTCTGATGTATCTTGGGGCTGCTGAACACTGCTGGGTGTGGCTCAGTGAGCCCCAGAACTAGTAAGTGTGGCCCCTACAAAAGAATGAAATAAAAAATTAAAAAATTAGAGACGATATTTGGGAACTTGCAGTCGAAGCCTTCTGGATAGTCCAAGGCAGTTTTTCACCAAAAGTAAGTAGTTTTGGGTCACAGACATTGATGCATGTGCCTTGCATGTGGCTCACCCTGGTTCAATCCCCTGTTCTGTCTGCTCCCTTGAGCATTGCTGGGTTCAGCCCTGGAGGTTCCCGCCCCCTCCCCCCACGCCCAGAACTCCATTGTTTGACACCCCAGGGCCAAAGCAGTAGCACAGCCTTGGGCCTTGCATGGAACTGCAGTGCCTGATTGCCAGAGTCACTGGATGGGGCCCCTGACAACCCCCCTCCCGCCAGAGTAGTTTACTGACAAATTGTTTTCATCAGAACCATATTTCTATCAAATGGTCACCTTCTTACCTTCTGAAGTGTTTTGTGTTGGCTGCTACATGTGTGTACAGAGTGAGCTCAGTAATCTCATGCTTATCCATATTTATCCACTCTAGAAACATTTTCTTGTCCGTAGTGGCTGGTCTCTCATCTCTAACCTGGATTTCATGATCTGAGGCCTGGAGGCTGTGGTCTGTGGCCTGTGGTCTATGGTCTGTGGCCTGTGGTCTATGGTATGTGGTCTATGGCCTGTGGTCTATGGTCTGTGGTCTGTGGTCAGTGGTTTATGATCTGTGGTCTGTGGTCTATGTTCTGTGGCCTGTGTCCTGAGGCCTGTGGTCTGTGGTCTGTGGCCTGTAGTCTGTGGTCTGTGGTCTATGGTCTATGGCCTGTGGTCTATGGTCTATGGTCTGTGGTCTGTGGTCAGTGGTTTATGATCTGTGGTCCGTGGTCTATGTTCTGTGGCCTGAGACCTGTGGTCTATGGTCTGTGGTCTGTGGTCTGTGGACTATGGTCTATGGCCTGTGGTCTATGGCCTGTGGTCTGTGGTCTATGGTCTATGGTCTGTGGTCTGTGGCCTGTGGTCTATGGCCTGTCGTCTATGGCCTGTGGTCTGTGGTCTATGGTCTATGGTTTGTGGTCTGTGGTCTATGGTCTGTGCATGTGGTCTGTGGCTTGTGGTCTATAGTCTGTGGTCTGTGGTCTGTGGCCTGTGATCTGTGGCCTGTTGTTTATAGTTTGTGGTCTATGGTCTGTGGCCTGTGGTCTGTGGTCTATGATCTGTGAGCCTGGAGGCTGTGGTCTGTGGGTTGTGAACCTGGGGGTTGTAGTCTGTGGCTTGTGGTCTGTGACCTGAGGGTTGAGACTGTGATGTGGGGGCTGTGGGTTGTAGTCTGTCACGTGAGGGCTGGAGGCTGTGACCTGGGGCTCTGGTTTCTGACTGGCCATGGGGCTCTGGGTCATCCATGGAGGAGTATGTACTTTTGCAACAGCCCTGACGAGGCAAGGGCGCTGCAGTTCCCTGCGAAGCCTCCGCCTTCCTTTTTGAAACCTTTTTTTGCGCACACAGTTGCTTGCTCTGTAAGAAAAGGCTTTGCTCCTCACAGCTCCCGGACTCCTGCCTCTGTAATGGGGGCCCCTCAGGGGCCTCCACTGTTCTGGCATTTCTGGGAAGGGCACTTCTGGCTGCTTGGAAGAGAAAGTGGCTCGGGAGTGGGTGCTGTTGTTTCTCATGAGGGGCAGATGCAGGAGGTGTGGGGCCTCAGGACCAATGGCTGCTATCCTGAGTGCTGGATGTGTGGGCCCCTGGGGCCAGGTGATCCACACGCTGTTTTCTGTTTCCAAGCTGTGCTCTATGTCTGCAGGGAGTCCTTAAATCTGCTCTCTGTCTCTAGGTTGGCTTCAGTGAAGAAGATGACATTCCATTTGAGCTGAGAATTTCAAATGCCTCCTCTCATAGGGCAGCTCAGAAGGGCCACAGCCTGGGGAGGGGGTCCCCACCAGTCACTCTTGGGGGCAGAGCCGGCCAGACTCAGAAGGGGAGGCCTCAGTGGGACTCAACAGCAGCACCATCACCCTTTCAGGGCTGCAGACCAAGGAAGTCCTCCCTGGGATTCCGTTTTCTGTTTTTAACATGCAAAGAGGATGGCAGGGCTGAAGTTTCTCTAAGAGTTTGGACTTTGATTTTCTTCCTTGGTGGGAGAGAGATTGGTTTCTCTTTAGGCAATGCTTTTGCTAAAACTTTTCTAAAGCTCTATGAGCAGAGAAAGAAAAAAAAAAATAAGTCATTGCTAGAAAGGAATAAACATTTGCAGTCAGTCTATCCCTGAAATGTACAGATGTTTTATTTTATTTATTAATTTGATTTTGGGACTATCCCCAGTGCTCAGGCTTGTTCCTGGTTCTGTGATCAGGGGTCACTCCTGGTGGAGTTCGGAGGACCATGTGGGGTGCCAGGCAAGGGTACTACCCATGGTACTATCGTTCTGACCAAAATGTATGGACATTTAAAAAAAATGTTTTAACGCACTAGATCATGGTGTTTAAAGTGATGTACTATATACTTTGCAAGAGATGAAAAAATGACCCAGAACTCACACATGTATATTTTAAGGAACATAAAACTAGTGGTTACATGTGTGCATAGGCAGTGAGGCCCATGGTGAAGTGTGTGCCTGAACAGTCGAACCTGCAGTGACCTGTGTGCATGAACAGTGGGACCTGAGGTAACGTGTTCATGAACAGCGAAGCTCGTGGTGATGTCTGTGCATGAACAGTGGAACCTGAGGTGACATGTGTGCATGAGAAGGGCGCCCTTGGCAACGTGGACAGATGGTGAAAAGAGCCTGTGAGGGCCTCGTGCATCCTGGAACTTGGAATCCTCAGGCTCATTATCCCATGCACCATCCCTCCTCCCTCCTCAGAGACAAGACCAAGCTCTCCATTCCACCCCTTCCTGCTTCCTGCCTCGTGACTCAGTCACAGTGGCCGGCTTCCATGCCTATGTCTTTCCTTCTTTCATCCTTTTCTGTTTCCCTTATATTTATTTGTTTTGTTTGTTGGTTTGGTTTGGGGGCCACACCTGGTGGTGCGCAGAGGCTTACTACTGGCTCTGTGCTCGGGGGTCATTCCTACCAGTGCTTGCAGGACACTATGCAGTGCTGGAGATAGATTGAATTAGGACCAACCATATGCACGGAAGGTGTCTTACCTTGGTACTAACTCTCTGTGCTCACCCTTCCTCTTATTTTTTTCTTTTCTTTTCTTTAAATTTTAGACCATGCAGGGCAGGGTTATTCCTGATTTCTTATTTGGGATCACTCCTGCATGCTTGTGGGACCACGTGGGCTCGCTGAACACTGGCACCCTCCCATTCATTCTTTTGGGCCTCCTGCATGATTGCTTCTTCTGACTTGTGTCCTGTACTTGGATGTCATTATTGAACTGTTCTATGGATCAGCCTCTGGGCATGTCTGGGGAACATTCATCTGCCAGGAGCTTTGTCTTAGGGTTCCAGGATGGGTAGCACTGTAGCACTGTCCTCCCCGTCGTTCATTGATTTGCTCGAGCGGGCCCAGTAAAATCTCCATTGTGAGACTTGTTGTTACTGTATTTGGCATATCGAATACGTCACGGGGAGCTTCCCAGGCTTTGCTGTGCGGGTGAGATACTCTTGGTAGATTGCCGGGCTCTCTGAGAGGGGCGGAGGAATCAAACTCGGGTTGGCCGTGTGTCCACTGCTATTCTTAGGGCGTAGGTCCAGAGAACAGATGCTCAGCAGTCTCCAGTTTCTCCATGGTCCTTAGATGACAATGTTTGAATGAACAAATAAATCCACAACCAGCCATCTTCTGCTCTGGTACTGGCCTGTGATTGTGCACTGATTCTGAGTTGTGAGCACGCCTGTGGCAGTGGGCAGGTGCCGCATCAGGCCCTTATACTGGTGTCATGGCTTGTGGGCCTTTCTATCCTCCTATCATAGGAAAACTTTGGCTCCTTTAGGATACTTTACATCTTTCTGACATTCTTGGAAATATTTTGACAGTTTCTGAACCAATTTCTGAACACTTCTGACTGTATTAGAAACTTAGTATAGAATCTATTCTACAGACAATATACACATTTTCATCAACTGTTAACTGTTACATTTCCAGGCTTTTGGTCAGTTTAGTGTGTGATGTTACTATTTGATGGAAAGATATGTAACAGTATCACCATGATTAGAGTCAAAGTTTTATTTTTGTGGAGGAGATGAATTAGGTAGCCCTTTAAAGCTCCAGCAGCATTTCTTGGTCTTGAATATATACATTTTTATTTTAAAATGTTTAATCTTTTATTTATTTATTTTTGTGCTATGCCCAGTGGTACAGGGCTTAGGGGACCATATGTGGTTCCTGGGGATTGAATTGGGGTGGGCCACATGCAAGCAAGCCTATCTGTCCTATCTCTCCTAGGCTCCCGAATCTGTTTTTATGTTTCTCTGGAGATGTTTGATTAAGAGTTGTAGCCCACAGCATTCTCCTTCTGCATAGAGCCACTTCTCAAAATTCCATTTCTGGGAACATTTCTTTCCTAGGAAAATAGCTTTGTATTAATAGGGAATCACCTTAAACAGATGCTTGCTCGAACTTTGTTTCCTGGTCAAATGTTAGGAAGAATCCCATTAAAAGGTGGGTGAGTTCAGAGTGGTAGAACCTCCTATGTGAAGATAAGTCTGTTATGAGGAGGGAGGGCACTGTGTTATCACACTGAAAAGAAGAGCAAGCACTCTCCTGCCTGGGGATGCCTGTCTCCGGATCCTCACAAGGGGGAACTGACAGGTATGCAGGACTGGAGGGCACCTGGTCCCTCAGGGCCTCACCACTTGGCTCCCAGGTCTGGAAGCTCCTCCAGGTTCACTCCAGGTCCCTCTGCTTCCTCTATTCCGCCTGGGGGTCCTAGCTCAGAGCCTTTTCATGTGTGTCCCAAACCAGGGTCTTGCACCCTTCCTGCTATCCCCACACAGCTTTCTCTGTACCATCCTCCTGCACACCCAACCCTGATGGTCTTCATTGTACTACAGGATTTTTTTTTCCCTTGCTGAAGGTGACCACTACTATGGAGCAGCTGTGTAGGCTGAGGGTGTCATACAGCTTGTGTCACCCTTTCCCAGACCCGAGATCATCTTGGCAGCACCTGCATATTGGAGTTGGGGGAGCCCAGGAAAAGAGGTCCCATAGGCAGGTGGTCTGCAAAACCCAGACAGTTCCAGCACCCGTGGGATGGAGGGGGGGCAGTCACAGCTCTGGAGGGTGAACGTGTTGTCCACTGTGTTTAGGCTCTTGAAATGCTGTGGACCACTGGCTGTTCACTGCTCATTCTGATGGGGAGCTGTGGATTTGAGTGCTCCCCATGAATCAGGGTGCTCCTATAGAGATGAGCGTTCCCCATGGATCAAAATGTTCCCCATCGATCTTTGTTCTCCCCATCTGTGGTGTGGGATTGGCAGGCAGCTTGGTTCTTACCCTGCTCCTCTGTTCCTGTCAGAGTGTGTTCATCTCAGGTGGTAAAGCTGCATGCATGACATGACACAGCCTGTCATCTTCTGTGCAGAGGGTGCTGGTGGTCATCAGGCGCCCTTTCTGCTCTGCAGCCTCCAAAATGCTGACTGTACCCGTCACACTACCCAGGGTTGGTCCAGGGCAAGGTTGATTCTCTTGGACAGCCTGTAAGGAAGGACATGCTCCTCTCTCCTGGACTGCACAGCTGCCCCTGGAGCTTTGTGGCATTGCATGGAAAATAGGTTTTTAGTCAGTGTATTTCCTAGTAGGTGCTTTTCCCTGAGTGTTCAGGGGAAGTAGAGTGTGAGTCTGACTCTAACTTAGACTTAATAGTAAGTTCCATAGAGTCTGCTTCTTTAGAAGACCACGTTTGCTGTCACAATATGTGGTTCCATGGAGCTTTACCTTCTCCCAGCTAAGTCTGCTGTCCCAGCTGATTCTGATCCTTGTGACTGTGTCCTATATAATGGTGTCATCTCACGTAACCATGTCATTCTGTGGAGCTGTGTTGTCTCGTTTAACAGTATTGTTCCATGCAACTATGTTATCCCATGTAACTGGATTGTATCATGTAACTGTTGTCCCATATAGTGGTACCACCCATGTAACTGTTGTCCCATGTAACCATGTAATGGTATCCCGTGTAACGGTCATCCTACATAACTCATTGTCCCGCGCAATGATGTTGTCCCATGTAAACGTGTCATCCATGTAGTCATGTCATCCCACATAACTGTATCATCCTATGTAATGTTGTGTCATCCATGTAACCATGTCATGACATGTAATAGTGTCATTCCACATACCATGACATCGCATATAACTGTCATCCATGTACTGTGTTGTCCCACATAACTGTGTCATTCATGTAACATTGTGTCATCCATGTAACTGTGTGATCCCATGTGACTGTCATCCCGGCTGACAGCACAAAGACTGACTTGACCTTGGGGAGCCTATGGTGTGGCCTGAAAGTGCCGCCCTATTCTACCTCTGGTGGTGCCCTGTTCTGCCTCATGTCTCATTTCCAGGCAGGCCCAGGATGAGGAGGCGAAGGCACTGCTGTGAGGGCTTTCTCTCTATCATCATAGCCACTCCATGGCTGACAGGAGCAGCGGGCCAGCCTGGGGCCAGGGATCCCTTAGTTGGGACAGATGTTTGCCACACCTCGCCTACAACTCTTGTCAGCAGTGTTCAGTGCTCTCTTGCAGGGGAGGTGCTCCCAGGTGGTGCTCGGGACTGATTCTTGCCCAACGGGGTTGGGAGGTCCTTGTGGGGTCTGAGGATGTGCTTCTCTGGCTCTGTGGTGCTGGGGGTAACTCAGACTACCTTGGAAATGCTCAGAGGCCTCTGAGGCTGTGTGGGTGGTGCTGAGACCCACCTGCCGTTGGCTGCAGGCAGGGCACGTGCTCTAACCCGTGTGCCCAACCTCTCTCTGACCCTTGTTGGTGGTGTCTTAAAGGGCTACTTTGTGCTTTCACTCAGCAAAGTTTTCAGAGGGTTCAGAAAAGCCAAATGGGAAATGGACGTGGCACCCAAAGGCCTGTCACCTTCTGGAGCTGCCTGACACTTGTTAACTCAGGGGTTAGAACTTGCCCGTCAGGTCAGGTGGGGTCACATGGTGTCTGCAAGTCCATCCCAGGCCCACTCTGGCTGAGGTGGTTACCTTTCCAGATGTGCCTTCCACTTTTCAAAGCTCTTCTCACCCAGCTCACCTGTCCTCTCCTTTGTCTAGTGGAAGATAGACAGCGCACCCAAGTTCCCGTGAAGGGCTCCTGTGTTATGGTTGTAAAATCTGTGAATGTTCAAACTTAGACACACAAGTGACCAGTGGCACTAGGCCTGGGTATAGTTATAGTTTGTGTCATGGTCTTTTTTTTAATCTTATTTCTAAGCCCAAATGGGAAACTAACCTCTTTTCTAACATCTGTCATCCCTGAGAATCGAGTATGTTTTCAGAATATTTGGTCTGACCGTCATTGTGCATGATACGACCATGTGTGCTGTTTCTTGTGGCCCCAACTGTTCAGCACTGAAGACTCTGTGCAGTGTCGGGTCATTGTTCTGAGGACGAAGCTTCTGTGCTTCTGGAAGTTCATGCCTTTCCCTGAGCAGGTCCCCAGAAGCAGTTAACTGGGTTCCGGGTGAGTATCTCTGGCTTGGGTGAACAACAGCCACAGATCTGGTGCCTGGAAATCCGAATCTGAGAGCTGTGTGACTGAGACAGAGACCTGGGGTATGGAGCCCTGGGTCGGAGCCAAGGGGCGCTCCACCTCTGCCTGCCTCGAAGGTGCTTCTCCGCCAGGCGCTTCCTCTCTTTGTCTCACTCTGGAGGGATGAGGCAGCACAGAGGGTCTGCATTTCTCCAGTCTTCTCCTGCCCATGGACACCTGATCTCCATTGGGCCACAGTGGTGGACTCCATGGCCCATAACCTGCGGGGGCCCCTTTGCTTCCTGCTGTGGGCATGTGTCCTCTGCTGAGGGTCAGGAGAGGCAGGTGCTGGCAGGTGTGCAAGGGAATTGGTCTAGTGAGTGTCCTAGCAGCAGAAGAGGCAGCAGAAACCAGGGGAAGGGCTGTGTTCCCTTGGTACCCTCAGGGGTTGGGAAGGTTGTGTCTTGCTCACAGGTGCTGCTTGGGTCACATGGCTTACAGGTGGTCCTGGACGTGTGGGTACAGCAGACGTCCAGTGGGCTTGGAGGTGACAGGAATTCACGCAGGCCAGCAGCACAGGGAGTCAGCAGTGGACAGTCACGCCGTCAGGGTGAGCTCATACCCATCACCAGCACAGATTGATCGGGCTTGACTCCCTGGTCGGCGTGTGCTCCCGCGCACCCCCGGACCCGCCACCCACGTCCCTGCATGTCCCTGCTCAGGCAGCTCTGGTCTCCCACCCCCTGCCTGGGGACGTGCTGTTCTCACTCCCTAATGGCATGTAGATTCCCTCTCGCAGGGTTAATGGGGAGAGAGCACTGAAAAAAAGTCAAGCTGGCTAAATTTAGTGTCTGAAAAATGTCCAGTCTGGAAATAGCTGTTCTCTGGAGCCCGCATCCTGCGCCCAAGCTGGCGTCGCTGGAGACGGGAACTGGCTGAACGGCCGTGGCTGGAAGCTGTTCTTCCTGCTCCCTGTACACGGAGCCCCACACCTGTCAGACCACTTCCGAGTGTGGGACCTGGGGCCAGCCAGCGCCGGCGGAACTGTGAGGGAGAGGGCAGAGCTGCTCTCCAGCCCCCTGTCTGGCCCCTGATCCCACCGTGAGGAGATCTGGGCTCCAGGGCTCATTTCTCCTCCTTTCTCCGACCTGGTCTTTATTCTTGAAGCAGAAGCATTCTGCCAGTGGGGACAGGGTCCAGCTCTTGGCTCAGGGCCCAGGCCTGCAGGTGACAGTCTCAGTGCGCTGGAGACCCCCTACCTCCCGCCCCCCACCCTCCACCCCCCATGATCCAGCCTCAGGCCTCCCTGCTGCTCAGTCTGGCTCTGAGGGTCCTGGGTGGAGAACCTACACTGAGGGCGTAGGTTATGTCAGAGGTCATGGCTTCCTGGCGGGTGTCTGTGTGGGGCTGCAGGTGAGTCGTCCGGGACCACGTGCTTTGTCTGATGCTCCTTGTTCACATCCTGTGGGGAGCTGCGCTGCCTGTGGATTCATCCCTGGGGAGTTGAAAATGGGCACGTGTGGGGCCCCATAGGAGCAGAGGTGCCTATGGCTGCCCCGTTGGGAGGGGTCAGGGCTGAGGCAGCTCCCACAGGCTCATGGTGCCCAAAGCATCAGGAAAGCAGCCTGGGGGGTGAGCATGGAGCCAGGGGTGCTGAGATCTCCCTGCTGGGGCCTCTCGGGGAGGGGTGAGCATTGGGGTCTCAGGGGCAGCACCGAGTGGTCATCAGATGTGTGTGTGCAGCCCCAAGAGACCCAGGCCAGGACCTTCCATGGATCTGCCTTGCCATGTACAGTAGCCAAGAAAATGGCAGCCGATGCTTTGGGAGGCCTGGGGTGCCCACCTCTGAGTGTGTCCCTGCAGAATTCCATCCTCTGTCCATCTGGGCTGGAGTGATAGCACAGCGGTAGGGCGTTTGCCTTGTGCGAAGCCAGCTTGGCTGAGCCAGGTTCGATTCCTCCGCTCCTCTCAGAGAGTCTAGCAAGCTACCGAGAGTATTCAGTATGCCAAACACAGTAACAAGAAGTCTCACAATGGAGACGTTACTGGGCCCGCTCGAGCAAATCGATGAACAACAGGAGGACAGTGTTTTTGTTTGTCCATCTGTCCATATGCGTATTTGCGTTCTGGTGTGCTAGACCCTGTGTGTAGCAGCAGGGACGTCTTCACTGGGATGAGTGTCAGAAGCTGGAATGACACCCTGATGGTGATAGCTTGGCCGAGGCCTGCTGGGGGAGGCAGCCTGGGGAGAGAGACTTGGGGAGCCCAGTGCTCGCAGACCCTGAAGGGGCTGGCGGCTGGCTGAGTAGACAGGACCCACTGCCAGGGAATGCCTCTTAACAGCTTCAGCTGCAGGGAGGCAATACCATGCATGAGAACTGTGAGGCAGAGTGATAACACGTGGCACAGGCGCGCAGCCGAGTTCACTGCTGCACCTCTCTGGGCCCGTGTGCCCCAACCCCCACCCTTGGAGTCTCATCCAGAGTCTCCAGGAAAACCCTGGGAATCTCGATGCCAGAACAGACATCAGAGCATAGGGCCCTGGGATCCACACGGTACAACTGGAGGCCAAGGTGTGGGCCCCCAAGGCCGCCTAAGCGGGCGGCCTGGCCAGGACTGTGCCACACGAAATAGAATCAGAACCTCCTTCAGCAGGTCTCCCGCCTCCGGCCTCTCTCGGCGTGAAGCATCCTACACACAGCTGCTGGGCTGCGCCTCTGAGCCATTTTTATCGCCTTACTTCTCGGCGTGCTTTTGTCAAACCCAGAGTTCTCCTTTCTGGCTCTCCCAGCCTTCAGCGAAGGGTCCTCTCTCCTGGCGCTGCTGTGCGTCTGGCTCCTGCCTGACTGTGCCTGATTCTCCTCCCCTTTCCTGAAGGGCTCTGCCTCTCTCTCCTTCTGGGGACACACCCCTCTGGTGCCCCTCCTCAGTCCTTCCCTGGGGAACCTTCAGTAGCTCTCTGACCTCAAACAAGGTGCTGAGATGAGGAATGTGCCAGAAATCACCTATCCCCACAACTTTCTCAGGACTGTGATGGCCCTGGACCATATGCCCTGTATGGATGAGTGTCAGGTTTGGGCCCCTGGAATTTTCTACATGTATAAGGTCTAATTTGGATGCCTCGAATTTCCAGACATGGCCCCAGTGGCCCCCAGGACCCTGCAATTGTCTCTACAACAGCAAACCATTTCTTGGGATTGTCTTATGGTTTGAGGTTGTCTTACCTACATCTAACACAGATGCCTTTATGGTGCGTGCAGTCTGGAGCAGAATCTAGATGGGGTGGAAGCTGGATTTCTTAGTGCCTTGTTGAATTCACTATAAAATCACACTCATTAGTTATCTTTGTGAATTTTTATCACTGAATATGCCACCATCTCCTGTGATCTTCTCACAACCCTCCCCTGTCACCTTACATATGGTCCCTTATGACATCACACCTTCTCCCCTGAGACTTCACAATGCTCCTCTGTGATGTCACACATTCTCTCCTATGACCTCACACGCATTCCCCTATGACCTCACATGTGCTCCCCTGTGACCTCACACTTTGTCTTCTGTGACCTCACATGTGCTCTCCAGGTGGTCTTGGGTGCCATAAATCCCCTATTATCATCCAGGTGCACATATATGGAAAGAATAAGAGTAGGATAAAACTGCTTACAACATCAAGGGAGAAGTAAAGACTCAAATACAAGTGAAACATAAAATTCACATCAAATTTGCATCGGATTTCTCAAATGAAACTCTTCACAAGAAAGAACAGAATGGAATGATACATTCCCAGTACTGAATGAGAAGAACTTGCAAATAAGAACCTTTTATCTTGCAAGTTGTAACTCAGATTTGAGGGATGAAAGCAGTCTCAGAAAAACAACAGCTGAAGACGTGTTTCTTTTAAATCAGCTCTGCCAGGTCTACTGACTGAACTCTTATTAAGAACAAACAAACGAAAAACACCATCGCAAGTGTTGAATGAAAAAAATGACCAAAATTCACATAGGAAAATGGTAACAGATTCCTTTATATAAGTAATTTCTGTGTCTGGCATATCGAATACTCTCGGTAGCTTGCCGGGCTCTCCAAGAGGGGCGGAGGAATCGAACTCGGGTCGACCATGTTGGCCGCTTGTAAGGCAAACGCCCTACCCGCTGTGCTATCACTCCAGCCGTGAATGTCAATGGACTGAGCTTTTCTGTCAAAGGCCACAGAGTGGCTGGATGAAGCAGGACACCCACAAGACACGCGTGAGCTTTCAGGAGAAAGAAGCACAGGTTCAGACTGAAAGGTGGGGACAACCACACAGGCTAGTGGCAGACTAAGAAAGACAGGGATGCTCTTCTTGCATCAGTGCAATTAGCATTCAGGCGAAAGAAAGTGATGAGGTAGCATTGTGGTTAGGGGACCAGGAAAGCTTAGCCCTTATCCACATGTATGCACTGATTGAAGGGACAGCTAGGGTTTTTTTTTTTTCAGGACACACACAATGGTACTCAGGTCTTCCTTCTGGCTCTGTGCTCAGGGGTCACTTCTGTTAGTGCCAGGGGGTCCATATGTGGTATGGGGGATTGAACTGGGCTCAGCCATGTATAAGACAAGTACCTTCCTCTTATACTACTGCCTTGACCCCAAAGGGGCAACAAAGTTTATGAAGCCACAGCTAACAGACGGGAGATTCTCTTCATTAACTGACAGCCTCAATAGTGAGGGTTAGACCTGCTATCTGTCCTGGGTGCCCCAGCGGTCACAGAAGGGGGCATAATGTGGGAACAGGTGGTGTGCCCCTGGTGTCAAGTAGCTTGGCTCACAGCCAACTCCCTAAAGTAGGACCTTAACAATTCAGGTTCTATCACAGACACTTGCTGTGGGACTTAGGGTGCCTGAGATTCAGCAGATGTTTGAAACTGTGACCTGTTAGAGCAAAGAGAGTGTCCAGGAAGAACGGTGCTTCTTAGTAGCCAGAGTGCACTGGCCTGGACGGAGGCCGCGAGTGGCTTGCTCTGCTGTGCTGGAGCCGGTTAACAGCCAAGAGAGCTGTGTTCCTGTCCTGGCAGTACCACCGAGGGTCTTTAAGCGTGAGAGGCGGTTAGGGGATGGGGTCCCAGCCTCTCCCAGCTTCTAATAGGAGTTATCTGCTGGCGTTTGGTCTTGAACTTTGGTATACTGATGTATGTGAAATATGATTTGTTTGCAGAAATAGAAAAGGTAACACGGACTTTGGTGTTTTCCAGGCCCTCTTCAGCTGAGACAGTTTGATCACTGGCTCATTGGTGACCAATTGGTGATCAGTGGGTCTGTCTTACAGCTGATGGGTAGACTCCTGTTTCCTCTTTCTTGGCTGTGGCTCTGCCCACAAGTGCAGAAACTGGGCATTCTCCACCATCAATGGTGACTTTGGTTCCTGGTTAAGAGAGGCAGATCCACACATCTGTTGTGCCAGGAACAAGAGAGTCATTTGCCAGGTGCACGGATGGCGTTTGAGTTGATTTGTTAAATGACAGTGAAATCCAGCAGCTGTTAGGGGCAGGGTTTTCAGTATACATCAGGTCATAGCAGCATAACAACGTCGTCCTGAAGTGACCCAGAGAGAAGTTGTTTTATCTGTACTGTCCACAGGGTGCGCTGGGGACCCTGGGTTTGGGTGAGGCCCTTTCTTGCGAGAGCTGGGCCCTCTCTGCTTTTCTCCACCCGGAGTGAGTGTGTTGGGAGCATGTGGTGGCGTTTAATCCAGCCTCTCGCTGCTGCCTGGGCTGCAGGAAGGAGGATGGGCGAGGGTGGTGCCTTCCCCTCGGAGTAGCACAAGGTCAGTAGTCACGCCACAGCTGCCCACGCCTGCCCTAGTGCCGTCCCACGGCTCGACTGCCAGCAAGTGTCAGGAGTGGGGGGTTCTCTGGGAGCCTGGGTGCTCAGGGGCTCGTGAGCCTCTCAGAATCTGCTGAGTTTGTCCTCCCTCTGGTGTGAGGCAGGCAGCCCTGGACAGATTTCATCCAGAAGGCCTGCTGTATTCCAGTAAAACTTTATGGACACTGAAATTTGAATCTTGCCATCTTCACATGCTGTGAAATATGATTATCTTGATTTAAAAATCATTTACCAGCGTAAAAGCTAGTTTTAGCTTATGGACCTCATAAAGACAGGCAGTAGCATTGGGCTGCTATTCATTCTGGCAACAGACCCAAAAGACAACACAGGACCACAGCACCCCCAGAAGCACTTTCCTCTCAGATGCACGAGGACAGCCGAGGTCAAGAGGACAGCTTGGGATGGAGAACAGGAGAGAGGACCCAGCTCTCATGGTGAAGGGCCTCACCCAACCCTGAGGGTCCACCGTGCGCCCTGAGGACAGCAGGGCCCTGAGGCTGGTCCTCCTCCCTTGCCAAGACTGAAGCTTGGTATCACAGAGTGGGGGTGCAGCAATCACCTGGTCACCCTTCCGTGGGGCATACTGGCACTCTGCTCAGTGAGCCAGGAACAAGTCTCAGGAAATAGGAAGACACCCAAAGGCCCAGGGAGCCCTTGCGAAGGGACACAGTACAGTGACCCTGTGCTTGGTCCCCACCACTACCAGCTATGTCCCCAGTGAAAAACAAAATCTAGAAACAAGAAAACCAGTCACTCCCAAGTTCAGTCCAAATATGATGTCAGAGAACTAGACAGAGCAGAGATCAATGCCCTAAACATGTCACTTAAGGAATTAGGAAGAGAACAGGAGGCCGAATCCTGGGAGAGCAGAAGGAAGAAAACATTAAAGATCAGCGTGAACACAAGAGGGTTGAAAATCAATGAGGAAGACTAATAGCATCAGAAGTCTGTTCTGTTGGAAAGGTCAGTAACCCGAACACACCTTTAGGTAGATTGCCTAAGAAAAGGAAGATCCAGTTTCTGAAACCAGACACAAGGCAGCACACGTGGCCGGGCCTCTCAGCCACAGTGCTGAGCGGAGCTAAGAGCCCAGAGAGGGGGACAGGGCAGGGTGTCACGGGGTGAGGGGCACAGAGGTTGGGGGGAGGGCATGTCACTTCCAGTCGCTGGCTGATGGCTAGACCACATGGCCCGGCCAGCTCTGTGGGCTGAGCCTGCATTCTGTGCTGTGTCCTCGCCATGATGCAGTGGCAGGCACCCACTGTGTGAACTCTCCAGAAGAACTGGTCCCACCTCATTTTTATATGCTGTCCCTCGTTTATGACAGGCCAGCTTGTCCAGGTTGAACACTGGGTGATGGATGCCTGGAGAGAACTTTGGAGATGTAGACAAATTCAGATGTGGCCCTGAATCTGAAGGATTGCCTTCTCATTAATATGGACTGAGTCCACTGTATCTAGGTGTGACTCCTGAAAATTTTAGAGGAAAAGCGCGGATGACAGGGCGTGAGAAGAGCGTTTCTGGTTAATCAGAACGTCTGCAGGAAGGCAGGCTCGCGCCCTCTGCTGGCCTAGCTCTGTTTTCCCAGGACCAGCTGCTCTCGGCACCTAGCAACGGTTTTTTTTGCCTCAGATCAGGATGCAAAAAATACCATTCCTAATTCTGTATGGACAGCTGCCTCACTGGGGAGAGGGACACAGATTTCTTTTCAAGTGTTTTATACGGTCGAGCATGAAATTTGAAGAAAAGCGAATGATTTAGAAAATGAGCATATAATTGATCATTTTTATTTTCAAATGGAAATGGTAGTTTATGCTTTCTGGATTTCACATACTCTTTGACATGGCTGGTTGGAGCCAGTCTCCTGGTGAGAAGTGTCCCCAGCACAGGTCACAGTCGCTGCAGCTGTGCAGAGCTGCCCCACCCGGCGGCCTTAACACAGACTCAGGCTGGGGGTGGCTTCTGGTGGCCATTGGCCTCCGGTAGTCCCTTACTGCCCCTGTAAAGATCCCAGTGACAGCCACATGTGGTCCCCCCAGGAGCAACCCACATATCATTGCTCAGCTGGGGTCATCTCAGAGAGACATGGTCCCGATTGTCTCCCTCTGGTCTCACCCCTGGGGCTCAGTACCAGTCTAGGAATTTCCAGGGACACAACACAGTTCCCAGAGCTAAATAAAATGTCCTTGTTAACCGACACATGCAAACCTGCATGCTCAATAGGTAACGAGTTCTAGTGCCCCTCTGTCCCGTCACTTACGGGTTGTTGTGTTTTAGTGGAATTTCCCAGGAGGTACTGTCACCTGCAACTGTGCCAGAGTTGAGACAGGTGCTGGCTTTGCTTCTCACTCCCTGCTCTGAGGCTGAGATGTGGGTGTGTGGAGGCAGCGCTTCGTGGGGCGGCGAGCAGCAGAAGGACCTGGTGCTTGAGTCTGTTGAGAGCGATCTCAGCCAGCACCCACCCCCGACACCTTTGCTTCTTGGGATGAGCCTTCTGAACAGTGACGTCGCTGTCTAGAATTAGGTGTTGTGACTGAGGGCCACGTGCTGGGCGCACGTGCCAACACTTGCACAATTTACAACGGTAGGTTGATCTCTCACGACTCCCTTTGCTTGTGTCTCCAGGATGAGCACCCTACATCCACACGCCTGTAGGATGGCAGATGTGTGCCTGGGTTCAGCAGTGGCCAGTCCTGCCTCCTGCCCGTACTCTAGCTGATACACGTTTCTGAAGGTTGATATCAGGCCTGGCACTGCAGTGAGTCTCTTCCTGTGAAACTGAGACAGGTGCAGGAACATGCACCCACTTGGCGCTCGCTTTCAGCAGACTGGTGCACTTGACCTTTAGCCCTTTGGGTGGAACAGAGCACTATGGGCTGTAGGCCATCTGCATGGACATTTCTTGGGTTTTGTAGTCAGTGCCCAGACCTGGGAACCTCCACTCAGCACGTTGTGAATGTCTGCTGCTCGGAGCTCCGTCCTCTGCAAGGCTGGTTGATTGCCCACTCGGCTGAGCACACCTGCTCCAATGATTTTTACACAACGCAGCGTGTGGTGTTTAGGCCAGAGCAATTGGGCAAGAAAAATGAAAGAGTGGTAACAGTCCAAGGAATGTGTCTTTGCTCAGAGAAACAAACTCCTTATACGTAGGAACCCTCAAAGAAGCCACATACCCCAAAGCTCCAAACTGTAAGAGCAAATAAATGATGTTAGCAAAGTTACAGGGTATAAAAATAAGTTGCATTATTCTATTGCTAATGAGTATTCAAAAGAGGAAATCAAAAAAGACGATTCTATTTGAGACAGCACTGAAAAGAATCAAGTACTTATACATTAAAATGAGACACAAGGCAGAAAACAGTATGCATTCCCTTAGGTGAATGGAAGGGGTCATATGTAAGTGGTAAGACAGCACATGCATGTGCGTGCTGATGGCAGGTGCCTGGCCAGGTGGTGATTGCGGCATGGGCCAGCACTGAGGACAGGTAACTCACCTGCATGCTGAGATTAGTCGATTACAGGGCAGGCTCACATGTAGTCAGTTTGTCCAGGACACGAGACTTCCCCGGACCACCGTCCTCTTCCCTCTAGGATCTGAATCAAGAGATGTCAGCAGTGCATGTAGAGACCCCAGTGCCCCCTGCTCCCAGCCTGCCCACTCTGGCTCCTATTTCCTCCCCGGTTCTGCCACTTGCTGACCTTTTCCTGGTGATATCTAAGGGCTGGGGAGGCCTCGGGGTGCATCACTCTTCATTCTCCATTCTGACCTGGAGCCTGGATGGTCCCCTGCACTGCCCACTTTCTTACAGCTGTGAATCTGTCTCTGGAGTGCTATGACCTAGGGACACTGGACAAGCCCAGTGACTGGTGTGTGTGTGTGTGTGTGTGTGTGTGTGTGTGTGTGTGTGTGTAAGGTGCAGCTGTGGGGATGGGCCTAGGGAACATAAGGCTTCATGAAGGCCACCCTTTCTCTGCTGCATCTGGCATCTAACTCACCTAATTGAATTTTGTTTAACTCGTATGCCTTATAAGAGCAACTGTTTCTGTGGATGGTCTTCAGAAGCTCTTACCAATGTGGAAGTTTGGGTCAGTCCTCTGTACGGAATACTTACCTAATCTCTTCAGTCTTAGCTGCACTGTTGAAAACATCACTTTCATATTGTTTTGGTTGGGAACATTGAATAAAACCAAAGCGTGAGTTCTGAGGGGAGGAGTGTGAGCTGTAGCCTCAGTGCACATGTCATTCATCAGCTCTCACTGCAGTCTCTGCTCTGGCCTCTTGTGCACCCTGGGCTCTGTGCTTCGGCCTCTCGTGGACACCCCTGCCTCTTTGCTTCGGTCTCTTCTGCATCCTGGGGAGGATGGGAGGTGCAGCACCCACATATTTTTTGAACTCGCAGGTGTCACACCCAGTGATGCTCAGGGCTCACTCGTGGCTCGGTGCTCAGGGATCGTTCCTGGTGAACTCCGGGGACTATATGGGATTTACCAGGGATTGAACCCAGGTAAACTGCATGCAAGGCAAATGCCCTACCCACTGTACTGTTGCTTTAGCCCCCCTTTATATATTTTTTAAATCATTTTTATTGAGGTACCAGATTTACAAATTCTGTTCATGATTCTTTCATGCATACATCGTTCCAACATTGCACCCACCCCTAGGGAACCCACTTCCCTGGCCAGTGTCCCAAGGTGATTAAGGGATTTGAGTAGCAAGGGCTGGCACACTTGAGACGGATTGTCACCATGATGGAGGGCTCTTGTTTATTTGTAGTGCACCCAGACCCCTTTCATAGAAGGGTTTTTGCCCCTTTGTAGTGTCCATTGGTAGTTCCATGCCGACTGGGTGAGGGACGGGGGGTCTGGGTCATGATTCTTGGAGACAAGTAAAGTGGGAAAAGCAACTCTTGGCAGTGTGTTCTGGTTGGACCTCAGGCGATGTGTGAAGAAATGAAGTTTCCTCCCAAGCAGACAAAGCCTGTGCGGAAACCAATGACGGCCGTGTAATTGTTGCCATGGGAACAAGTCCGTGTTTCTTCATGTTTGTTGAACTTGTCTGGGGCAATGATAACCTAACCCAATTTTTATGCGATAGTTTTCTTTTTGTTAAAAAGTTGAATGTAGGACCAGAGCAATAATCCAGTGGATAAGGTGCTTGCCTTGCATGTGACTGACCTGAATTTGATCCCTGGCATCGGGTATGTCCCTCAAGCCCTGCCAAGAGTTATCCCTCAGCACAGAGCCAGGAGTCAGCCCTGAGTACCACTAGGTGTGGTCCAAAAAAAAAAAAAACCAACAAAAAAAGAGTTAAATGCATTTAGGGGATAATAACATTGTGGATCAGATACTGGGAATATTTAGGCATATTAATAATAAAGTGATAGATCCATCATGATGTCGGAGGGCAGTCATCTTGGTTTTGTAGTTGGTGAAGGACAGGCGGGCATTACGAATGTTTTTTCCAGCTTCTGCTGCATCTACCAGTACTGCTGCTCTCCTGTTTTTGAGGTCATCCTTGATGGCTTCTCTGCACTGTTTTGCCAGTTTGGACGTTTGCTTGTGGTTGCCTGAGGCACGTGCCAAGCCACGTTGCCAAGCACGTGCCAAGACTTCTTTGTCAAGACCCTAAATGATCGGTTTGAGGCTCTACATGTTCCTAAAATGAACAGATACCATTGGGCTACGCTAGCACGCAACCGGGATGAATGGAGACGTTACTGGCACCCGCTCGAATAAATCGATGAATAACGGGGATTAAGTGATTAAGTGATTAATAATAAAGTAATGGAACTTATTTTTATACCTGTAATTTTGCTAAAGAGCTTGGTGTGTGCTTTTGGGTGTCACTGTTCACATCCATGGCAGGGTATCCTGGTGACCTCCAGTTATGATGCTTCGTTCATAGTTTTTGTATTATTTTGGGGCCACACCCAGCAGTGTTCACGGCTTACTTCTGGCTGTGTGCTCAAGGATCACTCTTTGTGATGTTCGAGGGACCACGTGCCATGCTGGGGAATTAAAACAGGGTTGACCATATGCAGTGAACATGCCTTAAACCCTGTACTGTCTCTCCCATACCCATTCTTTTTGTAAAATGTTTATTTTAGGCACCATGATTTATAATACTGATAATGGCATAGTTTCATGAGTAGACCAGCAAGCTGCAGACTGTCTTTGAAATAGAAAGCAAATAATGACTATTCTGTTTCACTGACAGCAATTAATTATAGGAAACAACATATTAAAATATTAAGGTACTTTATTATTTCCTGTGAATCAGCACTTTGAGGTTGACCACCCTCAGTTCTTGTCAGTTTTCATGTAGCACCTGATTTTGATTCTCAAAAATACGTTAATTATGGAAAGAAATAAGATGTAAATTGGGTGGAGATAAGTTGTGAAAATGCAAACAGCACATAACAGAAAGTGGACATTTGAGCTCGTCTTGAGTTCTGGTCTGTCCCTGGTTCCATTGGTGCTTCAGGAGCGTACTGACCACTGGCAGATGTTTTTTGTCTGCCAGTCTTGTGAGAAGAGATCTCTGTTTTTTAACTTTCTTCTCTTTTTTAGTTGAATTCTGAATTACAGAGTTACAAAGATATTTTTGATTGAGCTTCAGGCGTACATTGTTCCAATTCTGTCACCAGTACCCACTACCCTCCACCAATGTCTTTGGGAGGAGTTTTGAGACCAGCCTCCTTCTCAACTTGGGGTCCCTCCTGGTCTCCCTCATCTTTTTTCTGTTGCTACCTACTAGATGACGAGAGCCAGTGCCTCACGCCCAGTGTGCATGTGCCATTTGGTGGTGGTGGAGCAGGGAGACTCTGGTCTTGTAACTTGTGCTTTCTCTGTACAAAGAGTAGAATGTCGCATGTGGCAGTGTGAGGCTGGAGCTGTACTTGCCTCATCGATTCCTGCCTCGTTATGTAAGGCTGCACAATTCACTGACCTTGCACTCAAGAAGCCTTTTTTTCTTCTTCAGGAAACACATGGAGTGAAGCGTTTGACTAAAGCTGGTGCTAACTCTGCTTGCGAACCTTTCCTGCAGCTACTTTGCATCCCAATTACCCCAGATGAATAAATGTTCCTCGCCTGCTGCCCTAGGGACAGCGGGGAACAAAGTTTAGATAGATCTGGAATCTTTCTCAGCACTGAAAATATGAGATCTAAGCTCCAATCACTGGAACTTTGTAATTTGCCTGTCAAATTGACAGGCAAGACATGGAATGGGTTATGGGGACACTGGTGGAGGCAAGCTGACAGTGGTGATGGGATTGGTGTTCAAATATTATATGCCTAGAACTTAACTATCAACAACTTTGTAAATCACAGCTCTTTAAATTAAAAAAAAATTTTTTAAGAGAAGGATCTGAAATCTGAGCCTGGGCCCATCTCTGTCCCTGGATATGTGTTTCAGAGCAAGGTCTCTAGTGAGGACTCCTGTAAGAAATCAAAATGTGTGTTATAGGAGCTGCATGTGGGTTGGATCTCTGGTACCCCTATAGTCCTCCGAGCCCCATCAGGAGTGATCCCTGAGCACAGAGCCAGGAGTAAGCCCTGAGCACCACTGGGTGTGGCCCAGGAAGCGAAGAGAAAACAAAAGTATGTTGTGGCTCCTGTTTCTTCTTCACTCAGACTTTGGTGCTTGGTTTGGGAGGGGTCCTGGTGTGTGAAGGAGCCTCATGCCTGGCGTCCTGTCTCCATTGTTCCTGTGGGCTGGGATGCTGTCTTCAGGGGATCAAAACCTGCCCTGGATATGGCCAGGAGGTTCTTGGAACTCATGGCCCCGATTCCACATCACGTGCCCCTTCCTGCCAGAAATGAATCCCCACATGTCCTCACTCTTCGTCTGTGTCCTCACTGTCCCCTGCCTACTGTGGGAGCGAGTCTGCTCGCCAGGGAAAGTCTTGGCACCCCATCCCCTTCGACTGACCTGGCATCTCGCAGATGTCTCAGTATCGTTGCAGACACCGCCCCTTCCTCTGCTGGGGGAGGGGTTGCGTTTCCTGCTGTTCTGTCTCTTGTCCTCACTTGTTCTCTCTGCATTCCTTCTGGGGCTTGGGAGACATCCTTAACCGGTCTCAGGGCTGATGGCGCCTGTCCGCAGCTCAGGGGCCCTGTACTGTGTCCTGGTCCAGCAGCCTTCTTGTCCCCACTGGGCTTCTGCTTCCTGCTCGCACTCCGGCTGCTGGTAGCTCAGCTCCTGTCCCAGGGGTGTGGCCACTTTGCAACTGGCTCCCTCCACTCACCCCTTTCTGCTCCACAATTCCAGCCCCAGGACTATGTCCCTGAGAGCCCTTGTGGGGGTGGGGAGCCTCAGTGCAGCACTGCGGGATGCTGGGGGATGGGGAACCTGAGTAGAGGCGGTCAGTAGGGCTGGGGTCACCTACTCACTGCTGCTGTCCAGGTCCAGGTCGCCAGGCTTGGAACCCTCCCTGCTTTGGTTGCTCTTAATCCTGTCCTTGGCTTCCAGGCACTTCCCCCTCTTGTGACTGTGCTGCATCCCTCTTGTCTGCCCTCTCTGAGTATTCCACAGGACTTGGGTTCTGCTTCTGATGCCAGCATGGGCTGTGCAGGACTGTGCCCAGGGAGCCCGTGGAAAGGCCGATGCACGTGATGAGTTCCTGAGGGGAGGACCTGGGCGTGTCCGTGTCTCTGACCCAGTTTCAAGTGCCTGCAGGATGTGGTTGTGTATCCGGCCACAGAGGTGCCTGAAAGTGCCCATGGCCCTTCCCACCACAGGCCCAGGGTTCCCTCACATGAGCCAGCTCTTCCCACAGGGGTCCTCTCCCTGGTACAGCCAAGTGGGGTCATTTCCAGACCCTGCTCCAACACAGCGCTACTCTCGGTCTGTGTTGTGATGTGTGTTGGTGGCATGTGGCTCTGGTGATGTGTGTTGGTTAGCGTGGCTCCACTAGGGTGTGTGTTGGTGATGTGTGGCTCTGCCGTGGTATGTTGGTGATTTATGGCTTAACCATGGCAGGAAGGGGCCAGGCCCTGTCACCTGTGCAGCTCTGCTTGCAGGACCTGGAGTGAGGACCCGCTAGAGTACGTGAGCAGGGTCTGCACGTTTGGGCTGGGAGTGACAGAAGCGAGGAGTGCGGTCCTTCTGACAGGGGCTAAGCGGGAAGTTGGACAATAGGAAGGAAATTGGGAAATGCAGCTGCTTTGCAGCGGGTTTGGGGCTGGTTTGTGTCCCTAGCAGATTTATCTTGATGACAAGGCATAGTCTGCAAAACTCTCTTCAGTAATGATGTGATCAGATGGCTGCAATGAACTGCAGGCTCACTTTGGATTATTAAAAGGGCTTAAATATTGTGAATTGATGTGATAATTATGGTAATTGTAATTGGATAAACGCTTTACTTGCCTTCATTAATGCTGCTGTGATACTCGCAGGGAAGAAGCACTTTCAGAATGTGCATCTTTGGACCTCTGTGAACTTTGAAAATAGGCCACTTTCTGCAGGGCTCAGACCTGAGGTGCTTACTGGAACTCATGGCTGTCCAGCTGCCTTGGTCCAATTGTAGTCCCTAGTTTGTGGACATGGAGTGTTTCCCTGATGGGGGTCAGGGCTCCTGGTGGGGGACAGGGCTCCATGTGGGTAAAGTTCTGTGCCCCCACCCTCACCCCCAGCCACAGCATCTCAGCTCTGCATTTTCAGGTGTGGATTGGGAGTTCTGTCTCTGGGTACCCTATCTTCCTACTCTTCTCCTCTCAGCTGTGTGAGGGGCTTCCAGCAAGGCTCCAGGCAGCCAGCGAGAGCCTGCTGCAGGCGGCAGCTATTTCTCCATTCTCCTCACTGGCAACCCTGAGGAGCCTTCCCCAAGGGCTCTCTCAGGTCAGAACGTGGGGCGCCTAGACCTGCCATCCTGCTGCTCCAGGTCAGACGGGCGAGTGAGTGCGTGTCAGGCTGTATTTTCCCATATGTGTCTGCTCAAGGCTCATGATTGTTCTGCAGAGGTGGGTGGTGTTCCAGAAAGCCCACCTGGACTCAGGAGGGTGGACTGGAGTCCCTCTGCTCCTGGTATCACTGGCAGCATTGGGTCCTTCCATGAAATGGGGGCGAGTGTGTGCAGATCTTTTCCTGCTTCTCGGAGCACTTGCCACATATGCCCCTGACCCACTGTGCACTGAGAACAACCCCCCCACCCATCACATGTCCCAGACACCTTCACCCAGCGTTTTCTGAGTCCTCCATGAGAGGTTTTCCGGGATGCTTGGGCCAGGAGATCCTGGCCAGAGATTCTTGGCCAACCAGGCAGGTGATTCCTGCAAGGGAGGGTGCGTGGCTGCATGGGTCTGTGTGGTCCACTTGGGGGCTCTCAGAACTGGTTCCCGTGGTGTGTGGAAGGCCATTTGGTGCTGGGCATTGGACTGATGTTGGTTGCATGCAAGACTCATGCTTTACCCCCATGTTAGCTCTACAACTCCCGAGTCTGAATCTGCAGTACTTGGTAATACTGCACGAAGTACTGAGATGCTGCTTATTATATTTTAATCATTAATTAAAATATTAAGCAAAATACAGAGTAACTTATCTGGTATACACCATTACACATCTTCTGCTAATGGCAATAAAGTGATTATAAAACCATTGAAAATATGGAGCTGTGCAGCTGAATGCCCTGATAATTGGATTTCACACATCGCTCTTGCCACCTATTGTTTCTGAAGTGATTGTGTCACTGAGACTTCATTATACTGTGAATGGTTTTCTGTAATCCTCATTAGCACACGCCACGTGGCACTTCCCAGCGTCCTAGCTCACCAGTTCCGTCTTTCCTGTTTCCACACGACCCTCTGCTCTCAGAAGTGTGGTTGAGTCTCCTCTCAGGCTTGTTGTCTGACTGGGACAGAGCGGGGAGGCTGGGCCTTGGCCGGAGCCAGGGCTGTTTGCTGTCGCTCCACTGGCATTCCTGCCTCTCCTGCGAGTTCTGAGAACTGTGCCTGAGCTCCCCTCTTCGAAACAGACCTTCTTGGAAGGGCTTCCTGTGTTGGTGATGGATGGCAGAGTCTTGAGTCCTGCTGGGATCTGCTTCACTGGGGTTCCTGGGCTGTCCTCCTCGGACGGAGAGCCCCACCTCCATGCTGGCCTCCCCCCTTGATGTCGCTCCCCTGTATCCTCCCTGAGTCAGATGAAGAGGGAGCAGAGGTCAGTGAGAACTGGGGTGACGGCAGGAGGAATCATTGTGCAAGGCACAGGTTTTGTGGCACAGATTAGGTGGGTCTTTCCACTCTGCTAAAAGCATGGGGCTATAAGAAGGAAGGGCCCAGGGTATGATAGGCCAGGGAAATGCAGAAGGACATGAAGGAATGCAGAAGAAATGCAGAAGGAAATGCATGTGGCATGAACTGGCTCAGTCGATGAAGCCCCTGTGTTAGGGGCAAGTTTGGCTCTTGTGTGGCATTTGTGGAAGGCTGGGAGGCTTGGGAACTGTCTTAGGACAGTTCACATGACCCTGAAGGGGTTCTGCCCCATAAGAGACTCCTGCATCCTCGAGAGCCCTCAGCATTCTGGGAAGGACTTGTGACAGGAGGAAGGAGCCTGCTCAGGGTCCTGTGACCGAGCTCGGGGTGGTTATGACTGAGGCAGAGTGGAGCGGAGCCAGGAACCCAGAGTTCAGGGTGGGAGGGTTCTGCCCCTGAATGCAAGCAGCCAGGAGAGAGGCTTCAGGCAGTGGATGTGCCAGAGGCTCACAGGGCACGTGGCTCCCAGGGGCAGCACTTGAACAAAGATGGTCAGAGATCATAGTCACTGTCACTGTCATTGTCATCCCGTTGTTCATCAATTTACTTGAGTGGGTGCCAGTAACGTCTCCTTTCATCTGAGTTCTGAGATTTTAACAGTCTCTCCTTACTTATCTTTCCCAATGCTGCCATATTGGAGGCTCTTCCAGGGTTCAGGGGAATGAGACCCGTTATTATTACTGTTTTTGGCATATAGAGTATGACATGGGGAGCTTGCCAGGCGCTGCCATCCTGATCATGGTCATATGTGAGAAAAAAGTGCTGGCAGGTCCCGAGTCCAGAAAAGTGTTCACATAGTGGCCTTGTGTTGACTGCTTGCAGGGGTGAGATTGAGCCCAGGACAAAATAGGGACAGAACCCAGGATAGAAGCAGGGGCAGAACCTGGGACAGAACCTGGGGCACATGCACCATGCAGACTTTGCCAGGAAGATGCCTAGACCACAGAGCAGGTCACTGTGTAGGGAACTGAGTTCTTCCCCTGGCCTCTCTTCAGCACTGAGGGGTCATAAAGGCTTTGGCAGAGCTGACCATACAGAGACTGGTGAAAGTAAGATAGTTTGAGATCACTGGAGACACGATGGCAGGATGTCAGTCCAGAGATCTCAGCACAGAGATCTATTGCAGGAGGTGTTTAGAACTGGACTCTGGCTGGGTTCCTGGCTTAGAGAACCCACTCTCCAATGCTTGCAAAGGAGACTGACTATGAAATGGTTCATTTTAATAAGTGTGTGGTGCCTGGTGAACTGGAATATGTCCAGCAGGACCACCAGGGAATCTATCAGACATAGAATCCACCAAGATGGAAATTCAGTCAGAGCCCAGAGCCCCTAACATGGGAATCCTGTCAGAGCCCACTGCCTCTAACTTGGGAATCTGATCAGACTCCAGAGCCTCTAACAAGGGAATCCAGTCAGAGCCTCTAACACAGGAATTCTGTCAGAGCCCAGAGCCTCTCATAAGGGAATCCAGTCAGAGCCTCTAACGCAGGAATCCAGTCAGAGCCCAGGGCCTCTAACAAGGGAGTCCAGTCAGAGCCTCTAACACAGGAATCCAGTCAGAGCCCAGAGCCTCTAACAAGGGAATCCAGTCAGAGCCTCTAACATGGGAATCCAGTCAGAGCTGAATCCTCTAATATAGGAATCCAGTCAGAGGCCGGAGCCTCTAACACTGCAATCCAGTCAGAGCCCAGAGCCTCACGGGCTGAGGGACAGGACACAGTGAAAGGGCACAACCACCCCATCAGCTCTTTTCCTGAGGTATCCCTAGTGGAGGCCATTGGGACAATAAAAGAAAATGTCAGAAACCAGACACTTATTTTCAGTCTAAGTAAAAGTGCTAAATCTAAGTGGGAACATTGATTGTAGAGAAAACAAAAAATCTGTAACCTAGGAGAATAAATCCGTGAGATTGTCAGCAGCAAGTTCCAAGAGAACCCAGTGGTGGCAGAGTGTCCTGGAGAAGCCCACAGACTGGCTGGTGGCCCTGGAGATGCAGACCACAGGACAACTCAGATGCGAAGGATAGTTTGAAGTTGTTGGGTAGAATAATGACCATTCAGCAAATTTATTGTAATGATTGCTAGGCCAGCAGAGAGAAAATAAGAATTTACTTCTTCTTCAAACTGATAAAGTTTCAGACACATTAAGAATGTAGTCATTAGATATGTTTGAGAAGCCCCAACAAAAGAGTTGATAGAGAACATTGAATTTCTGAAACTGACACATTTTTCCATTCAGAAGGCCTGTAGTGGGATTTGTGGGTTGGAGGTTGGACATGGTTCTGCCCATCAAGGTACACAGAGTGTACCTTTGGCACTGTGTGCCCACAGGCGGTCAACAATACTGTCTGACTGTATGTGTGGATGGTCTGGAGCAGGGGGGCATCAGGTGACAATGCAGTGCACTCCCAGAAGCCGGCTCATCATGTGAAAGAAGGTTCTGTATAAGCAGCCAGCTGAGTCCTATGCACACATCCTCAAGGGTGGGGATATGGCTCAGGGGCACAGCACGTGTTTGTAGATGTGAGCCCCAAGTTCCATTCCTGATCTCAGGGCTCCTGAGTACTGTGGGTTGTACACCCAGCACCACGGTTCAGGGCCATGCTCTGAACCATCCAACCTGCACTGCCCCCAAGTATTGCTGGGAGCCCCCCCCCCCACTCCCAACCCCGTGAATTAAAGTGAGAGAAAAATGCACAAACTATCTGAAAACAGAGAGATTTTCCTATCAGGGACAAAACTAGGAGATTGATGTTAATAACACGTGACATGCAGCTGATATACACATGCTGGCAGCTATTTGACAGATAGTGTCACATCTCTATTGGTGCTTTGTCCCAATGGTGTTGTGTCTCAGTGCTTCTGTGTCCCTGTGATATCACACTCCTACTGTCATGCCCCTAGTGATGTCACATCCTAGTGGTGTCAAGTCTCAGTGGTGTCATTTCCCTGAAGGTGTTGTGCTCCTCAGCCCAGCAGATCTCAGAGTTAGTTCTTTATCTGTCACCAGTCAGCATGCACACACACTGCAGGACTGTCAGCAGTCATCAGAAGCCGAAGCAGCCCAAATGCCCCAACAGTGAGGGGGTGTATAGAGTCTCCTGTGAGTCTTTGGTGCAAGAGAATTAATTAGTCATTCTGGTTGATGCTCTGGGGGCAGCTAGCTCCTGTAGGCACGTCAGAAGAAGCACTTGGTGATTGTGTGGTGCAGTGGAGATGGTCTCATCTCGCCTGAGGTGAGGCACTGTGGGCACCTACTGAGCAGAGCAAGCCCTGCAGAAGGAACCCAGGGTTCCTTTCAGCTTCTGCTCTGTGTATGATCCAAATAAAAAACAGCCCATTTTTGCTTCACACGAGCATTATACATTTAAAAGTAAGCTCATGGCATTTGGTAAATATGATCAAACAGACGTTTGTTTGCCTAGAGATTTGTTGATGAAATAAAACTTTCAGGAGGTGGTAGGAAGTGAAGCATCAGAGCCTTCCTGGAAACTCCAGCACCACCAAGTCCCAGGCATCTGACCTGTGTGCTGGGCTTTCGAGGACGAGCCGTGTGCAGCAGCTTGATCTGAAGCCATGTTTGCATCAGGCCTTGAAAGCCAATGCTCTTCTTCCTGAAGGTCCCTTGGGGGGTGTGTGAGGGCAGGGGTGGAGAACAGTGACTCCCTGGGTTAGTGTGCTGTGAGAGTTCCTGAGAATTCACAGTTCTCTAAAATTCATGCCTTCTTTTCTTGGTGCTGGTTCCTGGAAAGGAAGTAACATATTATGCGATCAGTTCTGCTCTTTTGTTTCATGGCATCTGTCTGATTCTTTTTACCTAATCCAGCAAGTGCCCAAGTACTGTTTCTGTCAGCAGGTTATCAGAAGTTTCTCCATCTGTGGTACCCACAGTATCCACAGGAACCCCTCCCCGCTTTATCCATGGTGCCAACAGTCCCTACCTGCTCCATCCATGGCACCCCACAGTGGCCGTATGAACCCCGCCCTGCTCCATCCACACACCCCAGAGTGTCCACACGAACCCCTCCCTGCCCCGTCCATGGCACCCCACAGTGCCCATGTGGACCCCATCCTGCTCCATCTGTGGCACCAACCATGTCCAGGTGGCTCCCTCCCTCCTCCATTCACGCACCTCGCAGTATCCACACGACCCTTCCCTGCTCCATCACACTTTAACTCAGCTAATCACATTTTAATCCCTGGTGGAAAATGAAAGCACTTTGTTCCTGCTGACCGCGGTACTTACCCAAGTGTTGGTTCCACACTGTTAACCAGGGCATCAGCCACCCTGCCAGCTGGCCCCTAACCTCTCCGAACAGGTGCTAACCCAGCTACTCCCAACATCCTAGTACTGACCATGGTGCTGACTCGGGGGCTAGCCCACGCTGGCGCTGACCATGGTGCTGACACGATATCCAGGGCACCCTGGCGCTGACCGTGGTACTGGCATGGACTTTTTGCCCATAACCTTGACGTGGGTGTAGCGTCCACATTGTGTGTTGACTGGGCACTGGCTCCATACTGTTGCAGAGCACGGGGCTGACCCAGTGCTTGTGTTCTGTCCACACTGCTGCGGCCTCTGGTCTGTCAGCATTACGCCCCTTCCCAGCAGGGGCTTCCGTGGATGCTCACAGTTCTGAGCTCATGTGACGTTGCACAGCACCCTGTGGGGCATATCCATCCTTTTTCACCAACTCTCCTTGTTTCTGCCCATTTCTTACACAGGCTCCCTCTCCGCCTGTGGCCTGACCCTGAGCCTGCGTCTGCCAGCAGCTCCGCCAACGCCCAGCCCAGCAGCGCAGCACCATGGGGACGGCTCAGGTACTGTGTGACCTCGCTTTCCTCCCCTCACGCATGCTCTCGTGCGTCTTCGCGGGGGAGAGGAGCCGGGGAGCAGGTAGTGGTCACGCCAGGTGGGTAAGTATCCATGGTGCCGTGGGGGGCGGTGTGGCTGCTTGGCTGTGTGCAGGCTGGTGTGCAACCCAGGGCAAGCCGTGCTGGGACTGTGGGTGGGCTAGGTGTGGCATGCACAGGTGGGTCTGTGCTGGGCACCAGAGGGACCCAGTGACCCCTGACCATGGAGGGTGCTTCTGCAGTCTGGTACTAAATGTTGTCAGTGACCTTCAGACAGTGCCCTGGGAGCCACCGATAGTCCCTGGATAGTCCCATGGGGGTAGGGATGGAACCTGTGGTTTCTCAAGGGGCTATAGGCAAGTTTTCAGCTTGCTCCTTGCCCTGTGTATACCTGTGTGCATTGTGAGAACCCCACCTGCCCCACCCATACTGACACACAGCACAGGGAATATCCAGGTGAGGGTGTCCACACAGTCAGGATGAGGGTACCCTTGGGTGGGACTTGGAAGAGCCTCTGAGAAGGCAGATGAGCTACCACCTTCCTCCCTTCAGATACACAGGGCCGACCTTCGGCACTCCACAGTGTCATTGTGAACCCCACCTGCTCTGCCCATGGCACCACAGTATCTACAGGAACCATTCCCTGCCTTACCCTTGGCACCTCACATGATCCACGTGAGCCCCTGGCTGCTCCACTCCTAGCACCCTCCATGACCATGTGAGCCCCTCTCTGCTCCACCTCTGGCACCCTTCAGTGTCCATATGAACCTGCCCTGTTCCATCCGTGGCACTCAGTGCCTCACTATACTCTAACTCTTCTCCATCCTTCACCATTGGGACTCTACCTATCTCAGGGTGATGTGGATATTGCCTCCTCTCTCAGGGTATGTGGATCGGGTTATTGATCGCATTGATCTTCTTAGTGAACCAGGATGTTTTGGTTTCTTGAATTCTCCTTGTTATCTTCCCCATCTCTTAGATAAAACATCAGGTCTTTATTTCCCTTCTACTGCTCCCTAGTTTGAATGTGATTTTCACCTGTCTGAAGGGCTAAGCTGCACTGTGCCTCTTTAGACAGTGTCAGGGGCCAGTGCCCTGAACTGATGGTGATTCTGTGAGATGCTGATGGGGCCCCTTGAATCTGTGATGGTCCTTGGGGCCTGTCAGCCTGACCCCTCCACACCAGCATCTGTGGGGTGTTACCACACTGTCTGGATGGGGTTGCCTGTGGTGTAGATGTGGGGACCAGAGGCGTCCTGCTCTAGTCATGACCTCCCACTCCACTGAACTGGAGCGGCTGTCCAGTAATTCTTGGTGGTACTTCCATGCCAGCGTGTTCTGTGCCCATGCTGCAGGATTTCATCCCCTGGTTCATGGGGCTCAGAGAAGGAGATAGAGGTTGCTGCCTGTTGTTCCCTACCTGTCAGCTTCCTCTGGTCTCTCTGGGTTCTTGGTGAAAGTTTCATGTCCTTGTGCAGAAGCCATATTCAGATTGGGTGTTCTGTTTCCTGAAACATTTGACAGGCTACCTGAGGAGGCCAGGCTGAGAAGCCTGTTTTTGGTCAAGCCTTGTATGTGAGACTGCAAGTCTAAGCAAGGTTAGGGTGAAGCACCTTCACAGGAGGTGAGGGTAGCTGTCACCTCGATCAGGGGTGAGGGTAACTTCACCTCAACAGGAAGTGTGGGTAGGTATCACCTCAGCAGGAGATGAGGGAGACAGTACCTCCATGGGAGGTGAGGGAGGCAACATCTTCATAGGAGGTGAGGGTTGACATAATGTTAAGAGGAGGTGAGGATTGTGTCACCTTAACAAGAGGTGAGAAGTGACAGTGCCTCGACAAGAAACTCCCCATCAATATGAGATTCTGCATGCAGGCTCTGAGGACATTGAGCTGGTTGGGGGCAAACTCACTTGGCTGGATAATCTACACTGGAACCTTCAGGATACCATAACATTGAGATGTCTTAGAAATAGCCCCCAGGGGGTTGTTCACATGGCCACTGTTTCTTTCTTGTTCTGGTTTGGTGCAGTAATTTTAGGCTGACCCTCACTTTGATAATCATTGCATTTGCAATCCTCATGCAAAATTTAGGACAGTACTTAAGCTTCTTTTGTGCTGAGAGGAGAACAGGCTGCATTTTGATTATTTTGTCTCAGTTAAAGTAAGAAAAAATTAAAGAAAAAAAATTTAATGTTGGTTCTGGGTCAAGCCAAAATAAACCTGAATATAGAAATCTAATTTGTTTCACTAAGGAAAATCTCTTTCCTCAAGGTAACTGTGAATAGATCTGTGTAGAATAGAGATAAAGATAATGTAGAAAGGGAAACAAAAAGTACCTGCTCGTTATCTTAAATGTCTCCGTATGATAGATCTGTGTTGGGAAATGGCCAAGTATCAAGATGCAGTTCATTCTCATTGAGCAAGAGCTGGTGGTTTTCAGTCAGGATTGCAGAATGCCCTTGTTTCTTAGTGTGTTTGACTTGGACAGCCCGACTTGCTTCGTTACTGAGTGCCTGAGTCCAGCTTGGCTTCGTTGTTGTCTAGGCAAAAACAGGAACCCACAGAGCTGTCTCGTTGGTCCTTGTCAGCAGGAGCACAGGCAGTCTGTGTTGACTGTGTACCAACTTCCGGTAAGAGGATGGTGGGGACTGAGCCTGTGGGGCAGCTGCCAGCCACTGCAACCCGGTTCTCATCCGCATCTGCCAGGAACCCTTGCTTGAGCACATGTGGGAAGTGTTGCACCGCTTGCCTTGGCTGGGCACTGGTTGTGAGGCTGGCTTCTCGGCTCTGGCGGGAGAGCAAGCCCTCTGATTTGCAGACATCGCTGCTGGCCGTGTATCCCTTTTCTGAGTACACAGGTCAGGTCTTCTTTCTTGCGCAGCAAGCACACTGATATAGTGACGAACTGTTAGCAGTGCCCAAGCCAGCATCATGAGATGGGCATGCCAGCAGAGTCCTGCTGTGTGTTCTGGGGGTTTCCCTAAACATTGGAGCTCAGCAGCAGTCATGGTGAGCTGTGTCTACACCCTTCCCTGATTTGCACCAAAGAATCATAGAACTTAAAGGTAGAAGTGCCATCTGATTGGCTACTTCATACACAAGCAATGTTGTGAGCGGTTCTCAGTTCATTGTCGTGTGAACCAGGAATGCCACTCCTACTCATGGGAATGTTGCTAGAAGCAGAACACACGGTCCATGGTAGGTTGGTGTCCAGCCACTGTCTCATGGCTTTACCTGTGGTCCATGACTCGTATCAGTGAGATGTTGTGTGCTTGCTTTGGGCACATTGTAGCCGACGGGCATCTCTGGTTCAGTGAAGCCAGGACCTGTGGGGTGGGTGGGGAGTGTGCTATGCAGGGGCCAAGACCTGAGTTGTGACACGGGCTGTGGGATAACTTGTAGTGCCCATCTCTTGAGGGGAGTTGTTCTGTGACATGAGCCGTGTCCAGGTCTCTGGATCCAGAAGCCCAGATGAGCCACCTCAATTTATTTCCTCTATTCAAAAAAATTTTATAACACTGTGATTTACCAAGTTGTTCATAATATAGTTGTTCCAGGCATCTAATGTTCCAACATGAATCCCACTACCAGTGTAACCGTCCCTCACCAATGTATCCATCCTGCCACTTTATTATTTTTTTGTTTTTAAATAAAAAGGTAAAGGCCCTCCCGTTGATCATCGATTTGCTCGAGCGGGCCCAGTAACGTCTCCATTGGAGACTTTGTTGTTACTGTGTCTGGGATATCGAATACTCTTGGTAGCTTGCCGGGCTCTCCGAGAAGGGCGGAGGAATCGAACTCGGGTCGGCCATGTTGGCCGCTTGTAAGGCGAACGCCCTACCCACTGTGCTATCGCTCCAGCAGCGTTGGTGGTATAGTGGCTAGCATAGCTGTTTTTAAATAATTAAAAAAAAATTTATTAGTGAAACACCATGAGGTACAGTTGTAGACTTACAGATTTTCATGCTTGGGTTTCAGTTATACAATGATCGAGTACCCATCCCTCCACCAGTGCCCATTCTCCAGCACCAATGATCCCAGTATCCCTCCCATTCCCCATCCCCCCATCCCACCCTGCCTCTGTGGCAGGGCATTCCCTTTTGTTCTCCCTCTCTTATTGGGTGCTGTTGTTTGCAAAAGAGGCATTGAGTGGCAGTCATGTTTGGTCTAGAGCCTACTTTCAGCATGCATCTCCCATCCTGGGGGGATCCTCCCAACGCCCTTTATTTGGTGCTCCCTTCTCTTCCTGAGCTGCCTTTTCCCCTGGCATGTGTGGCTGACCTCCAAGCCATGGGGTAAACCTCCTGGTACTAATCTCAGCTATTCTTGGGTGTTAGTCTCCTATTTTGTTACTTTATGTTCCCCAGATGAATGCAACCTTTCTATGTCTGTCCCTCCCTTTGTGACTCATTTCGCTTAGCATGATACTTTCCATGTAGTACCACTTGTATGTAAATTTCATGACTTCATCTTTTCTAATAGCTACATAGTACTCCATTGTGTAGATGTATCAAAGTTTCTTTAACCAGTCATCTTTTCTTGGGCACTCAGTTTTTTTCCAGATTCTGGCTATTGTAAAGAGTGCTGCAATGAACAAACAAGTGCAGATGTCACTTCAACTATACTTTTTTTTTGTCTCTCTGGGATATATTCCTAGGACAGCCTGCCCCTTTAGAAGGCACAAACAAATTGATTTCATATTGCTTGTAATGGGGCTGGAGCGATAGCACAGTGGTAGGGTGTTTGCCTTGCTTGCAGCCAGCCCAGACGAGCCGGGTTCAATTCCTCTGTGCCTCTTGGACAACCCGGCAAGCTACTGAGAGTATCTCCTGGCAAGCTACCCGTGACGTATTTAATATGCCAAAACACAGTAACAAACGTTACTGGGCCCGCTCGAGCAAATCAATGAACAACGGGAGGACAGTGACAGTGGACAGTGATTGCTTGTAACAACACAGGAAAATCACTGTATCACTGTATCACTGTATCACTGTCCTCCCGTTGATCGTCGATTTGCTCAAGCGGGCCCAGTAACGTCTCCATTGGAGACTTTGTTGTTACTGTGTCTGGCATATCGAATACTCTCGGTAGCTTGCCGGGCTCTCCGAGAGGGGCGGAGGAATCGAACTCGGGTCGGCCATGTTGGCCGCTTGTAAGGCGAACGCCCTACCGCTGTGCTATCGCTCCGGCCCTTTATTTTTAACTGAGAATAATTTGGGGGGTTTCCAGTGTTTCGGATAAGTGAAGCGCATTGAGTCCTGCACATTCTAGTCATTTCTGGGAAATGCATCGAGACTGAGCTGTCCACGCTTTCCCTTTCAGCTTCTTCATGGCTCTGGTCTGATGCCAGCCTCCCGTTGAGCTTCCAGTGCTCTAGAGCAGTTTTCTCCTCCTTTTCTTCTCTTGCTTTTCAGTGTTGCTGGCATGTTCACTTCACTGTTTTGAAATGAAGGCATGACAGTCACTCCTTTCCTGTGCTTACAGCCCGAGGACTCTTTGCTTCTTGAACTGCTGGTAGTTTTCCACACTATAATTTTTCATTTATTTTGGGTCTCCCAAGTGATACGCAAGAGGCTGGGCCTTGTCTTGATGGTTTTGGGCCAGCTGGGTGGGTGGTGCGAAGGCATAGGGTGCATAGCTGCTCGGGCTGTGCAGTGCCAGACCTGCTGGGCCTCCTGCTGGTGCTCAGGGACCTCCAGGGCTGTGCCTAGTGATACCCAGGGCACCCTGGAGTGCTGGGGATCAAGCCAGCGTCTCGATGCCAGCCACATACCTTAGCCTTTACTGTCTCCCAGACCCTGCAGCTTGTAGGAGTGGATCTCTCATAGCTGTGCCCATGATTTCTGTTCTCTGTTCTCTGATGGCTTCTGACTTTGGGATCACACTCAGGGAATCTCCTTTGCCCAGAGCAAAGAAGTGCATGAGTGTTTTGCTGCATTTCTGTTTAATTTTATAGTTTGTTCTTTCCTTGCACGGCCTGGATTCCCTTGATTAACTTTGGCTTCTGGGTGTAATAAGGGTTGCTGTTGGTGCTAATTACTGAAAGTCAATATTACCGACTTTCTGGGTTGGGGTTTTCTCTGTTTTGGGCTCTGGGGATGTCTTACCACTCCTGTTTCTCATGGGCTCAGTGAATATCGTTGCAAGGCCTTTTCTCCCTCGCCTGTTGGACAGCTGGTATCTGTGTGTCAGGTACTGCGGGGCATTCTCTGACCTCCCCAGACAAGGAAGCGGCAGGCAAGTGAGGGAGGAGGGGGCAGGAAGCGGGGGTGGGCTGTCAGGCATGGCCTTTCCTGCCCACAGTCGGGTTCCTGTTGGGTGCCTTCTCCATCCCTACTCCCTGATGTGCCCGTGGCACCCACCGCCTTAGCTGGAAGCACCTCAGTGGTGGATGGGTGTGTCTGGCTCCAACGGGTGGGACAGGTGGAAGGTGCCTGCAGTGCAGGGGTGAGTGGGGAGGAGCTTGTCTTTGCGTGGGGGTGGGGGAGGGGGTGCATCATGGCTGTGGCTTCCTGAAGCTCTGGGTAGCCGAGAAGTGAATGGTGCATGAGACTGGGGCTCTGAGCAGACGCCCCCACCCCGACACACCCACTTTCTTCCCCAGTTGTGCTCTTGGGTCATCTTGGAGCTCTGCAGTTTCCAGGCTGCCTTTGCTAGAGCTGCCAGGAGAACGTTTTGGCCCTTCCCAGCCCTGAGTGCTGCCCAGAGCCCCTTGGAGCTGCCTCTGGGTCCTGAGCATGAGCCTGTGTATGATATTCCGGGCCCCAAAAGTGCTGGTTTGTGGGGCTACTGCCCTGCTGCCACAGCTATTACTTATTAAACACTTTTTTGAATTGAATCATCGTGAGATACACAGTTACAAAGTCGTTCCTGGTTGAGTTTCAGTGTTCCAGCACTCATCCCTTCACCGGTGTCCTCAGTTTCCTCATGCTTGACCCCACCCCCACCCTCTCTCTCTTATTTCCCTTTTAGGCACTGTGATTTGCAACACTGCTACTGAAAGGTATCGTGCATATCACCTTTCCTTCTTACAGCACTCAGTTTCTATCCAGAGTGATCATTTCCACTATCATTGTTATAGTAGCCCCTTCTCTCTCCTGAATGCCCTCCCCGTCCCGTCCCACCTTGTGGCAAGCTCTGTACCATGGACCCGTCCTCCTGGCCCTTGTTTCTACCCAGGTAGAATAATACCCAAGTGTTATTCACTTCTGCTTTTTTTTTTATCCTGCAAATGATTTCAGTCATTCTATATTCGCGCCCCCCCACTGAGTCATTTCACTCAGCATGCTACTCCCCATACCTATCCATGTATAAACAAATTTCATTACTTCGTTTTTCTTAACAGCTGCATAGTGTTCCATAATGTAGATGTACCATAGTTTCTTTATCTACCAATCTGTTCTTGGGCACTTGGGTTGTTTCCAGATTCTGGCTATTGTGATAGTGCTGACATGAACAGAGTTGTGCAGATGCTTTGTTTTTGGGCCCCGTGGTACATTCCCAGGAGTGGTATTATTGATATTTGGAAGCTCAATTTCTAGTTTTTTGAGAAATGTCCATATTGTCTTCCAGAAAGCCTGGACCAATTGGCCTTCCCACCAGAAGTCAACGAGAGTCCTTTTCTCTCTGCACTCATGTCAGCACTGGTTGTTCTTGCTCTTTTTGATGTGTGCCAGTCTCTGTGGTAGGAGATGATATCTCATTGTTGTTTTGATTTGCTCTCTCTGATGATAATTAGTGATGTAGAGCACTTTTTCATGTGCTTTTGGCCATTTGTTTGGCTATTTCTTCTCTGAGGAAGTTTCTGTTTATCTCTTCTCCCCGTTTTTTGAAAGGGTTCTATTTTTTTTCTTGTAAAGTTCTACCAGTGCCTTAAATATCTTGGATATTAACCCCCTATAAGATGAGTTTTGGGCAAATAATGTTTCCCATTTCTTGGGCTGTCTTTATATTCTGGTCATCACTTCCTTTGATGTGTAGAAACTTCTTAATTTAATTTAGTCCTGTTTGGTTATCTTTGCTTCTACTTTCTTGGTCAGTGGTGTTTCATCCTTGAAGATGCCTTTAGATTCAACGTCATGGAGAGTTCTGCTAACATTTTTCGCTGTGTATCTTATTGATTTATGTCTGATATCAAGGTATTTGATCTATTTTGATTTGCTTTTTGTGCATGGCATTAGAAAGAGGTCTGAGTTCATCTTTTCTGCATGGAGCTGACTAGTTTTCCCAACACCATTTGTTGGAGAGGTCTTCCTTCTCCCTTCATATTTTTTGCTTCTTTTTTGAAGACAAACAGATCGTATACCTGAGGGTATGTCTCAGGATATTCAAGTCTATTCGATTGATCTGAGGGTCTGTCTTTATTCTAACATTATGCTGTTTTAATTACTATGACTTGGTAGTACAGTTTGTAGTTGGGGAAAGTGATGCCTCCCCTCTTCTTTTCCCCCGCGACTGCTTTAGCTATTCAGAGGAGGCGTTATTGTTCCATCTGAATTTCAGGAGTGTTTGATCTATCCTTTTAAAAAATGACCTGGGTGTTCTTATAGGACTGCATTGAATTTGTACACTACTATGGGGAGTTTTGCCATTTTGATGCTATTAATCCTCCCAATCCATGAGCAGGGGATGTGTTTCCATTTTCTTGTGTCCTCTTATTTCTTGAAGTAGTATTTTGTTATTTTCCTTTGTATAGGTCCTTCACCTCTTTAGTTAAATTGATTACAGGGTACTTGATTTTCTGAGGCACTATTGTGAATGAGATTGTTTTTAATAGCTCTTTCTTCTCTTTCATTATTTATATATAGGAAAGCCATGGACTTTTGCTTATTGATTTTGCAACCTGCCACTTTACTTCACAAATATATTTCTAGGAGCTTTTTTTGTAGAGTCTTTAGAATTTTCTAAATATAATATCATGTCATCTGCAAATAGTGAAAGCTTGACTTCTTTCTTTCCTATCTGGATGCCTTTGATATCCTCTTTTTTTTGGCCTAAATTGCTATGGCAAGTACTTCCAGTACTATATCGAATAAAAGTGGTGAGAGAGGAAAACCTTATGTTGTGCCTAATCTTAGAGGGAAGGCTTTTAGTTTTCTCCTGTTGAGCATAATGTCTGCTTTGGGCTTGTGGTAAATGGTCTTGATTATATTGAGTAAAGTTTCTTCAATTCCCACTTTGTTGAGTTTTTATCATGAATGGGTGTTGGATCTTGTCAAATAGTGCACTTATTGATATAATCCTATGTTTTTTTTAGTTTTTTAAATTGATATATTGATTGACTTGTGTGTGTTAAGCTGTTCTTGATTCCTGGGATAATCCTACTTGGTCATAGTGTATGGTATTTTTGATAAATTGTTGGATTTTATTTGCTGGTATTTTGTTGAGAATTTCTGCACCTGTGTTCATTAAGGATATTGGCCTGTAATTTTCAGTTTTTCTGTGGTGTCTATGTCTTCTGTCAGTGTGATGTTTGCATATTAGAGGCTGATTGGGAGTGTTTTTGTTTCTTCAGTTTCCTGGAAGAGCCTGAAAAGGATTGGCAGCAGGTTCTCTTTGAAGGTTTGGAAGAACTCATAGTGAATCCGTCTGGACTTGGGCTTTTGTTTTCGGGAAGATTTTTGATTACCATTTCAATTTCCTCAGTAGTGATAGGTCTGTTCAGGTAAGCCAAATAATCTTAATTCAACCTTGAGAGGTTGTAGGAGTCAAGGAATTCATCCATTAATTTTAGGTTCTCTTGTTTCGTGGCATAAAGTTTCTCAGAATAATCTCTGATGATTTTTTGAATTTCTGTGGTGTCAGTTGTGATGTCTTTCATTTCTGATTTAGCTTATTAGGGTTCTTTTTCTCTCTTTCTCTGTAAATCTTGCTAGTGGTTTATCCATCTTGTTCATTTTTTTTCAAAGAACAGGCTCTTGGTTTCATTGCTTTTTTGGATTGTTTTTTTTTGGTTTCCAGTTCATTAATTTCTGCTTTAAGTTTTACTGTTTCCTTTATCCTGCCTGCTTTGGGCTTCCATCATTGGTCATTTTTAAGTTTCTTAAATTGTAAAGCCAAATTACTTATGTGGGCCCTTTCTTCTTTCGTGACAAATGCTTGCTTAGCAATGAACTTTCTTCTTAACATTGTTTTTGCTGTATCCCCAAAGTTCTGGTAGGTAGTGTTCTCATTCTCATTTCCATAAATCTTTTAATTTTCTCTTTGACCTCTTCTCAGACCCTTGTTGCTCAGTAATGAACTATTTAGTTTCCAGGGGTTTGAGTTGTTTCCTCCATTTCTATTTGTGATTAATTTCTTCTTTCAGTGCATCCTGATCTAAGAAGATAGTTCATGTTATTTCTATGCTCTTGACTTTGTGGAGGTATGTTTTGTGTCCCAGCATGTGGTGTATCTTGGAGAATGTTCCATGTGCATTGGAGAAGAATATATATTCAGCCTTTTGAGAATGAAAGGCCCTACATGTATCTACTACCCCTCCCTTCCATTTCTTTCCTCAGATAAAGTAGTTTCTTGCTGAGCTTTCATTGAGTTGATCCATCAAGAGGTGACAGAGTGGTGTTGAAATCTCCAGCTATTATTGTGTTGCTGTCAATGTCTTTCTTTAAGCATATAGCAGCTCTTTTAAGAATTTTGCTGGTCCTGAACATGACTACTACTAAGTACCCATATTGCAAACCATCACAATCACAATCGATGTTGTTCATCGATTGCCTCGAGCAGGCACCAGTAACGTCTCCTTCATCCTAGCCCTGAGATTTTAAAAAATGCCATATTCAAGGCTATTTCAGGTTTAGGAGAATGAGACCCATCATTGTTACTGGTATTTGGCATATTGAGTAAGCCATGGGGAGTTTGCCAGACTCTGCCGTGTGGGCAGGTTACATTCGGTAGTCTGCCAGGTTGTCCAAAGTAAGAATGAGATAATGAGATGTTGCTTGGCCCCGTATGCAGCCGCGTGCTTCCAGGAGCTGGGTTTTATAGTCTCTGGGTCTTGGCCGTTGATGGGATCACAGTCCCGGGACCCGCATGCCTTTGTTCCTCTGCCGGTACCTTCATGCATGTGGAGAGTGGTCTCAGCATGGTTGTGGCTGGTTCTGGAGGTCTTTGGCTGCCGGAGCTCTGCTCAGGGCGGGGGAGGGAAAATCGACACGCCCCCCCCTCCAAGAGGCCCGGGTGAGGACGGCCAGGCACGGGGGCAGAAGACTCTGTGCTGTTCTCTTCCACATACCGTAACACCCCAAAACATAGAGATTAAAAGAGAATGTTCCTGCCACAGAGGCAGGGAAGGATGGGGGGTGGCAGGACAGATAGTGGGAACATTGGTGGTGGAGAATGGGCACTGGTGGAGGGATGGGTACTTGATCATTGTATGACTGGAATGTAATAACAAAAGATTGTGAGTCTGTAACTGTGCCTCACGGTGATTCATCAAACTTTAAAAAATGAAAAATAAATTAAAAAAAAAAGAATTTTGCTGATCCCTCATTAGGTGCGTATATATTTCAGAGTATGAGTTCCCCATGACGAGCATATCTCTTAATCATTAAGAAATAACCTTTGCTGTCTCTTATAATGTTTTTCAGTCTGAAGTCTATGTCATCAGATACTCATGGCCACCCTGGCCTTTATGAGGGGATTGTTTGCTTGAAGAATTGTCTTCCAACCTTTGACTTTGTTTTATCTGTGTTTGCTCTGATTGTTCAAATGTGTTTCTTGCAGGCAGCAGAGTGTTAGGTTCAATTTTCTAATCCATACTGACACTGTTTCTCTTAATTGGTAAATTTAGCCCATTGACATCGAGAGAGATTATGGTTGTGGAGTTTTGTCTCATCTTTCTGCAGGAGTTTGGCATATTTGTGGCATTTCTCTTACCTTAAAGTAGCCCATTTAGTTTTTCTTGTAATCGTGGTTTTGAGTCTGTGAAGTTCCCGAGCTGTTGTTTATCTGTGAAATTGTATATTTTTCCTTCAGATATGAATGAGTCTTGTTTGGTAAAGTATTCTTGGTGAGGCATTTATTCATTGAATTTTTTCTCTGTATCCCAGCACTGTCTTTGAGTCTGGAGGGTTTCATCTATAAATCTTGAGAATGCTTCTTTGTAAGTAATTTCCGTCTTTGATCTTGCTGCTTTCAGAATTCTGTCTCTTTGTTTTTTTGTCATTCTGTTTAGGATGTGTCTTGATTCTGAGTAGGAGTATTTTTATTTGGATTTCTTTCAGCTGGTACCCTTCAGGCTCCCTGGATCTGGATGCATGAACTTTTCAGCTCTGGGAACTTCCCAGCAATGATGTCTTTTTTTTTTGTTTTGTTTTGTTTTTTCTTTTTGGGTCACACCCAGTGATGCACAGGGGTTACTCCTGGCTCTGCGCTCAGGAATTACCCCTGGCGGTGCTCAGGGGACCATATGGGATGCTGGGAATCGAACCTGGGTCGGCCGCGTGCAAGGCAAACGCCCTACCCGCTGTGCTATTGCTCCAGCCCCGTCAGCAATGATGTCTTTGACTGTTGCTTCTGCAGCAGGGTTTTCTTCCTGCCCCTCTGGGATCCCAATGGTCTTATTGTTGTTCCTCTTGAATTCATCCCAAAGGTCTCTTGTCATCTGTTGGTTTATTTTGAGACTTTCCCCCATCTCTATTGTCTAGAGGTTTTCTGCACTTCATCTTGGGGCTCATTGATTCTGTCCTCAGCAGCTGTTATTCTGCTGCTTAGGCCTTCCAGTGAGTTTTTCATTGTACCTGCCTAGTTTTTCAGATCACTCATTTCTGTTTGTAGTCTCCTTACTTCTGCTTGTGCTTTGTTGGTTGTTTGTTCCATTGTTTCTTTGAGATTCTTATACATTCTCAAAATTTCCTCTCTAAATTCCTTATCGTAGAGGTTATATAGTTTGTAATTACTGGTTGGGTCTTTTGGGCTAGCATCACCGCTCACTAAGCCTAGAGGGGTTCTGTGTTGCTTTACCAGTGTGACTTTTGCAATTTGGAGTTGTTTCTTGTGTGTTGTTGTATGGTTAGCTGCATACAGTTAGGATATCTCAGTATGTTTACGGTGAGTTACAGAGAGGTGAAGAAATACCCAGCCTCAGAGCAGAGTGGAGCCGTTGCACTCTTCATGGGCAGGGGTAATCTGGAGTGCGTTGGGGCAAAATGGTGATCCTGATAAAATTCAGGGCCCCTGATGCCAGTGAATTTCCCTAGTTTTTTTGGGATTGGGCTGGACCACTTGTTTTTAATTTTTTTTGTGTGTGTGTTTTATTTCTTTTTGGGTCACACTTGGTGATGCACAGGGGTTACTCCTGGCTCATGCACTCAGGAATTACTCCTGGAGGTGCTCGAAGGATCATATGGGATGCTGGGAATCGAACCTGGGTTGGCCACGTGCAGGGCAAACACCCTACCTGCTGTGCAATCACTCCAGCTCTTATTTTTAATTTTTATTGGCTACTTTCAGCTGCTCTGCACCATGCAGAGGTGGGACAGCACTCAGGGCCTTAACATGCTACAAAGGGGGCGGTGTGAGTACGATTGAAATGTTTGTTGGCATTTACAGACTGCGTTGGCCAGGGACCTGAACACTCTGTGCTGAGAGAAGTAGTCGTGAGCTTCCCACCTCCTGCCTGCGTTTCAGAACCTCACACATGCCCATCCTTTCCCAGTGGACAGCCGTGGTGGCTGCCCGAGGCTGATGGTTTGTCTGGAACGGGCCTGAGACTCGCAATAGTGATGAGAGGGTGCTGCAGGGTGTGGGAACAGAGGCTCTTCTTTGTGCTCTTGGTCATGACGGTCCACGGGGTGCCGAGGCCTCCCCATGGCTACTTCCCTGTATGCTCAGCTGCATGTTTCCGAATTGCTCAATCGAAGTGGAAGCTCTGCAGAAGGAGGCTTGTTGGCACAGGCAGGGTTGGAGCACAGTTTGTGACAGTATGTGACAGTGTATGCATCTTCCTGCGTGTTTCTTGCCCTGTGTGTGACAGGTGTGTATTGACATGTTTATGTGTGTGTGTGTCAAGGTGCATATCTGGTGTGTGTATCTGTATTTGTTTTTCTGTTTGTATCTTCTGTAGCTGATCTCAGTCTGGGTGTGTTTCTGTGAATCTGTGAATCTGTGTGACTGTGTGTCTCTGTGAATCTGTGTGCCTGTGTGTGTCTGTGCCTGTGTCTATTTGTGCTTGAGTGTGTATCTAGATGCCTGTGTGTATATGTGTGTGGATGCATATCTGAGTTTGTATCTGTGTGCACATTTGTGTATTTCTGTGTGTATCCTGTGTATATTTTGTGTACCTAGCTCAGTCATTGTGCCTGTGTGCCTGCATGTGCACCTGTGTGTCGTGTGTATTTGTGCCTGGGTATATCTTTGTGCTATGTGTACTTGTACCTGTGTCTATTTTTGTGCCTGAGTGTGTATCTGCATGGCTATGTATATTTGTGTCTTGTGTGTACCTACGTGCCTGTGTGTAATTGTGCCTAGGTGTGTATCTGTGCTGTGTGCATTTGTGCCTGTGTGTACTTGTGTACCCGTGTGCCTGCACATATTTCTGTGTGCCTGGCTGGTGGCCTGGGTCTCTCTCCGCTCTCCCACCACGAATTGACTTCATACAGTTGAGTAGCTATTTAACATGAGGAATTAAACTTTATTTAGAATATTATTACCTGTTATTTAAAGTATAAATATTTGTTTCGAATAAACTTTATTTGAAATATTATTACCTACTATTTAAAATATAAACATTTAAATTTCTCTTTAAATCTCTTAACCATTACTTCTGTTTATATATTACCTACTCCTCACGTTTAGCAAGCCAGCAATTGGATCTGAATTATCAATGTACTGGGAAAATGAATCGAAGAATCAAAATACCATTAAAACACCTCAGAAGGCATTCCCTGTTTGCACTGATTCTGCTCTTCCTCTAGAGAGCCTGTTTGCTCATCCCTCTCCTGCATCTCTGCCTCTCTGTCTCCATCCTTCCCTCTGCCTTTCTGTCTCTCTGTCCCTGTCTCCATCTCCCTGGCTCTGTCTCTGTGTCTCTCTTTCCCTGTCTCTGTCCCTATCTGTCTCTTCATCTCTGTCTTTGTCTCTCTGTGTCTGTGTGTCTCTGTCTCTCACTCAAAACAAGTGACTGTTCTTGAATGCTGTTATTTTGGGGCTGTTTTTGGCACCTCTTGCCTCCTGCCACCGTGTACCACGTTCCCTGGCTGCTTGTGCTGTGAGCAGTGAGAGCTGTCTGGTGAGGTGCCGAGAACAAGCTGTTTCTGTGCCCCCAGCTGTGCTGTGCAGGAACAGGACCCCTCTCTCCCTCCCCTCTGCGTCCCCGCATCAGGAGCCACGAGGCGAGGTCTGGAGGCGCCTCTCCCTGTCAGCACAGCTGTGAGCACGCCAGGCTCCTGCATGTAGCCCTAGCCCGTGTGTGTCCAGCATCCAGTCTCAGATGGAGATGCAGTGAGGCCATGTCCATGCTGCTTCTTGGGAGAAGAACCTTCTAGGGTGTGTCCCCTGCACCCAGGCCTCACCTGTGGGTGGACACTGAGTCGAGACTGGGGGAACCTCCCTGGCCCGGCTGGGCACCTGGAACCTAACCAAGCCAAGTGGCACCCTGAGCCCCAGGTACCCTTCCCACATTTTCTTTCTTCTTTTTGCTCCTCAGCCTGGCCTGCATAGCAGCATTATGGCATGTGTTTCCCAGACCCAGGCTAGAGGCCGAGACCAGGGTCACTTCCTTCCGCAGCCCCCCATGTACTCACCTGGTGTCCCCTGGTGCGTGTACCTCACTGTCTCTTCTGTGGAGACGTTGTCCAGCCAGGTCCCTATGTCTCTCCTCCAGTGGAGACACTGTCCATCCAGGCCCCACTGTCTCTCCTGTGGAGACATTCTCCAGCCAGCATGTGTATTCAAAATAAATTAAAAAAAATAAATTACGAAAGGCCACGTGGTGGCGCTCTCTCTCTCTCTCTCTCTCTCTCTCTCTCTCTCTCTCTCTCTCTCTCTCTCTCTCACCACCTACAGGGTGGCCGATGGTGATGGGCGGATGAAGGAAGGAACAAGGGCCAGGCTGGTTCGTCTCAATTGCAGTTTATTCCAATCTCATCTCCATTCTCCTCTAATTCTCCTTCTGCTTCTGCCCCCCCTCACCCGCATCACCCCTCTACAACCTTAGTTGTAATCCCAATCATGAGGGGTTGGGGTACCAATCACATATGTGTGTTGTCATACAATCAGCAGATGTAAGGTCCTTCCCTCAGGGGAAGCTTCTTTTAGGTTCTCATCCAGCAAGACGACTGGACTAAGGGAAAAATCTGGGTGTGTTTCTCCTCTCCTTAGTCCAACAAACATATAAACAGTCATTTTGTATGGACACAGTAAGAGATACATTACGCTTATAGGATTGCTCTCCTGGGGCCATCTCGCTCTAGATCTGAGACTACAGAGCTCAGGCCAGAGTCGTCTTTCCTAACCCTAGCAGGGTCCTTGTCCAGTTGTTACTCTTTGGATCATGACAGAATTTGTCCATGACCATGCTATTAACTTAAAGTTAAGTATTGTGGTGCTTTGGTCTGGCCCATTTCGATGTCAGGGTAGCTCACAGCTTGCCCTGGGTCCATTCGATCCTTCATTGGGACCCTGCTTTTGGGGTGCTAGGAACTAAGGGCAACTGAGGCTTAAGTCGAGAAAGCAGATTCCCAGGAGTGAATATTATTCGGAGTCATTTAATTCCCAAGTTACAAAAGCATAATATTAACTGTCTTCCTGTGTCCATACAGAAAGGACGTTGCTTTAAAGTAAACTGTGCAAAAGGACATAAGAGAAGGAGAAAAAGCAACATTTCATTCAGAAATATAAAATCATATATTTCTGAGGAATCTGACCTTACGAATGAACAGAGTCTGTCACTGTCACTCTCACTGTCCTCTGTTCATCGATTTGCTTGAGCAGGCACCAGTAACATCTCACAACAAATTGTGAGACTTGTTCTTACTGTTTTTGGCACATCGAATATGCCACGGGGAGCTTACCGGGCTTTGCCCTGCGGGTATCACCTGATAAATCGAAGCTCCTTGTGGCAGAGGAGAATGGACATACCAATGTTAAACCTAAAATGTGTGATGGTGGGGAAAGTACACTGGTGGAGGGATGGTGTTTGATCATTGTGTGATTGTAACTCAAACATGAGAGCTTGTAACTATATCTCACAGTGAATCAATAAAATTTAAAAAACCCTAAAATGTTTAGAGCTATATTCCAACACCAGGACACTATCTCTTCTCCTGTGGAGACACTGTCCTCCTTGGCCCCACTGTCACTCCTTCTGTGGAGACACTGTAGATCCAGACCCCACAGTGTCTGTCTCTTCCTGTGGAGACACTGTCCTCCCTGGCCCCACAGTCGCTCCTCCTGTGGAGACACTTTCCATCCAGACTTCACTATCTCTCTTCCTGTGGAGACACTGTGCTCCCTGGCCCCCACTGTCTTTCTCAGCCCTGTCCACCCCTCATGATTCATCTCTAGGTTCAGGCCTTTTGGGGGTACACACTACAGCATATGTGTACTGGGAATCACCTGCTCTGCTCCAGTCCTCACCCCTCCACACTGCGTAGCTGGCCAGTGTCCACCTGCAAGACACAGTCTGACTGGTGCCACCTCCCCTGCTGGACCTGCTCTGGGGGTTGCTGGGCTGCAAACACCTGCACCTATGTGTCTCCAAAGGTCACTGGCCTCGTTTGTCTAGAAGATGTCTAGGCCTTTTATGACATTACAGCTGGCTTCTCAGGACTGTGACTGCTGCCTCCCACAACCTGACTGGAGGGACAGGGAGAAGCTTTGCAGTGTGTCTGGCTTTGTCCCTCAAGTCTCCACACCGGGGTGTCCCTTTGCAGCATGCAAGACTGCAGGGTGGGGTGTTCTGTCAGGCACTCTGGGAAATGCGATTTTTATTTCCCTACGTTTGTAACTGGGTAAGGAGACACTTCTCCCAGATGTTTCAGTTCACCTTAGAACTGTTCATTTAGGAATGGAAAGACAATCGCTTTATTTCTTCCCCTCAATGCTTCCCATGGGCTGGAGCGATAGCACAGCGGTAGGGTGTTTGCCTTGCGCGTGGCTGGCCTGGCCGAGCCGGGTTCGATTTCTCCGCCCCTCTCAGAGAGCCCGGCAAGCTACCGAGAGTATCTCACCCGCACGGCAGAGCCTGGCAAGCTACCCGTGACGTATTCGATATGCCAAACACAGTAACAACAAGTCTCACAATGGAGGCGTTACTGGGCCCGCTCGAGCAAATCGATGAACAACGGGAGGACAGTGCTACAGACAGTGCTACAATGCTTCCTATTGGCCTCAAAAGAGGGTCAGTGGGTAGAACATCTTATCATACACTACATGCGTTAGCTCATTGGTGTCACCCTCAAGACGGGTGTTCAGGCTCTGACTCTCCTTGGGGGAGGCGCTTAGTTGCTTCTGAGTCCTTGGGACACAGACATAATGTCCCTGGTGTCTGGACTCAAGTTAGCCAGTATGTAAGGAATCCCACTCTGTTTAATGAGAAGACATTTCTAGAATCTGGTCTTGCCCCTTGGTTAGTTACTGCTTTTAGCCTTAGGTAAGGGCAAAAGAAAACATGAGTTCATTCAGCAGACAGAGGCCAGGCGAATTCTCATGATCAGGCTCTAGTCCAGGACTCACAATGTTTGCTGCCTCTCCCGCGTCCCGAATGTCTTGCTTCTTCCATGCAGAGTGCCATGATTGTCTGCGAGCGGGTGGGGCAGGGTCTTCTAGGACGAGGCCCCTGCTCTGTGCTTCATCACCCAGACACAGCAATCTCAGATGATCAGGTGGGCCTTGAGCGGGCCCCCAGGGCATTAGAAATCGTTCCCATCCCAGGGCAAGAGTGTGTTGCCGTTAGGTCACTTGCCTTTCAGTCAACCTGAGTGTGATCCCCAGCTTCCCATATGGTCCCTGAGCACCACCAGGAATATTTCCTGAGTGCAGAGCCAGGAGTAACCCCAGAGCACAGCTGTCTGTGGCCCCAAAACAAACAACAAATCATGTATCTTCAGGTTTCACAGCCTCTCAAGTCCGAGGTGGTTGGGACTCCTGTTCCTTGCATCTTTTCTCCTTTGATCCAAGAGCAGCCTTCTCAAGCTATGCCGTGTCACTCTGCTCATCTTGTATTCCTAGAGGATGTGCTGTCTCTCCAGAGAAGCTCATGCAAACAGCACACTCGAGTTATTGTTTTCATGCAAACAGTATCCCCGGATACTTATGCAAATCCCTGGAGTTACTCTGAGTCTACACCAGTGTCTCTGTCTTTATCCGAGAACATCATTAGTCTGGATATAAAACTATTAGTTGGTAATGACTTTCTCTCATTGTCATTTTATTTTTCCATTTTCCTCTGCCTAAACACAAAGCATTGAAAATGCTATTAGCAGGTAACCTAATTTGCTTTCCTTATAAGTTATATATTTTGTCTATATTTCAAGACTTTTCTTTAATGCTCAATGATTGTATTGTAACATGGTAGTTGTTCTGAGAAATCTTTCTGGCATATGGAAGATTCTCTCAATAAAAAGCCCAATGTTTTTTCCCCTTAATTCAGTTAAATTTTCTTGAATTGCAGCTTTTAATATTTGTCCTGGTTTGTTTCTTCAAAGAAGTCATCTGAGATTTTGATGGAGATGGCATTTAACTTATAAACCGATTACCATCTTTTAAATATTAAGCTCTCTTATCTCTGAAGATGGGATGTCTTTTCATTATTTAAGTATTTGCTTCCAGCAATGCTTTATAATTTTCAGAGTGCACGTTTTTCATTTAAAACGATTTTTATTCCTAAGTGCTCTATTATTTCAGATATTATTATGAATGGAATTGCTTTCTTCATTTATTATTATTCACTTAGTCACTTCAAGTACATAGGAATGTAGTAAATTAAAAATTATTTTTTTTCCTACAACCTGACTGAATTTTTTCAAATATTTTAAAGTAAATATTTTAATTCCTTACCAATTCCTTGTACAGAATCATACCTTATGCTGATATGGTTTTATGTCATTTCTCATGTGTAGACTTTTAATTTATTTTTATGTATTAATCTGCCTAAAGCAGAGTGTTGGATAGCAAGTGCTAAGATGTCCTCTCCCTTATCCTGAGCTCAGAGGAAAATTTTTGTCTTTAACCATTAACTGTGTTAGTGACTTTGGGTTTTTTCCCACTGGGCTTTTACAGGTTGAGAGAATTACCTTATGTTTCTAATTTGCTATTCATTATGCAGAGTGTATTGAGTCCTCTTGTTTTTGCAGCTGTATTGAGCTGTCACCTGCCGTTGTGCTCTGTGTTGCCTAGGCATGTTATGTTAATTTAATGCTGGATGTCAAACCAACCTTGGATTCCTAGGACAAAGCTAGTATTGAGTGTCTTTTATTTGCTTTTCTTAACCTCAGCACATTTATTTTGATTATTCCAAGTTGTATTGATCATGGTCTGCTCATTATCATTGCTGTACAAAGTCTGTCTTTACTGCAATTCATTCTCTTGTTGATGGACATTTTTTAATAGGTTCTACCTGTTACAAGTGGTGCTACTTTATTTTTTAAAAAATTATTTTTAAATTTTGAACAACAGTGCTACATTGCAGTGCTACTTTTTAATTTAATTTTATATTTATTTATTGAATCACTGTGAGAAAAGTTACAAAGATTTCAAGGTTAAGTCTCAGTCATACAATGATCAAACATCTTTCCCTTCACCAGTACTTATTTTTCTCCATCAAGAACCCCAATATACCCCCCCACCTCTCCCAGTGCCTGTGAGGTAGATGATTTCTACTTAACTCTCTCTCTACTTTGATTACATTCACTATTTTGACAAAAGATGCACCATTATTGTTTAGAATTTCCCCCCAACAATTAGAATTGCTGAAAAGGCATTGTGAAATAATTTGTTTTCTATAGCTGGTTATGAGAACCATATAATGTTGCACGGCCACAATAGCGGCCACGCAATTTTGGATTTCTGATATTTTACTAGGTAAGTCTGGAGGGATTTCTGCCAAGAGCCAAATAATTGCGAGATTGGTTTATATGCACCTGGTGTTATGGCTGTGCCGGAGAGCCACTCGTGGGGGGCAACTCGTGACCTCGGTAGGGCGTGAAGGACGAGCTGGTACCGCCCCCCTTCCCATGAGACTACAGTTGCCCTGTCACCGCTGGCTCATACCTGGCTTTCCAATAAGCTCTGAGGCAGCGGCCACCTTGCTGCCGGGGTCGGGGGGAGAGGGGGAAGGCGGAGCTACTTATTTTTTAATTGAATCACAGTGACATACACATTTACAAAATTGTTCATGATTGGATTTCAGTCATTGGATTTCCAACACCTGTCCCTTCACCAGTGTACTTTTCCAACCACCAATGGTCCCAGTTTCCCTCCTTCCCCTCCAGTCCCCATCCCACTGCCTGCCACTATGCTATGGTAAGCACTTCTCTCTCTCTCTCTCTTTCTCTCTCTCTCTCTCTGTTTGTCTCTGTCTCTGTCTCCCTCTCCTCTCTCTCTCTTTCTCTTTCTCTCTTTCCTTTTGGACCTTATGGTTTGCAATACAGTTAATGAAAGGTTATCAGGTGTATTCCTTTACCTGTGCCCTTCACTCCCCCCCCCCCCCCCCCCCGCACTCTTGTGGCAGGTTCCAACTACTGACCTGTCCTCCTGGCCCTTGTTTACCTTCACCTTGGATATTAGCGATAGCACAGTGGGTAGGGAGTTTGCCTTGCATGCGGCCAACCTGGCCGACCCAAGTTCGATTCCTCTGCCCCTCTTGGAGAGCCTGGCAAGCTACAGAGAGTATCTCGCCCGCACGGCAATGCCTGGCAAGCTACCCTTGATGTATTCGATATGCCAAACACAGTAACAACAGGTCTCACAATGGAGACGTTACTGGGCCCACTCAAGAAAATCGATGAACAATGGGAGGACAGTGTTACTATATTTATATGTGTGTGTGTGTGTGTGTGTGTGTGTGTGTGTATACACACGAGTGGCTCTCTGGCACAGCCATAACACCAGGTGCATATAAACCAATCTCGCAATTATTTGGCTCTTGGCAGAAATCCCTCCAGACTTACCAGACTTATCCCTCCAGACTTATATATATGGGCTGGAGCGATAGCACAGCGGTAGGGCGTTTGCCTTGCACGCAGCCAACATGGCCGATCCGAGTTCGATTCCTCCGCCCCTCTCGGAGAGCCCGGCAAGCTACCGAGAGGATCTCGCCCGCACGGCAGAGCCTGGCAAGCTGCCCGTGACGTATTCGATATGCCAGACACAGTAACAACAAAGTCTCAATGGAGACGTTACTGGGCCCGCTCGAGCAAATCGATGATCAACGGGAGGGCCTTTACTTTACTTTTACTTTGTGTATATATATGTGTATATATATATATTCCACAAATGAATGCGGTTATTCTGTACCTGTCCCTCTGATTCTGACTCATAGTGGTGCTACTTTAAACATTATTTTGTTCATCAGCCCTGTGGTAATTATGTTTGCATTCATAATGGTGTTTTACTTGAATAGTTTATAAATTTGACTGTATTCAGATTTAATAGATATTTTCAGTTTGTGAAATATATATTTCACAAATGATTTTTATCATTGATTACTCCCATGAGTAGTAATTGAAATATTCTTGCTTCCATATTTTAGTCATTTAGTATTTTCTGTGCTTTTCATTTTAGTAATTCTGGAAAGTTCTAGTGATATCCTATTATAATTTTAATTTGCATTCTATTATATCTCATGAAGTCAAACTCCTTTATTATTTTTTGGTGGTTTGTCTTAGTTTCATTGAAATGTCCTGCCCATTTTTATCATGGGTTTTTTTCTTTCATTTAAAAAATTCTGGTTATCATTTACACATTTTGACTATTTTTATTTCAGTAATTTCTCACTCTGAGTTTTATTGCCTCAATGTTACATATTGATAAAACAATTTTAATATAATCAAATGATCACTTTTGGGCATCTTAGCATTATTTGCTATATTATGCCCTTAATGACTCTCTTTCTGTCCCACAGTCCTAAGATGATCCAGATTTCCTTGGTTGGGAGAGAAACCTGCAACCTCTCACTCTCTCTGTGCCATGTGGCTGCGTTTTGTTTCAGAAGGTTGTTCTGATTTCCTGTTGTGCAAGTGTCTGTGGGATGGCTTGGACTGTGTTTTGGCCAAAACCTTTTCATGGCTGCTTTTGGGATTTCTCACAGCAGCACACTGGTATGGAGTTCGCATCGCACCTTCTGTGTCCTGGTGGTGCTGATTTTTCCCCATTTGTCCTAGTTCCCTCAGGAAGCAGACACTCTTGCTCTCGGCGATGCGCAGTCACTGCACCTTCCCCTGTGATGGGTGTTTGTAGTGGGCTCCCGGCAGGGAGGAGGAGGACAGAAGCACTGGGGAGGGCCCGGGACAGCATAGCTGCTGGTCAGGAGGGTGCACAGGCAAGGGTGCAGCATTCCTTGTCGGATTTTTAAACCTTGAGACTGCCCCCGTAACTGTCGGGTGGGTGGAGTGATTGTCTGGCTGGACACCAGAACCCAACTCTCCTGCATGGGTGGCCAACCCCTGGACATGGACTGCCAGATGGCCTCAAAGCCTCTTGTGCAGGTCCCTTCGGAAGCTGTCCTTTGTCTTAGACCTTTGGACCTTTGACCCACTAGGGAGTTCCCCAATCCTTAGCTTTTTTGTTGTTGTTGTTTGTTTTAATAAACAGAAGTAATGGGCATAAATTCTCTACCAGGAAAACAAATAAACAAACAAAGCTCCACTGAAAGAAGTTAAGGGCCGGGTGAGTGGAGAGACCCTCCAGAGCTTCAGGGCGGAAAGTTCCCTATAGCTCAGATCTTCACAGCTCAGCCAGAGGGGTCCCAAAATCCCAGCTCACATGCCGGAAGGGTCATCTGTAAATGTCAGCAAATCATCTCTGAAGTTCATACAGAGAGCAGGAGATGGGGACAGCCGACTCAGTGTTAGATGAGGAAGAATTGACTTCGGCCCTCTCCAGCTCAAAAGGTATGGCCATGCGACAGCACGGCCAGGGACCTGAGTTCAGGGCAGAGGGTGCAAGTGGAGCCAGGGGTATACCAGGAGGCGTTCCTGCTTTTTGCTCTACGGAGAGACTCAAGCAGAACACGGGAGCAAAGGTAGCTGTCTCAGCAAAGGTGCTTCAACAGCCAGGCACCCACATGTCCAGTAAGAATTCAGGCACTGGCTTCCATCTTCGTGAAAATGAAATAAAAAATGACCTCACAGACATGAATTTAAAGTACAAGACTGCAAGGGTTCCAGAAGAGAAAATGGGTATGCAGGATTGTAGGATAACATTGCTTTGTCCTTCTTCCGCAAAAAGCTTAGGTTTATCTGGTTACACCCGTCACAGTGCTCCTGAGGCACTTCCATTCCATTGTGTTTATCTGTAAACAGTCTTCCCTATGCTCTCCTCCCCACCCAGTTAATCAGCTTTCCCCCTAATCAGACTCTGTTAATTTGTAAGGTTAGATTTCTCAGAAATCTATGATTTTATATGTATGAGTGAAATATTGCCTTTCTCCTCTCCTTATGCCTTATGAACAGTTTACTTTAAAGCAATATCCTTTTTGTATAGATACAGGAAGACCGTTAACATTATGCTTTGTAACTTAGGATTTGATTGGCTTTGAATATTATTCACTCCCAGGCATCTGCTTTCTGGACTTAAGCCCCAGTTGCCCTTAGTTCCTAACACCCCAAAAGCAGGGTCCCGACGAGGAACTGAATGGACCCAGGGCAAGCGGTGAGCTACCCTGGCATCGAAATGGGCCAGGTCAAAGTGCCACGATTCTTAACTGTAAGAGTTTGATCATAGGCAAATGCTGTCATGATCCAAAGGTAACGACGAGACTAGGATCCTGCTATGGGTGGGAAAGACTCTCTGGCCTGAGCACTGTAGTCTGAGATCGAGATGGCCCTAGGAGAGCAATTCTATAAGTTTAAGATATTTCTTACTGTATCCATACAAAATGATTTATATTATATATGCTTAAATGCTTGTCGGACAAGGAGAGGAGAGACACACCCTTGGGATCCCGCTCTAGGGTGGGTCGTCCTGCTGAGGAAGGATCTGTCCTAGGAGCGGCTTTCCCTGAGGCTAAGATTTCTACCCCTATTGATTGTGACTGCACCTATGTGTAATTGTTCCCCCAATTCCTCATGGAGAGAGATATAATGAGACTGTAGAATGGGCAAAGGAGAGCAGAGGCAGAGAAGGGAGACTGGCGTAGATGGAGAGAGGATCAGAATAAACTGCAACTAATACCAACGAGCCTGCCCTCGTTTCCTTCCTCTGCCTGACCATCGCCATCCACCTCCCCCGGGTGGGAGAAGGGTGAGACTACCGAACGTGGGCGGTGGGAGAGATAGAGCCACCGCCGCTGTGTGCTGTGCCCCCTTTTGTGTGAGTTTACACACAGGATGCAACACAAAAGGTCTGATTCATGTCATAAATAATTGATGAACAGAGTCTCAGTGATGGAAAAAAAAACCTGTGAAAGTGCTAAGATGGTGAGATGACCCACAGATATGTGCAAAAAATACATCTGGTTAAGAGGTGAGCATCCAGAAAATGCAGAGTTCAAACTGTTAGGGTCTGCTATTCAAACACAAGATAACCGTGAGGAGTTGGAAGATTTTTTGTTACAGAGAGTTGTTACAGACTGACCCGTCAGGGCTGCACTCATAGAGAAATGGTCGGGAGCGCGACCCCTCTGACCGCTGGGAAGGGTTTAACTAGCCCAAACCTCATCCTGACTGGTCACCAGGTTTCTTCCCTGCACTGAATGGCTGGCGCCCCCTGCAGGCACCTAAGCCTTTGTTTCCCGTCTGGCTTGTTTCCATTTCCAGGAAGTGCTCCAGGATATGGCCAGGGACTTCATGCCCAGTTCAACCATCAGTAACATAAGCATAGAAAATGTCTCCTACCAACTAAAAGGGCTGCACTTTGGTTCTGACATCCCCCCAATGCTCTAACTGGGTCAGGTCCTCAACTCCTCCTCTTTAGTCTTCTGTCCCATATAGGGGGTATAGTGGAGTGCAGGATCACCATCTCCAGCTCCTATGCGGCCTTGGAAGCCTTGACCTTTGCTCCTTGTTGGACCTTCTCTCGGAGGGTGGGTCCTGCCTTCTCTGGTTCGGGCTAGCTGAGGGTTAACTGCATTAAAGGAAGGAATTAAAGGTTCTCCAGGGAACCCTTCCCTAATCTATCTACCTATAACACACTCACAAAAAAAACAGGTTAATTTAAAAAATGGGGAAAATATTTGAAGAGGCATCACAACAGTAGAAATGCTTCAGTGAAACTTTGCCACACCTCTCTCTGCAGATGGGAAATCCACCTCTGAAAGTTTAGCATCAAGGGTTCCATGCCGACGGCTGGTGCTGAGAAGAGTGACAAGGGAGAGGGGTGGGAACACTGTACTTTCTGCTCAATTATTTTGGAAGCCTGAAACTTCTCCCCAGACATGTCCTCTTAAGTAGGACATAGGGGTTTGCACACCATAGTCCAAGGCCAGGAGAGGCAGGAAGGGTTCCCAGGTTCCCAGACTTTCAGGCAGAAAGTTCCCTCTTGGAAACCCACGTCCACATGGGATATGTGAGCCTTGAAGAGCTGGGACAGGCACAGCAGATTGTTCTAGAACTGAGAGTTTTCAGTATCTGTATATCAGGTCCAAGTGGTGCAAGAGGGACTTGTCTTGATTTGAGGGACACCATGCTGACTCCAAGGAGACCTTCCAGTGCGGAAGGGAGAGACTCACTTATGTTCATGGAAGTTTTTGGAAGTCACCGAATGTTGCTGGAAGTCACTGGAATTTTCTGGAAGTCACTGGAAGTTGCTGGAAGTGTCTACAAGTCTCTGGAAGTCTCTGAGCCCTCTGACAGCAGCTCTGCTACCATTGCTTATATTCTGTGTCGGTGCTGATAGAAATTTGTGGTTGTTATCAGTAGCCAGGACGCCCTCTTTACACACTGGATTGGGTACTTATTTTTAGATTTTTCCCCAATTAAAGGAAAGAAAAGCACGAAGAGTAAATTTTCTTTTTCTTTTTGATTTTTGGTATTTTTGCCCTTTTGCTGTAATGACTTTGGGGAGTTTTCCACTGTCTCTGTGGCAGCAGGAGCCACTTTTCAAGTATGGCCTTTGTCATGGAAATTTTCAGATCCAGTAGTTAGAAATTAGGTGGCGTTCTGGGGTGGCTTCCCAGGGCTTGCAGAAAAACCACTTTAATTACCAATAACTCTGCTGCGGTCAGCTTCACCGATACCATCAAATGGCAAAGCTACTTGCCTGTTTGCCTGAATTTCAGCAGCCTGTGAGACAGACTCTCCTTCCCACCGCCTTGAATTTCTGTCCTGATGGGTAGCAGGACCTTCCAGACTCAGCAGCTGCGAGAGGACACGGGATCTGTTTGTCGGGGAATGTCGTCAAGGTTTCATAGACTCTTGTTCCTGTTGTTTTCAGCCCTGACCTGTCACTGCCACACCTTTGAATCCAGGGGTGAAGTGAAGTCAGGGGTGCAGATGTCCCTCAAGTCTGTGTTTCCTGCTCATGGATAATTACCCAGAAGTAGGAAAACTGAACCCTACAGAGTTTTTCTTTTTTACGTTTTGAGAAACCGCTGTGCTGACTCCATATGGCGACTCCACCGCGAGAGGTTCCTTCTTCCCACGCCCTCTCCGGGACCCTGCATCTCCTCAGGGTGCTGCTGCCACCACAAGAGGCCACGCCTCGTTCTGGTTCTGTCTTGCATTCCTGCTCACCTGTGCCCTTGGTTCTGTCCTTACCCATGTCCCTACAGAACCAGGGGACTGGCCCTGTTGGGTTTGTTGTGTCACAGAGACCCTCTGGCCACTCAGGAAAGTGCACTGGGAGATGTTTGCGTCCTGCATGGACCCCTGTGCTCCCACACCTGAATGCTCCTTGTGATTAAATGAGAAAGTCAGTGCTTGAGAAGCTCCTTGTTAGCTTCCGGGGTGTTGGCATTTTGACAAAGGTTTTGTCTAAAAGAGTGCTTCTAGAAAGCATTCCCCTAGGTGGGATTGATTCTTCTGCGGCGAGTAATTGCTCTTTTCTTCCTTTTATCATAAAAGTCCAGGAGAGCAGAACCCTTACCCTGGTCCACTCCTCATGCAACAGCAGCTGTTAACCTCACAAAAGTATTTTCCTGGCTTTACTTTTCTATGAAGGAAAATCTGGAGAATGACCCTGGGAAGGTGCCCTGACATACCTCAGGGAAATAACCGCGTTTCTTGGAGGCAGTGGTGCTCATAGGGGTGTGTGTGTGGGGGGGGGGGGGAGGGGGTCCTGTGTCCAGCACCCTCAACATCATGTGAGCATATGCTGGAAGGTTTTATTTTCCTTTTTTTTTTAATTGAATCACCATGAGATACTCAGTTACAAGGTTGTTCATGATTGTATGTCAGCATACAACGATCCAATGCCCATCCCTTTACCAGTGCACATTTCCCATCAACAATGTCCCAGTTTCTCTCCTGCCACCCTCCCCATCTGCCTCCCCTCCTGCCCCCCGCCCTAGCCTGCTTCTATGGCAGGCACTTTTCTTCTCTCTCTCTCTCTCTCTCTCTCTCTCTCTCTCTCTCTCTCTCTCTCTCTCTTTCTTTCTCTTTCCCTCTGGGCATAATGGTTTGCAGTATAGGTACTGAGAGGTTATCATATATATCCCTTTACCTTCTTTCAGCACTCAATTCTTGTCCAAAGTGACCATTTCCAACTATCATTGTCTTATTGGTCCCCTCTCTATCCTAACTTCCCTCCCTCTGCTCTTTCATCTGTGGCAAGCTTCTATCTGTGGACCAATCCTCCTGGCCTTTGCTTTCAATGTCCGTGGGTATTAGTCTCATATTGAATTCTTTCTATCCCACAGATTTCAGTCATTCTGTGTGTGTCTCTTCTTTGGATTCATTTCACTCAGCATGATAGCTCTCCATATCCATCCATTTGTAAACAACTTTCATGACTTCATTTATCCTAAGAGCTGTGTAGTATTCCATTGTGTAGATGTACCATAGGTTCTTTATCCAGTCGTCTGTTCTCGGGCACTCGGGTGTTTTCCAGATTCTGGCTATTGTGAATAGTGCTGCAGTGAACATAGGAGTGCAGATGGCGTTTCTGCTGTGTGTTTTTGGGCCCCCCAGGGTAAATTCCCAGAAGTGGTATTGCTAGTTCATATGGAAGCTCAATTTCTAGTTTTTTTTTTTTAGGAATTCCCATATTGTTTTCCAAAAATGCTGGGCAGCTGGCATTCCCACCAACAATGAATGAGAGTCCCTTTCTTGAAAGTTTCTCTTAGAACAAATCTGAGATCTTCTGGATCAGAAGTGTTACTGTTGTATTGTCTTATCATGGATGTTTTCAAATATTAACTTGTTTAAAATGTGTTTGTGTTTTGGGGGCACCACGCCAGCTGTTCCCAGGACTTATTCCTGGTACTGCATTCAGGGAGTACTCCTGGCAGGGCTCAGGAGACCCTGTTTGGTGCCAGGGATCCAACCCAGGTTGGCTGTGTACAATGCAAGCACCTGACACGCTGTAGTACTACTCTCTGACCATAACTTACTTAAAATTAAAATCTAAATTCTGTTCAGCAATTTTTATTTATTTTTTTGCAGTGGAATCCCTTCTGTACTTACATTATAATGGATGCCAAAGAGTATTTTCTAAAGGGTTTAAAATTTGTATTTCACTTTTTTTTTTCTTTTTGGTCTGGCAATGCACAGGGGTTACTCCTGGCTTTGCACTCAAGAGTTACACTCCTGGCAGTGCTCAGGGGACCTTATGGGATCCTGGGAATTGAACCTGGGTTGGCTGTGTGCAAGGCAGATGCCCTACCCACTGTCCTATCGCTCCAGCCCCTGTATTTCACTTTTACACATTTAGTGAACAAGAATAAATTTGGGTGTTAAGAATAAATGTTTTAAAATTTCAATATTCTCTTTTTACAATTCAGTTAATTTCCCACTAACATGAAATATGGGACCATTACCTGTCACATTTAGGTGAGTGAACATTCCAGGAATCTATGTCTTCTTTTCTGGTATATTTGTGAAGTTTTGGGGGGAGGTAATATTTCACTCTTTAAAACAAAATACTTTGAGTCAGTCTTTTTATCTTATGCTTTTACTTTTTTTGGTATATTTACTTATTTTTGGTTTTTGTGGCCACACTCTGCCGTGCTTAAGTCACTCCAAGGTCTGTAAACTCAAGCATGACTCTTGAGGTGCTCAGGGGACTCTAAGCAGTGCCAGGAATCAAATCCAGGTCAGCTACTTGCAAAGCCAACATCTAAGCTCTTATGCCGTCTCTCTGACCCTCTTGGTTTTGAATTAAACTCTGTGTACATGTGTGTGTCTGAGAATGAACCAGGGCCTCATAACACACGAGCCTGGGCTCTATTCTCAGCTCTGCTCAGGTCCCCCTCCCATTCCTTTAGACATAATTTTAATTATTCTAGGCCTCTTACTTCCCCACATAAAAATGGCTGGTCAATTTCCCCACAATGCTATTGAGATTTTAATTCAAATGCATTTGAAATTACAGACTAATTATAAGAACTGATAGCTTTGGGGTATTGCCTTTCCTGTTTTACAAAGTGTCTGTCTTCATATATTCAGGGTTTCTTTGTGTTCAGAATGATGATTGTTATTTTGGCCATTTAAATTTTGGACATCCTTGGTTAGACTCATACTGAGAAAGGCATCTTATAGTTCCAGCTCCTGTTGTGAGTGGAATTTGAAAAGGGCTGCCGCCTTGTCTAGCTGACTACTTTTACATTTGTGCACTTTTGAGGGTCTGTTAATTTAGTGCCCATCTTAGTTTGTCTGCAGAGTCCCTGGGAATTCTGTCTGGCTAATTATATCTCCTACAAAATAAATTCATACAATTAAGAGGAGGAGAAACTGGCCATCTGATGTCATGAGTGGCTGTGCGCTGGGCTTCCTGGCGGGCCTCCTTTCCTGGAGGAACAGAGCTAGCTTTATGTGTGAGAGTGGTCTATAAAGGCCAGGCACTTAATTCCTTACTCTTTTGTTCTTACAGTTACAGCTTTGAACTTCAGTACCCCGCTCTTCACACTTGCAGTTGGATTTTCAAATGGGCAGTATGTTTGATGCCTTTAGCACTAGGCTTGTTTTACACTGTTTTTTTTTTTGAAGACCAAATATTTCTTGTAGCCATAGTTCCTAGAATAGTTCTTGCTACCTAGTCAGTATTGTTGAATGAAAGAATAAATTCGGGGCTGGAGCTATAGCACAGAGGGCAGGACGTTTGCCTTGCACGCAGCTGACCTGGATTCGATTCCCAGCGTCCCATATGGTCCCTTGAGTACTGCCAGGAGTAATACCTGAGTGCATGAGCCAGGAATAGCCCCTGTGCATCACCGGGTGTGACCCAAAAAGCAATAAATAAATAAATAAATTCATAAATGAATTGTTGTTGATCAGCTTTTATTCTAAACAGAAACTTTGCAGATGTGGTACCTTTTAATATGAGATCAAATACTGAATTGCAGGCAAACCGGGGAACTACCTATTTGTTTAAGTACCAGGATCATGTTGTACAGTTTTAACTCTAACTTTTGTTTATGGAAAACTCTGGTGGGGGATGGCGAGTGTGCCTGGACGCTGACTCGGAGACAGCGTGGCGACTGGGATTGCTCTTAAGAGGCAACGGGGCAGTGCCTGATTTCCAAACAAAGTGTCCTTGCTGGGGCTTCTCGGCTGAGTTTTCTAAGAATTATGCTTTGCTGGTAATTTGCATACAATACAGGTTAAAAATGCACACATATCTCCACAGTTGGTTATGCATGAATTTCCACTACACCAACTGTTTAGATGAGCAAATTTTGGCAAGAAATTCCAAACTTTGGCTTCAGTATTTTCTACAGTTTCCTGTAATTTTTAAAAAATAGATGCAGAAAGAATTATTTCATGGTTTCATGAACTTATTCTGGCTGTGGCACTTCCCACTGACCCAGAGGTAATTTAATTTGGAGTATTTTTCTCTGTGAGACTTGAATTGTGAGAACACTGAGACATCAACTCTGAGACATCAACCAGGGTTTTGGCCCAAAGCCAAGAGGGGGGTGAGAGCATTGTGTGTGTCCTGCAGGGGGCGCTCTGCCCTCACAGGCTGGGGATGAGCAGGCCCAGCCCTGCCCTGCCCTGCTGTCCTGTGTTGCTGGTGACCTGCTTATGACCAACTCTGTTGGCAGGTGGAGTCCAGGAGGGCTGTGAGGGAGCCGTGAGGACTCATGGGACAGGCGAGCCCGTGGCTCAGGGCTGACTCTCCTGCACGGGGAGGACCACACCCTGCAGTAGAGGGCTCAGTGAACCCAGTCCCTCCCCCAACCCCCACGCCAGGTGCATCCAAGAGCAGCTCTTAGTCCCGTTCTCTTGTGAAAGATCAGGTGTCTGTCTCAGATTTCAGCATGCTGCTGGGATCTGCGTCTTTTGGAAATCAAATATTGGCATTCTAGAGTATCTTGTGGAAGAAAATCATGGCGGATTGACTTGTGCTTGCTGATAGCTGCGACTCCTGAAAGCGGCATCCCCTCTGTAGTCTTCGCTGCCCTGCCCTGCCCTTGGCAGCACTTGGGTTCTTGGGCCCGGTCCTAGGCAAGCTCTGTGTTCTCAGCATGGAGCCACACCTCAGCCGTCATCTGTTTTCCCTTTGTGGTGTTGGGGATTGAACCCAGGTCTCATGCATGAAAGCCAAGTTCTCCACTCCTGAGCGCCAGCCCCCCAGTCTGTTTTTTTGTTTTGTTTTGTTTTTTTTTCAAGCTTACTTTTAGTAGAGTAGAGCTATTTCCATTCTTCGGGTGTTGTGAAAATAAGGGCCAAGGACAGTGTGAGTGGTCTTCCTTTAGCAAATATTTGTGATAAGATCGAGAACATTCTCTGTGCTCGAAAAGCTTCAGATACCAGCTAACATGTGGCTAGGTCTGAAATAAGTAGCGAAGAATTTACAGGTAAACATCAGTGTCAGTACGTGTTAGTTCCTTGCCCTCTGTGACCAAAAGGACACATGACCTATCTGCCCCTTTCAACATCTCCTTTATTCTTTGAAATTCCACGTGCTGCAGAGTTCTAGATGGAGGAGGGTTGGGAAGAAAATTTAGGGATTGCAAAGATAAACTGGTTGAAACCTAGTCTTTTCCAGACCGAGAAGCCTGCCAGTTCTCAGATCTAGACAGGGGGGTTCGGTGGATTCAGGTACCCCCTGGCTGGTGCCAGGGGCCTGCCACACCCCTTCCTTCTGCCCCCTTCCTTCGCACAAGCAGTTTTGCCACAGCTGCCCAGCTCTGTCAATTTCTGTCCTGGACCTCCCTGCTGGCCGGGCAGGAGCCCAGTGAACACAGTCGGATGGAAGAAGTTACCGTCGCTTCTGAACGCTGAGCTCTGCCTCAGCTGTGAACACGGATGGGAAGTCAGACCCCCTGAGCTGATTGAGGTTCTTCCGTCACCTGCTGGGCCTCAGGTCCCTTCTGCTGCATGGGGGCCACCATGGCTACTTCCTCCACACTTGCCCTTCGGTTTTCATGTGCCACTGGTTCTCTAACTTGGATGGTTTGCCGATGGGGAAGCGGCTTCCTTCCTGCACAAAGTCTTCTTCTTCTTTTTTTTTTTTTGACTTTTTGGGTCACGCCCGCTGCTGCACAGGGGTTACTCCTGGCTCTGCACTCAGGAATTATCCCTGGCGGTGCTCAGGGGGCCATATGGGATGCTGGGAATCGAACCCGGGTTGGCTGTGTGCAAGGCAAATGCCCTACCCCCTGTGCTTATTGCTCCACCCCCCCCCCCCCCCCAAAGTCTTTCTTCTTGATGGTGCCTTTGATATGCCAGCCATTGTGACCCATGTCTGAAAGGAGGGGAGAGCTCCCCCCAGTGCTGGTGACCTCTCCCGCCCCGCTCCTCGCCCTGCCTCCTTTCTCAGCAGAGTGTGTGGGTGACAGTGAGCAAACACGGTTGCCTGGGTTGTCCCTTGGCAGACACTCTCCTTGTCCCAGCCACAGTGGCAGGGCAGGGGCCATGGTGCTGACCCACTGCTCAGCCCCTGCGCTCTCGGGCAAGGACACAGGGCCCCTGGCCGTCTATGGTTTTACATGGAAGCAGCAGCTGCAGGCGGAGCCTGAAACTGTGACTGATGTAGCATCTGCTCCTTTTCCCTGCCCGGGCAGCCTTGAATGTCTCTGCTCCCGGCCTCTGTCCCACCAGGCTGCTCCTCCTTCAGGGGTCTTGCCAGGCTGCTCCTTCTTCAGGGGTCCCCGCTCTGTGATATTGTGCCAACCCTCCTCCTGCCCAACCTGTTACCCACCATTTGCCCACTTACCAGGACCTGCTCCGGAGGGCAGGTGAGTGTAGGTGTCGGATGGGCCGGCAGCTTCACTGTGTTTCTGGCTTCACTGGGACTTGCTGTCCCCTCATCGCCACCCATGTGGCCATAGGGGGACCTTGACATGGGCCTGCAGGACCCATGGCTGGGACCAAACCAAGCATGTTGTGTTGAGTCTATTCTGTTCTCAGGCTCTGCCATTGCACTGGGGATTGTCACAGATGCTGTTGGCATGAGCATTTGATGCAGTCTCCCCTATCACTGTTTCCTACCTTCAGGACCAGTCGGTCGACCAGGCTGCTGGCTCCTGGACCTTACCCTGGGAAGCACGAGCTTGCACCGCTTCTCCCTTTGGCTCCATGGCCCCATGGCTGAACCTGGAGGCACATTTGAGAGAAAAGACTCCCTGCATACCTCACAGGCAGAGCTTCTGGTGCCTTGAAGTTTCACATTGATGTATTGAGATCAGGTGCCTTCAAGGGACTCTCAACTATTTCCCCTAGTAGTTTATTAATTTTGGGGTGACTTCTGGGGGCTATTCCAAGCAGTGCTCAGGGGCCAAGGCTTTGTTGTGAGAGGATCTAACTTGGGACCTTGAGCAGCAAGGCATGAGCCTTGCGCCTCTGAACTGTGCCCCAGCCCCCCACCACCTCCTGCCTTTGATTTTGTGGGGAAAGAGGAGGGAATGCGACCAGACTCTCTGCATGAGACTGTGGCTTGTACCACAGCCTGTGAGAGAAGAAAACAACGTGTGAAAGTGTGGGCTCCCCCTCGATCCTCCTGGGTGGGTTGGACTGGCAGTGGGTCGTCCCCTCCCACACAGACTGTGCGCCCTGGGCTCTGGGCTTTCTTCAGCAAAGAGAACCCACACAGCCGCGGCTGCGTTTCTCTCCCCATCTGAGGAGACCTCCTTCTGTCTTCTGCCCTTAGTGCCTGGACCTGTTCGGATACCGAGGCTTTGCCATGTTTGGGCTTTGCTCTTCCTGTTCCTGTTGGTGGTCAACAAAGCTTGAGCCATTCTGTTTAAGTGCAGGTGTAGGTTGTAGGCTATGAGCCCTGCGTGACTGAGACAAACCCTCACAGCAGCACATTCCTCTTCAGCATGGAAAGTCCCGTATGTGTTGGTGCTGACAGCTGGAGCCAGGGGAAACCTGGTGCTGTAGGGGGTAGCTGACACCCTCCTTATGGAGAAACTAACCACGTGGCAACCCCAGCTCTGTGCCACTTCTTCTTCCTCTCCCATTGCATAGGGTCAGGTCCCCTGCCTGGGCCAGGCTGCCCCTGAGAGGCAGCTATGGCAGGACTGTTCTTGGGGGACACAGAGGGTAAGAAATAAAGTGGGGACACATTTCAGGGTCAGGGTTCAGCCCCATCTCACCCTTATCTGCACCTCAGCTCTTACCTGTGTCATCACACATTATGCAACACCATAGACTGTGACACCACATATCCATGTCACCACAGACTCTGTGACACCACATACCTGTGTCACCACAGACTGTGACGCCATATACCTGCATCACCACAGATTCTGTGACACCACATACCCACGTCACCACATATGCTGTGTCACCACACAACCAGCATCACCACGGACTCTGTAATACCATACACCCACATCGCCACACATTCTGCATCACCACACACCTACACACCCCATGTCACCACACATCCACACATACCACATCAACATCTACCCCGTTTCTTCACAGGACCTCCCTCACAGGCTCTTGTAGTCTCTGCAGCCAAATCCTGTGTAGCTGATGCCCTTCTACCCCCCTGCCCATCCCTGCCTCTTTTCTTCACCTGCTGGGTGGCATCCTGGAACTAAAACTGAACTGGGGGCTCTGGTCTCCCCTTCTTCTCCATGCTGACCTTCTACTCCTGGTCTGTGGGTCCATCTCTCATACCACCTCTGTGTTGTACTATTTCTTTGGACACTGTGGTCTTCCAGCAATGGGTCCCAGAAAATCTGTGAGGTTCTATACATCCATCATAGTGCTGCCTGCCATGGCCTTCACAGAGATAGGAGATCCGGAGACAGAGTGCCTATGTAGTGGTGTATTGGTCATTCCTGAGAGGACATGGAGTGCTCATGTGGTGGTCATTCCTGAGAGGACACAGTGCTAATTTGGTGGCCATTCCTGAGAGGACACAGTGCTCATTTGGTGGCCATTCCTGAGAGGACACAGTGCTCATGTGGTGGCCATCCCTGAGAGGACACTGTGCTCATGTGGTGGTCATCCCTGAGAGGACACAGTGCTTGTGTGGTGGTCATCCCTGAGAGGACACAGTGCTCGTGTAGTGGTCATCCCTGAGAGGACACAGTGCTCATGTAGTGAAGCATCAGTCATCTCCAAGAGGAGAGAGAACACTGTGCCCCCCCCCGCCATCCTCCCCCAATCCAGGGTTGTGTCACAGAGCACAGATGCTGTGGCCACCTGCTCCAGGTCCTAGCACAGCCAGGTCGATAGTGCTAGCAGCCATCATGGATAGATGGGAGGAGAAGCATTTGTTTTGAAGACACTTTTCAGGAAATCCAGCAGAAACCTCTCTTCACTGCTGGCTCCTCTCTGAGGCTGTCGGTACCCACAGCTGACATGGGGCTCCAGCAGAGAATAGACAATCAGGGATAGTACTGGGCACCGGGCCAAAGTGGTCCCAGCAGGATTTGGGCTAAGTGCGCCTGACCCACTCTCTGTGGAGGCTGGGCATACCCTGCACCCCGTAGTCAGCTGCTGTCCTCCTGCGCAGCGCTGCTGCATGGCCTTGCTGGTGGTTGTGCAGGCAGGACCAGGACCCAGCGGGCCCCAGATCCTTACACAGCTGCTGCTGTGTCTCTGCAGGGTCCCTGGGAGCAGTGTCTTTAGGGGCCTCCTGTTGGAGTTGAGCCAGCATCTGCCCCCCCCCCACCCGGGTGAGAGTGGTGAGCTCAGGACAGCTCCCCCAGGTCCCCCACAGGTGACAGGCCACCTTCTCTCGAGGCCTTCTGTGTACTCAAGGGTCCATGAGGCCAGGGGCCCAGACAGGCTTCACATCCACCTGTGTGTGTGTCTAGGGGCCTCGGCAGAACCAACATTGCAGCCTGGAACCTGCCTCCAGGGGTGTCTCTCCAGCCCCTACAGAGCCTGATGAACAAGAGCAGAGGAAGGAGCACCCCACCCCTCCTGATCACTGATGACCTGAGCTTCTCCTAGCACTCCCAATGTCAGCTTTTGGTGTCCATCCTCCCCCCCCCCCGGGCCTCAGAGTTTTGTGCAGATTTTACCAGGGCCCGCGGGGCTACAGCTCAAGGATAAGGGTGAGGGAGGGAGGAGAGTCTTGTTCCATGTTATGGGAGCTCATGCCTGTAATGAATTTCTCCCTACTTACCTGCTACCTATCTGAATATCCATCCATGGCCAATATATCCACCAATTCATCCACCCATCCATCCATCATCCATCACTCATCCGCCATCCATCCATTATCCATCTCCTCACCTATCCATCCATCAGCCATCCACCCACTCATTTATCCATCCACCCATCCATCTACCCATCATACAACCACTCACCCATCCACCCACTGACCCATCTACTACACACCCATCCATCCATCATCCATCCATCAATCCATCCATCCATCCATCCATCCATCCATCCATCCACCTAGCCCATCACTCATCCATCCATTCCCATGTAAACAGACATATGAAAGCTAGATGTTTATAGATAGGTATTTAGATGATATATATAATGGGAGGTAATATAAGCCTTTATAAACAGGTAGGTAATACACAAGATCAATATTTCTTTTATTTTTCTTTTTTTATTAGTGAGACACCATGAGGTTACAGACACCATGACTTACAAATTTTGTGCTTGGGTTTCAATTACAAGATCAGTATTTCTTTACTTGTGCTTTAGTGGTTAGACTTTTCAGGAGAATCTCTGGAAATCATCACTTTCCTCTGTTCCGTGGAAATGAGGAAGCTCATGATGGGAAAATCCTGAAGAATTAATTGTTGAACTCATTTTATCTGTGCTGAGATGATCAGTTAAATGAACACGATCTTGTGATTTATCTCAGCTACCTAGGGTGTATGCACTCAAATTTTCTAACACTGCAAATAAATTTAATTAAATAGATGGAACCAGTGTGCACTGCAGTCCACAGTAGAAAAATAAGAAAAATGAAGCCTGGAAGATGTGCATGTTGGCAAAAGTCTTGGTGTGGGCAGCACTGGCTCAGGCCTGGAGCTGAGGGTGCGTCTCTGAAGTTCCGGGAGCTTGAAATAGATCACCGTGGCTCACCGGTCCGCCTGCCTGCATGTCTGTCTGTGGCTTGTTAGCTCTGTGTGAGGGCTGCTCTGCCTCTGGGGCTCAGGGTGGACACTATGGCCTGCTGTCCGCTGGACCCCTCCAGGGGAACTGTGCCCAGCTGGGCAGTGGTGGCACTAGCCCCACTGTTCACATCAGTGGCATCTATCCATCTGCCCCATTACCGCAGCACCGGACACAGAGCTACTTAGTGCTGTGCTCTGCGCACAGTACTCCCTGCAGACTTCCTGGCACGGGGGGACCCGTGGTATGACAGCGAGGCGTGTGTGTGTGTGTGTGTGTGTGTGTGTGTGTGTGTGTGTGTGTGTGGGCAGCCCCTTTCCCCACCTGCTTCACAAGCCCCGGGGGCTCCATAGGTCCATTTGCCTGGGATGGACCCTGAGGGGCAGGAGAGGCCTCTATGGCCAGCTCTGTGCCATGGGAAGCCTGGTCAGGCTCTTGATGCTGGGCACTGATTTGAATACTTGCCTCTGGGGTTGGCATCAGCTCAGCGCCTCTTGTTGCGTCTGTCCTCTGCACTCTTGTGTAGAAGGCACCCGCCTGAGCATGTGCCAGCATTGTCCAGAGGCAGCGGGTGAGAGGGAGGGAAGGGCCCGCACATGGGGAGGGAAACTGAGGGCAGGCAGATACCTGGCCCTTGTTGCTGCAGGAACAGCTCACAGGGACCTGCAGAGAACCCGCCAGGCCTCAGCAAAGACCCGGCACTGGCTCACACACTTCCAGGAGCTGTGGTTGATTCTCATCACGGTGAGCTAGGGGTGGTTTCACATCTTCTGAGAATGCCATCACCGTTATTTGCACGAGGAAAGTGCAGCTGTTGCTGGTGAAACCTCCCACTCACCGTCCTTACCTGGACAGGCTCCCTGGAAACTGGGAGGACCTTTGTGGAGAGGCTGAGCTGGAAGTGATGTTGATTTAGGAAATTCTTTTTAATAATCTATTCACAGAAGTTAGGGGGAAAAATAACTTTCCCACTAAATTGCTTTTTCAAGTATCTTTTTTTTTAAAAAATAATTTATTTATTTATTGAATCACTGTGGGAAAAGTTACAGAGCTTTCGGGTTTAGGTCTCAGTCATGTAAATATCAAACACATTTCCCTTTACCAATACTTATTTTTAACCCCGAACCCCAATAGACCCCCACCTCCCCCCACCCCTCCCAATTCTTGTGAGGCAGATGAGTTCTAGTTAATACTCTATCAACTTTGAGTAGATAGATTGTTTCGATAGAAGATGCACAATTATTGTTTAGAGTTTACGACCCACCCCCCACAATCAGATATGCTGAAACAGCGTTGTGAAATGATTTGCTTTCTACAACTTGGTTTAAGAATAAAATGATGTTGCGCGCGGTTTTGAATTTCTGCTATTTTACTTATTGACCCTGGAAGAATTTCTATTAAAAGTTAGATAGTTAAGAGATTGGTTTCTGTGCCCTGGAGTCGTGGCCGTGCCGGAGAGCCGCTCGTGGGGGGCAGCTGGCGACCTCGGTGGGGCGTGGGGGACGGCCCACAAAGCCCCCCTTCCCATGAGGTCCCCGCCGCTCCCGCCGAGCCCGGCTCAAACCTGCTGTCCACAAGGCTCCCGTGCGGCCGCCATCTTTCTTTCCAGAGAGCTCAAGTATCTTTATAGGAATATAAACTCTTAATTAGATGTCAAGTTCTTAGCTTTATCAATTCAAAGTTCCTGAAATTTAGAAAAGGCCAGTGTGAGTGCCAGTGTTGTGGAACAGACATCCTAAACTCATTAAGTGGTGAGTCCTGCTATGTTTAAACTCAGATAAATATGCTGTAAAATTAAGTTAAATGGTCTCTTCTGTAAGAACATATCTGAAATTTTTTGTGGTCATTTTCCTTTTGGAATGGGGATAATAATTTTCTGCAACATTGATGTGTGTGGTGTGTGTATATATCTATTTGTGTATGTGTGTGTTCTGAGTGTGTCTCAAGGCAGAAGCAGAAATGTGTTGAAAAATTGGAGTAGATCTAGCATCATTAAAGTAGAATTGAAATACGAAAGGCGCTGACTGGGAACATATGGTCTCTCTCTCTCTCTATCACACACACACATACACACACACAAATACATACGTGCACACAACCGTGGCATCAGAAGTGGACAAAACTCAGAGCTCAGCAAGTTTGGTGTGGAATCGATCCTGGCTTGTCCAGCCGGTGTTTATTCTGTGTCCTTAGTCAACGGTTGGCTTTATGTGAGCAAGAAGTGGTGTTTTAAACTTTTCTAGGTAGTAATTCGGTAATTGCTTTATTTCCTGCTCTTAGATATGTTCAGAATTGAACCCTGGTGATTCCTCTCTGCGATGGATTATGCCTGGGGGGCACTCAGCTCTTTCTTATAGGCTTGAGGGAGGAGGAGGATGAAAATCATTGTTCCAGAGAAAGCCTTTGGCCATGGATCATATTTATTTCAACCTCATTGTACTCAGCACCTCCAAGCTGACCCAGGCCCTGCCAGTGGCCTGGCGTTTCTTGGCAGAATCTTTCCCTGTCTCAGAGGAGTAATGCTGGTTTCTTGGCCCAGAGTTCAGATGTTCATAGTCGGGAGGTTTGAGGGATGCCTGCACCTTCGTCGTGTGCAGGATTTAAGATGGAAGTTAAGCTTTTACTCTAATTGAGTTTACAAAATACAACCATAAATTTACTGGAATCTTTTTAGCTACAGATTCTTTCATTTGCTTTGCAATTGTCTTACATTACTGAATTTTCTTGGGAAAGTCATTTTCTGTTATTTCTACCTTCCTTCCATTAATTAAGTAGCAGTTTCCTTCACTTTCTGCCACATACTGGGAAGGTAAACAGGTCTTGTTTTCCATGGTTTCACTTTGTTCTTTATTCTTGGTAAAAAGCATTTCAACTTCAGTTCTGAAAGAGAGACTCAGCCAACTGAGCCAATAACTCTCCATTTCAAACTGATTGCGCCGGATATTTTAAAAGCTATCACCCAAATTGGTGGGCCCATTTGCCTCGCAGTTGGATCCCTGTGTGCAGCTTTTAGGACTCTCTGGGATCCATTAGGATTTTAAACAGAACCCAGTTCCATGGGGCAGATTCAGCAGACACCTTATTAACCCCATAGATGATCACTACTGTTTCTCTGAACTTAACTTACTGGATCACTTTGGGTGTGATGATGTAATACAGTATAGAACAATATAACTAGAAAAGTGCTTGCCATAGTTAGTGAGATGCCTTTCTCTGCCTAGATGATGACCAAATCAATTTCTTTTGTTTCTTTTGAAACAGGTTTTGCCTGGGATCCTTCAGAAGCATTGCTGTATCTTACCAGACAGAAATACAGGTAAATACACTTTATTCTTCTGGTTTGAGATGATACATTTTAGATCCGTGGGAAAGCTGAGGTTTATGATGGCTTAGTTTAGATGGCTTGATTTTTCATTGCTGGTAGTACAGGATTATTTATTGGCTGGTTATTTATTAATGAACAAAGGTGGATTATTTGGCTCTATGTGTGCATTATACTCTGCCCACAGAACTCCTTCTGGGCCCCAGGAAATAGATTGTGATGATTGTTGCCTTGGGTTTATAGGAGAAATTTGTTATGCCAAGGAAGCTGAATGTATTAGACCCAGAGTACTTTGTGGATTGTACTTATTTAGGAAAGAAGACACCATTCATGGCCAGGTCGGCTTGTTTGAGGAATCTGTTTCCAATCAGACTAGATATTGATTCTTAACCCTTCAGTACCTCAATGAAAAATGATCAGGCGGCTGTGTTGTAGGCCAGATGTGTGTATCTGGAGGGCTGTGAGCAAGGTGTTTGAATACTTTTAGGAAAATGTACTGGAGGAAAAATGCAGCAAACCTAAATTTTGTTGTTTCAAAGTTAAGAAGCAAACAAAACAATATGGGGCAGATTGTCCTATGGGACAGCATTTAATTACTCTCTCTCTCTCTCTCTCTTAGAGTTTGTAATTTAAAGTCTGTGAATCAAAGAAACAGAAAATTCCTGAGAAAAGATGGAGAATTGCTGCATCTTTCCTGCCAAGGGTTATTTCTTCCTAAATCAGTCATTTCCTGTGCATGGGTGCTTATATGCAGAGACTGTGTGCACGCCCCCTGGTTTGTTTGTTTGGGAGGGGATCTACTTTGCTGAATTTCCTCATTGGATTTCTAGCAACAGTAAGACAAATCATGATGACAGGTGATTGAAGACTAATCTGCGGGGCACTCTGCTTAGAGGACAGTGCTCACTCGCTGGTTTGGTCTCTGGGGCATTGTTGTCGAGTACTTGACAAGATAGGACTTCCTGTGTCTGCTCCAATGTAAGACACAGTATGGGGGAAGGGTTTAACTTGATGTGGATTTATTAGATTACTGGTTTTATTATTTCTTCCAAAAAGTTCATAGATTTATTTTGTTTCCACCCATCCAGTGGTTTCTCAGTGGCAAATTTGAGCTGATCTTTTGCTTGTAGATTGCCTAGGTGCTCCATATATACAATTTGCTTGAAACAAATTTGGATAATTTTTGAATTTCTTTCTGTTTTCTGGGGGTTTTGTTTAGTAATAAAAATGTATGAGCAAGTCTGCGGTATTTGTTAATACCTGTGAGTGCTCGAGCGGTTTGTACCTCCAGGGATGTCATTCCTGTTTCTGAGAAGCCTCAAACAATGTGAACTTAACTAAAAGTTGACTGCTGTTCTGGGGGACTTCTGTTCTGTGGGTGGGTTTTAAATATTAAAATGCTTTCTATATTTGTAGGCACTTTGTTATATAACACCCTTCAAATTAATATAAAAAATTGCCAGAGTGAGAAGTTTTATTTGCTTTTCATAAAAACCCAAGTAATCAACCTTTAGAACCAAGAAAGCGGCCTTCTGTGATGACTTGAGTTTTGAGCACACGTTCTAAGTGACCTATGCTCTGTGGTGGCTGTGTGCATGAGGGTGAGTCTGAGGTACAGCTGCAGGTTAGGGAGGAGGAAGCAACTGCTGAGGGCTCTCTGCCCAAGTGCATGACTTGGGAGCCAAAGAGGGGTGCAGGCTTGCTATGGAGACAGCAAGGGAATGTGTCCTCAGAAAGGGCTTAGAGTTCTGCCTCCTGTGCGGAGAGGAGAGGCTGAGCACAGGTATGTCTTCAGAGGAGGTGGAAGGGGGGCGTTGTGTGATGGGTGTGCGAGTGAAGAGCCTTTGGGGACTTGCGGTGAGCTCATAGAGCCCTCGCCTGTATCTGGCTGGTAAATTGCAGAGGAGTTGGATGAACTGAGCCTCTGAGGTGGCTCAGAGATGGTCCTGTTGATGTCATGACAAGGAGATGGACTGACATCCACCTTGTCATGAGCAGAGGGCGGAGTGTTCCTCATGGAATTCCCACATGACATATCGACTGGGAGGTTCTGCAGGTGGTTGGACATCAGCGTGGAGACTAGTGACAGGTGGGGAGTTGTGTACCGGGAAGAGCCCACTCGCCTGCCTCTGGGACTTCCTCTCCCCTCAGGCGGCCCCCTGGGCAAACCCTACACCTCCCTCAGAACTCAGCTGCTGTTCTTGCCACAGTGCTGCCACTTACAACCGGCTGAGACTGGGTGTGGGGTCTGTTCTGGGTTTTCCCTCCTGCCCCCTCCACCCATCCCAGGTGGGATTCTCTGTTAAACATTGCACCTGTGGACTACAGAGATTGCACAACTGGCAAACGCTTGCCTGTATTCTGCCGACCCAGGTTCAATTCCCAGCACCAAATGCTATCCCCTGAGCCCCACCAGGAGTGATCTCTGAGCACAGAGTCAGGAGTCAGTCTTCAGCACCACCGGGCGTGGCCCCCAAAGAAACAAATAGATAAATAAACGTCGCACCTCTGATCACCCCACCACGTTGCTGCTCTGTGAAGTGATTCTGTGAGGTGTGACCCTGTGAGATCTGAGTCTGTAAGGTGTGTCCTATGAGGCGTGACCCTGTGAACTGTGACCTTATGAGGTCCTGACCCTATGAGGTGTGACCTGTGAGGTGTGACTCTGTGGTGTGACCCTGTGAGGTGTGACCCTCTGAGGTGCGAGGTGCTGACCCTGTGAAGTGAAGACTCTGGGAGGTGTGACGCTGTGAAGTGTGACCCTATGGTGTACCTCTGTGAGGTGCCAACCCTGTGATGTGTGTCCCTTTGTGGTACGACCTTGTGAAGCGTGAGTGTGGTGAGTGAGTAGGGCAGGTGTCCCATACACACACATATATATATATATATATATATATATATATTTGATTTTCCTTTGGCATCTTGACGTCCTGCTCTATTTTGGCTTTGCATGTAGCATCTTGCAGCAAACGGGTGAGGGGTTCTGTGGACCCTGTAAGTGGCTTGAGGGCCACTACTATTCTGTCTCCTAGTGCCTGGGGGCTGCGTTATAAGGGAGTAAAGAGACTGAGGGGGCTCTTGTCCCATGGGGGTCGTGTTACAAATTCCAGTTGATGAGTGAGCGTGGGACCCTGTGTCAGCAGAAAGGAGTTGGATCGGTGGGACAATTGCAGGTTCCACTAAGGTCAGCAGGGGCCGAGGAGAATTGCTTCAGGAGTTCCCAGATCTAAACCGGGTGGAGGCTGAGATGTGAAGGGACATCCCCAGATGACGCCACTTGTCACAGAGGAGCCCTCAGGCTCCTTGTCCAGTCTTTGCACTCACCAGCATTGACTGCTGAGGGACTGTGCACCCACCCCGACTGCAGACCTGTGCCTGGGGGAGACCGTGCTGTGTCATCACGCCGGGATGTGTGTTGGTGGGCTGAGGTGAAGGCTTCGGGAAGACTCTGGCGATCCCTGGGAACTGGGTGGGAAAAGGCTTTCAGGTTCCCACAAACCAAGGCCTGGCCAGAAGGGGCAGGAGGAGCCGGCCGTTGGGGTTATGTAACTTGTGGCTCTAACGTCCCTTCAGCCCCCCGCCCCGTGATCAATGCTGCATTTCCAAGCCCTCTTTCTCCTTCCCCGGGGCCCCCACAGAGCAGGCAGAGGCGGCTCTGGCTCGCTCTCCCTGTGGGCAGGCTCTCCCACCTCCACTGCCAGCCGGAAGCCGGGCCACTGTGGTTCTCTGCAGAGCTTGTCACCACTTAGAGGTCCCTGGGAGGTCGGGCAGCTGCGGGGCACAGACAGGAAGTGCCTACTGCCTGCCGGGCACCCCCTTTTCCTGGGGCCTCACCCCCCGGCGACTCTGGCCATGCATGTCTCTGCTTGGGTTTCCATGTCCTATCCCGTGTTTCTTCTCACTGAGGCCCAGCCCTTAGTGTGGCTCAGCCCTTTTCTCCTCTCAGCACCCCAGGAGTGAGTGGCACCCGTGGACAGCCCTGTCGGTGTGACCACATTAAGGGTGAGGTGGTTCCCTGCCTCATTGGCTCTGAGAGCATCTGTCCTTCCGGAAGTGCCCGCCGCACCCCCAGGGCCTGCGCTTCCTGGATCTTCCTAGGGCTGGGCGGCAGCGCCACCTGGTGGGCGTGGGCAGCGGGGCAGGAGGCTCTGCAGCCTGGGGGAAGGAGGCTTCAGCCGCTGACGCCTCCTTCAGCACCCCAGAGCTTCTGCAGCTGCTTGGGAGGCTTCGACCTTGGGAGGGAATCCAGGCCAGGGTAGGAGCAGCCCTGTGGGAGCAGGCTGGTTCCCACAGGCCCTCTGCTGGGCGGTGCCAGCGGCAAGCACAGGCCCCAGGCTCTTCTGTCACTGCTGGAAGTCAGTGGTGTCTGGAGTCAGGCCCGTGGTCTCAGCTGGGGTTGTGTACGAGCCCCAGGAAGCTTGACTCATAGGCGCAGGTGGTGGCTGCTGTTCGCAGAGCCTCAGGGCCGCACTCCTCAGCCTGGCCCCCACCTCCCGTGGCAGCCCAGGCCACTGCCCGGCCGCTGGAACTTACCCACCATGCATCCACACTCAGCCGCTGGGTTTGAGTGATGTGCCGTGTTGATATGTCCTGCCGGCCACCCCCTTTTCCATTGGCCTGGCCAGAGTTCTGGTGAAGACCCCCCCCGCCCCCAGTCTTCACTTCCCTCGTTCTTAGCTCACAACCTGCCACCGCCTGCACTTTCTGAGGGACCTGTCACCCACGCATGGAGGGGGCTCTGCTCGGCACTCCCAGCACATCTCACCCTCTCCCTCAGACAGCCACGGGGTCACTACAGGGGTTCTTAGCACAGAGCCTGCAGCCGCCACAGGTTCCCAGTCGGATGGTTGATTTTAGACTCCAGTAGGGTTATCAGGGTGAGGGGCCTCGTGAGGGGCTCCGGTCCCTTGATGTGACAGTGTGAGAACCTGAGAAAGTATAAAACCCTATGAGGGTGAGAGGCCCCGTGAGGGTGAGAGGCCCTGTGAGGGTGAGAGGCCCCGTGAGGGTGAGAGGCCCTGTGAGGGTGGGAGATCCTGTGAGGGTGAGAGACCCCCGTGAGGGTGAGAGGCCCCGTGAGGTGAGAGGCCTGTGAGAATGAGAGACCCTGTGAGGGTGAGAGACCCCCGTGAGGGTGAGAGGCCCCGTGAGGGTGAGATGCCCCGTGAGGGTGAGAGGCCCCGTGAGGATGGGAGACCCCATGATGGTGAGAGGCCGCGTGAGGGTGAGAGGCGCTGTGAGGGTGAAAGACCCCGTGAGGGTGGGAGACCCCGTGAGGGTGAGAGGCCCTGTGAGGGTGGGAGATCCTGTGAGGGTGAGAGACCCCGTGAGGGTGGGAGACCCCGTGAGGGTGAGAGGCCCTGTGAGGGTGAGAGACCCTGTGAGGGTGGGAGACCCCGTGAGGATGAGAGGCCCCGTGAGGTGAGAGACCCTGTGAGAATGAGAGACCCTGTGAGGGCTAGAGTCCCTATGAGGGTGAGAGATCCCTGAGGGTGAGAGACCCTGGGAGGACGAGAGGCTGTCATTTCTATCATGGTTGCTTTATTCACTTCTGGAGGAAAACAATTCAGTGTTATTTTTACTCATCTTCAGTTACACGGGCAGTTCATCAGCAGAACGTTCATTGGGTTCTTCCTTTCATCATCCCAGGTTGCTCTAGCACTGTGTTCAGACAGGCCACTTTCCAGAGGGAGACGCCAAACACCCAGTGATCTCCCTCATCTACGGAATATAGAGAAACAAGGCAAGGAATAGACAGTATCAAGTGATGACGAACACTTGGCCCTGGATTACCAAACCCAAGTGGAGGGCAGAGAAGAGGAAAAGAAGGTCAGACTGGAGGGGACATAGGAGCAGTGGTGGTGGTGGGGTCACGAGTGCTTTAGTGGTGGGTGGGGGCATGCAGCAACTGCACATAATAGCTATAAAAGTCCACACTGGAAACGTGTGACCTAAACCACCACCAACAATAACACAAATAAATAGGTAAATCACGTTCTGTGATTCTGGTGAGCAAGGTGCTTGAAGAGAGTGGAATGCGGGTGGAAGAATTCCTGTTTTTCACTCTGCTCTCTGTGACCCACGTCGGAAACGAGGCAGTGAAATAGGGCCAAGCAGGGTGCGCGCATCACCACTGCCCGGCGTCGGTTCTCCTCACTGCGTGCTTCCTATGCAGGGTCGATGGGCACAGGAGAGGTCTGCGTCCTGTGTGGTCTTAGGCTACTCCTCTCCAGTTCATCACCTACACTCCATAATGTGCCCATATGTAACAGTTGGCAGGATTTCTACTTTGTTTCTGATACTTAGAAGCGGAGGTTCCCAGAATGATTTGACCTACTTCCCCTTTAATAGAAAATCCACTCAGCGCCCCTTTGTAATAGCTCTCCTATTAGAGAACAGCATATTCCAATTGTCCCTGAGGAGAGCCCCTCACCCCCGCCCCCCCCACATTGTTCCAGTACTTCCTGTGCGGTGGGGGGTGGGGGCATGTGGGGTCCTCTTTGGGAAGCTCCAGGGCCATGTGTGCCAGCCCTTGGACCTGCGTCTCCTCAGCTCCATGTCCTTGGGTAAACCACAGCCGTGTGACTCTCTCCAAGGGCGGCACATGCTCAGAACTTCTTTCCTTTTTAATTTTTATTCATTGACTTTTTCTTTCTTCACTGTGACTTACAAAGCTGTTGATAACAGTTCCAGGCACTCAATGTTCCAGCTTCAGCTCCCCCCCCCACCCCAGCCGTATTGTACTCAGCACTTGTAATTCCTTGTCCCTGATTTCTGCTCTTGTTTCCACTGCCCAGATGGCTCAGAGGGGCAGCTGGGGGCCTGTGGGAGCTGTCCCAGGTGCTGGGCCGGCACCTCCTTCACTCTGCAGGAGACGGTGGCTGCACCTTGGCCTTGATGCCCGGAAGTGTCTTAAAGCCACAGCCCTGTCACACCTCTCACTTCCCCAAAGAAACAGATGTCGCAGTCCTAGTAGAATCATCGCACCTCTTGGAAAGCAGGTCCTTTAGGGGTTTGGAGAAGCTTCTGGAGTCCATCCTGCTGCTGGTCACTGGTAGCACTCATGGGACTGTTGGCCTTCTGGCTGCTTCTCCTATTTGCCCTCCCCAACTCTTCATCCCTCTGGCTCATCCAACTGTCTCCCAGTCACTTGTGCTGTTTGTCACTCCACAGGCCCTGCTAGAAACTCTCTGTTCTGCGTGGTGTCCCCAGCTACCCTCTGCTCTGACAGAGTTTGTGGAAAGTGAGGTCTCAGACCAACCCATACCCTCCCCGTTAAACACATCCGGGCAGGGAGCAGGGTACTTACCTCACAAGCTCACAGGGGCAGGTGTGTGTGTCTCAGCATTCTAGTTTTAGCCTAAAAGCTCAAAGGTAGGTGCCAAAATTGTATTTTTTTCTCAAGAAACAATATTTTAAAACGTTTCACAGGAACTTGAACCCCAAGTTTGGAGTTTCCCACAAGTGGCCCCAAAAGAATGTTTCCAAACACCCACAGAGCAAAGTATTCGGCATAGAGTCACGACCAGGTGTCTGTCTTACCTGAGACTGGGAGAGGGGCCAGGCGACCTGAGACTGGGAGTGGGACCAAGTGACCTAGACGAGAGTTACGCAGTGACCTTTGGCCTTGGGAGACGAGCCTAGTGACCTGGAGAGGGAGAGGGGTCCAGTGATTGTGACCCAGCCGTCTTCGTCTGCTCTTTACACTGAGGACATGCTGCAGTGTATGTCATCATCTGGCCACAGTAGGTGTCCCCTGAATGCCATGGGAGATGTAGAGAAAGTCCTGCAGGAAGTCTTTGGGTGATTTGGACATCTGGAGCCTGGGATCTCAGAACACATAGCCATGGCTACACATGATAGCCTGTGATGAAGGCATTGGACAGTCTGCCAAGTCCTGCTTCTATGACATGCCACCAATATACGTACACGCACAACACACATGCTCATACTTGTCACCAACACATATGCACTCACAGCACACAGATACAACATGCCATCAACACATGCACCCATACGGCACAATGCTAATATAGCCTGTCACCAACATATGTGCACATGTAACACAAATGCCCACATAGTATGTAACCAGTACACATGCCAAATACATGCCTATACATCTCGGCAACACACATAACTTGCATGACTGTATAATATGCCACCAACACGTGTTCACACACAACACATATATGGATAACATGTCACTAACGTAGCACACACCTGTTCTTGTTGCCAGCAATTTCACACACAGAACATGCCCTGAACATGTGTGTATATACAACATATGTGCTTGTATAACAGATCAACATATGCACATGCCCTAAAACAGGTCTAACGTGCACATAAAACACATGTCCCTATAATGTGTGACCAACAAGTGCACACAAAACACATGCCTCTATAATGTGTCACTAACAAGTGCACATGCAACACTTAATCCCTTACAGAATGTCACCTATGCAGTGCACACACAGCATATGTGACTGTTTAAAAGGTCACAACGTGTGCACATGAAATACATATCGATAGCATATTAGCAGCACATGTGCACACAATATTCAGGCCTCTACAAGATGCAACTCATATCTGTGCACATAAAATCCATGTGGTCTAACAGCTCACAGTACAGCACACATGTACACACAACACACACCTATGACACGTTAACAACATGTGCTCACAACACAGATCCCATCCAACACGTCACAAACATGTGCTCACATAAAATATTCCCCTAGGCCATATCATCAACACATGAATTTACAACAATGCCCCATGACATGTTGCTAACACATGTGTCCATATAACACAGTACCATTATGGCACATAACAGTACACACATATACAATACATGTCCCTATGGCAAGTCACCAGCACACATATGTACATGGATCCAGCTGGCCTAGATCTGAACCCTGGCTTCAGCTGTTTCAGCCTTGGGGTGACCAGCCTGCCTCGGTGACCTTTTCAGTCCTGTGTGGCCCTGGTGCTGCTCCCTGCCAGGTTCTTTGGAAGGTGTCACTGAGATGACCCAGCTGTGGTCTGTGTGAATTGGGGTCCGGCATGGTGGTAGCAAGCTCTGCTGTGCGTCTGAGGTCGTGTGAGCATCACGTGCTACAAGAGTCACACATTACCCGGCTGAGGCCTGACGGCAGAGCTTGATGGAGTGTTGGATGAACGGCTGAGGGATGCCCAGGCTGTGTCCAGTTGGGTTGCCGGAGCTCCAGCTGCTTCTTGGCTGGGGCCAGGCCTTGTGTAGCTCACATGCCTGCTTCACGGCCCAACCATCTTCCTGAGCGATTCTTTCTTTCTCTGCACACACATTCCACATGTGCTTGAAGAAATTCTGGTGATTTTTAGAGCAGGGAGTCCTTCTCTCAGACCACTCACGACACTCGCCCTGTTCTGGATCTTCTTCCTCACCTGTCCTGCTGTCCCTGCTGCTCACAGGAGCCTTCCCGCTACTCTGAGAGCTTGGAGTGCAGAGCAGAAGCACACTGAGCATGGTCTGGCTGGAAAGGCACTCCTGTGGCAGGTGACCGCTGGGTGTTGCTAGGGTGTGTTCGAGGAAGGAGCCTGTCAGGTTCTGTGTGGCGTGGACTCCTGCTCCAGCCTGCGGTGGGTGACGGTAAGACCTGGGGGACAGCCAGCCTCTGGGGAGCAGCTCTTCTTCCTTCCCCCTGGTCCTCAGCAGATCCCAAACCTGGGGCTTTGGGAAGCGAGGGCGTGCTTTCCCTCAGTCCCCAGGAGAAAGGGAGAAAGTTCATCATGCTGGCCGGAGCCCAGTAGGGGACACCCTTGTGTGTGAGAGGCCCTGGGTGCAGCTCCAGTACCTCCTCCTCTCTCTCTCATTACACTCACACATGCTCACATATACTCATGCTCACACACACTCATACACTACCACACTCACATGGTCCCACACATATTCACACACTCTCTCACACCCACATATACACACATTCTCTCACCCTCTCACACTCACGCACTCTCAGATATTCACAAATACACACTCACAAGTCTCACATACTCTCATATTCACACATTCACACATACATTTACACATACACACACTCAAAACTCACATACTCTTACAAACATATATATACACGTATATATAAATAGACACTCACACATTCTCACAGACACACACTCACAAGTCTTCTAAGCTCACAAACTCACACACATTCACACATGCTCATGCTTTCACACACTCACACTCATTCACGCATTCACACATACTCACAGACCCAGAATTCATGTGTCAACCCATCGATTAAGGACTGCTGTTTCTGTGAAACCAGAGTTCAACGTTATTTCAGAGCAGTCTCCTTTCCAGCAGCGTCTGCTGAAGCTTCTGTGACTCCATCCGTTTATGCCGGTATGTGTCTGGTGGTTCTTTGCTGCTGTAAACCAGTTTTCCCTGGCACCTCTGTGCCCCCGTGTGTTTCTAGAGGAAACTGATAACTCTTAGATGTTGAACAAGTCAGCCATTTTCTGAATAGCTTTCAGTAATGAAGTATCTTAAGCTTTCTGCGTCTGCCCAACTGGTTTTCCTAATTCTTCAACAATCTGTCCTTCAGATAATCAAATAGTTTCTTCTAGTGGGGGGAGGGGGGAGCATTCTAAGGAGGGTGTATGCCAGGAATAACATCAGTGTCACCCGTGCAGTTTGCTGTCACTTGCGGAGGAAACTGTGGACATGGAATTAAAGGGGCTTTCAAGTCACTGGCAGGGGCAGATAGGCGCAGCACTTGCCGTTTGACACCCCAAGGTACATCATTCCAGGGCACTGAGGACACACGCTGTGTCATAAAGACATCACCTCTCATGCTGCCAAAGTGTTCCCACTCAAGCTGCACTCATGGAGAGCAGCCCTGGCAGCTTCCCTCCACACATGTCCTCGAGAGCCTGCCTTTCCCGCACCTCAGTGTTACTTTCCTCAGATCCCGTCACCTCTCCCTGCCTGAGACTGACTCGCACCCACGGCAGATCTGTGGAAAACTCACATGAGAAGTTGTTTACGTCTGGCTGCACCAGGCAGGGCATGTGGGCCTTAGCCCCAGTAGAACAGAACAGACAGTTCAGAAATGACCCACACAGGGGCTGGAGCAATAGCACAGCGGGTAGAGTGTTTGCCTTGCAAGCGGCCGACCCGAGTTTGATTCCCAGCATCCCATATGGTCCCCTGAGCACCGCCAGGGGTATTCCTGAGCGCAGAGCCAGAAGTGACCCCTGTGCATCACCGGGTGTGACCCCAAAAAGCAAAAAAAAAAAAAAAAAAGAAAGAAATGACCCGCACAAGCAGGCCCAGAGCAAACATTTCACTGAAGACAAAGTAAACTCTTGTGCACAGCGATGCCGAACAGCTATGATGACCACGAGCATGACACAGAGTCCACACACAGACCTACTCTCCCTGTGAAATCCTGAATGGCCCATGGCCCTAGGTACAGAGCACAGACCTACGGGATCTGGAAGATGATCAGGCCCCGGTGCCTTTGGATTTGGTGAGGACTTACTCGCGACAGCACCCATATACACGATCTCTCCCCAGAAGATACGGACACAAGCTCAGAGCACGCTGCTTGGGCAGCAGCCAGGGGCCTCAGGCTCCAGTTTCCTGCATTGGAAAAGGCAGAACTGGAGAGCGTGGAGGCAATGTTGAAGGGTTCACACCAAGCAGCCATCACCCTCACAGAGCTGGGTGAACAGCTGAGTGGCCCGCATTGTAGATTTTAAGCTTCAGTTAGTATTAATGTCTCCATACAAGTTTATCTGTTGTAGAAAATGTCCCAGGCTAGATGCAAATTAAAACAGCAATGAGATACCATCTCACACCACAGAGACTAACACACATTTAAAAGAACAAAAGCAACCAGTGCTGGTATGGATGTGGGGGAAAAGGGACTCTCTTTCATTGTTGGTGGGAATACCGACTGGTACAGCCTTTCTGGAAAACAATATGGACAGTCCTTCAAAAACTAGAAATTGAGCTTCCACATGACCCCACAATACCACTTTTGGGAATAAATCCCGAGGATTCAAAAAAGCACAGTAGAAATGACATCTATACCTATATGTTCATTACAGCACTGTTCACAATAGCCAAAATCTGGAAACAACCCAAGTGCCCGAGAACAGATGACTGGTTAAAGAAACTTCAATACATCTACGCAATGGAATACTATGAGGCTGTTAGGAGAGATGAATTCATGAAATTTGCTTGTAAGTGGATAGACATGAAGAGTATCATGCTAAGTGAAATGAGTCAGAAAGAGAGGGACAAATATAGGACTGCACTCATTTGTGGAGTATAAAATAACATGAGACTGACACACAAGGACAGTAGATACAAGGGCCGGGAAGATTGCTCCATAGTTGGAAGCCTGCCTCATGGGGTGGGGGGCTTAGAAGGCAGCTGGAATAGAGAAGGGATCACTAAGAAAATAATGATGGTTGGAGGAATCAGTCGGGATAGGAGATGTTTGCTGAAAGTAGATAAAGGACTAAACATCTTGGTATCTGTATTGCCCCAAACCATAATGCCCAAAAGTCGAGAGAGAGTATGGGGAAAATTGTCTGCCATGGAGACGGGGGGGGGGGGGGGCGGTGGTGGGAGGCGGGGAGGATGGGAAGGGGGGGGGTGGATACTAGGGACATTGGCGGTGCGGAATGTGCACTGGTGGAGGGATGGGTGTTCGATCATTGTGTGATTGTAACTCAAACATGAAAGCCTGTAACTATATCTCTCGGTGATTCAATTAAAATAAAAAAGAAAATGTTCCAGGCTAATGCAGGATGTTAGCAGGAACTAGGGGTGGAGGGAGGGCATTTGGGGGGGGGGGGGAGAGAGAGAGAGAGAGAGAGAGAGAGAGATCTATATTTGATGCTCAGTTTTTCTGTCGGCCTAAAGTGTATGCAGAAAAGGCCCTGACAGAATAGACCAGCCTGGCTGGCTTGGCACCCCCAGGAGTGGCGGAAGAGACTGTGCAGCAACCCCCTCAGAATATCTCAGAATATCTCTGATGTCCTGGTGCTTTCCTCCACCAAGTGCTTTTCCTTTCTAAGTTGGTGTGAGGGGTGTGGGGTCTGGGTTCAGCAGGTTTTTCACCTTCAGCCTGGCTGGCTGCGTCTCCCCTGGCAGCGGGGCAGCATCGGGAGGGACTCCCATCTGCTGCTGAGGGCTGTTCTGTGCCCTCAGGGTGGCAACCACTCCTGGGTCCTTCAGAAGCACCCACAGAGGCTGCACACAGAATCTTAATGGCCCCGAGAATCCCTTCTAATGGGACTATAATGACAGAATAATAAAAACATTAAGCAAATGGGGGTTGCAGCACTAAATATACTGATCGGCAACTAGTTGGGAGAATTGATGGGGAGACGGAGAAGCACCCCGAAGGATGCCCATCCCCAGGAAAGAAGCAGCGCTGGCCCCAACAGGATCAAGAGATCGTCTGCGACCCCGCGCGCCCCCCCTGGGGGTGCAGCTACCAAGTACGGGTCTGGCCCCACCCCACACACTGCTGGGGCTGCAGCCAGAAAAGTGGATCATCATGTGTGGAGTATAAAAGCTTGGGTTGGGCCTCAGATTCCACCAGGACTTGCCCGCGTGGCAGTGATGGCCTCTGGGCCAGGGCAAAGGAGGTTGGCCAGGACCTGAGGTGCCAACCCCAGGAAGGGTGAACTCTGTTGTCACAACAGAAAACCAGTGTTTCCTGCCGAAGACATGGGTGGGCCGTTTGCCGCCTCTGCCGGGGTTATGCTTTCAGGGCAGAACTGGGGCTGAAGGGTATCCCGGGAAGAGGAGGAGCAAGTGAGAGAACCAGGAGCAACCATCTGACCACACTGACCTGCAGAACAAGCCCAGGTAGGACCCTCTGTTCCTGGCAGGGAGAACCCAACCTACATGGCCAGGATACCCCGGAGCTGAAGTGTGCGCTGCTGGGTGGCCAGGGCTGGAGGGGGAGGAGAAAGCCCACCTCACACTCACCCTCCACCCTCCACCCACCAGTAGGGGTCTCGGGCGGGACACTGCAATAAGACGTGAGGCCCACGTGGTCAAAGGTAGAATTCGGACTCTGACTTTGGGTTCTCTGTGACTGGGGAGTGCAGGATCCAGGAAGAAGGTTCTGCAGGAGGGGTGCAAACCTTCTAGAAATGTCCATGGTTGAAGGTAGACTGTGATGGGTAGTGAGCCAGATGGTGAGTGTGGACAGGACTCCCTCAGAGGAGGGTGGTGGCCAGCAGCCACAAGGGAGCCCTTTGTCCTGAGCAAGTGTTTTCTAGCAGTGAGCAGACTCAGGAATCTAACTCCAGAGCACAGTGGTTTGCTGTGGTCAAGGTTGTGGCAGTGACCACAGGGCCCCGTCTCACTCGCACATGGTTCTGGGTCACACATGGGAAGTGTGTGCACTCCTGGTGGGGTTCAGAGGGCCATATGTGGTGCCAGGGGTTGAACTGAGGTTATCTGCATGCGAGGCAAGTGAGTTAATCCCTGTACTAACTCTAGCCCCAGGACCTGTTTGTTTTTGTCTTTTAAGAAGTTAAGGCCCATCTACAACTGTTTATACTTTTCTGATTATTGAGTAAATTTTACAGTGATCTTGTAATTAAATATTTTGTCCTCTTCAAAGATTTTCTATTGATGATCTCTGTGTCTGGCCATGGAAAACGAATCCCTAGGATAATGAGTGGGTTTTCTTTTGCAGTTTACACTGGAGTGTTTAGTATTTCTACTATACACAAGTGTTTCACTCAAACAAAAATTATAGCACAAACTCTCACCACGCACTGTTTAAGTGATAGAAATCACCCCCTTCTTTCCCCTCAGGAAATGGCTTGAATGAATTTATTTAAGACCTAGATGGCAGATACAGTGAAATCAATGTGCGGTGACTCAGCATAGCATTTTACTAACAGCAACTGGTTCAGCTAGAAAATACTATAATGCTTGAATCACTTTTATAAAAACATGAGTTATTTGTGTTAAGCTGGGCTCGGCCTGATTTGACTGTGCCATGGGAAGCAGCCTTCCGGTTCTTTCTTCTCGGAGAGATGCCTCGGGAGGCAGCCAGCGAGCCGACCCACGCGCGTCCCTGGAGAGGTGTGTGGGCTGGATGGCACCGAGAGCAGGGTCCGGGTGTTGCTTGCTCCTGTGGGGCCTGCAGGGACCCAGAAGGCTGGCACCATCTGCTTCCATTGTCCATAGATCTAAAGGCAGTTGGGGGCCCCTCTCCAGGTAAGTCTCCGGGAATCGACTCAGAAGACAGGAACCGGCTCCTTTAGTAGGTTGGAGGACTTGTCCTGCGCCTGGCTCTGCGGTTAGGTTGGCTCTGCCAGTGCCGTGCACACCTCAGGGGAGGAGGCGTCCTATGGGTGGTACGTGCCTGTCCACACCTCACTGACCTAGCATGCACTTTTCTGCACCTCACTGGCCATGTGTGCAGGCACCTCCCAGAACCCAAAATTGTGTGTGGCAGCACAAGTCCCTCCATTCTATGTCCTTGCCAGGATTTCTCTTTGGGATGTTTGCTAGGTTGGGAGTCTGCCCAAAGACAACAGAATTCTGGGGGCTGGAGTGATAGTACAGTGGGTAAGGCCTTGTATGTGGCCACACTGGGTTCGATCCCCAGCATGCCATATGGTCCTGCGGGTCTTCCAGGAGTGATCCATGAGTGCAAAGTGTGCCCCCAAAACCAACCAACTGAACAAAACAGCAACAACAAAAACCAGGTTTCAGGGGACAGGGAAGAGTGGTTATATGGTAGGATTGGTGAAATGAGCTAAAAGTGAAGGAAACAGAGTCTGAATAGTATGACCCAATTTTGCAAGAGCATCTCATGACTTTTGCTGGCATTTGGGGCTAAAGTTGGTGAAAGCTCAGTGTTTGGGGAGTTTTACTTTACAGATAGAAGAATCATCCCCAGTGGTTCACATGAAAAATGAATTTAAATACTGAAATTAGCTCTTGAAAATTGATGAAAAAATAAAATCCTAACCAAATAGCTGCAAGATCTAAATATTTTTACTCCCCTCTTTATTTTCATTTATCTTTTTATTTTGGCAGAGGCTGGCAAGCTACCCATCACTTATTCGATATGCCAAAAATAATAATGCCAAAAACAATAATGCCAAAAACAATAATGGGTCTCATTCCCCTGACCTTGAAAGAGCCTCCAATACGGCAGTGTTGGGAAAGAGAAGTAAGGAGAGGCTGCTAAAATCTCAGGGCTGGGACAAATGGAGACATTACTGGCACCCACTCGAGTAAATTGATGAACAGCGGGATGACAGTGACAGTGATACAGTGATATCTTTTTATTTATTATGAAGCAAGATTGTTAGGCATTCGAATGAATCAATGCTCATGGCCAAGTTTATGTTGACAAGGACACCGATGACTCCGACACCTCTTTTATCGCATGTTCCGAGAAACAATTCTTCTCCAGTGTCGAAAACGGCATGATGAGATTGGTGCCTTCTTGTCTTGGTCAGACTAATGATGTCGTACTTGATCTTTCGCACTTGTACCATCAGGTCCTCGATGGATGCATCTGATGCTAGCATACGTGCATTGAAAGTACAGACGATCATTTTTGTCTTCCTTGGTTGTGGCAGCCTAGGTCTGCCTTGAGATTTTATCGGCCTCTTCTTTCTCATCCTTCTCAATGCTGCCATATTGGTGAAGCCTTCAGGGTCAGGTGGATGAGATCCATTGTAATTACTGGTTTTGGCATATCGAATCGGACGTTTACATTTGAATAGATGTGGCTCACTGCTGGCAGTTTCTATCTTCGTTGTCTACGCACCAACATCTAATTATGATGAAGGAGAAATTGAGAAGTTCTACATGGAGCTGGAGAAGTTCTATAAAGAAGACCACACCTTCTACAAGATCATTGTGGGTGATTTTAATGCCAAGAGAGGACTGAGAAGATCAGCTGAAGAACTTCACATCGGGACCCATGGCCTAGAATGGAACGAACAGGGTGAGAGACTGTCTGAGTTCATCATGTCGACCAAGACCATCCATGGTAACTCACAGTTCCAGAAGGCCGAATCTAAACGTTGGACATGGAAGTCTCCCGGTGGACGATTCCACAACGAAATAGACCACATCATATTCAATCGATGGTTTTGCCTGACCGATGTCGCTGTTGTCCCAAAATTCCAAATGGGATTGGACCACCGTCTCCTTCATGCAAAATTCTACTTCACAGAGTGGGGAGAAAGGGCTGCAAAGTTTAAAAAGAGAACTCCCAGAACAACCACCAACTGGGAGCTCTTTGGCACGATTGCAGCAACATGGCAAGATGCCATTGTTGACAACATTGACGAGGAATACGATCGACTGGTTCAGCACCTCATGATTGTGCGAGGAATGCCAAGAGAGAGATAGCCACAAAAAAACGCCTGTCTTAGAAAACTCTTGAGCTTATTCGCCAACGTGGTTTGGTGCAAGCCTCAGGAAACCACAAGCGAATGTCCGAGCTCTCAAAGTAGTGCAGAGATGCGATCAAGGAAGACCTCAAAGAGAGAAGAACAGAAGTGCTGGTAGATGCGGCAGAAGCCGGGAAACGTATTCGTAACACCCGCCTGTCCTTCGCCAGCTACAAGACCAAGATGACTGCCCTCCAACGTCCTGATGGATCTATCACATCTTCCAGAACGGCAATGGAGAAGATTATCCATAACTTCTACTCAAATCTCTTCGATAGCCATGTCCACTTGCCGACATACCAAATTCCACAAGATGAATATGTCGTTCCCAATGTTCTCCCTTCCGAAATCCTACACGCCATTTCGTCAGTAAAGAAACGAACAGCACCTGGCCCAGACAAGGTCAGACCTGAACACCTGAAGAACCTGCTGTCAGTACTCATCAATACGCTGGCTCTGCTCTTCACACACTACCTGTCTGAATGCAAGTTTCCATCCCAATGGAAAACCAGCAGGACTGTACTACTGTACAAGAAGAGAGACATCCATGACATTGGCAACTATCGCCCAATCTGCCGATTGTCTGTCATCTACAAGTTGTTCACTTGAGTCATCCTCAATAGGATTGGCAGAACACTAGATGAAGGACAAGCATGCGAGCAAGCCAGGTTCCGCAAAGGATTCAGCACCATTGACCATATCCACACGATAACCAAGCTCATTGAGGTTTCTCGGGAGTTCAAGCTGCCGCTCTGTCTAACGTTCATTGATTTAAAGAAGGCCTTTGATTCTTTTGAGACAGAAGCGGTCATTGAAGCCCTAGCCAATCAGGGCATTCAAGCTCAATACATCAAGATCCTCCGTGATCTGTATTACAGATTCACTACCAGGATCTCACCATTCTACAAAGAAGTAATCATTGATGTCAAGAGAGGGGTTCAGCAGGGTGATACCATTTCACCTAAAACTCTTCAGTGCCACCCTTGACAACTTCATGTGACGACTGGAATGGGAAGGAATGGGAATGAAGATAGATGGTCGGCAACTACACCACCTCCACTTTGCTGATGACATTGTTTTAATAACACCAAACATTAGCCAAGCGGCACAAATGCTGGCTGACTTCGACTGTGAGTGTGGAAAGGTTGGACTACAGCTGAATCTTACAAAGACAATGTTTATGAGAAACAGCCTCATTCCTGATGCCCCATTCGTTCTCAACGGAACGACCATCTCCAAATGCAACAGCTATGTGTTCCTAGGTCGAGAAGTCAACATGACAAATGACCTGGCACTCGAGCTGCACAGGAGGAAGAGAGCGGCTTGGAACGCCTTCAAGAGCGTTGAAGAAATAGCTAAGAGGACGAAGAACCTCCGGCTCCGGACACATCTCTTTGATTCCACTGTTCTTCCTGCATTAACTTAAGCCTCAGAGACCTGGGACTTACAAAAACAGGATGAGAACACTATTCGGGTCTCCCAAAGAGGAATTGAAAGAGCTATGCTTGGAATATCACATTTCACTCAAATGAGAGAAAGAATCCAGAGTTCTGACCTCCGTTGACGATCAAGAATCAGGGACACTGTCTCGTTTGCCAAGGTGTCAAAAATCAGATGGGCTGGTCACGTAATGAGAGTTAAAAGACGACCGCTGGACTAGAGCTGTTACTGACTGGATTCCACGGGATGTCAAAAGACCGCGTGGTTGCCTACCTACCAGATGATCAGACTTCATCAAGATCATGAACGATCGGTTTGAGGCTCTTCGTGTTCCTAGAGCGAACAGACGCCATTGGGCTACACTAGCCTGCGACAGGGACAAATGGAGATGTTACTGGCGCCCGCTCGAGCAAATCGATGATTAACGGGAAGTCAAGTGATCAAGTGATCAGGTGATGAAGCAAGATAGATTTTATTGAATGAAACTTATTTAGGAAGATGTGATGGGAGAGAAAGAGAGGAAATATGTATTCGAGAGAGGTCACTGACTTCTCCAAAATGGAAAAAACAAGCAAAGATAGAGACAAATATTGAGAAACATGTTCAAAGGAGAACACGGGCTTGAAGAGAAAACCTAGTTATCTTTTCAGTGAAAAGAGGTACATGTCATAAGATACTGAGTCATAGCCACTGAGGGTAACAGGTGCCCTCAGGTATCAGGAACGGCAGTTATTCACCCCAAGCCGTCACCCTGAGATCCAGACGCCCACCCAGTGGGCATATTGAGTCTCACTGGCATTTAATAAAATGGGAACAACAAAGTTTTTAACCTGCTGCCTTTCCAACAAAGGTTTGTGGTGCTGTTTGCTGAGTAGTTCAGGCTGGATGGTGTCTCTATGTCCTCCTTTACCCCACCACCTCAAGTTGGAAAGTTCTTAGAGTGAAAGAGAAAAATGTAGGGGCAATCCAGAAGCTCTGAAAATGAGCACAGTATGTTTTCTCTAAATTCCGACCACTTCCATGGGAATTCGGACCCATGTCTCCCTGTGTGTATCCTGGCATGCATTTCGCTATGTGCAGGTTGAGGCTGAGGTCCAGTTTCTCCACCGTGAAGTCCCCTACTCTCTGGGCTTTCAGCTGGTCATTTCTCATGGGATAGTCCTCACTAACCCTTGTATTCTGCCTGTCCATTTTGGGCTTTCTATTTGCATATATTGGCTAGTTATTTTTTTAAGCAGTTCTTTTCAAATGGGCTAAGGAAATTTATTTTCCGGGTTTCCTCCTGGATGAAAATGGTAGTCTTTCAAGGTTGGCAAGACCCTCCACGACATAGAAGCTTATGGTATCTTCAAAGATGACACGTCACTGGCCAAACAAGTGAAAACAGTTAAACAAATGGGACTGTCTTAAACTAAGAAGCTTCTGCACCTCAAAAGAAACAGTGACCAAAATACAATGATAGTCTACAGAATGGGAAAGGATATTCACCCAATACCCATCCAACAAGGGGTTGTTATCAAGGATATACAAAGCACTGGTTGAACTCCACAAGAAGAAAACATCCAACCTCATCAAAAAATGGGGTGATGCAATGAACAAAAACTTTGTCAAAGAAGAAATCTGAATGGCTAAAAGGCACATGAGAAAATGCTCTACATCACTAATTGTCAGGGAAATTCAGATCAAAACAACAATGAGATATCATTTCACACCACAGAGACTGCCCCACATCCAAAAGAACAAAAGCAACTGGTGTTGGCATGGATGTGAGGAGAAAGGGACTCTCCTTCATTGCTGGTGGCAGTGTCGACTGGTTCAGCCCTTTTGGAAAACTGTATGGACGATTCTCAAAAAATTAGAAATTGAGCTCCCATTTGACCCAGCAATACCACTCCTGGGAATATATCCCGGAGAGGCAGAAAAGTACAGTCGAAATGACATCTGCACTTCAATGTTCATTGCTGCACTATTCACAGTAGCCAAAATCTGGAAAATACCCGAGTGCCCGAGAACTGGTTAAAGAAACTGTGGTACGCCTACACAGTGGAGTACTATGCAGCTGTTAGAAAAGATGAAGTCATGAAATTTGCATACAAGTGGTTCTACCTGGAAAGTATCATGCTAAGTGAAATGAGTCAGAAAGAGAGGAACAGGCATAGAAAGACTGTACTCATCTGGGGAATATAAAGTAACAGGATGGGAGACAAACACCCAAGAATAGTTGAGAGAAGTACCGGGAGGTCTGCTCCATGGCTTGGAAGCCGGCAACACATGCTGGGAGAAAAGGCAGCTCAGATAGAGAAGGGAACACCAAGTAAATGGTTTTGAAGGGTTCACTAGGGATGCAAGATGCATGCTAAAAGTAGACTATAGACCGAACACGATGGCCCCTCAATATCTCTATTGCAAACCACAACACCCTAAAGGAAAGATAGCAAAAGGGAATGCCCTGCCACGAAGGCGGGGCGGGTGGGGGGGATGGGGTGGGGGTGGGTGGGAGGGCTACTGGGATCATTGGTGGTAGAGAATGGGCACTGGTGGAGGGATGGGTACTCAACCATTGTATAACTGAAACCCAGGCATGAAAGTTTTTAAGTCTACAACTGTACCTCATGGTGTTTCACTAATTTAAAAAAAAAGAAAAGAAAATGGCAGTCTTTGCTCCTCTGCACCGAGGAAAGCGTGCCTGATTCCTGCCCCACACGCTGTGCTGTGCAGGTCTAGTGTGCCACACAGTTCTGCAGCCTGAACGACATGGTAATTCCCAGAGCGTGGGTTCCACTTACTTTGTGGGAGCCAGGTTTGTTTCTAACTCGCTGCCTTTCCAACAAAGGCTTGTGGTGAAGTTTGCTGAGTTGTTTAGGCTGGAGGGTGTCGCTGTGCCCTCTTCCTGGTCAAAGGACAGCTCGGCAGGTGTCTTCCCTGTGGGAGACTTTCCTACAAACGCTGGAAAATTGCTCCACAGCCGAGCAGTGCCATCCACCACTGTTTTCCGGCAAGAATGTCCATCCAGAGCCTTTATACTTAATAACCAGTGTATTTCTTGGTATTGGCGATTCGCAAAGGTCTTTAGTATTTGGTATGTCCTTTAGATTTTGGCCAAGTCTGTTTCATGCAGACACTGAGGTCACTTCAAGTCCTCCCCACGTTTCATTTTCTTGTTTAGCCACGCCACTGAGAGTTGTCATTGCTCTTCCTCCCCGTCCTAGTTTCTGTCCTCGTTCCTCCCCCTCTTTGATTTAAATGTGAATATCTCAGATTTCTATGTCACACCCATATCTGTTTTGACTGTCACTTTCTGGGCTGACGTTTTGTTTGCTGATGAGGCTATTTTGATTCTCCATTTAGTCTCTAAGTACTAAAGTTTTTCTGGTGGGGAGGGTTGCTCACACTATTACTTCTTTATTTTATTCTGATCAAAAGAGGGCTAGACTGGACATTACTTTTCCCCATTGTCTTTGTCTGGAAACTGGATTATTTGATAATGCTTCAGACCAGAACCTGTTGAGAATTTTTTAAACAAAACATATTTTTCATACTTCATTTCTAATCTTTATTATTTTAAGCCAACATCTGACAAGCTATTAGGATAGTATTTATAATTTTTCAGAAGTTTCCGTAGAAAAATATTTTTATGACATGCTATTATTTATCAGAGAATTTCATTTACAAGGCACTATTAAACTTTATAAAGCTCTCAAACTATTAAAGTGTATTGAAATATTTGAAGTAAGTTATAGAGAAAAAATCAGAGAAATAACCTGGATTATTTTTACAGCAAAACAAAAGTACATTTTAGAATTAATTAAAGCATCACTTGTATTTTAGTTCAGCATTGAAAATGATGTTGAAATTCTAAAAGTTTCCCAAGTTCATGAGCTTGACAGCAAGCAATTAATCTTTTTCTGTTTTTAGAGAACATACAAATTTAAATCTCCCTTAAAACTTCCTTTGCTGTTTCGAGATTTTGAAGAACAAAGTCTCATGACTCAGAGCCCGCAGCTGCAGAGTCAAGGGGTGGTGAAGCTCTGTGCATTGCTCTGAAGCTCACTGGGGCTGGTTTGCAGAGCGACTAGTTTCTTGAAAGCCAGGTTGACGCAAAGATTGTTTGGGTTTTAGAAACGAGCAGTGGTCAGCTAGATGCCTGTGCCTGAGGGGTCAGCTTGCCTTCAGTTTTCCCTTCTGCAGACCTGGTGAGGCTTTTCTCAGCCCCATTCCCTGAGCTGGCTGCCACCCTCCTATTTCACAGACAAAGGCTCTGGAATGCAGGCGTTCTGTCAATCCAGCTGCAAAGTTACAGGTGACAGGCCGAGGCCACTCCTGCGCCCTTGCGGGCAGACCCCAGAGCTCTTTGGCATGTCACCCCCATTTTATCAAAGACAGTGAGTGCCACACAAATAGGGTTTGTATAGCTGATTTTCAGAGAACCATTTTCAGCACTTCCTGGTGCTCCTATGACCTCATGCTATAATTAAAGGGAACGAAGTCTTATTGAGATCATCCCGGTTAACATGTTTAAGCAAACCCATGCTGAGAAAATTGTCTACAAGAGAATGATTTGCTATTTTAAAAAAGAGTCAAGCTTTAAAAGAGACCAGTTTTAATAAGGCAAATATTCCACAAAAGGTTACTCAGCAATCACTTGTAGAATAATTGCTGCATGATTCTTAGGTGAGCACCTGTGAGAGCCACAAGTCTGAGAGCAGGTGAGCAGGAGTGGCCCTTCCCGCACCTAGGGGCTGTTCAAGGCTAAGCTCAGTGACTATGCCCTAACATCGGGTGACTAAAGTGGACATTGGTCACTTACTATGGCAAGGTCATTTGTTTACACTTGCTACAGGGACAAGAGAGAAGGGTAGACAAATTAAAATGACAAGCCATGGGTAAGGTGGAGAGAGGCCAGGAGGAAGTCATGTTGAGTTAGTGAGGAGCAGAGAACAGGAAAGTATGGTGAGAAGGGAGGGGTGGAGTAGACAGGAAGTCATGGTGAGACAGGGAGGGGCAGAGGAGAGAAGTCACGGTGAGGTAGGAGGGACGAAGGACAGAAAGTCAGAGCGAGGAGGGGAGAGGCAGAGCAGACAGGAAGTTCTTCCTACGATCTCCATAATAGGTGTGTCACTTGAGCTCAGGAAGGAATAGCTGCTCATCTCAATGCTGTTGGAATGGCTCTTCCTTCCTGGGACTCCCACATTCCAAGGAATGTCACAGAAAAGTCAGCCTTCTCCCTCATAAGGCACCCTTCCAATGTGAATACCTGTATTGTTTCTAAGCAAAGTGCCCTGTGTTGTTATATCTGGATTCTGTGTCAGGGATTCTGAACCTCGCTGTTTGGATCATCTCTGCTGATATTTTGTACCTAGGAGTTTTTTTCTGGAAATGTGCTTTAAGCATTTCACAGTCAGAACTGCTGGGACTGAGTTTCAGTGGAGAAAAGTGGCGATCGAAAGCCTGGTGGGGCTGACCACTGTGAGGCTGTGTGTATGTAGCAGCAAGGCGTCTTCCTGCATAATTAATAGCATCTCTTGGGCATTGCAAAAGTTCTTTCAGGTTCTCCAACCATGGCTGCTCATGCTTCTCCTTCTGTTGTCTCTTCACTACTGGAAGTTTCTAGAGGTGAATTTACAGCAGGACTGTGGATTAACCCCTGAGCACTTGTGCCCTGCTCCCAGCCTTTTTTTTTGCTCTTTTTGGGGTCACACCCGGCGTTGCACAGCGTTTACTCCTGGCTCACGGACTCAGGAATTACTCCTGGCGGTGCTCAGGGGACCACATGGGATGCTGAGAATCGAGCCGCGGTTGGCCACGTGCAAGACAAATGCCCTACCCACTGTCCTGTCGCTCCACCCGCTGCTCCCAGCCTTTGCTGTACAGTAACTGACCAGAGAGGAGAGAACCGTTGTCACTACCTGTTTTCTGCTGTTTATTTATAGTATCAACAGCTCATGATCCATTCATCAAACCCCTTAGTCATAGACAGGTGACCTATTTTCGTGCCAAAAGAGAATTTTTACCTCTTGTTTTCTTGGTGGGGATGCCATGCAATGCTCAGGGAGCCCAGGGGCCACTCCTGGCAATGCATGGCTAGACAGGAAGGAGGGGTGGGGTGTGAGACCATCAGTACTGGGTCACCAGAGCCTGGTGTGTTCAGGTGCCAGGGACCCGACTCGGGGCCTCATGCACTCGGCGCCTCATGTATCTCAGCCAGGTGCTGCAGCCTTTTTGCTATCGTGTCTCCCTGGAAAATATTTCTTTAACTAAACACAGCACCCATGGGTGCAAAGCTAGGCTGTCCTCCCCCAGCCGCAGAATTGGGGCAGCCACTGCATTCTGGGCATTCACTCTGTTTGACAACACTGCCGGGGGGTCCTCCTGTGTCTGGGAACTGGAGGGTCGCAGTGGGAATGGCCATCCAGCCCCAGTGAGGGCACATGGGGAGGGCAGTTCACTGGATGCTCAGGAGGATGTATTTTGTATCTTGATTGAGATTCTTTGTGATTTTAGGAACAGAGACTTGGCAGATTTTGAACTCAGAAACATGAGAACTTACCATTCCTAGGATTTGATAGCAGGAGCATTTCAAAGGACAAGATATGTCCTTATGGGGGAGCTCATTCCCTGCGTCTGCGTGCTTAGGATCAGGCTTCTTGGGGTGGAGCTGTGCCTGTGTAGTGCCTAGAGCTCACCCCTGAGCTTGGGGGGAGGGGGCGGGAACCTCTGGTATTTGGTGATGAGCATCTAGGCTTTCCCACTGTGGAGGGTTTGCAGTTCCTAGTTTGCATCCAGATTGGTTAGTCAGGTAATCTCCTGATGGTTTCCCCCAACTGAACACAGAATCCTTCCAAAGTCACGATGTATTTTATTTATTTATTTATTTATTTTGAGGTACAGTTGTAGACTTACAAATTTTTGTGCTTGGGTTTCAGTTATACAATGGTTGAGTACCCATCCCTCTATCAGTGCCCATTCCCCACCTCCAATGCCCCCAGCATTTCTCCCACCCCTCCCCCCCCATCCCACCCCACCCCTCTGGTAGGGCATTCTCTTTTGTTCTCTCTCTCCTTTGGGTTGCTGTGGTTTGCAAGAGGCATTGAGTGGCAATCATGTTAGGTCTATAGTCTACTTTCAGCATGCATCTCTCATCCTGGGGGGATCCTCCCAACACCATTTACTTGGTGCTCCCCTCTCTGTCTGAGCTGCCTTCTCCCCCAGCATGTGTGGCTGGCCTCCAAGCCATGGAGTGAACCTCCTGGTATTTATCTTGGCTATTCTTGGGTGTTAGTCTCCCATTTTGTTACTTTATATTCCCCAGATGCACGCAATCTTTCTTTCTATGTCTGTCCCTCTCTTTCTGACTCATTTCACTTAGCATGATACTTTCCATGTATAACCACTTGTATGCAAATTTCATGACTTCATCTTTTCTAACAGCTGCATAGTACTCCATTGTGTAGATGTACCAAAGTTTCTTTAACCAGTCATCTGTTCTCGGGCACTCGGGTATTTTCCAGATTTTGGCTATTGCGAACAGTGCAGCAATGAACATAGAAGTGCAGATGTCATTTCGACTGTATTTTTTGTCTCTCCAAGATACATTCCCAGGAGTGGTATTGCTGGGTCAAATGGGAACTCAATTTCTAATTTTTTGAGAATCGTCCATACTGTTTTCCAAAAGGGTTGAACCAGTCGACATTCCCACCCGCAGTGAAGGAGAGGATGTGTTTTAAAATGTCAGGGCTACCTTCTGATAGAGAAACAAAAGTCAATAGTCATCACATAGAACAATGGAAAAACTAAACAAGAGCATCTGAAAATCCAATTGCCACTTAGTTTTTATACGGAAGTCAAATGTTTTTGTGTCCTCGTTCTCTTGATGTCTAGCAATGTCTAGGAAGCCTGAGAACTGCACTGATACACTTGTGGGGGTTGGTGTGAAATTTGGAGCTCAGCTTCCTAAAGGAAGGGGTTGAAAAGGGAATCAGAATATTAGCGTGTGCAGTTGTATTTTGTCACTGGTGCATGGTAATCGGATGGCGGCCCTGCAGGAGCAAACATCCAACATATGAAAACAGGACTTGAAACACTCCCTGGGCACAGCCTGCCCACCTTCCCTCCCTCCTCTCTCTCCCCTCTCCTTCCCTCCATCTCTCCCTCTCTCTCTTCCTCTCTCTACCTCTCCCTCCCTCCCCCTTTCTCCCCCTCTCTCTCCCCTCTCCCTCCCTCTCTCTCCATCACTCTCCTCTCTTCCTCTCTCCCTATCCCTCCCTCACCCTCTCTCTCTTCCTCTCTCCCTCTCCCTCCCACTCTCCCTCTCTTTTCCTCTCTCCCTTCCTTTCCCTCTTTCTCCCTCTCTCTTCCTCTCTCTCCCTCCCACTCTCTCCCTCTCTCTTCCTTTATCCCTCCCTTTCTCCCTTCCTTTCCCTCTACCACCCCCTCTCTCCCTCTCCCTCTCTCCCTTCATCTCCCTCCCTCCCTCCCTCCCCCTCCTTTCCCTCTTTCTCCCTCTCTCTTCCTCTCTCTACCTCTCCCTCCCTCCCCCTTTCTCCCCCTCTCTCTCCCCTCTCCCTCCCTCTCTCTCCATCACTCTCCTCTCTTCCTCTCTCCCTATCCCTCCCTCACCCTCTCTCTTCCTCCCTCCCTCTCCCTCCCTCTCCCTCTATCTCCCTCTCTCTGTCCCTATCTCCCTCCCTCCCTCTCTCCCTCCTCCCTCTTTGTCTCCCTCTCTCTCCCTTTCCCTCTCTCTCTGTCCCTTTCCTTCTCTCTCCCTATCTCCCCCCCTCTCGTTCCCTCCCTCTCTTTCCTCCCTCTCTCTCTCCCTCTATCTCTCCCTCTCTCTCCCCTCTCTCCCTCTCTTTCTCCCTCTGTCTCTCCCTCCCCCTCTCTTTCTCTACCTGCTAACTCATGCGCCCCTCTTTCAATAAAATGGATTCATTCTGTGAGTCCAGGCTGAATCAGCACAGTCTCTGGGAATATACCCAGTTCCCCTTCTAAAAGCTCCTATTCGTGCCAGCTGTTTGCTCACCCACACTGGCTCTGTTTATAACGGTCTTTTGGACCCGAGGAGCAAAGGCTGTATATTTTGAAGGAGGCTCTAGCTTTTGAGAATTCCTTGTCGTCCAGGGTTAATACCCTTTCTTGATGCTGCTGACATTTCCTGTGAGAGTGAATGATGAAGTGGGTCTTAACATTCAAGTGAGGATATTAGCTTTCCACATGGGGTGTTTTTCTAGGGATTTGAATAGCCTGCAGAGGGAGTGCGTCCAGCAGTGATGATGCCCATGTTGGCAGCAGACAGAGCCCAGTGCCCAGACTGAGCTCAGATGTGCATTCTTAGCTCACGAGCGGTGTGCAGAGGGCAGCCTTTGTGCGTTTGCCCACATGCAAAGAAGTCACATTCCCGCCGACCCGATGGCTCCGATCTTCTCAGAACCTGACCTGGTATGGGGAGTTGTGTTTTGGAGAGTGTTGTATAAAGGTGAGGAACAGTAGCCGAGGGCCCTTTGTCGTCAAGGCAATGGCCGGGGACATGCTGGACATACACCGGGGTTCACTCCAGCCCCCTGGGGCCTGGCCTCTGAAGAACAACACGCTTCCTCTTTCAAGAGTAGGTTCCAGATCCTGTGCTAAGGGTCAGTGTGGCTATTCCTGTTAGTGAGTTCAAGAGTGTGAGTGTGAGTGAGTATGCGGGAACACCGTGCTGGTAGTCCACACTCCCATTTTCTGAGGACAGAGAACAGGCACAGTGAGTGGCAGTGGGTCGCAGCCCTGTGGTATGCTCCTGGACAGCCACCCCACGGGTGATCTGAAAATTCTTGTCGTCCAGGGTCGATACCCTTTCTTGGTGCTGCCGACATTTCCCATGAGGGCGAATGATGAAGTGGGTCTTAACATTTCTCCTGTTCCTCTCCACACTGCGTGCTTTCACTCTTTTAGAAATAAACTCCAGGGTATCTTGACGACTTTCTAACTGTAGGAGACCCAATGTGAGAAGCACTTCAGAAGTCAGACTTCCCAGCTCTGTGCTGGCATTTCCTGCTGTGTAAGGACAGGCAGGCCCTCCTAGAAGGAGCCCCCAGATGGGAGCCTGGGGTTGAGGTGTCACGGCAGGAGACAGGAGGAGGCAGTCTCTGCCCCAAGCTCTGTGTTCCCTTTCTCTCTCTTCCTCCTTAACCCCCTGTGTTGGAGACGGTGAGCTGTGTTCAGGAGGGCCTGTGGGTGGCTCTCGTCAACCAGGGCTGTGCTCACAACAGAAGAGACCTGGGACTGTTTGTGACCTGGGAGATGCTACTGGTAGGGCCTGGGCTTGTCCCCTCTGTCTTTCTAAGAGCCCCCCTGAGCACACTAGCCTGAGCACACTAGCAGAGCACACTAGCCCCGGAAACCTGTTGGAAAGGGCTGCTCCTTTCTGGTGGAAAGGCCCTGGCCCGTCTGGCTTTCCTGTGCTCCCGGTGGGCCTGTGTCTGTCCCACTCCCGTTCCCACCACAGAGGGGTGTCCCCCAGCCACAGCCAAGTCTCAGGAGGCCTCGTAGGCCTGACGACGTCCCTAGTTCATTATCGTAGTATTGAAAGGCCAAGACACAGCTTTGCAAGTAGTTAAGTGCTATGAGTATCTATTTTGAACTTTTGAACTAAATCATTGCTATGAGAAGTTTAGTAGGCATCATCAGTCGCCTGCTGGGAACTGGCCCCATTCAGCTGCTGGCAGGTTGGTGAGGAGGAAGCTGATAGATGAAGAAAGGGAGAAGAGAGAGGAGACTTTGCAGACTGGTTTGTGTTGTTGAGAGCAGAGTTCTGCAGAATCAGCGCGGACTCACCATGGGGCATTGGGACTTTGCTTTAAGGGTTTGGGATTCGGTCATGAGGAGAGCAGCAGGGCAAAGCCCTCAGAGGCCTCTCCTCGGTGTGTGGTGGTAATGTGCAAGGTCTCTAGCATGACTCATGGCTCTTGGGAAGCAGCCGAAGGACCTGGCCTTCCTCTCTAAGAGACCCTGGCTTGTGGCCAGTTCCCCTCCGACCTCTCCAGCCCTCCCGCTCCCCGTGCCCCAGACCTCAGCTTAGTTCCGTTTGCTTTGGTCCACATAGCAGGCCTGGGATTCTCCCTGCTGTCCATCTGGAGCATACCCACTGTCCAGTCTCTTGGAAGTACTTGCCCACACAGGACACTGTGACAGAACATGCACTGTCAGAGAGCTTGCCGGCGGCGCCTGACTCCCCTCTCTGATTCCATGTTTGCTCTGACCCAGCAGTACGTCAGTCAAGTTTTTTCATAATTAGGACACTGTTCTTTCAAACTCAACTAAGGTTGATGCAGAATGCAGAAGGAAAGGGGCTCAAAAGGCAAAGTGTGTGGAATCAGGTCACTGGGTGGCCTCCTGTGACTCCATTCTGCACGATCAGGCCTCCTGCAGCTAGTCTACACGGCAGTGCATTTCTTACCCCTCAGTTCCCGGGCACTGCCAGCTCCAGAGGCGACCAGCAGCCTCGCGGCACAGAGCCTGGGGACTGGCGTGTCTCCCCTTCAGCTGGACGTGCCGGGCTGGCAATGTGCTTGCCTTTCTGCAGAAAGGAGTCAGCTCCTCCTCAGGGGCATGAAGGCATGTGTGAAACTGAAACAAAGCCCATAGTTTTCACGATAATTAGCCACTTTATTCTAGGCCGTGCTCTTTCTCTGTGGGAAGTAGTTTTCTAGATCAGAGGAAACACATTGCAACTGCCACATCACTGGATTGGAGATTTCATCCTCCTGTCTGCTAAAGAACTGCCTGGTACCATAGTCAGCATGATCCATATTTACGGCCCCCCAACCCCAGACCTGCCACGACAAGCCAGGCAGCCGAAAGAGCCGTCACTCAACAGCAGTTGGGAGAGGCCTTGACTTGGTTGCTGGAACAGGCAGCTGCTTGGTTCGTTCACTGTCTGTTCTGCACGGGGCCTGGGAGGAGGCTCTTGGCCGGTCCCACCCAGGATGGGTGTGGCACTGTTCCTCAGAGCAATTGTCCAAGGGTACACACCAGCCTTAATGTCTGCCCTGAGCCTGCCCTCTTGTGTCAGCGTTAACTCCTCGCAGTGAATGTTCACAGTGTAGCCAGGTCTTGTGTAGACTTTCACACACGTACACAGGTGGTTGGACTCCAACCCACGTGGATGGTCAGGGCTCAGAAACAGTCTCTGTTGTGGTCTTTCATCTGAAAACCAGCCAAGAAGTGCTGGACCAGTGTATCTCCACCATAGATAACCCCTTCCCCCCGCCCCCCCCCGCCCCCCCCGCTGCAAAGCAAGATATTTCACCAAGAATCTCAGTAAAAGAGAGCACTGCTTTACGTAGTGAGCATAACATTGTTCCTTCCTGTGGATGGGGATCAGGAGGAGCTCTGCTGTTGTGAAAGGAATCTTGTCAGGCAGGGAGGAAGGGTGGGTTACTCCCGTGGGATTTAGTTATCCCTGTGTCTCTGAAAATGGTATCTGAATTTCCTTTGGACTCAAGAGAACATTTTACAGCATTTGCTTTGGTGGGAGGGAATTTGTAGAGGTGAGTGGAACCTGCATGTTTTTCTGATGTGTTCTTCCTTTGTACTGCATCTACCCAGAGGTCATCTGTAGACGGTGATCAGCCATGGGTTGGGCCACACCACTGGTTTCTGTAAGAGTCAAATTTATGCGTGCGATAAAGAGGCACATCTAAGAGTGCCCACTGATTGTTGCCAGCACAGAACATGCTGGTTCCGATCACCAATTTTCTCAGATGCTTACAAATTCCTTGTTGGTTTGAACAGAGACTTCCTTTAGTCACAGATATTTGTTGATTTCTTGCTCTGGAACTTACTCTAAATAGTAAGAGCTTACAAATTCTTGCTTAAAAGTTTTCAAACTCTTTCACATAGAGACTCTCACTTGATTTTATACTGACTTGGTAGAGGGGGTAAGTTCTTGGAATCACGCCATACACCTTTGAGTATGGATAGAGCACATGACCGGTGTCACCAGCTCAGTAGGTAATATCTCAGGTGGTGCTGACAACATGGGGAAATATGCTCACTCTGGTGTGGGGAACCTTCGAGTTTAGAGGAACCCATCAAACTTGTAGAAGCAAAGCCTAGAAGTCAGTTATCTTGGTACTGAATGGACTCCCAGACCCTGTCTGTAGTACCTGAGGGACCGAGGTGATTCCAGTGGTCTGGTGTTCTGTGTTGAGATCTGAGATTCCTTAATAGGAAAATGTGGTTGCCCTCTGGGTCCCTGGAGTCAGCTGTGTGGCATGCCCAGAGCCCACGAAGCAGGATAGATTTCCTCACACACACTTTACAGGTGAAGACCCTAAAGGGAAGGGATGGGAATATCTCATTGAAAGCAACCGTTGGAGAGCAAGATCCAGAATGAAAGACCAACCTACTGACTTATCCTTGATGGTCTCATGGTCTGCAGAGGTCAGTGTTTCTCTCAGTATACTTGGGATTCAGTGAGTCCCAGTGAAGGCAACACCCTTAAATGTCAGGAGATGGGTCAGCCCCACCCTTGGAAGCCACAACCGATCCTGGTGCAGAGTAGCTCATGTTTACAGAATATAGGATTGTTAGCTGCCAGCCAGGAAACTCCACTATTTTGGAAAGTACTCAGGGCCATCAAAATGGCCCATGTTGTTCCCTGAGGGCGGAGACGGGGGCACCCTCCTGTGTGGCAGTTGGCAGAGACCTTGCACTGTTTGCAGCCAGGATGAGCCCCACTGGCTCAGCTCCCGTCCCTGGACCCAGTGCTGGAGGGATCCCCTAATTACACACCACAGCCGTGGGCAGGCAGAGTGCTGTCCTGGCTGTCTTCATCTCAGCCAGTCAGAGCCCGGGAAACATATCTTCTGACGCGATGAAAGAAGTTAACGAGCCCAAAATAACTCCAAATTAATAAGAACTCAGCTAAGGATGCCACCAGATTCAAGTTCAAATGATTCTGCTGAGAGTTTGTGTCCACACGCTTCCCTGTCTGTCTGCAAAAGCCGCGCCATTCGGGGCTGCTGTAAGCGGCTCCTGTGGGGTGAAAGGCCACCGTCCTCCTCTGGTGATGGCTGTGCCCAGGTGGCAGCCTCGGCCCCTCCACTCACGGCTTCCTGATCTAGGGGCCACTTTTAGGGTTAGACACGAAACCCCTGAACCATGTTGAGCTGTTGGAGGAATGAGTCATTCAAAGTCGTAGTTACTGCAGATTCTTGCCCTGGCCAGTGCTGTAGAGAAGCACTCAGAGCAGATGGGCTGCCCGTTCTGAGCTAGGACTCTGGCACACTGGCTGCCCTTTGTGACCCTTCCTCCCTGCTGGTGTCCCTGTCCCCACTTCAGAGTACAACTTTGGGGTCACCGGGGGTGGCTGTCCAGGCCCCAAGTCTGCACGTAGCTTCTCTGTCCTGGATCCTGACTATCCAGGCTTCCCTCTGATCTGACCCCTGCTGCCCCAGGTATTCTTGTCCAAGTGGAGGGGCCCTTGAGGGAGGACACGAGGTGCCAGGAGCACAACCCGCATTAGACACGTAGCTGTGGGGGCAGGGTCTTCTCAGAGTTGAAGTGGTTGGTGGCCAGGATGAGGCCCAGGTGAAGGAGAGTGCTGGGTTGGGGGTGTGTTCCCTGGAGCGGTCCCCACAGCCAAGGGTCCTCATGTAACTTCTCTCACATGCTGCGGAGAGACAGAAGAACTAGCCTGCTGGGTGTGAGGCCTTTGCTCTGAGCCTGCTTTCAGGGCCTCTCTGAAACCCAGCGGCAATCTGAGCTTGGAGCACTTAGAGTAAGATATTGATAAACAGGCAGGGATAAGAGACCAGAACAGGGGCTGGAGCAATAGCACAGCTGGTAGGGCATTTGCCTTGCACGTGACTGACCCAAGTTCAATTCCCAGCATCCCATATGGTCCCCTGAGCACCACCAGGAGTAATTTCTGAATGCAGAGCCAGGAATAACACCTGTGTATTGCCGGGTGTGACCCCCTTCCCTCCAAAAAAGAGAGACCAGAACATTCTGGTGCCTGCTGGTGTGAGCCTGAAGGGACCACAAGTCTTGGCTCTGGACTAGGCCTGTGTATGGGAGAAGAGGTTTCTTGTTGAATAACCCCCAGGAACGGAAGCTACAGAGGCCCAGGAACTTGGGGACTGGGCAACCCCCGGGTCATACAAGCCTGTGAAGCCCTGTGCCAGCATGCAGTGGCTATCCTGTGTCCGGTTGGTTTCAGGCCCGGATGCCCAGCTCATCCTCCAGGAAACTGCACATGGCAGCTCCATCTGGCTCTGCAGAACTGGGCCTCCACCAATTCCCTCTGTGCTGCCCTGCTGGCCCCGAGCCTTCTGCCCAGCAGCTCTGCCTTTATGGCTGCACAGGCCGGTGGGACACCTGTTTTGCCTTCAGTCTTGCTGGTCAGATAGCGGTGTCCACTCCTTGAAGCCTGGATAGGCCCAGCACACCCTCAAGAACGTGGCAGTAAGTGTCCTCGCTGGCCTCTTACTCAAACCAGGGATCTGCAGGAAGCCCCTCAGTGGCATTTTCTTTGTTTTCTTGAAGGCCACTTGTATCACAACAAAATCTTCACTTGATTCTGGTCATTCTCTGTATCTAGAAACTCAGAATAGTCACAGACACGGAAAACAAGAATGTCCGTTTCTATTTGTTGTTTATTTGATCACTCTGAATATGGAAAACATCTAGGATATTTGGTATATTATATTAGTCAAGTAAAATATATTTACATAAGTATTATTTTATGAATCACTATTAGAGGTTACTCAAATCACTTCTTTATATTTATATAGACTGTTTATTTGCGACCAAGTTTTAAATGATCTTGTAAGTTCTTCCCAGCAGATACACCTTAGCGCCTACCTACTTTTGGAATTCTAAAGGTTTTCACTGAACGTGAGGTTTTTCTTTTGTTTGGATTGCTCGTTTCCACATTATCAGAGCCATTCTATCACTTATTTAGATTTTTCCTCAGATGTGTATGAGTGAGCCAGTAGATCTCTATCTTAGAAGCTGGATGTGATGGCTGCGGGGTTTTTTCTCTCTTTTTTTCTTTTTTGCTTTTGGGGTCACACCTGGCGATGCACAGGGGTTACTCCTGGCTCGTGCACTCAGGAATTACTCCTGGCGATGCTCGGGGGACCATATGGGATGCTGGGAATTGAACCCGGGTTGGCCGCGTGCGAGGCAAACACCCTGCCCAGTTTGCTATCACTTCAGCCCCAATGGCTGGGTTTTGTGGTGGGTTCCAGTCACAGCTTTCTTGTCAGTCTGGCTCACGTTCCTGAAGGGAACTGCTTCCTGGAAGAGAGGAAGCCACGCATAGCCATGTTACATAATGCTCGCCCCTTAAGCAGCGGGATTAGCACCAGCAGCCCACCCCGAGGACTTGTGCGTCACTCGCCTCAGCAGACACCCACTGAGACTCCAGTTCCATTTCAGCATCAGGGCGGCACCCGCAGCTCCGGTGTCACCTGGCTGGAGACGGCTGGTGATGGGGACAGAACTCTGTGACTGCTGCCAGGACGAGCTGATATGCGGTCGGTGGTTGTGGGTGAGGGGGTTTAGACTCTGAGAGATGGGGACAAGTCTGGAATGCCCCGAGAGAGGGTTGCATTTTCCCGAGCACTGGAGGCTGCAGAACAGAGGTGGGAGGAGGTGGGAGAGGAGACCCTGGGAGACCCCCCTTCCTGAGCTAAAGGGAGATGTCTGCTCCTCACGTGGCAGAGTGTGCTGGGCGTCTTCACATGACACAGAGGCCCGTGGATACTAGGATCCATTTGTAGTCTGATGTGGTCATCGTGTGCAGATGACGTGAGGCAGGGCCTGAGTTCCCAGGGCAGCTCCTGTGGCCACGCTCATAGGTATCTTGTGCCAGAAGGTGTCTGGACAGTGCCAGCATAGGCAGAAGTCGGGCTCAAAGGCCTTTAGAAAGATCCTCAGATTTTTGGAGCTGCAGGGGTAGCTGGGGTTTTCTTGGGAAGGTCTCTCTGGCAAGAAAGGAGGCAGCTCAGTACACAGAGGAGTGCTAGTACTGAGGTGGACAAAGGCCTGAGAGACCAGGTGGGGGAGTCCGAGAAATCTGAAGCAGGTCAGAGGCTGAGGGCAGGAGCATGCCTGGAGCCAAGAGAAGAAATGAGAGCTGGGCTCGTGGTGCTGGGATTCCGAATGGCCGTGGGCCTGAGGAAGGAGCTCGGGCTGCCCAGTGCCAGACACGGGGACAGGCAGGGACTGGAGAGCGGGAGGGTGAGGCAGTCGGTGGCAAGGCCAGTGGGCACCTTCCCCAGAGAGCGCAGGCTGCGTTTCCAAGCTGACAAGAGCCGAGGGTGTTGGCACTTCTCCAGGGAGAAGCAGCAGGAAGAGATTGTCCCTGTGAGCGAGAGCAGGAGCCTGGAGGAGAGAGGCCGGGAGCGGGTTCAGCGGGGAGGAGGCAGCCGCCCCTGAGAGGGGATTAGCATGTTCAATACTCCACCGCAAGAATGTTATCTTTGTCTCCACTTCCAAATCTGAACAAGTTCGCTTGCTTTTTCTTCCAAGGAGTGCTCTGCCAATGTGGAATTTGCAGCTCTCTCACTCTGTTCATCCGTTAAATCTCTTGTTGCTGACAGACACTCAACCCCGCGGGGTTGGGAAGCAGGTGTCTGTCGCGCTCTCGTCCTCGCCTCTCCTTTACGGTCTGTTTACACACAAACCTTCCTCACACGTTCCCCAGCCAGCTTCAGACCACTTCCCACACGAAAAGTGACAGGTATGTTTTTTTCTTCCAGACTTCAGCTCCATTGTTCCCGAGGTGTTATGAAACAATTTATATCTATTTTAGATGTTGATTTTATTCAAAATTAAATCCATTCATCAAAACATTCCAAGGCTTTTGAAACTTAGGTGCTGGCTGCAGGGACTGAGATTATCGAAGAGTGCTGGGAGTTCACCCGAGGTGTCCCGAGCCCGGCTTTGACGCCGTGTTTACCATTCCTCAGGAGGTTAGGAATGAAGAGCTATTCTAAAGCAGTTCATGGCAAACACAAAAATATTTTTTTACCTTTAAGTGATCCTCACTCTCACCTGGGGGCATGTTGTGCTTTGGGGTTCCTGTGAGTTTCTGTGAGTCCGTGTAACCCAGTAGAGAATCGTTTTGTCGTGGGAGTGTCTGGGCACTGGCTCCCGAGACTGAGGGTGGATGTGTGGGGGAGGTGTCAGGCTGAGGAGAGATGGGGGTGGGTGCTCTCAGGGCTGAGGGAGGATGATGGTCCTAGGACTGAGGAAGAATAGGGCTGTCAGGACTGAGAAGGATGCAGGTCTCAGAGGAGAGGAAGGGTGGGGGCAGGGGTGAGCTCATTACCCTGCTGGGAAGGGCAGTGTCCGAGTGGTCTCCCCTGGAAGCCTCTGGTCAGGACGCAAGCCTGTGCGAGGGGCTGTCTCCTTGTGGGCACTTTTCCCCACATCCCTGGGATTCTCTCCAGAGGCTGCATGTGTTCTGTGAGTGAAGGTGAGGACAGTAGGAAACAGCCCCCTCCCACGGCTCCAAGCCCTGCTTCTCTGGAATCCTCCGTGCGCCCTGGCAGGGCTGCGTTAACCCAGAGGGAAGGTGCCGCTCATTTGTTCCCCTTGGCGTGTTTTTCAAAAATTTTATTTGTTGATTTATTTAGGTCACACCCAGCGATGTTCAGGGCTTCCTCCTGGCTCTGCATTCAGGAATCCCTCCTGGTGGTACTCAGGGAACCATATGGGAGGCCAGGGGTCGAACCTGGGTCAGCCATGTACAAGGCAACTGCCCTACTTGCTGTTCTCTGGACCCGGCCCCCTCCTTGGCATATTTTTTAATTAAAAAAAAGCATTTTTTGAATCACAATGAGATCCACAATTATAAAGCTGTTCTCGTTTGGGTTTTCAGCCATACAATGTTCCGATACCCATCCCTCCACCTTAACGTATTTTTATGAAGAATCGTTTTCCAGGGGGAGGTTCTGTTCTTGGGGGCTTCCGTGCCATCCCAGGGAACCCTGGGCGAGGGTCCGCGGAGACTGGACTGGCTCCCCGGACTGTGCGGGCCACTTCATAGCACCTCTGGGGCCTCCCTCACCGCGTGCCCTCTTGACTCAGCCTCACCAGCAACGGGCTCACTTCTGGGCCCACCCTTTCTGAGGTGCGCCCTGACTCAGCACTCTCTCCTCCCAGCTCGTTGTCCATGCTGGCTCCTCTCTTAAGACCTGGGCCCGCCTGATCTGGTTGATGTTGCCTAGACTCAGCCTCCCAAGCTTGTCCGTTATCAGGGGGGCCCCTTCCGCGTGCACAGGGGCGCATGTCCCTTTGTGACGTGCTGGGCCCACAGTGAATGCAGTGAACTGCACCCTGTGCAGTTCCGGGCCAGTGTGAGCCTTGATTCAGCTTCCCCTACCTTGGGCTCTGAGCCCCTCTTGAGCCGGTGCTGAGGTCTCCGGCAGCCCAGGGGAAGGTGCCCCACGTCCCGTGGGCCAGGACCCCCAGGGCCCAGTCTGCAGTGCGTGGGGCAGATCCGAGGTCCGTGCAGCCCACCTGAACAATCGTGCTCGGGAAGAACCAGGAGTGGCTCCTGGCAGAGGTTGCTGAGTGCCCTCAGAGATGCAGTGCTGGAGCTGTGGCCAACCCATGCCTGCGTGCAGGTCAGCTCAGGCTGGAGAGTGTTCTCCCATGCGCTCCCTTCAGCCTGTCCCCTGATCTCAGCCCTTCAGCTCTTTCTGTCCTGGGTCATTGGCCCACCTGGGTGGCCGTCTGCCTTGAGCCTTCGTCTCCTGCTCCTTGGGTTGGCTGAGCTGAAGCTCAGAGCTCTGCCTGGACAGCTTGACACATTCCAAACCGCAGGGCTAGGTCAGCTGTGGCTGGACCAGTGCCGGTGCCAGCTCATGGCTTGCCCAGGAGACACACGCAGCGCTCCCTTTGTAGCCTCAGGCCACGCTATGCCTGAATGCGTAGCATCACAGGGAGAACCACTGGGCTCATATCTGAGCCTGGCGATCTGGGATGGGCACTTGGGTGTGTGGGTTCCTGGGGAGCCGACTCTGCCGTCAAAGGGCTGATCTGAGGCTGGAGACACGAAGGCGGCTGCTTCCATTAGGGCTCAGGGCGGCTCAGTGATCAGCCCTGCTGGCCAGGGGATTGTCAGCGGGTCGACTGCGGCTCCTTGCTCCGCCTCTCTTGCGTGAGGTGGTTCTGTAGCATGGCACAGTGATGCCACAGGTATTTCCTCTAAGCGCTGGTGAGCCCTTCCAGAGAGTTCTGTCAAGGACCACCAAGGGATCCGAGCTGCCCTGTCCATGCCAGAGAGCAGCACTGCAGGCCCGGGAGTGGCTCTCGGTGCTCAGGCACTGCTTGGGAGCACGAAACCCTCCACGAGACGTTTTCCCTCCCGCAGAGGGAGATGAGCTGACAGCCTCAGTAACATGAGTCTTGAGCTTGTTGATGTGGATGTGCTAATAGCCCTCACTGACTTCATTTCACCCCGCTCCCCCTGAGGCTTCTGTTGCTGTAGGAACACAGGGGCAGTGGAGACAACCAACTACAACTGCGAAGACAGGAGGGACAAGTTCACAGGGAGGACGGCGGTGGCGGTTCCCACCCAGCCGGCTTGTACAAGAATTCCACATAATGTGGTACCTGATGGGACTGGGCTTCAATGACCGCTTCCGTCTCAACAGAATCAAAGGCCTTCTTTAAATCAATGAACGTTAAGCAGAGCGGCATCTTGAACTCCCGAGAAACCTCAATGAGTTTGGTTATCGTGTGGATATGGTCGATGGTGCTGAATCCTTTGCGGAACCCTGCTTGCTCACATGGTTGTCCTTCATCTAGTGTTCTGCCAATCCTATTCAGGATGACTCGAGTGAACAACTTGTAGATGACAGACAATAGGCAGATCGGGCGATAGTTGCCAATGTCATGGATGTCTCCCTTCTTGAACAGTAGTACGGTCCTGCTGGTTTTCCATTGAGATGGAACCTTGCATTCAGACAGGTAGCGAGTGAAGAGCCGAGCCAGTGTATTGATGAGTACTGACGGCAGGTTCTTCAGGTGTTCAGGTCTGACCTTGTCTGGGCCAATCAGGGCATTCAAGCCCAATACATCAGGATCCTCCGTGAGCTGTATTGCGGATTCACTACCAGGATCTCACCATTCTACAAAGAAGTGATCGTTGATGTCAAGAGAGGGGTGCGGCAGGGTGATACCATTTCACCGAAACTCTTCAGTGCCACCCTCGAGAACATCATGCGACGACTGGAATGGGAAGGAATGGGAGTGAAGATAGATGGTCGGCAACTACACCACCTCCGCTTTGCTGATGACATTGTTTTAATAACACCAAACATCAGCCAAGCGGCACAAATGCTGGCCAACTTTGACCGTGAGTGTGGAAAGGTAGGACTACAGCTGAATCTTACGAAGACAATGTTTATGAGAAACAGCCTTGTTCCTGATGCCCCATTCGCTCTCAATGGAACGACCATCTCCGAATGCAACAGCTATGTGTACCTAGGTCGAGAGGTCAACATGACAAATGACCTGGCACCCGAGCTGCGCAGGAGGAAGAGAGCGGCTTGGAACGCCTTCAAGAACGGCGAAGAAATAGCTAAGAGGACGAAGAACCTCCGGCTCCGGGCACATCTCTTTGATTCCACTGTTCTTCCTGCATTAACATATGCCTCAGAGACCTGGGCCCTACGCAAACAAGATGAGAACGCCATTCAGGTCTCCCAAAGAAGAATAGAAAGAGCTATGCTTGGAATATCACGTTTCACTCAAATGAGAGAACGAATCCGGAGTTCTGACATCCGTCGACGATCAAGGATCAGGGACGCTGTCTCATTTGCCAAGGTGTCGAAAATCAGATGGGCTGGTCACGTAATGAGATTTAAAGACGACCGTTGGACTAGAGCTGTTACTGATTGGATTCCACGGGATGTCAAGAGACCGCGTGGCCGCCCACCTACCAGATGGTCAGACTTCTTTGTCAAGGTCATGAACGATCGGTTTGAGGCCCTCCATGTTCCCGGAGCGAAGAGACGCCATTGGGCTACACTAGCACGCGACAGGGACAAATGGAGACGTTACTGGCGCCCGCTCGAGCAAATCGACGACTAACGGGAAGTTAAGTGATTAAGTGATTAAGTGATGGGACTGGAGCGATAGCACAGCGGTAGGGCGTTCGCCTTACAAGCGGCCAACATGGCCGACCCAAAGTTCGATTCCTCCGCCCCTCTTGGAGAGCCCAGCAAGCTACTGAGAGCATCTCGCCCGCACGGCAGAGCCTGGCAAGCTACCCGTGAGGTATTCAATATGCCAAAGACAGTAACAACAAGTCTCACAATGGAGACATTACTGGGCCCGCTCAAGCAAATCGATGAACAACGGGAGGACCGTGGTGCCTGATGTTCGCCAAGTTTCATGGGTGCTGGCCACTGGTGGGATGCTTTGTGCCTCAAGTTCCACTTGATTCTCATGCCCATACGTGAGCTGGCCCAAGGTTGTTGGACTATTCTGGGTTGGGGGTAGGAACTCAGGGAGTTCTCAGGGGCTCCTGGGGGACACCCTGGGGTGCACTGGACTAGCTGTTTCTGCACGTGGGCCTGCCGGATCCCTGTGTGGCCGTCCTTGCCCCACCCCATCCCCCAATCTGGCTTTTTAGAAACTCAGTTACTCCCAATTTCCTCATTTAGAAATGGCAACAGTAACACCTGTTTTTGCAAACGCACAGAGGTGTTTGCTTTGGCTGAGACTCAAATCAGCCCATGTGGGGATGTTTGATCGGCCTGGCCCTGGGCCCTGTGGACCTGAGCATCCTTCTTGGGCTCTGAGAAAGCGGATCTCTGCTCCGGAGTGACTGGGGGTGAGGGGTAGAATATGCCTGAGTGTGGGAGGGAGTGACCTGTGGACCCCACTGAGAGAGGTCAGTTAGTCACAGAAAGATCCAGCATCATATGGATGGTCAGGGACTGTGGGGCAAGAAGGACCATCCCCCCTCATCCTATCCCTGTGGGGGCAGGAAGGACCCCCTCATCCTATCCCTGCAGGATCAGGAAGGACCCCTCTCATCCCATCCCTGCCGGGTCAGGAAGGACCCCCCCTCATCCCATCCCTGCTGGGGCAGAAAGGACCCCCTCATCCCGTCCCTGTGGGGACAGGAAGGACCCCCTCATTCTTGATAAGCGTTTTCTTGAGTACATGGTCTCATTCCTGAGTGGCTTTGCTCCAGGTTGGGGGTCTTCTTGCCTGCAGCACTGCGGGGCAGTTTTTTGCAGGGGGTCCGCGACCCGCCAGTCGGGCAGGCTCCTTGCTGGGGACCGCGGGAGCAGAGCAGAGTCTAACCTGCTCCCTCAGGGCACAGCCGCTGTTTCTCTGGACGTGGCTCCTTTTAGATTAAATGCAAAAATAACTGTACGGTCAGTTAGCGTCTGGATGAAACAGCACGGTAATGAGCCCAACAGTCAGTATTGGCTTCTGCTGAATGTGACCTTTCCAAGGACAAAAGCTCTCCTGCCCTGTGCTTCCCTCACTTGTCAGCCAGTTACGTTGCTTCTGCACGCGGGCATCCTTACATCCACTGGGTCCCTGTGGGCAGGTGGGGGTCACTCTGCTCAGTGCGGCTTGCGCATGGATGTGCGGGTGAGTTGTCATACACACACCTGCCCTTCACATCCCAGGCGGTGCTGATGGCCAGGAGTGGGGAGACTGGGGGGGGGATGGTGGGGGAGAACGAAAGAGCTAGAGAGGATGGGGGAGGGTAGGCAAGGCTGGGGGAGGGGTAGAGGGCTGGGGAGGCTGGGGGGATGGGGGAGGCTGGGACAGGGGAGGGAGGGTGGGCAAGGATAGGGGAGGGAGGGGTGGCTGGGGGAGGGGAGGGCAGGGAGGGTGGGAAGGTGGGGAAGGGTGGGAGAGGGTGCCCGTGTTCTGAACACGACTCTTCTTCTGGCTCGGTGGGACACTCACCTGGCTGCGTCCCGTCCTATGATTATCCGGGGTAACAGCTTTATAAAAGGTGCCTCATGTTGTCTGGACTCTGAAACCAGACCGTGTTACTGATGGTGACAGAAACTCAGTTGTAACTGACCGCAGTGGAGCCGCCTGGAGCTCTTGCTGCCTTTCTCAGCCCTTTCCCTGGCTGGAGCTTTCCCCAGGTGACAGGCTATGGGGGAGTGCTGGGGCCCGCTGGCCAGGGGCTGGAAGGAGAGGGGGACTTCAGTGCCCCACTGCGGGCGCCAGCCCACCTTCAGTGGGTGAAGCGTCCTTCTGGGGCTCCCTCCCTGGTCCAGACTCACTCCCGGCTCGACTGAGTGTTCTCATGTGCCCTAGATGGGCTCGTGCTCCTGCCTGCTCGGCTGGTGGGCCAGGGATTTCTGGAGGGGCTCGGCCCCCTGCTGCCCTGGCATTTCCCCCCACCCCGCTTGCTCCATACTTTCGTTATGTTATTTATGGACCCCACGGCCCACCACCCAAGCCTCCCCTTTCCGTCCACAAGTTAGAAATCACGTCTGGCTTGCTGTTCGCCGTGACCAGACAGCCCGCCCCAGGGAGGGATGGGCTTTTGTCTGTGGCCCCCCTTTGCAGCCAGCACCTCCGAAGGTCCCCGGGACCCCCTGCGGCCGCACCCCCTTTGATTCCGTTGGCAGGGGAGGAGGTGGGGGCCAGGCCGGGCCTCTCATGTTCATTGAGTGTTTTTAATTACGGTGACTGAACAGCCGCCCAGCAGTGTGGGAGCTGCCCGGTTCCAGTAAGTCTGTGAGGGAATAAAGGCAGGTCATTATTCATAGAAACATTTTGCGAAGCGTAATATGAGTTTAATCATCTTGTTTCCGATGCCTTTATTTAAGCGGCCTCTTTCATTCCCCAGAACGGAATCTGCATCGCGCAGTTTGCTCTGCCCCTCTCCTCGGAGGCTGGGGGGTGTATGTCTGATGGGGCTCACGGAGACTCGGCCCTCCTGGGAAGTGGGTTCTTTGGACTTGACCTTGTGACCCTCTCTCCCCTCCCCCGCGGGATGTGTGGCATGTAGGGATTTAGGTGAACCCCTGGGGCTCACTGGCTGAATCATCCTACAGAACTCAACAAGCAGAGGGCCCAGCCGTGGCTCACAGCCTGTGTGTGCACACGTACGATAGTGTCTGTGTATCAGACACACAGTGTGTCCCTGTGTGTTACTATGTGTATCAGACAGTGTGTGTCTGTGTCTGTGTGTACTTTTGTGTGTCTGTGTCTGTGTGTGTCACCGTATCTCTGTGTATATCAATGTGTGTTTCAGTGTGTTTGTCTATTTGTGTATATATCTGTATATCTGTGCACATGTGTGTGATCGTGTAATGTGTCTGTCTGTACACGTGTCAGTGCGTCTCTGTACGTGAACATCCATATCTGTGAGTTAGTGCGGCTGTGTGCATGCACTCACGTGTCTGTGTCTGTGTGCATGTGTGTGTGCAGGCTCTGGCACTGCTGTGGGGGAAAGGGTGTCCCTCTCACTGTCTCTGTGGGGTCCCTGCAGGGGTTTTATGGACACCAGAGCGCTGGGGTCCCCGCCCAGCTCTTGATGGGCCGTAATGCTTGTGGAAGGTGGGATTTGTAGTTTATTACTTTCCTGCTCAGCTTGGAGCCCCTGAGAGCCAGCCCTCATCCTCAGTGTGCGCACACGGGGCCGGGGAGGCTGGCTCTGCTTTTCTTTCATGGCTTCTCTGTATTAAATGATAATGTGGCTTCTGAAAACAGCTTGATCCTCAGATACTGTAAAATTCACTCATCTCAGATGGACGGTTCTGGGTTTTCAGCACATTTCCTGAGTAAAACAGTTGCCATGCTCTAATTCCAGGACATTTTTACCCACCCACCCCCGAAGTTGCCCTGGGTCGCAGCCCACCCTGGATGTCTCTGCCACCCCACGCCTAGCCCAGGTGCTCTCTCTTTCCTCCAAACTGTTCTGTCCGAGGCTGACGTTGGTACCTGAGGTTCTGGCTTCTTTCCCTTGGCAAGACTTCCAGGCTTGTCTGTGAGGCTATGCGAGTACTTTGTATTGTCAAACAACCTTCTCTTGCACGGAGAGATGATGATTGATTAGTTGTTCATCAGCTGATGGACATTTGACTTGACTCCAGGTTCTTGCTAGTTTGGATAGTGCTGCTGTGAACGATGCCGAGTGGACTTGGAAATTCAGTGCTCTTGAGTGTGTGGCCAGGTCACAGTCCCTCTGGTCACTGTGCAGCAGTGGGTGAGGGCAGGTTTCCCTAGTCTTCATCCTCACTCGTACCCATGTTCCTTGTGGAGACTTTAAAGTACACCAGTGTCCTCAGCACACTTGAATTTGAACTTCCCTCATGGCTCGTGATACTGGCTTCTTTTTATGTGCCTTTGGATGTTTGTATCTTTTTTGGAGAAAAATCTACTCCGACGTTCTGCCTTCTTATTACTGAGTAGTGGGAGCTGTGGGTGGAGCAGTGGTCCTGTCACTGTGATTTGCAGGCATATTCCTGTTCTCTGGGTTGTCTTCTGGTTTTCCTGCTGGTGCTTACATAGTGGAGCATGGGTGAATCCCAGGCACTTCTATGGGTCTGATCTTGGGAACTCCGAGACAGCCAGGACGTGTCCCGGGGGCATGCTTGCAGCTGGGCACTCCTGTCTCCACCTGTGTCCACGCTGAATTCGCTGTGGTAGCTGCTGGACCACAGTGTCCTGCGTCCTCCTTTTGCATGCAGGAATCCAGTTGTCTCAGGGCTGTCGCTGGAAACATTTCTCTCTCCTCCTTGAATTGTCTTGGTCCTTGGTGGAGTTGCCATTTTGCAGGTGTTTGCTCTCTTCCGTGGCTCCACCTGCCTGTTCTGTGAGGAAAGGTGCCTGAATCTTTCCTCTGTGTGTGAGTCCTGGCTGCCTTAGGCCCGGGTAGGCACTGCTACAGTGGGGTTGGCACGGAGAGCCTCACAGGAAAGGCAGCTGTTCAGATACCTGAGCCTCCTTTTCCCACAAACCAAGGCCCTCTTGGTAGAGATGGTGTGGCCCACATATGACTATACAGGCAGTGGCTTTACGGTGTGCCTGGTGGTCCCCTCTGCCCCTCAGTCACTGTCAGGTCAGGACATGATCTGATTTACCAGGAAGGACAGGAAGGTTCCCAGAAATTGAATAAGTGTCTTGGATCACCAGGAAGCAAATACATAAGGAAGAAACTGAATATGCTTCCTGGGTCCTCTCAGCTCGGGTCTCCGTCTGCTTAGTGTAATTGCTGGCTCTGAAAATCCTACCAGAGTTTCATTAGACTTGCCTGCCCTTTACTCTCAGAAAACAGAGCAGGACCGAGGTTGGCCCAGGAGATTCGAGGCGCTTGGTAGCTGGTGACTGTGCACATCCCCCTTTCCAGCCTGCTGTGATGCTAGGCCAGCAGAGCACAGGACAAAAGGTTCATATGCTCGGGCGTGTGCTTAGGAAACTGGTACCCAGGACTTCACACATGGCACCAGCTGCTGCAGGTTGCATCAGAGTCAGGGCGTCCTGTAGCCCATGGGAAGACCTGGTCCTGGGCAGGTCCCTTCCTGTGTGACCTCTTTTCTTGCCCCAACGGGAGCGGCTTGAATGAGATTCTCGCAGGCATGCTTGGCTTTAAGATCCACTGTGCCCATAAACGTGAAGAAGTGATTTTCACAGCTGCATTTAAAGGACACAAACAGATTAAAGGGCCGAAATGCATCATCTTACTCGATTGAGTCCGAATCCCTTTTGCAGGGACTCGACCTTTCAGGATGTGTGATGAATCAGAATTTTCAAGATGAAATTGATACAAGATTGACAAATTCATGTGCATGTGTCCCTTCTGTTTGAGGATACATTTTCCCATAAGTAAATCAGGGGGAGGGAAGACATCTGCAGAGAGCTTGAATATGTGAGGAGTTTAGATTGTTCAGTTACTGGGAGCTTCTGGAGGGATGTTTGCTCCTGGTCAGCAGCGCAGTTAGTTGTTGGGTGGAGAGCGCAGTACCATGGTGGCACTTGCACAGGGGTTTCCAGTGCCCCCATGGGGTGTGTGAGCCCTGTCACCTCACCAGCACATGGGCGCCTGCTCGTTCCCCCAACACATGGGGCTGTATGTCACCCCCAGAGCCCCGAGCCCTGGTGGGCGCCTACCGCTGAGGAATCTCTCCACTTTCCCCTTGTCCTCCTTTTCTCTCCATTCCCTCATTCCTGTGTTTTCTCCTTTCCTCTACAACTACGAAGGCACGTGTTGACTCAGGTCATCATGCCAGAGTTCAGCCGCTGCTCTAGAATTCTGCTAATTTGTGTGTTCAGAAACCTTCCACTGCTGCCAAACTCTACGTGACCCCACAGCCAGTGAGGCGACCATTTGCAACAGCTCCAGCATGAGAAGTGGGTACGGAGGAGGGAATTGTGGGCGAGTCAGGGAACCATCCCTGGCTTCATGTTTCTAGAATGCTTCTGCCTGCATTCCTGGGTGTCCTAGTCTGCATGGACAGTGAACCCAGGGACGCCAGGCTGAGCCCACCAACATGAGCATAGATAGCACAGGAGCAGACTGCTGCAGAGGCTTCTCAATGGGGTCTTCGCCTGTGTCGTGGTCCTGTGCCTTCCTGCTCCTAGAACCAAAGTCACATCCCTGGAGCACAGAGCTGTGTCCATGTCGACAGAGGCAAAGCACCACGTTGTGTCTTATATGGTAATCCGGGGCTGTTCTTTTCTTTTTTAATTTTTATTAGTGAAACACCATGAGGTACAGTTGTAGACTTACAAACTTTCATGCTTGGGTTTCAGTTATACAATGATCGAGTACCCATCCCTCCACCAGTGCCCATTCTCCACCACCACTAATTCCAGTATCCCTCCCACCCCCCATCCCCCCATCCCACCCTGCCTCTGTGGCAGGGCTCTCCCTTTTGTACTCTCTCTCCTTTTGGGTGCTGTGGTTTGCAAAAGAGACATTGAGTGGCAATCATGTTCGGTCTATAGTCTACTCTCAGCATGTATCTCCCATCCTGGGAGGATCCTCCCAACACCCTTTATTTGGTGCTCTCTTCTCTATCTGAGCTGCCTTTACCCCTAGAGTGTGCGGCTGGCCTCCAAGCCATGGAGTAAACCTCCTGGTATTTATCTCAGCTGTTCTTAGGTGTCAGTCTCCTATTTTGTTACTTTATGTTCCCCAGATGAATGCAATCTTTCTATGTCTGTCCCTCTCTTTCCAAAGCCTCGACATGGGAACAAGGCTGTGGTGGGGTCCTGTGGCACCTGATGTGGAACCTTCTCTCTTCCGTTGACCGGCTCGGCCCTTTGAGATCTCACATCCTTGCAGGTCTTCCTAATGTAGACAGTGCTTCCTCATGCAAGCTGTGAGGGTTAAGAGAGCACACACGCTCCTAGAGCACACTCACTTCTCACACAGATCCACACATACTTCTCATACATCTCAAACACACACCTCACAAACACCTCATACACGTTCTTCACTCACACACCTGACACACACTCAGCACCTCATCACACACCACACACACCTCACACACATATCTCACAAACACCTCACACAATTCTTTATACATGTACATACCTCACACACCTTGCAAACACCTCACACAATTCTTTATACACGTACACACCTCATACACACACACACCTTGCAAACACCTCACACACATTCTTCACACACACACACACACACACCTCACACACACTCATCTCACACAAATCCTTCACATACCTCACACACTCAGCACCTCACACACACACACACCTCACAAATACACCTCACGCACACTTCACACAACATGCCTCACACACACTCAAGACCTCACACACATCCTTCAAATACAGCACGTTTACACCTTACATGCACACACCCTAGAGCACACTCACCTTGTACATGCACCTCACACACACTTCACCTTACATATATCTTTTATATACAGTACCCATGCACACTCCTCACACGCACTCTATCTTATACACACTCACACCTCACAGCACCCCTTCTACACACTCACACCTTATGTACACTCATACCTCATGCACACACCCCTTACCCACACCTCCACAAATACACTCATCTCTTGTATACCCTCATTCACACTCACCTCGCCCAATAACCTTCATACCCATACCCATATACTCGTACCTTACACACACTCAGACCTCACACACCTCATGAACATCCACACCTTGTACTGTAGAATATCTCAGGCACAGACTCCTTGCAAAAACATACCCCACTCACATTTGGGGCATACACGTCTCATGTGTACTCAGTACAGCACACACTAGATGGGGGGGGATTGGTGCTGTCTAACTCTGACCCCCCACGAGAGTAACCCTGAGCACCAGGTGTGATCTGAGTTGCCTCCCGTGCTGTGCCTGTGGACCACACGTGTGGACCATTTCCAAGAAGCAGGGCAGAGGTAGGCCCACATGCCCACACGCTCAAACATGGAGCCACCATAAAGGGCCACAGCCTTTCCTGCCCAGCACAATGAAGGCTGGTAGGACATTGCCATAGCAACCGAGTAACCATGGGGGGGGCAAGCTGCAAAATTCATTCTGATATTGAGAACTGCACTTTAATATTTAATTATTATTGCCACTGTCATTTCCCTCCCCTTATTAACAGGGCACATTCCTTTTCTGTTTATATGAAGTTGCTCCAGCCTGATTTTAGAGCAAGTGTTGTGATGGGTTTCTCTTTTCCAGAAATGAAAGGGTTCTTGTATGGAAGAGGCCCTTGATTCAGGCCTCTCTGTCCAGACGCCCAGGGTCGGTGCAGGAGCACCCTTGGTCTGCCCTGCTCCTGGCAGGACTGACCCTTCAGCGTCGGGGGTGCTGCTGAGTGTTTGCTGGCAGTCAGCATCTCCTCTTTTCCCAGTGGGGGACCCACGTAGAGACTTTGTACAAGCCAGACATAGCCCTGTCTCATCCTGTGTCCAAACCCAGGCTTTAAAGTGTCTGTACTGCTATTTCAGTGTCTGTGGTGAATGAATTAGTGTTCTTAGACAGAGATCTTAGGTTTGTGGTCAGCGTTTGTGCCAATTTTACTATCATTAACAATTTGGGAGCCAAAGGTATCAAGGTAATCAGTGTATTGTAGATGTTACATATAAAATATGGTACATTTTTCTTTATGAATATTTTTCATGAAATTATTTAACAATATAAAAATAAATAATGCTAAATAATTTGTAATTCTCCTCATATGTTATACTCAAGAATGATCAGCTAATGAATGGATTCTTACCTTAATATAAAACCAAATTGCCATAATTTCTCAGCAGGAACTAAAATTATGTGTAGTTTTATGGATGTACATTGTGTACATTTTATATATCTATATATATGTGTGTGAGAGAGATATATATGAATACACACATATATTTGGTTTGGGCTGGCTACATGCAAGGCAAATGCCTTCACCCCATAGTACCTCTACAGCCTCTCAATGTTTTTAAACTCCTTGAAGAACTGAAAAAAAAATAATAAACCTAGCTCTAATAATCAAATTGCAAATAAAAGCCATTATCTACCTAGAAATATTTCTCTTTATCTGTTGTTTTCATTAATGGGGCTGTTTTATTAAAAGCACTACAACAAAATAATAATACCCTTCTTTGCCCATGGCACCCAGAAATAGTGTTTTCTTCACTGAGCATTAAATTACACACCCAAAGTCAGATTCTGTTCGCTCTCAAAGAAGCTGATGCTCAGGCCGTGTGCTCATAACCTCTGTCCTGGTGCACATCTCTGATATTGATGGGGATCTCCTCCTGAAGTACATTCTAGAAAACAGAAGCCATGGAGCACACACAGTGGCAAAGGCAGTATTGTGAAACCACATTCGGAGGGACAGCCAGCGTTTCAGGACACTCACAGGCTTGTGATATGATTTTGCTGGTGATTTAGGAGGGCAATTTATGTCAGGGCAGGCAGTGAGGGGTGGGGATGGGAGGGGGCAAGGGGTGAGGGCATTATGAGTTTGAATTTATTCAACTGGCAAAAAAAATGTTTTAAATCAGAGGATGGAGAGGTAGAAACATTCTGGACCTTTTCAGCCCCATCTTCCCACTCCAAGTGTTAGTGTGATGAATGTCCTGGGTCCTCTAACTAAGGGCAGGTGGTGGCTTTATCTGGCTAATCTATATTTCTGCTTAAACTCCATTCTTGGTAGAGTTTGTATTTAATAGTCCTCTTGGCACACTCTCCCTGTCATGCCTGGGGCCAGTGCTTCCTTTCTCAATGTCACCGTTAGAAACAGGCCACGGGGCAGTTCCCTGCCTCTGGCCCCGTTTGCTGCCCCTGAGCTTCTTTGGTGAGTGAGTGTGAGGTGGAGGCCTTGGGGCATCTCTGTCCTGGATCCTGAGTCTTACTTCCTGGGTTTTGGCCCAGTCTCCCATCTGCTGGTCCAGCTCTTGACCCTTTAAGTGAAAGGGCAATAACGCCTGTCTGGGCACAGAGACATGATGGGGGGACGGGTGTGGTGTAATTTGGGGTTCAGGGGACTGTGTTGAGACTCCTGGGTGAGAGATATCTTGGGTGCAGCTGTGTTATAGTATCTCACGCACAACCCATGGTTGGTAGTGACCTCGGCAGATGTTCGTGCTAGAGGGACGCCAGTCCCTATTGTTTCTCACTATAACTTTGAATTCAGTGACGTCAGAAGATGGATTATGTGAAAGGACTTCAGGAGCCTCGTGGTTGCTGTACGTGGCCCCACAGTGTGTTCCTGCCCTCCTGCGGGTTCCCTGATGCCCCAGAGTCTCATTCTAGTGATAATTCTGTGAGTGGACACGGTTCTTGCAGTGCTGACAGCTTCCTTCCACTCTCCCATCTGCATTGTGGGGAAAGTGTCATTTTAAGTTGGATTTTAGGTTTTCCATGTTGCGTTTCCTACCTTTGCTCTCATTGGCTGTGCGTCTGGGAGAAAAATTTTGTTTCTTCCTGCACTGCAGGTCCCAACACGAAACATCCAGCCTGTGCCACCTAAGACGGGAGCTGTAGGTGCGAGTCCCGTATCAGGCCACCACATGGCCTGGGGGACAGGAATCCTGCCATGCTTGCTGGGGTCAGACTGGATCCCTGCAGAGCCAAACTGCACTCCCAGCTGATAGAGAGAGCTCCACTTTCTCTTTGGTGTCATAATTGTCCAGTAAATATTACCAGGAACATTACGGCAAACGGGAAACTCCATGTGAAACTGAGTGCAGTGTGAGAGGCCCTGAAAAGTCACATGCCGCACTGGGGGTCCAGACCCTTCCCTGTGGGAGTGTCAGAAAACACTGCCAATCACCCTAAAAGGCTGACTGGGAGGTGTCAGCCACAGGGTTTCGTCTGTAAGCCCTTGGCTGTGAGTCAAGTCAGCAGGTGATTGTAATGTGAGCACACAGTTGTGAGTGGTTGTGAGTTGAAGTTCATGGACTGTTAGGAGACGCAGCAGGGGCACCTCTGTCTGTTCCTATGGGTCAGTGGATTGTAGATCTTCAGTCCCAGGTTGAATGAGTTCTCTTCTGTTTTGATGGCTGTCTCTAAACCAAGCAGTACATCTTGGTGGCTGTCTCTAAACTAGAGTGTATATCATAGTGGGTGGGTGTGGGTCTCAGAGATGTGTGCAGACCCTTGCCACCATCCAAGTGTCTCGGTGTGATTCAATCTCGGCAATTCATGTGTGGAGAACAAGAAAGCCAAGCCAAGGGGAGGTCAAGTAATTCTAGGTTCACTTGAAACCAGTTTAGTAGTTGTCATGGGGCTGCAGGTGATTAACTCATGTCCACAGTGGGGCCGTTTGAAGACACTTTGGAGCACGTCCCACTGCACATTGGCCAACTGAGCAGCAGACTCCTGGAGAGTCCACTGAGGTGACCGGAGGATGTGTGTCATGCATCAAAGGAGATGCAGGCAGAACCTTTGTTCTTGAAGGGGATGAGGGGTTCCCTCCACGGTGATAGTGAGGGCTCTGGGTCCATCTGTGCTCTCTGGGACCTGTGCATTAACTGTATCAATCACCCATCCTGCCATCCCCACCTCCTCGGTGACTGTAGCAGGCCACACCCATTCCTGTTCTCTCTGCACACGGCACTGATCCCGGGCCAGCCAGACCCTAGCTTTGCCGCCCAGCCTGGTGCCATCTCTCCCGTAGACTCCCTCATCTACTGTGTGTGTGTTTGTGTGTGTGTGTGTGTGTGAGAGAGAGAGAGAGAGAGAGAGAGAGTGAGAGAAAGAGAGAGAGAGAGAGGGCATGAGCGTGTGTTTCTGAGTGTATATGAGTGTGAGTGTGTGTATGTGAGTGTTCGTATGTGTGTACGAGTGTGGATGTGTGTGAGAATGTATGTGAGAGTGTATGAGTGTGTCTGTGTTATACGTGAATGTATGAGTATGAGTGACTAAATGTGTATGTTGTGAGTGTATGATTATGACTAAGTGTGTATGTGTGATTCTGTGAATGTGTGTATGAATGTGTTCATGTATGTGAGTATACTTGAGTGTGTGGATGGATATGAGTGTGTGGATGAGTGAATATGAACGTGTATAAATGTGTGTATGAGTGTATGCGTGTATATGAGTGTGTGTGAGTATATGAATGTATGTGGGCGGGTTTATGAGTGTGTGACCATACGTGTGTATGCGTGCATGTGAGTGCATGAGTGCAAGTGTGTGTATCTGCGAGCGTGAGCTGGCACAGCTATCAGCTGCCTTTGTCCACCTGCATGTAGGTCGCTGGGGTCTTGCCTGTCTCCCTCTCACCCCCTTCCCCAGCACGTGCTCTCTCCTCTGCAGGACTGTAAGGGGACGGTGAAGCCCTGCTCCACCCAGGGTGGTCTTGGAGGTGCCGGAACACACAGAGCCCACCATTCCAGCTCCTGGGCAGATGCAAACTCTGTGATCCCCATGAGGAGGGGCTGAGCCTCCTTGAGGTGACACCTACAGACCCCCCAATGCGCTCATGGGTGCTGGAAGCTGAGCTGGGGCCCCTGCAGGACCATCTTCTCTGAATGTTCCAGCACGGAGGGGGCGTGGGCACACTGGGGGTGGGTGCCTGGACGACCCTCCTGTAGCAGGCGGGATGGCACCGTGGGCAGTGCCAGAGCACTGTGTATAAATGTGTGTATGATGCCGCATGGCACAGGCTGGGTGCAGGGCGCCATGCCCTGGCGAGGCCCCGGAGTTCCCTGCTTCCTGGATGTTCCTCCCTCAACGAGAGCCATGTGCAGGGGGCGTGGGGATGAGGTCAGCAGTGACGGGACCCAGGGCTCTGGTGCCCGGGGCCCGAGGGAGACCCACGGGTACAGCTGCCACCTGCCGCCTCCCTCCCAGTCTGGGGTGTCCTCCCCGTCGGGGCCCGGGGGCGGGGGGCTCCTGGTGGGGTGCTCTGCACGGCGTGGGCAGAGCTGCACGGGTGGCACGCAGCCCACTCACTTCGGAGAGCCGTGTCGTCAGCCTGCTGACGCTCCGAGGAAGTTGCCCATTTATGGCTCCTCAAGCAATGATATCATCACAATAGCTGGCTCGTGTCTAAACAGGGATCATCTGTGAGATGCGCTTACAGACGTTCTTCTGGAGAAACAGGAGGAGAGGCACCTGCCTCTGTAATTGATGTCCTGGGGGCGTCCGCTGCAGGACAATTAAGGCTTCCGTCTCCACGGCTAATTCCGTTAGCACGGGAGCTGCCCGCGGGGCTCAGTGCGGCGGCCCCCACGTCCACATGGAAGCCGGTCCAGATCCATGTTTTCTGTGAGGCTGGAATAGATGGGACATGCATCGCTGTCCTGTGCCTGCTGCCGCTGCAGTGCACTCGTCGGGCAGAGCTGCCGCCCGCGGATACTCACTCCGGCGTCGCTGGCCTTCCTCCCGGCCATGACCTGAGCCCTCCTCCCGTGCACATCCTCCCGCCCGCCGAGAAGCTCTGCTCGCGTGCGTGGACGCGGCGAACCGTGTAGGAGTCCTGCCTCGGTGAGTCGGGTTTCTCATGCCTCACTTTGCTCCCGGGGGCAGCGGTCAGCGGCAGTAGGAGCCCTGCCCGCAGCTTCCCGGTCTTTGCACCATGGTTTCCCGAGCCCTCCCTCACTCCAGCTGGGCGCACTGCCTCCCGAGGGAAGCGGGGAGCCACGCGGGTTCATCACGGCAGCACCCGGCTCCCGAGTCAGTCTGCCGGGCACTGAGACCGGTGGGTTCTGACAGATCTGCCGGCTCCGGCGCTGCCCTGCCGTCATGGTGGGGAGTCAAGTTAGGGCTCCTGTCAGCCGCCGTCCCCATGACGACCGAAGCCAGGCAGTCTGCACTGCAAGCCCTGCCTGGCTGATCTCTGGGTCTGGCTCAGTTGCAGCAGCTCTCGGCATGCCTTGGGGGCTGGAGGGTCAGCATGCAGCTCCCGAAACCTCTGCTTTATCTGTCAGCCTGGGGCTCAGCCCCCTCTGTGCAGCAGACGCTCGCGGCCACCACCAGCTGCAGCACCGAGCTCAGCAGAGGGAGAGGTGGGCTGGCAAGTGCTGCGGGGTTTTGAGCCTGCTTCGCCGCAGCCCCTCCTGCAGCAGACACCCGGAGCTCAGGGCCACCCCCGGGGCTGTCCTCGGCTTTGCCAGAGGTGACTGTGCAGGGGGCCTGAGGGCTGCTAAGGTTAGGGGCTCTGGCGGCCACAGCCACGCTGGGCGAGGGCGTCCAGGAGCCCGGGTCACCCCTCAGCTCACTCGCAAAGCCTCATCTGCAGGGACTGTCCGGCGGAGGGCTGGCGGTGCTGGGCTGCTGGGCTGCTGGGCTGTGCCTCCCCCGAGGAGTCAGCTGGACTGGTCAGCTCGGCCGTGGGCTGAGCCCTGGGAGGGAGCTTCTCTGCCTGTCTGGGGCTTGGTGCAGAGTCCGTGCAGACAGTCCCTGGGGCTCAGCGTGTCCACACACAGTCCCTGTTCAAAGTGGAGCATGTGGCCTTTCATCTGCTGGGGGAGTGGAGCGAGCAGTGGAGCTCCCCTGCGTGTGAATCACTGTCCAGCAACAAGTGCTCGCCCAGGATCCTGGTCACGTACGTGGCTTTTTGTGGGAGAGCCTGCACCCAGGCCGGGAGCTTCCTGCAGGGACCTCCACACCGGGCGGCTGCCGGACCGGGGCTTGGCCCTGGGGCCACCGCATACCTCCCAGGGGGCAGGGCCTGCAGGGGCCAGTCTCCACTCGGCTTGCAGCACTTACTCTTTGCAGAGCCAAATGTTGCACCGAGATTTCCCAGTCACTTCAGTGTGCTGGGACTAAAGCAGGTGAGCAGCCTGAAGTCACTGTTCCCACTGGGCAAATCCAGGCCAGTCCGGCAGACTGAGTGGAGAGCCGTGTGTGTGTGTGTGTGTGTGTGTGTGTGTGTGTGTGTGTGCGTGTGTGTGTGTGTCTGGACTCAGCGACCCACGCTAATCTGTGAGACCATGTTTCACCTCACAGAAGTTCCGTTTGCCGAGGCAGATCACTCTCATTCCAAACGCGAATGTCGACTGCTTCCTTTTCCCTAAGCGAGTCTTTAGGCTAGCACACCAGGCGACCTTCAGGCCGAGCGCTGCCCGTCCCACCAGCGTCCCTGCAATTGCTCTTCTCTCCTTTATCTGCTGCTCAGCAGCCTGGCAGTTCTGTGGGAAGAGCAGAAGAGCATGCAGGCACCGGCATGCATCAGAAAACGCTTATGCATGAACACACAGGCGTGCAGAGACCACACATGGCACACGTGGGGGCATGCACGCACCACCCAAAGCCCACACATAGACACCCTCCACACCCCACACGGCACCCAGCCGATCACACGCCACACTCAGACCACACCCCCTGCCAGAGGGGCCGCCGAGGAGCGTAGAGGTGGGGAAGTTTGAGAAGGTCGCGGTGCGTTTACGCTTTGCTGGTGTGTGGGTCTCGAGATGGAACCAGACGCCCCCGCACAGCTAGTGTGCAGGGTATTTCTGAATAAACACACCTCCACATAGTAATTGTGCACTTCCTCTCTTCCTTCTGTTTATTCATCCCCAGCGTCTCTGCTCCCAGGCCAGCGCTCTGTGAGCCCGTGTCTAGAGCTGACTCAGTCGGTTATTTTCGATCTCGGGTCATTATTGGATGCGTGATTGTTTCAAGATAATAACTGGTAGTAAAATTAGCAATCTTCCTATGACTGCCGTCGGAGAAAGACCGGTGCTGCTATTTCGAGAACAGTTGCCGTCAGCGCCTTTCATGACACAGAGAGGTGGCTGCTGGGGGGGAGGGGGAGTCCCCGAGCAGTGCCCGGAGGTCCAGGGCCCTTTCTAGTGGTTCTCGGACAACCAGGCTGGCAGACAGTGCAAGGCCCAGCATGCATTGCTGCTTCGACCCCGAGGTCTGGGGATTATCCGGGCCCCACCCTGGCAGGTGCTGGAGATCAAACTGGGTCAGCCACATGCAAGGTGTGCCTCAGCCTCCCTGTCTGTCGGCATGTTCGTGCCTCCGTCCTCTGTCCCAGCCCCAGAGCCTGTGAAGCGCAGAATCATGCCCCCGTCCCCAAGCACAGATTCCCACGGTGTGTTCTGTGGGCTCGTGTCTGCCCGGCACGTGCGGGCACTCGCACCATGGGCCCTTCCGCCCCGTGTCCTCCAGTCCCGGCCTCAGTGCTCCGACCCACACTCAGGAGGTGGTGCTAGAATCACAGGCCCCACGAGGGGTGGGGGAAGTTCCCTGGCAGCTTGGGTGCCGGGACCCCTGTGGGCCTATGGTCACTTGTCCTGGCTGCAGCGACTGACCGCCTCTGTCCCACGAGCAGACATCTGCTCCTTCTCACAGCCGTCCGGGCACGCGGCCCCGTCCCACACTCTGGCTGCTCCAGCCGGGGGCGCCTCTCTGCTGCAGCGTGGCCCGCCGGGCCTGCTGCCCAGTTCAGGGCCAGGCGCTGGGCCACCACTGCCCACCCTGCCCGTCCTGGCTGCTGCAGTGGCGGGGGAAGGGGGGGCGGGGCAGTGCCTGGGTGGGCGTGGCCTGTGTCGCCCTGACAGCCCCTTGCTCAGCCCACATGGGTGTCATCTTCCTCTGGTTCTCGCACCTGCTATGCCTGGTCCCAGGGGCACATGGCAGGCCCCCGAGGCAGCCTTGGCTTCTGAGGCTCCCGCAGAGGCTGCGGGGGACACTCAGTGAGTGTTTTCCTGACTCCTGCCTGCGTCCTTCTGTCCTCGCCCGTGTTGAGGTCAGGACTGAAGAGCTCAGTGGAGGCACTTGGCGTCAGGCAGGCTGGTCAGCCCTGGACGTCTGTCTTGTGGAGCTCCTCATGGCATTCCAGGGAGCTTCCCGACCACTCAGACACCATCTCCTCTGGTTCTCCACAGTCTGGGGGATGGTGGGGATGCCTCTGCAGCAGCTCCTGTGAGCCCGGGGTCAGAGCCGTGGGACCCCATGGCCTGGCCACGCTCTGCAATGCATGGTCCTTCAACTGTATTTGCTCGGCAGCTCTTTGGGCAAAAGATGGGGTGGGCAGGGAGAGGGAGAGAAGGACAGACGGTGCAGAGTCACAGCCCTTAACCCTGGGGTCTTCCCCACGCTGGCTTCTGGGAGGGCCCGGAAACTGCGGAAGTGGGGACAGGGCAGCTTACGCGTGGATTCTTGCTGCCCTCTTCCCTGGCCGCTGAGTCTGAGACACCCAGCTCTGCCCTCCTGTCCTGTGTTGCTGACCCGTCCCAGTCCTTCTCTGTGGCGTACCTGTGCCACTCACCGACGGGACAGGCGGTCTCCGTCTCGCACTGGGCCCTGGGTGGCCTGTGTCCGCGCCACACCTCGGCTTTCTCAAGGGTAGACGCTGAGGCTGAGGGAGGAGGGTGGCCACGTGCCCAGACCGAGGGAAGAGGCAGAGCACCCTGTTCCCTGGGGACTCCACAGAGAGCCTCAGAGACACCCCTGCTGCCCAGTGACAGCGTGAGGGAGGATGTGAGAGCACAGTGGCCACAGGGAGCTCTGCGGAGTGTTTTTCCTCTTGTGTTGGGAAAGACGCTCGAGTCTCTTGCTCAGCTCAGGACAGCTTGACTGAGCGGGCTGTCGGCCCTGCTCTGCTTGGTGCTGTTTGCGTGTTCTCCTCACTCCCCTCTCAGCTCCAAACCGGGCCAGGGGCCTGCTCCGGGGATGTGGGCCGTGTCCCTCTTGCCTGGCCCACGTGGCTGCTCCTGGGGGTCGTGAGGCAGAGGGACAGGGCAGTGCGGCCGGGGGCCCACGGGAGCTGGGGTCTGTGTTGTCCTTCGGTGGGGTGGGGCAGTGTGGACTGTGCCTATTTGAGTGGCCTGGCCTCTTTGCCTGGTCCTTCAGCATGCAGCCCAGAAACCCACTGGGACAGCTCAGGGCTCTGCTGACCTGGAGCTGGCCTGGGGCCGACCTGTGGCTTACCTCGGGCTGTCCTGAGGGCTGACCTTGGACTGTCCTGAGGGCTGGCCTGGGGGCTTTCCTGTGGGCTGTCCTGAGGGCTGGCCTGGGGGCTGACCTGAGGGCTGACCTGAGGGCAAACCTGAGGGCAGACCTGGGGCTGTCTGGGAGGCTGATCTGAGGGCTTTCCTCAGGGCTGTCCTGAGGACTGTCCTGGGACTGTCTTGAGGGCTGACCTGAGGGCTGACCTGGGACTGTTCTGAGGGCTGACCTGAGGGCTGACCTGAGGGCTGTCCTGAGGGCTGTCCTGAGAACTGTCCTGGGACTGTCTTGAGGGCTGACCTGAGGGCTGACCTGGGACTGTTCTGAGGGCTGACCTGAGGGCTGTCCTGAGGGCTGACCTGAGGGCTGACCTGGGGCTGTTCTGAGGGCTGACCTGAGGGCTGACCTGAGGGCTGTCCTGAGGGCTGTCCTGTGGACTGTCCTAGGGCTGACCTGGGGGCTGACCTGAGGGCTGACCTAGGGCTGTCCTGAGGGCTGACCTGGGGCTAACCTAGGGCTATCCTGAGGGCTGACCTGAGGGCTGTCCTGAGGGCTGACCTGAGGGCTGACCTGGGGCTGTTCTGAGGGCTGTCCTGAAGGCTGACCTGAGGGCTGTCCTGAGGGCTGTCCTGTGGACTGTCCTAGGGCTGACCTGGGAGCTGGGCCCTCAGACTTGGCCTCTGCATGGCGACTTGGTCCTCTGCTTCTCAGTCTTCCCCAGTGGTGGCCCTGTCTTCCCCGTTTCCTCCCTGTGATTGACCCCTAGTCTATGAGGTTCCCCGTGAGCAGCCCTGTGCTGGTTTGCTCCCGTTCTGTCCAGCACCCTCCTCCATTCACAGACGAGAAAACTAGCCCAGCTGCCCGCAGTGCCTTTCCCTTCAGTGCTGGGGACAAATGTCCTCCAGGGAGGGACCGGTCCTGCACCTGGATGCCAGCACCACCACCCGCCCTGACTGCTGGGCCCTGGCCAAGGAAGGACGGGCCCATGGAAGCTTATCACAGCCGAATCAGCACTTCTGCAAATGGCGTTTCTCCTCGAGGAAGCTCAGTACACGTGTCCCTGAGGATGGGCGTCGGTGCCGGCTGGGGCCAGGCAAGGGCAGGGCATTCTTGAGTTGGAGGTGCATCCTCTGCGGGGCCCTGTACCAGTCTAGGACACTCCGGGCCCTCTGTGCTTCCATGGGGACCGAGTAGAACTGCTTCCCCAAAGCCTGGGGAGATGGACAGTGGCTGCCTTGTGGGCTGTGGTGACCTCTCCGCTGGCCCCTCTGCGGGGGCCCCTGGGAGCCCCATGTGGTTCTGGGGTGGGAGTTCAGAAAATAAAATGTGGGGGTGGGCTGCTTCTGCTGCGATGCGTGTGTGTTCCTTGGCCGAGAGCCTCCTCCCCCCCTCCCCAGTCCTCCCCAGCAGAGAGACAGAGGGACAGGAGAGACAGGGAGACCGGGGACCACAGCCTGATGGTGAAAATGACCCGTTTAATGCACAGCTGCTAGCCTACTTGCAGAACATCTGAGGGGGCTTGAGGTAAGGACATAGGTGTGATTGATCATTTACATAGATAAGCATTTGCTGGAGGCAATTCTCTTGGGGAAATTAACTCAAGGAGACACTGTCTCCCAGGGACATCTACATTGCTTTTATCTTTCCCTCTAGTTGCATAAGTTATGAATACTTGCAGTTGTTTGGATAAACACCAGAAGAGACAAGGATCCCAAGACTTCGTTCTCTGGGCTCTGAGCAAGCAAGGCTTTTACCGCAAATCTCAGACTAAGTCCGCAGGTCAGTTCAGCTTCTCTTTCCCCATGGGGGTTCCTGTCTCCTAAGTCATCACAGCCTGCATCAAGATCATGCATTTATGCTTTCTAGAATGTCCCATTTAGATGCTAGGGTCGCTTTGCCACTCGCCCTGGGTCCATCCCAGTCCCACGATGGGACCTCCCTTTTGGGGTGTTAGGAACTATGGCAACTGAAGCCTGAGTCAAGTAATTATGTCCAAGTAATTATGCCCAGGAATAGATCTATTGCAGAGTCAATCAACTTCCAAATATTAGAAGCATAGCATTAATGGTCTTTCTGTGTTTAACCAAAGGACATCACTCTGTGATAAAATATAAAAGGCTTACTGGGGAAATAGAAAAGCAGGTACAGATACACAGCACTTCAAATACAAAGCAGTCCAAACACAAAGTTCAGAATTACCAGAAAGTTTTGGCTTATAAGTAATCAAGACTGACTTGGGGAACTGTGACAATGAGAGATAAAATACAAAGGAAAGGTCAAAGATATACTATAACGAAATTAGGGATGTTAGCTTGTCTGCGGGGAGGAGAGGGGGCAAGTGACTGACGAAGCCTAAAGCACCTGGGGTTAATATCCAACAAGGGGTCCATGTAGGGGTGCAGCAGTGAGGACCTGCCACACGTGGTGGGCATCATGGTGGGCATCTCCCAGCCACATTCCCGCCGCTGATTCACCTGCTCAGGTTCATTCATTCTGGCCGTTAAACCGTGTCCTTCCTTAAGCCCCGTGAGGGTGACCCCGCCTGGTAGATGGGTTCCGTCTCCTCCTGCTGTCCCACTGACTTTCTCTGCTGCGCTGCAGACCGTGTTCAAGGATGCTCCTTGCTCAGCCCAGGAAGGGCTCCTGGGTGGGGGGTGGAGGGCCTTTCAATGAGCCGCAGAGGCTGAGTGGCATGAAGGGAGTTGTGTGCTGCCCCTCTGCTCGGGAAGGCACTGCCTCAGTGTTGCCCCCGGGCCTCCTGCTGAGCTGCTGGGGGGGGGGGGGGGGGGCGGCCCGGTGGGGTCTCCCGGGAAGATGGTGCAGGAAGCGGCTGAGTGAGTCTCTCTGGCCTGCATTGAGCTGCCGTGGGTGTCCCCCACCCTGGCCTCTGCTCAGGCCTCTCCCACACTCCTAGCTTACGGGGTGTCGTGACCACCTGGAAGGTGTCCATGGTAGCTCATCTTCATGTTCGCCCCTAATGCAAGTCACTGTGTGTCCACAGGGCAGGTGAATGGACCCTCACGTGTAACAGCCTCGGGGAGGCAGCTTGATGTGGGCCCCAGAGGGCGCATCTCCTGCCCCTGACCTCTCGGGACCCATATCGGGTGAGAGTGGCAGGTGGGATCCTTGGGGATAGGAGGGTCCCTGGGGACAGGAGGGTCTCTGCAGGCCCAGATTCTCTGTAGAGTGTCTAGCTGTGAGGGTGCTGGTATCTCTCTTCTCCCTCTTTGGGGTGGGTGTCAGGAGCATCAGCCCTGGGCCTTTTCCTGGGCTCTCTTGCTGCAGTGCTCCCAGCCGACTCTCAGGTCCTGGAAGTTCCCATGTCTGGGGGCACTGGCTCCCTCCCCCAGATCCTCTTCACTGATTCCCTCCTCCTAGCTCCCTCCCCTCTTCCTCCTCCTCCTGGCCCCATTCCTGTGGGCACAGCAGTAGCCCCAAGGTCAGGGCCCTTTTCTGCAGTGACATCTCCTTCCTGGGCCCCCTCCTGCTCCCAAAGGCCCCCCTTAAGGAGCAGGTATCTGCCGGGGAGCAGGATCCAACTGGTCAGGAGCAGGTGTGAGTGTGACGTGAAGGGCCCTGCCTTGCACTGTGCTTCCTCCGTCCCAGAACCTTGGGCTGGACCCGGTGTGTGGTGCGGCCTCCGTGCACAGGCCAGTAGCTGAGGAAGGTGGGTCTCAGGCTGGACAGTGCCCTCTGTACAGTGACCAGCAGTGCAGCTCGGCTGTGTTGGGGGCCCGGACTACGCCGGCAGAGCTGCGCTGCTGGCCCCCAGGCCACTAATGGTGCTGCAGGATAGGCTGGCCCGGGCCATGGGGCCATGCACGGCAGCAGATGTGTGACCTCCCTGGCCCCCAGTTGGCGCCTTCCACAGGCCACTCGCGGACACGCAGCAAGACACACATCAGCCCTTCAGGGTTTCTCTCCCACAGGCCCGGGAGAGGCTGGGCTCAGGGCGGCCAGCTAACGGCCCATGGTCTGTTGGGCAGTGAGGCCTCTTCCTGGGGGTAAGCCTTCACCTCCGAGTTCCTCCTGGCACTGACCCTGCCAGCTCCCACTCCAGGTGGCACATGGGCCCTACGACAGGCGCCCCACGAAAGTGCAGTAGCTGCCCCCGTGGCCATAGTCCCAGGGAGTGTCCCTGCTTCAGTCCCTGGACCTGGACACAGGCTTCCGGGTCCCTCCTTTCCACCCACTCACACTTGGTCACCAAGTCTTCTCATAGCCTTTGTTGGGAGTAACATCACGAGGAGGAGGAGGGGAGGAGGAGGAGGAGGGGGAGGAGGAGGAGGAGGGGGGGAAGGAGGAGGAGGAGGGGGAGGCTCATGACCAGACTCTCCTTTGCATAGGCTCTTTTTTTTTTTTTTACATTTTTTTCTTTTTATTAGTGAAACACCATGAGGTACAGTTGTAGATTTACAATTTTTTGTGCTTGGGTTTCGATTATACAATGATCAAATACCCATCCCTCCATCAGTGCCCATTTTCCACCACCATGGATAATATCCCTCCCCCCCCACCCCCCCATCCCACCCTGCCTCGGTGGCAGGGCATTCCCTTTTGTTCTCTCTCTCCTTTTGGGTGTTGTGGTCTTTGCAGAGGCTCTTGGTTCGACTAGTCAGTGAGATCATGGCCCTTTCACGGGGGTCCTTAGTGGCCTGGCGCAGCTACCAGGAGCCCCCGGCCCTGCTTACCACCACCCTACCCTCATCTCCACCTGCCGTGGGTCTCCTGCGGGTCCAACACAGACGCGTGACAACTGTGGGCACTGACCCAGCCACAGGCTCTGTCCCCAACCCTACCTGTGTGGTTCCCCTGTGGGCGGGCACAGGCCGTGGGCTCCTCGGGGCCAGTACCTTGGAAGGCTGTTTCTGGGCATTGGGACAGGGTTGACCTGAAGGGAAGCCCATGTGTGCAGAGGTGGGGCACTTGCTCCCACCAGCCCTGCCGGGTGCTGGGCTCCCCCTTCTTACAGTTCTTTCCACGGCAGCAGAAGCAGCGGCTCTGGGGCCCTGCCTGTGGCCTGGTGCTTCCTGGCGGGCCTCAGCCAGGTGTCTGCACTTTGCGCCTTAAGTGTTCATCTCTGTCTATTTTGGATTCTAGCCCTTTCTCTGAAATGCACTGAGCAAATATTTTCTGTCTGTAGCTTGTCTTTTCACTCTCTCAAGCACTGTTTATGTGTCTGTATGTTTCTTTGTAAAAGGTGGTGACGCTTTAATGCCTCGGAGATTACGCGGCGATTCAGTCAGCAGCAGGGCGGGTTCCCACAGGGTCACAGGGGTGAGGCTCAGCCTCTGCATCTGCTGCGCTGCCCTCCCGGGTCTCACTGTCTCAGGGGCCTCACCCACACGGAGGTCTTGCCCATGGGGGTCTCACCCACACCGGGGATCTCAGCCACGGGGGTCCCACTCAAACTGGAGGTCTCACCCACGGGGGGGTCTCATCCATGGGGGTCTCACCCACACCTGGGGTCTCACTTACAGGGCTCTCACCCATGGGGGTCTCACCCACACTGGGGGTCTCACCCATGGAGGTCTCACCTGCATGGGGTCTCACCTGCACTGGGGGTCTCACCTGCACTAGGGGGGTTCTCACCCATGGGGGTTCTCACCATGCTGCTAGCTTCCCCACACTACTGAGAGTCCTGTGGTCACTCACGCCGTGAATGTCAGCTGGCCATGACCCTGGACACGCAGGGATGACCTGAGCTTAGCCGCAAGCTGCAGGGCTGAGCTGGCAGCTCGTCCTTGCTGCTCTGCAGGAGGAAGGCATGGGACTCCGGTGAGGGCTCAGTGCTCGATGGGCGCAGGACTCCTGCCGTGGGTGTAGGCTTTCGGGGGGCACATGGGGAAGGTGACGGGTATGAGACGCACATGCGGGCAGGGCGGGAGTGCAGGCACAGGTGTGCTGGGCTGCTGTGAGTGGCGCCTCCTGTTGGTGGGCAAACAGACCTCGAGGGCACATGTCCCCCGGGACCACCCACTGACCTGCCCTCATGGTGGAAAACGTGGTGCTACCTCCCACATGACCTCCATCCCCCTCGAGTCGTGGTGTGATGCTATCACAGGTGTGATTGTGTTTGCGGGTGTGAGCATGACTGTGGGTGTCAGTGTATCTATGTGTGTGAGCATGTGAGCCTCTGCGGGTGTGAGCGTGTCTGCAGGTTTGAACCATGTCTGCAGGTGTGAACCTTGTCTGTAGGTATAAATCTGCAGGTGTGAGCGTGTCTGTGGGTGTGAGCAAGTCTGCAGGTGTGATCTGTGCCTGCGGGTGTAAATCGGGTGTGAGCGTGTCTGCAGGTGTGAGCCTGTCTGTGTGTGTAAATCTGTGAGTGTGAGTGTGACTGTGGGTGTGAGCATTCTGCGGGTGTGAGCCTGTCTGCGGGTGTAAATTTGTGAGTGTGAGTATGTCTGCGGGTGTGAGCCAATATGGTGTAAATCTGTGAGTGTGAGTGTGTCTGTGGGTGTGAGTGTGTCTTTTGGTGTGAGCCTATCTGTGGGTATGAGCGGTTCTGCGGGTGTGAGCATGTAAGCATGTTTGCAGGTGTGAGCGTGTGAGTGGTCTGTGGGGGTAGCGTGTCTGCAGATGTGAGCATGTGAGTGTGTCTGCAGGTGTGAGCGTGTGAGTGTGTCTGTGGGGATAGCATGTCTGCGAGTGTGAGCATGTCTGCATTTCCTTCTCCGGGAAACCCGACCTTCTTTGGGGCACCTAGGACAGCCCGTTGTGGCAGGACGCTGGACATTCATTCTGCAGATCTTGCTCTCAGCCAGGGTTCTGAACCCTCGGATCCGGGTGATTCCAGAAGCAGAGGCGCTGCTACTGTGCTGAGGGTTGATAGTCGGCTGCTGTGTTGTATGCGCAGGTATAGGGCTAGTGTGTGAAAGTTTAAAGGAGGCTTTATTGGTCATGGTCACAAGGCCTAGTTAGGTTCACATAGCACAGCGGTAGGGCGTTTGCCTTGCATGCAGCCAACATGGCCGACCCGAGTTCGATTCCTCCGCCCCTCTCGGAGAGCCCGGCAAGCTACCGAGAGTATCTCGCCCGCACGGCAGAGCCTGGCAAGCTCCCCATGACGTACTCGATATGCCAGACACAGTAACAACAAAGTCTCCAATGGAGACGTTACTGGGCCCGCTCGAGCAAATCGACGATCAACGGGAGGGCCTTTACTTTTTTACTTTACTTCATTTCATAATTGGAATAAGGTTTGCAGATGCTGTATTTCCAGTGCTTGCCAGTGCCAGAGGGGACAGTGGCAGGGTTACGTGTCTATTCTGTGGATGCCTCACAGGCCGACCCCACGGCCTAGCCCAGGACCCTCGGAATCAGCAGCTGTTTGTGTCCCAGCATCTCTGAGTATTGAGGGGATTGGTGGGAGCTCCTCTGCCCGGCTCTGCATCCCTGAGCAGAGCAGCTGCCCTATGGGTGCTCAAGCCTGGGTCTCCACGTCGGCATGGAGCAGATGGGGCCCGGGAAGTGGTGGGTCTGTCCTGGCCTTCCCCCAGGGGCCCTGCTGAGGGGGCAGGAGAGATGCGGCAAGCCCTGGTCTTCTCAGTCCACCCCTGGGGTCCTGGGTACGGGGTTCTCAGGGCGTGGTGTCTGTAGGGGGACAGTCCTGTGAACTTGGTGCAAAAGCAAAAACAAAAGCCAACCCAACCGTTTCCCCAGACTTGCTCTTCCTCTGCCTTGTTTGGGCCTCCTTGCTTATATATTCTTCTTTAGAAGAGAGGCCTTTTGAAAGAGATGGCGCTGTCTCGTCTGCCCGGGGAGGCCAGCCTTAGTGCGCATGGAGAAGCCTTCATGAGGGGGCAGCCCAGCGGACACTCACACCCACGGACGCCTGTGCTCGAGGCAAGGCACTGCTGGGCTCCACACTGTCCCTCCCTGGGCTGTGTCTGAGCATGTCTGAGTGTGTGGATGAGGACCTTAGCCCTGCACTCTCTCCCCAGCCCCTACAAAGATGCTTTTTAAAGTGCGCTGTGGTGGACTCAAATCGTGTGGAAATGCCGAAGTGTGTGCCAGAAATTTAGTCTCTGGAACAAAATTCTGGGTTTTCAGTTTGGCGAGGCAACAAGAAATGTGGTTGATTATAAACCCGCTTTGGAGTGGGATGGGGCAAAGGTTCTTCCAGGTTGGAACTCCCATGGGGCTGGGCAGGAAGGGTCACAGAACTTCCTGTATCCATGGAGAGGCCTTGGGGCCATTCTCGCTGGGTGGCCGCAGATCCCTGGGGCTATGTCCTCTTCCGACTTCGTGGGGAGTTGAGTCTCACGAGCTCTCCATGACGTGGGGGACTCCCTCCCCCATGTCTGTGTCAGGCCGTCCACTCCTCAGAGCAGATGCGTGTTCATCCATTCATGCCCCTCGACTGTCAGGCCTGGGCCGGTGTAGCTGTTTCCCTCAGGCTTGGGCTCTCCATACAAGTGTGGGGTGGACGTGGTACCTGCCGGTCTTCTTCAGTGGCAGTGAGGGTGTCATGCAGCTCGGGGCCTCTGTGGTAGTCAGTGGGAGGGTGTCCCCCCGTAGTCTGGGGTCTCCAGAGTCAGTAGGAGGGGTGGGGACCCCCCTGCAGCCAGCAGGAGGGGAGGGCGTCCCTCCCCCCTGCAGCTTGGGGTCTCCAGCAGCCAGTGGGGATGGGGCATCCTCCTGCAGCCCTGGGGTCTCTGCAGCATCAGCGGGAGGGGTTGTGTGACTGGTGTGATTCAGCATGCTGTCCTGCCCCAGAAGCGGGAGTGAGGGCTTGGCCACACCTCTGTGCGGTCAGTTCTGGTGCATGCAGAGACAGGTAAGGTGTTAGAGGGACTGTGTCCCTCCACGCCCTGCCTAGGGGGTCCCGGCACAGGCTCCAGCTGTACCACGAAGAGCCTTCGCTCTTCCTGACACTCCGTCCAACAGTGAGAGCCCGACGCTCAGCCGGTCATTCCCATTTTTTCCCATGGAGTGCAACAGTTGTGCTGTTGACGGAAAGCCACATGACCAAGGGATGGGGCTGGGCACGGGCTCAGCATGTCCACCGCAGCCCTGCATTCCCACACCCTCAGCAGGGGGCCCGCAGTGCAGTGCCCAGCTCTGCGCAGTGCTCTTCATTGTCCTTCTTGGCGTGTGTGACATCTGGTCAGTGGCCTTTCTTCTGGGGTCTGTGTGCGCTCATCCGTCTGTCCCTGTGCAGAGGAAGGGAGGGGGTGGCAGAGAGAGTTGCCTCATCTACCCCAGGGAAGAGGTCACTGCTGCTCAGCCCCGACCTGTGAGCTGTGCCTCTCTGGGCAGCTCCGGGACAGTCCCAGGTTCGGCTGTGTGTGGGTTCTCGATGTGGCTCTGTGGGGGGGGGGGGAGGGTTGCAGGGGGAGGAGGTAGATCTGCAGTAGCCCTGGAGTAATAAGGAGCCTGGGATGACCAGGAGGCCCATGCTTCTGTGTCTGTGCACGCACAGCCGGGGAGAGATGCTAACAGGAGCTTACTCAGTGGCCGCTCCTGAGGTCCAGCCTCCCCTCAGGCTCCTCAAGGCAGATGGGCCAGAGAGCAGGAGATGTCAACTCTGCAGCTGTGTCCCCTGGCTTTGGGGTCCTGGACTGACATCTCAGACTTGCCCTCGCCATGAGAGCATTATGTTGTCCCCATCTCCAGATGGAAAGCTGACCTTGTCCATGCCTATCTACACTGACCCTGTCCATGCCCGGTTAGAGTAGTATTGGCGCCAGGTGGGGCAGTGCCCAGGCTGCTAACCACCCCAGACAGCGGCATACCCGCTGGCACCTAGCAGAGTCCATCCGCGATGCCGCCATTAGAGGTGCTGACATTACCTGTTGAGGCACGTCCTGCAGGCCTGGTGACATTGGGCCAGGAAGACATGTCCTGCCTATCCCCATGCAGGTGGGTCTAGTTCTGGAGGGCAGAGAGTGCTTACTATCACTCGGAGGGAGACAGCCAAGATGGGCAGGTGGACACACCCTGGCGGTCAGGGCCAGAGGCGGCGCCTGGCAACTGGGAGGGCAGGCAACCACCTCAGAATGAAAACATTTTGCCACTGAAGGGTGACGCATCTAGGCGGTGTAACCTTAATCATGCTCTAAAAATGATTTCTCCCCGCTCTCTTGCCTTTTGAAGGCTGCGAAGTGTTCACAATGAATCGTGGGGGGAGAATCAAGAATTTATGGGGAAACGGAACACTTCCGGTACAGAGAATGAATAATTAATTCTGTTTTCCTGAGTAAAAAAAATCCTTCAAGTGCTTTTCTCTGTTTTCTGCTGAGGCTGAGATTTTTCAGTCTCTGACAAGATCACACTTTCAATGATCCTGTTTCCATGGAGACACCAATCACCTGCAGCCCACGTCCTGCCCGCTTTACCCATGCCCCTCACTCTGTGTGCACTGAGTGTCTGGTGGTCCCGGGACCCCCCTATCCTCTGTGCCAGCTGTAGTCCCAGGCGCCATGCCAGGGTGATGTGTGTCAGGCCTCTGGCGGAACTTGGGGGAACGTTCATTGTCATGGACAGATGGTTCTCTCTGCCTCCTTTCTGGAATTTCTAGAGTGTGGATGCAGATCCAGGAACCGGAGGCACCGAGCTTGTCGGGTCCACGTGACACGTGAGGGGGAGCCAGGTCTCAGTCTGTATGCACGGGGGAGCTACACCCACCTTCTCAACATGGCCTGTGTCCAGAACCCCGTCACTGCCAGGCCCCCAGGGCCCCCTGGAGGATGTATCCAGAGTGGGGGCATGGCCTAAAAGGCAGAGACACCAGGAACCTGAGTCACAGGGGCCCATGTGTCCCCATGTGGCCGAGTTGGAACTTCGGGTGATTTGAACACATAGAGTTCCATGTCCTGTGAGCAGTGTCATGCATCAGACACCTCCTCTGGGGTCTTAGTGAAGGCCACTGCCCAGTCAGACCTGGCTGGGCCGCCTCTGAAGTTCTTTCCATTAGTCACAACCTTGAAGACCTCATCCAGTTCTTGGCCCCAGACCCGTGGGCCACTGCATAGCTGGGCAGTCACTGCCGGATTTCTCACTGGCCTTTGTGGATCTTCTGCGGAGCTGCCGTGGGGACCTGGGAGCTGTGTTCTCGCCTGCCATCCCTGTGGCATGCTCCTTGCATCGTCCACCACAAGTACCTGATGACTTTAGAAACGTTTGCATATTTGAAAAGAGGGATGTGTGTGCACGCACGCGCGCACGTGTGTGTAGGTGTGTGTGTATGTGTGTGCGTGTGCTCACTCCTGGGTCAGTGCTCAGAGCTCACTCCTTGCAGGCTTGGGAGACTATATGGAGAGTCCAGGATCGAAACCCCAGGTTGGTCACATGCAGGGCAAGTGCCCTCCCCACTGTACTACCAGTCTGCCCCCTCAGAAAAGTTTCACTTTTTAGACCAGGGAGAAGTGACCTCTTAAAACTTGGTAAGAAGTTTTACTTTTTTTTTACTTTTACTTTTAAGTTTTTAGTTTTGCTTTTTTTTTTTACTAAGACTTTAAATGAAGGAAAGAAATCCTCTGTGAGCATTTCTGAAAACGAGTTAGGTTTAAAAGGTGTTGCCGGGTCTCCCTGTTCCAGGTGCCTAGTAAGCGCCATGGACCCTGCGTGCTGTGGAAACCTCCACTGGAGACCAACTTATTGGTTGTTTCCCAGCTATGTCACAGGAAGCCATGGGATACAGACTGAGCCCTCGAGGCGGCCAGCCCGGAAAGCTGCACTTCCCAGGCCAGCCTGGCTCTGCCACAATGGTGTAAGCTGGGTCAGGAAGACTTGTCTCCACTGGCACAGATGCTTCTCTTGTTACCCAGGCTGTGTCACAGGAGGACTTGTCCTTCCTATCCATCCCCATGCAGGTGGGTCTAGCTCCGGAGGGTAACGGGTACTGACAGGCACCCTGGGCCCTGCGAGGGTCTCTGGGCCTCGATCCTGGGCTGAGGAAGCCTTTAACATTTTGGCTGTGTCCTAGGGAATGCCAGTCTGGTGAGGCCAGGTGGTCAGTGCAGCACGACCCAGGGTAGGAGTAAGGGTCTGGCCTTATGTGGACGTGGCTCTGGGCAGTGGCTTCCTTTTCTCCCTCTTCTCTCCCTTTTTCATAAGAGCCCTCAGAGAATGTGCCTGCTTTATGTCACCACGCAGCTGTGTGCCGTTGAAGAGGTGGCTTCTTCGTAGGCCGGCAGGCCTGGACTGTGCCACAGGCTGGACAGCTGCCCTGTCGGCAAGGAAGCACCACCACGACACGTGTCCTGAAACTGTGTTTTGGGTGGTTGTTGTCGCTGCAGTGCCAGGGGTCATGTGGTACCAGGGGTTGAATATAGATCTCACAGGTACATGGCCTGGGCTTCATCCATTTGAAGTCAGAAGAGGAGCTGGGAATGGATCCTCTCAATCTGAGCTAATAAAATACGGCATTGTGGTGCTCATATGGCTCCAGCTCCCGATAGTCAGGAGTGCAGAAACACACCCTGACTTTCCCTCCTCCCGGAGGATCCCGTGCAGGAGTGCAGCAACAGCCTTCTGGAAACTCAGGCTATTTGAAGGCACAGACACGGTGGGGTACAGAGCCATCTGTTTACCTGTGGAGATGGGGAACCACCGCTGTGTTCTCTGGTGATCACCTATGGACAGGAGTCATGGGCTGAGATGGTCTCTGCAGAGATGGGAAACCACAGCTACATGCTGAGGTGATCACTGTGGAGACAGGGAACAATGGCCAAGTGCCGAGATGGTCTCTGCGGAGACATGGAACCATGGCCGCATACTGAGTCGGTCACTGTGGAGATAGAGACCTACAGTCACTTGCAGAGATGGTCACTGTGGAGACAGGGAACTACAGTCATGCACTGAGATGGTCACTGTGGAGACACAGAATCACAGCCACGTGCTAAATTGGTCACCATGGAGATGTAGAACCATGGCCACGTGCGGAGATGGTCACTGTGGAGATGTAGAGCCATGGCCACATGCTGTACAGATCAGACAGTGGCCACATGCTGAGGTCGCCTGATACCTCTGGACACTGTGGGCTGCCAGCTGACCTTCATCCCGGCCTCTTTCTTTTCCTCTTGCTGTGGTCATTGCAGGAATGAGGCTTGCTTTGCTCGTCACTGTTCTCGGTGCGTGCTGCTCTGTGGGGCTAGGGTGACAGCCCCTTCACTGGGTGCAGGACGTACCAGGATGGACACATGACGTGGAAAGCTGTGTCATCAGGACGTTAGAGTCTTCTCCAAGGGCAGCTCTGGAGCTTCAGCATGGCCTTGTGGACACTCTCATGTGCCTGGAACTTTCACTGATTTCGTGCAGCTCGTCCTGGCTGCTCTTGCCGAGGGCTTCTGGGAATTGGCATTTTCTGCAGCAGTTTGAAAGCCTTCACAATAGTCAAGGAAAACAAGGAGTAATCTGTGTGATGTGAGACATCCCAATGGGAAGAGAATGTGATTGTTTCTGAAAGTGTGTGTCTATTTTGAGAGTCTGAGGAGAGCGGGGGGCGGGGGGGAGTGAAGGAGTGATTCCAGGATGAACTCACCTCACGGAATGTCAACTCCAGACCCCAGGGCCTCTGGGAGACATAACAAAGGACCCAGACATTAGAAAGAAGAGCAGCATCTTCTGCAATGAGAGCTTCTTTTATGTGAGCGAGAGAAGATTTGTTTGGGCAGCTTGACATTAGGACGTTGGTAAGAGTGAGAGCAGAATTTAGAACTGGCCTGGGTCTTCCGTTCACCCAGTCTCTAGCATCCTGGAGATGATCACGATAATCCTGTTGTTCGTCGATTGCCTCGAGCAGGCCCCAGTAACGTCTCCTTCGTCCTAGCCCTGAGAGTTTTTTTAAAAAGTGCCATATTCAAGGCTCTTTCAGGGTTAGGAGAATGAGACCCATCATTGTTACTGCTATTTGGCATACTGGGTACACCATGGGGAGTTTGCCAGACTCTGCCGTGTGTGCAGGTTACATTCGGTAGCCTGCCAGGTTGTCCAAAGTAAGAATGAGATAATAAGATGTTGCACAGCCGCGCGCTTCGGGGAGCTGGGTTTTATAGTCTCTGGGTCTTGGCCGTTGATGGGATTACACGGTGCCGGGGGCAGTTGGTGGGTGTGACCCTTGCCTACTGGAAGATGGAGGATCTGAGTGGAGGATGCTCAGCCCCGATCCGGGGAGATCTCAGCCCCGGGACCCGCATGCCTTTGTTCCTCTGCCGTGTGGAGAGTAGTCTCAGCATGGTTGTGGCTGGTTCTGGAGGTCTTCGGCTGCCGGGGCTCTGCTTGGGGCGGGGAGGGAAATTCAACCCACCCCCCTCCAAGGAGATGATACGCCTGAACTTAAACAATTCCTTATTAATATTCATTGGATCCTTAGTCCAATCAAATGCCTCATATATGCCGTGTCCAAGATTATTCAAGAAAACTGAGGCATAGCATTGAGTCCAGAGAGCGCATTCTCAGAGAGCTTGGCGGTCAGTGAGGTGAACCAAGTCTCGGCACACCTTTCAGCACCTTTCTCCCCCCTTGCCACAGGCCCTCACCACGGATGCTAGAGGGAGGCAGGAAAGAGGTGCCATGAGAAATAATCTGCCTTACAAGATAGACTGAATTTGAAAATGGATCTATATGTCTTAGAGGTGGTAGCGTTTTAAAATCAATTTCTTAAAGCAACCCATTTTAATCAAAGCATACAGCTGCTGTCTAGCTTTCCAGGCTAAGTTCTTGCGCTTTATTTTGCCAGCGTCGTTTCTGTCACTGGCAGATGTGGTCAGCTCTGCAGTGCTGGGGACCCAGAAGAACCCAGAGAAGGCCCTAACATTAGCGGTTTGCATCTGCCCTGATTTGGCTCAATGCAGTTTCTTCTCTTTTTGCTGCCTTAGGAGTTCATTTTGTACAATACGTTGAAAGTGCCAGGCTCAGAACATAAACCAGTCCAGCTGCTCGTAGGGTTGGAGGAACAAGTACAGACAAACATGAGTTTTTCAAGATCGGCAGCAAATAAGACCGTTTGGCACTGCCTCACCATGTCCAGCACAAGACACAGCTTTGTTGATTTGGCCATAACTCACTTCCCCCTAAGTCCTGGGGATGGACTCTGCGGTCTTCTCCTTTTGGACACGTTTCTTCTCTATTTCCTGAGTCTTTTATCTCCATTTTCTGGTGCCCTGCACATCTCTTTCTGTGTATTATGCCCCTTTCAGGCATCCTTAAGTCAATCACAGGTCTTACCTTTTATTTCTGCTCTTCAAACACCTACAGGCAGCTGCAGGTGTGGCTTCAGCGGGTCAGGCCTTGGCTGGAGAGATGTGTATTTTTTCCAGCACAAATGCTTAGTAGATTTTATTTATTTATTTATTTTTTACATACTTTTGTCTCCTCACCACCCTTCCTCTCTGCTAACCTGGGTTCTGATACCACCGTGCCCTGGTTTCTCTTTCTGTTTTGTCTTCGCATCACTTGCGTATCCTGAAGTCTCACACATGAGATCACTGACTTAGCTCACTTTGCATAATGTCCTCAAGCTCCTTCCGTTTTGCTGCAGTTGGCACCGCTGCATCTTTTTTATAGCTGGGGAGTGTTTCATCGTGTGAACCACCTCGTGTTCCCAGGCACCCTCTGCAGGCATCGTGCCATGCACACAGAGGTGGAGGGTGTGGGTGAGCTGCAGCCCCAGGAGGGAGAGCAGGGAGCAGACTTGGTACACAGCATGGGGCAGAATTGTGCATCTGAGCTGCCGAGAAGAGCACAGACTCCCTTGTCATTGATCAAAATATCCCTAAGGATGAGAACCAGGACTTTGATCCCCACAACTCCCTTTGAAGCAACTTTATGGGTCAGTGCCTTTCAGAGGTCCCTTGCTGGGAAAGGAAATGCCATATCCTGCTTGCAGACAGACAGCCGCTGCAGCCTGCCTACCCACGACTAGTGCACAGTCCTGACAGACTCACCATGTGCACAAAGGGTGCTGTTGACGACCAGAGCCTGAGCATAGCCCTGCAGGTTCTCTTTGGGGACCTGAGCACTCAGGTCCACAGAGGGAGCATGGAGGGGCAGGGGCCTGGGGGAACAAGGCAAGTCCCAGAGGGATGCTCTCCCAGTGGGTGGAGGGAAGTTGCATGGAAGTGCGAGGGCACGTAGGGCCCCTCCTGCACTGCACTGGGGCAGACTTAGGGGCATCTAAGGGGCTGGTGTCTGAGGCACTACCAGGGACTGGGGGCCATGGAGGGCACAGCCTCCTAGCCACACATATCTCCAGGAAGGTTGGTAGTTCGTGGAGCAGGAGTTTGTGACCCAATGCTGAGTGGGACAGCCACCCTAGAACCAGAATGTGGCACCCTGGGCACCCTTCCCCTGGGAGGGTGGAGAGGCTGTGGTCAGGGGGGGAAGAACAGAGTGTGAGGATGTGGCCCGGATGGGAGGAGCCAATCGTGGGGGTGTGGCCAGAGCAGCCGGTAGGGAGTGGCCTGGATGGGAGGGATCAATTGTGGGGGCGTGGCCAGGAGCAGGTAGCAGCAGTGGGCATGGCCTGGGTGGGAGGAGTGGCTGTGGGCGTGGCCTGGGAGGGAGGAGCAGACTGACTGGGCGTGGCCCAGGTGGGAGAAGCAACTGGGCGTGGCCTGGGTGGGAGGAGCAGGCGTGGGCGTGGCCCGGGTGGGCGGAGTAGACTCTGGGGCTACTGTTTTCTCCTGAGAAGGTGGAAGTAGGTCCAGGTAGTGTCTGTGGGAAACAGCTGCCTGAGTACTTTGTGAGCAGAGAACCCCATCAGTCTCCTTGGTCCCTGCATCATGCGAAGCTGCCCTGGGAGGCGGCGGAAGAGTGTGGCTCTCCCTGGGCTCACAGAGGAGTGGCCAGGCAGCTTGGCGTGGGGGAGCAGGTGAGGCCCCAGGGGAGCTCAGGAGGGTGGGACTGCAGGACGGGTTCCCTGGAGTGCATGGACTGTCCTGAGAAGGTGACACTCTCCTGCATGGGGCATGCTTGCGGGCACCTGCGCTCTGCTCTGCACAGTCTGCCAGGGACATTGGGGACCTGTGGGCACTTATGCTTCTCCAGAGAGCAGGAGTGTCCCACCCCCACCCTGCAGGGGAGACTCTTGGGTGAACTCAGGCTAGCCCAGGCCTGTGACCTCAGGTCACTGCACACCTGCCGGGAGGTGGCCTGGCAGAGCCGAGCAGCAGCCAAGCGGCACAACCTCCTAGTGGCTTGGCAGAGCAGATGGTCACTGGGACAGCAGTGTGCCAGCAGACAGCAGAGATTTAGTTGAAAATACTCTGCAAGTCAGGTCATTCTCCAAAGTCAGAGGCGACACTGGGTGGCTTCCCAAGGACGCGCCCCCGTGTGCTGTTCCCAAGCGAGGGCCACTCAGAGCCCCAAGACATGTCGTGCTGAGGGTCCTGGTCCTGCCCACTGGGAAAGATGCAGGGCTGGCGGGCCAGGCCAGGCAGGACAGAGGGAGTCCCTACTGCCAGAGACTTGTACTGGGACAGGCCACTTCCAGCTGAGCCTGCACAGGGACAGGACAGAAGCATTGGGGGTGCATCTCAGATGTCCACTCTGGCCTTCAGGAAGCTGCTCCCCAGGAAGAAGACCCCAGCCTCACAGGCCTTTCTTCTTGGGTGTGGGGTCCTCAGCTTCCCACCAGTGTCATACAGGAGGTACTTTCTGGGTGTCACAGGGCTGGGAGGGATGTTGGGGGTCACAGCATTGTGTGGACAGGTAAGGAAGCTGTGAGGACAGGGAAATGTGAGTCGGGGGAGGTGTAGGGGTGGGAAGACGTGTTTGGGGACTATGTTGGGTCAGGACTGTATGGCCTGGCAGACAGTGCCCCTTCAAGAGGGAGAAGGTACCCAGGAAGGTTGTTATCCCAGATACTCCTGGTGACCTGACCTAACCTCTGCAGGGGCCGTTGGGCCCCAGTTGCCTGTCAGGGGATCTGGGCTTGCTAAGAGCCTGGCATAGGCGTCCAGGCGCCATAGGGCCCTGCTCAAGCAGGCTCAGACCCACCACCATGAGGTGCCGCCTGCCTGGGCTCTGTTGGCAGAGAGGGCCCAGGTATCTGTTGAGCACCCTGAAGCGTGCCCGGGTGGGGGGCATACACGAACCTGTGTCTGTGAGTCATGGCTGTCCACAGGCCGCAGAGGTTGGGTCTCCTCCTTCTGCCCTCACTCTCCCTCCAGCCTGCCTGTTATCAGCACTGACAGTTCTTTACTTAGTTATATCAAGGACACCACTTCACATCCCTGGTGACAGCAGCTCCTGCCCCTGGTTGGGTGTCCACAAAGGTTTGCCAAGTGAACAACCTGCTGGCAGGGGAAGTGTCTATTCCCTGAAGGCCCTGACACACCGTTCCATGATTAACCAGCTACCTGCTCCTCACACGTGGGCTGCCAATATTCTAGGGTGTTCTGAAGAGCGATGCTCGTGTTCGTTGGGGTGGGTTGTCTTTTCACTGCTGTGTCTTGAGAAAATGATCCTGATTCCAGTCCCATTCTTGCACTTGACAGAGAGGATATAGGTGCAGCTCACTGATGGTGACTGCTGTGTCGATCCCGGGGTTCCGGGGTGAGTGTCGGCATGCATAAGGGGGATGCTCACCCTTAGGAAGGGATTAATCCAGGCGCTGGGGGGCTGGGGCTCAGGAGATGCTTGTGTCAGGTGATTGCTGCGTGGATGCCGTGTGGGGGATGTTCCAATCCCTCTCTGAGATGAGGTGCTGCTGAGGGCAGTAGCTAGGAAGGTGGGCCTATGGGACAGCGTCAGTCAGTGGGGGTTTCTGGAGACAAATATGGGATGTTTGCAAATCTGTGGATAACATGCTCAACTCTAGCCTTAGTACATTTAGGTGACATGCATTTTCTAACAGTAGAAAATGGGGTATGGAGAAAACAAGCTACTGGGGTATGATGGTGTAGGAAGAAAGAGTCGGAGATTCTCTGGAAAATGAAGGTGCTGGGACCCTGACATTCCCCTTGCTGTGTCTGGAACTTTGGGGAGGGCAGTATCCAACTCTTGCGCTGTTTTTCACAGGCCTTTGGGTAGAGAAGAAAGACACCAGAGTAGCTGTGTTTAGTTCTCAAACTCTGAGAAGCCCTTCTTGGGGTTGGGTCTATAGATAATGAGTAGCAACTTTGTAAGGCGGTGTCTGATGGAGACCTTATGTGTGGGAGGCAGGGTCTGTGGGAGATCCTGTGTCTGTGTCGGGGTCTGAGGAAGACTCAGTACATGTGAGGCAGGGTCTGATGAGACCTTGTGTGTCTGAGACAGGGTCTGAGGGAGACCCTGTGTGTACCACAGAGTCTTATGAGACCCTATGTGTTTGAGTTGGAGTCTGAGGCGACCCTGTGTGTGTGTGTGAGACAGGATCTGATGGAGATCTCCTGTGTGTGAGGCAGAGTCTGAGAGAGACTCTGTGTGAGGCAGGGTCTGATGAGACCTTTTATGTCTGAGGCAGGGTCTGATGAGACCTGTGTGTGTGAGTCAGGGTCTGAGAGACCTTGTGTGTGGGGGGAGGAAAACCCCGGGGGGAGGGCAGGGTCTGAAGGTGACTCTGTGTGTGAGTCAGGATCTGAGGAGAACTCGTGTGTGTGAGGCAAGGTCTGGGAAGACCTTGTGGGAGGGAAGAGGGGGAGGGTCTGGTGAGACTTCATGTGTGTGAGGCAGGGTCTGAGAGACCTCGTGTGTGGGACAGAGTCTGATGAGACATTGTGTTGTGAGGAGGGAGACCCTGTGTGTGAGGCAGGGTCTTAGGAGACCTCAGGTATATAAGGCAAGGTCTGAGGAGACCTCGTGTGTGGTGGGGGCAGAGTCTGATGAGACTTTTTGTGTGTGGAGCATGGTCTGATGAGACATTGTGATGTGAGGCAGGGTCTGATGGAGACCTTGTGTGTGTCTGTACAGTGCCCTCATCTGACACGGGATTTTTGCTGACCCAATTCTGTCCCTCTGTCAGGAAGATGAGGGCCAACACAGAGTTGCTGAGGAAAAAAGAGCTCAGTCAGTCCTTTTATGACCTTGTCACCTGCTGTGCTGCACAGACCACGGCAGAATGATGGAAGGTTCTTTCTGAGACTCAGATCCCACTTTGTCAGTGTCTACAGAGCTGCTGGTGTGCGTGGGGTGTGTGATGAATGTAATTCTTGAAGTTCACAGGCCTTGCTGATGTAAGCAGTGTGTGGGGTGTGAATGTGCAGTGCAGTGAGCTCAGGAAGCCGGTTGTATTCACAGGATGTGTGGTGAGTACAGGCCTGAAGTATGCACAGGTGTGATAGGTGCTCAGTTGTGTGGTAAGCATGGTGTTTGTGAACACAGGTATGTATTATACACAAGTTGTGTGGAGCACAGATATGTGCGTACACAGATGTGTGCTTTACATAGGTATATACTGCGCACCCAGGTGTGTGTTGTACACAGGTGTCGTAAGCACAGGTGTGCAGTTAGCACAGATGTGTGCTGTACACAGGTTTGTATTGTTCACAGGTGTGTGTGTACACAGATGTGTGCTGTACACAGGTTCGTATTGTTCACAGGTGTGTGCTGTACGTAGGTGTGTGTTGAGCGCAGGTGTGTGCTGTACATAGGTGTGTGTGTGGAACACAGGTATGTGGTAAGCACATGTGTGGCTCTGAAAGTCCAGGGCCTGGCTGTACCATTCCTCGGTGCCGTAATGGTGATGGTCACTTTGGGGGTGTTGCCTACATGTGCCCTGATTCTTTCACTTTGAGAAGTGTCTACCATGTCACGATAAGCTTTCCTATACTCAGGCGAGGGAGACTGAGGCAGACAACCTGGGTTTATAGTTCAGCACAATTTGAAATATCTGCCTGCTCACAGAAGGCCTGATCTTTCCCTTTTCCCCACACCTGATCTGTGAGGGCCCATGAAACCCAGCTCACAGCAAGAGGGACCAATGGGTCTGTGAAGAATCCGCTGCTAGGATGTGCGCCTGGGAAGAGCTGGTGTCCCTGGGCCATTGTGAATTTGCTGTGAACAGCAGGGCAGGGATGCACCGGCAGCCAGTGGCCACTGGCGGCCAGTGCTTTGGGAAGTCCTGGGCCTCTCTGCCAAAAAAAGCTGAAAGCATAAGCCTGCTGTACCATCCCCAAGTAACCCCCACGCCTCTCCGCAGCATGTTAAGTTTTATGTGGTTTTGACATTTCACCACCCCCTCAGCCTCCCTGGCGCCCGGCATCAGGACAGTGGAAAGCCAGTGTTCTGCCTCGGTTCACGGTGGGCTGTGGGCAGAGCGTGGCGTGGAGACAGGGTAGTGAGGACCATCCCCTTGCTGGCATCTACCCTCAGTGCTGGGCAGACAGTGACAGCAAAATCCACAGAAGCCACGTGCCGTCTGGCCAAATGTTCCCAGACTCAGGAGGTAAGAGTTAAAGCAGGAGCTGCTGGAATTCTGGGTGTCGTGTCCAAGAGGGGGACACATGGGCAGGGCCCATTGCTGGTGGGACAGGGCCCTCAGAGCTGAGGGGGACACACGGGCAGGACCAGCGCTGATGAAATAGGTGCCTCAGACCTGAGGGGGACACACGGGCAGGGCAAGTGCTGGTGAGACAGGGGCCTCAGACCTGAGGGGGACACACGGGCAGGGCCAGCGCTGGGGAGATAGGGCCCTCAGACCTGGCAGGGGCAGGGGAGCCTGTGTGGGAGCTGTGTGGAGAGCTCAGATGAGTTTGTCCCTGTGGTGCAGGCAGCGCGTCCCAGAGGCTGGATGATGCCTATGTGGGAGTGGGAGGTCTCCTGTGGGCCAGTTGCAGAATCTGTGGCCCGGCCACTGGCCCCCGGGGGCTCAGGAGCCCTTTCCTGTGTGCATTTCTCAGTTGAATTTCGGGTTCTTCTTTAAAGGGTGAATCTGTCCAAGACAGTGAGTGGCATCAGTGCCAGTGACGCAGACGTGAACCACCTTTAAGCCCAGACCCCTTTCCAGCTAGGACAGAGCCAGTGAGATGACAGACAGTTCTCCAGTTCGCATCCGCTTGGGGAAGCTGCTGATTAATTTGTCCCTCAGTGGTTTCAGCCCGGGAATTGATCCCCGCTGGGTGAGGAGGGGCTGGAGGCGGCAGCACATATCTGGAAGGCTTGCCTCTGTGTTCAGCCGCACCCGCACTGTCCAGTGACAGAGCACTGGCCTCTGCAGACGGTGCTCCCAGGTTTGGAGACTTACCACCAGCACTGCTTTGTGCCAGTAAGTGTCCGAGATGCCAGGTGGGTGGGCTGGAGGTAGTAAGAGCGGGTGCCCCGCAGTGTCTGTGCATGGAGAGAGCCCCTGTCTGTGCTTAGCAGCCACCAGAAGCAAGGTGAGCTGGAGGTCAGGGTCTGCCTGGCTGGGATAGAGGGATAGGCACCTTCATCTCAGGGAAGGCGGAGTCAGAAGAGAAATCATTTGTGCCCGTGGAGACATGCCGTGCTGGTGCTACTCCTGCTTTTCAGTCAGGCGATGTGGGTTGTACATGGTCCATATGTGATCTGACGTGGGCTGTACCATGGTCTCTGTGTGTGATATAATGTGGGCTGTGCCATGGCTAGTGTGTATGATCTGATGTGGGACCATGTGCTGTGGTCCATGGGTGTGACCTGACGTGAGCTGTGCTGTGGTCCATGTGTGTAGTCTGACGTGGGCTGTAGGTATAGGTGAAGTGCCGGGGCAGGTACAGATACAGCACAGGTGCAAGGACAGGAGCAGGCATAGGTAAAGTGCAAAGGCAGGTGCAGACACAGGGCAGGTACACACACAGGTGCAGATACAGAGCCGGTACACACACAGGTGCAGATATAGGTGCTATACACACAGGTGCAGGTATACACACAGGTTCAGATATAGGTGTTGGTAGACATAGAGGTGCAGATACAGAGCAGGTACACACAGGTGTAGATACAAAGCAGGTACACACAGGTGCAGATACAGGTGCTGGTACACACACAGGTGCAGATACAGGGCAGGTGCGGTTGCAGGCACAGGTGAGTGCAGGGTCAGGTTCAGGTAAGCCCTTCATGATCATGACTTATGCCGTGTGCAGATCAGAGCCACACGTGCTGACCTCAGACCACGCATATGCAGGCCTCATGGTCTCAGGCATGTGGAGCTTCCGGGGCCCCGAATGCACCCCTGGGAACCAAGAGCCGGGGTGTCACACACCTGCAGAGTCCGGGCTTGTTGTGCTGGCAGAGGTGAGAGCTGGCGTGTCCTGCCTGAGGTAAGCAGGGATGCAGGAAAGAAGGTCATGTTCAGCTGTGCAGTTACGTGGGTCTGGCTGGAGTCACGACTTATTTTTAATCGGTCGTTCGTTTTCAAAGTAATAATAAAAGGCAACTCTGATGTACGACATCACACGTTGAAAGGGCAACAGATTTAAGGGATAAAAGGGTCAGGGCTGACCTGGGCTGTCAGAGGAGTCCAGTGTGAGAGGACACTGGGCTCGGCAAGTGTAGAAGCAGTGGGGGGGGTAGATAGCCGCTCTGCTTCCTGCGAAAGGGCTCCTGGACTCTGCAGCCTCTGTGCTCCCAGCCCCACGTCACCTTCGCAACTCTGCTGAGCCTCTGCAGTGGGACCTGGTCTCCCTGAGGTGCCCCACCTCCGCCCCTGCAGCCAGGGCGGGGCCTGGACCCCTAATGTTGCTTTTCTGCCTCTCAGTGGGGTGAGGCCTCAATGCCCCCTGCCTTTCACACCCCCCAGCGCCCACACATGCTGTCGAGGACACAGCTCTGGTGAGGTACCCATTGTGTACAGATACGGAAGGCATCCAGCCACCCAGCCTTGCTGCACTTCTCCCTGGTTCTCAGAGACCAGGTGAGCACTGAAGGCTTAGAGTGTGTGTACACACGTGAGTGCTGTGTGTGTACGTGCCTCTGTGTGGTGTATGTGTGTTCTCACATGTGACTTGTCACAGATGTCTGTACATACTTGTCATGTGAGCATGTGCACCCTCTGCATGAGCATATAAAGTTAGAGCATTATGCACATTTGTGTATGTGAGTGTGTGCACATGTAGTTCACGCATACATACAAGTGCATGGCAGTTGCACAGGTACCACACATGTTTATGAACCTGTGCAGTGTATGCATGGTTTTGCACATTCAGAGCCCCTTACACACATACTTGTGCATGCCCGTGTGAAGATGTATGTTCACACTTCACACGATTGCATTTTTGGACATTGCACACTGTGTATGATAATGCACAAGTTGTATGAGTGTGTCTCACAGGTACACACTTACATGTGTGTGTGAACATGTTTGTGAGTGCACATGTGTAATCGTGCACACATTTGAATGCGTGTGCATCAACATGTATGTGCACATTGCAAGAGTATTATATTGTCACACGTGCACGTGGTTGCATGTGAGCATTGCGATGTGTCCATGTGAATGAATGTTTGCTTATGTGCAATCACACACATGTATTGCTGGTCACACTGTCAGTATTCATCAGCATGTGCTGACATGACTATGAGTATGGGCTGGAGCGATAGCACAGCGGGTAGGGCGTTTGCCTTGCACAACAGCCAACATGGCCGACCAGAGTTCGGTTCCTCCGCCCCTCTCGGAGAGCCCGGCAAGCTACCAAGAGTATCTCGCCCGCACGGCAAAGCCTGGCAAGCTACCCATGACATATTCAATATGCCAAACACAGTAACAATTGTCACAATGGAGACGTTACTGGGCCCGCTCGAGAGAATCGATGAACAACGGGAGGACAGCGACAGTGACAGTGCTGACATGCATGCACCTCCATGTGCGTGGTGGGAAATGAGTGTTCCCTGACGCTGTCCTTGTTTGATACCAGATATGTGCTCATGTGTTTTGTTAGTCGTCCTTGTTTCACTTTCCCTCGGACTCCAGTTTGCAGGTTTTTTTAAGTGAAAGTTGTGTTTTGAACCGCGTGCCTCTTGGGATGCCTGTTATAATAACCATTTCCCTTGATTTGTCGATTATGTGCATGCATATTTCAGCTGAGTCTACATCCACTCTGGGAAGACCCTACTTGATTAGGTTGTTAATACCTGCCAGGTTTGACTGATGAATATTTCATCTGGAGCTTTTACATATTTGTTCAGAAGTGCGGTTGTAATGGATTTGCAAGTACCTGTTGTATCGTAGCCTGACTGAATATTAAAGAACATTGGTTGCATTTAACTGCCAATCTGGACTACAACGAGAATAGTCTGGCTGGTCTCACATTATGCTGAAGTGAGGTCAAGTCACTGGTTCTCAGAGTCCTCTAGCCGTGCTACCTCCTGCTCATGTTCCCTTCCTGTGGACCCAACCCTACCACTTGGCCCCTAGTCTTGTGCTGTGGCTCCCATTTATGTGGTTTCCAACTGTGGCCCCCTTGGGATATCCTTGGGGACCCAGGGGGGTGTATAGCCTCCAGTTGCTGATTTAAATGACCTACTAAATCTACTAAGACCTCCAAGTGATCAATTGAAACAAATGGCAAGGTTTTCTTTACGTGTTCTTATTGGGAAAGCAACAAGCAAACTGTTTGCCTTAGAGAGAAAGCTGCTTTAGCTCCAAGAAGGTGAATACTGGCACTAGTGCTCCTGACAATTGATTTCGATTCCACAGAGGCCTCTTTCTTGTAGATGGTTTTTGTTGCAAAATCTCTTACCTGGTCACTGATAAATGAAATTAGAGCCTCCGGATTGTAGAGTGGACCCCTGACAGTGGGAAAGCGCCAGCCTCTGACCCTGTAAGCCCTTCGACTTCCTGCCTCTTAAAGCAGTGGTCTTTAACTATTGGTCCGCAAACCACTGCTGGTCCACAGACGCAGACAGGTAAAGACCGCCCAGTCTGCTGCCTTGTCATAACTGCCCAGCAGTGGGCAGGCATGGAGGATGGGCTGACCGGGGCCTCTCTCTTCCTCCTGAGCACAGTGGGCACCCGCTGGGCCCTCTGGGCAGAGAGGAGTGGTGATCTCGCACTGTGTGCATGCCCCTAGGCAAAGCCAAGCTGGCATTGTGGGGTGTGCCCCTGGTTTTCTGAAAACCCGAGGCGGGCAGCATAGTAGCAGCCTGTCAGGACCTGACTCGTTCATGTGTTTTCCACTGGAGGGACAGAACAAGGACTGAGCCCTGTCATGAACAGAGCATGGCTTGATGCCACAATGTTCCTTGGAACCTTGGAGCAGACTTGCAGAAGACAAATACACTGGCAGATCTGTCAATGAGCAACTTCATATCACTGTTCTGACCCTGAAAAGGCTGTAGACGTGATGGTCAATCTGGACTACAATGGGTATAGTCTAACTGGCCTCATATTATGCTGAAATGTGGTCAAGTTACTGGTTCTTGGAGTTTTCTGGCCATGGTACCGCCTGCTCATGTTCCCTTCCCATGGACCCGGACCCTACCACTTGGGCCCTATTCTTGTGCTGTGGTCATGGGCTCCTGCCGGGACACCTGCCTGTCTGGGGGAAACGTCACTGGCCTCATGTGCTTGTGTTTTCACATACATGCAACATGGAACTCACTGTGTGTCTGCACACACCTGTGACGTGTGCTGTGGGCACGTGTGTGTAATGTGCACACGTGTGGTTGGCGTCAGCCTATGCGCCTTCCTCCCTCCTGCATTGTCATATGAGTTTGTTGCATCACAGTCATTGTTTCCGAGCACTGCTGTGACTGGCTGGTTCCTCTTCTATCATGAACAAATTTTCTTTTTTGTTTTTTTTTAACAATTTTTTCTATATTTTATTTTCATAAATTAGTTCACAGTCGTTCATTGCAGATAATATACAAACACCAATCCCACCACCTACCACCTTCCCACGACAATAAAAGGGAAGTGTGTGAAGGTTGTTGTATTTCATTCTGGAGGCCATTTAAGCCCATAGACAAGAGAATACAAGCAAGTATGTTAAGACCAAACAAATGTGTGCTACTTTTGGTATGTAAGAGGGCTAGAGGACAAGATGTCGCATGCTCTAGGAAATTCTGAGTCGCTCTTTTCCAGAGCTTTAGTTTATAGTCTCTGGGTCTTGGCCATTGATGAGATCACGTGGCGCCTGGGGCAGTTTGTGGGTGGACTGCCAAGCTGCTGGAAAACTGGGGAGCTGGGGGGGGGAGGCCCAGTTCCAATCCAAGCAGGCTTGGAGATCTCAGCCACGGGTCCCACATTCCTGGTTTTTCTGCTGGTTCCCTCTTGGGTGAGGCTCGTCAAAGCGTGTAGAGGGTGACCTTGAGCATGGCAGTGATTGGGTTCTGGAGGCTTTAGGCTGACGTGGTTCTGCTTGGGTCGGGGAGGGAAATTCAACTCCCCCCCGCCCCCCCCCCCTCCCCGCTCCGAGGTGTCCCAGTAAAGACAGTCTGGCGTGGGGTCAGGACATTTATCCATGAATGAATTTTCATCTGACCAACTTACCACTGAGCTCTTGTGGGCTTCTTCTCTCTGAAAACTCCCAGTAGCACAGATGCCACAAGCTTCTTTTTAATACAAGTGTTCACATACATTTCTGGTTATTTCTCTGTACTAAACCACTGCAAGTGGGATTATACCATCAACTATACACACACTTTTGGGGTCTCTCCCGATGGTATTGGGGGTCAGGTAGTGCCAGGGAACAAACTCAGGGTCTCACACATGAGAGGGTTGTATGGGGTGGAGCTGCTCCCAACTGTGACCAGCCTCAGGTATTGTGATAGATAAGAAAGTCACGTTCCTGTTTAAGCAAACTTTTCTCCTGAGAGACTGAGCAGTAGTTTCCCACTCAATCTCACCGTTCTACCGTCTATAGCCTTGGCCAGATCGGAGATGGCAGCTGCCTGTTTGATCGGTGTTCTTTGTTCCTCGAGAGACGCTGTGTGTTGAGATGTGCGCTGTTGGCTGATGTCTGTGTCCTGGGTGAATGGCGTTTTCAGACACCGGTCTGCTTAGCTGTAGAGACTCAGTGTGGTTGTATTATTTTCCAAGAATTCTGTCTGCTGTCGATATTAACATTTTTCTGATATTTTCAACATCCACTTCCAGTTAGACTTTTGCCTTTCCATTATGTAAATGCTATTTTTACCACCCGCAAGCAGTGACTCACGCTTGGCTTTCCTCCCGGAAGAGACCATTCATTGGCCGAGTACTTGCGGAGCTGAGTTGCGTCTCCCCTCTGAGGAGACAGCGTCGGCCCTTAGACGTCCCAGCGAGTGAGCACAGGTGGCTCAGGAGAGTGAGTGACGGCACAATTCTGTGTCTCTGTGATCTGGCTGATGTGAAGAAGGAGAATCTGGGGTCCCCTTTCCCTTGAGGGGAGGAAACTGGGTTTTGTCTGCCCTTGGGAGCACAGACTGAGCCCCGAGAGGGGACAGCATTGTGGAATTGCTTGCACCGTCCCCCTGCACAGAGTTGGTCACTAGCTGGGGTTGAACAGGCCTGTCCCAGGGAAGACAGGTGGGACGAAGGACCCTCCCAAACAGAGCCGCAGGTGGGGTATGGGTGGGAACGTAGGAGTCCCTGGAAGATCAAAGGGACAGAGCCAGCTTCCCTCTTGCAGTGGCCATTAGTGATGACCATAGCAAGGGCATGAGGGTGGACCTATACATTCTTTGAACAAGGACATCTAAGTAGCTGGTGGTGTTTGGGGAACAGATGATTGCCTGGAGGCTCTGCAGGAAATGGGTCTGGGTGGAGATTAGGAGCCCCATCCAGGACAGGACCTTGCCCGGGACATATCCCCAAGTGGGTGCTGTTCTCTTAATCCCAAGGGGCTTGTGTCTGTGAAGGAGGAGGAATGCTGTCACCAGATCCGGGGTCCTGGGTTCCAATGCGATGTCTTCAGGCTGTCCTGTCTCTCCTACCCAGTGCTGGGTTACGGGGAATTGTGCCCTGGTCACTGTCATGGGGCATGTCCTGGTCATTACCATGTGTCCCAGGAGGGGCATTGAGTCTCAGGCGCAGCCCGGACCATCAGACTGTACCTCCCTGGCCCCAACAAGTGACTGCTGTGGAAGGAGCCCGAGGCAGGACATGCCAGGCCACCTGCTGAACCCAGCCCCTCTTCACCCCCGGGCGGCCTGTGGAGACACTCACAGAAGCTGTTGTGGTTGGCTCGTGCTAAATTAATTAATGGCTTCTGTCTTGATTTCCATTTTTGTTAAGAGCCCAGACAGCATTAAGTGGAAGTCTGAGCTCAGTGTCTTCGATTTTAGCTTTTCATTGGCATATTGGATCGTGAATCTATGAGAACCAGTTCATCGGGATTGGGCGGGTTTGCCAGTGACCATCACCTTAATGTCATCAGCTCTCCTTAGCAGAGCCGAAGCCTCAGTGGTGAAGACACTGCGGGCTGCACCAGGAGTGAATGTCAGTGGTGAGGCTTAACCCAGTGGCATCTAGGACTTCCTCTGGGAGAACACCCATGCCAAGAGCTCGGTCCCCCTGCCACCTCCCTCTTTCTCTGGTGGCGTCTCAGCACACGTCCTGTTTTCTAGTGTGTTCTCCTGTGTTCTTTTTCAAAAAATACCTTCCGAGAAAGAGGGAAAACAGAAATAAAGGAAGAGTGATAAGAAAAGAGATCAGCAGTTTAGAAAGGAAAGAAGAGAATAAAAACAAGTGTAATTGACTGTTTTCGTTAATAATTTTCTTTTATTGTCTATGTATTCTTTTGGAATGAGGGTAGTTCTGGGAAAAATCACACCTTGTGTTTTGATGGTTTTTAATGGAGGGATGTGAGGATAGGAACATTTTTATAGCTTTATTTTGGGAGGAGCATCCCCCCTGAAGACACCTGTCTCAGGCTTTCAAGCCTTGGGACGTGGGAGGCACCCAGGGTCCTGGTGGCGGCTTCAGCCTGTCCATACCCTTGTGGTGCATTTTATATTTTGCTTCAGTAACTTAGTGATCACTTAAAAATTACTCATTCCATTACTTTGATGTGTGCCACCTTTTAAATACCCCATTGCAGCTCCGGGGTCTAATCCCAAAGTAGTTTTGCAGATGGCTCTTTATTTGAAGCTTCCATGAACTCGTACAGGTGCACGGGGAGCAGGAATTTTCAGAGGTGTTACTTCTATTTCTGTCCTCTTTTGCAACTGTGATTTCTTTCTGTCTTGTTTTGCAAGTATGAGAACACTTGTCTTTCAGAATTAGGGGTCAAGTGCGATTTAATCTTATCTGCTCTTACGGTCATTTAGAATCACACCTTGGACTCATAAGACTGCTTCTTTGGAATTTAACTCTGAGTCCATGGCTATTTCATGTGTGATGTCCAGAATTCAGTGTCAGGTTAACTTGGATCAGTGGCGGTCTGGCCAGGTGACTTAGGGTCTCAGCGGTATGAAAAGAGTAGTTGTCTCAGCTACAGTGAGTCTACTGCCCTGGAGAATGGTTCTCCAAGGAGGCTAGTCGCCGAGGGTCAGGGAGTCAGGGTGTGGGTTGTACAACAAAGCCAGGTATAGGTTGTGCAGTGATATTTGGTGTAGGTTGTACAGTGAGTATGGTTATATAGTGAGACTGGGTGTGGGTTGTACAATGAATCTGGGTACAAGTTTGTACAGTGAGTCTGGGTGTGGGCTGTGCACTGAATCTGGGTGTAGTTAGCATAGTGAGTCTGGATCTGGGTTGTGTAATGACTCTGGGTTTTGACTGTACAGTGAATCTGGGTGTAGTGTGTACTGTGAATCTGGGTGTGGGTTGTATGCTGAATCTGGGTGTAGTTTGTATAGTGAGTCTGGGTGTGGGTTGTAAAGTAAATCCAATAGATCCAGGTGTAGTTTGTACAGTGAGTCTGGATGGGGGCCATCCAATGAATCCAGGTGCAGTTTGTACAGTAAGACCGGGTGTGAGTTGTACCCTGACTCTGGGTGTAGTTTGTGCAGTGAATCTGTTGTGTGGGTTGTACAGTGAAATCGGCTGTGGGTTATACGGTGAGGAGAGGTTTAGTTCTTTCCCCTTTCAGTTCCAGCACATTCTGTGGCTGCTCTGAGGCGCCAGGCGAGCACTGATCCTGAAGGCCACACTCGGTGGGCAGGGATGGAAATGTAACTCGTTCTCTGAGAAGCCAAGATGCAGTCTGGCCAGCTCTGCTGATAACAGGAGCAGGGTGGGTCTGTGTCTTGCCTGGCTCCGTGCCCCCCGGCTATGCTTCCGGGAGCTGCTGACACTCTGGGCCTTGGTTTAAGCCTGGCGTCCTTGGTCCCTGCCCGTCACCCTCTGGGCACTGCCAGCGGCTTCTTCGTGTTCTGTGCTGTGGGCCCAGGGCGGCAGCTGCCTCTCCTGGCCTGCTGCCGACCTGTCTGTGGGTGGGGGTCATGTGCCCCCAGGGTTGCCCCCCAAGATATTCCCACACTGTCCTGTCTCTTTTCTGCTGGAGGAGCTGGAGGGCGCTGCCCACTTTCCACCAGACAGTGCCTCCCCCCTGGGGTGTGCTTCCCCATAGAGCTTTGAGGGGGATCCTTGGTCGCCCCGGGGAGGAGCAGGCATAGTGGACTGGAGGAGTCTGAGTTGCTTCTGGGAGATTTTTGCCGGAATGATGCTTTTCACCTTGGCAAAGAGCCCTTGGGTGTGGTGGCCCCGGTTCTCCACGGAGACGGCTGGGACCTGTTGAGGTTTCTCCTACTCTCTGGGGAGGCAGGGCCCTCGGTGTAGTCTGCAGGACTCTGCCTCTCCCTTCCTGGGAGCTGGGACCTTCACATACCCTGTCATCAGCTCCCGGGGCGGGGGGGGGGGGGGGTCGGGTATAAGTCAGGTTCCCCCAGGACCGGAGGCTTCCCAATAAAGCTGAATTCTAAGGGGGCAGGGCTTGTCACTTAGCTCCGAACTGTCCTCTCTACACAGCTTGGTCCAGAGCAGTGGACTGACCCCTGGCAGACTGGTGAGAGAGCAGGAGAGTGAGTGAGTGGGGGATAGTGTGAGTGAGTAGACACACGAGCGGTGGGTGAGCAGATGGGTAAGAGGGAGGGTACATGCAGGGGGGATGGGAGAGGAGGAGAAGGGGTGAAGGAATGCGTGAGAGGGTGAGTGAGTGGACATGTGAACGGAGTAGGTAAATTGCAGTGGGGGATGGGGTGAGTGGACACGGAAGTAGGTGAGTGAATGGGTATGAGAATGAGTGGACATGTGAGTGAGAAGGTGAGTGAGTGGACATGTGAGTGGGTAGGTGAGTGGGTGGACGTGTGAGTAAGTGGGTGAGTGGACATGTGAGAGGGTAGGGGAGTGAGTGGACATGTGAGAGGGTTAGTGGACATGTGAGTGGGTAGGTGAGTGGACATTTGAGTGGGTAGGGGAGTGAGTGGACATGTGAGAGGGTGAGTGAGTGGACATGTGAGTGGGTAGGTGAGTGGACATGTGAGTGAGTAGGTGAGTGGGTGGACGTGTGAGTAAGTGGGTGAGTGGACATGTGAGTGGGCAGGGAAGTGAGTGGACATGTGAGAGGGTAAGTGAGTGGACATGTGAGTGGGTAGGTGAGTGGACATTTGAGTGGGTAGGGGAGTGAGTGGACATGTGAGAGGGTGAGTGAGTGGACATGTGAGTGGGCAGGGGAGTGAGTGGACATGTGAGAGGGTGAGTGAGTGGACATGTGAGTGGGTAGGTGAGTGGACATGTGAGTGAGTAAGGGGAGTGAGCGGACATGTGAGTGAATAGGGGATTGAGTGGACATGTGAGTGGGTAGGTGAGTGGACATGTGAGTAAGGGGAGTGAGTGGACATGTGAGAGGGTGAGTGAGTGGACATGTGAGTGAGTAAGGGGAGTGAGTGGACATGTGAGTGGGCAGGGGAGTGAGTGGACATGTGAGAGGGTGAGTGAGTGGACATGTGAGTGGGTAGGTGAGTGGACATGTGAGTAAGGGGAGTGAATGGACATGTGAGAGGGTGAGTGAGTGGACATGTGAGTGGGTAGGTAAGTGGGTGGACATGTGAGTAAGTGGGTGAGTGGACATGTGAGTGGGCAGGGGAGTGAGTGGACATGTGAGAGGGTGAGTGAGTGGACATGTGAGTGAGTAAGGGGAGTGAGTGGACATGTGAGAGGGTGAGTGAGTGGACATGTGAGTGGGTAGGTAAGTGGGTGGACATGTGAGTAAGTGGGTGAGTGGACATGTGAGTGGGCAGGGGAGTGAGTGGACATGTGAGAGGGTGAGTGAGTGGACATGTGAGTGAGTAAGGGGAGTGAGTGGACATGTGAGAGGGTGAGTGAGTGGACATGTGAGTGGGTAGGTGAGTGGGTGGACATGTGAGTAAATGGGTGAGTGGACATGTGAGTGGGCAGGGGAGTGAGTGGACATGTGAGATGGTGAGTGAGTGGACATGTGAGTGGGCAGGGGAGTGAGTGGACATGTGAGAGGGTGAGTGAGTGGACATGTGAGTGAGTAAGGGGAGTGAGTGGACATGTGAGTGGGTAGGTGAGAGGTGAGTGGGTGGACATGTGAGTAAGTGGGTGAGTGGACATGTGAGTGGGCAGGGGAGTGAGTGGACATGTGAGAGGGTGAGTGAGTGGACATGTGAGTGAGTAAGGGGAGTGAGTGGACATGTGAGAGGGTAAGTGAGTGGACATGTGAGTGGGTGAGTGGTGGGGGAGGGGGAGGGGCAGGTGAGTAGCAGGTGGGGGAGGGGCGGGTGTCGAGGACGGGCTTCCCAGCCCTGCCCAGCTGTGTCCGGAGCAGAGCGCGTGGAGGGGGCCGCAGCCCTAGGAAACTCTCAGACTGCTCAGCGGAACTTTCCCCAGATCCTCAGTGCAGCAGGGTATTTAGGGAGCGGATCTGCACTGCTGTGTGGGCGGGTTGCTAGGCAACTCCCAGCCCTCAGATCCTGGCTGAGTCTGTGGGGAAGGGGCGGACAGGACAGCAGTCTGGCTGGGGGGCTTGGCAGGCGCAGGGACCTTCGGGGAGGGACGCCAAGAGTTTGTGGAGGTCTCCGTTGCAAACAGAAAAAAATGCCCTTTCAGGCCAGAAGTTCCCAGCGGTGTTACAAGCTATTCCAAATCCAAAGAGTTGCCACCCTCTGATCTTCGTGCTCAGCCGTGACTTGGGATCTGGCAGGAAAAGGCTGGAATCCTGGGCAGCGGGTCCCGACAGCAGGTCTCCGGAGCTGTGTCCCCTTTGCCCCCACCTGCTGCTTCCTCGGTGCCACAAGGTGTGTCCATACTCTGAGGCTCCCCCGGCGGGGGTCCCCCTGAGACCGAGTGCCCAGCTCCCTCCCAGCACAGCGTGTCTGTTTGGGGGCTACGCCCAGTGATGCTCAGGGCTTACTCCTGACTCTGTGCTTGGGGGTCACTTCTGATGGGCTCAGGAGATCATATGAATGACGGGGATAGAACCCAGGGCAGCTGCCAGCAAGGCGAGTGCCCTCCCTGCTGACCTCGACTGGGGTGCTCAGGCCGTGCTCCCCGTGTGCTCCCCTGGTTGTCACGGCGGAGATAGAGACTTGCCAGGGGAGGGGGACGAAGGGCCCAGTGCAGAGAGGATGAGGCACTGGCCCGTCCTGCAGAGACCTCGTTGTCTGTGCAGTTCTGCTCACGCCTTCTCCCTGGGCTGGGCTGCCCTTGGGCACCCTGTGTGAAGTTCCCGGGGCCTCTCCTGGGGCTTGGGGGTCCCAGATTAGAAGCGGCGCTGGCAGCCAGCACCCTGCACTCCCATCCGCGTCCGACTCCCGTCTTCCTCCTCCGGTGAGTAATGCTCCCAAAATAGGCCCCGCTATTTCCAGGGGATGCGGGCTGTGTCGGGGGCGGCTCACAGCTCCATCCCCCACCCCCCCACAGGGCAGCTTCCTTGGGTGGGGGCACAGCCTCCCCCTGCCCCCCTCCCCCACACGCCCTTCCTCCCAGATCCCGGAGCCTCCTGCCAGTGGGCTCCCTCACAGACCTGGTGTGCGGGAAGCAGCGCAGGAGTGGTGGGAGGCTGTGTGTGCCTTGGGGCAAAGCCTGGCTTTCATCACCACCGCGCCTTGCCTGGAGGGTGCTGGGTGTGCCCCCACCCCGTCCCTGTGCCCTGCAGACAGGACCTGGCCGAAGACCTGCAGAGAACCCAGGCTGGGCTGCTCCTGCAGGGTGCTTGGGGATGGCTCCCACCCGTGTGTCCCAAGCCTTCTTCCCAACCCTTCCTGGAGGGTGGCAGAGTCCACTCCAAACCGCAGAGCCCCTCTGCGCTCCACCAGGGGTTTGTCCTCATGGCCACCACATCACTGACCTCCCCATTCCTCCATCCCGGTGTGCCCAGTGTCCAGGGCACCCTCTGCAGAGGTGCCTATCAAGCTCCGACAGTTCTGATGCTCACGTCTCTCCTGGGGACTGTGCGAGTCCAGACTGGGAGGGGTGGATGCACAGCGGGGATTGTGTGCATGTGTGTGCACGCATGTGTGTGCACATGTGTATGTATGTGAGCACATGTGTGCATGTGGTTGTGTATGTACATGTATGTGAATGTATTTGCACGTGTACATGTAAATGTGTGCATTTGTGTTGAATGTACATGTGAAGCTGTGTGCATATGAGTGTATATATGAAGGTGAATGAGTGTACACGTGAAGGCGTGTACATGTGTGTTGGGAGTAATGCGAAGGTATGTTCATGGGTGTGAGTACATGTTAATGTGTGTATATGTGGTTGTGAGTACATGTGGTTGTGTGTGCATGTGGTTGTGTGTGCATGTGGTTGTGTGTGCATGCATGCACACATGTCTGTGCATGCGTGTGCGCACACCTGAGGACTGAGCTCTTCATCTCCCCTCGGGTCTGTGGCCCCCTCGCAGTACCCTCATGTAGTGCCAAGCACCTCTCTCATCTCACACGTGAAGTGAAAGCACGCATGTTTATTCCTCCCACTTGTGCTCAGACACTGCTGCAATTGTGAGGCATCTTGGTAGGAGTGTGCCGGTGATCTGGGGACATGATATGTGCTTAAAGACAAGGGTAGAGTTGGGTGAGAACCACATTCTCCACCTTTGTGCTCATGACGTGTGAAGTTCACACAGAGCTCTTGACTGCCGTGGTTTCTCTCCTGGCCGAGGGGCACTTGGGACTGGCTCTGCCCGGGCCAGCACAGCTGACGCCAGGGTCACCGTAGGTCTGGGATCGCCTTATGTTGGGTCTTCTCTGGCACATGTGCTGGGGGAGGGGCAGCGTCCCCAGGAGTCCAGTCCCCAGCACTGCCACCGTGGCCAGTGTGTGTGGGCTCCGCCCAGATCTCTCACGCCAGCAGCCCTCATTTCACCCATCCTCCATGGGTCTAGGCCCAAGAGCTCCCAGCCCGCCATCACGGGGTTGCGTCTACACTGGGTCCCCACAGCCACAGCTTCGCCCTGTGCTCCCTCAGACTGCACTAGGCTCGTGGCTGTGTCATGACCAGACCCCAAACTCTCTAAAGGCGGCAGGTGAGCGTTCTTGGGTAACTCAAAGAATTGTACAATGTCACACAGCATGGCCCTCCACGTGGCCACATGGCACTGCCTTGTTCTAGAAATAAGTAGCCGTGGCTTGTGATACATGTATTTACACACGTGTGCATCTGTATGTGATTGTGTGCCAACGCAGATGTGACAGGCATGTCCCTTAGAGCACGCAGACCACCGATGGACTTGTTTCTGTTTGAGAACGACAAGTTCTACTTCACAATTTGTATCACTACACCTGGATTAATTCAGGGTGGGTGTTTAATGCCATATGTCAAGAGCACAGAGGTCCTTGCACATCTGCGTGTGCTCTGTGGGTGGTCCATGCCGTTACACAGGTCTCAGCTGTGCTTGCTGCTTTTACAGTGAGGTTCAAAACTTAATACACTGGACGATGGTTGACTAAGTGAGTGGCTTTGTGTACTGTCATTCCATTGACCCCATGTGACCCAGGTCTCCTGCTGCTGGGTGAGGGGAGGTGGGGGGCAGTCAGGAAAGTGGGTGGGTCCTAGGAGCCCTCGCCTGTCAACGAATGCCCAAGGCCCAAGCTCATACCCCTCAGGTGTGTCCGTGACCTGTCCACCCACACAGATGTGTCCATGTCCGCCTGCCTGACCGCTGTAAGTTTGTTTTCTTGTGTGTTGATCATTTAGGGGACAGTAGTGGAGCTCTTTCTTTGCACTCCACCAAGGACATGCGTAGACGGTGGGGCCTGGCCCATGGAACTGACGCTGACTAGGATCAAAGGGAGCTTGCTCGGCCTGACTCTGTTCAAAGGTACGGGACTCTGTCCACTCGCTTCCTCCTTGTCCTTCTGTGCAGGTGAGCGGGCCCCTGTTTGGGGCCGGGGAGCCCAGAAGCAGGGCTTCTGTCTGAGGGGAGGCAGATGGGTGCTGGGGCTCACAGAGCTTTGAAGGCATACCTGGTAGAGAAACAGAACATTTGGAGGTTCCTAAATTTACTTCTGAAGGTGTCAGAAGTCTGAAGGTTTTTTTCCTGTCCTTGCTCCATCTGTGGAATCAAGGGGGCTCCGTGTTTCCTGGTGTCTGTGGTGCCTCCCTGGGTGGGGCCCGCTGTCTTTAAGTGCTGACTGTGGTGCTAGGAAGCCGGCTTGTGTCCGAGCTGGGTTGTTCTGTGAGGTTAGAAACAGCCTGGGGCCTGTTCCCGAGCTCAGGTGGCCCTTGCCTGCGCTCAGCATGTGAGAGACGTGGCCGCTTCAGCTCGTGGAGGGTTGGAACAGAGAAGCTCAGAGCAGGACACTCCTGTGTGTTTGCTCTTTGTCAGGTCTCCGAAGAGACCCCAGGCATCTGCTATTGGAGGCGCTTTGAACCAAGCTGCTTTGGGTTCATTGTGATGCGGTCACCATGTTCCCTGGGCTCCAGATGTCCATGTGCATTTACTTAAGCTTCTGAGGGAAAGTTCAGCTCTGCTCCCCCTTTCCTGATTGGTCCCCACTGTGGGCATCTGAGGTGCATTTTCATTTCACGTTTGTCTGGTTCAGGTGCTTGAACCTGTGGTTCAGTCATTTCAGCAGTGAGTTGGATCCTTTCTCTAGTTACCAGCTGCCTCGAAGAGCCGAGCTGGAAAGCCCGGACTCCCAGAGGGGACCTCACCTGCAGAGCGTCCTGCTGAAAACCTGCTGTCCAGAGCGCATGGGTAGCGCCACTCTGCCTCTGGAAGCACCCAAAGCTCCCCCACTGGGCGTGGCCCCTGTGGGTGTGGGGGAAGGGCGAGCTGCTACCCCTTACGCTCTTGTGGGGCGGGGGAAGCTGGATCTGCATGAGCTGGGCCATGTGGGAGCTTTCCTCCGTGCCCCCACTCACATGGTGGCCCCTGGGCTCTTCCACTACCCTCCATGCCCCCCACTCATGTGCTGGCCCCTGGGGGGCTGGGAGGCTGCAGCCATGCCCTGTGCACGCGCACCAGCCCCTCTGCCCTGGGTCTCTTGCCATGCTGCAAGAAGTCCAAGCTCTGTCTTGGCCGCAGGCAATTGACTGTTGTGGGAGGTACCTAGTCAACAGCACTCAGTTGCAGGTCTGGGCAGCTCAGGGGTCTGCAGGCCCAGCCACGTGCTCTGCTGGGTTGAGGGTACTGAAGTATGGTGCTATGAGGGGCCAGCCTCTCTCCAGGGTTTCTGGTGTGTGCATGTATGTGGAAATGTACACACAGTGTATGAATGTTTCATGTGAGCATGTGCGTGTGTCCTGAGAGGACACATGATCTCGTATGGTCATCCATGCATGCAGAGTACACGTGTGTGAGTGTGCACGTTTGAGTATTGTGCAAATGGTGCATGCAGAGTGCATTGTGTGAATGTGTGTGCATGTTTATCTGTGCAAGTGTGTGCATGCAGAGTGTATGAGTGTGTGCAGGTGTGTGCATGTGTGAGTGTGTAGGCATGGGTATGTGCACCTGCAAATATGTGCATAGCGCATATGCATAGTGCACAGATGTGAGTGCATGCAGGTGTGTGCATATTTATCTGTGCAAGTGTGTATGTGGAGTGCATTATGTACACGAGTTCACACGTGAATAATCATGCACATATACATTTGAGTACATGAGCACTCACATAGATGAGTCCATGGGAGAACATATGTGAATGTATGCAGGCATGACTTGAGTGTGTGAATCTGGGAGTGTGCACGTGAGTGTATATGAGTATGTGTGCATGAGTGTGAGGGTGTGAGTGTGTACACCAGCATGTGAAGGTGTGTGTGTGTGCATGAGTCTGCACATGAGTCTGAGTGGGCTGGTGACCGAACATGGTTTGCAGGTGCCAGGCGGTTGTGCTGATCCCTCTAGCCATAAACTCAAGGCTTCACTGCATGTCTTCCTCTTGGTAGTTGGCTCGTCGTCTTGTTGATGTTTGGTAGCAACTCAGTTCTCACATAGAAGATTCTAAAAGCATCTTACCTTACTTTTTATTTAGTGTGTGCTAAAGTATGGTGAGGCCACGACCACCCCTTCGCCCCACCCAGGTCAACCCTCCTGCTGGCTGGGGACCTCCCCTTCTTTCCTGTAGAAACACAGGCTACAGCCATGGGGTCTGAGAGCCCAACCCTGGTTCTGCTAACCTGAGCCAGGAACCTGCAGGCTTCAGAGACCCAGGATCTGTAGCCATGGGCTGTTTGTCAAGCTGAATGTGGGGAGTCAGCGTGTCAAACCTAAATTTTCCTGTGAATGAACAGACTCCAGGTCACTGCCCAAGTGTCCTCATCTGGATTGCTTCTCCTTCCTGAAGGGGGAGTGGGAGTTACTATGCTGGATGGTCTGAGAGCTCCTGGCTGCAGTGTGGACACAGAGAACGCATTTCATTTTTTAGGAGAGGGAGAGACTCAGGGTGACCGTGCTGAGTCACTGTCGACAGCAGCATCTAAGCAGTCAGCAGCTGGCATGGACCACTGTGTCCCCGATACCATGTGTACATGCCCGTGTACACATGCAAACATGTTTGTAGAGAGCATGTGCACACAGGTGCACAGTGCATGTACGGGTGAACATGTGCTTGCACACGTGCATGTGTGCACATATGTATGTATTCGTGTGCATATTTGTACATACATGCATGTGTGTATATATGCACAAGGTATATATGCATGAGTACACTCATGCACATTCATACAGGTGAATGTGCATGCATGCTTGTATGTAAGGAAACCATGTGTGTGTACAGAAGCAGATGTGTGTGTGTGTGCCCATGTATGTGTGCACTGGGAGCAGTGAGTGGAAGTGGAATTTGTTTTCTTGAGGGAGCACAAGTTTGAGAAGAGCTCCTGGTCTGCCGTGGTGGTCAGGTCTTTACTCTAAGAGGGCCGGACTCCAGGAGACTCCCAGGGCCCTTCACTGAGCCCTGAGACCTGGCGAGGAGGGAACTAGGAGTGTGGCATTCTATGAGGGGGGCACCACTATCCAGCCATCTGTGGAAGCCCCGGATTGCAGGCAGAGGCTGCCTGGCACATCCACCCTCCTGATGAGGTGACAAGCACAGCTCCCCCTCCCCAGAGAATAACATTCCCTTTTTTGCACAAAAGTAGTCGGAGAATATGGGGCTAGAGATGTACTGCAGCAGGTAAGGTCTTTGCCTTGCAGGCAGTCAACCCGGGGCTCAATCCCCAGCATTCTGGATGGACCCTGAGCCTGCCGGGAGTGATTCCTGCGTGCAGAGCCAGGAGCGGCCCCTGAGCACTGTCGGGTGCGGCCCAGAACAAAACAGAAAAAGAACAGAAGAGAGCAGAAGAGTTTGGAGGGAGCACAGAAGCGAATTCCCTTTTCCTGTGTAATTAGCCTAGACTCCCCTCCCACAGACAGCCACACCTTGTGTCTCTTATACTGGGGAGAAATGACTTCGTTAAATGTGAAGATTGTTCTGATGACAGGAATAGGATGAGCCATGAAGTTCCTTTCTTGTGACCTATGGTGAGCAGAGAAGTCTTCCATGCTTGCTTTTTCCCAGCTCTAAGGGAAGACCTTACACTTATGTGTGGGGCATGGTGTCTTCTGATTTCTGCATACACATGCAGGTGGCGTGTCCTGTGATCTCTGCACATACGTGCAGGTGTGGTGTCCTGTGATCTCTGCACACATGTGCAGGCATGGTGTCCTATGATCTCTGCACACACGTGCGGGCGTGGTGTCCTGTGATCTCTGCATACATGTGTAGGTGTGATGTCCTGTGATCTCTGTACACACGTGCAGCTGTGGTGTCCTGTGATCTCTGCACATACGTGCAGGCATGGTGTCCTGTGATCTCTGCACACACGTGCAGGTGTAGTGTCCTGTGATTTCCACACAGGTGCAGATGTGGTGTTATGTGATCTCTGCACACATGTGCAGATGTGATGTCCTGTGATCTCTGCACACACGTGCAGGCATGGTGTCCTGTGATCTCTGCATACACGTGCAGTTGTGGTGTCCTGTGATCTCTGCACACACGTGCAGGTGTAGTGTCCTGTGATTTCTGCACAGGTGCAGACATGGTGTTCTGTGATCTCTGCACACACATGCAGGTGTGGTGCCCTGTGATCTCTGCAGATACAGGTATGGGCAGTGTCCTGTGATCCTGCACACACATGCAGGTGTGGTGCCCTGTGATCTCTGCAGATACAGGTATGGGCAGTGTCCTGTGATCCTGCACACACATGCAGGTGTGGTGCCCTGTGATCTCTGCAGATACAGGTATGGGCAGTGTCCTGTGATCCTTCACACACATGTAGGTGCCATGTCCTGTCATATCTGCATAGACATGCAGGCGTGGTGCTCTGTAATCCATGCCCAACATGTTGGTGCCGTGTCCTGTGATCTCTGCATAGACATGCAGGCATGGTGCCCTGTCATCTCTGCAGCCGTGACCCCGTCTCTCTGAGAGACTGAGCAAGCATCTTCCCTGCAGAATGCCATTAACTTTGCATTTGTGAGCTGAAATGGGCTCGCTTGAAACAAGAAAGCTCCATTATAAGCCCTTAATGTGATCACCTGATATGCTAATGAAGCTGTTTCTATCACTCCTCATTAAGGTGTTCATTAACCTGAGCCCCTGGAGCTGTCAGGTGTGTGTGTCCAAAGCTAGCGAGGGAGAGGGAGAGAGGCCACCTGGGGCCAGGAGAGACACCAAGAGTTGCTGGGAAACGCGCGTCCCTGCATTGTCCTGGCTCGACCCTGCCAGCCTCTCGGGGAGGAGCCATTGGAATCACTGGTGGCCAAGTCTGCCCAGAAGGCGGACTCGAATCTGGAACAGGAAGTCACAGGGCAGCCTCTCTCATATCTGCTGGGAGCTGCACACAACAGTCCGGCCTGTTGAGGCCACCCATCACCCACCGCCCATATACACAGATGTCTGTACTGCTGACCCCATGTGGGGACCTGGCCTCAGTGTGGTGGTGACCTTGCTGGACGGACACCCAAGTGGGCCTGGTCTCTGACCTGGACCTAGGCCCGAGCAGCTCCTCCAAGGCCAGGAGGTCCTTGTCTCACCCCCTTTATCCCTGTCTCGTGCTACTGAGCTGTGAGTTCTCAGGTCGGGTCTTTTCTGAGGATAGTTTGTGAACACCCACTGCTCTGCATGACTCTTGCTGGCCATCTTCCATAGAAGGGGCCCCTCTACTGTACATGATCTGGGCACTACCTCCAAGAGCCTGTTAGGGAGATTCTCTGCATTCTTGCGGGGCTTATGGGCTGGGCAGTCTGGTGCCACGTGCCGTGAGTGGGGGCAGAGATTCCTCCACCCTGTCCCCGGAGACTCTCGTTTCCTGGGCGCCGGGGCTCACAGCTCATGGCTCTGCCCCACGAGGCTGGCCTGCAGCTGGGCACCTTGGTGGCCCCTGCCCTTCACTGCCTGTGCCCAGAAGCGCTTCTCTGCAGACACACTTCCTTCAGCACCCGCCAGTCCTGGCACACAAACTGGGCTCAGAAGGAGCTGTAAGGCGACTCGTACACCCTCAGCCACCTCCAGAGTCTGGAGTGTTTTATGTACTTAATTTCTTTAATCCCCCAAGCACCCAGGAAAGTAAAAATAAAACATGGAGTTCCTGTTTTGCAACTTGGGAGAAATGATCCCTTACTATCTGGGGGGAGCCAGACAGAGTTAGAAGGGGACCCCTTTCTGTCCTCTCACCACTGCAGGCTGCAAGGGAGCCAAAGAAGGTGGGTGGTTGGCTGTATGGACTCCAAACTCAGGCTATTCCGCTGCTGCCCTCCTGCACCACAGCCTGTGACCCCACCGCTGTTGCTCCACACTTTCATCATGCAGTGTTTCATTATGTGGTTGCCAAAGATAAGAGACCCAGCTTGGTATTTCAGAGGCTGGATTCTGTGCAGCACAATTAAAGGTGCTCTTGGAGCTGTGAGGTCCTGCTATGCCGTGAAAGTGTTGCTGTTACTACACTTACAATCTGTTGCTAAGTAGATTAGACACTGAAATAGCAAGACTCCACTGATGGACCAGGGCACAATGGTGACACCTCCCTGACAAGTGGCCATGGTGCTGTTCTGCTCTCAGCATGGTCCCAGGGAGACCCCGGTGTGAGCACGCATGGCCTAGTGGGTGTGGGCGAGTGCATGGAAGCCTTAGCGTGGGACTCTGCTTCTGTCAGACAAGGTCACGGGCATCAGGCCCTGTTCCCATCTGTGCCATCAGGCGGGAGGAGTTGATGAAAGCCCAGTGCACTGCAGCCAAGGGAAACACGCATACACCAAATAAGGGTCTCGGAGTTCCCCCTCTTGGGAAAGACTGTCAACACTGACTGACGTCTCCCCTCTTCGTTCTTCTCTGACTGGCCAGCAGCTGGCCTGCATTCTAGTGACCACAGAGTGGTGTGGACGGTCAGAAGGGAGATGAGGTGAGCCCAGCCCTGCTTCACCTTCAGGGTAGGAAGGAGCGAGAACCACAGTACAGTGGCCAAGGGGACCCGCAGGGTTGGGTGTTCGGGAACTGCCCTTTAAACTCCTCCTGCTCCCTGGGCATGGCCTGTCTTCTCAAACTGTAAAAACCCATCACTTGGACCTGACCCATGACTTGAGCCCCCTTCTAGGAGAGCCTTTGGCTCTTGAGAGCCCCTAGACCATTCAGCTGCAAGAGGCTGTCTTGTCCCTGGGTTGTTGGGGACTTGGTTCCAAGGACACTCAGATCCTCACTGTTGTGGAGATGGAGCTACCTGTGTTCCCTGCTTGCCCCTGATGAGCCATCCGTGTGCCCAGTCACTTGTGAATCTGCTCACTGAGGCCCATCTCTCCTCCTGCACCTGAGAACTCGGCTACCACCAGTCGCTTCCTTCCACTGGGTCTCAGCCATGACACATGGAATAGAGTCTTTAAGACTGAGGGAGGGATCAGGTTCCATGGCCCCAAGGGAGACCCTGATTCCTCAGGGAAGGGGACCAGGATTCCTCAGGAAGGAGACCCAGATTCTTAGGGAAGGGGACCCGATTCTTCAGGGAAAGGGACCTAGGTTCCTCAGGAAAGGTGACCTGGATTCTTCAGGAAAGGAGACTGAGATTTCTCAGGGAAGGATACCCAGATTCCTGAGGGAAGGGGATCCTGGTTCCTCAGGGAAGGAGTCCCAGATTCCTCAGAGAAGGGCACCTGGATTCCTCAGGGAAGGGTACATGGGTTCCTCTGGGAAGGGGACCTGGGTTCCTCTGGGAAGGGGACCCGAGTTCCTCAGGGAAGGGGACCCGGGTTCCTCAGGGAAGGGGACCCGGGTTTCTCAGGGAAGGAGACCCTCAGGGAAGGTGTCCTGAATTTCTCAGGCAAGGGAACTGGGATTCCCTGAGAATGGGAACCCTACTATAATGTCCTTTGCCTCTTTTCCTTCTGTTCTTCTATCTCACGTCCCAGCAACAAGCCCCATGGTGTCAACCAGGATTTAGACCACTCTATCTTTGTCCTCACCCCCAGTTGATGCCCTGTGCCAGCACTGGCGGCCCTCTGCTTTGGGTACAGTGATTGAGCCACATGAGCTGGTTCATCTGAGTGTGCCTGGTGCCTGTGGGCTACACACGGGTGTCCACCTGCCTCTTGCAAAAAGTGCGCCCAGCTTTTCTGCTCTCACAGTGTCCATTGGAAGAGAGAAGCTTGAACTCTGATAGTGAAGACTTGCAGTCTCAGGGGCGTATCAAAGAATCATAAGACCTGACTGCCCCATAGACAACCAGGCGATCGAGATGTGCCACAAAACGGCTGTGCCCCATGTGCCTCCACACAGGTCACCAAAGCACAGGGGTCAAGGACAATGGCCATCTGGGAGGTTGACTGACCTGCAAGTGTCACTGGGATGTTGGTATCTCCTGGTCTGAGCGTATTCTTTGCATGGGGTGTCACCAGAGTGAGAGACTCTGGAAGCCCTGTGCCTTCCAGGTCCACAGAGGGCATCCCTGCGGCCGCTCTCAGCGTGGGAAGTGTTGGCCCGTGTCTCCCCCTCAGCTCTGGGACAAGGAAGTTGGGTGTCCTGGGCTCTCTCCCTGTTCTCTGTCCTCTCTCCTCTCCTCCCACAAGAACCCTAAGTCACACTGTCATCTTTTCAGGGACCCTTAGCAAGATCATGGCCCTGGACAGAAAGGGAAGCAGAGGGACAGCTTGGACCCAGGTGCCCATCCACCTCCAGCACCTTGGGACACACTCTGATTGTCACAAACCCCAGACACTCCCCTGGGCTAAGCTACCAGTGGCCCCTCAGGAGTCTGAGCAGAATTGATGGGTCTCAGATGGCCTGGTGCCCCCTGCCTGCCCTCATCTCCCTGGGCACTGACCTGTGTGTGACAGGGTTCCCTCACCTGGTCTGACCTCTCCGCAGGTGGTAGAGCCAAACTGGGATAAGCCCCATGAGAATGAATCTTTTTGAGTGTTGTTTCTAGTGACTGCTAGTAACTAATCCGATGATAGAACAAAGGTGGTATTCTAGCTGTTAAGATTGTTCAGTTTAGTAGGCCTGCACTGCACTGTCCTCCCATTGTTCATCGATTTGCTCGAGCGGGCCCAGTAACATCTCTGTTGTGAGACTTGTTGTTACTGTGTTTGGCATATCAAATACGTCATGGGTAGCTTGCCAGGCTTTGCCGTGCAGGCAAGATACTCTTGGTAACTTGCTGGGCTCTCCGAAAGGGGCGGAGGAATCGAACTCAGGTCAGCCAAGTTAGCTGCGTGCAAGGCAAACGCCCTACTGCTGTGCTATCGCTCCAGCCCTAGGCCATCTATAAAATTTTTTATCTAAAATAGAGAATATTTAATGCTGTGCACACATGGGATAATCTGAACTATGAAAAAAATGAATAGTTTTGTGGAAGTGAAAACTTAATATCAAACATTAGGGATTATAATGAAAGCTTGTCTGAGTGGGCATCATTCAGAAACCTGCTTTAGTTAAGAAACCATGAGACCGAAATTTAAATAAGCAAACTTAAAAAGATGCCTGTTAAGATAGCAGAGTGGGGTGGTATTGGGGTTAGGACAGGGGACCTGGGAACTCTGGTGGGAGAAAGATGAAGCTGGTGGCAGGGCCAGTGATGGAGCATCGTATGTCTTAAACCCAACTAGGAGTAATTTTGTGAATTGTGGTACTTTCACAAAATAAAACGAAGGAAAATAAATAATCGCATGGCAACATCCTTGTACATGTTAAGCTTTCCTGGGTTCTAGTGGTAGCATTGCCTCAGTACAGTGATGGCTTTCCTTGGCATCACACAGTGTCTGAATGTTGGTGGCATTGACTCAGTACAGAGATGGGTTTTCCATGGCAACAGTGTCCAAATGTTGGTGGCATTGACTCAGTATAGAGATGGTTTTCCGTGGCAGCAGACAGTGTCCGAACGCTGATGGCATTGACTCAGTACAGAGATGGGTTTTATGGCATCACAGTGTCCGAGTGTTGGTGGCATTGACTAGGTACAGTGATGTGTTTCCGTGGCATGACAGTGAACTAACATTGGATGAAGCACAGGACAGGATGCAGTTGGCATGTGGAGTTAAAGCAAAGAGAGTTCTGGAGTCTTCGGGAGCAGCTGCTCTGGGCCCCAGGCTGGCAGGAAAGTAGTGAGCCAGGTTTGTGGTGAGTGACCCACATTCACTGGCAAGTACCTGGATGCAGAGTCCAGGCCTGCCAGGTAAGTGCTGACTGGGGACACCAGGGCTGTCTGTGCCCAGAGCCAGGATGCATCTCAGATGCTACCCGACTGCAGAGAGGCTGATCTCAGAACCCCGGAGCCCTGTCCATCCCTCCATGGGGCTCAGTGGCCTGTAACCTCAGAGATAATGATCTTTGGGGAGCTTCGGAGCAGGGGCCATGCGCTGCCACGCCTGGATGGCCAGGGAAGTGGGTCCATGTAAGGGCCCAAGGCAAGGTGCTAGCAGAGCTGCTGTGCTGTGGGCCCCAGGGTCCAGGGGCTTGGATGCAGGTGCTGTGCCTGCAGGTGCTCACCCTTGAGCACTGCCCCAAGGCCCCTTCTCATGGTGCCTTGGAGATGGGCAGCAAGACACACTAACGGAGAGTGGCCACATACTTTGGCGGGACCAAGGCCACCAGTGGGTCCCAGGGTCACCTCATCCCCGCCCTCCCAGGTCTGGCAGCTCCCTCCTCCTCCTCCCTGCATCAGCAAGGGCGTCCGCTCCAGCGCTTCTTTGGGAGTGTTTGTCCTTTTATCATTGAGCGCAGCCCACGACCCTCACTCCCCTCCTCATCCGTCTCAGGCTGCGAGAACTGCTTCTCGCTCTGTGTCCTCAAGGACAGTCACGAGTGGTTGCTGGGAATGATTCATGGTGTGCTCCATTCAGAGCGCTGCTTATTCATCATAAACCCTCCATCTGTGCCCGGGCTCTGGGGAGGCTCGCTCCTGGAGCAGCGACTGTTCTCTGGCTGCCCAGCTGAGCTCTGCCGGCCACAGCCCAGCCCGCCACGTGCAGCGCCTCCACGTGTCTGCCCAGCACCTCCCGGGAACGCTGGATCTTCACCCCCCACTGCAGGTCCTGGCTGAGGCACAGGGTGTTAGGCGCGGGGGGTCACAGAACGGGGCGGGGGACTCAGTGCTTCTCTCTGCAGGGCAGTCTTCCAGATCGACTGGAGCGGAGATGAGGGGGTGCTGCTCAGCTCAGGGGGGCTTTTTATTTAATTGAATCACCGTGAGATGGCCCATTACGAAGCTGTTTGTGATTGGGTTTCAGTCATACAGTGTTCCAGCACCCGTCCCTCCACCGGTGTGCGTCTCTCAGCACCAGTGTCCCCAGGTTCCCTCCCATCACCCCCAGCTCTGCCTCCTGGGGGCTTTTGTTTTTCCTCATGATCCATTATGGGGGTGGGTTTGGGGGCCACTCCTGCTGATGCTGGGTCTGCCCCTGGCTCTGTGCTCACGAGTGAGCCCCAGCAATGCCTGCAGCACCACTTGCAGTGCCCAGGTCAGTGGGATGCAAGGAAGCACCGTCACCCCATTCCAGCTCCCTGGCTCCTACCCCCTTTTCTTCTGGCCACTGCAGAGCACTGGATCTTGAACTCAGTTAGGACCCTCCTCACCAAGTTTGTGCCCCACGCTCCTCACTGCCACACGCATGCCCCCTGCAGTGCTCAGCTCCCGCGTCCATAGTCTACCCAGACTGCACCACCACAGGGACCCCGCGCTCATGAGCTGTGCAGGGACCAGGGATAAGTACAGGGATGGGGACCCCATCTCTGTAGGTGGGGACTAAAGTGTAGCTACTGCTGCAGAAACAACTGCCGGGACCCCATCCTCCACACCACTCTCGGGGGACTCCTCCCCTCTCCAGTCTTGGGGGACCCGGTCATCTCTCCCCCCCACTCTCGGCCCTGCACCACGCATGCCTGTCCCTCCGTAGAGAACGGATTCTGGGCTCACCCTGATTCCTGGTGGCTTCTGCTGTTGGCCTTGGTCACCTCCAGGAGGTCCAGGCACCTGCTTGGAGCAGAGTAGAGGCTGGAGGAGGAGAGAGAAATTACAGGGCAGGGAGGGCAGAGTGGTGCTTTTCCAGCCCTCCTGCCAGGGGTGATTACAGGCTGCATGCGCTGGTGGGCAGGATGGCAAGCCCCAAGCATCTGCACCCAGGCCAGAGATGTGGCTCTGGGGAGAGCACTCTCTGCATGCCCGAGGTCCTGGATTTCATTCCCAGCACGGAGAATCCAGCCTGTGTGTTGGTGATAGAGCGCATGTCCTCCGTGTGTGAGGTCCTGCATGGCCCCCAGCCACAGGCAGGAGGGGCTCTGGGAGGAAAACCGATGTCACTGTGTCCCAGCAGTACCAGGGCTGAGTGCAGCCTTGGGCCGTGTAACCGTGAGGGCCCATGGGTGGAAGAGCCCAAGGCTCCTGGCTCCAGCTCTGTGCGGGGACAGAAGCAGGATGCCTGTCGGGGAAGGGTGGGGTTCTTCCGTAGAGCCCCTCATGCCACTCACGAGACCCGTTAGAACGGATCTCCCTAGTCTAGACCCGTTAGACTAGAGTCTTCAGTTCTGGAACCAAACTCCACATTAGTACATCTGATGCCACTGGGTCGGTGGGTCCTGACACCCCAGCTTGCCTGTGCAGTGGGTTAAGGTTTTACCAATACCAGCAACTGTCTGGTTCATGCCAAAACCCTCAACTCAGCCAGATCACTGCAAGAACTTTTGTGATTTCTTTTTCTACGGTCCTCCCTGGCCATGATACATGGGGGCACATGTTTGATGTGGACATATAGTAGGCATGCATGTGTACACATGGGTTTGGTGTGTGAATGGTGGACACGTGAGTGTCTTATGCATGTATGCACATGTGTACTGTATACATGTGAGTGCCTTATGCATGTATGTACACGTGTGCTGTGCACATGTGAGAGCCTTATGCATGTATACACATGTGTGCTGTGTACATGTGAGAGTCTTGTGTGTGTGCATATGTGTACTTGTTTGGTGTATTTGTTAGTGCCTTGTACCTGTGTGCCCAAACGTGTCCATACTGCTGTATACATGTGAGTGCTGGATTGTACATGTGTACACATGTTTGATGTGTGTATGTGTCTATGGTGTGCAAACAAGTGTCAAGTATGTGTACATGTTTACACATGTTTGATGTGTGTCTGGTGTACACACCTGTCAGGTGTATTCCTACATGTATGTAAACTGTACAAAACACATGTCCGGCACAAGTGTTTGGTTGTGTGTGTCTGCTGTGTACATGTGTCAGACTGCAATGTACATGTGTTCGATGTGCATGTCTGTGTTGTGCATACAGTTGTCACATACGTGCATGTGTACACGTTTGATGTGCATGTATGTGTCTTAGTATGCACACATATGTCAGGTATGTACCTGCATGCATGTGTACACGTGTGCATGTGTTTGATGTTTGCACATGTTTCACACATGTTTGATGCACACATGTCTGTAGCATATACATATGAGTTTCAGGAAAGTGCACGTAAGGATTGTGGCCCAGGGAAGCTAGCGGCAGCTGCCTGTCACTCTGAGTGACCTGGTGGGTTCTGGCCTCCGAAACCTGCCTCCTATGATGAACACGCCATCGTTTTTGTTCTTAAATGTATAATTTAATCGGCAATCTGAAATTATGACTTAATTTTAAGACACATTGCCTTTTAGGGTGTTCTGTTATAGCTGATTAAAGCATCATAATCATTAACTCACCCACCTTCTGCAACTAATGAGCGAGGCACATTACATCCTCATTAATCAGGACCAGATGTACGGTAGGCCCGTCGAAACACTGCAGCCTGTCAGAGTGAGTAGCGGCTTCTGCCGGAGAGGGTCGAAGTTGTGTGCCCAATAGGAAGGGCCAGTGAAGCCCTGACAGGGCAGAGGGCACATCCAGGAAACCTGTGGTGGGGGGGGGCAAGAGGACAAAGAGGGGGCAGTTGTCACATTGGGGGAACAGCTTGGAGACCCCAGAAACTATCCATCTGTAAGGGAGACACCTGCTCTCCCTCACTGAGGAGTCCGGGAGGGTTGGAGGGCTGTGCAGTCCCACTGCTGACAAGCACGGGAACCGCAGGAGCCACTGGCCTCCTTCTCACCTCCCTTCCAGATGGCTGCAGTGACCTGTGTAGGAACTGAGATGGGCCATCCCTCCTCAGGAGGCCCCGCCCCCTCATGGCCCCACCCCATCATATCCCAGCCCCGCCCCCATCCTGGGCCCACCACACCCTTCTCTCTCTCTCTCTCTCTCTCTCTCTCTCTCTCTCTCTCTCTCTCTCTCTCTCTCTCTCTCTCTCGGCACTGCTTTCATCCTGGGCACACCCTCATCCTGGTCCCACCCTTATCTTGGTCTCACCCTTATCCTGGCCCCACCTATGCTCTGCAGACACATACACACTTTTATAATGCATATATTCAATATGCATATGCTATGCATAGGCACACACATGCACACTTAACCTGTGCCACAGCACATCTGTATAAGTTCATGCACAAGTGTCCTGCGTGATTACTCTGTGTCCATGACTGCATATGCACATTCGCTTACCTGTAGCACAGCACATTCGTCTGTGTGTGCATGCACGAGTGTCCTGTCTGCATATCTGCACGTGCTTGCACCCCCTGAGTGGACCCTGTAATGGGGGTAGGAAGGGTCCCTGGCTGTGCAGTTTCCCAGGAGCACCTCCTCTTCACACCCCGTTCTGTGTGGTGACCCCAGAATCCATGTGGAGGAGCAAAGGCTGTGGACAGAACCAGCTCCAGGGGAGAAAGGGGTGTAGAAGTCTGTACACGAGGGGCTGAAGGAGAGCTACTGCTGTCGCTGGACTGGACACAACATTGAGTGGCAAATGCCGGCCGTGGTGGGAGGCAGCATGGGCTGGATGCCCAGAGCAGGAGCAGCAGAGAGGCAGGGCTGACCCTCACAGCACCACCCTGAGTGAAGGAGGGTGGTGCTCTTGGGGAGCACATCAGCGGGGGATCCCATTCACTAAGCACTAGGAAGAGACCCCGACAGCTTCCTTCCCGCGTCCTGCCCCTTCATAGCCCTCAGGGCAGCCTTGGTCCCCCATTCAGGGGTCGGGGCAGCACTGTGCTCTTCTGTTGGCTGCACACAGGACAGACCCCGAGGGTAGACCCTGCCTCAGAGGCCATGGACACAGGACCCTGGCAGACAGCAGGACATACCTGAGCCCTCCGTGGGGTCTTCCTGAGACTCCCCTCAGGAATGCATAGTCCCAGGGGGCCAGCCCCATCCTTGGAGACATGCAGGTGTGTGAGTCACCTGTGAGTACCTGCAGAGGTGTGCGAACAAGGTCACCTGCGTGTGCACCTGCACATTCATCTGAGTATCGTCATCTGAGTGTCCTACACACAGGTGTCTGAAGCAGGTGGCTTACCTGAGTGTGGGATGCATGGTGGTCCAAGCTCCACAGCTTTGGGTCATATCCGAGGTCCTTGCTGCCTTCGCTGGGGACTAGGTGCCACGGTCCCCTCAGTCTCAGTTCCTTCTTGAACACCATCCCATCTCACCTTGCCAAACCTGGTCCTCCTGTGGCCAGAGTCTCAGCAACTCTTCTACCTGCCTCCTTGCTCAGTGTCCACCCAAGAACTCCATCAGCAAGGCCCCAAGAGACTGTCTTCCAAAACACAGAGCTCATCCCAGCACCCTCTCTGAGCTGTACTCTTGGAGGTAGTGCTGATGTGCCAGTCTCCCTTGGGTATGTTGGGTCCTTGTACATGGGTCTCTGAAGGAGGTGAGCAGTGAGTGAGTTGCCCTGTCACCTCCTGACTCTGCTGGCAGCATAAGGACTCAGAATGCTCTGTCATTCCCACTCGGCCCATTCCTGCACCCTGAGCCTGTCACCAGGACCCATTCCCGTACACAGACCCATTCCTACACACAGACCCATTCCCACACAGGCCCATTCCCAAACAGACCCATTCCCACCACAGATCCATTCCCACACAGACCCATTCCCACACACAGACACATTCCCACTACAGACCCATTCCTACACACAGACCCATTCCCACACAGGCCCATTCCCACACACAGACGCATTCCCACACGCAGGCCCATTCCCGCACATAGGCCCATTCCCACACACAGACCCATTCCCACCACAGACCCATTCCCACATACAGTTCCATTTCCACCACAGAGAGACTCATTCCCACACACAGACCCATTCCCACCACAGACCCACTCCCACCACAGACCCATTCCTACCACATAAATATTCCCACACTCAGACCCATCCCACACACAAACCCATTCCCACACAGACCCATTCCCACACAGAGGCCCTTCCCACACACAAACCCATTCCCACACAGACCCATTCCCACACACAGACCCATTCCCGCACACAAACCCATTCCCACACAGACCCATTCCCACACAGGCCCATTCCCACACACAGGCCCATTCCCACACACAGACCCATTCCCACACAGACCCATTCCCACACAGACCCATTCCCACACACAGACCCATTCCCACACACAGACCCATTCCCACACACAAACCCATTCCCACACAGACCCATTCCCACACAGACCCATTCCCACACGCAGGCCCATTCCCACACGCAGACCCATTCCCACACAGGCCCATTCCCACACACAGACCCATTCCCACACACAAACCCATTCCCACACAGACCCATTCCCACACAGACCCATTCCCACACACAGACCCATCCCACACACAAACCCATTCCCACACAGACCCATTCCCACACAGACCCATTCCCACACGCAGGCCCATTCCCACACAGGCCCATTCCCACACACAGACCCATCCCACACACAAACCCATTCTCACACAGACCCATTCCCACACAGACCCATTCCCACACAGACCCATTCCCACACAGACCCATTCCCACACAGGCCCATTCCCAAACAGACCCATTCCCACCACAGATCCATTCCCACACAGACCCATTCCCACACACAGGCCCATTCCTGCACATAGGCCCATTCCCACACACAGACCCACTCCCACCACAGACCCATTCCTACCACATAAATATTCCCACACACAGACCCATCCCACACACAAACCCATTCCCACACAGGCCCATTCCCACACAGGCCCATTCCCACCACAGACCCATTCCCACACAGATCCATTCTTACCATGGACCCATGCCACCGCAGGACCATTCCCACACACATTCCCACACACAGGCCCATTCCCACACAGGCCCATTCCCACCACAGACCCATTCCACACACAGACCCATTCCTACTCACAGACCCATTCCCACACAGGCCCATTCCCACCACAGACCCATTCCCACACAGATCCATTCCTACCATGGACCCATTCCACCGCAGGACCATTCCCACACACATTTCCACACACAGGCCCATTCCCACACATGAATCCACATATGCACACTGAACAGCTGGGCGGTCACTCCATCCTGGAAGCATGGCCCTCCGTGTACTGAATGGGGTGAAGGTGTGCGGGTGCAGGGCCAGGTCTGGAGCAAACACTCAGACTGACTGACGGTGCGGGAGCAGGTGTGGGAGCTGTCTCCGGCTCAGGGATGTGGAGTGCAGCTGCAGGAACAGGCACCCGTGTAGCTGCAGGAAGGAGCTTGTTTGGGCTCCTTGCCCCCACCGTGCCCTGGTGACCAGGCCACCAGCATGTGTGGCCACTCAGCTCCTGCCTGCCAGCACCCCGTAGGGAAGCTCCACCGTCAGGGACCCCCTGTCTTCATTAGATTGTTCTCGTTCCCGCCTGAGTGGTCTCCCGTCTGGGTGTCTCCCCGGGGCCTGGACGTGCTCGGCTCTCAGGCTCCTGGGGGAGGTGGGGTGGACTTGCAGACACATATCCGTCCTGACCTGCACGCAGCGAGCAGCTGCCTCGCAGCACATTCTGGGGTGGGTGCCAGCTCCAGTTGCGGCACCTGTTCACCTCGCCCAGAAACGGGGTGAGGGCAGCTGCCACTGCAAAGACGGGGCCGAGTACGAGCTTCCTACCATGGTTCCTGGCCCCAGAGGGTGCAGGCAGCCCCACCCCTCCCCAGGGGAGGAGAAAGCTACGGCATTATATGAAGGGCCCTTACAGGGCCTCCTGCCATACTGGATCCCAGGAGATTATCTTGTCATTCTGTCAAGCTTATGGACAGAGAAGCAGTCCCCAGCCTGCCTCGATGCTGGAGAGCATTTGAGCACTACAGAGCTCCCCGATCCCATGTGTTTCAGCAGGCCAGGATCCGTAGCTGCTGGGAGTGATTCCTGACCACCACTGGGTGCATGACCGCACCTCCCACCCCCACCCCATAAACATCACTTGATCACTTGACATCAATTTGTTCATCCATTTGCTCGAGCTGGCGCCAGTAACGTCTCCATTCGTCCCTGTTGCGTGCTAGTGTAGCCCAATGGTGTCTGCTCGTTCTAGGAACACGAAGAGCCTCAAACCGATCATTCAGGGTCTTGACGAAGAAGTCTGACCATCTCATAGGTGGGTGGCCACACAAACTTTTGACGTCCCATGGAATCCAGTCAGTAATGGCTCTAGTCCAGCGGTCATCTCCAAATCTCATTACATGTCCAGCCCATCTGATTTTCGACACCTTGGCAGACAAGACAGCGTCCCTGATTCTTGACCGTCGATGGAGGTCGGAACTCCGGATTCTTTCTCTCATTTGAGTGAAGCGTGATACTCCAAGCATAGCTCTTTTGATTCCTCTTTGAGAGACCCAAATAGCATTCTCATCCTGTTTTTGTAGGGCCCAGGTCTCTGAGGTGTATGTTAATGCAGGAAGAACAGTGGAATCAAAGAGATGTGCCTGGAGCCGAAGGTTCTTCATCCTCTTAGCTATTTCTTCAACACTCTTGAAGGCGTTCCAAGCCACTCTCTTCCTTCTGCGCAACTCAGGTGCCAGGTAATTTGTCATGGTGACTTCTCGACCTAGGTACACATAACTGTTGCATTCAAAGATGTTTGTTCCATTGAGAGTGAATGGAACGTCAGGAACGAGACTGTTTCTCCACTATCTCCACTACCCAGCCACCGCCACGCTCCAGGATGCTTTCTGGACACTCAGGCCGAGACTCACACACTAGTGAAGCCCCACAGAACCAGGTAAGCGGAACTCTGAGACCTTGGACTCCAGGTTCAACGGACCTGGGAACAGAGATCCTCTGCCTACTCCCACCAACCATGGTGACCAAGGGATTAAAACCAGGAGCCCCACCCTACCCTGCCCTGTCTGCTTCCTTCTACCAAACGGCAGTGACCCAGGGATGGCACACAGAAGACCCACCCTACCGGTACCAGTTAAATACCTCACCGGCAGACCTCCACTACCTCTACTACCTCCACTACCCATTTGCTACCATGCTACCGGACGCCTTTTGGACCATCTTCCAGGATTGCCGCACCATATTTGATAAGGTTCAAATATGATTTGAACCATGGGAACACCTGCAAGGGTGATTAGAGGCCTCTCTGAAAGCCTCTATCCCTCTTGGAGAGCCTGGCAAGCTACCTAGAGTATCCCACCCGCACGGCAGAGCCTGGCAAGCTATCCATGGTGTATTTGATATGCCAAAACCAGTAAATACACTGGGTCTCATTCCCCTGACTCTGAAAGGTGCCACCAGTGTGGCAGCATTAAGAAGGATGAGGAAGGAGAGGCTGATAAAACCTCAAGGCCGAACTAGGCTGCCAAAATGAAGAAAGACAAAAATGACTGTACTTTCAATGCACGTACGCTGGCATCAGATGCATCCATCAAGGACCTGATGGTACAAGCGCGAAAGATCAAGTACAACATCATTGGTCTGACCGAGACAAGAAGGCATCAATCACATCATGCCGTTTTTGACACTGGAGAAGAACTGTTCCTTGGAACATGCGGCAAAAGAGGCATTGGAGGTGCTCGTGTCCTTGTCAACACAAACTTAGCCATGAGCATTGATTCATTCGAATGCCTAACAACCTGAATCGGACGATTACACTTAAATAGATGTGGTTCTATCTTCGTTGTCTGCACACCAACATCCAATTATGATGAAGGAGAAATTGAGAAGTTCTACATGGAGCTGGAGAAGTTCTATAAAGAAGACCACACCTTCTACAAGATCATTGTGGGTGATTTTAATGCCAAGATAGGACCAAGAAGATCAGCCGAAGAACTTCACATGGGGACCCATGGCTTAGAATGGAACAAACAGGGTAAGAGACTGTCTGAGTTCATCTTGTCGACCAAGACCATCCATGGTAACTCACAGTTCCAGAAGGCTGAATCCAAACGTTGGACTTGGGAGTCTCCCGGTGGATGGTTCCACAACGAAATTAACCACATCATATTCAATCGATGGTTTTGCCTGACCGATGTCACTGTTGTCCCAAAATTCCAAACAGGATCGGACCCGTCTCCTTCATGCAAAATTCTGTTTCACAGAGTGGGGAGAAAGGGCTGCAAAGTTTAAGAAAAGAACTCCCAGAACGACCACCAACTGGGAGCTCTTTGGCACTATTGCAGCAACATGGGAAGATGCCGTCGTTGACAACATTGACAAGGTATACGATTGACTGGTTCGGCACCTCCATGATTGTGTGAAGAACGCCAAGAGAGAGATAGCCACAAAAAGATGCCTGTCTTCGAAAACTCTTGAGCTCATTCACCAACATGCTTAGCGCAAGCCTTAGGCAACTGCAAGCGAACATCGAGCTCACAAAGCAGTGCAGAGAAGTGATAAAGGAAGACTTCAAAGAGAGAAGAGCAGCAGTGCTGGCAGATGTGGAAGAAGCTGGGAAAAGCATTCGCAACGCCCATCTGTCCTTCACCAACTACGAGACAAGATGACTGCCCTCCGACGTCCTGATGGATCTATCACATCTTCCAAAAGGGCAATGAAGAAGATTATCCATGACTTCTACTCAGATCTCTTCGATAGCCATGTCCACCTGCCCACATACCAAATTCCGCAGGATGGATATGTCATTCCCAATGTTCTCCCTTCTGAAATCCGACACGCCATTTTGTTGGTAAAGAAGCGAACAGCACCTGGCCCAGACAAGGTCAGACCCGAACACCTAAAGAACCTGCCGTCGGTACTCATCAATACACTGGCTCAGCTCTTCACATGCTACCTGTCTGAATGCAAAGTTCCGTTCCAGTGGAAAACCAGCAGGACTGTACTACTGTACAAGAAGGGAGACATCCACGACATTGGCAACTATCGTCTGATCTGCCTATTGTCTGTCATCTACAAGTTGTTCACTTGAGTCATCCTGAATAGGATTGGCAGAACACTAGATGAAGGACAACCATGCGAGCAAGCTGGGTTCCACAAAGGATTCAGCACTATCGACCATATCCATACAATAACTAAACTCATTTAGGTTTCTTGGGAGTTTAAAATGCCGCTCTGTCTAACGTTCATTGATTTAAAGAAGGCCTTTGATTCTCTTGAGACGGAAGCAATCATCAAATCCCTAGCCAAACAGGTTGTTCAAACTCAATAAATCAGGATCCTTTATGAGTTGTATTGAAGATTCACTACCAGGATCTCACCATTCTACAAAGAAGTGATCGTTGATGTCAAGAGAGGGGTGCGGCAGGGTGATACCATTTCACCGAAACTCTTCAGTGCCGCCCTCGAGAACGTCATGCGACGACTGGAATGGGAAGGAATGGGAGTGACAATAGACGGTCAGCAACTATACCACCTCTGCTTTGCTGATGACATCGTTCTAATAACACCAAACATTAGCCAAGTGGCACAAATGCTGGCCGACTTCAACCATGAGTGTGGGAAGGTCGGACTACAGCTGAACCTCACGAAGACAATGTTTATGAGAAACAGTCCCCATAAACATAAAGCACACCTATTGCTTCAGAACTCTCACTTTACTATCTGCAGCTCCAGAGCCTCTGAGAAGGCATGGAGCTGCCGCACCTCACTAGTCCTCTCCAGCACTGCTACATGAAGAGCAGGAGCTGCCTTGCCATGGGGTTGGGAGCACCTGGCACCACACCTGATTCTCCCGTCGTGTCTGGCCATGGGTCTGCTCACAGCCTGCAGAGGTCTGGTTCCATGTACAATCTGATGCACAGCTCCAAGCTGGCGCTGGATGCTCTTAGTGAATGAAGAATCCAGGATGGAGTGGTGCTGGCTAATTGACCACCGGTAGCAGTGGAAGCTGTGATGCGGGCAGGAAAAACTAAGTGTGGGTTGGGGTGAGCTGCATGTGACGGCGAGGCCCTTGGGGCCCTGGAGGTCACGGCATCCGGATGCTTGTGAGCACGCCAGGACAGAGCAGCACCTGCAGAAGATTGGGGACCCACAGCAAACACGCCCCTGCCCTTCTGGAGGCCCTGGGGATGGACCTCTAGGGACACACACACACCTCAGCCTGCCACACATCCCACACTCCAGGCGATGCCCGTGGTCTGTCCGAACATTAGCACTTGAAGTGGTGTCACACACCTCACACCCACCCCGTGCAGCTGCGGACACACACACACACACACACACACACAGAGCACCGTCTACACCCACCTGGCAGGAGGCACATGATGGAGGGCTGCCGAGAGGTGGCAGCTCCCGTTCAGATTTCAAAGGACACACTGGATTGTGTTTGTTTCAAAACTTCCTAGCAGCTGTGCTTCTCGGTGTCATTTCTCAGTCTGTTTCTTCTGTGATTGCAGTTTGGATTGAATATCCGGGCTTGTCCGTTCAGAGGCATCTGGGAAAGAATGACAACCGGCACCTTTGCTCTTCCCTTCACAAACATCACCTCCCCCACCCGCCCCCCCACCCCGCCCACTCAGCTGTTCCTCTGGAGCTTTGAAATATTCTTCTTAGAGACCTTGAAAGTTTCTGAGGAGTTTCATTCCTCCTTACCCGATAGCGCTGTTGTTCCCGTGCTAGAAATATTCTTCACTCCCTCGTCTCACTTGCTTCATGATGAGACTTTGGGAAACAGTCGCGCAGTACAAACCCCGCTCCCTAAGCAGACACGTCTCTCTTCCTGGGTCTCTCGTTTTTTCTGGAGAGGAAAGCCTGTTGCCTGCACGGAGGATGTGCTTCTTTTGGTTTAGTGGCTGGTTGCTGTTTGCTGAGCTCACTGCCTCTGTCCAGCTTGCTAGTTCAGTGGGATCATACCAGCTTTTCAGCGTCAGGGTTGGGCACAGGAATCATTCCTAGCGGTGTTCTGGGCATTGTTAGAATTAAACTGGAGCAAGCTGCCTGCAAGGAAAGCACCATCTAAAATGGTTAAAGGAGCACCTCATCTGTTTGCCCTTTCTAACCCTCACGTCCGTGCTGCGTGAGTGTGTGTCTAACCCCCATGTTCATGCTGCGTGTGTGTGTCTGACCCCCATGTCCATGATGTGTGCACACGTGCGTGAGTCTGTGTGTGTATGTTTGTGTGTGTATGTTTGTGTGGGTTCCACCATTCTGTGTCTCCTGAGCCTGTCTGCATGCTGGTGGGGGGATGTGGGGCAGTTCACCACTGCTGTCGGTCAGGCTGAACTGGGTACATGACAGGAACTTTTCAGAGCAAGAGGAAAATTTAGATTTCAGCTGGCAAAACTACATAAGCCTGGAAAGCCATCAGTTATGCAAACGTTCAGATCAGCCTCGTGTCACTTTACAGCTTGAAGGTGCTTAACTCTAACAATTTAATTTAGAGTCTAACAGGGCTAAGAAATATGGAGGACAGTGTAGCTGTCACTGTTTGAAGGACTTGCCTAATGAATCTTGCTGAGGCTTCCTGACTCTGTGCATCCGTCCCAAACACAGCGCCTTAAGCATTTCCTTACGATTCTCTGAGGGCCTTCAGCGGCAAATTCACATGGTGTGCTGGGATTCCACGTGTCTGCACATAAACTGACCTACAGGGACAGAAATGACAAGACATGGCCACTGGGTACTCTGATCATTCAGTATTTGCGGTCAGAATTTGGGGTGCTGAGCGGGGCCCAAGCACAGGGTGGGGAGGGTTGGGTCTGGGGCTGAGAACAGGGAGACAGGGAAGCTGGGAGTCAGCACGGCCCCTCCAATGGGAAAGGCCGGGCTCCACGGTCAGCTGTAGCCAGCACCTGCCGGCCCAGCCCTTCCTCATGTCCATCCCTGTAGCTCTCTAGGTGCTTCCTTCTTGTCCTGACTCCCGCCGGCCTTCATCCTGGAAGTTCCTCCTCCATGAGAGGGAGTGAGGTGCTGTTGTGGGGCCTGTCACAGTTGGGCCATGATAGGAGCCCAGGGACCCCCAGGGACAGACGCTGCTGTCCCGTGGTGGACTCCAGAAGGGCAGGACTTCAGGAGCACAGGTGCCAGGAGTGGGTGGTCCGGCTGTCACCTCCCTCTGCTGTCCTGTTGGTACGTGAACTTGCCAGGAATGGGTGGCTGCATGGTGGACAGTGCATATGGGCCCACAGAGCCTCTGGGGTCCCCCTTAGTGGCCCCTATGGGGAACTGTCTGGCCAAGAGAGACAGTTCCATTTGGGAGATCCTAGCCTTTGTAGGTCCCCCACACAGCGCTTCACACCTGCTCACAGACCCCCCCCCCACAGTGCACATGGTTCCGTTCATCTGCCCTCACCTGTGCTCACCTGTCCTCACCTCCCCTCACCTGTGCTCACCTGCTCAAACTTATCCTCACCTGCTTTGCCTGTCTCACCTGCTCTCACCTGCCCTTTTATTCCCTCACCTGCACTCACCTGTCCTCACCTACGCTCATCTGTCCTCACCTGCACTCACCTGTCCTCACCTGCACTCACCTGTCCTCACCTGCACTCACCTGTCCTCACCTGTACTCAGTTACACTCACCTGCTCTCACCTGCACTCACCCATCCTCAACTGCGCTCATCTGCACTCATCTGCCCTTACCTATGTTCACTTGCCCTCATCTGTACTCATCTTTGCTCACCTGCCTTCACCTGTCCTTACCTCGCCTGTGCTCACCTCTCCTCACCTATGCTCACCTGAATCCACCTGCTCTCACCTTCCCTTTTCTGCTCTCATCTGTACTCACCTTCTCTCACCTGTCCTCATCTGTACTCACCTATCCTCACCTGTACTTACCTGTCCTCACCTGCACCCATCTGTCCTCGCCTGTGTTCACCTGCCATCACTTTAGTTGTATGGAGCTCAGTAAGGTTGCACATTCCAAGCTGGTCCCAGTTTGCCCATGCTCGCCCAAGCTGTGTGGGATTCATTAAAGTCGCAAGGTCCAAGGCCACCCCTTCCAACCTCTAGAAGGGGCTCTGGTCCCCTCGGTCACCTGCTATCTGATGCGTGGTAGAAAGTGTTTACAGCAGGACCAGGAGGTCCCCTTAAGCTGGAAAGGCTGGTGTGCATGTGCAGGGCAGAACTCACTCCTGGGACAGTTGCCCCCACAGAACCGCAGTATGTTACTTAGGAGATCCTCAGGCTTTCCCAGTCCCCGTGCCCAGGAAGCTGTGAGCTTTATCCAATTTCTGAATCAGAGTCTGGATCAGCTGGTCGGTCTCTCGTGAGACCCCTGAACCCTTTCTACACGGGCTTCAACAGTGAGCCCAGGCCGAGCGCTCTGCCCCACTGCCAGGGCGTTCCCTGGGGCTCGTTCCTGCCTCCCCTTCTGTCCTGAGCACATTCTCCCCACCACCCCCAAAGGAGAAATCATCTGGAACCCAGGTTGGTGACACCGCTGGGAAGCCTGAGTAGCCCTGTCCCATGGACAGGGTCCACCCCTCGGCATTATCCTTTGGTTCACCACTGGCATGGCTACCACATAGCCATCATCCCCCCTCCCACAAATAGCAGGAGCTTCGGGAGGACCTGGACCCCCTGGACCTTGCATGTGGGGCTGTGTTTGTGTGTGGGCATGACAGCCTCTGCCCTAGGCAACCTTGTCCGGCTGCTTCCTAGCACAAACCACTGCAGGGTGCATCTGTCACTGCCGAATAACCACGCAGGCAAACTGTTGTCATTCCAAGTATGCAGGGAACCGTGCCATTGGGATGCAGAGTCTGCTGAGCGAGGGCGATAATTAGAGCAGAAAGAGAGCAGAGTCTGGAAGGTGTGCTTCAGGAGAGCAGAGGACAGGGACTCCACAGAGCACGTAGCGCTGACTTCCAAGAGGGACTGTAAAGTCAGTCTTAAGGACTAAACAGCATTTTACCGACAGCACTGAAAGCATCAGCCAGTCCCGTGGAAAAGAACCAAGTTAGGTCCCTGCTTCCCACGACTTGCAGAAGTTAACCCCAAGTGGATCAAGCAGCAGAACACAAGACCCAAATTGCTGTGCACCACGAACACATCCTTGTGTCTAGCTGAAGGGATGGTTCTTTAGGTATGGGCCAAGAAGTGAGGTCAACGAAAGGAATAAAGAACAGCGGAGCTGGGGAGAAACGAAGGCTGTGTGGCATAACCCATCCCCCAGAGCATGAAAGGAAGCTCTGCAGTGGAGAACAGCTCTGCAGTGCACAGCTTAGCAAAGATTCTATCCAGGAATCACACACAAGCCCTTCATTAAAATCACAGTGAGTCCAGCACCTGAGTGGCCACTCCCCACGTGCTTGCTGAGCGCCATGAGGCAGCAGAGAAGTGCAGATCAGAGCCACACGGACACGCTCCCTCTGGCCAGAGGCTGGGAGCAGAGGGCAGACAGGGTCAGCGGCAGAGCTGCTTCTGCTGCTGGCCCTGTGAAATGGCACAGCCCACCTGGAAATATTCCCTCAAAATGGGAAGGAAGTTCACTCCCTGGTGTCCAGGGGAAATCAAAGGTGAACACGCAGTCAGTCTGGTCCATGGACGTTTATAGATCATTGTTCATCGTATGCGAGCCACTGAGGACCAGGTACGTGGCAGCTGGCCCGACCCTCCAGTGCTGGGAGGACTCAAGTGTGGACATGTGTGGCATGGATGAGCCTTAGAAACTCTGAGCTGAGAGGGGGAAGACAGGTACTTCTTACAGCCTCTGCTCCTGCTTCTGTCAGGGCACCGAGCCTGAGCCTTCATCACTCCCCAGCTGGAGAGAAGGGTTCCAGGGAGGCGCAGCGCCTGGCTGCATGCAGAGGAACATTTTGTAGCCTTTACAGACTCACTGTCTCTAAAAAAGAAACTCAAGGCAGCACTAAGCCTGTTGTAAACACACCCGGATGCTCCAGGCTGCTCTGAAGGCTTGCATGTCAGCAAGTGAAAAAATGAGGGTTTTTTTGGGGGGGGTGCGGGGGGTGTGTGTAAATGGGGCCAGGAGAAGATACAAGCACCGATAGAATCAGAGCAGGGGGGGCTCCCAGCCACCCCAGCTGCTGCAGTTTCCTCCCTCCGTGGGCCGTGCGCTGCCCCTGTCCGTGGTGCTGACCACATCTCAGCAAGAACTCCGGGAATCTCAACTATAAAAATCCTGCTGCGGTAAGTGGAAACCTGTCACCAACCTGGACAGCGGCTCCAGAAGCGAGCCGTGTTTTGCTGACACTTTTGGAGCACTCCGAGGACATCCAGATGTCACGGGACACTGCTGATGCCCACTGTTCTGAGGGAGCACGGAGAGGCGGCTCCCGGCACTGCCCGCTCCTGGCCCTGCACCACCTCTACCTGCAGGTGCTGCAGACGATTTGGTTCCTTTAGAATTTCAGACAAATTGCCTTTAATTTGACAGCAAAAAAAAAAAAAAATCAGGCCAAGTCCCCTGAGGCTAATATTTATTTTTGTGCACAGCTATCAGAAATAGATGTGGACTGTGACTGAACACCGATTTTAAAAATCATTAATAATCTTTGTGACACTTGGAATACACCCCAGGGTGAGCTCACCACACACCACGCTCCTGGGGGCACATGCGCCCCATACCTGACATCATGTGTGTTTGGCGCAGTGCAGATCCGCTTACACCATTCAGCCGTATAGTGGTGGCCTCATGTTTCTCTGTGTTCACCTGGAGAACTTGCACACATGTGCCCAACACCATACACATGTATGTAACAGACATGTATGGAGGCGGGGTATTATCCCAGTCAGCCCTGTGGGGATTTTCCCCAAATGGAAACTGAACGCTCGGAGTTGCTGGTCTCCCTCTGTGGCCAGAGAGACAGCTTGCTGACTCCAGGGAGAGGGGTAGGACTTAGGAGGGATGGTGAGGTGTGTGTCTCATTATGCTGGGGTCACAGTGGGGTGTGGGTACAGTGGGGTGTGGGCACAATGGGGTGTGGGTACAATTGGGGCTCAGTGATGTGTGGGGTACGGTGGGGTAGGGCTTGCCAAGCTGCTTAGGTGGTACTGGGTGCCAGGTTCCAGGGTTGCAGTTGGCAAAGCCGCCCAGGCCGTGCCCAGGTCTGGATCCACCCAGTGTCTGTGGGCAGGCGCCTCAGCACCAAGCTGTGCAGTGCCAGGTGAGGTCCCGATTGGCTCGTGCGGTTCTGGAGGGGCTCAGGGCTCAGGCTGCAGAGGGAACCTGCCACAGATCCGGAGCAGAAAGAGAGTTACAGGGCCCAGGGGCAGGGCAGAGGGGCAAGGGAGGGCTGGGCGGGGCTCTCTCTAGACGCAGCAGTCTCTGGTCCTGAACATGGGCTGCCGGAACTTTCAGGCTTCCCGCCCACCCGCCTGTGTCCGTTCTTCCATCTGTGCAGAGACCCCTGGCCTCCCGCTCTCCTGCAGCTGCCGAGGTGCTGAGGGGCCGCCAGTGCCTCCTTTGCAGTTTGGAGAAGTGCAGACGCAGCTTCTCTGGCATTGAGCTGCTGTGTTCTGAGCACTGGTGACTGAAAACAGGCAGGAATTAAACCCAGATTCCTGCTCCCCAGGCCGGATGCAGCTCCTCCCTGGAGGGGCCCTGCTCCCTCAGCCAGCCCCCCCCCCACCCCCGTCCCCTTCACTAACCCCGCGGGCTGCCCCAGCTGACTGCCTGCCGGGAGCCAGTCAGAGCCTCTACCAGGTTAGTCGTGGGGGAGAATTCTTTACAAACGGCCAGCCTGGGGTGGTGGGTCGCTACTGGGGGCCTTGGGCTCAGGCACCGACACGATTATCTCATATTGGGAGTGTCCTGGAGGGAAAATCTCTTTCTCTCCACTAGCAGGTAAAGTCGCAGTTCACTTTTTAATGGAAACACTATTTATTTCGGGACTTTCTCTGCACCGGATTTGACCTTCCCCCAAAGCCTAACCTACTTGTGTCTTGAAGAGAGCATTTCCGAGGAGGTTTCTGCTGTGTCGAGGCCCCTGGCCCCGGGCTGAGGGCCCTGCCCAGGATCACTGGAGCTGCAGGACCCTGCTCAGCCCCCAGGCTCAGAGGGCGCATGGCCCTTACATTCAGCCAAGTGACTCCCAGGGGACTTCCAGCAGCCCCACGTCCATCCCAGTCAGGCTGGGGAGCTCAGAGACGCACACCTGCTGTGTGGAACACCCTGGAGAGGCCTCTGCTGTCCCCCAGCCCACTCTGCTGCATCTGCCACTGAGCACAAGATGTACACATGCGATTATGGGGGCCAGGCGTGCAGGCTCAGGACCTTCAGGTTCCTGCGCTGGATGTATGGGTGCGGGCGTGAAGGTATAAGCATGCAGGCTCCAGACAGACATGCGCGTGCCCTATGTGTAGGCTCAGGATGTGTACATAGTAGACGCACATACAGCCAGGCATGTGCCCGACATGCAGCAGGCTGTGCTCAGGGCGTGCGTGCTCTGTGTGCGTCCCCAGCTCTGAGTGCTCCCCGCGTTGCTTTGTGCTGCCTACAACGTGCACATTCTCAGTAGCTACAAGCCACCGCAGGTCAGACCTGCTGGCCTCCACCACCTCGGGACACTTAGATGCCCATTGTGACTCGTGGAGGATGCAGTGTGTAGGGTATGTGGAGGCATGGACGGGGGTGTCCAGAAGCAGGGACGGACTTGGTGTCCTTGTATAGGACTGCCTACAGTCCTATACACTTCTGAATTCACACGAGGCTCTGGGGACCTGTCCCAGCCCCCACTCATGGCCTTGGAGGATGCTGGTCTCCGCCATCCAGAGCTGGACAGGCCCCTGGTGGGGAGTGACCAGGTGTCCTCAGAACAAGGGCATGCGCTGCAGGAGCCCTGGGAGGGACCCACCGTTGGGTGTGTTCGTCTCGGCTGCTTTCCTGGACGCAGCGCACACAGCTCCTTGCTCTGGTCTCGTTCCTCATGTCCTGGTGGCCACTGCTGTCCCCCGTGGTCCCCCGTGTCAGAAAGGACACACGGGAGAGGGGGCAGTAACATGGAAGCAGAGATGCTGGGGTCCAATGAGGAAATGGACCTGCTCGCCATAAGTGTGGTGTGGGAGGGGTGGGCGCGGGAGTGTTCCAGTGCCTCGGACTCCATGTGACGTTTTCCGTGTGGACAGGAGATGTGGGCGGCCGTGTGGCGTGGCTGGGGCTGTGAGCCATGGTGGTATCTGTCCCCGGCTGAGCCATCTGTTGACTCTCTCTCTTTCTCTTTCTTACAGAGTCCCAGTGTACCCTCTGTGGAGAACCGGAAGGTGAGTGGCTATGGGGGGCAGGGGGACGGGGGGCAGCCATGCCACTGGCACAGCGAGGGGGATCTGTGCCGGGTGTTTGATGGACAAGGTGAACGCGCACAGGGCGTGGGGTCAGGGGCACTCCCCCACATGGCGCCTGGCCAGCACAGGCCACGACGTGGAAATTGGGTCTTTTCTTGGCCCCACACTGCAACACTCCGTTTCATTTCTGGTCCGGGTGTCCAAGTTAGAATTTGGGCCTAGCATGGATCAGCCTGGGGATCTGCTGGTCCCCAACCCAAAGGCCTGGCCATGAACCGCCCCTGGTGGCCAGACAGTGGCAGGTCAGTGGAGGGACCTCTGCAGAGGCCACAACCGAGACTCTCTGGAGCACCGTAAGGATGGGGCTCCCAGGGGCCGAGAGGGTCCCAGAGAGATTGGGGGGCGGAGGCCCTGAGGCTGCTGTGATGGGACCCTCTGAGCCTCTCCAGCCTCAAGAGGCTTTGCTGTTCTCACTTGCGAGCCTCTGGCCAGTGTCCTGCAAGAGAGTGGGCCGTGGGCCAAAGCCCGGGTGCCAGGTAGTTCTCCCGGTCATGTACCCCCGGCTCTTGGCTCTGTACGACCCTCATGACGTGCAGCCTCTGCTCTGTCTGGTCGAGTCTCTGCCCTCAACCCCCCTCCTCCCCTGCACTCTGTTGAATGTGTTGGAGACGTCAAGAAGGTGACCTGGTCCCCAGTGTCCCCACAGTCGCCTCCAGCTTCCTGGTCTCATGTTCACAATCAGATATCTGTTTGCTACAAGACCAGTGTGTTTGCCGCTGCCCAGTACCCCAGGGAGGAGATGGGGTTCAGCTGGTCGCAGCTGCCAGGCTCTAAGGTGGGCGAGGCAGGGAGCTTCCCAGGGGCACACAGGGGTCCTTGGAGGGGAACACTGTCAGGAGGCCCAGGGTGCAGGAGGTAGGGCCGCACCAGCTGGTCTTCCGACTCAGAGCTCATAGCGCTGGGGTTTGGCATGGGCCGCGCTGGGGTTTTCAGGGCTGCAGCTGGACCCAGAGCTGGAGAGCCCAAATGGGGGCAGGTGTGGAGGGCGTGGTGTGAAGTGGGCAGGGGTTGGTCCCAGCCTGCCCCTCTCCTCTCCATCCGCTCTGGGTTCAGATGAGAAGCGGGTGGAGCGGCTCTTCTGTAGAGAGGGGAGGAGAGGGGACAGGCCCAGTCTCAGCTGCTGCTTTGAAAAGCACTACCTCATGAATATTCATGCATTTGTAAATCATTGAAGTGATTAGTCTAAGTGTGCAGGCTGGTGCCTGAGCAGAATCCACAATCAGCCTTTTTGTCTGGTGGTCCGGTTCCCCGCCATGAGGGGGCCCAGGGGAGCTGGGCCGACCCGGGACAGCCTTACCCTCTGCTCCCTCCCAGACCCGGAGCTGCCAGTGCTGTGCAGGTGAAGGGAAACCTCTTCTCACTTCCCTGCTCTCTCGGGATATGCTTTCTGTGGCCACAGACCGCACCGTCAGCTCTGGGTCTGGTGACAGTAGCTGTCAAGCCCATGAGACCAGAAATGGTTCACAGGCCGCTGAGCACTCGGACTCTGCCACTGGGACTCCCAATGGTGTGGCCTGTTTTCCTGAGAACTTGGAGTTTAATCGCATCTAAAATGTAGATCACAATTTCCATTTGCAAATTGCTTACTTACCCCATTGCCAGATTCTGAAATGTGGATGACGGGGTTTTTTCATGAGATGAAAATGGCTCCTGGAACTCGTTGCTTGTTGTCTGTGGTCTTTCTTGCCTAAGATCAGAGAGAAGATCCAACTGGTAGTCGGAAGGGGCTGTCTGGGCATACAGTCTGCCCACAGGTTCTCTACTAGTGTCCTGGAGACCCCACCCCAGAGCAGATGGGCCTGCAGCTCACTGTGGGGGCTTCACCTCTGACGGACCCACAGCTCACTGAGAGGGTCTCCCCTCTGACAGATCCATATTTTACTGAGGGAGGTCTCACCTCTGACAGAACCATATTTTACTGAGGGAGGGTCTCTCTTCTGACAGACCCATAGCTCACTAAGGCAGGGGGGTCTCACCTCTGACAAACCCACAGTTCACTGTGGGGGGGGTGGAGTGTTTCTCACCTCTTATGGTCTCACAGCTCACTGAGGGAGTCTCACCTCTGACGACCCACATCACACTGAGGAGTTCTTACCTCTGATGTGCCCACAGCTGACTGAGGGTTCTCATTTCTGATGGATCCACAGTTCACTGAGAGGGTCTCCCCTCTGACAGACCCATATTTTACTGAGGGAGGTCTCACCTCTGACAGACCCATATTTCACTGAGGGGGTCTTGCCTCTGACAGACCCATATTTTACTGAGGGGGGTCTCACCTCTGACAGACCCATATTTCACTGAGGGGGTCTCGCCTCTGATGGGCTCACAGCTCACTGTGTGTGTGGGGGGGGGAGGGTTTCCCTCTGACAGACACACAACAGGGGATCTTGTTTTGTGTTTTGTCTTTGCACATGGCAGTGCTCTAATTTGTCTTGCTTCCTGGAGCATTTGTGGGTGCTGTGGCTTCTCTATCTGAAACCAGGCAAGAGTGTTGTAGATTCAGCCCTGGGAAACTTCACTGAGAGATGCCACCTCAGACTTCTCAGCAAAACCCCAGAAAACCATGTGCTTTGGGAGGGACCAAAATCAGCTGATGGATTTTTGTCTGTTTGTTTGTTTGTGGTTCCTGGTGCAGCTTGCCTTCCTAGCGGATAGATTCTGTGGTGGGGGACATAGAAAACTCTTGGCAGTGTTCAGAGAATTCCCTTGAAAACTACCACAACGTCATAATCAACTTCTCTGGCACTTAGCCCAGTTTAAAGCAAGGGTTCAAACTGGCTATTAGGTGCATGTCTGGCACCAGGAACACAAGTGGGCTTCAGCATGAAACACTTCCTGAGGTCGTGACTTGAGGCAGACTGTGTGGTGTGAATACACGTGATTAGGAAAGTAGGTTTGTAGACATCCCAGCATGAAGGTAAACTTGAGAATATTATGAGAAGTTTAAGAAAAGAGAATTGTTTCTGAGTATGGTATTTGGGGTGGGGAGGAAGGCTGGTGCCAAAAATTGAAGCCAGAGAGAGTACAGCAACTAGGGCACTTGCCCTGCATGAGTCTGAGTTGAGGCCCCAGACCCCAGGTGGTCCCTGCAGGGTGAGCCCTGAATACAGAGCCAGAAGTAAGCCCGGTGCACAGTAGGTGTGGTTCCAAATCCCAAACCCCAAACAAAACCAAACAAAAAAACTACAAATCACCTGAACTTGGTGGAGGCTCTTGGCGGAGGAGCATGGGGTAGGGGTGAGAGGTAGGAACTGTACAAATGGTACTGTCAGCTCAGCACTGCTGTCAGCTGTGACCCAGACACAGGAGGACATAGGATGAGGTCCAGTATGAAAACACATGTGCAAATTGCCTGTGGCTCCTGGAAGCTGTGATGGAGTTGTGTTTCCCGTTGACAGAGGGAGCAGAGTTCCTCACCTCCCTCCCTGTCCCCGAGGAAGTTGCATCCTATCCCTTCCACAGGCTCCCCACACCACCCAGGCCTAAGGCAGATGCCTTTTCCCTGAGTCCACATCCGATTGGGCCTGCCTGGACTCCGGCCCCCACCAGCAGGGCAGTGATGAGTCGGCTTTCTGAGGGGACCTGGGTGGTCCAGTTAATAGCCTCCCTCCCCTGGACATGCAGCCCCCACCTTTCCAGAGGCCGTGGTGACCACTGCTTTCCTCACGAGACATCTTTCAGCCATGCCTGGGTTGGGGCCTCTGGTCCCAATCCCCGCTGATCAGTGGAACCTCACCAGCATTCATCAGCTGTCCGGCCTGCCTGAACAATCTGCATTTCTCTGGCCTGGGAATCCAGAAGGAGTAGGACGGACGAGTAGAGAGGTCCACTCCTGCCCCTGTGCCTGGAGCCACCCACAGGCAGTGTCTGAAGAAAAAAGGGTGTTGTCCTGTGAGTCATTTGGGGGTGGGGCAGATGGTTCACGTGGCCTGGGGGGTCCCCACCTGCACTCACGTCATAACCAAGCCATGGATATCTGCTTCCAGTACAGAGTGAATCTTGCATGGAAACGGTGGCATCTTTGAGGCCCTGGAACACAGAATCCTGAACCAGGGCAGGCAGAGAGAGGGCTCAGCCCTGAGAAGCAGAAGCCAGGGCCATGAGTGAGGGTGGAGCCACGGTCCAGGAGGGGTGAGGAGAGCATGGGGCCGGGTGAACTAGATATCATGGGATGGGTGAGACACCCACCCTACCCTGACTCCCAGCTCTGCTGTGTCCCCTGAGTACCTGTGAGTCCCTCCTGGCTCTCCCCGCCCCCCTGGGAACCCACCATTCCCCTCCCATTCTCTTGTGTCCTCATGGCTATGGAGTGCAGAGCGCAGCAGGCCAGTGGGCAGAGGCCAGCTGTTTGCCGCCCTCTCAGCTGTGGGCATGGTCAGCTCCCCGTGGCGGCCTGGCTCTGAGCCACCACACACAGCAGCTCAGGAAATCTTCCCGCAGAGGCCTTTGAGCTGGGCAGAGGGAGCTGGGGCGGCTCTATGTTCTGCCCTGGAGAGGGCCCCCTGGGTGGTGCCCAGAGCAGCGGGGGGCGGCCTGGAGCCAGATACGCTGACCCTGGGGACAGCAGCATCCTGGGAGCAGGGACAGAGTCAGGGAACGTGTCCCAGGAACTGGCTAGCCAGAGCTTCAGTCCAGCCCTGCTTTCAGCCACAGTCCTCAAGTCAGGAAGCAGCCAGGGTCCCAGACCTCCTCCATGACACTCAGAGAACGTTCTAGCAAGAGGGCGCACCTGGGCTGAAGCCCTGGGAGCATTTTAGAAAGAGGCCCTGCTGTGACAGAGCTGGGAAAGGGAGTCACCTCAAGGTCAAACTGCCCACTTGGCTGGGCTGTCGGTTCCCAGGGACTGTCTCTGTCCCCTCACGGCACCCCATTGCCACGGAGACGCAGTTCAAGGTGTCACCCTCCATTGGGACCCCTCGTGTCTGAATGACTGAGGATGGGATGTCTGTGCAGGGTGCCCTTGCCCCTTGTCCTCCTGTCCTCTCCCTCCCTCTAGCCCTCCCTGTCTCTCTCCCCCTCTCTGTCACCACCCCAGTCCCCATGTGCTCACATGACCCACAGCGCAGGTCAACAGGAGGGGGTCAGGAAGGGCCATAGGGGCAGGGAGCATCCAGCAAGGGTGCTCTGTATCTCTGCAGCACCCAATGGGCTTTGTCTCACGTGTGTGTGTGCATGTGTGAGTATGCATGAGTATACGTGTATGTGTGTGTGTGTGTGTAGTGCATGAGTGTGTGGGTATGCATGAGTGTGTGTGCGTGTGTGAATGTGCATGTGTGTGAGTGTGCATGAGTGTGCATGTGTGTGACAGTTGTGCAGATCTGGGGAACCACAATGTAAGGGTCAGCTGCATCAGTGGCCGGCCAGTGCTCATGGCCACCCACCAGCCCTGGGGTCTGGGCCTGAACCAGGGACTGCCAAGGTTGGGGCCCTCCTGGGTCTTTCCACTCAGGGGGCCCTAGGGGCTATTGCTGTCGCATACCCACACCCTCATGCACTACACACACGTACACTCATGCATACTCACACATGCACGCACACATACACCACACATGAGACAAAGCCCATTGGGTGCTGCAGGCTATTGCTCTGGGAGGGGGCATTGTGGCTGCAGAAACCATTCCAGCTCTCTGCTGCCCAGCAGCTACCCAGACCCAGGCTGAGCCACCCAGGGACGCACCCAGAGGGGAGCCTGGCATGTGCCTCCCTGCACTGCCCACCAGCAGAGCCTAGGGGGCTGCAGGAGGGGGACTGGGATGCCCCACGACTTCCCTCCTTTTGGTTTATCCATGAATCTTTGCATCCTGATGTGGTTAGGATGGAGGCTGGGGGTCCCCAGTACATGCGGTGTCATGGGACCCTGGCAGAGGTGCCTGCAGCTCCAGGCTCTGCAGCCAGTGCCCATCTTTCTGGAAGCTTCCAAACTCTGCAGATGCTGGGACTTTGCTGCATAAAAACCCGGGACTGCATTTGAACAGATTCCAAACTGCAGCCAGACTCACCAAGAAGCTGTTTTAATGAGCTGCAGGTGGAATGAAGAGGGGCTTGGGCCCCAGTGAGGGAGGAGGCAGGAGGAAGGAGGGAAAAGACAGGGAGGAGGAAGAGAGGTGGGAGGGAGGAGGGAAAAGGGAAAAGGAAGAAAGGAGGGAGGAAGGGAGGAAGAAGAGGGTGGAGGGAGGAGGGCCTGCTCAGGGTGGGCTGGTCACTCACGTGTGCAGGTACCCTGTGCGTGAGTGTGCCTGCATGAGTGTGTGAGTGCATCGCCCCAAGTTGAGCACCTTTGTGTGTGGCCGAGAATCTGCTCGCCTGGTCCACGGGCTGCAGACGTGTCAGTACTCTTTAGAGTTTGAGACCAGTTCTAGCTTGAGTCATTGGTGCCCCATTTCTCAGCAGGCGAGTCTTGTCAGTATGATCGTGTGAGATCACATCATTCATAGTGACACGTTGTCTCAGCTTAATAACTCTGTTTATCACTTCTCACCCAGGGTCGTCAGATTTGTTTTCACATTTATAAAGGATGCGCCAATAAATCAAACCCCAGTTCATGAGGCAGGTCACACAGGGTCATGGCCTCCCTCTGGAGGCATGGAAGGGAGACTTGAGCTGGCTGTGAGCTCACAGACGTCAGGTCAGGGTCCTCCAGGGGCATGTGCTCCGTCAGGCTCAGGTAAAACCAGGAATGACAAACCAGGCAGTTGGGCACTGGAGGGACAGAAGGAAGTCCCTCTGCTTTCCCCTCCGAGGTGAGGGGACTCCTGGCCATGCTCCTCTCACAGTGCTCACAGGCCTGTGGTGCTGGACGCATGAGGCATGTCCAGCCCTCTGAACTACCTCCTGGCCCTAGGAAACTGTTTGTTCAGTGTTTTTTCTGCTGCGGCAGACATTATCACGGTGGCCACGAGCTCTTGGCTGCTCCTGGCACCCACTGGCTGTTGGGTTTCACTGCTGACTTACAAGCAGGGAGGGCATGACCAGGACTTTGGTCCCCCCATCAGGGTCACGTCCAGGGGTCCACAGTGGAGTTGGCACCCCTCAGACGTCAGGGCATGGGGAACGATCCACCAGCATCCGCTGCTTGGCAGAAAACCTGCAACGGGGAAGCGCAACGTGATAGATTTGTGCGGGATGCTGAGAGAAGGCGACATGGATGGATCAGCTTCAGAGACTCCGTGGACAGCCGTGCTGAGTCGATGGTGGTGACTTCATTCCGCCCGACACCAGCCCCAGCTCCCGCTCCTGCTGGGATGGATGTGGGCACTGCTGGGGCGTCCCCGGGGAGGAGGGCTCAGGAGTGGCTGCTGTTGTCGCATTTCTGGGACTCTGTCCCCAGGGCAAGAGAGGCAGTGATACGTGAAGTTCCCTATAAAACAGTCCCTCCGAGCGCTTTAAAGCAACAAAAAATGTGTTGTTTTTATGGAAACAGAACAACAGTAACAAAAAGCAGTACCACCTATTTTAGAGACAGGATTTTTTCCTTCTGTATACAAAGACAATATTTTAATTTTGATATTTTTGCTTTTGCCTTATTCCAAAGGTTAACTTCAGTGCCAAGCAGGCTCCTACCCTGGGACACGGTGTCAGGCCCCCCTCGTCCAGCTCTGCTCCGGCCTCGGTGGCTTCTTAGCCCCACACCCACAGCAGCCACTCGCCACACTGGCGTCTAACCACTTTTCTGCTTTTTCACCCCAGAGATGCTGTGAGAAAGGAGTTAGGGATTGAGTGCTCCACCAGGTGGATGCTGTGTCCCTCAGGTCACAGGCCAGCTACCCGGTGTTGCATCTGCTCGGCCCCAGCCCGCCCTCCTGGCGCTGTGTGCAGGGAGACTGAGGGCTCGTGTTGGCCACGTGGTCGCTGTGTGGCTGCTCCCAGGGTTGCTCCTGTGGTCTCTCTGCATGGTCACTCAGTGTGGTCTCTCCCGTGGTCACTCACTGTGGTTACCATGACTGCTCCCATGGTTGCTCTGTGTGGTTGCTCCAGGTGGTCGCTCCCGTGGTTGCTCCGGGTGGTCACTCCCGTGGTCACTCTGTAAGACCTGTGCTTCTGCTGTTTGTAAGCAAGGCTGCTGCTTGGTGGCCGGGTCGCGTCACCTCTGGGCTCTCACTTCCTGCCACCGAGCTCACACTCTCCTCTCATGCTCCATTCCTATCCAGTGACTTCTCTCCTGGTTGTTCCCACTGCCCCTAGCAGTGACACTCCCAACAGACAGCCCATCTGCTTTCTGAGTCTGTTTCCCCCTGAAAGTCCTTTGGGCTTCCTGGACCGGAGGAAGTGAGGGGAATGAAATGTCCATCTCGGGGCTCCCGGGAAGTCCACAGCGAGCTGGGGGGGGGGGGGCTATGTTGCCCTCAGTGCATGTCCCCTTCTTGTGCACATTGAGCCGCCCCTCCCAAGCACTGGACTGGGTTCTCACCAGCTTCTTGGGCTGGTCTCAGTGACATGGGAGTCATCCCTGAACATAAATGAAGCTCCGCCTTATCCTTCCACTGACTCAAACCTGCACAGTTGTGATCGTGGCTTTCTTGTGCAGCTCTCATGTGAATTCCTTAGGACAGATTCCAGAAACGCTGCCACTCGACAGACTCTGGGAACCAGAAGGGGGGGGGACACACTTCCTAAAGAGAGGCACAGAGTGTACACACAGAGCACACAGCATGCACACAGCACACATGGCAAACTATGTGCATAGCATGCACAGAGAATGCACTGTGTACAAGCATGCACACAAGCACACACTGCAGACTATGTGCACAGCACTCAGAATACACAGATGTACACAGCATGTACACACAGCATAAAAGCAACACACACAACACACGCACCATGCATGCAGCATGCATACAGAACACACCATACACACAGCATAAAAGCAGCACACACAATACACCCACCATGCATGCATGCAGCGTGCACACAGAACACACCGTACACACAGCCCACAGTGGACACACTGTATGCAGCGTGCACACAGCATGTGCAGGGCATATGTGCTGCACGTGGAACACCCGTGGTGTATGCAGACAAGTGCACATATGCATGCATAGCAAAGCTTGGTGCGCATACAGGAGAGGCACACATGCCCACACCACAGTGCATGGTCCATGTCACACTCCTGGAGCCCACATGTTACACACATGGCCCAAATATCGTCCTTCCTATTGTTGACAGGCAGTGGAGTGTGGGGTGTCGGTTTGTCAGAGAAATGACATCTCCGCAGGCAGGCCAGCCACCGGGAGCAGGTCAGGGGGATGAGGAACGAGTCCCAGCTCCATCCCAGAGGCCATGTTCTACCCACCCAGCCTCCTCTGCCAGGGGTGAGTGCCTGTGTGCCGTGTGGAGCTCAGGGCTCACTCCCCGGGTGCAGGTGTGTGTGGGGCCGGCTCACTTGAGCAGCGTCACTCCTGAGGCACCAGCAGGCTGCCTCGGGGCGGGGCTCTGGTTTGGCTCCCGCACCGGGCCAGCCCAGCGGACGCAGGTGCCAGCCACAGCGGGCACAGCAGGCAGTGGGGGCAGGGAAACTGCCTTCCAGCTCTCTCTTGGCAAACACAGAGCTGGATTACTTGTATGAGCCACTTACCCTGTGGGTTCTCCACTGTTTACATATGAAAGTGCAGAGAAAGCCTGTGCCAGGAGCCCAGGTCTCAGCCACAGGCAAGATCCTTCTGCGGGAGTCAGGAGGGGTGTCTCGAAGAGCGTCCTGCCTGCCAGCAAGAGATGTCCTGGTGAGGGTCCTTCCCTCTGTCCTTGACCCGGCTCTGCATCCCCTTCTCTGCACGCACTTCCATGCTCTGTGGCCTGCATTCTGCCCGGAATCTACCCAGGACCTGGTGGAGTGTGAGGCAGTAGCTGCCTCAGACGAGGTTCTCCCGTGGACGGTGCTGGTTCTCCGCTCACAGGCTCAGTAGTTCTGTAGAGAAATGAGACAGGAAGATGGCAGAGCTGTTTGAGTTAAACATGTCTTGCACTCATGGAGGACTTTTCTGGGCATTCATTGTCGCAGACACAGTCAGTACACTTCTCTGTGAAAAATGTGATTCATTTCCCGGTCGGCATGGCCATATTTCACGTGAGACACTAATGAATGCACCCAGAACCGTGCGTGGAGTCTAGTTCTAAGGGATGTCGGAGAAGAACTCAGTGCAGACAGAGTGTCCTAGAGGGGAGAGGCAGGGGCCGATGCATGGTGCCTGGGTCTCGGGAGTCCAGCCATGCGGGGTGAGTCGGGTCAGGAGAGACAGCTGAGCGAGGCGTTGCCTGACTGGCCTATCTCTTACTTGTGCTTGACCTGTGAACCACCCTCCCAACACACACACACACACACACACACACACACACACACACACATACACGGCAGTACACACAGTGGGTAGAAAGCAACTCCGGGAGGTTGGAGGGATGTGCTGAGTCTCAACACAAGGCCCCCAGGTGTCAGTTGCAGGACTGTCTCATCCCCAGGCCTCCGTGAGGGCATGAAGATGCCCACCTCCACTGCTCAGCTCTCCTGCATCCCACACAGCACACGGTGACGGGTCTGTCGGAGGGTTCTCGGGAGCCCGAGCATGGCTGTGCAGGGAGCATAGTGAGAGCAGGTCTCCCATGGAACCTCCAAGGGCTCCCTGGCAGTGAGCTGCAGTGCAGATGTGGAGCCGGGGGCACTCACAGGTGGGTTCTGAGTCGCGACAAAGGCTCAACAAATTCTGTGAAGAAAGACTGGCAGACCCACCTGGAACTTTTGGTTCCGTGCTTTATTTTATTTTATATTATTTTTGGTTGGAGCAATAGCACAGCGGGTAGGGCGTTCGCCTTACAAGCGGCCAACATGGCCGACCCGAGTTCGATTCCTCCGCCCCTCTCGGAGAGCCCGGCAAGCTACCGAGAGTATCTCGCCCGCATGGCAGAGCCTGGCAAGCTACCCGTGATGTATTCGATATGCCAGACACAGTAACAACAAAGTCTCCAATGGAGACGTTACTGGGCCCGCTCAAGCAAATCGACGATCAACGGGAGGGCCTTTACCTTTACCTTTACCTTTATTTTTGGTTTGGGGGCCACACAGTCAGCAGGTTCAGGGGCTACACCTGGCTCTGCACTCGGGATCACGCCTGACACCGCTTGGAGGACCCTCTGGGATGCTGGGGATGGAACCTGGGTTGGTCGCGTGCAAGGCGAGTGCCCTCCCCGCTGCCCTTCAGCCCTTGCCCCATACTTTCGAGGTTGAAGGAGCAGATCCAGATGGTCTCGGATGTGGGAACCAGTAAAATATGTGGCAGGGTGGCCCTTTGGAGGGGTCTCCCTGCATAGGTGCGGCTCCTTCCCCGTTTCCCGGATCCCCCAAAGCTACAGCCTCCATTGTGCCCTGAACTTAGTTCATGTGAACATACTTTTCGCCGTGCTCGACCCAGCACTTGGTCGTAACATGGCTTACATGGTGGGCTGAGTCTGACTGCCCAAACTGAGGCTGCTTCCCTCAGTTTGGACCGTGGGGGCTCACAGGATCAGCATGTGGGATGGCAGAGCTGAGCGGGGCTGGGGTGACCGTGACCCTGCATGCTGGCCTCTGCTGATACTCTCGCTCCCTGAGAGGGGATGTGCTCTAGTCCAGAGCCGAAGACAGGCACGGACACAGGTCAAGCATGTCAAGCCAGGGTGTTCAAATATTTCCACATCCTAAAGTCAGCTTCCCTGATTACAATCAGCAGGTTACAAATCATCCCTGATGCTCGTCCTTTTCCGGGCCCTTGGATTACGTCGTTTGTTGATATAGGCAATAGCTGCTGTTTCACGGGGACAGTCATTAGAGCAAAATATTTGTTTGCACCTTACAAAGTGAATCATTTCACCCAGGGCTTACTGTTTACTTCCCATGGATAATTAAAATTTTAAAGCGCTCACTTAATTGGTGCAGAGCCTCTAATGAAGCACAGGGAGAAAACTCTGCCAGGATCCTCCTGGTCGCCCGAGACAAGGGCTGCTGTCCAGTCACAGTGCAGACAAGAAGCTCTGAGGGGGTTCGAGACTCAATGGGCCCAGTTCCTGCATGCAGCTCCCTGCCCTCGCCTGAGACCTAAGACCGGACTGCAGGTGGCACCCTCCGGGCCTCTCCAGTACTGTTCCCGAGTCATCCCTGAATTTCTGGTGAAGGAAGCCAGAGGGGACCAAGGGAGCAGACGAAGCATCAGGAGGCAGAGTCTGAGCCAAAGCAGCTGACACACGTTGCCCAGGACAGGCTCGGGCCACTCATTGAAAGGCTCTGGGCTGTCCACCAGCATCCCCTTCCACTGTGTGTAAGCTCCGGTATACGCAGAAGCCAGATGACACTGAAGTTCCACACCAACTGAATTGGGCATATGGGTGCCTCTTTTTGCAGTTGCTGGTTCAGCCGGCTGCTAATAGTGACTCTGGATGCAGGAAAAGGTGGTCCACCTTTAGTGAGGAGTAAATATCATGCCGGGTTCACATTCTTGCTCATGTGGCCAAGATAGAACACTTGTCTGTGTATCCGCTGGAGGCCTTAGTGCTCCAGCCCCTTGGGAACAGTGTGACCTCTTTGGTGGCAGGAGATTTAACACACACTGGAAGTGTGACACCCAAGGGCATTGGAATGCAGTGACAAGGCAGCTCTGAGGGCTGGACCAGCCACAGAAACCTCAGAAAACAAGCAGAAAGCCTGTCAGAACAGCAGGAAGTAGCACAGGTCTGCAGCTGCCACCCTGCCCTGTCAGGGAGGTGAGTCCTGGGTGTAGAGGGAAGCTCTGTGGGACCTGCCCCATGCTGGCTCAGTGGCCTGTCACTCACCACAGCACATCCTGCCAGCTCCAACACACTAGGGTAGTGACTGTCGGTGCCGGGAACCTCAGAAGCAGCACATGTGATGCTGGCCAGTGCACACGCTTGGGACGTACAAGGTGGACTTGGAGTTTTCGCCTCATGCCGATCTCACTGAGCGTGTCCCATCCTGATGTAAACCCCCGACGGAAAATCTGCAGGACTGGGCAGGGCAGCTCATTTTTTTCATTTGTTCTTTTGTTTTAATATTTTTGGTCTTTCATTTTTCCTGCATCTAGCATTCAATGACAAAATTGGACACATGTAGACTTTATCGATCACATCCCATAAGAAATGAACTTTGGGAAGTCAGGAAGCACCATCTATAACCTTCAGCAATTAAAAGACTTGCAGCCCCGCAGCGATTCTGGTGGAGGGAAGAGTTCGGGAAGCATTCGGCTGGGAGGAGGAGGCAGTGCTGAAAGGTGGCGATGTGTGTTGTGTGTGAAGCCCGACCACAGCAGTGCTGTAACCCACAGTGCAGAAACTTAGAGATCATAAAGTGCCCCTTAATGGGTCAGTCTCTGTAAAATCGACAGAGAAGGGAACCCCATAAAGTAGTTGGCTGCAGTTATGTTGTGGTTAAGGACTATGGCAAAAGAATCACGGGCCAAGGATGTCATCAAGGAATATTTCAAATGCAAGAAATAAATATGAATTTTGGCTCTTTAAAAAAATAAGTGACCCTTATAGAGGCAGAAAGAAAGGTGGGAGGCACATGGAGGGTAGGGAAATTGGTGGAGGGAAGTTGGTACTGGTGAAGGGATTGTCGCTAAAACAGTGTAAGCCTGAAATCCAGTCATGAATAACTTTGTAATCTCACAGAGACTAAATGAATTTAAACTATTTTAAAATTTATTAATATGCAGATAGATTTTAAAAATCATTCAGGCCCAGAAAGGGATTACAGAGTTGCCACATTATAATCTTCAAATGTCCAGTTTTCAAAACACACACAAAAAAATCAAAAGGCAGTAGAACAAGCAAGTGTGACTCACTCAAAGCTGTAAAGTCGATGAAAAGGAACCTTCTTGAGGATGCCCAAACAACAGACTTATGAGGCAGAGATTTTGGATGAAGTTGCCTTAATCGTGCCCGAAGAATGCAGGGACAATGGGGAAGTAATTCATGAAGGAAATTGTAGCTTCAGAGGGAAATGGGAATAAGCTGCAGGTCCTGCAACAACGGGCGAAAACTTCGCTGGAGGAAGCTGGATATGCATTGGAGACCTCGGAGCCGTCAGAGCCCCTAAAGGCATTGGACAACAGCTGGGGGGAGACATGAGGAGGCAGAACTTGGGGGGGCCCAGCTGACAGAAAGCATAGGGAGGACGTAGTTGCACAAGTCCAACAGCTTGGTGGATCTCAACTAGGACAAATGCAGGGAGAACTGAAGAAAATAATTCTAATTATACCATTGAAAGATAGGATACACTGGAAGGTGAGTCAGCTGACCTTTAAGAGGACTGGAGAGAGAGCACAGTGGACCCAGATGGGCTAATTAAGAGGAGGAAGAGGTTTACCCCCCAGCTCCACTGGGAACAGCCTCTGAGAATGGAGCTGGGGTACCAAGTGTCGGGGGAGAGAGCAGGAGAGAGGGAGAGAAAGAGAGAGGGCATAAGCCACTGAATTGGGAATGGAAGCATCACTACAAGTAGGAATAAAAAGGGTTCTAGGAGAATATCATGAGTATGAGTATACACCCACAAGTGTGTATATATATATATATATATATATATATATATATATATATAATCTCCACATGAGTGTATAGCCCAGAAGTGGAAAACCTCATGCAAGAATGCAAATTATCTCAACTGAAGAAGAAATTGGGCGGCAGGTAACAGGTTGAGATCCAATTAGTAATTAAAAACCTCTGAGCAGAACTGTCCAGGACCAGTGACCCAATTATGCAGGACACAGGATATCAATTCTTCTTAAACTCTTCCAGAGGAGGAGAAAACCCTTCCTAGCATGTTGCTGAGACCAGCATAAGCTTGACACCAAAGCTCAGTAGAGATTGCAAGGAAGGAATATTATAGTTTAATATCCCTGTGAATACAGGTGCAGAAATTCTCCACCTAATACCACAAACCTAAACCAATTGCATAGTAAATGTCCGTGTACTGTTTCCCAGTAAAATTTGTACAAGAAATATGTCAGCACTGGACTTACACATGTCCGTTGTCAATTTAGTCCCTGGCACCATGTTTGGTCTCCAGAGCACTTATAGGTGTCAGAACACAGCCCAAAGTAAACCTGAGCACTGCCAGGTATGGCCCAAATCACACACACACCCCCAAAAGGAAGTGCAAGTCAATTAAAACTTAAATAGTTAATAAATCTGGTAACAGTAAGTTATGAGAAGTTGGTTGATCCTAAGAAATAATCAACACCACATTCAGGGGGAAAGAAAGTCTCCAAGCAGCTCAGCCAATGCTGGAGACGCAACGAAGTCTTACCAACTTGGGTCGGAGCAATAGTACAGCGGGTAGGGCGTTTGCCTTGCATGCGGCCAACCTGGGTTCGATTTCCAGCATCCCATATGGTCCCCACAGCACCTCCAGGAGTAATTCCTGAGTGCAGAGCCAGGAGTAACCCCTGAGCATTGCTAGGTGTGACCCAAAAAGCAAAGTCTTACCAACTCTCACACCCAGAACTGGCTGAACTAAGTCTCTTCCTCAGCACAATATGAGTCATTTGGGAAGAACCCGCAGTGGTAAGGTTCACACACTTAGTAACAGAAGGTCGCTTCTCCAAGAAACGTGTGATCCTTCACGTATGTGAAAAATGCACCAACGCAGGGCAACCTCTGATGGCAAGCAAGGAGATGGGGTCGAGTCTGTGGTCCTCATGAGCTCCATATCCCCCTCCAAAATGTGCTGCCCCAGGGGCTCTGGGGCCCAGAACCCCATTTCTGAGGTGCCTAGTTCAGCAGGAAGATCTCAGGGGAGGCAGCCTCCTGCAGTCTCTAGAATCCTCATCTCCTCCTGAAACTCTTCATTCTCCAAGATGAAGGACACTGGGGTCGAAAATCTGGCCATGGATCTTACAAGATGCAGAAACTAACTCAAAGCAGACAAAGCCACGATGTGAAATGAAACCCTCAACCCTCTGGAGCCGCTGGAGCAAGAACGAGGAGTTGGGGCTGGCAGTGGCTTCAGACCTGAGCAGGCTCTGAAAGAAAAGAGTAATTAATTGGACTTCATCAAAATGAAAAGCTTCTCTGGGAGGCACTTGAGAAATAAACACACACTTGACAAAATCTCTGCAAAACAGCCTTGGCTGAGATCTGGGTGAAGCAGAAATCTTGTGGTTTTGATGGAATCTGCTGGAAAGGATTAGAAGTACCTCACACCTGGTCACACCCTCCTCTTCCCACACCTGGTTACAGTCTCCTTGTCCCCACACCTGGTCACACCTTCCTCCTCCCCACACCTGGTCACATCTTCCTCCTCCCCACACCTGGTCACACCCTCCTCCTCACACCTGATCACACCCTGCTTTTCCCCACACCTGGTCACTGCCCTTCCTGCTCCATGGACGAGGACATAGTCATGCACTGGGACATGTTTATGTGTGGGGACATGGGCAGAACGGGCTCCTATGTGGATATGTGGGCTGGGCCGTGGCCAGGCACAGGAGAGTGGGCTGTGTCCATGCACTGGGGCTGCTCTGTGGACGGGAGACCTTCTCTGGGCCCTCCAGCCCCACCGGGTCATGCACGTGGGTAAGAAGCACCCTCCCAGCCACCTGCCAGCCCCTGCCCGTGCTTTCTGCGTTTGAGATTTCAGGGCTTGACTGAGAGCAGGGACCGGAGGATGCCCTGTGGTGAGCCGGGAGGCAGGGTTCACTGACTGCCCAGGCGGAATGCTGGCCCTCTCCCTCAGGCACCTGCGCTTATGATGCACTGAACTGTGACCGCGACCGTGCCGGGGAGCAGGTGGGTCAGTCACGGCAGGACTGAGCAGCCCGGGTCCATGCACAGAACAGGGGCTGGTTCTGCTTCAGTCTGTCTCGGCATGGGAGAAGCAGGGTTTGTCCTCTACAGAGTAAAGATGCAAGGGCAGTCCATCGGGGCCACCTGCAACTGGACCTTAGGTCCTTCTCCGTGCCTTGGGATGTCTTTGGGCGAGCAGAGGGTGGTTGGGCATGGCCACCAGCAGGAGGCAGAGAGCCGGTGTGAGGTGTGATGCAGAGTCCGTGGGACCTGCTGAGCTACTGCTGCTGCAGCCTCTGCCTGCCCGGGAGGGTGATTTTATGGTTCATTAATAGATTCTGGTGCACAGTGAAAATTTATAAATTCAGTCAGTTTGAATTCCCTGCTCCTCTGTGTCATCTGTGGGCTGTGGCTCCTTTGGGTCGGCTTTGCTATATCTAAGTGAGCATCAGAAACGGCCCTTGCTGCTAAGACCCCTGGGGCCGGAGACAGCACAGAACAGCCGACCTGGGCCCAGTCCCCAGAACCCTGTTTTTATGCCCCCAGCTCTGCTAGGAGGGATGCCTGAGTGCAGAGCCAGGAATAAGCCCTGAGTACTGCTGGGGGTGTTGTCCCAGAACCAGAAAGAAAAATGCTAAAGTCTTCAAACCATGCAGGCATCTGGATGGGGGTTCTTTGGGTGTTCCAGGTGCTGTGTTTGGGCCACGGGATGTGTTTGCCCCTTTCCAGCACCAGCAAGACCTGGGAAGCCCCTCGAGGCCCTGAATGCTGGTGGTGAGACTGTGGGAGGCCTCCAGGATAGAGATGGCTTGGGGAGGGGTGGTGCAGTGCAGCCTGTCACTGCTTCCTGCCTTCGTCATGCTTGCAAAGGTGTGAAGTTCTGTGGGCAGCACATGTGAGTTCCGTGCCCTGCACAGTCCTGCTGGCCCCATGCAGAGCACCCGTCACCTCACTGCCACGTTCCTCACTTTCCATGAAAATCGACTCGTGCAACGTAGCTTGTCTCCAGGAGATGCGTCTTCTGTGGAAGGTGGGTGTGAGTCACTGAGGAGGCTGTACCTGGTCCCAGGTACACCCTGAGGGACCCCCACGTTGACACAGCAGCCCTGGCTGAACCCCAACAAGCACAGAGGCCCCACAACTAACCCCCACATTCATGCACTATGCTAGGCTGAACCCACAGATCCCACAGATAAACAGTGATAGTCTGAACCCCCACACTGGACAGTGGCCCCATGGCTGACCCATCCAACATCCAGGCCTCTTGACACAGACCTGGGTCCTGAAGCTCCCAGAGGGTGAAGCCTCAGTTCCTCCCGGGGCTCCAAGACAAACCCCCAAAGGCCCATAAGCCTGAAGGCAGAGAGAATCCCTGGGGTCATGAGTGCCCACACGCTGGACTTCCCAGACACACTGTTCGGCCATATCTGGTCCACGGGAGCCTCCTGTCCCCACATCTGTCACAGCCCCTCCTCCTCCTGCCACACTCACCTGCTGGGTTGGGAGAAAAGAGAAGCAAGGGAGGGCAATGAGAGCGTTTTTTATGTAGAAATGACACATAATTTAAGAGTTCCTTTGCATAAATTAATCAACTTTGGCATCTTTTTCAAACTTTGGCAAAATATTCATTTTTATCGTGTACTTCCTGGGTGCGCTGTGGCTGTAAAGTTACTGGAGGTAAAATTGTGTTTATTCCCATGTCCAGGTGTCCATGAGCTGCCGCTGGGAGTGTGCAGGATGGACACTGGACAGACCAGGGGGAGGGGCAGGGCCAGGGCCAGAACCTTCCAAAACTGGAGACACGGCGTTTTCCCATTGGAGGATTACTCACAAGATCACAGGGTCACACAGGGCCACAGACAGGGTCCCACAGGTTCACTCACAGGGTCACTTGGTCACAAAGAGGGTTCCACAGGGTCCCACACACGGTCACAGGATCACTCACAGGCTCACCTGCAGGGTCACTCATATGCACATGTCTGTCTCCGTTACCTCGGTGACCTTAGATCCCAGCCCCGTCCTGTCCCAGGCCTGAGAAAGTTCTCCCTCCCCAATGTCCGGCCCTGAAGGAGCTGTGCGTCCCAGGCTCTGTCCTCATGCCCACGTGGCCGCAGAGGGGCCCACGGCCAGACCAAGAGAGAAAGGCCGGTATGTGGGGCCACTCTCGGAGGCCACGTCCCATGTGTTCCTCACACTCACAGTGCTCGCCGTCACTCCCATTTGTGGTCCTCAGGCCTTGGGTTGACGCTTCTGCCCTTTCTGAGATTGTGGGTGGAGGCTCAGGTGTGGGTCCCAGGCTGGGCACCGTCGAAACCGAGGCCTGCTGATGGCTTTGCTGCCCACTGTGACCTCCAGTAACCATCAGGCTCCATCGTTCCAGTTGCTTCAATAGGTTCCTGACTCTGGGCTGCTCCCTCACTGCTCTCGGCCACAGGGTCAGGGACACGGGACTCAGGGGTTCTCGAGTGGGAGGGAGGAGCAGGCAGGCCCCTGGAGATCTAGTCTCTGGGCAGTGCTGCAGGCCCGACGGCAAACTAGTCCTATGTTGAGGCCAGCAGCAAAGCCAACCCTGTGACACTCACTGGCCAGACCCCACTTGGGTGAGTGACTCTTGGGGCCACCCTCGACCCTGCCAGTGCTCTCCATGCAGGGGTGTGGAGTGTGGGTGCTATGAGGCTGGTCTAGGCCCTTCACCCTCCAGGGAGCCCCTCCTAGAGCCAGGGCTGCAGAAGCGCCCCGTGGAAGCCCCACAGCCTGCAGGGACCCATCCTCATCCAGGCCTCCTACTGGGATGAACCCTGGACTCAAGAAGACACAGGTCATAAAGACACAACATAGAGGGCACAAGGAACCCTGTGGAACCCTTGTCATGTGGACTCGGTTTACAGTGCTCAGGGTGGAAGTGAGGACAGTCTAGCTTGGGGAGGGGGGGGTAGGACCTGCCCAGCAAGGTCCCCGGGCTTCAACCCCATACTGGGTCTAGCCAGCAGAACTGGATGATGCGGGCAATGTTTCCATTCCTTGTGTGGGAGTATTTCCCACCATCGTCATCTCTGCACAAGAAAAACAACCCTTCCCCTTTCTGCAGTCTCCCAGATCCAGACAGACATAATAGAATTTACCTGCTAACTGGGTTAGTGCCACAGTCCATCTCCTTCCCCTGTAACGTGGATGACAAAACTGTGCGTGCCGGAGGGTGGGGGTGGCTGCATCCAAACAGAAGACCCAGAACTTAAATGGGGAGCAGTCGTCTGCCTGCTGTGTGGGTGCCTCTCACACCGCATCGCTTGGGTCCCTTAAGGAGAGCGTCATTTAATCTGCCGTGCCCACATCTCCAGTTCAATCCCTGCCCCAGGTCTGTGCCAGAGGCAGGTTCTGAGACCCGGGGCGGAAGCCCTGCCCAGCCGTGTCATCTGGGGCCGTATGAAGACAGTGAGCACAGAGCACAGAAAATTAGCTGTCATCGGCAATTCTCATAGAATATGCGATTGCTTATTAGCAAAACGTGTTTGGAATAATAACTGACTCACAGGCATTTTCTTACTCCAAAACTGCAAAGCACTGGGCTGGAATTATTCTTTTCTTTAAAAAAAAAAAAATCTTAAAAACCCTCTCATTAGACAGTTCTCTTTGATTCTGGTCTCCATAGAAACTGGATATTCAGATGCGTTCAGATATTTTTGTCTTGGAACTTGGACATGTGCAGAGACAAAAAAGCCAGATGCAGATGCGGCTGTGGTTTTGGATGGAGGGACAGAGGGAGAGGCCCGGGCAGGGACTTGTTAGAGAAGCGAAACAAGCCTCTCCCGCCCTCACTCCCACAAGGGCTCGGGAGGAAGCGCCCCGCAGAGGTTCCCTGCAGGGTGGCCTGGCTCCCCTCCCTACGAGCCTCTGCCCTGAGCCCACCCTGTTCACCCTGCCCCACCCTTCCCAGAAGGAAAGCCAGTCCAGTCCCTAGCTAGGCGGGGACTGTCCAGGGGCTTCCAGGTGCTGAAAAAAGTGGGACCCAGCACCACGGAGAGCTGGAAAAGTAGTCTGGGAGCTGTCCGGGGTGGAGGTGCTGAATCAGGCGGTGGGGAGCTGTCCAGTGAGTAAGTATAAACAGGAAGTGGGCACCAAGTCTTAACTTCGGACTGAGCATGTGGAATTTCTGACTTTCAGAACAGGGAGAGGGCCCCTGAGACGTTATCCATGGTCGATGGTGTCCAGCCGCCTCTGGGGAGCTGCACCCAGTTCCTCGAAGACGGTGCTGGTCAGTACTGCTGCATCTTACAAGCTAGTTAGCCCTGCAGGCAAGAGCGGTGGAGGGGCTTCTCAGCCGCCTGGCATCAGGCGGGGAAGCAGGGGGCTGGCTGTCAGGACCACACGAGCCTTCACATGTGACAGGGGTGCTCCTTTCTGTCTTCCCGGTGCTCTGCTGGGCCAGTCGGACAACCTTTGTCCCACAGGTCTGCCTCTCCTCACCCCTGCAGGGACACAGCCCCTCCCTTTCTGAGCTCAGGGTCCATTCCCCGGGAGAAGCCCGTCCACCTTCCCAGGTTCACCTCCCCCAGCCCAAGCACTGTGCCTACCGGCCCTTCCCTGGCCTCCCATTCTGGCTGCCTCTCAGCACCCTGAAGGCCAGTGGAACCCTTGGTGCTATGGGGTGGCTGAGACCTTTGCCTGCCGTGCACTGCTCAGTGAGCTGTGCAGAGCAGAGATCACCCCTCCAGAGAACAGGGCCAGCCGCAGTGCCTGCCCACCCAGTGTCAGCTCCTGGTTCTCTGTGTTGGGGAGGCCTGGTGGTTGCTGTGTTTCACCCGCAGTTTATAGGGGGTTAAAGATCCTGCTGCCATTTTGCGTTGTACTTGGCAGCGATTCCTTGTTGGCCTTAAGACAACTTCTTTGTTCCAGAAGTTGTAGATCCCACAGCATTCTGCCTCTCAGAGGCCTTCCCAGGCACGCCCTGGCTGGTCCTGGTGTGCGACTCTTGGTCATGCAGAGGAACAGAAGGTTCTAGGCAGTTTCTGAGCATCCACGGCTGCTCGTGTTTATGCCGCTTCCCTGCAGGACTGAGACCGTGTCAGTTCGACAGTTCTCTGGGCGTCCCCATAGAGGGGTCTCTGGACAGTCCATTCCTGTTCAGACTCAGCTTTGCTGACTGTCGGTTTGCTGGTACCTAAGAGCTTCCCAGGATTCTGACAGTGAAGTCTTGGGAACAATTCAATGGTAGAAACTCACTAAACCTACAATCAGAAGTATCACCTTTTCTGCTGCAAACTGAGTTTTTTTTTTCATTGAAAAGCAACTACTGCCAAAGAAGCACAAGCCACAGTCATTGAGCGCTTAAAATGACACAGATTGTTGATTGTGTGGAATGCTTCTGTTCTCAGTGGTGGACAAATATTGAAGATCTCTATGTTTAAACATCAGCACCCCTGGCACTGATAAAAATTATTCTTGAGAAGTAAGTCGGTCATGCAGGTGGGCCGGCCCTGTGGTCAGACCCAGGATCCAAGGACCAGACCCAGGATCTCTGCATGAGGCCCTCTGCACGCAGGCCAGCTGCTCGGTGGCCTGGGTGACCTGGCCGCGATGCCCGTCCTGGAGGCACCAGGCAGTCCAGGAGGGCTTCCTGCTGCTGTGGATGAAAGCATCAGCTAGGTCTTTCTCCTGCACTCTCTGCCCTGCCTTATTCATGGGGTTCCCTCAAGAAGATGCCAGTCTGAGGTGATGGGCCAGTCACAGAAGTAGACAAGGGTTGGGGTTTGATCAGTGCTGCCCACTGTCCTGAAGTGGGCCCCAGACTTGGATAGGATGGCCGTAGGCAAAAAGGTGGTGGGAGTCAACTGCCCAATTGGCGCAGCCTCTGGAAAGCAAGTGTGTCCTTCATGAGCAGCTTAGAGACCCGCTCCAATGCCTCAATATACCTGGCAGGGAGGGAGCCACTTGGACGCGTCCCCAGCCCAGCAACACCAGCGGCAGGATCCACGCCTGAGCCTCACGAACGCGGCAGCTTCCTCGGGGCCCTCTCCCTCTCCACCCACATTTTGTTTCTCTTTCCCAACGGACAAGAAGCATCCGAGGGCCCAGCCTCGGCCCCACCCACCTCTCAGAGCATCTCTTACGGCATCAGAGGCCGGACCGTGACCCTGACCTCCTCTTCCTGCCAGAGCGCTTTACACTGTGAGGCGGGGAAACTAAATTGCGTCTGTTCCCTGCTCTTAATGAGAGCCGCATTTTCTTCCTGCGGTGCATTTGGAAATGAAATTTCTGAATTCGTAGCGACAGGGACCCTTCGATTAGGTCATTGTTCCGAGGCACCAGCACTCAGGCGTTCAGAGCAGCCTTTTAGGGTTTGAGTGGAGGCTAATCTAGTGCACAGCGCACCTCTCTCTCTCATTGTTCTGACCGGCAGGACTGGCTTTGACCTTGCTGTCACCCAAGGGCACACATTTAGACAGGCTGTTAGCAGGCAGTGCAGGGTGGTGCGGCTTTAGAGAGCAGGAGACCGTGGCCCCTTCGGCGACCCCTGTGTCACTGGTTTTAGACCAGTCTCCCACAGAACATTCCAGAATGCTACCTGAGCTGCCTCTAGGACTCAAGTCAAGCCTCTCCCTACAGGAGGCAGAGAGTGTTTCCTGGGCTGGGTTCTCGTACACGCACTTGGGAAAGATGCGTCTTCCAAGAGCATTCCTTCTCCATGCACCTGGGAAGGTTCCCCGGGACCGCTGCTTCAGCCCGCACCGTGTCCCCAAGCTGTGCAGTGCTGGCCTGCGTGTTCGTGTGGAATGAGCATGTGTCACAACAGGGGCCTCAGCCCCTCCTCTGCCTCCTGCCTGCCCTTTGCACATCATTTTGCTTCTTGATGGAGAGAAAAGTGCTGAAAAGGACTCTCGCTGGAGGCGTGTCTGCGGGTACTGGGATAAAGGTAATGCACACTGTCAGTTTCCAGGAGGGGTATGCTGACTCTGATGACGATGAAACTCTGTGTGTGCTTGCACCAACATCAGCTCCTAGGCCACTGAAGTTCCTAAATTCTGGGGATCTGAACCATTAATCTCCTCAGAAATGGAGTCACATCACACGGATGTTAGGATTCAGCCTCTCACCTAGGAGAAGCACGGGGTCCATCCCAGAAGGGTAGAGTCTGCACAGCTGCGGTGCTCTCTGCCTCAGCCCCCACTCACCATAGCCACCACCCAGCATGTGGGATGCGGCACTGGCTTCTGTCCTGTGAGTGGTTGTTGGGGTTGGTATGAAGAAATCAGACGGTCAATCCTGACACTTCACACAGACCTTCCTCCTGCCCCTTCCCGGGACTGCAACTTCTTCCTGTGCCCGTCTCTCAGCAGGTGTGGGAGGTGGCGCGTTTGGAGGAGTGAACAGACATGGCCCGGGAGAACAAGGGCCAGCCCTGTGCCTCAGCCCCCGGGGACTCTGACTGACAGCTGACAGCTGTCGATGGCTGAGGGATGGGTGAGGGAGGATCGAGGGAAGCAGATTGGCAGCCGAGGGATGGGTGATGGATAGACAGGGAGACGGTAGAGAGACAGTAGAGACAGACCTGATACACGGACCCAGGAACGGCGAGTGACAGGTAGACTGATGAGAGATCCTGAACGTGGTTTCTTGTGTTTTTATCCAGCTCATATATTAGATCGGGGCAATATTTTCTCCAGTTCACTTGATGACAGCGCATCATTTATTGTGCTCTGTCTCTCGGAGGACCTGAGGTGGAGCAGAGAGTGAGGACTGGTTTTCCCTGTTTTTCTGAGCCTCCCAAACAGTGATCAGATAACCAGGACAACAACTGGCGATTCTCAGCCAAAAACGCAGCTCAGTGTGGACACCCAGCGTGGGGTCAGATTGGACACCCAGATGAGTCCATGCAAGCACCCAGGGTGGGGTTGGTGTGGACACCCAGGATGGGGTCAGTATGGACACCTAGAGTGGGGTTAGTGTGGACACCCAGGATGAGAGTGAGTGTGAAGACCATGGTTGGTAAGTGTGGACACCCAGGGTGGGGTCAGTATGGGTACCCAGGGTGGGGGTCAGTGTAGACACTCGGATGGGGTTGGTGTGGACACCCAGGGTGGGATCACTGTGAAGAACAGGGTGGGGTTGGTGTGGACCCAAGATCGAGGTGCTGCTCAGGCCCTATGCTTCTGGGAGGCCCTTGGCCCAGGTGTGGTGGGGGGGGACGTGAGCCCGCATGCAGGACTGCTCCCTGGCCACCAACTCTGGCCCCAGGAATGGTTCCTTCTCCCTAGGCTGCTGCCCCATGGCGCCCATCTGCCAGCACCAGCCCCTGCACACAGCCTGTGTGTGCTGAGAGGTACTGAGGCCCAGGGGTACACAGGGCTGGAGGGAGCCCAACCCTTCCTTCCTGCAGACCCAGTGGTGTCCTTGGAGTGACAGTGGCCTCCAGCGGTCAGTCTGAGCCCCGTGGGAAGGAAGGGGCTGTTTTCCCGGTGGCCAGAAACCAGGTGATTGGATTCCCCGCACCTTTGGCAACAGGTGTGGGTGGAAGGGCCTGGAGCTAGAGCCACACATCGGGCCGAGCTCTGTCCTTGGGCCCCCGACAATCTCCCAGCTGCTCCCGCCCTGCACTGCGAACAGGCATCCCCAGAGGCTATGTGGGAGAAACTCCTGGCCCACCAAAACTCCTGCGGCTCCAGCCCAGACACGCACAGGGCCTTCCCCTGAGCTCCTGTGTGCGGCTCAGAGCCCTGTCCTGGCGTGCATGCCAGGGCGAGGGGCATTGCTGAGTCCTCCAGTCCCACGACGCATGGCTCATCAGGATCTGCTGTAAAACCTTAGTGCGGCTGGGAGCGCCAAGGATTTAACTCAACACTCATTTGGAATTTAGATTTAGAACATTTCACATAAAAAAAGATAATCAATGTCACTTTTGAAGTGAGTAACGTTTGCGTCTCGTGGCAGACGGTGCATGCTCCCGCTCGGGGCTTGGGCTATGTGGAGTTGACACTCAGCTCTTTGGTCTTTTCCTCTCTGTCCTGAGCTCAGGGAACTTAGAGCCGAACATCTCTTGGGACGGGGTTCGCTGCTGGCTGGGTTCCCCTGGCTGGAGGCAGGCGAAGGGTGACTCACGCGGCCTGGATGCAGGGAGCCTGGTGTGCACAGCCCACTTCCCCACATCTCTTGGGCCCACTTAGCGTTGTCTCAGGACGAGGATTGTGTCCCGGAAACTTGGACTTAATTTCCGAGCCTGTTTTCCCAGGAGGGTGGACTGTGCGGATTGTAGGGGCGGCTTCTGCTGGGCCTTAGTTCGGGTCTGAAGCAACCAGACATGGGGGGATCCTGCAAGGGGCAACGGCCAGAAGCTGGTGGTGAGCTGTCAGTGCTGAGCCCTCACTGGCCCTCAGTCAGTCCTCAAAGTGCAGACCACGAGGCTTTCTGCGGAAGTTAATGTGGAAGCATCTGAGACTGCAATGCGGTGGGCTTGGAGCTCATCCCAGCCCAGACCCCGAGGCCCCGTGGATAGGCACTGGCGACCTGGTGTGGGCGGGGCCCCGTGAGGCCCAGCAGAAAGTGGGGACACCTCAGGGAAAGTGTAGGGCCACAGCCACGCTGGGGGGGCCCCAGTCCTGGGTCAAGCCGGAATGAAACCTTGGCCTGAGAGCTGAAGCATCAGACTGTCCTGTGGCCGAGTTTAGACTCTGTGTCCCAGCGGCAGGGCAGAGCCTCGCCATGCTGGGCAAGCGGGTCCCAGGGAGCCCCAGGGGTGGCATGACTCTGAGTGCTGGGAGCCCAGATGCAAGTATCCAGGTGCTGGACTCCACCCCAGGCACTGGGACCCTAGAACTGTACCTCCAGGTGCTGGGACCCTGGACACAGGGTGCTTGGGGAATAGCAACCAGGTGGGATGTCAGTTTGGGGGGCAGTGAGAGGCACTTGCGCCTCTACTAAGAACCTCTCCTGTCTGTGCCCCAAGAACGGATGGTGGTTTATGCGCCCACATGGCCACCTGTCACCCTGTCCCTGAACTCTGCGCCCAGCCCGCGCCTTGGCACAGCCACGGGCACCATTCCAGGCCTCTGTCCTTGGGGGTGGGATTCCTGGTGGAAGACACCAACCTGTGGGTGAGGCAGGGACAGGCCACGTGCAGCTCCTAGCTGGCCTGTGTGTGTGACGTTTGTACATGAGTTTAGCCAAGGGGAGTGGGGACAGCCCCAGGGTACAAGGGAAACCCCCTGCTGGGGCTGAAGGCTCTTCACTGGCTGCATCTCCAGGACTCCTTTTTGGCCAAAAATGGGAAGGTGGGTACATTTACACAGTGCTCAAATCCCTCTCTTTGGTCTCCCTTGAACCACAGTCCTCTGATCTCCAGCCCAGCAGCCGCCCTCTGTCCTCTGTGACCTCAGAGCCGACCAGCTGTCCACTGTCCCCAGGACTTAGTGTCCACCCCCATATGGCCAGTGTGTCTGTCTGCTGTGTGCTACCTGTCACCCTCATGCTCTCTCCTCCTGGAAACGTATGTGTCAAATCTCGTGGGTTGTTCCACGTCTCTGTGTATGAACCAAGGAGAAGAGATGAGATTGAGATGGAATATTTGTTGTTTCCGTTCCCTGATTCCATTCTGACCAGCCTCGTGCGGATCCTTCCGACAGGCCATGCGGCGGCCGTCTCCGTGGCAACCGGATTTAGTTAGAAGCACACGTTATATTTCAAACAGATGAAAACAGCCGCCTTTGGCTTCCTGCTAAAGCCGGTGTCCTTGCCAGCTGATGAGTAGGCTGGCAGGAAAGCCAAGCCTGAGTGTGCCAGCAGCCCTGCGCGGTCCGGGAGACCCTTTGAACAAGCTGTGAAAGCACTTAGCCCCATGCACTTAGCAGATGGAAAGCATGGATCTAGCACTGCCTGGATGGATGTGGCACTGAGATCACACACACACACAGACACACACACACACACACACACACATGTACACACACCCAGACACGCACACATTCATGGGTGCACACACACACGCTCAGACAGACCCACACATGCACACACATCCACACAGACATACATACACAGACATATAGACAGGCACACACACATGGGCACACGCACACAAAGACACACTCACACACATGCTCAGACACAGATGCACACACAGACACACACAGACATACACACACACAGGCGCGTGCACACACAGACACACACATGCACACACACAGACACACTCACTACTCAGAACCAGGGACCACATGCTCCTGTGAAATTAAATTCTCCCACAGCTTTACAGGGCAGCTAATGGGACCTCACTCAAGACCCACTTTCCTAGCAGTGTGCCCTGAGCTGATTGGACTAGAGAGGTGCCAGTCTGCCGAGTTGCAGGTGGCAGTTCCAGAGGTGTGTGCAGGTATGAGCTGGCCTGCTCACCTGTGACCATATCCACAGTCCCCAGTGCTAGACTGGGCCAGGCTGTGTCACAGAAGCCCCCAGCCCTGCGGCAGTGCGGGCAGAGGCCCAGGCCGAGGAGGCTGCCCGGGAGCCCGCCTCGTGCCCTCCCATGGACCAAAGCCTCACAGCTGCCTACCATGACTCCCCAATGCCACTGCCACTACCCAAGACCTACTGGAACACAGCACAGTGACTGAAGGGCCCCAAGGGAGGTGGGGACAGCAGTGATGCAGGGAGGGCAAGCAAGGCCTTCCCGGCAGCAAAGTGCTCTGAGGTGTGTGTTGGGCACCCTGTGGGGGACAGGCTGGGGGTCTGTGAGCCCTATGGGGAACAGACCAGGAGACAGGGCCCCCTGTGGGAGACAGTTCAGGGTCTGGGTGTCCTGAGGCATATAGGGCAGAGGGAATAGCTCTGCCATGGGGGACAGGCCAGGGGTCTGGGAATCCTGGTGCCATAGGAGCTGCTGTCCAGTGGCCAGCATGGCATAGTGCCTTTGAACTCTCTGCCATGTGAGGGGGTGTGGGCCTGCACCAGGGGTGTCTGTGTGTGGTGACCCTGTGTGACCATGTGTGCTCAGACATGGCTGTGTAACCAGGAGTGACTGTGACTAGGCGTGGTCATACATGATTGTGTGACCAAGTGTGACTTGTGTGACTAGGCCCACGATCATGTGTGATTGTATGCTCAGGCATGGCTGTACGTGACCAGGCATGGTCATGTGTGATTGTATGATCAGGTATGGCTGTGTGTGACCAGGTATGGTCGTGTGTGATTGTATGACCAGGCATGGCTGTGTGTGACCAGGTATGGTCATGTGTGATTGTATGATCAGGCATGGCTGTGCGTGACCAGGCATGGCTGGCATGTGCCCTCCCAGGACTCCAGTGTAACTCTGTTTTTCTCTTTCAGAGGAAGAGGCCGGGGACTTGACACAGACGGGCATCAGCTTCCCGGGGCCAACCGAGGAGGACCTAGGTACAATACCAGCATTCCCCCCACCCCTCCTGGAGCTGGGGACCCCCTGCCTCGCAGGGCATGATGCCTGAGCTTGGCAGTGGGTCTGAAGCAGGCGTGGGATGACTCGACCTCTGTAAGGGGAAGTGCAGGAGGGGCTCCTATGTTTGCACACCTGCCTCAGGGGCCCCAGGGAGGAAGCAGGAGCCTGGGTGATCCACGCAGCAATGAGATCAGCCACCACGTCAGCTGGTGGGTCTGAGCCCCCTGGGGCCAGACACGACTGAGTTCCACAGACACACAGGCACACACACACACACACACACACACACACCGGATAGACATGCATAGACCCACACAGACACACCCATACACACGAACACAAAGTTACACAGACACACACATGCACACAAACACACAAGTGGCAGATAGACACATGCAGACCCACAGACACACCCATACACACAAACACAAAGTTACACAGACATAAACAGGCACACACCCAAACACACAAGGGATAGACACACGTAGAACCACACAAACACACCCACACCCATACACACGAATACAAAGTTACACAAACACAGGCACATACAAACACACAAGGGATAGATAGACACACATAGACCCACACAGACTTACCCATACACACAAACACAAAGTTACACACACAGACGCATTCACAAACACACGAGATAAACACATGCAAAAGACATAGATATACACAGACACAATCATACAACAGATACAAAGTTAAACAGACCCACACAGCCACATACATAAACAACAAAGAGATAGACACACAGACAATCTTCCACACACACTCATAAAAAGACATGTACACATAGACACACACAGACGCATATACACACACAGTAACCCCACAGGCATCTCTGCATGCTGAGTCAGCCCCAGAGCGAGTGGTGGTTATAAAACACGACTATATTTACTGAATGTAATAGAAAAGTGAGTGGGTGTTTATGTGGAACATAAAATTGTTACACACTGTAAAACACGCATTTTCTATAAGAAGTCATACTTCTAAGTGGGACTGTGACCAGCTTCTGTTCACTGAGCTTTCCTGCACCGGCCCGAACTCCTACCTGCCAGGTCAGGGAGAGGGCTCACCTTGAGCTGACTCCACTTTCCTTCCCCGTTAATTTTCTGCAGGAATAGCATGGCCCCCGTCCCATGGGAATAGACTGAGCTCAGATAAGTGATGGTTCATAGACATCAGGGAAGGTCTGGTCCTGGCGATGATGAGCTATTGCGGGGATGGCTAGTGAGTGATTGGTACATGTGTCAGCCTCCTTTGCCGTCCATGATAATGAGGGAAGTGGAAGTGCTCTGCCCGTGCTTTCTTGGACACTGGGGCATGCCATGTGCCCATGCGTGGGACATAGGTACTTACTATCCTGCCCGCAGGCACAGGATCTGTCTGGCTGCCCTAGGAGACTCAGTGCTCCAAGAAGCAGAGCTGTGTAACTTCTGAGGCGTCAACTGGTGGTTTGGAGGGATGAGAGGATGGTAAAGGGCCATGTGTGGGGTCCTGCCCGACTCCTGTGCAGTGGTGGCTGTCGAGGCAAACGTCTGGAACATGGTGGCTGGGAGCTGGAGTCCCACACAGGGTTCGATGAAGAGAAAGGGAGCCCCACACAGAGTTCCAGAGAGAGAGAGAGGAAGCCCCATGCAGGGTTCCACAGAGAGAGACACAGCTGTACCGCTAGCAGAACCACTACCAACTCCTCCACTTTATTCATCTCCAACCTTCCTCCTTTTTCATCCCCCAACTCCCACCTGTTCCCATCACATCATCTCTTCTCTCACTGTGCCAGGACTGGGACTGCCAAGTGGGTCCCTGGGTACATGGTGAAGGACCACCAGCCTCTGCTCCAGCCAGCACTTGGCTCTGAGGGGAGCCCCAGAGCCTCAGGGCTATGGATTGCCCTGTACCCCACAAAGATACTGTCTCCAGGGCCCTTCTGTTCTGCTGTGGCTACATAGTCGGGCCCAGACTGGGTTTCTGGCTAGGCACCCATGGGCGAGAATGCTGCGTGTGACTGCTGTCTCTCCATGGGGCGGCTGGAGGCTGTGGTGGCCACGTGGCTCCTGGGCGCTTGTCTCTACACAGTCCCGGCTACCGGAAAGCAGCTTTGCTAGCAGTCTGCATGGTTCTCCACACACACACACACATACATGTGCTCACACATGTGTGTGCATGTGGGAAGTCTCAGCCCAGCACCAAGGTCTTCCCACACCTCCACTGGCTCTGACTGACCTGGGACAGGCCACATCCTCGGGTTGTACCACACAGCCTGTCTTCCACCTCCCCCTCACCACCACTCCGCCCCAGGCCTGTGACGTGCACTGCCGCGCTATCCCAGGTTCATGTCAGAGGGTTTCCCTGGAGGTGTGATGTATTCGGAGAACTCATCATTTACCTCTCACTGGCCTGGGAATGAAGAAGTCAACACGACCTAAAACATGTCAGTGACTTCTGATTCCCAATTTACATTTGCTTATGAAGTAATTCTCAAAACAATCCCCCTGTGTTTTGGAGCGGGCGCTCTGCCGTGTTTGAGAGCCAGACATTTGTAAAAGGCTGTTCAGAATGGAAGTATAAGATAATCCCTCTGATCCACGCAAGTAAGATAAACAACTGCAGGTTGGAGCTCAGTCCTGAGCCCATCAGACACTTGCCTGGCAAGCAGCTGCTTCTGGCCATGCCACTGTGTCCCCAGGTCTGATGTATGTTCTCCTGAGTGTGGCCTGGGGTCACCCCTGGACACCATCACCAATGGCCCCCGAGCATGGCAGGCAGTGCCCAGAAAACAGGGCAAAGCTAAAAGCCATGGCTGTGAATTAGAGTATTTTTCTGATTTGTATCAAGAGCATTTCAAGGGAAAGGGACTCAAGAAACAACCATGGTTACTTCTGTGAACTTCAATGTGTATTTCGTGAGGCAGGTTTTCTCACACAGGCCATATCTGAAGTGACTTTTTGGCCTCACGAGTTATGGGATTAGATTTAGAGCTGATAGCAATTTTCTTTTGTACTTTGAAAGTCATCATTTTGAGGGGTAGAATAAAGAGCTGGTTAAAAGCTATTTTTTAGCCCATAAATAAAAAGTCATTGTGTAATTAAGTATAATTAGGCTTCAAGTGTGCTCACCAAAAATGCGTAATTGAAAAGAGAAAGAAGTTCTGAAAGGAGCTGAAGGGTTTAATGCCCTCCTTGTGTTCACATTATCTACCAAGGCGCAGAGCTGTGAAAGCATCTTCGAAAGGACTCTGGCACATGGGGAGCTGGGGTAAGACGGCTTGTCTGGGCCTGCTCTAGGCGGCTGACCAGAGCCTCGTCCAGGTCTGAGTGTGAGGCGGGGATGCACAATGAGGAACCACTCCTAGGTCCTGATGTCCATGGGGTGTGGGCCTGAGCTGCATGCAGATGGGTGGGTGTCATGTGCGTACATGTCACATCCCCCTCAGAGGGGACATCACTCCTGTGTGATCGTTACCAGCTTGGAAGCTCGGGGTTGTGGCCCCGAGTGCAGTCACTTGACTGAAATGAACTTAAATTGATTTACGGTTGATAATCAGTCTCATCTGTCCCTGGACTACGCAGGGCCGGGGCCTCTGGGTCGAAGGGGTTGTGTGTGGCAAACGTCGACCACACCCTGCTCTAACCGTGCTGACCTTCCCACATCTCTCCAGGCACTATCTAGCAGAGACCCTTGGCCAGCAGGAAAAACAGGTGCGGCCTGGGGCTCTCTGTGCTCCATCCCAGTTTCTATGCTCTGTCTGTGTGTGGTCCAGGAGGGCAGCCACAGAAGCCAGGGTGCTGGGTGATGCTCTACCCTCCTCCTGGGTTCTGCCACTAGCAGAGGAACAGAGAGAAAGGTCTTCTTGGCGCCCATACCCTGTGGTGCAGGAACAAACCCCCAGACTGAGCTCCGTAGTTTTCCAGGCACTTGGCTGTGCCTCAGGGACCACGAGTGGCAGCTGGTGGCTCACCAGCCCATGTCCTCCAGTGCTGTGGGTGGCTGGCCAAAGCCCTGCACCATGCAGCTAACCAGTGGTAGGACGTGTGCTCTCCCAGGTCTGAGGGACACATATGTCTCCCATGTCTGAGAGACTGAGGGACACCTGTGTCTCCCAGGACTGGGACTGAGGGATGCATATATCTCCTGGGTCTGAAAGTCTGAGGGACTGAGGCACACATGTGTCTCCCAGGACTGGGACTGAGGAACACATGTGTCTCCTAGGTCTGAGGGACTAAAGGACACATGTGTTTCCTGGGCCTGTGGGATTGAGGGACACATATGACTCTTGGGTCTGTGGAATACATGTGTCTCTTGGGTCTGAGGAACACATGTGTCTCCTGGGCCTGAAGGCCTGAGGGATGTGTGTCACCTGGGTATAAGGATCTGGGAACTGGGGATCATAGATCTCCTGGGAATGAGGGGCCAAGGGAAGCACCTTTCTCTGGGAATGAAGGACTGAGGGCCCGAGGATCTGACGGGCGTGTGTGTTTCTCAGGTCTGTGGGTTCTAGGGATGCGTGTGTCTCCTGGGAGTGAAGGGCTGAAGGACTGAGGGATGTGTGTATCTCCCAGGACTGAGGGTCTGAGGGACATCTCCTGAGTCTGAGGGATGGAGGGACAGGTGTCTCCCAGGTCTAAGGGACATATTTGTCTCCCAGGATGAGGGACTGAGGGACATGTGTGTCTCCTGGAACTGAGGGATGCCTGTCTCCTCTGATTGTCACCCGTTGACAGCCACAGCCACGCTTTCAGTAGAGCTGGGGGTGCCTCCATCTGTGCAAACATTCAAGTGAGGTCTCTGTCCTGGAGCCCCTACCCGCCCCCCAGGGGCTCAGACCAGAAGGGAGCCCCCACAGGGGGGCGGGGGGAGTGAGCAGGGCCTGGGGCCGGTGCTCGTCTCAGCGGTGGCTCTGCTCTCTCCTCAGACCAGAGCTACTCATGGTCGCCGTCACCCCACTTCAATGAGGAGCGCTGTTCTCCCGCACCCAGGAACATGAAGGGCCTGGCCCCCGGCCGGAGCCCGCCCCAGCTGTGCTCCAGCCACACGTGTGGCCTGGCGCCGCCGGAGGACTGTGAGCTGGCCCACGACCACCTGCACCATGTGCCGGAGCCCCGCACGCCCTACCTGCTGAGCCCGAGCGACAGCTGCCCGCTGGAGCACCGCTGCTCGCCACGCAGCTCCGTGCACTCCGAGTGCATGCTGATGCCCATGGCGCTGGGCGCCCACGTGTCCAGCAGCACCTTCCCCCGGATGCACTACAGCTCCCACTACGACGCGCGGGACGACTGCGTCGGGTCGCACGGCAGCACCACCAAGATGAACCGCCTCCCGGCCAACCTGCTGGACCAGTTCGAGAAGCAGCTGCCGCTGCACCGGGACGGCTTCCATACGCTGCAGTACCAGCGTGCGCCCGCCGGCCCCGAGCAGCGCAGCGAGAGCCCCGGCCGCATCCGCCACCTGGTGCACTCCGTGCAGAAGCTCTTCACCAAGTCCCACTCGCTCGAGGGCTCGTCCAAGGGCCACGCCAACGGCACCAAGGGCGGCGGCCGGGTGGACGAGCCGCCACCCGGCCACCACAAGCACAGCAAGCGCAGCAAGAGCCGCGAGCGGAGGCCGGAGAGCAGGAGCAGGACGGGCCTGAGCAGCTGGTGGAGCTCGGACGACAACCTGGACAGCGACGGCACCTACCGGCCCCCCAGCGCGGCCCCCCGCCACCACTCCGACCGCCTCTCCCGCTGCTACCCCGAAGCGCTCCCCAGCCCCTTCGGGGAGCTCTCGCTGAGGACCTCCAAGAGCAACAACGACGTCAAGTGCTCGGCCTGCGAGGGCCTGGCCCTGACGCCGGACGCCAAGTACCTGACACGCAGCTCCTGGTCCACGCTGACCGTCAGCCAGGCCAAGGAGGCCTACCACAAGAGCTCCTTGAACCTGGACAAGCCGTTGAGCCACGTGGACCTCAAGCCAGCCCTGAGGCCATGCCACTACCTCCAGGTGAGTCTGCGGGGACAGCCCCGGGTGCTCGGGGTTGCACCCCCAACTCCCTCCTCTTCAGGACTGTGGGTCACGGCCAGGCGCTGGCACCAGCCGAGGAGCCAAGTGGTTTCCATATACACAGGCCGTGGGGCAGCCCAGGGGACACTGGCCATGTCCTTACTGCTCAGGCTTATGGGCCCAGGGGCCACCAGCCACACCCTGACCGCCCCACACCTGCAGGCCCAGGGGACACTGGCCACGCTCTAGCCACTCGGCCTCACACCTGCAGCTGCCGAGTCCCATAGCAGCCCTGGAGGATATGCCCGTGCCTCCTGGGTATACTGGGAACCTCCCAGGGCAGCAGTCTTGGCCGTGGGTGTTAGAGGGGACATGGAGACAGTGTCCACTGTGGGTCATCCCTCTGTTGTTAGGTTCCTGGCTGGACATCAGCAGGCTTGGAGGGATGCATGGAGGAGGGTGCAGGTGGAGGTTACAGGGAGGCGCACAGGGGAAGGGTGCAGGGGGAGATTACAGGGCCGAGGGGTGCATGGAGGAGGGTGCAGAGGGAGGGTAGAGGTGGCAGGTGTGGGTGAGCGGTGCAGGAGGAGAGTATGGGGGTAGAGGTGGGGGGGTATGGGTGGGAGCTGCAGGGCGAGGGTACAGAGAGAGGGACAACAGTGAGGAGTACAGGGGAGGGTGCAGGTCGAGTCTGTGTGAGAGCCCCGTGGACAGAGGCCAGTTCCCACATGGCAGGAGCACCTCAGGTCACAGCATACCTGTGTCCCCATGTCCTGTCCCACCTTGTCGCCAGGGGCCTTCAAGACTGTGGCATAGCAAAGCTGCCCCAGGGAAGGCAGGGGCGGGGTGAACAACTTTACTGGGCTCAGGGGATGGAGGTTCGTCCACCACCACCACCACCACAGTTGCCCGCCCAAGGACCCGAGAGACTGGTTGGCTCTTCCCAGAAGAGCCGTCCTTCCCCCCTCCCCCCTGCACTCTCCCCTGCAACCTTCCCCTTACTCTCTCCCACAGCAGCCCTCCCCCTGCACCTTCCCACCTGCACCCTCCCCCCATTCCCTCCCCCTTGCACCTCCCTCTCCACCCTTCCCTCTCCCCCCTGCACCCTCTCTCACTTGCCCTGATCTCTCACCTGCACCTCCTCCGTGCACCCCCCCACCTGCTGAGCCCACAACTGACCTGACCATGGTAATCAGGGTCAGAGTCTGGTGCCCACCCACCCTTGTGTCTCGTCAGGGGACACTCCTCATTGCCCATCCCGAGTCCTCGTATCCCGGCTTCAGTCCTGGCAAGCCACGGAGGCCTGTGTCCAGGGGCCTCCACCGCCTCTCTGCCCCTGGTGCTGCCCAGCACGGCCTGACGCCCTCAGCTCCTTCACTGAGCCTCACTCACACCCATGCCCAGAGCCACCGGGGGCGGGCGGGCGGGCCTGCGGCCACCCCGAGGCAGGCGCGGGCTCCTTCCAGCCGGGGAGGGTCCTGCCTGCTTCCACCTGCCACAGGTGGGCCAGCCGCCTGCCAGGTGGGCCCGTGCCAGGCCATCGCTTCCCGAGTCCACAGCACCTGCAGCCGGCACCGGCCCACGGCCCCTCTCAGACCACGCGCTCACGTGAGTGCGGCGGCTCCCACCCAAGGACCCCCAGACGCGGCTGCCCCAGGCCGGGGGGCTCGGCACGGCGCTGCTCTCTCCGTTCCCGCTGCCCAGGTCCCGGCCCTTTGACTCCGGGGGTCAGTGTGTGGCCGCGGGGCTCACTCGTCCTTCCCGCCCCTGCAGCTCGCCTTGTGCCCGAGGAGAAGCTCCGTCAGACAGGCCTGCCCTGCCCGGGCTGACCTGCGTGTGCTCCCCAGGTGCCGCAGGACGAGTGGGGGGGCTACCCCCCGGGGGGCAAGGAGGAGATCCCGTGCCGGCGGATGCGGAGCGGCAGCTACATCAAGGCCATGGGCGACGAGGAGAGCGCCGAGTCCGACTCCAGCCCCAAGACATCGCCCACGGCGGCCGTGCGGCCCGACGCCCTGCTCACGGCCGTGCCGAGACCGCTCACTGACCTGCAGACGTAAGAGCGGGCCCCTCTGCCTGCCCAGCTCTACCCTGGGGGTATCGGGCACCCCCTCCCCCCGAGCAGGGGCTCTGAGCCCCAGGCCTGGCCAGGCAGAGTGGTCCAGGTCTCCAGCCCCCTGCCGTGTATCCCACACTCCTGAGCGTGGGGCAGGCTCAGTCCCCCAACCCTGCAGGGGCCCCTTATGAGGAGAGCTCAGAGGGTTCGCATGTGCCCGGTCAGGGCTCCTGGCTAGACAAGTGGTCAGGGCTCTCCTGCACCCCCCCGCCAGCCATGGCACAGCAAGCATGGCCCCACACGTGCCTGTTCCTGGCCAGGCTCCCACATGGAGGCACATGGGCCCATCTGCTGCCCAGGCCAGCCCTGACCCGCACCTGCCCGCCTAGGCCATCCCCAACCCACACCTGCCCCCCCAGGCCAACCCTGACCCATACCTGCCCCCCATACCTACCCATGTCTTACAAGGTGCTTCCTCCTGCTGCCCCCATGCCCATGCCTGGTCCTGCCCAGGCCACCTGGAACCCTCAAGGGAAAATATCTGGCTGTCTTGTCCCGTGGACCTGTGTGCAGTGAACATGCAATGTGGGCTCGTGTGCGGTGAACATGCACTTGTGGACGCGTGTGCTGTGAGTGCTCCTTGCTCCTGCTGTGACTCAGGGCAGCCCTGGTAGGCACAGCCCCTGCTCCTGGCTGCCCCCAGCCTACCACACCCACACCCCCCCCTCTGCACTCCCAGGGCTCGCAGTAGTGCACAGGGGCAGCCACTCTGTCCTCTGTCACAGACACCCCGCAGCACTTGTCCTGACTCACTCACTGTCCACCGCTCCCCGCTCCAGCTGAGACTCGAGTGTCCAGACTCAAGCAAGTCCCCTTGGACCCTAAAAGCCAGGCTTCCGATGCCAGCCTCACATGGTCACAAACACACACACACACACGTATACTCACACACACATTCTCTCTGTCTCTCATACGTGCACTCTGTCACACACAGATCCACATTCATACGCACTCCCGTAACACATGCTGATCACTCACACAGTACTCCTGCGCCCTCACACATACACTCATGCACACATACGTTCGCACTCACACACATTCTTGCACACACATAAATTCACACTCACATTCTGCTGACACATAAACACTGATCACACACATACACTAAGGCACACACTCTCTTGAGCTCACATTCACACAAATCTGCACTCACTAACACACGCTAATCACACATTTGCACACTCACACATACCTACACTCATGCATACATACTCTTGGACTCACACTCATACACACAAACCCATACAGACATAACACTGATCACACATTTGCACACTCACATATACACTCATGCACACATATTCTCTCACACACATGCTCTCGAGCACACTGATACAGGTGTATCATACATGCAAACGCACTCACACTCGCACATGGCCATCTTGCACACTCACCCACTCCTAGCTGTCCCCTATCCCTCCCCTGGCCCTGGGCTCTGTACAGGACCCTGGGGACTTGCCGGTGTCTGGCGAGGATGGAGAATGTTTCTTTTGGCGTCTCAGAAGGACGGGCTCCATGTCTAGTGTTCAGAGATGATGATGACTGGGCTGCTCTGTGGAGCCTGCGGTGCCCTTCCTCACCTGCCCCCCTCACCTGCCCTCTCTCACCTGCCCACTCACCTGCCCATCCTCACCTGCCTGCTCACTTGCCCTCCCTCACCTGCCCCACCGCTCATCTGCCCTCCCTCACCTGCCCCCACTCACCTGACCCCCCTCACATGGCCTCCCTTACCTGCCCGCTCACCTGCCCCTGCTCACCTGTCCCTGCTCATCTGCCCCCCCCACCCACTCACCTGCCCCCGCTCACCTGCCCTTGCTTGTGGCAAATGCAGCTGAGGAGCTTGTGCCGTGTCCAGAGCAGCCTTGCTCCCCTCTGATGGTCCCTTCACAGGGCACAGAAAGGATGCGCCCGTGGTGGGGGAGGGGGGTTGTCCCGTGCCCCCAGGATCCTCTGGGACACAGTTGCCTTCACTTTCAGAGCTTCCAGGCGGGCACTGGGCTCCTCCGTGCATGTGTGGCTTTCCCTGTGCCCATGGCCAGTCACTTAGCGTGGGGGAGGTGGGGCCCTACAGACACCCACTTAACTGCCTCCACACCAACTTTACTTGTGCCACTGGGAGGTCGGTGAGGACCCATGGAACAGGCAGGAATCCACAGGGATGAAGGATCTTCAGGGATCTATTGGGGCAAAACCCAGAGGGATGGGGGATCTGCAGAGAAAGAGAATCCGCAGGGGTTGTGGGGATCTGCAGGGACAGGGATCCATGGGACATCCACAGGGATGGGGGATCCGGAGGGACGGTGGACCACGGGACGAGCAGGGTCTGAGCAAAGCCTGGCATAGGCTGTGCCCCACCCAACCCTCTTCTCTCTCACAGCCAGAGGTGCCTGCAGACTGCCAGTGACATACCCGCTGCCCACATCCTCGAACCCTCTGCCAACTACAACTCCCCGAAGTTCCGTTCCCGGAACCAGAGCTACATGCGGGCGGTCAGCACACTGAGCCAGGCCAGTTGCGTGAGCCAGGTGGGTGCCCGCAACATGCCTGTGTCTCCCTGCCTGGGGCGGGGGGGGGGGGGGAACGGCTGGGACTGGGGGAGCCTTGGGACTGGGGTAGCACTGACCTAGAATCAGGGCCACTGTCCTCTGCCCAGCAGAGGGGCCCAGAACCACCACAGAAGGCCAGGCTCTGACCACACAGTGCTCTGGGGCAGTGGAGTGCCAGCCGCGCCAGGGGTGAGGACGGCAGCTGTCCTCGCTGACGCTGGAGCGTGGCTGTGTGTGAGGTGCTCCCCGGCCTCCAGACCCCACTGCCCCCATGCTCCTCTGGCAGTGCCGGGCTGGGCTGGGGCGGACCCTGCCCTGTGTCAGGCCGGTTACCCGAGTCCAGCACTGCCATGTGCCTTCTGGGACCAGGACTGGGCCAGGCCAGGGAGCAGCCAGTGTGCAGGTCCCCTGCTGAGCTTCCCGCACACAGTGGTGGACAGGCTTGCTCTCAGGAGTGTCCGCACTGTGGGCTGGAGCCTAGCTCTGCGGACACTGCCAAGGGCTGGGCTGGCCTGTCCCTGGGGCCCACCCTGTGACGGCTGTGCTGGGGGTTGCAGATGAGCGAGGCAGAGGTGAATGGGCACTTGGAGTCGGTGTGTGAATCCGTCTTCAGCGAGGTGGAGTCACAGGCCATGGACGCCTTGGACCTGCCCGGATGCTTCCGCACCAGGAGTCACAGCTACCTGCGAGCCATCCAGGCCGGCTACTCCCAGGACGATGAGTGTGTCCCCGTGATGACACCCGCCAGCCTCTCCTCAGCCATCAGACCCACCACAGGTAAGCCTGGCCCAGGTGGCATAAGGGGTAGACAGGTATGCGGGTGTAAAAATACACGGTACACAGGTGTACAAATGCTTGGGTACATGTCTGTACAAATGCATGGGTACCCAGGTGTGTAAAAACGCAGGGGTACACAGATGTAAAAATGCATGGGTACACAGGTGTACAAATGCACAGATACACAGGTGTTCAAATGCATAGGTACACAGGTGTACAGACGCACAGATACACAGGGCTCCGGCTGACAGTCACAGGGCATGGGGATACGTGAGCTCCTGGCGTGAGCTATCTTATGCTCAGTGTGACCCAGCCCTGTGTGGTCAGTGTGACCCACCCCATGGACCCTGACCCACCCCCATGGCCAGTATAACCTACTCCTGTGGTCAATGTGAGCCAAGTGTCCCTCCATGTCCAGAGTCTTGGCAGGTGGTATCCTGACAAGCCCATTTAATGCCCTGCTCTGTCTTGAGTTCATTTGTGTGTGTGTGTGTGCAGTTATTTTTGACAGGTTTTCTTTTATGACTCTGAAGTTAGCTCTCAAAAAACAATTTCAAAAGAAGTTATTTTAGAAGACATGCCCATAGATCATGGTGAAGCACGAGACTTATTACAATGCCTCTTCCCTCGCTTAGATTAGCACCAGTTGGGGTTTGCTGTGTGGCGTCCAGCTGGCCCTGGTGCAGCTGTGCCTCCGTGGCCTGCTGCAGGACAGAACTCTCAGGCTCAGAGTAGCAGCAGGGACTGGCTCCCGGTTCCAGCTAGAGCAGACACTTGGCTCCCTCAGCCCGGGACCCTCCTTTCCCTTCTGGACAGCCCACGTGGTGGCCACTGCCCTCTTGTTAAACAGTGTTGTTTTGGAGGCAGCTGACTTACCTTACGTAGTTTCTTTTTGATCCGTGCAGTGATTCATCACATGGATTTAGTTGTCTAAATATGTGTCACCCGATTTTTCTGGAGAGAGAATATTATTGATGCCGGGGAGGAAAGTGCTGTAGAATTAGATGATAATGATTTTCGCCCCCGTCAGAAGTGGCTTCCCGCTCTGTCACTGCAGACCTCGAAGCTATTAAAACCAGACGTTTGGAACTGGGACTCGGCAGCACCCGTGCGGCCAAAGCAGGCTGTGCTAGCGTGGTTGTGTTTCCGTGGACACATCTCAGGCAGCAGAGCAATTCCCAGCTCCCCACACCTCTCCGTCTTCCAAACTCAGCACTCGAGTCCTCAGCCCCTCTGCCTCTCTGCCTCATCCCCAGGGCCACCCCCTCACTGGGGGACGTCCAGACGAGCAGGGGATGCGGGACACATGGCCCAGACCCCCACGCAGGAAGGCGGATCTCCCAGCCATGCCCACCAGCGTTGCTCAGCTTTGCCCTGTGCTGTGGAAACTGGAAGCGGGGAATGTTCTGGAACATTCTGGAGAGTCTTCCTGCAGTCTGGCACACCCTTTAGAGGCCAAGTGCACTTGGCTACGAGGGGGATCAAGGACCCTTCTCTTGCCTTTGCCCAGTGTTACCCCTGCCTCAGGGTCGTGACCCTCCCCGGGCAGGTCCCATACTCCCTCAGAGCAGAGGTGACATGAGTGTGTGTGCTCCTGAAGCCCCGGCCCACGCTCACAGGCCACCCGGGAGACCGGGCCGGTGAGGCACGGTCCATGACAACAGCACCACATGTGTGCAGCTCCCTGGGCGGGGGCAGTTCTCAGCACTGGCCTTCCTAGCCTGCCCAGGTCATGTACCTGGCCGGCCAGCCCCTGGGTGCAGCACCGGGCGCCTGCCCGGCCTGTGCTGCCCTCTGCTGGGCCCTGCTGTCTCTGCACGGCGTCCTCCCCAGCTTGCGCTGGGTTCCCGGGGCCAGGCTGTGAGGGTGACCGTCCACCGCCCTCTCTCCTAGCCGTCTCCTACACCAACTACAAGAAGACGCCGCCCCCTGTGCCCCCCCGGACCACCTCCAAGCCCCTGATCTCGGTGACGGCCCAGAGCAGCACCGAGTCCACCCAGGATGCCTACCAGGACAGCCGGGCCCAGCGCATGGCCGCGTGGCCTCCTGACACCCGCGGCCTCTACAACTCCACCGACAGCCTGGACAGCACCAAGGCCCTGAGCCTGGCTTTGGAGACGGCCGCGGCCCAGCGCCTCGCCTCCGAAGGCCAGGGTGGCCCGGCCCGCAGTGGGGACAAGACCGTGCTGATGTCCAAGGCGAATGGCTTCCGGAAGAGCCGCAGTTCCTCCGTGGGCATCCAGGTACCCCTTACCCCCGGCCGGCCCCTCTGTGGGCATCCAGGTACCCCTCACCCCCGGCCAGCCCCTCTGGGCATCCAGGTACCCCTCACCCCCGGCCAGCCCCTCTGGGCATCCAGATACCCCTCACCCCAGGCCGGCCCTTCTGGGCATCCAGGTACCCCTCACCCCAGGCCAGCCCCTCTGTGGGTATCCAGGTACCTCCCATCCCAGGCCAGCCCCTCTGGGCATCCAGGAACCCCCATGCACCCCTAGACTTGACCCTCTGTGGGGTCCAGGTACCCCATCACTCCTAGGCCTGTCCCTCAGCTGTGTCTGTGAGCCCGAATGGACGGGCCCCTCCATGAAGCAGCCGTGGAGTGTCAGATGTGTCTGAGCCCCTTGCCGGCCCCTGCCCGGCCCCTGCCCAGCCACTCACCAGCACGGGTGTGGGGACTCGGCTGAGAGGGACACTCTATTGGCACCTGAGTTTTCTGAGCTTCCAGCCCTGCGCTCAGCTAAATGGGGGCAGGAAGGAAAGGTCCTCCTGGCTTCAGGGGGCCACATCTGGCCCCATCACTCCTTAACCCCTTGGTGTAGCTGGCCCCAGCCTGGGCAGCCACACGCCTGCCCCTCGTGGCACCTGCCCACTCGGCTGGGGCTGAGAAGCAGCGTGCAGGACCCCAAGCGCCGAGCACAGTGGAGAGCAGGAGGCAGGAGCCGCTGGAAGCCTCGCCCCCCTACCACTGTGCCCGAGGGGAGGGGAGTGTGAGGCTGGCCGGAGAGCAGGGCCCCCTGCCGGGTGCTCAGGCCCCCACACTGCGGTTCATGTTTTGTTTAGGACTCAGAGTTCCCAGACCACCAGTCCTACCCAAGGTCTGATGTAAGTACCAGCCCCAGGCGCCGCATGAATGGGTCCCCCTGTCTGGTCTTCTCTTGGCAGCCGCTCTCCTGTCCTGAGTCTCTGCTGGGCATACCCAGCTGTGCAGACCCACCACCAATTCCCGGCACACACACACATACCCACTGGGCCTGGGGCGGGCTCACACACACACACACACACACACACACACACACACACACACACACACAGGGCCTGAGGTGGGTTCACACACACACACACACACTGGACCTTGGGTGGGCTCACACGTACACACATACAGGGCCTTGGGGCAGATTCACACACACACACACACACACACACACACACACACACACGGCCTGGGGCAGGCTCAGAGCCAGCAGGTGCACATGGGAGGAAGCCAGGATGGTCCCTGCACAGACGCTGTGGGTTCCCCTCTACAGAGAAGGCAGCACACTCATGCTCGGCACCTCTCACCTGCCACCTCCCACCTCCGGCCACAGATGGGGAGCTGTGAGCCAGGTCCTCAGGGTCCTGGGGAAGGGGGATATTACAGAAGCCCTGACTGCAGACTCCCACAGCCCACAGCTCTCGTCCTACAGCCCTCAGGCCTCAAGTCTGTGCCATGTAGCCCACGGCCCTTAGCCCATGCCCCTACAGCCCATGTCACCTCAGTTCTCAAGCTGCCCACCTGTCCACAGGAGGTGCCAGCCCCCATGCCTCCAGCCCTCCTTTCTCAGGACCGTCCTCTCTATCCCACCATGTCCTGCTAACCACAGCACCCCACACCACTCTGGAGCTTTCTGGGGACCCCCCAAAGATGTCTGAAGGCCAGAAGCAACCTCCAGCTCACCTTTGATTCCCTGGCTCAGAGCCAGCGCCAGTGTCAGCGATGGGCGCCTGAGCCCCCAGTCAGGGAAGCCCCTTCTCCAAGTGATGACCCTCCCCAAGCGATGCCCCTCCCCCAAGCAATGCCCCTCCCCCAAGTGATGCCCGCCCCAGGGAAACCCCACCCCAGGGGAGCCCCACCCCTAACACCCCCTGCCCTCCAACCAGGAGGGGACAGGGGTTGACACGGGTCTGTTTGCTGACCCTAGAAGGAGCTGCCTGAGGTGGTCAGCACCTGTGTCCATGCACACTCTGGGCCCTGTCCCTTGTGGGCTGCAGGGTCTCAGTCAACCCACCTGCGGCTTCCTCCTGTCCGTGTGTGCGTGTGCATGTGCGTGTTCGTCTGTCCGTGGAAGCGTGCTGACACATTCAGAGGCTGTCCTCAGAGCACCAGCCCAGGGGAGCCGGGCTGGGGACTGTGGGCTGGGGGAGGCAGAGTTGCTGAGCTGTCCGTCCCCACAGCCCTGACCCACCGGCCCCACAGGCTGTGGCAGGCCCCCGATGGACACATGGGACATCCAGGGGCGTGAGGGGCAGGAGGTTAGCTGGAGCAGAAACAAGTCTCGAGGCTTGAGTCCCACCTGAGATTCAGCTCATAGCCGGCTCATGGATCCTTCAGGACCCCCGGACACACACCTGCACCAGCACCCACACAGCTGCACCCGGGCAGCTTCCCTGAAAGCCCCATGACACCTGTAGTGTCAGTGTGAGACCAGGCCCTTGTGTCCCTGCTTGCGTCTCGGTTCCCCACAGCCCTGCTCTCCTGCAGCTTGAGGCTCCTCCCACATCATTAGAGGTCGGGGTCATGAAAGAAGAGACGCAGGGGCCTGGCACTCCCGGGTGGGAGTTCCTCCCATTTCGAGACGACGCTCTGAAGGACATGGAGGCACCTCTGATGCACTTTGTCTAGCTCAAGCAGAACACACAGGCCCCACTCTGCCCAGACAGCCCCAAGTCCACACACCTGTGTGTCCGGGAGCGTGTGTGCTACCCTGTGCTCACACACGCACGGGAGAGAGTGCCACTGCGTGCTTGGTCCATGTCCTTCCTCGCCTCAGCCCATTGCAGCAGTGGACCCTGTCATGGTGCAGGGCCTTGAAAAGGGACTTTGGGGGAAGGAGGTCTGCAGGAACAGCATGGGGATGGGTCGGGCCCAGGGGGTTGAGGCTTTCTCCTAGAAAACAAGCTAGAAACCCCGGCTCCTTGCTCCCCAGGCTCGTGGCTCTGGGAGACTCGGGGCACACATGCCCCAAGGCCCAGGCAGAGTTCGGCTTCCTGCTGGGCTGGCGTGACCTCACGGAGGGGCCAGTGCTGGGGATGGAGAGACTGAGGGAGGCAGGCCCTGGGCAGGTCTCTGCGACGCGTCTGTGTGTCTCTGTGACGCATCTGACGCGTCTGTGTGATGCCTGTGGTGTCTGTATGACAAACGTGATACGTGTGTGTCTCTGATGCCTATGGTGTGTATCTGTGTGATGAACGTGACACATGTGTGTCTGTGGTATGTGTCTGTGTTCTCTGAGTGATGTATGTGTAGTGTGTAGTGCGTATCAGCTGTGATGTGTGTCTTGTGTCTCTGTGTGATGTCTGTTGTGTGTACGTCTGTGTGATGTGTAGTCTGTAGTGTGTGTCTGTGTGTCTCTGATGTCTGATGCCTGTGGTGTGTGTCTATGTGATGAATGTGACACATGTGTGTCTGTGGTGTGCGTCTGTATGTCTCTGAGTATATATGTATAGTGTGTGTCTGTGTGATATGTGTGTCTTGTATCTGTGTGATGTCTGTGGTGTGTATGTCTGTGTGATGTGTGTCTGTGGTGTGTGTCTGGAATGTATGTGGTATGTGTGTGTCTGTGTCTCTGAGTGATGTCTATGGTGTGTATGTCTGTGATGTGTAGTCTGTGGTATGTGTCTGTGTAATGTATGTGATGTGTGTCTGTGGTGTGTGACTGTGCTTCTGTGTGACATGTAGCATATGTGTGGTATATGATATGTGTGACATGTGATTAGTGTGTCTCTGTACGACGTCTGTCATGTGGCTCTGGCATGTTACATATGTATTGTATGTGGTTTGTGTCTGTGGTGTGTACAAATATAGGCTAAGAGTTGTGCATACATGCATGGGTGTATATATGTGTCTGATGTGTGACTTGTATAAATTTGTGTAGAGAGTTGTGTGTTGCTGTACATGTCTGTGGTATAGTGTGTTGTGTGTATGTGTGGTGCATAAATATGTATGTGGTGTTTAGGTGATGTGTGTAGTGTGCATGTCTGCTGTTTGGTGTGTATTGTGTGGTGAATACATGTGTGCGTGGGGTATGTGTCTGTGGTATACATGTCTGGTGTGTGTCTGTGTGGTGCTTGTTTGATGTGCGTGGTATATGTGTCTGTGTGGTGTGTCTGTGTGGTGTGTGCATGATGTGTGTGGTGTCCGTGTCTGTGTGTGCATGCATACCTGCAGCCCTTGGTGGCCCAGTGCAGCGGCTTACTTGTTTCTGCGTGGGCTGGGCTGTGAGCACTCCCTCAAGGGCTAGCGCAGAGCATACTGCCAGGCTGACCTGGGCAGCCGTCCCCCAACAGCTGAGGCTGCAGGACTGTGGGGAACAGGGGGGCAGGACGGGGACTGCCCCGCACACGCATCTCCAAATCCGTGTCCTTAACGGAACCACGGCGCCGTTAGCGACAGACACGAGCGCACGCTGGCAAGCCCTTGCCATCCATGTCCCTGCTCTGAAACAAGCTGTTCTGTGTTGCGTCAGGTGGAGACGGCGACTGACTCGGACACGGAGAGCCGGGGGCTGCGGGAGTACCACTCGGTCGGCGTGCAGGTGGAGGACGAGAAGCGGTAACTTTCCCCTTCCCGTGGTTGCTGCCTCTCTGCCTCTGGGGTGAGGCGCCTGCCGCTGTGGGCAGGAGCCCAGGGCCCGCTGCCTCAGGGGAGAGGTGCCCACCAGAGGCAGGGCCCATTCAGGGGAAACCAGCCAGGCTTGGACACACGGCCTCCTGCCTGCCTGCCCCCGAGGGCCATGGTCCAATGTAGGGCCCTCATCTAACATGAAACCAGCTGTTGGAGCCCCCAACACTGGTGTGCGTGGCAGGGCCAGAGGGTAACCATCTGCCCCAGTGTCCCTGAGCCTTCAGAGCCACCTGATGTGTGCATACATACCCCACCCCAGGCAGCCCACCACCCTCTACGTGGGGCTGCTCTGAACAGCACAGGCAGACCATGAGTTCAAGAACACACCACAGGGGTCCCCTGCAGCTCCCAAGGAACAGACCAGTGAGAGCAAGGGCCAGAGTGTGGGGTACATATGACACACACATGTGCATAAACTCATGGGCATATGCACATACATATACATGCATTCACATATACATGGTGGCACATGCATGAACTCACATGTGAAGGTGGCACATGCACCATGTGCATACACACACTTGCATGTGTACATGTGCATATACTGCTGATAGCACACATGTACACACATATGTGACATTCATATACTCGCCTGCAGAGGTCACCAGTGCACACATACACATGCATATCCTCATATATGTGAGGTGGCACACACTTATCCTCACACACGTGTACCCACGTATGCTCACATGTGCACACATACACACGTGCCTATGGCACACACTCATGTGCACATGTACACAGCATATCATCAGACTTATGTATATACACGCTACTTGTACCCACACTCACTTGCGTGTATGTACACCATCACATATACACGTGCATGTATGTACTACACATTGCATTCATGCGTGCATACACTATGCCTCACCCAAGCACACAGACACCATAGGTTGTAGACATGCATATATACAATACACCACACTCATAATGCATTATGTATTGCTGCATGAGACACACGTGTGCTATGTACCATACACATGTGTGCACAAACAACACCACACTCTGTGTACAAATTCCTGTGTACCATACTACATGCAAGTACATGCTATACCGCACACATGCTCAGGCACATAGATACATGTGTGTACACATGTACACCACCACCGCCCACCACCCCTCACACAAATCCTCACCAGTAATAGCTGAGCTGGAGACTGGCAGTACGGTCGGTGGCTGGGTGCTCTTGAGGGTTGGGGGTAGTGTGCTTTAAGACCCCCGCGGAGGCGTTCCTGCCTGTCACCAGGCGGAAGGGGCCACCTCCAGTGGCGACGCCCGGAGCTGCAGGACAGTGAGCTGGCTCTGCTGGGGGCAGCAGGTGGGCGTCCAGGCCTGGGGGGGGCTCAGGCCGGCGCCTGTCTTCACAGGCACGGGCGGTTCAAGCGCTCCAACAGCGTCACGGCCGCCGTGCAGGCCGACTTGGAGCTGGAGGGCTTCCCGGGACACGTGGCCACCGAGGACAAGGGCCTGCAGTTCGGGTCGTCCTTCCAGCGGCACTCGGAGCCCAGCACGCCCACCCAGTACGGGGCGGTGCGCACGGTGCGGACTCAGGGGCTGTTCAGCTACCGGGACGACTACCGCGCGCCCGCGGACACCGTCAGCCTGCCGCCGCCTGACCCCTGGCTGGAGCCGGCGCTGGAGCCCGTGGACGCGGGCAGGATGTCCCCGTGCCGCCGGGATGGCTCCTGGTTTCTGAAGCTGCTGCACAAGGAGACCAAACGGATGGAAGGGTGGTGCAAAGAGATCGAGAGGGATGCGGAGGAGAACGACCTCCTGGAGGAGAGTAAGTGCCGGGGCGGGGTCCGGGAGGGGGCGGGGCCCTGGAGGGGCGGGGCCTGGGAAGGGGCGGGGCTGGACTGGGGGCGGGGCCAGGGAAGGGGCGTGGCTCAGGACTGGGGTGGGGCCAGGGAAGAGACCAGGGCCAGGACTGGGGGTCTAGGCTAGTGCTTGGGGTGGTAGGGTTGGATCCCATGATGACGAGTGAGGGACGTCCTTGTGTTCCTTCCACCGTCAGCCAAGTGCCCACAGACCCTTCTATATGGGCCGCATCTGCATGGGGCCTGGCTGGGTAAAGCCGCATCAGATAGGCCTCGGAGCTTGTCCCCCACCCCCGGCCCCCTGCCCTTGAGCTTGGTCTTGGCTAGTGTAGACATGTCCATGTTTTCTGGATACTGCAGCAGCATCGCACCAGAGGCAGGCACAGGGAAGGGATGTGAGAAGCGGCCCGCGGTCAGGGGTATTCCTGCCCTGTGGCTGGCCACACGGCCTCTAGTGTGGGCAGCAGGCTTGCTGCAAGCCCCACCCAGGGACTCCAGCCAGGTCCTGACGGCCCCTCGCCTGCCTGTCACCACCCAGAGCACAGCAGAGGATCCGCAGCCCGACCACCTGGGGCCAGTGTGAGGCAGGAGCTCCCAGGACCCTCACATCTCCCAGAAATCCCCTTCCCCCCTCCATGGGGCTCTTGGCCATTGTCAGGGGTCTGCATGCAGATGTGTCAGGGAGTGCCCCATGCCCCAAGGACTCTGGGAAACGTGTGTGTGCACATGGGATCTGGGTCTGAGTCTGGGAATAGGTGTAGGACTGACGGTCTCAGCCCCCAGGGAGGCAGGAAGGTACCGATGTTAGGGGCAGTTCTGCACCCTGCATTTCTGTCTGGACCCAGCTGAGGGTCTTGGGGGCAGAGACATGCCCCTGCCCTGGGCATCCGTGGCCTTTGATCTGCTTACCACATCCTTCATCTTGGCACATTTGTGGGCTGATGAGTCCAGTGTCCACAACCCCTGTCACGTGCACGTCCCTGTGGCAGGTGGTCCTGATAGACAGTCCCTGAGCTTCATCCCAGAGCAAACTGCTTAGCACAGGTGTACTGGGGGCATCTGGCGTGGGCCCTACACATCCGGGAGCTGCCAAAATTGCCCACGGAAACAGGGAAGGTGCCTAGAAGGTGATGCCTTTGGTCAGGAGCCTCGGGACAACCCCAGCAAAACCCCTACATGGAAGGCTCTCGAGGTCTGTTGCAGTGGGTGAGGGGAGACACAGCCAGGCTGAAAGTGCCCTAGACTGTTGCTTCCAACCTCTCGGTGACACAGTTACTAGTGCAGCAGAGGCCTCTCGAAGCCATGATGCTGGGCGTTTCCCGCCAGGTTTTCTGGAGCCCAGGTCACTGTATACTCCAGGGTTCGAAAGACGTGCCCGAGTCCAAGGCAGAGAAAGCTCTTCCGCACTACTCAACAGAGGGCTGCAGGCTCCCACAATCTGAGCTAGAGTGCAGAAGCTCCCCTAGACTGCAGGAGGTAGGGTATGGGCACCCCCAAGCAGCTCACAAGACAGCCAGGGATCACATGCCAGCCCCTCTGCCCAGCTCTGCAGCAGTGAGGTTGGGGGCTCCTTTGTGAGACCCTCCCCTGGCTTCCACCTGCCTCTCCTGTGGCTCAGGAATGGCCTCTGTGGCTGGGACCTTCCTGAGAGAGAGTCTGGGGGGGACCCCAGGCTGTCTACCTGAGCCTGGGAAAGTTAGAAGGATGTAGGTTCCTTCTCAAACTCAACAGCTTTCAAAGGTTGAAAAAACTGCCAAAAAACTACTCCTTCTCCTGCCACGCAGTGGGAGGTTCTGGAAAGCTCTGGAATGATTTTATACTCGTGCCTTATGTGAACTAGGACTTGGGGTTGCCAGGAGCCCTGAGGGGCAGGAGCCAGGCCCCGCAGGTTTCTGGAGCCCGGACAGACACACCTTCCTCACACACATTCCATCTTCACACACTCCATCCTCATACACACACTATCCTCATACACACGCCATCCTCACACACACGTGTGTGAGGAAGGTGTGTCTGTGAGGATGTTCCCACAGGGGAGGCATGCTTGAGAGCACAGCAAGGCTGCCGGAAAGTGGGTTCCAGGGCTCCCAACTGTATTTCTCTAAATGGACTACTTCAAGTCTGTTTTGAGCCTGTGGGGTCTCCTTCTGGGACTCCTTGCTAATTAAACATCTGACAGGTATTTATCATGCAGGTGCTGGATGCTGGACATGGGCTAGGATTGTGGGAAGATGTGAAAACACAGGTGGACACAGTGGCTGCCTGTGGGGCCCACGAAAGGCAGACGACCAGCCATAGGTTCTCAGGGGGTGAGGGTGGAGGGGGATGGAGAGAATGCAGGGACAAGCTTTGAGATGGGGCCTGAGGTAGCGTCACCAGAATATTCCAGAGGGCTTCCTTGGAACGAAGGCTTGTGCTGAGGTTCAAGGGGCAGGTTTGGGCAAGAGCTGGGGCAGCAAAGGCAAAGGGCACGGCCTCTGCACACGGGTCCACTCACTGGCCTGGGATGGTGGTCAGGACCACTTGCCTGTCATCTGTCCTTCTGCATTTCTTTGAGGACTTGCTTTTCTCAAAACCCAGATCACCACTTCTTTCCTCACTTCGAATCCCTGCTGTCCCGGTTCCAGTGAAGGTCCTGGGACACAGCCACCCCCAGACTTGGTATTTTCGTAACAAGTACTGACAATGACTCGCAGGCATTCTTGGGTATGACAGAAGGAGGGTTATGTGTGAGGATGGAGAAGTGTGTGTGAGGATGGAGAAGTGTGTGTGAGGAAGGAGTTTGTGTGAGGACAGAGGAGTGTGTGGTGTGTGAAGAAAGCATGTGTGAGGGTGGAGTGTGCGTGAGGGTGGCGTGTGTATGAGGATGTGGTGTGTATGGGGATGGAGTGTGTGTGAGGATGGAGTGTGTGTGAGGAAGGTGTGTCTGAGGATGGAGCGTGTGAGAGAAAGATGTGTGTTTGATGATGGTGTACGTGTGAGAAAATGCTGTGTGTGAGAATGGAGTGTGTGTGAGGAAGGAGGGTGTATAAGGAGGAGGATGGAGGAGTTGTGAGCATAGAGGGGATGGAGCAGTATTGTGTGTGAGCATGAGGAGTGTGTAATTTGGAGGAGTGTGCACTTTGGATGGAACAGAGGTAGGTACGGGGCATGGAGGACTGTGCGCTGATTTGGGAGGACCTAGAGAAAGTGTTACCTGCTTCAGGCTCTGCTCGGTCTGCTCAGACCCAGCAATCGCTGCATTTGGCACCACTAGTACTTCGCCCTGAGAGCCTGAGGCATCTTCCCAAAGGACCCCTCCACAGACTCCACCTACCATGGCAAACTTGCATCTCCCTGACCGATGTCATTGCATCTGTCTCCAGCATGAGGACAGAGTTCCCGAGCTTTTCTTCCTTCTTTTTCCTCTGTTAATCACTGAAGATCTTTACATTTCTGGTCAGGCGGCAGGATCCGCTCCCTTGTGTTTGATGCGCGTATTAATTACATTTCAGTAGCAGCCCTGTAGGTATTATAGGTGAGACACCTCTGAGTCTAGTCATTTCAAGAGCATATAAGCACATAGTAGGTTACTGGCAAAAGCACTTTTCTAAATTAGCGATTACACTTAATGCTTGTTAACCAAATCTGTGCTTCCGAGTTTGAAATTCTGTCCAATGAAATAGTTGTTCCGCCCGGCAGTTTCCTGCTCACGGTTCACTGAGCAGATTGAGCGGGTTTCGGTTCAGCCATCTGTGGCTAATAAGAGCTGTAGGGCACCTAATAAACCTGGGATTCAGCGAGGCCCCTCAGTGCGACTTGTATTCCCACGCACCACCTGTGAGCCCCATGGGCTCAGTGCGGATGTGTAAAGTCACACAGGTGAGGAGGCCCAGGAAAGTAAGCGAGAGTAAGTCTGGCTTCTGAGGCGAAAGGTGGCATGGAGTTTGCTTGACCGCCCTCAGCACAAGGGCCCGAGTAGCTGTGCCATGAGGGTGTCATTGAGGCATCTAGGCTCACGGGGGTGTTGGCAGTCGGGGTTTCCGGCGGGTTCTCGGAGTGAGTCACGGTCCCTCCCCCAGAGTCTGTGGTGAGAGGGCATCTGAGAAGACCTTACCTGCCACCAGCCGAGGCTCGGCGGGAGGGACAGCCACCAAGCCCCGTGCTTCCTTGCTAAGGAGGTGCTGTCCACCCCCGGGGACCCCTCACACAGCCAGGGGCCTGACCGCAGCCCTGGTGGTGGTCCATAGCCTGGGGACAGAAGTGCGCTGAGGAAGGAGTGTGTCAGGATTGCAGGGAGGCACCCAGTCTCAGGTGGTCTTCCTGGGCTTGTCTCTTGTGCTCACCTTGACCTCAGATGGAGCAGGTGTGCAGGTGTCCTGGCCCTTCCCCGAGAGGCAGGCAGAACCTGGGTCGTGCAGCATGCTTAATGTTCAGCTAAAGGAGCCCGTGGTCTAACCCCAAGCCTGTGCTCAGAGGCTTACGGCTGCATTGGTCTGACCGGAAGAACCGTCCTCTTTATTTGCAGCCCAAAGAAAAAGTGGCTAAATGATGACCAGATTAGGGAAGTTTACTGGGAAAGAGTAAGTTGGATGTTCTCTCGGAGTCTGTGCAGTCATAGAAAGGTCATGCCTTGGACATTCTCACGAACACTCCTGGGCAGTGGGCAGTGGGCAGTGGGTAGTGGGTTGAAAGAAGCTCCCGCCAGTAATTTTATTGGATGTGCAGGTCGGGGTCTTCCTGGGAGGAAGCTGCGATGTCCAGCTGACTCCTCATTTGGTCTCAGAGAGGCCAAGCTGCTTACGGGGCCGCGGGTGGCGTATATGATGGACATTGCTGACCAGCAGAGGCATCCTCGTGTGGTGGATGGCTCCCGGTCACTGTCCCTCTCCCGGACACCTCTCCCCAGCAGCATTGCTCCATGTCTCCTGCCGCTCCAGGGACCTGGCCCAGCTCCCTGCCAGCCAGCCTGGGGGTGTACCCAGCACCACAGAGACCCCTTTCCCAAGTGCGGAGACCCCAGCCCTGTGGGGTCAGCTGTGCCTCCAGACCCTTCCCACCCGCCAGGACTGGATGTGACGTGCCACTCCCACCTCTCCTTCATCCCCTCCCCACTCACCTTGCATCTCTTCTTCATCCCGCGTCTCCCCTTGCCCTGTGTCCCCCCAACCTCCCATCCTCCCTCCCCTCCTCCTGCACAGGTCCAGCTCACATGTGGAAACAGCGCCCCCTAGTGACACCAGGGAAGATCTGCCTCGCTAGGATCAAGTGCCCCTTAGGAGTTCTGGGACAGCCCAGGTTAAGGTCTCAGTGGCGGGTGACTCCTGAGTTTCCCAGGCTAGCCCCTGTCTCAGGCACATACTTCCCTGACTCCCCATCGAGGAGCAGAGACCAGCAGTGCTGCCGCCTGACCTGGGGGATGCCAGCCATGGAGACCACCTTTTATTTTATTTTTTAAATTCAAAATTTTTTAAGTATGGTTAAAGTGAAGTGAATTAATTTTTTTTTCACTGGGTGGTGACTTTGGAGTCTTTGTGGTGTGTCACCCTGTTGTGGCTGTTGTCTGATTTATTTGTGCATCTCTGGATCGTGGTCATTAATGAGTTTATGTGGCACCAGAGGCAGCTCCTGGGTGTGACTTCCAGGCTGTGGGAAGCCCAGGGGAGCGGAGGCAGGCCGCCCATTCCCGACGCTGTGCAAGCCTGGAGATATCAGTCATGAGTCCCATATGCCTGGGTTTCTCAGCAGATTCCCTCATGGGTGAGGCTCGTCCAAGCCTGTGGAGAGCAGCCGTGAGCATGGCGGCAATTGGGTTCTGGAGGTTTTTGGCTGCTAGAGCTTGTTAGGGTGGGGAGAACTCACCCGCCACCTTCCGTGTTCCCCCAGTGAGACAGCCTGGTGCGGGGGGAGACCACCTTTTAACCCTCATTCCCAGCATGGCAGCTGAAACCCTGCCAGTGACCATTTCCGTGGTCTCATGACCCAGGACAGAGCACGGAGATGTGCCCACTTGTCTCCTGCCCACTGCCCAGTGTGCCTTGGGCTCTGCTTGGCTTTTCCAACTGACCAATCTCAACTCTCTGTCTCCTCAACAGCCCTCGGCAAGATCCGGAGTGCAGTGGGGAGTGCCCAGCTCCTCATGTCCCAGAAGTTCCAGCAGTTTTACTGGCTTTGCCAGCAGAACATGGTGAGTGCTCCAGTCGGTATGTACGAGGTTGGGTTGGGGGGGGGGGGGGGTGTAGAGCAGTGGCCAGCCCAGTTCTGGAGGTTCCTGGTGTGGCCCAGCAGAGTGGCCATAGGGTGGCCCAGAGGAACAGTCATCTTCGAGCCCCAACTGTCCCATGCAGACTCGCTGGGCTCATGGAGATGACCAAAGCACACACAGGTTTAGGACTTGACCTGTCTCCATCCCCAGGCTCAGAGTGTTTTCAGAATAGGACAGCAACCCACTGCACCACTGACATATTTTAGCACTTCAGAGTTCTCAGTTCACAGCAAGACTGAGAAAGCACCAGGAGAGCCCCTCCACACCCCTGGGGGACATGTGTGACCAATGAACTGGCCATTGGCACTCTGAGGCCACCTGTAGGTAGGGGGCCTCTGGGCATGGTCCCTCCTCTCGGTTTGGATCTCCGCAGTGATGATAGGGACCCTGTTCTGTCCCGTGGGGGCTTCCATGCTCTGGACCTTCTCGCCTGTCCACCGTTTGCCCCGTGAGCCCGGGGCTGCAGCCTTCTCCCTGCCTCCGGGTTTGTCTCTCCCAGACATCAGATCAGCCCCACAGATGGGGCTTTACAACTTCCTCCCCAATGAGCACGTGTGGAAACCTATCTGACTGAGCCCCAGGGCCTCAGAATACAGGTGCCTGGCACCAGCCCTCCCTCCGCGGCTGCTCACGGCTCGGCCCTGCCCGTGTGTTCCAGGACCCCAGCGCCATGCCCAGACCCACGTCGCAGGACCTGGCGGGCTACTGGGACATGCTGCAGCTGTCCGTGGAGGACGTCAGCATGAAGTTCGATGAGCTGCACCAGTTGAAGCTCAACAGCTGGAAGAGCATCGAGTCCCCTGAGAGAAAGGTAACCACACACATACATGCGCGCGCGCACACACATGCACACACACACACATGCACACAGCTCCGTATCCCCACACACAAAGACACACACACAGAACCCCACACACACAGACACACTGTCCCTCACACACAGTTCCTCACACACACACAGAGACACAGCCCCTCACACACACAGTCCCTCACACACACTACTCCCCCAACACACACATAGACACAGTCCCCCCATAGACACACACAGCCCCCTCACACACACACATGCACACACACGCACACAGCTCCCCATCCCCACACACTGACACACACAGAACCCTCTCACAGACACACAGAAACACAATTACAGACACAGCCTCTCACACAGAGATACACATAGCCCCTCATATACACAGCCCCTCTCACACACACACAGCCCCTTTCATACACAGCCGCCTACAGAGCCCCCTACATAATCCCCTGCACCACTTCCCCCAACACACACACACACACACACACACACACAAACAGGGACTCCACATTGCCTCAAACCAGCTACAGCTCTCTGGGGTCATGTGTTTTCACGTGTCCATGGCTGGGGTTCCAGGTCATCCACACAGTGCCATGCAGTGACTGTGGCTGAGCGTGAAGCCCCAGGCCGTGGCAACCTCCCCTCCCCTGGGACAGCACCCCTGCCCTTGGGGGGTGGTCTCAGGCCGCCCCCAGGAAGTCTCCACTCATGCAGGCTGGTGTCCACCTGTCTGTCTGCCTCGAGCACGCCGCACTGGGAGGGTGTGAGCGCCCACTGGCTCTTGTCCCGTTGGCCTCATTCAGTGCCTTGGAGACACGTCCTCGGGAAGCACCGGGCTTTCCTGGACAGACATCACCCATTCCGCGAAATGGGAAAGTGAACACCCAGGGATGCGTGTGAGCAGTGCTCCAAGCCGCCCACTTCCTGGCACCCAGGGCCAGCGAAGGGTGTGGGGGCCGTGAGGGAAGCAGGGGCTAAGGAGCAGCCCTCGGCCACAGCTTACCACCATGGCACTGACCGGCCCAGAAACAGCCACTGGTTGACTGTGCATGTCCTGATCCACCCATGTGCCCCCCACCACACACACATGCTGTGAGTCCTGTGGGGACTGGCTGTGCTGCTTTGCAGACACACGTGTGTCCTGCACGGGCTGTCTGTCCCATGTGCTTGCTGAGAATGTGCACATCTGCATGCTGCAGAGACGGTGTGTGTGCAGGGGTGTACGAGTGCCTTATGTCTGGGGCATGCACACGTGTTTACCAGCATCTGCGAGTGCACACATGTAGACATCTGTATACCTGGTAAGGGGTTAAGGCCACATAATTACACGTGACAGTTTCCTGGAACCCCCGTGGGTGGTCTGTGAGTGGGACCCACGGGCAGGGGGGAAGAAAGGGGCCCACATGGGGAGGGGGGTCTGAGAGTGAGGCCCGTGTGATGGTCTGTGTGTGCCCTTAGAACCCAAGGTTGTGGGGGACAAGACTGGGACACGGCACCCAGATGTGCAGGGGTGGGTGTGTGCTGTACCCAGACTTCACAGTGGCCTCTGGCAATATCGGGGCATGTGGATGAGTGGACGAGGGGGTGACAGCTGAGCTGGGCGGGGAGAGGGTCTCCCTTCCATGTCTGTTGCGGATGCTCCCCTCAGCCCCTGAATTCGTCTTGCATGGCTTTTCAGGAAGAAAGAAAGGTCCCTCCGCCAATACCAAAGAAGCCCCCCAAAGGCAAGTCTCCCATCACCAGAGAGAAGTCCCTGGACCTGCCGGACAGACAGCGCCAGGAGGCGCGGCGGCGGCTGATGGCGGCCAAGCGGGCGGCCTCCTTCCGCCAGAACTCGGCCACGGAGCGGGCAGACAGCATCGAGATCTACATCCCCGAGGCGCAGACGCGCCTCTGAGGCCGGGCCCCCGTTCCTGCCTGCTCCTGGCGCCGTAGACACCGGCCAGGCTGTCCCCACTGCACCGGCGTGGACGTCTGCCCCGGGGGGCGCTGTCCACACCGGCACGGGCAGAGCGGCGTGGGGACGCCGACTCAGGCTCTGCCCGAGGCGACCCAGGTCACCCTTGTTATCTCTATTTTTATCGAGTGTGTGGAATTAGAGGTAAGAATAACAGATCGGGCCACTCGGGGCCGTCTCCTGCAGGCCCCCTCCGGAGTCATCACTCCCCCCGTGGAAGGTGCCTAACGTGCAGAAAGAAAAGCCCCTTGGCTGCCCCCTCCCGGCCCCACAGCTGCCCCCGAAGCTCTGGTGCCAGGGCCAAGGGCAGACGTGGCGTCTCCAGCACCGCCTCCTGCTGCTCTGCCAGCCGGCTACACCACGTGAGCATCCAGGCCAGCTCCGGCTGCGGGCACCAGCAGAGGGCACCTGCAGAGGACTGAGCAGGGGGTCGAGTCCATGCACCGAGAGGGCCTGGCGGGCCCTAGACGCCGCCCAGCGCCCAGTTCAGTGGGACTCAATGTACATACAGCGTCAAACTGCTCTGCCCGTTGGTTCCAGGGTCCGTCAGAGAACAAGAAACCGTAGCCCGGGTGTGTGTGCTGCGGGGAAGCAGGCCGCACCTCCACACAGGCTCTGGGTTCGGGGAGGTGCTGCTGGCCACAGAAACGGGCCGAGGAGGACTATCCCCACCTGGGCCACAGGACCCTGCGTTCTTGGGGGGAACGGCCGGCACTGGCCAGTGGGGGCGGGGTGGGAGGAAGCTGGTGGAACGGCCCCCACTGGCCGCCGAGCACCGTCGGAGTTGGGGGCCTCATCCAGACCCAGACCCCCCCGCTTTGTGGCATACGCTGTCCAGCCGGCCACTCGCTCCCTGACACGCAGGCTCAGTGGGACCCAGGGTCAAAGTGGGTCGGCAGCTGGACAGACGCTTCCCCACTCCGAAGCCAGAGCTTCCTTCTGCTGCTGCCGGAGGTGGGGCACGGCCAGGAGCGCACCCCGGGACCCCCACTCCTGTTCCTCACCTGCCTCGCACTTTAAGATGCTCCTGGCTCACGCGCGGCTGGAAGCCGGCTGGCCGCTGCCCGCAGGGAGGGCCGGGTGGTCCCCACCTGGTCTCCCCTCCTCACTGCCCCTCTCAGCATGGGGCTCACGGGGGCACCGTCGATATTAAAGCATGTTTAGCTTCAGAGTTTTACTTTTTTAAAGCCGAGTAGTTAAGAATTCCCTGTAAGAACAAAACCATGTAAATTAAGCCTCATATCTGGTATATATTTTACCAAACAGCCTTAAGATATATTTGGAAGCAAAAATCAGTACGAATGTATATCCTTGAAAAATGCAAAAAAAAAAAAATCCCTGAAATATTCTTCTATAAATGAATCCTATTTCCCCAGAGTATTCAAAGCATTTTTCTACCTAAATAAATACCTAAATCCTGAGTAGTGTACAAAAACAATGCTTCTTCCTGTACTCACTGTACTATGTTCAAATCAAATGTATGTGCAAGTCTCGGCATCTTAGACCCCAAACACGATGTACTACTCGCAGCAATCTGCTCTTCGGAAGTGAGCCCTGGGGAGCAGCGTGCGCCCTCTGCCCTCTGCCCTCCCCCGGCTCACACGCGGAGGTCAGAGGACACGCATCAGCCAACGGCCGTGTTGCAGCTCTTGGCCAGGAACTTGTACGAAACCTCTAGCAAGGACCCAGGAAAACCAGACGGTGACTCCTTTTAGACCCTGGATCTCTGATTCTGACTTGAACAAGAGTACCCCTGATTTGGATTACTTTTTTATGTTTTTTAGACTCGTTTTTATCTTAAAATCCCAAAGCCTTGGCCTGAACCACCCCCAGGTGAGCAAACTGACTTAAAGCAGCCGCAGGCTGGGTGGAGGGGGCCCAGCACGGCTCGGCAACACCCAGCAGGTCCCAAAGAAGGTGCCGGCAGCTGCTCCCGTGCCCCAGTCTGTGCACTAGGATGGCCCCAGGCGGGGGGTCAGCGGGAGCACCTGGGATAAGCCATGCTCCCTCGCTGTACATGTACGGAGAATTAAAGCTCTTTCCAGCACCGTGCCTCGCCAGCTCATTTCCCAGCCCCTCCCTGGTCTGGCCGTGAGGTGTGGGTGTGGGACCAGCGTCCAGGCGTGCTCTCCCGCACCCCGTGGCCCCACCTGGCTCGGAGCAGTGTGTGGTGGGTCCCGGGTCCCGGGGTGAGCCGAGCCTGTGAGCATCTGCCCCCACTCACCTAGAAGGAGCCTTGGGGGGGAGGGAGGGTGGTGGTGCAGCCCAGTGCTCGGAGTTCCGACTTGGGGGGCTGCCTTTGGACGGAGGCTGCATGGCTTGGAAGCAGGGAAGCTGAGCACCGCAGCACCCGTGAGCCATGAACTGTGTCGGGCAGGCAGCCTCTGGCCCCTCCAGGCCCCCGGGCTCCCGGTGCTCAGCTTCCCTGCTCAGGCACCAGCTTCCCTCCCCCCTGCCCAAGCACCGGCTTAGGAGAGGACAGCGGATGGAGGCAGGGAGCCGCAGGGCCTGAGTCAGCCACCAGAGGGCGCCAACATGCCTGGACGCCTCCAGGGGCCTATGCAGTGCCAGCTGAGGGCCACCTGGCTAGGCACTGCCTGCTGGCACAGGAGGTGCGAGAGGGGAGGTGACTTCTCCCCGGCAGATACAAGAGACTTCAGCAGGGCCCTCCGTGGGAGCCGCTTCCCTCGCTCCCTGTGGGGAGGGCAAGCTGAGTCCTAAGAGGGCTCCCGCAGGGATGGCACCCAGGGCCTCCTAGGGGCTGGGCCAGCCTCGCGGGCCTGGCAGCGGTGCTTCCCTGTGGCAGCGCCCAAGGGACCTGGTGGAGCCGCCCTGTGGCCCAGAGTCTGATGCCCCTGGCTTCCGTGGCGTGGGGGCTGCAGAGACGGCCTCTGTGAGCCTGGACCGAGAGGGTCAGTCTTGGCCGCCTCTGCCGCCCCCACCCGGGCACTCTTACCCTTTTGTTCCCCTGAACACAGCCGCCATCACAACCGGCCGTGGGTGGGCGGGTGCCAGGGTGGGTGGCTCATAAACCGGCCCCTGGAGGTGGGGCTTTTGGCAATAGTCAACTGCCAGGCAATGGGACCCTGTTTCCCGGGACCCTGATGTGAGCTGGCAGGGGCACAGGGCCAGTGCTTGGCTGAGCTCTGCGGGGCGGGCGAGGGCTGGCCCAGGAGCCAAGCCTCTCCCCGCGTCCGGCCCTCTCCCTTCGTGTCCGCGTGTGCCAGGTAACCCGTCTGCCACTGTGGCTCAGCCCAGCCCCCACACTGACTCCTGCGAAGACCTGCCTGGGGCGTCAGACTCAGCTCACCGTGTGCTGGTCTCGGCTCTGCCCCCAGAGCCTTGTGACTCAGGGACTCAGCCCCAGAAAGCCGCCCGGGTAGCCTTGCGTCAAGACCCTTCACGCGCTCCCCAGGGCAGGTGGGGGGATCCCAGGGGCTCCCCAGGCCCTGTGTCTGCCCGTGACCCTGAGTCATGCCTCACCCTACCTTCCGGGTCACAGGGAAGGAAGTGTGGGCAGGCAGGGCGGGGGAGCAAGTCAGCTGCTCCCTTGAGGGCTCGTCAGTGGCCTGTCAGGAAGCAGCATGCACACTCCAGTTCCCACTGTCCGGGCACACGGGCGGTGCTTGGTGCCACTGCCCACAGCCCACAGTGCTCAGAGGACCTGGCTTCCGAGGTCCCACTGCTGCCCAGGAAGCCCCTGGACAGTCCCCCAAGAAGGGGCTGGGGGCAGCAGCAGGTGACCCCCCGGGCCCATCTCCCCACTGCTGTGCAGGACTACTGAGCACAGGCTGAGCCCACGGCACTGGAGCACCTGTGGCTCCATACCCCCAAACACCCGCTGGAGCCCTGCAGAGACTCTAGCTAATGTGCCAACGCTGCTTCCCGTGGCTGCTCCGATGGCCCGGCCTCACCCTCAGACTCAAGAGCCCCTCCCCTGCCTGCAGCTGCTGTGCCTCCCTCCCTCCCCTCCCCCCCCCCCCCGTCTTACCCCCAGTTTTATATACCCCACAAGTCTCTACCGGCTCCTGCCTGAGGCCCTTGATACTGGGGCATCTGTGAGCAGAGATGTTGTCAGGAGCTCAATAAAACACTGCAAAGGGGCGTGATCTTGGCAGCGTTTGCAGAGCAACCAGAGCTGGGGACCTGGACATGCCCTTGGCTGGTGCGTGCCAGCTGTGGGTGAAGAGCTGGCACTGCCCAGGCGGTGTTTCCAAAGGAGGAGAGAGACCCCAACCTCGGCAGTCCTGCCCGTCTCCTCTTCAGTTCATTCTTGATTTTGCACTTCAGTTAAGAACTTAATTCCTTCAGCAGGGACCCGCCTTTAACACAAAGCAAACGGAGATGGAGTGTCCAGCCGTCTGTAACAATCAAAGGGCTAACAGCAGCAGCCCGTCGAGTACCCGCTGAGGGTGGCACGGCTGAGTGTTTGCTTAATGCGTGCAGAGTCCTGGAGAGAAGCAGGAGTGCCTGAGGACCGGTGGCACTCCCCAGGGGCGCCCTCTTCGCCAACTGGCTCCGAAGTATTTTCTTATTTCCAAAGAGCAATTTGATTTGCGGAAGGACCAGGCCACGGTCCCGGCAGTGTTTCCACGTCGATGTTGCTCTGACTTTAGCGTGTCCTGGGGGCTGGTGGCCTGACCCAAGTCCCTCCAACGCTTCTCCCTGGCTGTAACCCACAACCCTTCGGGTGACAGACACCCGCCCCCTGTCTTTCCTGTGCATGGGTGTCACAGATGCATGGTGAAGACTGAGCAGGAGATCCGGCCTCTGGGAGCCCTCAAGCCTCGAGGACAGTGAGCCAGAGGCTGTGAGAGGCATTGGCAGGAAGTGCACGTCACTGAGCTTGTTCTGGTCACCAGGCTGTGCCCTGGGCCTCCCAACAGAGGCACTTGTCCTGGCCAGGGGCCGCACCAGAGACTGGCCTTGTCCTGTGCGGGGCTGTGTTCCTGACACCCACTTACTGGGTGCCCGCCCCCGCAAGGAGCGAGGCCCTTACTCAGGGGTCACTGCAAAGCCACTGGGGAGGTCGCTCAGAGTGCCCAGGGTCTGGCCTGCCATATGCTCATGCCCAGAGAGAAACAGCTGGCCGGAGTGAGGGTGTCTCTGCCTCAACTTCCTGGGCTTTGGGCAGCCCCAGAGGGCTGAGATGCTCGGGCTGGGCACCCCTCTCCCTGCAGGAGCAGCCCCTGACCTGCACGCGGCATCCTGGGCACCATGGCTGGCCTGGGTGGCTTCTGTCCTGTGTCATTCATCTCGCTCCACTAGTGGGGGTGGTGTTTGGGGTGTTTCCTGGCCTTTGTTCAGGAGGGTTGGAGGACCTGTTTCCACCTCCCAAGGGTGTATGTCAGCTCCAGCAAACGTCCCTGCATGCCAGGGTTTTCTCTGGGCAGGTGTGGACGCAGGAATGGGGTCACTGTGGACAGCACACACGCGTGGGAGCACAGAAACATCTCTTCGGCATGAGTGACTCAGGCCGTTTGGAATGAGCCCACGCTGCAGGGCAGATGACCACCACTTAGAGGAGCTCTGCTGGGCAGGCTAAGCGCTGGGCCCAGGGAGGGGACGGCAGTGAGGTCAGCCCTGGGCATGGGGCGGGGACGACAGATGCCCCACGGCCTCCATGGCCCCAGAGCAGCAGAGCGTGGGCAGCAGGCAGGACTGTTTGGAGGTGGAGAAGAGGCGGGGCTGGGAGCTTCCTGGGGCTGCTCGTGGTTCCTGACGGCGGACCTGCAGCTCGGGAGGCACGTTTGGGAGACGCTCGGTGAGTCTGTTTCACAGCCCGCCGCTGTGCTGAGGTGCTGCGTTTCGATCTGCCAAGCGGGCGCCCTGCCCAAGCCTTTGAAGGCTCGGCTCCTTGGGGCAGTGCCTGGCTTTGCGCTGGGCGGGGGAGGCTGGCTTTGAGGCTGTGGGATGCCTCCTAGGCGAATGGCTGATGTGTTCCCTCACTTCCGTGGGTCTGAGCTGGGCAACTGTGAACACTGGCCCCAGCCTCCAGGACATCTGAATATCACCAAGACAGACCCGGGCTCACAGGTCCAATAGGGTCTCCAGCCGGGCCCCTCCTGGCCTTTAAGTCCTGGAGTCCGGCAGTCGTGGCCTTTCTGGGAAACACTGGTTGTTAGGGATGGCCCTAGCCAGTCCAGACGGTTGTTGAGGACCCTTTGCAGAACAACCTTTTGATGGTGCAGCGGGTGTCCCAGAGGGCCTGGAACACGGGTGTGGAAAGGACTTCAGAGACCAGCGTGGTGCCGGGAGCAGCCGGCCAGGAGAACATGCACGCCTGTGTGTTCTAAGAGTGTGGGGACGCGCGCTGCATTCAGTGGCCATGAGCTGCTTCGCTACCCCCAGCCCATGCTGCCAACGGACGCAGGAAGGAGGGGACAGGGTCGGCCGCCAGACTGGTTGGTGGCTGTTTATTTCGATCCAGTCTCCCTCTGCCTCCTTCCAGTCTCACCCAGTGCCTATATTCCTCCTCCCTGTGTCCACTCTCCCAGCCTTAGTGATAGAGCAAATCATGAAGGGGTGTGTGTGTGTGTGGGGGGGGGGGGGAGCAATTGCACATAGGTGTGGTTGTACAATCAACAGATGGAAAGCCCTTCCCTCGGGGGGAAGCTTCTAGGACAAATTCTCATCCTGCATGGAGATTCGCCTAAGGGCAAAATACCATCTAAGGGTGTATTTCTCCTTTCCTTAGTCCAGATCCATTTAAACAGTCATCTTAAATTGACTTCTTAATGATCCTTCTAGTCATTCTGTATGGACACAGTAAGAGATATATTAAGCTAGTATATCTGAGGACTAACCAAAGATATATGTTCCCAGGGTGACTCTCCAGGGAACATCTGGCTATTAATTCCAGAACAGCAATCCTCAGGCCCGGTTAGTCTTTTCCGAACTCCAGCAGACTCCTTGTCATGACAGAGTTTGTCATGACTGTGCTCTTATTATTATAAGTTTTATGGCGCTTGGCCCGTCCCTTTTCGATGCCAGGGTAGCTCACAGCTTGCCCTGGGTCCATCCAATCCCTTCATTAGGACCCTCTTTATGGGGTGCTAGGAACTAAGGGCAACTGGGGCTTAATATGACAGATGCCCAGGACTAAGTATTATTCGGAGTCAATTAACTCCCAAGGTACAAAAGCATAGCACTAATGTCTTCCTGTGTCTATACAAATAAGGACACTGCTCTAAAGTGAACCGTGCAAAGGACATAAGGGAAAGAGAAAAGCAATATTTCACTTGCATATATAAAATCCAGAGTTCTAGAAGAATCTGATTTTATAAGTCACAGGCTCTGATTTGGGGATGTACCTGATAAACAGATAGGGGAAGCTGAGCACAAAGGAGAAGTTAAAGATAAACAGAGGAATGGGTGTGCTGGAGCGCTGTGATTGTGTAACCCAGTAAACCCAAGCGCCCTGAAACAGGGGAGAAAGGACCAACCAAAGTTATCCAGCACACGTCCTCAGCATCTCACCACCAGGCCCAGGCCTTGGGTCAGCACCAGAGCAGCCAGGAACCCCCCTGCCCTGTGAGCAGGTAGAATCCCCAGGGCACGCTGCTTCTGAAAGGGGCTGACTCATCAAGTTCATCACAGATGGCTCCGGGCAGGTGAAGGGAACTGCTGAAGGACCGAGCATGGGGGCAGGGAGAGACTGCCCCAGGGGAGAGGTCAGAGTGAGTGTGTGTGTGGGGGGGGGAGTAGTGGCTAGGTGTTACTGGAGGGCTGGCTCCTGCAGACCTCAGGAACTCAACCCACAGGGCAGAGCAAGCGGAGTAAGCTAACAGGCCAGGCGGTCAGCCTCTGCTGGGCCTCAAGGTTCATCTGGGTCGGCACAAAGGCCAGAGCACCGCTGATTACTCTCCGGACCCGAATGGAACCCCAGTGTGGAAAACGTCACCTGCAAGTGAGCTGGGAGCCTCCTGGAGCCAAGAGGGCCTCCTGGGCAGTCAGGGCTGGACACAGCTCTAGAGCTGGGGTTCCTTCACCCGTCCCACTTGGGTTTTGGGTCAGGATACGTGGCTCAGGGGCTGGGAATGTGGAAGTGCTCTTGGGTCAAAGGTCCTAGGTCATTCCACCCACCCCAGCGCCCACATGTGGCCCCTGGATCCAGGATGGGTGCTGGCCGGCTCCTGGCCCCCAGCACCCTTGGGCCCACACTGGTCCTTGGCCAGGTGCAGGACCAGATGGGGCCTAGTTGCTTCTGTGCCTACACAGCAGGAGGGCGGGGGGGGGGGGGAGTGGGGGGGAGGCAGGAGGCAAGGGTCACGGGGGTCAGCAGGGACCAGTAGGAACGGCGGACCATCAGGGGACAGAGGAACAGCAGGGACCAGTGGGAGCCAGCGGGGGCTCAGTGGGGTCAGCGAAGGCCAGCGGGGGCTCAGTGGGGTCAGCGGAGGCCAGCAGGGGCTCAGTGGGGTCAGCGAGAGCCAGAGGGGGCCAGCAGGGGCTCAGTGGGGGCCAGCGGAGATCAGCGGGGGCCAGCGGGAGTCAGCGGGGGCGGACCGGACAGCAGGGCCGGGGGCTGGGCACGGCTGCTGGACGCCGAGCTCGCGCAGCGCACACCTGCACGGTGACCGCGGGGTCTCCCGCCAGCGGGACGAGCGGGACCCCGCTCTGATCCCGCCCCTTCTGGCTCGCGCCTGCGCACTCAGGCGACTGTGGCTCGCGCCTGCGCACTCGGCGCCCCTGGGCCCGCGGCCTTGCCCCCGCGAGTGCGCCTGCGCGGCGTCGGCCTGACGGGGCTGGGCGTGTGGGTCAGAGATCAGGGGGCGGGGCCACTAGGCTTCGGCTGCGCCGGGACTCAGGTGAGCGGACGTGGGTTGGGGCGGGGGTGGACAGGGGGTGGACAGGGGCGCCCGGCCGGGCGGGGGTAGACAGGGGGTGGACAGGGGCGCTCGGGCGGGCAGGGGGTGGACAGGGGCGCCCGGACTGGCGGGGGGTGGACAGGGGGTGGACAGGGGCGCCCGGCCGGACGGGGGTAGACAGGGGGTGGACAGGGGTGCTCGGGCGGGCAGGGGGTGGACAGGGGCGCCCGGGCTGGCGGGGGGTGGACAGGGGCGCCCGGACTGGCGATAGGTGGACAGGGCTGCCCGGCGGGTAGTGGGTGGACAGGGGGTGGCCTGGGGCTCCCGGGCGGGAGCGGCTGGACAGGGACGAGCAGTGAGCACAGGCTGGCCAGGGGCGGACAGTGGTCACAGGTGGGCAGGGGCTGGCCGGGGGTGGATAGGCTGGCTGGAGGCAGACCTAGGGCTCCCAGGCAGACCAAGGCCTTTGCTGCATGCTGGCCCTGCCGGCCTCTGATGCCTAGACCCTCCCCGGACAGTGGCCCTGAGGCCCCTGCCAAGCACGTGACCGCTGGACTGGCTCAGGCCTCGGCCAGCACCAGGGCTTGCTTCCCGCCCTGGACCTTATCTTGGACACACATGCGTGCCTGGGGCGGAGCCACAGGGTTGGCTAGCCAAGGGCGCACCGGGCAGCTAGTTGGTGGTTCCCGGGCCAGGACCCCTGATCCCAGCTTGTGTGTGTGTGTGTGTGTGTAACCACGAGAGTACATGCAACCACGAGTGTGTGTACATAACATGTGCCTCCTTACGGATGCAACCGTGCTTATGTGTGTGTGTGCATCCATGCAGGTAACCGTGTATATGCATGCTTGTGTGTGTGTGTGCGCGCGTGCGTGCGTGTGTGTGGATCTGTGCAGGTGGCTCTGAGTGCTTCTGCCTGTGCCCCTGCACAGACACCTGCAGACCCTCCTAAGTTAGCAGTGAGGCTCCCCTGCCGATGCCCCTTCCAGAGCAAGAAGCCAGGAAGCAGGCAGCTGTCCCTGGGCCCCGCGAGAGCAGCAGGAAGTCCTGTGTGTGGATTGGGAAACGGCAGTGACCCAGAACCCTGCTGCCCTGAGAACCGAGAGGCCTGAGGTCAGGCGCCGGGGGAAGTGGCTCCTCCCTGCGGCTTGCTCCTTCAGACCAGGTCCTATGGCTCTGGGGCGCACTTCCCTGTAGAAGGGGCCACCCCGGGGAGGCTCAGTGGGGCCCTGTCCCCGTACGGCTCAGCCAGCCAGCCCAGGCCTGCGCCCTGCTGCGGGCAGGGAAGCTGATGGGCAGAACCCCGGGTGACAGGTGAGCCAGCCAGCCCTGCTGGGCCAGGTTCTCGCCCAGTCAGAGTCCTTCCTGTCCCTCTAATTGGTGCCCCTGTATTGGCAGAGCCGGTCGGCCCAGTCTGGGCTTGGTTCACAGGCTTGTTTGTCCAGCATCTGTCCTGCTAGTCCCTGATCTTTCAGCCAGACCCTGTCTTCAGAGTGTGCCGGGGCTGGAGGGTCCTGCAGGGCCCGGCCCAGGCTGGAACTCCGCTGCTGCTCTCACCGGACGAGATGCGGCCTGGCACTAGTGACCAGCGTCCCACTGGCCCTTTACATGTGTCTTTAACCCCGCAGTCGGCGCTGGGAGCTAGTGTGATTAAGAAACCACAGTTGGGTCAGGCGCTGTAAGCAGGGTCAGCCGCTGGCCTTGCAAAGCAGTCAGCTCAGCCCAATCCCCCTCAAACTGCTGCGGGTCCCCAGGAACTGCCAGGGGTACCCCTGAGTAGCTCTGGGTATGGCCCTCCCTCACCCCTTAAAAATAGAGAAACGTGTTTTCGCCTGCTGGCTAGCATGACCAGACTTGTGTAACTAACATCAGACCCATTGACCAGTCTGTTCTTGGTCCTCTGGTCTTGGGGCCTTGGATCTGCCTCGCCCAGACCTTCCTGGACAGCGCCTGAGCCTCCACTTGCACCGAGTCATCAGCCCGGGCTTATGGGGCAAGGACCTCACTGCCTCCGCTGTACTGGAGCAGCTGGTCAGTCATGGCAGAACAGGAACTGGCCTGATCTCATGACCAGCCGTCAGAAAGTGCGAGGAGAGATTGCATGACTAGCCGTCAGAAAGCCAGGGGGAGATGTGCATGACTAGCTGTGTAAACTCAAGAAGGGGGCACTGCACTCAGTGGCGGTGGCTCTATCTCTCCCGCTGCCCGCGTTCGGGAGTCTCACCCTTCTTCCCCCACCCCGGGGAGGTCGATGGCGATGGGCAGGCAAAGGAAGGAACGAGGGCCAGGCTGGTTGGTCTTAGTCGCAGTTTATTCCAGTCCTCTCTCCATCCACATCAGTCTCTCTTCTCTGCCTCTGCCTCCTCTTCTTCCTCCCCCATGCTACTTCATTCTCCTTCTCCATCCCCCTCCAGCCTCTTTCTCTGGAGTCTGGTTTCTGATCCTCCTTCTCTTCCTTCTGATCCCCCAGCCCACTCTTACAGTACAGTTAAATACCAAAGCATGAGGGGTTGGGGTAATAATTACACATAGGTGTGGTCACAATCAATAGGGGTAGAACTCTTTGCCCCAGGGAAAGCCGCTCCTAGGACAGATCCTCTCTCAGCAGGACGACCCACCCTAGAGCAGAATCCTGTGGGTGTGTCTCTCCTCTCCTTGTCCACAAGCATATAAGAATATATAATATAAATCATTTTGTATGGATACAGTAAGAAATATCTTAAACTTATAGAATTGTTCTCCTAGGGCCATCTCGATCTCAGACTACAGTGCTCAGGCCAGATAGTCTTTCCCACCCCTAGCAAGATCCTAGTCTCGTCGTTACTTTTGGATCATGACAGCATTTGTCTATGATCAAACTCTTACAGTTAAGAATCGTGGCACTTTGACCTGGCCCCTTTCGATGCCAGGGTAGCTCACCGCTTGCCCTGGGTCCATTCAGTCCCTCGTCGGGACCCTGCTTTTGGGGTGTTAGGAACTAAGGGCAACTGAGGCTTAAGTCCAGAAAGCAGATGCCTGGGAGTGAATAATATTCAAAGCCAATCAAATCCTAAGTTACAAAGCATAATGTTAACGGTCTTCCTGTATCTATACAAAAAGGACATTGCTTTAAAGTAAACTGTTCATAAGGCATAAGGAGAGGAGAAAGGCAATATTTCACTCATACATATAAAATCATAGATTTCTGATTTCATATAAAATCTGACCTTACAAATTAACAGAGTCTGATTAGGGGGAAAGCTGATCAACTGGGTGGGGAGGAGAGCATAGGGAAGACTGTTTACAGATAAACACAATGGAATGGAAGTGCCTCAGGAGCACTATGATGGGTGTAACCAGATAAACCTAAGCTCCTTGTGGAAGAAGGACAAAGCAGTGTCATCCTACAACTAGCCATCAGAAAGCCAAGGAGAAATTGCAGGAACTGGGGCGGGTGGAGGGGAACCCGCCAGCCTGGACTCCTCTGATGTGGTTCTCGGAGCTTGCTGCCTCGTGCCCCCGCCCAGAAGGCAAACAAATCACTGTAGAACCATGTGTGCTCGGAGCTGCGGCCACGGGGGCCAGAGCAGGGCTGAGACCGCAGGGCTGGTGTCATGGCCCCCGGAGACAGGTGTGTGGCTCTCGTGGCCTCAGTGGGAAGGGCAGATGCAGAGTCAGGTGCGGGGCCCACGGGTTCCACCCCCAGGCAGGCAGGTGGGAGCGGAGGCCGGTGCGGGATGGGACGGCCCGGCCCAGACAGGAAGTCGCCTCCTGGGCACAGGGCCAGGGAGATGCCAGTTCTGGAAGGCGGAGCTGCCCTCCTGGCCAGGCCGTCTGAAAACTGGGGTGCCGGCAGGGGCATCCCCAGCCAGAAAGACTATGCGGTTCGAACACCTTAAAGCAGAGAGAAGAAACACACGTCAGCCCAGATATGCTGCTTTAGCCCAGGTGCACCTTGAAGTGGACAGGAGTGACCGTTGGTTGGTGGACCGAGCAGCCCCCGGTCACTGGTCTGTCCAGGAGGGTGCCGGTGTGCTGCCGGACAGAACAGGAGGGGTGCGTCTGTGCTGAGTGTAGGTTCACATCAGCATGCACACGGCCGGGCACGCTAAGAAATGGGAAAGCAGATGCTCCCGACCTCCGCTATCAGGGAACCCAACACTCGGTGGGCAAGATCCCTTTGTCGTTGTGGTGCAGCCAGCCGGCTCTCCCCGCTTCCTTCCGGCGGGCTTGGCTCCCGTTTCTGCTGCACAGTGCTCGTGCTGTTTATGCCGGGTCTGTGCCGGCCAGCTGCTGACTTTTTTTTTTTTTAATTTTTATTAATGAAACACCATGGGGTACAGTTGTAGACTTAGAAATTTTGTGCTTGGGTTTCAATTATACAATGATCAAATACCCATCCCTCCACCAGTGCCCATTTCCCACCACCACGGGTCCCAGTATCCTTCCCACCCCCCTCCCCGCAATCCCACTCTGCCTCTGTGGCGGGGCATTCCCTTGAGCTCTCTCTCTCCTTTGGGGTGCTGTGGTTTGCAAAAGAGGAATTGAGGCTGCTGGCTTAAGGCACCTGTTCTCAGCGCTGGTCTCGCAGTGTCTGGGTCCAGCCTGGGTCCTCCTAGAGGACAGTGCTTGCTGTTAGTCGGCTGCTGAAGCCCCTCTGTGCCTGAGGAGGGCTGTGCGGACACCTTGAGCTCATCTGCACGGCTGTCTCTGGCCTCGAATCGGACGGGTGCGGAGCACTGGGCTTCCTGGTAACGACCCGTGCCAGAATACGAACCCGACAGGACGCCCCAGCCGTGTCTGGGTATGGGCAGCTGTGAGTAATGGCACACAGGTCTTGGGGTGGAGGCCACGTCCCCGGGACCGTGGCTGGAATGAGTCACTGCATGCCCACCCCCCTTGTACGAGGCTGGAGAAGAACACGCTTCAGCCCTTCCCGGGCTGGTCGGCGCTATCTGTTTGCTCCGTGCTCCCTGCAGCTGTGCCTCTGCGTGGGCTGCTGAGAAGGAAGGTGCCCACAGGTGGACGGGCAGTGGGAGGGCCGGCCTGCGTCCCTCTCAACACCCCCGGGGTCAGGCCAGCTGGCCTCGCTTTCCACCCACTGCAGCCAGTGGGTGTTGTCTGCCTCGTTTGGCCTCTCGCATGCACAGAGGGGGATCTCTGGTGTTCTCTGCAGGGTTTTTGTGAGCTGGTGATGGGTTGTAGCTTCGCTTGAGAGTAATTGTCCTGGCGCATAAACTGCCCGAACCCACGTCCTGCTTGTGCCCATGTGGCCGAGCACATGTGGCGCCCGCATCTCCCCTCTTGAGATGTGGACTTTCCTGTCTAAGGCTCTCTCCTGAGCCCGTTACTCTCTCTCTCCCCCATTTTCTCTCCCTCCTCTCCTTCAAAAACCTCCAAATAAAATCTGCTTTTACTTCAAATAATAATAATGAAGTAATCATCTTCTCTTTCTTCAGGCTGGAGGTGGGTGCGGGAGGCTCCCCTCTTCACACTGACTGGACTGTCCTGGGCAGGAGAGAGCCAAGAGCCCGGTGCGGCCGTGGGTGCCCCTGGGGCACACCTTTGGGACCATGAGCCTTTCCAGCGATGGAGGGACATCGGGGAGCATCTTTGACCTGGACTATGCTTCCTGCGGAATCCGCGCCACGCTCGTGGCCGCCGGCTTCGCCTTTTACGTGGGTGTCTTCGTGGTCTGCCACCAGCTGTCCTCCTCCCTGAACGCCACCTACCGCTCGTTGATGGCCAAGGAGAAGGTGTTCTGGGACCTGGCAGCCACGCGGGCCGTGTTTGGGGTGCAGAGCTCTGCGGCAGGTCTCTGGGCCCTGCTGGGGGACCCCGTGCTGCAGGCGGACAAGGCGCGCGGCCAACAGAACTGGTGCTGGTTCCACGTCACGACGGCCACCGGGTTCTTCCTGTTCGAAAATGTCGCCGTGCACGCGTCCAACTTCTTCTTCCGGACGTTCGATGTGTTTTTGGTGGTCCACCACCTCTTCGCCTTCCTGGGGTTTCTGGGCTCGGTGGTCAATCTCCAAGCCGGCCACTACCTGGCCATGACCACGCTGCTCTTGGAGATGAGCACGCCCTTCACCTGCATTTCCTGGATGCTCTTAAAGGTGAGTGGTGCCACCTGGGGGCTGCCCGTGCCTGGGTCCCGCAGGCGCCAAGCGGAGATCCCCACTGACCTCTGCGGAGTCAGAAGCAGTAGTCTCTGGGCTGGATTCCACTAGATCCTGAGCAAATTGGATTATTGCTTCTAGCTCCGTCCCATCAGAACTCTCTGTGGGCCTTACGGGCCCTTGCACACATGGTCCTTTTCCTTCCTTTGATACTTTCAAAAAATGAAAGTAAGGAAAAGGAAAACAAGAAGGGTAATAGAAGAGGTAAAGTGTTTGCCTCTGCATGTTGCCCACCTGAGTTTGATCGACCCCAGCCCGGCCAAGGGGAGCTCCTGAACCCCAGCCCCACCCCTGTGTAAGGCAGCTCACCTGCACACACTCTCGCCTTCCTTCGGTTGTTATTTTGCACTGACGTAGGTGCGGCCCGCTGGCTGTAAGAGAACAGCTTGTTTCTGCCGACTGTGTGTAGCAGACTGTGAATGAGGCTTCTCTGTCCCTCCCGTTCAATGGGAACTTCATGGCTCATGGTTGATAACTTCTCATTCCCTCTCCCTCCAGCCCCTGGTAGCCCCCGTTCCACTTTTGAGTCTGTGACGTGATTTAATAATCTGACGTAAGGGGGATCGTTGAGTATTTGTACTTCTGGCAGCCAGAGTGACAGTACAGTCGGGAATATGCTGCACTATCCCACTCTACTAACCCTGGCCCCCAGATGGTCCCCTGAGCCCGCTGGGCGTGATCCCTGCGCACAGAGCCAGCAGTCAGCCCTGAACACAGCCAGGTGTGACCCAACAGCAAAACAAACAAACAAATTGTATTTCTCTGACCTGGTTTATTCCACTGAGCGCAGAAGTGGTTGTATAGTGAAGAATTCCTTTCTCGAACTGAGAGTTTCTCCATCCGGTGTTTCCTGCATGTCCTTCATCCCTTCACTTGTCAGTGGGCATCCAGGCTGTTCGCACGGCTCAGCTATTCCTGATAGCTTTGCCGTGCACGTCAGTCCTGGTTCAGTCCTTTTGGACAGACACCCGGAGGTGGGTCGCCTAGAGCACTGGCACCCTGTCTTTAGAAGACAGAGTCCGCTGTCTGTCCTGCTCTGTTCTGCAGTGACACAGCGTGGGGCCCGGCCCTGCACCCCCCGCCACCCCTCGCCTTGGCCTTCGCTTTACAGCCGTCCTGACGGGTGTGAGGGGACGCCAATGAAGAGGGACACTAAGCCCTTTCGCCTAGCTAGACTGGCCCTTTGTACGTCTTCTTTGGAAAACCACCCATCACGGTCCTGGGCCAAAGACTTTTACTCTATGCCTCTTCTGTTCGGCCTGTGGGCCCCGTGCGTGTTAAAGGTAGTCTCTTAACAGGTCGTTGCCTCGCTGTCCGCAGGCCTCTCCGGCCCTTCATGGCGTCGGGGCTGTGCAGGCTGGTGAAGCTTCACTCCAGCTCTGTTTCTGCCCTGTGTGCGCTGTCTGACTGGTCAGGAAACCGTAGGCCAGGCCCATGGCAGTCAAAGCTTCCCTGGTTCTCCCGGGAGCAGATTGATTGGAGCAGCTGCGAGAGTCACGGCTGTCAGCCTGCTCTCGGTGACTTTGGGCCCTGGGTTAGCTCAGGGTTCTGTGTCAGTCGTTCCCAGGTGGTCACCCGTTTCCCCAGTCGACTCCTCACCTATGGGTCTATTTCTGGACTCTGGGTCCCCTACCATAGGGCTTTGTGATATCGTTGGGGTCCGTCTGTGTTGCCCCCGCTTTCTTGGCCTTTCTCAGGGTGAAGCTAGATCTTTATCATCATTTGTGATTCTATATGGGAGAGTTTTTCCTATTTCTGTAAAAAGGTTTTTTTTTTTAAAAAAAAATAAGATGTCGGCCGCGCGACATCTTATTATGACATCTTATTATCTCATTCCTACTTTGGACAAACTGGCAGGTTACCGAATGTAGCCTGCCCACATGGCAGAGTCTGGCAAACTCCCCGTGGCGTACCCAATATGCCACCAAATACCAGTAACAATGATGGGTCTCATTCTCCTAAAGAGCCTTGAATATAACCTCAGGGCCAGGATGAAGGAGACGTTACTGGGGCCTGCTCGAGGCAATCGACGAATAACAGGATGATTTATGATTTGTTGTGTGAATTTTGATAGAGATTTGCATTTAACCTGCAGATCACTTTGAATTGAACGAATATTTTGTCAACATTAACTTCATGAATATAGGATGTCTGTTTGTGTCTTATTTCTTTCATCACTCTGTTGTAATTTTCAGTGTACAATTCTTTCACCTCTTGAGTTGACGTTTACCCTAGGGGTAGATGTGTGGAAGTATTCCAAATTTACTTTTGGATTCTTCACTCTCAGTTTATAGAACCACAGTGAGTTTTGTGAGTTGGTTTCTCATCTTGTATCTTTAGTAAATTCAGATGTAATTTTTAGGAATTTTCTATCCTAACCGGTGCTATTTTTGAAACAAATTTTATCACTCTTCCAGTTTGGATGCCTGTTTTTCTCACCTCTGTGCTCTGGCAAGGACTCGGGGTGAGAGTGAGCATCTTTCCTTGCTCCTGATCTTAGAAAGGGCTGGGTGTGGGTTCTTGTTAAGACTGGCCGAGTCCACACATCCTCTGTAGAGCAGCGAGGGGGCACCCAGGAGGATGTGCGTCTGCCAGACAACACGCATGCGTCAGCGTGCTCGCACTCCCTCGGTCACGGAGTCTTGCTAGCTTAGCTTAGGCCGCTGCTTGCTTCTGACCTTGTGTGAGTTTCCTCTGCATTACCCACCGTGGGGTGAGACTCTCCTGCCGTTCACACTTGGCTCTGTTGTTTCTCAAACGTCTGCATTGTTCACTTTGGACGGTGAAGGCTCTGGTGCCCCCATACCCCTGAAATATAGATAGCCAGCGCCCAATTAAGACCAGACTGTTAGGAGAAGGTGTGTCGTGAGTAATGAGTACAAGTTCCTTCCCCGATGTACATGGGAATCACTTCATAAGCCCCTGTAAGGGGGAAGGAACGGAGGGCAGAGCCCTTCATCCCACGACCGCTGAGACGGATCTCAGCAGGTCCAGTTGCACGCGTCAGGCTGTTGGCGGAGACTCCAGCTGTTGATGGAAAGTCAGGCTGTTGGTGGAGAGTTAGGATGCTGTTGAAGTCGGGCTGTGGGCAGAGACTCTGGCTCTTAATGGCAGTCAGGGCTGTCGAAGGAGAGTTGGGCTGTTGGTGGAGAGTCAGGCTATTGGAGGAGAGTCGGGGTGTTGATGGAGAATCAGACTGCTGGAGGAGAGTCCGGTTGTTGGTGGAGAGTCCAGCTGTTTTGGTGGAGGGTTGGGCTGTTGGCAGCCAGGGTGCTGGGACATCTCAGCTGCTTGTGAGCTGACACCGATGTCACAGGCACAGTGCAGAAAGGCACAGCTCTCCTCCCGGGGACCCACTGTGAGGAGGTGGTGTCTGACCTTTTTGAGGCGTCCCTGTAGAGTTGAGCAGGTGGTAGCTGCCTCCACAGGTCTGGAGTCCCCTGGCCAGACTGACCCTCACCAAGGCAGGTGCTGTCCTTGGACCTGGTGCCTGGGGAGGGACCACGGCCACCCCATGCTGCTGGCCCATCCTTCTGGGTTAGCTGATAGATGGCCTTCACTGGTCACGGGAGTGGGACACGTGTCCTCACGTGAGCTGCCTTCAGCGGTGACTGCCTCCACTGCTCCCTCACGGGACTCCCCAGGGGAGGCCGGCACAGGGAGGACCTTGTGCTTCTGCTCACCCAGAACACAGGAGGACACGCTTTGGGTGGCCTGGTGTGGAAAGGCACAGTGCTGTCGGCGTGTCCTGCTCTGCACTCACTGCCTCTGCTGCTGTGTGCCATGCCCTCTGCCCCCTGCCCCCTGCCCTCTGCTCTCTAGCCTCTGCTTGTGCCCAGTGCCCCGGGCAGCACTGCTTATTCTCCCAGGGTTGAGAGGAGGTGACCAGGAGAGCAGGCTCTCCTTCAGGGGAGCCCCTCCCCGTGGTGGTGAGGGTCCCTGCAGGGGTCCGGGTGGGGTGCTGCCCTCGCCCACGCCTGCTGACGCCTGCCCCTTTGTGCCCGCAGGCCGGCTGGGCCGACTCCCGGCTCTGGAAGCTGAACCAGTGGCTGATGATTCACATGTTCCACTGCCGCATGGTGCTCACCTACCACATGTGGTGGGTGTGCTTCGAGCACTGGGAGGGGCTGCGGCAGAGTCTGCACTGGCCGCACCTCACGCTCTTCCTCGTGGGGCTGGGCCTGCTCACGGCCGTGCTCAACCCCTACTGGACGCACAAGAAGACCCAGCAGCTCCTCAACCCCGTGGACTGGAACTTCGCGCAGCCCGCGCCCAGCAGCGCCCGGCCCGACAGGACCAACGGCCAGCTGCTCCCCAGGAAGGAGAAGTAGCCGCGCGAAGGACAGACGGGACCCTTGCCCGCGCGCCCACCGCACACACGGGGCCCAGGACGGGCCGGCGGCGAGAGCCGCGCTGGGTGCTTTGCTAGTATTAATTTCGCCGTAGCCACAGAGTATTTCTGAGCCCGTGACCTGCCTTCCCAAGCCCGTGTAGGGCCGTGGCCAGCTGCCCCCATTAGCTCCCGTGCATCCCCCCAGCTGTGTCCTGTGGAGCCAGGGAGCCCATGTCACTCTGTCCCTGCCTCCACCACCCTGTGGCCTCCCTGGGGTGGCACTGTCCAGGGTCTCAAAATTCCCGGGGGCGGGGAGGGGTCCGCTGGCCAGGAGTCTGGTGGGAGTTTTATTTTTTTAGACCAAGGAGCGTGCATTAAGGCAGAAATGTCATCTTCGTACCTGTTGTCCAGGTGAAGAACTTAGGTCAGTGGGAGTGGTGCAGATTTTCCTGGTCAGCTCCCCCGAGCGGCCTACGCCAGGGTGGACCTTGGCGATTGTTCCTCTGTGGGCTTCTCAAGCAGGCGGTGCCCACTTCCTCCTGCCAGTGTGGGGTGCTGGGCTGCAGGCCTGGGAGAGCACCAGGTCCCCCTCTGCCACCAGCCTGCAGGGGCCCCCCCGCCCCTTGCTGTGAATGGACAGGTCTGCGTCTGCGGGCAGGGTGGACACTCGGTGGTCATCAGCACCTCTGAATGCCCGCAGAAAGTCTGCCGAGTGACCGTGGAGATCACGTGTTCTCCATCTGTCACCGTCACGTCCGTCTCCATCCCTGGTGCAGTCCAGCCCGATGGCATGTCCAGGCGCGATGGGAGCCCTGAGACGACCCGCAGCCCCCGCTCCTGCTGGACCGTCCTGAGACTGGCCCTGCTGGCCTGCACTGTGCCCATCTGCAGGCAGAGCCGCCTCTGGCCGGGTAGACGTGCAATAAAGTCCGTGACGTTGGCCGGGCCCCGAGGGTGCCATTCTTGCGTTGGGGGTACAAACTGTGCTGACCCGCTGGGACCCTCAGTAGGACTGACCTTTCCATTAGGATCTCCCGGGGGAGGTGCTGGCAGTCAGAGAGGCCCAAGGAGGCCGCACTGCTCATGACGCCCTGCGGTGCCGGGGATGGGAGGCCATTCAGGTACCCAACCTCAGAGTGCCAGCCCCGGGTTCAGGCATATTTGAGCACAGGTGTGCGCTGGGTGGGACCACTTCACAGGCTCCCTTTTCCCCCTGGGCAGCTTCCTGGGCCTCCAGTATGTGAGTGCATGTCACCCATAAGGAATTGACTTCCCAGCAGTCACTTGGGGAATTCCATGAGGCCCATGGGCCAAGCACCGGGCCCCACACTCTGGCCCTCTTCCCACACACCCCTGCAGACCTCAGGGGCCGGGACAACAGGGCTGTGTGCCCCTGGGATCAGACGGAGAGGGGACGAGCGACTAGGACCCCGTGCTCACAGGCGCTGGCCCGATGGGGTGGCCGGCAGGGCCCACCTGGGGAGTTGTTCTGGGAACCAGTGTCCAGGATGCAACGGGCACTCACAGGCAGCGTCTGGTCGCGGAACGGCGGCACTTCCTGTGCCAGGAAGCTGTTCTGGCCTGCAGGGAGCCTGCCCAGAGCCGCTGGGGCCAGACCTGTCCTCTGCTCACCTCCGTGAGTCCCAGCCCGGCTCATATCAGCCTGCACACCAGCGCCCCCCGGTGGTGTAAGTGGTGTTGGCACTCGCTGCAGGAAATGCCTCAGCCTTGCCAGCCGCTGGGGTGCCCATGTGACCATGGCGTGGAGTGGACCCTCCATCCCGTCCACCAGCCCCCGATGGCACCTGCACGGGACACCGAGGAGTAGGAGGGAGGCCGTGGGGGACATAGAGTGCCTGGACGCAACAGCAGGATGCGGTAGCAGGACCACAGGGGCCAATGTCCTACAGTATCCACACCCCTGGACACAGCCTGTCTCTGCAAGGGAGCGCCTCGGGTCAGTAGTCACCTCAGATCCTTCCGTGGCAGCCAATGCTGGCCAGTCTGCCCGTGTCCCTGGGTATCCTCCCTGTCAGGCAGCTCAGGCCTGCTGGTCACTGCTCCAGACTTCTCCCCTGGCTGTGGGGCACCGTCCACTGGAAGAACCTGGACTCCTTCCCCCAACCCTCACCTGCCGTCTCTTTCCATGTTCTCATCACGGTCTTGTCTAGGGGTCAGCCTGCTGGGCCTGCCCTTCTGCCTCTCAGTCCCTTCCAGGAACTTATGCCAACCACCTGCTTTCCTATGCCCCAGGAGCCATTGCCTGGCACCTGAAGGTGCCCTGCTGCAGGGAGCCCAGGGCATGGGGTCAACATGGGTCCCCGTGCACATGACCCAGAGGACGGGGTGGACATGGGCCCCTGTGCACATGGCCAGAGCAGAGGCTGAGCCCTGCAGAATATTGGCCCTTCCAACAGGGGTCCCCGGGCAGCAACTGTCCCCAGGCAGTAGCTTGTGTCAAGGGAGCCAGTGGCTACTCCTGGGTCAGTGAGAGGTCGGGGGCTATGGGGTCCAATTGTGAGGGAGGGGGCAAGAAGGATTTGCGTCAGCAGTGGGTCCTGGTCTCTGCCTCCCATGGCGAGTCCTGGCCAAAGGCCCAACTGACCAGTAACATTTGCAGTGGGTCTCCATCGCGGCCCTAGGCTCTGTCCTAGCCCCTCTGCCCCAGGACAGGTGTTGGCTCTCAGATGCAGTGTGGACACTTCCGGATGCCCCACAAGGGTCTCTGGATCCCGCCATACTTTGCGGGGTCCCCTGGGGCTCCCTCATGGACTCTGGTCCCATATGCTTCAACCATATGCCTATACCCTCCCCCCCCCCCCCACTTCGCCAGAGCTGCGGTGGGACAGGATCTGACCCTGGCACCCTACTGTGGTGACCCCTGCAGCCAGATTGCACCCCGGGGATCACCTGGTCTCCCAGCCAGAGGCTGGGCACGGCAGCACAGGGTCAGCAGGGAGGAAGCTGCTGCCCAGGCCAGACCGGCACCCCGGGTCTCTGGAATAGGGGTCCTATTGGGGTCCCAGTAAGAAATGGCCTCTTGCCCAGGGCCCTGTCCGTCTGCTCCCTGGTGCCTGTGGGAGTCTGGGGGCACGAGGCAGAGAGGGGGCCGCAGGCACCTCGAGTCTCATCTCGCTGGGGCACCCGCAACCCAAATCCCACCCACGCATTGCCCAGAGTCCCACGTCCTCCCCACGGCAGCCGGACTGCTGGGCAGGCGTGGGCCGAGCCGGGACAGAAGCAGCCTGTGCCGGAACAATGGCCCTTCTGCTCCCTGGCCCTGGCCGCTTATCTGCCTCTCCCTACTGCCCCTTCCGCCCCTCCCCAGGCAGGCCCTGCCCCCACTGGGCACAGAATGTTCCAGGTGTGGAGGATGGCCTCCTTCGCAAGCTGAGCTTCTCCACGGCCCCCCAGGTCCCCACCCCCTCTGTGCTGACCCCCAGGTCCCCAGTCCTTCCATCTATGCTGGTCGCCCCCACCCAATCCTCTCCTGCTGCACTGGTCACATTCCCCTGGACAGGGAAGTGTCCCGTCTCCACTGTGGCTCCAGCGTGTGTAGCTGGGACTTGATGGAGATAGACACTTCCGTTTCTCGTCAGTCTGTGGGCATCTTGGGCCTCGGCCATGGAGGCAGCTCCCATCAGGAGGAGTCCAGGGGGGGTGTGTGACCCTGGACTCTAGACACTCCCTGGTGTCAGAGACGCAGAGGGACACAGGCCATCACTGCCTCTCCCAGGCTCGGCCTCTGGGCAGTTGAAGGAACCTTAACTCTCCACTATTATTTGTTATTTTGGGGGGGAGGGGGCGGCCCTGGTGGTGCAGGGGTCCTATTCCTGTCTCTGCACTCAGGCATCGCTCCTGGCGGACGCAGGTGACCAAACAGGGAGCCTGGATGGAGCCTGGGTCAGCAGTGTGCATGGCAAGTGTCCTCATGGTACTAGCTCTCTGCCATGCCCACTCTTCAGACAGAGACGGCACATCTGTCCATAGCTTTCAGGGGCATCCCCCAGGGCCACACTGCAGGGCCCCCAAAGTGCTGGGCTGAGTGAATAGGACATGTGGCCCCTTGGAGGTCTGGAGCTGTTCCAGTGGGAGCTACAGAGCTTTGCAGGGGCAGGGGTCAGCCGGCTCAGAGACGCAGAGGGACACAGCAGGAGTCACCCCAGCGAGGCCAGTCGCCAGCCTGGTGCCCCAGGACCCTGCCCCTCTAGGGGTGAGTCCTGCAGCTGTGCAGAGCTGCAGGGTCCTGAGTAACCAGGCACCCCCAGATCCTCCCCGAAGCGCTGACCGCTGACCAGTCACGGTTTCCTGGCGCCGCCTGCAAAAGTCCACGCAGGGCAGCGGGTCCAGCTGCGGCGGGAGGACGCCTATGCCCGTCTGAGCCCCAGGACCCAGGCCCGGCCTGTAACCCGGCTGCCCAGCGGCTCGGACCCGCTGCCCAGGGCCCGGGGAGGCCCGCCTGGCCCTCGGGGGCTGTGGGCCCAGCGGACTCGCCTCCCCGGCCCGCGACACCGGCCCAGCGGCGCCCGGCTGGCCTGGAGGCAGGAACGCCCGGCGCGCTGGACCCGCCTGGACACGGGGGCGGGCGGGGCGGCCCCGGGGGGCGGCAGGCCGGCTCCTCGCCCGGGCGGGCCCACGGGACGGCGGGCAGAGCCGCGCCCACCCCCGCCCGAACCCCGCGGCCGCCGGGCGCTGCGCGCAGGGAGGGGGCGCGCCGGGCCACGTGGCTCCGCAGGAATGCGCGGGCGCGGGGGCGGGGCGCGAGTGGGGACGGGCAGGCGGGCCAGCCAATGGGCGCGCGGCGCCGCGGGGGCGGCCAATCGCGGGCGGGGGGCGGGGCCGGAGGGCGGGGCGGGGCCGGGCGCATCCCGGGGCGGGGCCGGCGGCGGCGGCGGCGGCGGCGCGGGGTCCAGGGGTCCCGGGGTCCCGGGGTCCAGACTGGTGAGTGCGGGGAGCCCGGCGGGGGGGCGGGCGCCGGCGCCTCTTCCACTTGGCGCGGGCACCGGGGCCCGGCCCGGAGCCCCCTGAGCTTTTGCCCAGCTCGGACGCTGCGGGCCGGGCCGAGTGGACACTTGGACCCGCCCCGCCCCGAACTGTGCGTCCACCCGACGGACCTGAGGAGACCCGAGGGGAGGCGCGGGGGAGCCGGGAAGGGACAGGCGGAGGACCCAGTAGCCCGCCCCGGGAGCCCCAGGTCCGCACAGCCCCTCCTGCCCAGCGAGGCGCGTCTGTCTGCACCGCAGCCCGTGCACTGTGCGGACCAGATCGGCTCCCAAGGAAAGTGCTCCCTGAGAGGCGCTCTCCCAGAAGTGCTCCCGAGGGACGTGCTCCCTTCAGCCCCCACCAGCAGACCTTAGTTACGTGGCCGCCTGGGTTCTGGACCTCGGGCCAGGTAGGGCAGAGGACACCTGCCCTGCTCTGCCCGCCCAGAGGGTCCCAGGCTGGGTGTCTGTGAGGCGGCCACCCCTATGGAGGCTCCCAGGCCGCTTCATGCGGGCACTTTCACTCCCTTGCCAGCTGCGCCCTGAGCCTTCCCCAAGTTCTCATTGGCGGAGCCCGTGTCTGCCCTGCAGCCGTTCTCTGGTCTGTCTGTCCACAGGCCCACCAGGACTGTGACGGAGGCACAGTCCCCGCTACCTGTGCTGCTGGCCATGCCTGTAGCCTCACGGTCTCTGTGGGCTGCATGCATGCATGCTTCCAACTCGGAGATCTCTTCCAGGGTGTCTGGGCTCGGCAGAGCATCCCTGGTCGGGGAAGGGGCTGGGAGGCCCTGGGTGTGGCCATGCCTCCTACAGCGGCTGGCGCACTCAGTAGGGCCCATGAGCGGCGTGGAGGGCAGCCCAGCAGCCTGCCGTGCAGAGACGCCTGTGGGCTGCTTGCTTCCTGCTGCATCCAGGGGTCTCACACAGCACTGGGTGATGTTTGCTGAGAGTCTCTGGGGAAGACAGGGTGGTGTGCAAGGGCAGGTGTGGACAGGGATGCGGGCAGGTGTAGACAGGGGTGCAGGCAAGTGTAGACGGGGGTGCAGGCAGGTGTAGATGGAATGCGGGCAGGTGTAGATGGGTGCAGGCAGGTGTAAATGGGATACAGGCAGGGTATAGACAGGGGTGCAGGCAGGTGTAGACGTGTGCAGGCAGGTGTAGATGGGTGCAGGCAGGTGTAGATGGGTGCAGGCAGGTGTAGACACGTGCCCTGGGAACCCGCTGTAACCCTGCACTTGATGCTGTCAGAAGTGTCAGGATGGAGACCAGGTGCTGCTGCTGGGGCCCTTGTCTTGCATGTAGCCGCCTAGTTGGATTCCTGCCACCACACATGGTCCCCTGAGCCCCACCTGCTTGGGAGTGTGGCCCAAAACAAGAGGGATGGCAGGGAGAGAAGGAGAGAGAGGGGGGGGGGGGGAGAGAGAGAGAGAGAGAGAGAGAGAGAGAAGGACGCCAACACTGAGGGTAGTCCTGGAGAGCACCAGTTGCTCTCAGGGCCAAGGGGACCTGCTGGGGGCAGGGACCAGCACAGGGACTGTCTCTGCGGCCACTCACTTGCTTGTCCCAAGCAAAGTGGGCCCTGCTAGGTTCTGAGCCTTGAGAATGTGCTCGTGCACCCTGGGCACTCTGCCCGAGGCCAGCTGCAGGGCAGACTGTGGGCAGGGGCACTGGAGGGCAGGCCGTGGGCAGGCTGACAGGAGGGTGGGCGGATGGCTGGACGGCCCCGCCCCGCCCTCCGTTGGCTGCAGCCACGGCTCTGGAATCCTGAGCTCACCAGGACATGCCCCAGGGTGCCCGGTGCCCCGTGAGCTCTGGGCAGGACGCGGGCGTGTGCCCGTCTGTGTGCAGGTCTGAGCCTGGCCAGCCGCAGCGGCATCCCTGGCTCTCTCCACGGAGCCTCTTTCTTTGCCACGAAGCCAAGCAGGTTGGTCCAAGCATGGCCTGACTCGGTGGGCCGTGGAGGACCGTGCCACTGTGCTCAGGCTCTGCATGCCACTCCCTGCAGGTTCTTCGGCCCCCGCTGCACACGCTTAGCTGAGCTCACGTCTGAAACGAGGCCTGAGGTCCCAGGAATGGGGGCACGATTCGTGGTGCAGGGCAGGGATTGTGGTGGGGGCCCAGAGCGGCGGTGCTGGAGGCCCCCAGTTCTCAGAGTGAGTGTGAGTTTGTGCCTGTGGAAGTGTGTGAGCGACTGAGTGAATGTGTGTGTGAGCGTGGGAGTGTGAGGGTGTGTGAGGGTGCGTTTGTGAATGAATGAATGTGTGAGTGCGAGAGTGAATGCATGAGTGTGTGTGTATGTGTCTGAGTGAGAGTGAGTGTGTGACTGAAGATATGTGAGAATGTGTGTGAGTGTGTGAGTGGGAGTGAATGGGTGAGAGTGTGAGTGAGTGAGTGAGCTCACTGGAAGGAATGGGGCTTTCTCTGCCTGCAGATGTCTTCACGTGTGTGTGTGTGTGTGTGTGTGTGTGTGTGTGTGCTTTGTCCTCAGGGCTGTGGAGTGTCATCGTGGAGTCTGTGGCTGGGTGCTCAGGGCCTGCCCCGGCAGTCCACGGGCACTGCCCACACAGGCTGCCGCCAGACCACAGTGTCCCTTCCTCCGGGGAGAATCTGTTGTTCCGTGCTGGCTGACGGCACCCCCAGTGACACCATCCACTGAACTCCTGGTGCTCCTGGTTCTGTTCATGTGGGGCCCGTTTTCTGTCGCTCCCTCAGCCTTAGGTGCTCATGGAGCTTTTCCTGTGCTGGGACAGGGGCTGAGGGGAGGCAGGACCTCCAGAAGGGATGACACTGTGGGCCCAACCAGCAGTGGCCAGTAGGACCCCTGGCCCCCCAGCAGTGACCAGCCTATGGCAGGTGTATGCCGAGCCCTGAGCTCTGTGTGTGTGTGAGTGTGAGTGTGTGTGAGTGTGTCAGCAAGTTTGTGTGTGTGTGAATGTGTGAGTGTGTGTGTGAATGTGAGTTTGTGTGTGAATGTGTGAGTGTGTGTATGTGTGTGTCTGCGAGTTTGTGTGTGTGAATGTGTGAGTGAGTGTGTGTGTGTGTGTGAGAGAGAGAGAGAGAGAGTCAGTCCACCCCCAGGGCCCTTTCCTCCCTCTGCTGTGAGCGCATATGGCTTTATCCTTAGTTCTCTGATCAGTGTCTGCAGCCCTGGAGTCACACCCAGTTGACTGTGCTGCTGGTCCCGCTTGGTTGTGTTTTCTGAGGGTCTCCACACTTGCATTCCTCAGAGCTTCCAGTCTCTGGTTTTCTTGCTCCGGTGGGCAGTTAGGTGTCAGCGCCGTTCTTACCTCAGTTTCTGTGTCCCTTTGGGGAAGTTTTGGAAGAGTTTAAGAAGGATTGTGCTGAGCTTTTTTGTGAGCGGGGGGATTGAGGCTTCTGGTCCTTGGCTTGTCCTTGATTACTGATTCATCTTGTTATCACAAGTCTCCCTTGGTGGCTTTTCTCTCTCTGTCTTGACTCGGTCTTGGGGAGTGCCAAGGTATGTGCCGAGGAGTTTTCCATATTTTGGGTGCCCCGTGTTGGGATGTTTGAGTCTAACAGTTTCTTGTCATCCTTTATTTTGGGGTTTGGGGCTCAGTAAGAGCTTCCTCTTGGGGCGGGGGGTTGGGGATCGTGTGGAGTGCAGGGATCAAACCTGGGCTGGACGCGTGTAAGGCAAGCGCCTGTCCTGTCCCCCTCACGTGTGTGACGTCAGCTGGACTGGGCCTGTCTGTCTCCCAAGTCTGTGCCCTCTGTCTCGGCGAGTCTTTCTATTTATCAGTTTCTGTCTCGGGCCTGGAGGGGAGGCTCAGAACATGCACGTGCCTCTGTGTGGCCATAAGTCGGCCCCTCTGTGCTGCGCGTTGCCCGGTGCTGTCCCTCGGCGCTGCCCCTGATCCTGCATCCCTGGGAGCATGGGAAGCTGCAGGGCTGGAGCCCACGCCACAAGGATGAGTGAGCGTGTGAGAGCAGGTGTATCCCCCCACTGGGTGTGTGGGACCCTGACAGCACAGGGTGGGTGGGGTCGGGCAGTTGGTGTCTGCTCCAGCCGCCTGACCGTGAGCTCTGCTCTGCCTGCATGTCCCTGGCCCCCCTCTCGCTGCCCAGGTGCCCACTTCCTCTCGCCAAGCTGTTGTGGTGTGAGGCCAGGCTGGTGGAGGAGGCCCTTGGCCGCATGCAGCCGTGTTGCAGTGCCTGGCTATGGCTGTGGGGCCGGCGTGTTGGCCCGTGGCCCCTGGTGGCTCGGCCACGGGTGGCCTGTTTTTCCCTCAGTGGAGGTGCTGCTCGGGGATGCACGGTCTGTGTGGCCCCCAAGTCCCCGTGCGCCGGTGATACGTACTTCCTTGCTGATTTCCGTCCCCTCAGCCTGGGGGTTTGCAGCGGGAAGTGCCAACACCTCGGAGGCGGCTCAGAGCCAAAGTTCCCCGCGGAGCAGCCGTGGAGGCGCAGTTGGTGCTGGCCTGCCGCTGAGCCGGCCCCTCTGGACACCCCTGTCCCTGTCCTACCCTCGGCCCTTGCTGGCCCTTCCCCAGGGCAGCTGAGGCAGAGGCAGGGCCTCTCACAGGGCCTGGAGGGGGCTAGGGGTGCCCCCGCCTGTCCTGCGGCTGTGGGGCTCATGCAGGGCTGGGGGCCCCTGTGCATGCACAGCGTGGTGAGTGTGGGAGAAATCTCCAGAGCCTGGAAGCTTCCAAAAGCAGGGCGCAGGAGGGGCTGGGTATGCAAGGCCCCGGGCCAGCCCATGAAGTCAGTTCAGGGCCAGAGCCGCAGCCGCATAATTGTGACTCTCCCGTCCCCTCCCTGTCCCCTGCCTGCCCTGTTGTCACGGCTGCCTCTGCCCAGGACCCACGGCCCCTGCCCACCTGGCCTTGCCCGGCCCCGTGCTGGGGCTGACGCTGGCCTCCGCCTGTCCTCCTAGGCACCCCAGCCCCCACCAGCCTGGGGTCACAGGGCACATCCTGTGGAGGGCGGCCACGCTGGGGCTTCCGCACTGCCCCTGCCAGGCTGCCCCCCCCCCCCCGGCCCCTGGACCCCAGCCCCCAGCACTGCAGGCAGGCGGAGGGGCCTCCCCATCCCGGATCCAGGAGAGGGAGAGGTCACGCAGCTTCCTCTGGAGCCTGAAGGTCTGATTGTCCTCACTTCCTGCAGATGTGCTTCCGTCCCTGTGTCCCCGTCCCATCCTGTCCCCGCCGTGCCTGTCGGGTCCTGGTGCAGGGGTGCGGGGCAGCTCCAGCTCTTGGTGTGTGGTGGACAAAGAGGCAAACGTGGCTCTGCCTCAGCCCCGCTCCAGGCTGCAAGTGAGGGTGAGGGGACCCTGGGGAGCGTTCTGAATCAGTGAAGGGGCGAGGCAGGGCAGGAAGGAGCTGAGTCCAGTGCAGGGGTGGGGTGGGGAAGATCTGAGTCCAGTGTATAGGGGTTGGACACCATCTGAGTCCAGAGGGGTGGGGAGGGTCTGAGTCCTGAGCAGGGGTGGGGCGGGGAGGGTCTGAGCCCTGAGCAGGGGTGGGGTGGGGAGGGTCTGAGCCCTGAGCAGGGGTGGGGTGGGGAGGGTCTGAGTCCTGAGCAGGGATGGGTTAGAGAGGGTCTGAATTCAGGGCAAGGGTGGGTCAGGGAAGGTCTGAGGTCAGAGCAGGCGTGGGGTGGGTGGGGAGGATCTGAGTCCTGAGCAGGGGTGAGGTGGTGAGGGCTGAGTCCTGAGCAGGGATGGGGCAGGGAGGGTCTGAATTCAGGCAAGGGTGGGTCAGGGAAGGTCTGAGGTCAGAGCAGGCGTGGGGTGGGTGGGGAGGATCTGAGTCCTGAGCAGGGGTGAGGTGGTGAGGGCTGAGTCCTGAGCAGGGATGGGGCAGGGAGGGTCTGAATTCAGGCAAGGGTGGGTCAGGGAAGGTCTGAGGTCAGAGCAGGCATGGAGTGGGTAGGGAGGATCTGAGTCCTGAGCAGGGGTGGGGTGGGGAGGGTCTGAATCCTGAGCAGGGGTGGGGTGGGGAGGGTCTGAGTTCAGGGAAGCGATGGGTGCCCCTGAGGAATGCAGGGCCAGGTGGCTCCTGCATGGGTCCTGGCTGACACTTTGCTGCTGTATCCGGGCCTGGGAAGGTGATGGGTCCATCTTTCTTCCCACAGGGTTGTGTCCTGTCCAGGACTGGGACCATGGACCCTCCGGAGCTGCCCGCTGAGCCCACAGGTGAGCTGCTGAGATGCTGCAGCAGGAGGAAGAGCCAGGCTGGGCAGGGCCCCTGACTGCCCGTGCCTGCTGTGGCCGTCCCCCACACCAGAGCTCGCCCTCCACCCCCATGACCTTCGATGCAGTGGTCACCCCTGCAGGGGCCTGTAGGCTGCGGTCACTGACCCTGCTGAATGCCCTCCCCCCCATCCTCTCCTGTCCTTCAGGTGACAGAGCGGAAAGTGACCCCAACAACAACGAGCAGGAGAAGGGGGAGCAGGGCGAGGGGGACAGTGGGGATGAGATTCCGGAAGCTGACAGACCCGCCCCAGGCAGCCCAGCACAAGAAGACGCAGGTGGGGACCCTGCTGCTGCCAGTGCCCGTGAGTCCTGGGCCCCCGGGTCTCCTGGATGTCGGGGTGCCAAGAGCGGCAGCGTCGGTGGTCGGGCTGCTCCCGTGTCTCGGGGAGCCCTCGTGTGTGGGGGGGGTGACCTACCTGCAGCCCTGTCCTCCCGCCTGGCTGCAGGGTGGCCAGTGCACCTGCGTGACTGTGACCCCGCCCGATGTCCCACACTCTCCCCCTGCCCTGTGGGCTGTGCACAGCACAATCCCTCCAAGGTCCGGGGACTGTGGGCACACCTGCTGTGGGCTGGGGTCCTCTGGGCTGGGGTCCCCAGGGCGTTTGGGGTCTGCATGTCTCCTCTCCCCCCCAGGAGGCGAGCCCCTCCCGGACACGGGGGTACTGGTGGAACTCAGAGCTGCGGCCCCCCCACGAGTGAACCCCTACTCCGTCATCGACATCAGCCCCTTCCAGGGGGAGGCGCCCCCCTCCCCGGAGCCCGCCGTGTCTGAGGAGGGCGGCGTGGCTGTGCCCAGCGGGTACTCGGTGCCTGTGCCCTGCGGCTACGCGGTGCCCTGCAGCCTCCCTGCGCTCGTGCCTGCCTACACCAGTCCCGTCCTCCTGCGCTCCAGCTCATGCGACGACCAAGGTGGGCTCCCAGCACACTCCTGAGGCCTGATCCCGGGGAGGGGACAGGGTGGACACCGGCCGTCAGGACTGCCACGTGCCTGCGGTTCCGGGGGCCATGTCCATGCCACGTCCATGCCCCAGTCCATCAGGACCTCTAGCGCTGTGCCCTGGGGCCTTTGTCGGCTCTCTGAGGGTTTGTGTGTGTGTGTGTGCATAAGCATGCATATATGTGAACATGTGAGTGTGCATGTGTGAACGTGTGCACGTGACCTGTGTACACATATGCATGTATGTATTTGCACGCGTGTGCATTTGTATGTGTAAGGAAAAGTTCCCTATCGAACATCCCAAACCTAACTCTTCCCTGGAAAAATCTCCTGAGGATGCCAAGAAGTCAAACTCCCCACCCCTTTCCCGTGGTCAACCCGCGTGAGAACTGAGAGAATGGGGAGATCCTGGCTTGATTTCCTGACCCACCAGCACCTCTTCATCCTCTGGCAGTGTCATGACCCTGCAGCGCTGGGCTTATCGGGATCCTCTTTCAGCTGCGTTTCCTGAAAGTCCAAGAGCCTTAAGTCTCTCTGGTGATCATCTTTAGGCTCGACTGTCCTGGGGCCGGCAGGGAGGGCCGGCAGGGGCCCAGGTGACGACAAATCAACTTCCCTTTTTGTTTTCCTGGCAGAAGCCCCGGAAGTGGCAGCGGACGGCCAGCTGGAGTCTCTCGGTTCCGAGGGTCCGACACCCAGGTGTGCATCTAATGTGGATGGAGCGCAGGGCTGCATCTGCTGGCCCCCAGGGACCCCCCAGTGTGCCCCCAGGCCCACCGAGGTTTGAGTCTGAACGAGAGGTGCCACAGGGCAGAACCTCGGCCAGGCCAGCGTCTGGAAATGCTGGAGCTAAGCCACCCTGCGCGTCCCTCAGACCTACGGTGGAGCCCAGGGGCCTGAGTCATGATGGCTCTGAGCCCCTGAGTCCTCAGACTGGCTTCTTTCCTCCCTGCCACTTCTCATAAATGTGCTTCCATGCTTCAGACACCCGTCAGACTCCTACCCGTACAGCAGAACCCAGACACCCAGAGAGCCCACCACTTGGTCAAACTCCTACCCATACCACAAAACCCAGCCCCGGTATCTCATTTCCTCAAACCCCAGAATCACCAAGCCGCAGGTGCCTACACTGGGCAGAGCTCCTGGTACAGCCCCTGGGGGCGGGGGGTGTTGGGTGGGGGACACAGCAGGCGCACGACTGTCCCACTGCTCACCCCCGCTCCACTTGCTTCCAGTGACAATGCCAAGGAGGACAGCGCCCTGGCCCGGTGGGTGGCTGACCCAGCCAACACTGCGTGGATGGACAGTAAGTGCAGCATGGCCGTATGTGGGGTGGACAGACCCCCCCCCCCACCTGCTCAGAGTCGCCCTGTCTCCCTCTCGCTGCCGCTTGCCCCTCATGGCCCCCGGAGGGACCACGGTGGGCACAGCTCCCGTGGAAACCCCTGCAAGGTCTCTGAGCCATGGACACGTCCCCTATGCTCCCTGGCCAGTCCCGTGTCTGGGGGTGGGGCACCCCTGGTCTCCCCGTTCAGGCCCACAGAGTCTGGCCATTCCCTGCCCGCCTTTGGGTGTCCTCCCCGTGGGTGCCCATCTCTGCGTCTCAGGGTACGACAGCCCAGCTCGGCTTCTGTCTGGCCACTCTGCCAAGGGTGCTTCAGGACTTGGGCCTGGGCTCCAGAACAAAGGAGGACGAGCACCGCATCTCTAGGCCCTCGTCTCTCTGGGGACGACCTTGGGCCATGTCAGGTCACACACTGCCACATGAGAAATCCTGGACCCCTGGGGGTCCCTGGGAGCGGTTAGAGCCCTGCAACTCCACAAGCACCAGTTGTGCCTCCTCTGACACTCCCAGGGTCCAGGGCCTTGTGTGACCCCCACCTCCGCCCTATCCCTTTATTCCAGATGCTGAGGAAGCCGTTTACGACGATGTTCCGAGGGAGAACTCAGACTCAGAACCAGGTTTGCCTCTGGGCATTGGCTCCGGGGACCCCTGAGGATGAGCACTGCCCCAACCTCAAGCCCCCATCCCTTAGGAGGCCCAGGGGTCCTCTGTTGACCTCGGCCAGCTGGCCAAGACTGAGGGGAGGTCCTGGGATGCTTAAGGACCCAGGCAGTGCCAGAGTTGGACAGACTCTGCCTCATACACAGACTCTGGATCATGAGCGCTAACCCTTGGGCCATCTCTTCGGCCCTGCTGTCCTTTGTGCTCCTCTGTCACCACTGAGCTGACCGCTCACGCTGCCTCTAAAGCCCCTGAGAGCGAAAAAATGGGCAGGTGGGAGCAGAGGCCAGAGGCGGAGCCCAGGGCGCACAGACACGGAACAGAGGGAAAAACTCAGAGAATGTCCCAGCGGGGCGGCCACATGCCACATTCCAGGCCGCAGAAACCTTTGGGAGCAGGACTGTGCATTGTGTCGTGGCTGACACATGCCTCCACTGAGGCCTCGGAGCTCGGCCACACACTGGGGGATGGGTTGTTTTCCTCTCTCCTGAGAGTGTGACGTCCCATCTCCGGGGTCTACACAGAAGCTGCCCTGAGTAGCGTCCGCACTGCAGGCCCTCCACGGGCACACGGCCAGGAGCCACGAGCCACGGACACATGCCAGCGCCTTTTGTGGGCCTCGCCCTTCTCAGCCCCTAGAGCTGCCTTCACGGCTCTCGCAGATGAGCCCACAGCTGCTCACTGCTGGCGTCTGGGTGTCGCTCTGACCGTGGAGCCCCCCGGCTGCTCACGTCCAGGTGTTGCTGTCAGCTGTCCCGCCTATAGGGTGACGCTTCCTGTTGAGAGGAGAGCTTTCCTTGTGGAAAGTTCTACTGGGGTCTCTCGGCCAAGGGTTCTCGGGCCCGGGGGTGCTGGGTCATCCCTCTGGTGCCCGTCTGAGCAAGCAGCATAGACTTGGGGGGGGGGGACCCTCACAGCCCCCCCCCCTCCCCGCTGAGCGGGGCCCTGATGCTGCTGCTTCTCCTTGTGGCCGGCGTGCGTGCAGAGGAGATGGTGTACGACGACGTGGAGAACGGAGACGGGGGAGGGAACAGCTCTGTGGACTACGGCTGGAGCTCGAGCGAGTTCGAGAGTTACGAGGAGCAGAGCGACTCCGAGTGCCGGCACGGGGTGCCCCGCTCCTTCCTGCGTAGCAGCCACAGGAAGCAGGTGGGTGCAGCCCCGCCTGGCCCGCGTCTGGGCGTCCCTCGCCCAACTGTGATGACAGGAGGCGCTCGGGGAGGGGGGTCCGGGGAGCGGCCCCGAGGTCGTGCTGCCCGAGATGGCCCTGTGCCTCGTGCTCTGCGCGTGGGATGTGCTCATCCCAGCGATGCTGCTGTGGTCCGTGCCCCCAGGCCTGGCCGGGCCCTGCCGGGCTGTGCACATCTCTGCTCCTGAGGCCCTGTCCCGCTCACAGGACCCCAGCCGGAGAATTCACTTCACCAGAAACGTGCAGAATTGTCAGGAGACGAGAGGACCAAAGCCCTCAGCCGCCCCCGATCCGCTTCTTTAGACTGTGCATATGCACACACGTGCGCGTGCGCTCATATGTGCTCGTGTGCGTGTACACACCATTGTGTGTGCTTTCAGGTGTGTCTGTGCTTGTAATCGGGGGCCCGTAGGTGAGGGCTGTGCCTGGGAGCATGTGTGGCAACCCTGTACGTGCGCGCGTGTGTGTGTGCACCCGTGTGCACGAATTCACGTCTGTGACGTGTTCTGTGGTTTCATGTGCGCACACAGGCATGTGTGTGGGCACACGTTGTGTGCACGTATTTGTAGGTGCACAGTGTGTCTGCACATGTGTGCATGTGTAGCATGTGTGACGTGCACGTTGTGTATTTTGCGTGGAGTGTTCGTGCATGCTGTGGTGCCTATCTGTGTGTGCTGCGCATACATGAGGACCAAAGCCCTCAGCTGCGTGGTGTGTGACATGCAGAGATGCACGGGTGTCGTGTATGGCCCATTGGTACACGTGCATGTGTGTAAGGGTGCCATATACATGCGTACAAGGCGCGTGTATATCTGTGTACAATACCTGGACATGGTGTATGTTCTGTGTGTAACATGTGTGTACATGTCTGGGTGTGTCTGTGTAAGAGGGTTCAGGGATGAGGGTGCGTAGAGGGGGCTGGAGAGGGCGCTTGGGGCCCTGCGAGGCTGGTTCTGGCCCCTGGTGACTGTGTACAGCCCAGAGCTCCTGCCTGACCCAGCCTGAAGGGGACGCTAAGGGTCAGCTCCCGGCCCGGGCCCGAGCCGGGTTCAGCTGGCCGCCCCTGTGGGGCGCAGTAGCTGGGATGTGACGAGAGGGGGAGAGAGAGTGGACGCGTGAGGCAATGCCAGCAGGGCGTCATATGGGCCCGGCACTCGGCCATCCTGGGCTTCCTGCCATTTCCCTCCCCTGCATGTGGCTGGGGGTGGTTCCTCCTGGGCAGGCACTGCCCTTCCCTGGCCACTCAGGAGGGTCCAGGGGCAGAGCTGCCCCGAGGCGAGCCTCAGGTGAGGGGCGGGAGCCCAGCCGAGCCGCCGCCAGGCCCTCTCCTGCTCCCAGCACACGGGGCCATGGGGAGAGTTCAGGGCGCTGTGGCTCTGTGACCTGTGGTATGCGTCTGTGTGTGTGTGTGTGTGTGTGTGTGTGTGGCCTTTGACACCTGTCTGCATGTTTCCCTGTGTGTCTGTGTGTGTCCTTTTGTCTGTGGCACGTGGCTGCATGTCTGGCCTGCGGCACGTGTCTGCGTGAGGCCTGCAGGCGCCCGCTCAGTGGCCGGTCTCTGCTGCAGCTCTCCCGTGACCTGGCCCGCCTCAAGGAGCACTATGAGAGGAGGGTGAGAGAGTTGATGGCGAGCACAGTGGCGGCCGTAGAGATGCAGCAGCTAAGGCAGAAGCATGAGCTGAAGGTAGCCGGGCTCTGCCGCCCGGAGCCCTCCGCACCCCCGTGTGCCTCGCCGTGCCGGGCGGTGCGGGGCTTCTCGGCGCGGCGGTGGCGGCGGCGGTGCGGGTGGTGGCCTGGCCCACAGTGGGTGACCATCCCCTTTGAAGACATTGGCGTGGCCCCGGGGATGGTGTCTGGGCCTGCGTGTCCCGTCCTCGTCCTCCCTTGGGGCTCCGTCGGGACGCACGCATTGGAGGGGGCCCGGCCTGCTTCAAAAGGGCCCTGTCAAGTGCTCCCACGGGTTCTTGCTGCTGGCCTGGAGCCGGGGAAGGAGGCAGAGGGAGGGCAGAGGCCGGAGGCTGCTGGGGGAGGGTCAGGGCCGAGCCTTTCACTGCCGTGCTCGCCTGGCCTGGGCAGCCCCAGGTTCCAGGTCGGCCCGGTCCTGGGAGGAGCCACTGAACTCAGGCTTGGGCAGGGGTGTGACGGCCCCAAGGCCCCCAGTGCTGAGGGAACACAGCCCAGAGCCCAGGCTCACTGCCTGGAGGGCCGTGCCCCCCGGCTCTTTCCCTCTGTGGCCGTGGGGGTCTGCGGTGTGGAGTCGGGGCACTCTGGTGGTGAGTGGGTGGGTGGGGAGCACAGGAGGCAGCACCCGGACCCTGAGGGGCTGAGCCAGGCACGGGTGGGGTGCAGGCGTGTGGGGGATTGGTTGTGTCGGGGGTGTGTGTGTGTGTGTGTGTGTGGAGTGTGAGCAAGTGCGGGTGCAGGCGTGTGCGGGTGCAGGTGTGTAGGGGTGGACCATATGGGGTGCAGGCGTGGTGGGAGTGCTGGGGGTGTGGGTGCTGGCTGAGCAGGGCAGCTGCAGGGACTCCCGGTGTGGGTGGGAGCAGCAAGAATGTGCCGTGGCAGTTGCCAGAGTCCGGGCTGGGGGCGAGGGGCTGAGGCTGGGGCAGGCCAGTTGGGCCATGGGAGGTGGCCGTGTCCCTGTGGCGGGAGGCGCCCCCAGGCCCCTCCATGGACAGCATCTGACCCAGAGCACTTGACAGTGTCCTTTTAAGTGAGGGACCGACCTTGGGGGCCGACACAAGAGGCACCAGCTCACGACCCCCCTCACAGATGCAGAAGCTGGTGAAGGCGGCCAAGGAGGGCACCAAAGACGGGCTGGAGAGGACCAAGGCTGCCGTGCGCAGGGGACGCTCCTTCATTCGCAGCCACTCCCTGCTGCCCCAAGGTCCGTGTCAGCATGGGGGGTGGAGGAGCACGAGGGTGAATGGGGGAGCACGGGGAGTGACGGGAGGAGAGTAAGGGAAATGAATGGGGGAGTATGGGGAGTGAATGAGGGAGCACAGGAAGTGAATGGGGGGAGTAAGGTGAGAAGGGGAGCACGAGGAGTGGGTGGAGGGAATACAGGGAGTGAGTGAGGAGCACGAGGCGTGAGTGGGGGGAGCACGGGGAGTGAGTGGGGGAGCATGGGGTTGAGTAGGGGGAGCACGGGGAGTGGGTGGAGGGAATACAGGGAGTGAGTGAGGAGCACGAGGAGTGAGTGGGGGGAGCATGAGGCGTGAGTGGGGGGAGCACGGGGAGTGAGTGGGGGAGCACAGGGTTGAGTAGGGGGAGCATGGGGCATGAGTGGGGGGAGCATGGGGAGTGAGTAGGGAGGAGCACGGGGGTGAATGGGGGGAGCACGGGGAGTGAGTGGGGAAGCATGGGGAGTGAGGGGGGAGCACAGGAAGTGAGTGGGGGGATTGAAGGGAGCATGGGGAGTGGAAGGAGCACAGGGAGTGAGTGGGGGAGCACGTGGGGTGAGTGGGGGGAGCACGGGGAGTGAGTGGGGTGGAGCACAGGGAGTAGTGAGGAGCACGAGGAGTGAATGGGGAGAGCACAGGGGGTGAGTGGGGGGCACGGGGAGTGAATGGGGGGAGCACGGGGAGTGGGGAGCACCGGAAGTGAGTGGAGGAGCACGAGTGTGAGTGAGGGGAGAATGGGGAGTGAGTGGGGGGCAGCACGGGGAGTGAGTGGGGCAGCATGGGGAGTATTTGGGGGGAGCACGGGGAGTGAGTGGGGAGCACAGGGAGTGAGTGGGGAGCACAGGGAGTAAGTGGGGAGCACGAGGAGTGAGTGGGGAGCACAGGCAGTTGATGGGGGCCCATCCACACTAGGTCCCTCTGGACCTCTGTCCCTGGAGGGTGCAGCCCGGGAGGCCCACCCTGGAATCAGCACATACTGACCTCTCAGACCCACCCAGGGGCCTGGAGGGGTGTGGCTGCTCCTCAGCAGTCCTGGGCGAGCCCCCATCACTGCCCCGAGCCCCCACCCCCTGAGCTCCCGTCTCCCCACATCCCTTCACCGCCTTCACTCCATCAGTGCAGTGCCCTTGGCACCCCCAGCACCCCAGCACCCTCACCACTGCCTTATTTCTGCCCCCCTGGAGGTCAGGTTTGCCCCAGAAATTTGGGATCTCCTGGAGGGTGAGGCCTGCGAGGGGCAGGCTGAGGCATCCTGACATGTCCCTGGGACAGTCCAGGAGAGCGGGAAGGACCTGTGTCCATCCCAGCACCACCCCTGCCCTGCTCCCGGCTGCTCTGGGCCCTTCACTGGAGTGCCCGGCCTAAGGCCTCGCCACATTGTGATGCAGTTCAGGCAGGCCCTGCGTGGTCAGACCCAGCATCCAATGTTGCCTGTGTCTCGGGCGGGTGGGGTGTGTGTGTGTGGGAGGGGGGGAGCGATACGGGGCACAGTCCCACGCTGCTTCTCCCACTGCAGACCCCAGAGACGGCCTGGACGAGGAGCAGAACCCTTTCATCGACGTGGAGTGCCAGCACCCCGAGGCCGTGCTCACCCCGATGCCCGAGGGCCTGTCTCAGCAGCAGGTGCTGGACGCTGTGGGCTGTCCCGTTTCCCCGAGCCGCCCACCTCTAGGGAGAATCTGCTACCACTGGTCTGAGCCCCCCTCAGCCGTGCGTCCCAGGGCAGCCCCCTCCCAAAGACTCGCGGCCTTCTGCTTGGTGGCCCTAGAAAGTGTGATTGGTGCCAGAGGACAGGGCACTATCCAGTCCACCCCACCTCCCTGTGGTGCCAGATGTCCCCCACACAGCAGCCACATGGCTTCAGCTGGGCAGTAGAGGGCTTGGGGGCGGGCGAGGGTCTGTGGGTATGGGGCGGGAGGGTGTGGGCAGGCAGGCAGCAAGTGCTCCTGCCAGTTGCTTAGGTGCTCTGTGTGCCCGGCACTGTGTCCCCCACTGCACAGCCCGCTGACCTGCAGCCGCAGGGTCCGGGGAACCCTTAGGTGTTACTTGCACCCTTTTGTTACAGGGCCCCCAGCGCAGCGGAGTTCAGGGCAGGGGCCTCTCCCATGACCCCCCTCCCAGGAGAGATGCTTGGGGTTGTGTGGGGCCTCTGCATGGAAGAGCCTGTGCGCAGGCCTCCGGCACCCATTATCTGTCTTTAAATCACCTGCCCCTCCACCCGCAGAGTCTTCATCCTGACACAAGAGTCACCTCTGAGCTGGTAGAGCCAGTGCCTGGGCCCTGGTCTTCGCTCTGTGAAGGGGCTCCCCAGTCTGCCCCTCTGGGGTTCCCTCGGGGGACGTGCCCTCCCACCCACTAGGGGGCAGTGCGGGGCCTTCAGGAGGTGTGGGGTGGGGCTGGAGGCAGCAGTGCCGGCAGTCTGTCCTGGGCTCTGTTGTCCATTCATGGGCCAGAACTGATCAGCAGAAAGCTCAGGCTTGGAGAGTGCCCGCCCTTGCAGGCTGAGCAGGCTGCAGTCAGCCGTGCCGGACCCATTGGGAAGGGAGGCACAGGCAGTGCCCATGACTGCAGCCTCTTCCCCGGCATCAGGGGCTTCGGGAAGCATCTGTGTCCAGCCAGCTCGCTCCTGGGCACAGTTCCTGCCTGGCCACAGTGGGAGGTCAGCCGGTTCAGTGTGGGCATCCCCCTGTTCCTGCCGCAAGTCCTCATTTGTGCATAGGTCAAGCAGCGACGTGCGTGCCCGCACCCGCTGTTGGCACACACCTGGAAGGCCTTTGGATCTCTCCCACGATGAGAACAAAGCCAGACCCAATGTCGTTCGCCCCCTCAAGCCATAGGCATTTCCTGCAGCAGCTCCTTCTGTGTTCCCGCCCCACAGGTGGTCAGGAGGTACATTCTGGGCGCCGTTGTGGACAGTGAGAAGAACTACGTGGACTCCCTGCAGAGAATCTTGGAGGTACCTGAATGTCTTTGTCTTCCCGGCCTGTGCTGTGGCGCCCCATGCATGTGTGTCCTGTGCCGTGTGTGTGCCTGTGCTGTGTGCATGTGCCATGGATCCCCATGCATATATGCTTGCGTATGTCAGGTGGCCTTGTGTGTGCCCACGTATGTGCTGTAGGCTTGCATGTATTCATGTGCACCAATGTGTGTGTGTGTGTGTGTGTGTGGTGGTGAGCTCACATGTGTTTGCACACACTGACATGTATGTGGTGGGCGCACATGCATGTTCGCATGCCCCACCGTGCTGTGGGCTCATGTGTGCGCCGGTGTGCTTGTGTGCTGTGTGATTTCTCATACGTGTCCACATGCGTGGATTCCGTGTCCTCTGGTGTGTGCGTGTGAGGCTCAGCCTGGTGTCCCCTCCCGCAGCACTACGAGAAGCCGCTGTCCCAGATGGAGCCTCGAATCCTGAGTGAGCGGAAGCTCAAGGTGATCTTCCACCGGGTCAAGGAGGTTCTGCAGTGCCATTCCCTGTTCCAGATTGCGCTGGCCAGCCGTGTGGCCGAGTGGGACTCGGTGGAGATGATCGGGGACGTCTTTGTGGCCTCGGTAAGGCGGAGCCGCCTCCATGCTGAGGGCGGAGGAAGGGGGGCCGCGGTGCGAGCAGCAGCTACCTAGGGTGGGCTCGGGTTGGGAGGGGTGCGTGGTTTGTGGTGAGGGACGGGTGCCCTGCCGTCTCTGTGAGGGTCCCCATGGTGTCCTCGTGGTACTTGGGCCCAGCCCTGCCTTTGTTACACGTGGAGGCCTTGTTTAAGCCCATCCTGCTCATTCTGGCTCACTCCTGAGCATTCCGGCTCATACCAGCTCATACAAGCTGCCTGACCCAACCCAGGGGCCAGACTGCAGGTGGAGTCACCTCCCCCTATTCTTCCTGTCCTGGAGCCCAGATGCGGGTTTTACAAGCAGGCCACATGGGCTGAGGGCTGGGACTGGCTTGGATGAGCCAGACACCTGCGGTCAGGCCTGAATCCCAGAACCCCACACTGGGGTCAGAGGTCAGGCTTGGGCTCCCACAACCCCACACTCAGGTCAGAGGTCAGTTCTACCTTCCAGACTCTGACCATTGATTCCCAGGTCAAGGCAGAGCTCAAACCCAGGATACTCTAGGCAGAGGTCAAGGGTCAGGTCCACCTGGCATTCTCAGGATCCTACTTAAGGTCGATCTGGAATCTCCCAGCGGTGGGCTTACCTCTTACCGGCCTGCTGGTGTGTTCACACAGTTCTCCAAGTCCATGGTCCTGGACGCCTACAGCGAGTATGTGAACAACTTTAGCTCAGCTGTGGCCATCCTCAAGAAGACGTGTGCCACCAAACCCGCCTTCTTGGAGTTCCTGAAGGTGAGGGGCAGGTGTAGGGGCTTCAGGGGAGGTGCCCCTGGTCTGACACTTGGGTGAGCCCCAGCCACTCCCTGCCTTCCCCCCACACAACCACACACACCACACCAGCCCCCACTGTGGGCAGCAGGCTGAATCGGGGGTGACTGCATGTCTCCCCATAGGGCCCTCGGTGGGGTTTGCGCTAGGTGGGCATGTTGGTGCCTCTGTTTGTGTGGGGGTCTGTGTGTGACTGTGTTTTAGTGGCATGTGGTCAGGTTGTGTGTAAGTTGTATGTGATTGTGTGGTTATCCCTTGCCTCTGTATTCATGTGTTTGTGTGTGGTCTGTGGTTTTGTATGGTCTATGTATAGTTACCACGTGAGTGTGGATAGTTTGGTTGTGGTTTGTGGTTGTATGTGGCTCGATGGGTCGTGATTTTGTGGTCTGTGGTTTTAGTCTGTGGTTGTCTATGTCTTTGGTTATGGATGGTTTACTTGTGGTTTGTGGCTTTGTGTGGTCTCTGTGGTTATGTGGTTATGTGGTTTGTGGTTTTGTGCTCATGGTTGTGTGTGGTCTGTGTAGGTATCTTGTGAGTGTGGATGGTTTGCTTGTGGTTTGTGGTTGCGTGGTCTGTGGTTTTGGTTTGTGATTGTGTGCTTATTGCTTTGTGGTTTTGTGCTCCATAGTTGTGTGTGATCGATGTGTTATCGTGTAGTTGTGGGTAGTTTGGTTGTAGTTTGTGGTTGTGTGGTCTTGGTTTGTGCTCATGGTTGTGTGTGGTCTGTGTGTAGTTACTTTGTGGGTGTGGATGGTTTGTTTTTGGTTTGTTGGTTGTGTGGCCTGTGGTTTTGGTTTGTGGTTGTGTGTGGTTACTGCTTTATGTTTTTTTTGTGCTCTGTAGTTGTTTGTGGTCTGTGTGTTATCACGTGGTTGTGGATAGTTTGGTTGTGGTTTGTGGTTGTGTGGTCTGTGGTCTTGGCTTGTGTGTGGTGGCGTGTGGACAGTGTGTCTGACTCATTCCCGGGAAGAAAGAGATTCCTTCTCAAATGGACACGCACACGTCACCCTGGGTGTTTGTGTGAGATCTGGAGAGCGTGGGGAGGTGGAGGGTAGGTGAGGGGCTTGAGGTGACAGAGGCACGGAGGTGTGCTCAGAAGCACTTTCTAGTGCTGATGCCAACAAGGTGTGAAGTTCTGGAAGAACCTTCTGTGGGCCTGGGGTGCTGCTGTCGTGCGGGGTGGTGAGTGTGGACTGTGCCCGCAGCAGAGCCAGGAGAACAGCCCTGACCGGACCACCCTCTACAGCCTGATGACCAAGCCCATCCAGAGGTTCCCCCAGTTCATCCTCCTGCTGCAGGTAGGGGCCCTGGCCTGGGGCACAACCCGTGTGCGTGCCATCCCGGACCCTGCTGCTGTTGGACTCGGGTCCTCAGCCGAGGGTGCCCACCACCCTCCTTACACCTGCTCTCAGATCCCAGGACGGTGGGATGGAGATTGCGCGAGTCTGGGGCTGCTCAGTCCCTGGACCTCCTTGGTGGGGGAACTTTGGGGGTGCCTCCTTGGTGGGGTAGCTGTGGGGGGCAGGCTGTGGGGGCGCCTCCCCAACGCTCTTCCTGGCATCACCTTGCTCCAGCGCTCAGAGCCAACATGCACTGACCACCTGCATTCTGCCCACGGCCACTGCCCGTGTCCCCTGGCCCTCCTGCAGGACATGCTGAAGCACACCTGCCCAGGCCACCCCGACAGGCTGCCACTGCAGATGGCGCTGACTGAGCTGGAGACGCTGGCAGAGAAGCTGAACGAGCGGAAGCGGGACGCGGACCAGCGCTGCGAGATGAAACGCATCGCCAAGGCGGCCAACGAGCGCTACCTGAACAAGGTGGGCACCAGGGCAGTGCCAGGAGGGCCGTGTGTGTGTGTGTATGAAAGCCTGTGAGTGTGTCTGTTTGTGAGACTGTGAGAGAGTGTGTTTCTGTGTGAGTGTGTCACTGTGAGTGTGTGTGTGTGTGTCTCTTGTGTCTGAGTGTGAGAAAGTGTGTGTGTGTGTCTTGTATGTGTATGAAAGAGTGTGTGTGAGTCTATGTGAGTGTGTGAGAAAGTGTGTGTGTGTCTCTGTGTGAGAAAGTGTGTGCGTGCCTTATATGTATATGAAAGAGTGTGCGTGTCTCTGTGTGTTTCTGTGCGTATGTATGTGAGAAAGCATGTGAGTGTGTCTGTGTGTGTGAGACTGTGTGTGTTTCTGTGTGAGTGTGTCACTGTGAGTGTGGGTGTGTATGTGTGTGTGTCTCTTGTGTCTGAGTGTGAGAAAGTGTGTGTGTCTTGTATGTGTATGAAAGTGTGTGTGAGTCTATGTGAATGTGTGAGAAAGTGTGTGTGTGAATCTGTGTGTGAGAAAGTGGTGCGTGTCTTGTATGTGCACGAAAGAGTGTGAGTCTATGTGAGTGTGTGAGAAAGTGTGTGCGTGCCTTATATGTATATGAAAGAGTGTGCGTGTCTCTGTGTGTTTCTGTGTGGATGTATGTGAGAAAGCATGTGAGTGTGTCTGTGTGTGTGAGACTGTGAGTGTGTGTCTCTGTGTGAGTGTATCACTGTGAGTGTGGGTGTGTATGGGTGTGTGTCTCTGGTGTCTTTTTGTGTTAGTGTGTGTCTGAGTGTGTGAGTCTGTGAAAAAGTGTGTGCATGTCTTATATGTGTGTGAAAGAGTGTGTGTGTGTCTCTGTGTGTTTCTGTGTGTGTGTGTGTTGTGTGCGTGTTTCTCTGGCAGGACCAGCTACGTCAGTTCCTCAGGAAATCCTAGTCCTGGTGCTTCGTGCTGGCCAAGGTGGACGGCAGTGGCTGCCCGCTTGCCCTTGTGCCTGCCCAGGCTCACCTGGGCCCCCTCCACCCACTGCCCCTCAGAGGAAGTCCTGGCCCTTGGCCTTCCCGTCTCAGGGGCAGAGCTGAGGCGAGAGTCTGTGGGGCGGCCTCTCCCTCCACCTGGCTGCCGTGCTCCGGGGGCAGACATGGCACGTCAAGGCCATTTCCTCCTCTTCTCCCCTTCGACCCGCACGTCCAGCTCCTCAGCACCGGGAGCCGCTACCTGGTCCGCTCGGACGACGTGGTGGAGACGGTGTACAGCGACAGGGGCGAGGTGCTGAAGACCAAGGAGCGGCGGCTCTTCATGCTCAATGATGTGCTTATGTGCGCCACCGTTAGCGCCCGGTGAGGCGGCCGCCCTGCGCTCTGCTCCCCTCTCGGGACCTGCTGCCCCGAGGCGCGGCCGGGCCACGTCCTTGCTCCAGCCCAGCCCATCTCTCCCTTGCCGCCTCCCTGAAACAGCTGCTGGTTCCTGGTCCTGGGCACGTGTGCCCATGTCCACGCGAACCGGTCTGCAGGGCGGGCCCAGCTCTCAGGTGTGAACCCAGGGCAGGTGAAGGATGGAGGAGGCGTCAGGGAGGTGACGGCCGCCAGCTCAGCCAGAAGGAGTTTGGGGGTGGGGAGTGTTTGCAGACTTTTGTCACATTCCCACGGAAACCGGTCAGCTTCACCATGATCTCCCAGGGCCTGTCCCCGTGGGAGACCCTGGCGAAGCCAGTGCCTGTGGAGAGTCTCAGCCAACACATGTGCTGCCAGGCCTGACCCGGGCTGACGTGGGGGCGGGCTCCATCCCTGGCCCTCCTCATGCTTCCTGCGGGATTCCTGCCTCACCAGGGTCTCGGGGGAGGGGTCTGGGGCCTGCTGTGGGACGCGCACCCATGCTCACTCAGCCTCACCTGCAGCTCACAGGATGGCGGTACCACCACGTCACCCGGCCACAGGTACCTGCTCAAGTGGAGCGTCCCCCTGGGGCATGTGGAGCCCATCGAGTACGGCAGCAACGAAGGCGCTGGAGAGCACGGCCGGGGCTCCCCCGAGCACCCCCACGAGAGCCTGCTGCTGGAGGCTGGTGCCAAGCCCAGTAAGTGGCACTTCCGTCCCAACCGGCAGGTGTGGGTGGGCATGAGGCAGGCGTAGGGCAGGTGTGGACTGTGTGGGCTCTTGGGACCATATGTGGGCAGGTATGGGGCAGAGTCCATTGTGAATTAACGATGTCTGGGTCGGGGTCCTTGAGTTACTGTGTCTGAGAATCAGGGTGTCTGTGAGTTACTATTTCAGAGTTGGGGTGTCTGTGAGTTACTGTCAGAATGTCTGCGTTACTGTGTTAGAGTCAGAGTGTCTGAGTTACTGTGTCAGAGTTGGGTATCTGAGTTACTGTGTCAGAGTTGGGGTATCTCTGAGTTACTGTGTCAGAGTTGGGTATCTGAGTTACTGTGTCAGAGTTGGGGTATCTCTGAGTTGCTGTGTCAGAGTTGGGTGTCTGTGAGTTCTGTGTCTCAGGGCCTGGGTATCTGTGAGTTACTGTGTCTGAGAGTCCGGGTGTCTGTGAGTCACTGTGTCAGAATCAGGATGTCTATGAGTCACTGTGTACTGTATCTGAGAGTTGGGATATCTGTGAGTTACTGTGTCTGAGAGTTGGGGTGTCTGTGGGTTACTATTTCAAGGTCAGGGTGTCTGTGAGTCACTGTATCTGAGATCGGGGGTGTCTGAGAGCCGGGTGTCCTGGCAGCCCCCCTCCAAGCAGCTGCATGCCTTCATCATGGACTCTGTCTTCCCCAAGTGGTGGGCTCACAACCTGCCATCCTGTTTCTGTCCAGACTGGGGTCTGTGGCCGTGTGTGGGGGTACAGGCCCAGTTCTGCTCAGGAGTGAAGGGCACACACAGGTGGTGGTCGTGTTGGTGTCTGTGAGCATGCTGGCCTGCCCGGCCTGTGCCCCCCACTGCTTCAGGGATCTGGGACTCCTGTTAGTGGGCGAGTTTGCAGAGGCTCCGCTGAGGGCCCAACTATGGCTGTGTTGAGCCGGGACCCGGACCCAGTGCTCCATGTCATTGCTGACCTGTTGCTGCTCTCAGGGTCCATAGGCAGAGATCCAAGCACTGAGTGTGAGCATGGGTGTGTGAGCTTGAGTGGGAAAGTGTGTGTGAGTGTGAGAGCATGAGTGAGCCTGCGAGCATCAGCATCAGCGTGTGTGATTGTAAGCGTGTGTCAGCATGAGTGTGTGCGCATTAGTGAGCATGTGTGTGAGCATGGGTGTGTCAGCATGTGTGAGCATCAGTGTGAGAGAGCACGAGTGAGCATGTGTCAGCATGAGTATGTGAGCATCAGTGAGCATGTTTGTATCAGCATGAGTGTGTACCAGCGTGAGTGTATCAGTGTGTGTGTGTGAGCGTGAGTGAGCATGCGAGTATGAGCATGTATGTGAGCGTGAGTGCACACGTATGTATGGGCTGGGTGAGCAGGCGAGTATGTGTGTGAGCATGAGTGAGTGTCCAAGTGTGAGTGTGTGTGTGAGAGCGTGTGTGAGCTGGGTGAGCTTGCGAGTGTGAGCGTATGTGTGAGTGTGAGTGCGAGGATGTGTGAGTGTGTGAGTGTGAGAGTGAATTTATGTGTGTGAGCAGGAGTGAGCATCCAAATGTGAGTGTGTGTGAGCATGAGTGAGCCTGCGAGTGTGAGCGTGAGTGCGAGACCTCCCAGCTGGCAGACCCCCGTGGGCCGGCACTCAGCGAGTATGGCTTAGCTGAGCTGCAGGGCTTTGCTGTGGACCCCAGAACCTGCAGGTCCCCCAGAGCACCCCTCAGCCCAAGGATGGGAATGAGAGGACGCAACTGCTGGCCTGGGCCCCTGAACTGGGCGGCTCCCAGCCCTGGCGTGAGGGTGAGGGGCTTGCCCTCCTCACGCACCTTTGCTGTCTAGTGTCCTGGGAAGCTTCAGGGCTTGGGGTGGGGGCAGCCAGCATGGATGGGCTGGGTGTGTCATTCCTGGAGATGCAAGGGTCCCACCGCAGGGTGTGAAACAAATGGTAGTGCTGCTCACTGAGGGACTTTGCAGAGTCCCCCCTGGTCCCGTTAGCTGCCAGTCAGCCAGCAGAGAGCCGGGAGGGGCAGTCTGTGCTGGCCGAGCCAGCCTGCCTGTGGGGGAGGGGACATTGCTCTGGGAGACTGACCCAGCAGGGACACAGGAGGTGAGGCTGGTCCTGCAGCTTCCCCACTCTGGTGGGATTCTGGAAGCTTCTGGCCATGGGCGTGGCCTCTCTCCAGTAGCTGCAGCTCTGGGTTCTGGGGGCGGGTCCCCTGGATCCCTGAGTGCCCACAGGTGGGGGCCCTTGGGATGGCTGGGACCCCTGGGTGCAGTCCTGGTCTGCCCACAGGTGGGGGTTCCGTGGGGCCAGGCCAGCTGCACCGGGACCTCCAGAACCTTCTCCACGACCTGGCTGTGCTGGGGCAGATCTCCCAGCTCATCGGGACCCTGCGGGGGCATTACCAGGTGAGGCCAAGTCCAGCCCCTGCCCATGTCCCCCGCACTCTGTTCCCGGGCCCCTGAACCCCGAGTGCTGCTGGGGGAGTCTCTGCCGGGCACCACTTGAAGGGCTGGTGGCTAGCTCGGGTGCTGTGCTGTGCTCTGCCCCTGGAGCCCCCAAGCCTGCCATGCCGTCTCTGGGCTGCCATCCTCGAAGCTGATCGCTGCCGCATGTCCCCTAGAACCTCAATGCATCAGTGGCCCAGGACTGGACGGCAGGCTTACGGCGGCTGATCCTGAAGAAGGAAGAGGACATCCGGGCGGCCGCCTGCTGTCGCCTGCAGCTGCAGCTCCCGGGGAAGCCTGACAAGTGAGTAGGGGCTGGGGAGGGCCGGGAGAGGGCCGGGGCTGTGGGGGTGGGCTGGGGGAGGGCAGGGGGAGGGCAGGGGCGCTGTGAGCTGGAAGTGTCTGCCCCCCACACACCCGCCCTGTATCCCTGCAGGTCTGGGCGTCCCACCTTCTTCAGTGCCGAGTTCAACACGCTCAGCCCTGCAGTGAAGGCGTCCTGGCTGCAGAGCCTGCACACGGCCAAGCTGGGCCTGGGTGAGCCGCCCCCACCGGGCACTGCGGGGTCCCCGACAGCCCGTTCCAGGGCTCGACCGGGTCACGTGAAGAGGTGGACGTGGCCGGGTCGATGACGGGTTGCTGAAGGCTCAGTCTGGCCTCTGCGGCTGCCCCTTCCATTGGCCTGTTCGCGGAGCTGCCCTGTCCACTGTGGTGGTCAGCAATGCCCCACCCCTGGCCCCTGCTCCCTCCCTTTCTGCTCTTCACCCTCCCCCCCCCCCAACTGCTCTTTCAGGACCCCGTCCCCTCTGCTTCCCGTGTTCGGCTCTCTGGGCTCTCTTTCCCACATCCGGACCTCTGCCCTCCACCTCTCCTCTCTGCCCCCCCACCCCTGTGGCATCCCCAGCTGTGTGTGTGCACGGTGCTTGTGTGTGTGTGTGTGTATGGTGCTTGTGTGTGTGTGATTGTGCCAGTGTGTATACACAATGCTGTGTGTACCTGAATGTGCCAGTGTGAATACACAATGCTTGTATGTCTATGACCGTGCCAGTGCTTGTGCGTATGTGATTGTGCCAGTGTGTGCATGATGCTTGTGTGTATATGAATGTGCCAGTATGAGTACATGATGCTTGTGTGTATATGACCATGCCTGTGTGTGTGCCTGGTGCTTGTGTGTGTGTGATCGTGCCAGTGTGTGTGCATGATGCTTGTGTGTACATGAATGTGCCAGTGTGAGTACACGATGCTTGTGTGTATATGACCGTGCCTGTGTGTGTGCCTGGTGCTTGTGTGTGTGTGTGTGATTGTGTCAGTTTGAGTACATGATGCTTGTGTGTGTATGAATGTGCCTGTGTGCGTGCCTGTGCACAGTGCTTGTGTGTGTGTGATTGTGCCAGTGTAAGTGCACGATGCTTGTGTGTGCATGACCATGCGTGCTGTGTGCCCTGGTGCTCACCCCTGCTTTGCTTTCGCTGCAACTGTGGGAGGGCGGAGGCCTGGGGTGGGTGCCGCGGGCTCAGACACGTGTTGCCCGCCTCACATCACGCTGGCCACCGAGTGCTGGCCCTGTTGCCGTTCATCTTCTCCGTCACTCTGAGCAGTGATGAGCCAGCAAGCACCAGGGTGCCCCAGAGGCTCCATGTGCCTCCCGGAGGGACCCCACAGGGCGGGACCAGCAGCGGGGCGCGCAGGACGTCCGTGGGAGGACAGTGGGCCCCGCGTGGAGCAGGGAGTATGGCGCTTGGCCAGCTGCTCACCTGCTGCTCCTGCAGAGGAGGACAACCACCTTGGCTGGTTCTGCGTGGAGGATGACGGGAATCAGATGAAGAAGGACAGACACCCGCTCCTGGTGGGGCACGTGCCCGTGACGGTAGCCAAGCAGCAGGACTTCAAGGTGACTGGGCCGTGGGCTGCTCCTCCCCCTGGCCCATGGCTCAAGCAGGCCAGGGCACTGTGCGGCCTGCCTGCTCCCTGCCATGTCCCCACGGGGGGCCCGCACCATGCCTGGTGCCACCCCGCCCAGCGTGTGACTCTGAGTCACAGGTCACTGCTGCTCCTTGAGCTGTGAGACCCCAGACAGCCCAGCACCTTCTGGACACCCCGGGAGCCTCAGACCCTGCAGCTCGTGCTCACACACCTGTTTCTGCTCGCACCCCTCACCCCCGCCATCCACCTGGGTCCCCGCCCCGCTTGCGAGGTCCATCCTCAGCCGCCTTGTGTCCCTGCAGATCGAATGTGCCGTCTACAACCCTGAACCGCTGGGCGAGAGCCAGCCGGACATGCCCGCCTCCGGCCACGGCTTCCTGTGGGTACGTGGCCCCGAGTTGCATGGTCAGTCATGACAGGAGCCGTGCAGGGGAAACTTTCCACCCTGTGGGGGCTCCTGGTTCCCCTCTGCCTTGCTCACAGTGGCCTGGACCAGCACTTGGTGCCAGAACTCCCAACGTGGCCTCTCCGGCCCTGCCAGCATCGGGCTGCAGCTCCCAAATCCCTTCCCCAGGCCCCTCCCTACCTACCCCCAGAAGCTGCCGTCCCCCGCCCGGACCAAAGGGGCCCCTGGGGTGACACTTCCCCGCAGCGCCCGGAGACGAGGAGAGCACTTGGCTCAGGGGTCAGGTCAGGAAGGGAGATTGTTCACCTGGGCCTGGACCCCCGTCCTGTGCACGCCTGTCCACCATCCCCTACTTCTGAGCTCCCCGTCTCCCCTCATATCCTTCCCATACTAGCCCCTGGCCCCCAAAAAGGAGATGCTGGTTTGTCGTAGGAACAAACGGGGTGAGCTTATGGGGGTCATGGCTTTGGAATTGAAGGGCAGAGGGACAGCAGACCCCAGAGCAGCCCTGGGCTTCCCAGTGCCCAGGTGTCCCTCCCCAACTCCCCGCTCAGGCCGCTGCCATCTGGACGTGTCTGCCATCTGGGCATCTCTTGCCAGAGTCCTCATCCATGGGGCTGCTCAGAGGGCGGCCCTCCCTGCAGGCTGGAATGTAGGGACGGGCCCATGGACGGGTCAGGGGCGGCCAGCAGGGCTGCTTCTGGGAAACCATCTGCTTGGCTCGTTGGGGTCGGGGGAGCCTGGGTGTGCGCCCGGAGCTGGCGAGGGGCCTGCCTGCAGGGCGGAGTGGCCAGTGACGTCCACTGCCGTGTCTCACTGCAGGTCGGCAGCTGCGCCGGCCAGATGGGGCAGGTCGCCATCGTCTCGTTCCAAAACTCCAGCCCCAAAGTCCTGGAGTGCTTCAACGTGGAGTCGCGCATCCTGTGCATGGTGTACGTGCCCAGCCCCGAGCCCACACCCGCGGCCGCCCACCCTGCCGCCGGCCCCACCATCTGCCTGGGGACAGAGGAAGGAAGGTAGCTGGTCCTGTGCTGTCCCAGGGAGGGGGCGGCTGGGGCCGGGAGCGAGTGCTGGGCCCTCTGTGGAGTCTGCCCTGAGCAGGCACGGGGAAGCCGTGACCCCCCCGTGGCCCAGCTCTGTCTTCGAGAATGCGGGTACCTGAGGGCAGCAGGAGCCCTGCTGTGGCCCTGGGCGCCTACACACCAGCCACACTCCCCCGCAGCATCTCCACCTACAAGAGCAGGCAGGGTGCCAAGAAGGTCCGACTGCAGCTCTTCTTCTCGCCCGACAAGTCCTCGGTCATGGCACTGGCCTGCACCCTGCACGGCCTCTATGCGGGGCTTGTCAACGGGACGGTGGCCGTCTACGCCAGAGCCGAAGGTGAGGACGCACCCTTCCCTATGCGCCCCTGCAGCTGCCGGAGTCCACAGGCTGAGCACCTGTATGCCTATCTATGTGCGTGTCTGACCCATGACGGCACATGTGCGTGTCTGAGCTCATGATGGCATGTGTGCACCTGTGTGCATGTCTGTGTGCATGTTTAACCACGTGAGGGGATGTGTGTTCGTGTGCATATGACCTTGTGACAAGACATGTGTATCTGCCTGAGTGTGTGGGCTTTCTGTACATTTTTTGTGTGTGTCTGTCTGTGTATGTGCCTGTGTACATACATGCGTATGCTTCTATGTTGTGTGCGCATGTGTACATAGCTGCATTGTGAATATGTGTGTGCATGCCTGTGTGCACATGTGTGTTTGTATGTGACTATATATGTGCAAGGTGTATTAATGTGCATTATCTCTGTACGGGTGTGTGTGTGTGGAGGGGGGTGTCTGACTTTGTGACACCTGTTTACCACATGACCACACACTTCTCCAGGACCCTGTCCTCTGTTTGTCTCATGACATCTGTGACCTCATTCTTCAGCATAAAAGCATTTCCAGGTCGTGTGGTGCCTGAGGAGATTGCTGGTCTTCTCAGCTGTCCTGTGGGACCCACGAGGCCCGGAGCTCCCTGGTGGTGCTCAGCCCTGGTTTCTCATGCAGTCACTCGCTTCCTGGCCAGCTTGACTGGAAACTTCCTCACAGCCAGAGTTGCACCGCGGCTGCTTTCTGACTGTGTCTCGGCCTTGTTTCTGGCATAGCCTTGTGCCGCTCTTCACAGGGTCATGCTGGTCCCATGCAGCTGCATACATTTGGCTGTGGGTCCCCAGAACCCCGGCCCGAGTGACGTGCTGGTCTGTCTGACTCACTGACTTATGAGGACACAGCGGGAGCTCCCGGCGCTCAGTGTCTGGAACGTTCCCAGACTAGACTGTTCCATCTGCCACCGAGGCCAGTTCTGCCTCAGTTTCCTTGTTCTCACAGGCTGGTGCTGCAGGTCCTCCCTGCCGCCCCCGCAGCCGCTGGGGGCCGCAGTGGGGCAGATTGCTTCCATGGGGAATGGCCTGTGGTCTGTAGGAGCTGAATTCCCACAGAGTGAAAGAGATGTTTCCTTTCAGACGGGACCTGGAGCCCCGAGCCGAGGCAGGTGGTGGCACTGGGCGTTCTGCCGGTGCGGAGCCTGCTGCTGACCGAGGACATGCTGTGGGCCGCATGTGGCGGGCAGGTGGCCCTGATTGGCCTGGGCACGCATGCCCTTGAGGTGAGCAAGTCCCGAGTCCCGCCCAGCCGCTCTCGGCACTTCCCCTGGTGCAGACACACGCGGCCTTTGGAAGTGCGTCTGCTGCAAAGCCACGGCCGTCTCTGAGATGAGCACGAGGCAGGGTGGACACCTGAGGGAGGGTGGACACCCCTGACCCACTGGGAGGCACATGAGAGGAAGCCTGGCAGCCCAGGACCACCCTGGGGGAGCACTGCGCCCCCATGATAGGGGGTGCTCATGGCTCCTCCTCCCCGCGGGGTCCCCATGGTCAGCGTCAGGTCAGGAGTGCGTGGACAGTCATGTGACCGACCCGGCAGGGACCAGAGCTCCTGGGCGCCGCCTTGGATGTGGCACAGACCAGAGGATGCTGGGACACAGGGATCTGGAACCACCTGGTCTGCCTGCTGCTGGGCCTGGCAGAAACCCCGGGCGAGCAAGTCATAGGAACACATGGGGCTGGAGAGTGAGGTGGGGTAGGAAACAGGAGCAGGAACAGCCCAATGGGAAGCAAGGCCTGCCCCCAGGTGTGGGAGCAGGGCAGGTGCCCACGTGCCCTGGTGTGTGCCCTGGAGAGGCTGAGATGCAGGTTCCGGGCAGGGTCTGCAGGTTAGTGCAGGCCCAAGGGAGGCCCCTCCGAACCCTCCCGCTCTGGGTGGGCAGCTCTGGGCAGGCAGCACCGGGCAGGGGGAGCTGCCTGCCCTCCCCTGTCTGCTGCCGAGCACTCAGGAGCCCTGGGACCACAGGCCGAGCAGGGAACAGCGTCCAGGCTGGGGGCAGGTCGCCGGGTTCCCACCAGCTCTGGGCCATCCCTCACCCCTCAGTGACACTCGGGCGCCAGCTGCCTGACCAGGGCCAGCTGTCCCTCTGCATCAGCATCTGCCCACTGCACTGCGCAGCCATGGTTGGGCGGGAGGCAGGGAAGGGAGCAGGGACGCCCCCACTGGCCAGGTGCATGGCTCGCTCGAAGGCTGTCTGCACGCCGACTGCTCGGGGGACCAGGGCCGTGCTGCTGGCCCCAGCGTCCCCGGCCTCTGGTCTGTCTTGCTTCCAGAGCTGGCTGGAGGCCCACCAGGATGAGGGCATGGTGGTGTCCCACATGGCCATTGCCGGCGTGGGCATCTGGGTCGCCTTCACCGTGGGGTGCACCCTGCGCCTCTTCCACACAGAGACGCTGCAGCACCTGCAGGATGTCAATGTGGCCACACCCGTCCACCACATGCTTCCAGGTAGGGAGGAGGGGGCCGGTGCCTGCGTGCCCCTAGGAGGTGGGAGGGGAGAGGGGGCTGTGCCCACGTGCCCAGGTGTATGCCCTGGAGAGGCTGAGATGGGTAGAGGTGAGGGGCAAGGGTGCCTGTGCACTGGGGAGGAGAGAAGAGGGAGGGGTACCCATGCCCATGCGCACGGGGAGGGGTGAGGAGTGAGGGGTGTCTGTACCCACATGCCCCGGGGAAGGGGGAGGGGTGCCTGTGCCCTGGGGAGGGGGGAGGGTTCTTGTGCTCTGGGTAGGAGAGAGGGGTGAGGGTGCCTGTGCCCACTTGCCCAGGGAGGGGTGAGGGGTGCCTGTGCCCACGTGTCCAGGGAGGAGTGAGGGGTGAGGGTGCTTGTACTCAGGTGCCCTGGGGAGGGGGGAGGGGGGAGGGGTTCCTGTGCTTGGGGTAGGGGTGGGGGTGCTTGTGCCCTCGGAAGGGTGAGGTGTGAGGGGTGCCTGTGCCCCAGGGAGGGGTGAGGGGCGGGGTGTCTGCCCGCTTCCTTCTGTGGCTTCGGTGCTCTGTTCAGTGGCCCCTGCCAGCCGTGCCTTCCTGGGCGGGGCCCTTTGGCGTCCATCCCTGCAGCGTCTCCTCACCCTGAGCGCGTCCCCTCGCAGGGCACCAGCACCTGTGTGTCAGCAGCCTGCTCGTCTGCCACGGTTTGCTGATGGTGGGCACCAGCCTGGGCTTCGTGGTGGCGCTGCCAGTCCCTCGCCTGCAGGGGATCCCCAAAGTGACAGGTGAGCAGACGTGTGTGTGGCATTGGGGGATGGGAGCCCTGGGCAGCCCGCGCTTCCGAGCGTCTCAGACTGGTGTGGGACCGTCCATCCCATCCCAGTCCTGCCCAGGCTGGGAGAAGCTGCTGCATGGCCTGTCTGTGCTGGCCGCAGGACTGTAGAGCCTTGAGCTTTGCTGAGAGACACATTGACTGTGGGGGCTCTTTGCCCAGCTCGTGCCTGGCCGTGTGGGGTGGGTGGCTGTCAGTTGTTGACCACGGTCCCCTCTGGCCCGTCCACAGGCCGGGGCATGGTCTCCTACCATGCGCACAGTGGGCCTGTCAAGTTCCTGCTCATGGTCAGTGCTACCCTGAAGAAGGACCGCGAGCGTCCCCCGGACAGCCCACCCCCATCGGACCCCCAGGGTGAGGAGCCGCAGGAGGCACCCCTGGAGGGTCCTACCAGCCCAGACACGGCTGTGTGGCTGGGGGGCTCGCCAGGCCCCGCCCTGCTCAGGGGCGGTTTCTCCTCGTCCTCGGGGTCGCTGACCCTCTCCCAGGGCTCTGGCTCCCTGGACCTGCGGCCAGAGGACGGGGCCCTCGGGGACCTCCTGCTGCAGCCCCAGGGGCCACCCAGCGGGGGCCGGCGGGGGCGCAGGGCACGGTCCAGCTCGGTGCTGGTGGCATGTGGGGGCCAGGGCCACCGCAGGCTGAGCCGGAGGGGCCGGCAGCAGCGGCCCGAGGAGCTGGCCTCCAGCCTGATGGTGTGGCAGCTTCACTGCTGAGTGTGGACGCCCGGGGCTGAGTGGTGCATCCTGAGCTGCGTCCTTCTTGGACCCCCAAGGAGGAAGGAGCAGAGCCCTGCCTGCAGGCTCGTTGGATGGATGTCCTGTACCTGTGTTTATGTTCTGTGCCTTTTAACTCTGTTTGTGGCCCTGTGCAGGGGGGCACCTGCTTCCGGGACCACACACCTGTGCAGAGGGGTGGGGGGGTTGTGGGCCTCCTTCCGGGACCACACACCTGTGCAGTCGGGGGCCTCCTGCTTCCAGGACCACACACCTGTGCGGGGGAGGGGGGAGGCACCTCCTTTCCGGAACAGACAAGATTTTCCAGGGGTCTCAGGCCTGGGTTGTATATTTTAACAAAGTAATATTTTTATATCGTGTTTTTCTATTTAAAATTAACCGTTAATGACTTGGTGTATTATCGACGCTTCACATGTCTGAACCAAATGCAGCCTGTGGTGCTACTGCGGCTGAGTCCGTGCCGGGAGGCTGCTCCCTGGGCTGGTCTCTGCAGATGTGGGCGGGCGCGGGGGGTTGGCACTGACCCTCACCCCGAACACTGCTCGTCCGTCAGTGTGGTATGTCCCTGCTGGCGTGGGACACGGCCAGGGAGGTGACCGCCCCTCTACGCCATCCCTCATTCTCTGGAGCGGGCTGCATTGCATCCTGCCTCGAGAGGCCCTTCAGCACTTTACAAACGCCTTTAAAGCGCTAATGTTGCAGCAGACACAAATGTTTCCACAGAATCTGGGAAACGTGAAAGCAGCGGTCCCGGCTGCCGGCCACGGCTGGCGGCTGACTCATTCCGTTAATAAAGCCATTTCTGTGAAAACACTCTTAGCCGTTGCCTCTTCTCTGAGACACACATGTGCGGGAAGCAGCTCAGTCCTGGCGGCCATCGTGTCAAGGCATAGTGGCCAGGAGTGACCCCGAGCAAAGCTCTCCCCAAGGTCAGCACTCCTGCAGCTAGATTGAACCCCACTTGCACATGGGGGGCACTGCCCTGCATTTCCAGGGACCACGCTGGGCGGGGCTGTTCTAAATCAAACATCTCAAGTCTGCAAGGAGTCGGCACTTCCTTCTCCGCCTACGGGAAGGGGTCCGGGTGGGAGGACCACTTTTTTTTTTCTGTTTTTGGTTCAGGCCATGCCTGGCAGGACTCAGCGCTTACTCCTCAGGCTTACTCCTTACTGTGCTCAGGCATCAGTCCTGAGGTCGGGGAGTGGGGGATTTCAGGGGACCATATGAGGTATCAGGGATCAAACCTGGGTGGGCAGTGTGTAAGGCCAGTGCCCTCCGCCTGTGCTGTATCTCTGGCTCTTGCAGGGATATTTTCAGTCCATTGTTTAGACTTCATTCCTCAAGTGTTTTTTTGGGGTTTTTTTTTGTGTGTGTGTGGGGTCCCTACCTGGCCGTACTCAGTACTTAACCTGGCTCTGCACTCAGGGATCACTCCTGGAGCTGCTCTGGGGATGGTCTGTGCTGTGGAGGATTGATGTCACATGCAAGGGCAAGCACCTTACCCCCTGTACTCTCTCTCTCCGGTCCTCGCGGATGCTGGTTGAGGGCTGAGTGTAGATGGGATGTCCGGGAGCAGAAAGTGAGCCAACTACAGGAGCCGGTGGCGGTGGCTGGAGGTGGGGGTGACCAGTGTGCCCAGTGCATGCTGGATGGAGTCCGGGGGCAGTGAAGCTTCTCTTGCAAGGACTGAATAAAGTTCAGTGTTTTGTGGAAGGATGCACGGTGGCGCTGAGCCGCGGGAACTTTAAAATACGTTTGCAGTAACTTCAAGAAACAACGGAGACCCTGCGGGAGGGGACGAACGCCCCGCAAGCCCGTGCCTCGCTCCCCGCGCGCGCTCTGAGCCTCGGGCCTGGGGTCCTGGATCAGCCCGCGCGGGTCTGCGTGGCGGATCCTGCAGCGGGTGGGCGCGCGCAGCTGCAGGTAGCGCGCCCCCCTGCCTGTCTACGGAGAGGCTCGAGCCCCGGGCAGGAGCAGCCGGGAGAGCCGGGCCTGGTCCGGGACCCGCCGCCACACCGTGTCTCCGCCTCCCCACGAGGGCCGGGAGAAGCCGAGACCCCCGCCAGGGCCTCGCGGGCTGGCGCGCGCTCCCGGCGGGGTCGACCCGCCCCGGCTGGGCTGGGCTTGGCGGCGCTGCGAGCGCGCCCGGCGCGTCCCCGGCCCCTCCCGGCTCCTCCCGGCTCCTCCAGGAGAGTCCCCGGCGCGCTCCGGGCGCGGACACCCGCACTCGCACAGGTGCACGGAGGCGGCCGCTGGCCCGAGCGCGCCCACAGGTGCGGGGGCTGGAGCCCGAGCGCATGCGCACTGCAGGCAGACCCCCCAACCCCGGCGGCTCCGGGGTATCCGGGGGCGCCGGCGGAGCGCGAAGGCGCAGCGGCGAGGTAGGGGTCGCCTGGGGCGGGGGCGGGGGGAGCGGGGGGCGAGCTGGGAGGGGCGGGCCCGGGCCACCTGCCGCGGCTGGACCGTGCCAGGCCCGAATCCGTGCGCCCAGCCCACGTGTGCGCCCTGTGGGGTCCGGCGCGGGGCTTGGGAGAGGCCGGGCTCCAGGCCTGGGCCGGGGCTGGGGGCCCCTGGACTGCAGATCTCGCCCCTCTCTCCGCGCCCCCGCAGCTGCGGGCCTGCGCCGCGACCCCCGGTCCGACGTCTCCTTCCCACCGGGGACGAGAGCCCGCGTGGGAGGGGGCTGTGTCTCTCGGAGACTCAAGTTCGCGCCCCGGGCCGCGTCCCCCCCGGGCTCGGGTGTCCGCCCGCCCAGGGTCAGGCCGAGCCCTGCCCGCCCCCCTCGGATCCCGGGGAAGGAGCGAGAACAGATCGATGCCAGGCGCTTGGTTTCCACCGGGTTTGAATCTCCTGCGCATGCCCGCCGGCGCCCAGGCGCTCGGGGTTCTCGCTGTTCCCGGCGCCTCCCTCCCCCTCGCCGAGGTGCTGCTGCTCGGTCTGTCCCTGTGCCAGCCGCGCGCTCACCGGCCCTGGCATTAGGATTCTCCCCGCGCCCCGCCGCGCTCCCCGCCAGCTCCGCAAACGGGCGGCCGGGACGCCCACCCGGAGACCAGAGCCAAGGTCTGGGGGCTTGGGGGGCGGTAGGTCCACGTGCGCACACGGGGCAGGGCAAGACGGGGCTGGGTGCCCGTCCAGCCCGCCCCACCCTACGCCCCAGGCTTTGCTCTTCTGGTCACCGCCAGGCCAGAGCAGCCAACAAAGGCTGGAGGCTCCTCCCAGGCCGCTTTGCAGGAAGGGTTTGCCCGCCTGGCAGCCTACTTGGCGCTCTCCAAACAGCACGTGTGTGCGGGGGCAGGAGCCGCTGGCACCAGCAGGTGCTCCAGGGGGCCGGGTTCACGGGCATCTCCAGGCTGAGACTCCGGGAGCCCAGCAGGAGTGGCCCAGACCGCAGAGGGCCAGCGCGGAGACCTGTGGACTCACTTTCTGCGGCTGGTAGGCAGTGAGGTGATGACCAGGCTGGCTCCCGGCCACTGGCAAGGGGTGAGCACTGCAGGGGGTCCCAGGGAGAGCCACAGTGAAGGTGGGCTCACAGCAGGGGAGAGGGGAGAGGGGTGGGCTCACCTGGGGAAGAGGAGTGGGTGAGGGGTGGGCTCATGCAAGAGTGAGCAGCACACCAGTTCCTGGCTGCTCCCTCAGCTCAGCTTTCTGTCGGAAAGCCCCCAGCTTCGCACTGAGGGCAGTGGTGTGGGGTGTGACACGCCGTCCACAATGAAGTGGCTGAGGGGGCATAGGAGGGCAGGCGGGCAGGTCCTGTGGTGTCTCTGAAGCTGCTGCCCCTCTGTGTCCCCTTGTATGGCCTCTCTCCATCTGGCCACCTCAGAGACTGCTCTTCCCAGGGTGTGGTCAGGAGCGGTCAGGCGCTCAGACCTGGGTGAAGCTGCGGTCACTGGGACCAGAGCACAAGGACAGTGGGGGAGGGCACTTGCCTCAGATGTGGCCACCGTGTTCAGTGCCCAGCATCCCCTATGGTCCCCTGTGTGCCACCAGGAGTAATCCCTGAGTGCAGAGCCAGGAGGAAGCCCTGAGCATCGCCAAGTGTGGCTAGCTGTGGTCACTGCCGAGGCTGCCCGTCCAGCACTGGCTGCCTTGATCTCTGGGGCCTTCAGGTGCTCGAGGGGTCACAGCCCCACCAGAGGGGTCATCTGCCATCGTTGTCACTGGCCCTTGGGCTGTCCCAGGGATGCACCTTGCAAGGCTGTCCAGCCATTGCCCCCCCCCCCCCAGCAGAGCACACGGAGGGGAGGGCACCTCCTCACTCCAGGAGAGGCTCCCTCACCCTGAGTGGATCTTTCTTTTTGTTTCGGGGCCACACCTAGTGCTGCTCAGGGGTCACTCCTGGCCCTGCACTCAGGAATTACTCCTGACTGGCTGGTGGGACTAATGGGGGGGGGGGGGTTGCCAGGGATCAAACCTGGGTCCTCCGTGTGCAATGGAAGTGCCCTCCCCACTGTGCCATCACTCTGGCCACTCTCAGTGTGGGTGTCTGCTGCATCTGGGCCAGAAGGGCAGTGCTTGAGCCAGGTGTGGGGGGCGGGAACGAGATGGTCTGCCCCCTCTCTGCCACCGCAGGCCCTCTGCACCAACCCATTAGAACCAGCTCAGTTGCTGCCAGAACAGAGCCCCAGTCGTGGCCCCAGTGAGGAGGGGGTGGGACCTGCTCTGGGCTGGGGGCTGGGGGTAGCGAGATCTCAGAAGCACATCTCTCACCATTGCCGGGCTGGAGGGCTGCCTCAGAGTCCCTCCACTGGGCATCAAGAGATGCTGGGATCTGGGCCCGGCCAAGCCTGCTGACGGCATGTCAGCATGGACACATTTCTGGCATAAACCCTGATTCAGAATCAAAGACTTGGACTCTGAAACTTGGGAGTCCCCTTGGCTTACTGTGGGGCCTCACATAGGCCGAGCGGAGCCCACGTCCAAGCAAGTTGGCTAGTGACAGTGTCTGTGGCCTCACTTTCCCCGGGGCCCAGCTGGCAGCACTTGACATGCAGGACGCTGAGGAGGGAATTTCCGGGCCATGGCCTGGCTCTGACCCACTTACGCCCCTTGAGGGTCACATGGTGTCTCTAGTCTCAGCCGGTTGGATGGATGACTCGCTGTGGCAGTCAGTGGACACGTGTAAATTGTCTATTTCATGATTCTGGCACCGTGATTTAGAATTGTTCATAAGAGTGTTGGGCATATGATGTCCAACATCACCTTAGCACTGGTGTCCCTTCCCCTCCGCCAACGTCCCCAGGTTCCTTTCCCCACCTCCAGCCTCCAATAGGCACATTTTAAAGTTTGGTTGTTGCAGTGTGGATATCATGCTTACAGGGACCCACTGATTTTTTTATTTTATTTTTATTTTTATAAAGTTGTTCACAATTTATTACATTTAATATTCCAACACCAATCCCACCACCATCACACCTCGCCACCACCATTTTCAAATTGTACGTTGTTACATATTTCTCAGCCCACCTTAGAAACGTGTGTGTCTCAGTAAGATATCCAGAGTTTCAGGTTATCGGGTCTTTGGTCTGGTGGGACCAAAGCTACGAAAGGTGTCCACTGCACACTCCCCCCCCCCCCCAGCCCCCACCCCCGGCAGCCAGGGGCCCTCTGCTCTGGAGCCAGCAGGCAGCAGGGGTCTGTGGATCTGGGCTCCTGGGGAGGGACCACCATCTGCTGAAGGGCATGAGCTGTGAAGTCCCCCTCCTGCTGACCAGGCTGTCCAGCTGGGTCATGTTGAAGTGGCCTTTGTGTTGTGTGTCAGGCCACGCCTGCAGGTGTGCCTTGAGGGGCTGCTGGAGCCAGGGGTGGGGGCTACCTGCGTGCATTGACTCAGGCAGGCCCCTGTGCCCATGCCAGCCCGCAGGCAGGGGGTGTTCCCAGCCAGGAGAGACACAGCCAAGCGCGACAGGGAACAGATGGTCCAGCCTGTCGCGTCCTCAGGAAGCCACAAGCAGCTTCCCCAAATAGGCTGTGCCCAGGGCAGGCTCCCCACACCCCCACTTGCTTCCTCCTGCTCCCAAGGGCTGTGAGCAGAGACTGCCCTGCCCACCTCCGTCTGCTGCCCTCCAGATCCAACAACTGTGGGGATAAATGGGCAAGGAAAGGGCAGGCATTGGGCATCTTGCAAGCCCCTGCAGCCCCACAGTCCTACCTGCAGGGGGCGCTCTACTGGGGGGGCGGGCAGAGTCGGCCTGCTGAGTCACACCCTGGTGCTCCTGCTGGGCCTGTGGTCACTGCTCCCACACTGGGGAAGATGGACGCGACTTCCCATAGCAGTGAGGTCACTGTGTGTGAGGCTGCGCAGGTCACATCAGTGCTGCTGAGAGGTTATCACAAGCCAAGGTGCCCACGCCCTGGGCTGAACTGGGCCCTTGACCCCAGGCCTGCCAGCAGTGGTCCTGAGCTGATGTTTCAGCACGAGGAGTGACCCCACACACAGCTTCTTGCACACACCGTAGAGGAAGGTGCGGTCAGTGCCGAGTGCACAGTGCACCCTGGAATTGGGGGTCAGGGCTCAGCTTCTGAGTATGGCCGGTGGGGGACAGTGGCTCCAGACTCAGGTACCGGAGAAGGCCAGGAATCGAACCACCTCCTGTTTCCATCAGACCCCACCCACCCCTGCTATGTCTGTGGCTAGACCACCTCTGGAGGGCTATGGGGGGGGGTGACGCGCCCCCATCTACCCTGGGTGAGCTGTGAGGGCTGTTAGTGCCCCTGGAGAAGGGCCGGCCTAGCTTCATGTCCTCCTTCTGTGGGGAGGGGAAAGGCTGGGCCGGGGACGGTCCTGCTATGGCCAGGCCTGGCGGGTCTTTATCAGGTGCTGGTAACGGGGGCTGCACAGGTACGAAGGCAGGGGCCCTGGCCTCCATGCAGAGCCAGGAGTGGGAGGGGTCAGGCCCCCAGCACTGCTGACTGGGTGGACAGGCTGTCCTGGGGCGTCTCAAGAGTCCACCCAGACTTAGAGATCCTGTGGGGATGGTGCCTGTGGCCCTGGGTACGAGAGAACACTCCAGCCTCTCCAGACATAAACTGGGCAGGCAGAACACACGCCCCGATTGCAGGGCAGGGAGGAGCGGCGTGGTCAGGGGGTGGATACACGTTCCTGCACTGACCTCGCACCTGCCGCTCCCTCACGAACCCAGCGCTGGCCCGTGCCTCTGCCCCTACTGCTCCCTTGGCCACGGCGCAGGACCGTGGGGTCAGAGTCATGGGCCAGGCCATGCGGACCAGCACCGTGCCCTCTGCAGAGCCAGCCAAGCAGAGGATGCCTGGGAAGAAGGGAACCCAGTGCCTGAGGAGCAGCGAAGGAATGTGTGGCCTCCATGAGGTGCTCTGACAGGAGACTGGCAGGAGGGGCCACGGGGCACGTGCGGGCACACACACGCGTACACACACATACACAGCCTACACGCAGAGACAGGTGGGCTAGGCTCTAGGAAGGGACCCGGCACAGGTGGGGACGGCAGGCACGGTGCCACGGGGCACTTTCCTGCCCATGTCCCTGCAGGAGACCTGCAGCCTCTGACCACCCCACCCCCACCCCCGCCTTGCTGCCCCTTCCATGCTGGGAATCTCCAGGCAGCCTTGTGGCATGAGGACACACGGCTGGGTGACCAGAGGGCCCTCGGCAGGTAGAACCCCTTCCCAGGACATCCACCTTCCTGGCAGGCTCTGGGGACGGGCTGGGGAGCAGAAGGCTCAGCCCTGTCGTGAGGCCCTGTTAGAGCCGAGTTTGCAACAACTGCAAAACGCAGCAGGGACGGGCCAAGGACTCTGGGGAGGAGATGGCTGGCCCTCCCTCCCAGATCGCACACAGGAAGCCCCGTGACCCCGAGTGTGCCCCCATCTAGCTCAGGTCTGCAGTGTGAGGGACCCTGGATTGCGGGCTGGAATGACCCATCCCTCACCAGAGCCAGACCTGGGGTCAGACCCAGCCCAGCACAGATCGCACACAGGAAGCCCCCAGACCCCGAGTGTGTCCCCATCTAGCTCAGGTCTGCAGTGTGAGGGACCCTGGGTTCTGGGCTGGAATGACCCATCCCTCACCAGAGCCAGACCTGGGGTCAGCCCCAGCCCAGAACAGATCGCACACAGGAAGCCCCCTGACCCGGAGTGTGCCCCCATCTAGCTCAGGTCTGCAGTGTGAGGGACCCTGGGTTCGGGGCTGGAATGACCCATCCCTCACCAGAGCCAGACCCGGGGTCAGCCCCAGCCCAGCACACCCCAAGGCCTGTCTCTGTCTCCCAGCAGGCGCCCGGGATGGTGAAACTCCTGTGGAGGCCGGCGGAGACCACCTGGGGATGGTGAGGAAGACCCCGCCCCGCGCCACACCCGACTGCCCGCAGCAGGGTCCCCCCCTGCTCCCCGACCCGCACAGCCAGGCCGGATGCCAGGACACAGGACAGACATCCTCCAGCTGACCCTTCGTCCTCGCAAACAGGAGGCACCAAAAAAGGCTTCCCAAAGCGGCTCCTGACCAAAACGGCGTAAATCGGGGGGCGTCCGACCACCCTCGCGCAGCCTCTCAGCCTGGCGCGGGGCTGAGCTTGAGAAGCCAGTAGAATCAAGAGGAGGGTCAGTGGGGGAACGAAGCCCACCGCCCCGCCCTCCGGCCCCACCGAGATCCTCAGCCACTGTAGCGGGACGCACCCCTCTGGGGACAGGCCCCCCACCCCACGCCGAGGAGTCTGCTCTGGCCAGGCGCACCCCGGGGACCGCAACCTGGTCTGCTGAGTCAAGGGTGGGGTGGGGTGGGGCTGGGGGGCAGGCGATCCGAGGCGCTGCCATGGAGACGCCGGTGGCCCGCTGCGTCCTCTACCCGGGGGACGACCGCAGCTTGGAGCCGGGGGCCGCGTTCGCCCCGGGGGAGCGCGCCGGGGGCGCGGGCGGTGCCTCGCAGAGTCCCGGGCAGCTCAGCCCGCAGCCTGCGGAAGTGGCCGCCGCGGGGGAGCGCGCGGCGTCCCCCGCGCTCGCCCCCTGCAGCCTGCGCGCGTCCCTGTGCTTCACGGGCGGCCCCGGCTCCCCGCCGCAGTCGCGGGCCTGCGCGGCCCAGGACGCAGCGGCCTCCCCGCCCTCCCCGCGCCGCGTGGTGCAGACGCAGCGGGAGGTGAGCAGCAGCGCGGCCGCCGGGACCCCCGAGGAGGAGCACGCGTCCTCGGAAGCGCTCAGGACCCCGGAGGAGGAGGAGGAGGAGGAGGAGGGGCGCGCGTCCCCGGGAGCGCTCAGGACCCCGGAGGAGGAGGAGGGGCGCGCGTCCCCGGGAGCGCTCGGGACCCCCGAGGAGGAGGAGGAGGAGGAGGCGCAGGACCCGGCGGCCCCCGCGCCCTTGCCGCCCGGGGTGGGCCCGGGCCACGGCGAGCCCGACCTGCTCATCGAGGTGTCCGGCCGCCGGCTGCGCGCGCACAAGGCGGTGCTGGCCGCGCGCTCCGACTTCTTCCGCGCGCGCGCGTCGCGGGACGTGCTGCGCGTGCGGGGCGTGAGTTTCGCGGCGCTGCGGCTGCTGCTGGCCGACGCGTACAGCGGGCGCATGGCGGGCGCGCGGCCCGACAACGTGGCCGAGCTGGTGGCCGGCGCGCGCCGCCTGCAGCTGCCGGGCGCCGCGCAGCGCGCCGCGGACGCCGTGGCCGCGCAGCTGGGCCTGGACAACTGCTACGACGTGCTGAGCGCCGCCAAGCGCCAGCGGCTGGGCGAGCTGCGCGACGCGGCGCTGCGCTTCATGAGCGACCACTACCTGGAGGTGCTGCGCGAGCCGGGGGTCTTCGGGCGCCTGTCGGGCGCCGAGCGCGACCTGCTGCTGCGCCGCCGCCTGCGCGCCGGCCGCGCGCGCCTGCTGGCCGCGGCGCTGGGCGCGGGCGGGGAGCGCGCGGGGAGCCGGCCGCAGAGCCCGGGCGCCGACGCCGACGCCGCCGTCTACTGCCTGGACGAGGCGGCCGGCGCGTGGCGCGAGCTGGCCCGGCTGCCCGCGGGCGCGCCGGCGCGGGGCTGCGGCGTGTGCGTGCTCTGGAACTACGTGTTCGTGGCGGGCGGCGTGCACCCCGCGGGCCCCGACGGCCGCGCGCGCGCCTCCGACCAGGTCTTCTGCTACAACCCAGCCACCGGGCGGTGGAGCGCCGCGCGGCCGCTGCGCCAGGCGCGCTCGCAGCTGCAGCTGCTGGCCCTGGACGGCCACCTGTACGCCGTGGGCGGCGAGTGCCTGCTGAGCGTGGAGCGCTACGACCCGCGCGCCGACCGCTGGAGCGCCGCGGCCCCGCTGCCGCGCGGCGCCTTCGCCGTGGCGCACGCGGCGGCCGCCTGCCACGGCGCCGTCTACGTGTCCGGGGGCTCGCTCTCCTACCGCCTGCTCAAGTACGAGCCGCGGCGCGACGAGTGGCACGAGTGCCCGGGCAGCCCCAGCCGCGAGCGCGCGGCCGACATGGTGGCCCTGGGCGGCGCCCTGTACCGCTTCGACCTGTGCGGCGGGCGCGGCGCGGCGGCGGGCGCGGTGCGCGTCCTGCGCTACCACTGCCTGGCCAAGCGCTGGAGCCAGGGCGCCGCCGCGCTGCGCCCGCCCGGGCCCGCGCAGCCCTTCCGCTGCGCCGTGCTCGACGGCAGCATCCTCTGCGTGGGCCGCGCGGGCACCTGGCGCTTCGTGCCCGCGCCCGAGGGCGACGAGTCCGGCGGCAGCTTCCAGCCCGAGCCGCTCGGGGCGCCCCTGGACGTCCGTGGGGTGCTCGTGCCCTTCGTGCTCAGCCTGCCCGAGGAGAAGCCGGAGCGCAGCGAGGAGCCGGACCAGGAGAACGCGGGCGAGAGCGGCGCGGTGTAGCCCCGCGGGCCGAGGGCCCGCCCCGGAGAGGAGCGAGGGGCAAGGCCCGCGGCCGCCCCCGCCCGCCTTTCTGCTTTGCTTGGCTTCGTGGGCGCGGGGGTGGGCCGGGGAAGGGTGCGGGGGCCGGAGCGGAATTCGGCGGTAGGTGGGTGGTCATGGGGTGCGCCCTGCACTTGGGGTGCGCTCCGGGTACTCTGGGGCCGGGAGCGGAATTCGGCGTTAGGTGGGTGGTCTTGGGGTGCGCCCTGTACTTGGGATGCGCTCCGGGTACTCTGGGGCCGGGAGCGGAATTTGGCGGTAGGTGGGTGGTCTTGGGGTGCGCTCCGGGTACTCCTGGTGCGTTTGCTCTGGAAACGGGGGTGGGGGGAGGGAAGGGGAAGAGGAGGCAGATGGCCCCTGCCTGGGTGCACCGAGAAGTCGGTTTTCGGGTGTTGGACCACGAGACTGGGGAGTGGGCTTTACTGGGGCGCTCTGGCTGAAAGGCCTGCTGTGGCTTGAGGGTTAAAGTGGGCGCTTCCTAGCTTGGTACCAAGCCCCAACCCTGCTCAGGCTCCGCTGTTCCACACCCGGTGGCAGCGACAGCCCGGGCGCAGACCAGAATACAGCCTGGAAGTTCCGTGTTTCCTCTGGCACCGAGGTGGAGAGCAGGAAAGGACGCAATGCCCACGCATATCCACGGGCGCTGGTGCATATCTGGGCACAGACACATGTACTCACAGGTGAACACGTGCACAGACACCTGGGTGAACACAGCCACACGCATGCGCAGGTACATGTGAATACAAACAAAAATACACATGGGCACACAGGAACACGTACAATCACACATGCACGCAAGTCACATGCACACACTAGGCACATACACAATAACACGTGTACACAGTCACATGCAAGCACAGGGACGTTCATGCATGCAAGTTACGCACACATGGTGCACAGGAACACACGATAACACGTGTACACAGTCATGCACGAATGCACACAAGTGTGCACACAGCCCCTTGGGCTGGGCACTGCACTGAGTTGGGAGGAGGAGAGGGCAGCTATGTTTCTGTTCTGTGCACTCGTCCTGACCTGCGCTGGGCTGCAGGTCCTGACCAGATGCCTCCCAGGGCTGCGTGCCTGACTGCTGGCCGCCTCTGTAGCCACAGCTGTGCCCTGGAGAGGGCTTGTCCAGAAGCAGCCTGGGGTCGCTCAGACAACAACTCGTGGCTTCTGCCCCAGCCTGGCTGTTCCCAGCACAACATCTCTGAGGTCCGGATGGTGGGGAGTTGCTTCAGGCACCAGGGGTGTGTCAACCCAGGATGAACACACGTGCACACACGTGTCGGGCTGTGGTCCCAGGCAACAGTGAGCCCACTGCCCTGGAACATCTTCCTTTGCAGCCAGACAGGGCGCTGCCTCGTGAGGAAGGAAGGACAGGGACCCGCTCCCCAGACTCAGGCAGAATTGAGCTGTGTGGGCGAAAGTAGTGCAGGCAGTGGAACTGGGTAGAATGTTCTGGTGCAAGCTCGCCTATTGGCCCAAGGGGGTGGGGGGTGGAGCCGGGCCTGCTGTTCAGAGCCTGTGCTTGTGAACCGGGTCCATGGCGTAGGGTGAGGAGCTGCTTTGTGGTGCATGTGCCAGAGGACGGATGTGTGGGCACCGCTCAGGGCAGGTTCTGTGTGTGCGCAGCTGCCCGGGCACCCGCGGCCGGCAGAGACTTCACCTGACCAGGCTTCGTTCCAGACACCACCGCAGAGCTGGCAGAGAGCACAGCACAGGAAAGTGCCGTGCGGGGAAACGCATATTCCCTACTGCAGTGCCCTGTTTTCTCTCTAGAATCGAACTATTTATGCTAAAACTTTTCTATGAAATGGAGGCAGACTAATATTTTCATTCCTAAACTCTCAAGTTCATTGACTAGTATCACTGTGATGTAATTTGGAGAATCACTCCTGCAATGTATGCTGTTGAATAAACAAAATGTTGGCGTTCAGTTTCCGGAGTGGAATTGGGGGAAGGGAGGGTGGGGTGGGGGTGGAGTCCCAAAGCAAGGCCTGGCTACCCTTCCCTGCAGGGTGTGTGTGTGTGTGTGTGTGTGGTGGGGGGGGCATCAGTCCTGCAGGATGTGGCCTGTGGGGGGGAGTCCATCCTGTGAAAATCCCACGGCAGACAGCAGGCACAGGGCTCTGCAGACCCCCATGTTCTGGCCCCCTCCTGGCTCCCCAGTTCTCAGGGGGGCCCAGGACCAGCCAGGAGCAGGAGACAGCTCTCTCAGCCATCTGGACCGCAGGAATTCAGCCCTGCCCGGCCACTGGCCCCTTGTCCCCTGCTCACCAGCCTGCCCAGTGGGGGCCTCACTCCTGCCTCTGCCCCCACCCGGGCCGGGCCTGAGAAACTGGCCTCAATCCCCTGGTGCTGCGTTGACCTCTCCACTGGGTCACTGGCTCTGCTGGGGATTAAGCTCAGGAACAAAGGCTTGGAGGCCAGTCTGGGGGAGGGAGCGGTGGCTGTTTTGTGGGCTTCCAGGCCTTTCCTGCTGCCCCCTTGCAGGTGGGGCCTAGGAGCAGAGGGTGGGAGGGAGCAGGGGGCCTGCAGGCTTGGGATGGCCTCCTCCCAGAGCCCGCCTCACCCCCAGCAGCAGCCTGGGGGACGTGCTCCACTGCTTGGCGAGTGGGCTTTCCACCAGGCCTCCTGGTTGGAGACCCCCAGGTCCCTCTGCCCTTCCTCTGCTGTCCGGCCAGCCTGTCCCAGGTCTGTGCCACTGACCCTGGGTTCTGTGCTGGCACGTCCCTGTGTGCGGGCCCCCCGGGGACAGAGCAGCCTGTGTGTCAGGGATCCGCACACAAAGGCTCTTTCTTCTCCCGCACTGGCACCACCTCCCTGCTGGCTCCGCTCCCCCCAAGAAAGCCGGGTGTGTGCCTGTGTGCCGGGAAGGCGGCACTGGGGCCAAGGGACCTCTCGCCCGCGCCATCCCTGCTAGGCAGCCGGAGGACAAAGGACACCTGTGGCCACAGGCAAAAGGAGGTCGGACCAGGAGAGACAGAGCGAGAGACAGTGGGAGACAGAGAATCAGAGAGAGAGCAAGAGAGACATGAAGAAACAGTCACACGAACAGGTGCCCCTCTGACCCTGCACCTATGCCCCACTCTGTGTCTCTGCACACTGACCCTCAGGTGGGACCACAAGGCCCCAAGGGTGTGACAAGGCACTTAGACCCCTGCAGGGCAGGTGACCTACAGTGGCTGAAGCTGCCGCCCCCTCCCCACATGGAGTCCACGGCGGTGGGGGGGGGGTGTGCAGAAAAGTGTGCTGGCATGGGTGTGAGTCCTGAGGGACCCAGCTGGGGCCACGGCTGACCGTAGCTGGACGGTGCTGTGGACATGGGGACACAGTTACCCAGCTGGGACGCAGCCTCTCAGACACCCTGCATGGCTGGGGCACAGATCCTGCCCCACCCCGGCTGCAGGGAAGGATGCCAAAGCTCAGGCTGGTGCCCACCTGCTGCCAAGCACCTTCCAGAGCGTCCAGATGCTGACCATTGGTGGAGCACTGGCCAGCTGACAGGCCCAGGACCCCAGCTGTGCCCACCAACATTCCCACCCTGAGCCCCTACGCCTCACAGCCCACCTGGCTGCTGACCCCTCTCTGGTTCTGCGGGTCCTGGTCACCGCCCTAGACCTTCTGGCCCTCAGGGTCTCACACGGGATAGAGTCGCTGGCCATCGGGCAACAACATAGCCCAGCACCCTGGCTTCAAACCCAGACAGACGAGCATGTTGTGTCCACGTCCTTAAGTTGGCACCCCAAGGGTCTGGGCGAGGGGTCACCATAGTGCTCCCGGGGTCCCACAGGGGAGAAGGCAGGGTCTGGGCTATAGGGGCTGAGTCCTAGGCCTTGAATGGGCCTCAGCGAGGAAGTGGCTCCCAGCATGCGAGAGAGGCGCAGACCCTCACAGACCCCCCCCCCCCGCCCATCTCTCCTGCCACTCCCCCCCATACCCCCTTCCATCCCCTGCCCCTGCCTCTTCATCACCCTTCACTTCACCCACCCTCTATCCCTGTCCATCCCTCCACCCCCCCTCCATCCTCTCCTCCATCACCCCCACTGCCCCTCCATCCCCCTCCATCCCTCCTCACTGTCCCTCCTGCCCCTCCTCCCCTCCCTCCCCTCCCCCTCTGTCTGTTGAGTCCCAGCGGGTTCACTTGGCAGCCTTGTTTACTTGCAGCCCGGGCTCTCCCTAAGGCCTGCCCCAACCGTTTCCTTGGAGACCGCCAGGCTGGAAGCGGGTGTGGGCCTGAGTCACCGCTTCCTGTGCAGCTGGGGCCCCCCCCACCACTCCCACGGCCCCGCCCACAGGAAACCAGGCCGTGCCCACGTCCCCACCCAGTCACCGCCCACGGCTACACCCACCCCACACTCAGTAACCGCCCAGGCCATGCTCACACACAGGACCAGGTTGTGCCCGTGCCCACGCCTGAGACTCTGTGCCTCGGACCTCCGTGGCCGTGACCAGATTTACTGACCCTCTCCCGCTCTGACTGGGCACTCACAGTCCCCTCTGCTGGGCACTGCATACCTGTCCAGGGGCACGAACCGGGTGGTCCATTTGGGCCTGCTCCAGCCCAACCAACCCCTGGTCATGCACAAGGAAGACACACGACCCCAGAGCCGACCTGCCACAAGAGAGCAGACGGCCAACCTCGATGCCCACAGCACCGGTGGTGCTAGAGGACATGGCCCTGGCACCTGGGCACCCTCTGGGCGGGTCTGCACCCCAGCGAGGACTACAGCCCTGCAGCGGCGCCAACACCTGCTGGCTGTGGACCCTCCCTCTGGGGGCTGGGGGCTGTGTTTGCCTGCGTGGGCAGAGTTAGTGTCCACAGCCTCCACAGAGACTGGACCAGCACCATGGTGATCCAGGCCCAGGTAAGACCAAGGCACACACCCGCACATGTGCTTACACATAGCACACGAGACACAGGCATGTGACATCCGAGAGCAGCACATGAAACATGCATGTGAATGCACACACAACACACCTGCACGCACATAGGGCACCCATGCACTGCACATGTGAACACATACACACAGTGCACTCACACTATACATAGACATGTGTACATAGCACACTGAACGTGCTTCTTCATGCACGTCAACAAGACATACACGTGCGCACAGTACACAGTACACAGGGCGTGGATGCACACACATTCATTTACACAACGCTGCAAGCACACGTGTGTGTATGCACACACGCACACACGTCCGTAGAGTTCTAAGCGCATAGGTAACCACTTGACCTCCTTCGACACGTGGTGCTGTGCACGTGGAGGTTTGGCAGGTATGAGTCTGTGTCGGTGGCCACTGGAGCCACGTGGTCCTCTTCACAGTCACAGCTGCCTCTGAGTCGCTTCTTTGGGGTGTCCATGAGGCTTCCTGTAGCTGAGTGCTGGGTTCTGGAGCCTAGGGAAACTGTGTCCTGTGCTGAGTGCTCCACCTAGTGGACGACAGGGGACACTCATCTGCCAGTGTGGGGGACACTCATGGGGGGCGTTCAGAGGCTGCCCGGGGACCCTACCGTGGACGCTACTGGGGCTCCAGGAGCCGTGGCTCAGCTGACCACCCTGCCTTGCTGTGCAGAGCCCTTTGGTGCCCTTTGGGCATCTGTGTCACGCAGTGCCTGTCTCCTCCTGGCCAGTGTGGGGGCAGGGGTGGTGCAGAGCCCTGCAGGAGGCCCTCCGGAGTGTCCCCAGGGGCTCTGCAGGTGGAGTGTGAGCTGGCTCAAAGACCACCCTCTGCCCGAGGGTGGCAGAGCCTCGGAGCCCAGCAGAAAGGGGTTCGCAGACGCACAGCTGCGCAGCTATGCTCTGGCCCGGGTTTGCATCTGTGGACGTCGTGCTGTCCAGTCAGTGTCTGACTACTGCTAAACTGATCTGCATTTCAGAAATGACCCCTGTTCAGTCCCCCCAGGCATCGGCTATGCACGCCAGGCATGTGGGGACAGAGGTCCGGCGGCTCAGCCGGAAGGCGTGAGTCACTGTGAGAATGTTCGTTTGTCGCTGGATGCTTGTGCTGTATAACCCTTCCACTGGTCATCAGAACAGGTGTCAGTAAGTCTCCTGATGGACATGTGGGGTTGCTGTGCTGCCCCTGAGCCTGTGAGTAGCAGCCCACACCAGTGTTTGGGGGAATACAGCCCCCAATTAGGGCCGGACTGAGGTGGGTGGTGAAACTTTCACATTAGAACTTGGTTCTCTGAGACGGGACACACACGTTAGTGAGATGGCCTGAAGTAGGTTGTTTCCCCCCAAGTATCCTGATGGACGCCCAGGGTATGATCTCACGGATCTCCCACGACGTGGCTTTGCCCTTGGGACTCTGGCCACGGAAGGTTTCTGTGGCCACATTGCAGCTTCACGCCCCAAATCTGTGACTGATCTCTCATGGTGTGCCCAGTCTCTGGTCCCTGTGTCCCTTTGTCCCTGACTGTCCCTGGGTCCCCGATGGCTCTCCTGTGCGGTGATCCTCCTCTCTCCTCTGGCCCGGCAGTGACCTGCCTCTGGGCCACTCTCCTGAGGGAGGCACCTTTGGCTGAGGTGCTGCTGAACAGAAGAGGGACGTGAGGGTCCTTCTCCCCGTGGGCCACAGCGGGAGGGGAGCGGTGGTGAGTGTGGGGCCTCGCCGAACTGCTCAGGGCAGGTCCCCGGGGAAGGTTCTTGTCTCCTCCTTCCTGCTGGGCCGTGAGGCTCCGTGAGGGCCGCATAGCTGTGGGGGCGTGATCCGCGGGCCCTGCTCGGCCCGTGCCAGGCCCTGTTATTTATACATGCACATATGTGGGGCCGGGCCACAGCCTGCGCGGCCGCACCCACACAAGAGTCCAGCAAGAGCTGCTGGCACCTAAAAATAAGGGGCAGCAGCTTTCGCAGTGGGCACTGAGCTCTGTCTGCCCAGCCCAGGGCCACCGAGGCACAGCCACCAGCTCACAAGCTCGTCTTGTCCCCAGGCTCCCGATGGTGGGCAGGACGCAGAGCTCTGTAAGCAGACGCTGTGTGTGTGTGTGTGTGTGTGTGTGTGTGTGTGTGTGTGTGAGCTTACACTATTTGTGTGGGTATGCTTCAGAGTGTATGATATGTTGGGCTATATGTCTGAGGGTGTGACATTTGTGAGTGTGCGTATGTTAGTATGTCTGGGTGTGCGTGGGCGATGTGTATATGTATGTGAGTGTGTCTCTGTGTTCGTGTATGTGGGTGTGTGTATGTGTGTGTCTGAGTGTGTGTGAGCTTGCACGGTTAGTCTGTGGGTGTATGGCTGAGCATGTGGTGTGTGAGTGTATGTGTCTATGTCTGGGTGTGTGCATGTGTCAGTATGTGTGTGTGTGAGTGCATATGTGTGTGAGTGTGTGTGTGTGTGTGAATGTGAGGGTCACCCTAAAGGTTGGAGAGCAGTGAGGGTGGGTCAGGGGAGGGTGAGGGTGCAGCAGGGCTGGAGGGGGCCAGTGGGAAGGACCGAACAGGCAGCTGGTCACTGGGGACGCCTTGCGGGCACCTCTGGTCACTTCCCATGGGTTCTCCCTCCCTGGGCCAGGCTGGTGGGATCGATGCAGGAGGCAGTGGCCTTGGCTAAAAATAGCCTGTGCTCGGCCATCGCTGGGTGGGGCTGGAGCGGCCAGTCCCTGCCCTGGCACCCCTGGCAGTCTGGGCGCGGCCACTCTCTGCTGCTGTCCGCTGCTCTCGAGAAGCTGGGGAAGCCGCCTGTGGACACCGGACGGTGGGTCTGCTCCAGGGAGGCCTAGCTGCCTGGGGCGTGGGTGGAGAGGCGGGGTGGCCAGACTGGGGGGCCGAGGTGGAGCAGCGGGGCCGGGGCCAGAGGACGGAGCTGCCCAGGTGTCTGTGTGTCTGTCCGACGGGGTGGGCCGCCATAGAACGGGAGGCGGGTGGGCACGTCCACAGCTTCCCCAGGAAGGACGTCTCCTGGTGCTGCCCAGCTCAGCCCGCAGGACAGGGGCAGCCGGAAGTGCCGAGGTGTCCTTCAAGGGGTACGAGTGTGGGGTGCCTGGGACCCCTCCTCCCGCCCAGCTCTCCCTGGGGACACGGCCTGTGGTTTGTCCTGCTGAGGCTTTTGTGAGCTACCAGTTCTCTGGTCCTGCTGCGGGGCTGGAGGCTCTGCCTAACGCTGCCCACTGCCCCCTCCCATTGTGGGGGTCAGGACACCGGGACCAGCTGTGAGGCCAGACAGGCAGGAGCTCTGCAGGGAAGCGGTCACTGCCACAAACTCGCTCGGGCAGTTGCTGGCAGCCGGGGAGTCCAGGGATGAAGCCCAGCCCTCAGCCTCCCTGGACGTGGCCGGAACTCGGGGCTCACAGAGCTCCTGGCCCTGTCCACGTAGCTCAGACACGCTGGGGAGACCCCCGGGTGTGTGAACGTCCTCAGCACAGGACCCAGTTGGTATGGCCGGGCTCAGTGCAGGGCTGGTGGGGTCCCTCCTCTACAAGGCCCCTCGTGGGAACCTGCCCTTTCCTGGGCTGCTCTTCTGGCTCAGACACTGACCCTCCCAGGGGACGGCTCGGCCCTGACCTGCTCCCCAGAGGGACGCCCTCGGGGTGGGGTGCAGGGCGCTGGTTCCCTGACTCCCCCCTGGATGGGATTAGGGCTAAGCCGCCCAGCTTGGGTTTCACTCGCTGTCGTAAGGCTGGAGTCTCAGGAGGGTCAGGAGGGTTCCGGAATGTCCGGGGAGGGGGCAGGGGCGGGGGCAGGCGCAGTGGACAGCCTGGCCTGGCCTCCAGGGACAGGACTCCCCAGGGCTGGGAGGTGGGCCAGGTTCCCTGCGGGGAGAGGGGCACCTCCTCATGCTGGTTCTCAGGCGCCCCCAGTTACAGAGTCGCGGGGCATCGGCCACGCCTGTGCCCTCAGTGTGGGGGACAGCTGGGCACAAGGGACAGTGGCCCCACGAGGGGAGCGGCTGTGCACCTCTGAACACGGTGCTTCTGGATGTTTCTGGGGCTCTGTGCTCAATGGGGTCAGCTGGACACACGTGTCTGCAGGGCTTTGGGAGGTGCCTAGAGGGGGCTGGACACAGAGGACAGGGTGAGGGTCAGCGGAACTGGACACCGAGGGCAGGGTGAGCGGTCAGCGGGGCTATACACCAAGGGCAGGGTGAGTCTGTAGGGCTGAACACTGAGGGCAGGGTGAGGGGGTCAGTGGGGCTGCACACTGAGGGCAGAATGAGGGGGTCAGTGGGGCTGGACTCAGGGCAGGGTGAAGGTCAGAGGGGCTGGACGCCGAGGGCAGAGTGAGGGTCAGCGGGGCTGGGCTCTGAGGCGCGGGCACACATCTCCCAGCTGTGCTGTGGCCCCGCTGACCTTTCCAGCCATCTCGCCTTGGAAACGAGAGCAGGGGTCATGCCCGTGCGCGTCCCCCACCTTGGGTGTCAGCTGCCCCAGCCCAGTGGCTCCAGATAACCCGCCCATATCACCTGGCACACTTGGGGCCTTTTGCCTTGCCAGGAAATGCCAACAGAGAGAAGCTCAATGCTGGGGCGGGTGCCCGCCTGCCTGTGGGCCTCTCGGGGGCCCAGCGCCGGCCCTCGCTGGGTGCAGGTGAGGGCAGCGGACACTCTGAATGCATGGGAAATGGCTCAGAGTGTCCGCTTCCTCGATACACAGCCCCTGATTATGGCTGAGGCCCTGGAGTTACAGCCTAGGCCCCAGGGGGTTCTCCCTTGCCGTGACCCCGTCCAGTGCCCGCCTGGCCATGAGCAGTGAGGCACAGGGCCGGGCACCGTGTGGCTGGGATTCCAGGCATGGGACAGAGGGGGACGCCAGCCCCGGGCAATGTCCACTGGCCTCCCAGAGTCCAGCCGCGGGTCCCACTGATGAGGGCCGAGTCTCCGCCTTGTGTCCCCCTTTGTCCACCAGTGGTGAGGCTGGAGGTGGCTCGTCCCCCCTCCTCAGTGTCTCTTTGCATCATGAATCTGGGTTTTGCTTTTGTTTATGTTTTATTTGCATTATTGTCACCCAGCCACACGTTTTGCAGGCCTGGGACCCGGGCTCTGTGCATAGGCTTTAAGGGCCCCGGGCAGGCGGTGCAGTTGGCGACAGAGTGGGCAGCGCTCTTGCCTCCCACATGTGCCGACCTGGGTTCAGTCCCTGGCACCACGTGTGGCTCTCTGAGCCCTGCCATGGGTGCAGAGGCAGGAGGGCGCCCTGAGTACCCCAGGGCGTGGTCCCAAACAGAATGAGCCCATGGAGGCTCAGTCCAGTGCTGACCTTCCTGCTGCCCACAGCCCAAGGGGGGGGCTGGGCCATGCCCACCTGTGCCCCGTCTCCATCCAGGTGAGCCCCAAGATGTCGCTGGTGGCGCTGCCCTTCTACCAGAGACGGCACAAGCACTTTGACCAGTCCTACCGCCATGTCCAGACACGGTACCTTCTAGAGGAGTACGCCGCCAAGAGGTGAGGCGACGCCCAGTGCTACAGCTGGACCCCGGGGTGGGTGGAGCCTTGGACCCACGTGGGCCTGTGGATGAGCGTGCCCACCCGTACCTGTTCACACTCAGCCAAGCCCAAACAGCCCGCCTACTCCTGCCCATGCTGTCCATGCTGTCCACTCCTGTCCATGCCTTCCCATGCTGTCCACGCCCATCCACTCATGCCAGTGCCCACCTATTCCCAGCCATGCCCACCCACTCCAGTCCATTCCTGTCATCTCCTATTCCTGCCCACCCATGCCCAGCCATGCCCGCCCATGCCCACCCACTTCTGTCCACTTCTTTCCACTCCTGTCCATGCCCACCACCCCTGTCCATGCCTGTCCCCTGCAGCTGAGACCCCTGGGGCGTGCTCCCACCTCGATTCTCCCAGAGTCCCCAGAGCCGGGGCCTCGATAGTGCTTGGGAGGGAGAAGCAGAGCTGAGCCCGGGCTGTGTCTGAGTGAGTCCACCAGGCAGGACTTGGATCCCCAAGCCCCTCCCGGGGTCCCCCTTAGCCCGCCCTGGTGGCACCATGGAAGGTCTTTCCTCTTCCCAGAGCTCTCGCCCACGTCTCTGACACCCTATATTTAGAGGCGTCACGGTGCAGGCAGCCGGCTGACATCCCTTCAGTAAACAAGGCCCAACACTGGCAGGGGCGCCCGCCAGCAGCCTCAGATAGAGCTAAGCTCCACCAGGGCCCAGGCTGGCAGCCAGCAGGGCTGTGCTCGGCCCGGGAGCTTCCCCGCGGATGGGCATGTGCAGAAGCGTGTGTGCTCATGTGTGCATGTGTGCACTACCTGTGCCAGGCGGGACGGTTGTGTGTGCGTGTGCCAGGGGGACCGGGTATGTGTGCCCGTGTACCAGGCAGGATAGGTGTATGTGCCCGTGTGCTAGGAGGGACGGGTATGTGTGTGTGCCCATGTGCCAGGCAGGACGGGTATGTGTGCACCTGTGTGCCAGGCAGGATGAGTGTGTGTGTGTGCCCATGTGCCAGGCAGGATGGGGTGTGTGTGCTCCCGTGTGCCACGTGGGATAGTCATGTGCCCAGTACCAGGTAGGATGGATATGTGTGTACCCATGTGCCAGGCAGGACGAGTGTATGTGCTCCTGTGTACCAGCCAGGTGGGACAGGTGTGTGTGTGCCCATGTGCTAGGTGAGATGGTGTGTGTGCGCCCAAGTGCCAGGCAGGATAGCTGTGTGCCCATGGATCTGCACCCCGTGAGTGCTGCACGCATGTGTGTGCACAGGCCTGCATGTGTGTGTCTGGACGGGCTCAGGGTGTGCTGCTCTCTCCCTTTCCTGACCCCGTGGCTTCCCGGCAGCAGGCGGGCCTCGTCCCGGTCATCCTCCGTGCAGGCGTCAAGCAGCCAGGCTGTGTCCCAGCGAGCATCCAGCCAGGCTGTAGCCCAGCGAGCGTCCAGCCAGGCCGTGTCCCAGCGAGCATCCAGCCATGCCGCGGCAGGAGGGGCCACCTGCAGGGTCTGTGCCAAGCGGCTGGAGGCCTCGGAGGAGGAGGAGGAGTATGAGCAGGACGGAAGGTACCTGGGGAGTCCCTGCCTACACCTGAGGCGCCCAGCGGCCTGTCCTACAGCAAAGGCCCCAGTGCCAGACCCCAGCGTCCCTCAGGCGGGCAGCAGAGGGGCATCTGAGGGGACACTGGGATGCAGAGGCCCCTGGAAACAGGAGGGACCCCACGAGCAGAGAGTGGGGGCAGCTTGGGACGCCCTGGTTGGGCCCACATGGGAGCAGAGAGCAGTCGGACCCGTGTCAGTGAAGGAGCCCCAGGGGTCCCGGTGCCCTGAAAATCCCCTCTCTGGAGGCCAGCGGCCAGCACCAGGTGGGCACGGGGAAGGTCTCTGGCGGGGTGCAGGAGTGGATGATTATTAGCTGTGCCCAGATGGAGGCAGGACACTGAGCTGATGAGGTCAGCGGGCCAGTGCTCAGGGACCAGGCGGTCACAGGGCATGAAGGCGCTTCCTGAGTCGGGCTCTGAGCACCTTGCAGTGAGGCCTGGGTGGCCGGCAGAGGTTTCTGCAGGGAGACGTCTCTTCGGGAGGGAGCAGCCCGGCTCTGAGGGGGCCTGGGAAGATGTGCAGAGGGACTGTGGAGGCTGCCAGGCTGGTCTGGGCATGGGTGTGGGTGGTTCCCGGGGGGGTCTCTGGTCTCTGGTGGTCCCTGAGGTTCGTGCTCCTGACCCGCCCCTGGCCCATTATTGCCAAGGGCTCGTGGGTCCATGTGGGACAGTGACTGTGCCAGGCCCTCCTGCCCCTGCCTCTGCCCTGCCCCCGGCCCGAGTAACCTGGCTTGCATGCTCTGGGGAGGAGGCTTTCTCTAGCTCCCTGGAATAGGAGTCTGGGTTTGAGCCTCTGGGATTTCCCAAAGCTTCTGGGGTTTGAGGGCGGCAGGCAGGGCCTCTTTGGAGCCCCTGAGGCATGTGAGCAGGTGGGTGTCTAGGGCCCCTGGAACAGGGTGTGGATCACCCTGCAGGCCCGGGGCCTGATACCTTCTCCTGTACCCACGCGAAGCCCCCTCCCACGTGCTGCCCCCTGGCGTCTTAGAGCCGAGGTCTCTGCTTGCAGGTACAGGTCCTCTTCGGCAGCTTATGGCGAGGCCAAGCGTCGGCGCTTCCTGGGCGAGCTGGCCCAGGCTCAGGACAGTATGGGGCTGGCCCGCGCCCAGGCCCGGGACCTGCTGGACAGATACACAGCCTCCGGACAGCTCTCAGTAGGACTGGGCGTGGGGTGGGGGGGCGTGGGTGGAGCCACACCACCCCCCATATGCCCAGGAACCCTCGGCAGCCCTCACGCCCTTGTCCTCGCCAGGTGGACGACAGGCTGGGCTGGGCAAGGTCCAGCTTTGGCTTCGAGGAGCGGATGGGCAGAGCCCCCGAGATCCTGGTGCGTCTGCGCTCGCACACGGTGTGGGAGCGGATGTCGGTGACCCTGTGCTTCACGGTGCAGGGCTACCCCACCCCGGTGGTGCAGTGGTGAGTGCCGGGGGCTGGTGCTTCTCAGAGGCCACCAGTGCCTGCATGTGGCCTTGGCTCATTCCCTAAGTAGCCAGGCCTCCTCGAAGGCCCTGCTCCTTACCTGAGTACCCTGCTTACACGTGGCCTTTATTACTCGAGTAACTGTGCTTCTATGCAGATACTGCTGCTTACTCGAGTAACCATGCTTACCCAAGTAATCTTGCTTACAAGTGATCCCTGCTCCTTGCTCCTTACTTGAGTAATGGTGCTTCCACAGAGGCTCTGCTCCTTACCCGAGTAACTGTACTTACGCGAGTAACCTTGCTTACAGGTGAACTCTGCTCCTTATTCAAGTAGCGGTGCTTCCACAGGGGCTCTGCTCATTACCCGAGTAACCTTGCATACACAGCTCTGGGGCTTGGTTCCCTGGGAGAATGAGTCGGGCTGGGGTGAGCGGGACGAGACACGAGGGTGCCAGCATGCAAGCCCACTGCTCCTCCTGGCACCTTCCCTCCCCAGGTACAAAGACGGCAACTTGATCTGCCAGGCAGCAGAGCCGGGCAAGTACCTGATCGACAGCAAGTATGGAGTGCACACGCTGCAGATCAACAGGTCAGGAGCTGGCCGGGCCCACCCACCCTGAGCGGCACCCAGAGGACCCTGCATCCTGCACCCTCGGGGGGGGGGGGACAGTCAGCCTCCCTGCATGTCCCTCTGTCCTGTCGTCATCCTGACCGATGTGTGAAACAGGGAGAGAGCAGTTTGTGGAGCTGGGGTGGGGGTGCTGCAGGGATAGAGGTGGGGTTCAGGAGAGGGACAGTGTCCCTTTGCCATCCTTTAGGGGTGCCCCAGCCTGTTGCCTGTGGTTCAGAGACTAGAGACTAATCCTGGATTTCCAGTATCTGTGTGCGTGTGCAGTGTGCGGTGTGTGTGTGTGTGTGTGTGTATGAGTGTGTGCGTATGTGAACGTGTGTATAAGTGTATGTGTGCGTGAGTGAGTGCATGTGTGTGCATGTGTGCATGTGTGAGTGTGCACGTTGTATATGAGTGTATGTGTGTGAATGCGTGTGCTTGTGTACGTGAATGCATGTGTTGTGTGTGCACGTGTGTGTGCGTGTGTATGGTGCATGTGTGCATGTGTGAGTGTGTGGTGTGTGGATGTATGTGTGTGCATCTGCATGTGTGTGTGTGCATGTGTATGTGCATGTGTGTGTGTGCATGTGTGGATATGTGTGCATTTGTGAGCATGCGTGTGTGTGTGTGTGTGTGTGTGTGTGTGTGTGTGTGTGCAGGCATGCACGGTGTCTCGGGCCCCGGACGGCAGTGCATGGGAGAAGACTCACCTTGCTGGGAGGCGCATACTGCTAGGGGTGTCAGCTCCTTGGGGTGCTTCAGGAAGGGACCTTGAGGCAGCAGTGGCTGCTTTCAAAAGGGGAAGGGTCTCGCCTCCACCCCTGCTGGTGCCATGAGAGGGGAAGGCAGGGCTGAGGGGTGTCCCCCTGCTCCTGCCCTGGGACAGAGTAGAGGCCAGAGCAGTGCCCGGCCCTGACAGCTGCCGTCAGCTGCCCGGCTCCGGTGCTGAGTCGCTGTCAGCAGATCAGATCACAGCGTCGTGCGCCTGTGCTGGCCGGGGGCCGTGCAGCCCGCAGTGACACCGTCCCCATAAATACTCCCTGGCACAGTGGCCCAGCAATGCCGAGCGCTGCTGCCTGCTGCATTCCCATTGCACCTGACTCTCGTTTATAAGCTCATAAACCCGCCCTGGGACTCACCGAGCCCGTTCTGCTGAGGGTTCTACTGGGGCTCTCCACGGTGCAGGCACCGGGCCGAGTGTCCGCTGCTGGGGAATATGGGCACTTTATTTTTAGAGGTTGGTTGTGATTCTCGGTGAAACAGGCAAGCCTAGTGCCAACACCACCGACGGGTCTGGTGGCCTGGGGTGCCTGAGAAATGCTCCTGCCTCAAACCCTCTGTGCCCGCCCCAGCACAGACAGTGGCCCTGCCCCTCCGCCCAGCCGGGGCCCCACGGAGAGCAACACAGACCCTGAGCAGAAACCGGGCGTGGCAGAACAGGGAGCCCTTTGCCTCTGAAGCAGCCTTGAGGGGACGTGGGGGCAGCCTGGGCCGGGGAGGGGGGAGGGTGTCTGGGAGGGGGAGGGCCAGCAGGGGGAGGGGCAGGGTCATGCCATCTGGCACTATCACTCTCAGGCGCCATTCTGGGCTAGACTGATCCATTAGGTCATTTCAGCCACTGACCCTGCCAGGGCCGGCTGCCTGCTCTGTTTCCTGTGCCCCTTGCCCAACTCTGCAAGATGCTCCCTGAGGGAGGGGTGCCCAGTCTCTCTGTTTCCCTGGTAATGAGTCCCAGGTGCCAACAGGACTCTGTGAGCCTGCGGTTCCCTCCCTGCGTTCCCCCACCCCCCTGGGCTTCTGGGCCCATGGACAGGCTTTCCAGTGCTCCAGAGGGCTGCTCTGGGCCTGCTAAGTCAGGGCCTTCCCAGCCCCTGCCCTGAGCCTCTGTTAAGCCCTAAGTGCTAATTGGGTCATTGACAGTCTCCTCTGTGCTAAGGCGCGGACACTGGCCATCTCAACAGGCCAGTCAGCTGGGGAAGGCCTTGTTTGGGCACTGCAGAGACCCTCTGGTCCTCCCTGCTGGACTCTCCGTCCTCCCTGCAGTGGAAGCTCCCTCCTCCCTGCAGTGGAAGCTCCCTCCTCCCCGCAAGGAAGCTCACTCCTCCCTCTGTGCAGATGACTCTTCCTCCTCCCTGCAGGGGAAGCTCCCTCCTCCCTCTCTGTAGGGGACTCTGCCTCCTCCCTGCAGGGGAAGCTCCCTCCTCCCTGCAGGGGACTCTGCCACCTCTCTCCAGGGAAGCTCCTTCCTCTCTGCAGGAAAGCTCCCTCCTCCCTCTCTACAGGGGACTCTCTCTCCTCCCTACAGTGGAAGCTCCCTCCTCCCTCTCTGTAGGGGACTCTGCCTCCTCCCTGCAGGGGACATTCCCTCCTCAATCTCTATAGGGAACTCTCCTTCCTCCCTCTCTGCAGGGGACTCTCTCCTCCCAGTAGGGAAGTTCCCTCCTCCCTCTGCTGGGGAAGCTCCCTCTTCCTTGCAGGTGTATCCCAGTTGGGGAAACTGTCCAAGCTGGAGGTAGATGGGGAGTGTTCCAGTAGGAAGAGTGGGGGTGCCCCTGGGGCAACTCCAATACCCGCAGTGTGAGTTGCCTGGGCTGGTCAGCAGGAGGCTGGACCTTGCTGAGCACGAGGACCCTGGTGGGCAGACAGTGGGGGGTGAGGGTGATGCTGTCCTGCAGGAAACAGGAGTCGCGGATGACCTGTTTTCCCTTGAGACCAGAGCCCCAGACATCCTGGGCTCAGGGCAGGCCGAAGCGTCCATGCAGGGAGGCCACTGGGGCCGCTGGGCCTTGTAGCCTCTTGGGACGGTCACATGCTTCCCTCTCCCCAGGGCACACTTCGATGACACGGCCACCTACTCCGCAGTTGCCACCAACGGGCATGGACAGGTGTCGACTCAGGCAGCCGTGGTGGTGAGACGTGAGTGTCAGGCGCCTTTGGGGGGCCCAGGTCGGGGGGATGTGTGACCTCGGGTCAGGAGTGATGTGTGACCTCAGGGTCTAGGTGATGTGTGACCTCAGGTCAGGGGTGATGTGTGACCTCAGGTCAGGGGTGATGTGTGACCTTGGGGTGAGGGGTGATATGTGACCCTGGGGTCAGGTGTAACCCAGGTCAGGGGTCTGTGTATCAGCCCGGGGTTGGTAGTGAGTGCGTGACCTTGGGTAGGGTGGGTATGGCTCACTGTCCTCCCTCTCCCTCCTCACAGGCTTCCATGGGGACGAGGACCCGCTGCGTTCCGTGGGCCTCCCCATCGGTCGTGAGTGTCCCTTCCCCAGCTGACCCCTAAGTCCTCCCAGGTGGGGGTGCGGGCAGTCATGGCTGTGCCCGGAACCCTCAGCCTGGCTCCCTCCGCAGTGCCCCTGTCGTCTGAGGTCCCACACACCCACTTTGACATCCAGTTCTTGGAGAAGTTCGGGGTCACCTTCAGAACTGAGGGGGAGACCCTCACCCTCAAGTGCACGCTGCTGGTGACGCCTGACCTGAAGCGGGTGCGGCCGCGGGCCGAGTGGTACCGGGATGGTGAGTGTCTGCCGACCTGGGTCCGGGCGGGCACAGCATTGGGGGTGGGGCAGGTGGGGGTGGGGCACTGATCAGGGTGGGCAGGGCTAGTCCGGGGCAGGCAGTGGAAATGAGGGACGGCAGGGACCCGCCTCCCAGAGGCGCATGTGCTGGCGTGGCCTGATCAGCCCCTTGTCCCTGCAGACGTCCTTCTCCAGGAGTCCAAGTGGACCAAGATGTTTTTCGGGGAGGGCCAGGCCTCGCTGTCCTTTGGGCAGCTGCACAAGGACGACGAGGGTCTGTACACGCTGCGCATCGTGTCCCGGGGTGGCGTCACGGACCATAGCGCCTTCCTGTTCGTCCGAGGTATGGCCGGGAGGAGGTCGGTGTGGGCACCCTAGGGAGGTGGCCGGCAGGTCCCAGGTCCGAGTCGAGTATGGGTTGGGCCTGCCTTCAGCTGGCCTTCATGAACCGGCCCCACCTCTGGCCACTGGGAGAGCCCCTGTGTGCGCTCACACACCTTGTGGCCACCTGATGGCGTGGCCGCACGACCTCGTGCCCGTGTGAGAGGCATCGTGTGCCATGAAACAGCACGTGGCCTTATGCCTATGTGATGTGATGCCACGTAACGCAGGCCATATAACAACACATCACGTGTCGCAGGTGCCTATGACGCTATGATGCATGTGACATGAGCTCACCACACATCACGTGCCTCCATGTATGGCGTCATGTCCCACGTCCTGTGACTACATGTCTGTGAGCGTGCTTATGTGCGTGACAACCGCAGAGTGCATCATGGCACGAGGCGGCGTATTTCCTCCTTGGCTAGGACACGGAGAGCTGTAGACTGAGCCAAAGCCTGCAGCCCCTGGGTCTCCTCGCCCCGTGCTGGCAGGTGTGGGGTGTGCGTGGACAGGGTCCCGCCATGAGGCCTGGTAGCCGCAGGGTCTCAGGACACCCTCCCGGTCCCCAGACGCTGACCCGCTGGTGACAGGTGCCCCGGGCGCACCCATGGACCTGCAGTGCCATGACGCCAACCAGGACTACGTCATCGTCTCCTGGAAGCCGCCCAACACCACCAATGAGAGCCCTGTGCTCGGCTACTTTGTGGACCGGTGAGTCCCAATGACAGGCAGGAGCTTCCTCTGCTCATTGCCTCGGCCAGTGCTCCAGGGGGGCCCTGGGGGCACCGTCTCCACCACTGCATGCTCCCTCCTTCTCTCCCTCCCTCCCTTTCTCCCTTTCTCCCTCCCTTTCTCACCCACTCTCTCCCTCCCTCTCTCTTCTTCGCTCCCTCCATCCCCCTCTCTCCCTTTCTCCCTTTCCCCTCTCCCTCTTTCTTCCTTTCTCTCTCCCTCTCTCTCCTCTCCCTCTTTCCTTTCTTTCTCCTCTCTTCCTCTCCCTCTCTCCCTCTCCCTCCTCTCTCCCTCTCTCCCTCTTTCCCTTCTTCCCTCTCTCTCTGCCTCTTTCTCTTTCTCTGTTCATTGCTGTGTCTCTGTCTCTCTCTCTCTGTCTCTCTTCATTGTTAAATCCCAGCTCTCGCTCTCTCTCTCTCTCTCTCTCTCTCTCTCTCTCTCTCTCTCTCTTTCTCTCTCTCTTTCTCTGTTGCAGAAGGACTTCTCTCTCTTCCCTGACCTTTTCTGTGTATTTTAAAGCATTAACCACTGGGTTCCCTGTACACATCCTGCCACAATCACAGGCCTCGCGAATGTGTGTGTGCGCGCGCGCACACACACACACACACACACACACGCACGCGTTGTCTGTGCTGTGTTATGTCTATACCACGCACACATGTAGTGTTCCCTGCTGCTCCTTAGTCTGCACTCTTTGACAGCCTGACGGCCACTGGCGTAGACACGGCGGCCACATTCTGGTGGGTTCTGTGTGCCGGCAGGTGCGAGGTGGGTACGGACACGTGGGTGCAGTGCAACGACACGCCCGTCAAGGTGTGCCGCTACCCGGTGACGGGGCTCTGCGAGGGCCGCTCCTACACCTTCCGCGTGCGGGCCGTCAACAGCGCTGGCACCAGCAGGCCTTCCCGCGTCTCTGACGCCGTGGCCGCCCTGGACCCTGCCGAGCTCCGGAGGCTGCAAGGTCAGGGCCTGCGGGCGGGCTGGGGAGTCTCCTGCCCGGGCTGGGGGTCCAGTCCCAACTAAGCAGGCACTTGAGAGTCTCGAGGGCCGTCTCCACGCTGCGCCCTCAGGGCCTGGCAGGACCCTTTGACCCTGTGGGCACGGCTGCTCCTGTCCCGGCGGGCGGCCTGGACAGAATCCTGCCCCAGCCTTCCTCCAGGGGGTCCGGAATCAAGGTTGTCGGGAGTCCGTCCCCTGTTTCCTGAGTGGATGGACTCCAGAGGGGCGGTGGAGAGCCCGGAAGGTCGTGTCTGGGCCCTTCCGGAATCCCGCCCTGCTGGCGGGCTCAGCACCAGTCTCTCCTCTGCCCTCTTCCCCACAGCCGTCCGCCTCGAGGGGGACAAGGAGATCGTGATCTGCCAGGAGGACCTGGAAGGTGAGAGCCAGAGCCCGGAGGCCCCGCAGACCCTCACTGCTCATGGTCAGCTCCCTCGGCCCTCCCTGCGATCACACCCCCCCTCCCTGCTGAGGTTCCTCCAGAGGGCAGGCTCTGCTCGGGACCATGGCAGGGCTCCACGGGAAGCCACGCATTGCTCTCACGCTCAGGTTCTCCAGGGGGGACAAGGCTTTCTCCTCGGCCCTTGGGTCCAGGGGTTCTCTCGCCTCCTGTTGGCCTGGGGAGAGGCTTCCTGTGCTACACCTCCTGGGAAGCCGGTTCCTCATGCTGGAGAAACAAAGGCAGGATTAGGTTCGGGTTGGTCTGCATGTCCAGTCAGCCATGAGCAGGGGTGTGCACACGTGAGCAGGGATGTGTGTACACACAAGCGGGGGGGGTGTATACATGAGCGGGGGTGTGTGCACATGTGAGCATGGGTGTATGTATACGTGAGGAGGGTGTGTGCAGCTGTGAGTGGGGTGTACATGTGAGTGGGGATATGGGCACACGTGAGCGAGGGGTTGTGCAGCCATGAGCAGGGGTGTGTGCACACATGAGCAGGGGTATATGGACACGTGAGCAGGGGTGTGTGCAGCCGTGAGTGGGGTGTGTGTGTACATGTGAGCCAGGATATGTGCACACGTGAGGGGGGGGTGTGTGCACACATGAGCAGGGGTGTATGTACATGTGAGCAGGGGGCTGTGCAGCTGTGAGTGGGGGTGTGTGCAGCCGTGAGTGGGGGGTGTGTACATGTGAACAGGGGGTTGTGTACATGTGAGCGGGGATGTGTGCACTCATGGGGGAGGTGTGCAGCCGTGAGCAGGCGTGGAGCTCGTGTGGTCAGTGACTGTCTATGTTCAGGTACAGGCGGGGAAACTGGCCCGACCAGAGCTCTGGGTCACAGGCCTGGGGACAGCCTGGGCCTCCCTGGAGAGTGGCCGGCCTGGGGAGAGAGTCGGGTGCCCCTCTGTGGTGGGGCATGGGGTGGTTTCCGTCCTTGGCTCTGCAGGAATCTTGCACCCTTTCCCGGTCCTCCATGACCTTCTGCAGCCCCCTGCCCTCTGCTGACTTTGGGGCCTCAGAGCTGCTGCCCATGAGCCAGAAGCCCGGCTCTGTCTCTCCGATGCTGCTCCTGCGCCGTGCTGGAACTCCTCCTCCTCGTGTCTGTCTGTCTGTCCGATTCCCTCGGGTGTCTGTGGCCCTGCTGCTGCCCGATCTGGCCCTCTCGGGGCGTTTTCCCGAGCGGCCCCAGCTCCTGTTGTTTGTGTGCCGGCTGCTGTGGCTGTGCTTGGACACTCACCCTGTCCTGATTATGCTTCCACGTGGCTCCTGAATTCCTCAGATACGCAGAGTCCCTGGCCAGCAACTGGACATAGTGTTGGGCTCAGCCGTGTCCCGGGGACATTGGGACACTCTTAATCATGTGCTAATCTAAGTGGGAGCCGCAGCATTGTGCACGGAAGCTGGCGGGGAGGCCTGTGAGGCTCCTCCTGGCCGGCCTCAGCACACACGTGCCGGGAGTGTCACCGAGCTCCTCTTTGTCCTCAGTCTCGTTCCGCCAGCACGGAGACCCCAGCACGGGGGTGACTGAGCATGGCACGTCCCGTATGAGCATGCTTGCATGGACACACACACACACAACACACACATATGCGCACACCCGCACCCACATGCGCACCCACACACACACATACACCCACAAATGCATACATACACGACACACACACACGCATTCACTCACACGTGCGCACATGCACACACACGCACGCACGCACACACAACACACATGCACACATGCATACACCACACACATGCACGCACATGCATGCACACACACACGCCTGAGATCTGAGCATGCCCGGGAACTGTGGTCAGATCCGGTGTGGGTGGGCTGGGGAGGCGGCCCTGGTACTCCTCACATCTCACTGAGTCACTCCTGCAGGTGACGTCCAGCTCCCGGGCCCCCCCACCAACGTGCATGCGTCAGAGATCAGCAGGAACTACGTGGTGCTCAGCTGGGAGCCGCCCACGCCCCGTGGCAGGGCCCCCCTGATGTATTTCATTGAGAAGGTGCCCGCTCCGTGCTGTTCCCCATTACACTCACTCTACCTCAGGGGCCGCAGAAGAGGGCCCAGCCCTGAGACCCATGTTGATGAGCTGGCCAGGGAGCCAGCAGGAGTCCAGCCATGACCAGGCCTTGGGGAGGTTGGCCACGGCAGGCCCCTACCTTCCTGTCCCCAGCCAGTGTGAGGGTTCCTGCCCTCGCCCTGGGCAGTCCCCCTGCCTGGCTGTCCAGCAGCTTTCAGAGCTGTGAGGCTGCTCTGCAGACAGCTCACACCCCTGAGTGACCAGAGGAACTTCCAGGCCAGACCCCTCCATCCCAGCAGACATGCAGAAGTTGGCTCTCCTGACTCTGCATGCATGCACACACACACACCACATACACACACTTATATAGTTACACATATTCGTATGCGTAGACCCATGCATGAGAACAAACTTATATACCTAGACACGCTCACATATGTGTAGACAGAAACTCAAATACAAAGAATCGGGCACACCCAGACACACGTACACATGGTCTCACACAGGCACTTGGTGTGGTGTGGTCAACACACAGATGACATAGAATGGAGAGGGTAGACCCGCCTGTGGGCAGTGCCTTGGGGTGCATGTGTGCACATGTGAATGTGGCTCCCCTCTGGCCTGTCCTGCAGTCTGTGGTGGGCAGCGGGAGCTGGCAGCGAGTCAATGCACAGATGGCCGTGCGCTCCCCCCGCTATGCCGTGTTTGACCTGGCCGAGGGGAAGCCCTATGTGTTCCGGGTTCTGTCCGCCAACAAGTACGGCCTGAGCGACCCGTCAGAGATCACGGCCCCCATCCAGGTGCAGGATGCAATGGGTGAGTGCTCGGCCCACTTGGCCCTCCCCCTGGTCTCGAGATGTCCTTTTCACAGGGCACACTGGTCCTCCAGATGTCCTTGACATTTCTCCAAAGCTCATCATCTTTCTGTGAAGTTAGGAAACAGATTAGAAATAGCTGAAGGGCCTGTGATGTTGACCAAACTCCGTCCTGAATCGGACTCTGTGTACCCTCTCGGAATCAGTGAACTAGGAATGGCAGGACAAGCACTGTATTCATATCAACAGGACCCTGCCCCATGGCCATAATTGCAGGATCCTATCCAGTGGCCATAATGGCAGGACCCTGCCCTGTGGCCGGGGCATCTGTGCAAGTCACTCCCTGTCCTGGTGCCTGATTGGCTCTGTGAGGCTGATGGGCCTCCCGTCCTGGCTTGCCTCTTACCTACCCCCGGGTGACCTTCCTGTAGGGCTGGGTCAGTCCCACCTCCAGCTACCATGTGTTCCCACCCCCTCCCCCACCCCCACCCCCCACCCCCGGCAGCGGTTCCTTCGGCACCTGGCCGGGTGCTGGCCTCGAGGAACACCAAGACATCAGTGGTGGTGCAGTGGGATCGGCCGAGGCAGGAGGAGGAGCTGCTGGGCTACTACGTGGAGAGCTGCGTGGTGGGCAGCAACCGCTGGGAGCCCTGCAACCACAAGCCCATTGGCTACAACAGGTGCCCGCCCGCCCACCCTGCTTCCTCCCGCAGGAGCATCACTGCCCGCTTCCTGACTGGACACCCACTCTGTGGGCGACCCCACTGCCCTGCCCGAACAGAGCGGGAGAGGGTGTGGGGGCCTCGGGTGGGGGGGAGCAGCATGGTGGAGCCTGCATAGGGCGGGTGGGCAGCACTGGGTGGGCCCGTGACAGCAGCCACATGAGCCCTGGGCAAGGCAAGGCCAGGCGGAAACCAGGCTTTGCAGGGAGTGGACCTTGGTGCAGGCTTGTCCGCAACCCCCGCAGTGGGAGAGTGGGCACGCACCCTCAGTGGACGTAGCGGCCCGTAGAGCGAGGGTGGAGGGGCTGCGTCCTGCACTCCAGCCTGCGTCTGTCTCGCTGGGAATGACCCAGCCTCGCGCAGTGAGCCTGGCCTGGGTGTGGTCGTGGAAACAGGCGGCCCCTGCGGCCGCCAGGACTGAGTCAGCTCGCTGTCCACAGGTTCGTGGTGCATGGCCTGACCAGCGGGGAGCAGTACAGCTTCCGTGTGAAGGCCGTGAACGCGGTGGGCGCCAGCGAGAACTCGCAGGAGTCTGATGTCATCAAGGTGCAGGCTGCCCTCAGTGAGTGACATCACCTGCTCCCATGAGTGACAGCAGCCCCGCCCCTCAGCTAGTGACGCCAGCCCTCCCCTCAGTACTGATGTCATTCCTGCCCCACTCTCGGGGAATGATGCCAGCCCTGCCCCAATGACATCATTTCCGCCCTGCCCCAGTGAGTGACATTGGCCCCGCCCATCAATGATGTTATTCCCTCCCCAGCGAGTGACGTCAGCCTTTTGCTGGCTCAGACACTGGCTCTGCCCTGTGACCTCGGGCCTGGGTGCTACTCCCCCAGTCAATCCCAGTTCCCTTCCCGTTGGGGCAATCAGGTCCTCTCCCTGACCCTGGAGGGGGGTTGCTGGGGCTCAGATAAGGCTCTTTCTGGTAGCATCGTCCATGAAAGGAAACGTTGGGCCTCAGAGAGCTTTACGCTCTCACATTGCTCTTCAAAGGGCCAGAGTGGGCTGGATGGTGGGGCCAGGTCAGGACATGGGATGGTTGCTGCCTGGGGGCCCAGGCCCTGGTGCTGAGCAGGGGTCCCTGCATGTCCCCGCAGCCGTCCCGTCCCCGCCCTACGGAATCACGCTGCTGAGCTGTGATGGCCACTCCATGACGTTGGGCTGGAAAGTGCCCAGATTCAGCGGAGGGGCGGCCATCTTGGGCTACTACCTGGACGCCCGTGAGGCTGGACACGCCCGCTGGCACGAAGTCAACTCCTCACCCGTCAAAGAGCGGCTCTTCACGGTGGGTGGCATCTCCGCACTGCCTCTGGGCTGGCGGCGCCATGAGTGGGCAGGAGTCTCCCGCCCTGCCCTGGGCTCTGCGTGCCTCAGCTTCCCCACCTGTCCCGCGTGGGGAGACAGAGGAGTGGAGATGCTGCCTTAACTTACCTCATGCCTGTGTCCACCTGGGCAGGTGGAGAATTTGATGGAAGGCTCCGCATACGAGTTCAAGATCGCTGCCACCAACCTGGCGGGCATCGGGCAGCCGTCGGAGCCCAGCGAGCTCTTCCTGTGTGAGGCCTGGACAGCGCCCGAGCCTGGTGAGTGGACGGGCAGGGAGAGCTGGCCCGCGGGTGTTCTTGCACCAGGGATGGTCGTGCGGCAGCTGGGAGGCTGTGCTGGAGGAGGGCCCAGTCCACACTGGGGAGTAGGTCCCCGAGGCTGCTGGGATCTGCTGTGATGTTGGTGCTGACTGCCATGGCCCGGATGCAGGCAGTGGCTCTGCCCACAGCTGCTGAGGCCCACCATGTGCAGGACCCTGGCCCGTGTCACACTCAGGCCTCGTGGGAGGGTCCACTCTGTCTCTGATGTCTGGGCATGCACTAGGCACACGCCCGCGCCAAGAGGCCTGAGTGTGAGGGTCTAGGGGCCTGGCCTGTCTGCTGCCCAGGGGTTTAGCTGGTGTCATCAGGACCGCGTGCAGAGGGTGGCGTCCTCAGAACTGGCAAAACGGAACTCAGGCTTGGCGGAAGGTGGCCTCTTCCTCAGAGCTCAGCCTGATTCAGGACCTTCCCGAGCAGGAGACACAGGCCCAGCTGGGCACATGAGGGTCTCCTGGGACCTGGGGGCTCACGGGCGCTGGAGTGCAGGCGGGCGCTATGCCGTGGCCACACTGCCCTGCAGCGCCACCACCTGAATGGAAGGGCTCTTCCCTGCCTCTTGGAGTTAGTGCCCATGCCCCTGAGGCCCTCAGACAGCCTCGTGCCCAGGCTTACCCTGGACAGTCCCTGGGGAGAAATCCCCAAGCTGGCCCTACTGGCCTCCCTGCTTGATTCATTGCCCCCGAGCAGAGTGGGCGACCAGAGGGCTCAGCTCTCTCTGGAGGGGCCAGTCGGGTGGGCCTGAAACATGCCGTCCACCTCCCCACACTGAGTGTCTGAATCCCCTGGGCCGGACATGCTCAGAAGTCCTGAAAGTGACCAGATAACCTTGACCTTAACCCACACTGATGCCCTTGGGGTGCGGGCGTGACCCTGAGTTCGGTTTCCCAGGTCCTGCCTTTGACCTGACCTTCTGTGAGGTCAGGGACAACTCCCTGGTCCTGCTCTGGAAGGCGCCCGTGTACGCCGGCAGCAGCCCCATCTCCGGCTACTTCGTGGACTTCAAGGAGGAGGCGGCCGGGGAGTGGCAGACTGCGAATGAGAAGCCGACTGCTAATCGCTATCTGAAGGTGGGCTCTCTTCGGCCTCCTGCCCTGTGCAGACGAGAGCCACTCTCAGGGAGCATCTCACGTGACAGAGGTCCGAGGGGCCTCGCAGAGAGACAGATTTCAGGGCCTCACCTGACAGAGATCTCAGGCCTTACCTGACAGACATCTCAGGGTCTCACCTGACAGAGATGTCAGGGCCCTCATTTGAGAGAGATCTCAGGACCTCACCTGACAGAAATCTCAGGGGTCTCACCTGACAGAGATCTCAGACCACAGCTGACAGAGATCTCAGGGTCCTCATCTGAGAGAGAGATCTCAGGGTCTTACCTGACAGAAATCTCCGGACCCTCACAGAATTCTCAGAGTCTCACCTGACAGACATCTCAGGGTCCTCATCTGAGAGAGAGATCTCAGGGTCTTACCTGACAGAAATCTCCGGACCCTCACAGAATTCTCAGAGTCTCACCTGACAGACATCTCAGGGTCCTCATCTGAGAGAGAGATCTCAGGGTCTTACCTGACAGAAATCTCCGGACCCTCACAGAATTCTCAGAGTCTCACCTGACAGACATCTCAGGGTCTTATCTGACAGATCTCAGGGCCTTTACCTGACAGAGATCTCAGGATCCTCAACTGAGAGAGATATCAGATTTCTCTCACATGACAGAGGTCACAGGGCCCTCACACACACACACACACACACACACACACACACACACACACACACAGAGAGAGAGAGAGAGAGAGATAGAGAGAAAGAGAGAGAGACAGACAGACAGACAGAGACAGAGAGAGAGATATCTCAGGCCGTAGCTTACAGATCTTAGGGTCCCCACCAGAGCGATCCCAGGGCCCTCACCTGACAGAGATCTCAGGACCCCCACCTGACAGAGATCTCAGGGCCCCCACTTGACAGAGAGTCAGGAACTTCACGTGAGAGAGATCTCAGGGCCTCACAGCAAGATCTCAGACCACACCTGACAGGTATCTGAGGGCCCTCACAGAGATCTCAGAGTCCTCACCTGGGAGAGTTTGCAGAGCAGTGGTGCAAAGTTTCTGCAGGAACAGGCCTGGAGGAAGTGACAAGGTCTGTCTGGGGTCTGGGGCAGAGTCCAGGGCACAGCTCACCCTTCCCAGCTGAGCGATTCCCCACGGGGTGGACTTTATTCTTTCTCTCCAACTTGTGTTTCCTGAGTTCAATGATGGCTCTTTGAATCTCTCCAATATGCACAGCACACACAGGCACCCACAACACACAGGCACAAACACAAGTCACGTGTATATGTGTGTGCACATCGCTCATGTGAACAAGCATGTGTTCATGTGCACATAAGCCACTCATGACACAGGTGTCTGTGCACACATGAGGGTGAGGCTGGGATACCTCCAATTCACCCTCCCTCCTGCTTTGCTTTCCCCCTGCTTTGGGGCTACATCTGGCAGTTTGGCCACTTCCTGGCTCTGTGCTCAGGGCTTCCTCCGAGTTCCGTGCTCGGGGATCACTCCAAACTCTGCTCGGGGATCACTTCCGGCTCTGTGCTCAGGGATCACTCCCAGCTCTGTGCTCGGGGCTCAATCCCAGCTCTGTGCTCCCAGTGGGGCTCTGCAGCCCTGCATAGTACTGGGATTGGACTCGGGCCTCCTGCATGCATAGCCCGAGCCTCAGCTGTTGAGCACCAGATCCTCCTCTGCTTGTCTTGTGACCAACACTCAGAGCAGAGGGTTCTGGGAGGACGCGGGTACACCTTGAAGGAGGCACTAACTGCCTTCCCTGCCCCATGCATGCACACCCACTCACACGCAGGTCTCCTCTGTCTTTCAGGCCTGTGACCTCCTGCAGGGCAAGACCTACGTCTTCCGGGTGCGGGCCGTGAACGCCAGTGGGGAGGGGAAGCCGTCGGACCCCTCAGAGCCGGTGCTGGTGGAGGCCAGGCCAGGTGGGCTGCACAGAGCTGCGTGTCTGGGGCGTCCAGGGTCAGGCAGCCTTGCACACCAGGGCTCCTCGTACCTACCTGGCTCAGCTTCCGTCTTCCCTGCAGGCACCAAGGAAGTCACTGCAGGTGTGGACGAGGAGGGCAACATCTACCTGGCCTTTGAATGCCCGGAGGTGACCGATGCTTCACAGTTTACCTGGTGCAAGTCCTACGAGGAGCTTCCTGATGACCCCCGCTTCCGGATAGAGACCCTGGGAGACCAGTAAGTCCCTGCGGTGAGCATGGCCACCTGTGAGCGCAGCCTCACCCACCCACACACCTTCCGCCTGTCGTTGCCTTCCAGCTCCAAGCTGTACCTCCAGACTCCGGACAAAGGGGACCTGGGCACCTACTCAGTGTCCGTGAGTGACACGGATGGCATATCATCTAGCTTTGTCCTGGATGAGGCGGGTAGGTGGGCACCAGGCTCAGCCCAAGGGCTCCGGGGGACAAGCAGTGCTGGGGTGGGGCTGGGAGAGGCGTGAATCTGCCTGAGCACAGACGCTCACAGGGAGCTCATGGCCTAGTCCCGTGCATCTCTGAGCCTGCTGGGACAGAAACTGGTGCAAGATGGACAGGTGGATAGTCATTCCTCCCTGCCTGAGACAGAGGGAAACAGGGAAATATAGGGACTGAGGGAGACATAGACAGTGATGGAGAGATGGGAGAGACAGAGACTGAGAGGCAGAGTGAGTGGGAGAGACAGACTGAGAAATAGAGAGGGAGTGAAAGAGACAGACTGAGAGACAGAGGGCGAGACAGAGAGACTGAGAGACAGACTGAGGGAGAGTGGGAGAGATAGATTGAGAGAACGGGTGGGAGCGACAGAGAGACTGAGAGACAGGGCGAGTGGAGAGACAGAGACTGAGAGACAGAATGAGTGGGAGTGACAGAGACTGAGAGATAGGGTGAATGGAAGAGACAGAGACTGAGAGACAGAATGAGTGGGAGAGACAGACTGAGAAACAGGGAATGAAAGAGACAGACTGAGAGACAGGGCGAGTGGAGAGACAGACTGAGAGACAGAATGAGTGGGAGAGACAGAGACTGAGAGATAGGGTGAATGGGAGAGACATAGACCGAGAGATAGGGTGAATGGGAGAGACAGAGACTGAGAGACAGAATGAGTGGGAGAGACAGACTGAGAAACAGGGAATGAAAGAGACAGACTGAGAGACAGGGCGAGACTGAGAGACAGACTGAGGGAGAGTGGGAGAGATAGACTGAGAGAATGAGTGGGAGCGACAGAGAGACTGAGAGACAGGTCCAGCGGAGAGACAGAAACTGAGAGACAGAATGAGTGAGAGAGAGAGAGACTCAGACAGGGCGAGTGGGAGAGACAGAGACTGAGAGACAGAATGAGTGGGAGAGACAGAGACTCAGACAGGGCGAGTGAGAGAGACAGAGACTGAGAGACAGAGGGTGAATGGAAGAGACAGACAGAGACAGGGCTAGTGGGAGAGACGGAGAGACTGAGAGATGGGGCGGGTGGGGGAGTGGGAGAGCGGGTGCAGTCAGCGGCGCAGCCCGGGAAGGTGCGAGGGGATGAGGTTCTGCAGAGCTGGTGCCCAGGACAAGCTGATTTCTCCCAGGCTACAGGACAGGGGGGGCCTCAGGCCTGAGTGGTCGCAGCCCCCCTCTGGGCCAGCCTGCATTTATGCAGGAGCACTGCGAGAAGGAGCAGGCAGAACCTTGGGGGCCTCCCGTCCTGGAGGTCTTAGGGCATCTGAGTCCCTCTCACGGCCCCTGGAGGTGGGGGCGCCGAGGGCAGTCTGGAGCACTGGGCAGCTGTCTTGGGGTCGGGCCGGGCAGCACATCTGTACGGGGGCTGCAAAATCCTAGATGGCCACTTGGTTTTTCTTGGTTTCAGAGCTGGAACGTCTGATGGCCTTGAGCAACGAGATAAAAAATCCCAGTGAGTGAGGGGGGCCCTGGGTGCCCAGCCAGGGAGGGAGACCCCCTGGGAATAGGTACTGGGTGCTGGGGGTCCCTGGGTGCCCAGCCGGGAAGGGAGACCCCCTGGGCGTGAGCTCGGGGGGCCCAGAGTGAGGGGCTCTCTGGGCTTGGGGTCATCGTAGGCAGATGCCCACTCCTTTGGGATGGGGACTGGCCTGTAAGGTCCCTCTGGGACAGCTATGGAGGGAGGCTGACCAGGTGCAGCTGCTGTCAGGTGCCTTTCGGGTCGGGACGCCCTCGTGCAGAGCCCCTGGTTCTGCCCACATGCCCCGTGGGCCAGGTGCACTGGGACAGGCAGCTCCCAGTAAATGGGCCGGACCCTGGTTCTCAGCACAGCTTCTGAAGGCCTGAACACAGAGATGACCCTCCCCACCCCTCCCCCGCTCAGGGATCTCTGCGTCCCTGACTCAGTCTCTCTCCCCAGGGACCCCTTCAAGTCAGTTTCCCTGCGCCACTCACTGTCCACGCGCTTCTCCTCAGGGACTTCCTGCTGTTGGGTCTCTGAGACCCTCACTGTCACCCCAAGTGATGCCCTGCTTTGGGTCCCCTGAGCCCTAACTGTCCTGTCCCTGCAGCCATCCCACTGAAGTCCGAGCTGGCCTATGAGCTCTTCGACCAGGGCCAGGTCCGCTTCTGGCTGCAGGCAGAGCACCTGTCCCCCGACTCCACCTTCCGCTTTGTCATCAACGACCGGGAGGTGTCGGACAGCCCGGTGAGCCCTGTGGGGGTTCTGGGTTTGTTCTGGGGGGCAGGGCACGTGATGAGGCAGGCGCTGCTGCAGTCTGGCCGCAGTGGAGGTCATCCCAGCAGCATGCAGTGACAGTGTCACACACATGAACACACACATGTGCACACAAGTACACACAGAACACACATGCATGTGGATAGGCACACTTGCAGATATACACACATGCACATATACTACACAGTGCACATGTGTACACACGTGCACATAACAACACATGCATGCAGGTATGCACACCTGCAGGTATGCACACATGCACATGTACTATACAATGCACACATGTACACAGATGCATGCACACACACGAGTACACGTGTACACATGTACACACAACATACATATATACATGCAGGCATGTACATGTAATACACATGTGCATATATGCACAATGTATAAACACACGCACAAATACGTATGCGTGCAGAAACAGGAACACATGTGTACACACATATGCACATCCACACACACAAGCATGGATGTAGAGCTGGGCTTCCCTAAGGCCCTCCGGCACAGGTGCCTTTTCTGGATGGCACGGGGGCTCTGCTGACCTGCGTCTTTTGCTGCCCCAGCCTGGCCCTCGGGAAGGCTCCCAGGGGTCAGTCTTGAAGCCCCTTGGCCCCTCACCATTGAGCCACCACCTCAGGGACATTGGCAGTGGCCACAAGCCTGTCTTGTCCATGCTCTGCCCATCCTCACCTGAGAGTTCTGTGACTGGGGGCTGTGGGCCTGTAGCGGACTTGGTGTGTGGTGGACACTGTGTGGGTGGACATGGTGTGTGGGTGGATACAGGGCTCCAGTATGTGGGTCTGTGGGTGAACAGGGTGTGTGGGTGGACATGTGCGGGTGGACACAGGGCTGGGGTCTGTGGGTGGACATGGGGCCCTAGTGTGGTCTGTGGGTGGACAGGGGCCCCCAGTGTGCAGTGCTTCAAAGGGGACAGGGCAGCAGGGAGCCTAGAGTAAGGGCATCCGGTAGTTCTGGGTCTTCCTTGGGCTAGCGGTCAAGGAGGGCCTGGCCCTGCTGGGTGGAGGGTCCTGGCAGAAGAAGGACAAGGGGGACACGTGGGTGCCTGCGTCCCCTGCATGTCCGGAAGGAGAACACGAGGGAGGCAGTGGGGCCTCTCCTGCAGGTCCTCAGTGTCAGGGAAGACGGGGGTGTCGCACTTGCCCGATGCCAGGCCTGGCCCATGGGGCAACACTTGTGAACCTGCTCACACACGGTGCTGGGCAGAGCCTGGTCACTGCTGGTCTGGGGGATGGCAGTGCTGTACCACGGCCTGGTGGGGCTGCCCAGGGCAAGTACACATCTGAGAACTGCAGCTGTGGGTGGACACAGGGCTCCCACAGCTCAGCTCTGTCCTGACGGCCCTGGCACAGTGACCCACTGAGGGTGGAAGGTCCAGCCTGTCTGTATGGATCCAGTCAGCTGGAGTCAGGGGAGAGGGAGAGAGGGAAGGAGATGGAGAGGAGGAGAGGGAGAGGAGGAAGGAAGAGGGAGAGGGAGAGAGGGATGAGGGAGAGGGAGGGAGAGGGGAAGAGAGAGGGAGAGAACCAAGGGGGAGGAAGACAACCCATGTGTGCGTGTGCTAGAGCCGGGGGAGTTTCCAGCGTGATGCTCTCCTCTCTGGCTCAGACCCACAGAATCAAGTGCGACAAGTCCACGGGCATCATCGAGATGGTCATGGACCGCTTCACCATCGAGAACGAGGGCACCTACACGGTGCAGCTGCAGGACGGCAAGGCCAAGACGCAGTCCTCCCTGGTGCTCATCGGCGATGGTGAGCGTGGGGTGGGGCGGCCAGCGGGGCAGAGGAGGGTCCCCTGCAGCCCCCACAGAGGGCCCGGCCGGGCTACATGGGCTCACGCTCTCCCGTCTCCCAGCATTCAAGACGGTCCTGGCGGAGGCTGAGCAGCAGCGGAAGGAGTTCCTCAGGAAACAAGGTGGGTGGCGTTTCCCCCCGGGGACTCAGGGTCCCCCGCGGTCTGGGCTGCCTCCTGCTCAGACACCCACTGGTCTCCCGACACCCGGGCACCCACTTCCCCCGCCCCTGCCTCACGCTCCTGTGTCTGGGACAAGGGCACCCCTAGCCTTGGGGGGCTCTGAGGGCCAGAGTGCCCACCCCTGGGCCAGGCTGTACCCCTTGCCCCTCCTTGGGGCCACTTTTCCTGACTACACCCCCCAGCCCCACCTGGTCACCCCGTTCTGGGCTTGTTGCCAACTTGGCCTCACGATGGGGCTGTCCTGGCTCATGCTGGCTCAGGGCAGAAATGGCTGAGGGATGAGGGTCACTCCCGAGTCGGGGACATGTGCCACGTGAGTGCACTGGAGACCCCACAGCAAACAGCCGAGCCCTGTGTGGAGGAGCAGGGTGCAGTGGGGGCCCAGGGGGCAGTGACTGTGGGCTGGGCCCCCTGAGTCCAAGGCGAGGGACCCGGCCAACTCAGCCCCATGCAGTGCTGAACGCACAGGCCCCCCCCCCCGCCCCCTGCAGTGGAGACACGTGACCAGGAGCCTGGTCTGGACAGAGACCCCAGAGGAGACGCGTGACCCGGGAGCTTGGCTTGCACGCAGACCCCAGGGTTGATCTAGAAATGACTTTCTGTGCTGCTAACACTCTTGTGGCACGAGGGTTTGGCTTTGCCAGCTGTGATGACGTCATGAGTCTCTCTGTGGGTGGCACTGTCCGTGGTGTCCCCCCCCCCAACACCACCACCAGCCCCTGCTTTGGCGGCCACGCACCCAGGAAGCTGAAGTTCCCACTGAAGAGTGCGGAGGAACCGCTCTGCCACGTGTCCTTCCTTCCAACGCGACACTCGCTGTCCGGAGGGGGCAGGCCACCGGGGTCCCAGCCGAGAATTGGCCTCTCGAGCCTAAGAGGGCCCCGTGCAGCGGCTTTGGTTCTGCCCGAACCGACTTCCTGCACTTGACCTGTGTGTCTGTCTCCTCCTGTGCTTCCCCCCCAAGGCCCCCACTTTGCTGAGTATCTGCGCTGGGAGGTCACTGCGGAGTGCGAGGTTCGCCTGTTCTGTAAGGTGAGCAGGGGGTGGCGGCTGGGGTCAGACCTGAGTGTCCCCAGCCTCCTGCAGGGGTGATGTCTCCTGGCAGAGACTCAAGACGATGCAGGGGCCGGAGCCCAGCCGGGTCTGGAGGAACCAGGGCTTGTTCTCTGTGTGGTTATGGGGGTGGGATGTGTGTGTGTGTGTGTGTGTGTGTGTGTGTGTGTGTGTGTGTGTGTAATCATCCCCTCGTCCCTTCCTTCACTGTGGCATTTTTGTTGGCTCTGTCACTCACACGCAGCGGTGGCAAACAGGAAGAGTGGGCGAGTAGCTTCCTGGTGCGGGGGTGGGTCTGCGTGTTTCTGAGCCTGGAACCAGCACGCAGGGAAGAACCAGGCCCTCAGCTCCCCTTGGGTCTGAGGAAATGGAAAGCGCAGGCTTCTGTGGTCTGCACCGTGAGCTCCCGGCAGATGAGAGGGTGCCCGGGCGGGACACAGACGTTCTGTCCTGCAGGTCGCTAACACGAAGAGAGAAACCGTCTTCAAGTGGCTGAAGGATGATGTGCTGTATGAGGCGGGGACACAGCCCGACCTGGAAAAGGGGTTGTGTGAGCTGCTCATCCCCAAGGTAAGGGCAGGTGCTCAGCAAGGCGTGCAGCCGCCTGGGTGTCTGCGCCCAAGCCCCGGCCGTGCATGGAGACGTGGGCCTCAGGGCCTCCCGAGGACCACCCCACCTGACCTGGCATTGGTGCTTTTTGTAGCTGTCAAAGAAGGACCACGGGGAGTACAAGGCGACCTTGAAGGATGACAGAGGTCAGGACGATACCAGCCTGGAGATTGCAGGAAAAGGTAAAGTGACCCCTTCTAGCTCCCACTGCAATGGCCCTGGTCAGCGGGACCAGCTGCTCCTGCCCCTTGTGGCCCAGCTGCCGGCTTGCGGCTTCTCTGCAGAGACAAGGGCCAGGAGTCAAACTGGGCACCCGCCACACTCATGGCTGTTTAGTGGTTTCCCAAAACCTGCCATGACGCCGGTGGCTGCGAAATGTCACCTCCGTGCCTCTGCGGTCACTGCACCCACGAGGAAGCGTCTCTTTAGGCGGCGCTAGGATTTATGTTGGGTGAAACGTCCTTGCTGCTTGTTTTGAAATGATTTAAAGCAGGTAGGCTGGAAGGATTGGTGACATGAATAAGTGTTTTGAGGGTGAATGTTGTTGTCAGTTTACTGGCTCGGTGTTCAGGGAAACACGTGCAGCTTGATCAGCGGCTAAGGTGGCCCCTTGTCACATGCGTGTCCCTTCCCTTGCAGTGTACGATGACATGATCTTGGCAATGAGTAAAGTCTGTGGTGAGTACCCGCCTCGGCTCACCTGTCTCCTTCCCGAACTGTTTCTCTGGGCATCAAGTTGGTTCCAAGTTCCCAGTTTTCTCTATTTTCTTTTCCCTTTTTTTGCGGGGTGGGTGGTGGTGGTGGCAGGGATGACGTGCAGTTCTAATGCAGCATTGCCGGGTCACGCCTGCCCCTCCTGCTTTTAGTGGGACCCCCTGAGGAGGCCCAGGATCTCACTGTAGGTGCAGTCCAGCCCCCACAGCCTTCAGACCTGTCTCAGTGAACGTGGGGGACTGTGTGTGCACTTGCTATCAGTTTCACCACGGGGTAGCAGCAGACTACAACCCGGGCCTTGCATAGAACGATGTGTTCGCCCTGCCAGTCTCTGGCCCTCCACCCTTGCCCCGGGACCACCTCTGAGCATAGAGCCAAGTGTAACCCTGAGTGGGGAATGAGTCTGGGCTGAGGCCACCTGTGTGCGTGTATGAATCCCTCACCAGGTGCCAGGCCAGGCCTTGGGGGAGCTGGGCGCTGTGATCATGCTCAGGGTCCAACTTGACCCCCAGCCCCTGCCTGTTTAGAACCGTGCTCCCAGTAGCTCTGAGGGGTGACATCTCCCTCTGCCAGACTTCAGGGTCCCGAGTTCAGTGACCTCCAGGGACAGACCCTCAGAAGCACTTCTCAGTGACCTTTAGGGCACATTCTCACCCCACCCCCGGGGAGGCACCAGCATGCCCACTGACGGCCATGGTTGGGGGCGCACTGGTCTCTCACCTCCCCTTTTCTGCAGGAGCGTCGGCTTCCCCCCTGAAGTTCATCTGCACCCCGGAAGGAATCCGGCTTCAGTGTGAGATGAAGTACTTCACTGAAGAGATGCGGGTCAGCTGGTATCACAAGTAAGTGTTAGAGTGCGGCTGTGCTCACATGAAATACTACTTTGCTTAGATGGGATGCTCCCCATGCCCAGACGAGGTACTCCCCATGCCCACACAGGAGTGTTCCCCAGGCCCAGATGAGATGCTCCCTGCACCCCCACAGGGGTGCTCCCAGGCCCAGATGTGGTTCTCCTTGTGCCCATACAGGAGTGCTCCCCAAGTGCAGAGGGGGTGCTTCCTGTGCCCATACCAGAGTGCTCCCCAGGCCCATGTTAGGTGCTCACTGCACCCTCACAGGAGTGTTCCCAGGCCCAAAGGAGGTGCTCCCTGTGCCGTCACAGGAGTACTCCCCAGGCCTAGAGGAGGTGCTCCCCACACCCAGACAGGAGTGCTCCCAAGACCCAGGTGAGGTGCTCCCTGCACTCCCACAGGGGTGCTCCCCAGGTGCAGAGGAGGTGCTCCTCAGGTACAGAGGAGGTGTTCCCTGCACCCACACAAGAGTGTTCCCCAGACCCAGGTGAGATGCTCCCTGTGCCTGCACAGGAGTGCTCCGAGGCCCCAGGGGGAGCAGACCCTGCTCTGATGGCACCTTCGGTTTCCCCAGAGACGCCAAGATTGCGTCGGGCGAGCACATGCGTGTGGGTGGCAGTGAGCAGATGGCCTGGCTGCAGATCTGTGAGCCCACCGAGAAGGACAAGGGGAAGTACACCTTCGAGATCTCCGACGGCCAGGACACGTACCAGCGCTCACTTGACCTGTCGGGCCAGGGTGAGGCCCCCTGTGGGCTGCTGCTGGTCAGGGCCCAGGGGTGGTGGAGGGCAGGAAGCAGCTCCCAATGGCTGTCAGTTGGCCCTGGGTGACTTCTCTGCTCATCAAGCGGGTTGGCCAGGAGGCGTCGGGTGTGAGCGGAGACCCAACAGCCCATACGGCAATGAGAGAGCTGGGCTTTTGTTTCCACAGCGTTCGACGATGCCCTGGCAGAATTCCAGCAACTCAAGTGAGTCCGTGGGGGCTGTTCCCCCATCTCCCTCTGCTGAGTGGGGGACTGTCCGGGATAGCAGCTCACCCGGGGCCTGGGGTGGGAGGGGCCATGAGCAGTGCGGGTGCAGAAGGAAGCGCTTTTCTGGGGCCAGACAGGCAGGCCTTGGCCGACAGCACCCAGGGCTGCTTTCAGTGAGCAAACGACGAGCTTCTGAGGCCAGAATCACGGCAGCAGGCCAAATAGAATCTTCAGTGCTGGGGCCACACCTGCTCCGTGTGGGGGTAGTTGCTCCTGAGAGCACTGGGCTCTCCCGATGCCAAGCTGGGCTTAGCCCAGAGCTGTGCCCGGCTCGGGACTGGGTACAGGGAGTGTATCTGGCATTCCCAGAGGAGTCACCCATACACAACATTTCAGGTCACAGCAGACTCAAAGTAAACCCCCAGATTCCCACGTACCTGGGCCCCACGGACCCCTGCTGGAATCTACTTATAGGGTTCCCATCAGTGTGACCCAGAGCCCGGTGTCCCCGAGGGCTGCCTGGGTCTCGCTGTGTCCTCACAGGGACCACAGCCTCCCCCCCACCCATCATCCCAGCATCCTTGGTGCGACCTCGTGCCTCCTCCAGCTCTGTGTGCTGTGTGCACTGGAGCCCTTTCCAGAAGGTTCTGGAGCTGGGCTCCTCGTGTGCCCTCCCCACCAGGATGTTGCCTGGCATGTTTAGTGCCGTGTTTCCTCTTAGAGTGATTTTTAGGGATCTCTTGAGGTCTGGGCTCTGGACGGTTCCCGGGGATCAGCCCAGCCTGGACAGTTCATAAGTGCCCGTGGGATGGATGAGCCGGCAAGTGAGATAAATGGGAACCAGGATTTGAAGTGACGTAGGGACCCACAGAGATGGTCCAGGCTCTCAGGCCTTACACGCGGCCAATGTGGGTTCCGCCCTGAGGACTGCCAGTGTGGCACCACGCCAGAAACTAACAACCAGTCGCCTTTGGGCCAGGGCTCGGGGTCCTGCTTAGATGGGGACCTCCGCCCTGAGCCCTGGGGGCTGCGCAGAGCTGGGGAGGCGGGAAGGACAGGCCAGGCCACCATCCCTGATGCTCCTCTCCCCCACCCGTAGGGCAGCAGCCTTCGCAGAGAAGAGTAAGTAGCGGAAGATGGGCTCAAGCCGCCTGGCGCTGGCTGGGGAGGGGGTGTCTGGCCATAGGTGTGAATTCTGCGGGGGAGCAATAAGCTATATCCCGTTCACATGCCCTCCTGACTGCCCACGCCTGCTCCCGGCCATATGCCCTGGCCACCTCCTCCGTGCCGGGAGAGTGTGCTGGTGGGACATAGCCGGGCGGGGGGAGGGAGGTGTCCCGAGCAGGGCCAAGGGCCCAGGACAGGGTAGGGTGCATGTGGATCAGCATGAAGGGTTGGGGGGCAGGCAGACAGGGGGCGGGTAGGGCGGGGACGGGGGGGACTGAAATCTGGGGTCCTGGTCGACCCAGACAGGAAGTTGCCTCCTGGGCATGGGGAGACACCAGCTCTGGACGGTGGAGCTGCCCTCCTGGCCAGGCTCCTGAGGACAGGGATGCTGGCAGGGGTGTCCCCAACCAGAAAGGCCCCGAGCGGTCCAAGCAAAGGGGCCACTCTGAGCCCTCACACCCGCTTGAGTCTGGGCAGCTGCCGGCAGCCCCCACGGCCCCACTCAGCTGCCCCTCACACAGATGGGGTCTCCTTCCCACCTGCCCCTGACGCCCTTTTGAGCTCTGTGTCCACCCGGGAGAGAGCAGCCCCTCGTTTTCCTTGATATGGAGCTCGGCAGGTGGGTGCTCTGGGAGCCCCTCGAGGGTCTTCTCACAGGTCCTCTGTCCTGCAGATCGCGGCAAAGTGATAGGAGGTCTGCCGGATGTGGTGACGATCATGGAGGGCAAGGTGGGCCGGGCTCGGGTGTGGTGGAGGGACAGGGGGAATGGGAGACAGGCCAAGAGTGTCCCAGACATATTCCCCATCCAGGGTCTTGGAGGGTCACATGCCCTGTCCAGTGTCCTGGAGGGTTATGTCCCCTGTCCAGGGCCCCAGAGGGTCATGTCCCCTGTCCACGGTCCCAGAGGGTCACGTTCCTTGTCCAGTGTCCTGGAGGGTCAGTCCCCTGTTCAGTGTCCTGGAGGGTCACGTCCCTTGTCCAGTGTCCTGGCAGGTCAGTTCCCTGTCCAGTGTCCTGGAGGGTAGTTCCCTGTCCAGTCCTGGAGGGTCACTCCCCTGTCCAGTGTCCTGGAGGGACATGTCACCTTGCAGTGCTTGCAGTGACCACTCCCGAAGTCCCCACTGACCTGCTGGAGCCCCTGACGCCCTCCTGTGGTGTCCTGGCATCACTCAGGGTCTGTCTGGTCACCTGAGGGTCAGAGCTCGGCTCTCCTCTCACTGCCCAGGGCACTCCAGGCCGAGTGGGGGCTGTGACTCAGTGTCTCCGTGTGCCTGGGGCTGTGGTCAGCACCCACACATGCCCCCCGAGTCTGTGTAACGGGGCTTCCGAGGCAGACGAGCTCATCCCCCAGGTTCCTGACCCCACGTGGGGCCTGAGCTTCATAGAGCCGTGTGCAGTGAGGCATATGCTGGGTGCAGGCCCCGGTGGCCATGCCCTCCCTGCTCACCACCTGCCCCGCCCGCAGACCCTGAACCTCACCTGCACGGTGTTCGGGGACCCGCCGCCCGACGTGGTTTGGGCCAAGAACGACAGGGACCTGGAGCTGAGCGAGCACTTCGCCGTGAAGGTGGAGCAGAGCAAGCTGGTGAGCCTGACCATCTCGGGCGTGACGGCCGACGACTCGGGCAAGTACACCATCAGCGTGCGCAACAAGCACGGCGGCGAGAAGATCGATGTCACAGTCAGCGTGTACCAGCAGGGCGACAAGCTGCCCGCCGCCGCCCCGCCCCAGCAGGCCAAGCCCCGGCTCATCCCCGCGGCCACGGCGGGGGCGGCCGAGTGAGCCCTGGCCACTGCCCTGTCCCCCCCTTACCCGCTGCTGGGCCACAGCCGAATAAAAGGGTCGGGGGCACCATCTGGCCTTGTGTCCACGCCGTGTGGGGGGGTCAGAAGCATGGGGCCGGAGGGGGGCTTGCGACCCTCCAGGAGAAGAGGAACTGCTTCCGGATCACCGGCCACAGTGGCTCTCCTCCCGGGGCAGGGCCCGGGGAGCCTCTGTGGTGCGTCAGCTGTGGCTGCTGCTCTGCTGTCCTGGGGTGTTGTCCATCCTCCGTGCCATGGCCGAGGCAAAGTAGTGGTCTCCCCAGCTCAGGTGCAGCTTCGCGGCCTGCGGTGCCCGTGTCCAGGGACAGGGAAGGCCACCTACAGCCGTGCCGTCTCCAGCAGGCCCTGTCCCTGCCCTTCTGCGGGGGGACACATGACCCCCGAATCAGGCCTGGCCTCCGTACCCGCTAAGGCCATGCTGGCCAGCTGCACAGGTCCAGCCCGATGCCTGGCCCAAGCACCCTAGGGGACACCAGGGGGCAGAAGAGGCAAGGGGACCCCTGTAGAGGCACTCAGAGCAGGGCGGTCAGGCCAGCTGCCAGCAGGCCATCAAGGCAGTGCCATGCTTCATGGCCTCTCCCCTTGGGGGCTGTCGAAAGGTCCATCTTCCGTCTTCTCTGCTGAGTTAAAGCCATGGCACCTGGTGCGTCCTGGACACGCCGCCCTGGAGGGTGTGGGTGGAGCCTCTGCCCAGCTGGTTCTCCGAGGCTGCAGCCTCGGCCCACAGGGATGGAGGGAGAACCTGGACGGGGGCTGTGGCCTAAGTTACTGCAGAGGGCTCAGGTGTAAAGGCACCTGGAGGTCACTGGGGCTGAGAAACCCTGGACGGTCTCACATCTGGGGAGATCCTGGCGCCACCCCCCCACACACACTCCGGGGAGGGGGGACGGTGGATGCTGAGAGTGGAGAGTTTGGCTATGCTCTCCCTGTGGGGTGGACAGGCACAGGGGAGGGTGGTCAGGAGCCGCATGTGTGTCCAGTGCCCCAGAAGAGGCTGGAACTGAGAACAGATCCGTGTGAGGAGGAGCTGGCGGTTTGGGGTGTGATGGCATATAAAAACACGGAGATCGCCGCCACTGTGTGGCCTGGGCACGATCACGGCTGGGGCTGAGGCTGAGCCCACACACGCCACCATCAGCTGCATCGCCGTCCCGGCAGGTGAGGCGTGAGGGTAAGCCACAGAGCCCGCCCCCCACCCAGCACCTTCAGGGGCAGCTGTAGGTAGAGCGTATGCCCTGGTGAGGGGGCCCAGGGATACCGCCAAACAACAGGCGGTGAGAGGAGCAAGGGGAGGGTGAGTGGACAGCCAGTCCCAGGAACGAGAGAGTCCCAGGAGGTGCGGGCCCTGGGATCCCCCTCCTGGTGCTCAGTGCCCAGTGCACCCCCATCACAGTGGACACAGTCTCCCCGGGTTCTATGAACCGCAGACTCACAGCCAGGGGACCCTGCAGCACAGCTGCTGGCCACTTCCTGCCACATCCCAGCCCTCCTTCCCGCCCCCTCACACAGCGTGGGGGAGAACGTGCTGCCTCTGTTGCCCTCTGATGACGTTAGTGCTCACGGCTAGTGACCGCCCCCCCTCCCCCACCACCACCATGTACCCACAGTCCAGAATCTCCGTCCTCTCCACCAACAGTGCCCTGAGTCTCCAGGGCAGTGTGCAGAGCATAAGGTGCAAGCAGGGACAGGCGTGGGGGGCAGGGGCGGGGCCCAGGAGGGCCGGCAGTCGTCAGGGAGGAAGAAGGGGCACATTGGGGACCTGCAGACCTTCTGACACTCAGAGGACCCTTCTGCAGGCATGGGGTAGAGCACCCAGCCAAGAGGACAGGCACCCCTCTGGGGTAGAAGCAATGTGGGAAGCCCAACCCCCCGGCACCCCAGGTGTGGGGCGGGCTGGAGGGGCTTCCGCGAGAGGAGGAACAGCTTGTGAATGAATCTCACTTAATTTATGCTTTTAATGTTTCTGCTGTTAGACCCTGAGTGTGTTCGGCTTTCTCCTGGGGACTTCCCCGAGCCCGGGAAGACCGTCTGCTTTAATTCTCTGATAACGGAGTCTTTCCCCACCATGAACTAACAAATATCTTCATTAGTGCTTCTCATTTCCACTTCTCGTCTGCTCCGAATTAGGCTGTGGAGTGCTTCGAGGCTGCTCTTGTAAGCGTCTAATGGAGACGCCCAGGACTGGCTCCTGGCTCCTGCCTCCCTGCGGAGTTCCTGATTACAGGGGGACAAATGCGTCCCCCCTGCGCAGTTCTCCATGCTAACGGACACGGAGAGCGGAGACGGCTTTCTTCCCGATCAGCCCCAGAACAGGCATCAGACAGGCTGGAGTTTGGCTTCCCTCCCCATCGGGGCTGGTCGGCGAGCAGAGACCAGAGAAGGGGCACGGGGAGCCCGGGTGTGATGCCCCCAGCTGCTCTGCATCCTGGTAATTGCCTCTGGCTGGGGCAGGCCCATCAGAGAGATCAGCCCCATGGGCTGGCACCAGAGAATGGGGCAGCAAGAAGCTGTGGCCTTAACGCTTCCCAAATGACACAAAATCTCCCTCATTACCTGGCAGACCTGAGGCTCCGAGCCCCTGTCTGGGTCGGCCTGGCATTGAGAAGCGTCACTCTAGGGCTGGAGTGATAGCATAGCGGGTAAGATGTTTGCCTTGCACGCGGCCAACCTGGGTTCGAGTCCCAGCATCCCATATGGTCTCCGGAACACCGCCAGAAGTAATTCCTGAGTTCATGAGCCAGGAGTAACCCCCTGAGCATCGCTGGGTGTGACCCAAAAAGAAAAAAAAAAGAGACACGTCACCCTGTGGTGTTTTGGGCCTGGTTTGCAATGCCTCCTCCAAGCTCTGCCATGCTGAAGGGCTGGTCAGCGGCCTGCCCGGGGGCCAGCTGGGTCCAACCTGGGCCAGGACCCAACTTGCTTTGCAGACCCTGGCTCTGCAGGTGGCCTGGGCTCAGCCTTCCCACCTGGGTTTCCTGTGGCGTGTAGGAGAGCTGTACGCGGTGGCCCGAGGAGGCACCCGCAGCTTCGGGAAGGCATGGCTGCTGGCTGTCCGTGCCTCCACGTCAGTGAAGGCTGCGCCCTAGTGCCAGGTCCTACCGAGGACAGCTCTTAGCATCTCAACAGAACCACACGAGCATCAGGGAAGTGTGTGTGTGTGTGTGTGTGTGTATGGTATGCGTGCAATGCTTGTGTCTGTGTGTGCATACATGAACACATGAGTGCATGTGTGGGCATGCAGTGTGCACATGTGTGCATGTGAGTACATGTGAGTTGGGGCATGTATGCGTATGTACACGAGTGTGAGCATGTGTGTGTATACATGTATGTGCATGCACATGTGTGTGGGAGCACCTTTGCCTTGGGCACTGGCTCCAAACTTGGCCCTGACCACAGTTCCTCCATGTGGCTTCCAGTCTGAGGGTGGGCCTCAGGGCCTCACAGAGCACCTGAGGCCCACGAGCCCGCAGGGGCAAGAGCACCCGTGGGACTCTGGGCATCAAAGCCGTCCTAAAGGCCCACGGGACAGGGCGTGGACATGGGTAGAGGTTATCACCAGCCAAAACCAAGAGCCTCTGGGTCCCAGAAACCCAGACTGGTTCCGCGAGTGTGTCTTCTGGTTGCACACAGGTCTGTTGACAGCAGCTGTTGGACACGGAGAGTCACCCACAGCATCCGCAGCACACATGGTACACACAGTACATGGCACCCACAGCACCTGCAGCAACCAGCACCCACAGCACCCATGGTGCACCACAATGCACGTAGTACACACACAAAACACCGGCACCCTTAGTACATACAGTATGTACACCAGGCACAGTTCCCCAGAACGCAGGGCTCTCTCCTCTCTCTCTGCCTCTCTCCCTCCCTCTCTCCCTCCCTCTCCCTTTCTCCTTTCCTCTCTCTCCCTCTCTTTCCCTCTTCCTCTCTCTTCCTCTCCCTTCCTCCTTCCCTCTCCCTCCCTCCTCCTCGCTCTCTCCCTCTCCCTCTCCCTCCCTCCCTCCCTCTCTCTCTCTCTCTCTCTCTCTCTCTCTCTCTCTCTCACACACACACACACATACACACAGATTCGTACAATTTTTCCCTCTTCCCCTGACCCCTCCCAGTTTCCAGGCCCGTACATTCCGTCTGGGAATCGCTGCTGCTGTGTTTCTGCCCAGCCTGCCCCTGAGGAGGAAAGTGGGGGAGATCCTGCATGTCCTCGTCGCTGCCAGAATGAGAGCTCCTTTCTCTCGACAGCAGGCGGTGTGGGAATCACCAGCCGGGTCGCCCAGGCTTCTGGGCCGGGCTTAGGTTGCAGACACTTTAATGTGCTCTGCGGCTGCCCGAGGCAGGGCTTGAGCGGCGTCCACTGCCCATCCAGGCCGCGGTCAGCTTCGAGGCGTGTTTGTGAGTGGACGTAGCCTCGCTTTCCCCTCCTCTCCCCAGCCTGCATTCTTCAGGCCGCCGTGTCTGACCCTCTGGGTGGGTGTGCACGCCCCGTCTCTGAAGTAAAGAAATGGGTGAAAAATAAGATCTTGGGGAAAGCAGCAGGTCCCAAATATTTTCCTCTCCCTTTCCTCTCTGCTGGAAGGGGCCAGGTGACTGCTTTGATTTTCCGCCTTCTCTTCTGACAGACGCAGAAGAGCAAGCTGCAAGCTTTGCCTCCTTACGTGGCGAGTCTGTGGGGTTGGGCTGTGATGCTTCTCTCAGCACTATCCTGTCAGTGGCTCCAGAGAACCTCACCGGGCCAGTGTGCAGCCGTGGGACTTGCACTCAGGGTAAATGCCTGGCTCCAGCCGCTGTCTTCGCCTCCCAGTGTGGATGTGTGGAGCCGTGTTCATGGGAGCGTGCAAGTAGGCATCTGTACACAAGAATGTTGGTGTATGTCTGCAGTGTGATGTGACTGTGCACGGATGCATCTATGCTATGAACACACGTATTGCACATGTGTGCCCAGGCATGAATGAGTGCGTGCATGTGCAAGTGCGTTTACCATATGTGAGCATGCAAGCATATACACACATTTTGTGCATGTAGGTACCATATGTGCATGTGAGGTGTGGGTAGCCCTGTGTGAAAGTGCACCCATGTGAATGTACATAGTTCATGCACGACTGTGAGCATGAATGTGTGAGTATGCCACAGGTGTATCTGCAAATGTGTGCACGCATGTGCAAATGTGTACAGTGCATGTGAGATGTGTGCATGTGAGATGTGTGCTAGTGTGTGCAGGCATATGTGTGCACATGTGTGTGTCCATGGTGCATACATGTGTGTCTAAGAATGGTCCTGGAAGGTAGAGCATCAAGGCCTGAGTGTGCGGGTCTTGGTTTGGTTGCTGCAGCAGCAGGAGGCGGCCACACTCTCGCTCTAAGCCACAGCCCAGCCTGTGTGGCAGTTTGAGGACATCACCAGGGTTGGGGTGCAGGAAAGCGGGCAGAAGGAGCCTGGGCCCACCCTCTGACACACCTGTTGTTAAGGACAGGGCGGGCTGCACCTTTACTGGTGAATCAGGGACATCCGGGTGAGACCCCCCGGGGCTAGTTTCCCAGAAAGGACGAGAAATGAGCTCCAGCCTCCCCCTCTCTGACAGCAGCTGTGTGAGCACGTGTGAGCATGCAGGGGGTATGTGAGTGTGTGACTGTGAACACGTATATGAGCACATAAATGTGCATGTGTGTGAACATGCATGTACACGCACGAATGAGAACATATGTACGTGTGCATATGTATGAGTGTGTGAGATTGTGTGAACGTATGTGAGTATCTGTATGAATTTGAATGTGTGAATGTGTGTGGGTGTGTATCAGTGTCTGAATATGTGAGTGTGCTTGAGTGAGTGAGTGTGTGTGAGTCTGCGTGTGTGCATGTGTGTGAGAATGTGTGTGTATGAGTGTGCGCATGTGTGAGAGTGTATGTGAGTAGCTGTCTGCAGTCCAACAGTGAACGCTTTCTTTTCCATTGCTGGACCAGAATTTACTCTGAGTCTGGGGAGCCATCCTCCAGGTTTCTATGGATTTTGAAGTAAAACCCAATTGTTCGCTGTTCTGTAATGTGTGTCGTAAACTTGATCACATCCCATTTGGCTTTGATGATGTTCCACAACCTATTTAAAGCCCGGGGTTTCCGCCGGCAGTGAGGACCCTGTGACCTCTGACCTGTGGGACTCCAGAGGATCTGGGCATAGAGGATCTGAGGGGACAGAACATCTTTTCCTGCCTCACTGGGGCTGGCTCTGCTCCAGCTTCCTGAGCACTGAGAGCCTCACACGGCTTCTGCTCCCTGCGACCCATTTGTGTCCTTAGTCCTCGCCTGGGTCCTCGGACACTGCTGACCAGGGCCACAGTTCCTTTTGGGAGTGGCCACTGCACCTTCTGCTGCAGGAGGACCTCCCGGTGCAGGTCACTGTCCCCACAGTCCCTGCAGACATCCAGTGCTGGTCACTGCAAAGCTGCCTGCCTCAGGCAGGTTCCCACACCAGGCTGAGACCAGCTCAGGCAGGGAAGGAGGGGCACCAGGACACACACACACACACACACACACACACACACACACACACACACACACACAGTCTGGGCACCTCGGAGGGACATCCAGAACACGGTTCTTTCCTGCAACCACTGGGATGAAGAAGGCTTGTGGCTGGAGTGGCCACGACTGATGTGACTGTGGCTGATGTGGATACAACTGGTGGACTGTGGCTGGCGTGGCTGTGACTGATGCGGACGTGGCCAGTTTTATGTAAACGTGGCTGGTGTGACTGGCTGGCGTGGCTATGGCTCAGCCTGTCTCCCCAAGCCCAAGTGCTGACCCTCAGCTCTGCATTCAGGACGTGTCAGCCCACATCGCAGACAGAGTGTCCAGGAGCTGATTGCTCTCCAGTGTAATTACCAGGCCCGTGGGCTCCAATTACCAGGCCCATGGGCTCCTCTTCTCTGGGCCTCAGGGAGGGTGTGGACATTGCCGCGGTCCAGGCCTGCACCTGAGCGCCAGCCTCTGCAGCAGCTATTCTGGCCACCAGATGGCGCCCGTGCCCTACTTTCAGCGTTGGCGATCTCTGTTCTTTCACCCCTGAGGCTGTGCTGAGGGTCTTCCCCGGAGCTCTGCTGGGGGCTGGTGATGGCTCCTTGGCTGCGCCAGGCATCCTTGACTGTTCCCACAGGGGCAGCTGTCGTGCGCTTTTGCTGTCAGTCACCAGGGCCAGGCTTTCCCCAGTGTCTAGCCGTGGGAATGGCTTGGGTGCTGTGTGCTGCAGGCGATTTCCGGGCATGGTGTGTGGGTGCACGGGGCGTCCCCCAGGCCTGCTGAGGCCTCTGACCCTGGGGCTGTGTGCTGCTCTATCATGGAGCCCCAACACTCAGCCTGGCATGTCCGAGACACAGAACAGAAACGGGGTACGTTGGCATGTTGGCCCTCGAGAGGGCAAAGCTGGCAGCGTCAGCAGGAGAAACAGGCGTGGTTTCCGTGTTATAGGGCTCGGGCTGCCTCTGTGCAGCAAGGACACCCCCCGGGCCTGTCCCTTAGAGTCCCTGGCCCCGGGGCCAGCCCTTCAGGCATCATCGGGCCCCTTCCCAGCCCTGCTTGGCCCCAGGCACAGGACTGGGGGCTGGGAAGCTAGGACGGCAGGCAGGGCACTTGTCTTGCATGTGATCAGCTGGGCTTGTTTCCCAGAACACTGTAGGTCCTCCGAGCCCACCAGGAGTGACCCCTGAGCTGGTGTCACTCAATCCCTCCACACAAGCCAAATCCCAATTATGGGGACCCCCGGGAAGCGACTGCTCTGCCCCCCGCTCCTTTCTCTCTGTACTCTGGGGGCCCATGGGTGGCCCCGTCTCTGCTTTAGTCCTACCAAAGGGCTCAGGGGGCATCCTGGCTGCTCCATGTGGCACAGGACCAGCTTCTGCCCTTGGCAAAGGGACGCGGGGCGTGGGTACCCATCCTCATCTCATGGGGGTGGGCGTTGGGCCTCCTACCTGTGGTTCTGAGAAGGAACAGCTGGAAGTGAGGTCCTAGGGCCTCAGAACCCGGCTCCCCGCAGGAGGCATGACGTTCTCATGCCAGGTGTGGTTACTTCTGCCTGGTAGACATCTCAATGGTGGCTCCTCCGAGCCACGGGGTGGTCGGAGGCGTCTCCCTCAATGAGTCCTTGTGCGTGAGCAGAGGGACCTGACATATGCCGGATGGACATGCAATGTCACCCATGCAGGAAGCCTAGCATGGCTGTGTGCCCTGGAAAAGCCTGGAATCAGCACCTGGTCCGGGCCTCGTCGGTTCTGGGCACCTGGGGCAGCCTCAGGGGTCCTCGCGACAGGCCTGGCTTGTCCTTCCCACACCCTTAGCTTTCAGTCACCTTTCAGCTGCTTGGTCAGTCAATGGACAGTGAGCTGGGAGGTCAGCTGGTGCAGAGACCAGCTAGAGTGAGGAACGAGGCTGGTTTTGTGTGCGCTTAACAAATAAATGGCTGTTTCCGTGGCTTTGGTACAAAATGATGAGGATTTAAAGATTAAGCCATGAGCTGAGGTGGCAGCAGGGAGGACTGGGTTTGAGTGACAGCAGCCCCGAAATGCATCTCAAGACCCGAGTCCTTCTCTACAACCCGGCTGGCGCTGACCTCCGTGTTCTACCGCGTTCTCCCTCAGAATCCCTTTGTATCTGAATCAGACTGTGTGTGCTTTCAGCCAGGGTCTCGCATGCAGATGGGGTGCTGCTTTGAAAGTTATTCAATGCCTGTTATGTGATTTCAGTCCTTAAGCCCCAAAACACCCTTGGAAATAAAGTCCTGTCCCTCTGAGGCTTGCTAATTCAATGGCAGGCTGATAAATTAAAGGAGCTCTTTCTGATTTTTTAGTGAGGAATACTTCCAAATGGAATATTTAGATTAATTGTAAAGAAAAAGGCATTGCACAATGACAGTTGTCATTGGCATGTACAGCACAAGGCATGCACATAGACGTGCACACAGAGTACACGCATGCACGAGGCATGCACACAGACATGTACACAGAGAACACACATGTATGAGGCATGCGCACATATGTGCCCACCGCACACGCATATACACAAGTGCGCACGTGTGCACCACATACATGCATGTACACATGTGCATATGCACACACATTACTGTAAGAAACATACATCTCAGGGTACATCTGCACACACAGCAGGCTGCACTAATGCATGTACACACATGCACATCTACACATGAGTGCACCTGTACGCAGGCAAGGACACACAGCATGCACACACATGTGCTCATGCACTCAGCAGAGCACAGGGTACATGCATACACACACACATGCACACACAGAGCAGTGCTGATTGTGGGGTGACTAAACATCTTCCCAAGAAACCATCGCCTGACAAAAGCATCCCTTTCCCAACCTTGGCACGTTCCGGCAGACCTTGCTGGGGCTGGAGAAATGAGAGCGGAGGGTCTGCTCTGGCTCGTTACTCTGGAATATCAGTGAAAACATTAATAGGACCTCATCCCTGGTATTCTAGATGTCAGGAAAACGGTGCTTTGCCGATAGATGTAAGTTTATAAAAACAGCCACGCAAAATGCAGATCTTGGCTCTCTGATGGCAGAAGCATGGCCTGGGGACCCTCAGCTTTGGCTGCCGGCTGGTCCGGGCCCATCTCTGCCTTTGGGGCGGCTCTGGTTGGATGGCTCTTTGGCAGTGAAAGGGTCAATTCTTAGACTAAATGCAGCTTTGTAATAGAAAACCGATTTAAATATTTGAGTGGAAGTGTGAGAACCCACTGGCCAGATGAACCAATGAGAAGAATCCACAGCCCTGTGGCAGATGCCGTGAACACATGTGCACAGGACAGCCTTCAGGCTGTGCACCAGAGCAGGTGGGCACCTGTACGCAGGGCACCTGTATGGAGGTGTGGGGCCCAAAGCTCAGGTGGGTCAGAACGAGGAGCATGAAGCCCCCTTCCCCCTCCAGCGTGCCGAGGGCTGTGCTCACCAGGAGCAGATGGGCGCTCCAACAGTTCCAGGCACTAACACTGCAGGGACAGACCCAGCCACCTCCTGCCCTCCTGCCCACTTCACTCCACTGACCTTTGGGGCTGGTGAATGTTGGTTGCAGGGACAGGTGAAGGCGACTCTCCCAGAGTCGGGACCCGCTGGGAGAAGCTGCTGCATCCTAGGGCAGCGTTTCTCAGGTCTGCATAAGCACAGCAGCATCTGCCTGGAACAGAAGTCTCACGCAGTGAGGAGTTTGGTCCTTTTGGTGTGCGAAGAGCGGAACGAGACAAAACCACACTCAGGGGGCTGGGGAGACGGTGCGAAGGTGAAGGCAATTGCCTTGCAGCTGAGACCTTGGCTCACACCCCTGAGCACAGAGCCTGTTGTGGCCCCCAAATGAGGAAAAATAAAAGCACTCAGGGTTTTGGATTCAAGTACTGAAAGGGAGATTTCATACCCACAGCATTTAAGACCAGACACCTCTAATTTTTTGAGAATCGTCCATACTGTTTTCCAAAAGGGCTGAACCATTCGGCATTCCCACCAGCAGTGAAGGAGGGTCCCTTTCTCGCCACATCCGCACCAGCACTGGTTGCTTTTGTTCTTTTGGATGTGGGCCTGTCTCTGTCGTGTGAGATAATATCTCATTGTTGTTTTGATCTGCATTTCCCTGATGATTAATGATGTAGAGCATTTTCTCATGTGCCCTTTTGCCATTTGGATTTCTTCTTTGAGAAAGTTTCTGTTCATTTCATCACCCCATTTTTTGATGGGTCTGGATGTTTTCTTCTTGTGGAGTTCAACCAGTACTTTGTACATCCTTGATGTCAACCCCTTGTCGGATGTGTATTGGGCGAATATCCTTCCCCATTCTGTAGACTGTCTTTGTATTTTGGTCACTGTTTCTTTGACATCTGCACTTGTTTGTTCATTGCAGCACCGTTTACAGTAGCTAGAATCTGGAAAAAACCTGAGTGCCCGAGAACAGATGACTGGTTAAAGAAACTTTGGTACATCTACACAATGGGGTACTATATAGCTGTTAGAAAAAATGAAGTCATGAAATTTACATACATGTGGTACTGCCTGGAAAGTATCATGCTAAGGGAAATGAGTCAGAAAGAGAGGGATAGACATAGAAAGATTGCATTCATCTGGGAAACATAAAGTAACAAAATAGGAGACTAACACCCAAGAATAGTCAAGGTAAGGACCAGGAGGTTTACTCCATGACTTGGAGGCCAGCCACATACGCTAGAGGAAAAGGCAGCTCAGATAGAGAAGGGAGCACCAAATAAAGGGCGCCGGGATGATCCTCCCAGGATGGGAGATGCATGCTGAAAGTAGACTATAGAATGAACATGATTGCCACTCAATGCCTCTTTTACAAACCGCAGCACCCAAAAGGAGAGAGAACAAAAGGGAATGCCCTGCCACAGAGGCAGGGTGGGATGGGGAGTGGGAGGAACACTGGTATCAGTTGTGGTGGAGAATGGGCACTGGTGGAGGGATGGGTACTCGATCATTGTATAACTGAAACCCAAGCACAAAAATCTGTAAGTCTACAACTATACCTCATGGTGTTTCACTAATAAAAATAAAAAAAAAGAGCAGACACATCTTTCGTGGCACGGTTATAGAAGGGCATGTTTTAAATTTTTCTTTTTTTGGCTTTTTCTTTTTGGGTCACACCCAGTAATGCACCGGGGTTACTCCTGGCTTTGCACTCAGGAATTACTACCGGCAGTGCTCAGGGGACCATATGGGATGCTGGGGATCGAACCCGGGTCAGCCACGTGCAAGGCAAATGACCTACCTGCTGTACTCCAGCCCCTGAAGGGCATGTTTTGAAATGGCTGTCTCCTTGTTGAATTATCAGGATGGTGATAGTTTCAATGTGAGTGTGAAAATAATTAGTCTTTTCAGGATTGAACTTGGAGAGATAAAGACAAAACTGTATACACCTAACAAGACACTTGTGCAGGGTTTTTAAATTTCCTTTTAAAGTTTATTTTCTAAACCAGTTTTTGTCCATGTGCTTTGGAGGCGAAGAAGCGATCGGAGATAAGCCTTCCTTAGAGCCTGCAGCTCTGATGGAAAACTGCTGATCTTGAGAGAATGAACTAGAAATGGGAACTTTCCAGACGTGTGGGCTCTGATGCCGGCCAGGCCAGCCCAGGGCACATCCGTCAGCCCGTGAGCAGAGGCACATAGCAATGTGCCTACCAGCGTGTGCTTCTGGGATGCTGCACCCGGGAACCTCAGAATCTCACACCTTCCTCCCAGACACTGAACCATGAGTGGAAGCGCTTTGGGCAAAGGTCTTCATTCTTTCTAGGATGCCCATGACTGCCTCCAGCATTCCAGAGTTCCCGAGGGTGTTCCCTCTGCTCACCCTGCCGCCTAAACACGTCAGCAATTTCTCTGTGTATTCTCAGAAGTGGGCAAGAAGAGCAAGCAAGCACTTCCCTCTGCTTAGGAGCTGAGACGGGAAGAACTGGAGCTTCTGGCTGAGCAGATGCTGAGTTTCAAACCTCTCGTGGGATGCAGAACAGTGGGGGCACAGAGAAGGAAGCGCTCCCTCCTGCTGGGAATCTGGGTCTGTGTTGACCCTGTGGGCTAGTGGGATGTGGCCTGAGGCATCGCCCTGCCCTGCTGCCTCTGGGGTTCCCTTGCCCCTGCCCCGCTGAAGGGCAGGACTCACTGTAGAATGTATGCGTCTCATGCAAAAGCAGATGACAGAGTCTCCCCTAAAACTCAAGCTATGTTTTTCTTTCTAACTCTTCTGGGTGCAGAGATAAAACCAACTCCTCACCCAGAATTTACTCGAGGATGTCACGGATGCCAGAGGGGCACCCACAGAGCCCCTCGGGCCCACAGCCCTCAGTTAAACACATACTCGTTGGAACATTTTTGGGGGCGAATGAATAACGCTACTACTTTTTTTTTTTTTGCTTTTTGGGTCACACCCAGCGATGCTCAGGGTCACTCCTGGCTTTGCACTCAGGAATCACTCCTGGCGGTGCCCGGGGGACCATATGGGATGCTGGGAATCAAACCCAAGTCAGCCGCGTGCAAGGCAAACGCCCTACCCGCTGTGCTAGTGCTCCAGCCCCAATGCTACTACTTTTGAAAAGAAAATGCAATCAGCTGGCTTTCTGTGGCACTTTTCCCCGAGTGTAGAAGGTTAGAAGCTGCGCAGAGCAGCCCTTCGTCTCTTTCTCTCTCGACATCTCTTTGACGGAGCCGCCACGGTTTCACGAAGCTGCTGTGAAGCTCTCCACGTGCGGTGCGATGCTGTGGAAAGCGACCGCGTCCCCAGGCTTTATTAATGAGCTAATCAAACAAGAACAATGGACCACGAGATCTCCAAGATTCCTCTGGAAAAGGTTACGCTGTTCTCATTCAAGGTTAATGACGAGGCTCGGGATTGTTTAATAAGTGCTCAATTGGCCCGTAATGTTCGAAATTGTCTATAAATAACACGCAGACAATAGCGTGCCAGCCAAAAATTATTTACGAGCGGACTCAGTGATCAATCTTACTGCTGTTTGTATGAATGACTCATCGTATTTATTATTCAAAGTCAGGAAGATTTAATCGCTTAGGGGACTGCAGCGTGGAATGACTCCAGTAAGCTGGAACTTGGAGCGAGGGAGAGGAGTGAAGAAGTGTAGAAACAGGTAAGTGTGAAAAGCCAGCAAAGAGCATGAGAATATGAGATGATGCTAGTGATTGGCTCTCACACACAAAATGACACAAGCACACAGGCTTGCAAACACGGCTAACAGCACACACTCATACACAGGCACAGTCACACACATAGCACACACGTGTGCACACGCTGCCATGCCCAGCCCACATGCTCACGCACACACCCTGGCTGGGGTAGCCATGCCCGGGTATGGGGACGGCTTGTGGCCGGCGAGGGCAGGAGACACGTGGTGTTCTCTCCTGGGGAGCAGCAGGTGATAAGGACCCTGCGTGCCAGACTCCCGACTCAGGTACAGACACTTCAGTGAGGCTTTGAGGAGACGGCAGAGGCGGCCGTGGGTGCGCAGGCCTCAGGGCTGAGAGGAGTTGGGGAGGGAGGGGGACACGGCGTCTGCCCCACACATGGGCCCTGTGGTCTCACTGCGTGTGAGTGGGCATGTGGTCGACACCTCTGACTACCCGAGGGTCAGTGACCCAGCAGGTGAGTGACCAGGGTGAGTGACCTGAGGGGTGAGTAACTGGGGGGGGGGGTGAGTGACCGGGGATGAGTGAGCAGAGGGTAAGTGACCAGATCGTGAGTTACTAGGGGGTGAGTGACTAGGGTGAGTGATCGGGGGATGGTGACAGGGAGTGAGTGACCAGGGGGTGAGTGACCAGAGGGGTGAGTGACTGGGGGGTGGTGGTGAGTGACCAGGGATGAGCGACTAGGGAGTGAGTTAGTAGGGGGTGCGTGACCGGGGGTGAGTGACTAGGGTGAGTGACTGGGGTGAGTGACCCGAGGGCTGAGTGACCAGAGGGGTGAGTGACTGGAGGTGAGTGGCCTGAGGGGTGAATGACCCAGGGGTGAGTGACTGGGGGTGAATAATGGGGGTGAGTGACCTGAGGGGTGAGTGACCAGGGGATGAATGACTGGGAGTGAGTGACCCAAGAGGTGAGTGACCAGAGGGGTAAGTGACTGGAGGTGAGTGGCCCAAGGGGTGAATGAACAGCGGGTGAATGATTGGGGGTGAGTGATGAGGGTGAGTGGCCTGAGGGGTGAGTGACCTGAGGAGTGAGTGACGAGGGGGGTGATGACCGGGGGGTGAGTGATCAGGGGTGAGTGACTGGGGGTGAGTGACCAGGGGGTGAGTGACCGGGAGGGAGGAGTGACTGAGGGCAGAGTGGCGTGTGTGGGAGGTCAGGGAGAAAGTGGCGTGTGTGGGAGTGCTGCTTATTCCTGGGCTCTGGGTGCCGGAGGGCCCAGGTGGGGCTGGCAGACACAGGCCTAGTTGTCAGGAGGTTTCCAGGAGGAGCTGTCCGGGCTGGGGCTGAGGGCGGTGATCAGGCACTTTGGAAACTCCACAGGAGTAGAAAGACCCACTGGGAGCTGTAGACCGCCCCTTCCAGGCCTGGTCTCTTGGGTGGGCTTCTTGACTGCCCCCACACTCTGTCTCTGCCCAGCTCCTCCTCACACTCCACAAGGCCTGTTTCACGCCCCCTCCCCGTCAGCACACTGGGGACAAGCACACTGGACACAAGCTCCCTAGGAGCTATCACTGTCTCAGGTATCCCCCCACCAGCCAGAGCCCTTGGGGCATGGGCACCACTGACCATCCACTCTGTGACAGGGCCTCAGGGGCCCAGGGCCTAAAAGTGTCTCCAGATGCAGGGACCCAGTCAGGGTCGGGTGATGCTGTGTTTTAGATCTCAGGGTGTGTGTGTATGTGTGCGCGCGTGCGTGCGTGTGTATGCGTGCTTGTGTGTGTGCGCGCGCGCGCATGTACGTGGGTTATGCCTGCACCCAGCTGTGCTCAGAGGTTCTGTGACTACTGGGCATCAACCCTGGTGGTTTGTGGGAGGCCTCTGGGGTTGGGCCCCTGCAGGTCAAGACAGAGCTGCAGGCCTCGGGCTCTCTCCCCCCAGTGCACTTGTTTGAAATGCTGAGGAACTGCTTCTCACTAGTGGCATGAAACTAGCGATTGAATTTCTACTGTGTGTTTTGTTTGATTTTGTGTCACACCTGATGGTGCTCAGGACTCACTCCCAGGGCGGGCTTCTGGAGAGACCATACAGGATGCCTGGGATCGAACCCGGACCAGCCACATGCAAGGCAAGTGCCCCACCTGCTGTACTGTTGCTCTGGCCCCTGGCTGAGTCCTTACACAGACACCTGATGTTCCTGCTTCGGTGGTTGCCCTAGTGTGATTTCTCTGTGTTCTGATTATCCATGCTCAGATTTGGGGTTTACAAATGTTAGTTGCTGTTTCGGTGCCATGATGCAGAGAGAAAGATTGTGAGAAAATGGTCTTTTTTTTTCTTTTTGGGTCACACCCGGCAATGCTTAGGGGTTACTCCTGCCTTTGCACTCAGAAATTATTCCTGGAAGTGCTCTGGGGACCATATGGGAGACTGGGAATCGAACCCGGGTCGGCCGCATACAAGGCAAATGCCCTACTCACTGTACTATCGCTCCAGCCCTGTGAGAAAATGATCTTGATGAGGTCTAGTGGCTCAATTTCCTATTAAGCTTTGAGCCTTGGAATCAAGTCTAGAGACCCTCTAGGAGTGTTTAGGCTTGAGTCTGTGATCCATTCTGAGGGGATTTTCCATCGAAGGCATGAGACGTGGATCTGTGCAGACATGAATATCCTGGAAGGCCTGAGAGTCCAGCCATGTTTTCTCTCCTGCACTGTTGCTTCTGCCACTGGTGGGCGTATATGCCATGCACCTCCCCGAATCTCTGCCTGACCTATCTGAGATCTGTCCCGGGGCTGAGACCCTCCTGCCATAGCTCGGGAAGACTCGAAATTAGTCTTTTCAAAATTGATTCAGCTGCAAAGTCCTTTTCATTTTCACAAACATTTAAAGATGTCTACAAAGAATCTGGCTGCAGCTTGAACAGAAATTACATGAGCACCTAGATGAATTGGGGGTTACTGGCATCTCTGTCTGGGATCCCTGCTTTTGCCGGCCCCATGTGGTTCATTGCTCCCTCACCGTGTTCTGCCTAAGGATAGGTCCACTCAGGTCTGGCCTGCCGGTGTCTCATGGATTGGGGTGTGGGTGGCTGTTGTTGTGACAATGGGTCAGCGTGGTGGCTGCCAGGAGGGCAGGCATGCGTGCAGCTCGGGCCTCGGCTCCTGGGGGCTCTCCCACTGCTGACGACGAGAAATGACAGTTTCCTGGCTGCCGCACGCCTCAGAAAAGAAGAGGTTAGGGACAGCAGCAAAGTGGAGTGTGGCTCAGAGCTGGAAACTGCGTTTCGTCCCAAACCTCCTGGCCTGTGTGGGCTTGGGCACCCTCTGCCGTGGCTCACAGCCTTGTGCTTCCTGCCCCTTCCTCCTACTGGCCCCCCTGTGCTGCGTGCAGGGTCCCCGTGTCCCCGCTGTCTTCCCCTGTGCCCTGCAGACTCTCTCTGCTCTCTCAGGAGGAACCAGGTGCTTTACCTCCTCAGAGGGCTGCACTGTGGAATCTGACCTGGGCGAGCGAAGGAGGAGACTAAATGATAACCCTTTCCTACCGATGCCTGATTTTACCGTGTAGATTTTATTTTTTATTTTTTTGCTTTTTGGGTCACACCTGGAAATGTACAGGGGTTACTCCTGGCTCTGCACTCAGGAATTACTCCTGGTGGTTCTCAGGGGACCATATGGGATGCTAGGAATCGAACCCGTGTTGGCCACGTGCAAGACAAATGCCCTACCTGCTGTGCTATCACTCCAGCCCTTCAGTGTAGATTTTAATAGTTTAGGATACCTGCCGTGAAAAAGTCATACGAGAGAGCTAATTTTCCTATTCACCAGGAGAGCCCAGCCCGACCCAAGCCCTTTATTTGGTGGTGCTGTGTTTCTAAGTCCGGGCTTGAGGAGATGCCAGCCCAGCCCCTCTCTGTGGAAGCTCATTTATTCCGGGAGCAGCTCGGGCTGGAGCCTCCAGCTCTCTCTGCCTTTCCTTCGGCAGTGAGTTCTGGGGGCAGGCAGCAGGACGTCGGGGGCTCCACTGGCTGTCGCCTCTGTCTCTGACACCTCCTCATCACCATGGAGAAGGCACGGACAGAGTCCACAGCAGCCCTGGCACCTGCATTGGCGTGAGTCTCCTGCTGTGCTGGGACAGATGCAGGAAGCCTCCCTCCGTGGACTCCGTCCCCTGCAGGCAGGCATGAGCGGGCTGCGGGCGCCACTGCTGGTCACCCCAGCCCACATCCTAATCAGGCAGGGGACCCGGGAGCAGAGAGGGGGCATGCACAAGGTGGGACCGACGGACAGCAGATGGGCTTGGGAAGGCAGTGCTGGGTGCTGCAGTCCCAGATGGAGGGTCGGGTGCAGAGGGCAGTGTGTGCACGACCAGCACCTGCGTGGGACTGTCACTCACTAGGGGGATGCATGGCCCGTTTGCTTTCGTTGGAGTAGTTTTCCCCCATGTCCTGTGCTGCACTGGTCGGATTTAGTTCAGCCTCGTCTTGGAGGTGACTTTCCTGGAGAAGGGGCTGAAGTCTCCCCGTTTCCTCCTGCCAGCGGAATAAAGCAGGGGTGAGGCCTCCTGCCTCTTGTCCCCGGAGCCGTCCCTGTCCTCGCTTTTAATCACTGGCGCCTGGGAAGATGAATGTTGTGCGGTAATTGAAGCTGGTGATGTGATTTGAGTTCCTTGGAGAAGTTTCATGTAATTGTCTCCTAATGATTGTAGCAATAACAAAGAAACCCAGTGATGATGCAAAACAAATAAAACAAGACAAAGACCTCATTTTCTCTGGAAAAGCAAAGTAAAACAAACAGGAAAGATGAACCATTGTATCTGTATCTTTAAAATGCCGGGAGCATCTCAATGACTCCTTGGAATGCAAGGGCATCTGTGTACTCGATTCCTTCTTTATTAAGGACAATAGCGGAAGAAAGCTGCTGACACCTGCTTGCTTTCAGAATGATTCTGGCAGGAAGTGATGGGGGCAGGACCGGCTCTTTGTGGGCGAACCAGGAGTCTCAGCAAGCCCAGGGTCTGACGTGAGAAGCACGAACACGTGTCAGGGAGGAGGACAGGGTTCTGGGGGCCCACGCCTGCCCAGCCCTCCCTACCCTGTTGGCTCTTCCTTCTCCCTCCCTCTCGTCCTTTGACTCACAGGAGTAGGTGCCAGGGGAGGCTGTGTTCAGCACCCCTGGGTGAGCCGGGATAAGGCTTAGGAGAGTGGAGATGGGCAGGGAGGGGCCACGGCATCCAGGGACTGAAGAAGCGACACAGCATCACTGAGCGTCCACCCCGGGGCCTCTGCTTCTCTGGGTCTGAATGAGCCCTTGGACCTGGCAAAGGCTGAAGAGTCCCAGAGCCCAGATACCTCGTCCGGCTGTCTGGGCTGTGCTGACGTGAAGGTCCTCGAGGGCCTTCCCCAGAGAGCTTGGGCTAACGAGAGGCCTTACCCCATGGCCCACCTGGGCACCGTGTCCTCTGCCCCAGGGCAGCCCCCCAAGGGCCCTTGGGAGCTGGTGCTGAGGGAGAGACCCCCTCCGCCATCTCATAAGCACCTTTGGGGTTAGGGTCAATTGCAGTGTTTCTGCAGAGACATGTCCCCCATGAATTATGGGGATCTGGGCAGGCCTGATGGCTTGGAGCTTCTCGGGATCCAATGAGGACCCTCGCCTGCTCGCCCGCCCAGGCCGTACAGAGATCTTGGAAACCATAATAGAAGTCCCACAGTGGCCCAGGAAGCCAAGCCCGGGCCAGAAGGGTTAACTCACTCTACGTGCAGAGACACCCGTAAAACATACTTTTCTACATGCTGTTTTGTTTTATTTTTGGGGAGAACTAAAATAGTTTGAAATATGAGACCTCAGATCCAGGGAAGCAAGCATCAACCTTTAAATGCATGAATTATTCAGATTGTGGGGTGAAGACCATATTTACAGTCGTCTGTTGATTTTATATATTGTAATAAATGTGATATATACACAGGATATATTGTATCTCCTCCCTCTAGATTTCCGTCCCTTTTGTTTTTCTTTGCAAGCGAGCTGATGGATGGCGCTTACATTACCCGTCACCTGGCAGCTGCCTTTATTATTATTGAAATTCTGCCGATGGATTGTTGAAATTTGCCTCTAGTCGGAGCACGGGGTAGAAACTTCTGGCCCTGAATTCAAGAAGAGAAGGAAGCACAGCCAAGGTGGGGTGAAGGAAGAGAAGATGCAGGTTTGGGGACACCACTGGGGTCTTCCCAGCAGCCCTCGGAGATCCCAGCCCTGCCACCAGGCATTTGAGATTTACTCAAGGCCAGGGGGGCCTGACTCGCCCAGTCAGCCAAGCCAGGCTCACTCAGCACACAGCACTGCCCTGTCCGCTCACAGACCAGGAAGCCCCAGCCCGGATGCCACCTTCAGTTTTATCATTCAGAACAAATGATAGTGTTTGGGGTGGGGCCAATCTGGTCCTTTGGTGTGGACATGTGGGGTATTCTCAGAGGTTTGTCAGAGCTGCCAACTGCAGCCAATGCTCAGGCTGGTCTGCAAACCATGGTTTCCTGGAGACTCTCTGCTTGGCCCTTGTCCCACCTTTGGGTTGTGGTGGCTGGTTTCATGAAGGTGCTTTTGCTGCCTGGCTGGAAACATATATAGGAGGTTTCTTGGGCAACTGAGCCTGCATCCAGGCCTATTTACTGAGCCTGAGGGGAGGCAGCTGCTGAGGTGGGCATCTGTCCACGGCACTGGCCTCTGTGTCCGGGTTAGAACCCTGCCTGAGCCCCAGCCCCCAGGCCATAAGGAAGCAATTTTAACTGTGCACGCAATTTGGAAAGTGGGTTGTAAAGTAAAAGTAAAGTAAAGGCCCTCCCGTTGATCATCGATTTGCTCGAGCGGGCCCAGTAACGTCTCCATTGGAGACTTTGTTGTTACTGTGTCTGGCATATCGAATACTCTCGGTAGCTTGCCGGGCTCTCCGAGGGGGGCGGAGGAATCGAACTCGGGTTGGCCATGTTGGCTGCGTGCAAGGCAAACGCCCTACTGCTGTACTATGTAAAAGCACTTGAAAACTACCAAAAAGACATTCCCAGCCTGATTGGACTCACTCCTTTGTTCATTTAACTCATTTTGATGCATGGTTTAAGGAAGAACTTAAGGTATGTAGAGAGACCACAGGACAAGCAGTCACCAGTAAGTCAGACAAACTAGCTCTAATGGTGGCTTCGGTTGTAGCCTGTGTCCAGAGCGTGGACTCTCGTACCCTCAGTCTCCCCAGATGTGAGTGGCCAGTGCGCCCCACAGCTGCCCCATCAACATTGTATTTTCAAACTGAACAGCGGGGCAATGAACCAGTTTGAAAAATGTGTGTTTCTTGATAGGAGGAGTGGAAAACATAAGTCCAGGACACACAGTTGAAACTCCTCTTGGCGTGATACAGCCCACGTCCAAAGGAGTGAGGTGCCCCCAGAGCCCAGAGCCTACATGCTCAATGCTGTCCCACGAGGAAGACCCCACAGTTTGGCGGTGGGCTGACTGGGAGGCCAGGAGTGGAAGCCAGCAGTAGGCTGCCCATGGCCCTTCTCTGAACTGCATTGACTTCTCCACAGTCACCTGCTGTGCATTGGGGTTTCATTCGTATGTGCAATGGGTCCCCCTCGAGAATTTGTGGGGTGTCACCTGAACTCAACCATCTGCACCCTTTTTGCCGCCCCTTGTAACCTTCCCTGGCACTGGAGAGTGGGGTCATTGCAAGGCCTACCCAGATATCTGGGAAGTCCCTGTCACGGGATCCTGTGTGGTAGCACATCTCTGTCACGGATCCCATCTGCTAGCATGTTCCTGTCATGGGAGCCCATGTGCTAGCACATCCCTGTCATGGGATCCCATCTGCTAGTGCATTCCTGCCACAGGATCTCATGTGCTAGTGCATCCCTGTCATGGGATCTCATGTACTAGCATGTCCCTGTCACAGATCTCACGAGCTAGCACATTCCTGTCATGGGATCCCGTGTGCTAGCACATTCCTGTCACAGGATCCTGTATGCTAGCACGTCCCTTTCACGGCATCCCATGTGCTAGCATGTCCCTGTCATGGAATTCCATGTGCTAGTACATTCCTGTCACAGGATCTCATGTGCTAACATGTCCCTGTCACCGGATCTTGCATGCTAACATGTCCTGAAGCTTCTCACACTGCAGGTCCCAATGACCGTGTGCAGAACCAGCCCAGGAGACAGGCAAGTAGGTGGGAAGGGTGGGTTCCCTGTGGCCATGCCCCCTTCCTGCCTCCTCACAGCCTCGTTGCTCTGCTTCTCACGAGTATTTCTGAAGCCCACTGGGAAGAATGTGGCAAACTGCATTTTATTTTCATTGTGGAGTCATATGACCAAGGAAAGCACCTTTAATAGAGAAATCATAGTTTAGAATTTGTAAAACTAAGCTAATATAATTACATTTTGGATTTTTTTATTATGATGATTTTTGGTTTTGGGGGCCATACCTGATGGCCTACTCGGATTGGGACCCAGACCCCCCAATCTTCCAGTAGGTAGGCGTCACACCCACCAGCTGCCGCTAGCACCAGGTTGGTCCCATCAACGGCCAAGACGCAGAGACTATAAAACCTAGCTCCTGGAAGCATGCGGCTGCATTCGTGGCCTCGCGACATCTTACTATCTTATTTTTCCTTTGGAGAACCTGGCAGGCTACCAAAAGTATCCTGCCCGCCCGGCAGAGTCTGGTAAACTTCCCGTGTCATACTCAATATGCCAAATACCAGTAACAAGGATGGGTCTCATTCTCCTAATCCTGAAAGAGCATTGAAATGGCTCTTTTAAAATCTCAGGGCTAGGAAGGAGACGTTACTGGTGCCTGCTCGAGGAAATCGACAAACAACAGGATGATCGTGATCGTGGCCTGATGATGGTTAGGGCTTGCTGCTGTGGACTTGGGGGACCCTATGGGGTGCCAGGGATCGAACCTGGGTCGGCTGTGTGCAGGATAAGCACCTTGCCCGCTGTGCTATCTGGCCCCAGAATTAAATTAATCTTTGATTAGTTTAATTTTTTTTCAGTTTTGGGTATCCCCTCAGCATTTCCCAGGGGTGTATCGCCTTGCTATGCTGAGGGATCACTCTGGAGGTGCTCAGGGGTCCTTGAGGTGTGTGGTCCAGCCCAGGGCTCTTGTCTGTGCTCAGCCCACTGAACTATCTCTCTGGCCCCTGAATCAGTGAATCTGGGAGGTCCCAGGGACCCCAAGGAGTTTCCATGCAGGAGCCGAGAGACTCAGGGTCAGCAGAGCTGGATTGCCTTGAGGGCTTCCAGCAGCACCCAGCTGAGCTGTGGGTCCTGCGGGGTTGGAGTTGAGCCCGGTCAGCCATGGGCAAAATGCATGTCCACCATTTGTTTTTTTATTGATTCACCATGAACTAGAGCAATAGCACAGTGGGTAGGGCGTTTGCCTTGCACGCGGCCAACCTGAGTTCGATTCCTCCGCCCCTCTCGGAGATCCTGACAAGCCACTGAGCGTATCCCGCCTGCATGGCAAAGCCTGGCAAGCTCCCCATGGCGTATTCGATATGCCAAAAACAATAACAAGTGTCACAATGGAGACGTTACTGGTGCCCGCTTGAGCAAATCGATGAACAATGGGAGGACAGTGCTACAGTGCTATTGACTCCCCGTGAGATACACAGTTATAAAGTTGTTCGTGATCGGGTTCAGTCATACAAGGTTCCAACACCCATCCCTTCACCAGTGCACATTCCCTCCCCACCAAACACATGTTAACCTTGATACTATTTCTCTGGCCCCTCAACTTAGTTTTGAGCTGCATAAATGTACTCTTCAACATTTACCACGAAACTGCAAAATTCTCATAATTCACATATTGCACAAGTGTGCAAAGTGCACACTTGCTCAAGCTCTTGCCATGTTCCAGAATATGCCCTAAGTGTATGCTACATTATCCTACTTAATGAGCCAGATGTGAAACCAATTCCTGCCAAAATCGCTGTTTGAACTCAAAGACGTGGGTCCGCTAATTTTGTCTTCAGCATGTTTATCAAGTGACATCAATGATCCAGGCCATTCTTAAGTGTCTCTTCATTATTTAAAAATGGGGTTTGATTTTCTGACTCCAGATCAAGAGACCAGACTTCATCTGAAAAGATTCTAAAAGAGAAAAGCAATTCGCAGCAACTGAATCTCTGTTTTCAACAAATCCATCTGATAATTGCGCGAGTCCCAGAAGTCCTTCTGCTCTGTGACGAAGGAGACAAATAAATCGATTCTCCTTGTCAGGTAATAAAGAGCAGAGGGTTTCGCGGAGCCATCTGAAGCCATTTTTTAAAATGTCACTTGGTGAATGTTTGAAAATAAAGCTATAATTACTGTGACAGCATCAGGAGCAGGGCTTCAGCTGCGGGGATAATGGGCATACTGTATGTTGTGTGTGTGTGTGTGTGTGTGTGTGTGTGTGTGTGTGTGTGTTCATGTGTGTGTGATGAACACATTCGTGAATGTATGCAGGGCATGTTTGTGGGTGTTTACATGTGCGCACAGAGGTGCATGTGTGTGTGAGTGTGCATGTGTGTGTGCTTGGGGGGGGTCCTGGAGCTATGTAGGAGACCTGGAGGGCAGTGAGGTACTTGCACAGACCCTGTCAGTGGCGTGGCGACGCCTGTCAGCTCCTATTCTCTCCCTCCTGTCCGGGTGCTCAGGAGCACATTTACACACCAAGGCAAGCCCTTAGGAAGGGGGAAGTCAACCTCACGGGAACTGAGGGAAGGCAGAGCAAAGTGATATGTGCCTCCATCCACGAATACTCTGGGAAGTTTCCATCCCTGCCCACGAGAGACCCTCTGCTGCTCTGTCTGCTCTTGTCAGCCTCAGCCTCAGCAGGGAGGATGCAGATGCCACGGCCAGAGCCTCAGCTGAGAAACAAGAACCTCCCAACCAGCATGTTGGAGACATCCACCGGGGGAGAAGGATGGGCGCCCCAGAAACCAGAGAACAGCACCCATTGGTGAGTGCCTGGTTTTGTGATCAGGTCACGGAACGTGAAGCCGTCTGAGCTGGCCCACACAGGGAAGAACTATGCCCGATAATTGAACTTGACAATTTAATCTCAATTCCAAGAGATGAATATTTTCATAACACTGGCTTTGGGATATCACTGGTGTCTAACAGGAGGGTTAAGGTAAAGTTAAACTGTCTGGACAGAATAATTTAAACATGGGGATGGCAAGGACAATATTTAAATTACTATGGTTGAGAAGTAGATGTACAAAATAGTGTTCAGTTTAAGTTATGGGCATATAAAATTTGAAAGCAAGAAAAAAAGCTCAATTTAATAGCTTGGCTTCTTAGCAATGGTCTAATTAGATTTATAGTTAACATTTTCACTATAAATGTTAATAAAGCATCAGATATCTGAAAGATTTAATGACATCAATAGCTTATTTTTAAGCCCATACTTAAATTTTAAGTTATTTTTTTGCTCAGTAAATGAATAAAGTTTCCACTCTGCTTCCTGTCCGAATCACGTGAGGGTTCGAGGAAGTGATTGTTCAAGGTGGATCCTGGTGCCAGAGTGTGGGGTAGAGGCGGGGCTGGGTGAGCGGGTGGGCAGGTGTGGGGTAAGGTCAGAACCACACCCCAGGCCCCCAGGCAGAATGGTACCTGCACCCCAAACTCCAGCAGGATCTCCACTGCATCTCACTCACGCCGAAAGGAATGTCCACTCGGTCCCAATGCAAGCCCATGGCAATGCCGCCTATGCATTCCTGCCGAGTGTGCACGGAAGCAGGGCTACTGGACAGGGCCATGCGTGGACTCCACGATGCCCACAGGACAGCGACTTCCTGGGTCTTTTGCTCTCCACGCTGCAGGGAGCTCTGGGGCTGAGGCTTGGGCGGGTTCCAGGCACAACCACTTGCTTTGAGTTGTGGACCCTGTTGGGGGTCTGGGGGCCACCTGGCTGCACCCCCTGAGGCCTCCCAGTCTCTCAGCAGCTGTGTGCAGCTGGCTCTGGCTCTGCGTGGTTGTGGCCCAGCACGCTAGGGAGCTCTGTCCATGCCAGGCATGTGCTTCAGTGGTTTCATCCCCTGGAACAGGAGGCAGCCAGCCTTGCGCCCGAGAAGCGCATCAGAACTGCGGCACAAACCCGTCGGCTGCGGCAGTTTTGTCCTAGGATACTTGAGGCTCTGTTTTGCTAAAATGAAACCATAATAAAGCAACAGCAGCAACAACAACAAATCAGGAGAGACTAATAAAGAACAAGAAGAAAGCGTTGGGTGGAGGGGAAGAAAAGAGAAGAGGGAAAGAATGAAGGTGAAGGAGGGAAGGAAAGAAGAAGGAAACGGGAAAGGAAGAAGACAATAAAAGAAAGACAGGAGGAAGGAAAGGAGGGAAGAAGGGAAGTAAAAAAAGAAAGTGGAGCATTTTGGCTCATTCAAGATCCCAATTTCACCTACAGTTTTTGCTTTCATTCATTTTCATTTCATTTCATCATCCTGTTATTCGTCGATTGCCTCGAGCAGGCCCCAGTAACGTCTCCTTCATCCTAGCCCTGAGATTATATTCAAGGCTCTTTAGGAGAATGAGACCCATCATTGTTACTGGTATTTGGCATATTGGGTACGCCACGGGGAGTTTGCCAGACTTACAGTTTTTGCTTAAAAAAAAAAAAACCCTACTGGGGCCAAAGAGGCAGGACAGGAGTGCAGCACTTGGCTTGCATGCGCTGACCCGGGTGACTGCTAACTCGAACCCCACCGGGAGTGATTCCTGAGTGCAGAGCCAGAGGAAGCCCTGAGCACTGGGGCTGTGGCCTCCACCCAGGATCCTCAAGAGCATGGCTGTGAGGACAGGTGCCTGCAGGCGGCCAGCCTAGGCTTGGGCCGTGGCCTCCTGTGTGAAGCCAGGGACTGTGAAGCACCACGTCCTGCCGCTGGTGGGCTAGGGGTGGTGGAAAGCCCAGCCTGCCCCCACCCAGAAGAAGCAGAGCCACGTTTAGACCCCAGCTTTCTTGGGTGACTGAGCCCATGGGTCTGTGCCCACATCCTCGTGCCCTCCCCACCCCCCACCCTGGGTCGTGCCCTGCCGGGTGAGAGCTCCAGGGGCTGTGATGGGGTCTGGCCTGGCTCACGCCGAGATGGGACAGCCCCATTCCCCACAGCCTCTGCTCTGAAGAGCGGGCCGCTTGGACCTGTGTTCCTCCTGTAGGTGCCGTCACTAGGGGCCCTTGTTAAAGACAGCAGCCACAATTCCTCCTCCCGCACCCGACGGGGTGCCTGAGTAGTGAGCATGGGACAGACACTCCTGTCATCGGCTTTATTATCTCCTCCTGCGGAAGGCCCTGAGATAAGGGACTTCGCAGGTCAGGTCTTGGTGTTGACTCTTCAGGGGCCTGTCTTCCCCTCCAGTGTCCTGGCCATCTGCTCTGCCCACAGGGCCTGGGACCTGAAAACAGCATCTGGGTGCTGGCTGTGGCGTCCAGTCCAGCTGTCCTTTGGTGGACCACTCACCACAGGGCAGGGTATGAGCGCAGAGGTGTTGGGCAATGAGCTCCCGGCGGGGGGGGGGGTGGGGGTGGGGGGGCTCTCGAGGTGATCAATCCTCACTGACATCGGAGTAGGATTCCCCTGGGGGCCACGTCCTTCCTGGGGACAGGTGTCAGCAGCTGGAGCAGGAGAGGGGCTCATGGGGGTGGGCAGCTCACCACAGCAGGAGGCCGGAGGTTCCCAAACCTGGACCCCAGAGCCGAGGGAATCCAGGCAGCTTTGCAGGTACAGACTCGTTGAAGTCTGAGGGGGGAGAGCTGGCACCTCAGGGTCTGAGTCAGGAAGGGACCCCCAGCTCAGGTGGGGACCCCCCCTTCCTGGGTACTGTGATCCCAGCCTTGGCACTCCACACCCCACACCCACCTCAAAGCCCTGCTTCCCAGCTGGGCAGGTGCTTCCCACAGCCTGGCAGGCCTGCAGGGTGGACATAGCACTAAACATTGGCTCTCTGCTGCCCAACTTGCCCTGGATGCTCCGTGGATGCTGGAGAGGTTCCGCCAGGCCACACCTGCACTGCAGCTGTCATCAGGCATGTCTTGAATCTATTCTGCACCTTCCCATCTCCTGAGGAGATCTGTGTAGCTCTTGAGTATATCTGTGTCGATAGAATTGTGTGTAATGACTGAATTCATATTCAAGAGATAGTACACTTGCATCTTAATTTAATTCTAACAGTATATATTTTGTATGACTTAATAAAGTGTCATTTAATAGTTTAATATTATTAATACAATTTATATTAAATTTAATACTGTTACAGTAGAATCTGTAACCTTTATTTTAAAGGATTAAAAAATTCAACAATGTAATCAATCAAGTTAATTTACTGCTATTTTATTTTCATGGTGATATCTTGTTAAGAACCAAGTTAACTAGGCAAATAGATGCATACTTTAGGCCTCACAATTCCACTGAACTCTAAAACGTATGTTAGTCGGCAAAAGTCACATCCTGGTGAATTGGAAGGATCGTGAATAAAAATGGAGCAGTGACTAGATCATGGAGAAACTTTATTATTCAACAATGAAGCTAGGATCTCCAAGCCTGCTCGGATTGGGACTGGGGCCTCCTCCACCCAGATCCCCCATCTTCCGCTATGTAGGTGTTACACCCACCAACTGCCCCCAGTGCTGTGTAATCCCATCAAAGGCCAAGACCCAGAGACTATAAAACCCTGCTCCCGGAAGCAAGCGGCCACATTCGCAGCTGTGCGACATCTTATTATCTAGTTCTTACTCTGGAGAACCTGGAAGGATACCAAAAGTATCCTGCCCACATGGCAGAGTCTGGCAAACTCCCTGTGGTGTATTCAATATGCCAAAAACCAGTAACAATGATGGGTCTCATTCTCCTGATGCTGAACGAGCCTCGAATGTGGCACTTTTTTTTTAAATCTCAGGGCTAGGACGAAGGAGACGTTACTGGGGCCTGCTCGAGGCAATCGATGACCAACAGGATGACAGTGATACAGTGAAGCTAGGAATTAAACATGAGAACACAGTGAAAAATTGAGTTGATCCCATCAAATTGCATAATCTAGGAACAAAATGGCAGGCAGCCTGGTGGCACGAGCCAGTGCAGAGGGCTTGGAGCTGGCAGACTTTCATCCGTTTTATCTGTGGAAATCAGTCAACTGTGTTCACTGGCAGGAGTCGCTCAGGAGAGCACGGAAGGCCCTGAGTGACAGCCACCGTCCCCAGACCACCCAGGAGGCCTTTGCTTTCTCGTGCCACACTCCAGCACCACCCCAGGGAGGGCCCCTGAGCGCAGCCTCCCTTCCCCACCTCCCGGGGACTGGCAGGAGGAATGGAGACGTGGGGAGAGAATCCTGCCTCCATCTGGACCCGGAACCTCACAGCACAGCCTGAGCGGGCGTGGAGAGAGGATGGGTGCTTGGATGCTAGGCTTCTCTCCGCCCTGCTCTGCAGGCTCAGGTGACTGTTTCAAGGGATGCTTCATGTTCGGCTTTTGTTGTTTCAACAGTTTCAATGAGGTGCTTTGAATGCAGGTTAAATAAAAGCAAGCTCTGGGTGTGAAGAGGCTGCTTCTTTCCTGCCCGAGGGTGGGGCCTCACAGCCCTTTCTGAGGACTGGCTGAAGATGCTGGCCTTCCTGAGCTGCTCCTGCCTGCTGGCGGGAAACGGCAAACACGACTTCCATGGAGATGCTCAGAGTGTGGACGGGGTTCCATCCAAGGACGGCTTCTGGGGGAGGAGAGGACGCAGGCTCACTGGCAACTAGGACGTGCTCGCTGTCTGTTCAGAGAATCTGTCCACAATCAGACTTTATTAATCCCCTGTGTCTTGAGTAAAAGCTAAAGGAAAAAAACGACCGTTTTGCACGGAAACTTCTAAAGAAGGTGTCATGCTCTCTTCTCAGCCTGGGCTCCCTGTTGGCACCTCCTGCTGTGTCCAGCATGTCTGAGGCAGGTACGTGTACCCTCCTCAGTAACACCGAGACTGTGACATACTCACACCCTCCTCGGTTACACCCAGACTATGATTGACACACTCACACCCTCCTCAATTACATCCAGACTGTGACACACTCACAACCTCCTCAGTTACACCCAGACTCTGACACACTCACACCCTCCTCATCTGGGGAATGGTTGGAGACCCCTATGGCACAAGGTGGAAGCAGGGATGAGGTCCACACTCAGCTTTTCACAGGAGGAGCACTGGGGGGATGAGTGATTCCTTCTAGATGGAGTAAGGTAGTCCAGTCACAGAGATCACCTAACAGGGAACAACATGCTCCCCCGGACACAGGGACCCAAATCAGAACTGGCTCCAGTCCCCGTCCGGCAAGGCGGAGGCCCCAAGATACAGCAGGAAGCATGGTTAATTAAGAAATTTATGGGCAATTTTGGGTTATGCACTTTGGAGTATGGAAAGGGAGTAACAAATCTACGGGCTCGTGAGCCTGGACTTAAACAGCATCTTGTACAGCATAGGAAGAAACTAAAATAGTTGCTCTGATCCCAACTTAAAAATGATCGCATCTTGGGGCTGGAGAGATAGTACAGCGGGTAGAGCGTTTGTCTAGCACGTGGCCAACCTGGGTTTGATTCCCAGCATCCCATATGGTCCCCCGAACACTGCCAGGAGTGATTCCTGAGTACAGAGCCAGGAGTAACCCCTATGCATTGCCAGGTGTGACCCAAAAAGCAAGTAAGTAAATAAAATCACTTCTTGCAAGTTTGTAATTTGCAGAAAAAAATATTCAGAGTCTGATGGAATAAAGGTAGAGAAAATCAGCTCCTGGTAGAAGGACTGTGTGAAATGGATCAGTCACACATTTGGGCCAGTGCTGGACGTCTCTCTAGTCAATGCTGCGCTTTCTTTGTTCCCTGCCGGGCTTCTCTTCATACTGGGATGGAAAATGACAACGTGTAACTTGCTCCATTGGGTTCTTGCCTCCACGGAAGACCTGAGGACTGAGAGAAGTTGCTGTCCTAACCCTGTCATCTGCTCAGGGCTTGGTCCCACAGAACGAGCGCCCAGGCCAAGTCATGGTGGGAGGAGGCCTGAGAGGGACCTGATGAGGGGGCCTGAGGGGGCATGAGGGGTCCTGAGAGGTGACGGGGAGAGGCCCTGAGAGGGGCCCCAAGAAGGCCACTGCTCCTCCCTGTAGGCTGTCACCCGTGTCAAGGCGCTGTCCTCTTGATTCCTCTGTTTCTTGCCTACCCCCACAGAGCCGGCTCCTCCCTGCAGCCGATGCTCCATTAGTTAGCTCGTCAGAGTGAATAACCTCGGAAGGCCAAGGGCTCCCTCTCAGCCCCCTCTCTCCACACACGGAGACAGAGTGAGTCTGGAGAAACGAAGACAGCTGTGGGTGTGTGAGAACTTGCCAACGTTTGATGGTTGAATCCTGGCGATCTTTCCTGAATCAGCCCTCCAAGTCTGCAGAAGATGTGTGTGGCCCTGCTGCTACGTTAACTTTACTAGTGACCTGCCATCAGAACAAACGTTTGCCCCCTGGGTGCTCCCTTGATGCCACTGATGACTCCTGGGCTGAGTCCAGACCACTGCCAAGAGGTGCTAAGGGGAAGATGCGACTCCAGACGCTGCCTGCTTTGGAGTTGAGTTTGCTTTTCGGGGCTTTGAGCTCTCTCGCTCTCTCTCCCTCACTCCCCCTCTCCCTCTCTCTCCTTCACTCTCCCTCTCCCTCCCTCTCCCTCCCTCCCCCTCTCTCACTCTCCCCTCTCCCCCTCTCTTTCTCCCTCTCTCTCTCTGTCTCTCTCTGTCTCTCTCTCACTCTTCCCCTCTACCCCCTCCCCAACTTCTACTTTTAGAAAGGCTGAGTAGACATACTTTCCTGGTTCCCCCTTGTGGCACAGATGCTGGAATTTTCTGGAAGGTGGGGAGAGAAATGCAGAGGCATTTTCCGGGTCTTTGTTGGGCCTCCCTGGTTAAGAGTTGGAGCTTGAGCACTACTTGGCTGTAACTGCCAATGAGCGTTACCAGAGGAAGCGCCTCCAAAGACTGCCTCTTCCTTCTCAGAATCAGGGAAGGACAGACAAATCCTCCCTATAATGCTTCCCCTCCCCTGTGCCCCATAGCTGGCCGCCCGAGCTCACTGCTGTGAGTGGGTGATGCCACCTCTGACCATGCAGTGCTGTGGGAGTATTGCTAAGTAACAATGGGCAGGCTGGGGTGCAGTACTATGGGGTATTGCTGAGTAACAGTGGGCAGGCTGGCCATGCAGTACTGTGGGATATTGCTGAGTAACAGTGGGCAGGCTGGCCATGCAGTACTGTGGGATATTGCTGAGTAACAGTGGGCAGGCTGGCCATGCAGTACTGTGGGATATTGCTGAGTAACAATGGTCAGGCTGGCCATGCAGTACTGTGTGGTATTGCTGAGCAGTAACTGGAAGGCTGGAAGTTCAGAATTGTGGGTTGTTGTTGAGTTTTAATAGGCAGGCAGCATTCTTGATGCGCATTTGCACAGAAGAGTAACAGGTTGTACAGGAAACAGCACAAGCATATGTGAGCACATGTGGAGGGAAGGGAGGAGGGGAGCCGACACCGGTATATGCCAACCAGATGCAGGTATTTCAGCAGAGCAAACCCCTGGGTTCTGATCAGTAGGGCCGAGGAGCTTCAAGCTGCCCGCTGAGAGGGCGCTGGGAGATGGTTATGATCAGGACTCCTGCCGGGAGGTGGAGGGAACAAGGGTTTTGACCAAAGAAGAGCATCATTTATTGTACCCTTCTGCACTTTGAAGTCTTGCCCAGTTAGAGAGATGCCCTGAAACTGGGATATTAAAGGATTGAAATGAAGTGGAAACGGAAGGAGTTAAACGTGTACAGTAACCGGGGTCCTCTGAGCTACGCACTCAGGGGCACAGACAGGCGCTCCCAGGCATGTGCTGAGCTGTGTCTGTCAGTTGGTCCCCAAGGCCAGGCCCAGGACATGGCTCAGGTGGTCTGGGAGCCCGTGGGGGTGTGGGAAGGTGAGGCTGTCCCTTCACACCAGTTGGGAACGTAACCCACAGAGCAAAGGGCCATATGCCCCTGATGCAGCCGTCCTGTCTGTGCCGGGACTGTGGGGCCAAGTGTCCCACGAGCATGAGATAGGAAGTGTCTGGGGGGTGTCACCATTGTGTGGGGCCTGAACTGGGGGGAACTCAGTCAGCTGCTGATGTGGAACTTGAACCAGATGCCCGCGTTTGGGGTCTGAATAGAGAACAGGCCCCAGCTGACTCTAAAATATCCTCCCAGGGTTGGAGAGTGAGCACAGGGGTCCGTCACGCTTGTCTGCGCACTGCTGCCTCCGATTCAGCCCCTGGCACCACGCCTGTCTCCCAGTCTCACCAGGAGTGACCTCTGAGCACCGCCATGTACGGACTCCAGGCCCCCTACAACATCCTCACACAGAAAGCCATCATCGTTCTACAGTAGCTTCTGGTGAATCACACCTCGTGCTCTGTGTTGGCTGTGGAGGCCATGCTCAGAAGCTAATCATGGTCTCTGAGCTCATTTGGCTGGAAGTTGTGAGCAGTTAATAGAAATTCCCTGATTGGCGTGGGGGAGGGGAAGGGAGCGTTCTAGGGTTTTATTCTACGGAACAGTGATTTTCTACATCCGTTTGCATTAGCATTAGCCTGAGTCATAGCGTTCCCATCCACAAGGAGGAGTCGGGCCTCAGTGCTCTGCAGAGATAGCGGAGGGAGAGCATTTAACCGTCATTTAGGCCCTGCACACAGAGGTAGGGAGTTAATTATGGCGTGTTCCGTGGCAGGAAAATGCTGACGGAGTCCAAGGCAACTCACCTAATCATGTTATTTGGAAAAATTGTCTCCACCACAGATGCTATAATTCTAACCTCTTTATGAGAAATACGGATTTTGCATATACAGAAATTGATGCCCGCCTGTTGAATACATTATACAGAGTAATACATTTTCTTGAACTGTAATTGAGATATTGTGCTGACCTCAAAATCAAAGAAAAACAAGTGACAAACACAAACAGGCAGGTAGAGAAGACTGTGCCACCCATGGCAGTGAGCTCATTGCCTTGGAGATATGGCGGTTCGGAAGCTGGCCATGAGGTAGGTGCTGGCTGTCTGACCAGCAGTGACCTTGAGTCTCTCGGAGGGTCAATTCAAATTCCAAAATACTCAGGCTGAAGGGGCGGGGTGGGGGGGGAGGGAGGGAGGGAGGGAGAGAGAGAGAGAGAGAGAGAGAGAGAGAGAGAGAGAGAGAGAGAGAGAGAGAGGAGAGAGTTCCATGAGGGTCCATGAGGTGAGGACCTAGTCATCAGCCTTATAGCCTTGTGTAAAGGGGGTGTTTTGGCCACTGAACCCCACTTTGGGCACCTGAAGGCTAATAGTCAAGAGACAAGAGTCAATGCAAGAAAAATAGGTGAGAACTCAGTCCTACACTAAGTTTTCCTTCTTCTCCTACTTTGCAATGAAGCTAACAAACAAAGGCCATCTCAGGGTTGCAGGCTTGATGGCAGACTCAGTCCAGCCTTAGCAGACGCCTGCTGCCTCTGGCTCCTGGCAGTCCTGCGTGAGACCAGGGCTAAGCCCAACAGACAGCTTCCACATTGCAGCTCCTTATTCAACAGCTCTTGCAGGCCCCCAGAACCAGAACCCCAGACCTGGTGGCTGTGCCATCCAGGGCCACCTCTCGCTGTCTTAGTTGCCTTCTTGCTGACCACTGCTGGTCGCTGTCCTCCTGCTGTCTAGTTTGTCAGCTTCCTCTGGTCTTCAGAGCTGGGGCTCTGCTGCAGTCACCTCCAGTGCCCAGGGCGCGCTCACTCTCCTACACTGCCTCACTGCTGGCTGCCGTTGTTTGTGTGCTTGCCTATGAGTGTGTGTCAGAGAGAGGGAGGGAGAAAGGAGGGAGGGAGAAAGAGGGAGAGAGGGAGGGAGGGTGGGGAGAGAGAGGAGAGGGAGAGAGAGAGGGAGAGAGAGACAGAGGAAGAGGGAGGGAGAGAGGGAAAGAGAGAGGGAGAGAGACAGAGACGCAGGGAAACAAGAGAGAGACAGTGAGACAAGAGACTCCCTGGACCCTTCTTTATGTCCTAGCCTCCCATCCCTTCCGCCCATCCTTCGCTCCCCTGTTTTCTGACTGGTAGCTCTCCCCTAAGAAAGATTTAAAATGCCCCACTGTGAGGCTGATTGCCTATGCCCTCCCCTCCACATAACACTGATGGACCTTCCTGTGAAGAAGGGGCAGGGCTCTCTAGGGCCGGTGGGTGAGACTGGAGAGAAGGTCAAGGCCATGGGGCAGAGCAGAAGCTCCTTCCCAGCCCGTCTGAGGTGACAGGCCCTTGAGGACCCCATTTCTGCCCTGTGGATTGGCCGGGTGGGCCTCTCAGGGGCTGCAGGGGACCTTACAGGTCATGAGGTGATAGCCCGGGGCTGGTCACGGTCTGTAGGACAGCCCCAGCCTGTGGCCGAGCCAACCCCCAGTTCATGCTTGAGAATCAAGCAGACAACTTCCTCTGCCATCCCCGGGGTTCTCTACTGAGACCCTGAACCCTCTGCTAAGGCTTAACAGGAGGCGGGTGGGAGGCTGGGGAGGTGGGCGTGGCGCATGCGGCCAGGTCCTTTGGGAGGGGTGGGGTTGAGGGAGGGCTGGGGGTGCCAGGTGTGGGCATATGCAGCCCCCAATTTAACTGGCAGGGCCCTGGGACAGCGGTTCCCGGGGATCAGGGATTAGCGAGATCGAGGGCTAGTCTTAGCTGCCCCTGTATTTAGTTGCGGCTAAGTCGGTTTTGTATTTCGTACCAAATCTTTATACAATGAAATAATTAAACAGGAAAAGAAATTGACAGCACCGTGACTGAACTATCCACAGTCAAAGTGTAGATTGAAACTCATGTTTTTGAAAGGGATGAAAATGAGTAGTAGAAAGAGAGCAAATAAGAAAGCACGCCGAGCGTCACCATAGCCACCAGTGAGGAAATCTGATTATAAACCAGATGTGCAGAATTTCCATTACACAGGTAGCTGATCAGGGAATTTGGTATCTAGACTTGAAGCAAGCACTCGACTGATAAAGCTATTCCACTTGGAATATTTTATTTTTCATTATACACTCAATAATAATGTGATTAAGAAACAAAATGCATTTATATGGTCATGTTGCTGTTCATTCCTTCCTTCCACTGGAGGACAGGCTATGCGCAGCTTCCCTCCCAGTCTGAGGAACTTACTGAGAGCTCAAATTCACCTAAGAAACTGAATCTGGGACTATTCCCTGGGGGTCCCAAAACATAGCAGAAACACCAACTGCACCCCTGTGTTCATTGCAGCTTTGCTCAATAGCCAGAATCTGGAAGCAACCCAAAGGCCTGAGAACAGACGAAAGGATAAGGAAATGATGGCACATCTACACAATGGACTACTACACAGCTGAAAAATGAAGTCATGAAATTTGCTTATAAATGGATGGACATGGAGGGTATCATGCTGAATGAAATGAGTCCGAGGGAGAGGGACAGATATAGAATGACTGTGTTTATTTGAGGGATATGAAAAATAGGTAGTATGAGACTAATATCCAAGACCGGAGATAACAAAGTCCAGGAGGACTGGTCAACGGTTGGAAGTTGCCACAAAAGTGTCTGGGGGTGTGAAGGGCAGTGAGGACAGAGAAAGGACCAGTATGACAGTAAAAATAGTAAAAGTAAAGGCCCTCCCGTTGATCGTCGATTTGCTCGAGCGGGCCCAGTAACGTCTCCATTGGAGACTTTGTTGTTACTGTGTCTGGCATATCGAATACTCGCGGTAGCTTGCCGGGCTCTCCGAGAGGGGCGGAGGAATCGAACTCGGGTCAGCCATGTTGGCCGCTTGTAAGGCGAATGCCCTACCCGCTGTGCTATCGCAATGGATAGCGCATTGGACTTCCAGCGATGAGTATGACAGTAATAGTCGGAAATGATCATCTGGGGCAGGAACTGAGTGTTGAAAGTAGGTACAGGGATATACCTGATAAACTTTCAGTATCTGTATTGCAAACCATAAGGCCCAAAGCTGGGGGTCGGGGGGAGAGAGAGAGGGAGGGAGGGAGGGAGGGAAGGAGGGAGAGGAAGGGAGTGAGGGAAGGCAGAGAGGGAGAGAGAGGAGAAAGAGAACGGGAGAGAGAGGGAGAGGAGAGAAAAGAGGGGGAGAGAGGGAGAGGGAGAGAGGGAGAGAGAGAGGGAGAGCACGTGTGCCCCTGCCATAGAGGCAGGCAGAGGTGGGGTGGGAGGGTGGGAGGGAAGCTGGGGATATTGGTGGTGGGAAGGAACAAGTGAGTCTGAGTCTACAGTAAAGAAGTTGTTGATCATGTCCATTGTGAAGGGCACAGTGGGGCCTGCAGTGCCCGGTGCTAAAGCAGCGTGTGTGCCTTCCCACGGGTGCTGGAGAGTAGCGCCTGGAGCAGGGGGACTAAGGACGTGCCCTGCTTCTGAGGGCACTGCCCTCGCCCAGAATCCACCTCCCACAGCCAGGAACCCGGGAACCCGGGAACCGTGGATCCCTGCCTGAGTACTTTCAGGCCAGTGAGTCGCGTTGCAGAATGAAAACAGGCAAGAAGGGCAGGAAACCCTGTAAACCGGCCGGGCCACCATTTGGGAAATGCTCCAGACTCTGCCGGCAAGCAGGCAGAAGTCGCCGCTGGCCAGCGGGTGGGGGAGGCAGCACTTAGCCACATCACAGGCTGAGCTGCTCGTGGGTGTTTCCTGAGTGAAATTCAGCATGACTCAGTGACAAGAGTGCTAGAAAGAGGCCGAGGGAATACTGAAATGGGTCCCTGTGCCTTGATTAAAAAGTATAGTTTTAAAATCGAATCACTGTGAGATAGACCCTTACAAAGACACGGGTGCGCTTTTTCCCCCTCTGTCTCTCCCAGGGTGGACCCCAGAATCACCAACCTCACCCCTGCTTGGTCTAAATTCTGCTTTATTTGTTATTTATTTATGATTCCTGGGCCACACGCAGGGATGATCAGGGACCCCTGTCCTGTCTCTCCTGCCCTCAGTTCCTTCCTGTCCCGACACACTGTCCTGCATCCACTTCATCCCCCTTTGCTGACAGGAGGAATTGTGAGAAGCCACACTCCAGTTAGGCCCGGGTTCACATAGGGTCTCACAGCAGTGAGCCGAGCGTAGGGAGACACCCCCGAGGGCGGAACCGGGAGGAAGCCCCTAGCACAGCTGGCGGTGGCGTCCCCAAACTAAACAAAAGCACAAAATGCTGTTGTTTAATGTCAGTTTAAACATTTTAAACTGTGGTTTTAAAATTCTCCCTTGGCAAATTCCTAATGCTTGCTGCATTCCAATAAAAGAACATGCTAAATAGCTGTCCAGGATTCTTGTTGACCAGGCGAGCAGGTAAAATGAAAGATGTGCTTTTTAGTGAAATGATTAATAAATGTCATGACACCAGGGGGAAGCATCAATATTATTTAACATACCATTACTAGTTGAAAGGCATCCTCAGAACAGATGCAGGAGCAGCAGAGAGGGTTGTCTTTGGACTGGTGATGCACATGGAAGACTCAGAAACGGAGGAGGAGGAGGAGGAGGAGGAGGAGGAGGAGAAAAGGGAAAGAAGAGGAAGAGGAAGGAGAAGAAGAGGAGGAAGAGGAGGAAGAAGAGGAAGAGGAGGAAGAAGAAGAAGAAAAGAAAGTACAAGAAAGAAAGAAAGAAAGAAAGAAGGAAAGAAAGAAAGAAAGAAAGAAGTTAGTCAGTCTCTGTTTAGGCAGGAAGTGTGAGAATTCCACCCTGGACCCAGCTGATTCTGGGAGCCCCATCCAGGAGGGGTTTGAGTGTGGGGACCTCACTGTTTAAGATGGGGATGTCTCCTCCAAGTTAGCCACCCACGGCCTATTGGGTGATAACTGTATCCTGCATAGAACAACCAAGTTCTCTCACCCACCAGTGTCTCTGTGCTGAGACCAGGACAGACGTGTCCAGTGTAGGGCCCTCTCTGTCCTTCAGTGGGGCTCACAGAGCACTCTCTTATCAGGGAATGACACGGACATTGTTTGTTTTTGGTTTGGGGACCACACCTGGAGGTGTGCAGGGAAAGGGAGTGTGGTGGGAAAGGGGGCCGAGAATCCTGCTGGGAAGAGTTGGCAGGCGCCTGGGAGCTCTCCGTGTGGTCAGGGAACCCAGTGGGGCAGCCAACTGGAGCAGCTGGGTTTGATGCAAACACACCAATCAGGCTGAAGCTGCCAGCAGCCTTCCTGTTCCAGCCCAGCTCCCAGATCGCTAAAACACTGATTCTGATTCCAGTTTGTGCAGGCAGGGGAGGCCCGTGATTCACCATTCTCCCTCCTAAGAGAGAAGCTGAAATGATCTGAAAAATGGAAAACAAAGAAAATAGACCACAGGGGGTATGGTGCCACCAGCAGGTCAATCTGTACCTGTGAGGCGAGTGCATCAGCAGCCTGATGGCACCTTCAGACTTCCAGATACCCCAAAATTGCTGCTGTGCCTTTGACCAGACCCCAAAAACTTGGGGCAAAGTTTACCAAGAAAGTAAACGGCCAAAAGTTAGGTATGTGGGAGACACATCCACAAACCACCTCGGGCTCAGCTATATAATTGGAGGCATGGCCTCTCTGGTTCCTGATCGAACTGCTTAACGGCCATGATCCCACAGACTCAGAAACAAATCTCAAAACCTAATGGCTTTTGGCAGAAATGCGTCTGGTCCCTGCAGTAGGTTACTGGCGCCGGGCCAACCCAGGTAGGAATAGGTTTCATGCCTTGGCCTGTTCCCTTGGCGGCCCAATGGCCACCATCCTCCAGAGGCCACTGGACAGTCAGGTTTGGGCCTGCAGTGACAATATATGCGGGCCTCATGGGATGGGGGTGGAGGTGGAGCCGGCCCTTTCCTCCCCACCCCAACGAGACCCCGAGTCGCCATCCATGAATGGCCTCTCTGGCTCCTGATCAGGCTGCTTAACGACCATGATCCCAGAGACTCAGAAACAAATCTTGAAACCCAGCGGCTTTTGGTAGAAATAAGTCCAGACCCTACAGTAGGTTACTGTTGCCGGGCCACCCCAGGGGAAAAAGGCGCTGTCCCTCCGCCTGCTCCCCCTTGGCAGCTTGATGGCCGCCATCCACCAGAGGCCATTGGACAGTCAGGTTTGGGCTTGCAGTGATGAGACACGCGGGGCCTCACGGGATGGGGGTGGAGCTGGCCCTTTCCTCCCCATCCCAGCGAGACCCCAAGTTGCTGCCTGTGAACAGCCTCTCTGGCTCCTGATCAAGCTGCTTAATGGCCATGATCCCAGAGACTCAGGAACAAATCTCGGAACCGAGCAGGTTTTGGCAGAAATCCTTCCAGATTTAAGTGTTAAAATTTCGAAATTTCAAAATTGTGTGACCACTACTGTGGCCAGGCGACATCATATGTTAATCTTAACCAGCAATAGAAAATAAATTGTCTACTGTTGCCTTTTCAGCAGATCTGAGTGTTGGGGTAAAATCCCAAATAATAATGGTGGGTCTGGTGTCAAAATATTGAATGTGATCAAAGTAGAGAGAGAGTAATGTGGAAACCATCTGCCCTACAGTAGGGGGAGGGTGCGGGATGGGGGTATACTAGGATTTTTGGTGGTGGAGAATGGGCACTGGTGAAGGTACGGGTGTTTCATTGTATGACCGAGACTTAAACCCGAAAGTTTTGTAACTGCTAGGTGATTCAAGAAATAAAATTATAAAAAATGAAAAAAAAAAAAGAAAATAGACTGCATTTCCAGCAGAAACCAAATGGGACAGAGGTTTACCCACCTGTAAGATGGGAGCAAGGTCAAATGTGGATGTTAAATAGAGCAGTGAGGGCGTTGAGGGATCAGCCACATCCACACTCAGTGGAGAGAAGAGAAATTTTGCTTCCAGAGGAAGTTCAGGCATCTGGTGAGGAAGGGAACTGGGAAATGTGGAATCGGAGTCACTTAATCACTTAATCACTTAATCCCCGTTATTCATCGATTTACTCGAGCGGGTGCCAGTAACGTCTCCATTCATCCCGGTTGCGTGCTAGTGTAGCCCAATGGTATCTGTTCGTTCTAGGAACATGCAGAGCCTCAAACCGATCATTCAGGGTCTTGACGAAGAAGTCTGACCATCTTGTAGGTGGGCGTCCACGTGATCTTTTGATGTCCCGTGGAATCCAATCAGTAATGGCTCTAGTCCAGCGGTTGTCTGTAAACCTCATTACGTGTCCAGCCCATCTGATTTTTGATGCCTTGGCAAATGAGACAGCGTCCCTGATTCTTGAGCGTTGACGAAGATCAGAACTCCGGATTCTATCTCTCATTTGAGTGAATCGTGATATTCCAAGCATAGCTCTTTCGATGTGGAATCGGAGTCATGGCAGCAAATGGAAATGGCTGTGGAAATCCGCCTGGAGAAGCTCTGGTGGGGATTTCCCAGTGTGAGGGTAGGAACAAACCTCTCTGGGTTCCTCTCCCTCCCTCTCCCTCCATCACTATCTCTCATCGGCCATCCCTTATGACCACCTTCCCCGCTCACCTCCATGCCTGACAGAGGCAAGACCCAGGTAAGACCCAGGACAATGGATTTAAATGGAACGGGTCAGTCCGTGATGGGTCACGGAGGTGGAGGAGAACAGGGAAGAAACGACAGCCTATCTTTGCCCTATTTTTACAAAAATCCGTGTATTTCTTCATTGGAGGAGAGTTTCCTTATTTATTATTAGTTCAAGGAGTTTTCGAGCAACCGAAGCTCACAGCTGGTTGGCTGCAAATCCCAAGTGCCCGGAGGGTGTCCATCTGCAGGGCTGCTGCAGGGCAGCATGTCTGGTCTAGGCGAGGAGACAGGCAGCGGAGGGCACGTGAGAGAGCATGAGGACCCGGTAGGCTTCATTGGAGACCTGTCAGGTCATCTTTTCCAGGAAACTCGCCTCATTAACGGGTCTGTTTAGCTGGGGTTGGGAATAAAGCCTCCCAGATCACACCTGCAAATGAGCTTAGAACCCCCACCTGCAGTTAGGAACTGGGCCAGCCTATTAACATGTATTTTGCATCTTTAAAGGGATAAGTGCAAAAGGATCTGTGTTTGGTGAAGTCTGAATCAGTATCCTGTGGTCCTTTTGACAAAGACCAAGCTGAAGAAGGTAAGCACCTTATGGAGAAGAGACAATTTTGGGAATTATAAGTATTCAGATTTGAGTGTTGAAAAGTTCTCTACTAAAGAAGGGTCAGGGTGTGAATGCTGAAAGGGATCTGAATTCACGGGCAAGGGGGCTTCTGCAGTTTACAGCCTGGGCCTGGAGAAGTCCCAGTGCAGGTAGAGGAGTCTGAGCATGGCTTGCCTCTCTGCAGTGTTTTCCATGATGATTCTGTGTGCATGAGGAACAAAGCGGTGAAGTGTATTTGGGGTTTTTCATGGTCCTGTACTGAGCACTATTCCTGGCTTTCCAGAGCACAGAAGGCAGTTGGGTTTAGTGAATAGGTTGATAAGTGACCAGAGGAAGTCAAGTAATATCAAACTTCTAATATTTGGAAACAGACAAGTGTCTTCATGTAGGAAAATTTGAGAGCATATGTGACGCTGAGGAGTTCATGCCTTATAGGTCTACACTATTGCACAGTCCACATGCCTTAGGGTGCCATTTGCTTTTGGGGTATTGGTGCTACCGGAAATTGTCTCTCTTATGCCTGTGTGGATTTGAGGAACCTCCTATTTGGAAAATGTCCCTGGATTCTTTTTTTTTTCTTTTTCTTTTTGGGTCTCATCAGGTGGTGCATAGGGGTTACTCCTGGCTCTGTACTCAGGAATTACCCCTGGAGGTGCTCAGGGGACCATATGGGATTCTAGGAATTGAACCCAGGTCGACTGCATGCAAGGCAAATACCCTACCTGCCGTGCTATTGCTCCAGCCCCAACGGATCAGTCTTAAGCCTTGTTCATCCCTGGTTTTGGAGAGTTGTTTAAGAATTCACATTTAGTTTTTTTTTTTCTTTTTGGGTCACACCCGGAGATGCACAGTGGTTACTGCTGGCTCATGCACTCAGGAATTACTCCCGGCGGGGTTTTCAGGAAACCACATGGGATGCTGGGAATCAAACCTGGGTCAGCCGCATGCAAGGCAAACGCCCTACCCCCTGTGCTATAGCTCCAGCCTGCATGTAGTTTTAACTACTGAGTTTTGCCCAACAGCAGGGAGACTCTAAGGCAAACACAATTCAAAATTTAACAAAAGGTGAGTGCTCGAGGATTGGAAATGTTGCAGCATAAACTTTTATTCATTCATAATTAATTACCTTATGTAAATTGTGATTAATTGGATAGCAAAAAAAAATGTTGCGGATGTCATTTGTAGGGGAAGTCATGAATTTTACATCAAGTTCTTTGCCGAAGGTGTTCCATATGGCTGGGATTTGGCTTCACCCAACACCAGCATCAACCACCCGACAGCTTTCTAAGTCTGGTTGTTAAAGTTCAGGTCTCTTGATTGCAGAGCAGTTGACCCTGCGGTTTGGATATTTGGCTCTGTCATTCCTTAGCCCCTTTGCACCTGACTCCCTGACCTGGCTCCCATGCTTCTCAGTTGTCTTTCTCCTCTTTCTTCATTCTTTCCTTCCTTCTCTTCCCTATATTTTGGGGCTGAAGTTGATCTGGTCATACTCTGCTCCCCTTTGAAACATTGCATCTCGTGCAGAATGTGACTATAGACCGAACACGATAGCCACGCAATACCTCTATTGCAAACTACGACACCCTAAAGGAAAGAGTGACCAAAAGGGAATGCCCTGCCACAGAGGTGGGGTGGGGTGGGGGGGTGGGAGGGATGCTGGGATCATTGGTAGTGAAGAATGGGCACTGGTGGAGGGATGGGTACTCGATCATTGTATGACTGAAACCCAAGCATGAAAGTTTGTACGCCTACAACTCTACCTCATGGTGTTTCACTAATAAAATAAATAAATAAATAAATAAAAAGCTGAACATATAGTAGTTAAAGAAAAATCTATCAAAACCATATATTGTTTTAATAAACTATTCTAAGTATAAAAAAACTGCATCTCCTCATCTAGTTATTCTAAATGTCCACTATTTTTGTGTTTCAAATATCTCTCCTCTCCTAGAATTTTGAATAGAAGTAAAATTAATAGAATGATCATGACTTGCAAATGGAATGCGGTCACTCCCTGACAAATCACCGGCCTGCGTTTCTCAGAAACAGGCACCTGCTAATTGAAAATTCTATTCCAAGTGGGAATGACTTCTCAGGCCCCAGACGTCTAGGAGCAGACGGAGAGCAGCCCGGGGCTTGGCTTGGGCCTGCAGGACTCGGGAGAGTGACTCCTCCTCTGAGGTAACTTTGCAGGGCAACACTTCCCCTGTGATAAGGTCCGTTTCTGCACGGGCTGCTCTCTGAGCTGTCTGTGGGATGAGGCTGGACATTTGTGGCATGTGGCTCTACCCTCCCCCAGGGGCAGACGTATTGTCAGACCTGGGGACACACTCCTGCTGCTGCCCGCACACCCAGATCGTCACTCCGAGTGGACACAGCCCTCTTTAGCATTTCCTATGGGCTGTGCTTGTGCATCTTACATCCTGCCCACAGCCACAGATTTGGGGCCAGGAAGTCATTGATGAAGGGATGTCAGGTCTGGATGAACCAGACGAGATGCAGCCACGGCCCCCGGTGCTCTCCTTTGTAAAGTCAGATTCGTGGCTCATCAGTAGATGGCAAGCTCGCTACATGAGGTGTGCAGGTTTGCTTCCCTGCCGGCAGCTTCACTGGGCTTTGTTCCCTAGTGGGGTTGGCAGCGTCTGCAGACTGGAGGTGTGTTCAGTTGTTGTAAGGCTGCCCGCACTCTGACGTGGACGCAGGTGGACTGTGTGGAAGAAAAGCCGTATCCCTGCTTCACATGGAGCTACAAAGCACCTCTGTGTTCTCTCTCTGTGGAAGTGCTGACCCTGGCACAGGTGGTTCCCACATGTGGCAATTCCACTCAGGCAGACACATGGTCCCTGAGATCCCGGACAAGCTCTGTGACTTCCTCTTGTTTAGCGCTTGAGCCCAACTCCTCCACGCAGTTTAGCAGATGTGGAGGGAATTAGTATGTGGAGAGGAGCTACACCAACGTAGCAGGTAGGAATTGGGGAAGAGTAAGGAATGAAATCCTAAAATGGTTGGGATTAAGGATGTTCAGATGGCTGGTGATCAGAAAGAATGTTTGTGTTCTGAGTTTTTTTGGTTGTTGTTGTTGCTTTAGGCTTTTGACAGTTTAATATTTTGACCTGAAAAGAATTTGTGAATTTTGCACTGAGAGTAAATAGTAATGTTCACCCACAAATATTCCAAGGTTCTTCAACCCTCAATCTCAGGGGGCTTTTGGATCTGACTGTTAGAGGAGCTGGTAGTCCTATGTAAAAGAGAAGAAAGTTGCAGCTGGAACACAATTGCCGTGAGTAGTTAGATTAGCAAACATCATGCTTCGTGGATATTGCAGGAAACAAGTGTCCTGCTTATCTGCTAGTGCGAACCCCCAATACCAATCCTGACACCAGGCTCTCCCCAAGCCCTAGCAATGGACACCAGGCTCTGATCTTAGATGTTCCCTCTGTGGGTCTGGGTATAGGCTGCTGGCCCCTTGGATGTGGTTCATTTTTTTTTTTTCATTTCATCATCCTGTTATTCGTCGATTGCCTCGAGCAGGCCCCAGTAACATCTCTTTCATCCTAGCCCTGAGATTATATCCAAGGCTCTTTAGGATAATGAGACCCATCATTGTTACTGGTATTTGGCATATTTGGTACGCCACGGGGAGTTCGCCAGACTCTGCCCTGTGGGCAGGCTACATTCGATAGCCTGCCAGTTTGTCCAAAGTAGGAATGAGATAATAAGATGTCATAAAAGATGTCCTGATAAGATGTCGCGGGGGGGGGGGGGGGGGAGCTGGATTTTATAGTCTCTGAGTCTTGGCCGTTGATGGGATTACATGGCGCCAGGGGGCCAGGTGGTGGGTGTGACCCCCGCCTACTGGAATTTGGAGGATCTGGGTGGAGGATGCTCGACTCCAATCCGAGTAGGCTTGGAGATCTCGGCCCCGGAACCTGCGTGGCTTTGTCCCTCTGCCAGTACCTTCCATGTGTGCGGAGAGTGGTCTCAGCGTGGTGGTGGCTGGTCCTGGAGGTCTTCGGCTGCCGGAGCCCTGGTTGGGGTGGGGAGGAAAGCTCAACCCGCTCCCCTCCAAGGGGCCCCGGGAAGGAACACCCAGGCGCGGGGGCAGAAGACTGGATGTGGTTGGGTCTCTATTTTCCTTCCTTCCTTCCTTCCTTCCTTCCTTCCTTCCTTCCTTCCTTCCTTCCTTCCTTCCGTCCACCCTCCCTCTCTCCTTCCTTCCTTCCTTCCTTCCTTCCTTCCTTCCACCCTCCCTCTCTCCTTCCTTCCTTCCTTCCTTCCTTCCTTCCTTCCTTCCTTCCTTCTTTCCTTCCTCCCTTCCTTCCTTCCTCCCTCCCTCCCTCCCTCCCTTTCTTCCCTTTCTCCAATTCTCAGTTGACAGAGATAAGGCCCCAACTGTGGTCTGCACCACCCCATCTCACAGTGCGCCCCGTGTTCCTGAAGCAGGGAGACTCCATCATTCATTCTTCCCACCTCCCGTCTCCAGTCAGGGGCTTTGCTCCTGGTACTTGTCCAACTTGTAAAAAAAGAACAGACCCTAGAAAGTGTTCACTGGCCGCCTGGGGCATCCATAGTCTCATCAGAAGGGGTTAGATTGGCTTGGAGACTCCTAATCTGTGGAAAGCTGAGTAAGTGGGACACCAGCCAGCACATTGGAGCGAGGCCTCACTGTGCCAGCAAGAGGGGAACGAGCCCCGGCCTCAACCCACTTATCTGCTCGACAACAGCTAGAGGGTAACACAGATGGGGAGACCCACGGGGCCAGAGCTGGGGTCAGCTGCAGAGCCTTCCTGCTGAACTCCTCCTGAGAGGGCTCAGAACTGCCCGCCCCTGTCCTCTGCCTCACTGCCTCCTGCTCCAAGGGCCCCACAACCCACCCCACCCTCGTCCTGTCTGTGAGAAGGGGTGGCTGGGGGCAGGTGGCAGTTCCAGGGACTGGAGGCCCCATGGCACCCACGGGCAGGGAAGGCCTCACCCCCTGCCCTCCACTTTCTTTGACTTGGTCACTGTAGTTCTACGACCCATGGACTCTCACTCTTTCAATGCGCTCATTTCCCCCTGGGCAGAGGAAGCAAGGAAGGAGAAGATAAGAGTTGGAAGCAGTGTTAATTCAGACACAAGAAAAATAGAAATAGAATATGTACACTCAACTTTCATGCGCATGGGCTATAAATAGAGGGAAAGGAGCGATTCTTGTTGCCATAGTAACTGGAAATTTTCCTCAATAGCTCCGGCTTTACTCTGGGTTCGGGATCACTGACAATTTCTCACTGTTTCCAGCACGTTCCCCACCCTGCAATCACCACTGAGCCCCCGCATCCGGACGGGTGGAGTGAGAGGCGTGCAAACCCTCCGAGGCCCTGGAGGACACACGGGCTGGGATGGGCAGCGTTTAGCGAGGGGGCTGCAGGCTGGGGGGTCCTAGCTGCTGCTTCTGTTCCCTGACTAGCACTTGTGCGTGCAGAGGGCCAGGCCTGCCACCGCACCACCCCCCCCCAACTCCTCTGGTTGCCTGGGTGGACAGGATTTGTCCCTAGACACTGGCTGCTCCGAGCAGCCAGTGGCTTTCGTGAACAAGAGCCTTGCGTGGGACTTGGGTCACCCCCTGAGGCAAGTGATGGGGGGCTCCCCACATCTCTGTTGCTGATGGTGGAGGGTGTTCGAGCACCCTCTCTGGGCTTTGGCATCAGCCACGGAGCCCATTACGTGTTACTGAGCTCAGCCGGGCCAGTTCTGACCGGGAAAGCTGGTAACTCCAAACGAGAACCGTCTGACCCCCTGCAGCACAGACGGCTGGGGGACACCATGCTGTGCATATTTCAGCCTGTCTAGATGAGGGGACAAGGAGTTTGGGTGTTGGAGTCGGGTTTTGGCTCGAGTTGACCCAGTTTCTACTTGCCATATGAAGCCTTGAGGCGGTGGTTTTCCTCGGCGAGAGAGCGCAGGCGTGTGTGGTCGAGACTGGCCTGGAGACCCCACGAGGAGACCCTTGGAACAAGTTCTCAGAGAAGTGTCCCTGCCTGCCCAAGCCTCCGTCTACACCCCAGGAGGCCCCAGCTCAGCTTTCAGAGTACTTTGGACTCCTTAGAGAGTGCTCAACCCAAGACAGCAAGTCAGTCTGTTGGCTTCTGCTTCTCAGGTAGTGTGAGCCCCAGGGGTGACACCCACACACAGGGGCCTAAGGGTCTGTGGCAGCTTGGGGATCTGTGATAGCCTGGGGGTTCTGTGATAGCCTGGGGGGGTCTATGATACCCTGGGGAGTCTGGGACGGTCTAGGGGGTCTATGATATCCCTGGGGGGAGGGGTAGGACAGCTTGGGGGGGGGTCAGTGCCAGGGCTGTGGAGGACGGACTCGGCCCCAGGGGCTCAGCACTGGCTGGACTCTGCTTTTATGGCCCCGAGGACTCACAGCAAGACTGTGTCCAGCCCCGAGTGTCCTGGCCAGCAGCGTCTGGCTCTGTGGAGTTTCCGCCTGTGCAGCCAGGAGAACCAGGGCCCATTGAGGGTCTCTGCTCGGCCACACACTGTGTCGGGACAAATGCTTTGATTTTACATCAGCGAATGACTTAATGGCCCTAATTTGCTCTGTGCCATAACAGAAAAAAACTTAGAGCAAGGCACTACGAGAACTGATGAAGATCCACAGTACCAGCCCATAATCTAGCCCAACACTGTGGAGTCCAGAAAGATGGTCCATGAGGCGGGAGGGCACATGACACACACGTACACAGACGCACACACACACACAGCCATACACCTACAAAAACGCATACAGTCAGGTGTGTGCAGCACATGCACGGACACAGGTGCACACATATGAACCATGTGCACAAAGACCCATGTATACACACTCAAACCAGGTGCACACAGAGACACACAACATACACACGTGCACACATAGAGCCACAAGAACATACACACACACGTAGACCTATATGGACGCACAGACACACAAACATACCCATATGCACACACAGACACACAAACATACACTTACATACACAGGCACACATGCATACACAGATACATCTGCACGCACAGAGTCACAAACACAGACACACAACATACATACATGCAGACACACATACACACGTGCACACACAAGCCGCAAGCATGTACAGGCATACAGACACACACATAGACCTATGTGCAAACACAGACATACACACATACATGCGTGCACACACAGATGTACACAGAGCTGAGTGCAGGATCACTGCAGCTGGTTCTGGTGTCTCTTCACTGTGTAATCATTTCCTGGAATTTTCCAGAATGAGCATCTGGACTGGAGTACAGGAACAGGGGTCCGACCATGTGCCAGCCGTGTGCTTGATCTTCTTCCTTTCTGGAGGCTTCCCTTCCCCACGCACCTCCTTGGAGCTCCCGTGCCTGCCTGTCCCAGGGCTTGTCTGCACTGGGACTTCCTGCCTGTATTTTGTCTTCCTTCCAGCAAGGGAGCAAGCTTGCTGCTCACAGCTTCCGGGAATGTCTCCAGCTGGGGGGATGCTGGCCCCTGGGACGGGGCAGCTGCTTGGTACATGCCTCCATGGCACCTGCCCAGACCTCCTCCTCGGGCATCTCTCTTCTGATGGCCGGTGCTGTGAGCTCAGCATGCCCTGCACTGTGGGCCCTGCCTTGGCCTCGGCCCCACTCTCGGAAGCCCTGGCCACATGGAGTGGACACAGACCTACAGGGACCTGGCTCTGGAGTCAGGGGTGGTTGATGCAAAGATCTGAGTTTTTTATTGTCTTTTCAGCAACTTGTTCCCCAGGTAAGAAGGGAGTGGTCACCTGGAAACTCCAGGGGTCTCCAAGTGTGTGTGTGTGTGTGTGTGTGTGTGTGTGTGTGTGTGTGTGTGCTGAGATTAGCAGTGAACACACAGCAGTGCTGAGCACGAAGTTTGAATACAAGCAGAAATGCTCTGTGTCGGGAGTCAGAGAATAGGACAATGGAAGGGGCCGGCCTTCCACATCCAGGGTCTGGCTGGGACACCCCCCCACCTCATATGGTCTCCAGAGCCATTCAGGAGTGACTCCTGAGCACTGCCAGGTGTGGCCCCCAAACAAAGCAAGATACAGCACTGTCTGGAGCCCCAGAAACACCTGGCTCGTGGTGTGGCTCATTCTCCATTCTCTCCCAAGTTTCCTGCTCCAATTCCCAGTGGTTGCAGATCTATCCCGGAAGATGAACATACCGAGTGTGACTGAAACCGGGTGGAGGGCGGCTGTGACGCACCATTCAGACCTGAGCCGATGGACATGGTCATCCGCTACATGGACATAAATGCTAGACAGAGGCAGGAGACACTGGTACGATCCATTATCCTCGCAGCCTCATGGGGAGAAACCGCACGTTAAGAACCAGAGTTCATTACGAAGAACATTTGGTCACAAGATGCTTTTTACCCAGATGAAATCAAACCAACATTTGATGTCAAGTAATTTTATTTAAAAAATGTTTTGAGTTGATTATATGACACAGGCACCTTCTAATAAATGAGGGTGTATTTATGAATTCCGTCTCCTTTCCCAAAGAGTGGCATGAATAATACATCATCACTGTAACATCCCATTAATACTACCATCACCGGGCAGATTATCATGCCATGAAGTAATGAGAAAATGCCCAACAGTAATGGAAAATAAAAAGGTGTTTATCAAAAGCCAGCACTCAGAGTGCTGTATCGGTCACAGTGAGTGCGTGTGGGCGCATGGGGCTTCCAGGGGTCCCAGAGCAGAGCCGCGTCTCTGCCAGAGGCCCTGACTTCAGACGCCTGTGTGGGAAGCTGTTCTGACTGCTGGAGCGTCTTCTGTGCAGTTTCCTGGTGGGCACCGGCATCTCTGTGCAGTTTCCTGGTGGACACTGGCGTCACTGTGCAGTTTCCTGGTGGGCACCAGCATCTCTGTGCAGTTTCCTGGTAGGCGCTGGGGTCAGGTGAGCCTCCTGCCCCCTTCCCATGCCTGGGACTCTTGTGCTGCCCCTGGCAGAGTGAGGGCTTCTGACTCCCACCCGCCATAAGCCCCAGTCTTAAGTAACAGGCTCAGGTGTGCTGAGGGTCCAGACCTCCCCCTGGCCTCAGAGCTGGCTTCAACACAGAGCTGGTCGGGGTCTGGGGGTGAGGAAACACCTGCCAGAGTAGATGGGCACTGAGGGGGGTCAGGTGGCACCGGGCAGACTCAGAGGGGGAGAGATTGGGGAATAGGGCAGACTCAGAGGGGGGTTCTGGGGCATAGGGCAGATTAAAAGGGGATCCTGGATGGGGCCTGGGGGCATAGGGCAGACACAGAGGGGATCTGGGGGGCACAGGGTAGGGTATGGGACACTGGGCAGACAAGGCTCCAATGGTCTGTAGGTGGGATGGGCTCTGGGCTCAACGGCTGGCATGGTCTGAGCATCACTCTGGCCAGGAGCTTGCTGCACCCATGGTGTTCCCCACCCCCAACCTCCACTCCTGGGGAAGCCAGACTTGCCTGGGCCCAGGGCGCTGCTCATGCTCTCGGGCTCTCTGGCGACTGACTCCAGCCCCAGCAGCTCCTCCTGTGGACTCACCACTGGTAGGAATGGACAGCAGGGCCTGCCCTGGGGGCAGAAACCCCAACACCCTTGGGCAGGGTTGGGCTGTACTGCGTATCTCTGACCTTCTCCAGAGTTTCCCAAGTTCAGGGAGAAGAATGTGGGGGGAGGAAGTCTCCTGGGTCACTCCTGACCGCTGATGGGCCTCCCAAAGGTGCTGTCTCACTCAGAACTACTCCCCGCCCCCGAGTTCAACAGTGGGTATAGCTGTTCTCGTCTCGTATTCTCTGCACACCTGTTGGCCCAGCACGCCCGGGTGATGGATGTGGCACTGAAGTTCTTTTCTTACTGTCAAGACACTATTTTGCGGTATTTTCTAAGATCATTAGAGTGAAAGGCTGACGGCCCATATACAATTCTAATCTTGGCATAACTGTAAGAGTTCATTGAAGACACATGTAAATTTACCCGCATCTAGAATATATTCAATAGAATAATATGCTTCAGAGTCTGAGACATGCATATCAGTTATAAATAAGTCATGCACAGAGGGGAAAAAAGCCACATTTAAATTGCTCATGAAATCAGTGAAGAAAAGGAACAAATACTTAATTATGGCAGCATATTTGGAACCTGATCCTCCAGCCGTGTGGGCTGTGGGTTTGGTCGGGGCTGATGGGAAGTGTTGAGAAGGGGCCTTTCTAGCTGCTCATGCCCGCCCTGGGTGGGCTTTCGAGCTGTTTCTGGGGTGATAGCTGTAAACAACACCCTTAACAACAAGAGGTGTTGCTATCTCTCAGGGGTGCGGATTTCGTCTTGTTTGAGTATCTGTCCCCACGTGAAACAGCTGCTGCTTTGGATAGTCCAAGTTTAGGAGTTTTGAGAAATGTCCATACTGTTTCCATAGTGTCCACCCCAGTCCTGGTCTCTGCTCTAGTGCTGTGACCCCCTTGGCTGCTCCCCACTGCCCCCTCCCCCAAGACTTGTGTGGTTTGCAAATATTTTCTCTTGTTCTGTTTGTTGAATGCCTGCTGCTGGCTGCTCAGATGGAAGGTCACATGCTCTATGGGACTGGTAGCATAGGCAGCTCTCCACACTCATTGTGCCTCATAGGTCTTGAGAGGAGAAGGAGCATGTGGGAAGGGAGGGAGCCCTAAGGGACATGGAGACCCTGAACACGAAGACTCACCTGCCTGCAACTGTCTTGCTGCAGGAACGTACCATTAGGTGGTGAGGGAGACTCCACGATTTCCCAGGAGGGACATGAGAGAGTCAGGTCTTCGAGGAGGACAAGGACCCTTTCTCCCAGAACAGGGGATCAGCACAAGCCCCCCTCAGGAAGAACTCTGACACTCTTTTCTCTTTTTTTAATTTTATGAAGTAAAGTAAGTAAAGGCCCTCCCGTTGATCATCGATTTGCTCGAGCGGACCCAGTAACGTCTCCATTGGAGACTTTGTTGTTACTGTGTCTGGCATATCGAATACTCTTGGTAGCTTGCCGGGCTCTCCGAGAGGGGCGGAGGAATCGAACTCGGGTCGGCCATGTTGGCTGCGTGCAAGGCAAACGCCCTACCGCTGTGCTATCACTTTTATGAATCACCATGAGATAGTTACAAGCTTTCATGTTTGGGTTACAATCACACAATGATCAAACACCCATCCCTCCACCAGTGCACATTCCCTACCTCCAATATCCCCCATATACCGCCCCCCCCCCCTTTCCCACCCTCCCCCTGCCTCCATGGCAGACAATATTCCCCATACTCTCTCTCTACTTTTGGGCATTATGGTTTGCAATACAGACACTGAGAGGTTATCATGTTTGGTCCTTTATCTACTTTCTGCACACATCTCCCATCCCGACCGATTCCTCTAGCCATCTTTTTCTTAGTGATCCCTTCTCTATTCCAGCTGCCTTTTCTCCTTTGCTCATGAGGCAGGCTTCCAGCTATGGAGCAATCTATCTGTCCTGTATATCTACTATCCTTAGGTGAGAACCCTGACACTTTTAGAGCATGGTAGAGCATCATCAAGGTGGACCATGTGACACTGAGAGTCATGTGACACTGAGGGCCATGTGACACTGAGGGTCATGTGACACTGCAGACGGTGTGACATTACTTCTTTTGTTCATCTGTTGTTGGTTATAGGAGGGGATTTTGGGAGCCCAGAGAGTCTAATAGGTGGAACAATTGCCTGGCACAGTCAATGCCAGTTTAATCCCTGGCACCACCCATAGTCCCTGAGCCCTGCCAGGAGTGAGTGCTGAGTACCATAGGGTATGGTCCCAAACAAACAAACAAACAAACAAACAAAAAGACAATATTTTGCTTGATAATGTGAACTGTGATAAAACACAGAAGAAAGAGTTTTTAAGACTGGATCTAAGCTGACGGAAGTGAGCGAACGTGACTCTCAGGCCCGTGTGTTTATGGTGTTTATGGTGAAGACGCGAGGCCACGACTGGTGGCTGGGAGGAACCGGCTGTGTGGAGCGAGGGTCAGGCTGAGGGGTCTGCCAGTGACAGGGAGGGCCAAGGAAATCCTTCCTCTCTCGCTGCTGCTGCTTCTCGTGCCGGCGTTCATCATAAAAGAGGAAGGAAAGCTTAACGTCGCAGAGAAGAGTCTCTCCTCCATCCCTGGCTCCTCCTGACACTGTCACGGGAGTCTGGAAACAGAGGGAAAAGGTCTGAGAAACAGCAGAGCCAGACTGGTGGCACAGGACTGACTCACACACACCAGCTGCATCTCTGCACCCTGAAAGGGACTTCTAAAGTGGGCACATACAGCATTGTTTATCAGCAGACAGATTCACTGACGTGCAAGACTTCACGCCATGGTGGGGTTTGGACTTAGGTGCCAGCCCTGGTCTCATCACCGTGGCCAAGAGCTGAGCTCTGCCAGCCTCTCCCAGAGTGTCCGAGGCCCTCCTGCAATCACCGCACATGCAGCCCTACCTTCCCTGCGGTCTCCATTTGAAATGCACAGGTCACGTTCTCACAGGGCTCTGTGTGAGCATATAGAGACCCAGAGCTAATGCATCTAGCCCAAATCTCTGCACCCTTGCGTGGCATCCTGGTACCCTGGCTCTCCTGTGAGTTTTGTGCTCTCTGATCTCATACATGGTAGCATCAGCAGTCTCTCCTTCTGTGATGGGCTGACTTCCTTACACAGTGCTCCTGACACAGAGGCTCACGCTGTCTGATTTTGGAAACTCAATGGCCATTTCAAATGAACAGATTTATGCAGAGCTAAAGGGATCTTCTGGTTTAAATGGAGGGCATCACTGGTGCATTAGAGCCAGGCCCTCATGCATCGTGTTAAATGCCTGAAGACGGGGAGCCTGAGAGACTCCAAAACAGGTTGAGTTCTACTGCTCAAAAGGGAATCTATCCTCTGTAGTTATTATTACCCACCAGGGTGGAGTCATGGCAACGATTGTGTTCATTTGTGCTTTTATTTGTCGTAGGCCAGCATCTATGTTTAGGTTATCAAGTGCTTTAACGGTTCATTTGGCGTGGCAAATACATTAACCTCGAGGACAAATAATAACCAAAGCAGAATGAGTAATTTTAATTTTTATCATTATACATATTATTTCCAAGAGGAGCGGAGGAATCAAACTCAGGTCGGCCATGTTGGCCGTGTGCAAGACGTGTGCTATCAGGGCCCTACCTGCTGTGCTATCAGGGCAAAGCCTGGCAAGCTACCCATGATGTATTCGATATGCCAAACACAGTAACAAGTCTCACAATGTTACTGGGCCCGCTTGAGCAAATTGATGAACAATGGGAGGACAGTGACAGTGACAGTGACTTATTATTTAAGAAAAATGATTGCCCAATAATCTGGCTACTGGATGAAGAGGTGATGACACGGAAATTGCTAATGCTGTTTCCTGATGAACTCAAAACCCTTTCCTGTGTGCAGCCTGGGGACAGGAGCCTGAGTGGGAGCCCAGAGCCTGAGTCCTGAGCCCTGAGCTGAGCCTTGAGATGAGCCCTGAGCCCTGAGCTGGTCCACTGAGTGTCTTGTTTGCTGGTACACTGAACTCTTGACCTCTTAGCCCCCAAGCCTCTGGCCCATTGACCTGGGCCCATCATGAGCTCTGCCCCATCTCTGGGCCTTCAGCAGTTGATGTTGGCTTTGTGCCCAGGACCAGGTGGTTTGTATACAGAGCCTGGAACTGCACAGTGCTGTGATGGGAATCCCCTATACTCAGGTCTGTCCAAGCAGGCTGGGAAGGCGAGTGAGAGGATGCAGGAAGAGTTTTCTTTCCTGAAACCTGGGGCCTGGCAACCCTCACCTGGTCTCAGTGGGTTTATATGGGAACATGGTAAGGGGCAAACTTGAAGTCACGCTTCTGTGTAAGGAAAATGGTGCCTCTTAGAGGGTTTCAATCCAGAGAAAAAGTGGGCGGTCATACACACAAGTGAAGATCAAATGTTGTTTTAGTTGAGTTAGCAATAATAGGAAATTCGTGGCTGTGAATTTAAACTTTCGATGATGAGATACAATATTCTTCTAACAAAACCAGGAATTAATTTGTCCCTGACATTAATAAGTCAAAGATGTTTGCCAAACATGGTTCTGGTGTTGACATTTCAAACCCATCTACTTATCATTATAAATAAATGCATTTTTTAATGAGTTGCTATATTAAGTCAGAAAGTATCAGTGTTAACTAAGAGTAAATATCATCTTCAAATGCCTTAACATTACAAAAGCAAAATTTTTTTGCTGCTTTTCAAGAAACTTGGCTTACCAGGAAAAATTAATTTCTAAGTCAAGAGGAAGAGAGAGGTTCACTTGATATGCTTTCGATTATAAAAGATTTTAAAGAATTTCTCAGGAAAGGAATCATTTGCCTGGCAACAGATGGACATCCCGGAAATGTGAAATATCCTAACACTACCATGCAATGTTTGCCTCTTTGAGAGCGTGACAGATAGCAATTTCACTAATGCTTATGCTCTGATTCATGAGTATTTATTATTTACCTAAATGCCGCGTTCCTTCAGGAGCAGCTGCTAGCCTGGCTCCCATCTCTTGTACCTGCGTCTCTCACTCTCTTCCACATCACACTCGCCCCCTCATGTCTGCCCCTGTGTTGCTTCACTCCTGGGAGAAGGAGAAACTTTCCACACCTGCCTCGGCTAGACCCTGTCTCCCCTCTACCCCGTACCCCACCCCTGTGACTCACACTCTCCTTTACTTCTGTTTGTTTTGTTTTCATAACATGAGTCTCCTTGGGGCTGTAAAAGGCACTTAAGAACATTCCTAGTGTTCTCTCTTCCCTGCATGCCCTGAATGATGGAGAAACTGACCATCAATTGGGTCTGCAGATCCTCTGCAGATGCCCAGAGGTCACCCAAATTAACTGGCACTAACAACTATATCTGCTCATATTTGAAAGAGTTGAAACTAAAAAAAAAACACACAAAAAAACAGGACTATTATTCCCTAGTTCAACATGCAGCTTGCAAGCATTTTATAATTCTTAGAAAGTGAAAATAAAACTGGTGTGAAATCTTGACTATTCTCCCATAATCTCTTTGAAACCTCGCCCATTGGGGCTATAAAAAATGGTGGCATTTCTATAATCTTCCTCACGACTATGTGACTGTGAAAAGCAGGGAGCAATGAAGAAACTGAGTTCTAGTTCCTTCCCTTTCATTCTTCATTTGTTCATTCACTCATTCATCCCACAGACTCTGAGAATAAGTGCTCCATGTGTGAACCAGCAGCTTGGAAGGAACAGAAATCAATTCTGAGGAGACCCAGATGGCCAACAGGCGTGTGGAAAAAATGTTCATCCTCCCTGATTTCCAGGGAAGTGCGAATTAAAGTGACAACAAGCTGTCACTTCCTACCCTTGAGGATGGCCGTGTCAGAAGCACTCAGTCAGTGACGCAGGGACCTCATCTGCCCACCCCCCCCCCCCCTTGGTGGAAACAAGTGTGTGGAGTTCTCGAAGCACTCCCACGGCACTGTCAGGTGAGCTGCAGCTCCAGGGTTAGACTCTATCCAAAGAACCACAGCAAGGCACTTCTGAAAGACATGTGCTTTCCTGCGTGTTGCAGAGCTACTTACAACAGCTAAGATCAGGGAATGTCCTGAAGGTCACAGCCTACGGCACCAGGCAGATGAGAGGACAAAGCCGTGGTGATGGACGAAGGAGCCTACCCTGGCTGCAGTGTGGGTGACTTGGGGCTGGGCGCAGGGCTGGGAACCAGGGAGAGGGTGAGCTACAAGGGGTCATCCTCCTGTACAGAACACACATAACCCAGCCACAGAATGGTATCAAGCAGCTGCGAGCCTCTCAGCTCTGATGCTACCAGGGAATGCATTTCAATGACTCAGATAGTTTTGAAACAAAATATGTTTGATTTTTTGGGGGGAGGGTGTGTCACACCTGGCTCATGGACTCAGGAATTACTCCTGGTGGTGCTTGGGGGGCAGGTTGAGTTCCCTTCCCTGCCCCAAGCAGAGTTCCGGCAGCCAAAGACCTCCAGAACCAGCCACAACCATGCTGAGACCACTCTCCACATGCATGAAGGTACTGGCAGAGGAACTAAGGCATGCGGGTTCCCCGGGCTGAGATCTCCAAGCCTGCTCGGATCGGGGCTGAGCATCCTCCACCCAGATCCTTCATCTTCCAGTAAGCAGGGGTCACACCCACCAACTGCCCCCTCGTGCTGTGTAATTTCATCAATGGCCAAGACCCAGAGACTATAAAGCGCGGCCGCATTTGTGGCCACACAACATCTTATCTTATTTTTACTTTGGACAACCTGACTGGCTACTGAATATAACCTGCCCACATGGCAGAGAAACTCCCCGTGGTGTACCCAATATGCCAAATACCAGTAACAATGATGGCTCTCATTCTCCTAACCCTGAAAGAGCACTTTTGAATGTGGCACTTTTTAAAATCTTAGGGGTAGGGTGAAGGAGACATTACTGGTGCCTGCTCGAGGCAATTGACGAACAACAGGATGATCGCGATTGTGATTGTGATAGTGATTGGTGCTTGGGGGACCATATGGGACACTAGGAATAGAACTCAGGCCAGCCGTGTGCAAGGCAAACACCCTACCCATTGTGCTATTGCTCCAGCCCCTTGAAACAAAATCTGATGACAAGAAAATGAGATATAAAGAAAAGCCCCTGTGTGCCCAAGCAGTGGCATTTCTGTTCTTTAAAATCAGGTTCTCTTTTTTGTTTGAACAACAACAACAAAAAAATCCAAGATTCTTTTTTTTTCCTGATGGGGTCATCCATCATAAACCCTCAGAGGGTGGTGGTCGCGGGGAGGGATGGGGATGCTGTTGGTCCTCTGAACCTGGAGATGCTTCCCACAGCGCGTGACTGCTGGGCAGTGGACAATGGACAGGGCACGTTTGCCGGGACAGGCTGCAGAGGGCACACCGGCAGCACACAGGGTCTCTGCTCCCAGTGTTCATGAAGCCTGCACAGAGAGAGGCCTAGTGGATGGATTCTAGCTACTTGGCTCAGGTTAAACATGACAAGGGTGGTTTCCTCTCTTTTTCCTCCTGCATCAGGTGGCTTTGGGTAGTTCGAACTTAATGCTCAGGTCTGTGTTGCCTGCAGGGCAAAGGTTCCCACATGTCCGTTCCACCGCCTCGGTGGAATTGCAGGAGGCTGAGAGACAGGTCCAGTCAAGCAACACAGTGATAAGGAAACAGCTTCACTGTGATGGACTTTTGTTTTAGAGCTTGTTATATTCTGGCAGCAGCCAGACACATCGAAGAGCAGTGACCACTGCAGCTTTCTGCTTTCTGTACTGATGACTGTTCTCTCTCCCTACCCCTCTCTCTCTCCCTCCCTCTCCCACTCTCCTCCCTCCCTCTATCTGTACCAATGACTGTTCTCTCTCCCTTTCCCTCTCTCTCCCTCCCTCTCTCCCTCCCCTCCCTCCATCCTCCCTTCCCCCCTCTCTGTAACAGTGACTGTTCTCTCTCTCTGTACCAATGACTGTTCTTTCTCCCTCTTCCTCTCCCTCTCTCTCTCTTCCTCCCTCCCTCTCTCTGTACCAATGACTGTTATCTCTCTCTCTCTCTCTCTCTCTCTCTCTCTCTCTCTCTCTCTCTTTCTCTGTACTGATAACTGTTCTCTCCCCCTCCCCACCCCATTCCATTTTGGAAATGCATTGAAGGAAACTCTATAATCCTTTGCTGAGTTGCCTCTGGTATCAGGACACGGTGTAGGAGCAAGGATCGAGGGCAATCACTGTCAGCTGCTTGGCTAACAATGTGCCTACCTTTAGAGGCTGGGGATTCTGTGTCAGTGAATCCCATGGGGTACCAGGAATGGGCATAGACCGAACACTTGTCTCCATATTGAAATGGCCACACTTTTCCAGAAATAGACAGAGACATAACCCCCTCCCCAGTGGCTCCCTCAGCCCCAGGTTCTGTGGGGGCTGGGACGAGGGTGGGCCCAGGCGAAGAGTCTAAATGGAGGGAGCTGCAACACAGCCACTTTCTAGAGAAACATTACCTGTGTTGTTCCAGGCTGGGTGCCCGACTGCCCTGTGCTGGCGGGGGGGGGGGGGGGGGAGGTGGGGAGGGCGGATGCTGCAGACCCCACCCCCCCCTTGGAAAATGAAAGTCCAGGACATCTCCTGTGAGCCATGGAAAGGTGGAGCAGGGAGCAGAGAGCCGATGATTTTAATATCCCAACACTTATGTCACTTATCACTTAATCACTTAACTTCCCGTTAGTCGTCGATTTGCTCGAGCAGGCGCCAGTAATGTCTCCATTTGTCCCTGTCGTGTGCTAGTGTAGCCCAATGGCATCTGTTCGCTCTGGGAACATGAAGAGCCTCAAACCGATCGTTCATGATCTTGATGAAGAAGTCTGACCATCTGGTAGGTGGGCGGCCACGCAGTCTTTTGACATCCCGTGGAATCCAGTCAGTAACAGCTCTAGTCCAGCGGTTGTCTTTAAATCTCATTACGTGACCAGCCCATCTGATTTTTGACACCTTGGCAAATGAGACAGCATCCTTGATTCTTGATCGTCGATGGATGTCGGAACTCCGGATTCTTTCTCTCATTTGAGTGAAATGTGATATTCCAAGCATAGCTCTTTCTATTCTTCTTTGGGAGACCTGAATAGTGTTCTCATCCTGTTTGCGTAGGGCCCAGGTCTCTGAGGCATATGTTAATTAACATAATTAACACTTATGTAGTAAGGGAATATTCCTCATGAGCACCACTGCATGAGGAGAATCAGTTCATGTCGCAGATGGCTTCAATGGCATGAGAAGAGCTTCTTCGAAATGCAGAAGCCGTTAAGGAGATATTCTCCTCTGAGAAGCAGAACAGGACTAAGAAAAGACCTCATGAGAGAAAGGTAGGTGTGCTTCTGCTAGAACAATGCAGTGCATCCCATCCGCCTTCTGCAAAGTCAGCCTGTAAGGGCCCATTCCTCAGCGCCCTGGTCTGCCAAAGCCAAGAGATCAGGGTGACGTGCATCTTGGATGACAAGGGCATGCCACTAGCATAGGCTTTGTTCCTTCCCTGGATTCTGGAAGGTACTAGAGGCAACTTATCTTTCTGTCTTGTTTTCCAGTGTGAGCCCGGGATTCACTGTGAGGCGAGACATTGTTGGAAAGCTTTAAAGGAAGCACATCACGACATGCACTTCCTGTCCTGATGATCAGCCAGGCAGAGATGGAGTGAATCCTATGTATTATCGCTGGTGTCGCTGCACCTTGATTATTGCCAGGAGCAACTAGCGGTAGTCTCTCTCTGGGAAGAGCAGGGACTGGAGGCTCACGGAGATGCGTCCTCCTGTCCAGGAGAAGCTGGAATTCAGACTCCAGCAGGGGTCCGCAGAACCCCTCAGCAACTCTCGGCCAGCTTGGTTGCTGAGGACATAGGAAAACCAGTGATTGCTCTGAAAACCCAGGGGCATTTAGAGTAAAGGGCTGTTCAGTCAAGGTTTTAGGTAATGCTGTTTTCTACTTGAACTTTTTTCTCTGAGTTAAGTAATATATATTTACAGTTCCTTATAATGAGATAAGGTAAAGGTTCAGCAATTACATGCTAGTATTGGTCACATAAACCTTGAATTAGGTGTTATCATAGTTTGATCTTAAAAGATATGTTCTCTTTTTCAGTATAGATAAAAGTTCTTTAGCAAAGATACTTATATGGACTTAAAAAATACTTCAAACATGCCCCACCCTGTACATATATTTGCTCATCCACATCCACACTCACACCCCCACACCCCCACACCCACACCTGAACTTACACAAACTCACTCCCCCACTCCCACATACCACACCCTCATGCACATTCCCACACTCACACCCTCGACACTCATACACCCACACCACACTCACACACACTCTCATACCCACTCACATACACTGATACACATTCATACATACTCACACACTTGCTCACCCATACACCCACCCACCCACAAACACACACACTCACTTACCCACACTCACACACACTCATACACCCACACCCATACCCACGCAACCCCCACACTCCCACACACTCATTCATACACCCACACCCACACTCACACATACACTCACCCCCCACCCACACGAGCCTACATCCATTCACACCCACAACACTCAGACACCCTCCACCCCCCCACTCACATACTCACCGACGAATACATCCACAAACACTTCCATATACTTGTTCACTCATGCAAGAATTTTGCTTGGGTTGCAGAGACAGTGTAGTGTAGTGGGGGCACCTGCCAGGCACACAGGCTGCAGAAGTTGTGGCCCTGGTTTGGTCCCCAGAGCACTGCAGAGGGTCACTCCTGATGACAAAGCTAGAAACAGCCCCTGGGCACTTCTGAGTGTGGTCCTAACCCTTCCTGCCCCACCACCATCCCCCTCCCCCCCCCCCCCCCCCCCCCCCGCCTGGCTTTTGCATAAAAAATAAAAACACAGGATTCCCTGCTAAGGCCCTGTACGCTGCATGATGGGAACTGGGGGGTCAGGACAGAATGCTGAAAAGTCTGGGGTGCTGATTTTTGCCTGTTTCCTCTGATATTGATGAACACCACAGTGACTTCCCAAGCTCCCTGCAGTGAAAGCACATGCGTTCTTTCCAAATGGTTGAAAGGGTCAGTGTCCATGCTAGTATTGTAAGATGTCTTGTGAGGCTCTGTTTCAGACCCCTGGAATACTATGAGCACCGAAGGGGTCGTTTCCTGAGGAAGGTCCTATCAGCAGGGCAAGGCATCAAACAGGCGAAAGGAGCTTCTCGGAGTGAGCATCCTACAGCAGCAGCCAGCACTTTCAGTCACTCGTCTCTGCCACTGAAAATCTCCTTCCTGCCTGCTCTCCACCATCTCTCTGATCATTGCTCCTTGGCCTTTGACTCAACAGCCTTTAGGTTAGAATGGTCCAGCATTCTTGATAGAAGAGTGCTGGTCACTCACAGCTTCAGGTGTCCACACATGAACTGTCCTCACCTTCGAGACTTTACAGGCCAGCATCTCGCCTGCTGCCATTCAGACCTGGCATCCAGCTCTAGTTTCTCAAACCTTGTTGAGCAGTTATGAAGTCAGAAGTTCCCTCTGTTCCTGTGAAAAAGGGATTGTGGATGATCAGGGGAGAATCTGAAGTCCACTCTCATTCCTGAGCCCAGGACTCAGGGTCAGAGGTCCGGCGGGCAGCAGCCCCTTTTCAGATGCTGTCCAGGCATTGTCTGTGAGTCACTAGATGGCTGGAAAGCAAACCCTCCAGGAGCAGGCAGCCAGGAGAGCTCAGTGATACTTGGGTGTGAGTAAAGCAGAGGGGGGAGATTAGATTCCCACAAGCACATCTCTGGTTTCCCAGCAACTCGCCCATCATTCATGCCACACTGCCTACAGGGGAGAGAACGAGTGTGGGTCGTGATCAGGCAAGCTCATGCTTGACTCCTGGGTTCTTGAAAACAGGAAGATGGTCCAAGATGGAGCTGAGAAGCCACTTCTCCGGGTATTTTTTGACTAACGGGGGACTTACGTCACATATTTCTGCATGCACATGCAGGGGTGTGCCATGTGTGAGCCCATCACGTACAACGAGGTTTACTTATAATGCGGAACAAAGGAAGAAGTCGGTACTTAGGACTGGGTCCCTTCGAGAGACTTGCCTTTAATTTTGAGAATCGTTCGGATGAACCCCCTTCCCACAATCTCTGTGCAATCACAATTTCCTGGGATGTAATTTCCTCTTGTTTGATTTGATGCCCTGTGTTTACAATTTTCTACAAAATACAAATACTTTTTTATTATATGTGTTTGCATTTGGCTACATTATTTAAATTAGGCCCCATTAGCATTTTACCTTGGATTATCGGCAATGTTATGAATACATCAGTCTTCTCCAATTAAACAAAGCAATCTTGGGCTGCGCTTCGACTGTTTGAGAGCTAATAAAAAGTAAATAATGTGGCACATATCTTCATGAAACCTTCATGTGATTCTCTGCAGTAAGAAGCCTGGGAGAGGCAGGTCAGAATCCAGCTCACAGTCACTCTTCTTTCGGAATGGGTCTGTTTGAGCTGAAGATGGTACATGGGTTAATGCATTGCCTTGTACACTGCCAACCCTAGTTGGATTCCTGGCACTTTGTGTGGTCCTGGTCCTGCTGTGGTCTGTTTGTTTGTTTGGGACACTCCTTGCTGTGGTCCCCTGCCTGTCTTGTTAGGATGTGCCCTGCTGCGGTCTTTTCCCATCTGGCTAGGACTTTCCCTGCTGTGTTGTGGTCTTTGCCCATCTGGTTGGGACTTTTCTTGCTGTGGTCTTTGCCCGTCTGCTTGGGATGTGCCCTCCTGTGGACCTTTGCCCCTCTGGGTCAGAATGTGTGCTGCCGTGGTTCTCTGCAGCTCACCACACAGCTTCTCCTGGGAATATGCAATGATGATGCTTTCTGGGAGGTTTTTGTGATCTTTATTCCCCACATCTGAGCAGTGCTGCCTTCTTGCTTAGGGTTTTTAGCTTGGAGGATACATTTTGGGAGGATAAATCATCAGGAAGGGCGACACCAGGTGAGGTGATAGAAAAGTCTTTCCTGATTTTCTTGGAGTTTTACTACGGTGTTGTCCACAGTGTGTGCCAATCCCAGTACACAGGAGTGGGACTGTGTGTCTTAGGGGTCTGCTAAGAGGAAAGGCTCTTCATGTTAAAAAAATTAGTAGCCTGAACCTGATGACTACTTCCCATCAATTCATGCTATAACTTTCAGCAGGGCTGAAGACACAGAGATTTGTTCACTGGCCTCCTTTTCCACTGACTCACCTGCTTCTATCTTTAGAACTGATTACACGTTGTATAAGCAATTTAATAGGAACCTTAGGGGGGTGCATCTCTGCATCAGGTATCAGAATCACTGATACTTGCTCATTTGGAAACGTGTGTGTGTGTATGTGTGTGTGTGTGTGTGTGTGTGTTAAATGACTTCGTGTGATTCTGTGTGGTATAGGGGCTGGTGATGGACAGTGAGGTCTGAGATCAACACAGGGCACAGGAGCTGGTGGTGGACAGTGAGGGCTGAGACTAGTACACGGCGCAGGGGCTGGTGGTAGACAGTGAGACCCTGCACCCCCTCAGGGGTTGGTGGTGGAAGCCCCTGCACACTCGTCTGCAGGTGGCCACTGAGGCTGCACAGTTGGCCTGGGGTGAGTGCTGGACTGTACCTGGCTGGGCTCTGCAGCCTCTAGGCTCAACACGCTCAGTGCCCCTGTTTTGCCCCTGGTCAGTGGTCTCCCAGACTGCCTGTGCCAACTGTCCAGACCCTCAACCCAGGCTGTGGTCCCCAAACCTCACCTGCTGGTCCCCGAGCTCTGGACTCATACCCGTGTATGGTAACTCGTGGGCTCACCGGGGTCTCCGCGGCCCACCTATTACGTGAATTGAGAACTCAGGGGCCTTCCTGAGGCTGTCCAGTCCCCAGCTCCCAGCTGGACCTAGGAAGCGAGTTTCAGCACAGATAGATCCACAGATGGAGGGTGAGTGGGGATTTGTTTCATCTGTCACAAGACACAAGTTGTTCCAGGATCTCAGTGATGATGGTATCTTTAGGGCGGTTTTATGTATAGAGTCAGGATGGGGATGAAACTGGGCACACATTCTCTGGCCTAAAACCATGTGACTTTCACATTTAAAAAAATTACCAGAAGCAGCTGAAGGTGTGTTCTGAGGAAGGCCAGATCACTTGATTCGCAGCTGCCTGGGAGCGAGGCATTCTGGGGCAAGGGGGGCCCAGGCCGGCTGCTGGAGTTCTATATCCAGTGGAACCAGAGCCCCTTCGAGAGGGGAGGCGGTGCTGCCGTGCAGGTACAAGGTGAGTTCAGGCACGAGGGCCAGTGTGCGTCCACTTCAGCTTCCCTCTCTCTAGCACATTTTTAATTAAAAAAGGAAAAATGCAAATCGGATCTGCGATTTAAACATTTTATGAGTTTAAAAAAATTTTTTAAACATTTATGCGCTTGCTTATGTTCAAGACTACAGCATAGACCATTTTTCCCCCTTAGGAATGCATAATAATGCAAAGGAAAATATCTTCTTAATTTTAGCAAGAAATTTGTAAAAAGGAAAATGTCTTTTCAGTGACTAGTTTTATTGTTTACTGCATTCGCTTGTTTCATTTTACTGTAATGCTACGAGGTCTGTTTTTATTGTTTATCTTATCATGACATTAATGGGCTAGAGTGATAGCACAGCGGGTTGGGTGTTTGCATTGCACGCGGCTGACCCGGTCGACCCGACCGACCTGAGTTCGATTCCTCTGCCCCTCTCGGAGAGCCCGGCAAGCTACCGAGAGTATCTCGCCCACAAGGCAAAGCCTGGCAAGCTATCTGTGACATATTTGATATGCCAAACACAGTAACAAGTCTCACAATGTTACTGGGCCCGCTCAAGCAAATCGATGAACAACGGGAGGACAGTGACAGTGACATGACATTAATAATAAAATCTGACTGGAGAGTTAGTATAGCAGGGAAGGCTCTTGCATGTGGTCAACCCGGGTCCAATCCCCAGAATCCCACGTGGTCCCCTGAGCCTGCCAGGAATGATCCCTGAGCACCACCAGGTGTGTCCCTAAAACTAAAGGAAAAAAAAACCCACATTGATAATTAGATCTATCCCTCTTGCTTCAAAAGTGATTTTCAAAAACATTTGCCTTCACATTTTCTGAGTAAAATTTCTAAAAGAAAATAAACATATCAACTGTCATGTCTGACCACTTGTATTTCAAATGTGGGAGAAAATGCTTTGGGGGACGATGCTGCCCCCCAAATCCCTTCGGGAACAAGGGAAGCATTGAGACAGAGGTGGGCTCCCTGCATTCTGTGTGTGCTTGCTGCCGAGTAACCAGTGTTTGCAGCTCTCACATGATGCCAGTGACGCCCATTATTTTATTTAAAGAGACGCCTCCAAACTAAGTTCTGCGTTTAGGCCTCCTACTTCCTTTGTTTTTTGGTCTGAATCTTGCGTCACTCTCTCTCCCTCTTCGTCTTTCTTGGTGCTCCCAAACGGACCAGCCCATCGAATCCTGAACTATTTGGCACCCCTGTGTCTGCCTCCTAATTGATTCTTCCTGAGCATGTTCTCATCCAACGCTTTGAAATTGATGCTGACCACCTGGTGCTCTCTCCTCAGGCCTCTGTTCACAAGGCGCCATCGGCTGACCTGGTCAGGTGCTCACCCAGGGCTGACCCAAAGCCATGGTCTGCCCCATCATGCAGTCCCTAATCAACTGCAGGAAAGCTCTTTCCTCAGCTTTCCAGCACAAGGTTCTTTGGACATTAGCTGATAATCCTTAGAAACCACAGTGGCCCCGGGGTCAGCTTGACGAGACTTGTAATCAATTTACACCCAGTGCGGACTCATTGGTGTTTGCAAAGAGGTGGTTTCTCTTGCCCTCTTCCTCCTGCCCTCTGGAAGCTTCTGAGGGGTTGGCATCACCATCGGCTTGTGGCAGCTGATTTGATCTTCGGGCCCTGGTGGGTCATTTTGCACAAAAGACTGTTATGGCAACATTTTCCTTTAGAAAATATGTGGTGTGAATTCTAATGTCTGTCGAGCTGACCCTCCGCACAGAGTGTTTGGGGAGTCTGCACGGAATAGAGATGGCATGTCCTGGTACGACAACCTAGTTTGTTTCTTACTATTTACAAGGCTGACAGCTAAAAACAAAGGAGGAGACAGTCGGAGAGGAGAAGAGAAGAGAAGGTGGAACAGAAAATGGAAGGAGAGCTAATAAACTTTTCCTTAGGGACACCATGGGTGGTGAGCGCATACGAGGTGCCCTCAGGAGCACAGCCTGTAGGAGCGTGTGTTAGCATGTTGGCAGGGCCAGTGTGTGCCCTGGACAATATCAGGGTATGTCTGCACGGCTAACAGGAATGTGTAGGTGCTCATGTACATCCGTCTGTACTCACATGATAGCAGTATGTGTACCAGTCAGGAGTGTGCATCTGCATGTGTGTACCAGTCACTACGTGTGTATCTGCATGTGTGTACCAGTCACTACGTGTGTATCTGTATGTCTGTGTGTATCAGTCAGTACGTGTGTGTCTGTATGTCTGTGTGTACCAGTCAGTACGTGTGTGTCTGTATATGCGTAACAGTCAGTACATATGTGTCTGTATGTCTGTGTGTACCAGTCAGTGTGTGTCTCTATGTCTGTACAATCAGTACATGTGTGTCTGTATGTCTGTGTGTACCAGTCAGTATGTGTGTGTCTGTATGTCTGTGTGTACCAGTCAGGAGTGTGTGTATGTATGTTTATCAGTAAGGACATGTGTGTCTGTACATGTCAGTAAATGTCTGTGTATCAGTCAGTATGTGTCTGTATGTCTGTACGTATATTAGTCAGTACATGTCTGTCTGTGTATCAGTCAGTATCTGTCTATATCAGTCAATATTTTTCTCTGTGTTTATGCATTGTATACTGTATGCACACCAGTATATATGTCAGCATGTGTAAGTGCACATAGCTCTATGCCATCAGTTTGTACTTGTATATATAGCTTACTATATGTATGCATATTTGTGTATCACTGGGGGCTTATTGTGTCAACATGTATCTATGTATTTCAATATCTATATTTATACACCAGTATGAATTTACAAATATTATGGCTGGAGCGATAGCACAGCGGGTAGGGCGTTCGCCTTACAAGCAGCCAACATGGCCGACCCGAGTTCGATTCCTCCGCCCCTCTCGGAGAGCCCGGCAAGCTACCGAGAGTATTCGATATGCCAGACACAGTAACAACAAAGTCTCCAATGGAGACGTTACTGGGCCCGCTCGAGCAAATCGACGATCAACGGGAGGGCCTTTACCTTTACCTTTTTATACGTTGGCATGCATTTCCATACCAGATGTATTTTCATGTGTCATGATTTTTACGTATCTTTTATGTCTTCGTGTGTGTCAGTGGCCTTCTACATGTGCAGTGTGTTCCCAGATATATCAGGATATATATCTCTGTATCTGTGCGTGTCCCTCTCAGAGAGGAAAGTGAAGAAAAAGAGGGAATTTGCCCTGCCTGGAATGTCTCAGTGTCTCCAGCCCCGCTGTCTGTTACTGTGGCAAGAGCAGACCCCGAATCCCCTTCCCTGGCGGAATTTCACTCCCGTGTGTCTGCCATCTCCCACCATCACCACCCACGACCAGGCCAGCCCCTTCAGCTCTGAAACAGGCATTAAAAGTTTTATTTCACAAGGTCCTTATGAAAATTAAATGATACAATCCATTATCCTCATAAAAACATCAAACATTTATTGAGTATTTAAAATGTTCCAGGAGCTATAATATGTGTCTACATATATTTCATTTGATCTTTATTTAAATGCGAACATTTGAGAGCCTTTAGCACAGGAAACATATGTAAGGTGGCACCTAGACTTTTTCCTGTGAGCACCGTTCTTGGTCCCAGTCTCTTACTATTTTGTAGGCAGATCACCAGCATCTGCATCTTAAAATAATCACAACTTTGAGAGACAATAGTAGCCTCCCTGTGCTTATTTCTTATTTCCACCAGACACCTCCCTGAGTCCTGTGTGTCTGCACAGAACGTCATTCTGATCTGCCGGGTTCCCCAGAGCACAGTTGGAAACTCCATGGCAAGAAACCAGTCTCGAGGATGTGCTTGTTGCTACTTAGGAGAGTGGCAAGTTTAATTAGCACCCAAACGTACAAGGCGCTGTTTTTGCTCCCCAGTGAGGCAGACTGCTTCTGTTTTCCTAGCTCTCGTAAATAACGGCAGGACATGTGAATCTCTGCCTTGTTTTTATAGCTTCACACAGAGTGTAAGTTCCAAAAAGAAAATTCTATCAGCAAAATTGCATGGAGATTGTACCCGAGTGTTTTGGCGGAGGCTGAGAGGGAGGCGGGAGGCCCTCAGGAGACAGCTCTGTGATTGTGCTGAAAATGCTGAAGATTTCTGGCTTCATCAACACCAGATCTGACACCGGTGGGGAGGACGGGCGCCCAGCAATCAATCGGGACGTCTAATGAGGTAAGATGCTTTAAAGTGACTTCAAGTGATTTTTAAATTGCACAACCTAAACTTCCTGAAAATGCACCCATTTTGTAAGAAATTGACCCAGGAATAGTATTTACCCCTTTTGTTTTTCTCCAGTGCCATGCAGGCTTTCTTGCCTAAACTCACAATCCTTGATGAAATGACAGGGGCACTGTGATTTTCTAAGTAGATAAAGACCCAGTGATGAGCTTGACTTGAGCTAGAAATTGGTAAAAATTGAAAGTGAGAGCATCACCCAGGCCAATCTCTCCGAGGAGCAGAACCCTTGAGGGAGTCCCTGGAGGGGCCTCAGCCAGAACAGTGAGAACTCCAGGTCTCAGCCGAGTGGGGAGAGCGACCTGCACCCCCGTCACATACAGTACTACCAGCAGAGTCTCCCTCAGAGCTCAGGGTGTATCCCCTTCTGCTCGCCTGATATAGCCACACGGCTCCCCCTTCTCTGCCTGCCAGCAGTGTCCTGTGGTGGAAGTGGTCCATTCATTTCCACTGGTCTTGATGGGCGCTGTCTTATTGTGCTGTGCTGTTTCGACACAGTCAGGAAATCACATTCGCCGAGACACAAAATTATCCATCTCCTGGGTGCTTAGCTTGGAACCAGAAAATCGTGTTGCTTCCAAGTTCCACATTTGAGCCTGTCGTGACGCCCCCCCCCCCACCTAAGTTATGAGCACCCAGCATGCCCCTAAAACTAAACACCATTCACACAGCACTGAGCACACACACGTACGCACACACACACACATACACACTCACACACACAAATGCTTGGCCCATCATGGTGCCTCAGGTCCGTAACTCAGCCTGAGAAGTGATCGATGTGATATGTATATGCACAGCACAATACACACAGTACACACATGAACACATGCCCACTCGGGGGCATATACACAGCACGCACACCTGTCCATAAGGGCACACACACGGACGCACATTACACTTACCGTGATGTGTGTATTGGTCACACACATCACATGTGGGCATGCACACACACCACACACACACACACGCACAACACACACATGCACACACATGTGCTCCTACTCTAAACTAAGGATCATCTAATAGGGAAATGGGAGACCTGACCTGACCGAGTGAGAGACAGCGGCAGATGAGGCAGCCACACTGGCAGGTGGGTCACGGTTCTGGGACCTGGTGTCAGCTTCCTGGGATGTCAGATGGCATCGTGATGGCAATGTGGAGCCACGAAGCAAAGAACATCACAGTGTAGTTTACAAAGCTAAGGTGGGCTCAGCCTCTGGCTTTTACCCCGTGTCACTTAATGGCCATGGTTTCTTGCCTGAGCTCAAAGATACTGGGTTGGAGCCATTTAGCAAACACGCTTGGCTTAGAACCTGACACAAATGGTGCATCCTCCCAATGGGGATGTTAGGAGCCAGGAGCCTGTGGAGAAGTTACAGTTTTCCAGATACAATCAGGGGAAGTCACTGAGAGTCATGTCCATGCTTCAGCCGAGAGACAGACATTCCCTCTACCCGATATCAAGAGGACAAGGCAGGAGAATGTCTTTAGGGCTTCTCTCTCCTCCCTCCCAATGACTAGGTGAGTGAGTTTGCAGCCACCTTCTTCACACGACTTTCCAGCTCTCCCCATCACTCTGATGACTGTTATTTATAGCTCACAGGACGCCATAAATCACGTTGTAAGTCACCAAGGTTGAGACCAAACTTTATAATCTTTACTGCTCTCATCATACACGGGTTCAGTTAGAACTATTTTAAACTGATATTGAATTTCTGTCAACTAATTCCTGAGATTTTTAAAATCTGACCTATAAATTGTCAAGTCCTAACAAGTATCAGCCATAAAAACATGTAAAAAGAAAATGGAGAAAACGATTTTGGTGGTAATGCCAGTTAATTCAGCAATTATCACATGGTGGTAGGAAATAATGTATTCATTACATTTTATTCGGTGTTTGTTATTTCTGTGGACAGAAGATGATATTTTGCTTTGAAATGAATCACATTGAAAATTGCATCGAATTGATAGAAAGTTGGCCATTTTCACATTCTCTCTCTCTCTCTCTATCTCTCTCTCTCTTTCTCAAACAGAAAATCCAACTGAATTTCTACAAAAGCAAAAGATGAACTTCTTGAGATGAAACTTCCAAATATGGCAAGTTGTTTGAACATGGAAGACTCTTACTTTAAGAGAACTCACTTTATTAAGGCGGAGCGATAGCACAGCGGGTAGGGCGTTTGCCTTGCACACGACCAACATGGCCGACCCAAGTTGGATTCCTCCGCCCCTCTCGGAGAGCCCAGCAAGCTACCGAGAGTATTCGATATGCCAGACACAGTAACAACAAGGTCTCCAATGGAGACGTTACTGGGCCCGCTCGAGCAAATCGATGATCAACGGGAGGGCCTTTACCTTTTACCTTTACCACTTTATTAAGATAACTTTAAAACAGCCACCTGGCATATAGTTATATTTTCAAACTGTTGAAAGGGCCTTGCAGCCTTTGCAGAGACTGTTTCCTCTACACCACTTGGTATCCGTATAAATTCACATCCAGAAAAATTCACATGCACTGCAATGCAGGTCCTTTGGCAAGGGCTAGCCAACTGAGCAGGAGGAGTCTTATGAAGGAGGACAGTGGTCACAGTCAAGGTGGACTTCTCAGGCCACACAAAGCCCACTGGCAAGAAGGACACTTGATTTAGGGACTCAGCTGCCAGGGCTCACATGTGTGGGCCCAGGACAGATTCTATAGCCAGAGACCCAAGCCTCAGGATGAAGAAAATAGAGTTGCCCCTGTTAGGGCGCAGATCGTGATCTCCCTTTAACGACAAAGAGACTCCAGAGACTGCAAACAGCAAGCAAGGTTTACTGTAAGACTGGCTAGCCAGGGTCAAGCCGCCTACACAGACACGCAGGTCAGTTAGGTGAGGCAAGACCCCGAACTTCTTCAAAGGGGATCTTATATAGCCCTTCACTGGCCGTTACAGCAAAGCCCGCGCATTTCATAGCCAATAGATTTGTAACAACATATGCTTTCTTAACCAATCCAATTAAGGGTACATCACTTCTTAGCCTATAGTTTAAAGATCAGCATTTTGCGTCCGTGCTTAGGAACTGACAGGTTTTTAAGGCAGTCCTGGGTCTTGCAACATGGGTCCTGTGAGAGACATCCGGTTATCTGGTCTGACCCCCACCCTTCGAGTACCTGTATCTGAATTCCTTGCTCAGGGGCAGAAAAACCAGTTATTTTGCAGTGCAGGCTCCTATAAAGCGGATCTGAAAAAGCTTATCTAGACCTGTTCCTTGAAAAACAAGTTATTTTGCAATGCAGGTTCCTATTAAGCTAAGCTAAATTAATTCTGGTGGTAGTCCATTTTGGGTCTGTCCCTCACAGCCCCAATGTGAATAGCCAATCATGATTGGTGTGTTCTTGTTCAAAATTTCTTTCTAAGAAAACAGTTTAAGAATTAAAGTAAAAAGGCCCTCCCATTGATCATCGATTTGCTCAAGCGGGCAAATGTCTCCATTGGAGACTTTGTTGTTACTGTGTCTGGCATATCGAATACGTCACGGGGAGCTTGCCAGGCTCTGCCGTGCGGGCGAGATACTCTCAGTGGCTTGCCGGGCTTGTTTAATTTTTTTTTGGGGGGGTGTTTGTCCCACCTGACAGTGCTCAGTGTTTATTCCTGGCTCTACACTAGACGGTGTTCAGAGGACTTTATGGGGTGCTAGGGAGAGAACCTAAGTTGGCCAGGTGCAAGGAACATGCTCTACCCTCTGTACAATTTTCTCCAGCCCCCCTAAAGAATCACTATGAAAAACTGTTGGGGGAATGGAAAATAAAATCATGGGAAAGTAACTCAATGAATAATTCGATGTATTTGAAGTGGCTCAAAACTGCTTTTGCGAAGCACTAGAGTGTTGTGAGAAAAAACTGAAGATTAAAAGAAAAAAAAGAAAGCAACAACAATCAAGGCCAAATGCACAAATGTGGAAAATACAAAATTGACACAGTCATTGAAAGGACAGAACAAAGAAATCAAGCTTATATTTCATGAGAATTCCAGAATGATTTGGGATGGGGATATCATAAGATACTGCATGGTAATTGCTTAGAACGGAAGAAAAATGGTGTCTAAAAGGTCTAAAATATGACAAAACAGCAACAAAAACCTATCTGAGAGAAATTGTGTCAACATTCCTGATCATCAAGACAGGAGGCAAGCTGAAGAGCTTTCTTTGCTCCTCAGACATAGTCAAATAGCAGAAGGGGAGGAGAGAAATTAGGCTCACAGCAGGCGTCTGAGTAACAATACAGACTCCACAATAAGCTCAAAATATTTACTCTCTCTCTTTCATGTGTAAGAACTAAGAGAGAGTTTTATACACAGATATTTCTGCAAAGAAACAGCAAGTGATCAAAGTTAATAAACCAGGGAACGAAACCTTGAAGGAACTGGCATGAGACAAGAAGTAGGTTTAAGAAATAAAGAAATCAGTTCAAATGTTTTTTGAATTTAAGTATATACTTTAAAAAGTGGAAAGGAGAAATCATGAAAAGAAAGACAATGTTCCAGAAAAAATATCATGACTGGTGGCAGTGAGGGTCTAAAATATTAATACAATCTTTATTTTTGTCCCTTGGAGGGGAGCGGGTTGAGCTTTCCTCCCCGCCCCAACCAGGGCTCCGGCAGCCGAAGACCTCCAGGACCAGCCACCACCATGCTGAGACCACTCTCCGCACACATGAAGGTACTGGCAGAGGGACAAAGTCACGCGGGTTCCGGGGCCGAGATCTCCAAGCTACTCGGATTGGAGTCGAGCATCCTCCACCCAGATCCTCCAAATTCCAGTAGGCGGGGGTCACACCCACCACCTGGCCCCCTGGCGCCGTGTAATCCCATCAACGGCCAAGACTCAGAGACTATAAAATCCAGCTCCCCCCCCCCCCCCCACATCTTATCAGGACATCTTTTTATGACATCTTATTATCTCATTGCTACTTTGGACAAACTGGCAGGCTATCGAATGTAGCCTGCCCACAGGGCAGAGTCTGGCAAACTCCCCGTGGCGTACCAAATATGCCAAATACCAGTAACAATGATGGGTCTCATTCTCCTAAAGAGCCTTGAATATAATCTCAGGGCTAGGATGAAAGAGACGTTACTGGGGCCTGCTCGAGGCAATCGACGAATAACAGGATGATGAAATGAAAATGAAATGAATTTTTGTAGGAGGAGGAGGAGTTAGGTTAAAAGATTTATGCATAGACCAGAAAGATATTACAGTGGGTACAGTACTTCTCTTGACTTACCCAAATAGGGTTCAATCCCTGGCACCCTATATGCTACCCTGAGCTCCACCAGGAGTTACCCCTGAGCCAGGAGTAAGCACTGAGCACAGCTGGGTGTAGTCCCTGAACCAAATAAATATTTTTGCAAAAACTCCACAAATGGTTACAAATGTCCTAAAAAGTGGGTGGATTATTACTTCCTGTCTTCTCTTGGACCATTGATAACAGTGGACCATACTGTAGACCATGAAGGAGTCCTAATATATCCCAATATATTCAAAAGAATCAACCCAGATTGGATAAAATGATCCCATAATTATTCAATTGATTTTGAAAAGCAAATAATTGATACGCAGTTGTAAGGTTCTTACAGGGACTCAGAGACAGACCTGAAGACTTGCTGAGGGCTCGGAGTCTAGCTTTCCAGAAGACAGCCCACCCTACCCTTTCTGGAGGCTCCTTCGACGTGCCCCCCGCCCCCCAGGCCCTCCTGCCCCACAGATGAGGGACTTGCCTTCCTTCGTGGAAAGTGTCCAGAAGGCTGTAGACTGGGTGGATAGATGTCCCCTCTCCTGGGTGATTCGGCCTGTGAGATGCTATAAGAGGGATTTCTGGGAGCCAGGTGTGTGTGTGTGGCGGAGGGGGGGGGAGGGATGTGGTCTGTGTTCCTGCTTGAGCCCACCAGGAGTCAGTAGATGATGACCACTGGTCATTGGTGATGGTTAGCAGGCTTCTGTGGATCTCGGATTTGGACTTCTCAGGGACCTCCCATGTGTGCTGAGACCAGGCCCATGACTCATGGAATGCACAGAATGATGGAGGCCAGTGTGCCTCTTTATTTATAAACTTCTGTATATCCAAACAAGTTATGGGGAAGGGAGAATTTGAACAGCGGCATCAGGAAGTTGGAAAGACGAGCCATAGAGTTCAGGTCTTGAAGGAACAGAGTTGGAGCATAGCACAGACTCACCTAACGTGGAGGCAGAAGGGTCAGCTGTGGGCTGTGGGCTTGGTGCGTCCCCACAAGGACGTGTGTGAGGAGAAGGCAGAACTCCTGAAATGAACTCCCAGATGCGAACCCAGCCAGCTTCTGAGCAGGGGCTTATTTGCATTTCTATGGCAAGTGCAATTTGCATTACTATCAGTTTTGTAGAGAAACTTGTAAAATAGTTCAAAGACAATGAGAGACACAGAAAACCAAGCCTGTGCTAGACAGGACTTTCAATATCTGTTTTGACATCTCTCAAGAAAGATTTTTTTTTCTTAAAGGAAAAAGAATCAATAGATTTTACTGTAGAGAATCAGCAGATCCAAAATTGTGGTGGTACAGCAGTATCTGCCAGAAGATTAGAGAACTGATCAAGAGATCTCTCTTGGTTTTGGGGAGGTATCTGCGTGCTGTGGAGGGGTTCCACTCTGGAAAATTCTACAGGCCATTACGGAGAGCTGGAACACCTTCAAAGGAGAAATGAGAAGGAATCTATCATGTAGTTCTGGAGTGAGAAAACTCAGCCACGGCTGGGGAATACACCGCAGATAAACCCTGCTGTAGTGGACGGATGCTGACTGGTGGTCTGCTTGCAAATCTCCCTCAAGTCCACAGAAGCCAGTCATGGATTCCCTGTGGTACTGATGTTCTACAGGTTGATCAAACACTCTAGAAACTGCCGAGCTCTGGAGGAACTTGCCTGAACAATTTTCTCCTTCTCTTTAAACCAGCCACCCTAGTCCTGAGCATGGGCCCTTCCTGCTTGATGCTTTAATCTGCAAAGTGACAAAGGAGACACATTTTGTCTTAAAAAAATGGACTATCCTTGGCCTGAAAGAGATAGCTTTGGTGCTCAGCCACATTTGGAGGGGCTGAGGGGCTGCGTGATTCAAAGGCAGACAGCTGCTCGGAGAACTTGCGAGCTGGCACTGGGCTGTCTGCAGGGAGAACAACTCCAGGTTTAAGCAGCCTGAGCTACAGCCTTGACGCTAGGGGTCCCCGTCTTACAGGGAGCAGCTCACCCTCCCACAGAGGGATAATTGTTTCTCATCACGACTTGGGCTTCGGGTGTTTGGTGTCTTACTCAGAGCAACCCACCTGGGACTTCCTGCCAAAGGGACACAAGGGAGGTGAGTGGAGGCAGGTGCAAACCAGTCCCACCGCTGGTTGTCTGGGGACAGAGCCAGCATTCTGGTTTATTTGGGGGCAGGGATGACACAGTCTCCCCCTGCCTTTGTGTTTTCCTGAGACAGGAAGCAAGAGAAGTACAGGTCGGTCCCCTTTATGCACCTAGGAGAGGGCAGAGGAGCAGGAGGGGAGAGAGGGGAGGGCCAGGAGGGGAGGGGACCAAGCCCACCTTGCCAGGGTTGCCGATGTGTGCAGCTGCAGCAGTGCCTGAGCAAAGAAGACTCTTCTGCAGCCTCTCCACTGAGGCAGGTAAGGAGATGGCCCCTGGCAATGTGGATGAAAGTTACTTGGGCACTGGCTGAAAGGCTTGAAGCTCAGATGCCCACTGAGATGCAGAAGCGACAGCTGCTGGCATCGCCCAGCAGGCTCGACCCCGTGAGGAGAAGCTTCTGCAGAAACCGAAGGTCGTGATAAGAATACAAAGGAAGACCAAGGAGTTTCCAGGCTCTTCCCCTTGACAACACCCTAGCAACAGTCGAGCTACAGAACAGGCCCTAGTGGGACAGCGTTGGAAAACCCCACAGAACTCATGTGGCAGGTCCCCTTCCCTCCCAGGGTCCTGGTGTGGAGGTGGGTATCTGTCACAGCTCTCTCATCTGGGGACACTTGAGACTCTCCTCTGGAGATACCTCAGACTCTCTTCTCTGGGGACACCTCAGACTCTCTCCTTTGGGGACACCTCAGACTCTCCTCTGGGGACACCTCAGATTATCCTCTGGGGACACTTCAGATTATCCTCTGGGGACACCTCAGACTCTCCTTTGGGGACACCATATTCTCTCCTCTGGGGACATCTCAGACTCTCCTCCGGAAACACCACAGATTCTCTCCTCTGGCGACACTTCAGACTCTCTCCTATGGATACCTCAGATTCTCTCTTCTGGTGACCCCAGTCTCCAGTTTCTTATACAAAAAAATAAATGAACTTTAAAAGCTTAAAAAGCTAAAGGAACAGCGTAATATTTTCTCTGTGACTCCTTTCTGCAGACACACTGAGGCACCAGTGGGAATGCAACAGGCATTTCTAAACTCAAGAGAGAACTCAATAATAGAACATTCTTTCCTTCTTCTCTTCATTTTGATGCAAAGATGGAGGTTTCTGGAGAGCTCTGCGTGTTGGCTGAGATTCCCGTAGAGACAAGCACATGGCCTCCTGACCAGATGCTCTTGTCTGCCTCACTTCTGAGGCAGCCTAATCTTCTTTCCTGGTGATGTTCCTGGTCCTGATAAAGGAGTAGTGAGTCTGAGTCAATGTGTTACTCATAAATCCTGAAATCTCCCTTTTTTACAAAACATATTTGTAATTTCTTAATTTCTCTTCTGTTGAAATCCCATAAGCCTTATTTATTTCTCATTTTTTTTGGCATTTAAAAATAGGGAATGAATGCACAAATGCAAAATTAAATGGTGAAGGCAGAGTGTAAAAATAGCTATTAGAAGCAGTGAAATTCTCCAGTCGCACTTTCTGATTGCAAGAAGGATAATCCCAAGGAGCCATATGTGTAACAGGCCCAGCTCGCTGGGCCTCCTCCCACACCCTCGCTGGAGGGGACAGAGCGGAGATGCTGGGAGATGAAGTGGACACATAATTGTGGGTTTGACTGTGATGCTGATTTCTCAGTTTCGTGTTGATTATTCTCATCTCTGTGCTGCTATGACATGCCGACATTGCCTCTGTGCTCTGCTCTCGCACCATGGGGGTCTGCAAGAGGTGCCGACACTCTACACTTGGTAGTTCTATGTCAGAAAGCAAGGGACAGGCTGGAGGAAGGAGGAACAACAGCACCCAGCGACTGCAATGAAATTAGCAGTTCCCACCATGTGCTTCGCTACGGGCTCATGCATTTTAGGGTATAGACACAAAACTTTCTGCTTCTCTTTTATAAGCACCCACAGTTCAAGCTATAAAGGAATGTTCCTGTGTCTCTCTAATGTATTCGCTGCAAGTAGACCCATAATTTAATAACATGGATGGCATTTGAGACGTGGGTTGTGATGAGAAAGGCAATTTAGTTTGGCAGGGGAATTAGAGTGACATTTTCAGAGAAACCATTGATACTTTTCGTAACCCGGGAAAACATTAAGTCGAAGACTTTAAAATATCCAGTCCAGATGCCGAGTGAGGAAGGTCTAGCTAGAAACTGCCTGTGATATTTTACTAAATTGTTTCATATGATACTTGATGGAGGCTTGTTATCACAAGAGACGGTGAAGGTAATAGAGAGAAGATAAACATTTCTCGAGGAGAATCCATCTCTCAAGACCACTTTCCAGCAGAAGCGCTGGACTAATTAGCCTGTTCTGGAAAACTAGGGCTCCTGCCAGTGAATTTATGACTGATAAATTCCTGTTACCGAAGGAAGTAAATGAAAAATATGTGGTTAGAAATTTTGTTTTGTTTCACTTTGGGGCTACAGCCAGCTGTGCCCAGGGCTTGCCTCTGGCCCTGAACTCAAGGTTGACTCCTGTGGGCCCCAGGATCAAACCCAGGTTGTCTGTGTGCAAGGCAAGCGCCTCCTCGCTGTTCTCTACCTCTGACCCTGGTGAGAGATTTTGGTTTTTGAGATGAGACTTCCCCCAGGCTGTGCTTCCCGATGCTCTTCCTGCAGTGGCCGGGGCTGGAGGGAGGCTCTTCAGTAGGCAGCGCAAGGCAGTCAGTCCTTCAGGCCCTGTTGCCTCAGTGTAGAGAGGAAGAGGGAGGCTTCTGTGGAAACCCACTACGTCTGACAACCCAGAAACCCACCCTCCCTGACACCCCTGATGCTATTTTGTGTTTCTTTTGTTCTTCAGTTTATGGAGCCCATTCGGATGTGCTCAAAGCAAACATTTCCCACCAGCTCAGGGAGAGGGTCAGTAGCGGGTAAGGTAAGTACCTGACTCTTGTACTATTTTTTCAGCCCCTGTGGTTTTTCTTTCTTTTTTCTTTTTTTGGGTCACACCCAGCAATGCACAGGGGTAACCTCCTGGCTTGCAGCCAGGAATTACGCCTGGTGGTGCTCAGGGGACCATATGGGATGCTGGGAATAGAACCCAGGTTGGCCGTGTGCAAGGCAAATGGCCTACCCGCTGTGCTATCGCTCCAGCCCCCCTCCCCTGCAGTTTTTAACAAAATGTTTGCTCATGCATTTTGATAAACAGTCACAGGATCAAATGATACATCTATTCATGTAGATAAGATATTTGGGAAATATTACCCAAAGGTATAAGTATTCGCCAGACCCACAAAAGTAAAACTGGAGAGGGGAAGAAATGAGTTTTTTTACTATTGTACACAAGATTATACAGTGTGTGGGTCTTACCTTCACTCTTTTATATGTAGAGCAGAACAATGTCACTGTCACTGTCCTCCCATTGTTCATCGATTTGCTCGAGCAGGCCAAGTAACGTCTCCATTGGAGACTATGTTGTTACTGTGTTTGGCATATCGAATACATCACGGGGAGCTTGCCAGGCTCTGCCGTGTGGGCGAGATACTCTCGGTAGCTTGCTGGGCTCTCCGAGAGGGGCGGAGGAATCGAACTTGGGTCAGCCATGTTGGCTGCGTGCAAGGCAAATGCCCTACCGTTGTGCTATCGCTCCAGCCCCAGAGCAGAACAATAATGTATCAGAAATCAAGTCACAATAAAAATGCGGACACTCCCTTTTAATAATAATTTGCACAAATCAGCAAAATTCCATAGATGGTGCTCAGCCAAGGGACTCTCTTCCTGACTGAAGCGGGCATCTGTCGAGGGCCAGGGGCACTGGGGTCTTGAACTGGCCCTGTCACATAGACAGAGCATCCTGTGCCCATGTGGAACCCCCACCCCACATGGCGAGGCTGCTCGAACACGAGGAACGTGACCCTCCAAAGCAGCAGTTCCCTCCTAAGTCATTCTCATGACCATCAAAACTAACTAGCAGGGTATTTGCTCTGATGTTATTCATATCTTTGCAAGACACTGAGCTTTGCAGTTCTATCTTCTGGCTGAATTGAAGATGAAATATGGTACTAAGAGGCTGTATGCATGTGGTTTTAAAAGAGTTTTCAGAGCGTGGGTTTCCTCTGGACACACGATTTCTTTGGCCCATTTGTTATTACCTGAATGAAATAACTGGGGATGAAAAAGCTCATGTCGGTGATGAGCTGTGGATGGTCTGGCTGGAATTTTTCTCCCACACTCCTTGTGTCACGTTTCCCCAGCACAGGAGGGGAGTTTGGCATGCTGACCAGCCTGGTCAGACAGTTTCCCATTCTGTGGCTGGGCTGGGCGTGTGTGTGTGTGTGTGTGTGTGTGTGTGTGTGTGTGTGTGTGTGTGTGTGTGTGTGCAGCACTGGGCCGGTGTCTGGTGGGGTCTTCAACTCTTCAGTGGTATTTTGCAGGGGCGACGGCTATGCTGAGACAAAGCCTGGTGGCGCTTCTCTAACTGGCCTCTGGGAAGGACATGGCAGGGCTGGACGGCAATTCTTTCAAGACACAGTAGGCAGAGGATATAAATGCAAAATGACATTTAAATAGAGATAAGAAAACTATCCACGTTGTATGAAAAGCAATCCTGCTATCCCAACCCTCACACCCACAGGCCTTTGCCAGTGATGACCACATACTCTTGGACTTGTCTCTGTCTGAGCATCATGGGGTCAGCTCGCAGACTACATTAGAATGGCATCAAGGTGTCCTGCTGCCTGTGCCTTGCTGCAAGTCATCATTTTATGAGCCTGGCAGCATCGCCCCTCTATCCCCCCAGGCTGAGGTCTGTGCCACCATGCCTGTTTCACTGCCCTGGGCTGAATTCTGCTCCGGGTGGTCAACCTAAAGGTCACTCACCTTTGCAGAGGGCAGCAGCTCTTCATCCCAGCTCTCCTGTGAGAAGCAGCTTGAATGAGCCGAGTTGCCTGGGGACTGTGGGCTCAGGGCACTTCCTTCCGGGCATATTCCCGAGTGCAGGGAGCGTGGGCCAGACAGGCTTACCTCCTGGGCACTTCATTTTATGCAGTGAAACACCCTCTTCCTGAAGGGGGAGAAGGCTCTATCCAGGGCTGACAGAACTTGACTTCAGGTATCTCATTTGTGCTGGTGGTCAACATCTGTTTCCCCATTCGGGAAAGCAGGTGATGGTCTGTGTGGCTGGAGGCATGAAGCCTGAGTTCAACATCTGCAGTGAGGCACACCTCAGCCATTCCTGCCCCGAGTCCTTTCCCAACAGCCAAGCAGAGGGCAGAGGTGGCATGTGGGCAGGCCTGTGCCAAGCTCTAGAAGTGAGGACTGTCTGCACATACTCACAATGGGTGAAGCTGATGAGTGTTCATGCTGTGCAGTACGGACAGTCAGCAGGGAACATAAGGACCTGGCATGCTACTGCTTAGCCTGGGGGTGGGGGGGGGTGGGGACACACCAGCCTGCAGGGACCTGGGCTCTTCTGGGCATCAGCCCCACCATGCCTGGAGGCAGCTTGTTGAGTTGGACTTGAGTTGATGTGGGAGTTTAGCAGAACAACAGTGCTTCTAGGAAATATCAAAAAGAACCTGTTTGATTTAAAACAGGTCATTTCCCAAACATGATGGCCTCTCAGTACCTGTATTGCAAATGATAAGAGAGAGGGGCGGGGAGAGAGTGATGGTGGCAGGGGATATTGGGGACATTGGTGGTGGGAAATGAACACTGGTGGAGGAACAGGTGTTGGAACACTATGACTGAAACCCAATCACGAACAACTTAGTAGCTCATGGTGACATGGTGATTCAATAAAAAAGGTAAATTAAAAAAACAAAAACAGGTCATTTCAAAGGACAGATGCTTTGATGACTAAAATTCATAGACAACCAAAGACTTACAGGAAGAAACATCCTCTGATTCTGAACTAGTTAAAAAATGTAAAGGCTGTAGATTCCACTGGGTGAGTCCAGCATCAGAAACAGATGCCAAGTAGCGGATGTCCCCATGAACACTCGCCCCAGGGAACAACAACCTGGAGTAGTGGTGGTGACTGTGAGCAACCGGGCCTTCTCTCCCCGGGTTACTACGGCACGGTGTGGCTTCTCTGTTTCTTGGGCTCTGCACCAGACATCATTCACAAGGACTTGCTGGAAGAAGGAATGGGGAACTTGGTTTTATGGTTCATCTCTTATTTTGTCCTCAAACGAGATCCTTCAAGATGGTGTTGCATGTTTAATGAGAAGAACATTTGTTTGTGCAAGGCAGAAAACATTCAACTTTCAAATTGAAAATCCAAGAGTGTGTCAGGCTGGAGTGAGGACACAGTGCACGAGCATTCACAGTAATAAGAATGTTTGCAAAAATGATCCATAGGTTGGGAAGTGACTGTTCCGGCTTTTCTGCAGGGGTTATGGGTGCAGTGAAAGAGGCAGCCTCAGAGGCACAATATCCCTGAGACCCTGCTGGCTGTGGTCAGTTTGTCATGGCCTCGCTTTCCATTTGGATCCAGCCATTGGAGCTGGTGAGGGTGAGGCAGCTCAGGCGGCCCTGGACCCCTCTCCCTACCACAGCGTCTGCTGTACAGCTCTGAGGGCTGTGTGGACCCAGAGAGCTGGACCAGCTTCCCTAGTGCTGCTGGGAGGGAGGAAAGAGGAGAGAAGAGAGGGGAGAGGAGAGAGAGGAGAGGGGAGAGGGGAGATGGGAAAGGGGGAAACTGAAGAGGGGAGAGGGGAGGAGGGGAGGAGAGGGGAGGGGAAGAGAGGGGAGGGGGAGGAGAGAGGGGAGGAGAGGTGAGGAAAGGAGGAGGAGGGGAGAGGGAGAAGAGGGAAGAGAGGGGAGAGGGGAGGAGAGGAGAGGGGAAAGGGGAGGAGAAGGAAGGGGAGGAGAGAAGAGGAGAGGGGAGGGGAGGGGAGGAGAGGAGAGGAGAGGAGAGGAGAGGAGAGGAGAGGAGAGGAGAGGGGACAAGGTGAGGGACAAGGTGAGGGACAGGGTGAGGGACAGGGTCGGGGAGGATGACACAGCAGCTGGAGACAGACAGGAATCCTAGTGAGTCCCCAGCCTGGGACAACACCTAGGGTAAACTGGAACTTTGGGAGAGAAAGTGTGTGGGAAAACTGAGTGTTCTGTAAAAATTCCACGGTTCTCGTCATGAGGCTCCCTTGTCTGATGTGACGTTGAGAGTAAACATTGCTTATTTCCACACAGACTTTCACACACACACACATTCACATATGCATCTAGGCATTCACAACATGCTCACTTACACTCAGACGCTCACACCCACTCGTACACTCTCACGCTCACACACTCAGAGGCTCACACCCACACGCACACATTTGAACATACACACACCCATCCATACAAACACACACCCACACACTTAGATATGCTCATGCACACCTATTCTTGCACCTATACTCACACAGTCACACACACACACACACACACACACACACTCGCGTACATAAACACGTGCCCACACAATTCACACATATGCCCAGGTAAAGTTCCCCTCCTAACTCTTATTTGGGTCTCAAATGGCCCCGGAATCATACACATCTGATGACAAAGAAGCAGAGCTGTGTGTTTAAATTCCAAGGAGGCTTGTGTTTTTAAGTCCCTGAGAATTTAAATTTTAGCAGTTGTGGGGCTGAAGTTGGGACACCACAGCTTTCAATAAATCACAGTGGCACAAACATTTGATTGTACCTCTCATTGATTTTGTGCGTTATGGCCATTTTTCTCTTGGACATGTTATTCTGAACACCAATGCATTTTTCACGTATACAATATATGGGTAGTTTTAAGCTCTATGAATCAAGATGGATTTTTATCAACCTCTTCAATATAATTTCTGTTACAAATGTTTGAACAAAATACAAAACTTATAAAATAGAATTGATTAAAACAAAAACAGTCTATCCTAATTGTAAGCATATAAAATGTATTTATATTTCTTTTAGCTATATTATTTAACCACATTTATCTTAACTAGTAACTGCAGATAGCATTTAAACAAATCGGCTGTATGAAAAATTCAATTCTCTGGGGATGCATGACTCTAAGTGCACTTTGGGACGCTCCCTGTGAGTAATCTCCCTCTCAACATGCTTTCATACTACTTTACAGGCTCAATTTCTGCAAAAAATGATTTCCCGGATGACGACTATTGCCAAACCTTACTTCAGCCTGCTTTGAGCTGGTAGATGCTATCTCCTGCACCACGGTTCTGGCCGGAGCCACAGCTACCAGTGGTGGCCAGAGGCAGGAGTCAGTGACTCTGGACCCAGACTCCACACCACCATGACCCCAAGGCTGGAGGTTGCAGCAGCAGGTGCTCACCCCGGTGTCTCTGGTCAAAGCCCCTGGAGTTCATAGCCAAGTGTGCCACTGATGCTTCCTGTGGCTAGAACTGGCAGGAAGGTAAATCATCTTACCTTGCCACTGGGCCCCTGGACAGAAGGGACATTTTGGGACACTCACTCCACCCACACAGGGAGACTCTCCGGGCCAGTGACCCTGAGTGAGGAGACTGTGACGTTACCTGCCTCATAGACGGTGACTCTGCTGGAAAGTTCTCCTTGCTCCCGGGTCTCTGCCTGGTTATGCCAGGAGGCACCTGGAAGGCCACTAATGGCGACATGGCGCAGCTGCTGGACAGTGTGGGAATGTCTGTGGGTTCCAACTCCGGGCACAGCACCTTGGGAGGCCAGAGACTGTCCTGGCACCACTGGACTCCGGCGGATCCGCTTCAACAGGAAGCACGAGCATGAGGGGCATGTTCAGGGAAGCTATGGGCCGCATCCACATCAGGAGCCACCTATGTCTCTGCATGCTGGGAACGAGCCACTTGAGAGTGATTAGAAGACAGAATGGGTGCACAGCCGTCCACATGCTTCTCAGGCTCTGACTGGTAGCTCGTGGGCCTGACGTATTGAGCGACCAGACACACGGGATGGAAATGAGGGGACACTATGCACTGGGTTCCGTGAGTGGCTCAAGTCCACAGAGAAGCAGCTGGGTGGAGAAAGAGTGGTCTGGGCCCCAGGAAGTCCTGGGGCAGAGTGGGGCTGTGGGCGTAGCCTCGCGCCACGTGAGGGCACCTAGCACCACAGACTTCCAAATGTGAAATGTTTAATATTGTAGTAAGATGATTTAATTGGGGAATTTCTATGCCACGTTTGAAATTACATTACTTCCATCACAACCACAAGGGAGTAATTGGCTTAGTAACTAGTTTAGCATTGTAGCACTGTCCTCCCGTTGTTCATCAATTTGTTCCAGTGGGCACCAGTAACGTCTCTATTGTGAGACTTGTTGTTACTGTTTTTGGCATATCGAATACATCATGGGTAGCTTGTCAGGCATTGCTGTGTGTGCGGAAAACTCGCAGTAGCTTGCTGGGCTCTCCGAGAGGGGTCAGAGGAATCCAACCCAGGTTGGCTGCATGCAAGGCAAACACCCTACCAGCTATGCTATTATTCTGGCCCAGTTTATCACATTATCACTGTCACTGTCCTCCCGTTGTTCATCGATTTTCTCAAGCGGGCCTGGTAACGTCTCCATTGTGAGACTTTGTTGTTACTGTGTTTGGCATATAGAATACATCACAGGTAGCTTGCCAGACTTTGCCGTGTGGGTGGGATCCTCTTGGTAGCTTGCTGGGCTCTCAGAGAGTGGTGCAGGAATCGAACTCGGGTCGGCCATGTTGGCTGCATGCAAGGCAAACACCCTACCCACTGTGCTATCGCTCCAGCCCCATCACAGTATAATGTATTTTTATTTTTACTTAAACAACTTCTTTTCATTTAAGCACCATGGTTTACAAAGTTGTCCATCATGCAATATTACAGTATTTCGGTGTTCCAACAGCGGCCCCATCATGAGAGTGACCTTCCCACCCCATTTTTCTAACCATCCCCAAGCCTACTCCCTTAGCAAGCACATAATAATTTATTTTATATTGCTTTTTACAACTAAATGATGAATGGAATTACCAATACATCAGTAAAAGAAGGTTAGTGGCAGTTGTTCCCTCTTACCAGTGGGCAGTTTGTCCTTTCCGAGATTCCCAAGCCGTTTGCTTCTGAGCCTTATCTGCCGTTGTCTCTGTTGGTTGAGTTGAGTTGGCTTCTCCGTTTCCTTCCTGTCTAATTTGCTGTGCTCTGGAGGAAATGTCAGTATTGTGGAAATCGGAGGTGTCACCAGCCGCAGGTGTGGCTGTGTGGCCAGGAAATGAGGCTCTCTAGAACCAAGGTGTGACTGTGGGACTTGACAGTGACTGCTGTAGTTTCTGGAAGTGATGGGGAAGGAGGTCCCGCCCCACTCTGGGAAGGCCATAGAGTTCTCAGCCTGAAAACCCATGTGCGCCTGGAATTTTCGTGGCTTGGTGTTTCTGCAGAGATTATTCATGACTAAGTGGATTCGGGCCACTGGTGGGGCAGCAGCTGTGGTGGTGCTGTGGGCAGGACAGAGACCCCGCCAGACCACTGCCGAGGGTGCCCGACTCTCTGGCTGGGAGATTGGCAAATGCGCTGGTTGGCTTGTCTCAAAGCTTCTGGGAGGTTGAGTTGTGATGTGGAGAGGAAGACCCGTGAGTGAGTTAAAATGGTGGCAGCTGTGGGAAGCGGGTGTGGCTCTCCAATGAGAATTTTAGATGGTGCCTAGTTTATCATAATTAAAGGAGAACTGAGGGAAACAAGTCAGTATATACTATCAGACATCAAAGAAATCCCCAGAAGCTCATTTACTACCACTTATAGTAATACAGAAATTAACTTTGAGGGGCTGGAGAGATAGTACAGTGGGTAGGGCGGTTGCCCTCCACGTGGCCGACCTGGGTTCGATTCCCAGCATCCCATCTGGTCCCTGAGCGCCGCCAGGAAAAATTCCTGAGTGCAAATTCAGGAGTAACTCATTGCCGGGTTAACTCATTGCGACCCGAAAAGCAAAAAAATAAAGAAAGAAAGAAGAAAGAAAGAAAGAAAGAAAGAAACTGTGTGAGAAGCTGGAAAATAGATGCTTCTCCACAAAGATTCTTCATCATCTCCATTCTATGTATTACAATCCTGAGTATCGAAGGTTAATTCTTGCAGGCTCCACTTTGGGTGTCTTTATTTAGAGACTATTTGCTTGGTTACTTGTTTATTTTCTACATGTTAGACCCTCAGTAATTTGTGAGTAACAGAAGTATTTCTTTCTAATCTCATTGCCATGGGTTGAAACTCACAAACATATTTTATCTTCCGGTTTTTACTTGCTTCTCAAAATTATGGTGAATGAGATCTGCCTATTGTCTGTCATCTACAAGTTGTTCACTCGAGTCATCCTGAATAGGATTGGCAGAACACTAGATGAAGGACAACCATGTGAGCAAGCAGGGTTCCGCAAAGGATTCAGCACCATCGACCATATCCACACGATAACCAAACTCATTGAGATTTCTCGGGAGTTCAAGATGCCGCTCTGCTTAACGTTCATTGATTTAAAGAAGGCCTTTGATTCTGTTGAGACGGAAGCGGTCATTGAAGCCCTAGCCAATCAGGGCATTCAAGCCCAATACATCAGGATCCTCCGTGAGCTGTATTGCGGATTCACTACCAGGATCTCACCATTCTACAAAGAAGTGATCGTTGATGTCAAGAGAGGGGTGCGGCAGGGTGATACCATTTCACCAAAACTCTTCAGTGCCACCCTCGAGAACATCATGCGACGACTGGAATGGGAAGGAATGGGAGTGAAGATAGATGGTCGGCAACTACACCACCTCCGCTTTGCTGATGACATTGTTTTAATAACACCAAACATCAGCCAAGCGGCACAAATGCTGGCCGACTTTGACCGTGAGTGTGGAAAGGTAGGACTACAGCTGAATCTTACGAAGACAATGTTTATGAGAAACAGCCTTGTTCCTGACGCCCCATTCGCTCTCAATGGAACGACCATCTCCGAATGCAACAGCTATGTGTACCTAGGTCGAGAGGCCAACATGACAAATGACCTGGCACCCGAGCTGCGCAGGAGGAAGAGAGCGGCTTGGAACGCCTTCAAGAACGTCGAAGAAATAGCTAAGAGGACGAAGAACCTCCGGCTCCGGCACATCTCTTTGATTCCACTGTTCTTCCTGCATTAACATATGCCTCAGAGACCTGGGCCCTACGCAAACAAGATGAGAACGCCATTCAGGTCTCCCAAAGAAGAATAGAAAGAGCTATGCTTGGAATATCACGTTTCACTCAAATGAGAGAACGAATCCGGAGTTCTGACATCCGTCGACGATCAAGGATCAGGGACGCTGTCTCATATGCCAAGGTGTCGAAAATCAGATGGGCTGGTCACGTAATGAGATTTAAAGACGACCGTTGGACTAGAGCTGTTACTGATTGGATTCCACGGGATGTCAAGAGACCGCGTGGCCGCCCACCTACCAGATGGTCGGACTTCTTTGTCAAGGTCATGAACGATCGGTTTGAGGCCCTCCATGTTCCCGGAGCGAAGAGATGCCATTGGGCTACACTAGCACGCGACAGGGACAAATGGAGACGTTACTGGCACCCGCTCGAGCAAATCGACGACTAACGGGAAGTTAAGTGATTTAAGTGATTAAGTGATCTCAAAATTATACTTAGTGGATATGTTTATCATTCTGATATAGATGATCACCCTTAGTGTAATTGAATAGTCTCAAAATTCAACAGAGTATTCATATATTGGTAGCATTAACTAAGCAATCTATTTTCCAAATAACTGTATAAATTTGATTTTCATTGTGATCATGATCTCTTTGATTATGGTATTTACCAAAAATGTGAAGTGACTATTAGCAGAGATTAGGTCACAATAAATGATCTGAGTTTTGTGTTTTGGGCCACCCTCACCTGTGCTCTGGGTTCAGGGATCACTCTGAGCAGTGCTTGGGGGACTGTATGTGATGCTCAAAATTAAACGAAGGTCAGCTGTGTGCATGCCAGATGCTTAACCTTTGTACTATCTCTCCAACACAATAAACAATTTTAGTAATAGAAATATATGTCATACTTCAATAAAATTTAAAAGACAAAACAATGAAGAATAGGAAAAGATGTCGGAGAAAGTAATAAATGATGGCAGGACTAAAATCAAACAATTGGCATGAAATAAAATAGAAATATGAATGCTTAGAAAATAGTGAGTTATAAATCAGGCACTAAGTAAACTTAAAAAAAAAAAGAAAAAGAAAAACTCAAGGTATTGGAAGAGAAATAGCTCAAGTTAGTGGGTTGGTGAGAAGTCAGAACTTGATCCCCACAGAATGGGAAGGCTGGCAGGGAACATTTCTAGCACAGAAAATTTTCTTAGAAATGTCATCCTAGAGATGCAGGGTGAATGGCACTGAATAATAATCCCACAGAGAGGAGAAAAGAGTAGACCCTCAGGCCAGAGCAATGGTTCAGTGGGTAGGGTGTCTTGTTTTGTACCTGGGTTAGACCCTTATCTTCCCTGATGATCAGTGATGCACACTATTTTTTTTTTTGCATATCTACTGGTCATCTCTATGTCTTCATGTTCTCTCCCCCATTTTTGATGGGGTTCATTGCTTTTTCTCTCTCTCTTTTCTTTTTGGTTCACACCTCTGTAACTGGCTGTGATCAATTAATTGTAAACACCACTGTACTAGGACCAGCGGTAGGGCATTTGCCTTGTGCACAGCCAGCCCGGGTTCGATTCCTCTGCCCTTCTTGGAGAGCCCGGCAAGCTACTGAGAGTATCTTGCCCACATGGCAAAGCCTGGCAAGCTACCTGTGACAAATTCAATATGCCAAACACAGTAACAAGAAGTCTCAAAATGGAGACATTAGTGGGCCCGCCCAAGCAAATCGATAAACAACGGGAGGACAGTGACAGTGGGTCACACCTAGCAATGCACACCTAGGGGTTACTCCTGGCTTTGCACTCAGGAGTTACTCTTGGAGGTGCTTGGAGGACCATATGGGATTCTGGGAATTGAACCTGGGTTGGCCGCGTGCAAGGCAAATGCCCTACCCGCTGTGCTATTGCTCCAGCCCCATTGTTTTTTCTCTTGTTCTGTTTTACAAGTACTTTATATATCTTGGATATTAACCTTTTATCTGATAAGTCGTGGGCACATGTGTCTCCCACATGTGGGCTTGTGTCTGCCTGTGGTCCTCCTGCTGTCCCCCCTTCTATGTGTCCACCCCACAACCATACCTCAGAAGGACACTACCTTGTCCAGAGTCAGACCTGGGCTGACCATGGCTTTCAGAGTTCTTTACTGCCTAGTACCACTCTCTCCACAGAAGCACTGGTATAATTTTATCTATGTCTGGAAGAAGTCTTGTGAGGCTTTCAGAAGCATTGTTTTGAAACTTAACATAATTTTGTGGGGGATTAATATTCATCCTACGTTGAATTTTCTAACCCACAAGCAGTGTTGAAACACATTCAGTAGGATCCTCTTGTAGTTTTTTCATTAACATTATATATGTCCATTATATAACGTCTGAATATCATTTTGTTTTATTTATACTTTGTATTTATAGTTCTTTAGCAGAATTCAGGTGGTATTATATTTTTAGTTGAATTAAATTTTTTATTTTTTGTCACATCTGATGTTATTCAGGGCTTACTCCTGGCTCTCTACTCAGGGATCACTTTTGGCAGTGCTCAAGGGACCACATGGGTGCTGGGGATTCAAGCTGGGCTGGGCTGCATCAAAGCAAGCATCTGAATCCTGCACTCTCCCTTTGCACCATGCTTTAACTATTTTTACTGATCACATATCAATTGCTAGTCTAGAGAAATGTACTTAATTTCATATACTTATATTCTGGGGTTCTGATTTACCTTTTAAAAAACTTTTAGTAGTGAAACACCATGAGGTATAGTTGTAGACTTACAAATTTTTGTGCTTGGGTTTCAGTTATACAATGATTGAGTACCTATCCCTCTACCATTGCCCATCCCAGCACCACCACTGATTCCAATATCCCTCCCGCCCCCCATCCCCTCCATCCCATCCTGCCTCTGTGGCAGGGCATTCCCTTTTGTTCTCTCTCTCCTTTTGAGTGCTATGGTTTTCCAAAGAAGCATTGAGTGGCAATCATGTTTGGTTTATAGGGTACTTTCAGCATGCTTCTCCCATCCTGGGAGGATCCTCCCAACACCTTTTATTTGGTGTTCCCTTCTTTATCTGAGCTGCCCTTTCCCCCTAGCACGTGTGGCAGCCTTCAAGTTATGGAGTAAACCTCCTGGTACTTATCTCAGCTATTCTCGGGTATTAGTCTCTTATTTTGTTACTTTATGTTCCCCAGATGAATGCAATATTTCTATGTCTGTCCCTCTCTTTCTGACTCATTTCGCTTACAATGACACTTTCCATGTAGTACCACTTGTATGTAAATTTCATGACTTCATCTTTTCTAACAGCTACATAGTATTCCATTGTGTAGATGTACCAAAGTTTCTTTAACCAGTCATCTGTTCTCGGGCACTCAGGTTTTTTCCAGATTCTGGCTATTGTAAAAAGTGCTGCAATGGACCACAACACCCAAAAGGAGAGAGAGAACACAGGGGATTGCCCTGCCACAGAGACAGGGGGGATGGGGGGATGGGGGTGGGAGGGATATTATCCATGGTGGTGGAAAATGGGCACTGGTGGAGGGATGGGTATCTGATTATTGTATAATTGAAACCAAAGCACAAAAAATTGTAAATCTACAACTTTAAAAAAAATAAAATAAAATAAAATAAAGGGAAAAAAAAGTGCTGCAATGAACAAACAAGTGCAGATGTCACTTAGACTATACTTTTTTGCCTCTCTGGGATATATTCCTAGGAGTGGTGTTGCTGGGTCAAATGGGAGCTCAATTTCTAATTTTTTGAGAATCGTCCATACTGTTTTCCAAAAGGGCTGAACCAGTCAGCATTCCCACCAGCAGTGAAGGAGGGTCCCTTTCTTGCCACATCCGCGCCATCACTGGTTGCTTTTGTTCTTGTGGAGGTGGGCCAGTCTCTGTGGTGTGAGATGACATTGTTGTTTTGATCTGCATCTCCCTGATGATTAATGATGTAGAGCATTTTTTTTTTTTTTTTGCTTTTTGGGTCACACCCGGCTATGCACAGGGGTTACTCCTGGCTCATGCACTCAGGAATTACTCCTGGCAGTGCTCAGGGGACCATATGGGATGCGGGAATCGAACCCGGGTCGGCCGTGTGCAAAGCAAATGCCCTACCCACTATGCTATCGATCCAGCCCCAGTAGAGCATATTCTCATGTGCATTTTAGCCATTTGGATTTCTTCTTTGAGAAAGTTTCTGTTCATTTCATTGCCCCATTTTTTGAGGGGTTGGATGTTTTCTTCTTGTGGAGTTCAACCAGTACTTTGTATATCCTTGATATCAACCCCTTGTGGATGTGTATGTGTATTGGGCAAATATCCTCTATCCCATTCTGTAGACTGTCTTTGTATTTTGGTCACTGTTTCTTTGGAGGTGCAGAAGCTTCTTAGTTTAAGATCGTCCCATTTATCTATCTGTTTTCACTTGCTTGGCCAGTGGCGTGATATCTTTGAAGATACCACTAGCTTCAATGTCATGGAGGGTTTTGCCAACTTTTTCTTCAATGTACCTTATGGATTCCAGTCTGATGTTGAGGTCTTTGATCCATTTTGATCTTACTTTTGTACATGATGTTAGACAGAGATCTGAGCCCATTTTTTGCATGTAGCTATCCAGTTTTGCCAGCACAACCTGTTAAAGAGGCTCTCCTTGATCCACTTCACATTTCTTGCTCCCTTATCAAAGATTAGATGATCATATGTTTGGGGGGGATGTCAGTATATTCAACCCTGTTCCATTGGTCTGCAGCTCTGCCTTTGTTCCAGTACCATGCTGTTTAATTATTATTGCTTTGTAGTAGAGTTTGAAGTTAGGGAGGTTGATTCCTCCCATTTTCTTTTAATCCAAGAATTGCTTTAGCTATTCGTGAAGGCTTATTGTTCCATATGAATTTCAGGAGTGTTTGCTCCATTTCTTTGAAGAATATCATGGCTATCTTTATAGAGATCACATTGAATTTGTACAATTTTGGGAAGTATTGCCATTTTGACAATGTTAATTCTCCGGATCCATGAGCAGGGGATATCTTTCCATTTTCCATGTCCTATTTTATTTCCTGAAGTAGCATTTTGTAGTTTTCTTTGTACAGGTCCTTTACTTTCTTAGTTAAGCTGATTCCTAGGTACTTGATTTTCTGGGGCACAATGGTGTACAGAATTGTTTTTTTCATGTCACTTTCTTTTCTCTCACTATTTGCATATAGGAAAGCCATGGACTTTTGGGTATTGATTTTATAGCCTGCAACTTTACTATATAAGTCTTTTGTTTCTAGGAGTTTCTTGGTAGAGGCTTTAGGGTTCTCTAAGTATAGTATCATATCATTTGCGAATAGTGAGAGCTTGATTTCTTCCTTCCTACCTGGATGCCCTTAATATCTCTTTCTTGCCTAACCGCTATTGCAAGTACTTCCAGTACTATATTGAACAGCAGTGGAGAGAGTGGGCATCCTTGTCTCGTCCCTGACCTTAGGGGGAAGGCTCTCAGTTTTTCCCCATTGAGGATGATGTTTTCTGTAGGCTTGTGGTAGATGGCTTTAACTATATTGAGGAAAGTCTACTCTATCCCCATTTTGGCGAGGGTTTTTATCATAAACGGGTGCTGGATCTTGTCAAATGCTTTCTCTGCATCTATTGATATGATCATATGGATTTTATCTTTTCTTTTATTGATATGATGGATTATGTTGATTGATTTCTGAATGTTAAACCATCCTTGCATCCCTGGGACGAATCCCACTTGGTCATGGTGTATGATCTTTTTGATGAGTTGTTGAATTCTATTTGCTAGTATTTTCTTGAGAATCATCGCATCCGTGTTCATCAGGGATATCAGCCTGTAGTTTTCTTTTCTTGTGGTGTCTTTGTTTTTTTTTTTTTGATATTAGAGAGATATGGGCTTCAAAGAAACTGTTTGGGAGAGTTTCTGTTTCTTAAATTTCCTAAAAAAGCTTGAGAAGAACTGGCAATAGGTCCTCTTTAAATGTTTGGAAAAATTTGCTAGCGAATCCATCTAGATCTGGGCTATTGTTTTTGGGAAGACTTGATTACAGTTTCAATTTCCTTGATGTTAAAAGGTCTCTTCAGGTACTCTAGATCTTCTTGATCCAGCCTTGGGAGATTATAGGAATCCAGGAATTTATCCATTTCTTCTAGATTCTCTTGTTTTGAAGTATACAGACTTTCAAAGTATTCTCTGATGATCTTTTGAATTTCTTTGGTTTCTGTTGTGATATCCCCCTTCTCATTTCTGATTCGGTTTATTCGGGTTCTCTCTCTCCCTTTCTTTGTGAGTCTTGCTAGTGGTTTATCTATCTTATTTATTTTCTTGAAGAACCAGATCTTAATTTCATTGATCTTTGGGATTGTTATTTTGGTTTCCATGTTGTTGATTTCTGCTCTAAGTTTTATCATATATTTCCTTCTGCCTGATTTGGGCTCCTTTTGTTGATTCTTTTCTAAGATCTTGAGTTGTGAAGTCAAGTTGTTTATGTGGGCCCTTTCTTCCTTCCTTAGAAATGCTTGTACAGCTATTAATTTTCCTCTTAACACAGCTTTAGCTGCATCCCATAGGTTCTGGTAGCTTGTGTCTTCATTCTCATTTGATTCCAGGTATCTTTTGATTTCGTCCTTGACTTCCTTTCTGACCCACTCTTTCAACATTGAGTTGTTTAATTTCCAGGTGTTTGATTTGGTTCTCCGTGTCTGTGTGTGATTCACTTCTATTCTCAGTGCATCATGGTGTGAAAGATTGTTGATACTATTTTCTATCTTCCTGATTCTTTTGAGGTATGTTTTGTGTCCTAGCACATGGTCTATTTTGGAAAATGTTCCGTGTGCACTGGAGAAGAATGTGTATTCTTTCTTTTGGGGGTGTAAAGACCTGTGTAGGTCTATAAAGCCCTCTCTCTTCTATTTCTTTTTTCAAAGCCAATGTTTCTTTGCTGAGTTTTTTTCTTGTTGATCTATCCAGAGGTGATAAGGTGATGTTGAAGTCTCTGGCTACTATTGTGTTGCTAGCAATGTCCTGCTTAAAATCTGTTAGCAGTTGTTTTAAATATTTAGCTGTTCCCTCATTAGGTGCATATACATTTAAGAGTGTGATTTCTTCCTGTTGTATGCATCCTTTGATGAATAGAAAATAACCTTTGCTGTTTCTTCTAATCTTTTTCTTTTAAAAAAATTTTTATTAGTGAGACACCATGAGGTACAGTTGTAGACTTACAAATTTTGTGCTTGGGTTTCAATTATACAATGATCAAGTACCCATCCCTCTACCAGTGCCCACTTCCCACCACCACGGATCCCAGTATCCCTCCCACCCCCACCCCCCCATCACACCCTGCCTCTGTGGCAGGGCATTCCCCTTTGTTCTCCCTCTCCTTTTGGGTGTTGTGGTTTACAAAAGAGTCATTGAGTGGTAATCATGTTTGGTCTATAGTCTACTTTCAGCATGCTTCTCCCATCCTGGGAGGATCCTACCAACACCCTTTATTTGGTGCTCCCTTCCCTATCTGAGCTTCCTTTCCCCCTAGCATGTGTGGCTGGCCTCCAAGCCATGGAGCAAAATTCCTGGTACTAATCTCAGTCATTCCTCAGTGTTAGTCTATTTTTTTGTTACTTTATGTTCCCCAGATGAATGCAATCTTTCTATGTCTATCCCTCTCTTTCTGACTCATTTTGCTTACAATGATACTTTCCATGTAGTACCACTTGTATGTAAATTGCATGACTTCATCTTTTCTAACCACATAGTACTCCATTGTGTAAATGTACCAAAGTTTCTTTAGCCAGTCATCTGTTCTCAGGCACTCAGGTTTGTTCTTCTAATCTTTTTCAACCTGAAATTTATGTTGTTGGATACTAGTATGGCCTCACCAGCTTTTTAATGGAGCTGTTTGCCTGCAGGATTGTTTTCCATTCTTTAACTTCGAGTCTGTGTTTTCTCTGACTGTTGAGATGAGTTTCTTGTAGGCAGAAGAATGTTGGGTTCTGTCTGTGAATCCATTTTTCCACTCTGTGTCTCTTAATTGGTGAATTTAGACCATTGATGTTGAGAGAGATTACTGTTATGGGATTTTGTGTCATCTTTCCGTAAGGGTCTGTTTTTCTTGTAGGGTTTGTTTTGTCTTATAGTAGCCCCATTAGCCCTTTTTTTAGGTTTGGTTTTGAGTCTATGAAGTTCCTGAGCTGCTGTTTATCTAGAAAATAGTGCACCATTCCTTCGAGTTTGAGTGAGAGTTTAGCTGGATAGAATATTCTTCGTGAAGTGTTCATTTCAGTGAGTTTTTTCACTATATTCCACCATTGCCTTCGGGTTTGGAGGGTTCCTCTGATAGGTCTGCTGTGAATCTAAGGGGTGCTCCTTTGTATGTGATTTCCTTCTTCAACCTTGCTGGTTGCAGTTTTGTGTCTCTATCGGCAGCATCAATCATTTTAACTATGATATGTCTTGGAGTGTTTTTGTTAGGGTCTCTTTTAGCTGGCACCCTTCGGGCTCCTTGAATCTGAATGGCTGCATTGTCCAGCTCTGGGAATTTTCAGCAATGATTTGTTTAACTGTGGGTTTGTTTCCCTAAACTTCTGGTAGTCCAATGATTCTAATATTGTTCCTCTTGGAATCATCTCCTAGGACTCTGATTTGCTCTAGAGTTATTTTGAGGTCTCTTGCCATTTTTTGTTGTTGCCTGTTGGCTTGGTGCAGCTGATCTTCCAGCTCACTGATTCTGTCTTCAGCTGTGGTCATTCTACTGTTGAGGGCACAGACTGAGTTTTTAATTTCATCTACAGAATCTTTTATTCATACATTTCTGTGTGTAGTTTTTCAATTTCTGCTCTCATTTCTTCCTGTAATTTCTCGATTGTTTCTCTCATGTTACTGGATATCTGTCTGACTTTTTCATTGAGTTCATTGAACATCTTCATTACTTTATATCTGAATTCTTTCTCAGAGAGGTCCTTTAGGTGAGTAGTACCTACTGAGGCTTCTGGACTCTTTTCATCATCCTCACCAGGTGGTGGGGATTTGTGTTGTTTCTTCATGTTGGTGTGGATGTTTGGGGGCTGAGATGTTACACTAGATCTCTTGATATGAATAAACTACCTGTGGCCAAGTGAGCATTGGCCCGCCTAATATTAGGTCATGCCCACTTCTACAGAAGCCACGCTCACTTCTGAAGAGGCCACACCCTCATGGGTACCTGGTGTGTGTGCGGGTACTAGCTGGGAGGGGAAGAAGACCGACACAGCATAGAGGACAAACAGGAAGAGGCTCAGGGATGCTGTTGTCCCAGGATCCTAGAGAACGCCTGGGGTGCTTATGCGGAGAAAGCTAAGTCCTGGGTTCAAATACTGGCGGATTAACTGACCTGGGAGGGAAAGAAGACTGGCACAGTATTGGGGATGAACAGCTGATTTACTTTTTTTGGATGTGTGTATATTTCTTAATGATTAGAGTTATTTTCTCCCTATTTAAGGTAAAGGCCCTCCCGTTGATCGTCGATTTGCTCGAGCGGGCCCAGTAACGTCTCCATTGGAGACTTTGTTGTTACTGTGTCTGGCATATCGAATACTCTCGGTAGCTTGCCGGGCTCTCCGAGAGGGGCGGAGGAATCGAACTCGGGTTGGCCATGTTGGCCGCTTGTAAGGCGAACGCCCTACCTGCTGTGCTATCGCTCCAGCCCTATTTATCGTTTGGAATTTTCCAAGTTGCTGTGCCTGCAAGCAGTGTCAATTTTATTGCTTCCATTCTGATATGCATAATATGTACTGTGTCTAGTTTTAGTATCAAATTCACTCTAGTTTTAGAAAATGCCTGAGAAATTAGAGGAATTAGAAATTCTCTTCTATGAAAGGATTTGTGTAAGATTCTTTAATTCTTTAAAATTTTACATCATAATCACTTGAGCCTGGAGAATTTTTAAATTTCCTACTTATTCAAGAATTTTATTAAAGCACTGTGATTTATAGCTGAGTTCTAGACATATAACATTGCAGCTCCCAACCCACCACCCATGTCAGCTCCCTCTGCCAATATTCCCAGGTGCCCTCCCATACCCCACTGCCCACCTGCCCTCTCGACAGGGGTGACAACATTGAAATCAAAAGACCCAAACTTTAATAACTGAACTTAGAAATGTGCCTGTAAATTCAGTTTTTAAAGATGTGAATAAATTTGAAATATTTATTTAGCTGGTCGAACTGTAGTCACGAGTATGTAGGAATGGCTGAGGGCGTGATTATCTGAGTCATCAGGGTCCTGCTTGTTACCTGCTTACTCCTTACAGAGGTTAATTGTTTCTTCTCTTTTTTCCCTGTTTTCTTTCTTGTGGGGGTTTGTCCAATTTATTGACTCTTTAAAGGAACAATGTTTTACCTTTCTTCTCTATTGTTTTCTTTGATTTTCATTTTCCCCCATTTATCTTATCCCATCACTGCACTCACCCCATTGATAGTCTTCATTAGTATTTAGTCTTTGTAATTAGAATCAACTCATATACTTTGATATATTCTCTTGGTGTAGGTTTATAGAGGTTGCCAAGCACGAACATAGTGTATACTTTAGTAAATGCACTTTTGTTAATTTTTGCTTCAACTGTCAAACATAATTTAGGGAAACAGACAGGAGAAACATCTTTCTTCCTCATAGTTTTGAAACATTCATTCTTTTTTCTTAAAATTTTTATTAGTGAGACACCATGAGGTACAGTTGTAGACTTACAAGTATTTGTGCTTGGGTTTCAATTATACAATGATCAAATACCCATCCCTCCACCAGTGCCCACTTCCCACCACCACGGATCCCAGTATCCCTCCCACCCCTCATCTCCCCCATCCCACCCTGCCTCTGTGGCAGGGCATTCCCTTTTGTTCTCTCTCCTTTTGGGTGTTGTGGTTTGCAAAAGAGGCAATGGATGACAATTATGTTTGGTCTATAATCTACTTTCAGCATGCTTCTCCTATCCTGGGAGGATCCTCCCAACACCTTTTATTTGGTGTTCCCTTCTCTATCTGAGCTCCCTTTTCCCCTAGCATGTGTTAGCTGGCCTCTAAGCCATGGAGTAAAATTCCTGGTACTAATCTCAGCCAATCTTGGGTGCTAGTCTCCTATTTTGTTACTTTAGAGACATTTGTTCTTTAGGATGCTCCAGGCTTGGATGATTTTCTTTGGGGTCAGAGAAACTCCCCCAGCCATTGTGTGAGGTTAGGCCAGGTCGTTGGCTTCTTGGGATCTTTCAGACCCCTGTGGTCCATGGGGCTCACCTGTCCTCAGATGACTCACGTAGGCTCCCCTAGGACTCGCCTGTCCACCTGAGCAGGTGCAGCAGTTCTTTGTCCAGCACTGGCGAATCCCATCCTGCAGCCCTGGCTTCCACCTCACCCCACCCTGTTGCTGGCTCCTCCTCTGGGTCCTTCCCACATGACCTCCTCTCTACACTAGCCCTTGAAAGCTCCAGAAACCCATCCTCAGTCCCCAGCTTGGGCATTTCCACGGTGGGCCTGGCAAGAAAGCCCAGGCTCGGCCGTCTGTCTCCCCTTCAACCCTCGCCTTCGCTGAAGTCCAGTCCTGCTTCCCAGGAAGTGTGTCTTCTCTCCTTTCACTTATCAGATCTGTGAGTTCAGAATATTCATGATTCTGAGAAAATCATCACGGACTGGCCTATAGTTTACAGTTCAAGGCAGCAATTTATTTAATTTATTTATTATTTTGCTTTTTGGGTCACACCTGGTGATGCATGGGGTTGCTCCTGGCTCTGCACTCAGGAATTACTCCTGGCGGTGCTCAGAGACCATATGGGATGCTGGGAATCGAAGCTGGGTTGGCCTTGTGCAAGGCAAATGCCCTCTCCATTGTACTATTGCTCCAGCCCCGAAGGCAGCAATTTAAATGATCCCTTCAGCACAGAGCTGAGCCCTGAAACCCGGGCTGTATTTCTGTATCTTTTTGGAAGCAATATTCCCCATCTATTCACACTCTCAAAATGCATTCTTATAATTTTTATTAGAAATTTAGCCTTGGGGTAAAATGAAGGGAGCCACGCCTTTTCCTCAGAGTGTTCCAGCCCCTAACTCAGGGCTACACAGGAGCCCCTTGTGGCTGGGCGGGGGAAGCCCGGGGAGGGATAACAGTCTGTTTCTGCCATGATTTTTCTGTTCCTAAAAGGGCACTGGGGAGGAAGGGAATGGCAGTGACTCAGGATTCTGTTGCTGGTTGAAGGGACATTCTATGGGCCAGAGAGACAGGACAGGGGTGGAGTCACTTGCTTTGCGCACATAGCCCATCTGAATTTGGTACTTGACAGCACATGTGGCTTCCTGAGCATTGTCAAGGTGGCCCCTGAGCACAGAACTGAGAATATCCCCCAAACTCCCCCAAGTTCCCAAACTGATAGGATGAGACCTACTCACATCCTCTCCTTGGCTCCATTTACTTCCGCGTGGGTGGCTGTGGACAAGGTCTGAGTGAGAAGCTCCTCCCCGAGCCATCTAGCTGGGTGCCTGACCTCCACCACACAGAGCTGGCCATGCGCTCCCCACACAAGCCACTGATCCTCCTCATGAAGAAGAGTGTGGCTGAACCTCTTCCTGCTCCCAGTGATACCCCCATCCTGGGCCACCATGCACCTATATCTCCTCCCTGGGTGCCCCCCCCCCCCAGTCCAGACCACTGCCCACCCATGTCTCCCTGTTGTGTGCTCCCCCAGCTCTGGAATGGCCTTGGTGGGCTTATGCCCCAATCACTGGGAGGAAGTATTGGGGGTGGTCATTGATTTCTACATCTCGTGGCTGCTCAGTCACCAGGGAAGGATGGGTTGGTGCTGCATCAGAGTTTGTTGCAACACTCATTCAAGAGTGGCCAGAGTCGCTGGCTGGGGTGTTGGGGGGAGGCACTGGTGGTGGGCGGACAATGGCCAGGGCATCCAAAAACTCCAGGAAGTTGATGTTTTCGGATTCTGAGTAGAAACTGCCCAGTCCAGCTTAGAACTGTGACCCACTGGGTGTTTCCCCCACAGTCTCATAGCCTTTGTCTGAAAATGCACCCTATCTCTCAAGAAATGGCTTCTCTCCTCTTGCATATATGAATTTGAAATATTTGCAGTAGCCCCCTGCCTCAGTTTGATCATTAGGGAAACGAAAATATTAGGGTTAGAAAAGGCACATAATTCATCGGCTTCCAAGTAAGTAATCTGCTTTTCATTCTCTCTCTGCTGTAGCTAGATTGGTATAAGCTACGCAGGAGAGGGTGGATTAGTCAGTGATAACTCATGGACTTAAATTGGCATTGGGACGCAGCGAACTGGAGTATTAGCTGCAAAGGGCAAAACTCCTCCAAGCATGGTAATAGAAGCTTGCTGTCATCATAAAGGTTGCAATATTTAACATGATAGCATCCATTCAAGAAAAGATTTGTTTTTATTAGAACACAAAATGGAAATCTCTTCTCTGACTTCTAAAATGCTAGGGCAGGGGATGCCTCAGACAGGGACCTTCTCTGCTAGCAGTTCTGTACAAAATGAATAAATAAATTTGTGGTCGAAGTATGTAAGGCCAGGAGTGGAGACTTGTACACTCTATTCCCTGGACACTGCCCCCCCTCAGGGGCAGGTGGCCGCTGCAGAGGGGTTGAGGGTGCTGGACAAGGGCTCATTGGCTTCCCTCTCAGAGCTGGAGCGTGTCCACACAGCACTGCACCCACGGAGTCTGCCGTGGAGACAGGGATGCATGCCAGGCTGGCACAGGCTTGGACCCTTGTTGGCCAGTGTCGATGGTCACAGCAAGTGGCCACCAGCTCTGGGTTCTGGGGACAGTGGGTGAGCTAAAGTTCTGGATAAAGACCAGTGGACTTTACGTTCTCTGGAAAGGACAAGCAGCCTTATACTTTCCCAGAAGAGTATTTTCCACATCACGGGGTCCCTCTTTCTTCAGATCCCATGACAGAGCACAAGGCACAAAAGAGTTGGAATCATTTTAGGGGGCAACCTTGTGACATAAAAATGGGAAATAAATCGTAAACTGAGAATAGAACAGGATAATCTGGACTCGTCCACCCACAATGGAATCGGATGAGCAAACAAAGAAGGAGTTGAGGCTCTGATGAGAATTTCAGATCATCCAGCTGGGGCCGAAAGGACTAAGATGTTCGAGTGTTAAGAAAGGAGAGAAAAGGCCAGGAGCCTCGCAGGTAGTCTCTAAATTTCCAAAGGAGAGAAAGACGGTTTCTCAGCCTAAGAATATAATTTTCCGCAAGAGCTCAGCGTGCACGCCTGTGGCTGGCTGATAAGGGGAGCGGAGAGGGGCAGAGCTGAGGGGGCCAGGGAGGAGCCGCTGAAACAGCACAACAGCAAATCTCCGCGGACGGCACACGCGAGGATGGCTTTCGCTTGTGTGGGCAGGGACGGGGCACAGAGAGTGATGTCCGGGACTGCTCGGCACAGGCTCGAGTGTCTCGCTGTCTGGAGACTGTAGTGACAGAGCTCCGAGTCACCGTGCCAGGGAGACTAGAAGCAGAGCCTCGTCCTGGTTCTTCTCTAACCAAGACTTCCAGGAATACCCGCGGGGCAGCCGGACGGGTTTTGATTAGATGTGAGGTGGAGAGGTGAGCACTGTGGAGGCCACTCTGGAGTTGAGATGCAGTTAGGGACCGGCATGGCACCCTAGCGGGGAGCCCTGGAGGCATGTGGGGGTACACAGAGGGTGGGGGCTGTTCTCAGGGTCTGCGACCATGAGTCAGTGACCCTTTTAAGTGCTCCAGGGATGGCTGCTGCCGGGCTCCTGGACACTGACTGCTGCCCACTCCCCCGCTCACCTGTCCTCCTGCCCATGGGCCTACCTGTCCACCTGCTGCCTGCGTGGGGGAGGAGGTCACGCTGGCTGGCCATTAGCCCTCTCTTGCCTCCCATGTTTGTGCTCGGATCTGCGTCCCCAGGAGACACTTACTTGCACGGCACATCTGCCCAGATACTCACACTCCAGGTGATGCGCCAGCAGGGACAAGCCGGGCCCAGAACATTTTCTCTCCAGCCAAGAGAGCCTGGAGACAGCATCGTAGCAGCTTCTGTCAAATTTTCTCTATTTTCCTTTGGGCCTCCCTGGCCTCACTGGTTTTTCTCAGTCAATGCCAGGACCTGAGAGTGATTCGCTGTTGTCTGAGGTGGAGGGTCACCCTCAGGGTGCACACAGGGACCCGTTGGACTCCCACGACTGGGAAGGAAGTCCAGTTGTGGGAGGAGACCAGAGACCAGACACCCGCTCCAGGCTGGCTGGACGGGTGTTGGTCTAGATGGACCCAGGCCCAGGAGGCACTGACTCCAGGCAGTAAGTCGAAGGCTCTGGGAACTTCTGCAGCTCTAGTGCAAGGGAGAGGGGGTGGGGTGAGGTGAGTGGCTGCCCACGAACACACATGTGTCACGTGTCCATGGTGTGGTAAAAGCAGGAGAGAAGCGCTAGCTACTGTTTCCTGCCAGAAGCCCTGATGTGAGCATCCGTGCTGTGGCCTCAGTGTCTGTCCTGGCAAAGCCATAGCAAAAGTCCTACCTTAGAGATGAGTCAAAATCTGGGAGAGGGTTCAGAGCCAGTCCAGAACTAGTCCCAGGGACTGGACTTGAGGATCCGGTTTCCCTCCTGGTCACTTTGCTATGAGCTGCAGAGGTCATTGGCATCCCAGAGAGAGGCATTTTCCATCGTCACTGCAGAGGAGACATTTAGCTTTGCTGAGAACTTTCACCATCATTTTAACGCTTTCAAAGCAAACTTTAAGTGTTGCTTACAATAGTTTGTCTCGCGAACGAACATGGAGACTTGTGATAATAAATCATTTTCTATAAAACAGTTTTCCTCGCTTCTAGTGGACTTTACAGAGTTTAGATTCTTTAGATACTTAAAAAATCATTAACGCAAAGAAAAATCCACACTTTCTACTGAAAACCTATAAAATCCCCCAAGGAAATCTTTAAAACTTCAACAAATTAAGCCTACTTGAAATTCAAATTCTGTTTGCTATTCATCATGTTCACTTTTAAGAGGCCATAGAGCCGAGATTGGCTCTGAGTCCCAGCCCCGCATTCGAACTGTGTGATCTCCACAAGTTACTTAATCTTTCTCAACTTTAGCTTCCTCAGTCTCGGTGGAGGCAGAAATCATGTTATCTCTAAGGGTTCTTAGGAGGATTAAGTGGGTTAATAAAAGTAAGACATTTTGAATAGCACCTGGTAATGGGAAGATAAATCAGTTGGTCAGAACCTAACCAGAACTGGCACAGGTATTAAAATTACCCATTGAATAGTGTGAGTTATTATAGCTGCAGCCCACATTCCAAAAAATTAAGTTACTATATAGAACACGGAAAACGGAGCCAGCAGGAGCCAGAAGCTGGCCCTCAGACTGGTGTGTGCATTACCTGGGGGAGGGTTGGCCCCCTAAATTAAATAGAATTAGAGAAGATGCATAGAAGATGGATGATACAGAAACAGAGAGGAGATTTAAAGAAAGGAGCATATGATGTTCCAAATGGAAAACGTGATGACCCCCGCAGATAACGTGCAGGCTGAGACTATTCTGGGGAATAATGACCTGCTTGGAGGACATGGGGCCTGCTTTGAGGTGGCCCCTACAATCACAGGAGGCAGCAGTGCCGGGCTGGACAGGAATGGAATGACCCAGAAGCACAGAGTCTGTGTCGTGGACAGATGCCGTGAGTCCCAGGAGGCTTCGTTTTCGCCTGAGATGTTGTGGAAACATTCAAGAATCTTTTCCTCCCTTGTAGTTTGTGGAACATTCCTGCTGTTATCAGTGATGGAGATGTAGAACCAGAAGTGGTAAAACCAAGCGAGAAGAGGAGCAGAAGGGTCTGTGACTCAGAACCCCTCCCCTCACACACGCACCTGGGTCCTCTAGGGACAGAGGAGACACTGCTGGAGGCCCTCAGAGGGGCTGTGTCCAGTCCTGGGAGACTGCACGGAGGGGGGATGAGAATAAGACTGAAAGACAGAAAACGAGTGCTCTCCAGGGAGCTGGTGAGTGGAGATGGGGATGGTGCTGGCAGGGGTGGATGCAGATAGGCACACCTGTGGGTTCACCTGTGGGCTCACCTGTGGGCATACCTGTGAGCTCACCTGTGGGCTCACCTGTGGACACACCTGTGGGTACCCCTGTGGACACACACTGGCAGAGAGATGTAGGTACAACTGTGGGAGTGGGTACAGGCACGAGGCATGCAGAGTCACCAGACATGGGATGGACCCAGACGCATGTGAGGATGCTGAGGATGTGAATGTAGTGAGAGCCATGGAGTTGTAGGAAGAACTCTGTCTGTAGAGACGCATGATGGATGATGCAGCATTTCTGCCCATTCACATCTGACCCGTCCACACAGGCCACACCACTGAGCTTCCAGAGCCAGTGCCTGGCCTGGGGTGGGGGAGTGGGGGGTGATCATGCCTCACATTGCACAGAAACCTCCTTCCTTCCTTGCTTGTCGCTGGCACTTGCCTCTCCCCATCTCCGTCAAGCTCGTGTTTCTCTCTCCACGAGTCTTCTGGTTCCCTGCGAAATGTCCACGACTGCGTCTCTACACTGAGAGCCCCAGGCCCAAGATGACAGAGGAACAAGAACCACCCACGGGGAGGCTGCGGGGCAGAGTGGCACAGGCCACTGGCTGTGGACTCATCACTAGGAGAAGAACTGGGCTCTGCACAGCTCCGCGGTGGGTTTGAGCCCCCACAGACACCTGGCTAGCAGGTTGACATCAGCCAAGTTGCCGACCTCCTGTTTGGGAAGGAAGTGGTTGAAAGAGATGTCAGGCTTGCACCCCCTCCCCTCTGGAGCCCTCAGTCCTCAGGGGAGGCTGTGAGCACTCCTGTCTCCAGCCTCCAGCTTGGGGTGTGTGACACGGACCCCTGGGCAGCACGTGCCCCTGCCCATGAGGCCGGAGCCCACCTTCCCTCTTTGTGCTTATGCCTTGGACACTGCACCCCACCTGCTCACACAGTTCCACCTGGTTTCAGTAAAACATCCATGGGGTAGATGATGTGCCATCAAGTGTGGCTGATCTCCCGACCTCACCTAACCCCTCAGAGAACCCCTCAGGACTGAGGCACTGAGAGCTTGACAGGAGTTTCAGGCAGGGGCAGAGCACACATCCTGGACTGGTCCAGGGAAGAATGAAGAGCTGCAGGATAGTTTACCTGGATGCATGTATGCTTCTATAAAAATACTTGTATTATCTATAAATATTTTTGTATTCTACCTTCTCTCTAGAGATGATGAGTGATAGGCTGATTGTAGGTAAGAGAGAGGTAGGAAGATTGATTAGACAGGTAGATGGATGAAAGGCAGGTGGGAAGCCTGAAGTCGTACCAAACTTCAGTGAGAGACTCCCCGACACTCTCGAAGGTCTTCGTTGTGCTCCTTCATTGCAGTTTGTTTCTTCAAAGCTGATGGTCCCCGTGCGAGTCTTGCCTAGAATATCGATGCTTGCATCTGTCTATCCATCAGAATATCCTAAACGTGCAGAGAAACAGCAGGTCTCGCCTCCTGGAATACGCGGCACGGCTGGAGAGATACAGAGAGCGAGGCAGAATGAATGGGGTGCTGATTGCATTAGAGCCTTAGTGTTGGAAATCAGCCGTGACACCTGGATTTACTCCCATTGCGCCTTGCTTTACCATACCAGTACCATAAATTATAGGCAGCAAGTCTCAATAAACTCTGTGTATTGGATCTAAGCTATCAGCAAGACAAAGTGTGAGAGGTGAGAGGTGTACAGAACAAAGACACGGTTGAAAAACGGTTCTCTTGCCCTTTCCTTAGTATTAACAGAGAGACAAAGTCAATTTGAAAATGAATGTCCACTGTTTCTGGCAATAGATCCTAACCACCAGCAATTGTAAGAGATCCCTTGGAAACCAAAGCAGGAAAACCGAATCCCTCTAAAGGATATTTTCTCACTCACTTTCTCAGTAGCACGTGGCACCGAAAAATGTTATTCTCTGATGTGGAAGAAGCTGAGTGCTGCTTTGAGTTCTGATCTGAGCCAAGGTGAGAGTTTTAATAAGGTTTAAAGAACAGCTTTAGCTTTTTCAAGTCATCAGTTTTTTTTTCTTTTACAGAGTCATGTTTTAATAACAATGCTTTAGAGGTCTATCTAAAACATTGAAATGCAAGTCAATGGCACATAGAGATTGGGAACAGAAATAAAGATGTTTGCATGAATCTGATATTCCTAAATCAGGTTGGCCTAAATTCATCTATATGTCAATAATCTGAGATGAAGTCTGAGAAATGACAGAGGAGAAAAGTCATTGCAGGGCGGCACCCTCATGCGTACAGTGGCATCTGCTAATTGCGTCTCCTGTACCCCTCACTGTGCTGCTGTGGTTCTTAGCACCCACAGTAGACCCCTCCTTCTGGCCCTCAGGCGGTCATATGCACGGGAAGCCCTCTGCTTCCTGTAGAATCGCCTGAAGCTTTTCGATCGTCAATCAATCATTCTTGACTGCATGCTCAGCCAAGCTCTGGAGAGAAAGAAGGAAAGTGCTTGCCACAGAGGCAGGCTGGGGAAGGGAATGGCAGGAGGGAAACCGGGGACATTGGTGGTGGGAAATCTGCACTGGTGGAGGGACGGATGTCAGAACACTGTATGACTGAAATCCGATCATGAACAGATTTGTGACTGCGTATCTCAGGGAGATTCAATAAAAAAGGAGTTTGACCAGAAAAAAAAAAAAGCTTTATCTCTCAGGACTGCTTCTGGTGATGCTGCCCGATTCTCTGAGTGCCATGAACTCAGGTTGGCTGTCCTGCAGGTCAGTCAGTGACCGGGAAACCCTGAGTGGGGGTCTCGGACACACCAATGAGAAGCCTTTTGGGCCAGAGTTTTGCTCAATGCCAGGAAAGTCAAGTGCAGAGCTGCAGTTTCTATTCAATTTGGTGTTTGCTTTTTCAGAATGAAAAATCTAAACCCTTCAGCAAACATTTCTTTGCCAAGTAGAATCTAGCACGTACTTTGAATGGCATCCTGTGGCCGGACAGGCTGCAGCGTGGCCCCTCGTTACTAGAATGATGGGTCATCCCACCTGTGCGCACCGGGAATGTGAATTGGCAGGTGTGTCCTAGCAGAATTGAGTTTGCTTGGGTTGATTGATAGTGCCAGAGACACAAACAGATGTGGGCTGTGCAGCAGAGAATAGCCAAGCCCGATGGTCCTAATGAAGTATCAGGGTACTTAGTGGTAATTACGGCAGCCTGGAATAAATGTGGACATAAAAACATGGCATGAGTAGCTAGAATAATTTTCCATGTCACCTGTAGGTCTACATGATTCAGGGTGGGGGGAAGCTTTTGCAGGCAGGACATGTGTGGAAAGGTAAGAACACACTATATTTGGTGACCCTTGAACTAAAAGGTACAGCACACTATTGCCAAGAAAAACATTTAGTGTCCTTGAGAAATGTTTTGCTGGGGGGGTGGGGGTGGGAAGACCATTTCCCATTATTTGCTCAGACCTGTGTCCAGAGATGTTTATCTATGCGAGTTGGCCTGTGCTTCTGTGCAGGGGATTTGATTCCGTCTTTCCAATTCCACACGTCTGGGGCAGCACGACTGACATTTGCAGGGAATGACACATTCCGACAGGACTTAGGAAAGAGTATTCCCTGCCGAGAGTGACTGTAGGGTCTCAGCAATGGAAACCCCACCCGTAACATATGGAAATGAACACACACTGCCACGGGTGCAGTCCTGGAGCATGCCCTGGGTGGGGGTGGGGTGGGGTGGGGGGACGCTTATGGGGGGGTCGTTCCACGCAGAGAGAAAAGGACAGGTGGATGGTGGCTGTTCAGCTAAGCTCACCACTGCCCCGAGCAGGGGGACAGCCTGGACAGTGTCTTCCTATTCCTTTGGAGGAAAGAACCAGGAAACCTTCAGTGGACGGGGCTCGTGCGCTGATGGGGTTGGCTCAGGCACTGTGCCCCCTGCAGACCTCGTTGAAAGGTGCCTCCGGGCTCCCCCCCTCTGTCCTTCCCTGGGCAGTCCTGGGCCTCTGGAGGACCCTCGGGGGGGCTCTGTGAGAACAAGACTCGTCTCACTGTTCTCTCGCCCGTGAGGGAAGCACGTCTGGCATTGATACTGTGGTGTGTGGGCTGGTCTAAGCAGGTGGAAATCACGAACTTGAAAGGGTGGTCGTCAGCGTCACCAGGAGGGAGGGAGCCCAGGCTCTGACCTCATGAGCTCTCAGCACACGCCCACCTGCCACGCAGAGTGGACACAGTGGACGGGGGAGATGAGAAGATTCTGGGCTCAGAGCCCAGGGATAAGGGCATCGAGTCCAAGCATAGGGGGTATGACGGGTGGACGGGGTGTCCCAGGGACCCTGGGGACAGCCCAGCCCCATGTCCCCAGCTGTTCCGAGCTCCACGACTCCTTCACTGAGGGTGGGGGGGGATGTGGACAATGTCCGGCCCCGCAGGGTCCTTCTCCTCAGACATGGAAAGGCAGAGCCAGAGGAGACAGCCGACTGTCCCCTGCTCACTCCTGCCGGCCCCTGCTGGTCCCCAAGGGCCACTGTCCACGCGCTGCACCCCTGGATGCCAGGCCTTATTCCCTGGAGTCCTCCTGGGGACTAGCATCTGTGCTTGCAGGCTGGGACAGTGAGAAGCCACAGTGCCATTGAGGGGCCGGCCCTCCTGCACAGGTGGGTTCTTGGGGGAGGCGGGTGCAGGGCACACCAGGGGCTGCTCCCAGCTGAACCCTCATGGCTGCAGAATGTGTGGAGGACTGTCCTGGGTGGGGGGGGGGGCGGGAACTCTCTGCAGCTGGCAGAGAAACACTCACAGCCAAGGACTCTGAGGGTCCCTCCCAAGTCACAGCCAGCAGAGGGGCGGGTGGCCAGCGCTGCCCAACACAGACAGCAGATGTCGCTCCAATCGGCTTGTCCTGGATGTGTCCAGGTGGGAGCAGAATCGGGCACAGAGGGCGACACCTGGTGGCAAGGTGGGCACAGCCTCTGCAGATGACAAGGGGCTGGGGAGGAGGAGGAGGAGGAAGAAGAGGAAGAAGGGGAAGAGGGGGAAGAGGAGGAGAAGGATGATCAGGAGAAGAAGGAGGAGAAGAAGAACAAGGAGAAGAACAAGAGAAGGAGAAGAAGGAAGAGGAGGAGGAGGAAGAGGAGGAGGAGGAAGAGGAGGAGGAGGAAGAGGAGGAGGAGGAGGAAGAGGAGAAGGAGAAGGAAGAGAGGGAGAAGAAGAACAATAGCCACCACCTGGGGGGCCTGAAATAGATGCACGTTCTGTCCTCCTGCCCCCCCACGCCTGCAAATACTCCTGAGCATGGATTTGCTGGGGTTGGTTGTTGGCATCTATCCGGACTCTGAGAAGAAAACCAGAAGGTCCCAAGTTGTGTCCAGAGGCCATCTAGCCCAGCTGAATGCACTTGGAGCCCAGTGCTGAGGGTCACTGGTCACCTGGATGCGACAGCACTCAGAAGGCAAGATGTTTTCTGAGCACAGAGGATTTGCTCTCAGGGGAACTGTGGGGGAAAGACGGGGTTCAGCCCCGTAGGCACTCTGTGTCGGTCACGCCCACATCATCCTGTCCGAGTGTGAATCTGATGCACCCAGGCCTACTTAGCCCATTTCTAATCACGTTGGACTTAGTGCTAATTTCAGTAGCGGTGATTGACAATAATTTAAAAATCTACCAGGAAAAAACATGAAAAAACACATTGCCAAGGTCTTTGAACAGTCTGTCACCTGATTGTGGGAAGCAAACGCTCGATAATACAACATGCGTCCTTACAGTGCAGCTTGTCCAAGGCATCAAAGGAAGGAAGGGCTCCCTCCGAGGAATCTCTACTTTAAAGCAGAGCAGAGGGGGACAGCACAGCAAGGCGCGGAGGGACTTGCCTGGTCTGACCCCGGCACCCCATTCGGCCCCCTGGTCCCAGCTATTGAGCTCCAAAAGCAGCGTCACGACTTAGTCCTGAGCCAGGCGTAGCTCCGTGAAGTTGAAGCCAACAAGGCGGAGGGCAAGCGAGTCTTTTGGAAGAGATGAAACAGATCCAAAAAAAAAAAAAAAAAAAGGAAAAAAAAAAAGAAAAAGACTCTACAGGTCTGTTTTTTCCCCCTCTTGGATGTGTTTCAATAATTTCCGTTCCAAATTAGCGGGGAAACCAGCAGTTCTTTCCTTTCCGTGTTCGCAGGCTTCTCTGCAGGGGAATTAAATATCCAGTGCAGGTAAGTGGTGTTTGAGCAACAGAATCTTGGAGGCGGCAGCGCTGCTCCTTCTGGGGGAAGCCAACACTCTCGAGTGGACCCGGAGCCAGAGCCAGATTTCGCCTTTGTGCGTCCCAGCCTTCCCCAAGAGCTCGTGCCCAAGTGCTCACCACGCCAGGGCCAGCAGGGCCACGCAATTCTGGCAGTGCTGAGGCTCCGGTAAAGTGATGCCTAGACGAGCTCCCAGTCCCTGGCCTCCAAGTGGTGAGAAACACACCCAGGGCTTGTGAACTTTGTCAAGAAGATGCTGCAGTGCCCTGACCCCAGCTGTCGGGGGTCTCGTGGGGGCTTCAGGTGCTGATCGGGGCTGCATGCTGGGTGGTGCTCTCTCTCTCTCTCATTCTCTCACCCTCTCCCTCCTTCCCTTCCTCCCTCCGTTTCTCTCTCTCTCCCTCCCTCTCCTCCCTTTCCTCCCTCTTTCTCTCCCACTCTCCCTCCCTCCCTCTCTCTTCATCTCTCTCTCTCCCTCTCCTCCCTCTCTCTCCCTCCTTCTCTTTCCCTCTGTTTCTCCCTCTCGCCCCCTCTCTCTTCTTTTCTTCTTCTCCCTCTCCCTCCCTCACTCCCTCCCTCCTTCTCTTTTCTTTTTTGTTTTTGTTTCCTTTTCTTTTTTTCCCTTTTATTTTTTTTTATTAGTGAAACACCATGAGGTACAGTTGTAGATTTACAAATTTTTGTGCTTGGGTTTCGATTATACAAATATCAAATACCCATCCCTCCACCAGTGCCCATTTTCCACCACCATGGATAATATTCCCCCCACCCCCATTCCCCCATCCCACCCTGCCTCTGTGGCAGGGCATTTCCTTTTGTTCTCTCTCTCCTTTTGGGTGTTGTGGTCTGCAAAAGAGGCATTGAGTGGCAATCATGTTCAGTCCATAGTCTACTTTCAACATGCATCTCCCCTCCTGGGAGGATCCTCCAAACACCCTTTATTTGGTGCTCCCTTCTCTATCTGAGCTGCCCTTTCCCCTAGAATGCCCGGCTGGCCTCTAAGCTATGGAGTAATACTCCTGGTACTGATCTCGGCTATTCTTGGGTATTAATCTCATATTTTGTTACTTTATATCCCCCAGATGAATGCAATCTTCCTATGTCTATCCCTCTCTTTCTGACTCATTTCGCTTAACATGATACTTTTCATGTAGTATCACTTGTATGTAAATTTCATGACTTCATCTTTTCTAACAGCTACATAGTACTCCATTGTGTAGATGTACCAAAGTTTCTTTAACCAGTCATCTGTTCTTGGGCACTCAGTTTTTTTCCCAGATTCTGGCTATTGTAAAGAGTGCTGTAATGAAGAAACAAGTGCAGATATCACTTCGACTATACATTTCTGCCTCTCTGGGATATATTCCCACCTCCTTCCCTTTTCTTTCCCTCTTCCTCCCTTTTTTACCTCTCTCTCCCTTCCTTTCTTCGTCTCTCCCTCTCTCTCCCTTTCTCTCTCTCCCTTCCTTCTCCCTCCCTCTCTCTCTCCCTCTCCCTCTCCCTCTCTCCCCCTTCCATTTCTTTCTCCCTCTCCCCCTCTCTCCTTCCCTTTCTCCCTCTCTCTTCCCCCTCTCCCTCTCTCTCCCTCCCTCCTTCCCTCCCTCTCTCTCCCTCCTGCTCTTTCTCTCTCCCCTTCCCTCCCCCTCTTTCTGGTTTTGGGCCACACCCAGCAGTGCTCAGGGTTTACTCCTGATGAGGTTCAGGGGACCACATGTGGCCCTGGACTGGCTGTGGGTAAGACTCACCCCAGTGCTCTCTCCCCATCTTAGCAACATGCCCATTTTAAAAGGTGCAGTTGGGTTTATTTTAAGATACACCTTCAGTCAACTCTGATCATCACAAAACCTGATGATCAGCAAAGTCACCCAGAGGGAAGTTCTGGGTGTGGCCCAGGGAGTGTCTGCATGGGCTTGAGGGATCCCTGAGTCCTGCTCGCAGGAAGAGGCCAGGCGCCCTGGAAGCCCCCCTTCCCCAGTCACTCCTGAGACGGTGAGAAGGATATGTGAGCAGGGCAGGGGCTCAACCCACACCTCCCCTTGCTGGGTGAATCAGAAAGTTTTCTTGCCAAAACGTGAAACCAGTTCTCCCAGATTTCCAATAGAAGTAAGATGAAGATCAATACGTGAGGACAATGAAGAATCGAAGACACTCAGTTCTTGATTGCCCGCAATTAGTGATTATTTTGTGCCTGCCACGGGCGGACGCCTGTGGGTTTCGTCGCAGACAGCTCCGCGTGAGAAAGCAATCATTTCATCTAGCTCACACACAAAAAAAGTAAATTGAAAAGAAAAGATTTTTAAAAGTATCTGCCTGTAATCAACCATCCTGGCCGGTCTCTTCTCTATAGAAAAGGGGATTATAGAACTCTGCCACTTTCCTAAACACCAACATACGTAAAGTCTCTTTCTCTTTAAATAATAGGTCTGGACTCAAAAAACTGTAGTTCTATTAAAATTTTATATGCGTTTTCTTCCATAACAAATGGATGTCCCTCACGGTATGGCAAGTACCAATTGTTAAGAGAATAAAGGATTCTAATTAGATGGCGGCATTTCCATCTCTCGGTATGCAAATGAACACCACGTTCTGGATCCGGCTTGCTCTAAGTGCACGTCAGACTAGGGTGAGCTGTGAACTTACCATTTCAGATATTAATTTATTTTAATGAATTCTTAGAATTTCCACATTCAGATGTGAAAAGTTCTTCTGTTTTTGTTTTACCCAGATTTAGATGAAGTACCTCAGACAGAGTCCGATTGCCCTGTCTGGGCAGGAAAGTGGAATTTCATGATGTCTCCAAGTGCCTATGTTTACTGATTTTCTATAAAGACATATTAATTCTAGAGAAAACAATGAACAAGTGAAATAAATGACTATTCAGTCAGAATGATTTTTATGGCAAATTGCATTTTTCTCTCCACATATTTGTCCTTGAAATAGAATGAAATCGGGTGACGTCCCCGGGACTGCTTGTCACAGTGGCCGGTTTCACTGGAACTTCAGTCTGGTGAGTGTGAAGCGGCCGCTTCCCCCGGGGACCGTGCTCAGCGCCTCAGAAAGTGGCTCCGTGCCCCTCACTCCCACCCATCCCTCTGCTTTTTCCTCAGACCTCGCTGCGTGGACACATCTCCCCGCGCACAGCTCGGGTGTTCTCCTCTCCAAGAGACCCAGGCTCCGACTCAGTTTTGTTCCCCGTCTGCCTGTGCTCAAAGGTTCCATATCCTCCTCAGCCCCAGAGACTTACAGCTGTGTACATGGGGACATCTCGGCTGGAGTCTGGGATGGTTTGTAAAAGAAATAGAAATTAGCTAGAAAAAGAACCCAACTCCTATCGACCTACTGTCTGCGATCTGTTTCCTCTGATTCCTACTGACCCACCACTCTCTGACTCCTACTGGCCTTGTCCACTGTCGCCCCTGACTCCTACTGACCCCGCCCACTGTCTCCTCTGACTCCTACTGACCCGTCCACTGTCTCCCCTGACTCCTACTGACCCCTGTCCACTGTCTCCCCTGACTCCTACTGACCCTTTTCATTGTCCTTCTGACTCCTACTGACCCTATCCACTATCTTCCCTGACTCCTACTGACCCCGTCCACTGTCTCCCCTGACTCCTACTGACCCCATCCACTGTCTTCCCAGAATCCTACTGACCCCGTCCACTGTCTCCCCCTGACTCCTACTGAACCTGTCCACTGTCTCCCCTGACTCCTACTGAACCTGTCCACTGTCTCCCCCTGACTCCTACTGAACCTGTCCACTGTCTGCCCTGACTCCTACTGACCCCTGTCCACAGCCTCTCTGCTGGTTTCCTTCTCCCTGAACAGGATGCATCTTCCTGTCTCTGGCCCAGCTGGTGTCACTGCCTGCAGGTTCTCTGTGTGGACACCACGTCCCCTTCACTGTTGCTGCCCGAAGCCCCCCTGCATGTTAGAAGCCAGGAAGACTGACCCAGAGCAGGGGCACTCAGAGAACGTGGTGCTCGGCTTTGTTGGCTCTAGTCCTCACTGCCGTGGGCGGCAAGGGGGTATTTGTATAAACCCGAGACCTGAACCCTGGCAAGGCTTGGGCAGAAGTGGAAGAAACACAGGGGGAGGGAAGCAAAGGAGGGACCCACATGTACCTGCCTGGTGCCATCGGCATTCGCTGCCCCGACCTCCACACCCTACACAGTGCCAACCGGGACTCAGCTGTTTGTCTTCAACGTTCCCTCTCTGTGCGGCCGTGGCCTGAGAGTTCTGAAGAAGTGACCCACAGCAAACACAGGTGTGGGGCATGTGGCCACTGGGGTGTGACCCCTCACACACACGTGACATTGTGGTACGGACTCCCATGTTCACTTGGGGATTGGAAACTTTAAAATCCTGTTGACACTGGTGGTGGGTTGGGTGTTGGGGCAACTATGTCTGCAACTCAACTATGAATAATTTTGAAAAAACATGTTTACTCAATTAAAAAGGACTTATATTACATTTATTAAGGCTTCTTATGGAAGTGTACTGTCCAGTCCTCATGGTGCGTCCCAATGGTGAATCTCAGGGGCAAGCACTAATTATGTTGTTCCATTACATACCAGCAAGTTTTCCAGAAAGTGTTTTCACTGACCAAGGCAATCACACTGTGGGTGCAGGAATTTATTCTTTGTCTTTAAAAGGTCTTTGTTATCAAGGAAAGGAAATCACTTCATGATGGACCACCTGCAAATAATGCTAATTTTGGAATTTTGTTCCAGACACTCAGCACCCTTTTGTCTTTGTAAAGATTCTCAACCCCGCAGGCTGATTATGCTAAAGCGTTTCTTAAAAAGAGTGTTGTAAACAAGAAAAGAATAAACACCTATTAAGTACTGGGTGTTTCAAAGTTGAGGCTGAGGTTGGCAGTGTTGATGACTGGGACTGATTCCTAGTTCAGTGCTCCCCACAGTGGTCGTACCACCTCCCTGGCGCACTGGGGACGAGACGGGTGGGGCGTTGGATGGAACTTAAGCAGGGGCCACTTCTTTTTATTTATTTATATTTTTCGAAAGGGGGCAGTAGGCCAGATCAGTTTGGGACTCTGATAATCAAACATATGTTTTGAAGATGATTTGTGATTTCTTGGTGCTGTGGGTGGAGTCATCTGGCTCCTGAGGGCAGGTTGCTCCCGGCCAGCCGCCCCTGCTCCATTGCTTTCCATGTAGAAATCGTCACTTCTCATGCATCTTCTGGTTTTCCCTTTACCAATCTCTAACACCCTCAGTGAGGACGTTTTCTGAGTAACATTTTATTTCAAAAAGTGCTAATTTAAGAATAATTCTTAGTTTTTGCAGAGATTTTTCTAGGACTCGTATTATGTCTCTGAACTTGGAATCACTGTAACCTCAGCTCCATGGACCATATTCTGGGAAAGCCTGGAAACCTCTTTGTTTTGCTCGTGGACCCCTATTCTTTTTGTTTTTCACCCAATGGGGCATTGCTCCCTTGGGGTCTTTACCTCCACATTCAACACCTGGATTCCCTTGAAGGTGGTTTCTCTGCCTTGTGTCTGTGCCTGGATCACACTTGCCCTTTTTGGGACTTGCTTTACAGATTTTGTTTAAAACCTGACATGTTGGGTAATATTTCATCAGGGTTCTGGACACCAGTGTCCTGACACACCCTGGGTTCTAGTGCAGGGAATTCCGGATGTGTGGGGAGCCAGTTTCCCCCCCGCGGCGCCCAGCAGGGGAGAAGTCTGGCCACAGTCTGCTCAGGGCGCAGCTGGTGTCCCTCCCGGAGACTCGCATCCGCCTCAGGTCTGTGAAGCTCTGGGGATTGCAGAGTCCTTGCAGACAGAGGCCCGGTGGCACCAGGATAATTGGCAGCGCCCTTGGCATGGCTGAGCCCCACAGTCCTGGAAGCTGTCTGTCTGGGAGAGCACGCGGACTCCAAGGCTGTGCTCCCTGCCCTGATCTCACACTCCCCCACCTACGCACGTCACCCTGCTACCAAGGGTCGCTTCTGCTCAGGGACACCCTTGTATGGAGGATTCACTGCTGAAGCCCAGAGCCGCTCGCAGCTGCCCAAGCTGGGCATTCTCAGGCACAGGTGGGCACTGCCCAGAAGGCGGTGAGAATCAGGTGAGAATCAGCCCAAATTCGTTGCTTCCCCTTCCCTTCCCAGCCACTCAAGGGGGATGTCTGCTTCTACTTTCCCTGCTGAGAAAACTGGGAAAATTCGAGCCAAGAACATTAGGAAATGTGTCCACATAGTCTGAAGACTGGGCCTAATAAAATCTATAGTCAATTTTCTTTGTGTGTTTGGGCTACACCCAGCATTTCCCAGGGGGCTTACCTCTGGCTCTGCATCAGTGGTCACACTTTTTGGGTTTCAAGGGACCGAATGGGGTGCCAGGGTCAAGCATGGGTCAGCCACATGCTGGCAAGCGCCCTCCCCAGTATACTGTCTCTCCCAGCCCAGTCAGTTTCTTTTTTTTTTTTCAATTAAACAAGTTTTATAGGATCACCGTGAGGTACAGTTACAAACTTGTATGATTGCATTTCATTCAAATAATGCTCGAGCACCCATTCCTCCACCAGTGCACATTTTCTACCACCATTGTGTCCAGTGTCCCACCTGTAACCCTCACCCTACCCCACTCCCTGCCTCTGTGACAGGTACAGTCTTTCTTACTCTCGAATTTTGGGCATTGTGATTTGAGATACAGGTACTCAGAGGTCATCGTGTTTGGTGCTTGGTCTACTTTCAGCCCATATCTCCCAACCTGGCGATATCTCCAACCATCATTTACTTAGTGGTCCCCTCTCCATCCTAACTGCCTTTTCCCCCCGGCATGTGGGGTCGGTTTCCAAACCATGGTGTGATCTTCTTGGCCCTTTTTTCTACTGTCCTTGGGTTTTAGTCTCATATTCTACATTCCACAAATGAGTGCAGTCATTCTATGTCTGACCTTCTCTTTCTGACTAATTTCACTTAGCATGATAATCTCCATGTCCCTCCACTTATATGTGGATTTCATGATTTCATTTCTTCTAACATGATCATCTCTTTCTGATCACTCTGGATGTTCCCAACTCGAGGGGGATGTGAGGAAGTGAGACGGTGCTGCTCCAAGTTCCTGACAAATAGCACAAGGAATTAAGGCTGCAGCCAACACAGAGATGCACCACTTCATTTCTGGGTAGAATAGACATAGAAAAATAGCTTAGGGAAGATACTGCGATTATTCTAGAGGATTCTATTCTAAAGGATTCTCGAGTGGATGGCGAGACAGTCCAAAATACTCAATGACGTCTTCTGTATTTGAAATTTATAATGAAAGTATACTCATGCCATTTGCTGTGCAAATAAATAAAATCCTGATAAATTATTCTTCCTCATGTGTATTAAATAGCTCATGCCTTTAAAGCAAAGCACAACTAACTGTTGAGACTCCTGCCCCAGAATGACTCTCTGGAGGGTGACGACCAACAGTTCCAACATAATCTTGTACTCAAGTGGGGGCACAGCCCAAGGACCAGAGGTGACGAGGAGCACAGCCCAGGCGGGAGCTGATTGGAGAGAGGTAATGACAGTGTCCTCAGCCTCTCATATCCACGGGCAGGCACAGCCCTGGTCATGTGCACTCAGGTTTTTCCACCCTGACTACCCCCATGACCGGCAGTGGCCGAGAGGTCGAGGCTTGCTCTGCCCCATGCGTCAGCCCATAGCACACTCCCTGCAGGAATCTGGAACACGTTCCAGCAAACCGTAGTCGGAAGTCTCCAGTCCAAGCCAAAATAGTAAGAGCGATGCTTTATTCTCCACAGTTTGTGTTTAAACACTGGAAGTCACAATCCCGTTGGTAAGGAGCTAGGTCTGCCGTGTCCCTACACCACAACCTGCTCCTGAGTCTCACGTCCCCCCTCCCCGCCTCACCCCTTGGGTGAATTAGCTTTTATTTGTTCGTTAATTTATCCCTGACTGGAGGGGTAGTTTTTTTGGTAATCACACTCGCTGGGGTCCAGCCGATGGGAGGGACTAGAGGCGGATGTGAGACCCATCACTTCGAAGTCGGCACCCGACTCTCGTACTGTCTGTAGCCCTGGCAAGCCCTTTAAACAGTGATCATTCTGATTTGGGTCAATGTTTACGATGGTGTTGACACTTAGGGTTGTGATGTGCACAGTTCCCTCTACTCTCCTCCAGGGAAGTGTCTAAGACCCTCATCCATGTCCTTATGTGACCTGGAGATGGGACAAAAACATCTCTCAGCAAGGAGCAGAGGCTCCCTCCCAGGCACAAGCTCATGCCAAGGGTCAGGTAACGAAGCCGTTTGCTTCAGCTGGTTGGAAACAAATCCTGCAATCCAAACTGGTGAGAAGGTGACGCTCAGGGCCCTGCCTCTCTCCTCCCAGCCGTGTGTCTGTGTTTTCTGTGCTCAAGATGTTTAGAGAACATTCTAGACAAGCAAGAAAAACAACCCAGAGTACAAGGGTTCATCAACCAGGTCAGTGCTGAGGACCAGTTTCCCACCCACAAGCCCTTGCTGTGCTGCATGGAAAGCGTGTGAGTGTGTGTGAGTGTGTGTGAGTATGTGTGTATATGTGTGTGAATGTGTGTGTGAGAGTGTGTGTGTGTATGTGTGTGTGTTTATGTGTGTATGAGTGTGAGAGTGTGCATGTGTGTGAGTGTGTGTGTGTTTGTGTGTGAGTGTATGTATGTGTGTGTGTGTGTGTATGTGTGTAGGGGGCTAAGAGCCCCCAGGCTTCTCAAGTGAGCAGAATCACCTCCCTTCTGACAGGAGACAGACTCCTCGGAATCCCTGGGGCAGCAGCTGATACTATATGCCTGTGACTTTTATTTCCCAATGGCTCCCAAATCTCATAATTTCTTTTCTTTTTTGCAAAACATTTTGTTAATGTATGTGTATAAAATCTCCCTCTCATTGACATTTGATAAATAATCTTATAAAAAGAATTCTCTTGCAGATTTATGTACACACAGAAAAACATAACTACATGATCTATGAAAAATAGATACTCTGTTTTTCAGATTTGTAGCACAGCTTGACTCTCTCCTGCGGTGGAGCGAGGGGAGGTCGCCCTGCTCTGGGTGCAGCTGGACCCTGGCACACACCTCACGCCGTCTGTCATGACCGAGGCTAGTTAAGTGCGTTCAGAGTCAGGATCACGTCACAGACATCAAGAGGAAGAATGAAGTTGAGTCTTTTGAGCTTTTAAATCTGGTAAATGAAGAATAATAATTGACATTAATGAGACAATGAAATTAATTTGAACAAGAAGAATAGATATAAAGGGATGCACATTACTTTTTTTTACTTATTATTCATTTAATTCTATACATGGTAATTTTTCTCACTGTGCTTCAGTGATGAATAATTCAAAATTGTGGCAAGCTGTTTAGAAATGTAATTCATGTTTCCAAAATCTTTGCTTCTTCTTCTATATTCTACTAATTTTTATTCAGATTACATCCACACGAATGCTCCTTATATTTTAATTATGGCACTATTATTAGTAACAACAAAACATATTTCCTAGGAGGCAAATACATCTTTCTGAATGTGTGATTAGGTGATTTTCCCCAAAGCCAGTGCTTCCATTGCGAAAGCAGTAAAATAAGGACTTGTCTTTGAATATAAGTACAACATTGAAAAATTGCTATTTGATAAAAGCACCACTTCTAAAAGGATACTTACATTTATGGCAAGATGTGAGGTCCAGTGTAGTAAAGATCTAGCACAGTTGCGGCCATGGGCACTTGTTGAAATCCCAAGGAGGTGAGGAATTCCCTTGTCATCCTGGTTCTGGGTGTAGCGTGCCCAGAGCCCCAGAGCAGTATGCAGCCCGGCAGCCAGGGGGCGCTGTCCTCCCTCAGCTGGGGGCCGGCAGGATGAGCAGGCCTGGACCTTTCTCTGCCTTGTCGCCAAGCAGGAAGATTGTGTCATTCCTAGACTGAAAAGGGAAACAGTGACGCATAATCAAAGCATCACTGTATTGGATTTGCCTAAAAAAAATGAGTAGCTTTTTTTAAGTCTTTTTTTTTTCAAATAAAATTTACCTATTATATTTAAACTCATAAAATTAAAACTTAATAATCAGTTGCTATAATAATCAATAATCAATTGCTATAATTCTGAAGTATCTTTGCATCTCTTTCCCTCTCCTCCTCTCCCTCCCCTTTTCCTTCTCTTCCCTTCCTCTCCTCCCTTTCTTTTTCTTTTTTTATTTTCATTTTTTAAAAAAAATCTTATTTTATAAGTTAGTTCACAATATTTGATTACATTTAATATTCAAACACCAATCCCACCACCATTACACCTTCCCATCACCAAATTCGGGATGTTCCTATCCCAAGCCCCAATCCCTGTCCCAAAACACAACCGAAAGAATATGTTTTGTATTGTCTGTTATGAAGAACGGCTGATCATGCTTACAAAAAAGTGTTCGTACAGGAAACAGTGTGGAGATGGTTCTATTTTGGCAGGAGCCATTAAGACATTCTGTAGGATATCACTAACATGTTGTTGGCCGTGTTAACACGGTCAACCCGAGTTCGATTCCTCCGCCCCCCTCGGAGAGCCCGGCAAGCTACCGAGAGTATCTCGCCTGCACAGCAAAGCCTGGCAAGCTCCCCGTGACATATTCGATATGCCAAACACAGTAACAACAAGTCTCACAATGGAGACGTTACTGGGCCCGCTCGAGCAAATCACTGAACAACAGGAGGACAGTGCTACGATGCAGTGCTACAGAGCTTTGGTATATATATCTAAAAACATGTATATATGCGTATATATATATATATATATATATATATATATTTCCCTCTATGATTTGTTGCCTACTGTGGCCCATCAAATATGGTGTGGTAATTATGGAGAATGGGTTGGGAGTGTCTTATGATGTGTTCACTCAGAAATATGTTCACTCATATGTGAGGCTCGGCCCGAGCATGTGAAGAGAGGTCTGGAGCGTGGCTGCGATTGGGCTGTGGATGTTGGCTGGCATGGCTGGGTTCCTTGGGGCGGGAGGGGCTCTCACCTGCCCGCCTCTGGGGCGCCCCGAGTGAAAACAGTCTAGCGCGGAGTCTGGTGGCATGTCTGTGCCCTCCCCTCCCTTTCTCTTTCTCCCCTCCTCTTTCTCTCCCCTCCTCTCCCCTTCGTCCCCCTCCCCTTTCTTTCCCTCCCCTCCTCATCCCTCCCTTCCTCTCTCCTCCCTGCCTCTCCCCTACCTTCCCATGCTCCTTAACAGTGTTCTGATGTTTGGGTCCTCTCTGCGCAGTGCTCTCAATCAGGGCCTGCTCTTCGTTTGAGGGTCTGAGACAATGTGTTCTCGGACCCTGAGGTTCTGGCACGACCAGGGTCCCTCAGTGGTGCTGGGGGTCAGTGCATGCCAGGGTCAGGTGCATGCGAGCTCCTGTGCTAAGCTCCCCAGCCCTGAAGGACGTTCTCCAAGTGCCCTCTATACCTGAGTCCATTGCTTTAACGTTGGTGGCCGTGGTCCTGTGCCCAGAGCCATCTTGGGCATTGGCCTGGTTCTTTCCAGAACCGTCTCTTCCTCTCCTGCCCCTCTTTGGGTTTGCTTTGTTGAGTTTTGCCAGTCTCTGTTTGTTTTGGGGACTATACTCAGGCTCAGGGTTTATTCCGGTTCTGGGCCCCAGGGTCATCCTTGGTGCTCAGGGAGCATCTGAGGTGTCAGGGTCACACTGGGGCTGGCCATCACAGGATGACCAGACTGCCCAGCATTCCAGCTGCTGAGTTCCCGTGACTTTCCACGTGACTGGATGTTGGCTCACTGGCAGGTGCTGGATATAAAAATATTTTCTCACTGCATCTGATATCTTTTTGTTTTATTGATATTTATATTTTTCTGGGCAAAGCCTTTTATTTTGATGTATTTGCAATTGTTTATTTTTATTTTCTCTGCCATTGGAGTCAAATCCTCAAATATACCACTGAAGGTAATAGTGCGGAGTGTTTTATCCATGTTTTATCATATTTTAAGATTTGGACGTCTGACCTCCAAGTTTTTAATCCATTCTGAATTAATTTTCATATAAAGGTTAGATAGTGGCCTAGTATTAATTTTTGCATTCAGATATCCAGTTTTCCCAGCAACATTTTTTTTTTGAGGAATCATTTCTCTGCTTCATACTTTTGATTCTGTCTGTATAGATTTATTTCTGGCTTCTCAAGCCTATTCCATTTGTCTGGATGTCTGTTTTCAGTCTAACACCATGCTGTTTGAATACTACTGCTTTGCAGTGTAATTTGAAGTCAAGAGAACATAAAGGTTCTCATCTTCTATTTTCCCCTTCTAGAAATACCAACTAGTTTCTGCCATTGAAGAATGAGACAGATTTTTATCCAAGTACTCATTGCTTTTCTTCTATTTGTTCTTTTCTATTTCCCAGTTAAATTTCTATCTGGAAGCACATGTCTGCAAGCAGGCATCTAACCAGCTGGACTTGGAAGATAGTTAGAAAATAACTAGAGATCACAATGGCACACAGGTGTTGCCTGGTTCTGGCACTGGGAAGCAGTTGAGCAGAGTGAGCTGGAATCCCTCCCCACCCCCCGGGTCAGTGCCGGCACTTCCTGTTCCATCGTGGGGCCTGCAGAGGGACATACCTGCAGAGGGACACACCTGCAGAGGGACACACCAGCAGAGAGACACACCCGCAGAGACACACACCTGCAGAGGGACACACACCTGCAGAGGGACACACCTGCAGAGGGACACACCAGCAGAGGGACACACCAGCCTTCCCCTCCTGCTCTCAGAGGGGCGCTGGCACCTTGGCAGCCGGGATTCACATTTTTCGCTTTTCTCTTTAACCGAGAGCCAGAGACAGTTTCCGCTTAGTCAAAGACTTTCCTGACTGAGCACAGGCTCGTGGCTGACGGCCTCTGTGACTTTTCCTGTGAGCGTCGTGGCTGGCGCAGCTGATCAGGCCTGACCCGGAGCTCTTACACGACGGGGCTTGGAAAGAATTCAAAAGTCTGCAAAACGATGTCTCCTGGGCACCGGGAGACTCTACGAAAAATCAAGCTTATACCAACTCATTTCGTGTATTTCTTTATTCCCACTTGACTTCAAAGGCAGAAAGTTGCAAGGCTGTGTTTTATCCCTATAAAGTTTACGAGTGGCACACTAAATTTCAAAGGTCAAAATTTAACATTAATCTGACGGGCTAAAACACCTCATAAAAATAAATGAGATAAGCAATAATGGAATCTAAAATGTTTGTGCAAACTAAAGATGAAAAATGGCTTGGCAGAAACTATGATTTTAGCATCCTGAATAGTGTGTGGTGCATTTTTAGTATTAACGTTGTGCATAAAAGATTTTTTTTAAAAAAAACAAGATTATTGTTGGGGAAAGAATAACATGTGACTCGGAGGCTAAATATTTCATAGTCCTTTATCTAAATTTAATTTGTGTTCTGAGCACTGTGCTTTTGTTTTCTCTGTCAACAGGGCCTGCAGGAGCTGAGCCCGTAGGTTGTAATGTCCCGGCTCTCCTGTGGGGGGTGCCGCGCCAGGCCCATGAAGCTGCCCTAGGGCACAGGCAACGGGTAAGCTGGGCAGCCTGAGCTGTGTCCGCCTCGCACTCAGGGTGCTGGTGTCTGTCCTGGGCCCGTCACTCTTCAGATGCTGAGTCGTCCGCAGGGTGAGTACCCAAAGCCCGGGGATCACTCCGGGAGGTGGAACTCGGGAGGCCTGGGACAGCCCCATGTCCGGCTCGTGCTGGCCTCTGCAGGGCCCAAGCCAGGGGCTGTCTCCAGAGCAGGGGGCTGAGCTCTCACTGGGAATTTCGGTGAGGGTGCTTGCGTGTCCGGTCTGCGCCTTCCCTGGGGGCTGCAAACTCCTGTCCTAGGGACTCACGAGCAAGAGCTGTGTCCTGCGGGATGCCCTATGCCCCTGTGCTCTCATGCCTTGCACCCACTCCCTCCAAGTTTTTTCTCTGCCCCAGAGCCCTGAGCAGCGGGACCCTCTGCTGGTCCTCCTGGGAACACGGTGGTGGTGGTGGGGGGAGTCCCAGCTCTGCCTCCAACGCTCGAGCAGTATCCAGCTTCCAGGCCCGTGGGTTCACCCCACTGGTGCCTTCCTGGCCACTGTTCATCCTCCCGCAGTGCCCAGGCCGGGGCGTGGGACACTCAGGCCACCGGGGAGAGCCTGGTGGTGTTGGGCCCTGTGGCTGGCCACACATGCTCCCCCTGAGTTCTTAGCATCCCCTGGCACCAGGGCCGGCACAGGTGCCCCTGGCCTTGGTGATTCCTTTCCAACGCTTTCTCCAACCACTTCCCAGTGTTTTCTCCAGGTAGTTTCGGATTCTTTCTCCAGTCCACTCTCTGATACTATTCCTGAGAATCCCCCAGTATTTTGGTACTTCCCCCAGTCCTCTCCCCGATGTTTGTGTGCGACTTTCTCTGATACGTGACCCAGTGCTTTCTCCGAGTCTCTGCAGTGCTCTCGCTACAGACATCGTTTCTGTGTGGGGTACGAGTCCCCGCCCAGCCTCCTAGTGCAATGCAGGTGACATGTTCCCACATTCCCACTTTTTCACTTCAGCACTCCAGCACTTATATCCTCCATGGGCCACCTGGCCCAGCACCTCTTCCTGCTTTGTGGTGGTCCCAGGTGATTTTGTTGAGCGCTTCCCTCAGCCCAGGTGTTCGGCCTTCCCTTCAGGCTGCTTGAGCCCCACGGGTGCACCCACCCACTGACTTCTCGGCAGCTAATTGGGAACTGGAGCTCCCGGCTTCTGAGTTGGCTTGAATGGTGTTTGCAACTTCTGCTTTTTGGAAAAATTTTCAATGTGCTCTTATTGATGGTTGAGAATCTTTAATTGGAGTGTGGGCCCTTGTAATTAGGCACTAATGAGGCTGAAATCAGCTTCCACGTACTGGCAGGTCAGGGGAAGCAGGACTGAGGGCTGGCCTGGCCTCGTGCAGGTTCTGGTTTCATTCTGACCAGCTGCTGCGTTTCAGGGAAGGGGACAAGCAGGTGTGGTTGTTCTGATCTGGTGTCAGCTGATTCTCTTGCTTGTGTGGATGGTCAGCTGGGGTCCTGTCGCTGCCATCACCCCTAAGCCCCAGGATGGCACAGACTCCCCCCCGCCCCCAAATCACCAGAATGCCCTTTCCTTTCTATTCTCAAGCAGCTAATTGACGAACGGCACCGTTCACATGGCAGTGAAATAGCACCAGGCAGAACTCATTCGCCAGAGAGAGAAGACGGTGTGTTTTGTTCACATTTGCAAAGACTCGATGTCATTTAGTTAAAAACGACATATTACACAGTTCGTCCTCCCAGGAATGGTGGCCATAATTGCCGGAGAAGTGGGAGCAGGACAGCAGTGCAGTCAGCTGGTCTGCAGGGGGACAGCCGCAGGGTCTGGAGGACAGCCCCAGCTTGAGGAATCCAGCTGGGAGAGAAGCCGCCCATTTGTGGCAGAACCTCTGAACTTCTGGGTTTCCATCACATTGGATAATCACGCTGGAACTCAGCACTGACCAAAGATACACGACTGTCTGAGTTAGTGGGCTGGGAACCTGGGTCAGATCAGGGGGGCTAAGTGCAGGATTTCAGAGGCTGGGGACTCTTTCACCCATTCCTGTGGAGCTGTGCCTTTGTGCTGTCATCTGAGATGGCGCCTGGCCACACACAGGGTGCCTCTCCCAGAGGTGCGTTGGCCCTGGCCACCACCTGGGACTTCGTCTTCGTCTTCCTCTTCTTCATCGTTGTCGTTGTCGTCGTCCTTGTCGTCTTCATCTTCGTCTTCTTCGTCTTTTTCTTCTTGGTCTTCTTCTTCATATTCTTCTTCGTCTTCGTCGTCGTTGTGGTCTCCGGCTCCTCCTCCTCCCTTCTCCTTCACTCTGTTCCTCCTTCCTTCTCCTCCCTTCTTCTCCTCCTCCTTTCTCCTCCCTACTCCTCCCTTCTCCTCCCACTTTCCCCTTCTCCTTCCTTCTTCTCCTTTCTCCCTCTCCCCCTCCTCCTCCATCTCTTTCCTCCTCCTCCTCCTCTTTCCTCCTCCTCCTCCTCCTCCTCCTCCTCCTCTTTCCTCCATCTCCTCCAACTCCTCCTCCTCTTTCCTCCTCCTCTTTCCTCCTCCTCTTTCCTCCTCCTCCCCCTCCTCCTCTTTCCTCCTCTTTCCTCCTCCTCTTTCCTCCTCCTCCACCTCCTCCTCCTCTTACCTCCTCCACTTTCCTCCTCCTCCCCCTCCTCCTCTTTGCTCCTCTTCCTCCTCTTTCCTCCTCCTCCTCCTCATTCCTCCTCCTCCTCCTCATTCCTCCTCCTCTTCCTCTTTCCTCCTCCTCCTCTTTCTTCCTCCTCTTCCTCTTTCCTCCTACTCCTCCTCCTCCACTTTCTTCCTCCTCCTCCTCCTCTTTCTTCCTCCTCCTCCTCTTCCTCTTTCCTCCTCCACCTCCTCTTTCCTCCACCTCTACCTCCTCCTCCTCCTCCTCTTTCCTTCTCCTCCTCCTCCTCTTTCTTCCTCCTCCTCCTCTTTCAACCTCTACATCCTCCTCCTCCTCCTCCTCTTTCCTCCTCCTCCTCCTCCTCCTCCTCTTTCCTCCTCCTCCTCTTTCCTCCTTCTCTTTCCTCCTCCTCTTTTCTCCTCCTCCTTGTCTTTTGTCCTCCTTCTCCCTTGGCAATGCACAGTGGTTACTCCTGGCTCTGCACTCAGAAATTACTCCTGTAGGTGCTCTGGGTACCATATGGGATGCTGGGAATAGGACCTGGGTCGGCCGCATGTAAGGCAACCGATCTACCTGCTGAGCTATTGCTCCAGCCCCTCTTCTTTTTTTCATACACATTTTTGCAGTCAGGGAATGGTCCATCGTGCCACGTTGTGTCCAGGCAAAACCAGCCCAAAGGCTTGGAGGACCCTGGCATGCAGAACTGCAGGTCCAGGTGACCCGGAGGAGAGACTTGACATGGGAATGGAGTCAGGGCTGATTTTCCAAGAAACCCCTTCGGGTTCTGAGCTCACCCTTGGCCTTAGTTGGAACAGTTCGAGAAGACTGATCAAACCTACCTGGCAGAGGCAAAGCAGCAGCGTTTCCTTCTCTGGGCTCACCGCCCTTCCTGCCCAACCACTGGTTCCTTCCCTTACCTTGGGGCGCTGTCTCTACCCGGGAGTTGACCCATGTCTCTGCCTTTGTTCCTCGGGCTCCCTCTCTCTCTCTCCCTTTCTCCTGTTCTCCCTCCCTCCCTCCCTCCCTCCCTTCGTCCCTCTTTTTCTCTCCCTTTCTCTCTATCCCTCCCTTCCCTCCCCCTCTCTCCCTCTCTTCCTTCCCCTCTTTCTCTTTCTCTCCCTCTTTCCCCTGTCCCTTCCTCTTTCTCTCCCTCCCCTCCTCCCCCTCTCTCTTTCTCTATCTCCCTCTCTCTCCCTCTCCTCTCTCCCCACTCTCTTCTCTCTCTGTCTCTGTCTCTGTCTCTGTCTCTGTCTCTGTCTCTCTCTCTCTCAGCTTATCTTACTTCCCTACCCATCTTCTTCCCAGAAGGATTTTTTTTTAAGGATGGGTGACTGACCAACCGGAGAAAGGTCAGAACTGACTTTTCCTTTTCCTTCTAAGAGCAAATTCCTAAGAATGTCCCCAGCCCGAACCCACTGCACCCCAGACGTTGGGCGATGGGGATGAACTTCCACTCTGTGTCGGTCATGAGTGACAGGGTCTGGGCCACGTGGTGCCTGCAACCTGCAAGGAGGGGGAAACATGACTTGGCTTTTAACTTGTGAACTCTGAGCTTTTTTTTTTTTTTTTTAAGATTTTGCAGGTCGCCACCCAGTTTTCCCAACACCTGTTCAAGAGGCTTTTCTTGCTCCAGTTCATAGGTTTTGATCCTCTTTCTTTCTTTCTTTCTTTCTTTCTTTCTTTCTTTCTTTCTTGTTTTTTTAAAAATTTTTTAATAATTTATTTATTTATTGAATCACTGTGGGAAAAGTTACAAAACTTTCAGGTTTAGGTCTCGGTCATGCAAATATCAAACACATTTCCCTTTACCAATACTTATTTTTCACCACAAAAAAACCCAATAAACCCCACCCCCCACCCCTCCCAATGCCTGTGAGGCAGATGAATTCTAGTTAACACTCTATCTACTTTGACTAGATTCATTGTTTCGATAAAAGATGCACCATTATTTTTCACCATTATTATTTAGAGTTTACCCCCCCCCCCCCAAATCAGACATGCTGAAAAAGCATTGTGAAATGATTTGCATTCTACAGCTGGGTTCAAGAATTAAATAATTAAATTAAATGGTTTTGGATTTCTGCTATTTTACTTATTAACCCTGGAAGTATTTCTACTGAGAGTCAGATGATTAAGAGATTGTTTTCTGTGCTCTGGAGCCATGGTACTATTGGGCTTTTGAATCTAGTACTGGGATTCACGATCCTTCACCACACATGTTAAAAGAAATGAACATTTTACCATTATCCAAAAAGAAAATTTTCAATGTCGTAGTTAGCAACACTTTGCCCACATGGCAGAACCTGGCAAGCTCCCCGTGACGTATTCGATATGCCAGACACAGTAACAACAAAGTCTCCAATGGAGACGTTACTGGGCCCGCTCGAGCAAATCGATGATCAACGGGAGGGCCTTTACCTTTACCTTTACCTTTTATTTCAACACCATGATTTACAAAGTTGTTCATCTGACAGTTGTTTCTGGCATTCAATGTTCTACCTCCAGTTCCAGCACCAGTGTGACCTTCCCTCTACCAGGCCCCCAGTTTCTCATCCACCCCCCAAGCCTGCTCCTTTAGTAGGCACAAAATAATTGACTTTACAGAGCCTGTTAACAAAACATGTCCAACGGAACTATGAGAAAGTGCTTCAGTATAAGAAAATTGGTGAAAGTCATTCTATCTCACAATGGGGTGTTAAAACATTTGTCTGAGGGTTTGCTGAGCTGTTGCTGCTGGCTGGGCCTCCAGGTCACTGTTTCTGTCTCGGGCTTAGTGGGCTTCTCTGCTGCTCTCCCGTCTGAGTTGATGTGCTCCTACAGGGACGTCTGTATTGTGGGTTTGGTGTGGCTACATGGACACACAACAGGCGCTCCAGGCTCTGGAGCACTGGACTAACAGAGTTGTGAGGCTGGGTTGTTTACATGGCAGCAGTGGTGGGGATGTGGGTATGGCTGCCGGGGCTTCAGGCACTGTGGTGTGCAGAAGACCCCAGCACTTACAGCCAGAAGAACAGTGTATCTAGAATTTTCATCTGTTTGGATTCTCTGAAGCAATTAGAGGTGAAGCAGTGAAGTCGGGCATTGAGTGGCCACAGATGTGAGGTGCGTGTATAGCTATAAGGCTGTGGGCAGGACGGGGACCCCAGGGACACCCCAGAATTTTCAACTGATTTTTTTCAAAATGATGAATTGCAACAAAATAAATTTCCCAAGTTGGAGACACAGGCTGATTTTTTAAAAAATTTTATAGTGAATGGTCCTTTTTTGTTTTTAAATCAAGGCATTTAGAAATAAAATTATAATTGCTACAGACTATAATTAAAAAAAAACTCAAGGGAAAATACAACATCCCTTTGCATGTGGCATGTCTTTACCAAGAACAGGGTGTTTTCCCAAGGACAGTAGATACAAGGGTCAGGAGGATTGCTCCATAGCTGGAAGCCTGCCTCATGAGTGGAGGGGAGAAGGCAGCTGGAATAGAGAAGGGATCACTAAGGAAATGATGGCTGGAGGAATCGGTCGGGATGGGAGATAGGTGCTGAAAGTAGATAATAGACCAAACATGATGACCTATCAGTGTCTGTGTTGCTAACCATAATGCCCAAAAGTAAAGAGAGAGTATGGGGAATACTGACTGCCATGGAGGTCAGGGGGAGGGTGAGGAGTGGGGCCGTATACTGGGGATATTGGTGGTGGGAAATGGGCACTGGTGGAGGGATGAGCATTTGATCATTGTATGATTGTAACCCAAACATGAAAGCTTAGAACTATCTCATGGTGATTCAATAAAAAATAAATAAATAAATAAAAACAGGGTGTTTTTACAGTTCTTCTGGTATTGGGAGCAGTGGGAACACAGACTGTCAAGTGCATTGTCGAGTGGTTGATCTTCTGTTTTGAGTAGAACCCAGAGGCCAGTGGGGACAAGACAAGCCATTGGTCTAAGTGAATTTGAAGAGTCCATGGGTGTGGAACCACAGATATGGAACTTCTTTGTTCACTGGGGTGGCACCAACGCCCTGCCATGGTGAGTGTGACAGGTTCTGTTTGGTCAGACTTCTGTGTGGTCACTTGCATGGAGAGACTGACAGGACAGTCAGGCACAGGCAGGCTGCTTACAGTGGACGAGGCCGGACAATCCTGGGGGTGAGGCAAGGAGCTCAGGCTTGTCTCACTGCCTGTGGAGGGTGCAGCCAAGCATACGAATCAGGCTAGGCCTTTGTGGTAGAGCCCTGTACCCTGGCTGCAGCCAGAGAGTGCCCTGTGTGGGGGGTGTGTGTGTGTAAGGTTGTGTTTGGAGCCGCTGACCATCACCTCTGGGGCAGGCTGTGTTCAACAAGTGGCTGTATGGGGAGAATAATATTGCTGTGGAAAACAGGGGGGAAAATGATATTGCTGAGGAAGATGAGAGCAAGATGGGATGGAGGCTTGGGGGTCGGAGAGGTAGCATAAGGGGTAAGGCACTTGCTTGGCACACAACTGACCCGGGTTTGATCCCTGGTACCCCATATGGTCCCCAATCCCCACCAGGAGAGATCCCTGAGCACCACTGGGTGTGGTTCCAAGACCAAACAGAAAAGAAATTACAAAAGAAAAGAGTCCAGACAGGGGACAGGGTGAATGGGGGTCCACACTGGGCTTGTCTGGGCACGGTGAGATTCGTCCCCTGCACCACATGTCTCCACATGCCTAGGGGATGACCCCTACAGAAGCAGTCTTATTTCTATGTATTTGTAATGGATTATTAAAATGTCAGCCATGCAAATGATAATCTTGTAAATGTGTTGGCTAGCATCCTGAAATGGCATCCTGCTCTCTCTCGCACCCCTTGAGTAGCAGCAGTGTGTGGACCAGTGGCATCTCACCAGTGGGCAGATTAGCCAACAGCGCCTGCATGAACCAGGAGATCTCGAACAATTTCCCTTGTGGTACTTTGATGCATCTTTCTAATCGAGCTGCACTTCTTGGCTGACCAGGTCTAAGTGAATTTGAAGAGGTCACCCTGTTTTAATGAGATGTGTCTGGACAGTTTCCTGCATCATGCAGTGGGATTCCCTGAATGTCAGGGATCTAGCCCCTCTCTGCTTCATGTTCCGCTGGCCACAGGGAATCACGGTGCTGGCTTGAAGAACTTAAACCTGTGACCTCTCACTCTTGCTCAGTCCTTTCAGCTTTCTGTGGCTGAAGGTGGCTGATGGGTGGAAAGCAAACTCATTGGCTGCTGTGACCAGGCAGGCCTGTCTGTCTCTTGGTGGGTGGTGATTAGGAGAACAGCATAGAGTCTTTGGAACTGGTGCACGCTGCTCCCAAGACCAGTGGCTCTGCCTTTGTTTCTCAGAGAAAGAAATTAGGAAAAAACAATGTTTCCCTTTCAAAAGTCTTACCCTGCATCTAGATAAAAGATCTAACAGCATTTAATTTTTAGATCCTGTGGTAATTACAAAAAAAGCTTCTTTGTAATAGGGTTCCAGACATATAGTACCCCACTTTCAACCACCATCCCTCATCCCCCCCACCTTAATACTCGACAGATACAATTTTGAATTTAATTATTGTAGTTTGGTTTCTATGGTTTTATTCAAGATGGTTCTAGTGCTTTAGATTATTTTGCTCTATGCCACAGATGAGCCCCAGGACTCTGCCCCTTGCCCCTTATTCTCCCAGACATCTTCTTCTCGCTCTTCTCCATTCATGTTCTTCCTTGGCATTTTTGTTTCTGTAATCCAGAGTCAATGGTTTGCCCATTGTTGACACCTCCCACTCCTATGTCATGTTGTTCTGTACAGTGCAGATTATCCTCGTCATTCTGACTTATTTCCTTTAACATGAATCCTGCAGTTCTGTCCACGTTGCAGTGAATTTTGGATTTTTTTCCTTCCTTGCAGCTTTATAGTATTCTATGGTGAATATATACTGCGTCGTCATAATCCACTCATCTGTCATTGGACACTTGACTGCTAAGTGCTTCAGTGAACAGAGGTATAATACATAGCTTCGAATAAGTGATTTTTCGTGTGTGTGTCTTGGGGGTAGGTACCAAGCAGTGCTATTGTTGGATCTTATTTTATGGCCATTTCCATGAAACTGGTTTGCTCTTATAGGACAGATGTACTGTAAGTAGGGGGACACTGTTAGAAGGGTAGATAACAGGCAGGAAGCTGCATGAAAACTGAGAGTGATGTGCTCATGTGATGGATGACGAATAGATTATAGATTATAGGTAATAGGCATTAGATGGAAGATAAATAGGCAACTGGATTGATAGATGAACAGATTGTAGAAGATAAGTTTTCAGATGGATAAACTGGTGCACTGCACTCACTCTAAGGAATGTGAGCTCATGTCAGAGATAGGAGGACACTTCTGGGCAGAGATGTCATCTGCCATCATGCCCTCCCCCCCATGTCTGTTGATGAAAGGGTCCAGCTTGTGCAGTTGCTGGATACACCCTTCCCTGGCTCTTCAGCTCTCCTGGGTTTGGGTTATTCTCTTCTAAGAGAATACCCCCACTTAGCCTCACTTAACCTCACTTCATCCTGCCTGTGGCCAGTGTTCATCCTGTTATGTCAGGTGAAGATGCTGTGGGCTTCTTGTTGAGGTCAGGCACATTTTCCTGGTGGAAATGCTCCTACACCTGGAGACTGGGTCTGAGATTGGGTTCTGGGAAGTCCCAAGTCATACAGAAAGCACAAGTTTGAAAATGTGCTGCAGCGACTAGCATCATTTTTATTTACAAGATGATCATCTGAATATTCTAATTAGTAAGCCTCCATCCCCTGCAGGAACAAGGGCTTTCTTCCCGGGGAAAACACCTGTCTGCAAAGGACTCCTGGTGCTTGGCTGCTTCCAGGGGTCTCTTGATCACTTGGTCCATGCTGGTGATTGATGGGTTACTGAGAATCTTCCTGTTGCTATGAATATACTTCACTATCCATGCTCACCTTGATGTAGAGTTGGTGCAAGCCCTTGGTAGGGCCTGCTTATCGGACAGTGTACAGTGGCCCATGCACGAAGGTGTCAAAAAATCGGAGAGAGAAAAGGGAGTATTTTACGCGACCATGATTCTTTCATGAACGAAAAGGCCAAGGCCACAAAGGGAGTCTGTTGTGTTCTAAAACAGTGGCTGTCAGTGATTATTTTCTGACTTCCTAAGTCAAGCATCCTGAAACTTCTGTGCTGCTGCTGTCTTAAGAAGGAAGGTGAAGGTATGAGCCGGCGGTGATGGGGCAACTGCAGTCTCATGGGAAGGGGGGTGGTACCGGCTTGTCCCTCACGCCCTACTAAGGTCATGTGTTGCCCCCCACAAGTGGTTCTCCGGCAGAGCCATAACACCAGACACACAGAAACCAATCTTGTAATTATCTGGCTCTTTGCAGAAATCCCTCCAGACCTACCTAGTAAAATACAAAATATTAGAAATCCAAAATCGTGATAGCGGCCGCGTGACATCATATGGTTCTCATAACCAGCTATAGAAAACAAATTATTTCACAATGCCTTTTCAGCAATTCTGATTGTTGGGGGGAAATTCTAAACAATAATGGTACATCTTTTGTCCAAATAATGAATGTAATCAAAGTAGAGAGAGAGTTAAGTAGAAATCATCTGCCTCCCAGGCATTGGGAGGGACGGAAGGGGGTATATTGGGGTTCTTCGTGGTGAAAAATAAGTACTGGTGAAGGGAAAGGTGTTTGATCATTGAATGACTGAGACTTAATTTTGAAAGCTTTGTGACTTTTCCCACAGTGATTCAATAAATAAATATAAGAAAAGGAAAAAAAAAGAAGGAAGGTGAGAGGCGGGAGAGTCAGTATATGCGTTCTGCCCCTCAAGGGGGGAATCTGTGGAGTTGTGGGAATGCTGCTCCCTTCTAGATGAGGAAGGGAGCAAGCCACACACTTTCAGCCAGGAAGAACATCTGTCAGCAGCTGTACACAGCACCTGACGCCTGCAAAATCCAGTCCCTCCAAACCGCCCCTGCCTGACAGAGGGACACAGGCCTCCTTGTAGCTCTTCAGGCCTCCCCACTCTGGGCTCCCAGATGGTCTCCAGGAAACCATGGTCACTTTTCCTTAGCCAGGGGATGTCCCACGCAGTGACAGACGCTGACACATGTTCCATCTCCCTGATTGTATAGGCATGAGGCTAAGGCCGTGATTTCTTTTTCGAGTCATGCCTGCAGGATTAAACTCCAGTTTTAAGTTTCTTCTGTTCTCACAGTTGTCTGCTCCTGGCTTAGATGGTAACAACATTTCCTTTTAAAATTAAAACAATTGTTTGTTGGTCACAACTGGAGATGCTCAAGGGGAACTCTTGGTTCAGTGCTCTGGGCTTGCTCCTGGCAGGGCTGGGACTGGCCCCAGACTCCTGCATGCCTGTGGTAGGCACTTTGAAACACATCTCCGGCCCCACATTTTCTTTAGTGATGTGATTTTTTTGATTCAATAATTCTTCAAAACAAAGTGCTATTTATTAATATTGATACTATTTTATTCTATTATAAAACTTTGGAGATTCATCACATGAGAATGTGCATTGCTCTAATAAATTATAGTTAAGTTAATGTTAAAAGTACTTACTCTAATTCGTCTTCTTGCTTCCCTTGTGGATTGTGGGAGAAAAGCGGAGTAATTTGCATGTATAAATGACACTTTCCCGTAGAAAAGCCCTAGGGCATGGGGTCTGAAATATTAAAGATTCATAGGGAAGGTATAAAACACCCAAAGATCCAGCTGATAGCCTGTGTGTGCTGTGGGGAGATTTGCATTTTCATTGCATGTAGGATGCATAACAAGTAGACTTAAACAATTGATTGAAATTAGAAAATGTCAAAGCTGTATTTAGAAAATTGAGCTATGCTATATTTTTTCTTTTGCGCAGCATTAAATCAAGGAAAACATCAAAGATAAAATGAAATGATAGTGCATCTTCCACATCTAATTTGAAATTTTACATATGGCAACAAGTATGGTTAAATTATCCATAGCTAATTGATCTTAAACTGAAATAGACAATTAAAATGTTGTGGACTATTAACTAGTTTATATTTTAGGGATTTGCCTAATTAGATATTTCCTAAACTATTTATTTATGTTCGTTAGGTTTTCTACAGCACTTCATTGTGAATTTAAAGTTTTATATTTGGTACTTGCCCATTTAAAGCTATTTCTGTGAGAAGTTGTATCCACATAATTATAAAAATGTCTATCTTCAATTCAAGGGACAAAGTTGTTTTTTTTAAAATCCCTTGAATTGATTTTGGACTACACCCAGCGATGCTCAGGGGTTGCCCGGCTCTGCACTCAGGGAGCATTCCTGGCAGTGCACAGGGGACCATGTGGGACACCAAGGATCAAACCCAGGTCAACTGCATTTAAGGCAAACATCCTACCTGCTGTACTCTCACTACAAACCCATGAAGAGACAAAGGATTGTCACAGATTGGAGTCTGAAGAAAATAGTTGCCAAACACACACACACACACACACACACACACACACACACACACACACTCTTATGAACCCAGAATTAGAACAAATACTTAAGCCAGGAAAGAAATCTGTCAGATTGACCTTGTGTATTTGAGACAGAAGCAAATAGACGTTATTCAATGACTAGACAGAAGATGAAAATTCAGTAAGAAACGGTGAACTAAGGGCAAGGCTGAAAAAGCCGTAAATATGACATAAAAAGACAGACTCTTGGAAACAGAAGGAGCAGGGAAGGCAGAGTCCCCAGCAACACCACTGACCACAGGCTGTGGCTGGCAGCAGGACCCTTGAAATAGGGATCTTCTCCAGTTGATCAAGAAGTCAAATTTTCTATAAGCAGTCTCAAGTGCTAGTGAGTGAATTTGTGGTTTCCCAAATTCTGAGTTGATACCTCACACCCGATACAATGGTGTTGGGAGGTTTGAGTGGTGGTTAAGCCTTGCGGGTGGAGTGCCCTGGTGGTCTGGATTGTGGAGAGTCTCTGAAATCCTACATTAGATCACTCTGGTACACTGGGTCCTGAGAGCCCCTGGAATCCTACAGTGGATCACTCTGGTAGACTGGATCACGGATAGTCCCTGCAACCCAGTGGATCACTCTGGCAGACTGGATCCCAGAGAGTTCCTGTGATCCTACAGTGGATCATCCTGGTGGACTGGATCCTCTGGAGAGCTTCTGGAATCTTGTGGATGGATCAGCCTAGTGGACTGGATCCTGGAGAGTCCCTGGAATCTCATGGTGGAGCACCCTGGTGGACCAGGTTCTGAAGAATTGCCTGGTGGATCAGATCCTGGAGAGTCCCCTGGTGGGTGCATCCCAGAGAGTCCCTCACCGTGGAGGAGCAGACAGTGGCTACCATGTTGCTGCCCTCACGCTGCCCTCCTGCTGATCTGGCTTCTAACTTGGTCTCTCACCCACACAAGTTCAGCATCACACCAGCTTTTTCTGTGTAACCCAGTCGCAGAGGAAGGGATTTGATTTTCAACAGCAGCTGGGGGGCCAGAGAGGCAGGGGGAGGCCCTTACCTTGCATGCTATTGTTCTGCTTCATCCCCAGCACTGCATAAGGCCCCTGAGCCCTGCCAGGAATGTTCCCTGAGCACAGAGCCAGAGATGCTTCCCAAGGACAGCCAGGGGTGGCCCCAAATGCCTGCCCGCCCAAATAAGCATCAAACAAGCAATAAAACCTCAGATATTTGTGCAGTGCATAGGAACCCTGGGGCTTTAGCAGTGTTGCTGGAAATCATATTACATGTGAAGTTGAACAAGGCCTAGCGACTCCGGCTCAGCGCCCTGTGAAGGCGGCAGGGCAGGCTGACCTGCAGTGGAGCCCTGAGGTCTGAGACCTCCCTCCTGCTCCTTGAAGGCCACGGGAGGCCACCGCTGTCCTGTCTTCAGGACTCCCCTAACGTGCTCCCTCTAAGGCTGCATGACAGTTCCAGACTGTCACTGAAGTATGGAAAGGGGGAGCCCAACTCTAGCTGGGCATGAGTGAGCTGTGGCTATGGGGAAAGAAACGGAAAGAGAGGTCAGCTTTAGAGCATGTGACTTCACGTGAGCGTGGGCACTGGAGGGCACACAGCCTTGAAGGGAAGGGCAAGCGTGGGCCTGGCTCGGGGCAGAGAGCCGGGTGAATTTTACAAGCTGACACATCTCCCACTGGGGCAGGTGTCTGTTCTGGTGAGCAATAAAGCCAAGTCACATAATAATCACAATTTGTTCTGACGATGGATTGGGCTATTCAGACACCCTTAATATCATCAATTAGAGTTTTATGCATAATTAAATTGTACAGCTAATTAGTACACAATGAAATAAAAAGGTCAACTGGTGAATAATGGAAATTCTTTACTCGGGAGCGAAGCACCATTTGAAGGTAATGTCTTCTGTGCAATGTCATTGAAACCACGAAGGTGGAATTCTGCATCAGATTCTCATCGCAGGTCTAGAAAATTTCATTTATTTTTAATTAGCTAAGGACATTGTAGCTTTGCAAGAAATGAATAAAGAAGTGATTTACTCACATACTGGGGACCCTTAATCATGGCTAATACGTATCAGCAGCTTAAACCACCCGTGACACGTCATAAATGCTCCCTAAATATTATCTATTGTAATCGTTATCCCAGACGGGAAGCTCGTGGGTATTTATTTTGTAGCCCGGTTATACACAGAAAGAGCAGGGTCTGTGGAAGCTGCATGTTTGTGCATATTTTGCACGGATGATGTGAGTGATATTGTTCTGCTTGTTTCTCAGATGCTTCTAGGGGAGTTTCTGCCCATTCTAGTGAGGACCATGTTCTGTTTTGTTCTTGGGGTGATGAACCAAGGCTCTGCCTGTTCAGGGCTGCTCTCAAGCACGCCCCTCCCTCCCTCCCTCCCTCCCTCCCTCCCTCCCTCCCTCCCTCCCTCGATTCTGCAGCCCACTGGGAGCTGATGTGCATTGTCCCTGCTCCTCTCTGTGATGTGGCTGGTGACCACTGTCCACTCCAGGACCCCTCTGTGCTCTAGGCATTGCTCCCTGCGTACTGTCCTCCACAGAGGCATAAAGGCGTGGACAGTCTTCACAAGTGGAAACCTACCTTGGTTCTCACATGGGGGCGGGTTCAAACTCTCAGGAGGAGAGAAACTTGGCTCGGAGCGAGCGGTCCTTTTCTCTGTGGGAGGAGAGGGAGAAGTATGAGAAGCAAGGTTAGACTATGAATGTGGAGGGCCTGCACTCGGCTCAGCACCCGCGCTTAGTATCCCTGCTTGCACTCAGCTTAGCACCCATACTCAGTACCCCTGCCTGTACTCAGCACTCGTGCTCAATACCCTGCCTGTACTCAGCACCCATGCTCAGTATCCTGACCTGTAGACTTAGCACCCAGCCGGTAGACTCAGTGCCCATACTCAGTACCCTGCCTGCACTCAGCACCCACGCTCCGCACTCTGATGTATGAAGTTCTGGGTGACCACAGCTTCTTCCTCTCTGCCCTCTGTGAGGGTCAGACTCACAGTGCCGCTCCCATCCATCACTTGAGGGATTTCTGTATTATTACTGCCTGATTATTTGGCCCCGGTCCTGCTTTCAGGGAGAAATACGTGCTTGGATTAGGGTGTTTTATTTGTTCACTGGATTCCTGATAAATTCACAGATGTGTTTTGAAATTCTCATTCTCATTTTCTTTCCTAAGTGTTCAACCCACTTTCTCATGGTCCCTGGAGGTCAGACCCCGAGAGGTCACAGGGCACTGCAGGTCCCACCCCGAGGGGGTCGCAGGGCTCTGGAGGTCTGACTAGAGGCCTCAGATTTTCCCGGTTCGTTTGTGACCACATTTCTGGGGGCTCATAGTTCTGGTCGCCATCATAAGCAGGGTCTCCTCCTCTACCCGTTTGTCCTCTCTCCTGCTTCCTGCCTGTAGGGTATGGGCGGTAGCCATAGGGTATAGGTTCAACACCAGCCTCCCCTCAACCTGCTTCTGGAAAGGGTGTGACTTGTCCCTTTGGAGTTCCTGGGCCTGCTCTGGTTGGATCTGGAAACACAGCATCTTCACTGACCCTCTTGTTACCATGTGTACCTGCCCCTTGCCCCACACCCAGGGTGTGCCGGAACCACTGCCGTGCTCATGTGTGTGCTGGGTGTGGCCCGTCCCTCAGAGTGGCACCAACTCTCCAGAAGCGCGTGACTGTCCATGGGCTCTGCCAATGTCTGGACACACCCAGGAGGGTCCCGAGCTGCCAGATGTCTGGCTGCCCCCACTGAAATTTTCAGGTGCTCACAAAGCACCCTGGTTCCCATGGCTGCACCTTCTCCCACCCCTGACTCCCAGTCTCCCCCACCCCAAGACCCCTTGGACCCCCCACGTCGCTGGCTTCTGCCAGCCACACTCACAGTCCTTTGAGAGACAACAGCCCTGAAGTACCTCCCAGGGATGGTTTGGGCTGCAAATCAATCTGGAGAAGTTGTTTCTGAGGAAGTCATTCTCCCCACATCAACTTTTGTAGTGTTTTATTCTAAGGCTCTGTGTAAACAATCCATAACTCAGAGAAACACACTCAGTAATTCTCCCGATGCCTCCCTGTTTTGAGCTTCCTCTGGGGGAAGTTGTAGCTTCCACCCAGCTTGTTGGCATCTCCCCTGGCTCCTGGCATGGTGCAAGCCAAGAGTGAGTTCTCTGGCAGAGCAGCCACGCACGGGAGGGCCGGCCCCGGCTGCCACGGTGGACAGATGTCAGAGTCTGCCTCTACAACTCTAATCAAACTTTTTCTGTGGGATTCTGTAGAGTTGGCCCGAAGCTCACCTTTCAAGCGGCAGTGGAAGAAGCAGAATGCTCATGGCTGGAATGATAGTTGCATTTCTCCTTCCTGAGAGTGAGGCGAGAGGTCCCCAGAGCGATGAAAACCAACAGCCCAGAGCTCTGGAATGCAGACGGTGCTCAGGAAGGTGCAGGGAGAGCAGACATTGCTGTGAGCACTGGGATTCTTTCTTTTGCCTGGGGACGGGGGCTGGAGAGTGAGCTGGAAATTGCGACAAGAGCCAGAAAGGGGCTTGGTGGTAGAGTGAGGGCGGCCTTTCTGTTTGTTCTGATTGATTTTCCTAGACTTTATTTGCTCAATCCTGTCATTGAAGCATTACAACAATCCCAGTGGGGCGTGAGCGAGGAACTAGACCTGGATGCGACTTGCCGACTCGGTCTGCCAGAGCCAAGGTTTCCAGGTGTGACGGGGCTGAGGTGCCCGTGAGCCAGCAGGCACGTCTTGGCTTCTCAGCATGTTAAAGACAGTCCACAGTGCCGTCTCTGCGAGATACGTGTCCATACTCAACCCTTTCCCTGAGCCCGTGGCCGCCTGTTAGATAGATGTAGCTCACCGTCACACACCCGAGTGGGGCTTCCTTTCCAACTTGGAGCTTGCAATCTGCCCCTCCCTCCCACTGTATTGGCAGGTCTGTGAATCTTGCAGGTTTTGTACCCGGCAGGCACATGAGGGATCGCAGGAGGCTGTGGGGTCGCTCTTGGTCCCAGGCGGAGTCTGGTGGCAGGGGCACCCCGGCCTTGGCCTGTACTTGGCTTTCTCTGAGGCTGTTTCTGTGACATTCTCTTCAGAGGGATAAACTTTGCACTGCGAGAATTAGAATTTAATGCCAGTGCACTTTGTGAATGGAAAGTGGCACTTGTGTAATTACTTGCAATTTCAGAGATCACTCCAGCTGAACGTGGCACACAATGCCGGAAGCATAAATATATATTTGATGGATTAGGAGGCACTTTTTCAGTCAGATGGAAGGGTAACACGAAAGTTTGTTGTTGTTATATCACAGCGGAGAAGAGAGAGAGACTCCACGCCCCAAACTGTAAATGCAGAGGGAGGCCTGAGATGGCAGCCGGCCCCTGTGAGTTCCCGGGTGGCAGCTCTGGGGCAGGAGGGTCTGTCAGCATCAGAGATGCTCTGCAGGGCGAGACCAACCCCGCCGCTTTGCTCTCCGCCAGAACTTTTGCTTGGCCCACACACATGTGCCTGCACACATGCAAGGAAACACATGCACACATGCACCAGCATCCACACACATGCACATCCACATGCACGCACCCAGACACATATACGTACACATGCACACATAAATACATACAGGCAGCCCCCACAAACACATGTGCACACAAGGCACATGCACACACCCATGAAAGCAAACTCATGCAATGCATGCACACCAGCATATGCACCATATGTCCGCATGTATGTACACACAGGCACACACGCATGCCTGCAGATGCACACATAATGCATGCACACATGCAGTCATGCCCAAGAAGCAGAGGAAAATGGTAGGACAGCGAGTTTGGTCCCAGTCTCGTTTCCTAGGAATTCTAGTCAGTGAAGGTTTGTCATGGCTCGTCGGCCTCTGCATACAGCCAGGGAGCTGCATGGGTAAGCCATGCTATCACAGACCCACAGTGCTCTATGAGTCCTTTGGAAGTTCCATCAACAGCAAGAAGGTGGGGGGAGTGAGTGCCGTGAGATCCTGGCAGAAACCAGAATCTCTCGCAAGCTCGAAGGTGCCAGGGCTGAGTGGGATGGGGGGACAGCGGGGTGGGAGGGATACTGGGACCAGTGGTGGTGGAGAATGGGCACTGGTGGAGGGATGGGTATTCGATTATTGTATAACTGAAACCCAAGCACAAAAATTTGTAAATCTACAACTGTGCCTCATGGTGTTTCACTAATAAAAATCTAAAAATAAAAAAAGGTGTCAGGGCTGAGCAGGGCCACACCTAGAGATGCTCCCAGGAGGTCTGGGGTCAAGCTGAGGTCGGCATAGGCAGGTTGTCTCCCTGGCCCTGACTCTGACTCCTCCTGCGGGCACCCGGGACCGGGAGTGTGTGTGAGCAGTTGTCTGATGTGCCTCTCTTATCTGCGCTACCTCCCACCTCGTGTTCTTACCAGTGACCACCTCGTGGGGCAGCCTCTGTGTCATCTCTGGAACCGACGTCCATCCACACTGCAGGGACCCGGCCATCTTCTTGGACCCGCTAGCTTGACCCCAGGCTGGGAGCCGGCAGGAGGGGTCTCTGGAGGGGTGCTGAGTGAGTGGGCCAGCCGGGGGCCACTGTGAAGCTGCGGATTGCAGATGCTTTTCTGGGACAGCTTCTGGGACCTGGTGGACCCCACCCTTCGATGCCCGGCCCCATGGAGCTGGCCATACACCATGGGGCCACAAATGGGGTGCAGGGAGTTCGGGTGGGAGGTGCCTCGTGACCAGGGAGATTCTCTGGCCCCTGTAACTCTAAATCTGGGCATTTCCCCACCAGCTGAGTGAAGCATGATGTGATCGAGACAGGAAGTAGTGGGGAGAAGTTAATGGCAGAAGATCGGGGCAGGGAGGATGTCAAGCTCGTGACATTTTTAAGTGGAGAAAAAGAAACTTGGAGTGAAAGACACTGACCCAAGACAGTCTGAGCATGTGGGGGCGAGTGTTCTGGCTCTGCTTCCCCCTCGGGTGGGCCTGACTGGGTGGTGTCAGCTGAGAACCGGGTGCAGGCGTTCTAGCCCCCATCCAGGGCCCGCAGCCCTGGCACTGACCCGAAAATCAGGCGCTGGCAGGAGCCAGTAGGAGCCGGTTCTGGTTGTCAGCTGTTTCCATTTCTAATTATGAGTGTCTTGGCTGTTTCCATTTGGAGATGGCTCTCGGGAACCCCCTTTCCTAGTTGCTCAGGACGTCACAGGACCTAGTGGCTCTGGGCTGTCCAGCTGGGGTCCATGTGGGGCTCGGGGAGGTGGTCATGCTAGGGAGACCCCGGGCCAGTGGCCTGGGTCTGGCCTGTGCCAAATGAGTGCCTTTGCCCGCTGCTGTCTCTCTGACCCCCAGTTAAATGTTGGGTAGAATCTCCCGAGCAATGCTCAGGGTCCTCTTGGTGGCACCAAGCCAGCTGGGGGGCTTTTGTAGAGACTGCAAAGGTGCTGCTGGGCACCTCAGGCCATATCCAGCAGGGCTGTGGGGACTGGGCAGTGCTGGGTGCAGATTCGGCCCGTGGGGCTCTCCCTTTACCCCAAACTGTTTTAGTCACAGAATTCTAGACTTGATTTTGGCTTGGAGGGAACTAAGGTTTCTCCTTTTCACTTTCCTGGTTTTATTGTTGTTTTCTTTGGCCACTCCCAGGGACGTTCAGGGGCTACTCCTGGTGGTGCTCAGGGGAATGGCGTGTGGTGCTGGGGACGGAACTCTGGACGGTGAGTCCAGGGCTTGGGCTCAGCCCTGGCACGGTCTCTGTCCTGAGAACCTGGCTCTCATTTTCCTGACAAACCACCAAGAGATTGGCTCACTTTGACAATTCTGTTATTCATGCCCAAACCCGTCCTGCTTGACAAAAAAAGCAGGTATGGGCATCTTTCCACTGAGCAAGGGCCACAGTCAGAGCTTACAGCTGAGGGGTCCCTGGTCAGTGCATGTGATTGAGGGGTCCCAGAGACAGTGCATGTGTCTAAGGGGTCCCTGCTCAGTGTGCATGGCTGAAAGGTCTCTGGAGAGTGGGGAAAGGAAGAGACCCTTGGTGCTGATGTGTGTCTCTTAACACACAGGACTCTGTGAGCCAATGTTCCCACAATTACAAAAAAAAAAAAAAGGAGATATTTAAAAAAGTCTGGGTCTCTTTTTAAACATGACCAAGACTTGGCCTAAATGTCCACCCCTCCCCAAGCTTAAGAGCATATATTAAAGGTAAAATAAATGCATGCCCATGAGTAGAAATCTAAAATGAAATATTTAATTAGAACTCTGATTTGCTTTAAAGACAGGTGGCATCACACAGGCTATATTACACTCTCTTTATAATTTTTTTTGACAAAAAAGATACTGTTCCTTTTACAGGGCCACTGGAATATTAATACATGTGTAATAGGATTGGAACTGAAAATCAGCTAGAGATGGAGCATTGTACATTATTGGGAAAATTACAGTTTTGTATTGTAAAAACATTGAATTTTTTTTAACAATTTACCTACATTAATCAAAAAATTACAGCATATTTAATAATTTTACAAATTCTTCATAAAAAATATATCTCTGTACAAAAAGGTCTTTGCACCTACATCTGACAGCAGCATGTGGATGGCGGGTGGGCGGCGGGCAGTCTCCGCGGGTGCGGCCTCTTGTCCCCTTCGAAGAGCGTCATGTGGTCGCTTACAAAATATCTTACAGGAGAAAAAAATTATTGCAGCTAGCCTGAAGAAAGGCAAGGTGTCGAGAGAAGCAGCGTTTGGAGGGCCCCTGGCTGCTCCTGGAGGGGCCTCGCCCTGCCCGCCCCGGCCCAGGTCCTGGGCGTGTCTGCACACACGACCCACTAAGGCCGGGGCGGCTCCTGGCAAACGTGGCCACGAAGGCGTCTCCAAGGGACCAATATGATGGGGCTCGCCAGGGATGGCCTGGCTTTGCACACAGAGGAAGCGGGAACTGTGGAGGGGGTGGAGGGTGGGGGGACTCATGGATGCTGGGGATATATCCCTGGACCAGCAGCTGGCCAGGGATGTGGGAGAATCGCTCGGACTCTGAGCCCTCAGGCAGGGCTGCGGACAGTAGATTTGTGTCTGCCTATCTGTCTGTCTATGCTCGTCCACAGCTGCCCTGTCTGCCTGCCCCCAGGAACAGGGATGGTCCCCCCGGGGATGCCACTCACAGGCTCCCCAGCAGGTGTGACTTGCAGAGATGCTTGGGGCTCCGGGAGACGGTTTCTCGCTCCTGCTGGACCCCATCCTGGAGGGAGCTGCCCCGCTTCTGGCCCCTGTGGTGCACAGAGGCCCCCGCCAGGGAAGGGAGCGGGAAGATGCCTTAGGCTGCGCCCACCTGGCTGACTTTCACTGGGACACACTGTGTGTGGGGGTCCTGCACTCCCCTCGGGAGAGACTCCAGCATTCTCACCTTCAGGATCTCTGCTGAGTCCAGGCGCCTCAGGGCCCAGAACTGGGGACAGGGGCCATGGAGATCAAGGCCACAGCCAGGAGGCTTCCTCCCGCCCTGCCCCATGGCATTGGGGTGGCAGTGGGTCTTGGTGGGGGAGACATGGGCACGTGGGACCAGGGAGCGGTCGCCAAGCGCGTGGACCACGGGCATGCCCGGCAGCTGCCCTGCCGCCAAGGGGCTTCTCTCTTCCTGACTCGCCAGGCCTGTGGGATGTGAGGCTGAGATGAGGAGATGCGTATATACAGTGGCGCGTGTGTATAAACCCTGTGTGAATCATTTGTTAGCAGAATCTCACTCCGTCATTCCCAACACGCTAGTGCAAAAAAATTGTGCATGGGAAACTCCGCACTCCAACAGCCGACGCCCAGGAACAGACGGGGTGAGGGTCCTCAAAGCTGTCAGGCCTCCGAGGACTCGGGGGGTGCGCGGGGGTGCAGCTTCTGGAGGGGGCGTCCTCTTCATTCTTCTCAGATCCCGCCACGGCGGAGGGGGGTCCGAGAACCCAGACCAGCTCACGCTCCCCATGGCCAAGGACGTGGCCTGCGGCCCCGGGGCTGGCAGGAAGGCGACGTCGCCGCGCCCCGGCTGGCACACGGACACCGCCGCCACCTCTCCCGGGCTCCGTCCGACGGGAGGCCTCCATCGGAGGTCTGTGTCCGTCCCGGAGGCTCTGGCATGGAGCTGGCAGCTACACAGAGCAGCCGGCGGGAGACGGGGAGTCCGCAAAGCCGGGAGGGGACAGTGGTTAATGGCACCAAGGAATTCCTGCTTGTCCGTCGGAGGTATGGCTATGAGTCGGGCACGCGTGGCTACACCACAGTACACACTGTGTTCAGGGTCGTGTCAAAGCGCACGGCCTTCGCCTCGGTGGGCTTTAAGTTTGTGTCATACATGGGGTTCTCGAAGGACGCCTGCCCGTTGCTGCTCTCGTGCCCGGCGTAGCCGTTGTACTGCACTTTGGGTCTTGTCCTGCGAGGAACAGGGCCCGTTAGAACAGCAGGGTGTGAGGCTGGCTGCAACCCGCCCCCATCCACGGCAGGGCCCTGACTGGTCCCGGGTTCCCAGCACAAAGCCTGCTGTTGCTCTACTCAGCCTCGGGTCAGGGTGATGGTCACCCCCACCCAGGACCACTGCACAGGCCTGCCAGCCTGTCCTCACACACACACACCCCTCTCATTGGAGCCGAGCACATGGGTGTGCGGTCAAGTGACCAGGCATGTGCAAAGTGTCTCTCTCCCCTCGGAGACAAAGACTCACGGTTCCACTTCCAAATGGTGTCAGGGCAGAAGGGTCGGGGCCTCCCAGGAGCCCCCAATTCTGTTGCCCTGTTTGGGCGTCCACCCTAGGGGAACCTCTAGCAAGTAGGGGCTGCGGCCACTGAGACACTTTCTCAAGACTCGGGAGTGTGGTCCCGTTTGCAAATGGGGTCCTTGTAGATCACAAGGGCCCGGGGTGAGCCAGAGTCTGGCCATAGGAGGGACCAGCTCAGGTTTACCCCATTGAGCCTGAAAATGGCCTAAGGAGCCTCATCTCCTGTCCCGGGGCACAGGGGACGTAGGCTGGATATTCCCCCATTCCCTCCTCAGGGGCCACAGCTCCCCGAGGTATCTGGGCAGCAGCACCAGCACCCAAAATCATCAAAGAACGCTAGCACCGGGGAGAGGACGCTGCCCGCGCAGGCATGAACACGGCTCTGCAGACATGCGTGTCTGTTCGTGCGCCTCCCTCCCCTGCCCCCAGCAGTCGGGGCTGGGCAATACCTGTGTTTGTAGAGGTAAAAGGCAAACCCTGATAGAATGAGCGCGAAGAAGGGCACCAGGATGGCGGCCGCCACGGAGCCGCTGCTGGTGCCCTGGGGGTGGCCAGATGGGTCTGGACCGCTGCTCGAGGGATCTGGAAGACATAAGGGGCACGAGAGTTGGGGGGCTGCGGCCATGGTGGGAGGGAGACGCGGTTCTGTGAGGCAGAGGGGATGCAGCCAAAAGGCAGCAGGGGTGCTCTTCAGTACCCAGAACCGGTGGCCAGGCTGCCCCCAGCACGGGCACCCCATCCCTTCACTGTTGGTTTCTTTTTAAAAGGTTATTATTATTTTTAGGCCCTTGCAGAACTATTCATGATTGGGTTTCAGTCACACAGTATTCCAACAGCTGCCCCTCCTGCAATGTATATTCCCCAGCACCTATGTCCCCAGATTCCCTCCCGACACCCCAGCTCCCCCCCCAACTCCAGCCAGCCTGCCTCTATGGCAGACACATCCCTCCCTCACTCCCTTTTCTGTCCCTCCCTCCCTCCCTCGATCCCCCTCTCCTTTCCCTCACTCTGCCCCTCCCCTCACTCTTTCCCTGTCTCTCTCTTCTCTCTCCCTCCCTCACTCACTTTCACCCCCTCCATTACTCCCTCACTTCTCTCTCTCTCTCCTCTTGCATTAAAAAATTTTTTTTCAATTGAATCCCCGTGAGATTGACCCTTACAAAGCTGTTCACAATTGGGCTTCAGTCATACAATGTTCCAACACCCGTCCCTCCACCAGTGTACATTTCCCAGTACCAGTGACCCCATGTTCCCTCCCATCACCCCCAACTCCGGTCAGGCTGCCTCTATGGCAGAGACCTCTCTCCCTTATTCTCTCTCATTCCCTCTCTCTCTTCCTCCCTTACTCCGTCTCTTTCCTTCCCTCCCTCTCTCCCTCTCTTTCTCTTACTCCCTCCCTTCTCTTCTCTCTCACTCCCTCCCTTGTTCCCTCTCTCTGCTCTCTCCCTCAACCCCTCCCTTACTCCCTACCCCCATCTTTCCCCTCTCTCATTAAACCAAATTTTTTAAAATTGAATCACTGTGAGATAGTTCCTTACAAAGCTCATGATTGGGTTTCAGTCATCCAATGTTCCAATACCCGTCCCTCCACCAGTGCACATTTCCCAGCACCAGTGTCCCCAGGTTCCTTCCCATCACCTCCAACTCCGGTCAGGCTGCCTCTATGATGGCAGACACCTCACTCCCTCTTCTCTCTCTCTCTCTCTCTCTCTCTCTCTCTCTCTCTCTCTCTCTCTCTCTCTCTCTCCCTCACTCTCTCTCTCATTATGGGCATTATGGTTTGCAATAGCTTCTATGCGCATCGTGCTCCTAACAGCAGTGGCAGCTGGTGATTTTGGTGAAGGTTGCCCTGACATCTGATGAAGTCGAGGGCTTGTTTTCCTGCTCACGGCCATTTCCTGGCTCCCTGCCCCTTGTCTTCGGAGAAGTGGCTATTCAAATCCCTGAATGACATCTACTGGCTCAGCATTTTGGAGTCATGAGACTCTTTCCAAGTTCCGGATGTGACTTCTTTCCCAAGCACTGCTGGCCTTGAGCGGCGCCCCGCTTTGTTTGGGTGTGCGGGGGCCTCTCAGCTTTAACAGAAAAGCAGCTTCCTGCTCCTTCTTGAACACTTTTCTGCCTTCGAATTGTCATTCAAACAAACTTGGTTCCCGTCCAGGGTGCTAATCGCCCTCTTCTCAGTGTCTCTGCTGGCTGGAGACCATGAAGAGCTGGTTTATTTTTAGCCACCAAATAGGTTTTACCCACAACTTCAACTTCCGAGTGAACACTGGCTGCTGAAGCATCACTTAAATGTGGAATTTTCTAATTAGTTCAATGGGGACTTGCTTGGGCTCCAAATGGTTCGGTGAGGCAAAATGGTCCCAACAATCTGCTCGTCACCACTTGAGAATAAAGATCACTTTTCAAGGCTGCTGTTTTGTTAGACAAAAAGGGCAAGGGGCGATGCCAAGGAAATCTGCCCTGGGAGAGCGAGAGCTGGGCTTCAACGCTCCGGGAGCAAAATCAGTCACATCTGCACTTAGAACAGCTCAGTGCACACGGGGCCTTCAGCCGAATTAGCAAAGCCGTTGCCAGGAAGGGAAAGGATGGGGCCAGTTTCAGGCAAAAGAAACAGCGGGAATCTGGTTTATTACCTCAAAATAGCAGACCCGGGTCAGGTCACGCTCAGCCGCTGCTGACACAGTAAAGGGTGTCCCGGAAAGGATCGAGCTGGGACAGGCTCCAGGGCGGAGGGCCAAGCCTTCCTCAACACAGGGGGAATTTTTGTTTTGTAAATGAGGGAAGTCCTTATTCCCTTAATAAACTACATTGAACACAGCGTTTTGTGACGAATAATGTGACTCACTGCCTCAAATGACAAACGGACGGAATTCTACTCCATTACCTGTGTAAAACTAAGAAATCCTCTCTGATGTCAGTGTGGGACTCACAGATGCTCTCAGATACCTGGGTGAGACTCAGAATTTCTCTCTGATGCCTGGGTGAGACTCACAGATGCTCTATGATACCTGTAAGACAGTCACTGATCCTTTCTGACACCTTAGTGAGACTCCTGTGAGTCTGATATCACAGTCTCAGCTCTGATACCTGTGTGAGACTCACAGATCCTCTCAGATACCTGTTTGAGACTCACAGATCAGCTTTGATATCTGTGTCAAACTTACAGACCCACTGATACCTGTGGGAGACTCGGAACTTCTCTCTGTTATCTGTGTGAGACTCATAGATCCTCTCAGCTACCTGTGTGAGACACACAGTTCAGCCCAGATACCTGTGTGAGACTCACAGATCACCTATGATTCCCTCCCCTGGACAGCACTGCCCAGTCATCATTTGCGATGAGATATTCCTGAGGCATGGGGTCTGTGGCTCAGCTTAGAACACTTATCACGTACAGGTGAGACCCTGGGTTCAGGTAAAAATTCCCTGACATTTCTGGGGAGAAAAAAAGAAAATTTCTCTTCAGAAAACAGTTTTGGATGAGAGAATTTGCCGGTTGTACCTGTTAAGTCAATTCATCTGTGGAGACCTAATCCCACACACTTATTTGCAGAAACCCAGCCAGCAGAGAACCAGCCTACTCGTCCTGTTGCCATGACAAGCACTTGCTCGGAAGTCTGCCTCCCTGTGCCCACCAATCACCTACTCGTGGCCTCCTGCATACTACTTAGATTTTCTTTGGTAATATGGCTGTCTGCTTTTTAGCTGACCCCGTGTTGCTTTCGTACTTGTTCTCACACTGTCTCTGCAGAGGGAGGAAGTGATGCTTCCTGGTACATTGTCTGTAGCTGCCCTAGGTCCACGCTGCTGCCTGGCCATCTGTGGCCAGCCTGCCCAACTGTGACTGTGTGAGTCTCTCGGGTGACTGTCTCACCTTCCTGAGCCACAGGCTCCTCGCTGCTTCTCAGCGCAGACACCTGGATGCTGAAATCTGCTCAGAAAATCACACAGGGTGAAACTTACCTTGTCTTTCCAGCTTGAATTTCCCAAAGTCCTTTCCATTGATATCACCTTGGAAAGTGAACCCTCCTCGTTCAAGGCCTGATGCTACCTGGTATAGATGAAAAGGAAGAAGCCAGAAGCTGTGAAATGATCAATGCTCACTCGCCCCTCAACCCAATAGGCGTGCTTCTCTTCTCATGCCCAGATCATAGCTAAGTGGTTCTCTCCTTGCCAACTCCTTCTGGTGATGCAGTTGAAATGGGAAATTGAACACAAGCTTCCGTGGGGCCACACACGTAAGAACACATGCTTCCATGGGGCCATACACAGAACACAAGCTTCCATGGTGCCATACATGTAGGAACACAAGCTTCCATGGGGACATACACTCTCATCTTGACCTCAGGAAAGAGAGCCAAGGTGTGTGATGCAGGAGGTCTCACTCAGACATGCTCCCGTGCCTGCTCTCCTGACTCAGAGACTGGTACTTACATAACCATCCAGCGCCCATTCGTCATTCTCAAACTTGCTCACGAAGATATCTGCTGGGCCTTTGGTCTGGAAAGCTCTCAGGAGCAAGTGGGCCTCTTCTTTCTTATACACACCTATAGAAAGAGTGGTTCCCATGTAGACATGCATGGGGCAGGGTGGTTCCTGTGTAGACATGCTTGGGGCAGGGTGATTCCCATGTAGACACACATGGAGCACTGCTGTCCATGGCCCCTGGCCACACGCTAGCCCTGTGGTTTGCCATATGCCGTGAGACTGGGTGTCTAGGAGATCTTGGGCACCACCATTGGGGTTCATTGTGTCATTTACTATTCAAGGGGCTCTCAGAGGCACTCTCTTGGCAATCCTCAGCCCACTGGGTGGCAGTCAGTGCTAGGGCTGGAGAGGGGTGTCGCTTGTATCCTGGGCACCAGGGACCCCTGGGCTAGCCCAGGAGTGTGTGGCTCTGGGGACCACAGGCTGGGACCTCCCGGTGCTCAGAGCTGATTCCTGGCAAGCAGGAACCCAGGCCACTGTGCTGGACACAAAGAGAGCCCTAATGGAGTCCCTCCTCATCCAGGGGCGAGTCTACCCACTTCTGCCGACAGGGCCCAGCACAAACTGCTATGATTCTATCAGCCTGCCCTGAGCTCAGGAAAGTGTGTTGTGTGACCCCATGGTGTTGGCGAGGCTGCCCAGGTGAGATTGCCCAGCCCCTGGGCTAGATGGTGTCACTCTTCTGTTAGCCCCGGGAATGGGTGTGAGAGAAACACACATGTCAGGGTGCCTCCCCCCAGACTTGTCCCCACCATGGGCTGGGAGTGGGTGGGGCATGTCTGCCCCCTACCTGCCAGCGTCAGCTCCACCTGCTCTGTGTCCCTGAAGGTGGCCGTCACCTTGCCGCTCGTGGCATTGAACCCGTCCACGGTAAGTGTGGCCGGCTGCCTCTTCCCCAGGTACTCGTAGTGACCCTTCCACACGGAGCTGAGGAAGAACACGTCCGAGGGGACTGCAGGCAAAGAGGGGTGTCAGCACACATAGGAAGGGCAGGTGAGCCCCCAGCCCATGGCATGGCCCCCGCCCTGAGGAGGATGGCAGGGCCCTCAGGGCTCAGGAGCTGCACCTGGCGTGAGTGTTCGAGGCAGGCAGGTGTACTTGTGCCCACACACCTATAACTTTATACCTGTGCCCTCATACCTGTTCACACACACCTGTGCCCTCAGACCTGTGCACACACAACTGGCCCTCATACCTGTTCAAATACACCTGGGTCCACACACCTGTGCCCTCAGACCTGTGTCCGCACACCTGTGCCCCTCATGCCTGTGCCTTCATACCTGTGCACACACACCTATACCCTCATACCTGTGCACACACACCTGTGCCCTCATACCTATGCACACCTGTGCCCACAAACCTGTGCCCACATACCTGTGCTGCTGCCGAGGCACACTGCCAATACTACCGGGCTGGCCTGTACCCTGTGTGTGGACCCCAGCATCATGCCCCAGCATTACCTGGCCACATCTGCTCTCATGGACACAGGTATTTCTTTCTGCACAGTCCTCCGCTCCACCCGCAACCACTTGCAGGGCCCGGCTCTGCCTCCCGAGGCTGTGTTCTGGTGGGCAGCCTGTCGGCTTCCTGGAAAGTGCCCCTGGCCATGAGGTCAGTGGTGGCTGGCAAGAGTTGGGCAGAGCCAGCACATGTGGCCCTAGAAGCTGGGCCACAGGAGCAGCTGATCCAGGTCTGAGGGAGTCTGCTTCCCAGGGCCCATGATGGAGACTTCACGTTCTCCTAGCAGAGCACACACGGTCTGACCCTTCCCGATGTTAAATGTGTGTTTGGTTTGGTGAATCCAACCCAGGATTCTATTGCTTCTGTCTCTTCTCTGCCTTGGGCTATGCCTACACAGAAAACAGAACCAGTAACAACCCCAGCACCCTCCAAAACATGCATCGTTCGCCCATGTGGTATAGCTCGGAAAGACTCAAGGGGCCTTTCCCCTGTGTGCAGGGCTGTGGCATCTGCATCTGTCACTCACACTCACTCTGCAGCTCACATAGGCCCCTCCACGACCCCGTGCCTCTGTGCATGCATGTCATTGGGCACAGGACACACACGCTCTACTCCACACAGGCCCTCCCCTCTTTGACTCTTGGGGGCAGGTCTTGGTGTGTAACTAATGGGCCTGTGTGTCCAGAGAGGCAGCCCCAGCAGAGCGGGGCTGGCACCAGCAGCAGCATGGCAACAGCCCCCCGAGCATGGCTGTTTCAGGTTCTGCTCCCCAGCTGCTGGCTGGGACACCTGCAGAGATGCAGCAAGCACATCACCCGCAGGAGAGTAGCTTGCTTGAGGGGTCTCCACCACCTTACAATGGCACCCCCTGATAGGGCTTTCCATCAGAAACCAGCTCACACCTCGGCCTGGAAAACTCTGTGGGCGTGATGGTTTTCCCAGGGTTTTCTATCTCTGTGGACAGGAGAAGCGTGGCTCTGCCATGGCCTGGGGACGGATCTGACCTCGCTTCGGGAAGGTGTGACCCAGACAGAACGTGACTGGGCTCAGGAGGAGCACCTGCATCAGGGATGTCACAGGGCCAGGGACGGAAGTTGCCTGGCTGCACCAGAGCCAGCACGCGCCACATTTCAGCTGCTAGAATCTGGGTCTGGCCTGGAGGCTGCACGTTTCAGCAGTTTATGCCCACGGCATGCCCCGTTTGCCTCCCCTGGTGGAGGAGAGGGCGGCCACCCTCTTTAGAAGGCTCTCCGTTATATCACCGCACAGTAAGAGTTGCGCTTCCACCCAGAGCCCCCAGGCCCCCCTCTCGAGAAGACCAGGACGTGACTCCAATCGCAGACCACGGCCGTGGCATGGCTAGCCATCTGTAAGTTCCGGCTTTTTCAGAAATTGAAACATTAGTTGTTTATGGACCGAATGGAATCAGAACTTGGCATGTTACAGAGCCGGTCACTCTACGGGTTGGACTCTAGAGCTGTTCTGTATACGAACCTGGAGTTTTAGTAACTGTTTCATTAACGTCTCTCACTCCTTTACCTACAAGTAAAAAGACAAACTGTCATTTTCAAAAGCATTAATTTGTGAATATGTTTGAAAAAATAAAATGTCAAATCGGAGCAATTTTCCTTCCTGGACATCTGTGTGGGCCCTGGACACCCTCTCCATGGAGTCGGGCACCTCCGAGGAGGTGGGGACAATCTGGGCGCCAGCAACAGGGCAGCCCACCTTGGGGGTCTGGCGGGGTGTGTTACAACAGAGAGCCTTGCAAGGAAGGGAGGGCTGGTCACTCGGGTAGACGCTGGGTGCCGCTGGGGGTAGGGTCTGAGCTTCTCCCATCCCAGCTGCTGCTGAGCCTGGACTCAGTCCAGGACACCCTGAGCCTGGACTCAGACCAGGACACCCTGAGCCTGAACTGCGCCTCTGGCCCATCCTGTGGGGCCTAACCCAACCTCTTCATACTGGACACTGAGTTTTCATTTGTGTTTAAGCGTGAATCCCCTGTTCCAGGCAGAGAGGCACGAGGGAGGCTTCTCCAGGGTCCTGACCTGGGACGTGTCCTGGGCATAGACCTCCTGCCCTTGGCCTTGTCCCTTTTAGCTCACTCTGAGCCCAGGTGTGTGGGGGGTGGCGGGGGGAGGGCCCAGCAGTCCAACTGCCTCCAGTCTGCCTTGGTTCCCACTCTCATCCACGGACAGCCCTGAGAGGGGGAAAGAGACTCTTCCCGGAGAATTGCTTCGACACGGCGGAAAAACAGAAGCAATATAAAAAATACACGAACCGTTCCCCCCACCCCCCACTGCTGGGAACTGGGGTCTCAGGACCCATGGAGAGCTGTGCCTGCAACTGTGCCTGGCTCATGGCCACCCACCTCGATTAAAAGAAAACTCTCAAAAGTGGTTTGGAAGCATTTTCCATATTTTCCTTGCAACACCGGGCAGGCTGTGGATTTTCTTTGGCATAAGTGGGATGGGCAGAGAGACTGTCTCTATGGGACTGGCCTCACCTTGTGTCTACGTCTCAGGTACACACACACACACACACACACACACACACACACTCACACGCACAAGCAGAGGCTCCCGGAAGCAGCCCTGAGCGCACACTGCCAGGATACCCAGCACAGGGGGTGGTTGTGCCAGACTCACACCCGCAGGAGCAGTGCCCTGCTTTGCGCCCCTGTGCCTGGCAGAGCCATGACTTACTTTTGCAGATGGGGGATTTCCCCGTCCACCTCATGTCTGCTTTGCAAGTCCTGTGTTCAGACCCTCCGGCCAGGAAGAAGCCGGGGTGGCAGGAGTAGACCAAGGTGTAGCCGAAGGCGGGCAGGTCAATGGCCCGGACGTCCACGTGGGCTGGAGTCTCTGGCTGCCTGCAGGCGTGGGCTGTAGGAAAAGTTCTCCATCAGGGACGTGTGGGCTGAGACCCTGGTGACCTTTCACCTGATGATGGAGCTCGCCTGGGTTCAGCGGCATCCCCTCTCCTGTGTCCTCTGCGTGTGGGGTCACGACCAGCGGTCCAGACTGGCCACCCCAGCTTTGAGATAAACACACCACCTCTCATTGACCACTAAGGCCAGTGGGCATAACCTGCTGCCACGTTCCAGCCCAGGCTGTAAATGTGCAGACGTAGCCAGACACGGTTTTGTATTCAGCAAAATGAAGGGCTGCCGCCAATGAGAAGGTGTGTGTCCAAGACTGAACGGAACCATCAGAATCCAGCGCCTCTAAAGGCAGAACTTAGGGGAAAATTAAACGGGAGGCCTGAATACACATAACCTCTCATTCTCTATTAAACCTGCACATACATCAAATAAAGAGATTGGGTGGGTGGTATGTAACATTGTCACTGTCACTGTCCTCCCGTTGTTCATCGATTTGCTCGAGCGGGCCCAGGAACGTCTCCATTGGAGACTTTGTTGTTACTGTGTCTGGCATATCGAATACGTCACGGGGAGCTTGCCAGGCTCTGCTGTGCGGGCGAGATACTCTCGGTAGCTTGCGGGGCTCTCCAAGAGGGGCGGAGGAATCAAACTCGGGTCGGCCATGTTGGCCGCTTGCAAGGCAAACGCTCTACCAGCTGTGCTATCGCTCCAGCCTGGTATATAGAGTAAAATTGTGAATGCCATGGTTTCAAGCATTATATTTTTGCCCTTTAATTAAATTTCACCACCATAGCTGTTTCTAGCAAGCTCACACACACACACACACACACACACACACACACACACACGAATATGTATGTTTATCTGTGGTACGTGTGGATCTAAATACATACACACGCCTGTGTAAACAGCATGACCTGGCCCCTGTCCCTACCTGGTCAGGGAGCTGGGGGTGGGTCTGGCTACTCCTAGGACCTTGTGCCCACTAAGGCAGCCACTGGAGGGGGGGGGTCGAGCGAGGAAGCGAGGCAGGAAAACAGATTCCTGAGGCTCTCGGCCCCTAGCATATACCCGCCCCCCCAGGCCCCTGGTCCCCTGAGGTCCTCCCGCCCTCCCACCCCCGCCGAGGGCCCCTGGCCCAGCCCATGGGCACTCACGGATGCACTCCGCAGGCAGCCCGCTCCAGGTCAGGTTGGCCAGGCACGTGCGTGTGGTGGAGCCCTGGACATGGTAGCCCTTGCGGCACCTGAAGAACACAGTGCTGCCCACCTGGGCGGGCACAAGGGATGTCAGCACTGGCCCTGCCCGCTCTTGGCCCTCTCCCTGCTCTCTCTCTGCCCTCTCCCTGTTCTGTCTCGCAGCATCTCCTGAGATGCACTGACCTGGTCCCTGTACCAGACTCACCCCTACAAAGCCTGTGCTGTCTCACCCCTGCACGTCCCTGAGTTAGACTCACCCCTGCACAGCCCTGTGCTGAACTCACCTCTGCGTGTCCTTGAGTTATATTCACCCCTGCATGGCCCTATGCTGGACTCACCCCTGCACATCCCTTGCTGGCCTCACCTCTGCGTGTCCTTGAGTTAGACTCACCCCTGCATGGCCCTGTGCTGGATTCACCCCTGCACAGCCATGAGTTAGACTCACCCCTGCAAAGCACTGTACCGGACTCACCCCTGCGTGTCCTTGAGTGAAGAGTCACTCATGCACAGCCCTTGTTGGACTCACCCCTGCATGGTCCTGAGTTAGACTCACCCTTGCATGGCCCTGTGCTGGACTCACCACTGGAGAGCCTTTAGTTAGACTCACCCCTGCACAGCCCTGTGCTGGAGTCACTCGTGTGTGTCCCTTGAATTAGACTCATCCCTGCATGTCCCTTGCTGGACTCACCCCTGCACAGTCCTGAGTTAGACTCACCCCTGCATGGTCCTGTGTTGGACTCACCCCTGCACATCCCTTGCTGGACTCACCCCTGCAAGGTCTCGAGTCAGACTCACCCCTGCATGTCCCTGAGTTAGACTCACCCCTACATGTCCCTTGCTGGACTCACCCCTGCACGGCCCTGAGTTAGACTCACCCCTGCTTGTGCCTGTGCGGACTCATTTCTGCATGTCCCTTGCTGTCCCACCCCTGCACAGCCCTGAGTTAGACTCACCCCTGCTTGTCCCTGTGCGGTCTCATTCCTGCATGTTCCTTGCTGTCCCACCCCTGCGTGTCCCTGTGCTGGACCCCTTGCATGGCCCACCTGACATTCCTTACAGGCATGGGGCAGGGCCGGGCTGGGGCTCCTGCTGCTCTAGGACCTGGGTCTGGTGCTGTCAGCCTGCTCAGGGGCTGCGCACTGCAGGCTTCCCTGAGCCCCGAGAGGACTGGGCACTGCCGCAGAGGATGCGTCACCCCAGCAGGCAGGTGAAGTATCACAGAAACCCCGTCAGGGCGAGCTGAGCTGGAAGGATGGCAAAAGGCCCAGAAGCTGGCCAGGCCAGGCCCTGCCCCCTGGAACCACCTGACCACTGACCTCATAGCCCCGTGAGCTGTTCTGTATGCCGAAGTGTGGGGTCCCCGGGTCTGGGCAGGCATTGTGAGCGGGATCTGCAGGGACAGGGAGAGAGGGGTCAGTGCAGGAACACCAGCTCCTGCCTTGAGGGGTCGGCCAGAGCTGGGGTCCTGTTGACAGACGTCAGCTGATTTGGTGAAAGGGAGAGATGAAAGGAAACTGCATTTTCCATCTTCCTCCAGACGTCGTTGGATTTGGTCTGTGGTGCTTTATCAGTCTCTAAATCGCTCCGTTTGCTATTTCCTGTATCAGAACAAGCACATGCTTTCCTCGAGCCGGGTCTAATTTTCTCCTGCTGCCCTGACTCGCCATGTGGTTAATGATATACTATCTCGAATAATTATCTATTAGGAGCTTCAGATTTTTAAGGATTCAATTTACGGTCATCATCTGGTCATTCATGATATTATTATTCCAAGTTTCACAAGTTAATTTCGTTCCAGACTTCAAGATGAGAAATAAATTTCATGCTTCGAAATTGGAACCCCAGGTGGGCCCCTGAGGACGGACATGGGAGAACCAAGGGCGAGGGGACGACACTGGCTGTGTCCAGCGGTTAGCGGGAGCCAGACCAGCGCCTTGTAAAGAAACCTTGCTTGCCTTGAAGGGAAACTTCTCACAGGGGCATCTTGTGTTGCATGACCCTCGGTGCCCACACCCCACTGACCGTCGGTGCCCACACCCCACTGACCCTCGGTGCCCACACCCCACTGACCTTAGATGCCCACACCCCACTGACCCTCGGCGCCCACACCCCACTGACCCTCAGTGCCCACAATCCGTTGACCCTCGGTGCCTATACCTGTGGACCCTCGGCACCCACACCTGCTGACCCTCGGTGCCCACATCCCTCTGACCCTCAGTGCCCACACCCACTGACCCTCAGTGCCCACACCCCACTGGCCCTTGGTACCCACACCCACTGACCCTCAGTGCCCACACCCCACTGGCCCTCACTGCCCACACCCACTGGCCCTTGGCACCCACTGTGGGCAGGAGGGAGAGCTCAGTGCAGGCAGGGCCTGATAGCCCGGGCCCTCTGGCACCTACCGATGCAGGCGGGCTGCACACCGCTCCAGGTGCCATCGGCCTGGCAGAGCCTGCGGGCAGAGCCCACCAACAGGAAGGGGGCCTTGCACTGGAAGGACACCTCAGACCTGTAGGTGAACGTGGTCCCGCTGAGCCGGCCCTCGCTGGGGGTGCCAGGGTCTCCGCAGAACACAGCTGAGAGAAATGAAGGATGGGGTCAGCACAGGCAGCCCCCCCGTGAGGCCCCCCACACTTCCCCCCACCCCGGGCAGGACTGTGGTCGAGGCCTTGGGTACTCACGCAGGCACTGTGGGGGGTCCCCACGCCACACGCCATGGCCCTCGCAGGACAGGATGGCCGCGTGGGACAGCTGGAAGCCGGGCACGCAGCGGTAGCTGATGCTGGCGCCCCAGCGGAAGTCCGTGCCCTCCACGGTGCCCTGGGGGACAGCGGGGGGCGGCCCGCACAGCACGGCTGCATCCAAGGACAGGGGTGTCGGAGAGGGTCCCTACGCCCGCACCCCTAAAGCCAGCCTGGTGGGGTCTATCACATGGGCCAACCCAGCACCACAGTTTCCAGGGCCAGGGACCCTCCACGGGGTCAGCAACCAAGACCCCCCTCCCCCTCCGCCAGCTGCAGCTGGCAGCCTGGTTCCACCCCAGGTTCTCTCTCCAGCTTCCTCCCTTACTAGCAGCGTTGGTTTCAGGAGACCCTCAGACCTGGGGCCCCCTGCTGACCAAGCTTCCAAAGGCGTGACCTTCAGCAGATTCCAAATGTGCCCACCCAGCTCCCCTGCCCTCTGCATGCCCAGGAGGGTCCGCCATGTGGCCCCTACTTTCTGCCCAGCCCCTCCTTCTCTCCTCTTCCTGCACAGCACACTCGGGCCCATTCCTGGCCCCCGTTTCATGGGAGCCCCCAGTGGGCACTGCTCTCCCCGCCGCCCCCAAGGTGCCATAGCCTCTCCCTTATGTGGATGGGACATGAGGATCAGGCTCCTTCCCTGAACCCCGCCTCTGATTTCCTGCACAGCTGGGCCTGTTCTCTGCCCTGGGCACCGTGCCAGGCACCCGACATCCTCCTTCCTTCTGAGTCCTGCCCCTTCTCTGCCCTCCCCGAGATGCCTCTTCCTGCCCCTGAGTGCTCTGTGCTGTGTTCTGAGCAACCTCACCCCCCAGCCGCACCTTTGCAGCGGGGCTTGCTGTGGTTCCAGGTCCCATCTTTGGTGCAACGGAGGGCGGGGGCGGCAGCGGGCTCCATCAGGAAGCCGGGGTTGCACTGGTAACTCACAGTCTTGTTGAAGGTGAAGTCAGTCCCAAACTGGAGGCCGTTGGCCAGACCGCCCGGGTCCCCACAGCTGATGACTGTGCAGTAGACGCCGGACAGAGAGACACAGAAGGATCACAATCTGAATCCCGCCGGCTGTGCCTCGTGTCTTTCCTGCACTGCTGGTCACTGGGTCTGGCAGGGCCCTTGGACACAACACTGAACGGACGGGTGCTTGGGGGCTGCACTTGCCCTTGGCCGGGAGCACGTTAATGCCAGCCCAGGGTTGGAGGCTGCTAGGTGATCCTGAGCCCTGTGGCACATGCCCTGCTCTCCCCAGACTCCAGCAGGCCTGTGGTAGGCACAGCTAGTACTGATTTACTAATTTGGACCATGCCCTGAGCAAGATCCTAGAGAGAAATCTGCGAGTATCACTCTACGGAGGTGCGGGGCAGATCTCACCTTGTCTCTCCCCTCTGGGGGGCCCACGAGGGAAGCCAGGCTCACCTGTGCAGTCAGGGGCGGTGCCGGTCCAGGTGCCGTTGGCCGTGCAGTGACGTGTGGTCAGCCCTGCAGTGTGGTAGCCCTCCCAGCAGGCGTAGACCACGGAGCTGGAGAAGAGGGTGCCATCGCTACTCACGATCCTGCCGTTGGTGGGTGTGCCTGGGTTCCCGCAGGACACAGCTGCGGGGGACAGGGCAGTCACCGACCCTGCGCCCGCATGGCCTTGTGCAGGGGAGCGGGTGGTAGAGTCACGCGGGGTGGAGTTCCCTGCCGCACACACGCTGCTTCAAGTGGGTACCCTGAGAGCTGGGACGCCAACACCTGGCTTTTGGGTGTCCAGAGCATGATAGGAGGGGATAAAATAGCTGCCGTAATTGTAAGGGGACTCTGGACCTTACCACAAGCCCCTCTACCCGCCTCCCCAAGTATCTGCTGTTTTTAAAACGTTATTTTTCCGTTTCATCTTGGGGCCATGTGTGGCTGTGCCCAGGGCTTCCTCCTGGCTCTGTGCTCAGGGATCACTCCTGGCAGGGGTTGGGAATCATGTATGGTGCTAGAGATCCAACCTGGGCTGGCTGCATGCAAAGCAAACACCTCGTCCTTGTCCTATGGTTCTGGTCTTTTTGTAAATCTGGTCTTCAGGTTGCATTTCAGCCTCTAACCTTGCTGGCTCAGAGGAAGGGCCTGCTCAGGCCTCCAGGGCTGGCTGCACTAGGGGATGCCCCAGAGGGCCTCTGAGCAATGGAAAGGCACGTGCACCTGTGCTGCAAGGTAGCACTGGCATCTGTGCCCTGTGGCCTGTGTGCTGAGCTTTGGGACACAAGGCAGAGAAAAGTTCAGCCACTGTTGGGATGTCAGGGGCACTAGAACAAGGAGTCCCATCTGCTCTGCGGGTCCCACTGATTCTCAGTGCCATTACGTTCCTTCCAGGGCTTCCTTTGCCACCCCCAAATCATAATGTCCAGCAGTAGAACTGGAAAGAAGGACCCGGGAATGGGTTTAATAACAAGAACATCAGGCGACCATTTCTAGCAATGAGCCAAAACTTTTCTATCTGTTTGCTTCTTTGGCCTTAGACCTAGCCTTGAGAATAGGGGCATTTTTTTTTCTTTTTGGGTTACACCAGGCGATGCACAGGGGCTACTCCTGGCTTTGCACTCAGGAATTACCCCTGGCGGTGCTCAGGGGACCATATGGGATGCTGAGAATCAAACTCAGGTCGGCTGTGTGCAAGGCAAATGCCCTACCCACTACACTATTGCTCCAGCCAACAGGGGTACTTCTAATTTTCATTTTAAATATAGAAAGTTGTAGAAGAGATAGAATTGAGGGCAAGGCACTGACCTGGGTTTGAATCCCCAACACTACATATGGTCCCTGAGCAGTACTAGTGGTCACTATTGGGCACAGAGCCAGGACCAGGTCCTGAGCACTCCTGGATGGGCCCAACTTGCCCTCCCCCAAATGATGACTTTAAAATAATCACTGTATGGACAAGCTCTCACCCAGGTAGTTAGGGAATCTTAGGGTGTAGGACATTGGGAGGGCATCACCCTCTGTCCAGCGTTCATCCACAACGCATCAGAGGAGCCTGGCTCAGACCACACCTTCCATGGGAAGAGCCTGGCTCATACCCTGCCCTCCATGGGAGGAGCCTGGCTCAGACTACGCCCTCCGTGGGAGAAACCAGACCCAGAGTCTGACTCAGACCACGCCCCACGGAGGAAGAGCCTGGCTTAGACCACACCCTCCACGGGAGGAGCTTGTCTCAGACCACGCCTTCCATGGGAGGAGCTTGGTTTAGACCACACCCTCTGCAGGAGGAGCCTAGCTAAGACCAAACCCTTCCTACCATACTACTTGCAGCTTCCTGATTGGCATTTGAGAGAAGATAAATTGACCAAGAAGAAACAGATGATATCCAAGGCTGTCTAAACTCACATGTCCTCTGAGGACTGTAATGTGAATTGCAAACATGAAATCAAATAGGCCTTTATATTAATGTTTAATGTTTTGGTATATAAGAAGACCATCAGCAAAGCACAAGAAATTAGACTTCAATTCACTACAAGAGGTAGAAGGCTTTTTAAACTGAAAGTTAAAGAAGTACACCTTATCTTTTTAAATTCCTTTGGCTCATGGGATGCCTTTGGGGAAGATTTTCCCCTTTAACTTGATTTATAGTCAGATGGCATTCTAATGATTGTGAACATGCTTTGTTTTCAAGAGCAGCCCTGTTAGGCAGAGTGCATTTTAGGACTGATATTAAATTGATCCAAGTAATTTTGGACTGGAATTGTTCTTGTCCACTGACCACTGACCACTGACCTCCTGTTGTTCATCGATTTGCTTGAGCAGGCCCAGTAACGTCTCCATTGTGACACTTGTTACTGTGTTTGGCATATCGAATACATCACGGGTTGTTTGCCAGGCTTTGCTGTGCGGGTGAGATACTCTCGGTAGTTTGCCAAGAGGGGCGGAGGAATCGAACTAGTGTCGGCCATGTTGGCTGCATGCAAGGCAAACGCCCTACCGCTGTGCTATGGCTCCAGCCTAAGTCATGTAAACTGAAGGGTTTCAAGTCCTAACCTGAGTATCTCTAACTGCAAAAGGGGTCTATTGTGGGGGACAGCTCCAGCTGCTGGAAGTGTAGCACAATTTGAGCAAAGTGCACAGCAAACAGCACAGCGAGGGGACAGGAAGGAGCCACAGAACAGGGAGGTGCTGCTGTTTCCACAGGCACCACCAGCATGCTGCCATTGCTTGAATAAAATGTCAGACTTAATTACTATTTCATGTGAAAGAAAACTAAGAATTATCAAACTAAAACCAACAAAGTGTTTCTATTCCAGCACCTTTCTAAGGTATATTATATATATTGATTTAAAAGTTATGTTGCTGAGTTTTATTAAAAGACCAAAACAAGAACAATATATGAGTTAACACAATGGAAATATAAATTCGTTGCTAATATTTAAAAAAAGATATTTCTCCCATAATTTATGAACTCCTCCATCTTTCTACAGTTTATTGAAATAGCCCAGTGGAAATCCATATGGTGATTAGATTCAGGGGAGGTGATTTTGGTTATAGGACCAACTAGATGTCATGGCTAACCCTTTCAGAAATTCAAAAACCTGTGCTCTCAGAGTCCTCATTCTTTTAGAAGTCTGAGCATGGCAAAAGTCTGAGCATGTTAAGATGCTGTATGGGATTCTGAGAGATTCTGCCACGTACTCTTTCCTCCTCTCTACCCTCTCCGCTTCTGGGGGCAGCTGCTCCAGTTGCTGCTCTGACCAAGGCTTATGCTTGTGTTGCTCTGAGCTGTGCGGGCTCAGTAACTGCATCACATGATGGATGAGTGTTGGGACTGTGATATCTTTAGCTGATGCAGGGCTTCCCATTGGCTGTGCCTCTCAGAAGCCTGGCACCACGATGCACTGAGAGAGGAGAGTCACCTGGTCATGACCATGATGGGTGTTTGGGTTCACGGTGGTTCCACATGCTCCTCTGTGTTGGTGAGGGAGCACACTCAGAAACGGTCCACCTGGGTCCTTCAACATTCCTGCTAGGTGCTCGGGCTGATCACAGCCACAGTCAACCCTAATGTCCCCAAGGTGCAGTACTGGGGAGGGTTTAGATGGGACATGAGTGAGATCCCAACTCCGAGGTACTTGTACAGAGTAGAACAGAAGTTCTACTCTGGGGAGAGACGTTTTCATATTCAAATCTTTATGACAGGGATTGAACTGAAGATACTGAGTCATGATGTATTTCCACCAGTGAAAATGGGATGGCTGTGCAGACTCAGAATGCTGGCCATTCTCACTGGCTTGGGGAGGTCAACTGATCTAAGCTATGATCTACACCCACTCAATTGTTAGGTGATTTTCTGTCAAGATTTACCTTGAATTCTCTTAATATTTAGATGTCTAGATCTGCCCATCTAAATTATATATATGTATGCATATGCATATATATATGCCTTAGATAACCCCAGAGACAGAGCCAGGATGGGGCCATATGCATGCATATATGCAGCTGGGGAATGATATGTGCATATCATACTATCATACTATCATACACAAGGACACTTGGCTAGCCTCTTTGTATATACTCTCCTATTATGTAGCTTGATGTGAATCATGCACAACTGCAGTTGTACTGTATTATCTTTAGAGACAGATACGTAGATTGTAGATACAAGGAGGGGCGGCAGAATCCAGAAAACAAAGATTCAGGAAGCTTGATACACATTTCTGATAATGGGCATTGTAGTATGACATTGTTCCATCCTTTCTCTCTTGTCACAGGGAGCTTAGGTTTATTGGGTTACACCCATCACAGTGCTTGAAGACACAGCTATTCCTCTGTGTTCATCTTTAACTTCTCATCTGTGCTCTGCTTCCCCTATCTGTTAGTCACCTATGTCTCCAAATCAGATCCCGTGACTTATAAGGTCAGATCCTTCTAAGGACACTGGATTTTGTATGTATAAATGAAATAATGCTTTTCTCGCTCCCTTATGTCCTTTGCATAGTTTACTTTAGAGCAATGTCCTTTTTGTATAGACACAGGAACACAGTTAATGCTATGCTTTTGTAACTTCGAAGTTAATCGACTCCAAATAATATTTCGTTCTGGGCATCTGTCATATTTACTCAACTTTAACCTCAGTTGCCCTTAGTTCCTAGCACCCCAAAAGCAGAGTCGCGATGAAGATATTGGATGGGTCCAAGGCAAGTTTTAAGTTACCCTGGCATCAAAATGGGACAGACCAAGTGCCACAAGACTTATAATAAGTTAAGAGCACAGTCATGGATAAATTCTGTCATGACCCAAAGAGAAGTGACTGGACAAGGACCCTGCTGGGGTTAGGAAGGACTAATCTGGCCTGAGGACTTTAGTCTGGGATATATAGTGAGATGTACTCAGGAGACCCACCCTTTAAGCTTAATATATCTCTTACTGTGTCCATACAAAATGACTAGGAAGATTACTAAGAAGTAGAAGTAAGAGGACTATTTAAATGGATATGAACTAAGGAAAGGAGAAATATGCCCCTAGATGAAATTCTGTCCTTGGGCTGATCTCCTAGCAGGATGAGATCTTTGTCTTAGAAGAAGCTTCCCGAGAAGGAAGGGCTTTGCTTATGTTGACTGTGCTACCTCACCAGTGCGTATTTGCTACCCTGACTTCCCATTGTTTGGGGGCTGAGCCTTACCCTCACATGCAGGCTGCAGCCCCGACCAGGAGCCATTGTGCAAGCACGTCCGCTCCGCGGAGCCCCGCAGCTGGTAGCCCACCTCACAGGAGAAGCGCAGGAGGCTCTTGACCTTGAACTCATCTCCAAGCCGAGAGCCATGTGCCGGGGTTCCGGGGTCCCCGCAGAACCCAGGGTTGTTTCCTGGTGGATAGAAATACAGATGACCCCATGTGGCCAGATGTTTAAGACACAGCTGTTGTGTTCAAGGACAAAGGAAAGAAATTAAATCTGTATTGAACACAGGCTATAGTGCTGTAGCATTCCAGCAACCTGAGATAAAGATTTTCTCTAATTGCACAAACATGGAAGATGCTGAGAAATTGTTCTTGTGTAATGGGAAGGAGGACAGTCTATTGAAGCAAGGCTCTGATAGGGACTGATGTGATTTGGAAAGAGACAGTGCTGGGCATGGTGTAGGCAGGATTGCTCCCTGGAAGGCAGGTATAGAGAGTCAAGGAGAACGAGGTTAAGGCATTGTGAAAATTCAGAAAAAAATACACAAAAATTTTAAGAGACTTCACTTTCTTAAATATTACAGAGCTTCTGATTCATTGTGTTTTATCTAAGAAATATTTGCTTTGATATCACATTTGTTCCTACAAGAAAAGTATCATAAGACAATTTTTCAAAGAAGACCAATATATTTATTGATTCTAGAGTCAGAAAAGAAAAACATGGAAAAATTGAGAAGGAAGCACAGAAATGGAATCCAAAGCAAATGAACAAACACAATTCAAGTCCTGTCCCTGCTGGGGAAACATGGAGCACTGGGACTGCCATCAAAGGCTAGAAATGACCAGGGCAGGATGGCGGGGGCCATAGGGGCACAGAAGTGAGGCTGGTGGTAAGGACAGGGATGATGGGAGCATGGTGATGCCACGATGATTCGTATAGTAGTGACTATGGCTATGGTGATCTGAAGATGGCACTGGTGATGTTCTGGTGATTCTATTGTGATGATGGCTAAGGGGATGGTGATAACAGTGATGATGGTGATGACGTGGTGGTCATGTTGGTGATGGTCCTGATGCTGATGGTGATGCTAGTTGGTGATGGTGATAGTGATTAGATCGTGATGGTGGTGGTTATGGTGGTGATGATGGTGGTGATGATGATGGTGGTGATGGTGGTGTGGTGGTGGTGGTGGTGGTGATGGTAGTGGTTATTGGATGGTGATAGTCCTGATGATAGTGGTGGTGATGGTAATGGTGATGGTGGTGGTAATGGTGATGGTGGTGGTGATGGTGGTGATGATAGAGATAGTGATGGTGGTGATTACACTGTGATGATAATATGAAAGTGTGGTGCTGACCATTTGAGGCCTCTGTTGTGGCAACTGTGTGGATAGGATACTGTGGTATTGGTGGTGTTGGTGGTGAAGACGATGGCACATTAAACTATGGCGTTTAATGATACTAATGGGACCGCTGGGATGACAGTGCCATGATGATAATGATGGTACAATTAGTACAATGAGGATATTAATGGTGCAGCGCTAGTGTAATGAGGAGGAGGAGGAGGAAATATAATATTGGCACTGTGAGCTGAACAGGAAATAACCCTTTCAAACCTCTTTAAGACCCCGATGGGCACTCACCGGCACAGTGGGGCAGAGCCCCGCTCCAGTGGCTGTTCTCCTGGCAGACTCTGGTGCCGTTGCCTACCAGGCTCTGGCTCCCTTTGCATGAGTAGTGGACCACAGCCTCGTAAGTGAACACTTCCCCAGTCAGGATGGCATCAGCAGGAACCCCGGGGTGCCCACACGTTATCCCTCAAGGAGAGAACGAAAAGCAGAAGAACATTCTTACCACACCGCTTGTTGCAGGCAAAACTCCCACAAAAGCCCGGACTCATTTGCTCCTGGAACTGGTCCGCCCTTTACTCCATGTTCCTGTGCTTTTCCTTACATCGTGCCTCATTACACCCATCATCTGCTCTCAAACCGTCCCTCCAAAGGCAAATTCTGGAATCCAGATTAATGTAGGGGAGGGACAACGCTCTCCTGCCCATTCTGTCACATCCTAGGGTTAACCCACATACATTCTAACCACATGAAAACAGGTCACTGGCCTCAGAGATTATTTCCAGTCCCTGTTGCTGTATCCGGGGACAGGGCTCCCACAGTCTTGGAAGCAGCCCTTCCTGGAGGTCAAAGCTGAGACAAGAGTCTTTGCTGTCCCCGAGCTGCCACAGGAAGCCCAAGGTGCCAGTGCACAGAGGTGGCACCTAAGAGACCCAGAGCCCCCCCCCCCCCCCAGCACCCCCAGCCCCTGTGCTGAGTCCTCTCATTAATAATACCAGGAGCGGGAAGTGACACCTGGGGCCAGCAAGGATGGGGTACTGTAGTGCCCTGAGAGTCAGACCCTGTCATTATAGAGGTGGGTGGGCAGAATGCAGAGCCCCTAAAACCCACACACAACCACACAGGTGCTCGTGGCACTCAGCTGTGGTTGAATTCTGGGCTGGGCTGCCACAGTGACTCATACAAACACAAGAGTTCTCAGTCCTTGGTGTGCCCAGTATAGAATTATATACTGATGAAAAGACAAAATGAGACAATATGAAATACTCAACCACGGTTTTCTGGCACTGCCACTGAGATTTCCTGGGAAGAGGCCGAGGGAATGGCAGAAAAAAGGTGCGGCCTGCGGTAAGACAGTGACAGTTTATCGGGGTGGTTGGCAATAAAGGCAGAGTGTTGGAAGAGAGGAAAGAAGACAACTGTGCTGTGTGGCTGCAGGAAGCGTGGGACCCCACTTACTCAGACACTTGGGACGAGAGCGGTCCCACAGGCCGTTGGCCATGCAGGTGAGCACTGAGGAGCCCAGCAGGTAAAAGCCCTTCTTGCAGTGGTACATGACGCTCATGCCATACTCAAAGCTCTCGGGGACACTCTGCTGGCCATGGCGAACGGCGTTCTCCACGAAGCCTGGGTCTGAGCAGTTCACAACTGGGGGAAGGGAGGGGGAGAGAGCGAGGGAGAGAAAGAGAGAGAGGGAGAGAGGGAGAGAAAGACAGAGAGAGAGGGAGAGGAACAGAGAGGGGAGAAAGAGAGAAGAGAAGAGAGAGAGAAGAGAGAGAAAGAGAGAGAGAGAGGGAGAGGGAGAGAGAGAGAGAGAGAGAGAGAGAGAGAGAGAGAGAGAGAGAGAGAGAGAGAGAGAGAGAGAGAAAGCAGCTGTAGTGAGGCTTGCAGAAACCCCGTGGTTGGGCCAGCTTCTCACATCTCGGGAATCCACGTGGGGGTGACTCTTTGGAAAAGCTACAGAGTGTCATAGGAAGTGGAAGGTGGAGCTGACACATGGAATGTCCTGTCCACCTTGTGCCACTGTGGGGTCCTCGGGTGTAGAGCCACCAACTATGACAGGCGGCACCGGAGAGCAGACGCCTTTACATCATCAACGAAGCCAGAAACAAACACCAACTGTCCCCACAGGAGCTTTGAGGGACGACGCCGGGAAGGAGCATGCAGGGAGAGACTCAGGCTGGGCCCACCCACCCATGTGTGAAGGACTAGGAGAAAGAAGGCTGGGGGTCCAAGCAATGAATTGCAGAGGACTCACACACCAGTGCTCTGTCACTGATGACACACTCAGTGAAGATAAGTCCTAGCCAGGCTCATGGCTGGCCGCCCTGCTCCCAGGAACCTGCTCACCTCTGGGGGCCATTGGGCTTTGAAATTCACCCACTGCCCAGAGGCCTCAGATGACGCCCAGAGAAGGTGAGCCCGTCGGGTCTTTCCTGATACTGATGGATCCCAGGCAGAGTCGAATCTAAAACCCATCTTCTTGGCTAAGCTGGTGGATCCCAAAGGTGTTCTAGCTGCACTGACCAACGGGAACTCGGTGGAGACATCTGAACTTGCAAAATGATCGTGCCGGGCATGCAGAGGTTCCAGGACAAACGTTCCTGCCCAGGCACAGGGGGCGGCTCAGCAGCACCATGTCTGATGTGGATAAAGGGGACATTCTTCATAGAACGTAGCTGGAGGCTGCCCGGGATGGGTGCGTGGGCCTAGGCTGGACACATCAGCTGCGTCTGAATGCAGCACTGGGAGGAAGGGTCGCGATTGAGCAGGTGCGGGAGTGAGCGGGCCGTGTTCTTGGCAGTCACCCACCAGCCCTGAATGCCACAGCTGCGGCCTCTCCGGCTATTTCTGGCTCACAAAGGGGCACGTCAGGCTCTCGTGGCCCCTGCACGCCGGCCTGGCCCATCTGGGCCATTCATTCTTCTCTGTGCCGGGAGGAAGTGTGGGGCCGAGTGGGGAGCCACAAAGGCCCCTTGAGTGCTGGAAGGCTCGGCTGTTGCCGTTTCAATGAGCCTCGGATTTGCCCAAAGTGGGCAAGTCTGATATGGGGGGCAGGTTCCACCAAACGCATGTGAATTCACAGAAGCAGAAGGGTTCGGGCTGCATGGGGCGGAGAAGCTCGTTCTCCGACACTGTCTCCTGCTCGGTCACTTGTGCAATCTGAGAGGCCCTGATCCAGGCCCTCGGGACACTCGGGCAGCTCCCAGAGGGCAGGCCTGAGTCCTCAAGCAGGGAGCCATCCTTGACAACGTGCAGACGAGACTACCAACTCTTTCTGTCCCCAGCGGGAGAAAGGCTGAATCTCTCTGCAGAGCCCGTCCCAGTGCCCGAGGTGTCCGGTCAGATGTTCCCCGGATTCCATGTGCCCAGACAGCTCCCGGTCATCTGTCTTTGTGGGCTGGGAAGGGGGACACACACCAGGACCGGTGCCCGGGCTGGGGAAGGGCAATAGAGGGAAAGATGCCTCTGGGGCAGGAGCAGAGAGCCACACCCGCAGGCCGGGATGGAGTGACCCTGTCCTCTTGCTGTCCTTCTCAAGAAGCCTGGCAGTGGCAGTCCTGTGGGACTCGGAGCCTGCTTCCTCCCTGCAGACTCAGGGTGCAGGGTTCTCTCTGACCTCGGCCGAAACTACTTGCCTCCATGGGCCTCACGTGGCCCCTGCCTGGGCCCTTCGTGCCCGTGGTGAGTTAAGCCCCTTCCTAGCATTCAATTGAACTCACCCCGGTTTCTGGTGAAATTCTGCTCCTGGGCACGTTGCTGAGATTAATGAGAATGCAGAGGCTCACCAATGACTGCATCAGCATCAGGATGTGGCTCAGAGAAGGTGGGAATTCTTCCCAGAGATCCCCAGGTCCACAGCAAAGCTGGGGGCCACAATAACATGGGCCCCACCCCCTCCTGGAAAGCTACAGCCCCCCTCCCTCCTGAGATCCAGGTGGGTTTCTAGATGAACAAGCCTTTATTCCCTGCAGAAAATCTTTCCCTACTAAGCTTTAAGATCACAATCAGAGATGTCCACCGGCTCCCCCAACCCCCTCCCCCAGACTATCATTGTGTCTGTAAAGTCAGGTACGCTATTGAGCAGATGGCCTGTGCAGGGCTGGAGACAGAGTCCGGCAGGGAAGGGATCTGCCTGCTTTGACCCCAGACGCCCCAAAGGGTCTCACGAGCCTCCCCACCCACAGGAATGAGCCCTGAGCACAGAGCCAGGAGTCAGCCCTGAGCACAGAGCCAGGAGTCAGCCCTGAGCACAGAGCCAGGAGTCAGCCCTGAGCACAGAGCCAAGAGTCAGCCCTGAGCACAGAGCCAGGAGTGACCCTGAGCACCGTCCGAGTTTGGGTTAAAAACTAAAACCCAGCAGTCCCATCAGCAGACACGGACTCTCAGCAGGCACATGCCCTACAGGTCGGCCATCCACGGGCCCCTGGGCAGCCCCAAGCAGGAAGGTTGCACACCCAGGGTGGACAACTACAGAATCCAGGTCTGTGAGGTAGCTGGGCCTAGTTCCTGGTTCCTCGTGGCGAGGTGACAGAGTATAGGGACGGTGGTGGACTGGGGTCTCCGAGGGGACTGAGCAGGGGCTGTGTTGCCTGGGGCAGTGAGGATGCCGAGGCAATGCCCACAGCCCTGTCCTCTGCCTTGTTCTACAGGGGGCCAGGGTGTACAGCGTGCATGCGGTCTCTGTGTTATCCTAAACAATTACAGTGAAACCCACAGTGGCCTCAAAGTAAAATGCGGAATTATAAAACGGTTGACTCATTCAACCAGAAATGAGGAAACAGTGGAATCAAGTATGTGGGAAATACACAGAAGGCAGTATACCCTGCGTTGACTGAATTAAAATAACCTTTTCATTCAGGCTCCATGACCACGTGCACTCAGCTGGGGTTTGAAACCCCGGAGCCCAACCAGAGGCCACGTCCTTCCCTGGCCCCCACCCAGAGTTGCAAGCAGGGGTGGAGGAAGGAAGCCTGTTTGCCAGTCGCTAATCAAAACTCGTCATTCGTGCGGCCCGAATGCCAGGACGGGTCCAGCTGCCCGGCTTGTTCTGGGGGATGGCAGCATGCATCTGAGAGCAGCTGTGCCAGCTGTGCTTCTTTCCATGCCATCCCCCATGTCACAGCCCATGTAGGGCGAGTCATTTCCATCCGAGCATTGCGTGTCTTTAGCTTTTAGAGTAAATGCCCAGAGAGGGACAATGGAGGAGGAGGAGGAGGAAAGGTGTAAGTTTGGCTGGAGAAAGGCTCGGGTGTCTTCCCGGTTTGCATGATGCGTGTTTAAACCAGGGGGGCTACTGTCTGCCAGGGAGGACTTGCTGTCCATGTCTGCGGCTTCCCTGCATCGTCATCCAAGACGGGCCCTCCCTGCGCCTGGCCTTTCTGCCCCATGCTGGATGGGAACATGGCTGGGCTCACAGGCGCTCTCTCAGCTCCTGGTGTCTGTGCCCTGGAAGCAGGTGGAGCTCTCCCTGGGGTTCGAGTGGAAGGCAGACACCACGACACAGACCCGCTTCAGGCCCACATACCTGCCCAAGCACCAGCGTGACCATCAGATATTGTTGTTTCCTTTCAATATAGCTCTCTTGGGAACACCGGGGATGGAGGGGTGGATTACCAGCACAAAGAATTCCAGAAGAATCTGACTCTGGTACCACATTACTTTCACAGAAGCAAAACCAGAGGTGTTTGCTCTCCATCTCAAGTCTGACCTAGCACCTGCCATAACACAGCTATTCCAACAGAAAGTAATTGAAGTGGAAACTCTGATAGTCAGAGCTAAAACACTGAGAAGTACAAAAAATACAAAAGAGCATTTTATGAAAAAAAAAACAACAACTCTTGTTTTAACACAGATACTTGTGAGAATTTTAAACAATTAAATTAAAAGCTGAGGCCAAGCCATATAGGGATCCCGCAATGCCACTCCCGGGTCTCTGCGTACAGGGAACCTACATTGGCTGAGGTATTCGCGCCCTCGTGCTCACAGCAACCTGGTTACCAGCAGCTCGAACCCAGAATTAAGGGCTCTGTCCCCAGACCCTGGGAGTCCTCCTGTGCATTAGATAAGACAAAGAGAACAGACTTGGAGTGTCACTGCACAGGGACCTAAGTCCGGAGAGAAAGCAGGAGCTCACCCCTACCACCGAGGATCTCCACAGACTCTGGCGGTGAGGAGGTGGGGAAGCGGGGAATTGGCAGAAAGAGGGGAGGGGACGGTGATCAAAGGTGGACAAGGCTCAGCTGGGGGGACGGAGGGGACCTTATATCACAGTGAAAGCTGTATCCCCCAAACCTTCCATTGCTTTACACCAATGGGGAAATACGTATAAGTATAAAAAAAGATGAAATAACTCCCAGAAGTATAGCAGGGAAATGAACCATAATATGAATGAAAAATGAAAAAATGACACTTGGATAAATGCATAAATTAGTGAGTGAACGAATGAACAAATGCCGAAAGAACAAATAAAGGGAAGATGAGTCAGTGCCACACCTGTGGCCGTACGCAGGCCCGCATACACCATCGTCCCACCCCACCCCATTCTGGAAGTTTCTCTTACCTCGGCAGGTGGGCAGAGCGCTGCTCCACTGCCCACTGCTGCGACACTGTGCCCTGGCCGCGCCCTGCAGCAGGTAGCCGGCGGTGCAGGTGAAGTTCACCACATCGTTCAGGTTGAACTCGGAGCCATTGGTGAGGCCACGGGCGGGGTTCCCAGGGTGGCCGCAGGTGATGGCTGGGGGAGACAGGGCGTGTCAGGCAACCAGGTGAGGCCGTGCTCCTGCTTTAGCTCCACAGACGCCAGACTGGCATGGGGCAGAGAATGGGAGACACAGGGCAGGGCCCAGGTCCCTGCTGTAGGCAGCAGCCAGGGCCCACACGAGCACTTTCCTCCTGCTCAGAGCTCGGTGGGGCCCCAGGCTGTTGGTGCAGGAAGCTGCATTCCAGAGAGGCTGAACCCCCAGTCTCAGTCAGGGGGATACTCTCCTTGTGGCACACCAACCACATCTCCGTTGCAGAAGGCAGAAGGATCCAGGCTGCAGTGTGCATGTGTGTGTGTGTGCATTTGCATGTGCATGTATGTGTACATGTGTGCATTTACATGCATGTTGTGCTTATGTGTTTGTGAGTGTGTGCATGTATGTGCATGTGGGTATGTGTGTGCAGTGTGCACCTGTGTGTGCATGCATGCATGTGTGTGTTTATGTGTATGTATGTGCATGTGTGTGCATGTGTGTGTGTGCGTGTGCATGTGTGGTTGTGTGCGTGTGTGTGTATGTGCATGCGCATGTGCATGTGTGTGTGTGTGTGTGTGTATCATCCCAACAGCAATTCAAGCATCATGAAATCAGCCAAACCATGTACACACACAGACTGATCCAGAAGGCTGTCAGACATCCTCCCCAGAGATGCAGGGAACTGTCCTCCAGTCCTGCCCAGAATCAGGACATTGGAGACAGTCTTCTTGGCCATCCCAAGGACATGGCAGTCAGCAGAGCCAACACCCGTCTCCTCTGCCCGTCAGCTGCTGCTGCTCTCAGGCAAGCTTGGGCCTGAGCTCCTTCCCCAGCTGAACACTGTTCTGACCCCTCCCCCGCTGGGAGATTCTCAGGGAAACAAAAGCTCCCATCAGGGTGAGGAGGGCCAGCAGCTGAAATCTCCCTCTGCCGTGAGACAAGGCTTCATAGATCCTGCATTCTTGGTGAAAGCAGACAGACACAGCCACAGTGACAGGGGCCTGGACACTGGGACCCCCTCCCCGTCTCTGGGCCTCCCTGAGGCCAGGTCCCCCCGCCTCTCCGGTGAAGGGGTTGGGCAGTGCTCTGTGAGAGGTGGGCAGCTGGGGCGAAGCTTGAAGGAGGGTGAGTATGGAGGCCTTAGGGGGCAGGATGTGTGGGATGAAGAAGGGGCTGCAGGTGAACCCAAGTTCTTTGTGTTTCCTCTGGAGATGGCCAAGCCTTGGTGATGACTTCCAATAGAAAAGACACGAGGAAGACGATGGCCCAGCACCAGCAATGATGGGCCCAGGGTCACAAAGCCAGCACCCAGAGAGGGCTCAGGGATAGGAACACACACAGGCCACAGAATAAGCAGACACACAGTATCCATGGACACACATGGGCCACGGAATGAGCAGACACACAGTACCCATGGTCACACACGAGCCATGGAGCCATATGGTACTCACAGACACATACATAGGCCATGGAACCAGCAGTCATACAGTACTCCTGATATACATAAGACTGTGGAACAAGCAGATATACGATACTCATGAACACAAACACAGGCCACTGAACAAGAAGACATATGGCACTCACAGACACACACATAGGCCATGAGACAAACAGATATATGGTATTCACAGACACACACAGGGCACAGAACAAGCAAAAATGCAGTACTTATGGACAGAGCTGGCTGAAGGGGCCAGCACTCAGACAGACTCAGGGACAGGGTCATACAGGCAATGGAGCAGCAGACAGACGGTCATGGAACCCGGCCACAGAAGCAGAAAGCAGAAGGCACGGAACCAGCACATAATGAGCGCTTAGGGTCACCCAGGCCACAGAACCAGCACCCAGAGGTACTCACGGACACACACGGGTGTCTGTCCAGACCACTTGTGGTCTTGCAAACAGATCCTGACGGAGGTGCCCACCAGGCGGAAGCCGGGGTTGCACTGGTATACCACCGTGTCCCGGTAGCTGAAGCCATCCCCGCTTATGTGGCCGTTCACAATGGGGTCAGGAGAGCCGCAGTGGCCGGCTGCAGGACAAAGCCATGGGAACACATGGTTAGTAGTCCCACACTCAGCTGCCCACTAAATAGCCCGCTGCTGAATGACAGATAGCATGTGTGGGCCCTGGTGCTCCTGTGTACATGCTGCCCTGGAGTAGTCAAGGAAGGTGAGAGGGGGTTAGAAGGACGAAGATGACATGCCCCAGGGCAAGCAGGCTATGGCTGCAGTGTGCCCACCTCAAGTGTGGCCCAGGTTGCCTGTTGGATGAAGCTGTTGGTTTTCTCGTTTGCTTCTGTTTATGGTCCAACAGGAACCAGGCACAGAGGAACCGTGGCAACTGTATGTTGGTGTGTCTGCTCCATGGCACCCACACTGGGCGGGCTGCACCGGGTGGGCAGGTCTCTGGGAGACAAGAGAATCCTGGAGGACAACGGGGCCCGTACTCTTGGGTTGCCGGAACCATGTCCAACAGCTGAGACTCAAGCGAACAGGTGCTCTCACAGATGGAACTTAACATCTCCACAGGACTCACCTAGGCCCACACGGACCACACCAGTGCACACACACCTAGGCTATACCTGTGCTCACACACCGGGGCTATACCTGTGCTCACATGCCTGGGCTGTCCTGTGTGCACACACCAGAGCAATACCTGTGTCCACACACCTGGGCTGCACCTGTGTTCACACACCTGGATTGTACCTGTGATCACACACCTGGGCTGTACATGTGTTCACACACCTGGGTTATACCTGTGCTCACACACCTCGGTTGTCCTGTGCTCACACACCTGGGCTATACCTGCGCTCACACACCTTGGCTGTCCTGTGTGCACACACCTGGGCTATATCTGTGTCACACACCTGGGCTGTACCTGTGTTCACACACCTTGACTGTACCTGTGCTCACACAGCTAGGCTGCACCTGTGTTCACACAAACCTGGGCCATACCTGTGTCACTCACCTGGGCTGTACCTCTGCTCACACACCTGGACTGGGCCACTCACATAGGCTAAAGCTTTATGTATGAACTTGGCTGCCATTGAGGGGAACCCCTCTTCTAGGTGTGGCTGTAGCACACATACAACTTGCACACACTCTCTCACACACACGGACATATAATCATAAAATCAACACACATATCCATATTCTCCCACATAAGCACAATCATATCTCAATTTTTACATATGTACAAACATGGCCACACATGAACACACAATCATAATCTCAACATTCATACACATATTCTTACAAACACAAAATTCTATACTTAACATGCACACATACATACATGTAGAGTGCTCACACACTAATTCTTATAGAGCTTCACACCCTCACATGCATACACACACATACATATGCAAATGCTCAAGCACATACCACATCCCACACAAGCACTCACGCTGTCTCTGAGTTTTGTTGCACAGACTTGGATGATCTTCCTCACTGCTTAGATCATTCATTTCTGAGAGAGAAGCCACATCCTCTCTGCCTGCACACGCTGGGCACAGAACGGCTTCTGTTCGCGGAGCTCTCCCTCCCGATGACCCTCCTGCTCACACTGCGAGGGGTAGGGACCTGCCCTGCTCCAAAGCCTTCTGTTCTCTGCAGCAGTCACATTATCACCACCAGCTGCTTGATTAAAACTTTTACGTGGCACTACCACAAAGTACAAGGCATTTGAGGAATATGATTTAATTCTCTGAAAAGCAATGAGGAACATGGTTGAAGTATATTCTCTTAGATGGTGCCATCTGGCGAATGCCAGCATGATGCTCTCTGTTTTATAGAGATGCCACTTGCTCATGGCTTCAGTCAAACAAGCGCATCCCTGCAGACTCACTTCCAGCCCCAGCAAGACGATGAGAGAGCAGCTCTTCCTCTGACGCTCTCTCTCCTGCCCCTGAAAGCACAGCTGTGTGCTGGGGAGTCAGAGGGCTCCAGAGGGCATGCGAAGCCCCATGTGGTTCCAAGACAGGAGGTCCAGACCTCTGATGAGCAGTGCTCTCTTGGACGCTTTGCTGGACCCCATAGGGAGAAAGAGCAGCCAATGACCCTGGGGGTGAGGAGAAGGCTCCTGCAGTCTGGATGTGGGGGTTCCTGTTCTACGAGCTGAGTTTACCAACCTGGGGGGATTTGCATCATGGAAGGTGGCCCTCGACAGATCATGGAGAGCTGGACAGCCACACACAGCCGGGGTGACCCCTGTCATTCAGTGTGGGCTACCTTCACAAGCAGCTTTCCCCTCTGACCTTGAGACTGGACCAACCTCTGCTTGCAGGGGGCCTGGCATTCTTCACTCCTATCTCGGTTGCAAATTCTGCAGGCAACGACTCCAACACTTATGCGTGCGACTGTCCAGTTACACAAAGGAACATCCCCAGCTTTGGGACAGTGACCCTTCGGTGAGCTGAGCCCAGAGCTCCGCTTGCCGCCATCACTCACCAGGAGGCATCCAACACCAAAAGAGTTCCTGTTTGTTTTTTCTCTTTAGATCTTGAGTAAAATTTCATGTCAATCCCTACAGTTGTCTGATACGTCACTCCCCGTGAAAGCTCATCCATTCTGGTTTTCCTCCTTGCATGCAGCACGGTGTTCCCCCAAGAGAGGAAAAGGGCTTTGGAAAGGGCTGGAGGGAGGAGGAGGACCAGAAGCTTCTATCCCCAGGCATCTGCCAGCATACAGGGCTCTTCCCCAATACCTGTGTTGCCTCCCTTTTACAAGGTGACTCCAGAGGGACCCTGGGAAAGCTCACGCATATGCCACTCCGTGCAGGGACACAAGGGGGATGTCAAAGGAACAAGCTGATAGAGACTTGTGTGACGCCGTCTAAACTCTTCTGACGCTCGCTATCAGGCTCCCATCTGCACAGTGCTGGTGTGATTATCTGCTCCGCAAAGCACCAAATCTGCCAGTCCACAAAGTCCGACAACCAGCAAACGCCTCTCCTCTTCCTTCGATGATCTGATTCTGAACACTCTGTGATGTGTGCAGACTCCTCACCCACGCCGTCCATTCCCTCAGAGCAAGTCCCCCAGAGGGACACTCAGCTCCACTGAAAACTCTAAATCTTCATAGATTTAGAACCCTTGCTGGGGTTCTGGATCCTCATGCCCAAGCGTGCTGCAACCCTAGAGTGGCAGTAATGATTCTTCTTGGCAGAAGAGGCTGCTGAGAGGACCTGCTCTATTTCTGCCCTTCACTCCCTGAAAGCATCTCCATGGAGCACACAGGGGCTCGTCCTGCCTGCTGGATCCTTAAACTGAAGTGTGCCCTGAGCACAGGGCCAGAAGGAAGTCCCGAGCACCACTGGGTGTGGCCTCACACTGAAAAATACACAAACAAACCAAACCAAAGCCATCGCCCAAAAGTGCCCAAGACACAGCCAGTCATTAGCAGCTGGCACCAGCAGACGGCTGCAGCAGACAACACCAGCCCACGGCTGTAGGAGATGTCATCATCTGGTCCACCCAGGCACGATCTACACTCTGGAAGTTTCTCCTTTGCCAGGGTTAGGATGTGCTGTCGCCTGGGTCTCCTGTCTGTGAGCCCACCCGTGCATCCTCACGGCCACACACAGCTCCAGGTCCTGGTGCCTGCCCCCTGTCACAAACTGCCACTGAACCACCAGCAACTCTGAAGATTCCACGTGGCACTGGCCAACTTTGCTCAGTACCTTCCCTGTTGCTCACCAGCTGGTATCGAGGCACGGAGAGCCGGTTGATTGCAGAACTCTTTGACTGTGTTTCCTGGAAGGGTTCTTTGCTCCTCCTCGTCTCCAAGGCTAGACTCACTCTCAGACACCAAATGCTGGCCTGGCCTCTCAGGCCCCCTGCCCCACCCAGACGGGGCCATGCCTAGAGAGCTCCTCCTCCCTCCCCGACATTGAGTCCCCATTAGAGTCAGCTCCCGTGTGTCCCCCTGGGGTCTGTCCCCAGCATCTGACCAGGGCTTTGGAGAGGACACATCCCCTCAGGCCTGGCTGTGTCTGGGTTCAGCCTGAAGCCCTTGGGAGGTGAGGGTGGGTCAGTAGTGGGGGTAACGGGGTGAGGGGGACCCAGCTCCCCCACGTGGGCCGGCACTCACCCAGGCAGCGAGTCTCAGAGCCACCCCACAGCCCGTTGGCCAGGCACTGGCGCACGTGGGAGCCCACCAGCGTGTAGCCCGTGTTGCAGGTGAAGATGGCCGTGGCCCCAAACACTGTTAGCGTCCCGATCTTGTTGCCATTGGGTGGGGAGGAGAGGCGGCCGCACGAGATGACTGCAAGGAGAGAGAAGGTCAGAGTCCTGACCGGCTGGGGGAGCCCACTCAGGACCCAGGAGGGCTGTGAGTGGCATTGGTGGGGACACCACAGCCGGCCACTCACCCCTCTCAGCTGTCCTGGACACTGTGCTTCACCCACCTGCTCTTCCCTCCTCAGCCCTCCCTGGACACCCGAACTCCAGGGCCTTCTAGCACCCTCACCCACCTGCCCTCCCGCCTCTGACCTCGGGTCTGGGGGAAATGCATCCAGAGGCTGACGCACACTCTCACACCCACACTCTCACACTCACATCCTCACATATTCACATGTTCTCACACAAACTCACATAGTCATATGCTCTCACATGTGCTCACTCACATACTCTCACACTCACACACTCACATAATCACATAGTCAGATATTCTCACACATACTCACATAGTCACTTACTCTCTCTCACACACACACTCACATAGTCACGTAGTCACATGCTCTCACAGGTGCTCACTCACATGCTCTTATACTTTCACACTCACATACATATTCTCACACACGCTCACTCACATAGTCACACAAGCTCTCACACTCACACTCTCACACTCACTCACATAGTCACATGCTCTCACACATGCTCACTCACACACTCACACATGTATTCTCACACACGCTCACTCACATAGTCACTTGCTCTCACACATTCTCACTCACACACTCACACATGTATTCTCACACGCGCTCACTCACTCTCACACTGTCATACTCACGTGTTCTCTCATACAACTCACATAATCAGACTCTCACACACATACTCTTGCACTCATACTCACACTCACCGACACACTCACATAGTCTTACCCCACACTGACTCAGAGTCACATTCTCACACAGTCACTCACACACTTTCATTCACCCTCACACTCACACACTCACACTTACAGCCATATACTCCTGCTCACACACTCATTCACTCACACTCACATATTCCCGCACACACTCACATAGTTACACTAACACTCAAATACTCTCATACTCACACACTCACTCTCAACTCACACACACACATACACAGATGCACACTCACACACTTTCACACTCTCATACATATGCACACATCGCATGCACATATCACACACACACACACACACACACAAGAGCAGGCTGACCAGGTGGATAGACTAGGAGGGTCTCCCCAGCTTTGCCCCCTGCCCAGGGTGCCTGTAGGGCCCCTGACAGGGACATCTGCCTCACACAGGCCCCGGCCTGCCCTGGCCAGCTACTGAGTACAGGACCAGTCTGAACATGACTTCAGGCTCTGGGTGATGGAGCCCCAGAGAGAGCCTGCAGGGACCCACCCCAAGATGGCACAGCTGACTCTAAGACCCTGAAGACACTGAGGTGAAGGGCACTGGCTGTGTGAGCCTGTGGGAGGTGGAAGGCCACCACTTCTGACCCTTCTCCTGCCACTCTGGGGCCTCCCACGAGCTTCCCGGGGAAGGACAGACAGGGAGGGCAGGAGGTCTTGAGGTGTCCAGCACAGACCAGCCTGGTGAGTTTCGTGGTCAGTAGGGGCCATGCAGGGCTCCAGGGAAGAACCAGGCACTCAGGACAGTTGCCCAACACAAGGGCAGGCTCAGCAGACCCAGAGCCAGAGTCAGAGCCAGAGCCAGAGCTGCCACCACAGGCCCAATTTACCTTGGTCCTGCCCATGTCCTTGGTGTGGGCTCTCTGCAGCGCTGTGTGGGGGCCATGGGCAGCAGAGGCCCTCTGATTCAAGGGTGGCTGGATGTACCTGACTGGTCTACACCTATCCCTACTCCCCGGGAGAACAACCATCAACACCGTCCCATTCCCCACGAAAACAGCCATCACCACAGTCCCATTTCCAAGGAGAACAGCCACCTACAACCATCCCATAACCACTAAAACAGCCATCTACACTGTCCCATTCCCCAGGAGAGGAGCCATCTATACCATCCCATAACCAGGAGAACAGCAATCTATACCCATTCCATTCCCCAGAAGAAGAGCCATCTACACCATCCCTTTCCCCATGAGAGATGCAACTTCCTTTTTGTGTCTGAGGCGTGCCCAGGCCAGCCTGCAGGCATGCTGGGATCCCAGCTTATGTTTCTGTTCTTCTGTTTCAGACCCTGCCATCTTTGCTGCTTCTCTGGTCCCCGAGAATAATCATTCCACTAGCTTTCATGACAGCTGTGGCTGGTGGGCCGACAGATAGCAGGGTCAGGACCCCCCAGGTGCCACACCCCCAGGGTCCACTGGAGACCTCAGCCAGCCTGGGTCTATGTAGGCACTGCCTGGAGCTGGCCACATCCTGGAGCTGAGGTTGGAGGAGAGCGGCAGGTGTCCATCCATCTCAGGGCAGCAGGGGGGTGGCGGGCTCACCTCGACAGCGTGGCCGCTCCTCTCCCACACTCCACGTGCCGTTGGCCTGGCACTGCAGCAGCCGGCGGCCCTCCAGGCTGTAGCCGGGGCTGCAGCTCAGCACCACCTGTGCACCGTACTCGTTCAGGGCGCCCGACAGCAGCCGCCAGGTGACATGCTCCGAGAGCTGGGCCTCGATCCCTGGGCAGGTGACCGCTGCAAGAGACAGAGCCTGTGTCAGCTGCCTCCAGGAGGCCCATCTGGCTTGCCAGGGGAGTGCCAGGCACAGGCTCTACCCTGGCCTCCGGGCTGGCTGCTGGGCGCAGCTCCCCAGAGTGAAACTTCCTCAGGGCCAGTCAGATCCCAGAGGTTGCCCCTCTGCCCTGAGAGTCACTGGAGCCAGGCGTGGGGACTTGCTTCTGGTTTAGCTGGTTTTAATCAGCTGAACGGTATCTTATGTTTACCGCGTGCGTATGCATGTGTGTGTGTGTGTGTGTGTGTGTGTGTGTGTGAGATAGGGTGGTGATTATGCATGACGAGGGGTGTGTTATGCAGGTGTGTGTGAGGGCGTGTGACAAGTGTGTGGGTATGATCTGTGTGTGTGATGTGTTATGTGTGATGGTGATGCGTGTGAATATGTGTAAGAGTACGTGTGGCTATGACCAGTGTGCGGGAATGATCTGTGTGTGATGTGTGATTGTGATGTGTGTGAGTATAAGAGTGTGTATGACTATGAGGAGAAAATATTTTTGAAACATCTTATAACAGTTTAAAAATATGGAACATTTCTATAAAAGTTCCAGAGTCATAATATTTTGGTTTACTTTTCTCTCTTGAAATTTTGAAGTGTTTTGCTAATAGCAATAAATTATGAATCTCTGTACAAGAGAAGCTTGTTTTATTTCTTTCTAAATCTAGATGAAAGTATCAGGCATCTGGTGCTGGAGAGATAGCCCAGGGCAAGGCACTTGGACATGCCCAGCTGGGTTACTCCTTAACACCCACCTGGTCTCCCAAGCCCTACCACGAGTGAGCCCTGAGTACCACGGGGTGTGGCCCAGAAACAAAACACACAAAAACGGGGCAGGAACAGAAAAGAATGAGAGCACCAGTTAAAAGCTGAATTATGTGAAATCATTTACCAAAAAAATTCTGCAGTATTTAAGCAAGCAATATAGAAATCTTTACGTGGACTCCCAGCATTTTAAAAAGTAAAATCCTGGTGGGTTATACAGTTGGAACTACAGCCTGAAAACCCTCCACTCCACTGGCCCTGGTGAAGGTGACAGAGATGGAGATGGTCAGGGATGAGGGGGTCTCCTTTCAGAGACTGAGGTCCCAAACCCAGGGGATAAGCTCTAGTGCCAGATGAGACACGAGAGAAGCACAGCTCCCTCCCTACGTCACTGAATGCATGCATGATTCCTCAGGTGGTGAGGGAGCATCCCTGGAAAAGTGTCCTGGCTGGGCTCATGGCCTGGAGCCCAGAAGGAATCTCCACATGCCTAGTCGGGAGAGAGTTGCCTCTAGAACCTTGACGGAGAGATCATCTGTTCCCATGCTTCTGCCCTGGGCTAAAGAGGCCAAGGGTTAGACGCAGAGGACAATCTGCATAGACTGGTTGAGATCCACCACCACGTGAGGGATTCATGTACAAGCAAGAGGGGTTGGGTATGAGTAAGACCCTCCCAGTGCTGCCAACAGCCCCCCAGGTTCCTCACAGCGCTGCCTTAATAAACATCCCGGTGCTCCTGAACCAGCAGCGAGGATGCCTGGAGCTTGGCTGAAGCCCAGGTTAGTTGACAGGGACCCTGTGAGGAATTCAGCCACTTGCCACAGGTAGCGCCAACTCATCTGACCAGAGGCTGCAGAGACCCCAGCCTCAGAGACACTCTGCTCCATGCTCGCAGCTGCTGGTGTGTCTAAGCTGGAGGCGGTCACTCACTTACCATTCCCAACACTCCCTTCCTGCCTCCCTCAGAGCAGCCAGTGGAGTGCTGGTCACTCATGTGGCCTCAGTTCTGACTGGATGGCCTCTAGGTTGGAGGAAGGTTTTGGCAAGGATGCCCCCTTCTCCAGAGTGCCCCTTTCTAGTCTGGGCTCACTGCACTGAGACCACAGCTGAAGAAGCTTACATGCCAGGCCTGGTCAGCATGGGGTCAAATGCTCACACCCCCTTCTTGGCCTCGCTTCCCCAAAGGGTGTCCACCACCCCAAGTGTCATTTCATCAACCAGCAATGCCTGCCCGTGTGTATGCCAGCTGGGAGGCCCTGTTCGGGGATGTCATGGAAGGAATTAGGCTTCAGCAAGCTACATCTGGCCTCGGTAAATAATTAAAATGAAGGGACTCACACCTGGGAGACGTGTACCTGGCAGGAAGTGCTCAGAGCCAGGGAAGTTATTTATTACAACCTTCACGTTAGCCAACCGAAGGGGCCTGGGCTAATTTTATTTACCATTTACATTTGCTATTTATCAAAGTTGAAGTGTTCCTTATCTCTGGAGAGTGAGTGTGCTGATCTCCGAATTATTGCATTTGCTAAAGAAACTTATAAACCGTGTCCTGCCAACATGGGCCTATCTGGAGGAATTTGCCTGGGGAAATACGTGTCTCAGAATTTAATAATAGTCAAATGTTTGAACAAAGAGGTAAAGTTTTATGCTTACTTGGTTCAATTTCTTTATTTAAATCAAGTGAAGTAAATACCTACTCTCCCTAAATATTAAATAGATGTTCCAGGCTTTAATACCAGGCCATCTTAGTGGAACGTTTACTTCTTCTTTAATGCAAAAATTTATTAAATAATGGGAAAAATGCTTGAATGTTTTCAATATGTGTGGACATTTAAAAGTTGAATTTCTATTTTATTTTTAAGTTTGTATGATTTCCCTGTGTTATAGAATAAATAGTACTCAATATTAAAAAATTGTAAGGGTTGTGAGATAATACAGGGGTGAAGATGCTGCCTTGCTGTGACCAATATATAAAGGCTTGTCAATATATAAGGGCTTGCTGAGCCCCACCAGGAGTGACCCCTGAGAACAGACTAGGAGTAAGCCCTTATTGCTGTTGGGTGTGGCATCAAGTGCAAAAACTGAGGAAAGAAAGGTTATATAATACAAAGTGACTTTTCCCATTTAATCATTATTTCATTGAATACGCTCAAACTTCCTAATAATGGGAATCTCCTTTGTATGTTAAAGGCAAGTTTGTTATCAATTGCCACATCATGAAAATAATTATACTTGCAGATAGGTATTTAAAAAACAGAAAAATTCAAATAAATTTCTTCGTTAGGGAGGGAGTAATTCAAATAAACTACAAACCAATCTGCTCTATGAGCTATCATAGAATGTTGACAGAACAGTACAGTGTGTCAACACACATACTTGGAATTGCCCAAGAGGTGGCATTCCTGACCTTGCCAGATGTGGTGGACACGTGTGGAGTTGTGACCCTTGTCTTACCTCATGGACACCAGCTGCTCAGCACTGTCCAGAAGAAAGCCCTGCTCAGGACAGAGGCAGCTAAATCAGCTAGATCAGAAAGCTAGGGACCCCGGGGGAGACAGAGAGACCCCTGGAGACCCCTCCCCTGCCCCTGCCCTTCAGGACCACAGCACCTGCTCAGAACACTACTGGGTTCCAACTGCAAGGGCACCACTGAACTTGCTTCTTCCCGCATCTCACTGGGGTACATGGGGCCAAGGAGCTGGAGGTCAGTGGAAGGTTAGATGAGGGGGTGATCCCCAGTCAGGGGAGCCCTCAACTTTGTCTCCACAATGAGGAGAGAATTGGGGTCACTGGCATGCAGACCTGGCACATTCACAAAGCTCCACTCAGAATGACTCCTTGATGAAAATGTAAAGAAGTGCGGGATGATCAAACTCATGGGAGAGCTGGATCCCCCAAATGCACCAACCATCCCCACCAGGCCCTGGAAGGTCCCTGCTAGGCCCCCGGAAGGCCCTGCGCCCCGTGCCTTGGATTCACGACTAGGAAGCTGCACTCGGAACTGTGCCATTTTGCCTCCAGTTCAGTCAGGAGCCTCTGAAGTGTGTGGCCACCAATGTAGCCGGGCACTACTTATCTTCCTCACAGAGAGGATATACCGACATTCTAACTCCAGACCATCGTCCTTACAACAACAGACAAAACTCATCTCCAGGGGGCAGAAGGTACAATGGGACAGCAACACAGCCTCACCAGGCTTGGTCACTCTAGATGGTGCCCAGAAGTCTCAACTAGTAGTGACCAGTTCTATGGCCTCTCTGAGAATGACCTTAGAGAGGGAATGTTGAGGATGTTTAAGGAGCTCAAAGGAACAATGGAATTGACAGTCAGTAAAACACAAGAGCATATGAGAGCAGAAATGAGAAAACTATACGCAGAAATAACCAAACTAAAGAATTTGGTAGGTGAAATGAAAAACTCACTGGAAGGCCTCAGCAGCAGAGTAACAACAGTGGCAGTGGCTAAAAATCAGTGAACTCCAAGATTAAATGCAGAACATCTCCAAGTAACAGCACGAGATAGAAAAAAGACTTAAAATAAAGGAAGAGCAGACAAGAGAGCTCTGGGATAAATTCCAGGGTAGCAACATCAGTCTCTGAAGGGACAGAAAGGTAACGCTCACGAAGAAGCAAAAGTATCACTGAACAGTCAAAAACATCAGTGCTGAGAAGTTCCCAGAGCTGGAGAGAGGAGGCATCCAGTTCCTAGAGGCTCACAGGATCCCAGCTAACAGAGATCCAGCACTCCGAGACACACCCTGATCAGAATGACAAATGCCACAGAGAGAGATTTCATCGATTTGCTCGAGCGGGCCCAGTAACGTCTCCATCGTGACACTTGTTACTGTGTTTGGCATATCGAATACGTCACAGGGAGCTTGCCAGGTTTGCCGTACGGGCGAGATACTCTTGGTAGCTTGCTGGGCTCTCCGAGAGGGGCGGAGGAATCGAACTCGGATTGGCCATGTTGGCTGTGTGCAAGGCAAATGCCCTACCGCTGTGCTATCACTCCAGCCCAACAGAGAGAGATACAATACTTAAATCAGCTAGATCAAAGAAAGAAATTACACACAGATGAGCATTGATAAGATTTACAATAGATGTATCATGTGTACCTTCCAGCCCAAAGATAATGGAAGGACATAGTTAAAAAACTCAAGGAAAAGGATCATCTTTTATAGCAAAAGTACAATATGGGATAAAGGGCAAAATTTCAGTTACAAAGTAATGGCTTGAACTTTAAATTCTTTATAACTCTTTTCCCTTAATTTTAGAGGGATCTTTTACAAACAATAGACCCTCCAGTAAAACTGTTATCTGTAGTGCTACCACTTAAGCTAATCTGAGCTTTCTTATGTTTAATTTCAAGTAAAATTAAATTTCAAAACATTAATTGAATTAGTAAACATAATATGTTCCAGCATTTCTAAAAGTATTTCTACTTATGCAATATATTTCTAGATGCAGAAACATATTGACCTATATCTGGATATTTTGTTCACTAAAAGTTAAATGTAATTCTGTATTAAAGTACCTGGAGAAATTTTTATTTTATTTTCATTCAATAAATTTCTTTATTATTTATTAAAAAAACTCAAGGAAATGAATGACTCACCATGAATACTTTAACCTGGCCAGACTCTCAGTCATATTTGAAGGAATCATACACAACTTCATGAATAAACAACAGCTCAGGAACTTCATAGACTCGAAACCATCTCCACAAGAAGAACTTAAAGGGCTACTCTAAGACCAATCTTACAAGCACATCCAAACTTCTACAAAAAGATGGCCCAAAACTTCATGACAATAATCTCACTGTCAATGGACTAAATGAACCAACTAAGACACAGAGTGGCAGGATGAATCAGAAAACTGAGTCCAAGCTTTTTCTGCTTACAAGAAACACAGTTGAATAGTAATGGAAAACAAAGACTCAAAGTCAAAAATTGGAACACAATATTTCAAGAAAACAACCCCCACAAAAAAGCTGGTATGGCCATACTCGTACCAGAAAACATCGACTTTACGATTAAAAAAGTTATGAGAGAGAGGGCCATTTCTTAATGATGAGGGGATATCAGGAATAACACACTCCTAACCGTATATGTTTCCTAACAAAGGACCAGCAAAATAAATAAAAGAACTACTAAATAGACTTGAAGAAAGACATCAATCAGAACACAATAACAGAGATTTCAATACTGCTCTATCACAACTTGATAGATAAACTTGATAAAACTCAGCAAGGAAATACTGGATGTAAAGGAAGAGAGCTGATATAAGCTGAAAGAAATATATATTATCATATGATATATATTGCTGATATATATATATATATCTGATCTGTCCTCCCGTTGTTCATCGATTTGCTTGAGCGGGCCCAGTAACATCTCCATTGGAGACTTTGTTGTTACAGTATTTGGCATATCAAATACATCACAGGTAGCTTGCCAGGCTCTGCCGTGCGGGAGAGATACTCTTGGTAGCTTGCTGGGCTCTCCGAGAGGGGCAGAGGAATCAAACTCGGGTCGGCCATGTTGGCTGCGTGTAAGGCAAATGCCCTACCACTGTGCTATCGCTCCAGCCCGAATATATACATACATACATATATATATATATAACTTTTAATTCTCCTAAAGCACAATATACATTCTTCCACTCTTCTCCAATGAACATAGGACATTTTCCATGATAGATCACAGGTGCTAGACCACAAAACATAACCTCCATAGAGCCAAGAGCTTAGAAATCATATCAACTATCTTCTCAGACCATGATGCTCTGGAAATACAAGTTAACCACAAACAGAAACAGAAAAACAGCTTAAACACTTGGGAATTAAGCAGCTCGCTATTGAACAGTGGGTCAGAGAGGAAATGAAAAGATTCCTGGAAGCTAGAATGAGGAGACAAGCTACCAGAACTCATAGAACACAGCAAAAGTGGTGTTTAGAGAAAAGTTCATAGCAATGCAAGCATTCGTCAGGAAGGAATAAAGGGTCCTACACAAATAACCTAACAGCATAGCCTGAGAAAACAGGAAAATGACCAAATAAAGGAACCCAAAGCAGGAAGAAGGAAGGAAATAATAAAACTTAAAGCAGAAGCCTGATTCAGTTTTCAGGGTGATGGTTGGACAGTATTGTTTCTGTTAGTAATAAAAACTTGTGTAAAATTTAAAAAAAACTTAGAGCAGAAATTAATGAATCAGAATCCAAAAAAAAATCAAAAACATTACTGAAACCAAAAGCTCGTTCTTTGACAAAATAATGATTGATAAACCACTAGCAAGACTCACAAAGAGAAAACACTAGTTAACTTAAACAGAAGTGAAAGGGGAGGTGTCACAACAGATACCACAGAAATTCAAAGGACCATTAGAAATTACTTTGAGAATCTTTATACCACTAAACAAGAAAACCTAAAAGAAACAGATAAATTCTTGGACTCCCATAGCCTTCCAAAGCTGAACCAAGATGATCTGTAATACCTGAACAGAAATATCACTGTTGAGAAAGTTTAAATGGTAATCAAAAGTCTTTCCAAAGGCAAAAAGCCTAGATGGATTCACTATCTGAGTGAGTTCTTCCAAACTTTTAAAGAGGACCTACTGCCAATTCTTTTCAAGCTCTTCCAGGAAATCAAAGAAACAGAAATACTCCCAAACAGTCACTTTGAAGAAAATATTACCCTGATACCAAAAGAAGACAGAGAGAGCACAAAAAAGGGAGAATTACAGACTAGTATCTCTGATGAACACATACACAAAAACCTTCAACAAAAAACCAGCAAATCAAATTTAACAACTCATCAAAAAAATTATACGCCATGACTAAATGGGATTCATGCAAGAATGGTTTAACAAATGCAAGTCAATCAACATAATATACCATATCAATGCAAGGAAAAGTAAAAAAATCATATAAATAGATGCAGAGAAAGAACTTGATAAGATTCAATACCCATTCATGATAAAAAAAAAACCCTTTCAATAAAATGGGAATTGAAGGAACTTGCCTCAAAATTGTCAGAGTCATTTACCACAAGCCTACAGCAAACATTGTACTCAATGGGAAAAAACGAAAATCCTTTCTCTAAGATCAGGCACAAGACAAAATTTCCCATGCTCAGCATGTTTATTCAATACAGTATTGAAAGTATTTGCCATAGCAATTGGACAACACAAAGATACCAAGGCCATCCAGATAAGAAGGGAAGAAGTCAAGCTTTCACTATTTGCAGATGACATGATACTATATTTAAAAGCCCGTCAGGACTAAAAAAATCTCCTAAAAACAATTGATTTGTACAGTAAAGCGGCAAGCTACAAAATTAATATGCAAAATTCCATGGCTTTCCTATATGAAAATAATGAAGTAGAAAAGAAAGATATTTAAAAAACAATCCCATTCATGATTGCGTCTCAGAAAATCAAGTACTTAGGTATTGGCTTAACTAAAGAGGTGAAAGACATTCAAAGAAAACTACAAATAACACTTCTAAAATAAAAGAGGACACAAGAAAAATGTAAACACATCCCACTGCTCATGGATTTGGACAATACTCCCCAAAGCATTATATAGATTCAAGGCAGTCCCTATAAAAATACCCGTGACATTCTTAAAAGAAATATACCAAACACTCCTGATGTTTACATGGAACAATAAGTTCCTGCTCCCCCACCTCCAAATAGCTAAGGCAGTCCTTGGGAAAAGATGATGGAAGATACCACTTTCCACAACTTCAGACTGTACTACAAAGCAGTAGCATGGTACTGGAATTAGGACAGATCCTCAAATCAATGGAATCAACTAGAAATTCCTGTGGATAAAGGAACAAAAAATATAAAGCTGAGCATGAAAGTTCAACAGATGGTACTGGGAAGATTGGTTGACCACATGCCAAAAAAAAAAATGAACTCAGACCTCTTTCAAAGGCCATGAACAAAAGTCAAATCGAAATGGATTAAAGATCTAGATATCAGACCTGAATCCATAAGGTACACAGAAGAAAATGTAGACAGAAATTTCTGACATTGAAACTAGAGGCATCTTTAAGAATGAAATGCTACTGACCAAGCAAGAAGAAGCAGAGATAAACAAATGGGGCAGTACTAAAAACCAAGAAGCCTCTGGAACTCAAAGGAAATGATGAACAGAACACAAAGCTGTGAAAAGACATGGAGGGTGTAAGGGCAAGTCACTAAGGAACAGAGCCACCCCCTCTCCCTCAAGGACCCCACACTCCAATTCTAACTGGGGGCACTCAGGGAAAGGAAAGGTATTGAAAGAAAGAGAGAGAGATAGAGGGTGAGGGATGGAGGGATAAGGGATGAGGGACGGAGGAGTGAGGGATGGGGGGAGAGGTATGGAGGGGGGAAGATGAGGAATGGGGGGATGGAGGAGTGAATGATGGAGGGGGAGGGATGGAGGGGGATAGGAACGGGGGCTGGAGAAACCAGGGATGGAGAGACGGAGAGAATGAGGGGAGGGAGAGAGGGATACAGAATAGAGGGGTGAAGCATGGAAGGATGAGGGCTAGAGGGATGATAGATGGAGGAATGAAGGGATGGAAGTAAAGGAGGAATGGAGGGGGGATGATGGATGGAGGCATGAGGGGTGGCAGGACTGGGATGGAGGGCTAAGGATGCAGAGATAGGAGTGGAGGATGGAGGGGTGAGAGGTAGAGGGGTACGGATGAGTGGAAATAGTTGGAGGGATGGGATGAGAATCATCAGGGAGATGAGACCGAGTCCTTCTGGGCAGGACACTGTCAATGAGACTGGGAAGGACACAGGCTTCATGATCCAAACCCACCAGAGGGACCACAGGGGAGGGACCATCCCTTCTATGTGGCCTTTGGTTAGGATGACACACTGTGTCTGCTCATCATGCCAGAGGTGTGGAGAATGGGGTGTGCAGGGAAGGGGAGCAAAAGGAATAGGACTATCTCTGCACTGTCCCTTCCACCATCCTTGAACAGCTCAGAGATACGCTGTTTGGGGAACAAGATGCATGCACATATTTATGATGCCCTGGGTGAATCTCCAAGGAGGGCGAGAGAATACCCTGTGACTTCTCTTTCAGACACAGCCCACCCTGCCACCCAGAGGTACCAGCACACTCAGAAGCAGAAGCCCCTCCCCAGGCAGCCAGACCTGGCCCTGGAGTTGTAAACCCCATGGAACTGGAATGGGGAGGCACCGCCATGGGCCAAGTGCATCTGACTCCAAATAGCAAGTCAGTGATGCTGTCCTCATTGGCTGCTCACCTTGTCTGCATTTTTGGCTTCATGAGATTTATGAGCCATGGAAACTGCCGGTACCCTTGGACTCCACGAGCATCCTCACTAAGGGCCTCTGTGCTATATATAAGCAGATGAGAGTGTCTCAGAGGCCGGGAATCCTTCTTATTATCAGCAGCCCCACCCAGCACCCCTGGAGAGCATTTATTTAAGATGGGACTAAAAATCAGGTTAGAATATCTGGGCATCCTGGTTCTTCCTGAACTGCTACTTAATTCCAACAGCACACTAATGAATAGTAACTAATCATTATGTTTTAATGTGTTTAACAGACTCCAAGGAATAATTATTTGAAAATAGGGAAAAAGAGTTGATGGAAATGAGTATAAGAAAAGGGTTGGAGGGATACCCACTATTTCCCATAATGCTTCTATCTCCTTTCTGAAAATTTAAAAAATTTAAACATGACCAAAATACCACATTCAAAAAGAAACTGATAATCTGACTTTATATTTGAGGATAATTTGGATCTACTCTGATCATATTGTAAGAATAAAAAAGACATATATGAACATACATATTTGTATGCGTGTATGTTGCATGGTCCTCAATTTCTAGAATCTTGCCTTAAATTCAAGGCTAGTTTTGCTACAATCACAGGAAGAGACTTGGTATGGAAATTCTGGGTATCTGTGTGTGTATGAGTATGCATGGGTCTGACACACACGTAACACATAGATACTACATGTGTGTTACATGGGTAAGCTTGCATGTGTGTGAACATGTGTGAGCTCAGGAGTGTGGATTTTTGTTGTTATTGGCTTTGCATTATGTATTTGGTGTTACTTTTTAGGACAAGATCTAGAATTAGCCCAAACATTGGTGCCTTTAAGACTCAAACTAAAGTACATCAAGAACCTTTAAAATGTACCCTGAGTCACCTCCAGAGAGATGACCCCCACAAATCAGATCAGCTATGGACTGGTCAGCTCAACCCATGGGGCAGAGGGAGCTGTGCTTAGACATCTGTCTGCAGATTGGGGCACGCACATGTATGCCTGAAGGTTATACCCACACCTATACCTGTAGGCTGGGGCACACACATGTAACCCTCAGACTGGGTCGCACACACCTACACCTGCAGGCTGGGCTGTGGGCGCTGCTCCCCCCTCACTCCCCGGCACGGGTGCACTCACGGCGGCAGGTGGGGGGGCGGCCCCGGTTGCTCCACTGTCCGTCCTCCATGCACACGGCTGTCGCCTGCTGTCCCGCCTCCAGGGAGAAGCCCTCATGGCATGCGTAGGTGACTTTGCTGTCCAGCGTGAACTCGCTGCCTGAGAAGGAGCCGTTTCCCGGGCTCTCCGGGATCCCACAGGACACAGCTGGACAGAAAGAGAGCACGGTCACTCACTCACAGGGGTGGCCCCCGCTGGTCATTTGCTGCACCCTGGAGACAGTCCCACTTTGGGCACAGGGCCCCTTCCCTACAGCTCAGGGCATACTAAAGGCCAAGGAGAAGAGAGGGAAGTGGAGGCAGAGGCCAGGATCTCAAGGGCTGAGCCCGGCTCTGGGGTTCTCCAGATGGCTGGGCTCAGAGGACTCAAGCACCTGCTTCTCCCCCCTCCAGGGAGGGAACGGGGGACTGGGCCCTGTCACTGAGCACCAGGTTGCTTCACCTCGGGGTTTGGGTCTGAGCATGCAGCACTTCTCATGGGGTCCCCAAGCAGGGCTACACCCAGGCCGGAATCCAACCAGGTGAGGTGCCTGCCAAGCCTGAGCTGCAGCCATTGCAGGACCTGTGGCAACCCCTGGGGCCTCCGTCACCACCAGTAGCACCCCCAGGGGTAAAGGACAAAAGGGAAGAACAGACTCAGCCCTGTACATGCTGGGTCAGCCCCGCACGCCTGAGCCCCAAGTTCTTAGCCCTGAGCCACAAGTCCTGAGCTCTTAGCCCTGAGCACTAAGCTGAACACTGAGCCCTGAGCTGAGCACTGAGCTGAGCCTTGAGCCCTGAACTGAGCCCTGAGAGCTGAGCTGAGCCCTGAGAGCTGAGCTGAGCGCTGAGCGCTGAGCCCTGAGCCCTGAACTGGGCTAAGCCCTGAGCACCGAGCCCTGAACTGGGCTGAGCCCTGAGCACTGAGCTGAGCCCTGAGTCCTGAACCCTGAGCCCCAAGTCCCAAGACCTGAGCCCCGAGCTGAGCCCTTAGCCCCGAGTCACTTAGCCACTTAGCCCTTAGCCCTTAGCTTGAGCTGGCATGCCAAGGTGCCCAGGAAGAAGTGGCCCCATGTGCAGCCGTGCTGGGCAGACTCCTGAAGGAGCAGCTCCTGGGCGCTCACTCACACCTGTGCCACCCCCCGGGTTCTTGGATCCAAGCAGAGACCAGTCGTGTTCGAGCCTCACGCAGGGTCCCAGGGGTCGCAGGTGGCGGTGGGCAACACAGGGCAGGCCAAGCACTCACATTCCTCCAGTTGGGCCTCTGCGTCTGAGCTCCTGCCTCAGCCCAGCTGCTTCCTGTTGTTCTCCCAAACAGGCTGAAGGTTTTGCACCAGGCTCGGTGTGTGAAAGAGCCACAGAGAAAGGTGATTCGTGTGAGCGTTTATGCTACATGGACCCAGGCATGCTCCAGGCAGAGTGAATCCTGGCATTTCCTTCCAGCAGTTGCCTCAAGTGTGGCCCTGCACAGAGTGCCAGAGTTCCCCCCCCACCCCCCCGGTGGGGTCCTGCTGAGCTCCGGACATGTGCAGGCAATTTCTCCGAGCTCGGCAAATCAGGCTCATTGCTGGCAGCCCTGTCAGCAGCCACGGACACAGGACGTGGTGCTGCAGGATTCCATAGCCCGCGGTTGGCAGCCATGCAGTCGAGTCCCACTGAGCTGCCTTCCCACTCATGGGCCTCTTCTTCGTCGCCTCATGCCAGCTGGGCAGTGTGGGCAGAGGCCCAGCTCACGGCAGGAGGCAGCTTTGGGTCTGTATTGCTCGTGATGACAGAGTGCTGGGACACTCACCCAGGCTGTACACATGGGCAGGCTACAAGCTCCAAAGTGCATCCAAGACGGGTGGACAGGGTTGGAGACAGAGAGTCCACGGCTAACACTGCCTCTGACACACAAAAGAAGCTCCGAGGCCAGCAGGCTGAGGCCTCCTCGGGTCAAGGAAGGGAGTGGCCACAGGGTTTGGACATTGCCAGCCAGCTTCTCCTTGAACTACAACCAGGGGACAAACTCAGGACTCATCCCATCCCCAGGGCTGCTCCAGGCCTTGGGCAGCCCCTGCTATGGGTGAGGCCCAGTGGAATGGCCAGCTCAGGGGCTTCGAGCTCTCCCTTAGCCCCTGGCAGCACCGAGGTGAGCCAGGCCATGAGACGGAGGGCGCCCTGGGATAGAAACTGGGCATGTTGTGAAACCTCCAAGAGCTTATGGCATCACATCCCCTAGGAACGGGAGGAAACAGTGACAAAGGGCTTAGTTGGGGAAGCAGCTTCTAAGCAGCTGTATTAGAATAAAGCTGGTGGATCCCTAGGTCAGATGAGTGTGTCTCTCCCACGTGGTCATTAGCAAGGGCCCGGTGCTGAGAGTTGGAATCACTGAGAAGACGAGGCCCTTGTCATGGGGATGCAGAAGTCTAACCAGCCTGTTCCTGGGCGTTGCTGGTGAGCATGAGCGTCAGCCCATTCCCACCACCTGTGTGCACACTGAGCACGGTGAGATGCTGACGACTGGGATGGGTGGGGGCGGCTCCCCCACAGAACTGGTCACAGCAGGGGGGCTCAGCAGGTGTGGGCAAACGTGGGCTGGGCGCTTCCTGGGTCAACTCACCTGGGCACCACCATCTCCAGCACAGATGGTGCACACCCGAGACCCTGAGCCCGGGCTCTGCCACGCCCTCACATCCCCGATCATGCCCACACCGCCCTGACCACGCCCTCTCATCCCTGACCACACCCACACCCCCCTGACCACGCCCTTACATCCCTGACCTCACCCACACTGCCCTGACCACGCCCTCACATCCCGACCAAGCCCACTATCCCGACCACGCCCACACCATCCCGACCACGCCCACACCATCCTGACCACGCCCACACCACTCTGACCACGTCCATATCACACACTGACCACAGATGCTCTTACATGAGCCCCTGCGTGCCCTCTGGGGGAAATGAGGCTGGAGGACAGTGGGGACGTGGGCTTGATTGAGGAGGATCAAATCCAATGCAGATTCTTCTGAAAGTAGGCAGGGAAGGGGAAAGTGAAGACAGGGAAATATCCCGAGACCACCAGAACCTGCCTTCTCCGGTGCAGTGCCTCACTGCTGAGCAAAGCAGGCTGTGCTGTTCCAGCCGGGCCGTGCTGTTCCAGCCGGGCCATATTGTTCCAGTTGGGCTCTGCTGTTAAGTTTTCTGTGCTGTTCCAGCCAGGCTAGGCTGTTCCAGTTGGGTTCTGCTATTCCAGTTAGTCCGTGCTGTTCCAGTTTCCTGTGCTGTTAAGTTTTCTGTGCTGTTCCAGCCAGACTAGGCTGTACCAGCTGGGCTGTGCCATTCCAGTTTCCTGGGCTGTCATTCCAGCTGGCATGTCCTGTTCTAGCAGGGCTGTGCTGTTCCAGTTGGGCTGTGCTGTTCCATCTGAGCCTTACTGTTCCAGTTTCCTGTGCTGTTCCAGTTTCCTGTGCCGTTCCAGTTTTCTGTACTGTTCCAGCTGGGCTGACCTGGCCAAGGGCTTGTTCCCGGTGTCTCTCTGTCTCAGGAAGTGGTCTGGGGAGGGTCTGGGCTTGAGGGGTGCCCAGGAGCCAGTGCTCATGTGTGGGGGTCCCCGCTTCCTCCCAGGACAACACTTACTGGAGCTGGTGAAGTCACCAGCCACCCACGTCCACAGCCCCAGTGCTGGGGGTCCACGTTCTCAGCTGACCAGGCAGGAAGTGGTTCTGGGGCAGCAGGAGCTCAGTGTCCAGGGAAGCAAACGCAGGTGCGGCAGCTGGGCCTCCCCTGCGTGGACAGGTGCTGGCCCCCAGCACAGAGGGAGTGTGAAGGTACTTCAGCCTTGTTCCCAGGTGACTGTGGAAGTCACATCTGTGTCTCCTGTCCCCGTCCCTGGAGGTCTCGGCGGGCCCCGCCCTCTGCCTGGGCTACTTCCAACCCGCACACCCTCTGGCTGTGTTTCCCCCAGACCCGAGGGCAGAGGCGGGAGGACAGGTGGGCAAGGGTACTAGAAGGCCCTGGAGTCCGGGTGTCAGCTGCAGCCGTGAGCCGAGATGCATACCCAGCTGCGGTGCTACCCCATGGGCAGCCAGGGGAGCATGTCCCACGGCGAATCATACCAAGTGCTCCTTCTCCGAAACCACGTGTTCAGCGCAGGTTCTGGAGAGTGTCGCTGGCAACCGTAGGTGCAGTGTAGTATCTTCACCCACATGGGCCATCCCCTTCCAGCCCCTGGGCTGGACGCTTCCTGGGCTATCTCACCTGGGCACCACCATCTCCAGCATAGAGGCCCGGGAAGCCCCAGTAGGGCACACCCGATACCCTGAGACCTGGCTCTGCCACTCTTCACATCCCTGACCTCGCCCACACTGCCCTGACCACGCCCTCACATCCCTGACCACGTCCACGTTGCCCTGACCATGCCCTTACATCCCTGACCACGCCCACACATCTCTTCTTTTCCTCTGCAGCTCAACACAGGTGACACCACAGCAAAAGTCAGTACGGAGACAAACTTTCTGGCTTGTGGGTGGGGTGGCAAGTCACGTTGCCTTGGAGAGCATCAAACATTTAGTTTATCTCGGGGCCTCTCCTGGAAGTGCTGGGGGACCAGCCTGCCAGCGGACTCCCAGGAACTTTATGTTCCATATTAAATGCAGTAAGATCAAGTCTTGAGTGAAAAGTCAAGGACTTTGGAACTAGATGACAGGGTACACTACATAAGATAGCTCAACTCAGGCTGAAGTTCTTTCCCTGGCCCCTCACCAGTTCCACAGTCATGTTCACTCTGTCGGTGGTTCAAGTTTTCTCTTAAAATTGAAAAACGTTATCCCCAATCAATTAGCAAGACTACTACTTTCTACTGTGTCATTTAAAGCTGTAGTCCCATAGATATTGGATATTCTGAGTGCTGTTACAATGAGAATGTCATTCTTATACAAACTGCAAATATCTAAGGACAGGTTGAAGGAACTGGAAGGGAGAAAGAATGCGGAGAGATCTAAAATAAAGATCCTTTCAGAATCTGTGCCTGCAGGGCTGGGCATGTTTTCTTTGTATTTTGCTTTTGTCTTATTTTGGACCTCCCCTGGCAGTGCTCAGAGGTCATTCCTGGTAGGACTCAGGGGGGCAGATATGGTGCAGGGGATCAAACTCAGGTCAGCCATGTGCAAGGTAAATGCTATCCCAGGGCTGTCTCCCAGCACCAAATGTGTCTCTGAGCCTCTCTTCCCCCCTCTGCCCTCTGAACCACTCATCCCTGATGCCCTATGACCTGTTCCTTGCCCCAATGCCCTCTGACCCTCTTTTCATCCCTGACACCCTCTGATCTGCTCCTCACTCCCATCCTGAGCCTTCTCCAAGGTTTTGCTGCTTTGGGAGTCCGAGGCTGACCACGGCCTGCCGCAGCCATCACGGTCCCACACGTGACCCCAGTGTGGCTCCCCTCCCTGGGGCAGCTGTGGAGGTGGTCCCCTGTGCTCATGTGCCAATGCCAACACACTATGTTCAGACCACTGGCCCTATGTACGGGGCGACCCTCCTGGGGTGAAATGAAAAGGGTTTTCTTGGAAATGAAAGGCCCCCTGGAGGGTCCACCCCAATCAATGCGGCCCTGGGTCTGTCTGTCTGCCCAGGCCAGAGCCTCAGCAGATGGGGGCCCGCACAGGGCAGTGGGAGGCATCTGGTGCCACCTCTGAGAGTCTGCTAGAAAACAAGGCATCTGATGGGAGAGGAGGAGAATGGAACCAACAGGAAATTCTATTCGTAAATCATAATTAACTTTCAGGGGCCTATATATTACGTATGAATATAAATCTCGATAAGACAAAAAGATGAAAATTTCATGACTTCAAAACCTTCAAATTAAAATGAAAATATCTTATTTAAAAATCAGATTTTTATGCATATGACAGTTGAAATGCAAAAAAAGATATGAAATATTGAAATCATCTTAAACAAGCCAGAGATTTAAATCACCCAAAGAAAAGGAAATACAGAGCATATGGCTCAGAGAATGGGTTTTTAATCTAAAATAAGAAAAATGAGTTTTAGTAATTGATTTTTTAAAATTAATGCCACTGTCAAGAAAAAAATATTTAGAATCTAAATCAGAAAACACATTTTTCACCTTAAAATGAAACACAAGTCAGAATTGGAATAACTCAGGCTGGTATCGAGGGACTGGCCGGCCAGCCTCTGACTCAGGTTATAAAGCTAAATCAAGGCCAGTATAAATGTCATCTGTGTTTACTCGGTCAGTGGAAAGTTAAATGTGTACTTTACAAACCCGCATCAATTTCCGCTCACCTTCCTCGGTAATTCTCTGGGTGTGAGTGAGATAAGAGTGATAAACCCAGCCATGGTCGGGGCGGGAAGTGGTTCCTTACCCTGGCAGACAGGGGCGAGTGCATCCCACTGGTACAGGCCCAGGGGGCTGCGTCTGCAGGTGGCGTTGCTGGGGCCGACCATCCTGTACCCGGGCTTGCAGAAGTACTGCACCCTGCTGCCGAGCGTGCCTGCCGTCCTGTTCAGGACACCCCCGTTCCTCAGGGTGTGCGTCAGGCTGCAGTAGGGCGCTGTGGACACACGCACACAGAGACACAGACACAGATATACAGACGCACAGACACACACAAAGACACACAGAGACATAGATATACACACAGATACACAGTCCCAAAGACACACAGAGACACACATAGACAGACACACAGACACAGAGACACACATAGATAGATACATAGACACACAGACACACACAGAGACATGCACAGATACACAGACACACACAGACACACAGACACACAGACACACACAGACATAGATATACACACAGAGACATGCACACAGACCCACAGACACACACAGACAAACATAGACAGACACAGACACACAGACATACACACAGACATGCACACAGACACACAGACACACAGACACACACAGACATAGATATACACACAGAGACATGCACACAGACCCACAGACACACATAGACAGACACACAGACATACACACAGACATGCACACAGATACACAGACCCACAGACACACACAGACACACAGACATACACACAGACATGCACACAGATACACAGACACACACAGACAGACAGACAGAGAGGGAGAGAGACAGAAAGAGGTAGGTTAGTCCTGCTGCATTTCCCCAAGATATGCCAGGAGAGGCACAGTCTGTCTCTGAGGGGCAGCAGGGTGAGACCCCTGACATAGCAGCACTGTGGAGGGTAGAGTGTGGGCTGAGAGAAGATTGGCTCATGTCATGGTGGGTCTCCCCAGGGAGCGCCCCGCGTCAGCCCACCCGGGGAGATGCCTGCTTCTGCATTTTCATGCTGTGGTTTCTACATTTTGCCCACGGCAGTGTTCACGCCCCCTCCAGTCCAGGACCCCAAGTTCTCCCCCTCCCCAGCCTGACTCCTCAGCAGACCCTTCTCGAGTGGACTGTTCTTGCAGCACACCCGGAAACCGAGTCTTCAGCACTGAGCCGAGGGACGCCGAGGCCAGGCCCCATAGGGGTGGATACGGGTGTCTGTGATGGCCTCCCTGGCCCCCACTGCTGGAAGCAGCCCAGTGGCCCCTCAGTGGTGAAGGGAGAAGGTCTGGCCATGCAGACACATTGTGGAGAGGTGTGGTTGCCCTGAAGTCACACCGCTCGTGAAAGGGCTACCAAGTACATGCTGCAGAACCTTCTGGAAGAGGCAGAGCACTGGTGGTATTCACAGAGGGGTCTGCCGGAGCTCTGGGCTGAGGGGTTGGGGCAGAGGCTGAGGTGCGTGGGTGGTGGGCACTCTTGCCCACATGCAGGCTGTGTGCGTGCACAGCCCCCGTATGCCCGAGCCGTGCACAGAACTCCACGCTGGGTCCGAGTCACCCAGTGTTCCAAGTGCCCCACTGGTGCAGGCTCCCACCCACGGGCAAGGCTGTGCCCATGGGGGTTTCTGTACTCTTCCTCAAAATTTTTCTGTGAGTCTAAAACTTCTCTGAAGAAGTTTGATTTGGGAAGGGGTCAGACAGGGTCGCCACGGGAAGGGCCTGGCTCAACTTCCTGCCTTGCTCTGCACCAGCATGCAGGAGCCTGGCCTCCTGGGGGGATGCTGCAGGCACAGTCACTGCGCGATGCTTTTCTCAGAACTGGGCATGCGCTTGAGCCCCAGAACTGGAGACGGCAAGGGGCGACCTGGAGCCCAGCCGCAGAGACTCTGCTCCACCCTGGAACACCTTCCTTTTCCGTGGGGAGATGAGAGAAGACCACGCCCAAGGCCCAAGCCTCTCACCAGGCATGGGCCATGACCACGTATGCAGGGGACAGACACAGGTGAGGCATAGGCTTCCTCCTGACATCTGGCAGGTGGAGAGACCCTGAGGGATAGCTCCGCCTGGTAGGAACCTGACAGCGGCAGGTAAAATAGCTGGTCCCCTCCCAGGACAGGGCTGTGGGCTGACTGCTGTGGTCATCAGTGCAGTCAAGGCAAAGCTCTCTTGTTCTCAGGCCAGTCTAGGCACCAAGTGCCTCTTCCTGAGCACAGGGCATGGCTGTGTCCACTGACAGAATCTTGTTTTGTTTTGTTTTAGGGCCATACTCAGTGGTGCTCAGGGCTGACTTCCAGCCATGTTCACGGATTGCTCCTGGAGTGATTCGAAGGGCCAGACTGGGGTGCTGAGGATCAAACCTGGGTTAGTGCAAGCACCCTACCTGCTGAACCAGCCCTCTGGCCCTGACTTTTAATCATATTTAAAGCTTAATTTTGATCATATTTTATTATCATTGGGGTAAACTCCTTTGCTTTCCTAGTATATATTTTGGTGGTGTATAGTCTTAGCAATGCATTCAAAATATTTAGCAATAAATGATTTTCCCAAATGTAGTTCAGAGACACTATAAAGATCTATTTCCCTCCCTGAATTTCTATTGCTGTGAGCACTGGACACTGGGCACGTCTCTGGATCTCAGGCTCCAGTCTAACGCAGGGCCCTGCCTCCTGCACTGACCTGAGTAGCGGATCTTGAAGCCCTTCTTGCTGGTGGCATGGTCTGTGGACCAGCGGAGGTAGAGCTGGTTGCTCCTGCTGGTGTAGTTGGATTGCTCTGTGAGGTTGCCGCTGAGGACCACCAGAAGCGGACTCTGGCCAGAAGAACCTGAAGGCAACAGAAGCAAAAGCCTGTGTGTGACTCATGCCTGTGACACGCAGACAGCTGTGGGCTTCCGGTGAGACTGAGTCTACATGAGCACTGCACAGAGTTCACGTCCAGAGAGGACAGAGAATTCACGGGAGTCAGCGCATATCTGCCTTGATAAGAATGGGGGAAAAAAACCCTATTGAGTCCAAGTCATTGCAGCTGCATGTAGGGCTGACATGCATTTGGGTCAGGTGACCTGCATCTGAGTGGCTGAGAGTGCGGGTCAGCACCAGTATTGCTCTCCCTGCTTGGACCCGAGGCACAGACATTCCAGAGTGACAAAAGTGCTGGGTGAGACCAGAACAACTGCAAATGCAGCCCTGCCACTGGCAGGCAGGATTTACACCTTCCTAGAATTTCGGGAAAAACACACACACACACACACACACACACACCTATTTCAATATCCACTTAATATTTTACAAAAGCATAAATCTCTGCTCTGACATGCAACTCTGAGGTGCTTCGTGTTTGTGTGTTGTATACAGTGCAATGCAATGCAACATAATGCCACCCTGAAATTCAAATATGATTCTTCATCCTCTGAGTCTTGGTAGGAGAGTGTGAGCTCAGCTCCCGTGCACTTGTCACCTCAGAAAGGCTGCGGTGTCATCCCTCAACACTTCCAACTGAGACCCATCAGGACAGAGAGAGACACCAACACTCGAATGCCCGGCACCCTCTGCTCCCCTGAGCCTGGCAGCTGTTCCCGACAAGCCTGGCGTGCAGCTATCAACACAGCTTGGTCTGATTTCCTGAGTTATGATAATGCTTCTTTGCACAGACAAATAGTAACATTGGTCCCATTGCAAATTGATGGCAGAAGCATAACCACCTAAGCACAGTATTGTGATATTAAAACAGTCACCAGATATATATTTATAGACATGTCTCCAACTAGTATTGAGGACAGTTGAAGCATTTGTTTACCTGTATGTTAAGGCTCAATTCTTCCTTTTTTTTCTTGTACATTATTTTTTCTTGTATTTTAAAAAATTTCTTCTTTTTTTCCTTATACATTAAGTCTCCTTTTTTAGGTTAAATCCAGAAATCTGAATCATAGTTTTTTTTTTTTATAAATCTTGTAAAAAAATCATCTGGATTGATGAATGTGCCTTTAGGTACCTTAAATTTCCTAAAATGTCCTCTGAATCAGAGTAATAATATAATTTATTATATTATACTATGATTGTGTTTAGTAAAACTGCGTAAAAATATGGTACTACAAGTAATACATTATACTGACTAATATATTGAGTAGTGCAGAATAAATAAGACAGAACTATAATATATTCTATCACACTGAGTAGTTATAAATAGGCAAAGTGATATTTATTTATTTATTATTTTTAATTTATTTTATTTTATTTTTGCTTTTTGGATCACACCCAGTGGTGCTCAGGGGTTACTCCTGGCTCTGCACTCAAGGATCACTTCTGCTGGTGCTCGGGGGGGACAGTATGGGATGATGGGGATTGAACCTGGGGTGGCTACATGTAAGGCAAATGCTCTCCCCGCTGTCCTATTGCTCTGCCCCCCTCACAGTGATATTTAGACGTCAACAAAGTATATTAGGTTTCACAGACTGCTTCTTCTCCATGACCCTACCTGGTCTGTGCAACTCGTGATGGGGCAGCACCAGTGTGGGGTCTAGGCCTGGGCAGGGGACCTGTGGCCACTGCAGTGACCCTGGCAGACTCACCGTCAAACACTTCCAGGGCATCGAACTGCCTCTCGCTCTGGAAGGTGTCCACCAGGAGGGTGATATTGTACTGGGGCTCCACCCGGATGCTCCAGGAGCACGTCTGCGAGTTGAAGTAGTTGCCAGGGTAGCCAGGACTGAGGATCACGCCGGAGGAGTCCGTGCGGACTTCGTTAGCTGGGCATTGTGCTGATGAGACAAGAAACAGGAGACACTCCTTAACTGCATGGTAGCATTGGCTGACCACATGGGCCAGAGGGGGGCGGCAGGCAGAGGCGGGTGGGCAGGACTGCCAGGACTCGGAGTGGTGAGAGCTTCTCTGATGACCATATGAAGCTGCACGCCTGTGCACAGGGCCGTGTCCTGTGCGTGAAGGACACACGGCGCTCTGAGGGCAGAGTCAGGCAGGATAGAGGTCCCGCTCGAGACTCTTGCTTCCCAGCACTGGGTGCCACAGTTGACATGGGGACTGCCCAGCATGAACCATGGGACCACGCATGACAGGGTGAGAAAAAACACAGGTCACTCCATGGGATAGCAGCTATTGTCTCACCTACACTAACACTGAGCAGATCTGGGGGGAGTCACAGAGATGCAGATATCAGAGAGCTTCACTGACCACCTCGGGGACCATGTCACTCACCACCTTGGGGACCACATCACTGGCCAACTCAGGGACCATGTCACTGACCATCTTGAGGACCACATAAATGACAATTGCACAGACCAAGTCACTGAACACCTCGGGGACTATGTCACTGACCATCTTGCGGACCATGTCACTGACCACCTCGGGGATCACAGAAATGACATCTTGGGGACCAGGTCACTGACCATCTCGGGGACCATGTCACTCACCACCTTGGGAACCACATCACTGGCCATCTCAGGGACCATGTCACTGACCATCTTCGGGACCACATAAATGACCATTGCATGGACCAAGTCACTGAACACCTCAGGGACCATGTCACTGACCATCTTGGGGACCACATAACTGATCACATCATTGTTAACTTGGGTTCCCGCAAAAGAGAGATGCAGCCAGGCCTGACCCACCTTCGCAGGTTGGCAGTGGCCCTTCAAATTGCAGCTGGGCACTGAGCTTGCAGGAGAGCATGTCGGGCCCCGACAGCGTGTACCCCGGGTGGCACTGGTACTTCACAAAGTCTCCTGGAAGAGAGAAGAGGGCACGTGTGAACACGGGTGTTGCAGCACAAGAGGGGACTGGCAGAAGGGGCAGCCCAAGGGCTCCTGGTGCCTCTGGGGTGAGGCCACAGAGCAGCACCAGGCCCAGTCGGCAGCTGAGTCAGTGTGGCCAAGCCTTTGGTTCAGGCTATGAGGGGGTTGTAATGCACCCAGCGAGCAGCTCGGTCCAGCATGGCCTGACACGTGCCCCATCAGCTGCCAAGGGTATGCTGGAGCTGAGCTGGGGCGGACTGAGTTCTGGAGCTTGGCTGGGCATGTTCACTGAGGGTCTAGGTCCCTCTAATGCTCCTGCAAACGTCAGCTTCTTCCTGAAAACTGGTGATTCATAAAATAAGCCACTAGTGTGGAATGGCCGGGCTGAAGTGCTGAATATTGTTCCTGAATATATGCACCCATTGTACCCCGATTTCTGAGAAAGATCAACATTACACTGATTATTTCAGCCACAAATCAATTTCTTCTGAGGCACAAACATGCTTCCTTGGCAGAAGAGACCCAGGGGGCTTGTGGCTTTTCTTGGGAAATGTTGTTCAAAGGGAAAAATGGAACACTCCATGACTTGGGGCCCAAGGGATGCTGAAAACTGACGATTTTCACACACAAATGACAGAAACCTTCACATTAATGGAGAGTGGAAGGGGCTCGGCTCCACACGTGAGTGAGCTCCATGCCCAGGAACCCCCCGAGGCATGGATGCATGTCCAGCAGGGGCAGCTGTGGCCAGAGGAGAGTGGGACGCCAAGGGAAGTGCCCTGGGATGGAGCCAACATACCTATCTCAAAGTCCTCATCCTCTGTGAGCATTTCTGCCCGTGGCACAGCTGGGGGTGGTGGGCATTTCTTCAGCTGAAAGGCTGCAAGCGTGTTTGAGAAAGAGAAGTTGCGTTACACACGCTGGATCCCCCAGCATAGGGAGCGAAACGTTTCTCTTCCTTGGCTGTGACGCTTGGGCACACGGGAAGGCAGGAGGGAGGAGGATGAACAGAGCCCCTGGACTATCTGTGCCTGGGTTTGTGGGGTGCCGAGCAGTGGGACAGCAGAGGAAGGAAGCATGCTGTCCAGGGTGTGGTAATAAAGTCACTCGCTATGTATCGGGGCTCAGCTCTCTCTCCCCTAGCGTGGCCTCTGCCGTGGCCTCTACCGTGGCACCACTCAGCTGCAGCCCTGGCATGGGAGAGAGGCCAGAGAACTCTCCTCATAGGCCATTTTATTCCAGGGGTGCAGAGGTGGCATCAGGTAAAACACTTTCCCTGCACTTGGCCAACTGGGGTTCACTCCATGGCATTCCCACATGGTCCCTAAAGACCTACCAGGAGTGATCTCCGAGCTCAGAGCCAGAGGAAGCCCTGAGCACTGATGAGTGTGGCCCCAAACCAAATTTAAAAAAACTTAAATGACATAAAACCAGTTTATTCCAATCCCCCTGAAGATTTGCACTGATCATGGGAGTCCAGCCCGTCCCATCTACAGTGACTCTCAATCCGAGCACAGCCCGAGGCCACACTCCCAGTGCCAAGGTCACTTGTGCCCATGCATGGAGCTCCCGGCAGCCTCTCTGAGAAGGCCAGGGCCATGCTCGGGGGCCAGTGACCTCCAGCTGTGGGGAAAGGTGGGCTGCACTGACCCTGGAAGTTGAGCACGAAGAAGCCGCCATTGGAGAAGTCACTGTGGAACTTGAGCAGCACTTGGTTGGTGGAGCTGTACGCCGTCTCCAGGGCCGTGTTCCCGCTGAAAATGCCCAGCTGTGGGGCGTTGGGGTCTGGCCCGTCCCTGCAGGAGAGTGAACAGGTGAGAGAGAGCTGGACAGCCTAATGGTTGGCGACAGAGCAGCAGCAAAGCAGCGATGTGGATGCTACCCTTGTTCCTGTCTCTGGACGCAGCAGCCTGTTCCCTGTGCATCCGGGGACTCTGGTGGCTTGAGAGAGGGAAGGGTTAGCCCTTGTGCGCCTCAGACAGATCTCAGTCCTACAGAGGAAGATCAGAACTGGCTCCTCCATTCACTGGTGGAAGGTCAAGACATGAAATTGCATCAGAGACAGCACACAGGCCAGGGTGCCTGAGTACTTGCCCTGCATGTGGCTGCTCAGGGTTTGATCTCTGGCAGTGCAGAGGGTCCCTGAACAGTGCCAGGAGTCAGCCCTGAACACAGAGATAGGAGTGATCCCTGAGCACAGATCCGGGAGTGAGCCCTGAGCACAGATCCGGGAGTGAGCCCTGAGCACAGAGCCAGGAGTGACCCTGAGCACAGAGCCAGGAGTCAGCCCCGAGCACAGAGCCAGGAGTCTGTCCTGAGCACAGAGTCAGGAGTCAGCCCTGAGCATTGTCAATTGGAGGCCCAAAACTTTAAAACAAAAGGCAGATTGGGGATGGGGGTGATGGGAGGGAGCCTGGGGACACTGTCTGGGAAATGTGCACTGGGGAGGGACAGATGTTGGACACTGTATGACTGACACCCAACCAACAGCTTTGTGAGGGTCTATCTCACAGGGATTCAATTGAAAAATGGTAAATTTTATGTTACAGGCACTTTCACAATAAAAATATGATTTAAAAAAGAAGACACAAACAAAAACAGCTACAGAAGTGATGAACACTCAAGAAAAAGTTGGGTTTTCTCCAGTGCTGAGGGAAGTCTGGGTCTAAGGAGGGTCAAGGGGAGAGGGGAAAGAGGAGAGGGGAGAAGGGAGAGGGCAGAGGGCAGAGGGCAGAGGGCAGGGGGGACACCAGGAGCTGAGCCCTAGGGGAGCGGCTGTGATCAGAAGTGCTGGGCCTGGAATCTCTAAGCGTGTCCACCCACTGCAGCCTGACCTCGCCGTGGCTCTGGGGAGCGAGCACTTCAGAACTTTAGTAGCAGGAGTGCCCGGGCTGGCATAGTGCAACGTTCCCCACATGCTGAGCTGTTGGGGTTCAGAGCCTGTGACCCCCAGCTTCCTGTCTGAAGGCCACAGTCTAAGGTTTGAGCTGACCAGTGCAAGGCTCTGGAGGCTTTGTAGCTGGACTAAAGTGGTGAAGGCTGGGTGGGCAGTGCTGGGTGCTAAACGCCACCCAGGGGTGAAGCCTTCCCTCGGCAGCCCTGGCAGGGGCTGTGCGTGCCCCTGAGGCAGCAGGACTGGGGCCATCGGTATTGACTCCTGTTGCTTTGCATATAAAGTGCAGCCCACGGTGCCAACAGAACACCGGGCTCTTGTTTTCATTCTAAACTCACTGGCTGGACTCACAGTCTCTTTCAGGGCTGATCCCTGCAGCCCGGGCACTGGCCTCTCCTCTGCCAACGGGCCAGCCACACTTTCCACCACCTCCAACCTCAGCCCCTTGCTGGGTCCCTACCAGCACTGCAGTGAGACCCCTGGCCAGCTCCTCTGTTCCCCCCCCCCCAGGAGGATATGAACCACTCTCAGGGGGACCATCGGCCATGCCACTCCCAAAATCACACAATGTTGAGCTCATTCTGTCATTAACCCCAGCCCCAAACTCAGTGCCACCCAGCAACACAACCATGCCCATAGATACCGCAGAGAACATGTGAGAACACACACAGACCACAGACCCCCACACATGTGAACACGTGAGAGCACACAGACCACAGATACCCACACATGTGTGTGAACATGTGAAAAGACACACAGATCACAGATGCCCCACACATGTGAACATGTCAGAACACACACAGACCACAGACCCCTGCACACATGAGACATGTGAGAACACACAGACCACAGACCCCTCACACATCTGAAGACGTGAGAACACACACAGACCACAGACCCCCCCACACGAGTGAACATATGAGAACACACAGACCACAACCCCCCCACATGTATGAACACATGCACACAGATGACAGATATCCACCTATGCTAACATGCAGTCATATAGAATGCATATGCCCACACACATGTGGACACATGTGCATACATGCAGTTGCCTGAGTTGCCTGTGTGTGTGGACACATGCAACCCATAGACACCAACATATGTGAACACATGCATATCCACAGACCAAAGATACCTTCACATATGTGAGCACACGTACACGTGTGTGAGCACAGACACATGCTTACACAGGTACACATAAGCACATGTGACACAACTGGCTGTGGGTGCATGCACCCTGCAGATGCACAGACATGTGAGCCCACGTGGGCTGGCATGTGGAACACGTGAGACTTAGCGTGAGGTGTGCCGTGAAGGAGCGGCGGGTGGTGCGTACCACACGGCAATGTAGTCGTTCACGGCCTCCGTCTGCAGCAGAGAGAAGTTGATGTAGACCCCGTGGCCGGGGGGCACCGTGACCAGCCAGGTGCAGTCCTTCAGGATGGGGTACTCGTCGGGGAAGCCGGGTGAGTAGATGGTCCCATTCTGCGCCGTGATGTTGTAGCCACAGGGAGCTGTGGGGGCAGAGGGAGTCAGGCTCAGTGTGGCACGGCCGGGCTGTCCCAGGGCATCCCTGGGCCCAGCGTCCCTGCTGAGAAAGAAATGTGGCCGGTTCCTCAGGAACAACTTTGCCAGCATAATCCCCCAGCAGTCCTAGAGCCCGGGAAGAGTTAGACTGGAGGCTAGGATATCCAGCGTGCGTTAATTATATTCTCCAAACATCCGGAATCCCTCCGGGATAAAGTTAATCACGAGTAATTAGGAAGAAAGATAAAAACCCTCCTTCTGGCCTGGTTCCCACCTGCGCTAAGCTGCTAATCCGCCCAGCCGCAGGCCCAGGATCCGGGAGAAGCACTCAGACGGAAATGGCTTGTTCCCGGGGAGGGTCTGAGGCCATTTCAGGAGCTGGAGGGCCGTGAGGGGCTGCTGCTGGGAGGGAACCGGGGGGCTGGCCGAAGCTCTTGAGGTGAAAGGGGCCACGTGGACAGCGCCCGGCTCAGACCCCTGACCTCCGCCTAAAGTCTTCAGTTCTGCGGGGTTCTTGCAGCAAGGGGTCCTGCTCCCAGGACAAAGCAGAGGGGTCTCCGGAGGGCTAGGTCTGTCCTACCACGTGATGGATCATCTGTGACCTGAGAGGGGGGCATCCCAGACCGCTGGCCCCTCTGAAGCTGTGCTGCTCCAGCCCTGCTGGAGGTGACTGTCCTACACAGCCCACAGGACCCCCGGAGATACTTTCAGAGCCACACTGCCTGCTTTGGGGTCATCGTCCTTTGGATGATGACCTGGACACTTGTTCAGGTTGCTGCCTGGAGGTTCAGAATTCCTGAACCTTTATCACCTCAGTTGCTTCATTTTTGTTTTGTGTTTGGACCACATGCAGTGATGCTCAGAGCTGACTCCTACGAGCCTTGGGGGGACCATATGGGTGCAGGGGAACTGGGTGCAGGTCAAGCACCTTATCTTTTGGGGGCGCAGGGGAGTTGCTTGATTTTTTAATTGTTTGTTTATTTTATTGTCTTTTGGGGGCACACCCGGAGATGCTCAGGGGTGACTCCTGGCTCTGCACTCAGGAAATACTCCTGGTGGTGCTCAGGGGAACCTATGGGATGCCGGGAATTGAACCCAGGTCAGCCACATGCAAGGCAAACACCCTCCCAGCTGTCCTATCGCTTTGACCCCAAGTTGCTTGATTTCTTAGATGCCAGAGGTGTTTCTACGCACCCAGATGACCACTCACCCCGCTTCTCCTCAGCTGGACTCCAGGGCCTGTGCTCCCGAAGCCCCTGACAAATGCTGAGTTGGGGGCATGCGCGGGAAATGCCTAGGCGGGGAAGAGGAGCCTGGCCCCCGGGCCACATTGGCTGCGCTGAGGACTCATCTTTGCTGGTCACCTACACCTCCCTGGTGGAGGACAAGGGCTCCTGCAGGCAGCCTCGCGGGCGTGGAGGGTTGCTGGCTTGACTGGTGACTGGCAGAGGGAGGAAAGCCCAGCTACTGACATTTGGGCTTTAGGAGCATGAAGAGGGTCTGGAGTGTGACGAAGGGCAGCAGTGACGCCTGGGTCATCCTTAGCACCAACTCGCTAGGGGTTTCTGTGTCCTCCTGTGTGCATGAGGAGCACGCGGCCGGTGGTGAGGAAACCAGCACCTCCACCTCCTGTTATGGGGTCAACCCTGCTCCAGTGTTCCAGGGCCTCTGTGGGCTTTCCCAGGAGCTCTGGGTCTGGTGTGGCGTCAGAAGGAGACCCCGGGGCAGGGTGGACAGGCCCTTCCTACTGGCACTAACACTCAAACTAGGGTCATACCAGGCTATCCCGGGCATGTGCCATGGGCTAGGTAGGGCCTGGTTCCCAGGAGGGCCCCTCAAACTCTGAGGAAACAGGCCTGGGACACCCCTTGACCGCCCTCTGGCGGTCCTGCCAGGCCAGTGGCATCTCCAAGGCCCAGAGGGCTCAGATGCGGATAAAACTGATGAAGTCAGATTTCTCTATCAGGCAAGAGGGCTCCCCTCATGCGTGAGTCCAAAGCTTTAGGCAAGGAAGGATCCATCCCAACAGCCCCAACCACTTTTTACCTAGAAACTGATGGAATTTCAATGGAGAATTGTGTAAGAGGGTTCTGTTCTAATAGAGTGAAAATGTGTTGCATTTTGATAGTATTTTAATAGCGACATGTAATAGCACTACTTAGTTCATCAAGTACATTTAAAAATGATATTTCATTGGTTCCTAAATGTGCACTGGACTTCAGTCAGGATTTAAAAAAACATCAGCCCTAGGTTTTCCCATTTGCTTTTGATGATACAGAGCGGAAAGACTCCACATCTTTGAAAATGATCTCAGAAGCCCAGGGACGGGTGTTTGTTTGTTTGGAAGTTCTTCAAGGGGCTCACACCAACTGGCACTCCTGCCTGCCCAGGAACTCATCAGCATTTCCAAGCCCACCATGCCATGCCCTTCCTCATCTTCCTTCCAAGGTGACGCCTGTTTGCTTTGCTCTGGACTTTCTGTTTTTTTTTTCCAGACAAAGCTCTGGATCTGGTTAGTTTAGCTGATACACAACATTTTAAAAGACATCCAGAAATTTGGGAGCCTGAGAGTTTCTCAGGAGACAAGCTGTCAGGGAACCATTAGGGGACAGCCTGGGAATGGCCCGGGGACATCATTTCAGGTCAGGAAGATACATACTGGACAGAGAGTCAGACAGTGATGGGACCTGGGTCCACTATGCTGGAGGCCAGTCACCTAACCAGACGGTGATCAAGGGCAAAGGAGCGGTTTGGGGGTTTAAGAGGGACCTGAACCCGCCTACTGAAACTGGACAAGAAACTCACTGATGGGTGTGAAGAAGAAAACAGTACAATTCTCAAGAAATCCTCCTCAGGGAAGAACATCCTCTTTCTGGGTAACAAGAATAGCACACAAGACCCAGGAAAAGTGAAACAATGCATTCACAGGATATCCCCCTGTGAAGGCCGCCCCCCACCTCTAGGGGACCCTTCTTGCTACAGCTCTCCAAGGGGGCCCTTTTTGCCACACTTCTGCAGGGGGCCCTTCTCACCACACCCCTCCAGGGGACCTTCTCACCACACCCTTCCAGGGGTCCCTTCTCACTACACCCCTGCAGGGGGTCCTTCTCACCACACCCCTCCAATATTGGTTACTTCCAGTGTTTTCAATATATACCATTTTCATTAGTGTGAGACAGTATCTCACGGTGGTTTTAATTTGTATTTCCCCAATGATCAGTGATGATGAGCACTTTTCATGTGCCCACTGAACATTCTATATCTTCATTGTCTGATTTCTCAAAAACATAAGAAAGTAACTCCTAAAGATAGGACCAAGGGATGCCATTTCTTGACATCTACCTCCAGAAACCCCCAAAGGAAGTCTACAGGAAAGGCCTCCTGCATACCTATGGTCAGCAGTGCTTAGTGCAACAGCCTGATATGGATATAGCCCAGATGTCCTGGGATGAGCAAATGGAGGAAGAGGCTGTGATGAGCACACAACAGAATTCTATGCAGCTGAGACCAAATCTTGGGGCTTGCTGCTCTGTGGGCTGCCAGGAGAGTCACTCTGTGTGAGTCAGTCAGGAGAGGGACAAACGCAGAATGATCTCTCTCACACATGCAGTGCAAATAGCAAGGTAAGAATATATGGAAACTCTCGTCCCCCAGCCCTGATGGGACCCTGAGATGGTGCCCACCAACTGCTTCCGGCTACTACTTAAGATCCTCAATGGCCATGATCCAGAGACACACAAAAGAATCTCTCACCCGAGCAGCTTGCTGCAGAAATCTCTTCAGATCCTAATTATTAAAATTTTAGAATTTTGGGAGCACACGGCCTCATATGCTATTCATAACAAGCGAAACAAAATAAATTGTCTAGCATTGCCTTTTCGGCAGAATTGAGTGATGGTGGGAAAATATCAAATAATAATGGTGGGACTGGTGTCAAAATATTGAATGTAATCAAAGTAGAGAGAGAGGATGGTAGAAATTGTCTGCCACACAGACAGAGGTAGGGGTGAATGGGGTGGAAATGGGGACTTTGGTGGTGGAAAATGTGCACTGATGGAGGAATGGGTATTTGGTCATTGGATGACCGAAACTCAAACATGAAAACTTTGTAACTGTATCTCATGGTGATTCAATAATAATAATAATAATAATAATAATAATAATAATAATAATAAAATGTGGTAAAGGCACCAGACCTAGAGAGCTGGTTCACAGCTGCACCTAGGGAGCGGGTGGTGGGTGTTGGGACCCTGGTGGAGGGAAGCGGCCCCCTAGAGGCTGGATAGAGAGAGTGTGTCTGAGACTCTCCCTAACAGTGTCCTAAATCACAGCACCTCAGTTGGAACCAAGGAAGTGAAATAATGCAACCCCCAGGGTCATAGTAACAAGCACCACTGAATGGGCCTCACGCTTGTCCAGCAGCATCGAATGAACTTGGACACCAATCTGGGCTGCCCCAGACCTCACATACTATTATTATTACACAGAGTAATTACCCAGTGCACATCCCAGGCTCCCTACGGCACCTCCTGCTCTGCTTCATATCATAAATCTGTGTTTACCCTTCCTTATTCTTTTCATTCCCATGAGAGCGAGACCTTAGTATTCAGATATTTGTCTAAAGCTGCTGCAATTTGGCATCTTCCTGAAATACCGGGTAGAGGGAATTTAACACTCAATTGCTAACCAAGCTTTGTTGCACAAACTAATGCTCAGAAAATTGCTCACAGACCAGAGAGCTCTCTGAGTCCAGGAGAAAGGAAGGGCTGCAGGCACACGCTGACCGTTACGGCATGGCGCTGACTGGCTCTGGGCATGCGCTGACCCACTCCAGGCATGTGCTGATCCCTTCCTGCATGGTGCTGACCAGTTCTGGGCATACACTGACCAGCTTTGGCTTTGCGCTGACCAATTATGGGCACGCACTGGCCTGCTGTACAGGAGTTGACCTACCGTCACACCGGGGAAAGGGGTGGTTCCAGTTCCTGTTGCTGCCGTGCTGGCACGTGAGAACTGGGTGGCCAATCAGGATGTAGCCGGGGTAGCACTGGAAGGACAGAGACTGGCCCACGCTGTAGTCCGAGCTGACCATGTAGCCATTCTGAAGCGGGGGTGGGTCTGGGCAGTTCTGCAGCTCGTAGGCTGGAAGGAAGAGAACACAGAGCAGCTGAGAAGCAGGCATGGGCGCAGGGCAGGGGGTGGATGACCTGCGTCTTCAGGCGCACTTTCCCTCTTGTGAAGCAAACACCTTTAGAGTGGACGGAAGGGGCTGTTTCCGTCCTTCTCAGGGAGCAAGACGGGGCTGGACCCTTGGATACCAAGTCACTGTGTGTGTGTGTGTGTGTGTGTGTGTGTGTGTCCCTCCAGCCAACACTATGGCCATGTCACTCACTGTTGCCCAACAGACACTGGAGCTGTGTGTTCCCCATGGGGGTACTGTCACCGTTTGGAGTCTAAGAAGGATCCTTGGCTTCTGTGGAGAGGCCGACACAGAGGAGCCTCCGGAACTGCCCTATGGCAGTTACTAAGCATCATTGCCCCACATCCAGGGCAATGCAATTGCCCAGGATGGAGTTTTTGCTGAGAGTGTGTTACTGAGTGATGGATGTCCTCTGGTCCTAGTGCTCTAAGATGGAAAGGCAGGTGTAGGCCTGAAGGTGCCATCACCTGGAATGTCTGCAGACCTATGGGGTCCCCTGTGCGGGGGTGAAAGGAAGGGTCTCTGGGTGCAGGAGTGAGGACGGCCCCTTTAACTCCCAGAACCCCATGGAGAGAGCAGTCCAGTGGGGCAAGGTTTGCCTTGGGATCTGCATCTCCTGAGCCCATGAGAGGGAACATAGCCAGAAGACAGTGGGGACCCTGGGGACCAGAAGGGCTGGTAAGGGGACTCCCCTACATCTGCTCACCACTGCTCTAGCTGGCAGCGGGGAGAACCACCTGCTGCCAGAGCCTGGTTCTCACAGGCAGATGAGTGAGAGGGAGGGAGCCTGACTACTGCTCTCCTGTCCACTCATCCAACGCCAAGACAATGGCGAGAGAGGGGGGTGGCCATGAGGAAATCGCTTCCCTGTATAGATGTGGGCTGTGTTTGTAGAACACCTGTTGTGCTTCTACCTGTACAGGTGTGGGATTGTGTCTGCAATGAATTTCCATGTCTTACCTGTACAGGTGTGTATGGGCTGTTTATGCAGCATACTTCCATGTTCCGACCTGTAGTACAGGTGTGCGCTGCGTCTGCAGTACATTCCTGTGTTTCCCCTGTACAGCTGTGAGCTGTCCCTGCAGCACATTTCTGTGTTCTGAACTGTCCAGGTGTACACTGCAGCACTCAGGGTGTGGCTACCATCATTGAATTCTCACTTGTTCTCATTTCCCTTTTTTTAGCCCTAGCATCCCATGGGATGTCCTGTTCTTCCTTAGATGCAATTCACTACAAACGCAAATTTTCTGGTGTTATAGTTTACTAACAAGAGTTAGCTCTAAGATAATATTGGTTTGTCCTTTCTCCCTTGCTCTAGGGAGCTTAGGTTTATTTGGTTTCACTCGTCACAGTGCTCCTGAGTCATTCCCGTTCCTTTGCTTATCTGTAACCTCTTTGTGTTCTGCTTCCACAATCGGTCTATCACCTTTTCCCCCTAATCAGACTCTGTTAACTTGTTAGGTCAGATCCTTCTAAGGACACTGACCTTGTATTCATAAGTGAAATATTGCTTTTCTCCTTCTCTTATGTCCTTTTGCATAGTTTACATTAAAATAATGTCCTTTATGTATAGACACAGGAAGACAGTTAATATTATGCTTTTGTAACTTGGAAGCTAATTGACTCTGAATAATATTCACTCCTGGCTATCTGCTTTCTCAACTTAAGCCTCAGTTGCCTTAGTTCCTAATACCCCAATGCAGGGTCCTGACAAGGGGCTGGATGGATCTATGGCAAGCTGTGAGCTACTCTGGCATTGAAATGGGCCACATCAAAGTGCCACAATACTTAACTATAAGTTAAGAGTATAGTCATGGACAAATTCTGTCATGATCCCAAAAAATAACGACTGATTTAGGACCCTGCTAGGGTTAGGAAAGACTTATCTGGCCTGAGCACTGTAGTCTGAGATCTATAGCGAGATGTCCCCGGGAGAGCAATATTATAAGCACAATGTATCTCTTACCATGACTATAAAATGACTAATATTATGAATGCTTATATGTTTGTTGGATTAAGGAAAGGAGAAACACTCCCATAGGTGGAATTTTGCTCTTGGGTGGATTGTCTTACTGAATGAGAATTTGTCCTAGAAGAAGCTTCTCCTGAGGGAAGGACTTTACCTCTGTTGATTTTATGACCACACCCACGTGTAATTATTACCCTAACCCCTCATGATCTGGGATTTAACTAAGGCTGTAAGAGTGGGCTGGGGGAGGCAGAAGCAGGAAGGAGAAGTATGAAGGAGCAGGATCCAAGAGGAGGATGAGGGGAATCGGGGAAGGGGACCCAGAGGAGGAAGAGAAAGGAGATGGGAATGGAATAAACTGCAACTGACACCAACCAGCCTGGCCCTCATTCCCTCTTTTGGTCGCCCATCGCCATTGGCTACCCCGGGGTGGGGGAAGTGGCACCGCTGGCCTTTTGTATTTATTTCTTGAATACACAGTTAGCAAAGGAAAACTGAAAACTGAAATGGGCTGGAGAGAGCACAGCAGGGAGGGCACTGGCTCCATGTGGCCCACCTGGGTTTGAATCCCTGGCACCACCTATGGACTCTGGGCCCCACCTGGAGTGCTCCCTGGGCCCAGAGCCTGGAGTGCTCCCTGGGCCCCACCTGGGGTGCTCCCCAGACCGAGAGCCGAGAGTTCTTGCACAGGAGCAGAGAGCCACGGGTAAGCCCTACGCATAGCAAGGAGCAGCCTAGCCCCTGCAGTCCCCAAGAGAGTTGAAATGTGAAGAAATATGCATTTTTTAAATTTATGAAACAGTGACAGTTGCCTTTAAGTTTTTCCTTACTGCACAACTATGCTTTTTTTAGTGCAGAGAGAGAAAGAGAAGGAGGAGGAGGAGGGAAAAGAGAAGAAAAATATTCAACTTCTTCAAATGTCAAATTATAAAATAGAAACAAAAGGGCAAAGAAGGTGGCAACCATTCCACAGGGATCAGGAAGACCCCATCGCTCCAGAGCTCAAGCCAGCCCCACAAGTCGGATAATAGAATGTCATCTTCCATAGGGGCAGTGCCTAAGATTCGGGAGAATAACTCTCACTCCCATCTATCCATCCCCAGTGATATTTGAGTCAAGAGTTAAATTACAGGTGCTTACTGTGACGGCAGATGGATCGTGTGGCCACCCCCCCAGAGCCAATATGTTTCCTGACGAATATCTTATTGTTGATGAATAACACTGTCATCTGTTTCCAGCTCCTGACTTAGAAATGGGGCGATGGACTCGCTTCTATTTAACATGATCCTTCATCGGCTGCTTCTTCATTCGGAATCATCATTTAACTTCAAGGCAGCTACATCTACGAGTTAGATTTTTGACCTTTCTGTGGTCGTGAATAAATGACAAGCTTAAGAATAGGGCATATGACCCAGACATCATTGAGACTGACAAGAATTATCTGCATGATTTATGTATCTTCTTACGAGTCATTAATTATCAGTTTAACTTAGAAATCTCAAGTAGGACTTGGGAATTTTGATTTGACATACGAATCAGAGTTGTGTCATTTTGCCAATTTATAAATTTTATAAGATGACAAACACTGATAAATTATCTAATTAAGTGTCATCCTCGTTGGAGCGATGTAGCCTAGAAATCAACACGGAGATTCATGTTCTCATGCTTTTCACTTCTATTTATCTCTTAACGACAGCACAGCGTTCCATTAAAATAGGCTTAAGAGTCAAGTGTGGAGCTGATCGGACCTGGCCCACTGCCTGTCTCAGTCGTGGTTTCCCTCGTCAGAATGTCCAGGCACACAGAGCAAAGCTATCGTGGGCTTACGGCAGCTCTGGGAACCCTTTCTGGGCTGCCCCTTCACCTCCAAGCTCTGGCTCAGAGAAGAAACGGGCTGTTGAGTCTGTGGGCATCTCACAAAACACATGAACCTCAGCCTGAGTGCTGTCGATATCAAGCATCTATACTCCCCCAGCCCATGTCAACCTGATGCGCTTCCACCTAGATGGGCTCTAAGCAAATATTTCTGTGCTTTTCTTTTGCTTCCTTTTGTTGATCATTCTTTAAGGGTTGAAGCAACTGGCAGCTTCTTTTTGATACTCCAAAGAAACGGCCTTACTCACCCAACTGGAATAAATGAGGAGAAATATTTTTAATATAAGTTTTTTGTTTTTGTTGTTGTTGTTTTTACATTGCAGGTTAGAGGTTATATAAAATAAAGTGCATTTCAAAAAGCACACAGACAATAATGCTGTCATGGGATTTGGTACTTGGTATATATATTTTGCAATGTCAATAGAGAAGGAAAAGTTTGATTTTGAAAGAGTACTTAAAATGTTGGGCCTGAGAGACATTAGTGTTTGCCTCATGTGCAGCTGATCTTGATTCAACACCTGCCACCACATATAGTCCTTGAGCACTGCCGGGGTGATCCCTGAATAAGTCCTAAGCATATCAGGGTAAGCTCCCAAAACAACAACAACAACAACAAAACCCTGCCCCCGTCAAATATTCAAAATGCTTGAGTGTCCCCATGGAGACACACACACACGCATGCACACACACTCACACATGCACATATACATACATGCATACACCCACATACTGCATGCACACACCCACATTCTGCATGCACACACATACACGCACACACACAGGCATGCATGCACCATGAACACACACATGCTCGTGAATATCCTTGGGGGCAGTTTCTCAGAAGCTTTCTGCTCAGCTGAGCAGGTAACCACTGCCTCTTTTTCATCAGCTCAGCTCTATCGACAGTGCCCATCGGACAGCGGAGACCACCATGGAGAATCCAGCTCTGTCTGGGTGTCTGGTAGAGGGCAGCGTGGGCACCAGACCTCAGGAATGCCCTGACATGAGCCAGCAGGAGAAGAGCAAGGAGCAGTGAGTGGTGCTCCTGGGGTCCTACCTTGGTAGGCGAGCTTGAAGCCTTGGCGGTTCTGTGAATGGTCGCTGGAAAAGCGCACGAGTGTCTCGTGGGTGGTGCTCAGGAGGGCTGCGGGCAGGTCAGGGCCGCTGAACTGCCCAATCATGGGACTGGTGTGGAACGGCCCATTCTGGATCTCCAGGTAGTCGTGGTTTGCCTCTGTGGAAAAGTTCAGGAACTGGATGTGGACGCCTGCAGGGAGGGAACGAACGTTACTGACCCTTCCTGGGAAAGCCAGAGTGGGGAGAGCACGACTCCTCTGGGAGAGACAGGCATGTCGGTCACCGCCGACTTGGGCTGTTTCCTCCTTCCACCAGGGCGTGGCTCCCCAGCACAGAGGTGTAGCCACACTGCTGAGGTGGGACCAGAACACGTGGACACGGGCATCCTGACCGACCACGCAAAGGACGCGAATGTACAACCTATCACTCACATGTGGATTTAGGGCTGGGCCTGGGAAGAGGCCGTTATAGCCTAAAACACGCAACAAGCTAAAAAAGTGGGTTGGGAAGGGAGGACCCAACACCACATAGACATGTGTGCATCTAACAGGTTTCTGTGTGAACAGTGTCTTGGCAACAGCAGGAGGTTCTGGGTAAGTATCTCCTGCACCCACCATTTCCTCCAACAACCCAGCATAGTCTGACAGAGACCATTTAAACACCCTGGGACAGTATACTGCATGGGAACAGCTGGGAATATCAAAGGAAAGAAGCAAAGAAGGAAGCAAAGAAGGAGAAAGGGGGAAAGGAGGTAAGAAAGGAAAGAAGGAAGGAAGAAAGGGAGAGAAGAAGGGAGGGAGAAAGGAAGGAGGCAGGAAGGAAGGAGGAGGGAGGAAGAAATGAGGCAAATAGGATGGAAAGACCGAAGGATAGAAGGGAGGAAAAGAGAGAGAGGAGAAAGGGAGAGAAGGAGGGAGGGAGGCTGGGAGGGAGGGAAGGAGGGGAAGAGAGAGGGGTGGAGAGAAGAAGTAAGGGAGGGAGGAAGGAAGGAGGGAGAGAAGGAAGAGGAAGTGAGGGAGGGAGAGAAGAAGGAGGCAAGTAGGAAGGAGGCAGAGAGGCAGAAAGGGAGGGAGAGATGAAGGAAGAAGAGACGGAGGGCAGGGGAGAAGGAAGGGAGAGAAGAAGCAGAGAGGGAGGGAGAAGGGAGAGAGGGCCGGAGGGGCAAAAGGAGGGAGAAGCACCATCTCCTCCAGCTGCCCTGTGCTGTCTCTGCTGGGAGCTGCTCTCCCAGAACTGCACATGTTCCTGCTTTGCTTCCTCATTCACTGTGTCCTGCCACCCGCTTTCTTTCCCAGCACACTGTGACCCGACAGATGAGCTGCAGTAACCGGCCATGGTGGCAATTCTCGAGTGCCTATCCCAGGGGCAGGCGCTGAGCCTGGGGTCCCTTCTCAGCTCCACCCACAGTAGCAGGGGTCCTGAGTCTGGCACAGGGGCATTATCTGGACACAGACCCACACAGAGGTGCTGCCATCCGCCCGTTTCAAGTGCGGTTGCAAACAATGGCACAGAAGGAATCAGGAGGGAAAGGCATGAGGTGGCAGCTCCCTGGGCGCTGAGGGAGGGAGCATCCAGGGGAGGGAAGCCGGAAGGGACCTGGGCTAGAATCACTCACGATGGATGGAATTAGGGCAATTAGGAGAGCAGGATTTAAGCAGGGTGACTGTCCATCCGCATCTCAGTGGCCTAAGACAGGCCCTGACCCAGTCATAATCCGGCTTAGACGGGTCTTATCGGGCGCTCTGTGTCTTAGCACCTGGAGACAGGTGGGCAAGATTGGTGGTGGTGGTGGTGGGGGAGGATGCAGTGGGCAGGCCCCTGCCTGCTCTCAGGCCTCGGCTGAGGGGGGAGCAGGGGTGTCACCGGCGTCTCTCCTGAGACAGCGGGCACCTCCTGTGGCTGCGTCCCTGACACCGAGTGGCTGGCCACAACCCATCCTCAGATGCAGCTAGAACGGAGGCAATGCCAGCACCCAAGAAGGCAGAGCTGGACAGTCCAGCTTCCCTGCTCTCTGTCCCAGTGGGGCAGCCGGGGGATCCAGGGATGGCTGGGGAGAAGTCGGGGAGACCTTAGTCTCCCGTGTGAACATGCATGCACATACATGAGCAGAGATGGCATGCGTGTACACACAACACACACGTTCACTGCTACATACTTGTAAACACAGCACTGTAGCACTGTAGCACTGTCCTCCCATTGTTCATCGATTTGCTCGAGCAGTCCCAGTAATGTCTTCATTGTGAGACTCACTGTTACTGTGTTTGGCATATCGAATATGCCACAGGGAGCATGCCAGGCTTTGCCGTGCGGGCGAGGTACTCTCAGTAGCTCGCTGGGCTCTCCGAGAGGGGCGGAGGAATCGAACTCGGGTCGGCCAGCAAGGCAAACGCCCTATCTGCTGTGCTATCGCTCCAGCCCGTAAACACAGCACACATACATAATACATAAGTGCACATATATGTGTAAATATGACACACACAATCACAGACACATAAATGCCTAAACTACACACGTGCAGGCATGGCACAACAGTATACTACATACATAATTTCAACACACATACCTACATATTCATGAGGTAAATATGGCACATGCACATGCAAGCTCACATACACACACATGCGTGCAAACATAGTACACATACATGTATAAACATGGAACTTCATGCTCACCGATACATGTACACTTGCACACACACCCTGTCATAAATAGCACGTGTGTATACATGAGGGCATAGATGCATGTACACAGGCACATAAACATATAGTCATGCATACACAAGTAAATACAGACACAGTGCACGCATAGTCACATGCACACAAACACATGCAGACACATGTGTACAGGCATGCACACTCAAACACCCATACACACAAAACACACATGGACACATGCATGCACACACTCACACAGACACACAGATGAACACCTGTTTGCACATGTGTAAGCAACCCAGGAAAACGTGCACAGAGCTGGTGACAATCAGGAGTCATGGCATCTTCCCTGTGTCTGCACACCTGCACACGCATGTGCCCATATGACCAATGGTCTTTCTTTGCAGGCACATGGCCCATTTCATGCCTCAGTGCCAGGGTGCTTGCAGGTATGTCCTGAGCCATCACTTGGAACTGAGGTGGTCTAAGTGGAAGCTGGGGTTCCTGGGCAAGGCTCGACAGAGCGTGAGACCATCGTCCTGACGCAGGCCACGGCCCTCAAGAGGTCTGAGGGCAGAGCAGTGGACTCTGGAGAAGACCACATGCCCCACATGCACTCACAGGCAGCCAGCAGCAGCCCAAGCCGTCCGGGGCTGAGACAGGTGAGGGCGGGCCAGAGAGGACAGGGTCATGCACCCACTGTGTCCTCCCATCGCGCTGAACTTTGCCTCTGGAGGGTTCAGTTCAACTGAGCTTCTGCCCATCCCATTCTCTGGACTCTGTGACCTCGCCCCTTTCCGCTGGACAGAGACTCTGCAGCATCAGTGCTGCCCCTGGGCACTCACCATAGCCCACAGGCAGGGAGATCCTCCAGACACAGTCCAGGTTGTTGGGGTATGCACCGGGAAAGCCAGGGCTCAGGATCACGCCACCCAGGCTGGTCAGCGTCCCCCCACAGGCGGCTGCAGAGAGACAAGGGCACTGAGATGGGGGCTCCCTCGGGGGCACGGGGGCGGGCAGGGGAGGTGGTGGAGTATGTCCCTACCGATGCAGAGTGGAGACGGGTAGTTCCAGCGGCGGACGGTCCCCGGCATGCAGGAGATGTGGGAGCGGCCCTGTGGGAGGAACAGGTGGGCTCAGGGTGGCCCCACGGGCCCCCTCCAGGTCTGACACAGAGACAGACCCAGAGACAGAGACCGTACCCAGATGCACACAGACCCACAAATATAGTCACTGCCAGGCCCTGCCAGCTGGGGTAGCCCGAGAGCTGCTGACCCTGGCAGAAGGTCTGATGACCTTTGATGGCCCCGGGATGTGAGCAGGTGAGGGGGGCAGAGCTGCTCCCAGCCAAAGTTCCCCTGAAACGGTTCAGATGCTGTCTCCCAGGCTAAAGGCACAGCTTTCTGTGTCCCAGGCTAAGAGCACGGTTTCCAGGGTACTGTGTCCAGGCTAAGAGCACAGCTTCCTGGGACCCCAATGTGGGGAGAGCAGCAATTCACTATTTTTCTGGCCTTGTGCACCAACATGGCCAAGCCCTCTTGGCTCTCTGTCAGCAGGAGAATTAGACAAGAATTTTTCCAAATTGTAGAAAAAACGATTCTGGAGTAAATTTATTCACTCTGCAACCAGGAGGTAAATAAAACAGAAAGACTCATGCTGTTTCCCCTTGGCTGACTAAAACGCCTTCACCAGTTCTTGAACAAAGCTCTGAGATGGTCTAGGAGACCCTGCATGCTGACCCCAGCTCACCAGGAACCCAGAGCAAGGCTCTGGGTGGGGGGAGCAGAGCCTGGGGGTCCTGTGCCCCCACGTGGAGGCAGACTCTGGAGCGGGTAGAGAGGCCCAGCTGATGCGCTGAGAGTGCGTGTTCACGGAATGAACATGTGTGGGAGCACAGTGCACCGAGCACTTGCCCAGAGCAGGAGGCCGGCGTCCCACGCACCCACCTGCAGTGTGTAGCCGGGCTCACACTGGAAGGACACGACGTCGTTGACCATGTAGCGATCGCCCGTCTTGATGGCATTGCTGGGCATGGCAGGCTCCTGGCAGGCAGCGAGGCCCACGGCTGTGGGAGCAAGGACAGACACGGAGCACCACGGTGCTTCACGTTAGAAGGTCTGACTTTACCTGAGTCAGGCCAGGCCACGTTGCCACGGCTGCATTCACAGGGAACTGTGAGCTCGACAAATCAAATGCAACAGTGAGTGATGTGATTATATTTTAAGGTGTAATGATCACTTCGATCATTAGCACATTGAACTTACTCATGTGCCCAAGTGTAAGAAGAGAAAAATCTCCTTTTGCTCTCCCTGGTAAAGTATGACCACCCTCACAGTGAGAGTTTCCACACTTCCTTTCCTTCATCCTTCCTTTTGTTCCCATTTATAGCAAGCACCAGTTCAAACTCCTTCCTACCTTTCCCAGAATTAATATCTACAGCTGGCTCATGGCTGTCTTTCCTTCCTTCCTTCCTTCCTTCCTTCCTTCCTTCCTTCCTTCCTTCCTTCCTCCCTTCCTTCCTCCTTCTCCCAAAGGCTGTGGGCCCGTCCCAGCCTTCCACTGGAAGCTCTTCTCTACTAAGAGCCCAAGCTAAAGCAGGCAGGATGTCTCTGTGACCTCAAGGATAATAGCAAGCCTCCTGCCCCACTGGAGATCTCAAATGCATTTCGAGAAGAAGCTTCTCCAGCTTGATCCTGGTCTTCTCAGAGATCAAGTCTCACAGCTTACAGATCACAGAAATGTTTAAACTCTGCTGTGGCTGATGGGAAAATACCTCCTGAGTAGGGCAGTGAAATAACAAATGTCCCAGAGACAGGCTTGTCTGGGCTCAGAGACCCACAGACCAGTGGTTCAAATACAGTCGCTGAGTTTGTAGCATTAGCTGGGAGGGATGCAGCTTGAAGGGGTCTCTACGGCTCACGGTGGACCCAGAAATTAAGTATCTTCCAACTTACCAAGATAAACTAAATCACAACAATAGTGGAATTTAATTGAAAAGAGATTTAATAATGAAAAGTGTCATCCTCAAGGAAGCATCGCCATATGTATAAATCAGATTTCTATTTCAGGACCTCTTTAAATGGGGAGTAATTAACAATGAAAAGAAAAGGCCCATCTGGCTTATGCTGCTAATGCTTTATTTAAAATGTAAATATAAGTCCAACTTGACTTTACAATTTATCCTCACCTCTCTCTTAAATTTTCCTAAATCTTGAAGAACCCTACAGCACCTGTTTAAAATTGTGTGTCTTGGATAAGTGGCTGGATAAATGCTCTCGTTTTAAAATGAGTCCATGGTTTACATGTACAAGCCAGCTCTGTGCTCATACACTTCTATCCTGAACCAGAGGAAGCAAAACTGGGAGGCACTGATGTGCAGAGCAGGCCCTCCCTTTCACTTCAGCTGAGAGAAAGGGGCCACTGCACAGGGGCCACTGGGCTCTGGCCCAGCAGGGCCTGAGGGGCAGGATCCGGGCGACAGCAAAGTGAAAAAGAAGACGTTCCTCCAGGGGATGCAAGAGAGCCCTCTGAGTGCAGGAAGCAAAGGGGGGGGGATTCACTTACACACACTCACACTCTCACACACTCACATGCTTCACATATTCACACACATGCTCACACACTCTCACACATGCTCACACACATGCCTCACATATTCACACACTAACACTCTCACATTCACATGCTTCACAAATTCACACTCTCACACTCACACATACTCATATGTTTCACATATTCACACAGACACACTCACTCATGCTCACACACATTCACATGCTTCACATCTTCACACACTCACATATTCACACATACTCTCACATACACTCACATGCTCACATATTCACACACTCTCTCATACGTAGACTCATGCACACTCACACATGCACATACTCATACATGCTCACACATCTCACATATTCACACACACCCTCACATATTCACAAAACTCACACTCACACACTCACATAAGCTCATACTCACACACTCAAACACATTTTCACACACATTCACATACTTGATACACTCACAGACTCATACACTCACTTACACATACTCTTACACACTATCACACATTCTCACACACAATCACACAAACTCTCACACTTACATTCTCATATACATTCACACACACTTATACATGCTCTCTCACACACACTCAGTCTCAAACACACAAATCACACGCTCTCATACAGACTGACACTCACACACACTCTCTCATACATACTCACACATACTCATTCACACACATTCTCACACACAGACTCTCAAACACACTAATTTAAACACTCACTCTCTCTCTCTCTCTCACACACACACACACCTTCACATCCACTCAAACACATCCACTAACTCTCTCTCTCTCTCTCTCTCTCTCTCTCTCTCTCACATACATACACACATACACACACACACGTCAGAACCCCTAACACTAATGTCTCAGCAGCCACCAAGCTGAGAAAAGATGTCTAGTCCTCAGAGGCCAGAAAGAAGGCATCTCCACAGCCTGACACAGCCTCTCTTGTAAGACTGGGGGATTCAGTTGTAGATCCTGGAATAGAACACGAGTGTGAAGATCCCCAGGACAGACAGCGCACGACTCCTATGCCTAGGCCCAGAGCTGCAGTGGGGCAGGAACAGGTCATGGATGAGAAGCTCTGCATGGGCAGGTCTGGGCTGGCATGGTTCTGAGGGGGGTTGGTGTCAGGGAGTCTTGATAGGAACACTGCAGGAAAACCCACCAGCCCTGGAAGGGAACTGGGAGGTGGAGAGAGTCATTCTCAGATGAGCAGGGCGCCCTGGACCCCAGGGAGTCTCCGCACAGGTCACACAATGGGTGGGGGTGTGGTTGGGGCCAGACACCACCTCCAACCAGGTGCTTCACGGTCATGACCAGCTAGAGGTCGGCTGCTTTGAATTCACCTATTCCTTTTGGCTTTGGGGCCACACTTGGCAATGCTCAGGGCTTCCTCTTGGCTCTATGCCCGGAGATCACAGCTGTCAGGGCTCAGAGACCCTGTGAGGGACTTGAAATTGAATCCAAGTCAGCTGCATGCAAGACAATTGCCCTACCCATTGCACTTCCTTTCGGGGGCTTATGATACACTATGGACACGGAGAATATCCGAAGTAAGTGTCCGGCATATCAGGCCAATGTGAGAACAGTTTGACGCCTGTAGCAAACTCAGAACTCACCCCAGCTCAGCTCCTATGAGTCAACAGACCACTGAGTGAGCCAAGGTCCGTCTGACACCAACTGCGACTCTGCACTCTTACACCTGACCTCTAGTTTTGACAGTAAGAACATACAAGGTACACATGAATGCAAGAGGATGTCGCTGTATACGCAGAGACAAGGCAGGTGTCAGAACCACACCTGGCCATGCTCATATATGCTTAGTCTCATTTGTCTGAATAGGAGACTAGAATCAGGAATATTAAGCTGATTATGAGACTGACACTATGCTCAAAGATCTAGTGGAAAGAGAGCATCCGTGAAGATATGGAATAACTTAGTGAGACAAGAATTAAGAGAAAGAATCAAAGGAAAATTCCCGGGGGACAATCTAACACTGTCAGAGATGAAGCACTCTCCAGTGCAATAACTGATATGGCAGAGGAAAGAACCAAAACCATTAAAGAAAGTTAATATCACGGTACAAACATAAAAAGAGAAGAGTGAATCAAAATAGAGCTGTGCAATAGTAACTGTGAAAAGGCATCTAATGGTTTAATAGGAAAAGAAATGGGATCCCAGAGCTAGTGGAAAAGGAGAAAGGAAAGAAGGAACATCTGGAACAATAATGAACAAGAATTTTTCATGAATTATGAAAGACCAGAATTAACAGATCCATGAGCATCAAAGAAACACACATACAAATACATCGCAGCTGACTTGGTAAGATGACGAACAAAATTTCTGAGTAAATCAGCCAGAGAAAAGGGCAAAAAGCCAGACATAAAAGACACAGCTGACTTCTCATCACGAACTATAACAAAAAAACTAACAGTGGGATGGGATTTCAACCAGCCTTTTCCAGCCACACAGACACCTTACACCACTTGTAGGCCACTGTTATCTCAGTAAAAAGTATCAAGAACTCCAAATTGAAGAGGGAAGTGATGACTTTTCCTCAGAGAAGCAATTTTGGGAGACTTCATTTTTCTCCCAAAGGACAAGAAATAGTCAAGGAAATTAGTTTTCAAAACAGGAAAGAATTTAGACAGAGACTTGGATTTCTCCAATAAATAAAGAGCCCCAGAGATGGTAAGATGAGGGCGAGCATACAGGACAGTTTTATTTTTAACCACTCAAAAAAAGATCATTGTCTCAAACCCCGAACAGTTAAAATGGTGGGCACTGAGGCTTATTTAAGGTGAGACACAAATAAGAATCATAATTGCGGCCAGGACGAGAGGAGAAAGGCAGGAGCATATCATGGAGTTGTTCCACTGCACTCAGAGGGGAGCAGTCTCATCTCAAGGTGAGCTACATCCAAGATTCATATTTTAAATGTTAGGGAGGTCATTAAAATTTTATTGTTTGAACTAATAAGTCTGTAGTGGAGATGAACAGGAGCAATAAAAAAAAAGATCCAATTAAACCAAAAGCTGGTGGGAAAAGGTGGAAATCACAAGCTATAAATAGGCCACATAGAAACACTCTCATACCATCTTCCAAGCAAGCCCCACACACGCTTGTGCCTTGACACATGTGTGTGATATAAACAACATGCAGTTGTCAACGAGAGCCCAGCATCGGCTCTGTCGTGCGCGTGTTTCCAGAGGAAGGAGCGCAGCCTTCACCCCTTTAGCCTGCGTGCTTGCAGGATCTCCAGAGTTTCATCCTAAGAAGTTGAGGGCCAGCAAGACTCTCGAGTTACACACTAAGATGGGGGCCAGCAAGACTCCCAAAGTTGCACGCTAAGATGGGGTCCAGCGAGACCCTCAAGTTACATGCTAAGATGAGGACCAGCAAGATGCACTTCAGCGTCCCCAGGGGTCCCCAGGTGCCACCTGAGCTTAGGTGGCAGGAGTTGATCCTGAGCACACATGCACCATTGTCTTTCAGCCCCACTGGTCTCACGAACCCTTTGTCACTTGTACCTTGGGGTGAAAGGGGGTATTTGAGAACCACCCGGGGCTTGGGGGAGCGATGTGCTGTGGTGATTCTCAGGGCACTGCCTGCATTTTCCTGAGAGAAAAGGGCAACTCTTCTGTGGAGCTGAGGAGGACCAGACCTCTGTCCAAGTCCTCCTGTCCTTCAGAGCTGGAGCCCTGTAACCCGGCTTGCTGGGCACCATATGGCTCAGTTCAGATGCTCCATGAGATTCCTGCAGGAACAGACCTGGGAGAGCTGCAGACATCCCCTGCTCTGTTCCTGCTCCAAGACGGGTAGCACCACAGGGTAGGTTGTTCTGAGCAAAATGAGACTGAAGCTGTGAGGAACAGGTCAGGCCCTGCCTCGTGACTCCTGTATGATGCACTCTTCAGTGGAGAACCAGGACTTTAGATGTGCAGACTGGGGTTGTTCAGTTTTGATAGATGCAAAACAGCTCAAGTATCAGATTCTTGCTCCTGGCCACCTACTTGGCCTGCTGTCTGCTGTTGCTCTTTTTTTTTTTTTTCTTTATGGGTCACACACAGCGATGCACAGGAGTTACTCCTGGCTCATGCACTCAGGAATTGCTCTTGGAGGTGCTCAGGGGACCCTATGGGATGCTGGGAATCGATCTCGGGCTGGCCACGTGCAAGGCAAATACCCTACCCGCTGTGCTATCACTCCAGCCCCTTTGCTATTGATCTTAACCTGGCAAATTCCACAAACACTCAGACTATCATCCACCTCTGAAACCGAGGCACAAAGAATTAGGTAGGGCCACGACTATGACAGTACACAGGAGTGGAGGAAAGGATAAGAGATAGAAATATGATGCAAAGGCCAATCGATTAGAAAGGAATCATCAAGACCACCAATTACTGAGTAAGCTTGGTTCCTCAGAGAGCATGTCAGGCTCTCTCTTGGGAATGTTCTCACTGGCAGGACCTCAGGGTAAGTGGTCCATCATAACTTGTCAAAGCTGAAGTTCATGTGAACACGTAAATAACTGTGCCCAATAATAACTGGAGACTAATTATTTCACAAGCACCTCTTTGGGTTAGAAGCGAATGAGAAGGCATAAAGGACAAGATAACTGAGGAAAAGAGATAAGAGCACCCATCCATTCCCACACTGCTAAAAATATTAGAGAATTTATTATCACCATCATAAATAAGCTTTATGGTTTCTTGTCTACAGATGTTCACGAAATGCATCCAAGCAGCAGATTTTTTCCAGACATGGCCCACATAAATAACATCCACGATACCATTTTACACTGTCACTGAAGAAGCCCTATTCAAATAAATTGGAATAAACATGCATACAAATGCCTGTAATAAGTAAGGAAATTTAACCAGAATGTGAAACAGCTCTGGGGTTTGCGTCTGCTCCAGAATATTTATCATCAGCTGGAATTCTGGCCTTTCAGAAAAGTATGCATGCATTTATATCCCTGCAAACTGTTTATCTCAATTCAAAGGATCACTTATTAAAGCTTATCCTTGTATTTGCTTATCTGCAACTGCTTATTAAAGGAGATGAATATCAACATTAAGCATTTTTTTTTAGTGCTTGAAAACATGTCCTAAAATAAACTTCTCTCTCATTGGAAATTCTTATTTTGCTTTCACAAGGTTTACCTGCATAATCACAGCCGGTAGAAGACTTAAAAATTGACCTTTGTCATTCATTCATCAGCCCATTAACTTGGCTTCTCATCCATTTGTAAAAGGTTAGTCTCCTCCTCGATCCCTTCTCCCAATTAAAACGAGGCGGTGAGCTGTGCTCATCCTCACAGCATGGGACCAAGAAGGGGAGACACGTGCTCTTCCATCGGAAGGCACATGTGTTTTGGGAGGCTAACACAGACATTCGCTACCACTCATGAGACTAATGCTGTCCCCAGCGGCCACTTTAGGCATGTTTGAACGCAGCCCACAAAGCCAGCAGGCGCCGAGCCCCCTCCTGGAGCTAAGGTCTGAGTTCCCTCTTCACTTGTCTTTTTACTAAATAGAGTTAACAAAGATTCCGTGTGGCCCAACTTCAGGCGACTTCCAGACACAGTTTTAGAACACCATGATTCCTCCGCATAATGAGGGGAGCCCGTGGGTGGACACAGCCCACCTGTCCTTACTTTTGTATTCCAGGTGAAAGCCCGCAGCCGCCACGCTGATGTCCGACTGGAAGTGCAGGTAGAGCTGGTTGGAGGTGCTGTTGAGCAGAGCAGGCACTGTGGTCCCTGCGGGAGAGAAGGCAGGCTCAGCCCCCGCACATGCACTGCGCCTGCTCTCACGAAGGGCTCGAGGGATGCTTGTGGGGGTCTCTGTCCCCTATTCCACCCGAGCGTTAGCTCCCATCCTGACCTCCGCTCCTCTTCAAGTGCCTCTTCCAAGCACAGGTAACTCTCCTGATCACACTACCATAGAACAGTTTTCCTCCACGCTTTCCTTAAAGACATCACGGGATTTACACATCGCTTCCTATGAGACATGCAATCATTGTCATTATTAACCTTTTTTCTTCCGTGACTAGGTTGAGGAGGCAGAGCTGGGAGGTGGTCGGGCTGTGCTCGCTGACCCAAAGCTGTCCTTGGATGACGGCTTGGGAGATTGGGCACTCTGGGCACTGGGACACACTCCCTTACACGAAGTGCCCTGGCCTGGAGCCACACGCCCAGCCACACATGGAGCCCAGGACATGGGCACAGGGAGGCTCTGCTGGGACTGAGGGGACAATGCTTCTCAGCAACCAGCAACAAATCTCTGGCAGACACGGACACAAGGGGAGGATTATGGGCTGGTCCTGGGCCTGGGGCTGAGGGGCTGCCAGGGAGAAGCACCAGAAAACATGCTGACAGCAGTGCATTTGCACCTGAGACGGAACACAAGGGGATCCTCCTGGGCAGACATGGTAGACACTAGGGCCCTCGCCCCATGTCCCACTGTGGGCTCCACAGCACCATCCACAGGAAAGGACCCTGTGTCCGTGGCACCCAGCAAAGCCAGGCAAGGCAGGACCTGTGTCCTTAGCACCCGGCAAAGCAGTCTCTTGGATGGAGATGCCAAAAAGAGTCTCCGTCTGTCCTGCCAGACCTTTCCACGAGCCACAGAGCATCAACTCTTGCCTGCCCAGGAGAGTGTCCCTGTTCTCGGCCAATGCCACCTGTTGGCACCCTGGCCTGTCTGCTTTGTTTGTACTGTCGCCATCTCTCATCTCTCAGGTCCCACTCCCAGGGCCCACCTGCGCCCGCCAGCAACAAGCTGGCATGCACAATTTCTGAGTTGCCTGTTTCCAGAAGAGAGTCCCACCGGCTTACAATACGAGTCCCTCACACCAGGGTGAGCCGCACAGACATGAAAAGCGAAGCCCTGACATGACCAGCTGCCAGGCCTTCTCCAGAAATGTGAGTCTGCAGCAACTACTTTCCTTGGCTGTTCCCATTCCATGGCATGAAGTGAGTTTAGCAGCTTCTCTATCGACACTCTGAAGTGACAGTGCTTTTTCAAAAAGTATAAGACTACTGATTGTTTTAGAGCAGTTTTCTGGCTGAAAATTCTTTTCATTTGTTCCAGAGCAATCATTTTCCTTTATAATAAGTCCTTTCTAAGTTAATTAGTAAGTTGCAAATATGGAACACAAAATACCCCTCTCTCTCTGGATATTATAGCATTTTATCATCCCACCTCTAATTTATATATATGATTTGTTCAAACGTATTTTATTCAAATTGTGAGCAAATTGTAGACACAATGTCAATCTCTTGTGAAATTCTAATGTGTATTTCTTAGAATATCTCTCGAAAGAACTGAGTGTTGAAGGTACTTAAAGGGACAAACATGACAACCTCTCAGTACCTGTATTGAAAACGATAAGACCCAAGAGGAGGGAGGGAGGGAGGGAGGGAGGAAGGGAAGGAGGGAGGGATGGAGGGAGTGAGAGAGAGAGGGAGGGAGGAAGGGAGAGAGGAAGGAAGAGGAAGGGAGGGAGAGGGATAAGGAAAGTGCTGCCACAGACGCAGGCTTGGAGAGGGGGCCTGGAGGGAAACTGGGGACACTGGTGGTGGGAAATGTGCACTGGTGAAGGAACATGTGACTGAAATTGGGTCATACACAACTTTGTAACAATTTATCTCATTGTGATTCAATTTAAAAAATGAGGAAAAAAAGTTTCTAGGGGCTGGGAGATAGTAGAGGGTGAAGGAGTTTTCCTTGCTTCAGTCAACTCTGGTTTGAGCCCAGCAGCACCTGACCTGCGGGGCATCACCAGGTGTGTCCTGGGCACCCTGGAACACCATCACCGGGGCGGGGCCCAAGGGAGACGGTGTTCTGGGACTCCCTGGTGAACCTCGGCCTGGCTGGTGGGCAGTCACCATGCAATACACGTATGATGATCGGTACACAGTGCACATGTATGATCCATACACAACGCACATGGATGACTATCAGTGCACAATGCACACACATGATGATCAGAACTCAATGCTCACGTATGAAGTTCAACACACGTGATCAGCACACAACGCACATGCATGGTCAGCACACAATGCACACACATGATAACCAGTACACAATGAGCATGCATGATCAGTCCCTAATGCACATGTATGATGATCAGCATAGGATGCACATGTGTGGTCATCAGCACACATGTACTCACATGATGATCAGTACACATTACACAGGTATGATGATCAGTGTCCAGTGCACCATGTAATTTCATGACAGTCCGTGTTGTGACTGGTACACAATATACATGTATGGTGATTCCCATGCAAAGCACGTGCATTGTGGCCAGTGCATTCCTTCATGTGTATGAAGATCAGTACAAATGCGCTGGCATGATGACTATTAGGCAATGCACATGCCTGATAAAAACACGCTGCACACATACAGAGGTCAGCCTCTGATGAACATGTGTGACTCAGCATCCAGTGCCCCCAGTAACAATCAGTGCCCGACACACAAAAGCTGCAAACAATCATGGTCCAATGCCACCCTCTTCTGAGGTGGCAGCTTTGCCTGATTTAGGAGAATCGGTTCCCACCCATGTCGCCTGCTAGTGAGAATGTATGTGATGACGTCAGCAGGGGTTTGAAGATTTCTGGTTCACACTATTTCATTATGCAAATTTCCCCACCAGAACCTTGGATCAACACGTGTCCAAGAAGCTTTGGATCTTTTAAGGGAGAAGAGCATTTATTATGATATTTAGAAACCCAGATGTGGGTTTACTATGATATTTAGAAACGCAGCCCAGACGGTGAGCTACGAAACAGAATCACACACATAATCATGAACATGCACACACAAGTGCACGCGCACACACACACACACACACACATACACACACATACATACACATGTCTGCAAATGTTCACGTAGAATGGCAAGTGCATGCCAGCATCTTGAATCCAAACCCAGCACTGCCAGACCCTCCTCTAGAGACTCAGCAACACTGAGGAGGTGGGGGGAGCCAGAGATTTCACCAGTGGCTCAGAGAACCAGGGGACTCAGGACTCTGGGGTCTGTGCCCACCCCAGGATTCCACAGTAGAACTGCCCAACAATGTCACTGGTGCCAAGGCCCCCTCCAGCCTCACCCCAAATCTCCAATAAAGAGGAGACCAATTCTTCCTTTGCTATTTTTTCAGGAAGTTGCTTTGCTGCTTCTGTCGCTCTGCCCACTGTACCCCCAAGCACCGACCTTCTTAAGCCCCAGATGTCCACCTCGGGGGTGGGAGGGAGAGTCTGCCCAGCCTCCCACTGTGTGTTCACAGCCCAAGAGGAAGCAGGAAGTCAGGCTGAGAGGTTGAGAGGGTGCAGGCCCCCCCATAGATGAAGAGCGGAGGGTGCCTGTCCAACGCCCACCCCTCCCCCTGCACGTCTGGTGTGCTGGGAGACAGGGCAGGGCACCGGGGATGAACACAGACCCCCAGAAAGGGCCTGCGTGTAGATGCACGCGGCTGTGAGATGTGCTGTGGAGGGAGCAGCTGTGCCTGCCCGCATCTCTCCCAGCCTGAAGCTCTACTCAGTGCTACTCATGGCCCCGCTGTCTGCACACATGTCTGCAGTGTGTGTCGGTGGTATCCCCCCGCCCGGTCTTAGGAAAGGCCTGTGCGTGGCTGTGTTTGCCGACTGCCAGCTTGGGTCTCTGACAAAGGCGAGATGAGAGGGGAGGTTCTAGCATCCCCAGTGGGGCTCGGTTTTGCCACCACTTTAAGGAAGGAAGCTTCTGAGAGAGCACTGGAGGTGTGCCGAGTTCCTTCCAGAGCCCTCCGCCAGCACCTGAACGCTGATGGCAGAGCTGGCGCGGAGGACATGGGGTTCACACTGAGCACTCAGGGGGATCGGCATGGGTGGGCCATCAGACACTCAGGCACCAGAGGTGGGAGCAGCACAGGGAAAGGGATTCCTGTGACAGGCAGTGGGCCGTAGCTGCCCTGGTCTCCGGCGGATTGGGGCTGTGCCCTTCTCTCTTGGCTCCCCGAGACCAGCTGCAAGACCCCGAAGTCTCTCAGAGGCACGGGGTCCCCCAGAGCAGCACAAGGCAGAGGTGGGGCGCAGAGGGAAAAGCCCCTCCCCCCTTGGAGGTCAGACAGACCCGGAAGCAGGCTCAGGCCAGAGGGGAACGATGCGTGATCTAGTGTGAGTGTTTGGGGCAGACGGAAACGCTGGACAATCTGGAACGTCACATCCGTGAGTAAGGACAACAGAATCCAGGTCCTTGTTAGCCCGGCACTGAGGCCAGTGGCCAAGGCTGGAATATGCTCACAAGGGAAGGCGAGGGAAGAGCGTGAGAGCGGGAGTGAGTGGTGGTACCGGACCATCGTGGAGCACGTGGCACGGCTAGAAACCAGGGACTCTGGTGTCCCTACACTGGATGCCATTCTTGGCTGGCTGCCTGTCACAAGGCAGGGCTAACAGATCAGGCCCAGAGCTTCCCACGCTGCGTCAGCCTGGACAGAGGCTCCCACACACAGGCACCGTGCCTCGGTGTCACTCTCACCTGAGAAACTCCCCAGCCGCGGGGAGGACAGGCCTCCCCCGTCGTAGATCTCCAGAGAGTCCCAGTTCTGCTCCGTGGCAAAGCTGATCACTTGGATCTAGCAGGCGAGAACGAGAGTTACTATTTGTTTGGGGTTTAAAGGATTTGGATGAATCAGGAGGGGTTTCCATGACACTGACTACAGCTCTGTAAAGAAACCGCAATACCGGAGGGAAACCCTGGCAAAGACAGCCATAGTCTACAAATGTAGCCTACGGGGATTTGGATAGATGTGGGGGGGAGGGTATGATTACCTTCCTCCCGAATCACAGAGACATGATTAGAAGCACTTTGCAGGGATGGAAGAGAAGACACAGGGATGATGGACATTTGAAAATGACGAGTATAAAAATGAAAAAGAGAAGAAAGCTAAAAAGAAAGAAAAGTTGGGAAGGAAGGAAGAAAGGGAGTGAGGGAGAGAATGAATGGGAGGGATGGAAAGGAGAGAAGGAAGAAAGGAAAAATGGAAGGAAGGAAGGAAGGAAGGAAGGAAGGAAGGAAGGTAGGAAGGAAGGATATGAAGGAGGGAGGGAGGAAGAAAGGAAGGGAGGGAAGGAAGGAGGGAGGGAAGAAAGGGAGGGAGGGAAGATGGAGGGAGGGAAGGAGGAGGGAAAGAGAGGAAAGGAAGAAACAGAGGGAAAGAAGGAAGGAGGAAGGGAGGGAGGGAGGAGGGGAGGATGGGGAAAGAATTTCCTGGACCCCCAGCACACTTGCCTGAATTCCTGATCCCTCAGTGACTATGATTTTCCAGACACAGTTTAGGTTGTTCCCGTAGGGCTCTGGGTACCCAGGGGAGAGGATGGTTCCCCGCCTCTGCGTGAAGTTGCCGCTGCAGGGAACTAGGAAGCAAAGTCAAAATCAATTGACTAAACTGCAGAGGGACCCCACGACCACCACACACACAGCTGTGCATCCACTCTGCTCTGTGTCAGGCGTTAAGAGAAATATCACTGGAGCGGGGCACTTGCAATGTCCTTCCAGCTGAGGTAAAATGGAGCCTGTTCTCTGTCACATCAGCAACGCCAAGGGTCTTGGCGTTGAGTCCTTTCCAGCTACCAAGCTGGGCTCTGCACCTGACAGCCATTCTCAGCAAGTTCTCCAAGAGGACTCTCGACCCACACAGGAGGTGGTAGGAGCCGTCCGGATGACTTATCCATTAAAATCTAAGGAATTTGGCAGATTTTTCTCATCAATATGCAGACATGCAACTAGGGATGATACGAATGGGGTTTATGAGCAAAGCCAGAAAGAAGAGACCCTTCCAAGCCAAAGGAGCTCGGGAGCTAATCACAGCAGTGGTGCGAGGCTCTCAACGAAGCAGGTGTGAGACCCCTCGCAGCCCATCAGCATTCAGGCTGCAGGGATGCCCTCATTTCAAACCTGCACCCACGTGCGTTTATGTGGAATGAAAGGACATCCACCAGGAACAGTGAATCTGCATGATAATGACCGGCCCCAGATGGAACGGTGTCCTCAGCCCCTGGCTCCAGGGCTGCTGGCTCACTTATCAGGCGCTGGTGGGGACAGGCACTACCTGCGGGTTAATGGGGTGTCCGCGCTGGGGACAGCGGTTTGAGGGGTTGGCTGCAGCTCTGTGATCAGTGGGGAAATCATTGCTTCTGACACAGCATCAGGAGGACAGACACAGACTCACCCACGCAGCTGGGCACCGTGTCGTTCCACTGGGCCAGGGCATTGGGCACTGCCCGGCAGCGGATGGCTGTGGAGCCTTGCAGCAGGTATCCCGGGTTACACTCGAACCGGACGATGGACCCCGCGGAGAACTCCAGCCCGATTCTCCGGCCGTACCTGGGCTCGGGCACCGAGCTGCATTGGGTGTCACTGGTGCGGGGGACAGCTGTGGACAGAACACAGGACATGGGACATGGGAGTCTGGTTGTGGGTAGAACACAGGACATGGGACATGGGTGTCTAGCTGTGGGCAGAACATAGGACATGGGACATGGGAGTTTGGCCATGGGCGGAACATGGGACATGGAACATGGGTATTTGGCCCTGGGACATGTGTGACTGGCTGTGAGAAGAACACAGGACATGGAACATGTGTGTTTGGCTGTGGGCAGAACACAGGACACAGGACATGGGAGTCTGGCTGTGGGCAGAACATGGGACACGAGACATGGGTGTCTGGCTGTGGGCTGTGGGCAGAATACGGGATACGGGACATGGGTATCCATCTGTGGACATAAAACAGGACATGGGACACGGAACACAGGTGTCTAGCTGTGGACAGAAAACAGGGCTTAGGCACCTGACTATGGTTAGGACATGGGCGTTCAACTGGACAGGGCATGGATGTCCAGTTGTGGACACAGGAAATAGGAGACTGACCCTGTTTGAACAGGCTGTGAGCTGTGAGGGCTCCTGTCTACCCATCCAGGAACATGCAGGCTGCAGGGCCACCGGGCACTGCAGAGGGGCTGAGACCACGTGGCTCAGGCCTTCAGAGAGTGGAAAAACCTGAGCAACTCCCGAGGGACTGAGTCCTGGTGGCCACAGGGGGTGCCTGTATCCACACGGCTACTGTGGGGACAGGCCAGCGACAGCCTCTGCCCCAGCCCATGTAGGGTAACTGGCGATGGAGAAACAGACCCGGACCCCATGGACACTAGCGTCAAAGGGCATGGTGGGGTTTCGCCGGGACATTCCCACACATTCCCACATCTGTGTGGGAAATCCAGAGCTGACTGTCAATGAGTAACACTCGGGCCCAGCTGGCAAGCTGGCAGGACCTGTGCAGGCACAGGTCCGGTTTTGGCCACTAGGGTGTCGGCTGGTCCCCTGCCAACTTCACCAATCCCCCCCTCCCCCACCAGCACCACCACCACACACACACACACACACATGTGCCACAGCCTCGGGCCTGGGGAGCTCACAACTGAGAGGCCCCACCCCAAGCTGTCTCCACTGCGGGGGGCTTGCATCTGCTGTGGCTTCCAGGGGTCTCCCTCTCCAGGAGGGGGGAAATCACCCTGAGCCGTCCTGTGGACCCTGAAGTCAGTTCCTGGGGAAGGGGTGCTGTGTGACTCGGGACAGGAGCTTGGGGCTGGCCACCCACCTGGGCTGGCCACCCACCTGGGGAGGTGCCAAGAAGCGGCCTGTGGGCCTGTGGGGTGTGGGTGGCAGGTGTGTGGCTGCTCCTCCCCGTGCTGTGGCCACCTCCTGGTCTCTGCCCCAGGTTCGTGGCCGTGGGGAGGAAGCCGCCAGGAGGCAGTGTCCCTGCATCAGGACCAAACACCCCTTGGGCACAGGGCACTGGCTGTCGTGAGGGCAGCAGGCAGCGTCCACTCTGGCCATGCCTGGCTGACCCAGACGCTCCAGCCCTTTCTCCACAATCTGACAGTGGTGCTGGCAACCTGACAGTGGCTTTGCTGCTGTTGGATCAGCCAGGGAGGATAAGGACAGGGATGGATGGCTTCACAGGAGGGCCCCTGGGCTCCCCTGAGGCTTCATCAGAGGAGGGAGGTTCCCTGGAGAGCTTCTCCTGAGGGGTCAGTTGGCCTAAGTAGACACCCGCGAAGTTTCACACTGCTGAGACACTCCACGTCCAGCCAGTCCAGGTTCGGGAGGAGGAGAAACCCACCCTGGGGAGCAGCTGGAACTCTAGAACATTCCAGAGACAACTGGGACTCTAGAACATTCTAGAGAGCAGAGGCTGGTGTTGGGAAGTTCACAGCATGCAGCTGGCAGAGTGTGAGGGGTTGAAGAAGTTCCAGAGCCTGATTCTGGAGACCTCGGAGCACGCGTGTGACCTGGTCCTCGCCCAGTGGGGACCCAGAGCCACCTGCCTTCCGGGTGCTAGCTGGGGTGCAGGCAGCCTCCCGCCCGCTCAGGTTCCATCCTCTAGGAGAGTGCAGCACTCTCCACATGCCTGCCCCTCACTTTGCTTCACCTAAAGAGCAGAGGTGCGGTGATGTGACTGATCCATCACGTGGGTCCAAAGCGACCCACATGAGCAGCTGCGGCGTCCACAGGACAGTGATGGCCTCCTACTGGCCTCCTGCTCTTCTCCCTTTTCACACACTGTCTGCCAAACACTGCGACTTTTGGCAGTGGAATATTGGTGGGTGTGAATTTTGCACGAGATGATTGGAAAAGATTTAGAAGTGGCATGGCCGGGTCATTTGCCAGTTTGGGGCAGCAACAGCAGTGAGGCATGCTTCCTGGAGGAGATGTTACATATGGAAACCAGCCAGCACAAGCCGGTGGGTGCAGGCACGTGACAAGAACTGTTTGTCCTCAGGTCTCCTCAGGGAGAACCGAGCCTGGAAGGTATCAGCACCACTGGCTGCTTTTGAAGCAGCTTGTCTCCATGGAGGGTCTCTGCTAGACTCCAGCCCGAGAACCACACAGGCTGCACCCCAGACCACACTGGGCCTTGGGAGGGCGGAGGCAGCTCGGGAGGTGGGTTTTCTTTTTCTTTTTCTTTTTTTTTGGGGGGGAGGTGGGTTCTCAAAGTTGTCCAATGAGCATGCAAAACAAAGGTGAGCCAAGAATAGGGAAAAGTCTTCAGTTTTAGAAAAGTTGAGCACTATCAAAACCTTTGATATAGTTATAGATTTAAAAATAAATGTAATTGTGTCAAAGTACTAAACTTAATAGAAGATGAATAAAATCAGATACCTAGAAAAGGTAAGTATAACATGAACAAAATAAAATGGGAACACAAGATCTATATGTACATGTACATATATACCCATTTTATTTTGTATATGTATACATATAGATAAAAAACAAAATAAAATGGGACACAAGATTTATATATACATACACATATATATGCCCATTTTATTTTGTATATACACTGGGTTTTATTTGGCTAAATTACATTTTTAATTTGTTTTTATAAAAATGTGGACCTTTTAGTATTTTTAAGTGAATATTATTAAAAACAGTTATTAAAATCTAAGCAATTATAAAATATTTTACCTTAAATAAAGTATTTTTGTCAAATGGGACATAATATGAAAAGGTATGGAGGTAGAATTGTTATATTGAAGCATTGAAGTAAAAGTTTGCCATCTCTGAAACAATTTCATCACAAGTGAACATTCTGTGGCAGAATGTTCTATGAGAGAATTTTGTGTGGATGAATGTTCTATGAGAGAATTTTCTGTGGAAGAATGTTCTGTGGGAGAGTGTTCTGTGGTAGACTGTTTCATGGAGGGATGCTCTGGGGATAATATTCTATGGGAGAATGGTCTTTGGGGAGGGCAGTCTGTGACAGAATGTTCTATGAGAGAATATTCTGTGGAAGAATGTTCTAAGGGAAGAGCGTTCTGTGGGAGAATGTTCCTGTGAGAGAATATTTTGTGGAAGAATGTTCTGTGGGAGAATGTTCTGGGGATAATGCTCTAAGGGAGAATGGTCTTTGGGGAGAGGTTCTGTGGCAGAAAGTTCTGTGAGGGAATGTTCTGTGAAGACAGTGTTCTATGGGAGAATGCTCTGTGGCAGAACATTCCATGGGAAGAATATTCTGTGGGAGAATATTCGTGGAAGAATGTTCTGTGGGACTGAGTATTTGGGACTTGGGGCGGGGTGGGGGGCGAGGGGTGGTAGGGGTTGTGCTCTCTGAGGACCCTGTCTGTGGACAGTCAAGAGCAGTCAGAATTGTACCTTGGTAGACAAAGTGGAAGCCCCGGGCAGACGCTCCACTCTTTGCGCTGAATCGAAGGAGAATTTGATTCGAAGTTGCCAAAGGTAACGTCTCACCTGCGAAAAGGACCCAGAAACAGAGCTGGCACACAGGACCCGCACAATACCCTGGGCTGTGCTGACACACGAGAAGGGCAACAACAACTTACAATTCCATGCTTAACTTTCAGACATTTAAAAATTTGTGCCCTGGGATCTAGAAATTCAATAGATTGTTTCTACAAAGATTCTAAGATGTTGTCCTTGCCTGGAGAGCCATTAAAACATCATTTGAATCACAGTCACAGGTGCTGTCTCTTGAAACTTGCCTATAGTGGCCTATTGGCAGATCAGGTGGCAAATGTAACTACTGGGTGAGCAGGGACTCAAAATCATCTTTACATGATAGTTACTTGAAAGGATTTCACTTACAAGGGCTCTAAATCCAAGGTTGCTTTCTCTTTTTGTTTTAAATAAAGGGATCCAGGAAAGCTCTGTGTCTATCTCCTGCTACAGCACAGTCTGTGGCACACGGGCCCTCAGGACTAATGAGCAAGAGAATGGACGGTGCTTTCTAGAGGGACCATGACAGTGCACTCATGTCCTGGGTGTGTCTTCTGATACATTTCCACTGACATCACTGGGCATTTCTGGACATTACAAACTATAGGCTAATGACTTTGAGCTAATAGTAGCGAACCACTAGGAATAAACGCATCTTGATGTTGGCACAGGCTAACCCTGGTCAGCCACAAAGAGAAAGCACTGGGAAAGTAAAGGTTTGAGTCAAGTGCACTTGACCCTCACCCCAGAGGCCCTCAGCACACAGACTGGAGCCTGGTAAAGACACCTTTCCCCAGGAAGACACATCTGAAGGGGAAGCTTTTGATTGAAAAGGGTGGGCAAGTGCCCTGAGTGGGCCTGCATATATGTCTGCAGGCAGATATGCATGTGGACACAAGTGCCTCCCCAGGAAAAAGGGTAATATCTCCCAATGTGTGCATGTAAAGGTTTAGAAAGGACGAGACGGGAACACCAATAAGTTTGACGAGAAGGAGCTCTGGACACATACAAGAGAAACTAAAATATCGCTTATCCTTTCTATCCTGGTCATTTCTGCTCTCACTCAGGTGTAGGTTACCTTTCCCCAAATCTTAGCAAAATGACAAAAAGAGGGTGTATTTATGTGTTTTAAATTGAAACAAGATTTTAGCAGCAGAGAGATAGTCCCCAAACCAACCAATCTTTTTGTTTGTTTGTTTGCTTAATCAGAAAGCAAAATCTAAGATAGTCAAGTTTCTACTTAATACACAAATAAATAAATAAAGCAAGTGTCAAGTGGATTGCCCTGGTAGTCCTTGAGATGCCAAGATGCAGTTCTCTTCAGTTTACCTGAGTGAGATCCAGAGAGGGAGCTGAGAAGTCTGGCCTGAGGGCTTGCTCCATCGAACAGTTCTACCAAATCGTTCCGCGTTGTCTGGAAATAGACAAACTGTCCAAATACCACTGCAAAACAAGAGGGTCAGGCAAGATGGGATTTTAAACAAGAAGGTTTGGGTGGACTTATTTACTAATATGTCCAAAAATTTGTTATTTCATGAATCCTGTAATTGGGATTTTAAACAAGAAGGTTTGGGTGGACTTATTTATCAATATGCCCCCAAATTTGTGATTCCATGAATCTTATAAAAGTAATCAATTAATTATTAAATAATGTGATGTTGAGTTTTAGTAGCTTACACAATTTATTTTGCTTCTCAATTTAATAAAAGAAATGCAATTATTATACTCTGTATAGTTTGACGACTGAATAAATATTACTTTTGTTTTCATAAATGCTGCTCCAGTTAGTGGCTTGTGGCCAGAAATTAGCTCTATGTATTTGTCATTAACATTTCCTTGAGTGAATTAAGAGCTATAGTATGGGGACGCCTGCTTTCTGTTAAAGCATGCTATTTGACAGGGATTAAAATGTCTTCACTAGGATTCTCATCAGGACAAATTCCTGTGAGCTTGTTGAGCTTGCACATGTAGAAATCCATCGCAGGAACTGTGCTCTCTGATAGAGGCTACAACATGGCAAGACTCATCTCCAAGGAGAGCCTGGAGATCCCTTTCCAAGTAGCGGCTTCACCCACTTAAAAAGATTTTTTTTAATTAAGCCACTTTGATGTACAAAGTTGTTTTACTAGAGTTGTTACATGCATACAGTGTTCTGGCACCCATCCCACCACCAGTGTCACCCTCCCTGCAGCAATGTCCCCAGCTTCCCTCCCACCCCCAGCCTACCCTTTGGGAGGCATCTAACAAATCTACTCCATATTACTTTTTCTGCTAACGGAGGAGTGGAAAATGGAGTTATCAGACAATAAGTCACTAAAGGCCTCTCTGTGATGACTGGCTGCTAAGTGATTTGAACCAATGTAAATCCATTGCTAATTCATTACTGACGGTATATAAAGTCCCTAGCAGGCGAGGAGTAAACAGACTCCTTAATCTAGAGTGGACAACCACAGAAGCATCAGAGAGTGCCATACTCAGTGTCCATGTTGGGAAGTGTGTCCTGTCTGGTAGAGAAGCTCCTTTAATGGTTCTTGCAAAACCACTTTAGAGGCTGTGAATTCCCTAAGCTGTTGCCTGTCTGTGAAGATCCGTATTGTCCCTGATGGGGAAAGATCAGAATGATAATGTAGCTGGACAGAGTATCTTGGCGAGGTGCTTGCTTTATTGAAGTTTTGTACTATATCCCTTCATTCTCCTCTGGCTCACATTGACCTGACAATGTCCTTTATCACCCAGAACACTTGAATTCAGTATCCATTCGCAAGCAATGGGTCACAGTTACTGTTTGGGGGTCAGGCCGAATCTAAGCTCCCTCTAAGTCATCCTAGATCAGAATCAGAAGGTTCTGGTCTGTGTGCTCAGGAGGACCCAAGTAATGCCCCAGCAGAGCCACACAGCATGTGCAGAGCCTGGGATGGAAGCCTGCACATTCACAGGTACAGATTCTTACAATGGTGCCCACTCAGCGCAGGCACATTGCAGGATCCTCCCCCCGCCCCCGACCACACACATGCACACACATGTGCACACACGCACACCCGTGCACAGATGCATACAGGTATACCCATGCTCTCAATCACATATACACATCCACGCACATATACACATGCATACACACAAAACTGGCACGCAGAGTGAGGACACTCTGAAAAAGGAACAGCAGTGGGTACTGTGTGGACTGTGTTTGGAAAACCTGCTTCTTCAACGCAGCTTTTATGCTTTCTGATTATGGCACATCTGGAATTTCTTCTTAGACAACAAACAGAAAATTATCATTGAAAGAAACACGACAGAGGTTGGGAAGAATTTCTTACCGAATTCCTTGGGCACCGTGATGGAGTAGAGGCAGATCTGACCAGCTGTGTAGTTATGCGGGTAGTTCGGAGACAGGACCACGCCCTCTGACCCTGTGTGCTGGCCTCCACAGGGAGCTGAAAGCAGAGACCCTGTCTGAGCTTCACTGACCCCACTCTGGGCAGAGAGCCAAGTGGGAGCACTGTGGGGGTGCTCGGAGAGCCCCCTGCCAGGCTTCTTGAAAGTCTCAGAAGCGATTAAGGCTAAGGGTGTGTTCCGAGGCTCTCTAAGGAGCAAGAAGAACAAGAAGACTGAGAAGGCAGAAAGCAAAGTGACTCTACCTGAAGGAAGAGCTAATGTTATTACCCTATTATTACCCTATTATTACCCTAGCAGCAGCAACTACAACAACAAAACGACCCCAACAATGACGGCAACAACCACAACTACAACAGCAAAAACAACTACAATGGTACCAGTGGCTAAACCAACAACAACTGCAGCAGAAGCTACAACTCCAACGAACAGAAGCCAGCTGCAACAGAGGAACCACCACCTCAGTAATAGCAACTTACAACACAACAACTACCATGGCAGCACCAATTACAGAACAACATAACACCAACAACCACCACAAAAATAGCAGCAACCACCAAAGCACCAGTAACTACCATAGTAGCAACAGCCACGATAGCAGTCACAGCAGCAGCAACAACTGCAAGTACCACAGCAGCACCAACTACCACAGCAACCACTACCACAGCAGCAATTACCACAACAACCACAATAGCAATAGCTACAACAGCAGCAACAATGACAACTACAACAGTAACAGCAACTACAACAGCAGCAACTACAACAGCACCGTTAGCTGCAACAGCAGCAACTACAATAGCACCAGTAGTTATAATAGCAAGAACCACAACAGCAAAAACTACCACAGTGACAGTTACCACAACAGCCACAATAGCAATGACTACAACAGCAGCAATGGTCACAACTACAATAGTAAGAGCAACTACAATAGCACCAATAGCACCAACAGCAGCAACTACAACATCAGCAACTACAACACTAGTCGCTACAACAGCAGCAACTACAATAGCAGCAACCACAACAGCACCAGTAGCTACAACAGGAACAGTCACAACAGCAGCAAACACCGTAGCAGGAATACCAACTACATCGACTGTAGCAGCAAGTGCAGCAATGGAACAGCAGTAATGACAACAGCAGCAGCAATGACAACAGCTCAACAGCAGCAACAACTGCAGCAGCAGTAACAGCCAGAACTACAATAGCAGCAACTACAATGGCAGCACCAGTCACAGCGGCACAGCGGCAACAGAGCAGAGACAAACAATCCGCAACTTCTAGATTTGCTTCCGGTGTACGGCAGACAGCGAGCATACCCAGAATCTCAGAGCCTCAGGGACACAGCTGTTTTCTGCTGGTTTTACATTGCTGGTGGGCTGGAAAACTTGCTGCTGCTTAGATTGGATTGACCGGACTTGGGGTGTTGTTTCTGCTCATCAGCTGACCCTTGAAGTTCCTTCCTCATTACACTTTTCTGTTCTACTGCTTTTGAGAGTCTCCCTTTCTATAGCTGATTTTGTTCTGGGTTAGTTTGAGTTTGAGGGTGCCTATTTAGTGAGGAGCGCTCTGATCCCAACTCACGCATAGAGAGTTTTCTCCCTCCAGACCCACAGAGGCCCTTTAACAAGGTGGTGGGTCTGAGGAGGTGCCTCTTCACAATCCCTTGGGTTTCCCAGACCAGGTGCTGGACACTTAAGCATGGTTCCAGGAGCCTGGGAGATCCTCAGACCCCTGACCTTGCTCATCTGTTACTGATCAATGAGTTTCTTAGCTGAGTGTGGCTCCATTTGCAGAGTGAGTATCACAGAAGAGTTAGTTTATCCTTCTGCTAAGTTTGCATTGTTATTTTAGCATTTTAAATAGGTATAATTTATCTTAATTTTTAGATAGAGATAGGCATTTCCCTGAGTAGAGCCCCAAACTGGATGATTCAAGTGAAATAACGGAAAATTCATTCTGCTTGAGTGAGTGGTCAGTGGTTCTGAGCCATGGACTGAGTGGGGCCAGTCTGGTCTACATAGAGGTGAGAATGAAAACCCCCCTCATCCAACTTGATCTTCAAGGCAGAAATAGTGACAATATTTCATCCGTAAATGCTCCAAAATCAAATTTTTTAAAGTGCAATGAAAAGTATAGTTAATTTCAACTACTAGAATGTATTTTCTATTGGCATAAAGTTCAAGCAGAGCTTTGTGCAAATATCTCCTTCCCATATGAAACAGTCTCCTATTTCACATTTGGACAATACACATCAAGGACATGTGGGAATCCCTCAGCTGGCCCCTTCCTGGGGCTGAACTCAGTTGGGGATGCCGCTGGGCGTGCGGCTGAGAGCTAATGCCAGGATCTGCCTAGGCCAAGGACAAGGTCAGGGGAACATCACTCTCTGATCACAGGACGCACAAGATCAGCCTGAGAATAGAGCACAAAAGTTGCTAGGTCCAGGCTTGCAACACAAGCAGGGTTCTGCGCCCCCTTTCCCTGGTGAGAGTAGGCTCTAGGCCACAAACACAGCCAAGCACTCTGGAATGAGTGGAAGTGCAGACAGTGTTCACTGAACTCCTCAGCACTGTCCTGTCCAATACTGGCTCATAAAAATACCAGGCTTGGTCTCCTGCTGGGAGATTTTCACATGAACAAGGTATTGAAGGAAAACAAAGGTGAATCCACTCTGTGTGGTTGGCATCTTCAATAGACTTTGCCTGGCTGTTTTCTACATGGAGGGACCAGAAGCCCATACCCTAGTTTGGCTCACCAAACCCGCGTCTCAGAAACAATGGGATACAACCAACAGAATGGAGACAGGAGAAGCATGAGCAACAGAGTTTCTTCACCTTTGGAGCTGTCTGTTACCTCAAAAGCTGTCACTTTATGAGCTGCCTGTCACCTCAGGAGTTTTCTGTTACCCCAGAAGCTATCTGTCACTTCAGAAGTTCTACATCATCTCAGGAGCTGTCTGTCACCTCAGGAGCTGTCTGTCACTTGAGAAGCTATCTGTCACTACAGGAGCTGTCTGTCACCTCAGGAGTTCTACGTTATCTCAGGAGCTCTCTGTCATCTCAGGAGTTCTCTGTCACTTCAGAAGCTACCTGTCACCTCAGGAGTTCTATGTCATATCAGGAGCTCTCTGTTGCTTCACAAGCTGTCTGTCACTTCATGAGCTGCCTGTCATCTCAGGAGCTGTCAGTCACTTGAGAGACTATCTGTCACTTCAGGAGTTCTACGTCATCTTAGGAGCTCTCTGTCACTTCACAAGCTGTCTGTCGATACTATTTGGGCTGAGGGAACCAGTAGCACCATGAACTGTGGGAAAAGGCTTCTTCTGCAAATTCAGTGCATTTAACTAAGGAATCTCTGGGTAACCCCCAAATATCCAGGGCAATTTCTCTCCACAGACACTTGGATTGACTCTTTGTAATGCGGGCATCTACTCAGGGGAGTGGATCCAAGAGGCCCCTGTAGCTAAAAAAGTATCATCCGAGACCCCAAGACATCCAACCAGACTCCGACTGCAGGTTCTGAGCCCCACTGAACCCCTCAGATCAGTACATCCTCCCAGCCTGGATCTGACTTTTGTCTTCAGGGAAGAAGCTCAGTTCACTCCTTAGTGGCAACAGGATACAACCGACTGAACGGAGGCAGGAGAAGCATTAATAACAGAACTTCTCCATTTTTGGAGCTGTCTGTTACCTCAGAAGCTGTCACTTCATGAGTTGCCTGTTACCTCAGGAGCTTTCTGTTGCCTCAGAAGCTGTCACTTCAAGAGTTCCACGCTAAGTGATTACTTTAGTGTCTACATAAGGAGCCATAGATAGAGCGGGCAAATGACCACCATTTCTACATATTCTTTGTGCATGCACATGATATGTGTGATGGAGGCAACCAGAGAGCATGCCTGTGTGTATATGAATGTGTCTGTGACATACTACACATGTTACACATGCAGGTATATATGTACTTGTGAGTATGAGGGAGAGTCTGAGAAAGAATGAGAGGAGAGACAGAGAACATGCCCACAGATGGCCACCAATGTATCTTGTACATGAGACAGCACCAAGCTTCTCAGACTGTGGGTCTCTCATCACTGAACCTGTCTTTAGGGGAGATAGCACAGAGCCAGACTCAGCACCATCCCCAGCACAGCTGGGTCCAAAGAGCACCCTAGTGTTGGGCATGAGTGTTGGCCCAAGCATGGGGGGATCAGGGGTCCTGGGCAGTGCTCAGGAGCACCCAGATCGCTTTAGAAGAAATCTTTAAGCTTCAGTGCTGGTGAATATTTGATCTGCAGACCTGTTTATGCCCATATAGCTGCAGCCATAGAGAATGTACCCAGGATGCGTGGAAGACATTTCTGTGGGACTAGAACACGCAGAGACGGTATCAGGCAGGGGACCCCAGGGCAAGGAGCATAGAAGGCAGACACCCAGTGGGGCACAGGGGAGCCTACCGCTGCAGGCAGGCAGTGCGTGGCTCCAGGCGGGTTTGCCATCTGCCCCGATCACACAGCTGATAGAGGGTGGGTCCCCCATCCTGTAGCCAGAGTCACACTGGTAAGTCACGGTGGAGCCCAGCTTGAAGTCGGACCCAATCCTCGTCCCATTCATGATGTTTCCAGGGTCGAAACAGGCTTCCCGAGGCTTCTCTGCAGGAGAGACGAGGGAATTGCGTGAGGGCAGGATCTGAGTGTTGGGCTCAGGGAAGTCCCCAGAACTGTGAGGAGACAGAGACACAGAGACAGACACAGACACAGAGGCAAAGACAGAAACAGAAGCAGAGACAGACAGAGACAGAGATACTCTCTGACAGAACTCAGAGGCAGAGACAGACAGAGACAAAGACACAGAGGCAGAGACAGAGGCAGAGACAGCCCTGGGCACAGCTGACACGCTGTGAGAACTGATGGGCGAATCAGCTGGATGATGGTGGGAGCCACCACTTCTGCGGCTGAGTCTGTCTTTGTCCCTGTGAATGGTTCCAGGGCCTGGGCGGGTTTCAGTACGCGGGGCCAGGTGAGCTCTGTAGGGTGAGGGCCCCCTACCTTTGAACTCGATGGCAAACCCCGACAAGCCCACGGAGGCGTCACTGCGGAAGGCCAGGAAGAGGCTGTTGCCACTGCTCTCGATCCTCTCAGGTGCCTGCGTGCCCTGGAAGCTGCCCACCAGGGGGCTGTTGGAGTCGTCACCCTCGTAGATGTGCAGGAAGTCATAGCTGGGCTCCATGTTGAAGCTGCAGGAGAGGAGAGTGAATGCAGCCTGGAAGCGGCTCCCCCCTCTGGGTGGAACATTCCAGGGTGGACCCCGGGACAGGTCTGCCTTCCAGAATATTCCAGAGTAGCCCCTGGATGGCCCCCAGGAAAGCTGCCTGGCAGAGCCCTTTGTAAGACCCCCCTCTCCCCCGAAGAGATGGGTTCGTCTCACAGCAATGGTTGACACGCAGACCCCCTGGCTGGCATCTGTCCCGGGACCTCTCAGAGGAGGACAGTGGGGACACACACCACCTGACGAGCAGGTGTTGGTGGGCAGAGGACAGCTCAAACAGGCTTGTGTCCACCCACGGGTGCCGCTCACCCCATTTCAGAAAAGTGGGTCCTGGGCGAGGTGGAGAGAGGTCAGTGCCGGAGACTCTAGGCCTGTGGCTTGGAAGCCTCCAGTTTCCCTCCCTCTTGCCTTTCCCCTGTCTTTCCCCGTGTCTCTGCCTGGATGCTCAGGCCCAGGCCAGATGATCTTTGCCACTGCCTGGCAGGCCCAGGGGGTACAGTGTGGGGAGCAGGACCAGGGCCCCGACTACAGGACCAGCTCACGTTCTTTCACTCTTCAGGGACGCCTGCTGACAGCAGCTGTGACTTGGGCACCCTTGAGCACGGGTAGCCCGGCCTGGTTCCCCTGTCTCCTCACTGGGGACAATTCTGTATTCCCACGTCCTCTATCTGTACTCAGCAGACCCAGGAGGAGAGCACCCTGCATGCGCAGCTGACACCCTTCAGGCACAGCTGAGATTCCTCGGAGACACTGTGGGTCAGACACAGCTGCTGGGCTGGGGGGTGCACGCATTTCCAGCTGCAGGGCTGAGGGGGGACACTCTATCGCCAGCTGCAGGGCTGGGGAGGGGGGCATGCCATCTCCAGCTGCAGGGCTGAGGGGGGCACGGCATCGTCTGCTGCAGATACAGTGGCCCAAAGTGCTTCTTGCAGGGGGCCCCTTTCTGAGTTTCCTGGGGGGCCTGGGGGGGAGGCCTTGTCTCCCCCCTCCCCCCCCCCCACCAATCCCTAAAGATGCACTCCCTGGCCCTGAGGCTTATTCTGTTAAGGCGGGTCTTCCCGGAGTGGATCACTGATAACCCCCCACGACATCCCAGAAGACAGCCCGCAGATGCTTCCCGGGGCGGCCATGCTGAGCGGCACCATCAAGAGCTCATCACAGGTCATTTGTCACCGCTCGAACACATTCAGGAAATGATGGCTTATCAACGCTACTTAGAACCGGCCGTCGTGGTCTGAAATTACACCGAGTCAGCTCTCATCAGGGGGAGAGAGTGAAAGATAATCACAGCAGGCCGGAATATTGCTGCAAGCGTCTCGGAAAGAAAGAAAGCATGCACAATCAAGAGATAAATAAATGTAATTAGACCACTTTGCCCCGGGGAGCAGAGAGATCAATGGGAAAGGCTACAAAACACTTAGTTTTTAAAATATCGCTCTGCTGAGATCAAAAAAACCAAGATGTAAAGTTGGAAAGATCTTGAGAATTAAAACAGTGCAATCGCCACAAACAGAGTATTAATAGGATCGTCCTGTAGAACTTAAATTTGTCAAAACAGCCCTCACAGCTGCACTTGGGTCGCCGAGCCCAGCAGACAGAAGTTACGGCTAATTCCAAGCCCAACGACGCATTCAGACTCAAGGGGACCAAGCGGGCAGTTGAGCCCGCAGTGTAGACTACCTCGGTGATGAGACCAAGGGGCCAGAATGGACCCATCCCACACCCAGGGAAAGCATGAGGAGCGGCCTAGTACTACTGCCGCTTTCTCTGCCCTAGAAGGGGCACTATGCAGTTTCCGGGACCCCCTTGTCTGGCGGGCTGACCCTGGACTTGGTCCCATCAAGTCCTGCACTGTGGAACCACAGACCAGCATGTTCTAGGCCCAGTTGGGAGGAACCACTCCCACAGCACCCCCAGGGGGCGCCACTGTACCTTTTGAAGATTAAGGCGATGACGAAGTCGGGGTTCACCCTGATCCTCCAGTCACACTCCTTCCCAGGGGGGTAGGGCTGCGGGTAGTTGGGGGACAAGATGACGCCCGCTGGCCCCGTCAGATTCCCGCCACACGCCGCTGCCACGGGAGAGAAAGAGGTGTCAAGTGACTGGCCACAAGGACCATGGGCCCCCAGAACTTCCCTCAGCGCACACACTCATGTCATACACACTCACAGCCTGTGCGTCACACACAGATACATGCTCACATGTGTGCATCTCTACACGCAACACAGCACGCCTAGTCTGCACATCACATGCATGTGCACACACATGCCCCTCACATGTGCACACACGCACACACATGCACACACAGACCGCACCTCAGTGGCAGTTAAGACACAGGGGCACACTTTTCAGTGCTCCGTGTGTCTGTGTCACTAAACATGCACGCAGCATTCTTGAAAACCTAATTTTCCACAAGAAGAAATATAACAAATCGCCTTATCATTGCTGACTCATCTGAGGCAAACACCGGGGAAACTGTTCACAAGGTTTCCTGACGCATCCAGGGTCAGGCACTTGGGAACAATGATGGACACTCGGGGACATAGTCGGCGGCCCTGCCCACACCCGGCCTGTGTCCCCACAGCCCCCATGGCTCTGTCTGCGCCCATCCCTGGAAGCCAGGACACACAGCGGGAGATGGGATTCGTGTGGGGCCAGGTCACACAAGGACCCAGGGTCACAGCACGCCGTGGCAGGCTAAGGGACCCAGGAGAAGGGGGATGGTGGGGCCCCTGGCGGCCCTGCACAGAGCTGCACCCCCAGGGGGCTTTCAGAGCACCCACACAGACTGACTACACTCCCAGGAAAGAGGAAGTGTGGCTCAGACGCCACAGGGACACTGCAGAGTGAACAGAGAACAGAGACACTGCGGAGATACCACAGACACCATCACAGACATACCACAGAGACACTACAGAGATACCACAGACACCATCACAGACATACCACAGAGACACTACAGAGACACCACAGAGAGACTGCAGAGATGCCACAGAGACACCACAGAGATACCACAGAGACACTCTAGAGATACTGCAGAGACACTACTGACCCATTTTTCAGCCACACCCACAAACATCTCCTGCACATGCATGGGAACCAGAGCAGGTATAAAAGGACACATGATTTCTGCTCTTCCTCTTAAGGAAAGCGTAGAAATTGTCTGCCATGAGCACATATGGTCTCCTCATAAGAAAAAAGCTAAACAAAACCACAATCCAAACAGAAAATTAAGTGATCCAAATCCGCAGATCAGAGGTGTGTGGGAGCAGAGAGGCAGGGGCTGAGCGACAGGGGCCTGAGTCTTGTTTCTGGAAACGGGTGTTCCAATGCCTGGAGTGGGCATCGTCCTCCTTCCCTCAGCACCCTCTCTCTGCCTTTCCTCTGTGTGTGTGGGGGGGAGCTTCCAGGGCTCCTGTGCTCAGCTGCTGTCTGTGTGGATTCTCCATCCTGTCAAAAGGAGGACCTGAGAGAATCTCGAAGACTGCATCAGCTGGGAAGGCGATCAAATGTCACAGGTAAGTGAATGCCCACAGAGGAGCTTCCAGAGGCAGAAAGATAAATGCTGGCGCTTGCACAGATTCTTGCTTGGGCTTCTGATCACATCAAATCAGGGGGGAAAAGGATAAAAGAAAAGCACCTTTGCTAATTAAAAAGCAGGCTGAGGGTTGAAAAAGATTACTGTGCTTATCAGTAATGTCTCCACTTTAGAAAAGCAACAGAGAGATCTTCCCCGCCTCCTGATGACTCAGCTGGAAATGAAATTCACGACTATAGCTGCAAAACGGTCCAAATGAAATGCAGCCTGGATATTAAATAGACATGCAGAGCCCGTCCCAGCATGCATGATAATCAGCCGTCCTGCCAGTCCCTTCATCTGCAGATACACAAGAAAGATTTGGCAAAGGGCATGGTGCCAGCTGACCCTCTCTGGAGCTGCTGGGAGGGACATGGAGGTCACTTGAAATAGGACATTCTCTCCTCACAGATTAATTTTCAAACAGTTGAGGGAGAACAAACAAAGCCTGGGGAACTTCATCAAAATAAAAAATCTCAACAGCAATTCTTGAAAAAAAGTGGGGAGAGGTCTGCTCAGATGATCAACAGCTAAAGGGGCCCTCTGCTGACAATTACATGTGGATGGTGCTAAAAGGCTGCCAGGGGTGGGCGATTTCATTTCACTATAGCCTGTGAAACCGAGTCCCGTCATCTTAGCAAGTTCAAACTATAGAGTCCCAGCGAGCTTCAGAAACAGCTTCCCTGTGCTTCTGACTTTGACATAAGCAGCATCATTTCTAGGGTGGGCTGTTTGCTTTTAAGCTGCAGATACTCCAAAAAAGCCACGTGATAAGAAAAAAGCTATTTTGTATTGAGTCCTTTCCACTGCAGAACATGAGTCCCTATCACACACCAGAGCACGGGCGGGCAGCCTATGAGTTGTCAGCCATGGAATTCTAAGTTACAATGATTTGATGGATTCCTATTTTTTATAAGGGTACATAAAGATAGGAAATGTCAGGTAAATGTCAACCACCAAACACTGAGTGAATGCCTCTTGAACGTCACCGAGAAGATGGGGTGGAGAGACTCACAGCTACGGCCCTGTACTGTCTGCAGGACCCTGCAGATGGGGGCAGCCCCTCTAGGGTACCCGGCACCAGCAGCCCCCGAAACGCAGCGCCTACCGATGCATGTGGGAGGGTCCGGCTGCCAGAAGAAGCGGCTGTTGAGCTGCACGCAGGTCACCTTCGCCTGCCCTTGCAGCTGGTAGCCGGAGTCACACTGGAAGGTGACGGTGTCTCCCGGCTCTCGGCTGTCCCCATAGCGAGTGCCGTTCTGGGGCATGCCCGGGTCGTTGCAGGTGGATGCGACAGAGGCTGCAGAGAGAGAGAACAGAGTGGGGAGTGATCAGAGGAGGTGTGGGGAGGGTTTTGGTGGATGCTATGCTCGGGGAGCACCGTGCGTCTGTCCTGCCCCCAGAGGCATCACAGCTTGGCCCTGTAGGGCAGCAGATTCCTCCTGTGATGGACATGCTGCCACGGGGGCCAAGACTGGGGTAGAGCACACATGTCTTCCCAAACCTCTCCAGAGAGCATACCCATGAGAAGAAGCTGGATTCCCTCGATGATGTGACAAGGCTTGGAGAACCTGAGCTGACTGAAGTGCCCATAGTCTGTGCTCCCTGGCCATTCCAAGTGGGCCTGTCTCTGGGGAAACAGCCAGAGAACCAGGCATCCCTCTGTCCAGGCCCTGAGCCCACAGCCTCTGCGGCTGGTGACAGCCTACAATAGCCCCTTTGCTCTGGACAGATGTCCATTCATCCAGAATGATCTCTCCTGCTTGCTGAGGTCACACTGCACTATGCTGGTAGGCGACTCAGGGAAATAAAGGCGTGCCCATGCTACATTAGGCTCACAGGGCACGCCTGAGACTGACCCTCTCTGTCCGGCTGTCCCTCTGCAGACTTTGACTTGGGGGATCAGGCTAATGGCTCAGCAGTGAAGCTCTGGGTTTGGTCCCCAGAACCACAGGAAAAGAGAGCTAAGGCTCCAATTCAGACACGGCATTAGGGACTTGTCCTGATTTTCGTGAAAACCCTGAAGATCTTGCTTTTCTGTAGACGAGGAGAAGAATTTGGAATTTCACCACAGTTTAGTAGAGAACAGACTCTCCCATCAGCTGGGGGTGGGGGTGGCAGAGACGCAGAAACACGACGGTCTCCCGGTTATTCCGCAGACAGCGAGTGACGTGGTCAGAGCTGCCCCTCACCCACACCCAGGGTCTCTTTCGCACACCCGGGGTCTCTCTTGCACACCCGGATCCATGGTGCTCAGTGGGGTGGCTGGTGGGTGGCGGGCGTCTCCACAACCCCAAACTGCTGCTCTCAGAATTAGGAGCCTAATCTCTCAAAACAGAAACAGACCCTGGCTCTACACCCCACGGGGCCCCTCCAGGAGACCACTGTCAGGAGACATCCCTGAGGACTGAGCACAGAGCCAGGAGTCAACCCTGAGCACCACTGGGCGGGATCCCCCAAATCTCTCTCCCCAAACGGAAACTCCGTCGTGATACAAATAAGTATGATTTAGTACTATTTGTAGTCAAATTAGCAATAACTAGAAAACAAAATCATTATATATTAGGATGATTTAAAATATTAGCGTGTAGAAGACCAAGAAGTCATGAATAAAGCTCATGGTAAACTTTAAAATCAAGATGAGTGATTCTGACTTCTTTTGAAAATTTCATTTCAATGTTCGTTGAAAGTAGAAGCACATAATCCCCACCAAAGGAGCTCGGGCTCCAAGGTGAGCACACTTGCACAGGACGAGGATTTTACACACAAGCCTTGGGGAGCCTGTTTCTGAGAGCGAGTGACGGCATCTCCGCTCCACCACAAGGAGTGAATCTCCCCGTCCTCACTCCCCTGCATAGGTCCTTGCTGTGTGTCGGGGACAAAAGGCTCGTGGAAGCCTGGGGCACAGCCCTGCGCCCACCTCCTTAGCACCAGTTGAACCCACCATTTCCTGAACTGCACACGGTTCGTGGGGTACATTCTGTGACTCAAAATCTTACAGGCGACAGCCACAGATGACCGGTCCACAGGCCTGGTGTGGACCCCCTGGCCCAAAGCACCTTTTAGGAGCTGAGGCTGGATCCACTTTCCCAAGGACACCCCCCACTTCTGAGCCAGAATCTCACTTGGACTAGCTCTGGCAGGAACATGATGGGAAATTCAGCCACACAGGCAGTACTGTTGCAGAAGCAGCAGGACAGGGAGGCCACATGACTAACAAGGACAGTGTTCACTGGCCAGGACAGCGCCCACAGGTGAGTTCGAGTGAGACCGTCTAACTCTGTGCTAGGAGAGGACCCATCTCGCTGATGCTTCTCTGATGATGGGGAAGTCCAGGAAGCGAACCCCGAACTGCTTTTCCTCTGAGAAAGATAAGACTAGACCCAGAGGCTTCCAGAAACCCAGTTAGGGTGAAAAGCAGGAAGTTTCAGACAGGACACAGCACGCTCCTGACTCAACTTGCTCTGAAGTATTTTTCTCCAAATGGGATTTGGGTGAGTGAATCCTTTCAGTATCTTGCCACAAAAATGCCGTGATCTGAGCCACATCTGGCCTCTGATATAGCATGTGGCCCCTGCAATGGCGAGAGTGTGAGTTCAATGATGAGGAGACAGTCCCAAGGACACTGAGGACAGAGACACTCAAAGGTCTACCCCACATCTTGTCTTCCAGAGCCCAGAGCTCCCTGCCTAACCAGAGAAGCCCAGTTTCCCCCAGAGGGGACCCAGCAGGGGGCATTGTGGGCACTGAGTCCGGCCTTCTATTGTGAGCCACGGCCCCTGGCGCTCTGGTTGCTGTGAGCCCGTTTACAGGGGGCACGGGGATGCCTCCCCTTCCTGGTCTATGGGATAAAAACCCAGAATGGGATCAGAGCCTGGGGCGGGGGGGTTGTGCTCTGGAAACAAGAATGAAGAGCACTGTGGGAGGAGTCGCCTAGCTACAGAGAAGCAGCCGATGCAAACCACCATGTGAAGGAGAGGTTCAGACATCAGGCACAATGCAGTCCTTAGGACTCTCGGTGCCCCATATAATCTGCCACTGCAGTTCTCGGTGACGTTCTTCAAAGAGAGACATTGGTTTTCAGGGTCTTTCTCCCTGACAGGGACTGCATAGCTATGACAACACACCCCAAAGTGAGGTGTTCTAACCTGAGTCTAAATCGGGCTTTACCACTGTAAAAGGTGAGAAAGAAACTTCAGCACGCGACAAAAGAAAAAAATAAAAAACAAAAAAACAGCCCCTTTGATCTTCCAATGGAGAGTGAATTTAATCAAAGGCTTCATGCCAGCAGGAAGGACGATTCTCACGTAGCAGCTGGTAAACTGGGCCACACGCACGCCTGCCAACACTAGCCGGGTCCAGGGTCACCTTTCCTCACAATTATTCTCATCAGGTAGAACCAGGGTGTCTTGATCTGTGCAACATGGTTCTTTTGTTTTAAATTAATTGGCTTAAGTTCCCATTTTAACATTACTCTTTAAACGTGATCCAGGGGCTGGAGCAATATAGCACAGCAGGTAGGGCATTTGCCTTGCATGTGGCTGACCTGGGTTCGATTCCCAGCATTCCATATGCTCCCCCGAGCACTTCCAGGAGTAATTCCTGAGTGCAGAGCCAGGAGTAACCCCTGTACATCACTGGAGATGATGTAAAATTAAAAAAAGCAAAATAAATAAATAAATAAATGTGATCCAAGGCTTCATTGTCGATTGTTGAAACAAGAAAACCAGCGGCCCACAGGAAGCACCCCATGTAGGGGACCCAGCCAGTCTGAGATCCATGGGAAACGCCCCATATAGAAATCCCAGCCAGTCTGCAGTTCTTTCTGGTTCTAGACCTTCTTGCGTGTGGGACTCTCGTTTTGAGAAAGGAATGGTGGGTGTGGAATATTTCAGAGACCAGAACCTCTTGCTGGTGAGGGTGTTCATGCCTTTCTGCAATCCCACATTACCACATCGGTGAGAAACAGCAAATCCAGCCTGTTTGTTCTCCGGAAACAGAACTTGTGAGCTCTTTAGAATTCCATTTACAACTTGAAATCTCATAGCAGCAGAGATACGCAGATTTAGAATGTCTGTTAGCTTCGTGGCATGGGTGATCCTTTATTCAGTTTTGTTAAGTTTTCAGCTTGTTTATACAAAATGTGATAGTCACAGCCAAGCCCTCACCCGCTCCTTGGGGGTTTGCAGTTGGTGGGATCCTCCACTCTCTCCTGCAGGCAGAGACAGAGACAGACTCGCAGGAAATGCTGAGTGTCAAAGCTTTCTCCAAAGGTCCTGCCCAGTGGCCAAAGCTCTCCTGAGAAGGAACACACAGCTGTTCCCTTCTGTGAGCTTTAAAACTATTCAGTGGCTGTGGCAATGCCCGGGAACAGAATGCTGGCAGGGCTAGGAGAAAGTGAGTTCATGTTTTAGTATCTGCCTGTTGCTCCACCCAGCCATATCCCCTCCATCATATTGCTGGGCGACGACTGTCTCAAACTCCAGCACAGGCTCCAAAACAGGTATCTGGACAGTGGGCCAGAGAAGAGCCAGCGTCCATCTATGTCCAGAACTGAGAGCGATCAGCAGGGACCCCCATATGCAGAGGAAAGTGCCCATCAGAGTGGTCGGGCATCTACCTCTGGAGCGGTGGTCATCAGAGTTGGTCAAGGCTCACTAGGCTTTCTCAATTTGCCCGATCATTGACGCCTCCTCAGCCCCATCACTGATGCCCCCTCAGCCCACCATGAAGCCCCCTCAGCCCCATTACTGACGCCTCCTCAGCTCCATCACTGAGGCCTCCTCAGCCCCATCACTGACTCATCCTTAGCCCCATCATTGATGCCTCCCTAGCCCCATTACTGAGGCTTCTTAGCCCATCAGTTGACACTGACACTGATTTTCATGTGGCAATTGACCTTTGAGGTAGATCAGTGAAAGGCAGAACTGAATCAGGTCAGGTGTTCAACTGCAGACATACGTGGGGCCAGTGACTGTTGTACAGATCCAGGTGGTACCCATTTATGAACTACAGCCATGCAGGGGAGTGTGTGTGTGTGTGTGTGTGTGTGTGTATCTGTACAGACCCCTGTTGTACAGATAAGTCTGTACAGGTGTGGTGGGGTGTAGCTGTGTAAATTTTTGCTGTACATCTGTGCAGGAGTAGTTGTTTGTGCCTGTGCATGTGTGTAACTATGCAATTTACAGCTGTGCAGGTGCAGGTGTGTGTGTGTGTGTGTGTGTGTGTGTGTGTGTGTGCATGTACCGGGTTTATTATACAGCCTCCAGTCTTGCAGGTGTGTGTGGGGTGTGAGCCTGGGGTGTCTGCTTTGGCACCCTCTCTGTGGGTCACACACTCAGGATTCTGCTGCCCAAGATTATGGGGAAGTGCTCAATACCCTTCTTCTCATGGACACACATGTTGCTTCACGTGTTCACATGACACATACATGCGTGAACTCTGTTAATGTTGGGCACAGACCTGTGGAGAGTTAACCCCCTTTGTCTTGCTGAGTTTATCCATTTGGATCTGCCCCTCTAACGTCAGTTATTTCTCACCCTCCTCAATGAGTTTGCATGTTATTAGGGAGGACGGCTTTAAGTCACTTTAAATGCAATTGGACACACACCTCTGGGTGATTGCTTTTGTAATCAGACTCATCCCTAGGAATGCAAATGGGAGAAGAAATATACAAAACTAATTATTTTAGGGAATTCACAGTCTCAGTAGAGCCAATAACTAAAATATATTAAAAATCAGCAGAAAATGAACCTAGATGCAAACACGAGACACGGGGAATGAAACAAAGACCCCCGGGGTGGGGCAGAGGACACGTGTCACTACAGATAAGAGGAAGAACATGGCAGGGATGGGTGTGAGAGCCGGTCACGCATCCCGGCACGGTCTCCTGAGAAGAAAGCAAAGGCGAGAAGAGGAAGGAGCCTACAGCCCTGAGCACGAGGGCAGTGGGGGCCCCAAGGATATGCAGAGGATGAAGGTGGCGTGCCTGGTGGTCAGGCTTCCAGCCCAGATGGGGAGTCTGGCAGGTGGTGGGCAGACCTGGGTGCTCTCTTCAGCCCAGCCCCCACCAGCTCCAGGAAAGGCCAGGAGGGGAGCTGGGGAAGACGCATCCCAGGTCACTGAATGAAAACCAGATGTGTCACCAGCAGAACCCTAGCAGCTGTTTGAGGGGCCCCTAAAGCATGGCAGACGGGGCTGAGGTGTAAGTCACACCTTGGGGGCTGTGCCTCGTATTCTGTAGAGCCACAGAGGCACAGCAGAGGGAGGAGGAGATGGGGCACAGTCAGGGAGGGGCACGGAGCAGCCGCCCAGTCAGAGGGCACCTCTGGAGGGTGACCCTGGAGGCCCTGTGAATGCACACATGTCACGTGTCAGTTACACGCTTAGGACTGTAGAAAATGATTCATCCTCCAATATGAGAAAGTGCACGTCCAGGCGGATCCCAGCTAGACCCCTGCGTTCCCCAGGGCCGGGGGGGCCACAGGACCCACTGCACCTATAGGCAGCCCCTCTCCAAGGACAAGAGGGTCCTTCTCCCTCTCTCCTCCAAAGACCACCTGCCACAGCTCACAGCCACAGCTGGAGACACTCCCACTTGCCAAGCCTGAGATGAAGGGGGACAGAGGGGAGAGACACGGGGGAAGGGCAGGAGAGGGGACAGATAGGGGAGAGACATGGGGAAGGGACAAGGAGGGAACCAGGGGAGGGACATGGGAGAGGGTCACAGGGGAGGGTCACAGGGGAGGGACACGGGGGGTCATACAGAGGATCATGGGGAGAGACCGGGAGAGACACAGGGCCCTGGACTGCGCCCAGCTCCACCTACTGGAGAACTGGATGGAGAAGCCGGACTTGCTGATGAAGAAGTCGCTGGAGAACTGCAGCGTGAGTGAGTTGAAGGTGCTATGGGTGTCGCCGGGCAGTGCCGAGCCGCTCCACTCCTTCAGCAGGATGGCGCTGTCCAGTGGCCCGTCCCACACCTTCAAGATGTCGTGTGCCAGCTCCGTGTCAAACACGATGAAGTGCAGGCTGTGGGGACAGAGAGCCGGATTCGGGGAGGGCCGGGTGGCTGCAGCCTGGGTGGTTGGGCAGGCAGAGAGGGCTGGGCTTGGGGCTGACTCTGGGTGGCCACTGTGTGGTGACATGCCCACGGGGAGCTCAGGGCAGTGATACCATTGCCGGGGCAGAGGCACCGCTGCACTGAGCTGATCCAGCCCGGGAGGGGAGGCAGGCAGGAGGGTGGTGTGGAGGGGAGGGTGTGAGCAGACAAAGTTGCCTTTCCCATCCAAGCCTGTCCACTGCAGGAGGTTGGTTTCAAACACAGGGCAGCTCCGGGGGCTCTGGCCAGTGGCCACCACAACACAGGAACATTGGGGGAGGGGTGACAGTGCACCCACACTGCACCAGTGTTCCAAGTCTGCAGGGACAGTTTTGCCTATGTTTGACGCCTCTCATACTTCCACACTTTGTGAACTTTATGAAGGAATTCCTGCCAGTGCTGGGGAAATGGCAAGTCCTCAGGGACAGAAAGGCCACGAGGGAGGGCACCGCATCCCTGCATGCAGGCCCCAAGGGAGGGTGCAGGGACAACCCTGAGGGCAGGTCCCATGGGCCAGGCCCCGCCCCACCGGCCAGGCCCCACCCACAGGTCAGGCCCCAGCCCGCCCACTGGTCAGGCCCCACCCCCACGCTCAGGAGACATTTTCTTTCAGATGTCAAAGGTTTATTTACTTAGAACTTCTCTTGCAATTTTATTTCCAAGAGCTAGAAGGAACTTTAAAGGTGTATTCCTTGGTGTAAACCAGCGTAAGTCACTCTTTGCAGGTGAATCTAATACCTCATTCAAATTTTAATAAGAAGAGAGAAACTAAATTATTAAAGAATGAGTTGAGGTAATAAAAAATTTATGACTTTGCTATCAATACTGACTTTAATATTTAGCCATTAATGTTGTAGAAAAAAAGACAAATGCCAATTAGTTGTTTGGGGAAATTTTCTTCTCTCATGTTTAAAATGAGAGTTTACCTTAAAAATACGTGGAGGGGCTGGAGTGATAGGGCATTTGTGGGAGGGCACTGCCTTGCAGCGGTCACCTGGGTACCATCCTGGCATCCCATATGGTCCCTGGAATTCCTTAGTGCAGAGCCAGGAGTAACCCCTGAGCATCACCAGGTGTTACGCAGCCCCCAAAAGCCAACATATATATATGCATATATATGTATACATAGGACCTTTTACATGTATCTAAAATTTTTATTTAAAGAACTGTAATTTCCAAAGTCATTTATGGTTGAATTTTAGGCATGCATTTCCTATGTAATAAATATCAGGCATACACTGTTTCCACCAGCCTCACCACCAGAGTTCCCTCCCCTGCATCTCCCACTTCAGGCACAAACTCCCCTGGAGATACAGAATGAAGCACCAGTACCTGATGGTCCTGCCCGGGTCCGCCTCGATCACCCACGTGCAGTGCAGGTTGTTGTCGTAGGGCGCAGGGTAGCCTGGAGACAGGATGCGCCCGGAGGTGGCCGCCTGGATCCGGCCCCCGCACTCCGCTGCAAGGGACACCAGGCGGTGGGGGAGGGGAAACGCCTCCATAGGCACAAGCAGGGGGCCCCACCAGCTGGGGGGGACATAGGGGCCCCGTTCATGGGGAAGGCCCCGCCCACAATTCCCCGCCCACCGTAAGGCCCCGCCCCCACCAAGCAGGCCCCGCCCACAATTCCCCGCCCACCGTAAGGCCCCGCCCCCACCAAGCAGGCCCCGCCCACAATTCCCCACCCACAGTAAGGCCCCACCCACACCAAGCAGGCCCCGCCCACAATTCCCTGCCCACAGTAAGGCCCCACCCCCACCAAGCAGGCCCCGCCCCACAGTGCAGGCCCTGCCCCCACCTTGCAGGGTACGCCTCACAATTAGGCCATGCCCCACGAAGGGACCCCTAATCCCACTGAGTGTGCCCCACCCACATAGCAGGCCCCACCCATGATCAGGCCCCACCCCACCATGCAGGTTCTGCCAACAGACCAGGCCCTGCCCACCCGCCCTGAGCAGGCCCCGCCCCCGAGCAGACTCCACCCCCATCCCTTTGTCCCTAGCATCCCTGCTCACCCACGCAGGTGGGCACCGGCTGGTCCCACACCCTGCGGTCTCCACTCAGGCAGGTGAGGCTACTGCTGCCCCGCATGGCATAGCCGGGGTTGCAGCTGTACACCACGGCCGTGTCCGAGAAGTGCCCTTCGTCCCGGATCCTGTAGCCGTAGTTGGGGGTCCCTGGGTCCTCACACTTGAGCAGATCAAAGCCTGGGGGCAGGGGCGTTGGGGAACAGATGGTGAGAAACAGGCCCGTGTAGACCCGGGTAGGGGCTCGCCAGCTGCCTCTGGCAGACGGGGGAGGAGTCTTCTTTCCTGGGGAGGGTCATGCTCAGGGATCACTCCTGGTGGGGCTAAGGGCACCCTATGGAGTGTTGGGGTGGGCCTGGGTCAGCCACATGCAGGCCTAGCACGTTAACCTCAGTGCCCTCCCCTGCAGGCACCAAGAATCTCAGAGATCCAAGGGTATCTGCGGGCCCAGCACCCGGCCTGGCCCTCTGCATTTCAGCAGGGCTTGTAAACTCAGGTACCTTCGTGGGACTGTGGGAAACCGCATCATTCTGCAGTGACTGTGAAATGGATCTGTGTCCATTGGTGTGGTTGATTCAAAATAGTTCAACAATAGTTAAATGATTTTCATCTAGAGCAAATCTGGAGTATACCCCTGCTCTGAGGAGGCTTGCCCACCCCTGTCAGACCTAAGGGGGTTGGAAGCATTCGCTGTGAGGCCAGCAGTCGGGCCAAGGCTGCCCGCCCCCCGGGAATGGTAAGTTGCCATGGGAAGGCCTCTTGGTGTTTGGCTTCTGGAGAGTACAGGAGGGTGAACTGGTGGCTGGAGTCAGTCTCAGCCCACGGGGGCTTGGAGACCACCATTGTCTCTCCAGGCCTCTCCTACAGCCACAGGCAGGAAGCGGCCATGGGCAGCACTGGCTGGAAAGAGCCTGAATTCCCAGTGAGGACCCTTGTGGCTTTGTGTGCCAGGAGTCCAGAAAGTTCTGTGTCAAGGTCGCCCTACAGGGTGGGTTCTCCTCTCCCCTGGGGACCCGGACCCCGACTCCTGGAGCTTCATCTCCGGCCAGGTGGGGCCGGTCAGGCGCATGTCCACCTGCAGGTTCCCCACTCTGTGAGCTCTGAGTGAGTGGCTGAGGCTGTACCATTGCTGACTTCCAGAACCTGCTGGAAGGAATCTCAGCCCTGCCCTGAAGCCAGGGCACTCGGTCTGGGGACTTTTCTTATGTGACAAAAAAAATCCTCCAGTCATCTAAGCAAACATGTCCTGTCCAGCAGCAGCCATGCCCAGTGGGGGGCTGGAACGCTTCCATGACTGCGTGTAACAAAAGGAACAGCAGCAGGACACTGACAGGTTTACATCCATATCTGCATGTGCTCCCAAATGGTGCTCAAGGGCCCCAGGGCCACCCTCAATGGGATGACGGTAGGACCCATATACCCCCCATATACCCAAGGAATCTCAGTGGTTCTTGACCAACCCACTGAACAGTCAATGTCCAGACCTGCCACCAGGAATGGCTGGAGGAGATGGCGTGTTGTGGTACAGGGCAGAAAGCAGAGACCTCGGGCTCAAGAGCCCGTGCGTCCATCCTTTGCCCTTGCCCTGAAGTAGCCCTTCTCAAAGGGATGATGTTGACCTTCAGGCCACCCAGAGGGAAGCACCACTCAGGACGAGAGAACCCAACAACACACACGTTCCTTTGGGGTCCATCGGGGGAGCTCACTGGTAGTGAATTTCCTGAAATATCTGATTCATGTTTTAAACACAGACCCTGTTAATCAGGCATGGCATTCTTGGTGAAGTGTGTGTGCGTATTTGATTTTCAAATCATTTCTATTGAATTACTATAATGGAAAATCATTCTCTATTTTATAGTTACATATAAAATATGTTTTTTTTCAGCTAGCATTGGGACTAGTTTTGAATTGATATTTTGATCAGCGGTTCTTTTCTTTTATCATTGATGCTGTTACTTGGTGATTATGTCATCTTCCTCCATGGGTACGGACCTCTGGATTTTAAAAAAAATTCTTAGCTGGATAGGGATCACATTGCAATAGAAAGGTGGGTTTCAGAGTGCCAGAATGAAGCATCAGAATGCCTGTCCGAGTGTGGAGAGGCCACGTTACCAGCCTGAAATGCCTGTATGAGAGTGGAGAGGCCATGGGTACCTGTCCCATGAACTCTTCCCTGAAAACGTGGTGCTTCATCTAAATGTGTCGTGAGGAATCACGGAGGCAGGGAGAGCTCGCTGAGCAACCCAGTTAGATCCTAAATGCACCCACCCACCTGGCTGCCCCTTAGTGCAAGCACAGGACCTGGAGTCACAGGGTCCAGACCACAGGATCCAGAACCATGGAACCCAGAGCCATAGATCCAGAACCACAGAACCCAGAGCCATAGATCCAGAACCACAGAACCCAGAGCCATAGATCCAGAACCACAGAACCCAGAGCCTCAAGATCTAGAACTATAGAACCCAAGGTCTTAGAATCCAGAACCACAGAACCCAGAGCCTCAGGATCCAGAACCACAGAACCCAGAGCCCCGGGATCCAGAACCACAGAACCCAGAGCCCCAGGATCCAGAACCACAGAACCTCCCCCAGTTCTCAGTGCTGAAAGCACACGCCTGAGTCTGAACTCCCTGGGGTCTGCTCCTTCTTGTCTGCTTCCGGCCCCTAAATCAAATGACATCAGGAGGATGGCAGAAAAGCCCCCTCGGAACCATCACAATCACCAAGTGGAGAGGCGGGGGAGCAGGTGGGGGGGCAAGTCCTGGATCTTGAGTGCGAGGGGCAGGAGGGATGTAAAGGTACCGATCTGCAGGCCCTGCATCCCAAGCCCACTCCCAGACCTGCTCAGTCTCTCAGAGGCTCCCACCCTGCCCACCTGTGCCTTTCTTCCAAGTCCAGCCCCAGAGCCCCTGCGATCTCCTGAGATTTCTTACAAGTCCCACACAGGGAGCCCTCCTCACTGCTGCACTTCCTCACGCCGCACAAGACCAAAGCTTGTTCAGGGCAGAAAGGAGGTGGGAATGAGCTGGGCAGTGAAGCAAGACCTCATGCTGGTGTCTGTCCACTCTGAAAGCCCTATTACAGTGCTCAGAAACTCACCTTCCTGCTGGAATATTATTCCCATGCAGTTGACTAGGGGTTCCCCCCAGGAAATCCAGGGTGTTTCCATGGACACAGCTCACTCTGCTTCACGGACGCTTTATGAGCTCTGCTTTGTTAATAAGTGCTTCGATTTTAATGAAACAGCAAGCTTCTAATGATACCCAGGCATATTTAAAACACCTCGGCACTCATGCCAGTCTGTGCTGTTTGTCCATCTACTTTGTGTGTCCATCTGTCTTTGCCAGCCTGTGCCAGCCCGATGCACCCTGCAGCTCTGCCAATCTTCTGTGTACAGCCTAGGTCAGCCCACAAGCTCTGAAGACTGTGCAACCAGAAACTTGTTCTGAGCCCAGCCTGGGGCTCAGGGCTGTTTTGATGGTATCCAGGATGATCGTGTGCCCATGTGAGGTGGAGTGAGGGAGCCAGAGTGGGGGCCACCCCCAGCTCAGAGCCCAGCCCTCCACGGAGGGGTCTGTGCATGAGGATCTCTGCAGCTGTCACCCGCTACATCTCCCTCTAGGGTCCCTCCTGGCTGATGGGGCCACACGGGCACTCCAAGGCTGTCCAGAGTGCCCTGCCCATCCTTGGATTAGAAGCAAAGGCACCCCCTCTCCATCCAACCACTTGGAGCCTCTGTCCACTCTGGTACGTGTGAGAAAGTAGTAGGGACCAAATAGTGGGTGCTGCGGGGACAAGCAGGCTTAGGGCTCGCAGCAGAAACCAGAAGGCTGGCATCGGGTTCCCGCAGCTCAAACCTGAAAGACGATGGGGCCCAGCAGCAAGGCAGAAAGCCCAAGCGCAGCTGCTGGTGGCCACTCAACCTTGGGGACACGGGAGCCACACGACACACCTGTGATGGTTGAGGAACCACGGGACTCGACTGAGGCCCCAGGACAAGCCAGGGCCCCTCTGGAGAGATGAGCTGTGTGGGGCCCCAGAGCCACCCATGGCAGTACCCGCACCAACTCAAGGAGGACTATGGCCAGCACTACCTTCTACCTGTGCTTCCCAGGCTGCGTGGGGCTGCCCATGGCGCCTGCTCTGCTGTCTCTGTGCCTCTGGGTCTCAGATGTCCACTGTGCCTGGGTGGGCCTGGAGAAAATCTGTGGGATTCTGGGTTGCTGTGCATAAAGTGGGTATCATGCATGAAGAAGAGTGATATTCAGGACACGAGTACGGCTCAGGAAGGCAAGTGCGATTCATGAATGTGAGTACTGCACAGGAGGACAAGTACTGCTCGTGAATGTGAATCCTATGCTTGGAGACGCTGTTGTTCATAATTGTGAGCACCGTACATGGAGATGAGCACTGTTCATGAGCGTGAGCGCTGTCCCGAGGAGGGGTACAATGCAGAGATGAGTACGATGATGCAGATGAGCACTGTCTGCAGAAATTAGTACTGTGTGTGAGGACAGTGCACGGAGAAGGGTACTGTGCATGGAGAAGAGCACTGTGCATGGAGAACAGAACTGTGCATGGAGGATAGTACTGTGCACAGAGATGAGTACTGTGCAAGGAAAGGATTACTGGCGAATGAGAAGAGTACTGCAGATGGAGAAGAGTACTGTGCACGGGGAAGAGTAAAGTGCATAGAGAAGAGTACTGTGCACGGAGAAGAGTACTGTGCACGGAGAAGAGTACTGTGCATGGAGATGAGTACTGTAGATGGAGAAGAGTACTGTGCATGGATAAAAGTACTGCTTATGGAGAAGAGCACTGTGCATGGCGAAAAGTCCTACTTATGGAAAAGAGTACTGTGCATGGAGAGGAGGACTGTGCATGGAGAATAGTACTATTCATGGAGAAGAGTACCATGCACAGAGAACAGTACCATCTACCCAAGCCCACAATTCCCAGGATGGTAGAGTGGGAATGTGTGCGAGCTTACTGCAAATATTAAAGGATAAACACAATTTGCGCTCATTTGTAAAAAGACTTCAGGATGTTTATCAAGCTATATATTTATTCTCTAGACATTCCGGGATCCACTCATGTGTGTAGATTAGTTATGGACCTGAAACATTTAAATATGAATGTTTCTTTAAGTAATGCAATTAACTAGCAAGAGATAATTACAAAAGGCTTTGGAAAATAGTTGAAAGTGTCTTTACATAGTCTGAGGCTTTAATAATAATTGGCTCAAACTCTTTTCTAAGCATTCATTACTCTCCAGCCCTCTTCCAGGGATGCAGATTCGACTTGGGCGTCATACCACATCTTGGAGCCTGCGATTTCTTGAGCTTAATTACTTAGCATTTAATCTATGAATTTAATGAGAAGCTAAAAATGTTTTGATTACATAGGCATCGTGCCATCCATCCGATATCCCAGATATCTTTCCCCTCCGGCAGAGCGTTCAGCTTGAGCAAGTAAGACGCCCACCCGGGGGTCTGTGTTTTGGTAGGTGGAGACAAATTGGCAAGCAGGCAGAAAAGCCAGCTCAGTTCTCCTGCCAAAGCGATGAGACCCTGGGCTACATTTCCATCTCTGTCAGTCCCGGTAGCTCCTGACGTTAGAATTGTGTGCTGCCGGGGGCACTGAGCACAAAGGATGCACAGTCGCGCATTTCCTGGAGGGTTCTTGGGAGAAGGAGCGAAAAAGCAAAGCTACATAGTGGTACCTGGCATGGGGGGAAGAGGGTGGGGAGTGGTGTATACCAGTGGGCTCAGTCAGGAGGCCACAAGGATCTGAGATGGGATGGGAAGTCATTTCCTCCACCAAGCAAAAGCACATGCAGACAGACCCTGTGTCCACCTGCCCTCTAGCCCGGCCCTGCTCCCAAGGCCATGGACCCCCAGGGAGGGGAGACTCCGAGGGGAGAAGGATTTGAGGCACAGTTCATAGACTTCTTTTGTAAGCCAGCTAAGCCCCACTGTGGACACTGGACTTGGGTTCCAGGCTGAAGATGACTCATACTGGAAAGCATCAGAGGGACCAGGGGAAGCAGGTACTGGGAAAGAGTGATGCGGTGAGTGAGCAGGGTTGGGAGGGCTGAGGGCAGCGCACACAGGGGCACTGTGGGTTCTAGAAGCTCAGAGTCCGGAGCCTCAGGCAAGTCAGGAGCAGCCCTTGGCTGTAGAAGAACCAAAGCCAGCCTGGGGGCCCTTCTCTAGCCCCCTTTGATAGCCTGAGCTAGGCCAGGGCTGAGCTTGTCCGAGGGTTAGTACCAATAATCACGCACTGCCCACGCCCACAGACAGAACGAGAAAGGCAAAACCTGAAGCTGCAACACACATGTTTTATCTGCTCTGACTCTCTGGGACCAGGACACAGACTTACTTTGGGAGTGGAGTCCTGAACAGTAGAATCAGCGACGCAAGGAAATGGTTTTATGCTGCTGCTCACTGCCAGCACACGCTGCATTCATATGATGAATCCGTTTCCTAGTTACTGAGTTATCTCAATGAAGTGACTCATCGTTGTTATGAAAGAACAAACAGCTTGTTTCCCTGGGTGCCAGCGACTCTAATTCTATTCCTGCCCAAAGTCTTACAAGTCTCCGACCAGTGATTGCTCCTGAAAGGGGGATCTGAGTCCTTTGTCTCAGGCTCAGGCATCAGGATCAGTGAGTTCCGCATCTGGGATGACTTAGGAGCATCCTAAGCCTTTAGTTGCATCAGCATCAGCACCAAAGGTGTCATTGATTAGGACACCCTCTCCTGTTACCTGTCCTGTAGTCTGACCTGATGGAGTGGTAGGTGGAGACAAACTGGCAAGCAGGCAGAATAGCAGGCTCAGTTCTCCTGCCAAAGTGACGAGACCCTGGGCGACATCTCCATCTCTGTCAGTGGTAGTAGCTCCTGCTGTTTGTTTTCTGTATTTTCAAGATTTCATGGACCGACTTGACTTGAATCAATCACCCACATTCCGTCACCAAGTCTGTGACTTTGTCTCTAACGAGAATGGTTTAAATGATGTCATCCTGCTATAAAGTTCCCTTTCTGAAAGCACAATTTCTTGATTTTTCTACTCTTTTGTCTTCTTCATATTCATCTTTAAAATGTTCGTTTCCACCCTGGGTCTTATCCATACAGGAGCAACGGAGAACACATGAGGCTGGTGATTAGGATCCTACTGCCCATGGCTGACCCAGTGGGACCAAAGCCCAAAGTGCTGAGATCTAGCAGTGAGCTGGGAGAGCGTGTGTGTGTGTGTGTGTGTGTGTGTGTGTGTGTGTGTGTGTGTGTGTGTGTGTGTTCTGGGAGCAGAGAGCCTGCATATGTATATGCAGTTGACCTCGAGTCACAGAACGGAGCCCACGTACATGGGAAGGGTGCCCAGTATCAAGAGACACACCACACCAGGGAGTACGAGGCAGAGATAGTTCTGATTAGGACTAGAAACACCCCTGAAATCTTTCCTACTTAAGAGCATGGAACTCTGTCAGCATGCAGTACCCCAAGATCAGTGTTTGGCTCAGAGTTATTTTCTTGTCACGCATAGCCATGTTATGAGACCACTCAGACTAGTTCCTAAGAGACCGTCTCAGGCCTTGCCTCTGATCACAAGTCTGCACCTGGCCACAGTCTACACGGGCACAGGTGGTTAGAGGCAGGGGGGCTACTTACTGGTGTAGGTGAGCTGGAAGCCGGGCGCTGTGCCTGAGCCGTTGGTGTTGAACTCTAGCCACAGGTGGTTGGACGTACTGTTCAGGACCAGCCCCGAGAGCTCATTTCTGGAGAAGGCACCCAGTGGGCGGGCAGAGCTGTCCCTCCCATCGAACACCTGGGAAGAAAGCACAGCACACACCATTCCCAGCTGGTGCCTCTATCCCAGTGGTCCAAGAGCATCACTAACTACTGTTGCCTTTATCCCAGTGGGCCCAGAGCACCATTATTGGTGAAGCTTTATCGTAGTGTTCTTAGCAAGGCATGAAAAACCTTCACAGGTAGAGTCCAACCCAGACAAAACTCCCTGGTACTAGAATGCAGGAAGGACAGACAGACATGTTGGGTGTCCACCCATCTCCCTGAAGACACAAACCAGGTCTGGATCATGGACCACCCCCTGCTAGGCTCTCTGATGAATCTGTTTCAGGGATAACTATCACTGCCATTGGCACAGCCCCCTTGGGAAAGGTGAAAGGCAAAGAGTGTTCCCAGGAGTACTCCCATGAGTGTTCCCATCATGTTCCTATGAGTGCTTCCATGAATGCTCCCATGAGTGCTTCCTTGAGTGTTCCCAGGAGTACTCCCATGAGTGCTCCCATCATGTTCCTATGAGTGCTTCCATGAATGCTCCCATGAGTGCTTCCTTGAGTGTTCCCAGGAGTACTCCCATGAGTGCTCCCATGAGTGTTCCCATGATGTTCCCGGGAGTGCTCCCATGATGTTTCCATGAATGTTCTCATGAGTGCACCCATGGTGCGCCCATGAGTGTTCCCATGATATTCCCGGGAGTGCTCCCATGATGTTTCCATGAATGTTCTCATGAGTGCACCCATGATGTTCCCAGGAGTGCTCCCAGAAGTGCTCCCAGGAGTCTCCCATGAGTGTTCCTCACGCTGGGCCCTCTTGTCTGTCTCTGGCTGGGAGTGCCACACTCAGGCACCTGGGGGAGCCCGGGGTTAGTCCTGCTCTCGGGTGCTATATGAGAATCTGGCTCCTGACCACTTCACCGTGGGGCAGACCGTGAAGAGGTTCCTCCTGCCCATGACACCAGGAGGCTCTGCTGAGCTATGGAAACTCACCTTGAGGACGTCCCCCTCAAAGAGCTGGAAGCTCTGCGCTCGGAGCCGCACGCCCTTGCCAGGCTCTGTCTCTATCCGGTAGATGCACTCGTGGTGGTTGTCGTAGTTGGACGGGAAGTTCGGGGACAGCAAGGTACCTTCGTTCCCTTTGACACTGGCTCCACATTCAGCTAAAAGAAACGGGACACGGAGAAAAGGGAATTCAAGAGTGGAATGACCGATACTTTCAGAGGCAAAACACACGCAAGGCTTGACACCCTCTCCTCAGCAACACGTGCAGATCAGAGCCACAGACTGTGGACGCTGCCTGCTCCTTCCCTAGCGAGGGGGTGGGTCCCACCGGGCCTGCCCAGATGCTCTGTCTCTGCCAGCGGGCACCACCTAGCAGCATCCAGGGCACTAACTCACTCTAACCCAGCACAGACTCACTCTAGAATCTCTGTCTTCCCGAATATATCTCTTATTGGGTCGGCATAGGGGCTGCAGGGGTGTGAGAACACCAGACTGGGCCCCCCATTCCTGCTTCCCCTCCCCTCAGGTCCAGCCCACAGGAAGGAGTGATGCTGTCCTGGTCATCCTCCTCACTGATCTCCAGACTGGACTACGCCCTCCCCCTTCCCTGCAAGGGTGGAGACTGACTTATGTCCAAACATGCACCAGGCGTTCAATTTCGTAAGAAACCAATGCTGTGTAGACCCCCGCCAAGCCCTGACTGCAGGGGCAGGTTCAGAGGATATGACTGCGTAGCCCCTCTTAGGTAGGGAGGCTGTTTTCTAAAGCACCAATAGGGGCCTGCTGCATGCACACATGTGCAGCGGACATGGACCCATGCACACAGAGACACATCCACCTGTGTGAGTATGCACAAAGGCATGGTCACGTGTGCATGTGTGCATCGTGCACACCCACAGGCACACCTGTGCAATGTGCATGTGTGGGCTGGCGTGTATCAGTGTGTGTACAGGTCTTGCCTTTGAGTATATGCACACGGTTCACATGCGTGCACATGTGTGCACGTATTTTGAACCCACAGTCGAGATGAAACCTCTGTTGGTGGTGAGTGAGTCATGGGGAGCTCAGGAGTGACCCAGAGTACAGGAGGTTGGGTGGCGAGCCCAGCACACAGGGAAGGACGTGGCTGGGCACGGGGGGCAGGAAGCTTGTCCAGGGCCACTGCACAGTCCACCTTGGGGGTCCAGCTCGTTCCCCGTTGCCATTATCAGGAGTATGGGTGAGTGTGAAGCCCCTCACACCTCACACCGCTCACACACGCCTCCTTCATCCCCACTGAGGAGGACATGCAGGGCAGTGTCAGTCACGGGTGGACTGGGCACTGGGTCCAGACACTGAGCACTCAGGCATTAGTTCCCCTGAACAAACAGCTCATCCCCAGCTCCCTAGGGTCCCTGAGTGATCCCCAGCACAGAGCTGAGGGGCACCCTGATCTCTACACCCCCAAATAAAGATCAAGTGTTTTTCCCTATGCCAGGCAATTTGTTTAGGTTATTGATTTGATATAAACTAAGTGCTGAGACAGTGGCCTTTTTATAGCTAAATTAATGTCGAGTACACCTTATAATTCATAATTAAAATGTTTAGACCAGCAAAATAAAAATATGTTTCAGAGGAAAACATACTTTTAAAGATTTCCATTCAAAATTGTTCAGATTGACCAGAAATTATATTAGTTTTTATACTGGCAATTAGAATGTTAACCATATGATTTATTTCCTATCACACAAGATGCTGCAGGAGAGAGAAGACTCACATTTGTCTACCTGGGAAATACATCAGCGTGATGCTGGTGACCAGCATGATGAAGTACAGACGTCATGAACTCCGTGGAGACCGTGAGTGCGGGAGAGCGACTTGCCCTTTGGCATTGATGAGCTCTGTGGGCAGCAGCTATGGACAGCACTGTCCCTCTCACCAACATGCCCCCTTCCCCTCAGCCGCCCAGTTGAATCCGAGCCAACTCAGTCTGACCCCAGACTAAATCTGCCAACCTTACCTCCCACCCCGCCATTACATCCAAGCTTCACTGACCCCCAGATTAAACCCTCCCAACTTCACCCAGTCCCCAAATTAAATCCAAGCCAAGTTCACCCCACACCCCCAATTTAATCCATACCAACTTCCTCCCTGGTCCCCCAATTCAATCTGCACCAGCCGCCCCCAGTCCCCACATACACTTGGCCCGCATTGAAGCAGCCTCTGTCCTCTTGGGTCACAGCTAGCTCCCCTGAAGCATGAGCCCAGAAGCCCCGTGTTCTATGCATCTCACACCCAAACCATCAGCTGCCCCCCACTCTGCGGGCAGAGGGGCCTGGTGGACCTAGCAGCATCCGGGGCCCCGACATGGTCCCAGCACAGACTCGCTCTAGAAGCTCCGTCTTCCTGACTATATCTCTTATTGGGTCAGCACAGTCACAGCTGAGGGTCTCATTGGCACAGGGACCACCAGAGTCTGATCCAGGAGGCAGCCCCAGAGTCTGGGGGATGTCCTTGTGAACACTTATGAGGGGCACCGGTGTGGGTATTGGCCTGCTGGAAACTTCTAGAGCTTCCTGTCTTATGAGAGCCGCCCATGTGGGGACTGACTCAGCTGGATGCTTCTAGAGCCTCCGGTCCTAACAACAAACTTGCAAACTGACCAAGGGATGCAGGGTCGGTTTCTCCCCTTGTGGAGGACTCCAGGAGCCCCACTGCAGATGTGTGAGGCCAGTGCAGGCCATAGACTCCAGGACATGGGGATGTTGTGAGTGGAGCGCCACCCGCCTGGGGTTGGCGTGGAGAGGGCACGGCCACGCTGTGCTCAGGGAGGGGGTTGTGTAGATCACCCACGATGGAGAACCTGGACGCGGGGTGGTCAGCACTGTGCTTGCTCACCCAGCAGGACTGCACACACTCCTGCGTCTAGAGGATTGCTGGAATCACATCGAGAACTCCCCCGCTCCCCTCACCCTCCCCATGCAGAATGTTCTTTGCAGACGTGGAGACCCCACAGGGGCCTCTGGGCGTCTGGGGAGGCATGAATGCACAGGTGCATGCGTCTGTCTGAGGGAGGGCACTGTCTGGCTGTGGGCATTGGCAGCGGGGCTGCCATGGAGAGCAGTTCTAGGACTAAGGGTGGCACACGCAGAGCCCCCTGGAGAGATGGACACACAGAGAGACCCCAGTGAAGGCAGATCTCACTGTGCAGACAGACCCTTGGCCACGGTGGCACCTGATTCTCTTGGCCCCAACCAACTCCTTCCTCCCGGGTCTGGTCCCCAGAGCACCGAGCTGTCCCCCAAGGGCCCTTCCCTCACCCCCGCTGATGGAAAGAAGCATTCTCCCTCGGTAGGACACGTTTGCTCTTTGATGAAGCCCCTGCTGAATGGAATCGAAGCTGCACCACCACTTCTAGACTGGACTGAGAGAGACAGCCCCATGGGTCTCAACATAAAGCGAGTCCCGCTGGGCCCCTCACAGCTCACCAGGGGCTGGGCAGCACGGGGTCACGCACAGCCACAGGCCGCTGAGCACCTGGGCCTGGAGGGACCCATGGGACCAGCCAGATCCATGGCTGTGTTGAGGCATATATGGGAACATGGATGACTGCATGTTTGGGGGACGTGCAGAGAGAGGAAGCCGCTCGGCTGTGTGGGTCACAGAGAACGTCCTGATTCAGCCAATCCTGGTCACGCCCTTCTGCCTCCCACCTGGATCTCTTGCCCACCAGGATGGTTTCTCTAATCACCATTTAGCATCTCTGATCCGCCACCCACCACCCACAATCTACTCTCTCTGTGTGAGCTCCACGTTATCTTAAACATATGATTCGCCGGGGGGAAAAGGGCTCTGCTCCTTTCCACATTGGTTTGTCTGTCACAAGAACCCCCTTGGAACACAGCCAGGCTCACGCTGAGTCTCAACCCCTTAATTTAATGCCAGGATTGGACCCTCTACTAAGGCTCTGCGGGGATTATTCCTTTTTTTTAATCTTAAAGATCATAAATTAAGAAATCAAGACACTACACTAGTTGGCTACACAGTAGTTTGCTACACGCTGCACAGGAAAATCTAAGTTAAATCGATTGTGTTAAGATACAAGCAGCATTTATTTCTTCACATTTTCTCTCTGAAATATCGTGGTTCGCTGACCCATGGCCACTTCTGGTATTGTTCCTTGTGTACATCTCACTTCGGCCACTGTCCTTTCTCTGGGAAGAGAGACAGCCCGAGGGTGGGCCTGGTTGGGGACAGTGGCACAGCCCACAGGGACACACATGTTCCCCCCGTGAGCAGGGCAGGGCCTGCATCTGGCTCAGGGTCCACCAGTGACACTTCTCTTCAGACACTCCTGACCGTGGCGCCCTCCCCACACTGCCAGAGAAGATGGGTATTATTCAGCATGGCACCAGCACCACCATTTCTAAGTGGCAACCATTCTGTAGCCAGAGCTTGCTTAGTGTAAAATTTGTATGCCATGACTGTGGCCTTGAGGCGTATCTCAGGATTGCAGAGTCAGCTAGTAACCCTGTCGCACGGCAGGACTTGGGAACCTGATGTTGGCCGGTCCTTGGAGAGACATGAGAGAGACATGGACCCCCAGATGGTCACAACCAACAGGATTTGACACAGCACTCGCCCAGCACAAACCAGCTAGAGGCGGCCAATCAAGTCAAAGGCCACCAGTAAGTTAGCCAGACCAAGAAATGGGTAACTTGCAGAACTCAGGGATAGAAAGAGTCCGAGAGCAAAGGAGGGGACGGCCCTGACCGGTCAGCTTCCTCAGCTTTCTCTGCTTTCTGAACTCAAGACTTGCTTGACTTGTACCAGATAAAACGTCATACTGTGAAGGTCACTGCTTGGCGTGGACACCGGACTGGAACACTGACTCTCAGATTCGCAATAGTTCATGAGCAGAAAATCCCCTTTCAAATCTCCTAACACCCCGAATCCATGCCGGCCTCTGGAAAGTGTCTGGGAGAAGCCCACCTTCGTCCACTCCCTGCTCCCATTCCCTGCCGCCTCCCTGTATCCCTCCTGAGAGCATTGGCCAGGCCATGGGGCAGAGCTAGTGTTCTCTCCCCAGGCTTGAGCAGGGCTCTGGCCACGCAGTGAACAGCCTGGTCAGCCCTCGGGTGGCCACAGGGTTCTGAGGCAGGTGCCGAGTCTGTGGAGCCTTTCCTCACTGCCCTTACAACGTCCCCCTGGCACCCCCCTCCCCCCCCCCACACACACAGGTCAGCAACTGCGGACACCTTGCCTCTACCCGGAGAAGTCTACTACCATCTGCATGGCCAGGCACACCCTTGAGGACACCCAGAGGACAGTCAGCTACATCCTGAGCCCTCTAGAAGACGAGAACCTTTGGATTTGCTGTTGGGCTGGTATAGATGGCAGGGCTTGGGCTCAGGGTTCCATGCAATGCTGATTCCTTGTGGACTATGGCTCAGTCACAGGAAATGCTGGTTCCCAGTGGACTCGGGGCTCAGTCATAGGCAATACCAGCTTCTCAGTGGACTTGAGGCTCAGTCACGGAGAGCTCAGGGGTTCCTAGTGGACTCGGGGCTCCTAGCTAGGCTCCTATCCCAGTGCTCTTGATCTCCGAATCCCTCACAGAGGCCAGTGCCTGCACCTTCCTCGGCACACACCAGCCAGAGTCTTTGAGGGGGTCCAAGGTGACGAGGACCTGCCCCCACCCACCCTCAGGTCCCCGCCCCCCTCGCCCGTCCCACCGGATGGATGAAATGAAGCGTGTGTCCACCTACCCACACACCTTGGCAGAGGCGCACTCCACACACGGCGGCCCCCACCCAGGCACGTAAGCTTGGTTGCACCTTCTAAGCGGTACCCAGGGAAGCAGGAGAAGGCCAGCGAGTCCCCCACGCCGAACTGGAAGCCGATCCTCCGACTGAAGGCGGGCACACCCGGGTCATCACAGGGTTCGAGGTCGTACTCTGTGGGGTGGGGGAAGGAGAGAGGAGCAGGGGGGTCGGGCAGGGCCACACTCACACACACACACACACATGCATGCACACACGCATGCACACACGCATGCATGGCATCCTCTGCCTGTCTGCCACACCGAGACTGCCACCTTCCCTTGTGGCCAGAGCTCCCGGTGCAGACTCAGGGCAAAGGCCTGCTTGGGTTTTGAGGCACACCAGGCAGATCTGGGGTACCCTGACTCTGTGCTAGGGCCCTGGGTGGCATCCAGAGAAATGCCTTCCCTCTGGAGAGGAGTCATGCCCAGGGAGGGCGGCCGCATCCTTCAAGAACCGCATTCCACAGAAAGGACAGCTCACCCACCGCACCACAGATGCCAGTCAGCTTTGGGTCTGTTTCTGCCCAACATGTGGGGGATAAGCATTATGCAGAGACGCTCGTCTGGAGGTTTGGGGGGTGTCAGTGTGCTCAGGGGTCATTCCTGGCTTTGTGTGGGAGGAACCAGGTGGTGTTGGGGAAAAGACTCAAGGCCACCTGCATGTGAAGAACATACTCTGGGCACGGCACAGCTCTCCAGCCGCTGTCAGGAAACTGGAGCAAACAGACCTGGGCATGTGATGGCTCTACAGGAAGTCTGGGATCTCTCGATGCTAAAATCAGGCACGTGCTCCTGGGGGGCACTAGGAGAACAGGCCCCGGTCACGGGAACAATGGAGAGGCTGTAGGTGGGGAGGCCACATGTCCAAGGCCCATGGGGCCCTGAACACAGCCACAACCTCGAGTTCACAGTGGCCACGTGGGGGCTCTGCCATGTGGGGGCTGAGCCCCACGCTGGCTCTGCTGACTGGAAGGAAACTGTCCCAGCTGGGCACTGGGGGAGGCAGCATTTGGTGCCCCTGGACATCACCCTTGTGGGGATACCGCAACCCAAGAGTCATCCTGATACCCACAACACAGACATACCACGCTGCGTGTCAGAGGACAGATCCGCCTCACAGCCCCCACCAGCCGACTGACCCTTACTCACATCCCAAGTCAGTAGAGTCCTGTCCCCACATCCTGAGTCAGACCCGACCCACAGACACTGTTAGCAGACAGACCCATTTTCTGCATGGCTCCTGCAGAGCGGAGCTATTCAAGCTCCAGAATCTCCCTGTGCTGCCCGTCTGCTCAGCCCTCTTCCCCCTGCCATCTGCCCATCTGGTCAGCTCTACTTTGCAGCAGGGGCATCCTGGCTGACTTATGTGGTCCACAGTCCGCCCTCATTCTGTCTGTCCCCCTCACTGCCTGCAAAGCTTGCCCACGTGCATACCTTTATACACTCGCACGTCTGCCCGCAGAGGCATACATTCACACTCTTACTCTCTCTCTCTCTCTCTTTCTCTCTCTCTCTCTCTCTCTCACACACACCACACACACACACACGGCACTCCAACATGCTCACACACATTCACATGGCCACATACAGGCCCTGACACAAGTCACATGCACATGCACATGTACACACAGTCACACACAGTCACATGCACAGGAATGCATAGTCACACAGTCAAACGGACAGGCACACACAGCCACACACAGTCACACACATAGGCACACACAGTCGCACGTGCAGGCACACACAGTCACACGCATAGGCACACACATCCACAGTCACGTGCACCAGCACACACATTCACACACACAGGCACACACAGCCACACACAGTCACATGCACGGCACATGCAGTTGCATGCGCAGGCACACACAGCCACACACAGTCACATGCATAGTCACATAGCCACACACAGTCACACACACAGTCAGACACAGTCACATGCACAGGCATGCACAGTCACACGCACAGACTCACACAGTCATACGCAGAGGTACACCCCCTCACCCGGCACCCTGGCTGCAGACACCCCACCTGAGAAGGTGACGTTGAAGCCCTCGTAGGAGATGGAGAAGTCGGAGATGAAACGCAGCTGGGCCGTGAAGTTCCCGAACAAGCCCGCCTTGACAGTGTGAGGCAGCACCGAGCCAGTGAGCCGAGCCACAGGCTCTGAGAAGCCGCCGTCCTCTGTGATGAGCAGGTAGTCGTGGGAGCTCTCCAGGTGGAAGGTATGGAAGCTCAGCTGCACGCCTGGCGGGTGACAGGGCCGGTGCTGGGAAGAGCCACTAGGATCCCCAGCCCGCACGCTGGGCACCCAGGAGCAAGCTCAACAGGCAAACCTCACCCCCAAGTTTGCGAAGCAGATACAGGGGTGCGTGAGATGGAGGGTGGGCAGGGCAGCACACATGAAGCCCTGCCTGCATGCGTGAGGTGAGGGGGAGGGTGTCAGAGGTAGGTGCAGGGTCGGAAGTGACTAGCCACACAGGCACGTGACCAACACACAGACGGAAGTTTGGAGACAGGCGAAGACAGAAAGATAAGCACTGAGGCGGTCTGAGAGCGTGGAACCCAGAAACAGGCCCAGTGGAGCCCATGGGTGAGACGGGGTATGAGGAACACAGAACAATCTCAAGAAAGCTCCAAGTCCACACGAGAGCTGTTGTGCAGAGGTTTGCCTCTTGCCGCTCACACATGGAGGCCCGCCTCCTTGCTGGTGCCGGTCACTCTGGTCTTGGGGTTGGGCACCACTTGCTGCTTACCTTTCCCATGGGAGACTTCGATGGTCCACGTGCAGTTCAGGGAGTTTGGGTAGAAGTCGGGAAAGCCGGGAGAAAGGATGGTTCCACTCTTTCCCTGGATGTAGCCTCCACACAGAGCTTCGCACAGGAAGGGAGGAAGGAAGGAAGGGAGGGAGGGAGGGAGGGAGGGAGGGAGGGAGGGAGGAAGATGGAGGGACAAGGGAGGAAGAAGGGAGGAAGGGAGGATGAAAAGGAGGAAGAAGGGAGAGAGGGAGGGAGCAGAGAAAGAAGATACTGTTAGCAGACAGACCCATTTTCAACTGCTCACACCTGCTCATACCTGCACACACCTGCCCCCACCTGCATATACCTGCATACACCTACACATACCTGCTCACACCTGCACATACCTGCTCACACCTACACATACCTGCACACACCTGCACACAACTGCTCACACCTGCTCATACCTGCACACACCTGCCCACACCTGCATATACCTGCATACACTTACACATACCTGCTCACACCCGTACATACCTGCTCACACCTACACGTACCTGTTCACACCTGCACACAACTGCTCACACCTGATCATACCTGCACACACCTGCCCACACCTGCATATACCTGCATACACCTACACATACCTGCTCACACCTGCACATACCTGCTCACACCTACACATACCTGCACACACCTGCACACAACTGCTCACACCTGCTCATACCTGCACACACCTGCCCACACCTGCATATACCTGCATACACCTACACATACCTGCTCACACCTGCACATACCTGCTCACACCTACACATACCTGCACACACCTGCACACAACTGCTCACACCTGCTCATACCTGCACACACCTGCCCACACCTGCATATACCTGCATACACTTACACATACCTGCTCACACCCGTACATACCTGCTCACACCTACACGTACCTGTTCACACCTGCACACAACTGCTCACACCTGATCATACCTGCACACACCTGCCCACACCTGCATATACCTGCATACACCTACACATACCTGCTCACACCTGCACATACCTGCTCACACCTACACATACCTGCACACACCTGCACACAACTGCTCACACCTGATCATACCTGCACACACCTGCCCACACCTGCATATACCTGCATACACCTACACATACCTGCTCACACCTGCACATACCTGCTCACACCTACACATACCTGCACACACCTACTTACACCTGCACACACCTGCACACACCTGCACATACTTGCTCTCAGACCCTGGCCTGACCTCACTCCTGCTCTCTGAGCCATCTATCCTGAGACAGAAAACAGATTTAAAAGTGAATTTGGTTTTGGTTTGGGGGGGGGGCCACGCCGGTTGGTACTCAGGGCTGACTTCTAGTGGATTCAGGAGACCATTAAGTGGTTCCAGAGGGAATATGGATTGTCCATGTACAAGATAAGTGCCTTGCCTGGTGGCCCATTTCTCTGGCTCCTGACAACATACTTACTGGATTAAATTAGTTCCATTTATAGAATGCTTGTTCCTGGGTAGGTGTTTATGGTGATACTTCAGAACACACATTTGCAGGGCCTAACATGTTCTAATACCTCAAACAATGACTGCCAATAATTAGTGACTGGTGAATCACTGCACTGATTCTAATTATTCCATTAATTTAAAATCTTAGTAATTAGTCATTTGGGACATCAATAATCAGATCATCTGAACAGTTACAAGTCTCACTGTAACCCACGGCTATTGCCGAACTTTGTCCTTGGCCTGGCACTCTGGAACCTGTCCATAGAGGCTGCACACAGGTGACTTCTCGGGGACCTGGAGTGAGACATTAGGGGCCCACACTCCTTCAATGTGGGTCCATGATTTAGCCGTAACGAATCAGGTACCCTTTATGTAAAATGTAGAACTATCTAGCTTTCATTCAAGGGTCTTTACCTAAAATCAGTATATTCTATGAAAGTTGCTAACACTTAATATCCAGCTACATCTTGGTTATACATCAATCTTTGTTAAATCTTCTTCCCTAAAGTCATTAAAATAAATTATTTAGTCATATTCTTGGGAATTCCTTGGGCAAAGGCACATCTAATCATGGTCTTGATGTTTTCCATCATCATCCATCCATCTAGCTAAACTTCATCCATCCATCCATCCATCCATCCATCATTCATCCATTATCCACCCATCCAGTCTCAACCATCCATCCATAGACCAGCAGCCATTGAATTCATCATCCATCCATTATCCATCCAATCATAATCACTCATCCATCCATCCATCCATCATTCATCCATCATCCATCCATCCATCCATCCAATCATAATCATTCATCCATCCAATCACAACCATCCATCCATACAGCCATCATCCATTCATCCATCGAACCATCATCCACCCATCTGAGACAGAGTTCAGAAAACACTCACCAACTCTATCAGGTTGCTATTTAGAGCAAAGTTGGACAGAAAATTATACATAAGGCAAATATTTATGTATGTTTTCCCAGATGCACACACAACACAATCTAATTCATCCATTATGGGGATTTTTGAATAAAGTAACTGTCTATAAACCCAACGATGATTTGGAGGATAAAAGGTGTAGAGAATTGCAGCGTCATTCTCCAGCGCAATGGAAAAGAGGCAGTGAAGAAGAGATCTGAGTTCTCTCTCAGTGTTCATGTGAGCCCACTGCCCCGGAGGATATGCGGGTGGGGCAGGGATTCAATTGGAGGAGAGCAGAGGTCCACCTGAGAGCTGCATCAGGTCCAGCTGTGCAGATTCACCCACCCTGATTTCTACCCACAGCCCTTGCTCCTATCCTGCTCCTTTGCCTGCGACCCCCCTTTCCATGTGTCCAGTGAGGAATAGGGCCCCGTGGCCCATGGGAAGGAGCCGTGGAAGTCCCAGTGGGCTGTTGGGAGTTCATCAGGACAAGCAGCAAATTCTAGAATGCCCTCTTAAGTCACTCTCAGACCTCTGGGAGGTCGAGGGGATGGAGGCAGGTGCTGGGTGCAGCAGGTGGTGGAAGGGGCAGGTAACAGAGTCCACTGGTGGTCAAGGATCCCCAGGAAAGCCCAGGAGTGGACGCATTCCTCTTTAGTATCCAGAGCACGCCACTCTCCCCTTTCTGAAGCTGCAGCAGCCCCTCCTCCCAGCTGCTGTTCCGGCCCGTGGAGGAAACCTTATCTGAACCCCCAAAACAAAGGCGGGGATGATTAGGGCTTGGGGTGGGGGACTAGCCAGGGCCATAGTCCTGGGGTCACTCACCAAGACCCCCAGCACGTGGCCGCAGAAGCTCCTGTCTGGGACAAGCCCCTCACGCTTGCTGGCCCAGCAGGCCAGGTCCGGAGCCACCTGTGCCCCTGCCCAGATGACGATCAAGGAACAGCCCCACCTTTGCCCCTGACTGTGTGGGTCTACCCTCCACGTCCTGCTCCTCCTCTCAGCCTCTGCCTCACTTCTCTTGTTTGTACTTGCCCCCTCCCCCAGTTGCCTGCAGGGGCAACTCTCTGCCTCTGTGCTCAGGGCTTCGCCCTTGAGCTTGGGGGACCCCTCGGTGCCAGGGGGTCAGACCAGCTTTCTGCCGGCAGAGACCCTGCTCTCAGCCCCTCAGCCCCTATCTGAGACCAGCACAATGATGAATGCCATTCTCCATGCCAAGTTGAAGCCTTATTTTCTTTATTCTCCACTACTTTTGTTTCTGTTTTGTTTTGGTTTGGTGGGGTGGGAGGGCACACCAAGTGCTTCTCAGGGGTCACTCCTGGCTCTGCATTCAGAGATCATTCCTACTGTGCTTCTCGGGACCAAGCAGGACCCAGCCACGTGCCCCGGCCACTTTACCCGCAGAACTCTCTCTCCAGCACTCCTCTAGCACTTTTTATAACTTTACCAAGTGATTAAGAATTAGCCTTTCCTAAGTTAAAAATAAAACCCACCAGTCACATGCTTGCAGTATAGTCACTTTTCAATGAACACCCTTAAAAAAATTGAACAGTTGACAAAAATATTTGCTCAACAAAAACTTTTCCCGAGTTCTTCTTGCATCTGTCTTTCACAGAGTGAAAAGGTTGATGTGTTCCAAAGTTCACATCATGTCTTCCAAACCTGAATTTGCTAAAACATGAATAGCAAAAAGGAAAAGAAAAGGAGGCAAGTCTGTGTGAGAGATGCAGAGAGTTTGCCACTTTTTTGCAGTGATATATAACATTACAATTAATTCTGATTTATTTTTACCTGTCCAGGAGCTATGAATTTTTAAAGCTTTAAATATCTTACTGATATATTACTGGTTATAATAAAACCCCTCAGGGTTTCTCAGATTGCTTATGATTTGAAGAGACAACAGAACAGTTTTAGTTAAAATGGGAACAGCCAACCATGACTGACTAAACCTCATATCAAACTCTAAAATCTCCCCAAGTCTGCACACCTATTAATAGTAGCTTCGTCTCAGAAATCCAGCGTTCTGTGAAACAGGTTCCAAAGAAGCAAAGCAGAGGAAATGCTTCAGTTGCCAGCTCCCTGCAAAATTTAAGTTTCAAATTGGCCTACAGGGAAGCTGGGAACAATAAAATCATGAAAAATATGATGAGATGCAAAATATGACAGTTGCAAAGTCTGATTAGATGCTTCAACTTTCTATGGGAAAGACCATCCTCTTAACTCGTGCCTTAGCCTCAGCGCCAAGTCGACGGGGCCCTCTCCTTCCTGTTGCTGCTTGCTCCCAGGCCTGGGACAGAGCTGCCCAGGGTCCACGCTCTCTCCCTCACTGGGGACTGCAGGAGTGCCACGGATGTGAGTTTGGGACTGTGCCCACATTCAGGAATGGGCAGCTGTGTCTGTGTCCACACTCAGAAGTGTGAATCTGTGTCCATACTCGGGAATCTGAGTCCATGTCACACTTGGGAATGAGTCCGTATCCACACACTTGGGAACATGTGTCTGTGTCTATGTCCACACTTGGGAAAGTGTGTCTGTTTGTGTCCACACTTGGGACTGGGGCTGTGCTGTGCTTCTGGGACCAGCCCTGGCTGTCCCCCGTTCAGCGAGGAAGGACCAGATTTCCTATCATTGATGTCATACTGTGCTTGGGGACTTGAGCCCCCAACCCCGGGTGCCAGAAGGTGTCAGAAGGAGGGAAGACAGGGTGAGGAGGTTGGGAAAGTGGGCACTGAGGGTCTCCTTTCTGAATGAGTGGGGCCAAGGGTGAAGAGACATAGCAGTCGGGTGCAGCTCATGTGAGGGCAGCTGCTTCCCAGGACAAGACTGGCTGTGGGTCAGCCCTGGATACAGAGCGAAAGTCCAGGGGGAGAAAGGGTGGAGCCCAAGAGCAGCCCCCCCCCCAGCTCCATACCAAAGACCATTAGCCGCCCAAAACACACACACACACACACACTCCTATTAAAACTGTACAATGACAGTCAACGAAACCATGTGTTTGTGTGACATGCAAATATTCCAATGAATTCAGCACACAAGGTGCAGAGGACAAACAGATCACTGCGAGGGCCACCTCTGTTTGCTCCATGCTCCTTAGCCTGTGTCACTGCTCTGGGCCCTGGTCTGATGGCACGTCCATGCCCTGGCAGGGGAACAATCTGCAGCCCTCTGAGGTCCCACAGTCACTTCCTGCTCGCCTTCACAATTCTAGAAGAATTTCACCAGGTGGATAGTGTAAGATCTATCGAAGACTCTTCCAGTCACTTCAAAACTTCCTTGGGAAGCTCTTCAGAATTCAAAAAGCAAAATTTCTCCTAGATCAGACATGGCCTTGGTACTGGTAGGCACCAGAGAGGAATGAATACGAGGGGCCCAGGGGTGGAGAACAGGCTAGAGATCAGAGCTACCCACACTTCAAGCACTGATCCTCTGGGAGAGCGACCACCCAGCTCCCAGTGCAGACCCAAGACGGCTTCTCCGGCCCAGACTCCAATACAGGGCCACTGACTGCTTTCTCCAGATTCCAGTACAGAACCACTGACGGCTTCTCCTGTCCAGGTCCCAGAAGAGAACCACTGACGGCTTCTCTGGCTCAGATCCCAATAGAGAACCGCTGACGGCTGGGAATTTACCCTGGGACCCCAAAACACACCGCAGAAACACCATCTGCACCTGGATGTTCACTGCAACACTGTGCACAATAGCCAGAATCTGGAAACACCCAAGTGCCTGAGAACAGATGACTGGATAAAGAAACTTTGGCACATCTACACAGTGCAATACTATGTGGCCACAAGGAAAAATGAAGTCATGAAACTCGCTTATAAATGGACATGGAGAGTATCATGCTGAGTAAAATGAGTCAGAGGGAGAGGGCCTGACATAGAATGACTGCACTCATTGGTGGGTTCTAAAAATAAACATAGCTTGAGACTAATGTCTAAAAACAGGAAAAAACAGGGGCCAAGAGGACTGGTCCACGGTTGGAAATTTGCCACAAGTATGTGGGGACCAGAAGTCAGTTAGGAGAGAGAAGGGACTACTGTGACAGTAGCACTGTCCTCTCGTTCATAGATTTGCTCAAGTGGGTACCAGTGACGTCTCCATTGTGAGCCTTGTTGTTTCTGTCTTTGGCATATCGAATACGCCACAGGGAGCTTGCCAGGCTCTGCCGTGTGGGTGGGATACTCTCGGTAGCTTGCTGGACTTTCCGACAGGGGCGGAGGAATTGAATCTGGGTTGGCTGAGTGCAAGGCAAACGTCCTACCTGCTGTGCTATCCCTCCAGCCCACTGTGATAGTGAATAGTTGGAAATGGTCACTCTGGACAAGAGCTGAGTGCTGAAAGGAGGGAAAGATATACATGATAACCTCTCAGGATCTGGATTGCAAGCCATAGTGCCCAAAAATGAGGAGGGAGATAGGGAGAGAGGGAGCGAGGAGAGAGTGCCACATGTGTCCACACCAGCTGATGGCCACTGCCACACGCGTCCACATAGAGCTGGAAAACAGCTGATGGCCACTGCCATACATATCCACACAGAGCTTGACGCCAAGTGATGGCCAGCGCCACATGCGTCCACACAGCCCTCCAGGAGCAGTGCTGGCAGGCTGGAAGGGCCCGAGGGGACGGTCACTTACCATCACAGCTGGGCAGCACGTGGTCCCACTGGTGGTTGCTGTCGCACACCAGTGGCTCATCAGCACTCAGCGTGTAGCCAGGGTCACAGCTGAAGGTCACCGTGGACCCAATGCTGAAGCTGCCGCCGTGCCGGTGGCCATTGACAGGGATGCCAGGGTCAAGGCAGGAGTCGGACTCCAGAGTGACACCTGCAAACGAGACAGGGCTGTCAGGGCTGCTGGACACGACATACCTTCTCAGGGATGAGCCAAGGGCCAAGTCCTGTGTCCACCTGTCCTGTCTCTCCCATGGACACAAGAGGCGCAGGCAGGTCCCTCTGGGGCACAGGGATGGTCCTTCAGGCCCCTCTGAGACAGAGGCAGGTCCCCCTGTGCAGATCCCCCCCCTGCGCAGCAGGAGAGGGCTCCGGGGTGTCCTGCTCTGTCCCCACTGCCCTTCTTGGTACCCACTCAGCTTCTCTAGCTGGTTCCTGGTGGCTACAGCCCAGGGGTCAGAGCTGAGCAGGCACACACCTACACACCTGGCACTTACATGATGCATCCACATGTGTCCACATGCGCACATATAGCGCATTCCTTTATGTCATCCCAGGAACACTCATGCAGAAGCCACGTACATGCACCTAGCACACACACAGCATGTACACAAACATGTACCCAGCACACACATGGAGAATCCACAGACATGCTCCCAGCACACACGGCATGCACACAAACACGTACCCAGCACACAAGTGGTGAGTCCACGTGCATGTACCCAGCACACATATGCACCTTGCTCACACACGGTGCATCCACATACATGTACCCCCACATGTACAGAGCACCCACGTACATGCACCCCGCTCACAATGCCCTCTTCACAGACCCACCCTCAGCACACCTGCTGTCTCCATGTAATGCACCTAGAACATACATCCTGCATGCACAAACATGCATCAGCACACATGTGTCCACATGCACCCACACACATACAGTGTCCTCACACACACGCACCCATATACAGGCACCAGCACACATGCTGCCTAGGAGACTTGCAGAGCATCACAGCGTCTGCCCCGTGCATGGCTCAGCCCTTCTCAGGAGCCACGACCTCCACTGGGAGGTGCCGTGGGGAAAGGCCACAGGAAGCCCAGGGGCACCACCGGCCAGGCCAATGGCATCTGCCCCTGCCCGTTTCCTCTTTAGAACAAAACAAGCTAAGACGAGGGGAACCGGAAGTGGGGGAGTCGCACAGTGGTGCCCGGGGGACACAGGGACATGGGAACTGGACATGGAGACTGGACATGGGGATGGGGCATGGGTACTGGGCACGGAACTGGACACGGGGCTGGGCATGGGGACTGGGCACCGGGACTAGACGTGGAGACTAGACACAGGCAGGGCGCTGGCCGGGCTGGCACTCACTCTCGTAGTGGATGAGGAAGCCCACGCTGGAGCGGCTGCTGTCGGTGCTGAAGAGCAGGTGCATGAAGCTGCCAGTGCTGATGAGGAACTGGGGGGCTTGCGTGCCATGGAACTCCCCAATGAGGGGCGATGAGCCTGCTGGCCCATCCCGCACCTCCAGGATGTCGTAGTTCACCTCGGTCTGAAACCTGCGGAGAGAGGCCGGGGCGTGGGTGGGGACGAGGTGTGGGCTGAGCCTTGCAGGTGCTCAGGGCTCGCTCCCCGCAGGGCTCAGGGACCATGTGTGAGGCAGAGACTGAGCTGGGGTCAGTGGGCACAGGCCAGAGCCCTGCCCGCGGCTTCTCCACCCTGTGCTTTGACGACTGCTCTGCAATATTACAATCATTCACTCTCAACGAAAATCATAGTGAAGCAGATTGATTAAGGGAGGAGGGAAGGAAAGACAGGTGGGAGGGAAAGGCAGGGCTGGGAGAAGGAAGGGAGGAAGACAAAGCCAGTGAAATATCCCCAAGGAGGGGCAAAGTGATCCTCATTCATCTGCAAAGCATGCAGCATGAAAGTCAGCAGCTCTAAGGAGGCCCAGCTGCGGGACTCTCCCTTCAAGGGCACCAGCCCTTGGTGGAAACGGCTGCTCTTCTTGGGGGCTGGTGTCCAAAGGAATCAGAAATATGGACACTTCCACGTGGGCTCAGCCAAGAGCCTCCATTAATGACGTTAATCTGAGACACTAGGAAGTTCTACGAGTAGCTTTGTCGTAGTTTCCAGACTGTGTCATTCTGACAGCACAATCTCGATTTCCATCAAGTAAAGTGATTCCCGTCGTAAGGGCTGCCAGGCAGCGGAGTTTGCAACCGTCTCTCTTCTTCAGAAAGCATCTGAATCAGCAAGAAGCTGGGCTGGATGTGGGGGAGGTCAGAGGGATCTTCCCCAGCGATTAAAGTCGTGGGCAACTTTAACATACAAAGGAGACCAAGTTTTCAAGTTTCCTCTTGAAATTTTTGTTCCATTCTATATATATATTTTTTGAGATAAGTAATATAAATACAAAAATCCACTACAGATAATTTCTGAGGTGACATAGCTTTCGCTAGGAGCCTGTCTGTGTGTTATCACTGATCATAAGTGAGTGAGTGGAAAGCAAAAAGGAAATAGTACGGTGAGGTTCCCCAGCGTGAGACGCGTTATGCTCGGGAGAGGGTCCCAGAATGAGGTCTGGTCAGAGGAGGCTGCAGAGAAATGACAACAGTGCTCAAACATGAAACCTTTAAAACTAAGCAGAGCTGTCTTGCCCTTAGCCTAGGTCCACGGGGCTTATGCCCAAACAGTTTCAGTTTCCACCACCCCGTTGTTTTTATGCCAGACACGGGTGGGAAAGTGCATGTGATGGGGAATTTGGAGACCATGCCGAGTTTTACAGGGTCAGCCCGAAGTGCCCCTGTCTGGATCTGAGCCTGTCTCACGGATGAGTCTGGGTGGCCTCCATCCCCTTGCACCCCACCCGAACCCTGGACAGCATGGCCAGGAGGATGTGCCCGTGGATGATCACAGAAGTCACCCGGGGGGAAAAGTGAGGTCATCTGCAGCACTCACCACAGGGCCCAGGCCAGGCCAGACTCAAGCCTTGAGACTTCCTGCAAGTGGACATGACCAGCCCCCACCCGTCCCCAGTGCAGACAGGCCTTGCAGCCAGAGGGCGCCACTGGACAAGAGTGGACCCACAAAGCAAGGGCCTCCACTTCCAGGAACGCTGTCCCCGAGCCCAGGCAGAATGCCCTGTGTCCATGCGAAGTGACCGGGAATCGGAACACCAGGTGTCAACCATCCTTGGGTCCAAATTAAGGGGAGTAAGGGGACTTTCTTACCTATCAAAAGTGATCTTGATGGAGTGTCCTGGCTTTGCTTCAATGATCCACTCGCAATTTAAAGAATCTTTATAATATCCCGGCCACCCGGGGGGCAGGATAACCCCGCTGGAGGCCGTCAGGTGTCCACCACACGGGGCTGGAAGGGCAGAGGGGGAGGAAGGAGAAAGGGAGAGCAGGAAGAGGGTGTGAGGACAGCAGCTCCCACAGAGGAGACCCACAGCAGGAAGGCGCTCCCCCCACCCCACCCCCCACCCCCCATGGCCCAGCTAAACTCTAAGGATACAGATGCAGCAGGGCCTTCTTCATCGGCTGGGAGCTGGCCTTCCACTCGGACAGGAGGATACAGTGCCGGCCACCCCTGGAACCAACCGTCACACAAGCCCGGGGCTCCCAGCACCCTTCTTAGATCCTCCACAAACTGCAGGGGTGGGCACATTCCCTGAACTGAGCTTCTGTGTGGGCAGTGGGCTTGGGTCTCTGCACGTGGGAATGTTCCCTCCCCCATTACCGGGATAGCTGACCACTACATTGTACTACAAGGCTGGTGAATGCTAGGAAACAACCTACAAACCTCAACTGGATTCAACGAGTTTAGCTCAAAGGGTGCATGAAGTCTTTTGAAGCCTCTGGAATGAAAAATGGGTATCGCTGTGAGGCAGAGAGGGTGCCGTGGCAACGGCTGGGCCTGGTGCTCGTTAAAAGCAACCATGCATGTCCTGCTCTACAGGAATTGTGAATTGTGCCACATATCAATATGATATCAATATCAGTGTATCACCATATCAGTACCAATTTATTCATGCTTCTGTCTGGCCACACTTCTGGTTGAATTTTATTTCGTCTTCCCTCAACATTTTTTGTCACCTCTGATTATATTTGTGACTGCATAGATGTCCAATAAGCATGCGAAAATGTTTTCAGTTGAAAATTATATATGCTTTTGGAGGAAATGTTTATTCTATGGAAAACATTGCACATGCATCAGAAGTTGACCAATATACTAAAAACTGTCTGCAGGTCTTGATGGGAGAAAATAAAGCTCGAGAAAGAGACATCTCGAGAAGTAATCTAAGTAGCTTAGATTTATCACTTGAAACAAACAGAAGCAAAAATCTCTGCAAAGATAAGCCATTGCTGGATGAGAACACAGACATTTAAGTCCTGTTTGAAAAACCTGTTAATATGGACAACTCGATGTCACTTTTCTGCATTGCATTGAGTTACATCTATCGAATGAGTTCTTCTAAAAGAACACGGGTGCATTTTTATTTTATTATTTTTTAATTTATTATTATTAGTTTTTTGCTTTTGGGTCACACCCAGCGATGCTCAGGGGTTTACTCCTGGCTCTGCACTCAGGAATTACTCCTGGTGGTGCTCGAGGGATCATGTGGGATGCAGGGAATCAAACCCAGGTTGGCCACGTGCGAGGCAAACACCCTCCAGCTGTGCTGTCCCTCTGGCCCTGGGTGCATTTTTAGACTCAGACAATCTCCCAAGATAAACCTGAACAGACCAACCTCAAGTAAGATGAAAGAAACTGAAACAGTCTTTTTAAATTCCCTCAAGAACAAATGCCCAGGTCCAGACTGCCTCACTTGGGAGTTCTACCAAACCTTCAAAGAAAACTCACTACCAATCTATACTCCTGAAGCTCTCCCAAATTATTGAAAAACAGAAATACTTCCTTACAGGTCCTGTGACAACAAACACTACCCTAGTTAAAAATAATTGGACAGAGATATCATTAGAAAAAGAGACTAATATTCTTGGAGAACATCAACGCAAATATTCTCAGAAAAACCTTAGTGACCAGAATCAACAATATATTCAAGGGCTGATACAGTAGATCAGGCGGATTTCATTCCAGGGATGCAAGGATGGTTCGATAGATGTAACTCGATAGATGTAACAATGATAGACCTTATAAACAAAAGACCCAAACCATAGAGTCACATCACATGCAAAGAAAAGTTCTAGCCTGTCTCCTTCCCCCTTCCCCATGCTGTGGCAGTGCTCGGTGCATGTGGGAGAGGCCACATGCCTGGCCATGTCCAGCGTACCCTGATCAGTGTGCTGAGAATAACATGTGCATGGTTGCAGTGGAGGGTCACAGCAGCAGAGCTGCTGGTAAGGTACTCGGCAAGGCAGGTGGTGCTTCACTGGCGAGCTCTCAGCCATGTTTCAGTTCATGCTCCCCTTAGCAGTTCCTCTCTGCTTTAACTTGGGGGACCAGAGCAAAAGTACCAAGAAAAGGGGGCAGGGCTTATGCAAGATACACAGTCAGAAACTACATTTTAGAGATGAATCCTGCTTCCCTAAATATACCTGCATCTGTCTTCAAGGATATGTAAATATACGTTCTTGCAGATAAAGACCAGACAGATGGTGGCTTTTTGCCCCTCAGAGCTCTCACTGGGATTTACTAGAACCCGGGACCATGACTGGGAAGAAATTCGCCTCTACGTGTGCTGAGAGCTGATGCTCTTCCAACAGTACCTGAGTTCAGGGGACTTGGATGGGTGCATGTCAGTGGGAAAAGTAGAGCCATCACCCCTCATGGCACAGGCTATGGCAACTGGAAGAGGGGCCGGGCAGAGCCTGATGCTGAGAGCACCCTGGGGATCAGCGGTGAGTGTGCCATAGGTTTGCTGGGTCAGGAGCATTTCCCCGCAGGCAGGGGCGTGTACCTTCGCATCGGGGGACACTGGCGCTCCAGACCACATTCCCGTCCTGTAGGATGCAGGTGATAGACTCGGAGCCCTGCGTCTTCACAAAGCCATCGTCACAGTGGAAGGACACGGAGCTCCCCAGGAGGAAGCGGTCCCCAAACCGCCGTCCGTTGGTGGGGATTCCTGGGTCATGGCACTCGTTTTGGCCAAATGCTGAAAAGGAAGGGTGGGGGAAACAACAGTGTAAAGGGAATAGCAAGTCCCTGGGGATTTGAGTGTCATCCAAAGAGAGGAAGTGAGCACACGTAGAAGCCAGCCACTTCCCCGGCTTTGTTATAGGACCTGCGACAGATACTGGGTATGAGCCGCTTTCAGTGTGGGCAAGACAGATGGACACAGGCAGGGAGCACTGCGTACAGCCACAGATGAACATGTCAGAGTGTCTGGCCATTTGACAGAACTTCTGTGCCCTGTGGAAGGTGGGAGAGAGGCAGAGGGTGGAAGGGTCTTGGTGGGAATGTCTGGGGAGGGCCCCTGCATTTTGTGCTTCTATAATGATCTGATGCAGGGAGGAACTGTTTCACTGACAGGACCAGCAATATCAAGCCTAGATCCCAGACATTCCAAAATACAGTGAAACCATCTTTGGCAAAGCCTCGGATTAGCCTTGAAGAGAAGTAGGGGTGGGTACAATCACAATTCACTATCACTCATGGTAACATTATCATCTGATGTGGCTCCCCCATGTGCATTTAAGTCTATGCTCTCAAATACAATCAATTTGGCTAGTAGGAGCCTGTGGCAGAGAACTGTGTTGCCAGAGAAAGATTCACCGAATTACACGAATGCCAGTGTCCTAATCCAGCACTCATGAGTCCAAATGCCTCAATCCTACTGCTGTATTTCCTTGTTTCTGGGAAGATGGATAGAAGGATGGATAAATAATGGGTGGATAGATAAATGAACGATGGATGAATAGATGGATGCTTGGATGGATGGATGGATGGATGGATGATAGATGGATGAATGATGGATGCAGGCATGAGCAGAAGAATGGATAGATCGATTTGGGGTGGCTGGATATGAAATGGGTAGATGGATGAACTGATGATGAGAAGAAAAACGTGGATATATTAGATGATATATGGTGGACATGGTCACCGAGTGAATGGTCAATGGATGGACAAATGGGGTGGGGTAGGCCGAAACATGACTCATCATTGGAAAGATGCATTTAGCACAGGAAGCAAAAGGCCAACAAAGTAGTCAAGGACATATGTTACATACATGTGTTCCTGAATTTGATCTCTCACACTGAAAATAAAATAGGAAAAGGAAGAAAGGGAGGAAGGGCAGAAGAAAGGGAGAAAGGAGAGGGGGAAGGGGAATCGAGAAAGAGGGAAGGAGGAAGGGATAACATCAGGGAGGAAGAGACAGTATGAAAAGTGATCGCCAGGTGGACCAAGGCTGGACTCCATGTCAGTGGATGGGCCTGTGCTGCCCTCTCGGTCATGTGCTCACCCACCCACCAAGGCCAGCCCTGCTGTGGCCACAGGGAGAACTCACTTGTGTATGTGATGTTGAACCCTCTGCCTGTGGTGGAGTGGTCGGACTGGAATTCCAGGCGCACGATGTGTCCGCTGCTGGCCAGCTGGGGAGGCACCTCATTGCCTGAGAATGTCCCCAGCACGGTGACCTCAGAGACGCTGTCCTCCTTCACGGCCAGGAAGTCGAACTGGGGCTCCACGTCGAAGTCGTTGAAGATGAGATGGATTCTGCTGCCCAGCTCAGCGATGATGAGCCACACACAGTTCATGTTGTTGCCGTACTCCTCCGGGTAGTTTGGGGAGAGGATAACGCCCGAGGAGGCCGTGAAGTTGAAGAAACACGAGACTGTGGGCAGACAAGCTGTCAGCAGCTTTGCTGGCACTGAAGGACATGCCCGGGGCTGCCGGATGCTGGACAGTGAGGGGCTGAGGCCACTGTGCTCCCCCAGAAACCCTCTTCCCAGCATTCACCCCACCTCAATACTTCACCTCAGACACCCCATCTTCCCAGTCCCACCCTAGTCACGCTGTTACCTCAGATGCCCTCCTCCCAGCACTCACCCCAGATGCTCTGTCACGCAGACACCTCATCTTCCTGGTGCTTACTAAGACCCTATCACCTCAGAGACTCTTCCCAGAACTCATTCCAGACACCTTGTCACCTCAGACACTCCTTTTCCCCAATGCCCCAGACACCTTCCTGTCACCTCATATGCCCCTCTTCCTAGCATCTACCCCAGATACCCTGTCACCTCAGATGTCCTCTTCACAGCACCTGCCTCAGACACCTTGTCACCTCAGACGCCCCCTCTTCCCAGTCCCAGCCCAGTCCTGTCACTTCAGATGCCTTCTCTATCCAGTGTCTGTCCCAGACACTCAGTCACCTCAGATCCTCCTTTTCCAAGCACCCACCCCAATGTTCTGTCACCTCAGATACCCCTCCTTCCCAGTCCCACCTCAGACACCCTGTCACCTCAGACATCTCTCCCCAGAGTCTGCACAAGACTCAGACAACCCCCTATTCCACCCTAGATGCTCGATCGCTTCAGACGCTCCTTTTTCCCCAGCACCCCAGACACTCTGTCACCTCAGACAGCCCCCTTTTTCCAGCACCTGCCCCAGATACACTGTTACGTCAGACAGCACCACCAGAGCACCACCACAGAACCACAGGGCGGGGCTTGAGTGACCCTGTGGACTTAGCTAGAATCCGTGGCAAAATCAGTGGTAACAGATCTAGAATGACCCCAGACACAGACCCCAGAATTGAGACAGGGCTGGTACCACTCAGGCTCTGCTGCTATGCAGACCGCCACATCCCCCCCCCCCCCCACGGGCACATTAGCTCAGGCAAGAGGACACAGGTAGGCACTGAGGTTGGGCAGGTGAGGGCAGGTAGGAGGATACAAGGTGGGCTGGGGTCACGCATCAGGTGGACACTCACACACGCAGCTGGGCTTGTTCCCCGACCACTGGTTGTTCTGCTGGCACGTGATCACCCGCTCGCCCACCAGCTCGAAGGCCGCCTGGCACTCAAATGTGAGCGAGTCCCCATGGAGAAAGCTGCTTCCCGTTCGCTTCCCGTAGGCAGGGATGCCTGGGTCCCCGCAGCCCCCCTTCTCGATTTCTGAAAGCAGGAAAGCAGAGGAAGCATTGTGACAGGTGGAGAAAAGAAAGCAAAGAACATTCTAGAAAATTCAGTAACACTCTAGAACATTCTGTAACACCGTAGAAAATTCTGTAACACTCTAGAACAGTCTGTAACACTCTAGATCATTCTGTAACATCCCTAGAACATTCTGTAACACCCTAGAAAATTCTATAACACTATAGAACATTCTGTAACACTCTAGATCATTCTGTAACTCCCTAGAACATTCTGTAACACACTAGAACATTCCATAAACTCTGGAACATTCTAGAACATCCTAGAAAATGCCACTGTGGCTTCCTTTCACCCATCATTGTTACAGTGTTGGGAGGAAGGAGTCACTGCCTGGCCCCAAGAGTGTGCATGTGGCCACACAGAGCAGATTTTATAGTTTGGACACTGGCTGGGATATGTTCCCTGACCCCTGCACAGCCAGCTCAGCACCCTTCACAGTCCTGAGCTTGGTTCACTTAATCTTTGAAAAAGGCACAAGAAATGTGAAGTGGAGCAAGGAAAGCCTCTTCAACAAATGGTGCTGGGAAAACTGGACAGATACTTACAAAAAAAAATGAACTCAGACCTCATGCCAGGCACAAAAGTCAGATCAAAGTGGATTAAAGCCCTCAATATCAGACCTGAATCCAAAAGGTACACGGAGGAAAACGTAGGCAGAACCTTCCATGACATTGAAGCTAAACGCATCTTTAAGGATGAAACATCACTGACCAAGCAAATGGAAACATAAACAAATGGGACTGTATTAAACTAAGAAGTTTCTGTACCACAAAAGAAATAGTGGCCGAAATACAGAGAGTCCATGGAATGGGAAAGAATATTTACCCAATACCCATCTGATAAGGGGTTAATATCCAGGATATATAAGACACTAGTAGAATTGTACAAGAAAAAAACCTCCGACCCCATCAAAAAATGGGGAGAAGAAATGAACAGAAGCTTCCTCAAAAAAGAAATACAAATGGCCAAAGGGCAAATGAAAAAAATGCTCTACATCGCTAATCATCAGGGAGATGCAAATCAAAACAATGAGATATCAACTCACACCATAAAGACTGGCACACATCAAAAGAACAAGAGCAACCAGTGCTGGCACAGATGTGGGGAGAAAGGGAGTCTCTTTCACTGATGGTAGGAATGTTGACTTTTTGGAAAATAATATGGGCATTCCTCAAAAAACTAGAAATTGTGTTTCCATATGACTAGTCCAGTCAGTTTTTATGTAAATCTGGCACAAATGGCTTCGTTCTTCTGTGCTGGGCATTTACATCACTGTTGCTCCTGACCTGGTCTTTACTGAGATTCATGTTATAAACTATGCAGGCCTCTGCAGCTTTCAGGTGAGGTGAAAGGAAAGATGCAGAACCAAAGCTCTCCTCCTTCAAACCTGAGTGCAGTGAAATATGCTTCAAATCCACCCACCCATGCATGTGGTGTTTGCTACATGCTGGCCTGTCCCTGAAGCTATTGGCCAAGGATGGATTCAGCCAGTCACTCTTTCACTCTCAAAGTGTCTCAGGATAACTCGGTGTCAGGCCTTTTCTGGGCATTGTTGGACCAGAGAGAAGGAAATCTGTCAGGGCAGAGCTGCAAGGAAGGATGCGGTGGGTTGTAGAAGCAGGAGTGCATGGAGACGACTGGAAGGAAGAGGAGGTGGGCGGGAAGGGCAGTGGGCGGGAAGGTGCACATAAGCCCCACAAAAGGGGCCCTGGGTGGCACCCAGTTCTGTCTCTGCACCCGGTCAGGTCTGTGCTGGGAGAGGTAAGGGGCCTCGGAGGGTCTCAGGGTAGGCAGATGTGTGTCCTTGCTCTTGTGTGTCCACTCCTAAGCTCCTGCAGGACTTGGGTGCAAAGCAGAGGGATGGTGACTCCGGTGATTGTCCCTTCACACACCCGAGTGCCCTTCTTTGGTGCTGGCACAGCCTCACCTGGCACCAACATCCAGCAGTGGTTGGGGGCACATAGCAGTCTCGTCTGTGCCAGCCTCAGCCGCCGCCCCTGCTTAGCCCTTGAGCTGGTGGCACTTAGTGGCGGCAGGGTGGCATGAGTGAGTGGGGGCCTCTGGGTGCTGGCCTGGCGCCGGCAGTGGCTCTGGGCCCGGGGGGAGTTGCACCACGTCTGAGCTCGGTGGAAGCAGCTCTCCCTGGATCCAAGGCGCCCTGTGACCTCGGCTACAAGGCAATATTTCTGTCACTGTCCTCCCGTTGTTCATCGATTTGCTGGAGCGGGCCCAGTAACATTGTGAAACCTGTTACTGTGTTTGGCATATTGAATACATCAAGGGGAGCTTGCCAGGCTTTGCCGTGCGGACAAGATACTATTGGCAGTTTGCCGGGCTTTCTGAGAGGGGCAGAGGAATCGAACTTATCCATGTTGGCCGCGTGCAAGGCAAACGCCCTACCCGCTGTGCTATCACTCCAGCCCAAGGTAATATTTAGGATAGGTAAAGGTAAAGGCCCTCCCGTTGATCGTCGATTTGCTCGAGCGGGCCCAGTAATGTCTCCATTGGAGACTTTGTTGTTACTGTGTCTGGCAGATCGAATACTCTCGGTAGCTTGCTGGGCTCTCCGAGAGGGGCGGAGGAATCGAACTCGGGTCGGCCATGTTGGCCGCTTGTAAGGCGAACGCCCTACCCGCTGTGCTATCGCTCAAATGAAAGCTTGGGTGCGGTGAACATGGCTAATGGCACGGGACCCTCAGTTGCTCCCCACACCCTGGCAAAAACGGTTGACGCACGTCTGCATGAGTGCAGCCTTGCCCCTGCCTTCTCCCCACTGGGAGCTAGAGGACCCTCGGGGACTAGGGAAAGCTAAAGTGGACTGCCCAAGGCCTGACATTTGGTGAGTGTGACCACCTCTCTGCGGGAGACGCCTCCTCGTTAGTTCTCTGGGCTCTGACTGGGTCAGGACAAACCTGCTGGACATTTGGGTGCTGGCCAGGACCTCAGGCCTCAGGGCCTGCAGCCAAGACTGTGGTGGGTCCTTTCCACTCACTGTCCTCCTCCTCCTCGCCCTGAAAACATGCCCCTAAAGCTCCCCCCCTCTCATGTTCTGTCCATGCGATGCATGTCCACTGGTTGTCCCTCTGTGGGTTCAACAAGCCCCCCACGAGCATGCCGGAGTTCCAGAGGGAAACACTAGAATCAACAAAGTGCAGGATCCGGAAGCTGAGTGGGGAAGTGTTTAACGACAGGAGACAGAAACCCTTGGTACTGGTGACTCCGGAACAGATGGGTCCACAGTCCTGGGAACTTCACGCTCTATCAATACCCCCGATGATCAGCCGTGCTGTCACTGTTACCCAAAGACGGTGTCAGAGCAGCCCCCGCAGGTCTGATATTCAAAACTTTTCCTCAAATCATGGTCACTGGGAAACTTCTATTCACTACCTTGGTCTTTGGTATGTTCTGTCCCCAACCTCCCCTCCCCCACCACCAAATTATGGGGAAACCTACAGATAAGTAGCTAGCTTGTTCAGGCTACTAATAAATGCTTTTAATCCAATTTGGAAATCACACATGCACTTATTTCAGAGTCCTCCCCGGGGGCAGTCTCCTTAGACAGAGGAGGTGTTTGCATGTCGAATCAATTGCTGTGGAAGCTCCATGTTCTCTGGCATCTGCAATGAGCTGACCTGGTAAATGGGCCCTGCGCCCTTTGAGAGATAACTAACAAGCTAAGAGCTTTAAGATACAGCCCTGTGATTTAATCAGCTCAACACCAAGCAGTTTTGTCAAATCCCATTATCTGGAGACAATGCCCACCATCCCTGGCCCTGAATTCATTAGGAAACCAGCACCTTCCTTCCAGAGCCTGAGATTTGACGTTCAATCGTTCTTTTTTAAGTTTCTACAGTTGAGAATGATTTATAGGAGGGCTACAGAGGGGCAAGCCATAATGTGCAAATCTTGCATAATGATTGTTTAATTGACACCCACAACTAAGGGTGCTTTAGCAAAAATTAAAAAAAAAATAGAAATAAGCAGCCCAGCAGGTAGAGCAGCACTGCAGGTGGTTTCAGCTGAGAAGAATCTTCCAGAAGCCTCAGTCTGGAGCTTTAGCAGAAGTTCCAGCTCCAGAGAAGACTTAGCAATGCCGAGCTTTCGGGAGATGACCCACAGCAAAGGAGACCGAAGTCTCACCAATGAGCCCCCATGTGCGGCAGCCACAAGCTTCCCAGAGTGATTCCAAATAACCCCAGTGGAAGCCGATTTCCCCTGGGAGAGGTCGAAGGCTTCAGCGTGAGTGTGAGGTGTACCATGGTGCCATGGGGCTCACTGATGGGCACCGGGTGTTTCCTGGGCAGCAACTTGGGGACTCAGACCCTGGGGTACTCAGTTCCCCTCATTTCTGCTGATGGCAACTCCCCAGGTCCTCAATTTGCTCCCCTTCTCTGTGTTCAGGGGCCCATACAATGGCGATAAATCACCAGGTTCCTGAGGGCTGGAGTGATAGGACAGTGGGGAGGGCACTAGTCTTGCACTCGGCTGACCCAGGTCAATCTCTGGCATCACATATGGTTCCTTGATCACCACCAGGTGTGGCCCCCCAACAGAAAAATAACCCAAAATAATCACTGTTCTTTACATCATCTTTCCTCTTTCCAGAATGGCCAGTTCAATGACCTGCATCTTTCTGAGGGCTCTAGGAGCTTTCCTGAGTGAGCCTCAGCCACAGGAACAGCCGCTGGCCTTGCTGTGGGCTGTGGGTCTGGCTCGGACATGCCCACCACTGCAGAATCTGCTACTCAATGTCAGAACATACATCTTCAATGAGAACAGTCCACAGATGTTTCACTTACTGGACTCCAGCAAAGCCTAGGTCAGGAGCACCAGCCACTGGTCCCTCCTGATGTTCCATGATACAACGATATGTTCTGAGATGCAGTATTGAAGAACTGGTTGTTATCAATCAAATCACCAGAAAACAAAATAAGTAGGAGATTTTGGTTAAGCTCTCATATACTTTCATGACCTGTAGTACGGTGGGGGTGGTCGTGGAAGGCAGCAGGAAGAACCGAAACTTTTGAGGAGATGCCTGAGCAGAGACACCCCCTGACTGGGATCCGGACTCTCTCCTGGCCTCTGAGTCAGACTGCGCTCTGCAACGGAGCTGAACCAGCTCCTGGACCACTTCGCGTGTCTTCTAGCCTCATCTTTAATAATCTGATGATAAACACTCTAGAAAGAAGAGTGTGTATTTTCACAGCAATCTTTGATATGTTCTGTAATGAGGCACATAGGGCCTCAAGATCTGTATCTGAGTCAAAGGCATAGACACGTGGAGTTTGCTGAGTGCAAGGAAAGTGCCTTAACCCCTGCAGTAATCTCTCCAGTCTCCACAAATGACCTTTTCCATCATATCAACGGCAACCATTCTTGGACAAAGCATGAAAGGGTGTTCCTGACTTAAAACGAGCACCAAAAACAGCCTGCTTTGTGATGCACTCACACGGCATGACTCAGGGTGAGGGAGGTGGGAATTCTAAGTGAAGGTCAGCTCAAGGGCAACCATGGTCCTGTCCCCACATCCTGTACTGCTTCTCCCTAAACATAAGCTACGTGGCAGGGAAAGAGCAGGAAGCGTAATGAGCAGCGACAGAGCGGGGGGGGGGCAACCTGGCTGCTCCCTCGCATAGAGCAGCTTCCCTCCCATCCTGAGCCCGAGCTTGTCATGCCTCACAAAACTTCAAAGACTGAAGGGCAAACTCATTTTCTGTGCTTGATCCTCCTGGTGGGGAGGGAAAAAATCAAATGCTATTGTGTGAATTTATCATAATATTGTTCAAGGGGAAAACTCATAAAAACCCGATCTGCGGCTCACTTGGTTTGATGTATCCTCGTCTACAGCCATCACTTAGGGAGAAGAGCAGCATCGGGAATGCAGCTTGCCAGGGGGCCAGCCCTGCACCGCCTCAGCCCTGCACCCCCACTGTGGGGCGGTGTCTGCACCCTTAGTCCTGCACCCCCTGCGCCACAAGGGGTGTCTGCACCTTTAGTCCTGCACCTGCAGTACCTCACCCCTCCACCAGGAGGCAGTGTCTGCACCACCCCAGCCTGTCTGCACCTTTAGTCCTGCACCTGCAGTCCGAAACCCTCCACCAGGGGGCGGTGTCTGCACCCCACCCTGTCTGCACCTTTAGTCCTGCACCCCTCCACAAGGGGTTGGTGTCTGCACCCTGCAGTCCTGCACCCCTCCACCAGGCGGCAGTGTCTGCACCCACAGTCCTGCGCCTGCAGTCTCGCACCCCTCCACCAGGGGGCGGTGTCTGCACCTTTAGTCCTGCACCTGCAGTCCCTCACCCCTCCACCAGGAGGCAGTGTCTGCACCACCCCAGCCTGTCTGCACCTAATCCTGCACCTGTAGTCCTGAAACCCTCCACCAGGGGGCGTTGCCTGCACCCTTAGTCCTGCATCTGCAGTCCCGCACCCCTCCACCAGGGGGCGGTGTCTTCACCCCACCCACCCTGTCTGCACCTTTAGTCCTGCACCTGCAGTCCCGCACCCCCCCACCAGGGGGCGTGTCTGCATCCGCACCCCTCCTTCCTGTCTTTCCCTCCCCTGAATTGGATCCACAGTCGGATTTCTCTGTACTGAGAATAAACACATTCCAGGGGACAGTGGGAAACAAGATCAACCATAGCAGTGTCCAAGACTAATTTAAAAGGAAAAGAAAAAGGGAAAAGTCAAGGAGAGGAGTGCTCTAGTGAGCGGGGCGTTGGACTGGCTTAACTCTGCGAGATTATTCACCCTCTGGAGTAGATCATGTTCTTCGTATATAACATCACAGTCATCACATTCTTGATGACACTCGGTTTCCTTGGCAAGAGCTGCATGAGGAAAATGAGCAAGCCCATGGCTCCCCCCAGCAGCACAGGCTGCGATTGGATGCAGAATTTAGGGGAAGATTTCCACAATCAAGGCAGGGCTCCGACTCCTGAGAGAGGAACAGCAGGACAAGGTCCCTCCCTCCCTCCCTCCCTCCCTTCCTCCTTCCTTCCCTCCCTCCCTCTCTCCTGCCCTTTCTTCCTCCCTCTCTCCCTCTCCTGTCCTTCCTTCCTTCCTTCCTTCCTTCCTTCCTTCCTTCCTTCCTTCCTTCCTTCCTTCCTTCCCTCCCTCCCTCCCTCCCTCCCTCCCTCCCTCCCTCCCTCCCTCCTTTCTTTCTTTCTTTCTTTCTTTCTTTCTTTCTTTCTTTCTTTCTTTCTTTCTTTCTTTCCCTCTTTCATCCGTCCTTTCCTCCCTCCCTCCCTCCCTCCCTCCCTCCCTCCCTTCTTTCCTTCCCACATCCAGATGTACTCAGGGCTTCTCTTGACTCTGTCCTCGAGGGTCACTCCCGGAGGGGTGCAGAACTGACCCGGGGTCCTCAGGCTGCAAGGTGCACCCTGCCCCCATTGACCCTCCCTCCACTTTCTTTAGGAAGTTCGAGCACTGTGAATGGGGCATGTTGTTGTAACTGATTTGCATTTCCCTGTCAACTCACGGGGTACAACCTGGCCCTGGGCACCTCCTGGGGTGAGGGCAAGCCAGGCCCCTGCCTGCCGGTCTGTGGGTGAGTCTGGAGGCTTCATCGAGTCACGAGCCGAGTCCCTCTTCAGGACGTGCTCGGGAAGCATGGGAGACACTTCCTCCTGCCTCGGTCTCCCCCAGGTTGTTCGAAAGCAAGAGCATCGCTCCCACGTCCACACGGTAAGGAGCAGGGCTGCCGCCAGGCAGGTGGGGCTCACGTGTGACCCTGCAGACTCTGAGCCCACAGACCCCTGTCTCAGGAGAGGCCTCCACTCGAGACAGGATGACGGCGGCAGTGGTGCCGGGCCCTGCCTGGGAAGGCACATGGGAGTCAGAGGTTGCCGCTGCCCCATCCCAGGCCCTGCCCAGGCATCTCTGTCCCCGACCGCCCCACCGTACTCAGCACAGCCAGACATACAGCCCCACGACACACATCCCAGGGACTGTAGTGCCTCTGTGAGACAGAGAAGGGGCAGAGGGGTGAGCCCAGGAAGCACCTGCCACTTAACCCGCCAGTGATGCCACTGTGCAGTCCCAAGGCGAGGAAGAAGACAGGGGGAAAAGGGCAGGGTGCGCCTTGCAGGCTGAAGACCCCGGGTAAGATCCCATCCTCGGGTCTCAACCCTGAGTCCTTTAGGGGCGGAGGTGAAGAAGTGCAGTTCCCCGCACACGGGTTAGTGGAAGGCTGCTGGTCACTTGCGGCTCAGAGTCCTGGCCGGACCCCAGCAGCCCCCAGAGAGCTGGGTACAGGGGTGAGAAAAGGGGGGGTGTAGAGGAGAGTGAGAGGGGTGCAGGGGAGAGAGCGGGAGGGGTGCAGGGGAGAGAGCGGGAGGGGTGCAGGGGAGAGAGCGGGAGGTGCGGTGGGGGCTGTCCCAGTGTCATGTGGGTGGGTGGGGCGGTGAGGCCAGGTAGTGAAGCTTCTGGTTGATCTTCCTGAACCGAACAGAGAAGGCTGTGGGGGAGGAGGCTGGCCCCGGGGACGGCCCCAATGCCCTTGCATGAGGAAGTGGTCTTGATTTGTCCTTGGGTGCCAAGGGGCATCGCCCCAGCCCACTCCCAGCCAGTGCCCACCCCCTGGGGAAGCCCCTACCTTGGTAGACGGCCTTGAAGCCGGGCGAGGCGATGCTGTCGTCCGACTGGAGGTGCAGCCACATCTGGTTGCTCAGGCTGACGATGAGGTCGGGCACGCTCGAGCCTGTGAGGCTGTGGAGGGGTGGGGGAATCAGTCAAGGCTCGGGGAGGGGCTTCCTGCTCACCGAAGGGGGCACCACCCGGCACCTCTGTATGTGTCTGTCCATCTGTCTCTGTGTCCACGTGTCTGTCTCTCCGTTTCTGTGTCCACATGTCCATCTGTGCGTCTCTGTATGTGTCCGTCTGTCTCTGTCCATGTGTCTGTCTGTGCATCTCTGTGTCCATGTGTTCATCTGTGCATCTCTGTATGTGTCTGTCTGTCTCTGCATCCACATGTCTGTCTGTACATCTTTGTATGTGTCTGTCTGTGTATCTGTGTCCACATGTCCGTCTGTGCATCTCTATATGTGTCTGTCTGTCCATCTCTGTGTCCACGTGTCTGTCTCTCCATCTCTATGTCCACATATCTGTCTGTGCGCCCCTGTGTCCATGTGTCTGTCTGTGCGTCTCTGCATGTGTCCGTCTGTCTCTGTGTCCACATGTCTGTCTCTGCATCTCTATATGTGTCTGTCTGTCCATCTCTGTGTCCACGTGTCTGTCTCTCCATCTCTATGTCCACATATCTGTCTGTGCGTCCCTTTGTCCATGTGTCCGTCTGTGCATCTCTGTATGTGTCTGTCTGTCTCTGCATCCACGTGTCTGTCTGTACATCTCTGTATGTGTCTGTCTGTGTGTCTCTGTATCCACATGTCTGTGCGTCTCTGTAGGTGCTTGTCCATCTCTGCGTCCATGTGTCTGTCCGTGCGTCTCTGTATGTGCAGAGTCACCTGCCTATGCAAGTGTCACCTCCCCATCTTCTCTTCCTATTGGCACTCCACCTCCACCTTTTCCTCTCCCCGTCATCTCTCGTCAACCATCACTCTCTGCCCATCTGTCTTCTGCAGTCTTTCCATCTGCCTACAATAATCAGTCTACTAGCTAGCACCTATTGATCACCTATCTTTTCTATTACTTATCCATCAGACCCACCTTCAAAGGAACAATAGCTAATTGCCATGCGTGAATACAACTATATCACCCGAATTTTGCCTCAACAACCTGACTTTTTTCCCACGCTTCTGCTCTGATAAACTGACCAGGTGATCCCCTATTTGTGGTCAGTTCAAGGCTTGTCTGGTGCAGAGACACCAGAGCAGAGACCGGCCCGGGGCAGCACTGGGCACAGCATGGCCGGCACAGAGGAGGCCACCCCCTGCCTGGGCCTGAGGCTTCCTGGGTCTCAGGCAGAGATGCTACCTGTGAGCCTCAATGTCAGCTCCCTGCCTCGGCCGGCCCCAGCAGCGACACCCCCGGGGGCCTGCTGGTCCTGGCTCCTTAAAGTCTGCTGTTCCCCAGCCCATCAAGGGCTGGTCGTCAGCACGATGCTCTCATCACCAGCACCTTCATCACATCATCCTCTCAGCAACCACACTGCCATCTTCCTCCTCCTCACACGCCTCCCCATGCTGGCCTCATCACTGTCCCCCTCATCGTTTGGGGGCCTGGGCCACACCTGGCAGTGCTGGGGTCCTGGCCCTGCTCAGGCAGCTCCCGGAGACCCTTGGGGGGGGGCACAGGTGGTGCTGGGGTGGATCCAGGGTCAGTGCACATGAGGCCGGCACCCTACCCCTGCACGGTCTCCCATCCCCCATCCTACTTTTACTACCATCGTTCTATTCATCTCCTAGCTCAGGGCTGACACTTTCGGGCAGAGCGGGCTGTGGGTTGATCACTTTCCCTCTAACTTGGTTTATTTTCTGCTTCCCCCCACCCCCATTTCTCTTGACTAACAATCTCTAGGCTATGTGGGTGCATGGAGAAAGGATTGCTTCTATGTATAGCCTCTGCAAACAGCTCTTTTTCATGTCTTACCTTAAATCCACTGTGCTGGGTAATAAAGGAAAGCCAAAAAGCAGCAATTTCTCTGTTTCCTTCAGCCTCGGCAACCCCCCCTCCCCCCTCCAAACCCTCCCCATGTCCTCAGCGGGGCAGGACGTCTTCGTCCCCCAGGGTCACCTGCTCTGCTGTGGGCACCCATGCTTGGTCCTGCCCCCTGTCACTCACTCGCCCTCTGGGGGCCCTGCACTGGAAACCACTCAGAGGTGGCACTTGTGAAATGCCAGAGTCAGAACCACACCAGCAGGGCAGGGGACACTCATGTTCACACGTGATTGCGTGTGCTACAGAAGCCCACTGCATGCTTATGCTAAACTCACCGTGTCAACAGGACCCACACATTCATGATGCAGGTTTCTACATGTGATTTCTCATGTGGCAAGAGAAGTAAAGGACACGCTCACACACAAGACTAATGATGCATGCGCGCACACACGCACACACACATGCACACACTCATGCATACACATGCACACGCATGTACACAAATGCACACGTACACACAGGCTCACGTCTGCACACACACGCACACACACGCACATATGCACACACATGCTCATGTCTGCACATACACGCACACATGCACACATGCTCACACACATGCACACACAATGCTCACGTCTGCACACACACAGGCACACACGCACACACATGCACACACACATGCACAAATGCATACACACATTCACATCTGCACACACAGCTACTCACGCGGCAGAGAAGAACGACACTCCCATGTGATGGGGCACAGATGTGTGGCTTGTGTATTCACACGTGGGGAGAGACATACTTACACGTACAAAACAGTCCTGGTGTCGCCCACTTTCCCTGCATCGCCGACCGTGAGGGTGTCATAGCCGCGCTCCAGCTCGAACTCCTCAAAGGCGAGTTTGATGACCTGTGGGCCAGGGGGTGGCGTCAGACATGCAGCCCGGACTCAACCCATGCCACCATGCCAGTGCCGTGCTTGCTGCTATTCCTGAGCTGCGGCCCTTCCACGGCCCCAGGCTCTCAGGGCGGCACACCGGGAGGCAGCAGCTCCTACCTGTGTGACCTGAGGTGACTCTCCCCGAGACACACACCGTCACTCTGTGAGAGCTAAGGTGACTCACACCGTCTCTCTGTATGATCTGAGGTAATTCACACCACCATTCTGTGTGACCTGAGGAGACTTTCCCTGAGACACAAATTGTCACTCTGTATGACCTGAGATGACTCACACGGTCTCTCTGTGTGACCTGAGGTGGCTCACACTGACACACACTGTCTTTCTGTGTGACCGGAGGTGACTCTTCCTGAGATACACACCGTCACTCTGTGTGACCTGAGGTGACTCACACTGCCTTTCCGTGTGACCTGAGATGACTCTCCCCAAGACACACACCGTCTCTCTAGGGCACACTTCTAGGGCAGTGGGTGGGACCCTAAGCCTTCCTGCTGAGGAGGGACCCAGGCGTCCCAGGAGAAGTGACGTCTCCTTCTGGCCACTCGGCCCTGAGCTCCCCACGCTGCCCCTGGGGGACATGGCTACAGGATGGCGCCTCCCATGGGCCACTGCCATGATGAAACGGGTCTGCTGACTCGCCACCGGACTTGCACAAGGAGGATCTTATTCGAGGCTTCGTTCTTTACTGACAATAGAGCCTCCAGCTTTGAATCGAATCTTCCGGAAGATACATCTGGCCAGGTGGGCAATGCGTGACCCTGTTCCAGCACCATTCGGTCTAGGGGTCTGTGGACAATGGGGTCGGGAATGGACCAAGAGGGGATGAGACGTGGTCCTGGGGAGCTGAGCATGGACACAGAGGTCGAGGGGGGCGTCCCTGCCAGGTGTCCACAGTGGTCACTCGGCCTGTTTAGGGGCAGCACGGATACTCTCGAGGACAGAGGGCAGCCGGCCACTCTCAGTGGGCCCCTGGGATCAGGTGCTGGGGCGTGGCTCCCCCCTTGCCAGCCCAGTAGTGGCTGAGGCTGGGGCTGTGTCCAGTGCCTGGACTAAGAGGGTGGCCCCCATGTCTGTCTCCTTCTGGAATCACATCGTGCATGTTGCCAGCTGGTCCCCAGAGCCGAGAGAGCAGAAGGAAGGGAAAGGAGAGGGCCAGGTTCCCAGGGAAGAGGAACGAGGATGAGATTCCCATGGAAGCTGCAGGCCGGGTGGCATCGGCTGGGCCACTGGCGGGCAGTCGGCAGCGCACGCAGGCACTATCTGCTCCTATGGATCAGGGTTCGCTCCGGGCAGACGAGCACAGACAAGAGCAGCGGTGACTGCTGACTGCCAGCGTCTCCGATCTGTTTGCCACCCGCGGGTGGGGGCCCCAGTGTTAGGACTGGGGCATAAACGCTTCCCCAGCTGCCTGGGGTCTAACACTTGGGCCAGCGACTGTCTCATCCTGCCGACTAAGGCAGGAAAGTAGCTGATTCTAGAAGTGTCGGAACCTTTGCACAGTGGGAAAGGGCAGGACATAGCTAAGGCTCTGGCCCTGTACAAACCGGGCAGCCCACGGCGTCAGTGCCTGTGTGTGCTTGTGTGTGTGTGGGGGGGTGGCATCAGTGTATGTGTGTGTGTGTGTCGGGGGGCATATAAAAAGTGCATGTGGGGGATAGAGGTATCAGTGTGCGTGGCTATTTGGGAGGGAATCAGCATGTGTGTGTATGAGGTTGGGGGCATGTGTGTGTATGTGTGTGTATGAGGTGGGGGCACATGTGTGCATGTGTGATTGTGCACATGAGGTGGGGGCATGTGTGTGCATGTGTGTGTGTGCCTGAGGAGAGAACATGTGTGTGTGCATGATGGGGGGCACATGTGTGTGCATGTGTGTATATGAGGAGGGGGCATGTGTGCAGTGTGTGTCTGAGTAGGGGAAGTGTGTACACGTGTGTGCATCTGTGTATATGAGGAGGGGGCACATGTGTGCATTTGTGTGTGTGCGCGTATGAGGACGGGGCACATGTGTGTATGAGAAGGGAACATGTCTGCGCACATGTGTGTATGAGGAGGGGACACGTGTGTGTGTGTGTGTGTGTGTGTGTGTGTGTGTGTGTGTGAGGTGGGATGGGCCGTCAGCCCTCCTGGGTTCTGGGCATGCCCCTTGTCAGCACTCAGGGAACACCCTGCCGTGTGCTCTGGGCCACAGGGCTGGGGTCTATGCTGAAGAATCTCTCCCTCTCAGGGACACTCCCCAGGACACAGTCTCCAAGGCCCCGCATCCGTGCTGGGGCCGAGGACACGGGGCCACAGACCCCTAGGAGCCGGAGTCTGGGTAAGAGATAGCTGCTTGGCGAGTGGACCCCAGCCCAGCATAGAGGGGATGCTTGTTTCCTGAGATGGGGGTCAGAGCAGCCCACAGAAGCTGGATGCCATCATGCTGACTGGGCGGCTGCGTCACACTTGGACATGCTGGAACCTCTAGCTGTGCCCAGGGGTGGCAGAGCCCCTCACCCTCTGCCCTCCTGGCAACACAGGCCCAGGGGTCCTGGCTTCAAGGGCAGGGAGGGAATCAGGTGGTCCTCTATGGCCACCACGGGAACTGAGGAGGGCCACGGCCGGGGGCCCGGGCAGTTGGTGCTGGGTGGGGGTGGACAAGGAGGGCAGCCCCCACAGAAGCACAGGGCAGGCAGAGGAGAATGTCAGGGGGGACAGCGCGTCCAGCGGGAGGGACTCTGGGACCCACAGCATGGGCAGGTGCCACCACCTAGTGGCCGAGAGCAGAAACGGAGCCACAGAGCACCGGGAACAGAGTCCTAGCCTGGCGGGAGGGAGTTCCAGCGTCCACTTCGTCCAGTGTTCCCACTGCATCTAACACCGCCCCCCCACCGTGTCCAGCTCCCCCGCTATGTCTGGTGTACCCACCGTGTCCGGCTCCACTTCTGTGTCCAGTACCCTACTGTGTCCAGCTCCCTCTACTGTGTCCCAGCTCCCTACACTGTGTCCAGCACCCCGAGTGTGTCCAGCACCCCTTGCTATGTCCGAATGGTCCCCATTGTGCCGAGTCACATCCCCGATGGCCCCCACATCCCCCCCACTGGCAGCTTCTCTGGATGTGAGGGTGAGGATGTGTCTCTCCATGACCCCTGTGTCCCCCCTTTTCTGTGGCAGTGCAAACCTGCCTGACAGAGACACCGGACACCCAGACCCAAGCAGGAACATTTTATATCCACAGTACAGAGACGAGGGGGCCCGAGCATAGGGCTGTGCCCATGGGTCCTGGGCTCCTGGTCTCAGCACGAGGTGCCACCTGTGGGCGGGAGGGAGCAGTGCAGGGCAGGGGGCAGTCAAGGGCTGGGCTTGTCTCCAAGTCCTGGGCAGCTCAGAGCTGGCATGCCCTGTTGGGGTGGGGGGTGGGGGGCTGATTCTGGGCCACTGGTGGGGGTGGAGTCTGGGGAGAACCCAGGGTCGCAACCGCACACACACATCCCACTCGGAGAAATTCCATATCGGAAGGATTTCTCACTTGCTTCCCCTCAAGATTTTGCATAATTGTAGCTCATTTTCTTTAATCCTACACCAGGAAAGCTTGTTTTACATATAAATTTAAAATGTGTACATAGACATGCACTCGCTTGCGATCATTTTAAATCAGAACATTTCACCCTCCCCTCCCCACCCCCCACCAATATGTGCCAATCTTCATTTCCATTCCTCCTCGTTTCCCTGTATCTGATTATCTGGATCTTGCCCGTGTAAGGCTTAGGATACACGTGTGAGCACATGTCATAAATCTACTGTGTGTCGTAAGGCACGGCCCGGGTGCTCCAGTGTGTTCTGCAATGAAACAGAAATAGCTCAGCTGAGCGCTCTGAGTCAGCGAAGACCCCGGTCCCCGGGAAATGAAAGCTGCTTCTCCAGAAACGGCTTTCGGGTGGTGCCTGTTCCTCCCCGCGTGAGGGCAGGCCCTGGTAACGGTCATCTTACTACGGGGCTTTGAAGCAACACGCTAGTGGCTAGTGGCACAGATTCGGACCAGTTAACTAGAACGGCAGCGAATCAACTCTGAGGACACAGCATTGTTTGGGTCCTGCTGTGCCCGGGGGCCTCTAGGGCTGCGCCTGCCAATGTCCAGGGGATAGTCCAGCTCAGGCACAGGCGGGGCAGGGGGCCTGACCCCTCCTAGCACCATCTCCCACCCAGAGTGCTGGTTTTAGACCAGCCAAGGACAGCAAGGAGCAGGCACGTATGCAGCCACTGGTGAAAGTCACTTGACTCCTGGAATCTCCTCAGGTTTTGGGCTTTGGGCCCTGGTTACATACAAGTGGCCGCTCCACTAAAGAGCACCAGCTGCTGGACACTGCAGAGTCCCAAACGCCACGTGTGCATTTACAACCACAAAACTCAGACTGTCAGAGGCAGGCTGGGATGCAAGTGATCCTGGGAGATGCCAGAACCGGGTCATTCTGGAACAAAACAGAACCTGCTTTCTCATCTGCAATTCCAGCACACGGAAGATGAAAACAAATCCCCAAACTAACCAGAGTAGACACAGGACACGGATGGACGAGTGGCCCGAGGCTCCCGAGGGAGCTGAGTGACGAGGTAGGGGGCACACTGCGACTTCCCGGGTCCCTCCATTCAAGGGCAGCTGACCAGTGTCTGGACACACGAGGTCCTGGGGGATGTGCCTGGGAAGCCCCTCACCCCAGGGACGGGCCCACGCACCCCTATCCCTCTGCCCAGCCCTCGATGGGTCACCTATGGAGACCCCAGAAACCCTGGCCAGCAAGCTGGGGCTGCCTCCCAGGACACAGTCAGGGTTGTGGTCATCTCGTCCCAGCAACACCCGAAGGGTGAGTCCGTCCCTGCGTCCAACTGTCCTGAGAACATGCTTCAGGGGCAGTTCCCACAGTGGCCCAAGGTGGTGGCATATTAAACGGGGGCTTCCTGTCCGCGAACTATGTCCAGATCAAACCCACAGACCACTCGAGAGGACACGACTCCCACCCTCGAGGCCTCCCTGATCTGTGTCAGATGGGCACTGCCCCCAGAGCCCCTGTCCCTGCCCCCTGCTCTGGGGAACCAGCATGCATTCCTTCCACACATCACCTCGTAATGCTGAGATGGGCCCAGAGGGAGCCGTGGACACAGCCCTCACTTGCCCCGCTGGGGGGAGCCCCAACTCCGCACTGCCCTTGCCCCCCACATCCTGCACAGAGCCCAAAGCCCGTGACTGGTGTGCAGCTGAACAGGGGGGGGGGGCGGGGAGAGGGAGGAGATGCTGCACAAAACAGAGCAAAGGGGAGGAGGAAAGTGTCAGGAGAAAATCATCAGCATCCGACTGAGGAGCATGTCAGATGCCAGGGAGGCCAGTGAGGAGATGACAGTCGGACTGATGGCTGAGTCTGGGGTCCTGAGAGAATCAGGGGCGTCTCACCTCCACGCCTAGATGCTCAAGGACACACACATGCACACAGACTCTCACGCAGACACAGAAGCACACACGCAGGCACCCACACTCAGATCTCACATGCATACATGAGTACACACAGAAACGTAGGAGCACACACATGCACATATGTGTGTACACTAACCCGCAGGAGCACACAGGCATGTATACACAGATACAAAAACACACAGGAACACACACTTGCACTCATGCATACACACACGCATAAACACACACAAGACTACACACACATGCACTCAGACATATAGAGACAAACCACAGGACTATATGCACGCACTCATGTGCACACACACAAACATCCATGGACCACACACACATGCATTCATGCGTAAAAGGTAAAGGTAAAGGCCCTCCCGTTGATCGTCGATTTGCTCGAGCGGGCCCAGTAACGTCTCCATTGGAGACTTTGTTGTTACTGTGTCTGGCATATCGAATACTCTCGGTAGCTTGCCGGGCTCTCCGAGAGGGGCGGAGGAATCGAACTCGGGTCGGCCATGTTGGCTGCGTGTAAGGTGAACGCCCTACCCGCTGTGCTATCGCTCCAGCATTCATGCGTACACACACACAAACACACACAGGACCACACACATATGCACTCATATGTACACACACAACTACAGGACCCACACATGCGTTCATGTGTACACACAGACATGCACTCATGCACACACACACAAACACACAGGACTACACTCACATGCACTCAAGCATACACACACTCAGAAACACACAGGACCACACACACATGCACTCACGCATACACACACTCAGAAACACACAGGACCACACACACATGCACTCACGTATACACACGCATAAACACACATAGAACTACACACACATGCGTTCATACGTACACACAAATAAACACATAGAGGACCACACACATGCACTCATGCATACACACACATAAACACATAGAGGACCACACACAAATGCACTCATGTGTACACACAAAAATACACACAGGAACACACACATGAACTTACCATGTATACACACAAACACACAGGACTACACACATGCACTCACACATACACACACAAACACATATAGAACTACACACATGCGTTCATGCGTACACACACATAAACGCATAAAGGACCACATACACACATGCACTCATGTGTACACACACAAATACACACAGGACCACACATATACACTCATGTGTGCACACACAAACACACAGGGCCACACACATGTACACGTGTATATACACAAACACACACAGGACCACACACAAATGCACTCATGCGTACATACACAAATACACACAGGACCACACATACATGCATAGCACACTCGGGCCCAGAGGCAGGTCTGCACCTCGGCCACCCAAAGGATAACTCAAGAACAAGAACCGGCGGAAGGGGTCCCCACCCGCCTCCGCCCAGTTCGTTGCCTGCCTCAGCGCTGCCCAGGGCCACAAGTTTCCCGAGCAAAGAGGCCAGAGGGCACTCTGTCTCCAGAGGGGGTCCCGATGGCCACGATGGGAAACAGAAGCAAACAATGGCCCGAGTCCACTTGCTGAGGTACTCTCCATCCCGGACCCCCTGCAGGAGAATGTTCCAGAGGTCCAATGGGCACCCCCATCCGGGAAGGAGCCAGGCTTCTGAGGCCTCTTGGGAGATGCGTCCACCCGCCCTTGTCTCGCTACCGGGGGGGACAGGTCTTTGGAGCCTCCCCCCACACCCCTCCCCTTGCAAGTCGGCCCCTTCTCGGCCTCTCCGCAGGCCCGTCTCCACCCCAAGCTGCCCTGGAAAACCCCCTTATTTGGAATTTCTCCCAAGGAATCAAATTAAGTCTAATTATACTTAATGGCAACGACTGCTGCTTAATTTGGATGGTAATTCTGCTTAATCGAGACACCGTCAGGTGTCAGAGGTGGGAGTCTCAGGGAGGTGCGGACACAGGGAAAGGCGTCCCGCAGCAGTTGGAGGCCTGCCTGCTCGGGGGCTGGCCAGTGAGGGGTGGACACGTGGCTGTGTGATGTGCAGAAACCTGGAGGAACAGCAACTCAGAAAGGGGGAGAAACTCACGGAGGGGATCCCCCACCCCGTGGCCAGGGTCCCTGCTGCCAGGCAATCCTGGTCAGGGCCCCCAAGTTACCCTCAGGGTGTCCAGAGAGAGGAGCTGCTGGGCCCAGGGACAGCAGCTTGATCCTGGGCACCACATGGTCTTCAGAGCCCCCCAGGAGTGACTGCCCTGAGCACTGCCAGGTGTGGCTCCCAAACAAACAATGCCAGAGACAATGTCCTCAGGAGTCCATGGGCAGGTAAACCCGCGGCCACAGAGTCCCCCCTTGAGGTGACCACCAGAGCTGCCTTCCTGACTTCACTTAGGGACGGGAAGGCTTGGGAACATTCTAGAAGCTCTCATGCTGAGAAAGTCCCCTGGTCTCCTCACTGGTCTGCCTGTGGCCACAGCCTTGAGGTCTGAAGCCTCCCTGCCCAGGGGTGCGGCAGAGCACAATGGTCTTGGGGTCCACAAGTGTCCCCAGAGGACATCATGTGAGATGAGTAACCTCATGTGCCACTGAGGCATCACGTCGCTGTGTGTCTGTCCAATGACATCATGAGGTTGCAAGGGAGGGGCCTGTGAGGTCACTGAGACCCACTGTGAGGTCACAGTGATGTCATTGTGATGCTGTTGTGACGTAGTGCTGCGGAGAGCAACAATGACCCCCGAAATCACTGTGATGTCACTGTGGGGCACTGTGATGTCATTGACATGTCTTGTGATGTCACTGCCTACAATAGCCCACCTGTGCTTTCAAATTGACCACCACTGCCCGCCTGTGCGCTCTCACCTACAGCCACTGCCCACCTGTGCGCTCTCACCTACAGCCACAGTCCGCCTGTGATCTCTCACCTACAGCCGTGCCCACCAATGATCTCTCACCTATGACCGCTGCCCGCCTGTGCTCTCTCACCTACAGCCACTGCCCGCCTGTGCTCTCACGCCTACAGACCATGACCAAGTCTCCCTGTGGGAAGCCGTCCTGACTCAGTCGGGGATAATTCCTCAGTGGTGACATATTTCACAGCTGTTGGGGCCCCAGAGGTCACACAGTGCCACCTGCCACCCTCGCCTCAATAACCAACAGAAAATCATCCTGAAAAGCAGCTGAGTTGCAGATCCCAAAGGAAGTGAACACACGGGGGAATCTCATGTCGTCCTGAGTGCTGACCTGTTGCCTAACCACCATGGCCAAGCTGGCCTGTGAGCTGAGCCCCTGCACCCCGGGGCACAGCACTCAGACACCGACCCTTGGGCGCTCCTCCTCCCCACCCACCCCTGCAGTGCTCCTCTTCCCCTCCTCCTCCCCACCCAGCCCTGTGGTGCTCCTCCTCCCCACCTAGCCCTGCAGGGGCTGTTCCAGGCCCCCAGGGGCAGCCCGAGCCCTACCTTGTCGGGGTCCGAGGTGGTGATGACCCACACACATTGCGCGTTGTCCTCGTACTGGACGGGGTAGTTTGGGGAGGTGATGATGCCCGAGGGCCCTCGCAGGTTCGAGCCACACGTCCTGGCTGCAGACACAGAGAGAGGTCAGAGTCCCCAGTCCTCAGCTGCCCACCGGGAAAGCTCTGAAACCCGCATCCCAGGTGGCCAGTGTAGTGGTGGATGCCGGCGGGTGCTGGTACCCCATGATGCAGACGCCCCACCAGGGAGGCTGAGGTGTGGGGAAGCTTTGTGAGCACCACTACAGAAGAAGGCAAAGGAGCGATTGGCGTTCGGCTATACACGGCTTGTGGACATTAGATGGAGACCACGAATTCATCCCCGAGTCACAGAAAACAGGACACCCAACCCAGACTCACTGGGCAGCCAGCGAGGCTGGGAGTGTGGACACGTGACCTAGCTGTCCACAGTCACTCCCAGCCATGGACACCTCTCTAGTTGTCCATAGTCACCCCTGGGCACAGAGCTGGCCTGCCGGACTCACTCCCAGGGACAGAGCTGGGCTGTGGTCAGTGCTCAGGTGTGGCATGGCTGCTACTAGCCACTCTGGACTCTCACCTTTGGTCACTGAAGTGGACCCTGGGAGCTGGGCCACAGCCCAGCTGTTGGTGGCATGACCCTGTCTATGTAAGGCCCCACTCCCATCTCAGAGCCACATGACCCCTGGGCAGCCCGGGAGGCCCCCGGCACTGCTGGGCACTGACCAGCCCAGTCTGAATGGCCGAGCGCTTTCAGATTTGAACACAGACCCTGCAGAAAGTGACTCTCGTCACAGTGCCTCTGCCGAGGAGGAAGCCTGTGACGGCCCCTCAGAGAGAGGTGGCATCATGCCCCAGGGCTCCTGCTGACACTGGCCACAGAGGCCACGGTAGCAGGGACACACAGGGAAAACCAGAGCATCTCTCATCCCTGCACTGCACCTCAGCCTGCTCAGGTGCAATGAGGTGTGGCAGAGAGAGGCCACGGGGCAGAGCGCGGGAGACTAGAGCCAAGGCGGGCATGGGCGCCCCCCACCCCACACCCCCTGCCCCCAGAGCAGGAGAGATGGATGAGAAGAGCAGAGCCCACATCTAGGTCTCCTCAGCAGCCTGCACTGGGCGCCCCCAGGAACGGCACCAACACCCTGACACAGTGACACGGATGGCAGCTGCCACCCCGGCTGTGAGCCAAGGACTGTGAGCGCCTGGGGGAGGAGAAACGCTATGTGGGAAGATGCAGTAAAACACAGACACTGCCGGCCAGTAGCTCCGACCAGAGTGGGTGTGCACCTCCTCCTTAGGAGACCCCCACCCCCCCACCTCAGGACAACGGGCCGCGTCCGGGTATCAGATCTGAGCACTGATGTGAATGGCTGTGCTGCTCCTGAGATTTCCCCACAACCCACTCAGCATCTGTACTCGTGGCTCTGCACCCCTGCGTGGGGTTCCACAGATGCCAGGACCACCCTCAGGGGCCTAGGACACTCCCGGGGGGTGGCTGGTAAAAATCACATCAATGGGCCCCAGCTGATGGGTATAGGGTGGGAGGGAGAGAGATGCTCAGGGAGCGTCACTTATCGGCCCTCCTCGGCCCCAGTGGAGAGTGAAAGATTGACAAGAAGAGCAGATGCGCAGAGAGCACACGTAAGAACAGACTTTGCTTCCCCAGACCCAGAGCCGAGACCAGAGGTCACCATGGGGATTCGCACACAGGACCCCCCCCCCCCCCCCCCCCCCCGCATCGCACTCCCTGGCGTCTGTTGTCAGGGCCAGGATTTCAGAGAGGGCTGAGAGAGTCTCAGGTGAGAGAATTCCTTGGAAGCGCTCCTGTCACTCACGGGCTTCGCTGTCGAGTCAGAGATGTGTAAGTCATCTCCAGCCCCCTTGGTAAACTTAGCTGTGGAAGTTTGCTGGAAACAGAGCACCACACAGTGAATATCTGCCTGTGAATATCTGCCTCCTGTCGAGGGCATTCATCCTGGGGCTATTCAGGGTATTGAAGACCATCGCGTATTTCTGGGAAGGCCAGCAAGTGGACACCAGGCCTGGCCAGTGTCTCCACAGCTGGCTTTGAAGCTCAATCCTGAACCGGGTTCATTAAAATCGGCTCTTGGCTTTCTGTGAAATACAGCTCACCCACTGCTTGGGGGAAGACGATTCCCAGTGATTATCTTTTCAGAGAGACCCGCGGGAGTGAAATATTTCTAGGGACAGACACTTTCTCCACACCCAGCCTACAGCGTGCCGTGGCTCAAGGCAGCAAGAGATTTCTCACCGACCATTCTCCAATTAATTCATGAGAGAGATTTGTCCTTTTCTTCCCCAGAATGAAGCCTCGGTCTCTGCAATGCATCTTCTAATAAATGAGAAATCATAACACTTTTTTTTTGTCCCTTCAATTTTAATCAAGCCATCAAAATCGCCAGATGAGAGGAAAGACGTGGGAAGTGTTTGTTCCGTTGGCCTGAAACACAACAGATGGAACAATCTGGGACATTTATCTGATTGTTCCTCCCGGAAAGGCTTGCAGCTTGGGAGTGGCTGGAAGCTTCAAGAATCGCATCTAATTCTGCTTTTGCTTTTGTTCTGAGCCACACGGGGAGGTGGTCAGGGCTTCCCCTGGGCATGCACTCAGGGATCACTCCTGGTGGTGCTGGATCCACTCTGCAGAGCTGGATATGGACCCAGCCGGCTGGGTGCAACGCAAGTGCCTTAATCTCTGTACTTTTCCGTTGGCCCCATATTTTATCTTTTTTAACAAAACCAGAACCGGAACCATGTTGAGAGGGAAGCTGGATGGGAGGGGAGTCTGATTCAGAATGCCAACTTATGCTATTTTTCATTCAACTGGTAAACGTTTGTTAAACGCTACTTTTGCATGTATTTCTCTTATGGAATACAAAGCCACACTTTATCTACGTATGTAAATTTAGTTCTAGGAATCTGCCGTTCTATAGCAAACCACTTCATCAAATTAAGTGAGGAGAGGAACATTCTAATTGAATACATCTAAACTAAGATGGCATTGGGGCCCCACGCTTTCCCAGCACTGAGGCTGTGCCATGGGTCCGTCTTGTGTGTTTAGCAGGAGACAGGTTGACCTCGGTGCCAAGTCAGGTGGTGAGACACAGAGGGTAAGGGGTGGGGAGCCACACCCAGCAGTATTCAGCAACTGGGCCAGGGGGTGTCAGGGTCCTGGGCCCCTGGAGCCCCCAGCAAGTCTCAGGTTTCTTGGGCTGTGCTGTAGCCCCTGGGCTGTCCACTCACCCCCCAGCTCCTGGGCTGGAACACATGGGGCCCAGGACTCCTTCGACTCCTAAGTGGACTTTGGCCTTCACTCTCCTCTCTAGTCCAACGCAAACAGCTGCAGTGCCCACGTCCAGTGTGAGACTCCTCTAGGGGCCAGACCACCACAGGACACGCAGAGGGCCTGGGGACCACACGCTCAGGAGAGGCTGGCTGAGGAGAGGACGGGAGTTCCAGCGGGCAGCAGAGTCCCCGAACATGGTAAATGACATCAGGGAGTCAGCACAGAGCGATCCTGGGCCTGTCTGAGCAACACCACTGGCTCCAAAGGGCTGTTGGTTCCACGTCACTAGAATCTGGGGCGTTTCATTAAAAACACAAGCCTGAGGCTGGAGTAATAGCACAGCGGGTAGAGCATTTGCCTTGCACATGACCCACCTGGGTTAGATTCCTAGCATCCCATATGATCCTTTGAGCACTGCCAGGGATAATTCCTGAGTGCAGAGCCAGGAGTAAGCCCTGTGCATTGCCAGATGTGACCCAAAAAGAAAAAAAAACTAAAATTAAAAAATAAAAACACAAGCCTTCCTCCTTTGCCTTGACAATAAAAACATAAAGAGCAAAACGCGGCATTCTCCCAAGTGAATTTCAAGTCAAACGTGCAAGGCCCTAGGAGTTTGAAGGCAAAAGAGGAAAGAAGTTCTCTATGAGTTCCCTGGGATTCAATCAAGTTTACAGTGCAGGGGGCACCTCATCTGGGTAAGCCGCAGGAAAATGCACACAGGGGGTTCTCCCAGGAAGGGAGAATGGGACACCAACCCCAAGAGATCTCTCTCCACCCGTTTCCTCCGCAGTAACTGACACAATCGCCAGGCCATGCGGTAGCCCGAGATCCGTTGCAGAGAGGTGGACAGTGAAGCTGCCACACGGAGCCACAGTGGACACTCAGCAGCTAAGGAGAGATGAGCCTGCGCTTGGCACGGGAGAAGAGAGGTGGAGTGAGAGGACACGCAGTGACCCTGTCAGAGAAAGAAGCAAGGAGATAGGACGGGCAGCACTGGGTTAAAGAAATGAGGAAGGATGGATGGAGGAGATGGCACTGCAGACGGGGAGGGCAAGGCGAGGGCACTCGGCACTGGTGGGAAGAGAGATGAGGCCACGTTGTACCCCAACCTTCAAGAGCCAACACACCAATGGAGAATGGGCACTGGTGGAGGGATGGGTACTCGAGCACTGTATGACTGAAGCACAAGCATGACAGTATGTAAATCTGTAACTGTACCTCACAGTGATTCACTAATACAAATTTTTTTTTAAAAATGCAAAAAACAAAAAAACCTTAAAAAATTTTCTCAGATAGGGGCTGGAGTGATAGCATAGCGGGTAGGGCATTTGCCTTGCACGTGGCCGATTGAGGTTCGATTCCCAGCATCCCATATGGTCTCCTGAGCACCGCCAGGGATAATTCCTGAGTACAGAGCCAGGAGTGATCCCTGTGCATCGCCGGGTGTGACCCAAAAAGCAAAAAAAAAAAAAAAAAAAAAATTCTCAGATATCTTTGGATTGGGGCATTTATTCTGCACCTTCTCATGCATCTGCCTCTCACCCTCTGAACAGTGCCCTTCATAGTTTGTTACCCATTTTCTCTTACCACTAATAACAATCTTGTGCAGAAACACACACACACAAACACAAAAGAACCAACATGCTGAGTTCAGTTCAATGAGGTTTCTAAGGGGGCGGGGGGAGGGGCAACAGCGTGGGGCCCAGGGAGGGAGCCTGATGGAGTGGGCATTTTGCTGTCCGGACACTGTCCACCTGACACTGTTACTAACAGAGTGAGAATCTAGTGCCTGAACACGAGTCTGGAGAATCAGCGGTGCAGGACTGAAGGTGTAGCACAGGGCAGTGTATGTGCCTGGCATATAGGCCCGATCTGGTCCACGGCAGCCCACAGGGTCCCCCAAGCCTGGCTGCCAGGAGGGATTCCCGAGTGCAGAGCAAGAAGCAAGCCCTGAGCACTGCCTGGTATGGCTGCCCCTGTCCAAACTCACACAAAGCTGATGGGCAGGGGCTGGAGAGAGAATTCAGCAGATGCCTGTGAACAAGTTGGGCTCGATCCCTGGCACCCACATGGCTGGAAGCAATGCCGGGCGCCAGCCCTGAGCACGGTTGGGTGTGTTCTCTCTCCTCCCCCTCCCCCCCAGCGCAAAGTACGTCTACTTAATTAAATTTCTGCTCAGAGTACCTGGGAAGCCAGGGGCGCAGGGAATCGCATCCCTGTTCCTGACTCTGACCTCGCACAGGGAAGAATCAGCTTCATGTAGTAAAAGCCTTTTCACTGTTACTGAAAAGGTCGGTTCTGCCCGGCAGAAAGGAAGACGCTTAGTAAATGGCGAGTGGGCAAGTTGAGGGAAATCCTTCGGGAACCTAACCTGAACCTAACTCAACCCAAGGGAGCAGAGGCCTTATCCTGGGACCCCCGTGGTTCTCACTGGCTCCTCCTGGTCACATCTCCAGGCTGGTAAAACTCTGCAGGTGTTGAGGGGGAGGTTACTCCTGTTAGCACGGAGTGGAGGTCTCTGTGTGTAAATACCCCCCTGTAAGTCCCGGGACTAATGTCACCCCTGGGATATTTCACTTCACAGGGCAGAATTGGCTCCTCTTTCTTCTTTGCTTTCCGGCTTATGTTAAAGATAGTTACATTGTATTATGCGCCTCCCAATACTGTTCTCCGCAACATAAATCAAAATAGCTGATTTCTTATGCCTGAAGGGAGTGAGAAGCGTCCAACTAAGCACAGGTCTAATTACTGAGCTGTGTGAACCACTGCTCTGGTTCCTCTGTTCCTCCATGAGAGGAAAGAAAGTCTCACCCAGCCCCTACACCAATCAGCAAGCAAAAGCACTGGCTAATAATGACACCAGGGCCTGATACCAGAGATAGGCATCTCTCAAGTAGTGCATCACCAGCCTCCAGGAGGCTCCCTCTTAGAGAGCAGGCAGTGGTGAGCTGGACGTCAAGCCCCAAGTTAGAGACGACGGGGACCCGACATCAGCCTTGCTGGCCCTCTGGTCTGGAATCTGCAGACTAGCCAGACCAGGCGTGTCTTAGTCTGCCCTTGATGGATGGCTGTGTTTGGACTCCACGGGCTGGACGCTCCCTATCACTCCTCAAAAGACTCGGATTCAACCATGGATACCTGGGCCAGGATGTTCCCTTCTCATTCATTCATTCACACACGCTGTTTGTGGAGCAGATAGCAGGGGCTGTGAGATGAATTTGGGAGTTTGCACTGGGCAGGCCGCCCCCAGTGAGAGGCCAGCCCACCTCTCAGCACAGTCTGCTCGGGGGACAAAATAGGAAAAAAATGCATGAGTTGTATCTACTCCCCCTACATTTGACACATCAGGAGATGTCGCCATGGAAATTGCTGTCCACACTTTGCCTCCAAAAATGTCCCAAATGGTCTCACTAATGAGGGGGGGCACTCCTAGGCAGGTGGGGACGGGGTTTGAAGGGGGAGAGAAGAGGTCGCCAGTCTGAAAGCTTGGGTGGGTTCTGCAGAGAGAGCTGCATGGAGGAAGTAGTAGGTAGCGGCTAACTTATGCTCCCCACTCCCCATGCCCTCGCCCACCCCCGCCAGGAACAGACAGAGACCGGCTAAGCTCAGCTCCTGTAGTGCCCTGGGGCTGCTCTGTGGCACTGATGGGTGCTGGGGGTGTGGAGATGCACCCGGGGCCCAGGACTGGGGACACACTAAGGCATCTGCTGTGAGCTTCTGGAGGTGGAACACCAAGAGGGGTTGTCTGCAGGACACACATTAAAGAATGGTCTCGACTGTTTCCCTGCCTTCCAGACGCAGTGAGGCCCCATGCACATCCTCACGACACACTCCTGTCCTCAGGGCTGGTCTGTTCTGATGGTGGCTGCTGTGGCGAGGGCCACTCCCGATGGACCAGTGGACACACACTGGCCCAGGACCCTGTGTGCAAAGTACATGCTCTACTCAGGGCCCTGGGGCCCGGCCTGCATCCCATGTCAGTGGGGGCTCAGGGCAGCCTTCCTGGGGGACAGCCCGCAGGAAACTGTCCCCTGGTCTGGGCCGTGAGCTCAGTTCCCAGAGTCTGACTCTGGGGCCCGTGGGGGAAAGAGCAGGAGAGGTCAGTGCCTGGAGCAGGGCTGGGAGGTGTGTGCTGGCCGTTTGGCAATGGGCTCACTCCCCATCTTCCTGGATGGACAAGCAGGTGCCAGGCTGGTGTTTCCAGACAGGACAGAGGGACACGGGGGCTAAGGGGTCTGTCCAGGGGTGTGAAGTGGCCAGGGGGCGGCAGGAGGGGGCACTGTTATGGGGCGACGGAGCAGAGGAGGGTCTGCCCAGCGGTGAGAGAGGAGAGGGCTGGGCACTCAGAGACCCTGAGGCTCTGTCGGCGGCCACCCCCATTTGTACGGGAGACCCCCTGAGAAGCACGTGCCGCCATTTTTCTCTTCATACCCACCAATTGCCCGAGTCAGGTCGGGCCTCTGCTTTTATGGCTTTCCTCGTTCAGGCAGCCGGGCCTGCTCCCTGCCGGTTCCCTGATGGTTCCGATTGCCTGCAGCACCCCTGGCCCTCCCAGAAATTAACGTCCTGTAGAGGTCACTCCCCTAACACACACTGAGGGCAAACAAAGTGGTCACTTATCCCATGGGAACAAGTTGCATGCTGTGTGACTCACTCTCTGCAGCACCGTCCAACCCCCCAGGGCCCTGTAGTGACCACCTCACCCCAGGGCCCTGTAGTGACCACTCCCAGAGCCCCATAGTGACCACCCCACTGCAGGACCCTGTAGTGACCACCCCACCTCAGGACCCTGTAGTGACCACTCCCAGGGCCCTGTAGTGATCACCCCATCCCAGGGCCCTGTAGTGACCATCACACCCCAGGACCCTGTAGTGACCATCACACCCCAGGACCCTGTATCGACCACCTCCCAGGACCCTGCAGTGACCACTACACCTCAGGGCCCTGTACTGACCACCCCAGGGCCCTGTAGTGACCACCCCCTAAGGCTCTGTAGTGACCACCACACACCAGGACCCTGTAGTGACCACCTCCCAGAGCCTTGTAGTGACCATTCCACCTCAGGGCCCTGTCGTGACCACCCTAGGGCCCTGTAGTGACCACTCTCCAGGGCCTTATAGAGACCACCCCCCAGGGCCCTGAGTGACTGCCCCACCCCAGGACCTCAGAAGCATGGCTCACCTCGACAAATGGGCCGGTGGTCACTCCAGGCAGCCAGTGTCTCGGTCACCCTCTGGCAGGTTATGCTCTTGGAGCCCTGGAGTACGTAGCTGTCCTCGCATGAGAAGTGGACACTGGCCCCGACCCTAAGGACAGAGAGAGAGAGAAGGTCATCTCACAGCATGCTGGGGGACTCACCTGTCAGAGCTGTGAATGGCGTGAACCCCCAAGAGCTGCAGGGCTTGGGTCAGACACAGCCTGTTCCTCCAGGTCCAGAGCCCCCAGCCTAGTCGTCGTTGTCGTTGTCATTGTCGTTGTCCTCCTCCTCCTCCTCCTCCTCATCATCATCACCATCATCATCATAACTGGAGGCGCTGGAGAGGGCTGAGGACCCCGAGGCAGAGGGCCGGCCCTGCTTCGTGAGGACAGACATGGTCACGTCCACCTTCAGGACTGGGAAGAGGATGATGGGTCGGGAGGGGCTTTGGAGCCACGCCTCCCAGGCAGAGGCTTTGGGTGAGGTGAAGGATGCTGGACGCCCGAGGCTTTCTCTGCATCCTCAGTACAACCAAGGCTCCACCACCTTTGTGGGCCTGACACTCACAGCCATGGGTGCGCGTGGGCTGAACCATTGTTGCATCCCTGGGATGAATCCTACAGGGTACAAGGGCAGGACCCTTATGTTTCGGGGGGGGGGGGGTGGGAGTTGGGTCACCTCCAGCAATGTTCAGGGGCTTCCTTTTGCCCCCGCACCCAGGAACTTCTTGGTGGTGCGTGGGGGACCCTATCAGGCGTTGGAGTCAAACCTGGGGAGCAGCAGGCAGGGCAGGCACCCTCCCCCATTCTCCCCCTCTGGGGTCAGCACAGGACCCTGCAGAGGGTGGACCTGCATGCTGGGTGTGTGCTGATGAGCTTGGGCTGGGGGCAGTGACAAAGCACACGGGCGTGCCCATCACCACCACCCGAGCCTGTTCGCTCCGTCCTGCTGGCAGGGAAAGATGAGTGTCCCAGCGGCCACCGGCCTGGGCAGGCTCCCACAGGGGACAGTGGGTGCTGTGTGGGGGTCCGAGGTCCTCTCACCATAGCTAAAGCTTACAGGGTGTTTGTTCTTGTCCCAGAGAAGAGACAAAGGCAGAAACAAGCTCAGTCAGATGACCTCGTATGAGAGACCAGGGTCTGCAGACGGGCAGTGCACATGCATCCATCCTGGCCCTGACCAGCACACGCCTCCCGGGCCCCGTGGCTGCAGCCCTGCTGGCCCTGACCAGCACCGCACACCCCAGGCACAGCACGTTCTTGGCAGCCTGGTCAGCTGTGCCTCATCAGGTGTGTTTCTGGGCTGTGCTGAGTGCCCGCTCTCCCCAGGCCAAGTCAGTGGCCCCTGACTCATCTCTGGCACTGCATAGCCGCCAGAATCCACCAGGTGTGAGCCATCAGTCCCTCTGGGCGATCCTGGGGCAGAGCCTGAGGGGCATCATCCTCAGGTCCTCTCCAAACACTGCCAAGAAGGTCCAGAAGCCCCCAAGCACTGTGATGAGGTCTCTAAGCACTATGATGGAGCCCTGAGCACTGTGATGGAGTCTCTAGGCACTGTGATGGAGTCTCTAAGCACTGCAATAGAGCTCTGAGCACTGTGATAGAGCCCCAGAGTACTATGATGGAGTCTCCAAGCGCTGTGATGGAGCCCCGAACACTGAGAAGGAGACCCAAGCACTGTGAAGCAGTCCTGAGCACTGAGAAGGAGCCCTGAGCACTGTGATGGAGTCCCTGGGCACTGTTATGGAGTCTCTAAGCACTGTGACGGAGTCCTGAGCACTATAATGGATCTCTGAGCACTGTAATGGAGCTATGAGCACTGTGAAGGAGCCCCGAGCACTGAGAAGGAACCTCGAGCATTGAGAAGGATCCCCGAGCACTGTAAAGGAGCCCCCGCAGGTCCGTCACTCTCGCTCTCTCTCACTGGGAAGGTCAGTGGTGCTGCCCTTGGCCGAGGCCTTGTGGAGGAAGAGGCTCAGCGGGCCCTCGACCAGCCGGTGACATGACAAATGGCTTTGACTCTTGAACAAAATGACTTTGGCTGCATCTGAGAACAGGAAGCCCCTGGGCACCAGCTCTGTGGTGGGGGGATTCGGGGGCACGTCGGGGAAAGTAGGGCACGGCTCAGCTCCGGGGCTGATGCCTGGCTCCGTGTCTGGAGCGTTATCGATTCTCCCTGGCAGCGCTGTGGCTGCTGCAGGGAACTCTCCCGGTGCAGCCCTGGGGCTGATGTGAAGGAAGGAGAGAGCAGCATCTCTGATGCAGGGCGTCCAGTGGCCTGGGTGCAGGGAGAAGGTTAATTACAATGCAGAGGAAGAGGGGGAGGTGGACAGACACTGTCCTCTCCTCCTCACTGTCCGGCTCGAGCCCCAGGGCCCAGCATCCCTCACGCTTCTCTCGATATCCACGCAGGATGAATGCCAAGATCACTAACCGGGGGCAAGCCAGTTGGGAACATTTTCTGGAAGAGACAAAATTAAGCATCTTTCCATGATAATGGAACCTCTCAACCCACTACAATTTAATGTGGAAAATTCTACTTTGCCTTCGTAAGAAGCTCATGGCACTTTCCCCTTTATCTGCCCAGGAAGCTTCTCTCACCAAGAATTCAGGGCAACTTGGGTCCTATGAAACTATTTTAGGAGATGTTTCACTGTAGTGAAATATTCCACTGATTATATGATTTGGGGGGAAGTATGACTTATAAAAGAATATAAAAATAATCCTAGTTTCCACTGACAATCATAAAGGCTATTCAAGAAGCTGTCCTTTGCACATACAATTCCCACACGCAGTAACCACGCAGTGTGACGGACGATGCAGATACCCAGAGAGCCGGGGTTGGAGCGTGCCGACACTTCCTGGGATCATACTGAATGAGCAACGGATATCCTACTTTCTCTAGGTATGGAGAAAAATGGGGTCCTTGACCCTAGTGTGGTAATCTGGAAAACAATCTTAGAAAAAATGCCAGACAATGAGATGGAGCCATAGTATAGCAGGGAGGGCACTTGCCTTGCACGCGGCCGACCTGCTGTCCCAGGCATCCGTCCCATAGGGTCTCTTGGCAAGACTGATTCCTGAGTGCAGAGCCAGGAGTTACCCTGAACATTGCTGGGTGTGGTTCCCCAAACAAAAGCAACCCCCTCCCAAAGGAAAAAAAATGCCAGAAAACATCATTTGTGGTACCTCCCATTGGCACAAGCACTCGGATTATGTTATGCAATCTTGATAATTGGTAATTATTGGAAATTGGGAACTGGAGCAACAGCACAGTGGGTTGTTTGTTTGTCTGGCACACAGCTGACCCAGATCCGACCCCCACGACCCCATATGGCCCTCCAAACCCCGTGAGGTGTGATCAGAGCAGAGTCAGGAGTCAGCCCTGAGCCCTGCCAGGCATGGCCCCAAAGAAAATAAAACAAACAAGCAAAAGGAAACTGAGATCAGAAACTGATTTTGTGTAAGGTCTAGACAGAGAGTTTATGAAAAAGAAACACAGAAAGACACTATTTAGGTAACACAGTTAAGGTAGCATGTTTTCATTCTCTAAAATGGAATAGGTATTTTTTTCCATCTCTTGTGCTTAGTATTCTGGAAGCTTTATGCCTACGTTCTTGGGCTCTAAAGACATTTCCTGCCCCACCATTTGTCTGCAGTATGAGGTGTCATTCTAGGTGAGTGAATTCTTTCTAAACATCATCAAGTTCGGAGACAAATCACTGCCAAGTACAGCTTTCCTTGGGAATGGCTCTGTGGACCAATATTTGAGACGGGTCCCGTAACTGTTGCTGCAAAGGAATTAATGTGACTTCGGGGACCAGAGGAGTAGGGCGGGGTGGGCACACACCTTGCATAGGCCAACCTGGGTTTGATGCCCGGCACCCCATGCCGCCCCGTTGAGCACCTCTGAGAGTGATTCCTGAGCGCAGAGCCAGGAGTGAGCCCAGGGAAGCACAAGGTGTGGCCCCAAACAAAACCAAAAATCAAATAAAGTGACTTTGAGCTCTGACGGGAGCCCCGAAACAGCAAGAGGCAGTGGGTCTACAGGGCTACAAGACCTCTCTGTGCCAATGACAAGCAGGCAATAGTCCTGGGCAAGCTCTGTGCCTGCGTGATCAGGGTGGGCGACTGGACACTTCGGGCAGGCAGCTGAGCCACCTGTGTGGCAGGAAGTTGGTGCTCCCATGCAGGTGCTCCCATGTAGTGCTCCTGTGCAGTGCTCTCGTGCTCAGGGGTTCCCTGGAGCAGACTCAGCCCTGTGGGTGGTGGGTAGTGGCTGCCATGGGGCTGGTGTCCCTGAGCCAACCTTTGGGGTCAGGAACCCTTGGACTGTGAGCCGCACAGAGACTGTAGCTTGAAGTGTTGGCAGCGCCCAGCTACTTCCCATCTTTCCAAACCTGGAGACGGGGCCTGGGTGCAGATCATGGGAAAAGCCTCCAGATGACCATCTGTGGTGGTGATCTGGGGACAGCCACTGCACACCCGGTGGCACTTGGGGGAGATGCTTGGCTCTGAGCTCAGGGGTGAACCCTGGTGGTGTGCAACGGTCAAATGCAGTGCCCAGATTCGAACAAGGGTGGCTGCATCTAAGGAGAGAGGCAGCCCGAAAGCTGGGCATCTGTCCACTGCGCTAGCCACCCGCTGGGAAGATGACGCCCGTGGACTCACCGAGCGCTACCGTGTCTTATGGTGGCCTTGATTTTCCTCAGGCCCCTACCAGGTATAAAGTGATTCGGAGAAATAATAACAAGCATATGTAAGGGGGAAAATATCACATTCATTTCCATGTTCAAACAATGTTCGTATGAGCAGTTATTTCTAAATTCAAGGGGGCTGGTGCAGAAAGCCCTGCAGCTAAATAATGGAAAAATAATAAGTTTGTTGCAGTGATATTTCAGTGCTACAGATAAAGTTATCTATGCATCCCGAAGGCCACACAGAACTGCAGTGGATGGTGGCTGCCGCCCCTGCTGGCAGGAAGGCTGGAGTTGTCTCCTTCTCACTGATCACTGATCACGTGGGCTTCCCTCTCCCCCCATAATGTCTCGTGCCACTGCTGAAAGGACTCCACTCGAGGGCCTTCCCTGCACACAGGGCCAAGAAGAGCGGGGAACAGAGGCTAGAACTCCAAGGGGTCTAGGGCCGATAGCAGTGGGCTTTGAGCACTTACTCTCTAACCCCCCAATCTCTCTCCTCCAACCCCAGCTTCGCTCTGGGCCGGGGTCCTGCTGGAGGGCTCTGCTGTTCCGGGCGGCTCACTTATTGCCTTCTCAGCTACTAATGAGGCGCTGACGGCTCCTCTCCAGGGACGGGCTTGTTACCGCCAATTTGATCCAATTTCACAGAAGAGGGTGTCTACCAGGGCTGGGCATGGGAATGAAGCATAAAACCAATAAGGCCTGGCCTCCTCCCTCTGAGGTACCTTACCCCACCTGATGGGGAAGTTCCTCCAGCACAGTATATGTTTATACACGCCGGGGACCATCATATGTGCCAGCCCTGGTGCCAGGGACCGATGAAGTGAAGCAGGTGAGGTGGACGCCAACAGCAGGGATATTTAAGATAGCCATGCAGAAAGCAAGAAGCAGCTCGGGAGGAATCCAGAGCATCTGCTGGTGTCTTGCCAATCAGTGACGGGGCGTGCAGGCAGTAAACGACACACAACCCTGTCACTCAGCCCATAATACTGCCGCCTTCTCGCGCTCCTCCCAATCACTTCTCTTCCCCTGCATTTCAGGCATTTGCTAAGGTAGCATTGTAATCGAAGTCAGAAAACAAGACGTAATAAATGTGAAAGGATCCAAGGAGTGGACAAGTCAATTCAACTGTGTTCTCTGAACACAAAGATCCTCTGTAAATACCTAGATCCCTGGGGACTAAATTGCACATGAATAACCAATGGACTAAATACTTAAGTATTTAATAAGTAGAGGAGAAAGTAGAAAGTAAAATTGTTGAAAGGAGCTAAAGAATTCCTAGGCGTAGCATTTATAGCACTAAATACCCACTTCTTAAAGAAAATATATTAAATTATACCTTTAATTATTAGAAAAAAAACAGAAAAATAAAAGAAAACAAACCCCTTAGTAATTAGGTACTGAAAATAATGACACACCAGAGCATAATCAGTGGCTTGTAAGGCAAATAAATTCAAAAGATAAAAATCAGTGAAATCAAATGTGATTTTTTTTTGTCTTTTTGTTTTGGGACCTCTCTGGATTTTTCTCAGGGCTGACTCCTGGCTCTGTGCTCAGGCATCACTCTTGGTGGTGCTCTGGGAATCACATGTGGTGTCCGAGATGAAACCCCTGCAGGGTGTATGTAGGATAAGGCCCCCACCCACTGTACTATCTTTCCAGCCTTAAGTTGATTTTTTGGGGAATCACTAGCACTGGTATGTCTCCAGTCAGATCAGATAGAAAACACAGGTTACCAATTATCAGGAATTAAAACTGTGATATTATGACTAATATAAGAACTTATTATACAGTAATGTATGCATTAAAATGAACAAATTTGATGAAATTGTTTAATTCCTCAAAATATGGGCCTTAGTAATATTCAAGTGGAGAAATAGATCCTGAAGTGGTAGCTATGTAGAAAATGAAGTTGAATTTTTAATTTAAAACAAAACATTACTATGAGAAAATTCTGGGGCCAGAGAGATAGTCTAGCAGTTAGGAAACTTCCCTTGTGTGTGACTACCAGGGTTCAGTCCCCATCACTCCGTAAGGTCTCCCTGGCTTTCCAAGAGTGACTGCTGAGCTCAAGAGTGAGGAATAAGCTCTGAGCACAGCTGGGGGTTGCCCCCAAAATAAAAAAGCAAAAAAAAAAAACCAGGTAATTCCAGACAGTTTTATTGATGAATCTCCACAAAAATTAAGAAGGAACACTACTAACTTGACTCAAAATTTTCTGGGATGTATGAGAAGAACATTCCAACTATTGCATGAGACCAGTATTCAAGAAGAAAACCAACCAGCCAAAGACCAAGTCGTGACAGGATCAGGCTATCAAAGTCAACATGTGTCATGAACACACACAAAAAAGATTCTGAGGAAGAATGAGCCAATTGAACGCAGCAACACATGGGCATAATGATGGAGCACGCCCAGAATGCACGCTCGGGTAAGTGATTCTTCACTGTGATGAAACAAGAAAAGTGGGAGAGATCCCCTCAATCAGTACAGGGAAATGTCTGGATAAAACCCCATAGTCTTTTTTTTTCTGATGAAAGGCTCTACTGGGTGCCGAGACAATGCAGGAATCAGGTACCGCCTTGCACGCAGCTGAGTTTGGTTCCATCGCCAGCATCCCCACCCCTGAGCATGGAGCCAGGGACAGTCTCTGAGTTCTGCCAAGTGTGACTCCAAATAAATACATAAAAATAAATATATCCTTATGAAAAGCTTTTTTTCTCAAACAAAAGAACCACGTCCACTTGTGTTGGAACATAGCTCTTTCTTGGGAATGGATGTACCAGAGTGAGCTGAAACGACTGTCCTCTAAATTAATTTTATATGCCGAAGGGCTTAATATAGGTGACGTTTTCAAAGCCTTACCTACACACTTGTAAAAAACATATCCCCAATTGTGGCAAGGTTCATAAACTTTACTTGTAACCGTAGAAAACTCTGGATATTCATGTTATATATTCAACATCAACAATCTATGCTTTCATTCATTTCTTGATCATTTATAGGTTCACTTCACACTCCAAACTTTGGTATTTTGATGGGTTTGGATCTTTTAAAATATTTTTCTTATAGATACTTGTGATGCCCTGATAAGATGTCTTTTGAGGTTTGGGTACTTTTCTTTTTTTCTTTTGGTTTGGTTTCCTGTCATACCCCGTGATGCTCTGGGATTACTTTGGGCTCTGCACTCAGGAATCACTCCTGGAGATTCCCAGGGGACCAGCTGGGGTGTCTGGGATCAAACCTGGGTTGGCTGCGTGCAAGGCAAGAGTCTTACCCATGGTACTATCTCTCGACCCTCTTTTCTGTTTAGTTTATAGCTTGCACTATCTCTGGTTAGCAAGTCTAAGATGAACATTTTTAGAACACTGTGTGTTTTTATTTGATAATCTTAATTTACTGTAATGCATTTAATGAGTGTGACTAATGCATATTCTCCTCACACACAAAATTTCCAACAAACCTCCAAATAGAAGGGTATTTCCTCAACCTGATCAGAGACACGTATAAAATATTTATAACCAATATCATTCTGAATGACAAAACCCAGGATGTTTCTGGCTAACATTAGGAATCTGAACATCTGCATCACCACCACTAATATTTCCTTGAAACATAGGCCTTAATGCCTTTAGGCAAAGAAAAGAAATATTAAAAAATTTTTTTCAAGCCAACATTGACTGGAAAGAAATAAAAATATATATTTGTAGTTGATAGAATTAATAGGCCCTGAATTTGGGGGAGAAAGTCCTAGGAAGTCTACAAAAGTGCTAGAATTAACTCTCAATATTCTGTACGTACTCACACACATGCTTACACATACTCACATACACTCACACACAATACACAGTCACATATATTCACACTCAAACGCATACGCTCACACACACTTCACTCAATTCACACTCACTCTCATTCACACTCACATTCACACTCACATTCACACTCACACACTCACACTTGTTCACATGTACACACATGCATAACATACACTCATTCACACGCACACACATTCACACTTACATATGCTTACACTTATACACACACTCTCACACTCATTTACACTGACACACACTTATTCACACGTACACACATGTACACACACCCATTCACACTCACATATGCTCACACTCACACACTTATCCACTCATGCACACACACTTACACATGCTCGCACTTACACACTCACACATTCTTACCACTCATTCAGACCCACACACATTCACATGTACACACATGCACAAACACACACATATTCACACTCACACATTAAAAATGCTCACACTCACACACTCACACATTCTCACACTCATTCACACTCACACACATTCACCTACACTCACATCTACACACATATACTCCCATTTTCTTACACACACACACAGGGCCATCATGGCAGGAGTGAGACCTCGCACCCATACCAGGTGTAGAGCCAGCCACACGTCCACCTTTGTCCACCTTCGCCCTCACTGCCTGGCTGGGGCAGGGGCAGTGTCACTGGGCGTGCAGCTCTGGGCTCTCCAGTGCTGTGGCCTTCCTCCCATGGCCATGCACACATGCAGCAAGTCCCCCACTCAGTTCGTCCTCCTGCATCTGCTTCAGACACGGGCGGCGGGAGGAGGAGGGGGGAGAGTGGCCCGTTCACCCCGTGCTACGGTCACGTTTCCATCACATCCTGTGCAAACGAACCTCGGTCTGCTTGGGCTGCTCCCAAGTTTCCTGTAAACTTTGAAAAATGAACGAGCACTTTCTCTTTTCCACAGATGTGATCGCCTGAACCTGGCACCACGTGACAGAACTTTGCTCACTGTGGAAAAAAACACCCAAGCAGGTCTGGGTTCGGGCAGGGCTGTAGGAGGGAAGCAGGGTAAGCCTGCCCTGCTGATTTTCAGAACCCACCGGCCTGGGCACCATGGGCAGAGATGCTGCGGTGAGCCTGCATGGGGAGGGGTGAGTGCGGGGCAGAGAGTGAACATGCAGCTGAGGTTCAGGGTCCAGAGAAATACTGTCTGAACACGCAGTCCCAGGAGGGCCACGAGCAACTTCTGGAGGAATGTGTGAGGGACGCCTTTCCCAGGTGAGGGCAGGTGCACAGAAAATAGAAAACACCCCGCAAGTTGGAAAACTCATGTTCTGGGGTGGGGTCTGTCCAGCAGAGATGAGTAGACTTCATCTTTCCTCTGATTTTTTTAGAAACTTGGATAAAATCCCTACGTGTATGCCACTAGGGGCTGTCTGGTGTGTGTGTGTGTGTGTGTGTGTGTGTGTGTGTGTGTGTGTGTGTGTGTGGTAAATGCTCTGAAATCAGGGCCTGGCCCTGGAACTGACCAGCACCCCTGGACATGCAGCAGCTTGGGAGGGACTCATGGCATCTCGTGCAGCCTCCCCCTGTGCCAACCCGGACAGACAGAGCCAGGGGCAGAGAGGGCGAGGTCTTGGCACCAAGTCTCCTGAGCTGGCGACGGCCGCTCTCCGCTCAGCTTTCCGCTCCCCTAAGAAACCCCCGCATGCTGCCCAAAGACCAATGGGAGAAGAGACCATCTCAGGCTCAAACACCCAGATGGGGTCTGCCCCCAAGTTTCCCACATCCAGCCCTTCGAGGAGTGAGGGACAGGGGAGTCTGGGGTGTTTCAGCATCACACCTGCACGTTCTTCCCTCAGGATGGTGGATGTGATGGCCCATCTCTGGGCAGAGTGCTGCGTTTCACTCCTCACCATCCTCCCGAGCAACCCCCAGTGCCCGATCTCACTGGCTGGCGTTGCCCCTGCCCCCTAACGTGGCTCTGGCTCTGGCTCTCAGCCCACCAGCCTGCATGAACACACCACAGCCTCTCTTACTCCCAGAAAGGCCCAGGATGAGGAGGGAAACAGTGACCACAGGTTCGGCTCCAGTTTGTAATGAACTCCTGATTGCAGCATTCCTCTGGCCTTGTGTATTCTTTGTGATGTGAGAAAATACTATTTTTCTTAAATGAACTGAGAGCAATGCAGACATCCACACTGGGAGTGCTGTTAAAATCGCTACTGTATTCATGACCACACAGGGAACAGACTCTAGCTCCTCACACTCCTAGTACCACAAAACCATAAAATTGGTTTTACATAGACTTTGAGCATCTATAGTTAGAGTACAAATGTAACCCTCTCCCCCCCCCTCCACACCACTCCCATAGGGGAAAGAATCAACTCAACAAAATCCACAACTTTTAGCACTGCACACGTTGTTGGCATTCAAAGGATAACACAGCAGGATAGAGACAGAGATGCTGCCTCTTCACACCCCGGCCGAACACACACAAGAGCGGGAATGATTCATGGGTTCTGGGAAATCATATGACACTTAGAAGCTGCTGTTCTCCTACCTGAAGTCAGAGCCTGCTCTTCGGCCGTATTCTGGAGTTCCCGGGTCTGGGCAGGTGTCAGAGACTAAGGCCACACCTCCCTGGCTCACTGCAAGGGAAAAAAAGCAGCGTGACTTCGTGCCGTTTGTGGGGAGCCTTTGAGAATATGCTTTGGTCATGCTGACATGGAGCCTGAAACGTATCAGGCGAGAGAGAGGACAGGTGGGGGGCTGGGAGGGTGCCAGGTGAGACCTGCTGCCCACCACCTACAGTTTCAGGCCCGGCGTCCTCACACCCCCTTGATGACCTCCTAGCTGACCGGCCAGAAAATGCTGGCAGCGGACCCCTGCCCTATACGGGAGGCCCCCACACAAAGCGAGACAGGTTAGCTTGAGTAGATCAATCTGCCCTTACCCTCAGAAGGACTCCTCAGCCCTCCTATGAGAGAATGTCAACACCATTTGGCTTACACTCTGCAATTTATTTATTTATTTATTTATTTTATTGTTTTTTTTTTGGGTCATACCCAGCGATGCTCAGGGGTTACTCCTGGCTCTGCACTCAGGAATTACTCCTGGTGGTGCTTGGGGGACCATGTGGGATGTGCCGGAGATCAAACCCAGGTTGACCGCGTGCAAGGCAAAATGCCCTACCCACTGTACCATCAATCTGGCCCCCACTCTGAGATTTAAATTAAACCTGACTGTGCTCATTACCAGGCCCTGGTGACCGGTCACTGATACCTCATCCTGGGAGGGGCCCTGGGGATCTGTGCCTGGGCTTACAGTGGACAGAGCCTTCATTTGCTCCCACAGGTAACGGTGGGGTCACGTGCTCAGAGACAGGAGCTGCCACACACCTGCCACTGTAGAGAGAACAGTGGCGCCTCCTGGGCAAATGTGCCATTCAGCTGCGGAGTCTGCCCGTGCCCCTGTGGAGGCAGAGTGCAGGTGGGCATGTGGGGCCATGTCTGAACACTGCTTTGGTCATTAGCCCGAGCTGCTGCCCCCCGCACCATCTACTGCGGGGGATGGAAACAAGATAATCCCACGAATTCTCAGCCAGCTGCGACTTGGTCCTGGTGAAGCCCCTCAGCACCTGGGGGTGTGGTAGGTGAGCTGGGGGCAGGGCAGCTCGGTCACCGGAGAAGAGCTGTGGGTGCACGGAGACCACCGTCTACCCCTCTGGACCCCTCCGAGTCTGGACGCTGACAGCAGACCTCACCTCACCCATCTCACTCCAGCCCCACTGGAGCCCACCACGTGGCCAGCAGCATGTGGGCGGAGGAAGGAAGCAACAGAAGAGTCTCTGATACAGAAGGGGATGGACGTCAGTACTTCCCCTTGACCCACACACCCCGTGGGGGAGCTGGACTTTCCGGCATCGCCAACCCATGTGAACAGAGAACCTGTTGTTTGCGTTTTAACAGCATAACGAGGAGCAGATAATTTACATGTATATTTTAAGTGATTCCATAAGAGGAAAAAAATACAAGTGGGATAGTGGAGTCCTTGAGCACTTTATTAAAGTATTCACAGGAAGCACTGATAATTACAGTAAGATCTGGCTTTCATTGCTAAATTAAGCTGAAATTAGGATATGGATATAACCCTTCATTAACTACAGATCTTATTAGAGAACATTAAGAGAATGTATTCTTAGGAGTACACCGTGCTAATTGATTAACTTATAGTTCTGACACTTTTTTATTTCTTCTTCTTAGCATTTTTCTGTCGTCTAAAAATTTAACTTTGGCATGAGCGGTGAATTTTGTGATTTTCGCGATAGGATTTCAATATCGTCTGGCAAGTTGGGCAGTGAGGTGGGCGAGTTGGTGGCAGGGCAGCATAGGCCCCGCTGGCCCATGTAATGGTCACCGTGGACCTTGGATGTCAATCTGAGCAGGAGCAGTGACAGAACCAGAGACCCTTGAAGAGGGCAAGCGCCGAGAGGGTGAGCGTCTCCAGCAGGGAGCTGGGAGCTCACAGAGTCCCAAGAAGGGAGCCGAGAGGTAATAGCTGCTTGTCTGTGGGCTCAGAGGGTCTGCACAGGACCCTGGGCTTGGGAGGCCAAACTGGAGGGGGCGGGAAGCTCATAGGGACCAAGATGAACCGGGCTGGTCTCTGGGAACTGAGATGTTAGGGGTCTGAGGGATGGGGCACAGGGCAGGGGGAGGGGCATGAGCGCAGGCCAGGTGGACAGAGGGCAGCTCAGTGGACAGAGCTGCCCTACCACCAGCTCACCCACCTCACCACCCAACTTGCTGGACGATATTGAAATCCTATTATGAAAAATCATAAAATTCACTCTCATGGCAAAGTTAAAATTTTAGATGACAGAAAAATGCCAAAAAGAATAAAAAGTGTCAGAGGGGCTAGAGCGATAGCACAGAGGTTAGGGCGTTTGCTTTGCAGGCAGCCAGCCCGGGTTCAGTTCTCAGCATCCCATATGGTCCCCTGAGCACTCGGGAGTAATTCCTGAGTCCAGAGCCAGGAGTAACCCTGTGCATTGCTGGGTGTGACCCCTCCAGAGAAAGAAGAGGTTTGGAATGCCCTGCCACAGAGGCAGGGTGGGGTGGACGGGATGGGGTGGGGGTAGTGGGAGGGATGCTGAGACCACTGGTGGTGGAAAATGAGCACTGGTGGAGGGATGGGTACTCGATCATTGTATGACTGAAATACAAGCACGAAAGTTTGTAAGCCTGTTAACTGTACCTTATGGTGATTCACTAATAAAAAAATTTTTTTAAAGTGTCAGAAATATAAGTTTTAATCAGTTAGCACGATATACTCCTAAGAACAAATTCACTTAATGTTCTTTACTAAGATTTGTAATTAATAAAGGGTTATATCCATATCCTAATTTCAGCTTAATTTAGCAATGAACCCAGGGTCAGTGGCCGAGCTTTAGTCCAGGGCTGTGTCAGCAGATGTCCCCGTGTCCACAGAGATCCCCGGGCAGACGGGATACAGGGACATGTGTTCCAGGGGAAGGAAGCAGGCCCAGAAATGACACACAGCACACCTGCCGGCACACTTGTGCTTGACTCTGTCTGCGGGAAGATGCTAACCCACGGCCCCAGGGAGCCCCGCGAACCTGAACTGGCATGAGTGCACAGACCACCCCAGGAAGGACAACAACACCCCCCCGCCCCCCCCCCCCCACACACACACATATTCCTGAGAGGAGCAAAGAGCCGTCTGCTCTGGCCAGGATGCAAGTGTCCACATCTGTGAACCGGAGAGAAGATATTAGTGGCAGGAGGGATGGAGCGGAGACACCCGTGTGCCGTTGGTGAAACGGAAATCGAGGGCATCACAACCATGAGTGTATTTCAGGTGAGGGCTAGCAACCCCCAGGAAAGCTGGCGGCTGTGGAGAGGATCTGGGAAGTGGGGATGCGGCACTCAGCAGAGGGTGGAGGTTTGCGGGCAGGGTGGGGGAGAGACAAGAGCAGCCCCCACCAAACCAGCGGGTGGGCCCCTGCACCCCAGCCCGTGACACCAGGTTCTGCTCCAGCTTCGGGCTCCGCTGGCTACTCAGCACACATGACCCAGGGGGCTGGCAGAAGTAAGCAAAAGCTTCTGCCGCCCCACTCTGCCCACCAGCACTGGGCACTGTCCGCGTCTCTGAAAACAGAAGCTCTGACTGGGGGGCAGCCTGCTTCCAGTAGCCTTCCCAGGGCACAGAAACACATTTTCAGAGGAGAGGAATTACTGGGATTAATGTCTTTTTAGCTCAAATTTTGTTGAATTATATCCTTTCAAGTCTCATAGGACACACGCCATAGATATTCATAAATATATTAAAACTCTAGTCAAAACCTCGGGGACCTGAACTCAAACTGGCAATATTCGGTCGGCAGATTCCTGCCCTGTTGTTAAGTAACACTTAATCACGCTGAGAAGTCATGCACACAGGGAGCAGACACGGAGTCGACAGTGTATGCGCGACGTTGAGGGGGTTGATGTGAAACGTGTAGATTCTATTAATGCACAGAGATTTAAGTGCCTTTCCCGAAGCACGTCGGCCCACGGCTTGGCGTTCCCTCTCACCACACGTCCCCGGGAGGCGCACACTGTGGGGCCAAGCCTGTTGCTCCCTGCCGACCTCCCTGAGCACACGCGTGGAGAAGGAGGACTTCCCATGGGCGGATCCAGAGGCCAGCACCATCTGGAGGGAAGCGTGATCCTGAGAAGTGTAAACAATGGCCGGCACGGCAGAGGGGCTGCTAAGGCCAGAGATCAGGTGAGCTGGGGTGTGCCAGGGCTTGATCAGAAAGCCTCAGCCGTGATGTACCTACCGGGAATCGCACTGCTCATGACAGTGATGCAGTACAAAGAAGCACAGAGCAGCTGCGAGGAACTGCCTGCAGCACGGAGACGCACTTTAGATGGCCTCCATGATGACCAGGCTGGGCGGTCTGCTGAGCCTCGTTTAGAGGAAAGAACACAGAGACCCTTGGGCCCCTGACACTGGGCGTCTTCCCTACCTGTCCAACACGAGCTACTGGGCACTTTACAGTAAAGAGCTCTGCAAAATCAATGTGTGAAAGTGAAACTGATGCCATGACAAGCTGCAGCTAACATTAAATCTCAACTAGGCCTCAGTTTCTGTTTTCTCGGAGCAGGACTTGCAGCTTCTGGTAGATTCCCAGGTGAGTAATTTGCCCAGACAAGGAATTGGGCAGTTGGGTCTGGCCGGTCATGAAGGGTCACTGTACCCTTCTTTAGAAACCGTTGCTAACCATTGCCTAATTGCTGACCACCACTGTAATAGGGCCAATGGTAAAAATAGACCAGTATATAACTTGCTTAATTCTGAATCCTATATAAACTGCTTGTGATTTGGAGTCGGGGTCCTTGTCAAGACTCCACTGTGTTTGGATGAGTTTTGGTCCCTACCTCGAGCTAGCAATAAGGTTCCTTTGCTTTTGCACTATCGTGTGTGGACTTGGTCTCTCCACGACTGGGGATCTAAAACTTGGGCACAACAAATGCGGTTTTTAGAACTGTACTTAATATATTACTAAGATGCATTCCTTTTACAGTAGGAAGGCACAGTCCTGAAAAGTGAAAAGGTGTTTGCATCTATATTCCCAATCAAATATGCACTCGGGAAGCCATCTGGTTCCAGCCATGGGACTCCAGCTCAAACACCATCTGGTGGTGATTTTCCTGCCTTAAAAAGCCGAGATTCCCAGACGCTGCTCTGGGCCCTGTGCCACCCCAGAGTTCTAGAACTACGGGCTGGCTGGGATATTGGGCCTTCGTGGAAAATGCCATTGTTTATGCTAATATTTAGTTTGTATACCTTGGCAATAATAAAATCTAAAATCACAGCCATGTAAATGAGTCTACACATTTCTGTGAAATAGCTCCACGCTTTATCAGAACATATTTTATTGTTGATACTTGTTTCTTAAGAGACCAAAAACATGTTTCAGCCAGATCAATTTGGAGACTACCTCTGACCTTTTTAAGCCTCCAGCGAGGTGACATATGTTTGGGCCGCATAAGAGGTTGGTCTGCAGAACATTTTGGCCCAGATGCCCTACCAGCCACTGTGATCTTTCCACGATCGCCTCCAATTCTGGGTGCGTGTGTATTCAAGTGCCCAGAACTCCAGCCACTCCAGCTAAATTCCATCTGGAATAAGTCAGCACTGACTCCTGCATTCACAGGCTTCCCTAAAAGCAAAGCAATTGCCATTTCTGAAGGCATTCCCTTTCTCTGGGCGGCAGGAGGTGTTTACCTCAACAAGAACTGAATGCCCATAGTCTGTCTTCCTTAAAAACCAATAACTAGATCAGCATCGGTGCCAATAATAACATTCCGTGGCTGTAACGATTCCTTTCACCTCACCACAACAGGATTAGTTTGACTTAACAGAGCACCACATGGGACAGCTACTTGCAAAAACAAATTCTCGTTACTTTTCTTGGTTTCTACAAATGATTTGCACAGTCTCCAGCAGTGCTTGGTTCTGATCCCAGAACAGTAAACAAATATTTACGAGTTTTCTAGAAATGGGCTGAAACAAGAATTTCCAAGCTGTGGGTGCTAGAGTCTCGTTACCCACGGAACATTAGCTTAGAAGGAAGTGTGTGGGCTGAATCTCACGCTGCTTTGGCATGTGCCGTGGGGATCTCAGTTTAATGGGCTGCTAATGAAACACCTTCTTAGTAACTGAACCCGCGGATCTGACACCCCTGTACGGACAGAGGCTGAATTCCCCCAGCGTTCAACCGAATACGATAATAGAACGCCAAAGTTTTCGCTCTGGTTCTCACTTTTCTCACTATCTAAGCCTTAATATGGCAACTTTTAAGATGCTGTATTCAAACGCCTATTATCATCCTTTCCATCATTATTTCCACGGCCTCGTCTCGACAACGCTGCGTGCATGGTCTTCAATCAAGCTCGAACTTCACAAGCTTGATGTTTCTAAACTATATTTAACTTCCCAATGCATACAAATAAAGTACAATGTAATAAACACGGAGACTTAAAAAATGCCAATGCCTTCTATTGCTTGACAAGTAGTCAGAACTTTCTGTGTTTCCAAGGCTGTCCTGAGAGCTACATGTAGGATCTGATGAGCCCCCAAACGCCCCCACTGCTGAGTCTCCCCACTGTGCCAGGCCCTCACTTAGACTGTTCTGCTGGGGAAAGTTAGCCAGACCCATCTATGGCATGGAACAGTGATAATCCTTCTTCAGACTAGCCAGACTCCGGCAGTGCATGGTCAAGGAAATTAATCCTCATATTTTTCTCTTTGGGCCACCCAGTGATGCTCAGGGGTTACTCCTGGCTCATGCACTCAGAAATAACTCCTGGCGGTACTTGAGGGACCATTTGGGATGCTGGGGATTGAACCCGGGTCGGCCGAGTGCAAAGCAAACACCCTACCCATTGTACTATCTCTCCAGCCCCAAGAAATTGCCTTTATGTAGGATCAAGTTGAACCGAGGTGTTTCTTTGCTGTTTGAATGAAGTACAAATGGCGGATATGCTGTGCGGGATCAGCATGGAGGACCCCACTGCCTTCACAGGCAGGGGAGGGGCTCTGAGAACCATCACCCTCTTCTGAGCGAGTGTGCCAGGAGTTGGCAGTGCTCGAACCTGCTGCCTCCAGCTGCTGCAGAAGCCACCTGAGCAGGGGCTCACCTGGACAGGGACCCACTGGGCAGAGATGCACGAGCAGAAGCTCACCTAGGCAGAGACCTGCCAGGCAGGGACCTAACTTGGCAGGGACCCATCTGTATAGAGACCCATCTTGACAGGGACACACCTGGCAGGGATCCACCTGGACAGGGACACACCTGGACAGGGACCCACCTTGGCAGGGACACATCTGAGCAGGGACCCATCTGGACAAGGACCCTAGTCAGCGAGAGTGGCCACCCTGGGGTCTTACTCCAGCACAGAGCAAGACTCTGCCCTGAGGCCCTGCATCCCTGCTGGGCCCCTACACGCTCCCGTGGGAACCTGGTGACACTGGCCCCCGGTCAGGCTGCACTGACCAGCTGTACCCAGCACAGGACCAGGGTTAGCCCTAGCACGTGAGGTCAGCGTGACCTGGAGAGTCTCATGTCTGCACGCAGGGGGGTAGGTGTTGTGTCAAAGGTCCATCTCTGCTCCCGGCACAGGCCAGCTCTGTCCATCAGGACAGGCCGGTCACGGGAAGAGGAGCCAGTTCTGTTGTGATTTTAGATCTCGGGACTCAGGTACATTCTGAGCCCTATAGCACAGAGATGGCAACACGTGTCATGTATGTGATAGTCATGATGTATTTAATTCACCAAATAGATCATGTGTGCATTCCTAACTACTAAATTACACCCGAATTTGTTCAAGCAGATGTAATTAATTCAATATATCAAACAACTCTAAGGGTGGACACATGTGATGATGTATTTGCCCAAATCCAGAGAACTTGCCCTGCAGGAGGAGGTCACATGCTCCCAAAGACACAGGACAGTGGCCGGTGGGGGGAGGGGGAGATGGGAGCCGAGGACGTAAGCGGGAGAGGCTGAGGAATTAATGACCCAGGCTCCAGCCCCTTACACCCACCGGGCCGGGCTGTGGTCTTGGGGCTGGTTTGATGGAGGCAGGACCCCGTTTCTCAGCATCTAGTGAATCATGCAGGGCTCAGTCACAGCGCCAAGCCCCGCTCAGAAAGAACTGACCACTGGACCCTGCTCCCTCCCTCCCTCCCTCCCTCCCTCCTCTCTCTCCCACTCTTCCTCCTCCTCCTCCTCTGCCCCCTCCTGCAGCTCCTCCTCCTCCTTCTCCTTCTCTCCTCCTCCTCCCCCCTCATCCTGCAGCTCCTTCCCCTCCCCCTCCTGCAGCTCCTCCTTCCCCCTTCTCCTTTGCATCCTCCTGCAGCTTCTCCTCCTCCTTCTCCTTCTCCCCCTCCTCCTCCTCTGCCTCCTCATGAAGTCCTCCTCCTCCCACAGCTCCTCCTCTTCCCCCTCCTCTTTCTCATGCAGCTCCTCCTCCTCTGCCTCCTCCTCCTGCAGCTCTCCTCCTCCTCTTCCTCCTGCAGCTCCTCCTCCCCCCTCCTCCTGCAGCTCCTCCTCCCCCTCCTCCTCCTGCAGCTCCTCCTCCTCTCCCCCCCTTTCTCCTGCAGCTCCTCCTCCTCTGCCTCCTCATCCCCTTCTCCCCTTCCCCCTTCCCCTTCTTCCCTTCCTCCCCCTCTTCTCCTCGTCCCTTCCTCCTGCCCTCCCCCTCCTCCTCCTCCACTTTCCCTGCCCCCCATCTTCCCCTCTCCCATCCCCCTGCTCCTCTCTGCTCCTGCTCTTCCTCCTCCCCCTCCTCCTCCCCTTCCTCTTCCTTGAGCAAACTTCACCATGGTGGTTTCCTTCCACAGTCTGGGGACACTGCAAGAACACTGGTCACCTGGAAGCCCAGGGACAGGGCACAGGGTGGACACAGAGCGAGCCCAGGTACAACATGTGCTTTTCAGAGAGTGAAAGAAAAATTTGCATAGTGCCAGTGAAGGCTAAGAGTCACAACTCCTGACCGGTGACTGACACCCCAGGGCAGAGGGCGGTTGGAGAGAAAGCCGCCTTTCCAGTCAAGAGAGAGGGCAGGCGGGGCTCTGCTTCCGGCCTTCTACCTGCACCCAGCACTGCCGGGTTCCAGCTAACAAATGACAAGAGATGTTGACATGTTTTCTTCGCAGACTGCATTCTTATTCACGAGCAGCTAGCAACTCAAATGCTTGTTTTTCTGACATGCTCAAGTAACAAAGATCACCATGGAAATGACACTTGCAAACAGGAACGGTGTGATATCGATGTCATACAGCCCTTGAGGGAACGTGTGCACTGAGTGTCGCTTCATTAGCCTTTGGAGACTGAATAAGCCCTCACAGAGAAATTCTGGACTCCAGGCTCCAGCACTGTGCTCCTCCAGAGAGCCACTGGGGTGCAGGAAGGGAGCAGAGGGAAGGGGTGCAGGAGGGGAGCAGAGGGAAGGGGTGCAGGAGGAGAGCAGAGGGAGGGGTTCAGGGGGAGCAGAGGGAGGGGTTCAGGGGGAGCAGAGGGAAGGGGTGCAGGAGGGGAGCAGAGGGAGGAGTTCAGGGGGAGCAGAGGGAAGGGGTGCAGGAGGGGAGCAGAGGGAGGGGTGCAGTGGCAGGAGGGTTGGCTTCTGGAAGGGACAACCTCTCAGCCACACTGAAGCCGGAGAGGTGCCTGCTGCGGGCCCGTGAGCAGGGACCCTGTGTTGGCGAGGTGTCAGGCAGAGGTCAGCGCTCAGGGAGGGGGTCAGGGTGAAGCCAGTTACCTGCTCTGCGGTCATGGGTGAGGCCCAGGGACTCGGGGAACTGGCAGGAATGTGGGTGGCTTTGTGGTGGGAAACCCAAATTGTCACTGGATCAGCTTCTCATTTGCATTTTTTCATTTTTCCCCTGTCCGCACTTTGCTCTGCAATAAGGAATCTAAACAAACAGACCCTTTAATTCAAGACTGGAAGCACCTCGTTTGGGAATGAAAGAGCCTTCTCACCAACTTTTCCTTCTGAAAGGGAAATAAAAATCTGGAGGTGGAGTGGTTGGGATTCAGGGGAAAAGGCCCATCTCAGAGCCTCAGGCCGGTAGCACTGGCCAAAAGGCAGTTAGGAAACCTGTCAGCATGAAGGGCTCTTGCCTCCTGCCAGGGCAGGCCCCAGGGCCAGGCCAGGCCAGGCGGTCTGCTAGCTCACGAGTGCACCTTCCAAACAGCATCCATCTGGCCTGCTCCTCCTGGCAGCTGCAGGACTGTGGCCTTCCATGGTGCCCACCATGCCATTCATCTCCCCTTACTGCTCCAGCCTCATTTCTCCTGCGCCTAGCGACCCTGCTTGCTTCCAGGCTGGCTGCAATGGACATGCCCGTGCTAACAGAGAAAGGGGCACGGCAGAGAGAGACACTGATAGTCCACCAATAGCCTACTGATAGACCACTGATAGCCCACCTATAACCCACCAATAGCCCACAGAGAGACCACTGACAACCCACTGATAGACCACTGATAACCCATTGATAGCTCACTGATAGCCCACTGATGACCCACTGACAGCCCACTGACAGCCCACTGACAGCCCACTGGCAGCCCCACCGATAGCCGGTAGCCCACGGTCTCCACCACTGGGGCAGGTTCTCACACGCCCGGCTGGGGAATACCTTCAGATTTGGGAATGATGACAACAGAGTCATGTGTAGACTCGATAATGGCTACCAAGAACCACATTCGGTCTCAGGAATGACAGGGTCACATTCAGACTTGGAAATGACAACCACAGAGCCATGTTCAGACTCAGGACCTATGAGGACAGAGCCGTGTCCAGACATGGGGCTGATGCTAGAGTCAGAATGGCAGAACTTTGTCACCCACGGGGCGGGGGGGGGGGGGCAGGATTGCCCCAGGGGCACCTTTGACAGAGGAGGAGGAGGAGGAGGAGGAGGAGGAGGAGAGAGAAAGAGGGATTCTGGGCGTTGGGGCGGGTCCTTGCCCAGAGTGAACAGGAGCCGAGGGCTGTCCCAGGAACTGACCCGGGGGCCTGGACAAGCAGCCAGCCAAATCCCCCCAGTTTGGAGATGGCCCAGGTGCTCCTCTATGGCTCTCACCCTGTTCTTAGGCGGCTCCGTTAGAAACATGAGGACTTAGAAATAAGAATAATGTGCTCAATCATTTGCTGTGGAGTTTGGAGACATCCCTGCCTCACACTTAGGTCGGTTAGACGGAACTGGAAGTGGCCTGTTTACGTGCTGGGGAGACAGGCCTCGTGGCACCTTAGAAAAGCAGAATAAACGGAAACCAGAGTCTGCAGAGTAACCTGAGCTAAAGGCAGTGCTTGGGGATGGCGAAAGTGAGCCCAGTCGCAGGGAAGAGCTTCCTGCCCAATTGGACGTTCCTCGCATCAAACATGTGTATCTGTGTAAAAGTTTTTTGTTTGTGTTTGGGGCAACACCTGGCAGTGCTCAGGGCTTATTTTGGCTCTGTACTCGGGGCTTTTGGGGACAATACAGGGTGCTGAGGATTGAACCCGGGTCAGCCACGTGCGATGCAAGCGCACTGCCTCCTGAACTATCACTCGCCTAGAGCACTTTCTACCCATGGTAGTATGTAAAAGTATCTGACTATGGGGCTGGAGTGATAGCACAGCGGGTAGGGCGTTTGCCTAGCATGCAGCCGACCCAGGTTCGAGTCCCAGCATCCCATATGGCCCCATGAGCACCGCCAGGAGTAATTCCTGAGTGCAGAGCCAGGAGTAACCCCTGTGCATTGCCGGGTGTGACCCAAAGAGCCAAAAAAAAAAAAAGTATCTGACTGTAATAACAGTTTTACTTCTATTTACATAAATATCCCTAACAAGCACTGTTGTTTATGTTTACAGCAATATGATCTTAAGGTGCATTTTAACAATTTTAAATAATATGCCGTAATTATAACTTTCATTTAATTAAAAGATATTATTTGAATTCTTGTTACACCTTTGAGGATTTCCTACCAACTGTGAATTGTTTCAAGGCTTCATGCCTTACTCTTGGAGTTAATAAGCTGATTCTTGCCTAGAAAACAGAACTTACTAAAAAGTATTTTACCTTCCTATATCAATGACTTAATATTTATAGCATATTTTCTTACAGGTCTTCAGCCCATTGTCATTACATTTAACAGGTGTTCCCTATATTTACTTAAAATTAGTTCTAATTTCTTAGATGTGACTGTCATTATTTTAGGATTTACATTGTAATTGTCATTTATGTGTTAAATAAACAACACATACAGCTTCGAAACAAAAGGTCTTTGTTGCCAGCTGTTTCTGTGGCCCCAGGGCTTCTGGGGGGTGGGTGGAAATATGCCTATTTACACCTAGAGCTTTTCTAGAGGCCAGTTAGTAAGCCTGGACCAGGCCACCCCCTGCTTTGGCCAACAAGCCCTCACGTTGCCAGCTCCAGGGACTGGGGAAACTCATCATTGGGTCATTGGGACGAGGGCCCTTTCCACGTAGTTGGGAGGATTCTAAGGTGATCAGAGCCCATTTGGATCACCAGCCTCTGAGACACCCACAGAAACAGCCTGTTTGCCCCAGTTCAAGAGCAAGTCGGCCCTAGACTCTCTGGAGCAGGGGAACCGGTGTGCATGCTTGCTCTCTCTCTCTCTTTCTCTCTCTCTCTCTCTCTCTCTCTCTCTCTCCCCTCTCCCCTCTTTCTCTCTCTCCCTCTCTTCTCTTTCTCCCTCTCTTTCCGCTCTCTTTCCCTTTCTTTCCTTCTCTCTCCCTCCCTCCCTCTCTCTCTCCCTCACCTTCTCTCCATCTCTCCCTCTCTCTCCCTTTCTCTCTGTGTCTCCCTCTCTCTCCCTCCCTCTCCTCTCCCTCACCCTCTCCGCCGCTCTCTCTTCCTCTCTCCCCCTCTCTCTCCTTCCCTCTCCCTCTCCTTCCTGTCTCCATCCCCCTCTCCCCCACCTCTCCCTCTCTCTTTCCGCTCTCTCTCTTCTCTCCTCTCCCATTCCCTCCCTTCCTCCCTGTCTCTCTTCTCTCTACTCGCTCTTTCCTCTCTCTCATGGTCCCTCTCTCTCTTTCCCTCTCCCTCTCTTTCTCTTTTTTCTCCTCTCTCTTCCCTCCCTCTCCCTCCCCTCCCCACTTTCTCTCTGTAGAAGGGAACCACCAGCCTTTGGGACTGTGCACACAGGAGAAGGGGGAGTCGCGTGCAAAGTGGGCCTGGAAACTGGGTGAGTCTCAAACACATGCTAATCGATCTCATACTTTATTACATTAATTCCCTCTCCACTCCTCTGAAAAAATACCAGTAAATAGTTTAAATCTTCAACCGGCAATAGAACTAGGGAATAAAATCATATGGCATAAAATAACATTCCCAAATGGGCTCTAAAGTTTAACTTCCTTAGAGAAATAATGCCACACAATATGAAATATGGAAATGGAATTTGCCGGGAAGAATCTGCAGTAACTGCCTGAGCCCTACTGCAACCTTCAAGGAGTGCTCTGGCCACAGTGCTCATGCTGGACACCACAGATGGAGGTGCTCCGAGAGTCGCTGGGGAGGGGTACTGAGAACAAGCTGTCGGCTGAGATGCTGGGGTCAGTGGACTCAGTGGGGTGTCCAGGGCGATGGTTTCCATGTACTCCTGGGCAGCGGACTGAGACACTTTCTAGCCAGGGGCTCTCAGCTCCTATATCCCTTTGGGATTCAGTTTTTCTGTGAAATGGGGGTGCTGTGATGCGGCTTCCAGTGTGGGTGACCCTCATGATGCCCGCCTGGCCCCTCAGGCCTTCAGCGGTGGTGCTGGTGCAGAGAGCCTCAGCTTGTCCACTGGGAGCCCCAGCAAAGGCCTTTGTCTGCCGCTGTCCCCTGGCTGTCCTTGGAGTGGTCACTCACAACAGCACAGAGGACCTTCTGTCACGGGTCCTGGCCAGCCTCAAGTCTGCCCTCCCTGACCCCGCCTGACCTGCTGGGCTGCCCAGCAGGGCCAGATCCCAGAGTCTCCGGTGGGCACATGAAGATGCCGTGAAGGAAGTAACCATGCCCCAGGCTCATCGTCCGCAGAGAGGATGTGCCCTGGACACAGTTCACTGCGGGCTCCTGCCCCACACCAGCTCCTTCAGAGACTGCGGACCACAGAGCACAGAGCAGGCTCTCAAGACTTGGGATAGCCCTCAGGATTTTTACTTCATCCGAATTGTTCAAATGCCCTCACCCATGACCTAGCAGCAGCAACTGATGCCTCTGGGGTCTGAATTTGGACTGATAGGCTAAGATGGGTCCCAGGCCTCAGGCTCACTGTCCTGTGGGAGTCTGCACCCAGACAGACTCAGCCCGCCCTGTCCTGTGGGCCCGCATGAACCCAGCTCAGAGACAGCGGCGATCCCTGGTCTGAAGAACTGAAAATACCCTTTATAATATGTGAGAAGCTGTGCCAGGGCACGGACCCAAATAAGCATTAGCAGCTGCTTATGTAGATTATCTAGGAAGTGAAATATTGACTAGAGAAACTACCGGGGGAAACTGACAATCCCAGAGTTTCCAGGTCGCTGAGATGGTGTGTCGGCCCCGTGAGACTCCTCTAGTCTTCCTTTCCTCGGCCACTGAAGAACCCAGTTAGATTTGAGAGGTGCAGTGTGGACAGGGCCATTACACACCCGGCAGATGGGGGGTTCCCACAATCTGGGAACCAGGGGGAGTGATTGGGAGAAGCAGACACGGTGAGCAGCGCCCAGACAGGGGCCCACAGGGACAGTGAAGGGCTCAGATGGAGACTGGGGGCAGCAGTGCAGGGAAGATGCGTTTCGGGAACAGAGGAGGACACCACCGAGAAGGGTGGACACCAAACAAGGACCTCACACCACCACCCAAAGATAATTCCAAGTGCCCCAGGAGCCTGGAGAGGGGGGCGGGGCGGGGGGGGGGGGGAGCTTCATGTCTGCTCTGCAGGAAAGAGCCTGTAGGAGATTCTGGCTGCAACCATGGTTGTTTAACCAGAAGAGCAGATTGGTATTTTAAACAAAACCTGACAAGTTCAACTTCATCAGAATCGAGCACGTCTGCTCAGGGACATTTAAGAGAACAAGAAAGCAAACCTCAGAGGGAGGAAAATATTTGCCCAAGGCAGAGCAGCTAAAGAATCCCTCATCATCAGACCGGGAAAGAGCTCCATGCCCAGGAAGGAGGCAAAGAATCCGGAGCCTTCTGCAGGCTGGAGGGAGGGCCGTGCGATATAGGCGTGTGCAGGCGTGCATGTTTATGCGCATGTGTGCATGTATGTGCATGTGTGCATGTATGTATGTGCATTGTGTGTGCATGCATGTGTGTGCGTGCGTGTGTGTGTGTAGACAGAGGTGGCCTGTGGGAACTCTGGTGTTAGAACCAAAGTGAAGTTATAGTTGTTAGGAGCCATTTTGTGCTTTATAAAAGGGCCCTCCCGTTGATCGTCGATTTGCTCGAGCGGGCCCAGTAACGTCTCCATTGGAGACTTTGTTGTTACTGTGTCTGGCATATCGAATACGTCATGGGGAGCTTGCCAGGCTCTGCCGTGCGGGCGAGATACTCTCGGTAGCTTGCCGGGCTCTCCGAGAGGGGCGGAGGAATCGAACTCGGGTCGGCCATGTTGGCCACTTGTAAGGCGAACGCCCTACCGCTGTGCTATCGCTCCAGCCCATTGTGCTTTATATGTTCAGTAATTGGCAGCTGAACTGGCATGAGCCCTAGACCATCTTCTGGAACATGCCCTGGAGAGAGGAATAGGAACAGAGGAAGAACAGATGGGGTAACTCCTTACAAAGCTGATAAGAGCTACCAACCAATCAGTGTAGGGGTGGGAATAACCCAGTAGTCAGCCAAGCTTGTGTTTTTGGAGTCCTTAAGCCCGCCCTTGCAGTCGGAGGGGGTTGTGCCCCGACTGCCTTTCTAGGGCGTGTGACCCTGGCAGGTCAGTCTGTAACCACTCTCTTTAAAAAAATCTTTAAACTCCTCTTGCATGTCTTGTATTCAAATCGCGGACCCTAGTACGGGCATTCACACACCATTTTACCGTGAACCTAGAAGGTTTTCTGAACGAGGCCAGTGAGGTCTCGGGGTGGAGTGACCAGCTTGATCTGCCTCCTAGCCCCTCACAGGGCATGGGGCTGCCAGGTCCTCATGCTGACTTGTGACAACAGGGTACTGTGGGATCTTCCAGGATATAAATAGGATGCTCTTCATTTGCTTCTCTCCCCATGACCCAGGTCAAGGAAATTCCTTATCTGCAGGAAGGTGTTTGGAAGAAGTCGTCTGTGGCTCTGATAAAAGGTGAATAAAGCCCGCCAGGTGAGGAGCAGCAGAGTGGGAATGACTCACTGGCCTGGAGCAAGTGGGAAAGTGCCATTCTCATGGGCAGAGCACGCAGGATAAACCAAAATTGGATCAAAATGTCATAAACAATTCCTAGGTGGATTCTGGCAAATTGAGCCTGAAAGTGAGCAAAATGGGAATTTGGTTGGAAAGATAAATCACAACTAAGCCCTTTTTAATACATGAGGCACTAGATACACTGCAGCTCAACCAGAAAACACTTCTCCCATCCACAGTGGGGCCCTGGGCTAGACTCTCCACTTCTCAGAAGTCTCCACTGTATTCAATTCCTCACTAGATACAGTAAATGTCTGCTATTTTTTTTTAAGGATAATACATAGGGGGGCGATAGCACAGCGGTTGGACTTTTGCCTTGCAAGCAGCCAACCCGGCCAAGCGGGGATCGATTCCTCCGCCCCTCTCAGAGAGCCCAGCAAGCTACCGAGAGTATTTCGCCCACATGGCAAAGCCTAGCAAGCTACCCATGACATATTTAATATGCCAAACACAGTAACAACATGTATCTCGATGGAGACGTTGCTGGGCCCGCTTGAGCAAATCGATGAATAACGGGAGGATCCTGACCGAATACATAGGAATCAGCTTTTCAAAAACCTTGCAGGCATGCACACATGTACACACACAGGTATGTGTACATGCATGCACAGTAGGTATGTGTGTGCGTGTGTGTGCGCACGCGCGTGCACACACACACACACACACACACACACATACACACACACAACCTTCCCAGCATCAGAAACCTGCAATACTGTGGAAGACCTATGCTTACATTGACCTGAAAACCTGGCTGATTTTCTTTGAAGGAATGTGAGAGATTTTTATTGATTTTTATTTATTACAGAACTTGATTGTTTTTTGGGGAAGGGAATAGCCAACTTGCTCAGGACTTACTCCTGGCTCTGTGCTCAGGGACCGCTCTGAATGTGTGTGAGGAAGTATGTTCGGTACCAGTGACTGAAACGGAACGGGCAGCCTGTGGGGCAAGTGCTTTGATGCTGGTACTATCTCTGCACCTCTAGAACTCGATTGTTCACATAAAGCGGGGCTTTTCCTGGCACCTAATGAAAGTCTCTTTCTTGTAGCCTTCACGGTTACACTATTTGACGGGGCTGTCAAACGGAGGTTCGGTATGAAGCCGCTGATCAGAGATGCAAGCTGAGTTCCCTCGGGGAGAGAAATCAGTCCTACTGCAGTGTGGACCGTCTGCAGGCAGGGGTCTCCCCCTACAGCCCACTCTGCAGCCCAGTGTCCAGTCCAGCCCATCTCCACTGGACAGATGTTTTCATGTATCTTAGAACATGATTTATTTTCCTTCTCTGGCAAAATCTACCACTAAATGCTTCTCACCATCTGCTTCCTCTTTATGAAAAAAATGAGTGTATTGAACTCATGGGATATGACCATATGAGTATATGCCAAATAAAGATAATAATTTTATGTAATTAAATCATCCAATTTAGCCCAATTTGTGCGACAATGAATTTGGATAGATTAGTAAAAAAAGAGTGATGAACACTTTCAAAGATGAAAACACACCTACTCATTACTGACTTTTTCCAGGGGACCACACCTGATGGTACTCAAGGGGTGCTACTGACTCTGCCCAGGAATCACTTCTGGCAGGGCTTGGGGTCCATATGGGGTGCAGGGATTAGACCTGGGTCAGCCCTGTCCGATTATTCCAGCACCCCATAATTATCAATTTCTAATGGCTATTTTAAGGCCAGCCCATTTTGTAGGCAAACAACACTTAAGGAACATGGAATTGTCCATTTTATACCTAAAAACTGCAGTCTAGTTAGAAATAAAATATTAAGGATTTTGAAGAAAACAATAAGAATCTATAAAACATTTCTTGTAATTTTCCCATTTGAATTAACTGCCCTTTCGGTCATTTAAATGTGCTTAATTCAGGAGGAACACAGCAGAGGAAGGCTTCCATGAGCCAAGTCCAGTCAATTGTAAACGGTCAATGAGGACATCTTATCAGTCTTTTTTGTCAAAGTATCTTTGATGTGAAAGGTCAGTGTAGAACACTACAAAGCTTTAAGGAGGCGAAGGACTAATTTGAGGCCGTGAGACCTTGCGAATGCCTTTATAACACTGGGATGGGATCTGACCCTCAGGGGACACGGTGGACTCCTAAACAGTGCTTGCCAAGGCCTGTGCAGTTCTTGGAAGAGAAACAGTAAAGACTTTGAAGATGGTTCAGAAGCTGCACTGTGGGCCCAGTGGGCTGAAGTGCTTATACTGAGTCCCTCTGCCCTATATTTTGGGGTGCTGGTGCTGGGTCCCTGTGCTTGTACTTGGGGCTGATTTCTTCCACGCACCAGGGCAGACCCGATGCCACCCTTTCTTTTGTTTTTATGACACTAGCAGCACTTTTGTTTTAGAAGCAAAACTATAGCTTGTAGAGGTTAGTTGAGGTGAAGAGCAAGTGAGATCAGGGGACGGAAGGGAAATGCCTGCAGGCTGCAGTCCCCGGCAGAGGGATGACATCCAGGGATGAGACAGCTGCGATTCACGAGAGAAAAGGCAGAGCATGGGCAAGCGCCATCCACAAAGGGTCAGGGTCAACAGGGCTGCCCCCACGGTGTCAGGAGTGGACAGAAAGTGGCTGTCCATGAAGGGGGCAGGGGCTGAGGGTCGCAGGCATAGGAGCACATGGTGCCACGTGCTCCAACAACGTGCTGCTGAGGAAATAGTCAAGACTGGCCATGGGCCTGCTGGCCACTTAACGGGACAGGAATCCCACACCACATGCTGGGGCGGGGGCGGGGGGGCGACACTGAGACACCCGAGTGGGCTGCGCAGTTTCCTGAAGAATCAAACAGGCCATTGTCCGTCCGGGGACAATGCCTGAGGCCTGAGCAGTTACCCACGAGTGGACGTGACTCCCTGATCAGCTCCCCTGGGTAAGGCCATCCATTCGGACAAGGCCAAAGCAGTCCTCTCGGGTAGTGAGGCTGCCCACACCCATCACAGCCTCTGGTTACACGGGATGGATGAGGTTGACTTAGAAACTTGGTGCCTGATGATGAACTTCCAAGACACAGGATGGAGACATGGAGGTTAAGGCGCCTTCAGAGGACCAGGCTGCTATTTGCCTTAGGGGACACAGGAAGGTACCCCCTGCTTGTCTTGGGCAAAGGAGTCTGCGCCCCCCGGTCAGTCTCCGATACCTGCTAAAACCCACATCCTCTCCCTCCCTCCCTTCCTCCCTCCCTCCCTCCTTCCCTCTCTCCCTCCCTCCCTCCTTCCCTCATCTTTCCATCCTCCTTCCTTCCTTCCTTCCTTCCTTCCTTCCTTCCTTCCTTCCTTCCATCCCTCCTTCATCCCCCCTCCCTTCCTCCCTCCCTCCTTCCCTCTCCCCCTGCCTCTCTTCCTTCCTTCCTTCCTTCCTTCCTTCCTTCCTTCCTTCCTTCCTTCATCCCCCCTCCCTTCCTCCCTCCCTCCTTCCCTCTCCCCCTGCCTCTCTTCCTTCCTTCCTTCCTTCCTTCCTTCCTTCCTTCCTTCCTTCCTTTCTTCTTTCCTTCCTCCCTTCCTTCCCTCCTTCATCCCCCTTCCTTCCTCCCTCCCTCTCTTCTTTCCATCCTTCTATCCAATCATGTTCCTCATTTGGAGGAGATCCCCTTTCCCTGATTATCTGAGAACCCCAGGCATCATGTTCAATCACGACCGGGCGTTGAGTCCCAGTTCCCCGGGCCCTTCTCTGCTTCCCATGCATCTAGACAGCGACTGTCTCACAGCACGGCCTTCCCGAGCGTTATAGGAGATATTTTAGCTCCTGCCGTGACAAAGGCCTATTTAGAAACTGCAAGCATAATTTACTCACCTGATTTATGAAGCAATTTATACAACCTAGTATATCCAGGAAGTATGGGGATGGATCTTTGTTAAGAAAATAAGGATCTCTAACAATTGCAAGGCTCTGTATTATTACATTTTATGATGGAACAAAGGAGATTGGGCAATTATCGCTCTTGTTTTATTAAACCTTTATACCACTGTTAGAGGTTAATAGGACGATTATTTTTCCTACTGTCAAAATCTGCTTCGAGGCCTGATGCGGTATGCTTGGTGCCAGAAACACACATGGAGGAGCATTGGAACCTTTACTTCTGTAGCAGTCTTGCAAATCTCTGTGACTCGCTGCCTTCCAGATCAATCCCACATTAATAACACAGCAATCATGTTATCTCAGACCTCAACCTGAAGCCAAGCAGCAGTTTTGGCAATTTAATATCAAGCTTAGCAACTAGGATAATACTATTATAAAAACTTTTGTTTCTGCAGCCAGATAAAGTAAATCACGTTAATGACTGACAATTATTCCCATGGGGACAGAGCAAACACCCCCTGGATATGTGGGTCCCTGGGAAGGCTGTTGAGAAAAACGACAGGAGCGGTTTCCAGAGTGAGGTGTCACAGTCGGACAGCCTCATGTGAATCTGCCACTAAATCGTCCACCTTCCATGGATCAGCCACTGACAGAACCTGCCTCTTGTGGATCAGTCACTGATAGCACCTGCCTCCTGTGGATCAGCCACTGACAGCATCCACCTTCCATGGATCAGCCACTGACAGCATCTGTCTCCTGTGGATCAGTCACTGACAGTGTCTGTCTTCCATGGATTAGCTACTGATAGCACCTGCTTCCTGTGGATCAGCCACGGACAACACCTGCCTCCTGTGGATCTGCCACTGATAGCACCTACCTCCTGTGGATAAGCCACTGATAGAAACTGCCTCCTATGAACCAGCCACTGACAGTGTCAATCTTCCATGGATCAACCACTGAAATCTCCTGCCTCCTGTGGAACAGCCACTGAAATATCATGCCTCCTGTGGATCAGCCACTGACAGCACCTGCCTCCTGTGAATCGGCCACTGATAACAACTGCCTCCTGTGGATCAGCCACTGACAGCTTCCTCCTTCCATGGATCAGCCACTGACAGCACCTACCTCCCGTAGATCTGCCACTGACAGCACCTGCCTCCTGTGGATTAGCCGCTGACAGCATCCACCTTCCGTGGATCAGCCACTAATAGCATCTGCCTCCTGTGGGTCAGCCACTGACAGCACCTGCCTCCTGTGGATCTGCCACTGACAGCACCTGCCTCCTGTGGATCTGCCACTGATAGAACCTGCCTCCTATGGATCAATCACTGACAGTGTCAACCTTCCATGGATCAGCCACTGAAATCTCCTGCCTCCTGTGGATCAGCCACTGACAGAGCCTGCCTCATATGGATAAACCACTGACAGCACCTGTTTCACATGGCGCAGTAACTGATAATGCTTGCCTCCTGTGGTTCAGCCACTGATAATGCCTGCATCATGTGAACTGGCCACTGAAAGCACCTGCCTTGCATGGATCAGCCATTGACAGCACTTACCTTCTGTGGACCAGCCACTGAGAGCACATGCCTTTCGTAGATCAGCCACTGACAGCACTCATCTGTGGATCAGCCACTGACAGAGCCTGCTTCACATGGATCAACTATTTTTAGCTTCAGGACTGCTCTCCGAAGCCTTGGTGCTTGTACATTGGTCTCCCTGAATTCATTCTTCTCACTCCTTCTCTCCGTCTATCCCCGTGTTCTCATGAGGCCACTGTCCACACTGCTGGGCCTAAGGAAGCCCCGTGGACAGAAGCCAGTGCTGTCTGCCCTCAGGCTTTCCAGGGGGAAGTGGACGGGCTACATATGCACCCAGGATGGCAGGATTCAAGGGAGCAGCAGGCTGGGCAGAGAGGGACGAGTTGCTGGAGGTGGGGTGGGTAAGCGCTGCTCAGCTCTTCCCAGTCAGGCCAGTGCAGGGGAGCTGTGTGACACGGCGTGACCCATCTGTGTGGGCTGCGCCAACCCAGAAGTAGAGAAGTGTGTCGGATGGGAGCCTGGGCTGGAGTCTGACCCAGAGTTCCATGCAGGAGTAACTGGATCCAGGGGCACCTTCACAAGCGCAGGCGGGCCCCTGTGATGCCTGCTCCCCCCACCTCTGTCCCCTCTGTTCCTTCTCTGCCCAGCCCCGGCCCCTCACAGAAACCACTCAAAGGAGAGTTGTGTTCGCCCCCAGCTGGTGATGGCAACTCAGGACCAGCCTAGGGCTGACACAGGGCATGGCCGAACTCTCCCTCCCCCTCACACTGCTGGAGTGAGCCGAGAAGGGCATACGCATGCGCCCGCTGCTCGGAGGCCACAAAGGAATTGTCAGCTGGGGGCAACACACTAGGGCCTGTCTCAGTGACTCAAATGATTGTGTGTTTGTGTGTGTGTGTGCGTGAGAGTGTGCACATGTGTGAGTATGTCTGCGTAGTGGTAGGGCACAGAGAGGATGGTCGGTGATCGGAACAGGAAACAGAACCTCGTGGTTGGCAGTGAGGTTGGCCGGGTCTGAGACCTGACTGGGGGGCTCACAGGGAGGACAGAGTTGGGCACACCAGGGAGGCAGAAGCCCAGTGCCTTGTCTCCGTCCCCAGAGCATGAAGGTCCCGCTCCTACCAGCAAGCTTGGTGGCAGGGGAAATGTGGTAGAGGAGAGAGGGGACGTGTGGATGCTGGGCCCCTGGGGGACAGATTTACAGATGGAGATGGGGGCAGAGAGACTTACAGACAAAGACTAGGTGAGACTGATGGACAAAGATGGGGCTGAGTATGGATGCAGACAGGGGCAGACTTACAGACAGAGAGACTTACAAAGACTAGGTGAGACTGATGGACAAAGATGGGGCTGAGTATGGATGCAGACAGGGGCAGACTTACAGACAGCGACAGGGACAGACGAACTTACAGACAGAGATCTTGTGGTTGCTGTCCTTGCCGGGCAGCAGCTTCACACCCCGCGACTTCAGCTCGATGGCCTTTTTCACTGGAGGAGACAGAGGAGATGGTCAGTAGGGCGGCCACACCGGCTCATCCCAGCCCTCCCACCTGACCACCACTTGCTGCAGGCTGCACACCTGAGCAGAGCCATGGGCACCTGAGGGCCTCTTCCAGCTCACTCAGGCCGAGCAGGGTGCTTTGTGAGCTGGCGTGGGAAAGCTTGACCCAGACGCTGGTGCAGCAGAAGGCACCGTCCCCAGATGAGGGCCCCACCACCACCAGGGCTGCACAGCCCGAGCTGCACCCAGCCCTAGCCTGCACCATCTGGCGCGTGCACTGAAATGGAGCATGGCGAAAGCCCACCTTCTGGTCACTGTGGAATGAGGGGCAGAGGCATGATGGGAGGAGGAAAGTACTTCCATGGAACCCTACTGGTTTTAAGTATCAAAGTGATTTTATTATTTTTATTATGAATAATAATAATAGCCACCACTAAAATGGGGACATTCTCATTCACAGATGGAGGTCAGAGGGGCTTCAGGCCATCTTTGCTCCTAGCAGGACCCAAGTCACTGGGTGTGGCCATGCTCCTTGCCTGGTGCTTCTCTGTCTTGTGTGTGCATGTGTGAATGTGAATGGTGTGTGTCCGTGTGCAGGGCTTGTGTGTGAGAGGTGTGTGTGTAAGAGTGTATTGCGGTGTGGGTGAATGTCTGTGTTGTGTGTGAGAGTTTTGTGTGTGCAAGTAGTATGTGAGAATGTGTATGAAAGTGTGTGAATGTGTGGTGTGTGAGTGTGCGGGTGTTGAGGGTATATGTATGTGGTATGTGTGTATGAAAGTGTGTGAATGTGTGGTGTGTGGATGAGAATATGTGTGTGCGAGTATTGTGTATGTACATATGATGTGTAGAGTGACTTGAAGGTGTGTGAATGTGTGAAGTGGGTGAGTGCGTGTGAGAATGTGTCTATGTGTGCTGTGAGTGTGCACATGTGTGTGAGAGTCATGAAAGTGTGTGAATGTGTGCTGTGTGTGGTGTGAGAGTGTGGGTGAGAATGTGTGCATGAGAGTGAATATTGTGTGTGTGCCTGTGGTGTGTGAATGTGTGGTGTGTGTGTGGATGCGTCTATGTGAGTGTGTGTGTGTGTGTGTGTGTGTGGTGGGAGAAGCCATGTGAGCTCGTGTGTGTGTGTGTGTGGTGTCAGGGGAGCGGGGCCACATCGTGCCGCTCAGGGTATACTCCTGCTCCCTCTAGTTGGCCTCAGGAGACCACATGTGGTGAGGACACTGAGTCAGGGCGAGTTGTGTGCTTTTCCTGTGGCCTCTCTCTTCCGGAGCCTGAGCTGAATGCCGGGTTCTCAGTGCCCAGCGCCTGCACCCTGCAACCACAGGACGGCCATGGAGCATCAGAGGTGGCACAGTGCAGGCTGTATGTGCCAGGAGCTTCCTAGCACCTGCCTTTTCCAAAGCCTATTATATCCATTCCCCTCCACAAACACTTCCTGACCGCCCGTGGCTGCCTGAGGAAGTCCCACTCAGCTGTCTCTTCCCCAGGAGAACACACAGGCTGCCTGGCCTGGCAGGAGACTGTGCCTCCATTTACCCCCTGTCATGACTCTGGCCTGGGGCTCCTGCACCACCAATACAGGCCTTGGCTGCCAACAACTCCTGCTCAAAATCCCCTCTTGCTCGGGTACCATAGTGGGGAACCCTAGGGAAGGAACTGGGGCTGACTCAGGGGTGGGGGCTGGTGGTACCTGGACCACGTCTGTGGGTCGAACACCCAGAAAGTATGATGTAAGTTCTGCTGGGGTGTAGACACATGGTCACCTGTCTGAGTTTCTGTATGGAGGACTCTTGGGACCAGCTCACTCGTTTCCCCAGTCCAGCTCTGCATGCTACCTTCCTGCAGAGGACCCACCAGTACTACCCCCAACCCATCCACCCAAAGGGCAACAGCAATGAGGCACGGTTTCCCCTTTTTCCCTGGCCACCAATTGTATGGGGGAATTCTAGAACCCAGCCAAGCAGACCTGTTTGCAGAATTTCTTTTTAAATTTCTGCATGGCAACTGTATTTTCAGTTTAAATTGGGGTCCCTCTCCTCCCTGACTTTAATGATTCTCATTTTGCAAACACTGATATTTTTGCTGTTTCCTCTGATGCCTTTGGAAAAGCCTCATTAATTTCATTAAATGGTATATTGCATCAAATTTAATGTAGTGACATGGGGGAGATGGTACATTCCTAACATAAAACTTCCCTCAGAGAGAACCATGATACAAAGCCTCAAGAACTGGCCAGCATGGTGCCTTCTGAGGGGGCCTATCTGCAGGTGATAACATGTACAGAGCCTCCTGTGGAGATGCCATATCAGCTGGAAATACCAACCAATCAAATGCAGAAATGCATGAGACACACCCTCTTTCTTCCCTTGTTACTGTCCTGAGCCCCAGAAATCTAGGATGAAGAGAATGCCTTTGGGTCATGTGTGTAGGGGTCATCTAGGAGTTATTGATAGAGATAAAAATGCAGCTATTATCAATTTTTGGAGACAGACGTTTGAGAACAAAAATGTTGGTGTCTGCCTCTGTGAACTTTGTGATTTCCCCCATATTAGTGAATTCCGATAACATCAAAATTTCATGAAAGTTAGACTCCACTTGGAAGAGAACTTGACTAGTTCACATGGCAGCCAAAAGACCAACCTACTGACAATGCTATAGGTCTCGATTACATTTAAGAGAGACTCTAAGCAGATGTTAAGGATATGTGATCGAATGTGTCATGTCCTGATTCCAGGAAGGGGGAGGGAATGCAGATGAGCTCCTGGGCACCCAGGAAGTTGTTTTACCCATGAATGCCTGTGTTTTATCCTTGTACAGACTCCCAGAGCTGGGTATTCTGTACTACAGACTTGAGCACAGAGGCATTTCTCCCAGCTAGAATTCTTTAGGAAATTACCAGATGATTCTTTTTTGGCTGAAAAAAAAAACTGGAATTTTCAAGAAAAGGTGATTATTCTGGAAAAGCCACACCTGCCTCTGTGTTCCTTAAACTTTCTGGCTTTTATTTTGATTTTTTTAGGCCTTTCGGATGGGCACCCTGATATGCTGTTGCCTTGGTTAGAGCTTGTCTGCTGATGGACCAGAGCTAAGGACATGGCTAACTTGGGTGATGGGGACAGAATGACACCTGTGAAATGCCAAGTCCAGACTAGATTAAGGACAAGATACAGACTCTGGCGCCCATGCCAGCCGTTGCCATGGAAACCAAGGGCAGGCGAGCGAGACTCCTGCAGTGACTGTTGCCTGGATTGAGGTAGTCCTCCAGGGCAGGAGAAACATCTAGGACATTCCTAAAAATTGGGACAGTCCATCTGTCCAGTTAATTATTTAAATAATGCACCCACCAGGCATATAACACCCTCATGAGGGGGAGGCCCAGTCCTGGGCTCCTAGAAGTGGCCTCGGGCTGCTGATGCTGGACAGAGAGTAGCGAGGAGAGAGCGTGGACCTGGACCAGGTCTGCAGGACACTACCCGATCCTGCCCTCCCACCCCAGCCCTGTTAGGGAGGAAATGAGGAGGGAGGGGCCAATGATAAGCCCACCAATCAGTTTCCAGAATTTACAAGGCATCTGCAAGCTGATTGGTCACCCTACAAGTCTTATTTGCATAAGAAATCTCATTGGTTGTCTATCATCTTTCCAATCAAATGCCTTTATCCGACATAACCAAAGGGCAGAAACCAGGGGCAGGGTGGGCAGGTACCTTGCATCCATCCCCTGCATCCATCCCCTATCCAAGAGGCGCCACCTTCCTTGTCTTCAGATCTTTATTCTGGCTTCAGATGTGAGGCCCTGCCCTTCCCCCACCCCAACAGTGAAAGACAACCCAATTTTTATTGTGCTGGATATTAAAGAGATCAGCTAGAGGTGATAAGAGAATGCGCTTCTTTTCCTTATTAGGGGTGAAATGACTTATTGCCTCAACGTCTCACGTCTTGCCAAGGGTTGCTGTTTCCATTGTCTTTTTAATATGGAAAAAAATGATGTTAAAATGAAATAGAGCTAAGGTGCTTTTGCATTCTGAATGCCCACTTCACCACACACACACACACACACACACACACACACACACACACACACCACTCGACTGTGGTCATCTCTAATCCTTAGCTCCTCTTTTTCACCTTAGCACTTCTCTTCCCAGGTCATTCAGAAGCAAACCCTGATAGTAAATCAATAGTTTCATAGCCCATAAACATTTCAGAATGTGCTTCTGAGAGGTGAAGATGCAGATCAGCGTCCCCAACACCAGCAGGAAAAGTGTCTGTACCTCTGGCCTCCCAACTCTGACGGTCACTCACTTTGGGTTGAGTAGACACTAAGTTGATGTGTTTTAATGAACAAAAAACATTCCTGCTCCATAGACAGACCCTTCTCAAAAGGGTCCATAGACAGACCCTTCTCAAAATAACTCAGAGGCGCAAACACAGCACTGTGGGTTCCGAGTGTCTGTGCACTGATTTTTCAGGGCAACTTGCACTGCAGTGGACCCACCAGCCTGCTGGAAGCAGGGCTTGAACTGTCATGAGGAAAGCACAGCTAAGCAGAGGGTGCAAGCACCTTCCCACTGGGACTGAATTATCTCTGCTCTTGTTCTGGGAACCGCAACTATTACCAGCAGTGTGATAAAAGTGAGGAGGGAAAGGAGCTGGTGCTGTTTAGAACTGGATTGTGCAAATGTGAGAGTCAATCACCATGGGAAGGGCACTGGCACTCAGTCAGGGGATGCCAGGCATGCATACAGCCAGTTCCCAAGGGTGAGCACTTCTGAGGCAGCATCATGACAGATCACCTCAAGGGTGCCGACTGGTGATCCACACACAGCCCCTGAGCCCTGATTTTGTCTGACTTGGTGGAGCTGCTTGTTCCTCAACCAGGTTCCACGACTGGATCACCATCAGCATTACTGGCATGCTGCCGTGTGGTTCAGATTCTGTGCATCCTGCAACAGAAACCCTGGTAGAATCTGATCTGAAATGTAACTAGGAAATACCAATATGATGATGGTTGATGTCAGATATTTCCTGGCCGGGCCTGAGAGACAGCAGAGAGCTGGGAAAACCTTGTTTCTCTGTGATTTTGTCTTGGGGTGGAGGATGTTTGCAGAAGAGATGAGGGTTTAAGTGGGTGGAGGAGGAAGGAGCACCCACATGCGTGGGCTCGGGCCAGGTTCTGAGAATGCCATGGCAGAGAGGTGGATGAAAAGCAAGCAGACAGTACTGGGGCAGGCACATCTGCCCTCTGGCCGTGCACTGGATCTTGGACCCTGTACACAGACTAAATATTCCACAGCATTCCTGCTAATGCACACAGCAGCTCCTGGGCTCCTCAATTCTCAGGGTCAAGCCAGAAACTGCTACAGCACTGTCTGTCTCTCTCTTCATCCATCTGTCTATCCATCATCCCTCTACTCATCTGCCTATCCACTTCCCCCATACCTACATCTAACCACCCACCCATCTGCACATCCAACTATCCATGTATCCATCTACTTACCCACCCACCCCTTTACTCATCATCAGTTATCTATCATCTTTTCCTAGTCTACTTACATATATTATCTATCATTCATTTATCTACCAACTATCTATCTATTGAATGCAGAACACTGAAAAACGCAAAATGTTTTTTAAGTGTGTTTGTGTTGATATACACATGGTTTGGATGCAGACACACTTTCTGTACAACTTCTCAGTGGAATTGAGTCCTGCACTTGAAAATCAAAGGTTATTATACATCATAACTTATCCAGGATAACTTTTGATTATTCCATACAGGTTTTTAGGCTACACCTGCCAGTTGCTTTCTGTGCTCAGAGATCACTGCTGGCAGTGCTTGGGGGACTGTGTGTGGTGCCAGGGATTGAACCTGGGTCTGCTGCATGCTAGGTAAGTGCCCTCCCTGCTGTTCTATCTCCAGTTACCTACAGTTTTGCACGTGAGTCATCCAAGCTGCTCACTTCCTTACTTCACTGTTAACTTAGCTCCTTTTCGGGAAAGAGCTGGTGGCAGAGTGTGTTGGGCCCTCTTGTGGAGAGGTGGGCTACCTTCTGGGCAGCTGCAGTTAGTTGGCATTCCACATGGCGATGGCACACAGGGACCAGCACACCCCTTCCATGAAATTATCGCAGATTAAACACAGGCTCCTCACTCATCCTGCCAGCTCCACTTGCCATGGCCACTTGCTGAATATGTAGTGATTACCTAATCACTCGCTGGCCTGGACTGAGTTCTGAGTACTGAAAATTCAGCTGCACACAGGCAGACAAACACCTGTGCCTCTATTGTTTCCTATTGAAGGCACAACGATGAAAGGGGTTCATGGGTAAATCCATAGATCTTACTGGGAATAAGAACACTGGGTAAAAATTAGAGGTAAGAACAAAGAGATGTGCTGAATGGGAAATGGTGTTGCAGAGAGCGACGGGTAATTTCAAGCTAGATATTGTCCATGACGGCCATGTGCACTGCAGATGGATAATCACACTAAGCATGAGAGTCCTGCTAGGGCCCGGGCAGCCCTCCCTGTGTCTGCAGCCAGACAACACATAAGAATGACCAGCTGCCTGGCCTCCTGCCCGAGTCAGCACTACCCACGGCTGACACGTGAAAATAACAAGCTACCCAACGGACCGCCTACTCGCCTTGTTCTGAAGTGCTTGGACTGCTCGTGAAAGTGTGTCCAACTTACTACATCTCTGCCTACTTTTCTACACTCGCTTTAGCTTTACATTTGGAGGAGATGGCTTGGGGGGTGGGTGCACCCCACCAGCCCTGAAGAAGGGGGTGAGTGAAAGCATGTTTCACTCAAACAGAGGAGGTTTATTGACAGTCGGAAGCTGCAGTGGAGAGATGTTCCTTAAGGTCCAAGCAGGATGCTGAGTCATCTCTGTCCACCTCTGACTGTCCACCTGCCCTACACTGCCTTCAGTACTCGCCCCATTCCCCAGAGCCCTTGCATGTTTGCTGAGTGACCCCCTCCTCTTCCCCGAGAACTTGGGGTGTATGGCCGTACTTCTGACAGCACCTACTGTCAGGAACTGTGGAATGTGCCAGTCCTCCCCATAGAGTTGGGGCCAGCTCCCAGTCACCAGGTGAGAGCCTCACAGTGCAAGGCCTGGATCCAGGGCCTCCTAGACTTCCCTTTCCCCCCATTCACAGATGGTTCTTCACAATCCCTCCCCAGGGCTACCTCATCCCCCTAAATATGGGGGCGCCCACTGAGGATCCTGAGAGGCACTTGGGAGTTCCCTCAGGTGAGTTGAGACCAGGTACTGAGGGCACCCACTGCTGGACACTTGGGATGACCAGGTAATCAACCCTCCCAGAGGCATCTGCAGGATTCAGGTGAGGCAAGAGCCATATCTGCACAGTTCTGCATCCTGCGGGGACCTTCCTCTGCAGGCACCCGGGCAGTAATGGGAATGAACGTTGTTTTGGCTGTATCCATCCCTGTCACAGCATTTTCTGTGACCATTTCCCTCACAGGCACACTCATTGGCCAGTTTGCTTTCTGGAGAGAGGCTGTGGCAGGGATGCCCTGCACACCCACTTGTCTGGCTAGGAAGCCTGGCGGCGGTCTGTTTTCTAAGGGAAGCTAGTCATGAACTGAATCTTCCTAATTTGACCTTCCTTCAAAGATCTATTCCTCGTGGGGGGTGGGAGGGACAGTGTAGTTACTGTCTAGAAGGATTTTACCAACAAAGAAGTTGGAATTTTTTTAGAATTTGATGAGGTTATAGATAGTCTTCCCATGCCATGGCTTGTCAACCACTCTCTGCCTAGGCTCTTACACACGGTGTCCCTGCAATGCCCACTGTCACTGTGTCTCTCCCAACCTGGTCCCTGGCAAGGTACATTTCCTCCCAAGGCACTGAAGACCCCACAACCCCTCTTGGGGACTAATCTTTTTGCTAAGCTCCTTGGATGCTCCCAGAATCTCTTTGCACTGTTGCAGCATCCAGAAAAATTGATTCGTCTCTTCTCTTCAGGTGTCTGGCTTCCAAATGCAGGCTGATATTTAGGTAAAGACTCTGGCAGCATCCAGAATTCCTGTATTTGCATGAAATCTTTTGCAGTGAGAGGAGAAAAGAAAAAGTAGGATGGCGGTATTTAAAGCTACAGAAACATAACCTTCAGGTCCAAAGTTGGCCTGCAGTTCATCTTTGCAAAGCAAGCATTTTCATGAACTCCACGAGAGACTCATGGCTGTCAGGGCAAGTCGGGACAAGAAACAACCAAGTGACAGGCAAGATGATGCAGAAACAATGACCAATGAGTGCGGCGGATGCCAGCCATGGCTCCCTTGCCAGTGCCTTAAATATTTTAGCCAGTTATTACTCCAGTGACCTTTCATGAAGACGATATAGCCCCGCACGTGTACAGCTATTTCCTAAAGACATTTCATAGCCGTGTGTAAGAAAGAAGTCATCTCTTTGTTCTCCAGGTTCCACAAAACAGAAATGGATGTGGGTATGCACTTTGTGCTGTTTTAAGAGCACGAACCAGGAGGAACTCTTCGTAGCTTATGGTCAATATTGCTTTGCATCTAAAACAGCTCTAAAATATATTTTCCAATCACAAAAGAAAAGACTTCTAAGTGGATACATGGGTTCCACACTTGGCAGATGCTGACTAACTGAGGCATTTCTCCATGCACTGACAGATTTTCATTCAGCTTTCCCTGGAGAAACTCAGTGCTTTGAAATCCAGACCCAGGACAGGGAGAGACTCGAGCCCTGAGTTTGGTTCCCGGCACTATCTGGACAGACCCCAGGTCCTAATAAATATATTTTAAAGTCAAGTCCGTAGCTACGAGGTCCAGGGAGGCAGTCCAAGGGTAGAGTACCTGCCCAGACTCTGTGATCCCAGGCATACATCCAGAATTCACAGTCCAGCCATCGATTCTTTCCACCCAACATTCGCAGGGCTCATACACATTTTTCTGTCTTTCAAACTTGTGGAGATCATATTTGGAGCTAAGACTTGTGGCTGATGAATTATTTATAGATGAATTTTGACCATACAGCCAAACAAACAGGGAACTGTGCTGTGCTTTTTCCAAAGACGAGTTAGCTGTGTCCACCTGGGGTGCTGGGCCCAGGTACCAGGGAGGTACCTCTCCCTGGGGTGCTGGCCACCCTCCCTCCCTGGACCTCTCTAAGAGGGGTGTAGAAAGGCAGAGAAAGGGACCAGAGAAGGGGTTGGAGGAGGAGCCAGGGAGGGCCAAAGCCATGGCAGCCATTTTTAGTTAGTTAATGTGTTATTTGTTCTGTTGGGTTGCAGGACCCTTCTCCATCTCCCTGTAAGACCTGATGAGAGTGAAGATCTGGAGTTCCCTTTTCTGCCACACAGGAAACCATCAGGTGCAGAAGCTGATGGTGGTTGCTGTTCCTGGCACGGGCAGATGCCGTGGGCCATGGGCAGAGAGAGTCATCAAACCGAACAAGCACTGGTCTGTGCTTATGCCCCTCGATTTCAGACCGTTTAAGTCTTTGGTGCATTTTCCGTGGGTCTTTGTGGCCGTTGGTGGTGATTGTTTACTGTGTGTGGCAACCAGCCCTCCTGGACCATCTCTCAAAGATCTGTTCTTTCCCCATCATGAACTAGAAGTGTTTTGGTTAGAGACAGGTGGGTGTGCAATGTGGCCTCACTCTTCCTGGGTTCTGCTCTGGGTTCCTTCTGTTAGTCTAAAATCAGGATATAGGATGCTCAGCTTTGTTTTGGTTCAGAATTCATTAGCTACTTGGGCTTTCTTATTATTTCGTAAGAACTAGGGTATTTTTCCTTCCATTTCTCTGAAGCCACACCCCTGACATTATGATAGGAATTTCCATCAATGGAATGTATACACACACAGTTTGCTATCCCAATGCGGGAACACAAGAATTCTTCCCACTTGTACGTGACCTTCATTTTATTCATCAGAATTTGAACTGTTCATCACATGGGTCTTCAAGCACCTAGTTTTAGATGTTTAGTTTTAGTTTTAATTTTAGAAGCACCTAGTATTTTAGTTTTTTTAGTGCTTTTGTCAATGAGATCACTCTTATTGTTTTCTGTATTCTTAAGTTTGAGTGTAAAGAAATGTAAGTGGTTTGTATATGTATTGTAGCTCAAATCTCACTAAAATTGTTTATTAGTTGTAATGAATCTTGGGTGGAGTATAGGGATGTCTCTGTGAAAACATCCCATAATCTGCAGACAATTTTACTTCTTCCTTTCCACTCTGGAAGATTTTCATTTCCCTTTTGTCTAATAACTATCTGTAGATCTTCTATTACTGTGTCAAATCAAAGGGTTGGGATTAGGCACCTGCTATCTTCCTGCTCTCTGCTTTCCACACGTGTAATGTTAGCTGGGAGCTTTTAACATGTTGAGATGTATTTCCTCTATAACTAATTTTTAGAAAGTTTGTATCATGAATGGATGTTGTATTTTATCAAATGCTTCTAAATTCATTGAGAAAGCCCTGTGGTTTTAACCTTTCTTTTTGACTGAAGTTTGTTTATTCATGTGTGTAGATTGTGCTGCCCTTGCCTTAAATGAATAAATATCACTTCATCCTAGACGATGTTACATTTACTTTTATGTTTAATTCAGTTTGTTGGTATTTGGCTGAGGTTATTTGCATCTGGGTTCATGAGAGATGTTGACATGTAATTATTTTCTTAGTGTGTTTATCTGCCTTTATCAGAATAATGTTGATCTCTTAATATGCAGGCTCAAGGTATTTTTCCTTGCTCAGTTTTTGGAAGAATTTCACAATTATTGGTGCTAATTTCCCCCTCAGGGTTAGGAAAAACCTCTAGCAGTGAAGCTAATGGGCTTTTGTTGAGAGATTTTAAAGTTATTGATTCAATCTCCTTACACACTATTGGGCTGGTCAGTTTTTCTATTTTTGCTGTATTTCCATCTCGGTGGGTGACTAGCTAGGAATTTCTTGATTTCCTCTCGGTTATCCAATTTGTTGGCATAAAGTTGTTCATAGTTTTTTTTTTCTGACCCTTGCTGCTCCACTGGTTCAATTTATAAAAATTTTTCTTTCATTTCTGATCTGATGTAGTTGAGTCCAGGCCTTGGACAGCAGCTGCTCTGTGGGCACCTGCAGTGAGGATTGGAGGACAGTCACTGCAGGCTCGCACCTGGTGCTGAGGGCTGTGATGGGGACGAGGCAGGTGGGAGTCTGTGGAGGAAAATGCGTCGTGGCCTGTGGGAGTGATGGGGGCATAGAGCCCCTGCTGCCACCATGGGGTCTGTGCCAGCACACACCGAGCTTCTGGGCAAAGACGGTTGTTGAGGAACAGTTTTCCCCAAAGTGCCAGAACACGTTGTGCAAAGTGTCCCGGCTGACATGGAGCAAAGGACGACAGGTGTGCAGAGAAACACCCTCTAGGAACAGCCAATGGCTGTTCACTTTATTGCCAAATACGCACATATTTTATAGAGGGTCTCAGCTTTACAGGAAGGTCCGATCACAGAAAGTTTAGCATTATTGGCTGATGACCTTTTCTACTCTGATTGGGTCTAAACCCAATCAAGGCCAGATGCTTTGGTTAGGATGACTTGCTAAGCATACACAATAGTTTCTGTGTCTTTGGCTCACATGACTAGGAGGTCGAGTGAGGCTCAAGACCGGACACCTGGTGCTGACCCCCTGTTCTTGCCAAACTTGCCCAGATACTCTTTGGCAGGGCCTCACTTCAGGACCACTTTGCAAGGTCAGGTCTTATCTGCTCCAATGCCCATCACCATGCTCCATAGCTGGCCACCCTCATGCCTGGTCTTTTACACATCTTGACTGAGCCCGGCTCCCCGGCACCTGGAGGCGGTGGGGGCAGGGAAGCTCTGTCTTTGCGTGGGGCTCAAAAGTCGGGTGTATGGGGTCAATTCCTGATGCAAAGCCAGGAGTAAACCCTGAGCATTGCCAGGTGTGACACAAAGAGTTCAAATAAATAAATAAATCAAGGCTGGGGCAGGGGCACTGTGGGCTGCTTAGCCACCCAGTGAGGGCATCTGTGAGTGCTGTAGAAGCCTGCCTGGAGGATGGGGTGTGCAAGTAAGGAGAAGCCACCTTCGTCCCCTGCCAGGAGCCCGTCCCGCCTCCCCACAGCATGGCTGCCACACTGCCTGCTGTGGACTCCTTCCCACATCTTGAGACTTTTCAATGCAGAAATACCTGTAAAGCACTGACACATTCTAGGCTCACCAGAAATGGTTTCTTTCTTCCCCTTTCTCTCTCCCAATATCATAGCCCTATCCTCTAAAACTCTTTTTCTCTGGGCTGTTCTGAGAGGCTTAGGAAATACCGATTCAACACTTAAAAGGCCAACTTGTCCTCAAATAGAATCTCCCTCTCCTTTATTATTTTTATTTATTTTCTTTTGGGGTCATAGTCAATGATGCACAGGGGTTACTCCTGGCTCATGCTCTCAGGAATCACTCTGGTGGTGCTCAGGGGACCATATAGGATGCTCGGAATCGTACCTGGGTCGGCCACATGCAAAGCAAATGCCCTACCCTCTGTGCTATTGCTCCAGCCTCCCTTTCCTATAAAACCAACCCCCTAACCAAGCCCTTGTGGGACAGTTAGATCTAGGATTGTTTATGCTCTAGTCTTATGAGGTTGTGCCATGTGGTGCAATATTAATTCAGATATCCCGTTTCTATCACTTTTATGGATTTAGCTGATTTGCACTTTAAACTGTCAAGGATGCTGATATTTGACTTGTTCCCTCTCTCTTCTCTGTGCCTCGAGAGAAATGCAGGCAGAAGCTGGAAGAATATTCTAGAACTCTGTTGTGTTGAGGGACCTGAGAGAAACAGTAGGCAGGAAATGAGAAGCAGAATTCGTTTATATGCCACCAAGAAAGGACAGATACAAGCACTGTCAAGTAAATTATCCTTTTGGAGATACTAAAATATGGAAACATGTTCATCTTGGATTCAATGTAATAAAGTGTAAGGCACAGCTGGTGGAACAGGAAAGGGATTTTGTGTTTATTTCAAGGCAATATTTTTCATTGAAGTTATTTGAAATAGGATTTTTTTGTCTGTGTTTTTCCAGAGTGGTTTTTTTAGCTAGTGTCTTTTGAGGATGCCTTTAAATTTGCTAGGAGTGGGCTTTCATCTATAAAACATGGCATGGTTTCTGAAGGAACAAAGAAGACAACATCAGCTCTTTAATACTGCTCGGAAAAGTGAGATTTTAATGAATATTTAATTAGCCTTAATTCTATATTTTTTTGTCATTTTTAATACCCGTCATTTAAACTCTAACTTGTCAAGATGCACAAGGCCTTTATCTGCTCATTACCTGAATACCTGTGGCTAAGAAAATGATATGAACTTGCGAAACTATCAGCTTCCTGCCTCCAGCTCATCAGATTATAATTGGCTAATGAAATAAGATGGAAAGATCAATCCCCAAAGAATCAATTGAGTTATAACTTCATTTCACAAGGAACAACTCTGAAAACAGAGCTTCCCAGGCAAAAAAAATTACGAATCCTTAAAGGATTTGCAGAAGGAAGACTAGAAGTAGCCAGGGTGATGCTTCGTGTGTTAGTAAATATTGTTATTGATTCACGTTTACCAAAACAATGTCAACATCCATTACGTTATTGACCACACTTATTAAGATGACGTCAATATCCATTCCATTATGGGTCCACACTTCTTAAGACAATGTCAACAGATTTCCTCATCTGTTGAGATCAAGGGATGTGATGCTAAAGTTACCTCAAAAATATTTTAGTACATGAAATGCAGAATTGTATATCTGGGATTACTGCCTAGGTCATTTTAAGAATGTCAGGAATAATTCTGGCTTCCATCTTTCAGAAATCATTGGCTCTAAAACCTGGAGAAAATTAATGCCCAAATTATTTTGTCTCCAGTAAAGGTATAATTAACATTCTCTTGGACTCTTCTGGGTATTATGGAATAAGCCAATGAATTCCAAAGGAATATGCAAACAAATAGGACCACTTACAAAATGGTCCTTTTCCACAGGGTGAAAAAAATTCAACAAAGGTATTAATTTCACTGAATTTAAACTTTACATTATTTTAGCTCTGCATGATAAGTACTTTTTCAAAAGCTTTAAATAGCAATTTAAATGATTTCAACAGGGATCATATTCACTGCCAGGCTGTGAGGACTTTTGTCAGTTAAGAAAACCTTATCCCAAGTGGGATTTCTCAGGGAAGGGCAGACATGCCTCGCGTGGCTGGGATTCACAGGAAGCGACAGGGCCCTGCAGGTAAGGGGAGGATGTCAGGGGCCCAGGAGGGAAGAAGGACGGAGAGGTTAGGGTCCCTCAGCTCCAACCCACTCCATGACAAACCCTCAGCACACAGAGTTCCCAGTAAGTAACACAGCTGCTTAACGTCCAGGACTTTCCTTTTTGCTCTCTTTGTTAAATGGATTTTAGGCACCATGATTTACGATATTGACAATGGCCAAGTTTCAATGCCAAAAAGAAAGAAAGAAAGAAACCCAAATTCCAAGATGCCGTCCTCCTGCCTCACGTCCCAGCGTCCCCTTCTCCCACAGTGATACATTTCTGATTAAAGACTGTTCTCAGTTTCTGTTGCTGTTGGGTATTTGCTACTTCTTTCCCCTGTGACTTTGTGTCCTGCATCTAGAGATCACTCTGTGTCCAACCCTCATGTCCATGGCTCACACGTCCACACTTCGGACTCACCCGACATCCGCAGTGGGCACAAGGCAGGCTCTCCCAGGAAAGGGGATGACAGTCCCAGCCTGGCACTCTTGGTGCTTTCCTGTCACAGTTCCCTCGCCTCTAGGTGGGGGACTGTGTTCTAGGTGATCATCATACAGGAGTCATCACCTGTCCTCACTCTCTCACTTCCTCACACTCTACTGAGCGTCTTATCACAGAGCCACGCGGCTCCCATATGACTTACTCAGTCTGGGGAGAGACACAAAGCAAAGCTTTCTTTTTTTATATTTTTATGTAATCCTTACCCTGTGCTTCCTTCCAGGGAAGGAGTTGGAAAACTCCCATAGTTTGAAGGATAAGTGGTAATAAGGCATAGAATTGATCTCTCATGGAGATTTTTCGTCATAAACCCAAACTGAAGCCCACTCTTGGCCCTTCGTGGGAGAGTTCCAGACGTCAGCAATCCTGATCAGCTGCCTGAGAGGCTGATGGGGCCCCTAGAGCAGCCTGAGACCCCCCACAGGCCTGCTGAAGGCCTTTCAGGCTTAGAGAGAAAGCCAGTGATTTAAAGCGGCGCAGAACAGCCAGTGGAGGACAAGAGGCAGTCTAGGTTTCTGGCACCCACATCGAACATTTCCAAGAAAGGAAATGTACTTTATAATATGATTATTCAGCTCATTTTTGAACATTTATTCTCATTCATAGTCATTTTCCTAGTGCCTTGGAAGATGGGTGCATTTCTCCTCTGCTTTCTCACACATGTTCCAGGCCTCAGGGGTGGGTGCATGGCCAATAGCCAGACGCTTTGACAGGTAACAGTGAAGACACTCATTAAGAATAAATGACTTTGGGAGATGAGCATTTTGGGTGCAAGCAGGGAGTGGGCTGGGGGTCATGTGTAGGGGCAGGGGAGGCATTAAGCTGGGGGAGGGCAGGAGGATCTGATGGGGAGGGGAGGGACTGTGAGCAGGTGGAGGGGGAAGGAGGATCTGATTGGGGAGGGGGGCTGTGAGCAGGGGGAGGAAAGGAGGGACTGGTGGGGGAGGGGAGGGATGTGAGCAGGGGGAGGAAGGGTCTGATGGGGAGGGAAGGGCTGTGAGCAGGGGGAGGGTGGGAGGGGCTGATGAGAAGGGGGGGCTCTGAGCTGACTCGACTCCCCCAAGACGCATGATGACACCACCCCTGGGTGGCCGTAAAGCTGGGCTCTACTTGACTTTGAGGGTCCACACCCACCTTCCAGTCCCAACTCTGCTCCCTTGGTTTGCCCGTGGGTCTGTCCATGGGCCAGGCTTGAGCGGCCCTCGGATGTTGGCCTCCCTCTGCTCTCTCCCACCATAGACTCACAGACTGGGTTCGAGCCCTGCAACTTCACCCAGAAATCACTGTTACCCCCAAAACAGTGACGCAGCTCTGACCAGGACACCCTGGAAGGCTGCTGTGGCCCCGGATGGGATGAACAGGCTGGCTGTGATTGAATTTTCAATGCCAAGTCAGACCATGCTGTGCTGTGAGCTCCTGATTAAATCACGGATGCAGACGGTCTGCGGATGGCTCCGGTGTTGGCCTCCCAGTCCAGGCAGGCCTGCCCCCGTGATTGCTGCTTCCCTAAAATATGTGTTATCATTGCCGGGCATGGCATTGCAAACAGCTACACAAGTTAATCTCCTGCCTGCACTCACAATGTTGGTATAAATTATACTTGGTATAAAAATAAAGAGGAAGACAGGGATTAAAAGTTAATCAGGGGGCTGGAGTGATAGCACAGCGGGTAGGGCGTTTGCCTTGCACGCAGTCAATCCAGGTTTGATTCCCAGCATCCCATATGGTCCCCCGAGAACAGCCAGGAATAATTCCTGAGTGCATGAGCCAGGAGTAACCCCTGTGCATCGCTGGGTATGACCCAAAAAGCAAAAAAAAAAAAAAAAAAAAAAAAAAAAAATTAAAAGTTAATCAGGAAAATGCATACTGGTGGTTGGGGATGGGTATTTGATCATTGTATGACTAAAACTCAATCATGAAAGCTTTGTAACTGTATCGCATGGTGATTCAATCATTTAAAAAAATAAAAAAAATAAAAATTTTAAATCTAAAAAAATTAAAATAATTATCAGGAAAAAAGTTAATCAGGTATTTCAATGAGGAAATTGGCAGGATTAATAGTTGAAATTGGAATCCCTCTAGAGGACAGCTAGTAATGCACATCATGGAAAAGTATAAAACACAAGAATTGCAGAATCCATTCATGTATGCACAATTACACATTAAATATAAACCTCGATCTCGATGTAAAAATCACGCCTCTGAAAAAAAAACTAAAAAAAAATCACGCCTCTGCAGTGGGCTGGAGGCCTTCGCTAAAGGAAGTGTGTATTCCGCTGTCTCAGTCCCATTCCCCATGACTGCACTAGTCTGTGCAGGACAAATCTGTGGCTAGTACCACTGCATGTACACGAATAAGTGACAGAATGGAACTGCATAAACGGCTGTTACTCTGCAGTCACCACGTGGCACTGGATTTTAGAGAATGCTGTTAGGACATATTTAGGTCAGTGTGTGCAGGTGACAAGGACAGCTTCCCAACAGATGCTTATGGGCGAGCCAGGGAACATCCCCTGGAGTCTGAGAACGAGGTAAAATAAATAGCTTTGATTAATAAATCCCAGCTTTGAAATGTTGGTTTCCATGTCTGGAATTGCCTGAAAAGGGATGAGACAAGCACAGCTCACCAGCACAGAACATTCCAGGCCCATGCTGAGTGGAACTGCTGTCCTTCCCACTTCTCCTCGCCAAAGGTCAGTCTGCCCAGGTTCTCCTCCTGGTGTCACAGCCAGATGGGGACCAAGAGACAGAGCTCCCGGGGGGGTTGTGGGCAGGAGGGCCTCAGGCCCCCTGGTGTCACCCGTGCATGTGGACAAGACCTCCTTGTCCTTGTTGTCTTGCTCTGTTCTGAACTCAGAGAACCAGGCGAGATGCTGCCCCTGTTGTGTCCTCACCCGGCTTTTACCAAGTGGCCCCTAAGACTGACTGTGATTTGTAGGTGATGATCAAATGAGGGTCCTGGCTGAACTCGTCTCTCCCCCCAGGTCAGTGACTGCCCCATTCTCAGCTTCACCGGGAGCAGCCGGCACCTGGCATCAAGTCACAGGCCACGAATGGTGGTCCTGTGTGTGCCATAGGCCTGCCAGTGATGGGCAGGATGGGGACCTGGGTTCGAGGAGAGCAAGAGTTCCACAGCCTGAGTCTATGTGACATGGGGTCATCAAAATGCCTCTCAGAGATCTGGAGGCATAAGGTAGGGAGAACTAAACACAGTGGCACCCGGGCCTGGCTTATGGCACAAACTAGTGAGAATCAAAGACCGTGGTGCCAGTGCATGGTTTATGGCTCAGCCATGGGACAGCACTGGGTGCTGGAGGCCTGGCCGGACCACTGCTGCCAAAAGCTTCCGTTTCTGCAAAGGAACAGCCAGTCCATACCACATAGTGTGGGTAGCAGCACCTGCCTCATGCCACGGTGACTGCTCCGAAGTCCAGTGCAGGTGGCTGTACCGGAAGGTCAGTCTGGAGGAACTTTGGCTGGAGATATGGCAGCCTCCCAGGGCTGGAGCTGTTTCACTGGATGCCACTCATTCCTGGCTCACCACTGGCACAGACTCACAAGCCAACCTCAGCTCCAGAAAGGTACCAGAGAAGCAGAAATTCCCCTGAGTTCCTGGTGGGTTCCACAGGCCCTGTACCTCTCTGCATTGTGCCTCTTGGGTGGTAGATGGATACAGCTGGAGCCGTGTCCCATGTCCCGTTAGCTCCATCTCCAGGGCAGGAATGGGAGCAGTTTCCAGGGGATGGAGCCGAGGTCACTGGGTGAGGGAGGAAGTGGCTGGAATCTGGGAAACTCTAGGAACCGCCTCAGGCTGACACCACCCAGGACTTGTCAGAAATGGTGCCAGAGGGACAGTCCCTAGCGAGTGACCATGCAAACTGTGGTCTTCCAGACAGGTGCCAGGGCTAGGAAGAGCCTCACTGCCGGGCGTGACTGAAAATGGCGCTGAGGACTTTTCCTGGGGGATTGCCCACAAACATCCTCTGTCCTGACAGAATTTCCCCCCGGGGGCCACTGCTAACTGAGCTTCTGGCTCCTCAAACCCTCGTCCACCAAAGGGGAGCCTGCTCCCGAGCCGCTGTGAGTGGACCATATTCTCCACATGGTGTGGGGTTTTCACAGAGCCTGGACCGTGGACCACCCAGCACAGGTTGGTGACTTGTGGAAGGCTTGCTGGAGTAGAAGGGACCCTTGGAGCTCAGGAAACCAGCTGTGGCCATGCTGCTGCCTCACTTTGTTGGCTTTCCAGAACATTCCACGAGGGGCACTCCCAGTTTCCTTGGCCGTGCAGAACCCGTCAGGCATCAAGGGCTCTGGCTTTGAACAGTCTGGACCCATAGCCTGGACACACGAAGGGTGTCTTTCTTCCCCTGGGCTCTGGGAGAAACTCAACAATCCGAGTGGGGCAAGTGGCCCACGCTTCTGAGGCAAGGAGGCTTATTTTTTTTTTTTATCCAAGCGCCATTTTTGCATGTGGGGGATTTAAGAATGATGGAGAAAGGTCGTGAGATCAGTTTTGCCAGTGGACGTTGAGGCAGTCGGTTTCCTGGTCAGGAGGCTGGGTGGGAGTGCCACCTGCAGGACCGGCCGAGTTCTGCAGGCCGGCGTTGAGATTGACGGTGCCCCGTCCTCCTTCTGCCTTGAGTCTTTCCCATGGGACAGTTTCCTTCTGTGGGAGAGAATCACAGACACAGCCTGGCTGGGAGGGGCAGACGAGCCCTTGGAGAAGAGCTTCCGCAGCCGGTGCTGAGCTGCAGAGGGGAGCGCTGGTCTCGCTCACATTTCAATTAAGCTGAGGAGATGGAGCCTCCATTCTTTACAGTGCAGCCAGGGAGAGCGCCGAGACCTCTCCTTTAAAGACAATCAATAGGTATATAGAACCTGCACCTAAAAAGCAAACTAATTATTTGTGTCAACACGGGCTTGAAATCCACGGCTAGGTTCCTCCTTGATTTATGAGCCGGGGTGTTCTCTGTATAAACTGGAACTTTATTACAAACGCTTTCAAAATGATTTATCCATTACAGGAATCAATGGGAATTTCATTCTGTGAAAATTGTATTTTTATAAATAGCCAGGTAAACATATGTACCAGTCGAGGTAGCCCCTACGTGGCTGCTTAATAGTGAAGAGGCATTGTTCTTCAAGATTAATATGCCTTAAAAATTCACCCTGGAGACACTGGAAGTGTCTAGATGATGGATTGCACTAACAAGGCACTTATTTAATTATAATTAATGATGGAGGCAACATATAAAGAATGGGCTCAATTTTCAGCTGATTTAAAGAAATAATGAATCCTACATAAATCTATCATTCTGCAAGAGCCCAATAGAGACACAGGTATTGCCAAGGGGGTGAGTTTCTCTCCTGCACCTGCTGCTCCTCCCATCCATGTGCTGTTTAAGAAGAGTGCGCGTCTTAGGGATGGCAGCTGAGGGCTGTGTGGCCTGGGTGGGTCAGCCTCATTGCGCCGAGAAAAGCTAGAAGCCAAAGGAAAGACTGTGATTGTCGGGGAATAAAGACGTGGTAGAAGAAAGCTAGCGGCATCAAGTGAGGCAGGGTCTGTGTCTGAGCTGGCTCCTGTTGGTTTGGCCAGGAAGAGCACTGAGTGTAGGAGAAAGTGCTCCTGGGCATCGGGTTCGTGAAAGCTGAGACTCAGTCTACCTGAGAGGAGCCAGACCTGGCAGCCTGTGCCTGGAAGCAGAAGACTCCTCATGTTATAGACTTTCCTCTCAAGCATGAGACTAGATGTGTGCACAAGGCATGGAGGTATCCACAGAAGTAGAGGAAACAGTCCTCCAGTCCTATCACTTAGAGGCCCAGACCAAGAGATACACACACACACACACACACGTACACACATGCACACACATACATAGATACACACATGCACACATACACGCACACACACGCTCGCACACACAGAGTGCTCAGCACAGAGGGAGTTTCCCCTTTCTAGAATGTTCATCTATAATGCTTCTTTTCTTTGCAATTGTATTGTGATAATAATGGGGTCCACCTGTTGCCTCAGTCTCCCTAGTTAAAATAAAGTCACTTCCAGGTGAGCAGGACCCGGGCATCCCATCTACACATGTGTACACATATATGCACACGTATGTACCCATGTGTGTGCTTACAAGCCTGTGGCTGGTATCTAGATCATCAGACTTCTCTACCTGTCAGTGATTGCACACGTACACATACACGGAACCGATATAGAGGCACCCGTTCTACCCCATGCTCTGCTCTCTCTTCCCATCAAAGGCTGCAGGGCCACGCAGCCAGTGTCCTGCCACTGTGAACAGGCCCACAGGGCTGTCAGAAGCCAGTAGGCAGCTCAGAGAGCTCTGGGGCCTGTGCCTCCCAGTACAAGTTTCTGACCCCTTGGGCCTGGGAGGTGTCAGTCAGCTTAGAGACCCCAGCGCCTATGCAGGGAGTATTGTTCTCGCTGCGGCGTCCCCAGGTGGCCACCACGTCCCCATCTCACTAGCCTGGCTCCGCCCCCCACATTCTCGGGTCTAGATGTCCTCCACTATCACCCAGTTGTCACTGAGATACAGAACGGCTGTTGTCCTCAGAAGGGAGGCAGTGGCCACATCTGGACCCAAGGTTAAGCCCCCCAGAGCAGAGAGGACCGCGTCAGGCACACACGTGGCCACGGCCGCTCACAATGCAGCATCTCTGCTGAGATTCGGGCCTGAGGGTCGCTAGGCAGAGACCCCGGCTCTGGTGCTCGGGGCCCTTTAAGACGGAGGCAATACTCTTCCACAGCCACACAGCCCCACGCTCACTGCTTCTCTCAGGGAGTGGACAGTGGAAACAACCAATTGCAATGGGCACCTGCCATGGCCAGGTGTGCTCTCGCCAGCTCTCATGCCCACGAACACTTGTGCATTAAAATGGGGCTACGGGACAGCGGGCAGGGCACCTGCCTTCCACACAGCCACACTGGGCTCAAGCCCTGGCATGGCAGATGGTGCCCAAGCTCCTCCAGCAGTGACCCCTGAGTGCACGGCCAGCAGTGACTCCTGAATACACAGCCAGCAGTGACCCCTGAGTGCACGGCCAGCAGTGACCTCTGAGTACACAGCTAGCAGTGACCCCTGAGTGCATGGCCAGCGTTGACTCCTGAGTGCATGGCCAGCAGTGACTCCTGAATATACAGCCAGCAGTGACCCCTGAGTGCACGACCAGCAGTGACCTCTGAGTACACAGCCAGCAGTGACCCCTGAGTGCATGGCCAGCATTGACTCCTGAGTGCACGGCCAGCAGGGACTCCTGAATACACAGCCAGCAGTGACCCCTGAGTGCACGACCAGCAGTGACCTCTGAGTACACAGCCAGCAGTGACCCCTGAGTGTACAGCCAGCAGTGACCCCTGAGCACACAATCAGGAGTGACCCTTGAGTGCACGGCCAGCTGTGACCCCTGAGCGAAGTCAGGAGTGACCCCTGAGTGCATGGCCAGCATTGACTCCTGAGTGCATGGCCAGCAATGACTCCTCAGTGCATGGCCAAGCAGTGATCCCTGTGTCCATGGCCAGCAGTGACCCCTGAGCCCCCAGGTGAGCCTTCTCTGCAGTCACCCCTACCCCCAAGCTCTTTATAAAAGGCCTAGAAAACAGGCCGCGAGGCTGGCGGTGGTTCCGCTCCTGAGGGCACGGCAGCTTCTCTGAACCACTTTCCCAGTGCAGGCGTCACCCTTGTCCTGAGCAGGCCCTGACTCTCCTCGGTGCATCAGGCTGCCTCTCCCTGCCTCTCTCCTCACCTTGGAACTGCGCGCTGAAGCCCTTGCGCCGGTGGTTGCTGTCGGTCGTGAAGTGGAGGCGCAGCCAGTTCTTGCTGCTGATGACGGGGGACGGGAGGTTCATGCCTGTGAGCCTGGAACAGAGAAGAGAGAAGCCCTGAAACCAGAGCGGGGGTGCGGGGCTGAGTGTCCCCAATCCCAGACGCAGACCCAGGGCCCCACAAAACCCCCAGCCCACCTCGAGGGTCCTCATCACTGACAGGGAAGCAGGGGGCAGTCTCCGTCCATTGATTGGTCAACAGGGGAGAGTCTCTCCGTCCACTGATGGGTCAGTGGGGAAGAGTCTCTTTATCCACTGATGGGCCAGTGGAGGAGAGTCTCTCTGTCCACTGATGGGATAGCTGGGGACAGTCTCTCTGTCCACTGCTTCCCAAGAACTTAGACACAATGGACTGCAGGCAGCCAAAACAGCATGCTTGAGCCTGTCCCTTGTTCCTGGACATTGGATCAGCCTACAGTGAGGACTGGACCAGCCAGGGGCAGCCAGATGGGACCGCAGTGTCCCTCCTTGCCCCCAAACCCTGGGAGGGTCCCTCTGAGCCTGGCCAGGGCAACAGAGAGGCTGGGGAGATGAGGCAGGGAGGCCACAGTGGCACAGCCCCAAGCAGCCACACTCCATGTGGACACGGCCAGCTGCCACCATGCAGCCAGTCAGCATGGATGTTGGTGAGGATTTCAGTGCCCTGCAGGTAGCTGCAGTGTGGGGTCTCCTGTCCCCTAACCTGAGCATCAGGCTTGGAGCAGCCCCACCTGCGGGCAACCGCTCAAAAGACTCGGCTGAGGTGTGGAACCAGCAGGACCCTCAGGAACACAGTCCGCTGAGCAGAGCATCCAAGCCATAGTCTGCACCCTCTCCAGGGGGGCGGGTCTCTGCTTCCATGCTGCAGGTCCAGCTCTGGAGACACCCAGGGTCTCAGCACCTGCTCTCAGGCCCCGTTCCTGCATGGTGCCACATGTGCTATCTGAGATGCCTTCAGTGGTCTCTACCTGGCACAGTGCAGTGGCCTGGATGTCCACTGATGCCAGGATGTGCCCAGGTGTGTGGTGCTATTGCTTCCAGAGAAGTGCCACACCCAGCAGTGCTCAGGGCTCACTCCTGCCCCTACTCTCAGGGATCTCTCCAGGTGGAGCTTGGGAGCTGGGGGCCCAAATGGATCGGCTGCATGCAACACAAGTGCCTCCATGCTTGCACTATGTGTCCACCCCCCAACCTAGGGCTGTTTAAACGTGGATTCTCTGCACGTTCTTGCTCTCAGAAGCACGGCATTGGGCTAAGAGCTCGGTGTCAGCTGCCTTCAGTCACGATATTGAATGCTGGCAGGAGAAAGGTATCTGCGAAGGCCTGGGAGCCCCCAAGGAGAGGTGAGGGGTCCCGCGCCACTCCTGTTTGTGGCCTACCTTGGGTCCCGTGGTCAATGGCGCACACAGGCCAATGGACATGGAGGGTTGGATTCCCCCCACCCTTCTTTTTGCACAAACACTCCCTTTTATGGTGTCCTTTCCCCGCTTTCAACCACTCAGCAGTGTACCAGTGACTCTTTGGGGACAGGATAGAATAGACCTGTGGGCATTTAGGTGCTGTCCTCAGTATTTGCGTCTAAAAGGCCATTTTCAAACTTACTGAGCAGAAAGCTGATTAGATGGTCATGCACCTCAGGCTCCTGGGAAAAGAAGGGAAACTCTAGATGGAAGCAGAATAACATGTGAAAGTCTTAAGAGGGAAAAGAGATGGAGAGGAGAAAAGGCCACCCAGGAAAGGAACAAAAACATCCTGTTGGGGACTTGAAAGGGGACATGAGCTTGGGGCTGCCATAGGGAGCAATGTGATCACGTTGAAACAAAACCATATAAAAGACCAAGAAGAGGCAAACAGAGGCTGATCATCCCTTTAAATTCGAGTGTCAAAACGCAAGAGTGAGAAATAGACAAAAGCTAAAGAAATGACGGCGAGCTGCGAACCACCCCAAATCCTCATGGAAACACGGTGCTGGATTTACTCCCGCCAATAATCTCTCTAAATGTCAGTGGTTTGAACTCCCTTATCGAAAGGTGCAGGCTGGTCGCCATCCAGAGCAAAGCCCAGGCTCGCTGCTTGCACGAGACATACTTGAACTCTGATGGCAAGTCAGGCTCAGAGCAAGGGCAGCGCTCACCCGGGAAGGGGTGGGCTGCTGAGTGCTGGAAACCGCACTGTCACCCATCAGTAGGACAGCGCTGAGTTCCGGGGAAGTAATCAACATGCCAGTGTGGTCCCACTAAGTTAGTGACTGTTAACTGGATGGAAGGCAAGGTAGCAAAGTCCTCATAGCAATGATGAACGTAAAGCAAAGTGACACAGTAGTGACAGAGGATCCTGACAGTCCACTTTCACCACTGGACGTGTCCACCAAGAGGATCCATAAAGAAACAAGGGCCTGAATAGGGCCCAGATGACCTGGGTAACATGTAACTGCCCCAAATCCAAAATACACAGTTTACCCCAGTGCTCACGGGACCCTGTTTAGGAGTACGACATGAGTTCCACAAAGTCACAGAAACCAAAGTATTCAGTCTCTTCACCGGAAGCACCGATGGAGAGCCTGGAAAAGCAGAAATGACTGGAAGCCAACAAGCACAAATCACCTTCACGTTTGATCCCCATTGGAAATGACCCCTAACAAGGCCAGGGGCTGCCTGGGTGACCCCAACATACGGGTGTCCAGTGAGCATTGAACTCTCACGTTGGCAGATGATGGCCAGCAGTGACCCCCAAGCCCAGTAACCATTGTGGAAGATGGTGAGGACAGACAGGGCTGCAGTCCGAGGTTGCATAGGAAGGTCCCTCCGATGCGGCCCTTCCAACTGCCCAGCTCAGGCCACGTCTCTGTGGTTTGGTTTGAGACAGGTGCCTCCCACCATGAGCACTAGAGTCGGAGGCAAGAGAGGACATGGCTGGAGATGGAGCACAAGGACAGCAGGGGCAGTGAACCGCTGGGTCAGCCCTGAGTGTCTGGGCACGGGGTGGGTCAGCCCGGCCTGCAAAGGGACGAAGGAGCAGCCCTTGCTGAGAGCAGGCGTAGCCGGGCTTCCTGGACTAGGGTTGATGACAGGGTCAGTCACTAACTTCCACTCTGGATGAAGCAACTGGACCTGCATTGGCCCCAGCTCCAGAGTGAAGTCTGGAGCTTCTTCCCCAGGCTCCGAGAGTCCCTGACGACCAGGACCAACCACGCAGCTCCAGCCTATTCCTCCTGACAGGCATGAGCGGATGTGGCTCCCCATGTGGGTGGCTTCAGGTGGGAGAGGAGCCCCTGGCAGAGGCCAGCAGCTTACAGACACGTAGGACTCAGCCGAGGCGCCTGGTGGGAGCACAGCCGGGAAAGAGGCAGCACGCGCCGAGCTCTCAGTTTCAGACTCAGAGTCGGGGCTTCACTGCCAAGCCCAGCGGCCAGGCAGGCAGCCAGCACTTCTCCGCAGAGCGTGCCCAGGCTGGGCACTGAAGGGCACTGCCCAGAGACCCCACGGCAGCTGCCCCACCTCCTGCACCTGTGCACACTTGCTCCGTCCGGGCCACCTGGCACAGGTCTTAGCTGGCGTTGGGGATCTTGATGCAATCATGGATTTGGATCTACATCGGTGACTTGCAAAGGGACTGTGGGTCTGTTCCTCAGCCTCTGCCATGATCCGGGTCCCAGCGCCTCCTCAGGCTGTGTCCCCAGTGTCCCCGTGTTCCCTGTGTACCATTTCCACCATGTGCCTCATGTCTGAGGCTGGTAGCAGGAGAAAAAAATCCTTCCTGTGCCAGGCTCTGACTCTTCAAAGCAAAGACCGGGGCTTTGGAGTGATAGTGCAGTGGGGAGGGCATTTGCCTTGCACCCTGGTATCCCATATGGTCCCCCGAGCACCGCTAGGAGTAACCCCTGAGCCTCACCGGGTGTGACACAAAAGGCAAAATAATAAAAATCAAAGCAAATGACTGTGGCATGGGCTGCCCAGAGCATTCACTCATGGTGTGGCCGGTTATGGCAAAGGAGGCAGAGTTCACCCACCCACATGTCTGTACCCAGTACTCACGGGCAGTGCTCCGAGACACTTGGTCCAAAAATAAGCAAAACACCGCTGGTTTTCATGTCTTTGTGGTTCCCATTTTCGCTTGGATATTATTTTTAGTAAAACCCTTTCCTTAAGACATTGCAAGTCTAGTCCTGTCGATTTTAAACAAACTTTTATTCTTTTAGCATAGATTTCCATAGATTTGTTTTGGGATTCAGCACTGCTCCAGAATTGAACAACTGAACACTGAGTGCCACATTATGACAGATTATGGGAGGGATTGTATGAAAAATTTGGTAGTTTCCTTAGATTATAAAATGATCAAGAACACTGAATAAAGTTATTTCAACATCTTTATTTTCAGCTTTTAATTATTGCTCCAGTTTCTGTCTCCATACCTGAGTATGAAAAGGAACTCATGCCTAGGTGTGAAAGTTGCCACCTCAAACCCCGTCTGTGGTCAGGGCTACTCCTGGCTCTGTGCTTGGGACCCCTCTTGGAGGGGCTCAGGTGACCACTGCAGTGCTGGGGATGGAGCCCGTATCACGGTTTGCAGGGTGGGCGCCTCAGCCCCTGGACTGCCAGTGGGCTGCCTCTCTGATTCCCATCACTTTTGGGAGTTTCTATTCCATTTTGCCTCCGAGGGAGCATTTGTGAAAAGACTCTCATTTGTCTGAAACGTCCAGTAAATGGATGTATGACAGAAATGGTGCTAGAGAGCGGTGAGTGATGAGATGATGGTCACTCTGCGTGTCTCTAAGACTTAAAGGTAAAATAAATAAAATACTTAAAAATCAAAACAGGCTCAAAGTCCAGTTCTCAGGTAAAGCACATTCCTTACTGTTCTTTTTTGGTCAGATGTTTGGGTGGGCATCCAGATCTGAGCTGACATGAAGGGAACGGCCTGCCAGGCTCTCTGACTGGACTTCGCTCAGGCTTTGAAAAAAAAAAACCGAGGCTTCAGAGTTTTCTATTGATTTTTAAATGTGTTCATCTCTTAAAAATAGCAGCCAAGTCATCAATTGTCCTGGCTACAGAGAAACTGTAATGGGTGAAGACCAATTAGGAGCAGAGGGAAAGACTGTTTAAGTTGTCATTTTTAAAAGAAGGTTAGATGTCTTAAAATAATCTTTTCCTATCATTCACTGATTTCACTCCATAACTTGATGAAAATTGCCCTATTAAATGAGCCATGTAAATGAGCAGTGAGTTATGTGCGATATATACCCAAAAGCAATTCTCTGAGCGATAAAGCTTTAATAGGCTCTAGGAAGTGACAGGGTTAATATTTCAGGGGGCACCTATGCCACGGTGTGACTTTTGAAATAGGGGAAAGGGATATAATACGATTAGGGAGGATGTATCTGTGTTTGACAGAGCCAGGTGGATGCATTCCACAGACTCAGCTAAGCCTTGTACGTCTCCAGACAAAGATTAATGTCCAGAAATGTCAAATAGTCACATGGCAAGATAGGTTTAACACAGGACAAGAACATGATTTGCCTGGGATATTCTTAAATCTTGGAAAATTTATATTTTCCAAAACTTTACTTGAAAATGGGTGAATCTGAATTAATTTTCTTTTATTTTTTATTTTTTAAAAAAATTTTATTAGTGAAAGCTGAAGACCTCCAGAACCAGCCACAACCATGCTGAGACCACGTTCCACACGCATGAAGGTACTGGCAGAGGAACAAAGGCATGCGAGTCCCGGGGCTGAGATCTCCAAGCCTGCTCGGATCGGGGCTGAGCATCCTCCACCCAGATCCTCCATCTTCCAGTAGGCAGGGGTCACACCCATCAACTGCCCCCCCGCCCCCCACCACCCCCACCCTGCCCCCAGATTCCTGTAATCCCATCAACGGCCAAGACCCAGAGACTATAAAATCCAGCTACCAGAAGCGTGAGGCTGCACGACATCTTATTATCTCATTCTTACTTTGTACAACCTGGCAGGCTACCGAATGTAACCTGTCCACACGGCAGAGTCTGGCAAACTCCCCGTGGTGTACCCAGTATGCCAAATACCAGTAACAATGATGGGTCTCATTCTCCTAACCCTGGAAGAGCCTTGAATATGGCACTTTTTAAAATCTCAGGGCTAGGGCGAAGGAGATGTTACTGGTGCCTGCTCAAGGCAATCGACGAACAACAGGATGATCGTGATCATGATTAGTGAAACACCATGAGGTACAGTTGTAGACTTACAAATTTTTGTGCTTGCGTTTCAGTTATACAATGATTGACTACCCATCCCTCTACCAGTGCCCATTCTCCACCACCACTGATCCCAGCATCCCTCCCACACCCCTATCCCCCCCATCCCACCCTGCATCCCGGGATGAACTAATTTTCTTACTAACAGGGTGTAAACTTCTAGGCCAGAGAGTGTGTGGGCCTTGTGCATATACAAGATACAGGAGGCCGAGTTCAATCTCTGCTACTGCTTGGCCCCTGAGCACAGAGGCAGGAGTGAGCACTGAGCATGGGCCAAGAGTGAGTACTGAGCACAGAGCCAGGAGTCAACCTGAGCACAGAGCCAGGAATGGCTCCTGAGCACTGCCAAAGCCCCCAATGTAAATTTTGGAGTCCGGTTTTCCAATATGCAACTATGACCCCAAATCCACACATAGCCCTTGCACATTTGTGAGAAACATTCTCTGTTTCATGGAAGCCCTGTTTGAGTGACTGGCCAGTCCTGAAATGATTAGGGTTTATCTGATGTAAATGATGCTGCCTGGTTAACCCTCCACACTTGGCCCCATGCTCAGATGAAAAGTTCCAAGTGCAGAGGGGCTCCCTCTTCGCTCTGTGCCTGCAGGCCAGCCTTCTCAGACCTGCCTTGTCTTATCCTTTCAGAGACATCAGAGGGGGCAAGGTGACTAGCCAACTTAAATAATGGTCCCGGGGCAGAATGAAATGCCGAGAGCCCCACAAACAATCTGCTCCGTAATGATGCCCTTTAAGTCCACATCACAAACATGCCGGCTCGCTTGTAAAAGTGGATCTCACAACAGTAATGGTTCCAAATTACAATCCCGAAGCCGGCATCAGAAATCATTCCATTAAGTCCATTTTTGGTGGTAAAATTGAATTGTAATGGTAATGAACATCCGCAAACCACTATTATCAAATTCACAAATACTAAATTCACTAAAGCGGATGCCGAATTGCACCTTTTTCGGCCACTTTCTCAGAAAGCACCTGCCCTGTTACTGGGCATTTTTGGTGACAGCAGACAGAGATGCCTGCTGGGATGTTCCAGAGCCTGTGACATGAAGCTGATTTAATCTCACGGGCGACACTCTTAGAGACAGATCAATCCCAAAGAATGTAATTCAATCAGCTGCCCCTGTGTTTCCCCAGAACCATTTCCTGGAGAATTCCCTCTGGTCATTGTTTAGTTCGGGATTTGTAGGTGTTGGAAGGTGTTTAGGTAACTCTAGATAATTTAGAGATGACGGTGGCCTTATAAATATAGAAAAGAGGCCTGAAAGATATTTTCTACTTGTCCCTAAAACAGGCAGGATGTTTGGCTTCAGTTTGACTGCTCATAGTAAGTATTTCATAGGGGAAATTTCAAGCCAAGCCAAGCAGCAAATAGGTGTCTCTTCAAGGCCGGTATAGGATTGAGAAATGAGAAGGAAGGCGGCTTTGGCTCCACGCGTCTCCAGCCCACGGCCGCAAAGCAAAACAGAGATTCTGGTTTTTAGCTCCAAGCACAAGGGTTGTCACCGGAGACAAACTTTAAAAATTAGGCAATTGCCAATTTTTGTGAACTGGACTGTGTGGTTCTGCCAAGAAGCCCGGACAGGCTTTTGTGGTCCCTACTCAGGGGTAGTCTGCAGCCTGTCTCGTGCCGGTCTCTGTGCTCTGGGCTGCCCAGTGAGATGCCTATGAAGAAGCAGACAGAGGTGCACGGCATCAGTGAGTGAGCTACCTGGCCAGGGTGATCTCGCAGAGACTGTGGGGAGTGAGTGGGCAGTGGCCCTGAGATCAAGCATGTGAGTGAGGTTGGAGGACAGAGCCAACTGGTCCCCTTGCATGGTCACACAGAGTTCTATCATCGTGGGGAGGGTCCATCATTCTCCTCCCACCACTGTGTTTGCTCACAGTCTGCCTCAGAGCTGCTGCCTCCATCCCCAGATGCCCTGTTTCAGAGGCGGTTCCACTCGAGTAGGTGCATGGTTACAGGGTTGCTGGAGCAGATAGATCACTTAACTTAATCACTTAACTTCCCGTTAGTCATCGATTTGCTCGAGCGGGCGCCAGTAACGTCTCCATTTGTCCCTGTCGCATGCTAGTGTAGTCCAATGGCATCTGTTCGCTCCGGGAACATGAAGGGCCTCAAACTGATCGTTCATGATCTTGACGAAGTCTGACCATCTGGTAGGTGGGCGGCCACGCGGTCTTTTGGCATCCCGTGGAATCCAATCAGTAACAGCTCTAGTCCAACGGTCGTCTTTAAATCTCATTACGTGACCAGTCCATCTGATTTTCGACACTTTGGCAAATGAGACAGTGTCCCTGATCCTTGATCATCGACGGATGTCAGAACTCCGGATTCGTTCTCTCATTTGAGTGAAACATGATATTCCAAGCATAGCTCTTTCTATTCTTCTTTGGGAGACCTGAATAGCGTTCTCATCTTGTTTGCGTAGGGCCCAGGTCTCTGAGGCATATGTTAGTGCAGGAAGAACAGTGGAATCAAAGAGATGTGCCCAGAGCCGGAGGTTCTTCGTCCTCTTAGCTATTTCTTCGACGTTCTTGAAGGCGTTCCAAGCCGCTCTCTTCCTCCTGCGCAGCTCAGGTGCCAGGTCATTTGTCATGTTGACCTCTCGACCTAGGTACACATAGCTGTTGCATTCAGAGATGGTCGTTCCATTGAGAGCGAACGGGGCGTCAGGAACAAGGCTGTTCTCATAAACATTGTCTTTGTAAGATTCAGCTGTAGTCCTACCTTTCCACACTCACGGTCAAAGTCAGCCAGCATTTGTGCCGCTTGGCTGATGTTTGGTGTTATTAAGACAATGTCATCAGCAAAGCGGAGGTGGTGTAGTTGCCGACCATCTATCTTCACTCCCATTCCTTCCCATTCCAGTCGTCGCATGATATTCTCGAGGGTGGCACTGAAGAGTTTCGGTGAAATGGTATCACCCTGCCGCACCCCTCTCTTGACATCAACGATCACTTCTTTGTAGAATGGTGAGATCCTGGTAGTGAATCCGCAATACAGCTCACGGAGGATCCTGATGTATTGGGCTTGAATGCCCTGATTGGCTAGGGCTTCAATGACTGCTTCCGTCTCAACAGAATCAAAGGCCTTCTTTAAATCAATGAGCGGCATCTTGAACTCCCGAGAAACCTCAATGAGCTTGGTTATCGTGTGGATATGGTCGATGGTGCTGAATCCTTTGCGGAACCCTGCTTGCTCGCATGGTTGTCCTTCATCTAGTGTTCTGCCAATCCTATTTAGGATGACTCGAGTGAACAACTTGTAGATGACAGACAATAGGCAGATCGGGCGATAGTTGCCAATGTCATGGATGTCTCCCTTCTTGAACAGTAGTACAGTCCTGCTGGTTTTCCATTGGGATGGAACCTTGCATTCAGACAGGTAGCGAGTGAAGAGCCGAGCCAGTGTGAGTCTCCCGGTGGACGATTCCACAACGAAATAGACCACATCATATTCAATCGACGGTTTTGCCTGACTGATGTCGCTGTTGTCCCAAAATTTCGAACGGGATCGGACCACCGTCTCCTTCGTGCAAAATTCTACTTCACAGAGCGGGGAGAAAGGGCTGCAAAGTTCAAAAAGAGAACTCCTAGAATGACCACCAACTGGGAACTCTTTGGTACTATTGCGGCAACATGGGAAGATGCCATTGTTGACAACATTGATGAGGAATACGATCGACTGGTTCAGCACCTCCATGAATGTGCGAGGAATGCCAAGAGAGAGATAGCCACAAAAAATCGCCTATCTTCGAAAACTCTTGAGCTAATTTGCCAGCGTGGTTTTGTGCATGCCTCAGGCAACCACAAGCTAACGTCTGAGCTCGCAAAGCAGTGCAGAGATGCGATCAAGGAAGACCTCAAAGAGAGAAGAGCAGAAGTACTGGTAGATGCGGCAGAAGCCGGGAAAAGTATTCATAACGCCCGCCTGTCCTTCGCCAACTATAAGACCAAGATGACTGCCCTCCGACGTCCTGATGGATCCATCACATCCTCCAGAACGGCAATGGAGAAGATTATCCATGACTTCTACTCAAATCTCTTCGATAGCCATGTCCACTTGCCGACATACCAAATTCCACAGGATGGATATGTCGTTCCCAACGTTCTCCCTTCCGAAATCCGACACGCCATTTCGTCGGTAAAGAAACAAACAGCACCCGGCCCAGACAAGGTCAGACCTGAACACCTGAAGAACCTGCCGTCAGTAGTCATCAATACACTGGCTCGGCTCTTCACTCGCTAGAGCAGATAGATACTTCAAAAAAATGATTTTGTTTAGGGGGCCACACTTGGTGGTGCTCTGACTCTCTCCTGGTGGTATTTGGGTGCCCCTAGGTGGTGCTAGGTCTTGAACCTCGGTCTGCTGCATGCAGGCAAGCACCTTCCCTGCAGTCCTCTTCTCCAGCCTGATACATTCTGATATTTTAAAGGCAAAAATGAAGCATCTCCAGTGAGACTTCTGTCCAGACCTGGGTGAGGGTTTAGTTTAGAGCTGGGTGATTGGGACACTGAAGAGAGTGTCAGAATGAACAGAGGGTCACGGGACCCCTTTTGTACTTAAAAAGAAAACTTTGCGACCCAGCGGGGTGCCAGCAGTTGAAGACAAAAAAGAAAACACAGTGCAGTGGCTTAGGGAAACATGAACTAGCGTGAACTGGGACAGAGTGGATGAGGAGTATGTACCGGTTCCTGGACCGGGAGAGCATGATCAGGAGTGTAGCCTGAAGGGCTGGGGTGTGTAGAGTGAGGGAGGGTAATGGGGAGTGTAGACTAGGGATGTGGATGGGGAGGTCCCCTGGGCCCTGGACATATGGAGGTGAGGGGGCAGGACGGGGCCTGGGGACACAGAGATTTGGTGGCTACACCAGTGGCTAGAAACAGAGGCTATTTTTTCGGGGACTTCTCCTGAGGTTCCTTCAGGTCTCCAGACTGGACATTTGGTGCTGGGGTCCGGGGAGGAGGCACTGCTCAGACCCACGTGTGGGGGTTGATCCGGGCATGCAAAGTGCTCGGGGACCGCCAAGGCCAAAGTTGTCGCTGGGGGACTCTGCAGTTGGGGACTGACCCAGAGTCAGCGGCAGGGAAGGCTGGGGGTCCCCCGTACAGGTTCCCTGGCTCTGAGACCTGGAGATTTGGTTCTATTCCGCCAATATTTATTAAACACCTTCTGCTTGCTAATGGCTCTATCTGCGCTTGCTCTGAGTGTGCCTTTAGAATATTAATGCTCACTTAATTAAAACAAAATCGCTTCAAGGGAAAGGAGAAAGCCAGAAAAATGGCAGTGGACTGTGAGCACAAACCTTCCACGCCTAGAACAGGAGACCCAGGTTCAGAAACTGAAGCACCTTCCTCTACAAGGACAATGAAACACAATCATTTGAAAAAGTCTACGAGGTAAAAAAAAAACTTTATAAAATAAATATGGTTTTGGAGACGCCTGACTCTGAAAGCTGTAGGCAAAAAAGCTCCTGGTTGATGCTATTTCACCTACACAATCAATTAAATAAGCAGAAAATCAGAATTCTTGCATGTTGTGGGCAATCCATGAATTTCAATTACTTTTCTAAATGATTTGCAAGGGTTCGTGAGGAAAACAAAATGATGATTAATCAAAGAGAATGGTAGCTTATTAGAGGAGGTTAATAGCAATTAAGATAATATTAATATCCATGAATATATGAGAAAATACAGATTTTCCAGGCACTTTAATTAAAGATATAATTGTTACAACAATTAAAGCTGTATAATCATGTTTATTCCATGGAGAAATAAGGCAGCCTAGTAATTCCGATTTAATATTGCTTACAAGTCATTATAAACCTTCAGACAGCCAGAGCCTATGTTATATTTGTGAGGCAAATGCAGCCCCATCTGGAAAGAGTTAGGCACATTTATAATACACGCATGAAGCTGGAGCTTCTGACTCTCTGGGTGTGCATGAATGTTACTGCACGGCCCTGGGTCCTATAAAGAAAGGTGAGAACAGGCTGCACCATTGGCTTCACACAAATCACACAGCTGTCGTGTGGGAATGGGGGGCCTGGGGTCACAGCACACCTGTACCATGAATGGAGAACAGTGACTCGAGAAAAAAAGAGGTGGGTCTCTGGATGGAGTATTGATTCAAACACGGTGTCAATTAGCTTAGCCCACAGAAGGGTACTCCCCTTCTGTGTGTGTGTGTGTGTGTGTGTGTGTGAGAGAGAGAGAGAGGGGGGGGGGTCCTGGTAGCACTTCACATCAGAAGTTTCTTCCTAATACACCCCAAAGCTGGCTATGTAGGAAGGACACTGTGCACGATTATTAATTCGAGATTGTTGGTTCAATTGTTTTAAGTTACACAGGTCATCTCACACGCGTACATGACCAGCTTAACTGCAGTTTTCCTGCTTGATAAAATTTATCTTAGCAATTTAATACAGATACATGAGACAAAGTTTCCCTCAGCACAGGGTGCAACTCCGCATGCTTTTGTGCCCATCTGATAGTTGAGAGCAGGTGAGAATTGTGGCGAGGGTACCTGGAACATGGGTAGAAGGCACTGGGGCAGAAATAGTTACCTTCTTCCAACCAAGAGCCTTGGACTCAACTGCATCGCCCAACCATCTCGTATTCGTCCATCATACATCTACCCATCATCAGTAAACTCTCCATCCACCATCCATTCATCCAACCTCCCACCCATCCATCTACCTGTCATCAATCTAGACAACAGCCATCCATCATCTATTCACCATCCATCCACCATTCATCCACCGTCATATCACTTCACTATCTATCCCCTGTCCATTTATCCGTCATCAATACACTATCCATCCACCATCCATCAACCCATCCATAATCCATCTATCCATCACCAACACAGCATCCATCTATCATTTATTCATCATCCATCCATCTATCCATCATTTATTTGTCTATCCTTATCTATTTATCAATCCTTACATTCATCCACCTACTCGTCCATCATCCATTCATCCCTCTCTCCATCATCCATCCACTCACCCCTCTATCATCCATCCATATGTCCTTCCATCTATTCATCCATCTAATCATATACTAATTTATTTATTCTATGCTAACAAAGGACTTGAAGGATAGAATCTGAATTTTGCTCTATCAAATCTCCCCCAGAGTAGATACAAAAACAGAAGTAACTACATTTGTAAGTAGAGTTATAAAACTAGATGGCAGTCAAGAATCTATTATGTAGTTTCACATTTACGTATAACTTCCTGCTTCTAATATTTGTGAAAAGGGATGTGATAAATATAAACAATAATACGCTAATGATCTTATTATATTGCCTATGATCCATCAGGAACAGTCTCTGGGAGCTGAGGTCATCATAGCTGTTTCAGACATGGGCAGGCATGTGGAGACTGAGTGACTTGCCTGAAGTACAGACCAACCCAGTCATCTAATACCAAATAACCCAAATCCTTTTATAAGCCAGTCATAAAGGAGGAAAATGTATGACATGCATTTGTTAGTTTTTGCTAGTTTTTTAAAAAATATTATATAAAACTTTAGTAGCAAGTAGAATAAAGCTAAAAGATGCCAACATTCTGTTTTATTCCCATGACTTAATGTTCTAAATCATAGACAATGTTTGTAGTTCCTTGACAAATAAAGCATATCTAGTACTGAATTGTTTTGTTAGTCTTTGACTAGGTTCTCTAAGGAATAAAATGGTGAAAATCTCAAAATTTCCAGTAAGTCATGTATGCTGTTTGCCTATTTGGTATTTGTCAGAAGAGTTTAAACGGTCATGGTCAGTAATAATGTGAGAGTTCAGAGAAAGCCACTGAAAGATCACGCTTATTGAAGAAAGGCAGAGGACATTTTGCTGTGATTTTAAAACATGAGTGACCTTGGATCATTACTCTTGTCCATGTCTACAGTCAGAGCTCTGGGACTCCCTGAGAAGTGATACCATTCACTGACAAACCCCTTTGGGGAGAAAATGGTTCTTATGGGTCTCCTAGTGAGCAGCTGGAAGCAGAGAGAACAGACGTGCTGTTGGGTTTAACCTGAAATGCAGGGTGTTGGTGGAAAAGATGGTGAGGGTGAGGGTGAAGAGGAGGAGGATGGTGATAATAATGGTGATGAGGCAGGTGAGGGTATGGTGGTCAGGAAGATGGTGATGACAGTGATGGTGGTGGTGAGGTGAGGATGGTGGTAATGATGACAGTGAGGGGGATGATTAACATGGTAACTGGTGGCGGTTGTGGTGATGATGTTGGTAATGATGGTGATGATGGTGTTGATGGTGTTGATGATGGTGATGATGGTGGTGGTGGTGATGGTGGTGATGAAGGTGGTAATGATGTTGGTGGTCATTGTGATGGTGGTGATGAAGGTGGTGATGATGGTGGTGATCATTGTGATGGTGGTGATGTGAGGGTGAAGATGTGGATGGTGATGATGGCGATGGACATGGTAGTCATAATGATTGTGATGCTGAGTGTGAAGATGCTGGTGATGGTGGTGTAATGGTGTGAGGTAAAGATGAGGATGGTGATCACAACTATAAAATTGATGGCAAAGACAACCAGGGCCAGTTATAAAAAAATGTGACTTTTACTTTGGGGACTTATGATTACACATGGAAAGATCAGCATGTCAATAAAAACATCACCATCTCCTCCTAGCTAGGGAAAGCTTGTATAGATTCCTTCCTAAGAAATCGGTGATTGCTATGAGAACCAATGTCTAGGGGTCTAGAAACAAGGGTATCATGACGGGCTCTGGAAGTGTCAGACCTGGGTGACAAAAGTCCCTCAACATAGGAGGTGTTTGGAAAACTTCACTCTGTGATGCCAGCTGTAGAAAAGTCTAGAAATGGCAAACTAAAGGAGACAGTGGGAAGATTGGTGTTGCTGCGTGGGGCGTGGGTTTGGCACACAGACCATTTTGGGCTGTGATGAGTCTGTCTGACTCTCGAAGGCACACACACATCATTGCATGTTTGTCCAAACTGACAAATGGATAGAAAGGATAATGCCCAGAGTGACCCAGAATGGAAACTTGGAAGAGTGACATGCCGTGTAAGGAACATCAACCCACACGGCAGGGTTGTCGGGGGCTGGCAGAGAGGGCAGAACACTCTGTTCCTCCTAAAACCAACAGAAAAGCAGATGCAGGAACCGCCTGGGTGGAGGGGAAAGTGTCATGAACATTGCTCTCTGAGTGGGGAGGGACATGACATTTCAGCCCAGAGCCAAGTCCTGTGCCCTCCCCGCACCTGGAACCCTACAGCAGGTCCCTTGGCTCCTAGACCACGCAGCTTCCCAGTCCCTGGAAGTCGGCCTGGCACCGCCCAGAGCCGAGGGCAGCAGCGATTGCTTTGTGCTTGTTTTCCATTGACATTTCCTAGCACCTCCATTGTTTGAAAGAATCATTGAGGCACAGAGTGGCTCTGAGGAGCCGAGACCCCGCCTCGTCCATCTCGGTCTGCACGGCACGTCCCTGCTTAACTGCATCGAATCTGTCTCGGGAGCCTTGAGAAGTGCGCTCGGCCCATTTGCTGTTTGTGTCTCTCTCCCGCCAATAACTCAGCTAGACAGTTGCCAGCATGCTGAGTGCCACTTTATTTCCAAAATGAATCAAAGTCCTGAGTTGGAATGCTGTTTGAATGTGAGACCTTGACCGGAGCCCCAGATAAACGCAGTGTGTGGGTGACATCCTCAGGGGAGAAGGCGCTTCCTGTGAGCCCTGAGAGCACAGAGCTCCCTGCGTGCCACCTGGGGCCAGGCAGAGTGGACTCATTCTCTTCACGGGTCACACCTCTCGGATACCCACGACACCACCTCAGACCTGAGGGGTTCCCATCTGACAGAACATCTTGGAGCCACCAAACGCACCCAGGACCATGAGCCTGTGTCCACTGTCCTTGACCAACACATGGACAACACATGGTCAGCTTGGAGCTCCCTGCTCCTGGCCCTCGAGGCTTCCCTGCACTGTCGGTCCAGCAGAGGGAGTCAGCTCAGTCAGAGATCATCTCCCCAGAGGGCACCCCTGCAAGCATCCTCCCTGACAGACCATCACGTGTGATAGCCCTGAGACAGGGCCAGGGGCAGCACGGTTGTGAGGATGCAGGTGGGGCTGGGAAGCTGGAAGAACATGGGGACAAATGCACAGCCTGGAAACATGCACAGCCATAGTGACACATGCACATCTGTGGTGACACATGCACAGCTGCAGTGACATATGCTCAGCTGTAGTGACACATGCATAGCTGCAGTGACACGTTCTCAGCTTCAGTGACACATGAACAGCCATAATGACACATGCACAGCCGTGGTGACACATGCTCAGCCGTGGTGACATATGCATAGCTGCAGTGACACATGCTCAGCTGTAGTGACACATGCATAGCTGCAGTGACACATTCTCAGCTTCAGTGACACATGAACAGCCATAACGACACATGCACAGCCATGGTGACACATGCTCAGCTGTGGTGACACGTGAACAGCCGCGGTGATACATGCTTAGCCGTGGTGACACATGCACAGCCTTGGTGATACACGAATAGCTGGCGTGCATACAGGAAGGCTGGGGACCCGGCAGGGCGGCAAGTTGTTGAGCAGTGAAAAGGCTGACTAGCTCCGGGGGTGAGAGGGGAAGGGAGAGGGGTGGCCACAGGCTAAGGCTTCTGCCTCAAGGGGTGCAAGGCTGAGGGGCAGGGATGGCAGGGGCGAGGTAGGGAGGAGGGTCATGGGTGCAGGGAATGCTGCTGGTGTGGCCCAGCCGTGGGTGAAGCAGAACAGCAAACGCTCTCCACATGGGGTTATCCATCGACTGGGCAGGTGGGGGCCTGGGAAGGCGCAAAGGCAGGAGAGGGACAGAAGCAGAAAGGACTCGGGGCTGTGATGGAGCCTCCAGCTCGGCCTAAGACAAGGACTAAGAGTGGGCAGGGAAGCCACTCTTAGCTCACTCCGTGAGCTCTCTCACTTGTGTGTGCTGGTCCCCAGGGCCCCAGGAAATGGACGCAGACTGGCCTGATGAGTGAGCTGGGCACAGCCTGCATCTTGGGTTGCCAAGGCAACTGGCCAGAGCATCCTGTTCTTCCCAACCTTGGGGAAGTCCCTGAAGTAAGGTGAAGGTCCCCGTGTGGTGAGGGTCCCCGAGTGGTGAGGGTCTCTGTGTGCTGAGGGTCTCTGTGTGGTGAGCGTCCATGTGTGGTGAGGGTCTCTGTGTGGTGTGGCTGTCATCTCTCATGTTTCTTTGGACTATTGATCTGGATCTCACTGCTAATTCAGCAATGGGAGGCAGCGAACTTCTGGAAATCAGCTCCTGCCTTTTGGTGGTGATCTCAGGCAAAGCCAAGATCAGGAATGGTCAGCAGTAGAGCCTGCGACTCAGAGTTGTGCAGGAGAAATGCACTCCTGCATATCCGTCAGCTGTCTCCAAGCTGAGTGCACTGGCCTGAGCCATGAGCCCCATGCTCCAGGCTAACCCCTGTGTGGGCACCGCCGTGAGTCCACCACGGCACAGCCCGCCCCAAACACAGTGCACCCTCAGCATCTCCCCATGAAGGCCCCAACCAAACACAGACATGAGCGTCACTGGTCAGGACGGGCTCTGCCAGCTCAGAAACTGGGTGGGGGGGGCACAGTGCTGACCTAGGGTGCCGGCAGGTCTGAGCCCCCATGCTGATGACTTCCTGATCCAGCCTCCTCTGCTACAGAGAGAACGTGACAGAATGGACCACACTGTCTGTGCTAGTATAAAGAGAAGCCAGGACTGCAGTGTCTGTTAATGACAACAACGGGAATTGCAATGTTTGTTGCTAACCATCAAAGGACACTGTTCTTAATAGCAATAACCATCATTAGAACTGCATTGTTTGCTAGTAGAAACAATAAAAATTAGGACTGCAGTGTTTGTTAACAGCAATAATAATAATTAGGAACACAATGTTTGTAAATGATCATGACAATAATTGGACTGCAGTGTTCATCCATAATGATGATAATGAGGATCGCAGTATGTGTCAATAATAATAATAATTAGAAGTGCAGTGTTTATGGTGATGATTCACAACTGCAGTGTTTGTCCATATAAAGAATTAGGGCTGTAGGGCATGGAACAGGAACAGGATGATCAGGACAACAGTGCTCTGACAGCAATGAGGTGGAGTGTAATATTTGTAATATTTACTAATAGCTATGATCACAATGAGGGCCGAGTGCCTGTTGGTGGCAGTGGTAATCGGGACTGGGGTGCCAGGACGAGGAGAGTGGAGAAAGTGTCTGTCGTGGAGACCAGATGTGGACGGGCAGGATAACTGAGGACGAGACACAGCGACTGCGTGTCTGCATGCAGACACGTGAGTGGGTGCAGGATTCTCCGTCCTGAGAATCCACAGGACAGTCTAGAGCACAGGCGGACACGCTCTGGCCTGAGCAGCCTCCAGAACATTCTTGTCCTCTGGAACATTCTCGTCCTCCAGAACATTCTTGTCCTCTGAGGAACATCCCTTGTTCGCAAGGACCAGGCCCACTGGAGGAGTGGCCCCATGGTACTGATGTTCTGCTTCCTGGCTGCCAAGATCTCAGTTTTGTGGATGAGGAAAAACAAATACAGCCCTGCAGCGCTCCACTTAGCAGGCAAAACAAGCTGGATTGTGCCAGGCTCTGCATCACTTGGTCATGACCCAAGGTTCGTTTTGCTTGTGTTGGGTTTGTTTGTGTATGTGCTTGTGCGTGTGCACATGCGTGTATGTGTATGGGCCTGTGTGTGCATATGTGCGTATATGTACCTGTGTGTATGTGCTTATGTGTTTATATATGTGCCTGTGTGTGTATGCGCCTGTGTGCATGTGTGTGCATGTGTGCGTGCATGTGTACGTGTGTATATGTGCCGGTGTGTATGTACCTATGTATGTGCACGTGTGCATATATGTGCCTATGAGCATCTGTGTGTCCATGCATGTGTATGTGCATGTGTATGCACGTATGTTCATGGGTATATGTGTCTATGTGTGTGCACGTGTGTGTATATGTGCCTATGTGTGAGCATGTGTGTGTGTGCATGGGTGTGTATGTGCCTGTGTGCATCTGTGTGCCTTTGTGTGTGCATGCGTGTGTGTGCTTGTGTGTGTGTGCATGTGCCTGTGTGTGTGTGTTTGGGGCCACCAGCTTTTCTGAGGGATCACATCTGGCAGGGATCAGGGGACCATCTGGGGTGCCAAGGACAAACCCAGTGGGCTGCTGAGGGCAAGCGTCCTGCCCTGAGCCATCTCACAGTCTTTCTCTTCATGTTTGGTGCCAGAGAAGGAACCCCCACAGTGTCTCATACCTGTCTGGCAGAGGGTCTGCCAATGAGCTCCATCCTGATTTAGTTACAATGTAAAACACAAGCTGGTGGGCCCAGGAGATGACCAGGTCCTCGTTGGGCATGGACCCTGGACAGATCCCTGAACCCAGAGCCCCAAACACACAGCTCTGCCGGGCTGCCTGTCCTGAGGGCTGGGTGTGGCTGCTGGGCTTCCTCTTCCTCGTCCCCCTGACCACTGCCCAGAACACGTGGCTCTCTGCTGCTCCCACACTCACACATTCACTTCATGACTCATATCTCAGTGCACACAGCATCATTCCAGCTTTGCCAGGGCCATACTCCAGAGGAGAGCAGGTCAATGATCAAACTGAAACCCCTTGCCGCAATGCCTAGGGAATGTTTATGGGGGTCAGCCTGGGGGTGACTTTGGGGTGAAGGGCCTGGAGGAAAACATCTGAGTCAGTGGCTTGGCCCTTCTCATCACCACTCACGGCCAGGAGCGGCCTGTCAGACAGGCAGGGCACGTGCACCCCAGCAGGAGAGCCAGGCTTCCTGAGCAGCCAATCAGGCGTCTGCAGACCAAGGGGCCTCGGGCCCATCGCTGACTAGTGGACATGGCTCCGTAATTCTAGTTAATCAAGAAAGTAATTCAGGGAGTTGGAGGCGGGAAGAAGGATCAATGTGCTTTTCAATTAGACCTTCTTGTTAGCATTAACACCAAACACTTAGCACAGAACATTTATTTTCCTGCAAAGAGCTCAATGCCAGCGCCAAATCAATAGCAAGTAGAAAAACTATTTTTGGTATCTATTTTGAGGCGCATGGCTTAGAATCATTATTTTTTTAATTAGGAAAATTTTAAAACTCTACATAGCTATAATTGAGGACTTCAGAGCGGGTGAAAATGTTTTCTTTCCATTGCACCACTTGAACGTGTGCTGGAACTCGTGATGTCAAAACTGAGTTCTCTCCTCAGTCACTGGGATGCAGGCATGAGGAGAGATCACGCCCCAGGCCCACGGAGATGGAAGGCAGAGCCTCCTTTATTTGAACGTGTTCTTGAGTTTTATTTTTAACGGAAGGAATTTAGACAGGTGTGATGGTGTTACGTCTCCTTCCTTTCTTGAAGTGCTGACTGAATCCACTTCCAGTGGTTAATTCAGACTAAAGGCCTGTGTGGTGCAGAGTCACGATGCTGGCCACTGCGAGTACTTGGGCTGAGAGGTTGTTCCCTGAGCAGCTCCGGGGCTGAGAAATAGTCAGAGTACTGGCCGGGGCCATCTGCCCGCAGCAAGGTGGGGCATAGTCCAGTGCCTCCTCAGAGACTGGCTGAGACATAGATTGAGAGACCTCCCCAGGAAATTATTTTTTTTAAATTATGACTATTTAGGGCTGGAGCGATAGCACAGTGGGTAGGGTGTTTGCCTTGCATGCAAGCCAACATGGCCGACCCGAGTTCGATTCCTCCGCCCCTCTTGGAGAGCCCCGCAAGCTACCAAGAGTATCTTGCCCGCACGGCAAGGCCTGGCAAGCTACCCGTGACGTATTCGATATGCCAAACACAGTAACAGCAAAGTCTCATGGTGGAGACGTTACTGGGCCTGCTTGAGCAAATCGATGAACAATGGGAGGACAATGACAGTGACAGTGACTATTTAAGCTTGAAGGTTGTGAATATTTTCTTTAGAAGAAGACAAGAAATTCTAGGATATTACACATATTGAAAGCTAGAAAATCCTAGAAGTGTCACTATGATGGAAATAGATAAAATACAATCAATAGCAGGTCACACAGGCATGACGAACTGGAAACACATGTTCCCCTCCACAAATGCTCAGAAGCACTTGTCCGACCATCCCCAACAGGCCCGTGGTGTGGTGCCCGCCGTGGCCACAGGCACCGGCCTTGAGGCTCAGACTTGAGGGGGAGATGGGATGGGGAAGGGTGGCAGAGACCACTCCTGCTGCTCCAGCAGGAGACTGAGGGTCCGGGAAAGGGGCTGATGCATAGGCAAGGCTAGAGCTCCTCTCATCTCCTCTCCTCCTGCCTCTCCCTTCCAAGCTACCCCCTCCTGCCTCTCCCCTCCTACCTGCTCCCTCCCTTCTCTTTTTTCTCGCCTCTCCCTCTCTAGCACCACCCTTCCATGAGGAGATGGACTTTCCTAGGGAGGATGGAGAATGGGGTGCAGAGCTGACGGGACCCACTGTCCTCACTTCCTTCGAGGTGGGGAAGCCCAGAGCAGATGCAGCTCTAGAACTCAGACGAGGACCAAACAACTCCCGGTGCAAAGCTGCCCTTCTGGCCCACCCCCGGCTCTGTCAGCTCCTGGACAGGATCACCACCACCTGGCTGTACCCACAGCCCCTGGCTTGCTTTCCCGGCCAATTCTGTATTCCCTGCCCAGCTGGATACTTGCCCACAGCTGGACGCCTTCCTCACCTGCAGCCCATGGCACTCTTTACTCCCTGAGATCTGCAGCTGCTTCTAGAAGCTTCTTGTTATCTCACCTCTCCCTCAGCAAGGACCACGTGCCACCCCCACGGCATCTAGGGCTCCTGGAGGGGACCCGGCTTCTCTGCTCCCACCTGCCATCTCAGTGGGCTGCAGAGTCTGTGGAGCTCACGGGTGTGAGCCTGCCTAGGTAAGGAGACCGTGATCAGGTGCAAGGGGCACCCAGAAAGACGTGGGCAGCTTTGCAAACAGGTCAATGGCAACACTTCTCATCCTTCATTAAAAGATATGTGACCTCCCTCTCAGAACATCCGGTCCCAGTGCTCAGAATGCCCCCAGAGAAGGCGTGACGGTCAGTGTCGGTGACAGTCCCTATACCGTGACATGCCTGAAGCCCAGTTCTGCAAAGCACAGAGGGTTGGAGTGATAGCACAGCGGGTATGGTGTTTGCCTTGCATGCGGCCAACCCGGATTCGATTCCCAGCATCCCATATGGTCCCCCGAGCACTGCCAGGAGTAATTCCTGAGTGCAGAGCCAGAAGTGACCTCTGTGCATCACCGGATGTGACCCAAAAAGAAAAAAAAAGAACTGAGTGACTCAGACAGAGTTTCCTTTTCCCCAGAGCCTCTGCCCTTTGAGGAGTCTGGGCACAAAGCAGTCAGCAGAGACAGGGTCTCACCCTGCAGAGCAACTGGAGTCCTGCCTTCATCACAGAACCCCCATCAGAGCTGCAGGGGCAGAGTGGGGTGAGGGCAGAGCCAGGGGAGCAGCCCTGAGCTCCAAAACACCATTTTTCTTGAAATCCAAAGACTTGGAGCATCCCAAGTGATACCTATGCTCTGGACTATGCTACTTAGGGCTGGATTCTTTCTTCACTCACAGAATGATTCACAGCATAACACTTGGCAGGTTCCTGCACTTTGGAAATGAAGGGTCGTGGATTTCAAGAAAATGAATATTTAATAAGTATTTTAGTTATTGTTCAATTTAGTAGTTGTTTATTATTGACACTTATTATTGCTGCTTTTGCAGTTGCTGTTTATAAATCTCTCTCGAGGAAACCTACCCCCATCCAAATAACTTCATTTTCCTCGTTCTACGGCTTTTGTCTTGTGAATTAAATTAAAACAAATTCACAGGATCCAAGAATTTGATGCTCTGTTCATAAAGCTATATTTGGGGGGCCACACCCAGTGGTGCTCAGGACTTATTTCTGGCTCTGCACTCAGGGATTGTACCTTGGGGACCATAGGAGATAAAGTGGATCAAACTTGGGTCATGAGTGGGCACATCAAGTGCCTTACCTGCTAGCCAATGACTTCTGCTCATAGTAAGCTCTTTGAGAAGAAGTTGGATGAAATTACATTAATTGCATTAATTCTGAGAATAGATGGGTTCATAAGCACTTCGGCCAAGAGAACTTTTTTCAAGTAAGATGCAATGAGTACCCTCAGCCAAGAGAAGTTTCTCTCAAGTAAGGTGCAATGAATAGTCTTGACCACCATGTAAAATGAAATGGTCGAAGGATATGCTTTTCATGGAGCGATGGGACTCATGTGTTTGAGAAAGCAAGATAGTATGCATTTGTAAATAAGCATTTTTAGACTCTCTTCCTCAGCTTCTCTAAAAAAATATTTATTTCCTCTTGCAAAATTCTGCCCCTATATCCATTCCCCAGGAACTAGATTCGCTCTTCAGAACGAGACCAACCCCCGGCGTTTCTCTCCCAGTGCACAATGAGATTAATCCTCTACACGACAGAGCGTTTGACCTTGCTTGTAGCACAAAGATCTTGTTAGATTATGCAGCTGGGCGATTATGAGCTGCGTTTTCTCCAGCTGGGCACTTGATACCGCCAGTCATGGCCAGGTCAGGAGGGGGCTTAGCACAGCACACCCTGCTCGTTTGAACTCGCCGATAATCATGGCCCAATTGACACTCATATTTAATTATGCATTTTGTCCATGAACTTTGTATCTAGGTAAATAAAGGTTTGGGTCTGGAATGAAATAAGCTCCTCTAGCAAGCTTGTTTGCTGTTCACCCAACTGAGTAACCAGCATCCTTTGAATTTGGTTACAGATTCTTGCCTGGAAGATGAAACTCCTACTGACCTGGAGTTGCTGCATTGAACTCATCATCACTGTGTGTTACTTACTGACCAGCCTTGACCTCCGGGCTTGGAGGGGATGTGCTGGGCATGGAATTGGGGGGAAGAGGGGAGAAGGGAGAGGGGATGGATGGCTGGGGCGAGAGCTCAGGAAGGGCTCCAGAGACTCTCCCAGTGGCCTTCCAGTGGGCAGCCTCAGGTGCTCATGAGGAGAGGAGAGAGGAAAGAGGAGAGGGGGGGGGGAGAGAGAGAGAGAGAGAGAGAGAGAGAGAGAGAGAGAGAGAGAGAGAGATCTGTGCAGACAATATCACACCTTGTCCTAGGCGAGGACCTCCAGGAGCTCATGGCCCCTGCTTTCCCATTGCTTTACACTTCCCTTTCTTCGTACTGCTTTACCCATTAGATAAGAATGTTCATAAGTACATCTCTCCTTCCCCCTATATCCTGACATTGAAAGCATTATTGTTATCATTGTGATTCTTTTATTTCTTGGCCAGGTGGGTCATCCTCATTGTATGTACCCGCTGACAGGCACGGAGACCTCTCTTTCACACAGAAAAAGACTAAGACTGCAGAAGTGAAACGCCTCTCGCCTTGCCACCAGCCTGCAGCCCTGGACTTTAAACCCTGTCTCTGTGCTCCCAGCGAACGCCATGCCCCAGGCCTGGAGATCAGAGTCTCTGGATGGCTGGGGTTGGAGCTCAGGAAAGACTCCGGAGACTCTCCCAGTGGCCTCCCAGTGGGCAGCCTCAGGTGCTCATGAGAGCTACACCCAATAACGTCAGGGCGACAGGAACCGCCCTGAAGCTATTGTGAGGGGTGAAGGTTTGGCGCGACTGCAAGGGGAACTTTTTAAGAAAACGCTTTCTAGGGGCTGGGGCATGGGACAGGTGGTAGAGCACAGGCCTGTCACTCACAGGGGCCCCAGTCTGGTCCCGGCACCATTTCTCTCCCGCCACACACAGCAGGATGCTGCCTAGAGGCCACAGCACACTAGAAAATATTCTCTACTTTCTTGTTCCTAGTAAAGTTTTATTTTTTAAATTTTTTAAAATTTAATTATTTTAAAATATTTTAAAAATTATTTTAATTTTTTAAAATGTTCTTTTGGGGGCCTGCATCGGGGTGGGCTGTATCCACGGCAAGCACCCGGCCCACTGTGCCTTCCCTCCAGCCCCACTAGTGTTTTTCAATTGACTCTAATGGTTTTGTCTCAAATACAATATGTGCTAAATAAACTGCACCCATTTTTAACTGGGAACTGTGGAGGGTGCGGAAACTTTGTTAGGAATGATGTAAAGGTAAGGTAAAGGCCCTCCCGTTAATCATCAATTTGCTCTAGCGGGCCCAGTAACGTCTCCATTGGAGATTTTGTTGTTACTGTGTTTGGCATATCGAATACGTCACGGGGAGCTTGCCAGGCTCTACCGTGCGGGCGAGATACTCTCGGTAGCTTGCCGGGCTCTCCGGGAGTGGGGAGGAATCGAACTCCGGTCGACCATGTTGGCTGTGTGCAAGGCAAACGTCCTACCGCTGTGCTATTGTTGGGTTGTTTGGGAAGGAATGTGGATAATTTCCCATGAATCCATGGAAATGCTTCTATCACCATCAGTCGGAAATAGTGGTTTCCTATTTGCACAGGGAGCTGGAGCTGAGAACTCATGACATGCCACGCAGGTATTCCTCCCGAGACTTGTTCTTGGGGCCACACGTAACGGTGATGCTCAGTTTCCCTTGGGCTTTCTTCTGGTTCGTGCTCAGGGATAGCTCCGTGGTGCTCTGGGGACCATCTGTGGTCCCAGGAATCAAACTGAGGTTGGCAACATGCACGACAAATGACTTGACCCCTGTATTATCTTACTGATGCTCCTCTTGAGATTTTTATCTGAAACACAAAATTCCCGCGTGTGCCTCCTTCGAAGGGGAGTAGCTCAAAGGAACAGGCCTCGGGAAGTAAACTGCCCCACCACGTACAATGCCGCTTTCCACTCACAGGCCAACACCGAAGAAAGGCAGCTGGTCTGTGTAGCTTCAGAAAATCAGACTTTTTATCTACGAGAATTTACACTAAGTAGCAAAATGTCTAGAGGAATAAAATTTACATGGAATAAGCACCAGGATATCGCAAACTGAAACTGCTGGGGTCCTAGGGCAGTTCAGAGTATTTTCACTCAAATAACATTCAGTAGAAAACTAAGACAGTATTTGGGAGAGGGTTTGGAAGACATAACCTAATATTTATATACAGGGCAAGAGAATTTGTCTTGGGATGCACAGTAAGAGGCAGTAATGTGTATAGAATTACACTTTAAAATATCGAGGTCCCTTAAGCCCTCGCCTGGCTTTTCTTAACTACAATTTCCTCTGTACTGAGTGGAAGGTAATAAAGTGACAACTGAAACTGAGGGCAGTGAATGGATCCAAGAACCGAGACTGCTGGGCTCAGAACCTGGTTTATAATCTCCCCAGCTCTGCCACATGACAGCAGCCAGTGACTAGAGTCCAGCCATCGGCACAGCCTTAGTAAAATGCTCCCGTGTTGTGGCACTGAGATCTCACATGTACTGAGTTTGGTGTTACTGAAACGGGCATAATGACGAATAGAATGGTCCCTGCTATAAGATGAAAATGCTCGCACACATCCTGCACAGAACAAACTGAATGCAGGACCTAAGAGCAGAACAAATGCAGGAACATTCTAGACCACGGGCACTGTCCTTGGCTTTGTGGGGTCAGAATTAGAGGTCTAGGATTTTCCGTGAACTCTGAAAACTAGAGGTAGTAGGTGACTAGATGTATAGCATGTCATTACTTGCAAAGTCCGTGAATAAAAGCAAACATAAGTGTCTGCAATTTAAACAAAGGGGAGATGAGCCACACTTGGCAGTGCTCAGGGACCAGTGCTCAGGTGCCAGGGATCGACCATGGTTTCCGAGTAAAGCAAGTGCCTTATCTGCTGGACCATCTCTCTTGCCCCTAGTAGACTGGTTACTGTAATTGATTAAGCAGTGATTCATACATAGCCTTGACCTGTCTACAAAGCCAGCAGGAAGTGATAATAGGAATAAAATGTGTCCAAACATGGTGTGCATGAGGGAAGGCTTTTGTAACCCTGTCGTAACCAGGCAGGGTGTCATCAGAAGCCTGTTCTGGGGATGTGAGCACGGATGTGTGAGCAGCAAAGGCAGGGGAATGAGCTGCAGGGGTGAGTTAGGACCAAGCACATTTTTACTGGAATCACCAAATGGTGATGCTAAAAGGCATGAATTATTTTCCTTCATATCTGCTCACCGATACAGTAATCGTTTATGATAACGGTGAAGAATCTGGTCAATTTATTATTGTCTGTGTCTCAACACAATAAAATATGTAAAGGAAATTTGTGATAGAAAACAGTTACTGAGTTAGCTGGAAGTCGGCAAAACTGGCAGCTATAGTCCCTTAACTCGTGCCCAGCCAGAAAAGCATCTGGACCCTCTGACTAAAGAACATTTGGCTCTGTGAAGCATTTTCCTCCATATGTTATATTTATTAATATAAATGGAATAATTCATACTGATTATGTTTTTCTCTTTATATGTAGTTTCCTTTGGTCTTTTCTTAAATAAATGAAACAGAAGTAAGACAACAAAAGTCAGATAGAGTTGAGGTTCAGGCCCAATTCAATCAGCTTAATTAGTGGCTGAATAAATAGCATTACTCCTACATTAAAAAACAAAGTCAGCTAGAGCTTAGATCACTAATTTAGCACTTTTAGTTTCTCTCCCCAAGGATGGGGCAGGCAGGATTTCGGGCTGCCCCTGCAGGGACACTGACAGGGCTAGAGTTTGCTGTGTGGCTCAGCCCCAGCCAAAGGTATGTGAGGGAAAGTCTAGAACCATCCACACGGGAAAGTGTCCACTGCTAAGGCTTTTCTGGTCCAAGCTGGGGCCTCCTCACTCCCCGGATGCTGGCTGGAGTCTGAGCATCCGTCTGCTTCTCTGCTGAGGTCTCCTCCCTCCTTGGATGCTGGCTGAAGTCTGACTATCCCTCTGCGTCTCTGTCTGCTGCTCCCCACACAGCGGCAGGTAGGTGAGGCACCTGCCAGCACAGGTGAGTCCTGTATGTGGATGGGGTCACATGGAAGGCCCACCTGCAGCTGGACAGCGCAGTGGGTAGGGTTTTCATCACAGACCCACACCGAAGGCCTGTGTGAGCTGCAGGATGTGGTCTGGGTGCGAGGGCCTGTGCCACGCCGTCAATGGTGTCGCCCGCGTAGCAACCTGCTAAGGTGACCTGGGCCTGGCCCAGGTCCCGCGGGAAAGGGAGGTTCGCGACCTTTGGGTCTATGCCTCCGGCGCCCCCTTTTTCTTATCCTGCTTTGTGTGCTTCTGTGGCACTTTGGTATGTGGCTCTTCTGCATCCCGGATGGAGTTTATAATGGTTGCCTGCCAATTTTACTTATAAGTTAGGTATTTAGAATTAATAAGTAGAAGCTTTGTAGTTATAGTTTGCTTTTAATCATTGTGAAATCTGTAGGAAACTAAGGAGATGTTAGGTTTGACAAAGGTCAGGAGTCATAAGTGAAACCAAACAATAACAGGAGCCAGAAAAACCGCCAAATATTGTGGCTGAAACAATTAGATCCTTAGCATACAGTACAGCCCTCAATTTCAAGCAAGGGTGCCTAACATAAAAGAAAACAATAAGCTACCATATGAGAGAATGAGGGACATTGTGAAACCTCTATCCCCCCATACAAAAACTGGTCTAAGCACATACATCCTGGAGTTTATTAACAGAAAAACAAAGTGTTGCAAACCAATATATGGGAAGGTCCGAGACCCTTCCTGGATTGTGATGTGTGGTTAAGACCCTAGTAAGTAAAAGTAAAGGCCCTCCCGTTGATCATCGATTTGCTCGAGCGGGCCCAGTAACGTCTCCATTGGAGACTTTGTTGTTACTGTGTCTGGCATATCGAATACTCTCGGTAGCTTGCCGGGCTCTCCGAGAGGGGCGGAGGAATCGAACTCGGGTCAGCCATGTTGGCTGTGTGTAAGGCAGACGCCCTACCCACTGTGCTGATGAAAACATAAGTTGCTGAAGAAAAACAATGATAGAGAACTCTGTAAACAGGGGAACCATGGTTAGACATTAAATCCTGTGTAATCACTGTAAAGAATTCATAGGTAAATGTTTTGTCCTAATTTGAAGCAGGAAGTGTATTAAGAAAGTGTTTTTGTCCCTCGATATTTTTTGGAATATGTCACCAATAAGTAACCACGATATGATGTAATGTCCGATTGTATTCTGGCCCTTTGTTCTATGATTTTGCCTTGACTGTATAAAAAAGGAACTCTGTGCTCAGTAAAATTGCAGCAGCACTCAACCTCACTTGTGTTGGTGTCTGTCTGTCATCGCCGAATCTCCTGCTTTCCTGTAAACCTTCTCCCACGTCCCTCAGCCTGGTGGTTCCCGACTGAGCCAGTCTGCGGCAGGCCTGTCCAGAATCTACACAGTAATATTCTCAATTGTATGTTCTTGTTGCTTTATAGTACTTGTTCATGGTCATTAGATACAACGTGCATTACTTCTGTGAATACGCATTCTCCATGATAGTGTATTAATGATTTTAATGCATCATGGTCAACCCAAGCATCACACTGAGTGATTAATGGTCAAGCTCACCAGCTCTGTGTCACTAGGTTTGAAAACTATGGACCGTGCTGGGCACCGGCATCAGGAGGGGACTGAAGCATACATAGACGCACAGATGCACAGACTCACAGAGGCACAGAAGCACAGACGCACAGACAGACACACAGATATACAGGCATACAGGCTCACAGACAGACACACAGACTCAAAGACACATAGACTCACAGATGTACAGACACATGGGCACACAGGCACACAGGCACACAGGAGCACAGACGCACAGACACATAGGGTCTCAGACGCACAGACACACAGGCACACAGATGCACGAATGCACAGACGAACAGACACAGATGCACAGACGCACAGGCGTACAGACACACAGACACAGAGATACACAAACATACAGATGCACAGACACACAGACGCACAGAATCTGGGTCCTTACAGGAAACCAGCTATCCAGCAGGGCTGGCAGGTGAGTCTGGCATCCTCTGTGATCTTAAGATCTTGCCCCCTTCCCTGTTGTGCTCAGCTCATGAGCTGGGCCTTGTGTTCCTTCCCAGGTGCTCTGCAGGTGCCTCCTAAGTTGCCTTCAGCTCCCTGACAGGGAGGTGACGTGCCGCTGAGCTCTGCCTGTCCCCCGCCCCAGACCCTCTGCTCCCTTCTTCACCAGGGTCAGTGGGAAACACTCACCCGTGTCCCTGGTGCTCAGACCAAGTATCGGATGTGAGTGGACGAAGAGCAGAAGGATCCTGTGTGCCAAAGGTGGACAATGTGGTGAGAAACGGCCGCTGCCTCTGGGCCCAGAGAGAAGCTGCTTCCCATGGCTGGCCGGAGCCTGGCCTGAGGGGACAACAGCAGGACCCCTCACAGCCCAGCTTGGGGTGGCTGGGGAAGGTTCCAGAAGGAGTGATGAGTAGCAGGGGTGAGCCAGCGCCTACACAGAGCCTGTTGTGGGAAAGGATGGTGGCCCTGGCGTCTGCTCAGAGCCAGGACCCTCTCTGCAACACTCAAGAGTGAGTCTCTCAGACCTGCAGGAGCCCAGGGTGGGCACACAGAAAGGAAGGTGCAAAGGGCTCACTCGCTTTCCCCAAAGGAGCAGCACGGCAGATGCCATGATGGCACACGAGCCAGCGAACACAGAACACACAGCTGACACAAGGGTCAGTGTGGGCTAGAGGCCGGGGTCCGGCCTGCAGCTCCGTCTAAGTCCTGAGCACATTCATTCCTCTTCACTTCTCAACATGATGCCGCTCCCTTCCATGCAGGAGCGTGGGGCTGTTTATAAATCAGGCCTCCTAAGCATCGCACTTCACACCCACAACTCGGCTTTAATCTCTGCCATCCACCACCTTGCCAAAGTTAGATGTTTGAAGTGTAGTTTTGAAAACAAAACCAGAAAACGTTTTATTCCCAAGAAAAAGTTAGTCCTTTATATGGAAAATATGCAAGTGAAAGGAGACAAATAAAAATCCAGAAAAATCTCTGCAGTGCATAGAAGAGTGAACATCCCCATATAGAAAGAGTTCTGACAAATCAATAATAAGCTGAGTGGCAGAGAGAGAGAGAGAGAGAGAGAGAGAGAGAGAGAGAGAGAGAGAGAGACAGCAGGCACTCCCAGGAAGAAAGCTACTCATGTTTTATATCAAAAGAAAACTTAGTCCTTTATATGGAAAATATGCAAATGAAAGGAGACAGATAAAAATCCAGAAAAATCTCTGCAGTGCATAGAAGAGTGAACATCCCCATATAGAAAGAGTTCTGACAAATCAATAATAAGCTGAGTCGCTGAGAGAGAGACAGCAGGCACTCCCAGGAAGAAAACTGCTCATGTTTTATACCAAAAGACATCCAACCTCACTAGTAATTTAAAGAAATACAAGTTCAAAGAGTGAGGAAGTTTTAATACATTATTTTAGAAAAAACATAAGGATTGTATTAGTAAACTGCAGGTATATCTTTGAAATACCTCTAGGTGGAGTTTAGATTGTGCAGCTGTTTCAGAGGATAATTTGTTATTTATAAGTGCTAAAATATTCCCTATTCCCCAATTAAGTTAGATCCTTGGCACTCGCTCTAGAAAAGTATCTGCTCATTCGCACTGAGGAAATAGAAGCGTGCTCAAGGAAATGCCGTTTGCCATACTAAAAGTTTGGAACATCTTAAATGTGTGCTAACAGGACGACTGCGATCTAAGTCCTAATATGCCCAGATCATTGAATAAAAAGGCTTCTATGAGTATAAATGTGAACGTTTATGATATATTCAATAACATTTAAGATGGCAAAGCTATGTTTTATGGACATACATAAACCTGTAGAGGTGTATGCAATGTTTTTAATAACACAACAACAGGATTGAAAAGTGTACAAGGCACCTGGGAGAAGAAGTGCTGGTGGGAAAAGGGAGCTCAGATAGAGCAGGGAGCACCAAATAAAGGGTGTTGGGAGGAGCCTCCCAGGACGGGACAAGCATGCTGAAAGTCGACTATAGACCAAACACGATTGCCACTCAATGTTTCTTTTGCAAACCACAACACCCAATAGGAGAGAGAACAAAAGGGAATGTCCTGCCACAGAGGCAGGGAAGGGGGGTGGGAGGGATACTGGGATCCGTGGTGGTGGGAAATGGGCACTGGTGGAGGGATGGGTATTTGATCATTGTATAATTGAAACCCAAGCACAAAAAATTGTAAGTCTACAACTGTACCTCATGGTGTCTCACTAATTAAAAAAAAAAAAAAGAAGTGCTGGTGATTCTGGAGGTTCTTGTTTTATGTTTTACAATTAGAACATGAACTTAAACAGAACTTGAAAACTGGTCTACAGAGCTGAGCTTACTGCAGGGAGCAGCTTGGGGACCGTGAGGGGAGATGAGGACCCTCCTACGGAGTGTGTGGTACCAGAACCGAGAACCCCTGAGCCTTGCTACCAACACTATTGTAAATCACGGAACTTAAAACAAAAAATAAACGTTAAAAGAGAATGGGATCTTATATAATTTGGGTAACTAGAATCAATATGTAAGACCAAGGGACAAGTATAGGATATTCACTTGAAGCAACACAAATGAATTACAGGGTAAATACTGGTCAATATACTGCTAATATTTAGGTATAGCACTGCACTGCACTGTCCTCCCATTGTTCATCGATTTGATTAAGCGGGCACCAGTAACATCTCCATTGTGAGACTTACTGTTACTGTTTTTTTTTTTTTTTTGCATGTTGAATATGCCACAGGGAGCTTGCCAGGCTCTCCGAGAGGGACGGAGGAATCAAACCCGGGTTGGCCGCATGCAAGGCAAACGCCCTACCCACTGTACTATCGTTCCACCCCAATATTTAGGTAATAAAACTAATTTATACAAAATACAGGTGTGTGCCTATCAGATGAAATAAATTGAACTTTATGAATTTATTTAAATCAATAGTCTTGGTTTGTTTACTCAGTCTTGTGTTAATTTAAAACATAACAATTTATTTATCATATTGGAATAGGTTTTAAAAAACAAAACGACTTGGGCTGGAGCACAGTGGGAAAAGCACTTGCCTTGCATGTGACTGACCTCGGTTCCATCCCCAGCATCCGCCAGGAACCATCCCTGAGCACGGAGCCAGGAACAGGCCCTAGCCAGGAGCAGGCCCTGAGTACCTAGCCAGGAGCAGGCCCTGAGCACCGATCAAGGAGCAAGACTGGAGCACCACTGGGTGTGCTCCCCCGAGCAAAAAATAAATTGAATAAAAAGAGAGGGATCTATGAACTTGGGCACGAAGTGATACAGATGTTCTGTTGACGTTGCCTATGGAGATTCACATTTCTTTGGTCTTTCACTCAGTAATCGCAGCTCTAATTGTTTTTTACAGGTGTGAGGAGAGTCCCACGGTGCTGAGCACGGGAGCTGGCTGGAGAGGTGGCCCTCGGCACAGGGCACCCAGCCAGGGCTGGAAGCCAGAACCCCCTAAAGCAGGACAGGCTCCTTGCACCCCTGATGCCTGGGCTTGGGAAACTCCCCAGGTCAAGGCTCCTCAAGTGCTCAGAGAGTCTTGGGCCAAGTCGCTTTGAGCACTGGGTGGACGTGAGCCAAAGCAGGGCCGTGGGTGCCCACTCCAGCCGTGATCAACGCTGAGCTCTGCACTGAGACGACCTCTGCTGGCCGTGTTCCCCTGGGTGTGGCTGGGATCAGGGGCTACTCGGGTGACTCCTGAGTCTTAGCAAGTTCAGCTAGGGAGAGGGTGGTCACTGCAGAGGGTGGTCACTTCTGCCCACCCGTGGCCCATGCAGCCAGGGATCGCCCTTGGTGGCAGGCACACAGAGAGTTCTGTGCCCCATGACCACCAGCATCTTCTCTGTGCCCCTGCAGCACCCAAAACCTTGAGCAGAAGGGGTAGCCGGCATCCTGACCGCACCAGGGTGCATGGGTCAGGGAGCCGTGGAGCGTGCGGCTGCTGCTCGCGTCTGACGTGCCCACACTCTCCCATGGCCGCAGAGGCCCAGCTTGCAGCCTCTGGCTGACTCCTGAGCTTCAGACCAGAAGATGGAGTCCACCAGCCACACCTGTGCATGCACCTCACAATGGCAGGACCCCAAGCAGGCACACAAGAGGCACTGGCAGGAAGGGCAGTCCCGTGCATCCAGTGTGCCCACAGGAGGGCCAGGGCATGGGCCCAGCGACTTCAGGATGAGCGCAGGGAGAGTTGGCTCAGACTAGCACTGGCGGAAGCCTCAGCTCTAACTTACTTGTTCATTATTTCCCTTTCAACTGACCTGTCAACCTTGGTCTCCTGGTCACTGTCCAGCGGGGGGACAAGTCATGACAAAGAACTAAAGTGAATTGGGTAGAAAAGGCTGCAGCGATGTGCTAGACAGAATGGGGTTGGCGGAGCCCAAGGTGCTCTGAGTCCGGCTATGCATCCATGTGGGGAAACGGCCCCCGACTCACGCCGTGCTTCTGAGTCTCCACAGGTGTGTGTGTCCCAGGCAGAGGACTCAAGAGGCATCAGCCACATGGCAGAATTCACACATGGGACATAAGAATGACTTCTGCTGGCTGGGGGCTGCTCTTGGCCAATACCAAGGATCAGGAATACATGATACAAAGAGAAACACACATACACACAAACCAGACACAGAAGCACATCCCTAGGAAGGCATCCACGCCCACACCGAATCACACCTGTGGAGACACCCACAACCACACGCATGACCCACACCCATGCCCACACACACAGCCACACAATACACACACTATATACACCACACATTTGCTACACAAATCACACAAGGCCACAAACTCCCCAACACTCACTTGCGTTCTTTGCCCCTTTCTCCAGGAATGTCTGTCACCCTTCTAGAGTGATTAATACGCAGGCTTGAAATGACAGCCTCTCTGAGTGAGAGCAAGGCAACTACTTAATGAGAGTGTGAATGATTGCTTCTGCAGATTCCGATCTGTCCCGGGAAGACTCGGGTTCCCACGGGCGGGCGAGGAACGCCCCCCTGCGTCCCTATCATTAGCAGATTTCCTGAAAGCTAAACCCTGGCCAAGTGCAAAGCAATCTCCGAGAGGGAGGCAAAGCCTGGCGTGCATTTGATGTCCAGTAGGATCTGATGTGAGCCATCCCCACCGCCCTGTCCATCACTGAGTAATTCCGTTTGCAAACTGTCCATTTTCCTTCCCTGCCACGTGAACTGGCGGCCTAGGAGGCAGCCTGAAGTAGAGTAAGGTCAGACATCTGGGCCCTGGGATAATTTTCCAGAGTCCCAAAGGACCTAATGCTGGTTTCATAATCATGGAATTAACTTTGGAAAGTGAAAAGATGAAGTCATGAAATTTACATACAAGTGGTTCTACACGGGAAGTATCATGCTAAGCGAAATGAGTCAGAAAGAGAGGGACAGACATAGAAAGGTTGCATTCATATGGGGAACATAAGTAACAAAATAGGAGACTAATACCCAAGAATAGCTGAGATAAGTACCAGGAGGTTTACTCCACGGCTTAGAGGCCAGCCGCACATGCTAGGAGAAAAGGCAACTCAGATAGAGAAGGGAGCACCAAATAAAGAGTGTTGGGAGGATCCCCCCAGGAGGGGAGATACATGCTGAAAGTAGGCTATAGACCAAACATGATTGTCACCTGTTGCCTCTTTTGCAAACAGCAGCACCCAATAAGAGAGGGAGAACAAAAGGGAATGCCCTGCCACAGAAGCAGGATGGGATGGGTGGGATGGGGGGTGGGAGGGATACTGGGATCATTGGTGGTGGAGAATGGGCACTGGTGGAGGGATGGGTACTCGATCATTGTATAACTGAAACCCAAGCACAAAAATTTGTGAGTCTACAACTGTAACTCATGGAGTTTCACTAATAAAAATTAAAAAAAAAGAAAGTGAAAGCAAGCGGGGAAGTAACTGTGTTTTTTCTAAGTGAGTGTATGTGCAAGTGTGTGTGTGTGCAAGTGTGTGTGTGTGAAAGTGTGTTTTACATTTTGAACACTGCATTGAAATGAGTTTGGGATATTTTTACTGGGCAAACAGTTGAGAATTCGGTTCTGGTAAATTTTCACACTATAGGTGAGAGAAGTGTCTTGTCAGGGACCTCACACCTCATCCAGTGACCTTTTTGGAGGATGGAGGACACGACTGTGGTGAGAGGCAGGAAGGCAGAGTGTCTGCCTCCAAGAATTTCACCCTTGAAGCTCAGGCGAATAATACCACAGACCTGTGACCAAAGGATTGGGCGGGCCCAAATCTGAATTCTGCTGCTGCAGAGGCTGAGATGGCTTAAAATCCAGAATGAACTTCCCTGGATCCCCAAGTCTGGGAAACAGGGCCCTGCCACCCTGCCCCGCTGCCCGGGGTTATAGTCACGTGCATCCTGATGTCACTCTTCCTGATGACAGAGGCCGGCGCCCGAGAGACAGTACTGAGGGATTCAGTGATGCCTCCTGCGAGGCGCCTCCTGGGTCCCCCATGCTCCTCAGGGCAGAGCCGGCTGAGGCGGCAAGGGCAGCGTTGGATGCCTTAGGTATCATGCACTCACCAGCTCTGCGGGCACTTCACCCACATTAATAATTCAGTGAGGCACCGTTGAGCTCACGTTTGCATATTTTGCATGTCACTCTGAACTTTCAAGATCCATAATTAAGGAAGCCTTCCATTTTTACCACTGGTAAGAAGGATGATGGAAAGGTAAGGTGGCATTTATATTCTGCTAAAATGACACAAAGGAGCCAAGGGCCGACCACAGCTGATAGCGAAGAAAGTATCTCAAATCTCTGTCGTGAAACCAGGGTCACATGTGAAGGGTCACGCCGAGCCACCAAACAGGACCTCTAAAGTCTTGATTCATGGGAATGAAACCTGGAGGGCCTGGCGATAATGCACCTGTCTGTACTGGACACAGGCCTGGCCTGGCCTGACTCTCCCTGAGGATGTGAGGGAGGGAGGAGGGTCGGGGTGCAGCCTCACTCCACAGACTGTTTCACATGTCTCCAGCCTGAGTGAAAAACTGGCACAGTGGAAGCAGTTTGGAGCCACAGAAACTTCACCTGACCCTCACCACGGACTCACCCAGAGGCAGAAACAGCCTTAGTTCCATAGGTGAACAAACTCCCTTGTTTCTCTAAGAAAACACAAACACACACACAAATACACACACACACATCTCTATAATCCAGAAGGTTCATATTGAAAGGCCGAAGGGACCTATTTTTATGTCCAGCAAGCTCTTTTATGAAGGTGGGTGAAAGCCTTTGCAGAGATCCGTTCTCCCTGCCAGAGTTCTACTCTTGACTTGGGACCAAGATAGGGAAATCTCTCCACTATCCTATCCTTGTCACTGTTTTTATCCTGAGAATCTTCTGGAAACCACCTCTGCCAACCACTCACCATTCGTGGTACTTGCAGAACAGAAGAATTTAGGAGGTGGCTGCTATTCCACTCAGGCTTCTCACCTCATGAATGGCCTGAGACTCACAGGCAGACCCAAAGACGAGGCAGAGCAGATTTCAGATCTGGTGGGGCTGCCACACCCAGTGTAGATGGGGTTTGGCGGTGCCAGATGGTTCTGCCTAGGGCAGCGCACAGAGTGGTCTGGGCCAGGGGCACCCTCTAGGGGAGCCAGGAGCTGCCTGCTGTCTCATTCTGATCCAGGTGATCTGGAGCAGAGGGGCGTGTCCAGACCTCGAGTTCCCCTCTTTCCTGTGATTGCAGTTCACCATCCTGAAGAGAAAGCTCCCGGCATTGAAGATCCAGTTCTCGATCCCTCCTATTTCCTGCCTATTTCCTCTCACTCTCCTCCCAGCGTGAATGGATTATTCACTCCTCTAACCCCTTGAGCTTTGTCCATACAGCTTATGTGATAATCCTGCCAGGTCTGGCTTAGATGGGGACAATGCCGTTGATTCTGTGCCAGGCAAAGCACAGGGAGGCACAAGGAGTCCAGTGTCCTCCTGAGCACCCTGGCCGTGACGACGAGAGCCTGTCCACGCAAACAAAAGCTGTCCACACTGATTCTGTGTGGCATCAGGACAGAGGCCAGGTTGTCCAGACACAGACATGTATTTGGATATCCAGGGCCAGCCATGGGGGGATGGGTCACTGTGTCCTGCTGTCTGTTCCTGCCCTGCCCACAATGGAAGGCTCTTGCTCATCCCACTGGGCATTTAGGCATTTCCGAGTGTAGTGGGGCCCGTGACCACTCCTGCTGTAGGGAGGGGCCCCTGCCATAGGTGGGGTGTGCCACCACGCCCACACTCCAGCATGAGGTGTTGTTGGCTCCAGAGCCCTGGAAGACAGGAGTGTGTGTGTGTGTCTGTGTGTGAGCGTGTGTGTCTGTGTGTGTCTGTGTGTCTGTGTATGTGGTCTTCACGTGGCTTTTGTACCTCTGTAGCAAGCCAGGGTCAGAGCAGGATGCTGGGATGGAATGGGCATTTGGGTGCTTATCTGTCTGTCGGAAGGATGACCCACATGAGGAACACGCTGGCTGGCATAGTGACTGCTCAGAGAACCAAGCTCAGGGTCAGGCCTGAGCCTACCTGCTCATCTTCCAGGAGACCAGCAGGAAAGTCAAAAAACCAGACGTCCGGCCGGTGCATGAACAGGACTCTGGGCCAGTGGTGTTTATGTTCACGCTATTGGTGGAGTCGTGCAGATTCTGTGAATCCTACGCTCTGCCCGGGAAGCAGCAGACAGGCACTCAGTGCCACGTGACCCATTCCAATGGAATTCCGAAGGAAAGGGGACATTGTTCCGTGATAAATAATGGTCCTGATTAATCAAATTAGAGGAATTAAGTTCATGTTTCAAGCAGTCCACAGCTGCCCGGAGAGTTAGCCTACTCACTCATCTGGCTCTCCACCAACTCGAATGTGATTAATCAACAGTGCTGTGAGCCTCACGGATACCTACAGAGGCAGGATGGCAATTAAATTGGCTTTTTGACACAGGAGTCTAAATCTCCAAGAAAACAGAATTTCTGCTATACAAAGTTTCTATATATTTCATGCTGTCAGCCCTTGTTTTGTTTTCACTTTATTTTTCATTTTAGTGAGTTAAATTAGAACTCTGCGTTTTCTTGTTAAAAAGTGTGTCTATGTGTTGTATGTGTGTTTGACTTTATGACATGCAGAAAGGTGGATCATGTCATCTGTTACAAGATTAGCATCTTTGCAATGCCTATTAGATATATTACAACATGTTTTGTGCTATTAAAAATAATTAGAAATTAGAAAGATTTTGAAAAATTATTTAAAATATTGAAACTATATGCTTTCATAGTACCAATAAATTACTTCTGCTATTTGGCTCTAATTCCATGTCTCTGTAGTTTATATATATATATACACATATATAAAGTAAATATTATTATATAACTATGTATGGATGTGATAATATATATCTACATATATAAATATTATTATATAACTATGTATGGATGTGATAATAGATCAATACAATAAGTATACATGTATATATTGAATATTTTGCATGGTCATAATAGATGAGTTCATTTATATGTGAATATATTTGGAAAGAATATAATATTGCTTTACTGAATATTTATCATTGGGGAATAATAAATGCAAATTTTACATTACCCTCAGGTATACAAACATACCAATCCAAATATTTTTATATGTTGTAAAGTGGTCTTTCTTCCCAGTATGTCTACTTCACATCCCTCAATGCACATAGTCACATAACTTGTTTTCAGGATGGAAACTTGAAGCTCTACTGTCAGAAGTAGGAAGTGAGATGCTGAAGAGCATTATTTCTGGTTATTACTTGGTGCTCCATTTCCCTTTGCTTCTCTCAGGGGGAATCTCCTGAGGCTTTGATTCCCTGCACCTGTCCGGCTTGCTGCCTCACTGCCTCTAAAGATGGCCAGTCTGCTGGGGTATTTGAGCTTTCCTCCACTGGCTCAGATGTGTGATCCTGTGCCATGTCCTCCCCAAAGGACCTCACTGCAACTGCCATGCTGTTGCCACGGGCATGACGCCCCACTCCCTTAAAGCTGAGCCATGTTCTAGTTGCATTATGTACATTCAGGTGCAGCCATACACACAGACACATATGCAGTGACCCTGAACCACATTGGGTCCAACTTTAATAATCCACTTTGATACGAGTTTTTAAGAAAGCCACATTTGTGCATTCTCGATTCTCTCATTCAAGGATTTGACTAACAGGTATCCATGGCAGATTGAATTTGTGGCGGTGGAGTCCACTAATATGTAGACCCTAAAAGAAAGTGATGAGGCATGGGTTTTGCTGTGAGAGGGGACATGAATCCAGACCTGTACATTCCAAGGAATGACCGTATGAAGTTCTGGGGAAGCCAATAGGTCTATAGGAAAGCACCCCAATGCCCCGTTATTCAAGGGTCAAGTGTTTGTGTGTGCATACAAATATAAATATGACTACAGTTTTTTTCCCAGTCATCAACATATAGGCACTTAACTTGTTTCCATTGCTCAGCTATTGGAAATGATGAAGTTTTGGGTTAAACTAAACTTCTGTTAGTTTTAAGTCTTCTAATGAAGACTGTTCTATTTGTGATTCTGTTTTAGGAACACCCACACTGGCTTCCCTAGAGACTAAATCAGTTTCCACTCCCACCTACAGTTCATGAAAGTTCCTTTTCCCCTTTCTGTGACCCAAAATTTCTTTGATTATCTTTTCTGATAAAAGGTGTGAGGTGATATCTCATTATAGTCTTTATTTGCATTTCCCTGAAGATCAGTGATGTGGTGGATGATTTACCTATTGATTGTGGGTCCTCCTTGGGTCAATTCTGATTTTGTTGTGGTCATTTGAATGATTCACATTTTGGGGGTATTAAATCCTTCTCAGATGTTTGATTCTCAAGGAACCTGCCACACCCTCAATATTCTCTTCCATGATAATGAATTTGCTTCATTCTACACAAGACTTAGCCGAGTCTCACCTGTTTGTCTTTGCTTCTTTGCTTTTGCTATCAAATAGAGAATGTCAAGATCAATGTTAAGAGAGGATTACCTCTCTCTCAAGGATATTTGATTCAGGTTCTCCATCCAAGTTGCTCACTGAGTAGATTTTGTGTATGGTATAAAACAGGGGTTCACTTCATCCTGCTATGGTCATTCAGTTCCCCAAATCCACTGATTGGAGAAATTGTCCTTATATAATTTTGGCTCCTTTATGGCAAATTGGATTAATGTGTGGGTTTATTTATGAGTTCTCTGTTCTATTTCACTGACCTATATGTCTTTTTAATGCAATACAGTTTTGATAGTATAGCTTTGCACTATATTTGTAATTCAACTACTGATTTGTTCTTGAGATATACTTGTGGTCTTTATGTCTCCATACAAGTTACTAGAATATTTTAGTTTTGTTAAAAATAACAGTAGAATCTTCAAAGGGATTGCTTTGAATTGCCATTGCTTTGGACATTCTAATACTATTAATTTCCAATCCCTGGGCATATCGTGGCATTTTTTCTTCAACTTCTTTCATAAATGCATTATAGTTTTTATTGTGCAAATAATTTATATAATTGGATAACTTATTCTGAGATATTTCTATTATCCTTATTTTTTTGTTTCCTTATTTTTTCATTCAGAAAACTCGTTAATTCATAGACTACAATGGATTATAGACTACCAATTGCATAGTCATAACTTAAATGAATTTATGTGTGCTAATAATGTTCCAATGAAGTCTTCAGATTTTAAAGATACACAAATTTATACATATACATGCATATATGCTATCATGTCATTTGAAAATAGTGAATTTTATTTATCCCTTTCCAATCTGGATGAATTTGTTTCTTGCCCATCTCCGCCAGAGAGAAATTCCAATATGATGTTGAATAAAAGTAGCACAAGAGGGCATCCTTGTCTTATACCTGATCTTAGAAAAAAGAAAAGCTTTAGCTTCTCACTATCAAGTCGGATGGTTGCCGTGGGCTTGTCATATATGGTCTTTATTTAGGTGTGACATATTGTCTTCTATCCAGTTTGTTGTGAGTTTTTTTTTATCATAAGGAGATGTCAGATTTTGTCAAATGTGTTTTTGTTTCAATTGACATGACCATATGCTTTCTTTCTTATCCTTCATTTTAGCTAATGTGTCAGTGTCTTGATTTGCAGATGTGGGACCATCTTTTCCTCCCCAAAGCCATTTCTGCTTGTTCACAGCATATGATTCTATCATTGCAGTGTAGTGTTAGGTTTGCTTATATTTTGTTGAGGATCTTTTCATTGATGTTCATCAGGGATATTGGCCTAGAATGATTTTTCTTGTAGGGATTTTTTTTTTGCTTTAGATATTGGGATAAACCTGGCCTTATTAGAAATGTATGGAGGCATTTTTGGGGAAGGATTTGAGAAAGATTGTTACTAAGTCTCTATTGCGTTTCATTAGGATCTGACAGGGAAACCAGCTAGTTCTAAACTTCTGCCACAGGGGAGGGCTTTGATTACATATGTAGCCTCATGACGAGTCATCTGCTCGGTCTCCCTAGGGCAGCCTTTAGAACATGTGCATTTCTAGAACTTGTCCTTTTTTTCTAGGCTTCTAACACATCGTCAGGTAATCAATAGAGCAATCTCTTACACATCATGTAATTCTGCCTAATCAGACAATACATGTCTAATTTCCGAATTTGTTTTGTTACTGTCTGTTTGGAGCTTCTCAAGCAGGGGGGATAAGGGCACATCCAGGGCCTGATCAAGCTGGACATGCCCAGTGGCCAGGTCTTGGTTGGTGCAGAGCTGGGCTGTCTTCTGAAGGTTCAGGGACTGAACCTGGCCCCAGAGTGGGTGCAGTGAATGTTCCGGCCCTCTGAGCTCTGCTGGTGCCTTGTTTGTGAACTTTTTTATTTGAATTGTCTTTTATTGTTCTTGGCAATTCTAGCTAAAGGTTTCTCGATTGTTTTTCTTTTAAAAGAAACATACCTCAGTTTGATGGATCTTTTCTATTATCTTTTTAGTCTCTTTTATTTATTTCTCTGTCCTGGGCTTTATTTCCTCCTTTGTCCAAATCCGGGGTTTTAAATTTTGTTTTCTTGTTCCTGTGTAAGTATGCGGTTCAGTGATCTAAGGTTTCCTTGTCCTCCAAGTGAGCATTTATGGTTATAAACTCGTACCTTTGAGATGCTTTTGTTCCTGTAGGTTTTAGAATGCATTTCCACTTTCATTTAAATCAAATTTGTTAAAAAGTTCTCTTATGATTCCTTCATTGACTTTTTGGTGTTACATAACTTACACCTGCTGGCATTTTAATATGTATATAACTTTGAACATATATTTGTATTTAGACTTATGATGAACTATCACACCATTTTATGTTAAAAATTTTTATAAATTTTTATAAATAAAAATCCCTATAACTTAACTAAAGCATGAAAAGTTAGCAATTCCCTGTTTTATTTTTTATTTATAATAAAATGAACAATATTATGACACTTCTTACTCTCCCCATTGTCCCTTCTGAAGAATTTTTCTCTCTGACTTTCTCTAACCTCCCTCTCCTCTCTCTATGCCCCTTACTCTCAACTTGTTCCATTGATCCTTTATTCCCTTCTCCTCTAATCACCAAATTCTGCAACAGAAAGTCTTAGAGATGATTTGTCAAGTTTATAAACCTTCTTGGGAGTGGGAATGATAGAGGTAGAAGGCAGAAAATCTAATGGTGGAAAAATGGCAATAAAACTTTGAAGTTAAACGACTATTTGTATCTTTTAAATTTATGCAACTATAAAATGTTCCACAAATAATTTTTACTATTTTGGCATTCTTCAACATTATCCTCAAAACTGCCTAAAAACATGAGACTTCGTTTCATTAAATTTAATGAATTTAAAGCAATTTAAAGAAAATTGAGTTATTCAAAAGGGAAAACATTTTCTCTCAAAGGAAAGTACCAACAATATGCAAATGCACGCCACTAAAATATCAGTTCACAAGGATTGCTAATTTAATGTTTTGAAATCCACTATATGATACTGACCTTCCAGAAAGCTTTAAGTTTTACAAATTATTAACATTACCTTCATTGGCAGATTTAAGAAAAGGGATTCTTTCGTTTTTAAAAATATATGATTATTAGTTAATAAAATAGCTCATAGTTAGCAGGGGAAATTGAAGGAGTTGTAAATAAAAGAAGGATGAGCTTTTCTTTGAAATATGTGTGTGAGTAAGGAGGAAGTGAGCATGTTAAATGGACTCGCGGGCCAGGATCCATTCATTCACTCCCCTAGAGAAAGCAGAGCACTGTGGTAGCTCCACACACACCTCGTCCGTCATAGAAAGCATCCACCATCCTGAGTGCCTGCAGTGCGCTGCTACCTGCCCAGTTACAGAACCGTATGGTTTGCAGAAACAACCAATATGGTCAAATTGCAGGAAGAATCTGACAGTTTCTGAGGCTCGTTCAACTGCACCTGTTGTGAGGTGCCAGGAGAATACAGTGCTCGTGCCCGAGAATACTAATGGCCGAGCTCCCCCATCTTTTCTGGTCACTGTCCTGTCCTTGATGCATTCTTTGTCCCTCCTAAATACTGCTTGGGCTTCTGCTACTCGCAGAGAGTAACACACATGTTTGAGAACAGAACAGAGAAACTCCTACCATCACAGAGCCTGTGTTTCCCAGCAGGAAGTTAGGGAAGTAAATGCCTTGCTTATTGTGGCTAACCCAGGTTCTATCCCTGTACCCCATAAGGTCCCCCAAACCGAGTAATTCTGAGGTGCTACATATCAGGTGGAGTGGGAGCAGCTCTAAGGCTTGGCACCTTCACCTTGACCTTGAGGACTGTATTTTGGGGGAAGCACTGCAGAGACTGGTCAAACCCAAGGAAGGAAGATGGAGGCAGCGGCTTCCCAGTGAGGAGGCTGCTCCTGAGCTTGGGGCAGAGGGCAGCTGCATGAGGCTATGCACTGCAGGACGGTGGGGAGGGAGGCGGCTGGAAGGAGAGACCACCTGGACGAGGTGGAGTGCGCTGGGCTGAGGAGGAGTCGGCGAGTTTAGCGCTTTATCACTGTCATCCTGTTGGTCATCGATTACCTCAAGCAGGCCCCAGTAACGTCTCCTTCATCCTAGCCCTGAGATTTTAAAAAGTGCCACATTCAAGGTTCTTTCATCTATTATCTAGGTCTTACTCTGGTGAACCTGGCAGGCAACCAAAAATATCCTGCCCACATGGCAGAGTCTGGCAAACTCCCCATGGCGTATTCAATATGCCAAAAACCAGTTAGCGCTTTAGTTCCTCATTAGTCTGTTTCTGGGCCACGCAGCGGTGCTCAAGGGTGGCTCCCGGCTCTGAGTTCAGGAATCACTCCTGGGGGACTCAGGGGACGATATGGGGTGCCAGGAATTGAAGCAGAGCTGGACACATGAATGCCAAGTGTCCCACCCACTGGACCTCTGCTCAGGTCCCAAGAGGAGCATTTTAAAGAGAAATAAGAGCACTCAGGTTCACAGAATGGAACGCACACCCCACTGCTCTGGGCAGCCCTCACTCAGCCGACCCCTCCTGCTTTAACTGATTTCAATCTCCTCCCTTTTCCCCTTCACCCACCAAGCTTCATCAGTCTGGATGCTTTCCTGTCCCCATAGCACTGGACTGGCCAAGACCCTGAGCCTGCAGTGCCTGAATACAGTGAATAAATAACCTCCACAGGGTCCACTGGCCAAACACAGTCAAGTGTAACTGGTTACGATTTGTTTGTTTTATCAAGATCATATGCCAGTGAAGAAGAGGCTGCTGAAAGATCATTGCATGATTCAGTTGATCCAGAGAGACAGGAGGTTGGAAGCTGCCACGGGAGTGTGTGTGTGTGGGGCTGGGGGCCGGAGAAGGGCAGTGAGGATAAGGAAGGGACCAGTATGACAATAATAGTTGGAAATGATCATCTTGGACAGGAACTGGGTGTTGAAAGTGGGTAAAGGATGTACCTAATAACCTTTCAGTATCTGTACTGCAAACCATAGAGCGGGGAGGGGAGAGAGATGGTAGGTGAGAAAGTGGGGACATTGGTGGTGGGAAATTAGTTGGTGAAGGGATGGGTGTTGGAGCATTGTATGACTGAAACCCAATCATGGAAAAAAAAGAACAAAGAGTGACCACCAAGCATCATTAACTGGTTTTGGGGTCTGACAATTAGAGACTAGAGTTTCTAACTTTCTATTTTTGCACTATCCATATGGAATGACTGTTCCTCAATGTCAGATTTCAGGGCTTAGACACATATTGTTATAAAGGAACAGAATCATCATTTCCAATGTTCAGCCAGTAAAAGCATGACCAGGCTCATCTTTTCAAACATTGTATTGCAATGCCGACTGCCATGATCTGCTTCTCCCAAACCCTTATTTAAATGGAGAACTCATCATCCTTAATTCAACCCAACACTAAAAAGTTTTCAGATATTCTGAAAGTTCTACAATTAACATTCTGTTAATTTCTACAAGTTTGTTCTGGTCAAGACACAAATGCGGCAAGAAGGAACTGGGGTAAATTTCATGTGAAACACCTGTTTTACTCTGCTCATTTGCTATTTCAGAGAAATTGGAGCACGCTTCACCTGTGAGCACAGACCCAGATAATTCACACAACCCTCCAAAATGGACTCGACCATTATCGCAATTTTACACCTGAAGAAAAATCGAGGAAATGTGTTTAATGAACTCACCCCAGTCAGCTAACTGCTCAGTGGGGGCTAATGAAGATGTGCGTGTGTTAATCCTGCATGCAGGGGGCGCTCTGCTCGCAGACATCCATCCCCCCCACCCCCCACCAGGGTTGCTCTGTGACAGTCCCCACAAGCACAGATGTGAGTATTCATCAGTAAACACACTCAGGAGAGCTGGGCTGGGAGCTTCCAGGTGAAATGAGATGTCCAGGAACCTTTGCCCTCTGGGGATCTGTGGGGTATTTCCCTGTCACTTCTTTAGAGTTGATTTTTAATCAAAACTGAGCACTGGGTCCTCAGCCTGGCCTGCTTGGAGGGCTGCTGTTAGAATTTTACAGAAGATCACCACTCCACCCAGATGGAACTTTTGAGAAAAATTTTCCCTTCCACATGCTCAGTCAGCTCCGAAGCTTCCAAAAGCAGAGGATCTCTCTTCAGAGGAGGCTGCCGCCAGCAGCCCTCAGTCAGGGAAGTCCGAACCTCTGCAGATATTTCACTTTCCAACGACGATGGATTAGAATCCTGAACTGTGGTTGCTGCTGAGGCTGTGCTCTCCAGTGGGGAGCCCCTGGCACAGACTCCGGTTATCCCTGTCTTAAAGCCCAGTTTCTGCCCTGTGGAACTCTGGCAAAGGATGACAGTGATGCCACACTTATATCCCAGAAGCCGAGAATGTCTGGACACAGACTTCAGCTTCTGTGGAGCCACCACTCAGAACCGAGTAGCTGCCCTGTTTGATCACGTGCCTGGGAAGCATGATGCCAGAGTCCCCACATCTCTGCATGTGCCCACCGTCCCTGCTACTGAGAACCAAGCACCAAGCTAATGAAGGTTTCTTGGCTCTGCCAACAGCAGCTTCCAGCCTGGCCCAGCCTCCAACCTACTTCTTAGGAGAGATGCAGAAACAGACCTCTCCTAGCTGCTCAGGGCACTTTATACCGTGTGTAGGACCCAGGCAGCCTTGGCAGGGAGCCGACAATACATTCTAAGGTGTGCAGGGCTGTCTCTTTGCAGGCCGCTACCAGACACTGGCCCTGGGCATGGCTGGAAGCCTCTCTTCTTGGTGGCATGAAAGGGAAAGTGTCCCCATGAAGACTAGATCATTTCATGTCACAACACCCAGCTCAAGAGAACCTTGCATCATTCAGTCTCCAAGGATCAAAGACAAATGTCCTTTCTTTCTTGGCAAGAGGGGGTCAGTGTCCAGGGTGCCCTGAAGACCCTCCCAGTCACTCCAGGCCACTTCTTAGCTGCTGGTTGCATGCGCAGGTCTGAGTATGTGATGCTGTCTGGGAACAGGGATGTTGGGCATGTCCCAGGTCACAGGGGTGTGGTTTGGGGGCTCAAGGAATCATGTGTGCTGAGAATTGAACCAGAGTCGGCCACTACAGGGGACGTGTCCTAATCCCCCCCCACACACACACACATGCACACATGCATGCACACACGTATACTCTCTCTCTCTCTCTCTCTCTCTCTCTGGCCCCGAGACAAGTTCCCGAAGGACACTGCAGTATGATGGAACAAGGCCACTGTTTTCCAAAGCTGTCCTGCCTTTTCATTTTTTACCATTAATTCCGAAACTCATCTCAAAGGTAATCTCGTCTTTCCTATTTCACATGTGTGACAAAACACTTGATGTGCCCAGCAAGAAGGTGAGAAGGTGCACAGCCTCTCTGCCCGCTGCCGTTCCCCCTGGCATTGTCCTTTCATGTCGCATCTTCTGCTCGACAGCTTCCCGTCTGTGACACTTGCCTGGATGGCCCTCCCTGACTTGAGTGCCTCAGACAGGTCATCGAGTTTTGTCCCTGTCTCTGTCAGCTACAGAAAACTAGCTCCAAGTCTTCCCATGAGATGCTTGAATTACTTGTTCTAGAAACTTCTGCCAGTGCCCTGACATGAGATCAGTGTTTGGGTTCCAGATGGTCCCACTGATTGATACTTGGATGAAGTTGGATTAAGTTCTGGGCTGCCTCTGTGTGCCTGCGCTCTCAGCGTTGCTGTTTGAGCAGCTGTGGAACCCAACTCTACCCTGACCGTGAGTAGCCGGTATTGAAACTCTTCACCTAAGGTTTGGGGAAGTTCTGAGGGAGAGCAGTTTGAGGTGCTACAGGCTTTGATATGGAGGCTGGGAGCACACTGGGAAAAGTGACCCCCCTCTCCTGCCTGCAGACCTCAACCCTCTCTTTCCTAGAACACACTCTGCATTAGATTTCAGAGAGAACTTAAAAATGAAACCAGGCAGAATGTCCTGACCCTGTGCCAGGCTGTCTTTACCAGGGCACCATGGGGGCGAGGGCAGAGGGGGGTTGAATTTCTTCCCCACCCCAAAAACCTTCCCCCCAAATTTCTTCCCTGGAAGCCAAAAACCTTCAGAACCTAACCACCGCCATGCTCAAGGCCACCCTCCACACGCTCGGATGAGCCTCATCCAAGAGGGGATGAGCCTCACCCAAGATGGGATGAGCCTCACTCGAGAGCAGACAGGCAGAAAAACCCAGGTATGTGGGAACCCATGACTGAGATCTCCAAGCCCGCTCGGATTGGGACTGGGTCTCCTCCCCATTGCTCTCCAGTTTTCCAGTACCTTGGCAGTCACACCCACAAACTGCTCCCATCACCATGTAATCTTATCAATGGCCAAGACCCAGAGACTATAAAGCTCTTGGAAGAGAGCACTGAAGAACTTCCTGGAGTGTGCAGCCGCATTCGTGGCTGCGTGACCTCTGACACTTTATCTCGCTTGCTTATCAAAAGTAGCACACATTCGTTTGGTTTTAACATGCTTGCTTATATTCTCTTATATTTGGGCTTAAATGGCTCCAGAATGAAATACAACAACCTTCACATTCTTCCCTCTTATTGTGGTGGGAAGGTGTTGGTGTTTGAATATTATCTGTAATGAACTATTATGAACTACTTTTATGAAAATGAAATATATATATAAAATTGAAAAAAATTAAAGAAATCAAACTGATGATAAACTGGAAGGAGAAAGGTAAGATTAAAGTTGGAAAACATCTCAAAAAGGATTTTATATTCAGTTTCAAAGTTTTCTCCTAAAAAGTGATCCAAGTCAATAAAGACAGGGCAGCTGATGGGGTACAGTCACGAATGGAATAGTGTTTTTACACAAACTTGATGAGAAAAGTAGAGACAGTTCCCTGATGTCATTATAAGAAATAAAATATACCACCAGTGGTCAGCATTAGTGTTGCACCTCCGAAGTGTTGGGTATTGACCCTAAGTACCTTAGCCTTCATCAATGAATTGCCCCTTTTCCTCCCCTAGAGAAGCTTATGTTCCATCATACTGCAGTGTCCTTCAGGAACTTGTCTCAGGGCCAGAGAGAGAGAGAGAGAGAGAGAGAGAGAGAGAGAGAGAGAGGGAGGGAGGGAGGGGAGAGAGAGAGAGGGTGTGCATGCGTGTGTGTGCGTGTGTGTGTGTGTGTGTGTGTGTATTAGGACATGTCCCCTGCAGTGGACGACTCTGGTTCAATTCTCAGCACACATGATTTCTTGTGGGCTGGAGCAATAGCATAGTGGTAGGGCATTTGCCTTGTGTGCAGCCAGCCTGACCTAGCTGGGTTCGATTCCTCTGCATCTCTCGGAGAGCCTGGCAACCTACCGAGAGTATCTTGCCCTCACAGCAAAGCCTGGCAAGCTACCCATGACGTATTCAATATGTCAAACACAGTAACGACAAGTCTCACGATGGAGACGTTACTGGGCCCGCTCGAGCAAATCGATGAACAACGGGAAGACCATGTTACCATGCTAGAGAACTTACAGTGCTCTTACGAGCACTCCTAATCCCCCAAGTTTATCTTTAACCTTTCCTTTGTGCTTTACCTCTCATTGTTACATTCTCCAATCAGTCTTGGTTACTTGTAAGTCAGCACTTCTTGTGATTCTGGACTTTGTGTGTGTGTAGTGAATTACTTGCTTTTCTATTTCCCCTGTGGTCTTTTCATATTTTACTAGCGAGTAGTGTTCTTTGCTTAAACACAGAAAGGCGGCTGATACTGTACTCCCAGCATTTGGGAGTTGATTGACTCAGAAATATATCTACTCCTGGGCATCCATCATAATTACTTGACTCAGGCTTCAGTTTCTATAGTTCCTAACACACTCAAAGGGGAGGCAGGGAGGGTCCTCACCATGTGACTGGGATGGGCCCGGGGCAAGTGGCAAAGCTACCCCAACATCGAAATGGGACAGTCTAGGAAGCAAGCATGGTCTTGATGCTAGCTGTTATTTATGACTTAAGAGACAGGACCCCCACAGGGAAGCAAGCCAAACCAGCCTGAGGACCCAGTTTGGGATTTATGGTAAAGGACCAGAGGGCTTGCCCTAGGAGCCCAGAGAACTAAGTTTTGGAACCTGTATCTCTTACTGTGTTTATCTAAATAACTGTAAGTATTAATAAGAAGTACTAAACTTAGTTGTTTAATATTTACAACTAAAGGGAAAGAGAAAACCAACGTGGATGTCCCTGGGAGACAGAGTATCTCCTTGAGTTAATGCCTTAAGAGAATTGCCTCCGCCGAAATGTTTTACCTCTGTGAATGATCAGTCACACCTATGTGCAGTCCTGTACCTCGAGCCTGTCAGATGTTCTCTAAGTATGCCAACAGCTCTGCATGACATGGGCCATTTTCATCATCTATCTGCGAGTACTCGTCTCTTTGTCCCTCTGCTGGGGAGGCTGAGGAGGTGCTCTTGGCCACCAAAGGCACGCGTCGCACACCCACACTTTGAACTCACACTTATTTCTAAGTCCACCTTTAAACAGAAAGCTGCTGTTGGTATTTTGTAGCTGATAGATGCTATCGTGGGCCGGAGTGATAGCACAGTGGGTAGGGCATTTGCCTTGAATGTGGCCAACCTGGCTGACCCGAGTTCAATTCCTCTGCCTTTGATTTCTCGGCTCCTCTTGGAGAGCCCGGCAAGCTACTGAGAGGATCTTACCCACAAGGCAAAACCTGGCAAGCTACATGTGACGTATTCGATATGCCAAACACAGTAACAACAAGTCTCAAAATGTTATTGGGCCCGCTCAAGCAAATCGATGAACAACGGGAGGGCAGTGACAGTGATAGATACTATTAATTTTACCCAGTCCGGGCTGGAGCGATAGCACAGCGGGTAGGGCGTCTGCCTTGCACGCAGCCAACATGGCCGACCCGAGTTCAATTCCTCCGCCCCTCTCGGAGAGCCCGGCAAGCTACCGAGAGTATTGGATATGCCAGACACAGTAACAACAAAGTCTCCAATGGAGACGTTACTGGGCCCGCTCGAGCAAATCGACGATCAACGGGAGGGCCTTTACCTTTACCTTTACCTTCTATCATAAAATTTGAATAAGTGACTAAGCACATTTCCTAATGAAATCTTCCCTCAGTCACACACACAGGTGACTTGGATACTCCCATCTTTCGTGAGCTTTCTGTGTTTTACAGGGAACACAAAAGTGTCTGTTTCACTCATTATTCTCCTATAGCATGTTAAAAGATTTTCTCAGAATTTCATCATAGTCCTCAAAATCACCTGAAAAACTTTGGTAAACATACACACAAACACACACATGTACACACTTTGTTCACCATGAAGTACGAGTTCTTTTGCACTGTGCTGGTGATATATTACTCTGCCTCCTCTGTTGTGATGTTTTCATCTAATCTATGACTTCTCTAATACCTACATTGAAGGAAACGCACATTCTTGCTTCTAAGAGAATCTCACACAATTTTACCCATTGTACTCATTCACGGCCCTCCTCACTCTGATTCCCTATGTTACGGTGTTCCAGGATGTGTCTGTGACGGGCAGTATGGCACTGCTTGGCATTTTCATCCCCTCCTAGAGCATTACCATTCCTGAACATCTGCTCACCATTTGGCTAATATGTGCTGTGTCTTTTCTTTAGAGATTAAAAGTTACAGAAGTGTTTAGTTACTTCATGAAGACTCTTTGATGGCTTCGACATGTCGAGAGAACATTAAGTAAAGGGGAAGCAAGCTGTTTACAACAGGTCTTTGTAAGAGTGAAGAAAAGGCTCCTAAAATGTAATGCACGGCTCTATATGGAAGGAAGATTGTCTTCAATGACACTAAAATGCTTCTTTCAGTCTCCAAACACCATGCAATGGTGGTCACTGATCATGCCCACAGACATTGGTGAGTCTTTCTCTCCCTCTAAGCTCTTCTTCCTGTCCTGAAAGCTCTATGGAAGCTCCATCTTTCTGCTCCTCAGGAACTCTGAGAGCTAGATGGCTCAGTAATGTCCCTTCTTTGATTTGTGCTTATTGGAACAAATCTAATTTTGCCACCAAGTCTTCCTGGAACAAATCTAAACTTTCTTCCAAATGGCAGCTTTTATGTGCTTAAAAGCAAGCAAAGTGCTCTGAGTCACTTTATTGTCATTCCACACAAGAACTTCTGAACAAACGGGGCCAGGGACTGGAACACGCTTAGGCCTCCAGGTGTGATCTAGGTATAGGTACAAAAGGAGGAGGTAAAATAACTGCACCGGCCCACCCAATGGTACTGCATTTGAAATGTACAATAGAACGATTTATTTTAAGATGTTTAACAACTTATTTTGTATTTTCTTTGTGCCATCCACTCATGAAGCACTGTGTATAAAATGAATCCTTGCTCTCATGGAAATTGCATTCTTAGGGAGGGCATTAATAGGGAGTTTATACAGTTAATGTAGCACTGTAGCACTGTTGTCCAGTTGTTCATCGATTTGCTTGAGTGGGCACCAGTAATGTCTCCATTGTGAGACTTGTTGTTACTGTTTTGGGCATATCAAATACACCACGGGGAGCTTGTTGGGCTCTGCCATGCAGGCGGGATACTCTCCGTAGCTTGCTGGGCTCTCTGAGAGGGATATACAGTTAATACGGTTAGGAAAGAGCAGAAATAGTAGAGAGACTCTGGTTAAGGAAAGTCTCTGAGGTGACATGTTCGACTTGTGCCCTAAGTGCCTAGAAGAACCATCAAAAGTAATCTGGACAGGAGCACCATAATGAGAGGGGAAGGGCTACTGCAGAGTCCCTGATGGGGCTGACATGATCCCCGAGGAGGCGCACAAACTACCATAAACACACTCACACATTCACTCTCATTATCACACTCACTCTCTTGCATAATCACACGTGCACTCACACACACACCAACTCAGTCATTCACACACACACACTTACATGCATGCACACTCACACACACACACATGATCCCGCACTCATCCTCGTGCACACACACTCACACGACCATATATGCTCACTCACACACCTGCGTAGTTGGTGAGAGGTAGAACCTCAGAATTGAAAGAGAGGCTGGCATTACAAGGGAAGATGAGTAACACATTCCTTCTAGAAAAATCTCAGTCCCCCATTTCCCATAGGGATAATGTGTGATAAAGAGTAAGTAAATGATGCAAATCACCAGGCTGCCTACTCACAGCTAAAACCACCTTTCCCAAGGCCTAAGGGAAGTCCCCTGAGGTCCTGTAGGGGAGTCAGGTGACTGACAGAGTTTGCCTGGGGTCCAAGAGCTGGACACTGTCATGGTCCCACAAAGACCTGGGTATGGGTGTTCTTCTTCACCAGCAGAAAGGAAATAGGGTAAATACTTCTGGACTCCACATGTGAGGAGAGACTTGGGTTCGTGGCTCCTTCCAACAGCAGCATGCTTCTTACTATCATGCCAGAGTCCCACATGAACCCCACCAGAGCCTGGAACTTGGATCCCCAAAGGTCTATTCTGTCCCAGGTCATGCATTCCTCCATGCAGAGACATCCTCTGGAGTCCAACTCTGAGCACAGAAGTAAGGTTGGAAGACTGAAGCCTAGAGAGATGTTTGAGAAATCTGGTGCCCGCCCTGATAAAACTGTATAGGGAAAATCTGCCCCAAAGGCTGCCTCCTAACCTTGCAATCATGCTGAGTTTCTCTCTGCCATGTAGAAACACACAGACAGGGGTTAAACTTCTCAGGTTCGTAGACCAGCGGATGTGTACACATTCTCCAGTCACCACTAGGCCAGCAGAATCGAGCCACATGCAGGGCATAGCTGGCAATCCTGCAACCACCTCCATGAACATGGCCAGGTCATGGCTTGTGGCATTTGTCCTTCTTTATCTGATTTGATTCACAAACCCTAATCCCTTCAGAATCACCCATGCTTCTGTAAATGACAAGGTTTGTTCCTACACCGTACAAACATATATCTATACATTGAGATTTTTTATGCCACTTCCAAGCTCATTTATTAGGTTGTAAGAATACATTTGCTGGTATCTTAACATTGGATTCAGTATGTAGTCTATAGGTGAGTGTTGTTTCTTCCTTTGCAATGTGGATAACTTGGTTTTCTAGCCTACTTGTTCTTTCTTGAATGGGAAGTACTATTTTGAATAAAACTAGTGAGTGTGCTCATCTTTGAAGAGTTTCTGTTCTTAGAAGAAAGGCTTTCCCGGGACCTGTAGGCGTGAACAGAAGACCCTGGAATGCTGCCAGGCACCCAAGCATGGCAGAGCTACCAGGCAGGATGACCTGAGTCTACTAAGCCCAGCCTGAGAGCTCCCCCCACCCCACTGCAGCCCAGAGGTAGAGAAACTTTAAGCAGCTCAGCGTAGAGGGTGGTCCCAGTTGTGGGCTTGGCACTAACACTGTGGTGATGTGGACACATATCCTTCCTCAACTGAGTCTGCTGGAGTTTGTGTGGAAGTTAGAACATGTCAAATGGCTCTTCTGTACTCAGATCACAGGTGTCTTCCTTCATCTTGTTAATGTGGTGATTCACAATGACTAAGACACAGATATTGAACTGTCTTAGTATCCCTGGAATAAATCCCAAATGAACAGTGTTGACGATCCTTTAAATAACTATGCTGAAAGTAGATAAAGGACCAAACTTGATAGCCTCTCAGTATCCATATTGCAAACCATAATGCTGAAAAGTAGAAAGAGAATATGGGGAAAATTGTCTGATATAGAGGCAGCAGGAGGGGTAGGATGGGTGGGGGGATACTGGGAACATTGATGGTGGAAAATGCGCACAGGTGGAGGGATGGGTGTTCGATCATTGTCTGTCGAAACTCAAACATAAAAGCTTTGTAACTATCTCACGGTGATCCAACAAACATTAATAACTATGCTTATTAATTTAATGTTGGAATTCATCGTGGCAACATTATGAGTCCTCTTTTTTCATCCTATGATGTCTCTGATACACTCATCTGGTGAGTAAGTACAAATTCAAATAATCTATAAATAACATCTCTAGTTCTGCTGTTTCCTAGTGATGTGTCTGCAATAGCCTATGCATCTTTAAAAAGCATTTCCATATTGTACACAAGTATATGATAAACACACAAATGTAAAGCATGTTACATAGATAATAAACATACATGCGTATTCAACTGATCTTTAAAACATATGAGTACACATATATGTATGCATAGTAGCAAATCTGTTATATGAGAGTGATTTATATCTGTGTAAGAATAATCTGTCCTTGATCTGCCTAAGATTTCTGCATCTGAAAATGCCCTGCCCATCTGTCCTGTGGTGGAGACTTCCCACTCCCATCTTCATAGTTCTCCTTTCCAGACCCCACATTGCAGATTAATCTCTCAGACGGCCCTCTTGTACAAGCACCATGTTGCATAGTACAATTTATTCCAAATAGAATCTTCATAGCTCTGAAATGTTTCATTTGCAGCACAGTGATTTCTTCCATTTGATGATTGTGGCTCACTGCCATCGTGCAGGTATGAAATTAGTTTCCACAGATTCAAAAATAAAGACAACAACTGGGAGTAGGGGCCCCTGCAATGGCATCCTTCAAGAACACTTGGGTGCATGGACATTCATATAATCATCTCTCCTGTACACCACACTCCCATGTGTCAGTATACACATACACTCTGTATTTTCCTGCACACTTCACTCCCTAGAGTCCCATATCACTAATCATGGCCCTATCAGTCCCAATTTCCTGAGCTCCTCTGACCTCTGCAGCTTCCCATATCTGCAGCCTCTCCAATCCCAGAGCTTAGTTCAACACAGAAATGTGTCCCAGTTCTTGGGTCTCTTGTGGGTGATGCTACATCCTTGTCAATTCTCTTGCATTTTCCACAAACTCAGTTGGGATATGGGTATGAGCTTATTTCACCACTACTCATCCTCTGACTCAAGAAAGGAACCAGCTTCCTTATATATCGCCAGACATTAACCTAGAGTTCACTTATGCTCCACAACCATTGCAAAGAATAAAAACATACTGAATATTTTACGTTTCAGCTTTAAAATTATTTGACAATCACCATTCTGTTCTAACATCCAAACATTTTTTCTCTTTCAGATTCTGCATCTAAGTGATATCTGGCTCTCTCTGTCTCCGTTCATTTTTCATAATGCCCTGAGGATCCACTTATGTTTCTGCAGATGGAGAGGGACCCCTTCTTTTTGATGGCTGATCACCATCAATTGGTGGCTGCCAGAGGCGAAGGTTGGGAAACATGGGAGAAGGGGAGCGGTGGCACAGACCCCCATTTCCCAGCTAAGTCAGCTCTGGGGACCTGCATGCATCAAAGTGGCATGTCGTTAGAATCCCGTGTTGAACATCTGGATGTTCTTAATGGAGGTGATCCTACAAGTTCTCATAATCAGAGATGCGAATCATGCCTGGGTGGGCCAGTGGGGTTGGGGGGAAACTAACTGAACTTTCAGTGCTGGTGGCTTCCAAGCAGGAACAACAGCCAGCGAACTGCATGGGTGAACGTCACATTGAAGCAAAGCCATGTGCTGATCCTCTCTCAATAAAACAGGGGAAAGGGCTGCCTCATAAAAACTCCCAAGCAAACAATGACATTAACACAGAAACCAAACACAACCTTCCTCTCCAAGAAGGGAGGCAGGGAAGAAGGGAAGAACCCAGGAGAGCCGAGGGCGGGTCCTGAGCTGCCTCCTAACCACCTCCTGCATGATCCAAGTTCAGCTACCTGAGAAGACATTCCTGGTCTCTGAGCAGCTAGCCCCGCTTTGCCTGTTTATCAAGGGAAGATAAATGATCGTCAGCTACCGACCCAGATCTTACAAATCCAGAGTTAGGAAGACAAATACCAAGAACAGAATTATTAATTTTTGCTCAAAAATTCCCTCCATCACCCCAAATTCCTTTGAAACATATCTGCACTGATTTTGAGGAGACAGTTGTTCAAAAATCTTATCGCAGCGCCCCAAACACTGTGCCCCATTAGGGAACATTGCAAGAACACAGCTCATTCCCTGAAAATAATCCGGTATCTGAAAGTGGAAAAGATTCTGCTGAAGTAGATAAGATGCCTCTTATTGACGATCTCAAATATAAAATGATTAAAATAGGAAAGGGAGCCAAACTTAATTAATGGTTTTAAATGAAGACGGGATGTTCTTCAGAAAATCGCACAGATACTCAGAACTGCACTTGTACCTAGAGGAAGCAGAGCGAGCTCTGTGCTGAGATCAGTCCTAGAGGGTTGGGGAAACATATGGGATGTACTCAGGTCAGCCCCACTCAAGGCAAGCAACTTGCCAGCTGTCCTATCTCTCCAGTCCCCTGCTTCAGTTCTTAAACATAAATATTGGTGGGGGCAAAAAAACAGTGTTTCACTGACAACATAAAGAGATCAGCAACAACATGGGAAGGCGAAATTCTTGCTTCCACAGGAGCCTCTTAATTAAGGTTCCTGATAAATTATCCCGATTATGTACTTTCCCCAAAACTTAGACTAAATTGACCTTTTGGTAATCTCCCTCTAGGCACTTTGGAAAACATCTGAAAAGCCCAAACTGACTCAAATTGGAAGCCCTCAATCGTTATGATAGAGATGTAGCAATGCATACTTTCATAGAAATATAGAGTCTGTTGCATATAAATAGAGAATCTTCTGCAATTACCAATGCCCCCGTACAAAGATGCGTATTTATCTCATTGAAAGAGAAATCCCCAAATCACGGTGACTTTGTTTATACAATGGAGATTTCTTTTGATTTTTCCCAAATATATGTCTCTGTTTTCATTGGTACTGGCACACACTGATTTTATTTTATGCTCTACTTCATGGAAGGAAGGAAATTTCTAACATGGGTGGAGAGGAGGTAAGAACAGCAGCTAGAAGCTCTCCACACTGAAGCCCCAATCTCCTTCCCTCTTGAAACTTAATCAGGACACACCGCATAGAGAGTCCTCCACACTCAATTTCCTTGGCCGCACTTGAGACCTTTCAGAGCCTGGGCAAGGCGGCATCCCTCCTGGGCTTGGTTTCCCATCTTGGATGCTACTGTGCCCTGAGTGTGAGGAAGAAGCAGAAGCAGAAGCAGAGAAGGCCGTCAAGGGGGCACTCAGAAGCGGGAGAGTCAGACCAGGGAACGGGAACTGAGCTTTCTCACTGCAACAGGGATGCAGAACAGCCCAAACATGTTGGGGCATTCCTCAGTGAGCACACATGAAAGGGGTGCCATGGAATCCGACAGAGCACGCACACATACACATACACACATACACATACACACACTATACACACACCACATACACAGATACACACATATACACACATGGGATGCCACAGTATCCCACAGAGCAGGCACACACACACATATACACACAAGGGGTGCCACAGTATCTAACAATGCATGCGCACACACACATATACACCAAACACTCATATAAATCTTACATACATAAACACATACAAACACCACATGTACACCACACATATACACACATATATACACATATACACACACAGGGGGTGCCACAGTATTGACAGATAATCCTCCCCCCCACACACAGGGGCTGCGATGGTATTCAACAGAGCATATACACACACATACACACCACATACCCACACACACATATGCACACATACACACACGCCCCCACACATACGCACCACATACACATACACACACCCCACACATATACACAGACACACACATACATACCACACACATACCACACACATACATATACACAACATACACACACCACATATACACACACACGGGGGTGCAGGCTGTCACCAAGTGTTTGATAGCAGATGGCCAAATGACAAACGCGCTTTGATTTCAGGGGAATAAATGAGGTCTGGGATACTGAGCTGCCCTGGCAGGGGGTGGGGTAGGGCTGCCTACGATGCAACATGGGGTCTCAGGTCCGCCCCTGGTTTCCATGTTCTGCCTTCCCTGCCTCTCCCTGTGGCCCCCGGGGCTTGTCTCCTGCGCACTTGGAGCTGGTGGCAACGGCATGGAGCAGACGAGCAAGAGAAAGAGACGGATGAGACGGCTCAGGAGTGAGTCCCTGACCCTGCGAGGGCTTCAAAGTCCAGTGGGCTCTGCCAACCCACCACTGACTGTGGGCGTCCCAAACCCCTTTCCAATGTGGGTGCTGTGTGTGCCCACGCACGTCTCAGGCAGCCCCACTTCCCAGAGAGGCTGGGCCCATGCTCGGGACAGATTCACCTCTTTAGGATAGCCCACCGCATCCTGCACACCCTCCACCCGCAAGGATTTTAATTTGTCAGCCTCACTTTGAAGGGAACCATTACTGGCAGCGCAGAGCTGGTGCCATGAGACAGAGAATGTTCTGGGGCTTCCCAGCCCATGGAGGCTGCAGTGAAGAGTGGCTGCTTCCCGTCTGTCCCCAGCTGAATCCCTCCTCCCCCTCCACCACGCTCCAGGCTCACAGCTCACTGACAGGCCAGGCCCAGCTCTCGCTGACGGCCTTAATGAGGTCCGGGTCGCGCTTAGGGAGGGGGCACTCTGAGAACCGTTTGTCTGCTTCATGAAGACAAGCCTGCAAGTGCTGCTGATAATTCCAGAAGGGACAGATGGCGCCCGGGGAAACGCAGCCCCCTGTGAGGCGGCAGGTCAGCCCCCCCGAGGAGCAGAAATGACGAACAACAGTGTTTTTGCAAAAAAAAACCCCCAAGTTTATTAATTTAACTTCCCACATGCTCATGTGAAAAAAAATCTATCACTCAAGTGCAGTCTCTGGAGAGACTGTGATTGTGAGTCTGGGTGAGGCCCTGTTTAACTCTGAGTCTGCTGAGCGTCTGAGGATGGGGCGGGCAGCTCTGTTCTCTGCCCTGGTCAGGCACACACCCTGCAGAACCCAGGCAGGTAGGGTGGGGGTAATGGAGGGAGGGAGTAAGGAAGGAAGGGAGAGAGGGAGGGAGGGAGGGACGGATGGACGGACGGAAGAAGGAGGGGGAGAGAAAGGAAGGAAAAAGAGAAAAGAGAGAGGGAGAGTGAGAGAGAAGAGAGTGAGAGAGAAGAGAGGGAGAGAGAGGGAGGGAGAGAGGGAGAGAGGAAGACAAAAGAAAAGGGAGAGGAAGAGGGAGAGAGAGTAGAGAGAGAGGGAGGGAGGGAGAGAGAGGAAGAAAAGGAGAAAAGAGAGAGGAAGAGAGAATAGAGAGAGGGAGAGAGAGGGAGGGAGGAAGAGAGGGAGAGAGGGAGAAAAAGAAAAGAGAGAGAAGGAGAGAAAACAGAGAAAGGGAGAGAGAGGAAAGAGAGAAAGGGAGAGAGAGGAGTCGGAGAAGACACAGCTCCCAGGTTGTGAGGAAAAGCACACAGAGGCCTCTGCCTCCTCCTCCCAAGGGCAGAGCTCCAGCTCTGTGTAGCCGCAACTCTGGACCATCATGTACACAGGCTGGGCAAGCAGGGTCCGAGGGGACCCCCGGCAGGGCTGACCCTGGTGGTTTCTGAGGTGGAGTTTCCGAGACGGGGCATAGGCGGGCAAGAGCCAGAAGCCCTGGGGACAGTGTGGGGTAGAGCTGTCTGAGAGGGAGCTGGGTGGGGTGGGGTGAGGGATAGCGCCCCAGCTGCCTCCCCTGGGACCTGTGTGTGTCTGTGTATATCTGTGCCTGTATGTGTGTATTTGAGTGTCTGTGTGAGTGTCTATGTGAGTGTGTGTGTGTTCTGTGTCCTGTACAAACCCTGCCCAGTATCTGCTCCCCTTCACTACTGCACCATTTGACTGAGATGCAGTGAGTGATGGGGCAGTAGACAGCTCAGGATCCCCTTCTCCAATGATTCTCGCACTCTGACTGACCCGGGCAGCTCTCCTTCACACACAGACACTCCTCTGGGTGGTCAGAGGCTCTCAAAGGCAGCACCAGAGAAGCTCACCCAAGTCTTCACTCCCATCCCAGCCCACATCACCCAGTAACACAGCAAAGACCCAGCACGAGCCCTCGGACAAACAGCAAGTTAGTGATGCTGCGTATGGACAGCGGGACTCAGTGATTTCAAAGGCGATCTCAGGAGCCAGAGTGATAGCACAGCAGGAGGGCATTTGCCTTGCACACAGCCAACCTGGGTTCGATCCCCGGCATCCCATATGGTCCCCCTTGTACCACCAGGAGTGATCCCTGAGCACAGAGCCAGGAGTAAGCCCTGAAATCACAGGCTATGCCCCTGCAAACAAAAAACAAATAAGACAACAACAAAAAGTCTTCATTTGATGTACCTAATAAAATTACTAGAAACTGAAAGATGTCTGTACCGATTGCCACACTAATGAGACAGGACTGCAGCATATTTAAGGAATTCCTAAAATATATTTTCCTAAAAAATAAGCCATTTATTAGTAAGTACTATATTTGTGATCAAAATAACATGAATATCTGTTTTAATGGGAGTCATACTGACAAAGAATTCTTGAGGACAGAGTGTACAGGTATAGTTTATTCATTATGAAAAAACAGGTTAATAAAATTGAATTTTTGAAAATATAGTGCTTGCTTAAGAGGCCAAAGATTTTGCACTTCCTTTCTGAAATGTCTGCTTGAAATGTTTGTAATATATGGCTCTTACCAAAGTCTAAGGGTATTTCATCTCCTATGAATTAATACAACCAGTATTAGAAGAAGATAAGAAGAAAGAAAGGCCCTCCCGTTGATCGTCGATTTGCTCGAGCGGGCCCAGTAACGTCTCCATTGGAGATTTTGTTGTTACTGTGTCTGGCACATCGAATACTCTCGGTAGCTTGCCGGGCTCTCCGAGAGGGGCGGAGGAATTGAACTCGGGTCAGCCATGTTGGCTGCTTGTAAGGCGAACGCCCTACCGCTGTGCTATCGCTCCAACCAGTATTAAAAATTAGAATCCCTAGTTTATTACCCTTACAAAAGAAAGTTTTAGGAGAAAGGGATTCTGGCATTTTAGCAAAACTGAACTATTTTGAAGTTATCAATTGCTTTATTTTCTTGCCTAAGCCAATAATTCACTATAATATTGTGAACTGTGTGTGATTTTTCTTATGGAGCAAAGATAAATACAAAAGTAATGGGATCACAGGCAATAGTGCCCAGCTTTGGGAGAACTCTCCTTTGTATGAAAGACTCCAGAGATCACATATAATTTATTCTTAAAGCTCTTCCAGGACTGGGGAAATTAGACTATTGATTCTGAATTATTTCTCAGCTGACTCAGCCTTCATAACCAAATGGAACTTAGAAAACATATTAAGAAGGTTGATTCAAATGTTGCTTAGAAAGGTAATGGAATTCCAAGTCTTTCTTTATTACGCCTGACAGTGAGTTACTCCAACTCCATTTTAGATGCAATAAATCTGAAATACCACTGACGGTGCTATGTGGAACAGCCAATCTCTAGAATTTATTCATCCTGCACAACCAAAGTCTTCTACCCATTCAACAGCCTTTTTTTCCTCTGGGAAACAGTTTCTACACTGCTCAGAGTTTGCCGTTCCGAGGGTTGGATCCCTGTAGGTTGGAGCCTTCTGTGCCCGGCAAATTTACTGCTGTGCTGTCTTCTAAGTTATCTTGTTGCCAAGGGAAGAATGTCCTTGTTCTTTGGCCTGATGACACTCAAGCCCCTTTCATCTTTCTTGATCCATTCAGCGCCCAGTGGGAAGGGCATTTAATTTGTTTCAGATCCTGGCCATAGTGACAAATACTGTAGTGGCCGTGAGGTTGTTGACATCTGTTTGGCATCCCTATTTTGTTCTCTTTGGACATTTTTTTTGGTGAAACACCATGAGGTACAGTTGTAGACTTACAAATTTTTGTGTTTGGGTTTCAGTTCTCTTTGGACTTTTATCCAGAATAGGATTTCTGGATCCCGTGTTTAATTGTGTGTGTGTGTGTGTGTGTGTGCTCATGCATGTGTGTGCATGCGTGTTGTATGCTGCCTGAGAGTTCCATGTTTAAGAAATCTTATATGCTCTCTATAGCCATTCTACTGTTTTGCATTCCCTGTACTGGATAGGAAGGGTCCAATTTCCTTACATCCTTTTAGATCCTTCTATTCTTCTTTGAAGTAGCCAAACATTTGTGAGTGCTGTCTCCTTATGCTTGTGATCTACATATAGCTCCTGGGTGACTCGGGAATCCAACCATCTTTACAAGGATCTGTTGACTGTTCACATACCTTCTGCTAGATTATCATTCCAAGCATCTTAGGCTTAATATTGGGATATGCTTTGTCCTCCTGCAGGAAGCTTATGTGATTTGAGTTACACCCACTACAGTGCTCCTGGGGGCAATCCCAATCCTCAATGTTTATCCTTTGTGTCCTACGCCCCCTACCTATTATCTCCAAATCAGACATGGTAACTTGTATAGTCAAACCTTCTGAATTTTGTATATGGAAGTGAAATACATAGAGAAGTGCTTTTCTTTTTCCTTTATGCCCTTTGCATATTTTTATTTTAGAGCAGTGTCCTTTTTGTATAGACACAGGAAGACAATTAATGCTATGCTTTTGTAATATGGGAGTCAACTGACTCTGAAAAATGTTCACTCCTGGGTCTCCATCATATTTACTTGACTTATGCTTCAGTTGACCTTAGATTGACCTTAGTTTCTTACACCCCAAAATGTGGGTTCCACTGAGGGCATAGGATGGACCCAGGGCAAGCTGTAAGCTGTCCTGGCTTCTACATGGGACAGCCTAAGGGTCATAAGAAGTATAAATAATTTAAGAGCATGGTCATGGAACAAACTCTGTCATGACCCCAAAATAAGTAACTGAAAAGGACTCTGCTGGGGTTAGGAAAAACTGGTTAGTTTTTTTTTCTTTTTGGGTCCCAGCAGTGCTCAGGGGTTATTTCTGGCTCTACACTCGGGAATTACTCCTGGTAGTGCTTGGGGGACCATATGGGATGCCAGGGATGTAACCCAGGTCTGTCGCATGCAAGGCAAATGTCCTACCTCCTGTATTATCGCTCTGGCCCCAAGACTGGTTAGTTTTTCTGTTAGTTTACCTGGTTAATTAGCCTGGCCTGAGGACTGTGGTATGGAAATTACAGCAAGATGTCACCCAGGAGAGCCACTATTTACCTGAGTCCAGAGAGACCATTTTAGGCTTTATCGAGGGTATAGATAAAAGTCAATATCTCTTGGTGGGTTTATACAAAATGGTTAAAAAGCACAGTGGGTGGGGCGTTTGCCTTGCACGCAGCCAACATGGCCGACCCGAGTTCGGTTCCTCCGCTCCTCTCAGAGAGCCCGGCAAGCTACCGAGAGTATCTCGCCGGCACGGCAAAGCCTAGCAAGCTCCCCGTGACGTATGCGATATGCCAAACACAGTAACAACAAAGTCTCCAATGGAGATGTTACTGGGCCCGCTCGAGCAAATCGATGATCAACGGGAGGGCCTTTATTATTTTATTATTATTAAGAAGTAAATGTAATATGATTAAATGGATTACCAATAAAGGAAAGGAGAAAGCAATATGCCCTTGGATGAAATTCCACCCCTGAGTGAATCTTCTGGAAGGAATCTAGAGTGCTGGAGCCCTAGGTAGAATTCTGTCCTTGGTGGATCTCCTGGAAGCATTTTGCCTGAAAGAGTGTCTTGACACCTGTTCATTGTTTATGTTAATGTTCAACCACACCTATGAGTAATTGTGGCCCCCAACCCTCCACAATTTCTCTATAATAATCCTGATTGACTTGAATAAATGCCACTGGTCTGGTCATCAGCCTGTGGACCTGTTCCTTTGTTCATCAGCTGGGGGGGGGGGGGCAGGAATGGTCATAGGCATGGAACACACCATGGGACTCTAGTCACCAGGGGACGCTTCAGACAACCTTCTATGGAGAAATTTCATTTCTCTTGATTTATTGGTGGCTTATGATATGCACTTCAGGGCAGCAGCTTAAATCAGAAATGAATCAAACTCACCGCTCTCATCCCCAAGGCTCCAGTGCCACATACCACCAGGGACCTACCCCCTTCCCGTTTCTCCCGCCCCTCCAGCACTCCAATCCAGGAACCACCATCCTTTCACCAAGTTCTACTGAGTTTCACTGAACTTCCCCCAATTGTTTGCTTGGTTTTTTACATTCACAGAGTAGAACCATCTGAAGTTTGTCGCTCATGTTGAACTTATTTCAAAGATCCGTAAATCCCGTCCCCATTGCAGACCTTCCTTTCCATCATGACACATGGTACCCTTCTGGTCTCTGCCACAGCCGCTCTCTCCATCACCTGCCGACAGGCATCTCACCTAAGCCTGGCTCGGGCTGAGCAGGTGGAAACACAGGGCTGCCATAACCTTTGGGATTAAACTTCTCACGTTCTTCGAATAAATACCCCAGAGTGGTGATGCTGCACCATATGGCACTTACAGTTTAGTTTTCTTTAACGAATTCTCACACGGTTTCTGTAGCGGCTGGACCCATCACTGCCGAGGCGGTGCCCAGATCCCCTCCTCCGTGTCTGGCCAACACTTGTCATTTCCCATCCATTCCAGAGAGGCAGCTCTCACAGGTGGGAGATGCTGTCTCATTGGGATTCTCATTTGCATTTCCCCGATAACAAGTGATGTTAAGCGTTTCCCCACTTGCCTGTGGCCCATCTGTTTGTCTGCTCAGGCCCTCGGCCCCCTTCTCACTGGTGGCCGTGCTTTCTGCCGTTGGGAATGTGAAGGCTAAGCACGCTCTGGATGTCAACCTCTGTCAGATGGACGAGGCACAAACATCTTCTCCCTCATGCCCAGCTGCCTCTTGGCTCTGGGGTCTTCGCTTCCACTGTTCGAAGGATCCTTAATTGACTGCAGTTCCCGTGCTGGCTGTTGCTTTTTTGCTCCTGCATTCAGAGAGCAGTCTACAAATCCATCTCTGGCCCAAGGCTTCTGCAGAATAGCACCTGTGGGTTTTTCCCTTTGTATTTCAAGGTTTCAGATCTAATATCCAGTCATCTGACAATTTCCAGTTCATCTATGTTTATGGTGTAAACAACAAGAACCTCCCTCTCCTCCTCCCTGCTTCTTCCCTCCAGCAGGACTGGGATGGAGCAGTCAGGGCCACGCTGGGTGGTTATCTGCCCTCTCCGTGCTCAAGGCTACACTCGGCAGAGCTCTGGGGACACGTGTTGGCAGGGATCAAGCTCGTGGCGATGTGTAAGCTGGGCCTGAACTTAGCCATCCAAGGTAGTGCCCTCGGCCCTTCCTTTTACACGTGGCAGCCCAGTTCCCCCCACTGCTTCTTGGGGGGTATCTTATTATTGCACAGACATGCTCCTGAGATGTCCAGGTATTTGTCGAACTGTTGTTGTGTTTTCTTTCACTTTCCTTCCACTGATGCATGTGCCCAAACAAAACACTGTCCTCCTGTTGTTAATCGATTTTGCTTGAGCCGGCCCAGTAACGTCTCCATTTTGAGACTTCTTGTTACTGTGTTTGGCATATCAAATACGTCGCAGGTAGTTTGCCAGGCTTTGCTGTGTGGGTAATACTCTTGGTAGCTTGCCAGGCTCTCCCAGAGAGGTGGAGGAATCGAACCTGGCTCAGCCGGGCTGGCTGCTCACAAGGCAAACGCCCTACTGCTGTGCTATCGCTCCAGCGGGGCACTATCACTGTGCCCATTTTTGTTTAATTCCATATTGATTACTATTGATTTCCAGAGGCCTTCCAAGTGAGGAAGTGTGACGCCCCCACCCATTTCTCTGCCCTTTTACAGTCTTTGGCAGGTGGGGATCTTCTGTGGCTCAAACAAGTCTTAGAATTCTTTGTTCCATTTTCCTCACGAGAGCATAGCTATTTTAAGAGGACAATTTTTAGGCTGCAGATGGTTTTGGATAATACGGCCATTTGAATAAATTTAATTTTTTTGATTCATGGCTGGATCGATAGCACATTGGGTAGGGCGTTGGCCTTGCACATGGCCCACCCACATTTGATTCCTCCATCCCTCTAGGAGAGCCTGGTAAGCTACCAAGAGCATCCCGTCCTTATGGCAGAGCCTGGCAAGCTCCCCATGGTGTATTCAATATGCCAAAAACAATAACAACAAGTCTTGCAATGGAGACGTTACTGGTGCCCACTCGAGCAAATCGATGAACAATGGGAGGACAGTGCTACAGTGCTACAGTGATTCATGGCTACAGGGTATCTAACCATTTCTTTGAGTGTATAAGTCTTTGTTACATATATTCCCAGGAATTTGATGCAAAATAAATGGGGGTCATCTTTAATCCCTTTCCTCTCACTTAGTGTTCATATAGACAAATAACCAGACTTATGCATATTGATTTTGCGTCTGTCCACTTCCCCAAATTCATTCATTTTTGTAGCTTTTTGGTGATGTCTTTAGGGTTTTCTATGTACATTTTCATGTGATATTCAATGAATGATAATTTTACCTTTTGTTTAATCTGGATTACTTTTAAATCTTTTTGTTTTCCTTGCCAAAAACCTCTAGCTAGAACTTCCAAAATTATGTCAAAAAGCTGTGGTGAGAGTAGACATCATCATCATGCTTAAATTTCAGAGGTAAGTTTTCAGTTCTTCGCCAGTGAGTATGATAGTAGCTATGGGCTTGTCATACAATAGTATGCCACCTTCATTATACTAGGGATATTCCTTCTCTTCTAAATGTATTGAACATTTTTGGCATTATGCAATATGAGCTATCTTTATGGAATGGTGGGTTGCATTAATTTAGTTGTATATATCTCTATCCCTGGGATGAATCCCAATGTCAGTGATAAATAATTTTCTTGGAGTGTTGAATTAAAACTGCCAAGATTTTGCTGATAGATTTTTGCATATATATATATATTCATTAGCATTATCGGGTTATTTTGTTTTTCACGCTTTTAGGATTTGAGATATTGGTATTATAGACTGTGTCTGGGAATGTTTACCAAGTCTTAATTTTTGGAAAGAGCTTGAGAAAGATAGATATTACCTCCCTGAAAGTTTTGTAAAATTTATTGGTGATAAAACCTGGCATTGGATTTTTTCCCCTTTTGGTTATGGATACATTTGATTCCTGATTCTATTTCTGTTATTAGTCTTCCCAAGTTACACATTTCTGTCAATGTTGGTTGGTTCAATGATTCTGAGAATGTTTTTATTTTTTTGAAGTTGCCCAAAATATCTGAATACAGACACTTACAGCCGCCTCCATGTTTCTCTACATTTCTGTTACTTGAACCCTACCCTTCCCCATCAGAATAGGACAATCCCAGGTTTTCCCAATTGTCCTTTGATCCCTGCCAGGAGTGACCCCTTTGTACAGAGCCAAGAGTAAGCCCTGAGCATCATTGGGTGTAACCCAAAAACAAATTATCCCAGAATAGTGAGAATCAAATACAGTATCAGGTGTGATTTCAAAGTCTAGTGACATACTTTCTCCTAACTTCTGGTTCCTAGGAATGGCACCACTGGGCCTGATGACCTGACCAGTGGACAGTCATCAGACCCTGAGTGCCCCTGGAGCAGAGGCACTTAAAAAGTCAGCAGGAAGAGACTGAGGGCCAGCAGAGAAGGGTGTCCAATGGAAAGGAGACAGGGGCAGGTGGACACAAACAACAGAGAGACCACCCTGGGACCAAGGGGCCATGGCAGGAAGCCCCGTTTACCATTGATGGCACTCTGGTAGGGTTTGGACCCACCCATGGAGAAAGAGCAACTGAGCAGCAAAAAAGCAGGGCCCGGCCTCTGGGGCTCACTGCCTGCTCAAGGCTGGTGGGCTCAAGGGGACGAGGGGTGGTCTGGGTCCCCACATCCTCACTGCGGGCTCTGTGGTCTCGAGAAATATTCCTCACCTTCTACACCACCAATGTGCTGAGACCCCTGGCCTATAGGGGTCTGACACTTCTTGTTTCCTTGCTCCATCTCTCCCCTTCGTGGGCTTTTCATTTCTATAAACTAGGGCCCAAGGTTTGTGTATCAAAGAAGGAAAGTTCTGTAGAGATTAGCACGTAGGAAAAGCAACAGACAGCTGAATGTGAGGCAAATAAAACTTCAATACCGAGGGTCAACAACATTCTTCCCCATCTTCTGCACAAAGACGGGATCTAACCTGATGTGACACAGAAAGTCCCGTTTTCTTAGATACCGTCTGTGGTTAGACACAGACTCCAGTCTCAGAGGGGAAATCCTTATCTACAGAGAGCTCTCTATTGGATTAGAGTTTGCCATTGATCTGTTTAATTAAGTGCTTAACCAGGCATTGCTTATATAGATCTTAGCATATACTTTTGTTAATTGATTTTTTTAAAACAAGCATTATGGGGCAATCTAGATATTATAATATTAAATTCCTTCTTTAAAGAGTCCTGCCCCAAACAACAAAGCCCACCATCTATTCTCATTCACCAACTATGCATAATTTGGGGAGAGGGCAAGGACTCCTGGCACAGCTATTACAACTCTGCCAGCTGGTCATACCATTTCTTCCTGGATATAGACCTAAATCGGAATTGCTATTATTTAATCTCAATTCAAAGGATGAGTGGGGGAAATGCAGTGGAGGAAAATCTATCAGGAAGCCGAGAACGTTGATGAAGAGGCGAGTGAGGGAGACCTAGCAGGGCGGACAGCACCTCACTGGCGTCGGGAAGTTTGCTTCTGTGCTGTTCTTATCAGGCGGACCTATTGGAGGAATAAATGAAATTTCTACTCCAATGAATTGGCTCTTTTTCTTTCTTTTTCCATTTACTTTTGATGATAATTTAGTTTAATAAGTGTGGGGTAAAGCTGGCTTTCATTTCTCTCTCACACGCTGAGATTCAAAGGCTAAGATTTCGCCTCTTGAGACACTTCCTCTGACTCTCTAGAGCAGATCAAAGGAACAATGTGTTTGTGTGACCTTCTGTTATCTGAGAGAGAGAATCTCCGCATTCAAAGGCATAGGGACAGCGTAGGGGGGCCCAGAATATGAAAAAGACATGAGCAGGGACAAGAGGCCGGGCAAGTCTGGCCCAGGTCGGCTTTGTTGTTCTGTTGCTGGTGAAGCAGCACTGATGTCTGAATTCCCTGTTGGCTGCAGAAGACCTTTGAATCATATAAATTCTTAAACTATTTCAAGAAATATTTAGTTTTTCCTCGAAACAATGATATTTTCCTTTCATTTCTTTTGATGATGCTTAAGTCTCATCACACTCTTCATGTACATGCACAATTTCTGTGTTTGGGACCACACCTGGCTGTGCTCAGCGTTTACTCCTGACTCTGCTCAGGGATCACTTCTGGCAGCCCTGGGGGACTATGTGGGACCACCTGGGGGGCTTCCACCATGGCTCCCCCTGCCTGGATATATCATCCAGCATTTCCGCCAGTCACAGTGGCCCTGCCCCTGTTTGGCCCAAAGAGCTGTGTGGCATAGGAACCATCTCAACCAGAAGAAAGCAGGAGCTGCACTCAATACAGAGGCAGATGGAAACAGCCCGTCTCACTGCAGCCTCCTTTCAGGGGAAATGGAACTTCTTCTTGTCTTCTCACAGTTCCTCTGGGCCAACCAACATTGTTTAGCTTAGTCTAACAGACACCAAGGAATCACTTTTCATTTAAATAAAACTTGCATTGCTGCAGAACATGTTTCCAAAGTTTATTTTTATTTGATGCCTGGTTTCCCTGGGCTGGAGCGATAGCACAGTGGGTAGGGCATTTGCCTTGCATGCAGCCAACATGGCCGACATGAGTTCAATTCCTTTGTCACTCTTGGAGAGCCTGGCAAGCTACTGAGAGTATCTTGCCCACACGGCAAAGCCTGGCAAGCTATGCGTGATGTATTTGATATGCCAAACATAGTAACAAGTCGCACAATGTTACTGGGCCCGCTCAAGCAAATCAATGAACAACGGGAGGACAGTGACAGTGACAGCTTGGTTTCCCATTGGATACAAATTTTCTGTTTTTTTTTTTTTATAACTTCCAACAATGAATGTGTGGGTCTGTGAAGCCATCCTTCCTGAGTTTGATTTGGAGTGAAATCTGTACACAGACGGAGGCAGTGAATTTAGTGGGTACGAGAGATACTGAGCTAGGCGGGATATTCCATCCTTCAGAGGGTTGAAGAGACTCAAAGGGCACAGGTGGGAAGTCTCCCAGCTCAGACACTGAACTCAGCACTGTATATGCCTCTGTTAGAGCTCAGACACTGAGCACAGCACTGAATGTACCTCTGACCCTGAGGTCCTGAGTTCGTGGCAGATCCTTGGACCATCTTTGGTCTCAATCATCAGATGCCAGTGGCAAACTACAGTTTTAAGGGTCAGATCCCCTGCCACCACACACACACACACACACACACACACACACACACACACACACACACACTCCACTGCAGAGTGTCCTCAGCTTGCGGGCATACAGAACACTCTACATCCTCTCTGTGACCCTCTGGTCTTGTGGGATGGTCTGGCGTCAGTTGGGATTTCTGATCTGAACTGTGAAGAGATAGAGTTAGGGTCAGTCCTTGGGGAGGTGACAGGTGCTGGCTGGCAGGAGCAGGTATGGAGAAGAATGATGGCCCAGACCAGAGCTTCGGGGGGGAGCAGAAGCCAAACTCGGAGCACGGATTAAAGTGCTCTCTGAGTCCCTGTCAGCACCCCAGACTCTCAGCAGCTCCCTGGGGGATAAAGTGGATTCTGACCTTGACTTCTTCATTTGGAGCTGTGGCAAACTCATTTTCCTGGATAGTAATTAGTCCTTAATTCTGTAGTTCTTATTCACTCCTATGGGTCTGCTTAGCTGCCGTCTGTTTTACTCAACTGAAGATCACAGATTCCAAATTTTCAAGAGATTCTAAATTTATTACAAAGAGATCCAAGAATGGGAAAAAACTAAAAGCCTTCCCCCTAAGATCAGTCATGAGACAAGGCTGCCCACTCTCACCTTCTATTAATATGGCACTGGCATTACTTGGCATAGCAATTAGTCAAGAAAAGATATTAAGGGCATCCAGATAGGAAAGAAAGAAGTCTTACTTTCACTACTTGAAAATGATGTGAGACTATATTTAGAAATCCCTAAAGACTCTACAAAAATATCCTAGAAACTTTAGATTTGTATAGTAAAGTGTCAGGCTACAAAATGAGCATGCAAAAGTCCATGGCTTTCCTAAATGCAAATAATGAAATAGAGGAGAGAAATTAAAAAGAATTTCCATTCACAAGTGAACCTCAGAAAATCAAGTACCTAGAAATTAGCTTAACTAAAGAAGTGAAAGACCTATACAAAGAAAACTACAAAACATTACTAAAAAAAAAAATAAAAGAGGACTTAAGGAAGTGAAAACAGATCTCCTGCTTATGCCTGGGAGGATTAACATTGCCAAAACAGCAATAACCCCCAAAGCATTATACAGATTCAAGGAAGTGCCTATAAAGATACCCATTTGACATTGTTCAAAGAAATAGATCAAACACTCTGGAAACTCATATAGAACAACACTCCCAACCCCACCTTCAATAGCCAAAGCAATCCCAGAGGAAAAGAAGATGAGAGGCATCACTTTCTCCAACTTCATACTGCAGACAACGTGGTCTTAATTAAAATAGCATGGTAATGGAATAAAAACAGACCTGAAATCAGTCGAATTAGTACTGAAAATCTAGATATAGAACCTCAGATATATGGTCAGCTAATACTTGATAAATACTTGATAAAGGAACAAAAATATGAAATGTAACAAGGAAAGCCTTTTTAAAAAGTGGTACTGGGAAAATTGGTTAGCTGTATGCAAAAAATAAACTGAGACCTCTTTCTAACCCTGTGCACAAAAGTCAAATAGAAATTAAATAAAGACCTCAATATCACACCTAATTCCATAAGGTACATAGAGGAAAACATAAGCAGAAATCTCCATGACATTGAAGCTAGAGGCATCTCTAAGGACAAAACGCCACTGACCAAGCAAGTGGAAGTAAAAATAAACAAATGGGACAACATTCAATTAAGAAGCTTCTGCACCTCAAAGGAAACAATGACCAGAATACAAAGAAAGCCCACAGACTGAGAGAAATTGTTTTCTCACCACTCACCTGATAAAGGGTTAATATCCAAGTTCTATAAAACATGGGTAGAACTTTAGAAGAAAAAAAATCCAACCTATCAAAAGATGAGAAGAGATGAAAAGAAGCTTGCTCAAAAAAAATACAAATGGGAAAAAGGCATATGAAAAATGTTCTATGTTACTAAGCATCAGGGAAATGCAAATCTAAACAATGAGGTATTTCCTTGCTGCAGTGAGACTGGCACTCACCACAAAAAACAGCAACCAGTGACAGCGAGAATGGGGTGGGGGGTGAGAAGGGACCCCCATTCACTGCTGCTGGGAGAGGGGAGTGGCCCAGCCTTTTTAGAAGACAATAGGGACATTCCTCAAAAAATTAAGATTTGAGCTCCCAATTGACCTGGCAATTCCACTCCTGGGAATATATCGTTGGGCACAAAAACACAGTACTTAAAGGACATCTGCAGTCCTGCGTCCACGAACAGATGCCTGGATAAAGAAGCCATGGGGTGTGTACACAATGGAAAACTACTTGGCTGACAGGAAAGAGGAAGTCGTGCGATTTGCTGGATCATGGATGGATCTGGAGAGTATCATGCTGAGTGAAAAGAATCCGAGGGCTAGGAACACATACAGAATGATCTCGCTCATATGCAGGATGTAATGATCCACACAGTAAAGGAATCACTGATGACTGAAGGCAACGAATCAGAGAGCAGGAGACTAGTTGGCCCTTAGGAGGAAGCTTGCCTAAGGAGAGAGACAGACAGGGCAGGGCAGGGACCACTATGACAATGACAGAGGGAAGCGATCACTCTGGACCAGGACGAGGTGCTGAAAAGAGGTAAAGTGACCTGCTTGATACCCTACCAGTAACAGCGGGGCAAACCACAGTGTCTAAAAGGGAAATGAAGAAGGAGAAAACAAGAAAAAATAGTGCCTGTCAAGAGGCGGGCGGGGGGGGGGGGGGCGGACAGGAAACTAGAGGGAAGTGGACGCCGGGGAAGGGACTGGTACTGGAAGGTCGTACACGTGAAATGCCATCATTAATGACTTAGCAACTCTTAATTCACACTGATTCAGAATCAAAATAAATAGTTTGTTCCCCTTCCCTCTGATCCGGACATTGCCAAGGAATGAAGGTGCCTGAATTCTTCCAAGTTATCAACTGTGCCGCAGCTTCATGGGAGCAGATGGGAAACCGGCCAGTCAGGAAAACAAAACCATCTTGAGATTGGATTTCATTTTGACGTAAGCCTGACAATATGAATTTCTTGATGGAGTCACCATGCTCTGGTAAGTCACCAGAGGGTTAATTCCAAATTTCCTCTCCTGAAATTGCTCTGCCTCTTCTCTTTCCCATGATAGATACCTGATGTTATCAAAAGGGACAAAACACATTATCACGGCCCCAGAGATGCTGCCATGTCATTAAACCTGGCCTCGTAGGCTAATCTGGAAGCCAGCTGAATAAACGCCTCAAAACTCCCTGCACCATCAAAGGAAAGACAGTTAATTCAATGGCTACTATTCCCCCACCCTTGGCTGATTAAAACGGGCAGGAGAAGGAGGGGCGATCTTCCTGGGGTCTTCAGGAAAAAAGGCCCCCTTCCTGATGCGCCCTCTGCCCCTGCTGTCCCTGGCACCCTCAGACTGAGTCCTCCATGGCCCCCTGACAGGCCCTGGACAGAGTAATGTCTGCCTCCTGGGGAGCAGGATTCCCAGTGCTGCTGGTTGCAGCTTGGCTTCTGCGGGACCACCGAGGCCCAGGAGGGTTCTGCAGATGCAGGAGTGTGTGGGAGGCAGGGAGGGCAGTGAGGATGCAGCTTCAAGAAGGTCTCAGCTGGCAGTCAGGGGATGAAATCTTAGGATTTGCTCTGATTGATTCCTCCCTGCTATCTGATGCGTGTACTGTGGCAGAGAACACAGCAGATGCACACACACACACATACATGCACACACCCACATATACATATGCATAATACAGCCACACACTATACAGATGCACACCTTCACACTCATACATGTGCACACACATGCACATACACACTTGCACAATACACAGACACATTCACACACATACATGTGTACACACATGCATATACAATAGCACACTCCACAGATACACACTTTCATACACACATGCGCATACACATGCACACAAAATCCTACATTATACAGATACACACCTTCACACACATACAGGTGCACACACACGCACATATACAGTCACACAATATACAGACAAACACATACATTCACATACATATGCACAAATTATATTACTCACACAATATAAAATATACACATTCACATACATACATGTACATGTGTGTGCACACACACACACATACACATACACACACACACACGCTTGCCTATCACAGCGAAGCTCAAGTACCCTCCTGAGGGTCAGAGCCTTGGCGAGCCTGGGAAGGTTCTGGATCTCCACTAGTGGCCCTTCCCCAAACTGTCCTGTCCATGTGGAGTCGGAACGATGCTCCGTGGGAGGGGTGGGCATGGCCATCCCTGTGTTGCCTAACTAACCCGTCAAGAGCCTCAGTTAGAGTTGGCGCATGCAGCTTTCACTGTGGATAAAGAACAAGGAGACGTGAGCAGGCCTGGGGGCTGCCCAGTCACATCTGTTCCTGGAAATTCACCCCAAGGTGCCCGGAGACACCACAGAGCCAGCTGAGAGCCTGAGCTGGGGAGAGGAAGCAGCTCTCTCAGCGCAGACGCCATGGCAGACAGAACTGAACTCAGGCGAGGCACGGCCATGGGAACCAAGGTCCTGGCTCTGACCCCTGAGCACTTTGCTGAGGCGGGTCTGGGTCTGGGTCGTGAGGAACTGGGCTGGCACAGGCTAACCTGTGTGCTGCTCGCAGTAAGCGTAGCTCCAGGCGGGTGGGGGGCCAGCCAGTGGGACATTTCTGGGCCAAGTGGGGGGGCCAGCCAGTGTGAGTAGCTCTAGGCTGGGAGGGGGGGTTGGGGGCAGCTCTGACTCTCCTCTGGGGGCCCAACTTTCCCCTGGGAACCACCCTCTGCCCTGGTAGCTGAGCGACCTGCTGCATACAGCTCAGATCTGTTCTCGTTCACAGCCAGACAGCTGGCCTTCTAAGAAGCAAACCTTGGGCCATGGCGGTGGTGGTCAGCATGGGCCCAGGCGGCCGCATGCTGTGCCTGCCCCAGCTCTCCTGACCGGAGCACAGCACAAGCTCCTCTCCTGGGTGTGAAGGGCCTGGAGTGGACAGTGGGCACAGACATCCTCTGTGAGATTGGCCGGGAGGAAGCTGTTCCCTCCTTGTCCCAGGCAGTGGGCAGGCAAGCAGCAGAGAGAAGCTGTGTCCAGGCAGTGGCTCCCATGGGGGCAGCACCGGGCTTAGGGCTCCTTGGGGTCTTGGTCTCTGCCTCTGTGATGTTTGATGTTTCCACTAGTGTCACAGACGTCCCTCCTTCCTCACAAACTACCTGGCAGGGGTCCTGCATGCCTCATTCCAGTCTATGCCCTTTACCAGGACTGACGTGCTAGCATGAGTAAGAAGCCCCCATGCCCCGTGCCCTACCACAGAGAAGCGCACCATGCCCTGCCATGAATGCAGACTCACAGCCTGGGACTGCAGCAGCAGTGTGAAGAGCCCAGGATCAGAGTTTCACAGAGATGGCACTGACTCCTCCAGATGGGCCCGTCGGTTGTGACAGTGTTGTTCACTGAGGGTTCCTCTGATTACACCCACATGGCAAAGACAGACCACCCCATCTTGTCCCGAGAGCAGCTGCATTCAACACCCACCGAGGCTGCCGGGACAGGGGGCAGTCTCGGGGTGTCCTGCATCTCCTGCGTATTTCATGGCAGGGCTACTTGCAGAAACAGCTGTTAATCGGTGCCTTCGTTCAAAAGGTTGAATTATAGACCGAATGGCTTTGGAGGGACATTCCTGAGTGACATGGCTGAGGACTCGCAGGTCTTCTTCAATCAAACCATTTTCCCCAACAACTGCTGTAACTTCTGTCGAAAAGGCAATTTAAAAATAGAACTCGAGGCAGGAGGACTTTGGAGCATTTAAATGGCACGGGAATAGGGCTGTAGATCGTGTTGGACAAGTTATGCAAGCCACACAGCCTCCAAGAATTATAATTCATTTCTGCTATGTGATTACCTGGCACGCGGGGGATTGCTTTTGGCCTCTGCAATCCCCGGGAGAGGACGGTAATTCTGTCGGAAAATGCACCAGCCTCTCGGTGAGGTCCTGTCCATCTCTCTATAAAGCTTGAATGACAACCTGGGTAGCTCAGAGCGGGGCTAAAAATAGATTACTCCGGATGATTCCTGCCTAACAAAGACATTAGGATCAATTATAGCTGAAGGAGAAAGAACCCCAACTTAATTATAGAGATGTGTAGGTGAATGAAAACACCCCAGTGTTTACTGGAAACACAACTGACACACAATTATGTTATTTAAACATAAAGGAATGTGTGGCTTTGTAAGTCTGTTATTAAAATGTGCAATTTAACCAATTAACATATCATTAGTATCTCTTTCAGCTCTGCACAAGGAACACTGTATTCATGTATCAAAGATGACTTGACATTCCTGGGTTAATGATCTTTGCCTTTTATTATCTGAGTGAAAAAAAATTAATGGGAAAACATCCTCCACTAAACATTGTGTTGCATTTCTCTGAAGGGTTTGCTGGTATTCCCCCTTAATCACATTCTATTCCTTTCACTTTAGCCAAGCACAGGGCTGAATATTTCCCTTCACCATCACGCTGAGTGGATCGCTAAGGTTCCGGTGGATCAGAGAAAGCTTATTGCTGAGGCTGGAATGTGGGATCCCTCCTCCTTTCATATGAGTGCTTGCACTGCAGAATACATCTCAGGAGAAAGGTGAGTATCCTGGTGATGTATAAACAGGCCCTGGGATAAAGCAGAATATAAACTATGGTCAGGGTCTCTGCTCCCTGTTAATAAAATCCTGGAATTAAGGGGCTGCATTCGGTTCTGTTGAGTAGCTAGCTTGTCTCGGTGAAGTTAGCACGATCAAAACCCACTATTAATCTGCTACCAATGACTTTTTTTCTAGCATATTAAGTACCTCTCTTACTCCCTGGGTGTCTGAGCTAGCATTTACAATGAGACCTTCTGATATCTTGCCAGAAACTTGCCCTCATCACCCAGCTTCGGTGTTTCCATTTCTGCAATGAGAACCCTAACATAGATTTCCTGGGATTATTCTGAAGATGAAATGTGCATATTGAATTCTTAAACTACTGCTCAGGCAACTAGAAGCCAAATCCAGCTTCCCTCTAGTTTCCTGCAACATCACTGTCCTGAGAAGCCCCGAGAGCGTTTCTTCGGGGAACCAATGATGCGCGTGAGTGTGTGAGGGTTGATGATAGCACAAGGCATGGGCAACCTTCTGGCAGCGGGGTGGGTGCTGGTGTGAGTGCGTGAGCGAGACTGTGTGGCTGTGTGAGTGCGTGAGTGTATCTGCATGTACAAGTATATAAGTGAGTGTGATTGTGAGTGTATGTGCATGGCTGTGTGACTGTATCAGTATGTGAGTGTGTTGTGTGAGTGCGTGAATGTGTGCCTGAGTTTGGGAGGCTGAACCTGAGTGTGTCTCCATGGAGTGTGCATGGGTAGGCATGGGTGTGTGTGGGGCACTGTCTGATGTTGACTGTGTTCTGAGGTCTCTGGACTAACGGTTGCTCTAGGCTGACTGTGCTCTGGTTCAGTGTTGCCAGGTGGCATCAGGAAACTCACTCAGCCACACCAGGATCTCCTCAGGGGCACGACCAGCCACCTGCCCTCTTTGCTGTGGAAGTCCACGCTCAGACCCCCATGTAGGCAAGTCCCCACCCAGTCCTGGGGCTCCCACGGCCTACAAAACACTCCCATGGGGACTGAGGGTGCCCTAGAAGTCCTTCCAGGAATAGGGGCCTGGGCAGCCATGGGAGGGATAGGGAGGCTGCGGACTCCACTCGGGGTCCCAGGAGTCAGAGCTGAGGGGACAGTGGCCGCTCCTTTGTGACAGGCCCAGGAAAAGGACATCTCTGTAAGCTTTTGTCTAGGAGAAATGTCCCCTCTCCCTGGCCTCCCAGGATAGAGCAGAGCGCCCGGGAATGCCCTGGTGCCCAGGGGTTCTCAGGAACAATATCCTGAGATGTTTGTGTTCCTTGGAGATGTGAATCTGGCGCCCTGCCCTGGCTGCTATCAGGGATCTGCTGCCTCCTCAGCAGCCACCAGCACGCGGCCCGTGCCCAGAGCATGAGTTCATTCCCGGCTGGGGGTGCATCTGGGTGATGCCAACACCTCTGTGCCACAGCCCTCAACCTACAGCCCCATCCTCTGCATTAAGCCACTTTCCAGCGGGGACCACAACAGTCACTGATACTTTGTATCAAGGTGGCTTTGGCTGGGAATGAATGTTTCTGTATCCAGGGTGGATACTCTGAGGAGTGTTCCAGAGCCATTCAAGCTACTCTGTTGCGGAAGGCCGACAGCAGCCCAACTTGGTTTCCCCCGAAAACTCTCCAAGCTGCCTCCACCGTGGGGCCGGGCAGTAGGTCTGGCATCCACGGGGAAGATCTGTTCTTACCCCATCTGCCCCAACACACTGTCTCTGGTGTGTGCCCTTCCCCAGCGTTTGAGAACCATAGCACAGTGTATCTTGGTTTGGCTTTCCCCGACAATAAGTGATGATGAGCACTTATCCATGTTGACCTATTGATCATTCATCTGACTTCTTCAAAAACGTGTCACTTCTTGTTCATTTCTTCTCCCTCTTTTTTGAGAGGGGTTTTGGAGACCCAGGACCACTCTTAGCCCTGGAGTATAGAAATAATAAGGACATGGAAGGAAAGACCAAGGAGGGGAGTAAGAAGAAGAGGGTGGGAGGTAACACTGGAAGGGAGAGGGGCGATGCATGCATGTTTCCACACCAAGGCCAACAACACTGAAGGCATGTGATCTGAACTATAATCGCCAAACTGGAAAGCACGCCTGTCAAGTCACATCTTGAGGGGTGAGTGGTGGTAGAACCCTGTCTGCCTGAGATGTGGCTATGAATAACCTTACAAAATCACAGTAACTGGTTTTATATAGAATAGAAAATATAGAAAATACATAAAATTCTATTCATATATAATAGAATTTTAATCTAAAAGCTCCCTCTGTCTTTATCACCTGGAGGGATACTGGTTGTTTTGGGGGGGGGGTGTCACACCCAGCCATGCTCCGGGTTATTTCTGTCTTATTGCTCTGAGGCTGAATCTTGGCTATGCTCAAAAGACAGTGTGAGGGGTGAATAGGGGCAGAACCCAGACCCCCTGTCCACCAAGCATCTCTCTGGTGCAATAACCGGAAGTTCTTCATTGTCAGACATCCATAAAACTGTGACTTATTGTTTTTTTTTTTATTCTGGCCATGATAAAAACTTGAGGTATATTTAATAGATGCAGGAAATGTGTTTTTTGCTTCCTTTTCACTTTCTTCAGTTTATATTCTGAATAATATATGTCTCGCAAAGTGACTTTTTAATGAAAAAAGAATGATAAAATATACATATGAGAGAGCTGGCGGTCCCTCTGGGTTCCCGCATCCACAGACAAATGGGGCCTGATTGTCTCAGAACCCGTGAAACCGAGAAAGCAATCAACTCCATTATCCCCCAGTTCATTATATTTAGACGCAAAGACTTCCAGAAGGAAAATCTTTCTGGAAACTTTTTTCTTCAGAACAAGAGTCTGGTTTTCAGGTTTCTGTGTTCTTTCTTCTTTCTTTGTGGACAGTGAATTCCCTCTACTTGCTCTGCACCCGCGGCTTCAGGAGGCCCTTCAGGGATCCTGGGGGCTCAGGGTGGAAGGTCCCTCCCCAGCCGCCCACCCCTGAGCCTCGGGTTCACCACTTCTGTGCCAGACAGTGGCCTGCACAGGCCCTGGCAGCCTTTGTTTCCTCCCTGTCAGCCTCCATCATGGTACCTGCTCTGGGTGCTTCCTGGAAGCGCTCTGCAGAAGGAACCCGTTTTCTCTGGGCCCTCAGCGTATGTGATGGATGATTTCTGCAGCTGAGGGTCACTACACACACACACACACACACACACACACACACACACACACCGGGTTAGCCCACCCCAGACATCATGCAGGGCCAGTTCTTCAATTCCTGCTTCTGTCCCCTCAGATATATGCCAGAACCCTCCTGCACACATGCTCTCTCTCTCTCTCCTCTTTTTCTCTTTCTCTCCCTCTCTCTTTCCCTCTCTGTCTTCCTCTCCATCTCTATCCCTCTCTCTCTCCTCTCTCCTCTTTCTTCTTTCTCTCTCCATTCTCTCCCTCTCTCCTTTCTTGTCTCTCTTCTCTTTCTCTCTTCTCTCCTGTCTCTTCTCTCTCTCCTCTCTTTCTCTCTCCCCCCGTTCTCATCTCTCCCTCTCTCCTCTATCTCTTCCTCCCTCCCTCTCTGTTTCTCCCTCTCTCTCCTCTCTCCTCTCTCTATTTCTTCTTTCCCTCCCTCCTCTCTCCCTCTCTCCTCCCTCCCTCTTTCTTCTCTCCCTCTCCACTCTTCCTCCCTCTCTCTCTCTCTCTCTCTCTCTCTCTCTGTCTCTCTCACACACACACACAAACACACACACCATCTCCACTACAGTCACTCTGATACCCTCCATCCTCTGACCATGTTTAGTGGGTGATGTGACATAACACATGGTCTTTGTTCCTGACCCCTCCCCCTGCATATGGATTCTCAGGTCACAAACGTCTGAGGATGAACCCTTCGTCCCGCACCACGACATCCTACTGGGTGTCAGCCAGGTTCCGTTCCCCATCATCAGTTGCAGACGTGCTGCTTCTGCGTTGGGGTAATGGGGAGTAAGAGATCTCTCTAAGGGTCTGTGTGGTCCAGTGTCCTCTTAAGCAAAAACCCAGGGGCAGGTTTGTCCTGCTCCTCCTCGGTGTCCCTGTGAAGGTGACCACCATTTCCTGCTGGACCATGGCTGCCCTTGGAGTCTTTCTGAAGCCCAAGATCATAAAAGAGAGGACAAAGAAGTTCATCAGGACCAGCCTGACCGCTATGTCAAGACCACATGGGGCCAGCAGGAGCCCAGAGTTCCTGACATCAAGGTCAGAGTGCACCAAAGATCCAAGGACCATATCTTGATCCCTGATATCAGTCTGGGTAGTGACAAGAAGACAAAGAACCTTCTGCCTGAGAGCTTCTGAATCTCACAGAGCTGAGAGAGCTCCCAGCATGGCCCCCATAATTGCAGAGAGCCTGCAGTGAACAGCCCGCTGCCCACCAGGTGGCCAGTACCCCTGCCAGGCTGCACAGCAGAGAGAATGGCCACACCACCGTTGTGTTAATACAACCTTAAAATTGCCCCCAAATAAATAATGAAGAAACTCAGGTGCGAGATTCTGACCACTGAGAAAGGGCAGAGCTCTCTTCTATTCCTGTCTGCTTTTCTGCTGATGACAATGTATGAAAATCTCAATTTTCTTTATACCACAACCTTCAAAATTAAGATTAAGTGTAATTCTCAATGGTTTTTATCTTTATATCTTAAAGTAACAAATGACAGTTAGCACATCTCCATAGGCTTACTGACCATTTATTTTTCTTCTTTGGGAAAATGTCTACTTACATCATTTGCCCAATTTTCAATTGTGTTATGAGCCATAGCAGTTCATTATAAACTTGATATTAGGTCTTTTTTTAGATAAAGCACAGTTCCCCCGCCCCCCCCTCAGGTTCTGAGTTAGTTTTCTTTTCACATTCTTGATAAAAGATTTGTTGCACAAAATTTTCAGTCCTCAAGAAACCTAACTGGTCCCCTTTTAATTCTTGAGCTTTGTGTCATATCTATGAAATCAAGGCTTAGCTCAAAGTCATTGAGGCTAACACTAAGAATTTTATAATAGAAGCTGCTACTTCAGGCTGTGGCCATTTTCATGTTTGGAGGAAGAAGCTCAGAATCACGTCTGCTTTCTGCTTGGGGGTGTTCCTTTTACCACGGAACACCCTTTCACCTGGTCACACAGATGGCTCTGTGCCCGTGTGACAGTGACTGCATGCTCTGGGGTGACATTCGCTTCTCAAACCTCTCCGAGCATCCATATTCTGTCACTGAAGAATCAGGGTTATGGCGATTTGTCCAATATCCTACCTGATATTGAAGCTATTGTTCCCCAGAATGCAGTGCTGTGCAAATCAAACACCATTCTGTCCTCATCTATAGGAGTGCATCTTGGCTGACCCTCATCTCCGGTCACTCAGGGCCTCTCCCATGTAGAATCACACATAAGCATGTCATCTGATTGCCACGCAATCCCTCATCATGAGCCAAGGTCCTGCTATCCTACTCCAGAGCCACAAGTTCTGTACCTGATAACTGCATCCTCGGAGACCAGACACTCCAGAGTCAAGAGCCTCCAGGGCAGTGACTGAGCCCAGGACACACACACCCAGGGGAAACTGCTCCTTTCCCTTCCTGGTGAAGAACCCAGGGCTGTGCCCACCTCACGGAACTCAAGGCACAAAGCATTCAGCTTGATTCGCGTCAATGATGGGGTCAAGCCTGGTTGAGAAATATGTCATGAATGATGGAATCTCATGGAGTTGATCATTTGGTCAAGAAGAAAAGTTGATTTTCTCAAAGGATATTGAACAGACTATTAGACTTTAAGAATACTATTAGACTTTAAGAATTAGAAGCGGGAGAGAGACTCAGGGGCCAAGGCATTTGCCTCGTAGGGTCTGAGCCAATGCAGTTCCAGGGCTGGTCCTGAGCCTAGAGCCCGGGGTGAGTCTGGGCAGAGCAGGGCACAGCCCAACTCTTTCACCCGCCCCCACAAAAGCAAATCAGGGAACCAAATACATATCTGCTTTGAACAATGCCACAAGTATAGCCTAGTGCACTTCTTAAAGCACTGATACAAAGCTCCCCATTCAATGTCTACATGAAGATCTCACTAATCACAGACTTGGACATCCTGTTTCTTGTTTCTCACACATGCTATACCCCAAGAGAGAAAAGATTGGTGGAGAAAAGTCAACTATGTCATCTACTCCATTTCAGAACTTATTTAAATGAATTACAACCCTTTTCACTAAAATAACGTTGAACAATATGTATCATATTGAAGATAAAAATGGGCCTTTGCAAGTTTTCCTATACTTATGCAGAGTACTATAGGCTAACAATTTTATCATAACCAAATGGACCGTATTTTTCAATTGATTGGTTTCTATGGTTTTCACACATGTCTCATCTTTAAAAAATAGCTCCTCTATAGCCACTTGAGGCCTGAAAGGGAGGAGGACTAGAGTCCACAAACATTTTGAGATCGATTTGCACTTCAGTTTCAATTGCACATTCATTTGTTACTATGTATTTACTGTTATGAATCACTCCCTATTAAGTGGTGAGACTCTTGATATGGAACGAATTCCCTAGTGTAAGGATCCCATATGAAGGATCCATTGTCAAAGGCCCAGTGTGAGGGATCCAATATGAGGGGATCAATGTGAAGATCCAGTGTGAGGATCCAGTGTGAGAGTTCAGTGTGAGGGTCCCAGTGTGAGGGATCCAGCGTGAGCAATCCAGTGTGAAGGATCCAGTGTGAGAGATCTAGTATAAGGGACCTGGTGTGAGGGATCCACTGTGAAGGATCCAGTGTGAGGGGCCCAGTGTGAGGGATTCAGTGTGAGGGATCTAGTAGAAGGGATCTGGTGCAAGGGATCCACTGTGAAGGATCCAGTGTGAGATATCTAGTATAAGGGACCTGGTGTGAGGGATCCACTGTGAAGGATCCAGTGTGAGAGATCTAGTATAAAGGACCTGGTGTGTGGGATCCACTGTGAAGGATTCAGTGTGAGAGATCTAGTATAAAGGACCTGGTGTGAGGGATCCACTGTGAAGGATTCAGTGTGAGGGGCCCAGTGTGAGGGATTCAGTGTGAGGGATCTAGTGTATGGGACCTGGTGTGAGGAATCCATGTGAGGGGTTCAGTGTAAGGGCCCCACTGTGTTTTCTTCACCTTCAATGACCAGCCCCAAGAATTACCTCACAGCTCCCAGGCAGTCTGTGTGCGAGTACAGAAGACGTGATATTCACCAGCTCTTGCTGACTAGAAAATCTCCCTCACATGAAGTGAATTCACGTGAAGTAGGAAAATACGATACCTGTTTTATAACTGTGCATGGAAATAGGGGTCATCAATGGTTCAGTTTCTAAATGGTGGTTGACAGTGACAGGAAATAAAAAAAATGATGCATATACAGCACTTTTTAATATTTAAAATACAACATAACGGCATGTTTTAGAGTACAGTTTTACTTCACCACATACTTGATTTGTATGAGTTTGACCATTTTAAACTTGGAAAATCTAATGATCATGTTATTAAGAGTAGCTTTTCTCCAGGGGCATGCCAGTGCTGCTCAGATCCACTTCTGCCAGGTCGGGGCGGGGGGGGGGGCATGTCGGTAGTTCTGGTGATGGGGCCCGGGGTTCACTGTGTGCACCCAAGGGCCTTACCCTGGTGCTATCTCTCTGGCGCTTCTGAGATCCATTCTGATTGATGGATGACTCTAGCATCCTCTTTCTCTTCATTTACCTGGTTCACTGGTGGAGGTCTTTGCTGAGGAGTGCCTAACAGAGAGGCACTCAAAGGGAGGTAAATAAAGCAACTAGAGATTTAATTGCCCATGATAAATCTACACATCCATTAAATCCTGAGGCAAGAGTGGGAGAGGGAGGCAGCCCAGGAAGCAGGACGGTGCAGTATACCGAGAGGCCAGGCTAAGAGGTCAAGAGAAACGGTGCCTCCTTGGTTTTCTTCCTTGTGCTTCCAGCTCTCTCATCCACAAAGGGCATGGGAGCAGAGAAACACCCAGCTCGGAATGCAGTGCTCCCCCTTCACGGGCAGACTTGCACCCAGTGGTCAGCCTGGCAGCCCTATTTCCCCCTGCTGCAAGCCCTGACAGGAAGCCCGCTGTTCCCAGTTCCCCAGTGATACCACATTCACTCCTGCTCTTGATGCCTCTCGTGGCAAACAGCCCTGGTGGCGGCCACAGAATCCTTGGGGCTGTCACTATTCTCTACGTGGCATAGGAAAACCCAGGACAAATCTAGCTCCTGGCAGCAAGTGACTTTGAGCCTGCATTCCTCACCCCACCCCGCCGGATGGTACCCGCCGGCCTTCATGCATGCATCCACCTTCTTTCTTGGGATTCCCGAGTCCACTTATTGGTGAGGGTGTGGGACTTTCTCAGCCTTTCTCCTCTTTCTCCAGGCCCACATCCTTTCGTAGCGAGATTCTCTTCTTGGTGGCTGGCTGACCGCACTGACAGGGGTGGCTGACACAGACACTGAGGGCTGTTCTGAAAGCAGGGCTGTTGAACATAACAACCAGTGGGGCTGCAGATGAGCTCTGTCCACTTCTTCCTGAGAAAGACCCAGCAGTGCTGCCTCCCGCAGTAGACCTGCACTTTGGTGCTTCCTCTGGAGCAATCGGCCGGCTGCTTTCCAGAGCGAGGTTCCAGTTTACAGGGGGCCTGCACACCCCCAGCTCTGGTAGCGGCTGTTTCCTCTTTTTCTGAGAACCGCTGAAGGGTTGGTTTGCCTGATTCCTCTACCAGTGATGTTGAATTTCCTTCCATGGATCTTTTTTTCACCGAAACATGCTATATGGATGCTTTACCTATTTTTTAAGAAAATTCAGATAGACCTTATATTTGTCGGCTATTGAACTGTAGGAATTCACTCTGTGTTTTCGAGTTATCAGAAGTGTGGCTTTGAATATCTTCTTCCATTCTTTCTTTCCCTTTTCTCCCCTTTTGTGTTGTGGTCAGTCTTTTTAGTTGTTCCATTTGTTCATTTTTGTCATTATTGTCTTTCTTTTGGTGTCCAGACGAATGATATTCGCCACTTTGTTTTCTTCTGCAGAGTTTTATGGTTATCGTCTTGCCTGAAAGTGTCTAATCCACCAAAGGGCGTGTGTGTGTGTGTGTGTGTGTGTGTGTGTGTGTGTACATGTGCTTAGGACCACAGCAGAGTTTTTTCCTGCCTGTGACTGTCTCGTTTCCCTAGCACCGTTTAATTTAGATGCCGGCCTCTCTACTGCAGAGTCTTGCCTCCTTTGTCACACATAACTGAAGGTATCTGCCAGTCTCCTGAGTTCTCTGCTGTAACCCTGTTCTGTGAGGCCGTGCCCTGGGGTCAGACTGGATTGTAGTTTTGTAACACTGTTGGGGTTAGGGCCATGCTCCCTCCAACTCTGTTCTTGCTACAAACGTTTCTTTGAATTTGGGGGATCTCTTGTGGTTCCACACAGATCAAGGATTGCTTGCTGTATCTTTATGGAAAGCCTCTGGAGTTTGATAGGGAGTCCACTGGCCAGTTTGCAAGGCTGGCGACCACTTGCTGGCTCATGTCTGGAAGAGTTCTCATCCCATGCCAGAGTAAGTCCTCTCCTGACACTGACTGAGACCAACCCTCTCAGTTTGCTGCGTGGGTCCTGGTGCAGGTGTATTGGCACAGAAGCATCTATGAATGCCACCTTCTGCCCTTACCCCTTCTCAGCATGCACTGACCTCTGTGCCTTTGTGCAGACTTGTGCCTTGGTGTTACAAAATGTTCTGGTGACATGACTATAGGGATCCCATTGCATGAACCCTTTTCCATCCCTCACTGCATGTTTTTGTGCATATGTGTATATGTGTATGCATATGTATGCATGTTTGTATACATGTGTATTTGTATATGTATGCATGTGTTTATTTGTATGTGTGTTTGCATGTGTGTGCATGCATGTATGCATATTTATATGTGTGTATGTGTATATGTGTGCATGTGTACGTGTGTATATGTGTGCATGCCTATTTGCATGTGTATGTATATATGTGTGTACATGAGTGCGCATATTTGTATACATATATGTGTGTGCATGTGTGTATTTGTGTATGTGTGAGGATGTGTGTGTATTTATATGTGTGCTTGTATGTGAGTGCATGCATGTGTGTATATTTATATGTGTGTGCATGTGTACATGTGTATATGTGTGTGCATGCATATATGTGTATATGTGTGTGGATGTAAGTGCATTTGTGTATGCACATGTGTGCGTGTGTGCATGTGTATTTGTATGTGTATATATGTGCATGTAAGTGTATTTGTGTGTGTATGTGTGCGTGTGTATTTGTATGTGAGTGCATGTGTATTTGTATGTGTATATGTGTGCACGTGTGTGCATATTTGTGTGTGCATGTGTGCGTATTTTATGTGTATGTGTGTGCGTGTGCTCTGCCATGAAGTGGGCCCCGTGAGCAATGGGTTACTGATCTTGCTTTAGCTGATTCATGGCTTGTAGAGCTGAATCTCCTGACAGGCATGGCTGAGTTGGGGGAATTTGTATTCTGGCAGGATGTTTTGTTCTGCTTCTCTTCTCCTGGTCCTTTGTAGTTTGGTGACGGCGCGCGTGTTTGCTTAGACTCTTTCACGAAGCACAATAGGGCCTTGCTTTGTCATTCCCATGGGGCTTAAACAGAACAACCTCATTTATCACAGTGTTATTTTGATAACAGTTTAAACACGGGCACTTCGTGAGGCGCGGCACCTTACCATCCTACCCATTTCATTTTGTGTGTCACATTTGACATGTTTTTATTTTGTTTTCCTTGCCTAATTGTTAGTTGTTTTTAGCGCTCTGTCTTCCAGCCACCGTAGCAGCTGCGTGAGAGGTGGACCGCCTTTCTATCTGCCTTTACCGCTGAGAGCGAGACTCCAACTACTTCCATCTGGGTCTAACCAGTCTCCCTCTTTTCAGATCAACAAGGCCCCTTTGGTGCTTGCTGAAAGAAAGGCTTAAAGACAATGGCTCAGTTCTGATGTGTCTAAATAATGTGACCGGAGAGTGCTCTTGAGCTTGGACTATGTCAAGTGCTCCCTTTTGGCTTCTAAGTTTCTGCTGGAAAAAAAGCTGACTGAGGGAGGCCACCTCGGGGCAGAGCAGGCGGGTGCTGGAAGGTGCTTTGGACAGTGGCCACCCTCTGAGCCCCCAGTCCAGCAGGCTAGGACACCTGAAGCATCTGGGACGGTGCCCTTCTCCCTGCGCCCCCACCCCGCAGATGAGGATGCTGGCAGGCCTAACGGCTGCCCCTGAATAAGCCGGCTGGCCTGGGAAGCTCCGTATGCTACGTGGACAGTGAGGACCAGACTCTAGCTGCCCACATAGCACTAGATGCAGGAACAGGCACCTTCCCCAGAAGGGAGATGAGATGGGGATGCTGCGCACTCTTTCCCAAAGCCCCCTGCCTGAAAGCAGCTTCTCTGTTTGGACTCCACTTAAAGGGATGTTTAAAGACTGGCTCCAGGTCCAGGCCATCGCCCGGCCCCCCTCTGCCCCTCACGGTCCTGGTGCAGCAGGGCGGTGGGTTGGCCCTCTTATCCTCTGGCTCCCAGAAATTGGGGTGTGCTAGTTTAACAACCTGCTTTCAAGATATTAAAAATGAAACTGCGCAATGATTTCTTCTCATGCTTAGCTCCAGCAAAACATTCACAGGGCCTTTTGGTTTGACCCTGCAAATAACCGTTTTCTCTCTCTCCAAACTCTAGGGAATGGTCTAGGTAACTACCATGTCCAGCCGGGCATGCGGAGATGCATGTTCACTGGTACAGAACCCACATGCCCATGGCCATGCACATGCCTCCCACTCCGTGTCTTAGTATGCATATGTATATGCATCTGTGATGTATGTATGTGAGCATACATGTCCATGCATGTGTATTATGTACATATGTGCTATATGTATAATGTATCCATGTGTATAATATGTGCATCTGTAGTCCTGTGGTATCTCTGTGTGAACTGTGTAAGCACCTAGATGTATGCATGTGCTCATATAGTTTTGTCTGTGCGTTCTATGTATTTATGTGTATGAGTGTGCACGGGTATATGTGTTTGAGAATATATGTTTTAATATGCTGTGCACTCTGTAGTATGGTTGTATGTTGGTGTGCATGGGATAGATTTATGTGTGCATGTGTGTATTGTGTGATATGCATGCACGTGTATATATGTGTTCATTTGTGTATGGGTATGTGTATTCTGTGTGTTGTGTTGTAAGTGAATGAGTGTGTGTGTTTGCCTGCACACATGTGCACATAAGTCTGAGTGCATACACATGTGTCTTGTCCCTCGTGCATATTTTTTTTAAACTTTTTTTTGACTCCCTGTGAGATAGACCCTCACAAAGCTGTTCATGATTGGGTTTCAGTCATACAGTGTTCCAACACCCATCACTCCACCAGTGCACATTTCCCAGCACCAGCGTCCCCAGGTTCCCTCCCATCACCCCCACCCCACCCCCTGCCTGCCTCTATGGCAGGCGCTTATCTTCTCTCTCTCTCTCTCTCTCTCTCTCTCTCTCTCTCTCTCTCTCTCTCTCTCTCTCTCTCTCTCTCCTTTTGGGCATTGTGGTTTGCAATATTGATACTGGAAGGTTGTCAAGAATAGGTAGATAGAGAGGAGATCATACAATAATAGCTGGGAATGATCATACTGGACAAGATCTGAGGGCTAAAAGTAGTAAAGGAATATTCATGTGTGCCTGTTTGTACATGTCTATGTGTGCATGAGGAGGTGGGAAAGCCCCATGAACCTGTCCCGGAGACATGTCAGCATGTGGATGGGCTGCAGGTGGCCCTGAGGGTGGCACCGGAAACTGGGGGTACAGTTGTCTTACCACCCTCCACCTCTGCCCTTGAAGATGCACAAGCCTTTCTCCTCAATGGGAGACTTTAATCATCTACTGATCAAAAATAGATAGGGCAATGGTTTTCTTCTCAAACGTCCTGATAAGTCATCAATTATTCAAATAAAAGTCATTTTATTGGTGGGTAACTGTCCATCATCCCTTGGTCTACAGATCCAGTGGGAATCCCAGAGCTTGGTCTGCAGCTGGACAGTGGCTCCCTGTGGCCAGTTTCCTGCAGATGAGCACCGAATGTGTGGCCCCTGCACAGAACTCTGTCCAGTGCTGAAGTTCAGGGTCAGAGTGAGCTGGCGGCTGTCGGGGGGTCCTGGAATGAGAGCATGAAGTGGGGTATGTACTTCTACCTTACAAAGTCACGCCTGTGTGGAGACATAAATCTGACTCCCCACGAGGGCAACGAGGTGCTGATAAGAGAGGGTCCCAGGGGATTCTCTCTCTTTGTAGAGCATCTCTGAGAGGGTTTGTAGCCTGGGAGGCTGCTGTACTGGGAAGAGGGGGATCTCTTTTGCCGTGAGGACAGTAGGCTGAGAGCTTCGAGCGATGACCTTGTGCTGGCCAGGAAGGGCCCCTGGTGACCCACTATCCCCCAAGGCCAGGGCTGCGGGCCAAACCTCGTGGACAGTAGAAGCAGTCCCTGTTCCAAGTTTCAGTGTGATGACATGCGCTTTGAAACCCCAACACATTTCACAGCGGGGGCGTGGGGGGGGAACTGGTGATGAATCATCTCACTTCCTTCTCAGCACACACCAGCAGAGAAGTCCAGCAGGACATGGCCCACAGACACTGGCCAGCCCCAGGGGAAATCTCTTCTTCAGGAGGGCAGCTTGGGTGCTGCCGGCTTCCTTGGGTTGGTTCCTATGCATCCATTCAGTTGGACACAGTGAGTTTTATGAACCTTTATCTGCTCCATGCAAAGGCAGCAGCTTCTTGGTTCAGCTCAGATCACACACTGCACTGGGCTGGCCGCTAAAAGTGGTTTTCTCAACGCTCTCAAGCAGGATTTGAGAGACAGAGGTCACAGGGGATAATCACCTCCCCCCCCCCCAGCCCCCAATTTCTCTAGTTCCAACCTCACATCGGATTTTTCCCTTTCCAACTGCAGACGTCCTGGGGAAATGAACCCTCGAAGGATGCCGGCTGACTTTTCTCTAAGGTGTGGGCACCCCAGCTCATGCCATCCTCACTCACCAAGAACTAGCTAGTTTGGAAGGGATGGGTGAGGGTTGAGCCCGGAGGGATGAGGGAAACCCTGGGGAGAGCTTGATGCAGCAGCACTGGGAGATATGCCTGGGTTTGGCAGCTCCCAGAACGGAGAATTACAGAGCAGAGTCCCGCTTAACTAGGGGAGGCGAAGGCAAGGAGAAGGCCCGCCATCCCAAGTTCTGCCTTCTGCCTAACCCCACCCCAGGCCCGAGCCGGCCCTCTGGAGCACAGTCACTCGGAGGTTGGTTCTGAAGATAGGCTAGCAGAGCCCAGGCTGGAGTGGACCCGCCTTTGGTTCTGTTTACCCGTAAGAATGCTACACAGATGCTCCCCTGAGCCTCTGCTACTGAGTCCGTGCCTGAACAACTCTCCTCACAGTTATGTCCAGGGAGGAGAGTTGCTGGCAAGAGGAAGCAAGCTAGTCCCACGAGTCTTCAAACCCGGTGCCAGGAGGGAAGTCAAACCTGCAGGGGTGGTATCTTAGTGATAAGTCTGGGCAAGGAGGCAGAGGTGGCCCTGAGTAGATCAATCAGGCCACACAATTTCAGCTCAACTTATTGCAACTTAATTAGTGCTGTGGCTGGCTGCAGAGCTACAGCCCCAGCCTATTTCCTGAATATTTGTATTGACATTTTCGCTCTTGTTAAGGGGTCTCAACAAGCCCATCTAATAAGCGCATAAGAACACGACTCGTTTGGGAAGGATTTTAATGTTAATTGCTTTTTTTAAAAAAAAGGAAGAAGAATGTAATGAACCAGTAATAACAATCATAAAGGCTAACGATGTTGAATTTTAATTTTATGTGCAGAGATGAGGTATTTCATGTTTTCCTTTCTACACAATTGTTATTAGAATTCACTATTTGGTGAAATTGAAAAATGCTTTACAGTATTTTATTCCAAGGAGAACACAATGTTATGTAATAAAACTAACTATTTTTGAGGAGTGCATGCATTTTTTTTCTCTTTCTATTCCTCAGATCTGAAAATTCTGCAAGTGTTTGTGTAGCGCAAGACAACTGTTCTATTTTAAGAAATTGTGATCAAGTGTCTGGTTAAAATGAAACAGATATATTTTATGTGTCCTCTTTCAACTGCCTTGGGTTCATATATTTAAATTTTTATATAGCATAAGGAATTTATCCAAAATACACTTCTACTGTAATACTTCATGGCGCTCCTTCCCAAAATTTGTTGGGCAGAAAGAGATAAGATTTGGAAGGGGCGAGACATATAGTATGGGGGAGGGTACTTGCCTGGGCGAGGTCACTGGAATGCTCTGTACCCTTCCCCACCCCAGGCACAAGGGATCCCTCAGCACAAAGCCAGAAGAAAGCCCTGGAAACCCCTGAATCCACTCAATGTGACCCCAAACAGAAAATAATTAACCTTGGAGTGTGTGATGCACTGATGATCTTAAAATACTTTGCTTCATTCACTTTTAAACTCCGTATTTTTCTGTAAACCAAGGGCCTCACTGAAGCAACTTCTCACTGAGGGCCTCTCAGGTCAGGTTTATTTGGGATTGGGGATATGTGAGGACCGCACGGCACCAGGGGCTGACCCTGGAGTGTGTCCGAGTCTGTGCCCCACTCTCAGGTCCCAGACCCCCAGCTTAGTTCTTACTGAAACAAGCACATGAAAATAATGCCTGTGCTTAACTAGACAAGTAAATAAGGATTTTTAAATGTCATCCCTACTCTGCCCTACCATTCTCTCATTGTATGGAAAGTTCTGGAGGCTTTGAGAATGGATGTGCCCCCCTCCCCACACACACACACACAACACACACATGCACACACACACACACACACCACCCCATCCTCTAGATGGCACGCTGGGAAACAGCTGGGGTGATGACAAGGGCACTTGAAAGTTCTGTAGTGTTGTTACACTGTAAGTTCCTTATTTGAGAGATTTCAGCAGAAAGCTATTTTTCCTTTATTTTTGGCATCCATTTGCGTTTCTTTTTGCATGAATTATTGTACTGGGAAAATCCTACAGTACGGAGAAAGGGGGCTGCCTATATTCGGGTTTCCTGTGTTATAGTACTCATTTGATTTTATAATTCAGATCTTGCACTTAGAACCAATTAGCCCAAATGGAGGGACTGCTGTGTTCTGACCCAATTCGTCTCCCTTAAACCAGTCTCTTCACCACCTTTGCTAGGACGCCTGGTGAGGGCAGGTGGGCCATGCGGAGGCAAACCTGGACGGGGGCCAAGGACATCCTGGGACCAGTGGGAACAAGTCCAGGCAACGGTTCTCAGCTCTGCTGCCCGTCGAGAGCACCAGCCAATGGGGCTCTCCACGGCGGAAACTGACATGTCTACTCTTGTTTCCAAAATGTTCTTAGGAAGTCAAAGCCGACAGCCAGATGGAAAGCGTCCCAGCTCATCCTTACAAGGGGTGACAGACACAGGAGAAAGCACATGGGCCCCAAGTTCTCCTGCACTTGCCCCGGAAGGGGGCTGATTGATGAATGAACTGTTCCCCATCACTGGTTCTTTTTTGTGGACTTAGCTTGTCTCTGGCAGTGTGGGTGTTGGCATCCCTCTTGGTGAGACGGTCTGGAGGGGCGGATTCTGCCCAATGGGTGCCCAGCAGTTTCCCGGAGAAGCTTCATCCTGGCTTTTGCTTTGGGAATGTTAGTGTATTATCATGGAATACCAGCACTGTAGACATGACCGTGACCGTGACCATGCCTTTCTACTTCAGTGCTAATCAAACTTGCTTCCTCTGCTCATGCCTCTCATGTCCCCTTCTCCATCACCAAGCAGGAGGGATACCTCAGCACAAAGTCAGGAGAAAGCCCTGGGAACCCCTGAATCCATTGAATGTAACCCCCCAAAGAAAATAATTAACCTTGGAGTGTGTGATGCACTGATGATCTTAAAATACTTTGTTTCATTCACTTTTAAACTCCGTGTTTATCTGTAAACCAAGGGCCTCACTGTAGCATCTTCTCACTGAGGGCTTCTCAGGTCAGGTTTGTTTGAGGTCAGGGAGGTGTGAGCTCTATGCAGGGCCGGGGGTTGACCCTGGAGAGTGTATGTATCTATGCCCCACCCTCGGGCCCCAGCTCCCAGCTTGATTCTTAGGGATACCACAGTTATCACAAAGTCTAGCAATTATGGGGCTTGTTGGTAGTGGTGGTTCGTTTTAGTTTGGGGGCCACACCCGGCAGTGCTCCAGGCATACTCCTGGCTCTGTGATTAGGGCTCACTCCAGGACCCTGTTTGATGCTGGCGATCAAACAGGTTGGCACCTGCAGGGACATGCCTGACCGATTCTACTCTCTTTCCGGAGGCCCTGTTTTTATTTTTCCAAAGGAATTTCCTTCCCACATAACCTCCACATACTGATTTCCACAGGCTACACTGACTTTCTTTCCATTTTATTTTGTTCATTAAAACAATATATGTGACTAAGACAGGATATATTCTTCTACAATAGAGCCATGTGTAGAGTTTTACTTGAATTATAGCTTGAACAAAAAATACTTTATGGTCCCTGTCTCAGAGAGCCGTGAGTCCTCATTAACTATCAGTTGTAGTCACAAGTTAACCATTAGCCTTGCCGCCTTGTTTTTATCAGAGTCCCCTGTTCATAACTGCCAGCTATAAGTCCAGTCCCTAATCACAAAATAGTGAGTCAAAACACCCTAATTAACTCCCAAAGGCATATCAGGATTCCATAAGATCAGGACAGTTTTATGTGTAAAATCTCCATACAAAATATAAGAGGGGGGCGGAGCAAAAGCACCGTGGGTAGGGCGTTTGCCTTGCACGCATACGACCTGGGTTTGATTCCCAGCATCCCATATGGTCCCCCGAGCATCGCCAGGAGTAATTTCTGAGTGCATGAGCCAGGAGTAACCCCTGTGCATTGCGAGGTGTGACCCCAAAACAACCAAGATAAAATTAAGTGACTAGAAAAGTTTATAAAATCATACTGATATTGATTAACAAACATCAGGCATTGGGGTGACTTTCACTTGAGGGACAGTCAGTGTCACTCTGACCAGCACTCAGATCTACCAAGCTTTTCTGTTTGGGAAAACGGAAATGACAATGCACACAACTTCCTAATGCAAGGAAACAAATCACACACAGAAGGGTCTGAATCCCTGAGACTTGGAATCTAGTATGAGAATATGTTACACATTGGCAGGAGGAGGGTTCGAAGGTGAGAAGGGGTTTGGTGTTCTTAAAGCCGGGTGTTTACTCCCTGGTGAGAATGATTCAGTCCAGGGGGCATGAGCAGATTTGTTTAGCAAAAATAGAGCGGTTCCATTTTGGGGAAAATTAGTGATGGCCGATGCTTTTAATGTGTGCCTGTTTTTTCAGCCATCACTTGGAACTCAGTGCATGCCCCTGGCTGATCAGGGTGGAAGCACTGGATATCATGGAAGGTTTCCACGCAGGCTGCTGGCTTGAAGAATCTAGAGTGGGGGTGCTGGGGGAGCATGATATTGTCAACATTTTAATCTAACACTTGAGTTCAGCTTCACAGAGACACCTGAAGTAAGATTGCTCTTCTCCCCCGTCTACACAGAGCTCAGGCTGTGGGAAGGCAGTGTGCTTGCAATGAACCTGGTGGTTCCGATAGATCCTGATGAGTCTCTCAGAGAGTCACCAATAAGACTCATCAACTCAGTCAAATTCTTCAGATGACAAGTGAACTCTCAGACACAGCATCTGCATATTCCCAATAGCTTAGACCTCCATCTCAGGAGCACTGACTTATAACTCAGGATTGTGCCAGGAGCGAGAAGTCAGGGCGCTGTCTTCAAAGATGTGCTTCTGTTTCTGACATTGTTAGTACTGAGCCACAGTCTGACAGAAAGAATCAATCCCTTCAGATGCATACATTGTCAAATGCTCATTGATTTACTGAAAAATAGGCCTTATTACAGGACAATAAGCCATCCCCTTGGTTTGTGAGTGACAGGGGTATGCTAGAAACCAACACAAAAGCTTCTTTGAATTGAAAAGTCTTCATCTCTGGAAAAAGTGGTTTTAAACTAGCATGGGGACATTCACAGTCATAAATAAGAGCAGATATGCTCCCCCCAGCTTGTTTGAAAGGCCATAACACTGGATATGTTATTAACGCTCCACTGTATTAGATGCAAAACAGCTTAGAGTATGGGCTTTGAAATTGTTTACCATTAGCCATCTCAGGACACCAAATAAAAAGAATATAAATTTTCATCCAAAGGAAAACATTCATATGAATTTTTATGTTTCTTTGTTAGTCATTATATGAGGAGGGAAATAGTCCTCTTGAAAAGTCATGTTGAAAAATAGGAGACTAACACCCAAGAATGGCCGAGATTAGTACCAGGAACTTTATTCCATGACTTGGAGGCCAACCACACTAATGCTAGGGGAAGAGGGAGCTCAGATAGAGAAGGGAACACCAAATAAAGGTGTTGGGAGGATCCTCCCAGGATGGGAGAAGCATGCTGAAAGTAGACTATAGACCAAACATGATTGTCACCTGTTGCCTCTTTTGCAAACCACAACATCCAATAAGAGAGAGAGAACAAAAGGGAATGCCCTGCCACAGAGGCAGTGTGGAATGGGGGGAGATGGGGGGTGGGAGAGATACTGGGAACCGTGGTGGTGGGAAATGGGCACTGGTGGAGGGATGGGTATTTGATCATTGTATAACTGAAACCCAAGCACAAAAATTTGTAAGTCTGCAACTGTACCTCATGATGTCTCACTAATAAAAATTAAAAAAATAAAGAAAAGTCATGTTGAATCTAAGAGACTGTGTCTCTCAGTGGTGGGGGACACAACACCCTCACTGGACTTTCCATTTTATTTCCAAGTGCTTGTGTCTGAGGAGAATAATATGGGTGAGGGAAAAAAATTCCACATGACTGACATCCTTGTGTAGAATTTTCTTTTTTCCATTCCCTCCATTTTCAGGAGTTTTTACTATGCCTGTGACTTTTATCATACTCATATTAGCAAGCATTTTTGAAAGCGGTACACATTTTAGTTAAACACAGAACTTAAATCAGTCTTGCTAATTCCCTAAACTATCCTTTTTTTAACCAGATGCTTTGAAAATGTCTTATGTCAGCTATAATTCTTTTTTGATGGTGTTAAATTAACATTCCTTTCAAGTAAGTTTCACAAAAGTTCTTAAATTCAAAATATTTCTGTCCATCAAAATACAAACACTGTGTTTTGATGTTCTGAAACAGAGTTTGTGCAGTGAGGTAACAGATAGACCCAAATGCTTTGATTTAAACTGCTCCCTCCAAGTTTGTGTTGTGTGTATGTGAGAAGAGGTCTCCCTGGATACTTCACTCCCTCCTCACTGTTATTAATGAGTATATGGTAATTCATTAAGACTTGATGAGGGAAAAGGAAGCAGGAGCCCTGGACCCACAAATCCACATAGATTTGGACTAGATTTAATGAGGTTTTTAATTATCTAACTAAATCTTTTCTTTAGCAATATGTATGCACTTTCTCTCTGCAAATCCTTCTGTCTTCCCCTCATGAACAGAGGAAATATAAATTGAATTCAATCCCTTCACCATTTTTTTCTCAGAAAGTGATATACAGGAAACACAAAGGCCATCAGCCTGAAACGTGTCCTTCACTTGGTTATTACAAGAGATCATCAACATTGTCTTTGGTGGCTTAATGGGCTTCCAAATCCAGAGCACACACATCCGCGATTTGGAGAGATAAAGGAATGTCCTCATGCAGGTCTCACTCTGCCTCTCAGACCTGTGACTCTGTCGCAGGGACCAATGGCTCAGACTGGGCAGTAGCATGTTTTCCAGGTGGCAGTGCTTGGCACTCCTCAAATCACCATGTCACCCGGGATGAAATGACCACAGCTACACAAATGTTCTCCTGTCACTCATTCCCCAAACATGTCCCCTATCTCCGAGTTCTGTAAGAAATAAATGATATGATGCAGGAACTGGCATTTGGAGCTTCTATTTCATCAATACTATAGGAACTGCAGCTGGGGGAGATAAGATAGGGGGTAAAGTCACATGCCATGCATGCAATTGACCCCATTTGAATCCCCAGGTATGATCCTTTGGTCCCTACGACCTCAAGATCTGAATATTACCACATTTTCAGACCCTCACATTGAACCTGGAGCACTGCCTGGAAAACCCAAGAGGAAAGAAAAACAAATGTAGAAGTTAAACACAAATATTTAAGTTCTCTGAGCTAAAACAAAAACATCAATGAGTGGTTCTCAAGATGGAAGGAAGGGTAAACTGGGTAGAAGTGTGTCACTGTAGGGGATGGAGAGATACGACAGGGGGAAGGGTGCTTGTCCTGCCAATGACAGATCTGAGTTTGATTCTTGGTGCCACACACAGTCCCCAGCACCACCAGGAGTGAGCCCTGAGTACTGCCAGGTATGGCCTTTAGAACAAAATTGAAAGTGTTCTGTTGTACGACAAGGGACAGATGGGGCCTGTGGCAGACACAGTGAGTAAGGGCCCATGTGATGGACGCTGATGGCCACCTGAAACAGGACACAGCTGGAAGCAGAAGAGGAACTGGTCAGGAGACAAGCTCACACCTGGTGCCTGAGTTCTGTGTCCATCTGTCCTCTGGGGTTCTGCACAGGCCATGCGCATATCCATACTTGTCTCACCTGCACCCCAGTTGCATCCCCGGGTGCACTTTAGCAGGAGATGCCTCTATCTTGTTACACACAACCACAGGTGACCAAAAGAGGGTTGGGACAAGGCCGGGCTCAGGCCACCAGCAGGACAGTCAGAGGCCAACACTTGCTTCTTTGCAGAATGAAACTGAAGTGAGGGAGACGAGTGCTGCCCAGGGTTAGTGAGGTCAGGGTGTGTGACAGGTGCTGAAAGCCAGATACACCATATAGTGGCCCAGCCCAGACACAGAACACCCTGGGGCTCAGCATCCCACTGCTCAGAGCTCTAGTTTGCAAAGCGGAATCCAAGGGTCCTGCCGGCCCTTTTTTCCAAATTGCTATGTCCACTGTGTCCATAGAAAGTGGCTTCTCTACTGGTGGTTGCCCACCTGTCCTTAGTAAAATGCACAGAAATAGGCAAACACTAAGGATAAATAAGACTTGGTTTCCATTTAAGTTTTGTTCTAACGCATCTTTTTTTTCCCCTTTTTTTTAATTAGTGAAACACCATAAGGTGCAGTTATAGGCTTACAAATGTTGTGCTTGGGTTTCAGTTATACAATGATCAAGTGCCCATCCCTCCACCAGTGCCCGTTATCCATCACCACGGGTCCCAGCATCCCCCCCCTCCCTTCATCCCTCCCCCCCCCCCCGTCCCATCCTGCCTCTGTGGCAGGGTATTCCCCCTTGTTCTCTCTCTCTTTTGGGTACTGTGTTTTGCAAGAGAGGCATTGAGTGGCAATCATGTTTGGTCTATAGACTACTTTTAACATGCTTCTCCTACCCTGGGAGGGTCCTCACAACACCCTTCATTTGGTGCTCTCTTCTCCATCTGAGCTTCCTTTTCACCTTGAACGTGTGGCTGGCCTACCATTCATGGAGCAAAATTCCTGGTACTAATCTCAGCCATTCCTGGGTGTTGGTCTCCCTTTTTGTTGCTTTATGTTCCCCAGATGAATGCAATCTTTCTGTGTCTATCCCGCTCTTTCTGACTCATTTCGCTTAACATGATACTTTCCGTGTAGTACCACTTGTATGCAAATTTCATGACTTCATCTTTTCTAACAGCTACATAGTACTCCATTGTGTAAATGTACCAAAGTTTCTTTAACCAGTCATCCTTGAGGAATAAGCGTCATCTTTGGAGTATGACAACAGGCTCTATAGCAGATAAGACCTGTCCCTGCACAGCAGATAAGACCTGTCCCTGTAGAGGAACCCCAGTAGGGACTGTCTTGGTACATTTTGACAAGCACCAGGTATCCAGCCTTGAGTCTCACCCAACCCCCCCAAGAATTGTCACCTATGCTTAGGGAGTCATTCCTAAGTGCAGCATCAAGCATCAATCCCTAACTGGGATTGGACCAGGGCAAAGCGAAGTTGAGAAAGGTGATAGGTCTGCACTTGTTTGTTCATTGCAGCACTCTTTACAATAGCCAGAAACTGGAAGAAACCTGAATGCCCAAGAACAGATGACTGGTTAAAGAAACTTTGGTACATTACACAATGGAGTACTATGTAGCTGTTAGAAAAGATGAAGTCATGAAATTTACATACAAGTGGTACAACATGGAAAGTATCATGCTAAGCGAAATGAGTCAGAAAGAGAGGGATAGACATAGAAAGATTGCATTCATCTGGGGGACATAAAGTAACAAAATATGAGATTAATACCCAAGAATAGCTGAGATCAGCACCAGGAGGATTACTCCATAGCTTAGTGGCCAGCCGGGCATTCTAGAGGAAAGGGCAGCTCAGATAGAGAAGGGAGCACCAAATAAAGGGTGTTTGGAGGATCCTCCCAGGAGGGGAGATGCATGTCGAAAGTGGACTATGGACTGAACATGTTTGCCACTCAATGCCTCTTTTGCAGACCACAACATCCAAAAGGAGAGAGAGAACACAGGGGATTGCCCTGCCACAGAAGCAGGGGGAGATGGGGGGATGGGGGTGGGGGGGGATATTATCCATGGTGGTGGAAAATGGGCACTGGTGGAGGGATGGGTATCTGATCATTGTATAATCAAACCAAAGCACAAAAAATTGTAAATCTACAACTGTACCTCATGGTGTTTCACTAATAAAAAAAAAAAAGAAAAAGAAAAAGGTGACAGGTCAGTAATAGAACCCATTTGTTAAAGGCTACGAGATGTTTTCCTCAGTTTAGTCAGAATGAAGACTGGGAATGCGGCTCTGGGACTCAAGTCTCTGTCTGGCAAACACAAGACCCGAGCTCCAGCCCCAGCACTGGAAAATAAAAAAGTGGGGGAAAAAACAGAATGCACCTGAGAAGGTCCTCCAGTAATTGCTTTTAGAGCCTGCTGGTAATTCTGCCAGAAATAGATGAAAATATTATAGGAAATGGAATATTTACACAAACCCAGTGCATCTCTCAATCAGATACTTATGACTTATTTCTGTCTTTCTAGTGCAGAGCCTGCCAGCCCGCTCTTACCCAGAGCTTATCTCAACAGTAATGGGGCAAATCGGCAGGATGGCCTCCTGCCAGGATTAACGAGGACATGAGGCCAATTCCGAGGGTTTCTGCCAAAAATAACCACCTAGTTCTAATGGAGAGGAAACAATGAGAGGACTCAAATTGAGGGACAGTCTTTAAATTAACTGGCCTGTCTCTTCAAATGCACCCGAGACCCATTCACCAGCCTCAGAAGCCTGGCACCCGAGGAAGTGTGTGCACTGGGTCGGACTGTGGAGCAAAACTTCAAAGGCATCTGCCGGGTGGTTGGGAAAATCTGAAGTCGTTGTATAAATCTGGGAAGGGAATCAAACCCCATTAATGCCATAATTGAAATTGCTCCATGAGAAATGGATTCTTGCTTTCATTCTCCAGGCTTTCAGGAGAATACACAAATAATCGATAGGACTTGGACACTTGGTAATTCACGTGAAAGGCACATGTGGCGTTTTTGCTATTTAAGACCCCCAAAATTTTTGTGATCCTGGAAATATTTCAAGATTTAAAAAATACTCATATCAAATTATCATTGTCATCATTTTTCTTTCAAAGAGGGCAAAATGGAAAATCAAGTTTGCGCTGTGGATTTGCTTTAGGCTTGGTACCTCACTCATCGACACAGTTTCCGGAATGCATCTGCTTCTGCCTACAGTGAAATCTGATTGAAAGAGTGGGCAGAAGGTCTTCTACTTAAGTGAGGAAAGTAAGTCTTTGTTTCGGTTTTGTGAGTGTGGATGCAGTAAGATGATATTAGCTGGCTGAATATTACTCATGACGTGCCCAGGTCAGTGGAAACCTGGACATTGGAAGGAGCATTTGATGTCCAGTGTCCCAGGCCTGCCCACAGAGTCACTCACAAACATCAAGGAGCTGGTGAGTATACAAAAGGCTGCAGGAAATGTGACTGTTGGTCAAACAGCAAAATAGTTTCCACTGTTTTCTTACAAGTACCCAGAGGATCTACCCAGCATGAGCTGGATTCTATTTCCAGAACTTTCCCCACTGCAGACTTTTCCATGCCTCAAAGCTCACGTTTATTATTCCTCTATTTTACAGTGAAAATGAATCTTTCTAGGTAAAGTTTTTCACCCCAAAAGTGAATAGGTACCCAGATTTCCAGAAACCAGAGTGTCCCTTCATCATAAATGCCTAACTGGAGTCCAGGAAAACGTGAAGAATGGGGTCATAAAAAAGATAATAAGTCTAATTGAAATTTATGGCCAAAGATAGGAATAATCACGCAAACATCCAGGGAAAGAAATGATGTTAGGATACAGTTGATGACAATGTTTGAGAAACAAAATTAAAATATAAAAAGCATTTGCATACATTTAATTGAAATTTAAAATCAGAGTTTATGGCATTATAGAATGTAATAGACACATAAAAATAAGGATGGTCCCTGCTGGCAATGAATCAGTAGACTGGAAAATAAATGGAATTTATGTCTCTAAATACAGAGCTCAATAAGCAAAGCCTTAACATAAATTTTGTTTTAAAAAGATGAAACGGGGGTTGGGGAGATGGTACAGAGGCTGGGTGCTTCTGTGCCTGTGGCTGTGTCACGTTCGGTTCCCGGCAATTCATAGGGTCCCTGAGCACCACCAGGAGTGATCACTGAGCACCACCAGGTGTGGCCCCAAACATCTTCTCCCCAAATTAAAAAGGTGAAAGATCATGATGGAGAGAAACCAACAAACATGGAGTTTGGGGCAGATGAAGAACAGTCTGGTGGTCCTGTGGTCCTCTGACAAGGACCCTGCATGTCTCCAGAGAGAAGGTCTCGACATGCGTGGGGAGCCTGGAGAGAAGACGCCTTTCAGAGAAGCCAGGAAGGCCAGACAACGATCACCACCCCACACTCTCCTTGCCCCCGCGATGCTCTTAGAACATTCCTAAGCGCTCTTTATGGTGAAAGCAGACAAGATGTAGGAACTCAGAGCTCGCTTCGAACCCTTTTTTCAAGCCAGGCCTAGGAGAGGCATGAAGCCAACCTTCCCACATTTTGGAGAAGCGAAACCCATGGGACTTACTATTGCACGTGCCTAGCGCTAAACACAACGGTAGACTCATAGGTTGAACCGTAGACCCCAGGCAGCACACAACACTGAGAGGAAAAGAGATCTCCGTGGGCCCTCTCCACACAGGCAAATTTTGCAGAGCTATTGTTTCTATTTTGCTTTCTTTCTGCTTTGCATGCCATCTTTCTTTGTGATCAGTGCTTGGGTCTGTTGGTTCTTTAGCCCTCAGTGTTACTGCTTAGGGATACCTCCAGGAAGTTCCAAAATCAGAAGAAGGAAAGGACCTAAACTCAAAGCAGAAATGGCTGTGCCCCACCCTTCAGAGCAGAGACACTGGCAGCAGGTTGACGCCAACATCCTGGAGAAAATATGCTTATGGCCCCGTCTCTGGGACATGGGGAAGAAGCACAGAGGGATTTTCAGAGCAGGTGAACAGTTTAGAGGGGAGATGAGAGCAGTGAAGGCAGAGATACCCAGCAGGTAACGTAACCATTCTCATGCCCCATGGAAATTTCTTGGTGCTGATCTCAGTGGAGGTTCCCCAAGTCCCTCGAGCTATATCCTTCACTCCTACCTGTCCATGGCACGGAGAGAGAGGAGAAGAAAGGCGGTGTGGGTGATAGGCACAGATGCGGGGATTGGGCAGGGTCCCAGAGGGTGGGAGGCAGCTGGGGGTCCAAGCAGATTCTTCTCTGATCAAAGGACTCAGGACTCTCTGATTTCTGCAGGATAGAGAATCTCATCATCTCTGCTGTGATAAGGAAGAGGATGTCTCTTCCTTAGGCACCAGGGCCTTTGGGGTTATTAAGTACTTCCCTGTTTCTCCATCCACCCCTAGGCATACACAGGTCCTGATGATTGGTAGCTGGTTGGGTGGCAACAGGGCTCCCATCCAGCGATGTCAAAGAATTCTGCTGGAGACAAGGGTTGGGATTTACTTAGTGCTGGCTAGGTTGTGTAATATGTTGGTGCCCTGCACACCAGGGAGCTTAATTATGTGGAAAGGATCTCAGGGTCTTGGCGCTGAACCCAAGATTAATGCCTCCATTTGCATGGGGACAGGCACCAACCCCATCGGAACAGAGCAGAAAGCTCTGGATGAAATCCCAGAGCCACAGACAGCCTGGGGGCAAGAACAGTCACCCCCACAGTGTGGTGAGAGAGGGAAATGCCCAAGGAGCAATTTCCAAGTAACAGCACGAAGGGTCAAGGCCCCATGCTCTTGAAATCGGAGGAGAGAGAGAGGAAGGAAGATGCACCAAAATCTGAAGTGACACCAGCAAGTCCCAACAATACTCAAAATCCACAATGGTAACACTGAGTGTCAAAGCTCTAGCACAGCTTGGAACAGTCCACCAAAGGACATGGACTGTGGGGGGTGGGGGGGAGACGTGCAAGTTTACATACTGGACAGGAGGCTGGACCCCCCAAATGGAATGCATTCAACCAGCTCAATAATCTGACCAGCAAACAAACAGGTATCAAAAAGATGGACATTTCCATCAGGGATGTTGTAATGTCAACATGGCTTAAGTTTTCCCCTGTGCAACTTCTGCCATCAAGACAACGGACTTACACATAAACTTATACACCTGTAAACACTCATACACACACAAACACCCACAAAGACTCACACATTCACACACACTCACAAAACACACACACACATACATACTTATACACACATACACACGCAAACACATACACAAATGCCCACATCACTCACACACACTTATACACGCATACACACAAACACACATACACACACGCAAACACACATATACACTCAAACGCCCACTAAAACTCACACACTCACATACATGCACACATACTTATACACTTGCAAATACACATATACACACAAATACCCACAAAAACTCACATACACACACTCACATACATACTTACACGCATACTTATACACACACATTCATGCGAACACCCTCAGGCACTCACACACACTCACATTTACACACACATACTCACAAAACACATAGTTATAAATACTTACCTCCCCCCCTACACACACATAACTCACATACACAGAGGAATCCTAGGCAGTTGAGAGAAAAGAGGAAACTTAGACACATGTGTAGTTGCAGCAGCATCTGAACAAGATGAGAGGAAGATGAACTTGAGATCTCACATATGCCCAGACATGAGGGTCCCCCGAACCAGACAGACAGATCCAGGGCCGGGCTCCGCTCATCCGGGAGCCACACAGCCGTCCACAGAGCCTGAGACCATCCGAAGCACACAGGTGCAAATGGCGATGGGTGCTGAGCGCCACTGTACATGCATGTATGGCACCCCTGGCAACTCAGAGCCACATAGTGCCACATGCCAAACATAGTCAATCACAGGGACACATGTCAGAAATATCCAGGGGTTACTTTCCAGAATATCATAAGCTTTATATTTCAAAATATATGGTTGGGTCATATTACTCTAACTTAAGTATATTAAAATATAACAAGTAAACAAAATAACGAGGTCAGATATAATAGAACATATGCTTGGTTGCTTTATTTAAATTATTTAAATTTTGTTTTAAACACTATATATGTGCATGTTTCTAGAAAAGAAACATTTTCCATAACAAAATGAAAGCCATATGGCAACCTATGTCAGGAAAAGCTTAATATTTTTGGAGGTTATGGGGTAAGTTTTTGGAGCTTACTATAAAAATTATGTTTACACAAATAAAGACATAAAAATTTGGTTTAATAAATGAAGGGAGGTGTGGTAGTTTATTTATTCCTGTAAGAATTTCTAGCTCACCCTGGCCTTAATTTTCTCCCTCTTGGAAGTTTAAAAGGTATTTAATCAAACAGAAGAGTCTGAACATTACCAGAGCATACAAAGGACCTGGCGCTTTGCATAAATTATTCTCATTAATAGCACAGCAGGAGGTGCTTGCTGGAATAACATTTTGTCCATAGTGAAAAGAATCTGCTTGGGAAAAGAAGTTGGGCATGAAATTCACAGCATGGGTGAGGACTAATTTTTATCTTAACAAACAAACATGGAAATCACTTTATTTATTTATTTTTTTTTGAAGACTAAGTAAGTCGGTGATTTCTTACATAACGTGTCCCTTGGGTTCTTAGAGGGTGCTCCTGTCCACTCACTGGAGGCTTGAGGAGAAGGTCACTGAGCACTATGCTAGCTGTACCCTCCCCCCGGTCAGGCTGGGAGTTCAGAGTCATTCCCAACAGGTTCTGCGCATCAAGCTTGGTAGGGGTGGAAAGTCTAGAACCTGGGAGCTTATCTCCCCCCTTCTCCCTCTCTCTCTCTGTGTCCCTCTCTCTTCCTTTATCTCTCCCTCTTCCTCTCTCCCTCCATCTCCTCTCTCCCTCTCTTCTTCCCTCTCTACCTTTCCTCTCTCTCCCTCTTTCCCTCTCTTTCCCTTCCTCCCTCCCTCCCTCCCTCCCTCCCTCCCTCCCTCCCTCCCTCCCTCCTTCCCTTCATCCCTCCCTCTCTCCCCGTCCCTCTCTCTCTGTCCATTCCATCTCTCCTAATCCTATCTCTCCCTCACCCCCCACCCACCCTCATGCATTCCTAGGTCATTTTCTCCTGGTTCGCTTCCTAACCCACCCAAACCCCAGATGAGTTGTCTGAGTCAGTGATAAGAAAATTTTACGCTGAAATATCTACCAGAGGGGAGGTTTCTCTGTGTTAGAATTTGAAACTGGCCCATGATAAAGAATTTCTTTTAAAAACATTTTAATGCATTTGTGAGATATACCAGTCTCTTTCAAAGACACAAGCAGTGGATTTATTTAAACTCAGAGCTCTTGCTCCCATGTTGCCGCCTGGGGTCATAGGGCACATGTATGGGTGCAGAGCCGCCTCTGGCTTGGACAGGCAACCTTGAGGCCTTGAGGACAGCCCTTCCTGGTGGACATTCTCACCTGCTCTCTGCCATGCCCAGTCTCAGAGGGCTTTGGGAATAGCAGGGCCTGTGCCCAGGATTCACAGTGCCCAGTCCTCACACCCACCCGTGCCAGTGCCAGGAAAGGGAGCCTGTGGCTGAGGTTTTCCCAGGCCAAAGCCCCAATCTCTGGGTTCCAAAGAGCCACATCTCCAAAGAGCAGAGCTAATGGTCCACGCAGGCAAGCTTGGGGAACAGGAGGCAGGAAGGAGGGGTGTGGGGTCCTGCATCCCTCATCAGGCCCTGGCCAAGCGGGGCGCTCAGAGCCAGCCCTCTGGATGCCCCCTGCTCTCCCAGTGAACCCTGCTTCCTTTCTAAACTAAAACCACCAATTAAGCGAAACCCTATTTTCCTCTATCCCATGGTGCGTTCAGTGATGCTTAGTAAGTCATTGCCTCCTCCAGGACCGATACGTCCTGCATTTCGAAAGCAGGATAGTTCCACCTGATCAGGGCACTCAAAAGTCTGAGATAGGGGGTGATATCAGGGCGGACACGGCTCCCAGGTCTGGGCACAGCTTGGCTTGGCCTGCGGGAGACCCAGGTCCCCCCTGTATCTGGGAGCCATGGCCTGGCCCACGGAGTAAATTCCTGAGCACTGCAGAGTCCCAAATAAACCGCGTGAGATGATTTATATGCAGCACTTGTTCAAAGTTGGGCCCGAGGGAACACTGACTTCTGGCTACTACTGAATAGCTTCAGAACAAATATTTCATAGTCTTTTTCTGAGTCTGAAACCCCACAAGGGAGAAGAGAGATGGAGGAGGGTTTGGCTGCAGTAGACGCACATGGCTGATTGATGCTGAAACAAGTCACCCCAGATTCTGACTGTCCCTTCACTCGAGCAGGAGCAAGGCAAGAGTCTCTCGGGGTGGAGGAAGAGGGTATTCTTGATGCTTGCCACCAAAATTTCTATGAACACACTGTCACAAAAAACTGGTAGAAAATAGAAGAATCTGTTGAATCTTTCTGATACAGCCCCAGAAAGCTTAAAAGATTTTCATTTCTCTTTTAAGAGAGAAGAGGAAACGCTCACAATACTGAAAGGTGGAAATTTACTGAGAGATTCCAGAAAGGTGCAGATCCAGAGCCCCTGTATCTCCAAACTCTACTGGGGACACGTGACCTGAAACTGGGGTATGGAATGGCACCTTTGGGAGACTCTGAGTTGTGGCCCTCACAGCCCAGGTACTGCTGCTGCCTGACCCAGCACTGTCACCGTGGGCTTTGCCTCAGGAGCTGAAAGTATAAGCACAGGGTATTTGAGCACTGAATCATGCACCCTTCACTGGTGACAAGCTATGCTGTGGGGCAGTTGCTCAGGGGAAGAAATCTGGAACCCAGGGCCAGGGGACATGAGGAAGCAAAGAAGCTCATTGGCAGGTGAAACTGAGCCAGAATGGAAGGTCCCACCTGTGATACCCACCCAGGCAGGGGAACCCCCGTGCTTCCTGAGCAGGGGGGAAGGGGCAAGAGGGGTGCTTGTCACTCTCTGAGTCCAGCAGTAAGGGGCCCAGGCTGCTCACCAGCTGAGACCAGAGGTGAACAGTTGGCCAAAAGGCCCTGGACAAGATAGATGGTCAAGGGGGAAACATAGCCCAAACCCTGCAGAGAGACAATATAACAGAAGCTGGTGCAAAGGTGGAGAGCAGGGGCTGGGACATAGTGTCACCTCTGGGGAAACGGAGGGGACATTCATCAGCCAAAAGCAGAAATTCCATATAACCCACCACTCTGCTCCCACGTGTCTGCTGAAAGAAAACTCAGTTACTACATAGCCAAGAAAGGGAGCGACTGCAGTGTCTGCAGATGGAAGACTGGAGGAAGAATTCCTGACACATTGCGTGTACATGCACAGGGGCACTCGGACCCAACAGGGAGGGATGCTGAGACCTGGGTGTAAAGAGACCTGGAGAGGGAAATAGGACACATTCCTTATACCCAGAGTCTAAACCAGGCCCAAGCCCGAGAAATTGTACGGCCGGGAAGGTGCTTGCCTTGCATGCCGCTGATTCCATTCCCCAGCACCACACATTCTCCTGAGCACTGAGCCAGGAGATGTCCCTGAGCAAAGCTGGATGTGGCTCACAGAGCCAAAATGGAAACAGACAAAGCGACCCAGTGCATGCAGAGGCAGGCTGGTGAATTCTGGAGGTGAGTGAAGAAGATGCAGCAAAGAGGGTCAACGTGTTCAGAGTTCCACATGCAAGTCAGACAGCCTCTGGACACCATGTAGCAGAGCAGCTAGGCGTGATCATATGTTGACTCTTCTTACTAAGCAACATCAAGTTACCGTGTTAGGTGGGACACTTACTAATGCACGCATTATGTAACTCCACGTTTACTAACTACATGATAAGAATATTATATATCACACACAACAAAAGGCATTCCATCATGGGATGTGTGCTCTACTATATGCTATTTATCAGGATATAGTTTGTTGTATGCCATATTAGATATGCTATGATTTATATTACATGCCGTATCATATGTATGTACTACACTATATGTGCTCTGCTATTTAGAAGATGTCAAGTTGATAAACTCTAAGGGTTCTTATCACAAGTGGTGGTGGGTGCAGCTTGTATAAAGTGAGCATTAGACCCCTCTGTGTGCTGAGGTGCACTGACCACTGCCCGGCACACCTTTGCGCAGACTTCTGCTGCATGCCTGAGATGCAGTGACCACTAGCAGGCAACCTCCAGGTAGACCACTCTGCGTGCCTGAGATGTATTGACCACTCGGCCCCCTACTGCGTGCCCATGGCACACTGACTGGTAGACTCCCTGCTGCTTGCCCGAGGCACACTGACCACTAGCAGGGACACCTCCAAGTAGCAGTATGGGAGAACTGGACACTGATGGCCGGAAACTATCTTGGGGTGAGTGGGAGTGTTTCCATCCCAGGCTCAGAGTTCAGTGCTCTCATATTTATAAGCAGTGAGCCTTTTGAAGTCTCTGAGAAGATGTAATCTAGGGGAAACAAAGGGCACATACAAGGGAGGGAATCAGTCGCAGGTAGAAGGAGGTAATGACTGGAAATTACTCTTGAATAAACAGTGGACTCTGCATGGCTGTGGAGAGGAGGGACTGTGTGGCTGGTAAGGGCCCAACATCCTGCCTTGTCACAGCTAAGGGGCAAGGAGAAAGGCCGGGCGCTGCCCAGAGCAAATGGGGCCAAGCCCAGGTCCTCGCCCAAGGACAGCGTCCAGTGCCGTGCTGGACAGAGGTGAAGGCCAGTGCCTGGACAGGGCAGAGTTCGAGTACAGTCTACTCCCTGTCTGCCTCAGTCTGCAGCAAGACCAGTGCCAGGCTCTGCTGGGGAAAAAGACAAATCACAGGCCAAGAGGAGAGGCCACTGGTGCATCTCTGCAGCCCCATCTCACTGGGTTTTGCCGGAAATGCCGACTTGCCCTTCCCACCACGGCCATTCACGAGGGTGTCAGATGGCCAATTAGTGCAGCACCATGCACTGAGCTTTCATGCCAAGGGTTCCTGAACACCTGGTGGGTTGCACAAACACACACACACATGTGTGCACACATGCGTATGCACTCACACACACGCACAAATAACACACACGCGCACACACACATGCACACATGCGCACGCACATGCACACACATACACCATATGCACACACGCACATACACATGAACACACATGCACACATACACACAAATGCATGCATATACATCCACATGCTCGTGTACACACTCATGTGCATGCATACACATATGCAGGCACACACATGCACACACTCACACACATGCACACACATACACATGCACACACATGCACACACTCATACACATACACACATACATTTACATGCATGCTCATACACTCACATTTATGCACAATTCAAAAACGCAATCACACAGGAGTATTCATATATATGCACACACATGTATACACACTTGTGTTCTCACACATCTGCACACACTAAATACATATACCACACACACAAATATGTAGCTATGCACACACACATATTCCTGACACGCACAAACACATGCAAGCACTCACACACATACACACCCAAGACACGTACACAGATCACCCACCATCCAGTCTGCTGGAGCGGAAATGAAGAAGCCCATTCCATCCTGACAGAAACAGGCTCCATCTGACATGTAGAATCTATGGGAATCCAATGTCGCAGCTGAACTGATGGAACTGCAGAATCCGCAGCTGTGTGTGCATGCGTGTAACCAGGTTTAAAACCGTGCTCCAGAACCCCCCTTCAAATGTGGTGGCCCTCTTGACTAATTCTTCTCAAAGAGGCTGAAAATGATGACAGGAAAGGTCAGAGCAGAAGCAGCTGAGCAGAAGCCCCCCTTCTCCCTGCCCTTCCCTGGGTCCTGGCCCACCACACAGGACCTGGGGCTCTCGACCGCAAGCGAGGTCTTGTTGGCTTCTCAGATCCTCAGTGTTGCTGGGAAGAAGCCCAGAGTTTGTAAGTTAGCATTGTTTGCTGTGATACATGTATGTGTCCTATAGAATATCCCAGAATGCATGTTGGCATGTGCTTATACGCCAGCTTGTGAGCAGCTTCCTCCAGAGTGACCCTGAGCATGTGCTGCATGCTGAGGATAGCAGTTGGTAGGATGTGGGTCATTTCTATTTGCAGTTATAGGGTCGCATTTCCACACCCATGTCCAAGGGGACTCTGGAGATCACGGCTTCTCTCTGGATTTCAGAGACGGAGGCTTCTCTCTGCCTTGCCCCTGAGCCTGTGGAAGTATCTGGCTCCCGCGGAGGCTCCAGGATGGAGCGGCCTATTCCAGACCCTCACGGCTCAGGGCTGGGTTCTCGAGGGACCCGGGGAGGGAAGCAGGGCTCACTGTGCCGGGCCGAGGCCTCTGGACAGGATGGCTGAGAAGGAACCCTATGCCCACATGGACATAGAGGGCTGAACAGCCCTGCAGGAAAAGCCTGGCAGAGCCAGGGTGCATAATTCTCAATGTCCACCAGAGTTGAGAGGACAGCATGAGCCCAGGGTCACTCTGATTCGTGACAGGGGAGGAGGGGACACAGAGAGCCACAGAGTCCAAAGCTAGGACAGCAGGAAAGGCACTTGCCTTGCACTCAGCCAATGCCTGTTCATGCCAGACTCCGTTTACAGTGCTCTGGGCCCTGAGTACCACCAGCTGTGGCCCAAAACAAGCAGTAAAGATAACAGAGACCAGAGAAGTAAAGGAAGCCGAGTCCTTGCTCTTCGAGGTTCTGAGCCCTTCCCGGATAAATAACCCAAAAGACGGCCACAAACCCCAAATGTCTCCGCAATCCCGCAGAGAGCCCGACACAGTGGCGGCATGGAACCCAGGTTGCCCTCTGGAACCTTTGCCTGCCTCACACACACTGTAGGGAAAGTCCCAGAAATGGGAAGTTTCACTTTCAGGAGGAGAAAAAAGTTCCATTGAAATCACAGTGATGGAGTTCAGGGCAGGCTGCCGAGATCAGTGAGTTTCATGTGGGTTAGTTTGAGCTGGAATCAATCAAGGTCTAAAAGACTCTGGCGGAACCTTTGCCCTTCTCTTCATGGCCTCACTCTATCCGCGAGGATGTCTCAGGAAGGACGCTCTCACCGAGAACCACAGCAGCACGTGAATAGGGAGGCAACAGGATCATAGCACCATGTGGGACAGAGAGGGGACAGAACCACAGAATCACATGGGAACAACCCCCCAGCACCACGTGGATGGGAGGGTCTAGAGCCACAGTACCAAGTGGATGGGAGGGACTAGACCCCGCACAGCATCACCTGGATAGGAGGCACTAGGAGGTCCGGAAACTCTCTCCCACCACTATTTCTACAATGCTTACAACATTGAACCTGCAGAGGCTTTCTGTGACCTGCTCCTTTCCTTCCTGTCCCAGAGCCCCCACCCCTTCTTCCTGCTCAGGAATGAGGCACAACATCCTCAGGCATCTGGAGTCTTCCATGTCTAAGGAAATTCCCTGTCGGTAGGCAATCGATTTGTTTTTCCTGCTAATCTGTCGGATGTTGATTTGATTATTTAATTAGCCTTGGAGAACCAAGAGGCAAGATGTGTTTCATCCTCAAAAGATGTGCCCCTTGTTTGCAACAGCCTGGAAACTGATGCATGGCAAGTGCCCAGCAGGAGGCAGTGCAGGGAGATGATCCTTGTGGCTACTGCTGCCTTAGTACGGGGCCGCTGGCCACTGTGGGCAGATGGAAATGGAGACTTGGTCCTCCTAAAGGACAAATGCTTTGGGTGTCATGCGGACACAGACCAGAAAGCACAGCCTAAGAAAACACACCTGCCGACTCCAGTGGAAATGCCCCCCAAAGCAACAGTGAGGAGGGGGAGGCCCTGCAAGGGTGACCTTCAGGGTGTCAGGTGGGATGAAAACTCGGAGAGGGATATACAGTCAGATGTACCCCCAGATCAACCAAGAGGCTTTGCTCCCTGGACTCAACAAGTGGTCAACCCTAGTGGGTGACCAAAGTGAATAATGGGGAACAACTTGCCCAACCACATGTTACCATCCTCGTTTCCCAGGTCCAAAAGAGCGTGGTGGACAAGCACCTTCCTTGCACCCGGCCAACTCTGGATTGATCCCAGCATTGCATCGATGCTATCTCTGATCACCACCAGTGGTAAGCTCTGGGTATCACTGGGGATGCTCCAAACACTCCCCAGATAAATAAAAATAAGAACATTTCAGTTATCCTCAATGGCACTGCTGCTGCTCTGAAAACTAGAGCTTTTCTATGAGAATCCGTTGATAAGAGGACATTTAATGCACCGGTGGGTCTTTGTGACCGCTATTCCTGTCCTCAGCTCCCTTTCCTACCACCAGGAGTGAATTCATGTCTGTTCCTCCTTAGAGAATCGGGCCACAAAGGGGCTTCTGTGAGCACCTGACTGGGAGTCCAGTTCCCCTGCAACTAACACAGCAACTTTCCTTTCTGTGTTGCTTGGGCGACACCCAGGGGAGGGCTTCCTTCTGCTCTGTGCTCAGTGATCACTCCCAGCTGGGGTCAGGGGGAGCATTTGGGGTGCCAATGATCTAGTTCAGTTCTGCCCTGTGCAAGGCAAGTGTCCTCCCAGCTGCTCTACTGCTCCAGCCCGAGGCAGCTTTCATTCTTAATGCAAGACTCAGCCATTGACTGGAGGTATTTTAAGCCTAATCATAAAAATAGAAATGGATTATAACCCGTGTTAGCTTGAGCATTGCCACTGAGTTCACTGAGATGTGTCTTTGGGATTAAACAGTGCCAATTAAAACAAAAATGTATATATCCAATGTCCTTATGAGTCTTAGGAATCTCTACCGTTGGGGGGGGGGGGATGAGTATTCACACATACACTTTGACATTTATTAATAAGGACACTCAACATTACTAAGGACAGAAAATGTCGCCAAATAGAGAATTACAGAAGAAAATAGAGGCTAAGTGGAAACAGCTGACTAACAATCTCATTTACCATGGAGTAAACATTTCCCACTTTTCTCTCTGCAGTGTTTCCCAAGCAGCCCCCAGGTGAGGGGTATTTGGTGACAAACGCTGCTCTGCCCTGCAGCTCGGATTCCAACAAACCTGTTCAGTTATCAGGTGCAAATACTGAAGGGAAAGAAGGCTAGGAAATCCCCCAACTTTGCCCTAAAATGCAAAAGGTCTTTGTGACCCAACCTGTGGCCATCAACACAGACTGCAGTGCTCCCTCTGGACAGAATGAGGAGCCCAGATGCCAGGTCTCTCAGAGACGGTCCCATGCCAGGGTCCTGGTGGTCGATGGGCATGAGCATCTCACAGATGGGAAGAAGGTTCCAGCTTCCGGAAGAGGCAGGTTTGGGCTGAGCCGCCTGTGCACTTGGGTGCTATCCACTGGGCCACATTCTCGGGCATCTCCAAGGGAATATAAAACTCATAGATTTATCCACCATGTGGCCTCCTACCCGCCCTGCGAGGGGGCACGTGAATGATGGACTACTATGTGGTGTTTTAGGTGGGAATAGTCCTTGCTTTAAAACATAATGCACCGCGACAAATCACAGCTGAGAAGGCAGAGACGCAACTCTTCATTGCCACTGTGTACTTTTGCTAAAAGTCAGAAGGAATTGTTCTATGACTCTAACATTCCTTGATTTTTTATGTTTTGATTTGTGAAGTATTGCCAAGGCTTTCCTTGGTGCGGAAACGAAGGCATCCTAGGGAAAGATGTCCTGTACCACCAGCGGGCTTTTATTGATTCACATATCTTAGTCAACCAATTTTGCTAGAATTGGAAATTTAATAGCTAGTCCCCAGAAATCAATCATGATACCATGTATAATTTATAGCTTTCTATGCTGTGTCTGCTTTTATACACAGTTTTTTAGATGCCAGCCCATAGTCAGACATTCTTGCTTTCATAACTTATTTTTTAAGTTTCAGATATACTAGATAATTATGTTTACCAGCATTCAGTTTACAAACCAAGCATACTTTATGGATTTTTCTTTTTTTGGTTTGTTTATCATGCCCTTTAAACATTACTTTTCTGAGGAACCAAAAGAAATGGAATCAAATATATGGATTTTTAAAACAGTGGGGAAAATAAAATTTTGTTTTCCTTTGGATCCATTGAAAGCAGTTTTCACAAATAGTCCAAGCCCCCTATTGAAATGGGATAAAACGAGGACCCCGAGAGCTGGAGAGCAGTAAGAGGCAATGCCTTGTACACGGCAGGCTTGGGCTCAATGCCCAGCACCTCACTTGGACCCTAGAACCTTGGTGACCCCTGAGCACAGAGCCAAGAGTAAGGCCTAAGCACAGCCGAGTGTGGCCCCCAAACCAAAAGGGGCATAAAATTATAAAATATTAACTCTTGGAAATAAAAAAATTATAGTAATCATATTGTTTCTACACTAAGCCTATCAATTTAATGGTCTCAAAATATTTAAATGCTCACTCTTATGATTATAATAATATATGCACATTTCTATAATAATAACCCTATTCCATAATAAACATCCGATGATTATTTGGTGAAGGCAGTTCCGGTTTAGTTTTGTAAAAAGGACCAAGGTATTCTTAAAATGTGCTGCCAATTCAGTCCTTCATAACAACTATTCATAGAGCATATTCATGAGACAGAAATAGACAGTAGCAGATTTGGAATAACCTTGTGCCAAGTTAACTTACATTGCTGAGGGGGGTCTCAGGTAAACCCACTACTGGTGGGATTTTACGGGCTGGATAGAGCAAAGGCAAGCCTGTCTCCACTGAAAAGTTTCTCATTGTGGCATGTAGAACAGATAAGGGGTTAGGAGGTACCAAAGGGTCAGGCCAGGCCTAGATTATAGAAATGAAGGAAGGAGAGAGACGGAGGGAAAGAGAGAGCGGGTGGATGGGAAGGGATGGGTTGGACCCTCGGGGAAGTAAAGGTGGGCAGAGGTGTGGCTGGGGCAGAGATGCAAACCATGGAGCCAGCAGAACTGCAAGTCTCACATCCAAACTTCAATCACCAAATTAAAAACTGTGTCTTTTAATTTTTTTTAAATGAATCACCAAGAGATACATAGTTACAAAGTTGTTCATGATTGAGTTTCAGTTACACAGTGTTCCAACACCGGTCCCTTCACCAGTGTCCATTCTCCACCATCAATGTCACCAATATCCCCAGTTTCCTCCCAGTCACCTGTCCCAGCCTCTACTGTCTGTCTGTCTTTCCCTTTCCTTTTCTTTCTCCCTCACCCTCTCCCCTATCTCTCTCTTCTTCTCTTTCCCTCTCTCTATCCCTCTCTCTATCCCTTCCCTCTCTTTCGATCCCTCTCCATCTCTCTCTCCCCCTCCCCTTCCTCTCTGTCTCTCTCTCTTGTGCTCTCTCTCTCTTTCTCTCTCTGTCTCTCTCTCTTGTGCTCTCTCTCTCTTTCTCTCTCTCTGTCTCTCTCTCTCTCTCCCTCCCATTTTCCTTGTAAGCACAGCACTTTGCAATACTGCTACTCAAATGGATCCTGGACATCACTCTACCTCCTTTCAGCACTCAGCTTGTGTCCAGAGTGATCATCTTCACTATCATTGCCATAGTGGCCCCTTCCCTGTCCTGACCGCCTTTCCCAGTCCCTTTGTGGCAAGCTCCCTACCATGGGCCTGTCTTGCTGGTCCTTGTAAAATCTGCGTCTTATAAAGCAGGAGGCCCAGTACTCTGGCGGAGGAAGTAGGAACTGCAGGTGGGGTTGGTGTTGGAATACCGTTTGTAAATCATGATGCCTAAGTTTAAGAAAATGATTTTTTAAAAATATGCCATGAAATGTTTAAAATCCTATCTGGCAGACATAGCTTTCACCGGAGTTTCCTGGACATGCCCTTGAACAAGTTTGGATGATTTAAAACCTGGTGTGGGTGTCTGACAGCCAAACACTGGCTCCAGTCTGGATAGGAGGTTGAATGGGGGGCGTCGGTGCCCAGACAGTTGGCAAGGCCTCCTCTGAGCGGCAAGCATCTCTCCAGTCCTGCCCACAGGGGCCCCGGGGGGAGGGGGGCTGTGGGCAGGGCCGGAAGTTAGTCTCTGCTGCTCCTCAGCACATGAGTTCTGAGCTCTCCTGGGCTCTGTTTTCTACTGTATGAGCAGGGTGAGCCATGGAAGTGGTACTGTGGAGGGAGTCTCCCTTTGGGATAGAGCAGCTAGGAATGGTTTTGAGGCTCCCGGACACAGGCTGCAAATGGGAAGCCCTGTGCAGTGCCGGGCTTGAGCAGGGCCAAGCATTTCTTTCCTAGGCCCTTAGACAGGTCCTTTTGCTCCCTAGGAAATGGAGTGTCCAGTGGACAGAGAGAGCAGGGGGCCACCCCAAGGGGAGAGGCTAGGACGGCATCTCCTTAGGGGTGGGGACCGACTTTATCAGCAGACACAGGTGTCCGGAGCCTTTCTAAGGCTCAGGAATAAATCTCTTGCCCCCTCTGCAATGCTCCCAGGACTGATTTAGGAGGTGTCCGAGATGATTGATTTAGAGGCCAGCACTGGCACCAGCTTCATTATATTATAAACTCAGAGAAGAGGAGAGATCATGGCGGCGAGCCCGAAGTCTACTAAGCTACTTAGAGCTTCTGGACTTGGCTTCTCGGTGAGGACAACCTTCTTGTGCTTCCTACCACGCCGCCCTTGGTCATTCACCACTACAAACTATTTCATACCTCTCAGCGCAAGGGGCTCAGCCGCTGGCATGGACTCACTGATGATTCGCAGAATCCTATCAATCACTCCAAACAAAATCTAGACAAAGTGTGGGGTGAGTCGAGGATGTGTGGACAAACATCTGTGCTCCTGTGCAGAGTGCTGTCTGAGGAGAATGCAGCCCTCCCCACAAGGAGTCCTGAGCGACCTGAAACCTCGGGCTTGAAATAAGAAGCTTCAGCATCTTCTTTAATCACCTAGGCGCTGCTGACGTGAATCCTTCCATTCTGAGTTCAAGACTTATTTTAAAATGTCCCTTCTCGGGTTCCTCTTGCCTGTCATTCTCTGCACTGATCAATGCTTCCCGCACCCCTGCTCCGGAACCACGGACTGTGATCTGGAGAGAGCCTGGGGCCACGCTGGCGGGGGCCAAGAGTCTGTGATCATGTCATACCTTTTCTGACCGACTTGCCTGCCTACAGGGCCAGGGGAGGGACTGGCAAGGAGAAAAGACAGAGACAAACTACTGTGACAGAGGCCATTTTGTCCACCCTGGCAGCTCCCCCAGCTGCCCTGAGAGTCACCCCCACGTCTTCCAGCTGCCAGCCGCAGTGAACCTGACTTCGCTTTGTAAGCCCCCAAACTTCCCACCAAACCCACCAAACAGCCACAGGAACAGCGAGTGTCCCCCGGGGGACACAGTGACGAGGCAGAGCTGACCCCTCATAGCTGTCCGGTGCTCCAGAGCTCTGGGGCTCCAGGAAGCCACTCTCTGGCAGTTGAGGCTGCTCGAGTGAATGCGTCCCCCATACCCATGATGCTCCGAGAGCCCCTCTCTGGCCTGTGCTCACAGCCATATCTAGCCACCCTGTGCAGACGGTTTTCACCATTCCCTGCTTCTGGGCATGGGGCCACATGCATGGGATCCAGTCTAGGGATGAGGCAGGGATCGGGAGTTTTTTGCCCAACTCTCAAGGACAATTTAACTCTCACAAAATGGTGGTGGTGAGCGGGGGGGGGGGGGGGATGTTACATTTCAATATAAGTTTTGAAATTTAGTTGACTTGCTAAAAATACATCTAATCACACAAACATTTACCTAACTTTTATTTCCATGAATAGTGTTGGTAACTAGGGCAGTCACAGCACATGCACACAAGTTAAAAAGTGAAAAGATAAAGTGTGCATTTTGCATCTGGGTAGATGCACACGCAGAATCTGCACTTACATGCCATAAACACATCTGAGGTGCATATCACAGATAACTAGAAACTCGCATGTCCACATACATACTGACATTGCATACACCCATGCACTTGTGCACACATACCATGCACACATGCGCATCTTCATGTGCCCGTCACACATATACCCGCGGTACACATTTACAGGGACACATATATTTGCTAGGATGAAGGAGACGTTACTGGGGCCTGCTCGAGGCAATCGACGAATAACAGGATGGTCGTGATTCGTGATTCATATATTTGCACTATGTGCTTCCAATTTTCTGTGGCTGACCTTTACCCTTGGACCATGCGCTCTATGGTGCCCTGTGGATTTCCCCACAGGAAGCACTTTGGCCACGTCCCCCCTGTGGTCAGAGTCTGTGTCCATGCTGAAGTCCTTCCACTGCAAACCCTCAAGTGCTGATGAGTCCAGATTCCAGCAAAGCACCAGCAGAAGGCTGGGCTGGCCAGTTGCCAGGACAGAAGGACTGGGCCATTCTCCATTTATGACCAGGGAAGGAGCTTGTGTGTGTGGCGGGGGAAAGGTGTGGCGATGTTCAGCAGCTGGACTTTGTCACAGAGCCACGGGTCTGCAAAGTCAGCTCTCACACCTGGCGTCCTGTCCCTGCTCCTGACCAGTAGTGCTAAGTAGCAACGGAATCCTCCTCGTTCCGTGTCTAATCGGCCAGTTGGCCATCTCCCGCTCAGCGTGGGCTCAAACAAGAATCTTCTCAGCTGCTTTGCCTTCTCTTCTGCCTATTATCCCTCCCTATGCAGGCAGACCTGGTCAGCAAGTCTGAGGCTTTCGGGCCATCCTGTTGCTCATCACTGTCCTTCCTCCTCCCCACGAGCAAGGGTAAGATGCCCCATGGGCTCAGCTGTCAGGAGAACTCGGGCAAACTGTCACAAGGACGTAAGTGGTATATGGGTGGGTCCCCGCCTCCTTCTCCCCCTCACCTGTGACTCCCCAGATCTGACTTACCTCCCACTTGATACAGCCACCCTGGCCATGCCCTTCCCTGATGCCCTCTGCTCCTCGCGACATTTGAGTTTGGTTCTGTTTGCCGGAATCTGCATTTGGGGGAGAGAGTGAGGGAACAAACGCTTCCAGGACCACTACACAGCCTGGGAAAAGCATCCACAAAGTCACATGAAAATGGACTCTGGGTGGTTGGTTGAAGCCGACTGTCTCTGCTCATAGCCTTGAGGTGACTCGAAGCGGCCACCCTGGGGGGTGACAGAGATGAGTCTCGGCAGCCCAGCACTGGCCTCACCACCAGCAGGAATTATCTGTCTGGACCTGAGTTTCACTCATAGTCATTCCAGAATCTGGGCTTCTGCTCACACCCAGGACTCAGGGAGCAGGGAGGAGGAAGCTGGGCACCATCTCCACCAGAGCAGGGACGAGCAGGGAGTTTCTGTTTGTCCCTGGTCGCCGGCACCTCCCACACATGCCTTATGGTATCAGAAGCTTGGGGGAAGCGGGCATGAAGCCCAGTGACCTCAAGATAGAGAACCCCTGGGCCCCCAGTGTCCACCATGTATGTACACGTCTCTATTTCACACGGGCCTGGACAGTCTTTCAGGAGGGGCTTCACCAGCGCAGACCACAGACCCTGAGGTGAGGGACAGGACAGAGATTTCCACAGAGGCAGCCAATGACCCTGCCAGGGCCCAGGGGGACATTGGAGTCCGGCCAGTCACTGCCTCAGCCGCGCTGGGGAATGTGGGGGTTCATGGCTCCTTCCCTGGGGCATCTGTCCACACGCCCAACTCTGCCTGTTCCCATCTCTCCCTGTCAGACCCTCAGTTGGGATTTTCACAAGTCAAATGTTCCTGACTTTCAGACTGAGGGACTGTTGAGCCATTGTGGCCAGTCAGTGCCTGCCACAGCCCACTCGTGCTCACTCCTCCCCTGCAGGAGACGAGCCAGTCCAGGACTCGGAAAGCAAGTTAGGCTGGTTCTTGCTCGGTATTCTGCCACAAGTGAGCGCCAACCCCACGCCGAAGACGCCATAGAAACCTACTGAGGGATCCTGCATGTTCCCTTCACATCTCGGTGATAGGAACGTGTGTGAGTGGGATATGAGCATGTCTATGTGATGTGGAGGTGTGCCTGCTAGCATGTTTGTGAAATATGGATGTGTGTGTGTCTATGTATGTATGGATGGATGGATGCGAGCAGGTCTCTGTGAGATAGATGTGCATGGATATGGCTGTGTGATATGGATGTGTATGTTTGTGTGTGAATGTAGGTATGTATGCAGGTCTCTGAGATCTGGACTGTGTGAGTATGCCTGTGTCTGATATAAATGTGTCTGCGTGCATGTCTGTGTTATGTGAACGTGTCTGAGTGTGTCTGTGTATGAACATATGCGTATTGTGAGCATGTCTGCATGTCTGTCTGGGTATGTGTGTGAGTATATGTGTGTGAATGTGCATGCATGTGCAGCATGGGTACAATAAGCATGTGAACGCGTGTGACCATGAGACTCAGTGCATGTGTGAGAGAGCATGTGTGTCAGTGTATGGTTATTTTGATCTCCTCTGACGGGTTTTGGGTGGAAGAGACTTGATTTTGAAAAATTACCAAGACAAGGAAACTTGTTATAAAATTTTGCATTGTCCTCATCAGGGCAAAACCAGATTTACGTTTTATTTTCAAATGTAGCACTGGGAAAAATCTTTCATGACTGGGAGAAATCTGCAAATTTCCCTCCTTTTCTAATGAGCATCTGGTATGTTGCCAGCTTCCTCCTTTTGCCCAAGATGCCTGGGAATTAAAAATTAAATATTCATTTTGATCTCCACAATTCTATTAATCTCCATTTATAGATAATTAATTTGCTCCTCCTGGCTTTCATTTCCGATTTCATTATATTTGTGCATATGTGTTTTGTTCAAACAAGCCCCTGGAAGGATCTGTGCATGGGCGCTGAAGGCCAGAGATTTCCACGTCTGACTCTTTCTGCGCCTCCCAAAAGTCTCTCGGTACTACTCGGGGCCACAGCACTGACGTCCGAGGACATGCTTATCCCCTTCCTGATAGCCCCGTGTCTGGGCGGTGCTGGTTGTACCACACCCAGCTTGGGGGAGAGGAAGCGCGGGTGATTCCGGGGACACAGGAAGCCTCGGGACTGGACGAGACACTGTTGTGGGGGGAGGAAGCAGTGACCGGGTGGCCGCTGGTCCACGAGAGAGTGTGCCCAGAGGCACAGTGGTGGGGGGTGACTGGCTGCAGAGACCCTTCCCCGAGGCCAAGGCGTCTCCCTGCTCCCACAGCCCCGGGAACCCACATCTGCCAGGGCCCAGCGGGTCACGCCCCGTGTAGCACATGCAGATAGGAAGGTCCAGGCCCATGCATGAATGTCTGTGTCCAGCTGTTTGAAAGGCAGAGACGCCCCAACCAGGTCCACAGCACACCTTTCCCTGGCTGTCCTTGTCAGCTCTGCAGGTGCCCCCAAGAATTTCAGGGATGAACCCGGGACCAAGAGCACTAAGCCCCCATCTGGGCCCACCTTCCACATCTCGCTCCACCGTCCATGTCTGGGACCACTCAGAGTCTTATATGTAGCACTCGTTAGTACTGTGGGTAGCATTTGCAAGTACTCTGTGTAGCACCCATTAGCACTGTGTACAGCACTCATTAATGCTGTGTATCGCACTCACAAGTACCCTGTGTAGCACTCATTAGTATTTGTGTAGCACTCATCAGTATTCTATGTAGCATTCACAAGTAGTCTGTCTAGTACTCACAAGTTCTCTGTGTAGCCCTTGGTGCTTCTAATGCATCACACAGGAGTTCTGTGCACAGTACTTGGTAGAAGAGAGTCTGTGTCTTGGGGATACTCTGTTTATAATTCAGGAGTACTGCTTCTCTACTTAGGGTGCTGTGCTTCTCACGCGGTCATGCTGAATGCATCACTCACCCAGGAGCACCATGCACATCACTTGGGAGCACTGTGTATATTACTCAACAGTACTGAGTGAATCACTTGTGAATACTGAGTATATCACCCTGTAGAAATCATCAAGTGTGTGATCTGCCTCTCCTTTGGACCAGCATTTCTGACTGAGTGTCCACTTGTGCTTTGGACCTTGTGATGATCCTTGCCCCTCACGTGCCTCCTTAGGAAACCCGGCCTGGCAAAGGAGCAGCCTCTAATTTCTGCCCAAGCTGCCCTGCTCCCCATCTCTCTCCCACTGCCTCCCCAGCCAAGGCCCAGTGGCACTGGACAGTGTCCAGAGTCTCTCTCACATACCATGGGACATCAATCACAGCCTCCTCCCTCTGTCCCTGGAGTAACCTGGGCTGGGGTGCTCGCATGCTGAGCTCCTGGTGGGATTCATAGGAATGTGTGTTCCTGCAGGGCTGACGAGCTGATTCTGAAGTAACTCAGTGCGGCTCTTTCAGATGGAACCAAGTGCCTGGCACAGATCATGGGGCCATGTGCATCCCCTGTTGTGGGGCCTGGGTGCTGGACTCGGAATCCCCAGGGCCCGCAGGAACCAGGTACTGCACAAGCAAGAGTTGGGAGGAGGGTGTCAGCATCACAGAGTCTGACTTTCACGAAGTGACTCAACGGGCAACTCACTCAGCCCTCTGCAAGGTCAGAGGGCAGCAAACGCCCAGCAAAGACCACAGCAGGTCACGGCGGTGTTGCTCTCCCAGGAACATTCAGCACCAAGGAAATAATTTATCCATTAACATGGATCCCTGCTTTGAAGTCTTGGAAAATCAAATCAAATTCAGTTACCATAATTGATTTAAGACAGGTGATCTAATCATATTTTTTCCTAAAGGAAAATATTCAGCCTTTGTACTGCAATGCAAACTTAATTCTGTAGAACTGTATGTGATGGCTCATGTCTCTCCTCTCACTGCAGAAATAGCCGCTGTTTCTGGGTCCTGCCTTAGTTCACACACACGCAGGTCAAAACTCGCTCGTACTTAGAGAGCCGAAATGTTCTACAGGAAAGACAGAACACCCCAAATGCGGAAACCCCAGCATTTCCTCCAACAGATGTGATTACATCTTCGAATGTTTAGCTGTCGGTTTTGTCCTTCCCAACAGAACCCGCAGACCCAGTGATGCTCCCCGCCACCGATTCAACAAACTACAGAGTAGAGCAGCATGATTTTCGTTCTGATCAGCACACATGCTCTAAACAGATCCTCAGAACTTTCATGCCTCCCCTGCATTTTTCTCTATGGTTTGCCGCTGGCACCCCTCTTGTGGTGGCCAAAGCTAACAGAAGCCTCGCTGAATCTGGTCTGGAGCAGAATCTCCAGGGAAGAAAAGCAGGCAGAGTCTGAGCACAATTCATAGAGGTCAGGGGAGCACTGTGACTGGAGCAGCTCCTACACCAACTCCAAAGGAACCGTGCATGTGAGCTGCCCTCAGGTCAATTCCTGGGGCCACTCCAGGGCACGCAGTCAGCCTGCAACCCACAGCCTGGCCAGAGAAGTCCATGAGACGCACATAGGTTGTGCATGGCCGGCAGAGTCACTCACCAGATGGATGGGGCTTCTGTCCCGCTGATCTCCAGGAAGTCGTAGCCTTCCTCGAGCTGGAAGTCGGTGAAGACCAAGGCGATGGTGTCCCCGGGCTCGGCCAGGATGGTCCAGGTGCAGTCAGCGTTGTTCTCGTACTCCGAGGGGAAGTGGGGGCTGGAGATGCCGCTGCTGGTGCCCCTCAGGGTGCCCCCGCAGGAGCCCTCGGCTGCAAGGGCAGAAAGTCGGAGAGCACGGTCAGGACAGCCTCACACACACGCACTCACACACGCACGGGCAGAGGGCCGCCTGCCCCCAGCCCTGGCCTTCTGCCCATCTCACTCAGAGGGACACAGCAGGCCACCCGAAGACATTTTCCAAGGGAAAGGAATGCGTTGGCCTGACATTTAGTGTTGGACTCTAGTTCCTAAAGTTTACTCTCCGACTGGATAACTCATCTCAGTCCACCGAGGGCCTGGGAAACGTCACCTTCTTCACACAGCAGCCCCCCTGATCTTTAGAGAGTCTGGAACAGACATTGGGTTTCCAATTCCATGCAAGTTCCTGGCTTGTACCACAATACAGACACACTGAGCAATCTAAGAATCCCGCGAAGAACATCACTGCGGGTGAGTGTAGAAAGAAAGATCTTAGAAAAGTGGCAAACGAGAGTGAAAAAATAACTGACTGGGGCTAAAGTTTATACGTTCTGGAAGTATATACTTAAATAGTGTTCAGTAAATAGTGGTTTGAAGAGAAATATGTACGGTAGCTTTTCAGGTAAAAGTAGAAGAGTTATCTGTGGTAATGTAAATATAAATTACATACTACAGAATGTCATATACTAAGCTGTACATCAGGTAAAGGTAGTGAGTCTATAACATGTTTTAAGAAGTATCTTTTTATAGGATCCCTTTCTGTTTCATTCCTCCTCTCTTTCCCTACTTTTCTCTCACAATTCCATAAAATTATTCTTTCATGTCCCTCTTTCATAATGTCATAAGATTATTTCACAATTTCATAAAAGGGGTTGGAGCAATAGTTCTTTTGCCTTGCATGTGACTGACCCCGGTTTGATCTCCTGACATCCTATATGGTCCCCCAAGCTCACCAGGACTGGTTCCTGAGCACAGAACCAAGAGTAGGCCCTAAGCACCTCTGGGTGTAGCCCCCAAACCGAAAGAATAAATTGATAAAAGAGCAGCTCTGATCATGGATACTGTTATATGCATCAGCCTGATCTGGACGGCCTGGTGGCAGGTAGGATATGCCTTCCTAACTGGAGCCCTAGAAAAGTTCTTCCAGCAGAAACACTCACTGACTACAGCAAACACCTCACACACCTAACCCTTAGACTCTCTGGGGGAACACAACTTTGCATAAATGAACACAAACAAGTATCATCACAGATACATCAGAATCTATAGCTGTCATTTCCTTCCATGCTTCCAAGCCTAAGAAATCTCGTTATAGGAACAGATACAGATTTGCAGTACAGGATTTGTGTAGAAGTTAAAATGTCATGTATTTGGATATGTATATTTGTGTCAGTGGAATATGTAACTGGGGAGTGTTTGAAGGCAATGTCAGTGGTCACTGTCACTGTCACTGTCACTGTCCTCCTGTTGTTCATTGATTTTCTCGAGTGGGCCCAGTAATGTCTCCATTGTGAGACTTTGTTGTTACTGTGTTTGTCATTTCAAATACGTTACTGGTAGCTTACCAGGCTTTGCTGTGCAGGCGAGATACTCTTGGTAGCTTGCCGGGTTCTTTGAGAGGGGTGGAGGAATCAAACTTGGGTCGGCCATATTGGCTGCGTGCAAGGCAAACGCCCTACCCTCTGTGCTATCGCTCCAGCCCTGCATATCAGTGGTACTCAAATTATTTTCTTTAACTGAAAATCTAATTCCCCTTATTTCTAAACATAACACTTTGCATTTCTGTATATGTAACTGGATTGCATAAAATGACTAGTTTAGAGTGGAAATACACCTAAAGAATTTATTTAATTTTTAGGTTATAAAAATCTATAAGTAGATGAACTATATATAGCAGAGTAGATGATTTTCAGAGAATCCTGTCCCTTGAATAATAATTGATTCTTTCCTTTTAATAAATAAATTTTGGGTATCATATTAGTGGTGAATTCATCTGCCAGTGTGATTGCCAGATACTTTATGTGGCAAGTCTCAAAGTATCATTGAATGACAAAGGTCCACCTTGTAGACTTGCTAAAGTCCATTGCCTTGAGTTTGGCGGTTATACTGGGCCGGCATCGGGTAGCTACAATAAGATTTACATTCAAGAGGAGAGAAGGGACTGAGCCAAAGTATCTGGGAAGATAAATGGAAATATGAAACAAATTTAGATGTAATCTAATAGAATGTTAGTATTTCAGTATAGAAATATGTTGAAAATGTAATAGGCTTACAAATGAATAAGATGCATTATATCATCTTAAATAATGTGATATCTTGATGAAACGACAGAGGTTACTGAAACTAAAGAAACCTAGTAAGCTGACTTATATTTGTTCAAACCTATGGAGATAAAATAAAAAAATCACATAAAATATTTATAATAGCAGTAATGATATATTATCTATAATTTTATATTACTCAGAGATATGTAAAGAATGACCATAAATAAATAAAAAATCATGATAAACACCAGTAAAAATATAACATTTCCCATCCTCTTATTATCAGAGATAAGGAAATGAAAACAATAGCAAATTACCTGAAGTTTGATAAAATGTTTTCCAAAAATGAAAATTAATCCAGGTTAAAATGGACACAATTTTCCATCGCTGACACTAATGCTGGGTGACTTCCAAACAACTGAGAGGAGTAAATGTGCCCCCATCCCTGACAATCTCTCCCCTTGGAGTCTCACTGACTAAGGAGGTTGGGTGTGCCTGAGAGTCCAAACAAATTCCCCATGGAGACTATTGCATTTCATCTTTTCATGTAAGAAATTATTCTATGGCCCTATTTCAGTTTTCAAAATGAGGTTATGATTGTTTAGGAAAAAGGCATAAAAAATATGAACATCTTACTAATGCATTCAACTAGACAGCATGAAAATAATCAACATAAACACTAACACCAACATCAAACACATAATTTTCTTCATAAAAACCTGAATAAATTCTACTATCTTAAGATATACATACAATATCTAAACATTAAGACTTCCAGGTGTGCCGATTATTTAAAATATTTGGGGATTAATGCTGATTCCAGCAGTAAAAAAGAAAAACAAAGTAACAAGAGAAAAATTAAGTAGTTATATTTTTAATAGCAAGTCAAGCTACAACTACTGCTACAACACATTTGTTTGGGACTGGATTTTCATTCTTTCTACAATATACTGCTTTGCAATTTTTACATACACATATTTATTTACATTCTGGTATATGTTATGTAATTATCTTGTCTAATTTGTATTGCCTACAGTATCAAGTTGATTAGTTGTAGGAGTTTCAAAACCACAACCGTTTTTGTCATTGTAGAATACTCAATGCAGAGGCAATGAGAATTCCCAAGGGTGTATCTACTCTGCCCATTACAAACACACAACCCACTTTGCAAGGTCACTTCCAGTACCATCTCACAACACCCATGCTGTGTGAATGGCCAGTGGCCACAAGAACTTTTATACTAAATCATTTCCTGATGCTTGGTCTCACACTGTATAGACTCACCATTCATTTAGATGCAGTTTAAAGAAATATATGAGAACATCACAAAGGGAATTAACAGGGTTTCAAAGTCACAGATTCATGTATAATTTAGAGACTGCATTACTTAGGCAGTGATAATTTAGTGATAATTTAGGCAATGCATTACTCCTGCATTAAACAACAGCAAAACTGCCAACATTCTCTTCTTTGATTCATTTCAACTAAGCAGTTGAACGTGGGTTATTGTACAGAAGCAAAACACCTGTATCATGGGAAGTGTATACAGTGTCATCAAGTACATAATCCATGTCATAAGCGGACAACAATGGACATGCCGGTATCAAAGACTGTGTTCATGTCTGTGCATTCATCCATAAATTCTAGACACTCTTCTCTACCAAGCCCTCTCTACAAGCTGAGCATAAAAGGACTCTTGGAAAATAAAGCATATTAAAAAGTCAAAATTTGAAGAGGAGGAGTTGAGGCGTGACCTGGATACAGCAGATGAAATGACAATGTATTCCCATGTCTAAACCCTGACATGCAGGTGTTACAACCTCCCTACACCTCATGTTACGTGCTTTCTCCTGTTACGTACTTTCTCATGTTGCTAGTGAACATTCAAGGAAAGAACTGTACTTAATTGACTTAAGTGGGTAAATCTCACTTACCAAAGGGAATTTTCCCATAGAGTTGGTCCATAATGTCCGAAGGGAAGGCTCTGCTGTTGAGTTTGCATCTTATGTAGAAATGATGCCCTATTTGTCTAAAGTTCCTGAATAAAAGGAAGGATGAAAATAATAGCTGGTGTCTTTTCTACAGACACCAAATCTATACAGTGATAGAATGTGAAGACTAAGGTATTCATAGCGTGTGCCTTCGATCATGGCAATATCGTATTTAAATTAACTGCCTCGAGAGGCCATGTGCGTCATTATGTGCATGTTCAGTGAAGTGATGATACTTGCTTCACAGGGAATAGTGCCATCATTGAGGTGGGGACCATTCTCATAAGAAACCTGTCCTCCCACTGTCCAGTTAGTCAGCTTTGCCATCAGTACCTGGGTGTTGGTACAGTGAGTCACTTGCCTCCTGTTAAATTTAAATTGGTATCAGCGTCCCCGGGCTGGTGCTGGGCCCAGCTCTGAACCCAGAGTGTGTGCAGGCAGCTGTGGGACACACTGAAAAGTTCAGGAACTGGATAGCTCAGAGCCACCCAAACTGGGTGACCTGAATCCTGGCAGGATGCAGAGGTAGCAGTAACGACGAGTACTTTATGCCCTTCACGGAAGGAGTTGGATGTCCAGGGGACAATCTGCTGGCCACCACTCAAGTCCCAAAGTCCCTCAGAGATACGTCACTTGGCCCTCTGGCCCCCAGGTAGAAGAGGACTTGGGGTCAGAGTGACCGTGCCTGTGTCAACCCCACGTGTCACAGCAAACCCTGGTGTCAGGCTGCAGGGGGACAGGCTGGGGTGCAGGAGGTGGCATGGGACCCACGGGCGAGCGCATTACTCACATTCCTGCTTTGCCCCTGCCATGTCTTTGAAAAGTGGATATTGGTTCCATTGAATTAAAGAGCCCCTGCCCTAAGCAATAACGGGGGTTTGTTGAATAAATGCACCAACATCATGGTGCTAATGGTGAGATTTGAAGACAATAACACCCAACATCTAGTATACCCGTGGTACATGCCCCCATGAGTTATGATAGAAAATACGGTGCTGCCCTATTGTGCCTCCAGGTGCCATCTTAGCACACCAACAGTCTTGGTCCAGAGATGCCCAGTTGAATCCCAAAATAGATTAGTGCCCTACAGAAATGTCTCTAGAACCCAACCATCTACAATCTAGGATTCCAGAAGCACGCGGCCACAGCACCCATGATATTCAAAATGAGCAATGGACAATAAATGATCTAGCATCGGCCCCTGGCATGCAGGCTTGAATGGTGGTGGAAAAATTCAAGCAAAGATAATGCCCAAAAATAGAGAGAGAGAGAGTATTGGGGAAATTGCCTGCCATGGAGGCAGGATGAGGACTGGGATTGGCGTCCGGGGGTTATACCGGGGACACTGGTGGTGGAAAGTGTGCACTGGTGGAGGGATGGGTGTTCAATCACTGTATGGCTGAATCTCAAGCATGAAAAGCTTTGTAAACTGTATCTCACAGTGATTCGATAAAAGAAAAAAAGTAATGTGGAGTTCATGCCCAACTCAATCAGCTTAATCAATGGCTGAATAAAGAGCAGTGCTCCTATACTTAAGAAAAAGAAAAGAAAATAGGGTGTGCTGGAGGGAGTCTAAATGCGTATAAAGCCCATTACATGTGTGACAATATAAAATCACGAGCTGCATCCCATGAGGCAGGTGTCATTCATCGGTGGTGATGGCAGTGACATGTATGTGGCTGTCAAATGTCTCAGATATGGTACCTGGGCCTCTGAAACGCTGGGGCCAACCTCACCTTAAGAAAAATAACCATGGGGTGCCTCACTATTAAAAAATAAATAAATAAATAAATAAATAAATAAAATATTTCCCCTAAAAAAATAAATAAAGTAACATAACATATAACATAACAACATTGTTCATATAAATGTAATAATGTATCTGACTTTCAGTAGAAATACTTCCAGGGTCAATAGGTAAAATAGCAGAAATCCAAAACCAACTTATAATTCTTGAACCCAGCTGTAGAAAGCAAATCACTTCACAATGCTTTTTCAGCATGTCTGATTTGGGGGGGGGAGTAAACTCTAAATAATAGTGGTGAATCTTTTATTGAAACAATGAATCTAATCAAAGCAGATAGAGTGTTAACTAGAATTCATCTGCCTCACAGGGACGGGGAGGGGTGGGGGGTGGGGTTTTATTGGGGTTCTTCCTGGTAAAAAATAAGTTTTGGTAAAGGGAAATGTGCTTGATATTTGCATGACTGAGACATAAACCTGAAAGCTTTGTAACCTTTCCCACAGTGATTCAATAAATAAATAAAAATAAATAAAATAAAAAATAAAAAAAAATTAAAAAAAAAATAACCATGGGGAACTGAGCCCTAGGACAGCAGGGAGGGCACTTGTCTTGCACGTGGCTGAACTGGATTCAATCCCTGCTGCCATATACGGCCCCCTGGGCCCACCAGGAATAATTCCTGAGCACAGAACCAGGAAGAATCCCAGAGCACTGCCAGGTGTGGTCCGCAAACCAAAGGGAAAAGCACCTAAGAGCAACCAGTGGCAGACACACCGAGACCCTCCCACACTAAAATGCAGATAGAGCAACTCCTCTAGAGGAGTTCTCTGCTGGAAACAGACACGTGTCTTTCCAAGCTACAAATCCTCGACCAGAGCACTTGGAAACGAAGCCTGGTTGTGCCTGTGCAACGAGCTTGCTTGTGCCCATGGCATGTTTATGTGCAGGCACACATACATGCACAGGAACACATGTGCACGCATATGCATGGGGAGACCTGAGCCCCAGAACTCGGGCCTTACTTTCTCTCTCGTCCCATCTCATCGATGGGTCTTGTCAGATCACCCTGAGTGACTCAGTTTTCACTTCGACCTTGGTGTTCTCACTCTGCCATCTTGGCTGCAAGCTGCTCATCTTCCCAGGACTTCACTCCGGATGAAGGAAGCCCATCTGTATTGAGGTCTAGACAGGCCCATCAGCTCCCCGGTCCACTATCTACACACACCGGTCCACACTACAGCCTAGCCCGCTCTCTGCACCCTCACGGCTGGGTACTCCCTCCCCCAGGACCACAGAGACCCAGCTGCCGGCTTGGTTCCTGATCTTGTTTTCCTACTGAGCCAGGCTCCCCACACAGCAGGCTCTTCTGGGCTCAGGGGGGCCGCTGGAAATGGTCCTCTTTGGGGGGAGACCCACTCTCTACCCGTGTTCTCCATCACACCCCAGGGAGGGCCCTCGGGCCCCTGACCGTGAGGCCTCCCTCCCTCAGGCTGAGCAGGAAGAAGCTCACTCAGTGACAGCGACATGCGGCTTTTACAGGGAGGACGTTTAACAACACTATAAAACTCCGGCAGGCTCCTTAGAGTGGTATCGCAGACACAAATTAATTGCCAAGAAGTAAGATTTACAACCACACAGATCCGTGAGGGTTTATTCAGTCTTTACTCTCTTCAAGGGGCTGAGTCTCGAGACGGAATTTCTGCTCAGATAGGGCTGGGCAGTGTCTTGGGACCGGCAGCGAGAGGCAGATGGGCAGTGGGCAGAAGCTAGGGAGGGGGACACACACCTGCAAGCAGGGGCAGGAGCATGTGTGGAAAGCAAATGCCTGCAGAAGTAAGCCCGGCAACTCCAGAAGCCTGGTCCCCGGGTTCTAGGTAAACAACGCATATTTACCTTATGTTTTATAGGATATCTAAAATGACCCATGAAACGTATCATGCATTATTGGAGCTATTTATGCATATTTAAATGGTTATGTTAATATAATGTAATGTTCATGCAATCCACAAATTGTTTTCAACTGATGTTAAAAACAATTAAAATGTATAAAGCTGTTTGTAGCATTTATTTTACTATATCCAGAGGGAACTTTTTATTTGTGAATTGAATAAAACTGGATGGTCCAATGGACTAAACGCTGCATTTAGAATTCCAGCCTCCTTGCTCTTGTCTATCCACACTGAAGGGGAGGGGAGCATCTCCCGCGTTCTGAAGAATGTATACCCCTGGCTCCCATGGGAGAAGCAGGAGGAGGGTCCCAATGTGGGTCCTCGCTCCCCATCCAGGAAATTCTTTCTTCAAATCTGGGTCCTTTTTGGGATTTTCACCAGACCTTCATTTGAAGAAAAGGTTGTGCAGCTAAGAGGAGATTGCAGACAGACCATCGAGTAAGTCTGAAAGGAAGATAAGGGTTTTAATAAAAGATGTAATGGGCTCCACTGATCGGGCATGTGGGAAAATCTCTGTGTAAGCAGAAACAAGAGGGTTCTCTCCCCGGAGGAGTTCAACAACTTTTCTAAAAGTTCGGTCTCAACTCTAAAATTATACTCTGCTTTGCCTAGGACTTAATGTTGCTAGGAATGTATCTTGAGGGCATAATTCAAAATACAGAATAAAACATTATTTAGAGACATGCTGTGCCATCGTTATCATAAGGAAAAGTGGGAACCGCCTCAGCACCTAACTACCGATAAATCATTCAATAAAGCTGGAAGTGGCTGCGTCACGAGACCAGCCCACCCGCTTGCCGAGCACTCAGGAAAGAGGCTCAGTAGAGTTCTAGGTTATAGTGTCACGTGTGTAAAACTCGGGGCTCACGTCTGGCTACACAAGCTCATGTCAGCTTTCCTAAGTGCCTTTACCATAATGGCAAGTACACAGATCCCCAGCAAGGAAAGATTCACATTCACTCACGCACACATGTCTGCTCTTAAGCGCAAACATTCATGCACACGCGTCCACACACACGGACACACATAGACAACACTGTGGGCTGCTCTCAGTGTGACCCAGCTTCCAGCGAGCAGCAGAAACTCTTTTTTTTTCTTTTTGGGTCACACCTGGCGATGCTCAGGGATTATTCCTGGCTCTGCACTCAGGAATTACTCCTGGTGGTGCTTGAGGAACCATATGGGATGCTGAGAATCGAACCCAGGTCGGCCACGTGCAAGGCAAACACCCCACCTGCTGCACTATCGCTCCAGCCCCAGAAACTCTTGAGGTCGCTGTGGACAAGCCCTTGGCTTCCCTGTGGCCACCATCCCACCTCCCCCCAGGTGCCCAGTACACTCGGTCAGTGTAGCTGAAACAGCCAAGATTCTTGCATGCCCCAAGCGCTTTGCATTCAGCCATGGTTACTGACTGTGCCAGGAAGGCAGCTAGGAGTGTCTTCTCTAACGGCCACCCCTGGGGGTCAGAGATGGAGCATTCTGTTAGGTTGTGATGGGGTGGAGGAGTGGGAGCTATCTTCTGCTTTGGGGTAGCGCCTTTAACTTCCTGCATTGCTTCCTGGGAGACCAGGGAGGGGCACTTACCCCTCTCCCCCGTGGACTCAGCTCTGTTACTGCAGGACCCCTGGGTCCAGTCCCCACCCACCATTCCCGAATCCCTTCCACTGGTCCCTGGTGGTCAAGTTCGTCTGCTAGTGCAGCCCCAATGGCCCCTTGCGGGGAAGGAGCCCAGCTTCCTGCCCCACCTTGGCAAAGAGGCAGGGGTCTCATGAAGTCACAGCACAGATTCCTCCTGATGTGCTGCTGTACCTCCGTCCTGGAGGGGCCAGAGAGTTGCCTGCCTGTGATCCCCACCCCTCCCGGCCACTGGACTCTCCTCCCAGCACTGCCCAAGGCCGGTGTTGGCCCCAGCTCCCCACAGCACCCACAGAGACGAGGGACGAGGTCACAACCCGACTCCCCCACCCAAGACACAGACCTTCCACCCAGTTGCCCCTTGGTCCTCGGTGGTTTGGGGAACGGTCTTAAACCTCTTTCCATTTCTCTTCCCATCCACTGTCTGTCTAGAGAAATGTACAGATTTGGGGGTTCTGGAGCAACCCTGGGCTTACTCCTGGCTCTGAGCTTGGGGCTCACACCTGCTGGGGTGCAGGAGACCCTGTCAGTCTGTGCCAGGCATGCGCCTGCCCCATTGCACCAACCCCCAGTCGCACTTTTAATAAACATCTTTTGAGCCCACTCGAACACATGAGTCACGATCTCGGGAGCCTTCTTGGGGGCGATGCCTGGCCCAGCAGCAGATCCACAACCTGCTGTGGCCTCATGGCCCTGACAGTTGGACCCCACCCACTGGGACACCTTGGGGCAGCGTGACCAGCTGTCCATCGTGTGTCTGTGCACACAACCAGACATTCCTTTCCTACCCTCAACGCTGTTTGCTGCCTGAGCTCTTAGAGAGCCGCTATGGTGGAGAGAGAAGCAAACAGCCATTCCTAGATGTCAGCCAGGGCAGACATCTAGGAATCAGGAGACAAGGAAAGTGACTGAGGGCATCGTCTGTGCCAGTAAATTTTCAGTAAAGTGCGGGAGACGCCGATATCACGACTCCCGAGGCAAAGGCAGTGCTGGTGCAGGAGGATGATGTGCAGAGCTGGGAACACATCCCCGGGATTCTAGCCTTAGGGGAAAATGCAGCGGAAGGAACAAAAGCACCACTATATGTACAGCCACTAATTACAGCATTATGCGGGGAAGGAAACACTGCAAACACTCATTATGCCCAATTATGGAGACAGAGCACTATTAATTTGTATCCTATTGAGGGCATAAGACGGGCACGCTGTCCATGAACACTGAGGGTTTCTGGCAGAAGCCTAATCTCAGGAAGGAGTGGCCAGTGCCATGGACCCTCGGGCCTCTGTCTGTGGGATGGCTGGGCTGTCTCTGCTTCTGCCTTCGGGGCCCTGGTCACTCGCACCACAGACACTTGTCCCGAGAGCTGAATCTCTTTCACTTCTGACCATCCTGGGATGTTTGAAGTCGTGCTGATTTAACCGGGCAGACTCGGCTTTGCAGGAACCTCGCCCCACCCTGCATGGTGCAGTGGTGGAGAAGGGTTTGTCAGGACAAAGTTTCCCGTTAAACTGTCCTGGCTCCAAGGCTGATGGGGAAGGCTCAGGCCCTGGGTGTGTGCTCAGCTCGGGTGCTCCAAGGCTGACCTGATCTGTCCCCAGAAGGGAGAATGTGTCCTACTCAGGAAGCCTCTGTCTGGGACTTACACGCGTGACAAGATCTCCTTGAATGAGATCACATAATCAGACGCTTCCAGAAGACGGACAGCATGGGATGGGGCAGGGTGGTGACCGAGGCTGACCGGTGCTATTTTTCTCCAAGGCTGGCATAGCGTTGTGCACTGCACCTTACACAGGATCGTGCTTCACCCCCACTGCCTGGCACCAGCTGGCTTTGTAGAGAACTGATTTCCTCCAATGGCCACCCTGTCCAGGCTCGGGATGCCTCCTCGGGCATGGAGATCATTTAGGATCCATTTTACCATGCTACTTGGGTACAAACACAGCTGCGCTGTAAATATCAGGAATTTATAGGCTCCAATCAAAAGCATGATTCACCCCCGCCCGCCCTCCCTCTGCCTCTCTCCTCTTCATTACCAGGAGAACGTCTGCAATTAAACAACTCTGAGTGACATTTCCTATAATGCTGGCAGCGACATATTGTCACTCGCCCTCACATGACGGAAGACTTATCAATGAGGGGGATTTGCAGCTCTCCACGGCACTGGAGGGGCTGGGGCCCACGATTCTCTGTGTCTCCTTCAAGACAAGGCTGCCTGACTTCACGGCGTCCTAGCTTGACTAACGGCCGTGCCTCCTCTCAGAGAAATGCCACCATCCCCGAATGGAGAAAATCAATCACTACTTAAAAACAAGCAAAGTAGCTGCCACATCCCATATCTCCAAGGCCCTCACAAGATGTGACAGTGTTTTGACACACGCAGGTGAATATTCATCTGCAGCGTGTCTGTCCCGGCAGACATACCTGAGGGTAGGGCTGGAAGAAGCAGTTGCCTGAGTCCCCAGAAATGAATGACGCCTTGGCACAGGCTCTTGCTTCAGTGGGGGACCCAGCCAGCTACACTCAGGGCTGACTCCCATCTCTGTGCTCAGGGATCACTCCAGGTGGGGCTTGGGGGGCAATACAGAGATCCCTGGCTGGTGCATGAAAGACAAGGGCCGCCACCACTGTACTGTCTCTCTGTCCCATTATCTGTGATTCTTCCATATTTTCCAGGCCCTTCTCTGACACCACGCAACCAAACCTCCTCCCTCCCACTGCTCCATGGCTTCAGGTCTGCACAGGAGAGCGACTTTTGTGCTTACCAGCTCTGGCCCCTGCAGGCTTCACCCATAGCTGGAAGTTGGACACAAGCCCCATCTGTTTCTCTGAAGCTACTGCTGGTCTCTAGCCTGTAGGGATGGAGTGTCCCTTTCTACCAAGGTCCAGTGTGTGTTTCCCAAGTTCATCCTCCTACCCCTGGTTCTTCTGCAGCCAGTTTTATTTTAAAGCACTGTTTTAGTTTCTGCCTGCCCAGCATACACGTAAAGGTATCTGTATTTCCTCTTTAAAACACCTTAATGGTTGCATGGTGTCAACCATTAGGAGACACCTACAGGGTGACACAAGCTGCCAGAGCCTTCTACAAAATCGTTCCCCTCCAGGTCCTTCAGCAGTGTGCCCAAGATGGGAACAGCTCCAAAATGGTCATCAGGGCAGGTGCGGGGACCTCGCCTGAGGCCATGGGGACATTGGCCCCATGTCACCACAGGCCTGCGTGGTCTGCAGGTGAGACTCATTTGGGTCCCGGGTCAGTAGGTGTTGAAGGAGCTGGTCTGCAATCTCCCAAGAGGCCAGGCTGGACTCTGTGTGCTGAGATGCTGCTCCCAAGTATTGGGAGCTCGGCTTACCATCACAGAGACAGGAACTGCTGCAGTGGCCGATGATGGGTGAGCAAGGACTGCAGGCCGATGGCCGTGGCTGGGCTGCATCCAACTCACAACTTTAGGAATCTGAGTGTGGGACACAGTGAGTCCGTACAAAATGCTCCTTGATGAGAGAAAAGGTGGAAGGGAGAGCATGAAGTTGGCCACGGCTGGTATGGGGATGCAAGGAGGGGCTGGATTCCTCTGGCAGGAACCTGTTGCGAACATGTCCAGAGCATCTACTAGACCCATCCAGGCCTGAGCTCATGTCCTCCATGCCTCTTGCTTCCTCCATGATGCTAGGATACAGGGAATAGGAAGACTGCTGGAATGCAGTCAGACGACTTTTAGATTTAAGAAGGGAACGAGGATTGAGTGGCGTCTGCTTCCAGGGCAGGGGCACGAGAAAAGGTCCCCTTCTCTGGGGGTTTCTGAGGCTCAGATATTCTTTTCTTAGGAAGGTAAATTTTCCCATCACAGACCATCCCCTGCTGAGCAGTGGGGAACTGGGAGAGGCCCTGGCGCATTCTGCTTGTGAGGAGATCCTCTATGTGGATTGTACACCCCGAGGCCTCCACCCATGGGGACTCAAGGAACTTAGGGGACTCGAGGAACTAGCCTGGTCCTTAGGGGATGACCTTTGTGGCTTATTGATAAGTTCAGAAAGCACAGCCACCTGGAAAAGGGGCCAAAAGCCTGTGACACGATCCTCCATGCTGACCCTTCCCTCCTGCACAAACTTGGAGCCTGGCCGTGACCTTCAGGGTCAGCAGGGGGGAGAACAACCAGGGAAGGGCATTAGGAAGGGCTGGATCCATGACTAAAGGTCAGGACTCACAAGCAGGACCTAAGGCGAGGTGCCCCCAGGAGAAGCAATCGCCCTCATGTAAAAGAAATGAGTAGGAAAACAGCCCCTACTCCAGGAGCTGTTCCGGTCCCGATGGCCTCCCCTCCTTCCCCATGACTTGGACTCTGCTCAGCGGAGGTACCCCTTGGTTCCCTCTAAAGAGTCTCCTCATGATCCCAGTAGCCCTCCTTCAGGGTGTTGTAGTTTACAAAAGAGTTTTTGAGTGACCATCATGTTCAGTCTATAGTCTACTGGGATCATTGGTGGTGGAGAATGGGCACTGGTGGAGGGATGGGTACTCGATCATTGTATAACTGAAACCCAAGCATGAAAGTTTGTAAGTCTACAACTGTACCTCATGGTGTTTCACTTAAAAAAAAATGTTTAAAAAAAATAATGAAGAGTCTTCTCAGACTCAAAAGGTGCATTAAGCACCAGTCAGGTTCAGTGCTGCCATCTGCAGTTAGACGCCAAGTTCTGGAGCTGAAGCCAAAGGTCACTCACAGAGCCAGCAGAACTCCAGCAGGAAGTGGGGAGAAGCAGTCCCCAGGTTCCTGGAAGGAGGGGCGACAACTTTGGGAAGCGGCAAACAGATTGACCTCATTGCTGTAACCCCCGGGGCCCAGATCACTGAAATCCACTTATGTCTCTCCTGGGCAGGTCACGGCTACACATTTATAAGAATTAGATCATTGATTTTTCTCTTGATAATCCAATTATCCAAATCTATGACAAACTGTTCTGCATTCTTCAAATTTCCTTCATAGAATAATTACATCTAATTGAATATCCTTTGAGATGTTACTAGTCCATTGGAAAAAGGAAAAGTTACACCTAATTTAATCAGCTGTCCTATAGAAGAAGATATTATCAAGTAACAGCATCCTGATGTTGTTGGGGTTTTATAAACAGGGGGCAGATAGGATGGCAAAGCACGGAGAGCGGCTTCTGCTCTGACTGTAAAAGGTTGACGACGAAGACAACGAAGCCTCAGGGCTGACTCATGTACTGAGCAGATGCAGAGCGCTCCTGTGTCACCCGGGTGCAGAAAAGCAACCGCCCTGGTTTCTCTCTTAGAGTTTTGCATTTTCAAACATACAGAAGCTCTTTATTTGACACTCAGTATACTTCCTTACTCATAGTAACTTTGGAATCGGGAAAGACAGCTCTGCATTAACCGTGATGTAGAGAGAGAGCGTGATCAAGAGTACACAGTTTCTCAGGCTGCCTCCTGGGAAGTAAACCGACTCATTGAGGAAACGCTATTAAGACATGAAGCTAAAATACATACTAGCCATAAAAGAAAGACGACAGACAAAAGGGCTTAGATTTCTTCCCCAAGCCATTTAAAGGGGGTGCAGAGGTATGAAGCACCTGGGATTCGGACCTCAGCTGGGACAAGGAGGCAAACCTGGCATCTTCGAGGGAGTATGAAAGTTAGGTGGGCACTGAAGCACCGCAGGGTGAGTGTGGGGTCAAACAGTGCAGTCCAGGGCATGAGGCCCAGGCAGACCTTCCTACCAAGACTGTGTGGGGCTGGGAGACCCCTTCTGTGCCTGGGTCCTTGAGTGACCATAGGTCTTTGCAGAAAGAGTCCAGGGCATAGTGTCAGCCACGGGAGGGAGGGGGATGGAGCCACGGGGAAGGGGGGAAGGGGAGAGGAGGAGAGAATGGAAGGGGTGGGGGTCCGGGCTCCAGGTGAGTTTGTCCCCCTCTGCGCTGGATCTGGTGACAAGGACAGAGAAGAACCGTGGTGTGGAGTGGGCAGTGAAGGAGTGGACCCCAGGAGGCAGGGGCACAGTGATCCACAGTGAGCAGGCTGGCGTGGCCTGACCCCAGCCTGTGTAAGTGCCCAGGGAGGTGCCCCGGGCCCTCTGGAAAGAGTGTGTCTGCCACAGCTGAGCTGCACATTTTTATGTCAATAGGTACCTGCATCAGATGTCATGTGAGCCAAAAAAAGGAACTGCTTTAGGAATGCAGGCCACATGAGCTGGTGCTTCGAGACTGAGTTTATTTATTTATTTATTTATTTATTTATTTTTTTAGGAAGTGAAAACCCATGCTAATTCCTAACGGCATTGGATCAGTAGAATAACATGACAGGAGAGCTGAGAATTGGGAATCATAGTACTCCAGGACTCCAGATTCCCTCATAAGGACTGTCTGGGAGCACTGGCCACTGGTACCACCACAGGGTCTCTGAGGCCTGGGAAGCAGGACTGAGGGGCAGGACTGAAGGCCCAGGGCTGCTCAGTGAGACACCCATGGGAGGGGCCATCCAGGTGCATATGGATCTTTGCCCTCATCAGAGGAGTGACCACTGACACAGAGAGTGCAGCCCAGAGCTGAGAAGGCAGCTGGTGGCCCTGGGCAATGGGAAAGGCGCTGGACTTCAGGGCCCAGCAGGGGCTGCTGGCAGCACCTGGTTCTGCTCTTGGAGATGGACTCGGGGAACTTGATGGGAATAGGGCAGTGGTGGCTGTCCAGTAGGGACTGGGGTCAAGTCAGTCCAGAGCCCCCAAGAGGCACGAGCACCAAGCTGACCCCAGGGAGGAACCTGGGAACAGGGGCCCACCCCTCTGCAGGGGGGAGTGAGGACTGGGATAGTATGCACCTCTGCAGGGGGGGAGTGGAGATGGGGAATAGTGTGCACATCTGCAGGAGGGAGAAGGTACGGGAGGGGCATAGTCCACAGCACTGCAGTGGGGAGTGGGGATGGGATAGTATGTACTTCTGTAGGGGGGGCATGGGGACGGGGGATAGTATATACCTCTGCAGGGGCGAGTGGGGAGGGGAATAGTACACATCTCTGCAGGGGCAAGTGGAGACAGGGGATAGTACTCACCTCTGCAGGGAGGAATGGGGATGGGAGGGGGGTAGTCCACACCTCTGCAGGGGTGAGTGGGGGACGAGACAGTACTCACCTCTGCAGAAGGGAGCGGGGAAGTCCCAGGATGCACCGTTGCCGGGGCTGATGATGCAGGTGAGGGTGGCGTGACCTTCCAGGATGTAGCCCGAGAGGCAGCTGTAGCGGACCTTGTCCCCGATGTTGAAGCGCGTGCCGTGGAGAACGCCTTTCAGGATCTCCCCGGGGTTCCCACACGTGTGGCTCGGTAACACTATTGCAAGAAGCCAAAAGAGAAGGCAGAGATGAAGGTTGCAGAAAGGTTTCCTGTACATCCCAAATCATGCAGTGTGGGGCTCGTCAAACGAGCACAGCTAGCCCAGATGTATTTTGATGGTGCTTAGAAATTAAACAGGAACCCACACTTCAGACTTCCGTAAGATTCCGTTTTATCCCCATAGAGGCTATTTCAAAGTAAGGATATCTGCACTTGAGAGGTTCACGAAGCTTCGCTGCTCAGACCTGGGAATGACATGCAGATTATTTCCATAATGAAGAGACTTGTGCCCCCACAGAGCGAGCACCAGGCAATAAAAAATGATACAGATCTCTGAAAAGTGAGATCTGAAATTGCCATTTCGGTGGTAGGGGCGGTGCAGAACATTGTCTGCTTAAAGCATAAATATTAACACTCTTTCAAACCAGGGTGCCTTCGAGAAATAAATGCACAGTAAATGAGCCAGCCTGCAGGAAGGGTCCTCACTCCTCCCGGGGGGAGGGGGAAAGTTCCCTGTTCAGTCAGGTTTGCTGCTGCACGAGGGAATTAAAGGAATAGCTGAAGCCCTGTCACTGAGCTGTCAGCCTCAACACATCGCCGTTCTCCAGCTCCACCGAGGGACTGGGCATCGCCTGAGTCCCAGCTGGTCCTTGAGATCCCTGTGGCCCTGTAACACCCACCATCAGCCTCTCAGCAAGCACGGTCCTCCACTCCCTGCCTCCCTGTCCCTGCGTTTCTCTCCACAAACTCAACCCCCAGAGGCCTGACAAGAGATGCTGCCCGGGGCCCTAGAAGAGGGTTTGGAGCTAAACTGATGCACATTTACTTAGATGGATGAAGCCCGAGAGTATTGGCTATTGTCTCCCCTTTTAGGACTTAAATTTAGCATGAAATCTGTAAATTAGAAGCTACTATGTAATATTCAAAAAAATAAGTGTAATATTTTCCAAATAAAGAGTATTTCTACATGAACAGATCATTTTATGTCTGTAGCCAAAGGTTTGCAAAGATAGACATAGCTACGTAAATAATGAATGTGCATAAATTGTGTATATTATATGCACACATGTGTGTACTTATCCATGTAACATACATGTATGAATACAGTGTTTCTTTGTAAAATAAGAAACAACACTTTCAGAGTGATGGGTAATCTCAGTGATTTCCAAAAGCAAGCTTCCTAATTAGGGATGATTTGGATATCTATTCACCAAACTATGTAGAAACACGGCAGGGAATAGAATCACTAAGATGGTTGATATTACTCATTTCTATATTTTTATAAAAATTGCTGAGAGATCTTTGAAAACCCTATTTGAGGAATACCTTTCTCCTTTATAAATACATGATTTTCTTGTATTTAATTTGGCCTTCTTTAGTCCAAAGGCCATTGGCCTTCTCTCAGTAATGCTTATAAACCGTGGGGATGGCTCAGCTCCTAATACTGCCTCTAGAGGCGAAAGATTCCCCTGTCCCATCAGATGCAGGCTGGGCCTCTGGGAGGGTTGGGGTTCAGGTGAGCCCAGGGAGAACCGGGGTCATGGAACCTTGGTCTTTCCATAGGGTGGAGGATCCGGGCATCTGCCTTCCCAGTTTGAGGGGCCCATCCCCTTCTTGGGCCTTCCTACGGCCTTTGACTGCATCCTTCCGGGAGGTCTCCCCAAAGACGAGAATCAGGGCTCATACCCCCAAAATGGTAAGACCTGCAGGGAGAACCGTGCCTCCCAGCAGAGAGAAACACTCCTGAGAACACCTCAGGCTGGACTCTGCCTGCTACTGAGTGGCAACACGCTGTGGTCCCACAGGCTCAAGCAGGAAGACAATCCCCAAAGTCACAGTCAGCTGAAGCAGTAGACAAGCGCAGCTACCAGGACCACTGCGACCTTGTCAAGGTGCCTGAGCACCCCAGGGGATCCCAGTGTGAGGCTAAAAACAGACACAACCCCCCTCCCCCCACCACACACACACACACAGCCCAAGACTGTGCTGGCCCACAGACATGCTAAGGGCCACAGGACACTGCAGAGGAGGGCAAAGACCTGGGCCTGGACTCTAGCAAGACACTCTCTGCTCACTATCACCCAGTCCACACCTCCACTGCTTCCTGCTGAAGGGAGAGAGGCCTGCAGCCATGTCCACTCTACACCCTGTCCAACATGCCACATCCTGTCCATCCATGCCACACCCCTGTCCTCTCCACACCCCTTCCATTCCATACCATGTCTGCTTTGCACCACCATCCACTTTATACCCCAACCCATTCCATATCCACGTCCTCTCTACATGCATGTCCACTTCATACCCCGTGTCCACCCCACACCTCTGCTCCCTGAACTCTCTGCACCCATCCACTATGCAGCCCCATCCTCTCTGCCCCTCTGTCCAGCCTGCAGTGGGCTCCCCGTCCTGAGGCCCTGACACCAGATCCACCCATCTAGACTCACCTTCATGAAAGCTGCCCTCCCTGATCCCCAGAGTCCTTTCTGCCCAGCACGGCTCACTGCGCAATGCTGTGAGCTGTGTGACGGAAGGAAGGTGATGGATGCAGAGTCAAACTTTGGGAGGGAAGAACAATGGTTCCTGGAAAGGTTTTCCCAAGAGACCTCTGACAGCCCCTCAGGGAGCTCTGAACCATGCCAAAGGCCACACCTGGCCCTGCAGACCCAGACCCAGAAAGAACAGGGTCAGATGGTCATCCCAGCAGGCCCAGAGAAAGTTACAGGCTGCCATGGGAAGGCGGCACCTGGCAGGGCCTCTGGGGCCACAGCCAGTGTCATGCTCACCTGCAGTGCTGGAGTCTGGCACTGGCCACGCAGAGCCCTGAAGGAGGAGCAATATTGATGGAGCACCTCAGCCAACTCCCCCCCCCCAGCAGCTCCCCAGGGTTTGGGGACAGAACCAAGCCCCCCTGAGTCACTGTCAGCCCCACAGCAAAGCAGGCCATGCTGTGAGCACAAAAGCCGGGGGCAGCAGCAGGACCCTTGAATAGACCCTCCCCTCTGCCTCCTGGGCAGGTCACTTGCTGATGGCGACGGCATGGGGTCCACAGGTGACAAGCTGACCACTGCTGGCCGTGAGATGCTGGCATGGGCCTTGCTGTATCCCCGCCCAGAGCCCCTTTCCCATCTCTATCCACAGAGGCAAGAGCCACGTCCAACCCCGCAGCGAAACTGCGTGTGCATATTTGCTTATTGAAGTGAGTGCATGAATAGTCACACAGACGCATCCCGCCTCATTCTAGATTGGTGACACATTCAGTAACTACAGTCCTCGGGGCTCCTGGTTGGGGGAGGATACGGGGTAAATTCTAAAAACCACTGGGGCAAAATGACACTTTGGAAAGACGAAATCAATGACAAATCAGGCTATTAAGTCACTTTCTCCCCACATTTGGATAAAGTTGTAAATATGTCTCAGAGGCTTAAAATGAATTTTAGACACTTAAATGAAAAATGATAGAGTAAAAGAGGACAAGTGATTAAACTGCTATTTCAAAGTTCAAAGCTTTGGATATTACTGAAAAATGGTCATTTATGATATAGAAATAAGGGTCTTTGGCATCACTTGATCACTTGACTTCCGTCAATTGTCGATTCGCTCGAGCGGGCGCCAGTAACATCTCCATTTGTCCCTGTCGCGTGCTAGTGTAGCCCAATGGCATCTGTTTGCTCTAGGAACATGAAGAGCCTCAAACCGATCGTTCATGATTGTGATGAAGAAGTCTGACCATCTGGTAGGTGGGCGGCCATGCGGTCTTTTGACATCCCATGGAATCCAGTCGGTAACAGCTCTAGTCCAGTGGTCATCTTTAAATCTCATTACGTGACCAGCCAATCTGATTTTTGACACCTTTGCAAACGAGACAGCGTCCCTGATTCTTGATTGTCGATGGATGTCGGAACTCCGGATTCTTTCTCTCATTTGAGAGAAACGTGATATTCCAAGCATAGCTCTTTCAATTCCTCTTTGGGAGACCCGAATAGCGTTCTCATCCTGTTTGCGTAGGGCCCAGGTCTCTGAGGCGTATGTTAGTGCAGGAAGAACAGTGGAATCAAAGAGATGTGCCCAGAGCCGGAGGTTCTTCGTCCTCTTAGCTATTTCTTCGACGCTCTTGAAGGCATTCCAAGCCGCTCTCTTCCTCCTGCGCAGCTCGGGTGCCAGGTCATTTGTCATGTTGACTTCTCGACCTAGGTACACATAGCTGTTGCATTCAGAGATGGTGGTTCCGTTGAGAGTGAATGGGGCGTCAGGAACGAGGCTGTTTCTCATAAACACTGTCTTCGTAAGATTCAGCTGTAGACCAACCTTTCCACACTCACGGTTGAAGTCGGCCAGCATTTGTGCCGCTTGGCTGATGTTTGGTGTTACTAAAACAATGTCATCAGCAAAGCGGAGGTGGTGTAGTCGCCGACCATCTATCTTCACTCCCATTCCTTCCCATTCCAGGCGCTGCATGACGTTCTTGAGGGTGGCACTGAAGAGTTTCGGTGAAATGGTATCACCGTGCCGAACCCCTCTCTTGGCATCAATGATTACTTCTTTGTAGAATGGTGAGATCCTGGTAGTGAATCCGCAATACAGCTCACGGAGGATCTTGATGTATTGGGCTTGAATGCCCTGATTGGCTAGGGCTTCAATGACCGCTTCCGTCTCAACAGAATCAAAGGCCTTCTTTAAATCAATGAATGTTAGACAGAGTGGCATCTTGAACTCCCGAGAAACCTCAATGAGCTTGGTTATCGTGTGGATATGGTCGATGGTGCTGAATCCTTTGCGGGTCTTTGGCATAAATCAATTATATTTGAAAAAAATGGTAATTTGGGGGTTGTGGACACACTCAGCAGTGCTCAGAGATCATTCCTGGTGGTCTCTGGGGCCCAATGGAGCTGAGGACAGAACCTGGGTCACAGGCAAGAGTAGTAAAAACCTCTCTGCTGTCTACTTCTCTGTCCTTAGAAAAATTGGGATTTTATTAATGTAAACAATACCACCAAGAAAATACAGTTGAGGATAAACTACTCCCAGTTGCCAATGAAAACAAGGAACCACATATAAAAACAACATCATTGTCAACTTAAAATATTAAAAGATCTTAAATTTTGAAAACTGTGTCAGTATCAGCAATGATTTCTAGCTCAGACATGTTGAACTTGCCAATACTTAATCCAACATCTGGATTCCAAACAATTCCAAACAGTTCACTCAGCCCAGTGGCCGTTTCTTCACGCTTTATCCTAAGTCCATCTAGAGCCGTTTCCTGAAGAACATGTGGACTTTTGTGGGTGAGGATCAGTCCATATTCAGATTTAGCAAATGCTTGCTGAATCCCTTCAGCTATACTCTTCACTCCCCTCCTCCTGCCTCTCTCCCAGAGACCCGCAGGAGAGTAGATTAGACCAGGGAGGGCATCTGGGGTATGAAAGACTTGCTGGAGAAGCCCCTCTGTGCTAGGCTGCCACGCACAGCTGTCCAGCACCTTGTCCTGGGAAGCCACAGGCCCCGGGTACCAGGACTGTCGTTATTCTGCTTGTGCAACTCCCTGCATACCACTTCTCATTTGGCAAGTAGCAGGGTCGCAATTCAGTGACTTAATTAGGGAGTCACATCAACCCTTCACCCTGCTGCTTAAATGATTAAAGGGATGTCAGATTAAATTCCTTTTCTTTCTGAAAGAAAGTGGGTAGCAGGGTACTAGCACAGGGCCCTGTTAATGTTCCTCCCTAAACAGGACGAGGACCCTTGGACACTCACGGCGGGTCAGTCTGTGTGTTCACACTCTGTCTCTGCAAGAGGGCACAGACCCTCCCATCCCCACGGGACTCTCCGTGCAGGGGGTAGCCTGGGTGTGAGGAGCTTTTCCACCGCCCACCGGTGTCCTCTCTCTGCCCTGTCTCCCCCCAAGACTCCTGGGAAGGAAGAAAAACTGTTTATCTGGGACCCTTTAAAAATCAATTTTGGAAACGTAGCACCTGAGTGTGTTCTTCATCTTGCGTGCACCTGGCCACCTGGACGGGAGGTGTGGAGAGGCCAGTCATGTGGCAGATACGTGGGTCTTAGCAGATAGTGCCCAGAAAGGTCCAGGTGGGAGAAGGAGGCCTGGGTAAGTGGTTGTGTCCACTGTAGCACTGCCCACAGCAGCCACAGTCTGAAGCATCCCTGTGAGGCCCAGCAGAGAGAGAGAGAGAGAGAGAGAGAGAGAGAGAGAGAGAGAGAGAGAGAGAGACCAGAGGGAGTCACCCAGAACAGAGGCCTCGTGGGCATCTTCCAAGACTCATGTACACAAAAGGCACATGAAAAAATGCTCCACATTGCTAACCATCAGGGAGATGCAAATCAAAAGAACAATGAGGTATCATCTCACACCACAGAAACTGGCACACATCAAAAAGAATAAGAACAACCAGTGCTGGCATGGATGTGGTGAGAAAGGGACTTTCTCATTGTTGGTGGGAATGCTGACTGGTCCAGCCTTTTTGGAAAACAATTTGGGCATTCCTCAAAGCACTAGAAACTGAACTTCCACAAGACCCTGCAATACTACTTCTGGGAATATATCCCGAGGGTGCAAAAAAGCACAGTAGAAATGACTTCTGCACCTGTATGTTCATTGCAGCTCTGTTCACAATAGTCAGAATCTGCAAACAACCAAAGTGCCTGAGAACAGATGACTGGTTAAAGAAACTTTGGTACATCTACACAATGGAATACTATGCAGATGTTAGAAAAAAATTAAGTCATGAAATTCACTTATAAGTGGATGATTACGGAGAGTGTCATGCTAAGTGATATGACTCAGAAAGAGAGGTACAGACATGGAAATATTGCACTCATTTGTGGAATATAAAATAACATAATATGAGACTGACACCCAATAGACAGTAGACACAAGGGCCAGTAATGCTGCTCCATAGTTGGAAGCCTGTCTCGTGAGCTGGGGGGAGAATGCAGCTGGAATAGAGAAGGGATCACTATGCCAATGATGGTTGGAGGGATTGTTCAGGATGGGAGATGTGCGCTGAAAGTAGACAAGGGACCAAACATGATGGTCTCTTAGTATCTGTATTGCAAACCATGATGCCCATAACGGGGAAGTTGTCTGCCATTGAGGCAGGGGAGGGCTGAGATGTGGGAGAGAGGGATACTAGGGACATTGGTGGTGGGAAATGTGCACTGGTGGAGGGATGGGTGTTGGAACATTGTATGACTGAAACTCAAACATGAAAGCTTTGTAATGTAAAGAAAAAAAGATAAAGATGCACTACTGACCTTGGAAACAGACGCCAGAAGAGACAAATGTACAAATATGCCCACAGTGAAGGCAGAGGGAACGGTGACTAGGATTATAAAGTCCCAGGATAGGGAGAAAACACTCAGCCACCACACACAGCTGACCAAGGGCCAGTGTCCAAGAGATCTCATGTGAAACAGCAGAAACAAAGGACCTGCCCGGAAACAGGCAAGAGTCCAGAGGGTCCTTCATCAGTGGACACTCATACTGGCCACTAAGGAAGGAAGGCATGTTCCTCTTCCCTGACCACTAGGGAAATCAATGTCAAGACAACCCCAGGGTCATGCCCACCAGTGATTCTGGCTCACACAGGAGCCATCTATGTCCCATCTGGCCAGGGACAGCACAGGGCAAAGTACTGGCCTTGCAAGCTGGCCTGTTAGATGTCCGGACAGCAGGAGATCCCCTCAGAACCCTGCCGGGAGTGCTCCCTGAGCACAGAGCTGGGAGTGAGCCCTGAGCACAAGCACAGAGCCATAAGTGCTCCCTGAGAACAGAGCTTGGAGTGAGCCCTGAGCATAGAGCCAGGAGTGCTTCCTGAGCACAGAGACAGGAGTGCTCCCTGAGCACAGAGCTGAGAGTGAGCCCTGAGCACTGAGTCAGGAGTGCTCCCTGAGCACTGCTAGGTATGCCACAAACCCCCAGAAAACAAATGTGGAGAAAAAGAATCTTCATCCACTGTTAGTGGGAACATTGCCTGGTGCAACCTCTCTGGAAAACAGCTTGGAGAATTCTCTAAAAATTGAGAATGGAGCTTCCATGTGACCCATAGACATGACTTCTTGGCATCTGCCCCAAGAGCCCAGAAATAATCTTTCAAAAGATACATGTGTGGCAGTGGGAAATAGTCTTTCCCGTCTAAGGCACTGCATGTCCCAGTGAGGACTACGGCCTCCACTTGCACTCCTGGAGCTCAGAGCTCTTGCACATCCTGTTCTGAGAGTCAGGCTGGTTTCCCACCAGCTCTGTGCTCAGATGGGGCCTGACCTGTGTGATTGTGTGATGAGCAGCCTATCGAGCTTCATAAATGCTCATGCCCTTGCTGGCCACATGAGCGTTTGGGGGCTTGGGTTTGTATCCTGAGGACTTTAGTTGCTTCCATCTTAGCTGGAGTTCAGTAGTGGGCCGGGAGCTCCATCCCACCCATTCACGGCGGTTGTTTGGGTGGGTGGGAGGAGCTGTATTTATCCTCGGCTCTGGCTGAGCTCCTGAAACCCACACACCTTCAGAGGCACTGGGAATTCACTGTGTTCAACAGCATCCAGAGTCACGTTCTACACCAAAGGAGATGGCCCATCTGGGTGATAAGGGCCATTGTGCCCAGCTCCAATGCAGACAAATAGACACCACCCCCATGACAGGAAAGAGGGGATCAAGTCATTGAAAGATATTTGGATTCCGCTATCTACTTAATAGTGATAGAAATAAGGTGCATCTACCCGAAAACAGAAAATGAAGTCCTGAAAGCTATTCAAGTGGTTGAAATTGTTCCATTGGGGCTGTTGCGATTGAGAGCACGTGCTTTGCAGGTAGGAAGCCATGACACAGCCGGATCCCTCCAAAAAGAACCACTGGAAATGGCCCATGGAAGAGGCCCCTGAGCACCAGTGGGTGACCCCCCCAATTGTCAGAGCTGCCTCAGACACTCAAGAGACAGTATCCATAAATGCCGATGAATACAGCCTGAACAATCTCATGCAGTCATGCTGTTTTCGAAGAAATTCCAAAAGACCTTTACTTCTGTCCAACAGATTTTCTTTAGGTTAATAAATAGCCCCCTTCATCACAAATCCCTCAATCCTTCCTAGTATGACATAGCACACTTTGAATCGACTATTCTCAGGTCAGATCAGTTGAGTGAAGAGAAACACATCATTGTGCTTGATGAAGAAATGCGTTGAATATTTTGTGCGTTAAAAACCAGTATCAAGACATGGCTTTTTCTCCCAGAAGAGAGCAATATGATGCCCACCATAGTCATGCCACTGGACTCCACGCCAGGCTGTTTCACTCGGAGTGCCCCAGAGGGGGTGGGTGAAAGTCCTCCCCTCCCCAAGGGACCCAGCTCCGGCAGCCAAAAACCTCTAGAACCCAACCACTGCCAGGCACAAGGCCATTCCCCACATGCTCGAGCCGAGCCCCATGTACGAGTGAACGTATTCCTGGACACATTATAAGACACATCATAAGATGGTTTTCCATAATAGACAATACAAAATATATTATTTCAGTTGTGCTTGGGGACAGGGATTGGGGCTTAGGATGGAAACATCCAAAATTTGGTGGTGGGAAGCTATAATTGTGGTGGGATTGGTATTTGAATATTAACTGTAATAAAATATTGTGAACCACCTTATAAAATAAAAACATTTAAGAAAATCAGCATCAACTCTTCTCAATAACCTGAAGGGTTATATCGGCCAACTTTCCTGGGACCAGGACTTTGACCCACGGCCCCACCCCACAGGCCCTATGCTAGAGACTGTGCATCAGGGTCCCCAGAAAAATAAGTGAATGACATCCAGACATCACAAAAAACAAAGGTTAAAGGAAGAGAAAAACTAAATAAATGATTCAAAAGTTAACGGTTGCAATGGATATAATATGTCAGTGGTGGATTTCCTTGAAATAAACAATCTCTTGTAGTGACAGATGCCACCAAACTAGCAATATTTGAATTATGAAAATCACCTCGTATTAATTGGAGATGAAATTATGCTGTCATATATAACTGGCAGACTTGAATATCTAATAGCTGAATAGATAAGACTCTTTCAGGAAGAAATGGTCAATAAACATTGTTTATACATCAGATGATTAACATTTAAAATCAGTGGAATTGATTTAAAACGTGCAGTTTTTTCCATTGTCAAGTTACATAAATGCAGTCAAATAGCAAAACATAGGTTATGCAACCATTGGGACAAATAAAGAAATTAAAATTTAACGTTCAAATATAAGTGTGCCAATGTGTGCTCGCTCAAGAGTGGCCACACTGCAGTGGCACCACCCTGAGGATCTGTCCGAGTGTTGGCAAGTTGCTAATCCCATCCTTGTCATTTGCACAAGGCGCAGGAGATGGAGGGACCCAGGGGAGTGTGTCTGACAAGAAATTCTCATCCGCTGCAGGTGGGAATCCGACTGGGTACACCTCCTTGGAAAGCAAAACAACCAAAATGGAGCTTCCACTTCTCGGCAGCTAATCCCCAAAACACCATTTTCATTTTGAGAGATATGTGTGCTTCTATTGCAACACCACTCACAGGAACCAAAATCTGGAGAAGACCCAAGTGCCCAAGGACAGTGAGTGGGTGGTAAAAACGACAGTACAGAGACACACAAACATGAAAAAAAAAAAACTCAGCTGGAAGAAAAATGAAGTCGTGCAATATACTGCTACACGAGTGGACTTGGGGTATCCAGCTCAGTGGGGTCAGCCAGCAGGAGAGGGACACACACACAGGATGGTCTCTCTCAGATGCTCTGTGAGCTGACCATGTCTCTGACCAGGGCGGGGCCTCCACCATCACTCTCGCTGGGACGCCTGGTGGCAGCAGAGTGCCCACCCACAGTCTGGGGACCACCTGTGCTCAAGTCGCTGTGTCCTCACATCCCCTCGGCCACAGAAACGGGAACACACACCCATGAAACACAATAGGTCATGAAACTCAGGGGCAATATTGAAAGGTAGGGGTCAGATTATCCATATCACACCAAGATCTGTTGTGCTAGCCAGAGAGCTAAGAGCATAGAGCCCACGCTAATTAAAACCACAATGCCGAATTAATGAGTCACTGACGGCAGACTATGAAATCCTGAAAGCAGGTCCATCCCAGACCGTGTAATGAATCAGGCCGGATTAACTAAAACAAGGCACTGCATCTTCAGACCAACGAGACACACCTCCCTCCGCCAGAGGCCGTTCGTTTAGCGCACACACACGGACAGTCAGCCCTCACAGTCGTGAGGACGCAGGAGATAAATCAGCCACGAGAACAGAGGCTGCCCCTGAGTTTACTTCGACCAGGCAGAGCCGACCATGGCATAAAACACCATAAATAAGAAAACTGCTCGGTGTGGTAGAAATGTTAAGTGGCTCTTATCTTTAAATACATGTGATGTTTATTTATTTCTTTCCAAGCGACATAAATCTTTCCAGCAAAGGCTAACCTGAGCGGGGTTGGGATCTCCTAAGAGCAGCTCAGGAGCAGATGAGGGTGCTGTGGGGTTAGGGCGGCTGGGCAGGCCCTTCCTGCAACAGTCGCGAGGACGTGGGACATAAATCCTCAAAGGTCAGGAAGCAGGGAGAGAAGGTGCTAGACCAAGGAGGACAGCTGGCACAGATCACAGAGCACTGGGGGCTGACTCACTGCAGCCCTGAGAACCCTGGAAACCAGGCAGGCCGCTGAGGGTGGCCTAGAGTGAAATTCTGGGGACTGTCCCACAGCGGGTGCCAGCAAACAGCCACGCCCACAGAGGGGATGACTTTGGCCAGAGTTGCGGGAATTTTGTCCACTCACAGTCCCCTTTCCACCCAAGAAATGTTTACACAATCTTGGCTGCATAGGCATATAAAACACGCATCCAGATGAAGCATTTCTTGGTAACAAAACAAAGAAATTGATTGCAAAACAAAGTTTAGGGGGAGGTTCCCAAGCACACGCTGGGCTGATTCTCCGCCAAGTGAGCCAGCAGTTCATAAGGGTCCGAGAGGGTGGGGCTGCCTGGGACATCCAGTGCTGTGGACCTTGGGTCCTTGGCGACCCCCAGGGCTGCACCCACAGTAGTCTGGAGGCTCTGGGGTATCTGAATTTCCAGAGTTGGTACCATGCAGAGCACATGTCTTCACCCCTGTGCCATCATTCCAGTCCCCACAACACAATTGTTTTAAGCATTACTTAAAGTGACCCTGAGTATTGAAAGGGGGGGCCTGGTAGCGTGAGGGCTGCTCTGGGGAAAGCGAGGGGGAAATACACCCCCATCTCAGCAACCAGCCTGAGGGTCAGGGCCTGTTATCATAGGAAGTGGACCCCGACACTCCTGATCCAGAAATACACACAAAGGCATCAGCAGTAGAGGTGAAAAGCATGGGAAACTATCTCAATTGCTCTGTAACAACATCAGCCCCGGCCTACCCCTATCCAAGGAGGACACCCTCCTCCTTCATTTCTTGGACTCCAGAGATATTTGCTCATGACCAGCCCCCTCTACACTGGTGGGGGTCCATTGCTCTCCCGGGCCAGCCTGCCCTGAAACAAAGGAGGCAGAAGGAGCCCGAGTCTTTCCTTCTGCTCCCTGCTGGGCTCAGGGTGGGGCTGGTCAGGATGACTGCACATAAGGAAGTTGCTTTCATACCTGAGCTCTGGGCCTCCACCCAAGCTCCACAGTTTATAAGCTGAAATCAGAGCTGGGAACCAGAGAGACGGGACAGGGGCTGAGGCACATTCGGCCAAGACAATTCTGTCTGTGTGCTCAGTGGACCGTGTGTGGCCCTGGAGACCACTAGGCTGGCCTAGACACCCCTAGGAACACAGCCCCAGGTGCCACCACATCCCCAGGCCCTCACACTGCTTGGCAGACCCCACCCCCAGTGAAAGGAGAGTTTCCTGGGGCTTCCTGTGCCTGCAGGGCAGAGCCAGAGATGAACCCAAGATAAAACATCCCAATCCAGAGACAAGAGCTGGAAAGATCCTGCCCAACCCCGCAGGGAAACCAGCCAACATGAGGCCCTGCTGGTCCCCATCAAAGGTGACAACCTGGCACCATGCAGCATCCAGCACTGAGGGCCGTGATGCCAGAGAAAGAGCCAGACAAAGACAACCCTCCCCCCCCTCCCGCTGAATGGCTGCTTCTAAGGCCTATGTTCAGTGGGAAGGGAGAAGGGAGATGGGCAGCGGAACATTCATCTGCATGACGTGGCGTGGCTCGGCCCTCTGAGGAGGAAACGGCAGCACTGCATGGAGCAAAGGTCCAGCTATCACCCCCCCCCCCCCCCCCCCCGCAGACATGCCCCGATGGCACCAAGGAAGGGAAGCAGGCCTGGGGGAAACAGTCCTCAGGCTGACAGAACCACCAAATCTAGCTGGCGATGATCCATTGGGCTTTCATGGCCACGGCTTCTGCTCAACTCACTCCAAAATGTTTAGGGTGTTTAGGGTCAGGAAACAGCTCTGTTTGCACTGCAGACACCAGGTGAGAGCAGCACTCTGTGCAGACGTGATTAATTCAGTGTCTTTACTCAAGTCAATTAAGAATGGGCTTTCACTAAAGGAGCTGAACTTAGTAATGGCAAGCTCCACTTCACGAGTCCTTCCCCACACAGAGTAATCTATAGGAGTTGTGGGACTCCTCAAATTGTCACCTATGATAGCAATTTTTATGTTGTCACAGCATGTAAGCACGGATTCAGGATTCAGTTTGGGATAATTTTATTTGGGGGGTGCCGTGCCTGGTGGTACTCAGGGTTGGCTCTGTGCTGAAGGCTCCTTCCTGGTGGAGCTCAGCAAACCACATGGGGAGCTAGGCAGTGGACCTGGTCAGCTGTGCAAGGGAAGCCCAGCCCAGGAAAGCAGGGTGGAATCTCTTCATATCTCTAATCTCTACGCAAGTCATATTTCAGCAGCAAAACACTCTTGATGTAAACGTTTTCTGCTTCAGAACATCTTTCATGCCAGCACTGTAATGTCTGTCCTAAAGAACTACTGACTCTGCTTGGAGATCTCCCTGAACTGCCCCGAGTGCTGACTGGCTGTCCACATTGCACGAGAATAGAGTGGAAACTTATCAACCTCAGAAATGGTCCCAGGAGTTTGTCACCCTGGACTTGATTAGACCAAGCATGGAATAACTGATGGATAGAAGAGGTGAATTTCCTGGTAGGTGGCTGAAGGTGGCTTCAGGCGGCAGATGTGCAGACTCCAGCCCTGGTGTGAGGCTCCTGTCCTCACAGGCAACCATGTGCTTCCTTGGGTCACCCGACACACAACGGTCCCATGTTTCTAACCTGAGCTGTAGACAATATCCTGGGAGAACTGAGCCACACAGCTGATCTGGTGGGAGAGGGGCTGAAAGGTGGGCATGGGACAGGAATCTGGGTTCACTGCTGATGGGTGTGGTGTGGGAATTAGGTACAGGAGAAATCAGCATTAACTGTATTTTGAGTTAAAGAACCTCAATTATGGAAATAGGGGGCAGATAGAAATAATCCCCAAGACACCCCAAAAGAAACAAATGAGCTGAGGGGAGACTTCATCTCCCTGGAAGAGAAAACATTGGTCCAGACACATGGACCCCTCCAGCAGCCTTCATAGCACAAAGTCAGCTGGGGCCTGGCTATGCGCTGGGTTGAGGCCATAGAGAGCTGGAGTTGATGGGAAGCTGGTCCTGGTTCCCCCATGAATCCGGGTTGGCTCTGCTGCCAGCCCTGAAGGGAGTTCAGGATCGGTTGGAATCAGAGCGATCACGGCTCAGAGTCCGGAATTTGGGGTGAGAAAAGGCAGCGTATGCCCGAGGCTGGGAAGGAGCCCTGGGGAAAAGCATGGAGCTTCTCCTCCCTGGGGCTGACGTCCCAGGAGGTGATTCCTCCTTCTTGCTCCTAGACTTGAAGAAAACACAGAGGCTGAACAAAGTGTCAGTGGATGAAGGGGAACCGGCAGAAGAACCAAGTCCCCAAGGTTGGGAGCGGTCCTCTTCCTGAGGGCAGAGGCAGCTGTGGACACTCTCTCACCCTGCGTCCCCTTGCGTCAAGGCAGAACGCGGCGTCTCTGTAACACCCAGCAGTGCTCCTGTACGTCAGGACTGCCCGGCTGTATTTGTCAAATCAATGCCTAGAACACTAATTAATCCATGGACTTGACAGGCAACAAATTGGATGTATTCCTAAATGTATCTTCCTGAAATTTTACCATTAAAGATTCATTGCATGAGATGGTAATTGTCTTTTTTAAACGTAATTATGCCCAGAAGGGAAATGTACTATATTAGCAACCATTAACAACTCTTTGTGAATGGGCTTTTTCATCAAATCAAGGACATTTCTCTCCTTTCCGGCCTGAAAATAGATGATGGTATATACTGACCAGCGACATAATCAGAACCTTTGAAAACGAGGTAGCTGAAGGTCCAAGCACACCTGGGCACTGGCCAGAGGCAGAATCCTGCTGCCTTTAAATTCGATTTTGTTCTCTCCACCAAATGCTAAGTCCCTGGAAACAGGTGTGTATTGGGTGATATGTATTGGGAGACACATGTATAGTCCATTTCCATAATCTTAGATCATAGCACAAGTTTCACATTCGATAATATTCTCACGAAAGGAGACAGAGGCTCCCGAGGAAAAAAGTTACCCCTGTGAAGAGCAATGCTTTCGACCATTTTGTGCAAAAATGCATTGTTTGCTTTCTCTCGGTTGATTTATTTCTAAAATCCCCTTCTGCCTCCTTTGGAATGTTTGAATATTGGTTTAGAATTCCATTTTAAGTCATATAGTGATCTTCTAACCATACTTACTTTCATTATTCCTTTGGTGCTTGTTCTGCTAACAAACACCCTTGATTTGGGGTCTTGTTGGAATTAATCTGACACCACATTATTTCAGAGGTGTTAAGAAGGCAATTGTATAGATCAATTTGCTTTAACTCCTGTTAATATTTTCCATGGCTATTATATAAATTTAAACTACATGAATTTAACATACTTCCCAAAATCCAGGTGGTAATTTTTCTTTTAAAAAAATCACATATACTTTGAATAAATTGCAGTGGAACACTTGTCTAGAGGGTTATAGGCACCTTGTTGGGATGTAGGAAATTTTTATATAAATATTAACTCTATTATAACCATGTTGCCTAACTGTAATAAAGTATTTTAAAATAAAATAGATTTTTACTACTTCTATTTCTTTCCATTTGTTATTAAATATATCAGATTCTATACATTATTTCCTGAATCCTAAACAACTTATTTTGGCACATCATACTGTGGCTGTACTGGTCAGATTCTCTTGGTTTTCTCTTGTTTTCTCTATCCTTTCCCTCACCCTGATTGAAAGGTGTTTTCACAGGACACAATGATTGGATACAGTTTTTCTTTGTTTTATTGAAATTTTTCACATTAAAGGTATTGTTCCGTCTACAAGGTCTCCAAGGTTTTACATATAAAATCAGCAATAATTCAAATGACTGAATTACATAAAAATATGCAAACCATGCCAGGTTTTAGGGAAGGGGTTTTCCATCCTTGCCAATGAGTTTTAGGACCTTTCTCCACTTTACTTCTGGGTTCAAGATGTTGACGCTCTACTTCACTTTTGCCAAATTTGAAACATTGTAGCATTTTAAAAAATATTCGCTTTGTAGCAGTCTCCTCTCTGTTCTTATAGCTTCAGGCACAGGTGTGCAAGGCATTCTTGGGTCACTTCATGGAACTTCTATACATGGGAACTTCTTCGATTTGGGGGAAGAGCGGTCAATTCTTTCTTCAAAGTGGAATCATTTATATTATTTAAATAATAATATAAGCCTGGCAAGCTCCCCATGACGTATTCGATAAGCCAAACACAGTAACAACAAGTCTCTTGATGGAGACGTTACTGGGCCCGCTCGAGCAAATCGATGATCAACGGGAGGGCCTTTACTTTACTTATGTCACTTTTATGCAGTAACTTTTCTCCAGTTAACTTATTCTTGTTCTTTTTTTTTTTTACTTTAACTGTGCTTTCCAGTATGTGAATTTTCCTTTGTTTCTTAGAGTTTCCAACTTTTCCTGTACTCCTATAGACCCAGCTGTAGTATCTGCTTTGACATTCTGTTTGCTGATGGCAATATCTGGGCCATTTCAAGCTTGGTCTCAGTGTTCATCTTTCTTGGCCTTCTCTTTCTTCTAAATAGTTTTAAAACCGACTCTTTGCCCATAGAATTTGGTGTTTAAGGGTAATTTCTCAGCATCCCCTAACTTGCAAATGGAGAGGGAGAGAGGGAGAGGGGGAATGAGAGAGAGGGGAAAGAGGAAGGGAGGGAAGGAGAGAGAGAGAGAAAGAGAGAGAAAGAGAGAGAGAGTGTGTGTTTTGGGTCTTATTGTGACCTTCAGTAAGTTTTGATTTTTTTTTTTAATATTTGTTTCTTGTTCTATCAGTCTTTGGGGGCCCTAGGGATACCTTTCGTTTTAAGCATATAATTAACTTGATTAGAATCAAACAGAGAACTCTACCTCTTGGGGGGAGAAAACTGAGTCTAGTTGTTAAATCTTGTCCATGTGTTGTTCATGCACATGATGTGAGAGGCAGTCGAGGTGAGAAGCATCTAGGACAATGTAGGAGCCCCGGGCTGCTTCTCCCTGGACTCCTGCTCACTGTCCATGGTGGAGAGTACTCCTAAACCTAGCAGTAGGTGGGGAGGAGGTGCTGCCTCACTCAGCGCTGACCCTACATGTCCTGAGTAAAACCCTGAGTGACAGCTGCACAAAGCTCTCTCGTGCCACCGGAGGAAAGCAAAGGCTCCTCTGGGGCCTGCTTTCCTTTCATGCAACTAGTTTTTCTTTTTAAAATCTTACTGCTTTGTGCATATTGGAATTATAAAAGAATTGGGTTCTGTCAGAGTTTATTTTACTTTCCCAAATTTTACCATTTAGAAAAATGTTATCTTTTGTCTTACAGATGCGTTTGCGCCTCTGATGCATTTGTTCTCAAAATTCGTATGCGCTGTGTGCCATCCGTGCTGTGTGATACAGCCTTTTCAGGTAATCATATTTTGGAAAATATGTCTCGGTAGCTCAAATGTGTTGTGAAGAAAATTGGAACTATAATCCATATTTTTTTAAAACTCTAAGCAGTTACAACTGTGAACATATGTTTTGTGTTTCTTTGAATGTTTACCTCATGCTCAATTTCTTGTCTGCAAGAAATCTATGTGAGGAATCATGTGTTTTCTTGGACAAGAAAACAAGCTCATGATTAATGAGGGTTCTTTGAATACTATGGATTTCCTAGAATGACTCCAGTTGGGACAGTAGGGGGAGGGTGTTGGGAATGTTCCTTGATTCTCTGCAATCCCTGAAGAATTTTCTCGGCCAAAGAGCCTCATAGCAGATGCCACAGGACTAGCCAACCTGAAAACCTGCTTCTCACCACAGCAATTGGCCAAACTGAAAATAGTCAAACGTTTTCAGAGCTAAGGCAGAACCAACACTATTGCAGCTAGCTTGGCATTTACTGTTCCTTGAAGACACAATAGACCAAATAAATATCTATCTAGCCACTGTTCGTGATCAATAATCACTTGTTTCATTTTCATTTTCAAGTGTGGCTAATTTCCTATTATCGCTATAACAGGGATAGGCATGGAATGAAGCATTTAGGCCTTCTCTACTAGAGGCAGAGTTGGAATGGAAGGCGGTGAGGGAGTTCACAAACAGGACTTTTGTTCAAATGGAAATATTTAATAAGAATACGGTACAGCAGGCCAAAATTAGACAGGAAAGAGGGGTAGGGAATTGGGCTAAAGAGGCAGGACATGGAGTCTTGTAGAAATTGGCAGTACTTTGTCATAGAAGGGCAAGGTCAAACTTAATGAAGCTAAAAAAAGGAAATGTAGAAGAGACTGAGTGCATTTTGGGACCTATTTGTTATTCTGTGTGACCATCTTCCTCAGATTCTATTTTCTCCTCATCTTCTGGCTATCCTTACCCGATCTTTCAGAGGTCCTGGTCTGTGTCTTATAGGCAGATGCTACAGAAACAGCTCACTTAATCGAGGGACTCACATTCCAGCCTTCGAAAAAGTTTGATGAATAGAACCTTAGTTAACTTATTCTGACAAACTATACTCTGATGAAGAGTTATATTTACATATTTTTAGGGAATTTGCTAGTATGCAAATATTTATTGTTATATGCAACCACCCTATTTTTCTTTATAGACTTTTTATAGACTTGGAAATTTATAGACTTGGAAAACAATTTATAGTCTTGGAAAACAGCTCAAGCTTTAAAAGTTGCTGGAAAGCTCATCTCACTTTGACTTTTAATTCTTTTGTTAGTTGTTAGTATTTCAAAGCTGTTTAGATTGGGTTTAAAAATGGTCATCATACAATCTCCAAGTATGTAAATACTTGAAATAATCTTAGTCTATGGAAAATATCTAATTAACTTGCTCTGGCAACTTCCCGATGTTTGTGGCCAGGTTTGAGGTTTAAGTGCATTACTGAATGGCAGAGTCCAAGTTTCTACCTCTGGAATGTAAAACTGCATAGTACTGGCGAGCACGAGAGGAATTCTAGAGGAGTTCATTAAGTCAGCAAGTGGATGCAACTTAATCATGCTGGCTGCATGCGCATTCAAATGCAAGACAGAGTTGATATAATTCAGTTTAAGATTTTTGTCAAACTATAAACAGATCCTACAATCTTTGCTCCACAGAAAGCCAAAACATGTGGTTCTAGAAAGGAGGAGCTACCAAACTAAAACAAACTGTAGAATTCAGTGTTCTTCAGGGCCATAATGCAGTGAGCACAGATGCACCAGCCTTGGTACAAGGAAGGGGTAGGATGGGCACCTTCTGCATGTTCACTTAAAGAGGAGGATTTTCTGGGGTGGGTGGGGGCTGAGTGATAATTTTTCTTTTTTCTATTTTTAGGGGGAGTTGGTAGGCCAAATAAATTTAGGAATCTCTGGTGTAAATTTTTTTAAATTCTGAATCTTAAATATATGTGTGTGTGTGTATTTAACTGGTAAAACATACCTTTTTTTCCCCACCAATAAGACAGAGCAAATGTTTTTCATAGCACGGTGTCAAGATAAACATATTCTGAGCATGACTATTCATCTTGCTAAAGCCACGCCTCTAAAACTCCATTTATGTTCCATTACACAAACATAAAATTTAGTACAACATAAGCTCTGAAATTTAGGGACATGGTCTCCCAGAACTGCCCTCAGGGGAGCTGAAGGGATCAATTGCCATTCTCAGCGGCCCATCTTGCTCAAGCTCCAGCTCAGTCTGATAACGGATTCCTGAGCCGATATGTTTGGATGCTGCAACCTGTATTTTGTTTTCTGGAACAAGCTCTCGTGAGCAGAGCCACTGACCTTCAGCCGGGCCTTTCCTGAATAGAGTCAGTTCTGACTTTCATTTTGCCCCATAAAGTTGCATACTGCAAAGATCCCCTGGACATAGCAGGTTCGTAATTACAATATTGACTATGCTAAAAGATGCCAGAGCAATAGTACTGCAATCAGGACTCTTGCCTTGCACGTGGCCAACCTGGGTTCGATCTCCAGTATCCTATAACATTCCCCCAAAACCCACCAGGAGTGATGTCTGAGTACAGACAGAGCCAGGAGTATGCCCTGAGCTACGCGGGGTGTGACCTAAGAACAAAAAGATGCATCTTTCTTTGGCTGACAATTTTGCATCTTTCTTTTCCTGGTGCCAGGAGAGGGGACACTGATTATGTTCCTTATCATGATAATCACAATGTAAACGTTGAGTGAAAAATGGGGCACTAAAGACATTATGGAATCGTCACACACAAATCATCTGTCAACTCAGAGAACTGACAAGGTGACGGAAAATAAGCAGGGGGAACTCTGCTACACTGAAAGCCTGGCACAGCAGCATAGTAAATAAAAGGCAATGATATTAAATTCTAACTTCTTAATAGTTTAGGGATTTAGAATAATCTGAAAAAAATAACAGTATTACAATAACACCACAAAATAAACATAAATCACTGAAATATATGCTCATGTATAAGTATGGAGGCTATTAACAGGGAAAATGCTAAAATATCATTTTTTTCCTAATGAACAGATGGAAAGCAAAATCTCTATTATTCCTCATACCAAATTAAGTTTCCCTTTATAGATCTGAAGCACCGTGATCGCAAATGCTGTTCATGATGGAGTTTCGCACAAAAAATGATCCAACAGCCCCACCTTCCTTCTGAATGTCCACTTCCTCCTGACTGTCTGGGAGTCCAACAGGACTCAGTAAGACGTGTTCTCGGGACCAGTCCCAGGTACATTGCCTCTAGGCTTTAGAGGTGCAAACAGTCCTGCAATTGATTCGTTCCAATGTTTGGGTGGTGGGCACAGACACCTGAAAGGGAAGGTGGGACTGTCCTTCCCACTTGCCCAGCCTTGCTGGGGGCAGGTGATCTGCTATTCTGCCTGGACATCGTCTCTGAGCCTTTTCCACTATCTCCCTCACACCCTTTTCTTGGGCGCTCTGAGGACTTCCAAGGTCCCCTCATTCCAGGAGAGTAATCAGAGGGTCAGAGGGCTGAATTGCACGAAGACAATGTTTATGAGAAACAGCCTCTTTCCTGACACTCCATTCGCTCTCAACGGAACGACCATCTCCAAATGCAACAGTTATGTGTACCTAGGTTGAGAAATCAATATGACAAATGACCTGGCACCTGAGTTGCGCAGGAGAAAGAGAGCGGCTTGGAACACCTTTAAGAGCATCGAAGAAACAGCTAAGAGGACAAAGAACCTCCGGCTCTGGGTACATCTCTTTGATTCCACTGTTCTTCCTGCATTAACATATGCCTCAAAGACCTGGACCCTATGAAAACAGGATGAGAACGCTATTCGGGTCTCCCAAAGAGGAATCGAAAGAGCTATGCTTGGAGTATCATGTTTCACTCAAATGTGAGAAAGAATCCAGAATTCTGACCTCCGTCGATGATCAAGAATCAGGGACACTGTCTCGTTTGCCAAGGTGTCAAAAATCAGATGGGTTGGACACGTAATGAGATTTGGAGACGACTGCTGGACTAGAGCTGTTACTGACTGGATTCCACGGGACGTCAAAAGACCCTGTGGCCGCCCACCTACCAGATGGTCAGACTTCTTCATCAAGATCCTGAACAATCGGTTTGAGGCTCTTCGTGTTCCTAGAATGAACAGACATCATTGGGCTACACTAGCACGCAACAGGGACAAATGGAGGCATTACTGGTGCCCGCTCGAGCAAATCAATGATTAATGGGAAGTCAAGTGATCAAGTGAAGCAGAGGGCTGCTCCTATAGAGACTCATGCAGCTCTGCTTCATCAGTTTAAACCCGGATCTTTCACGCTGATGATTAGAATCCTTATACTCTGAGAAAACAAGTTCTGTCTTCTTTCTAAGCTGTGTCCTGGGCTTTTGCTCAGGAGCAGAGGGAGATTTTCCATGCAATATTCTCTGGGCTGGTGGGCCCAAGTCTCCTCCACACTGCAGGACTGTTGCTCAGAACTGAATGTTTGTGTCTCTTGGAACTCGCCCTGTCGGAACCCTCCTCCCTGTGGGATGAAGGATGGGTGGCGAGTGCTCTGGGTGTGCGGGCAGAGGCGCATTCTGTGAGAACATGGGTGGTGCCCGAGCAGAGTCCCTGAGACAGTGTCATGCAGCACTAACTGTAAATGCAGTGACGGATGCCAGGGCACATGTCCTCCATGGGGCTATGACACACGTAAGGCAAGGCTGGATAAAGCTGAGGAGCCCTCACAGCCCCACCCCCAGCCTCCACCCCTGGGAAAAGTGACCCCCAGGGGTCTAAGGCCCCCATCCCTGCTCTGGGCTGTGCCAGCCTGAACAGTGGCCAACGAAGACACAGTATGGCTTGAGGAGGGTTAAATGTAAAGCCCTGAGTCAACAGCCGGGTACATGTTGGAAAGTGACGCATGGCACAGAACCCCAAACACAATTAAGATGACCACATAAGGGAGCATTGTCACCAACACTCAGGACCCTGCAGCTTCCTGCCACCTGCAGACACACCCAATGGTGCCGCCATGTGCCATGTCCCAAGCACGCCTGCTCCCTCCTCCTCCTCCTCTCTCCCACTCACAAAGGGGCAGCACAAAGCTTTAGCTGCGAATGCCACATGTGCTAAGCTCACCTCACTGTTGCTGTCACCCTTTTAGTAGAAAAATTTACTGAGACGTCTTGACCGGCTTTGAATCTGAAGGTGAGTGGAACAATGAGAGGGCCGCCTTCATACACATCTACACAACACACACACACACACACACACACACACACACACACATACCCGCGACACTCCAGGGCCCATCTCACACACAGGCAGCGTCTCTTGCATTCCAACGTCAACTCCGGAAACCAAGCGGGATGACAGGGGCGGGGGGTGCACAGCACCTCTCGGCAGACAGGGGTGCAAACACAGGCAGACGTTGCTTCTCTGGCCCACAGGAGGACCGACTTTCGGCCTCAGACCCTGCCCTGCTCCTTCTCCCCCACGGGCCAACTTCAGTGACCAGAAGAGTCCCTCGGGCACTAGTAGGGCCCACTCTTGGGTTGGCGCAGGCCCCCCGTGGGCCACTCTCTCGAGGTACCTGTTAAAAATCCCAATGATACAAGGAAGCGCAGATCAGACCAGGCCGTTCCCAGGCTGCCCACAGCCACATGGCAGAGTTCGGTATTGGCTGGCCGCAGTCCAGATTTCCTTGTTGGGAGAGCTCATAGGGCATAGGAGTGTCATCTGCACCAGCAGGAGGGTCCCTCAGTCACCCACTTTTCAGAGCAGTGCTGAAGGCAGGGAGGATGGGATGGAGACCAGAGCAGGTCTCCAAGGCAGCCCTCAAGGGCCCAGGAATGCATCGGGCCTGCAATGACTGTGGCACCCCCTGTTCTGGGTGGTCTCTGATGGCGACGTCTGGGTACTGAGTCTGCCACCCCTTGGGAAAACCTTCTATTGCATCCCCAGGATTTCCATTCCGAGTTAGTGACTTGGAGCACTCACAACCCTTTATTTGTTCAAAAGCAGGAAGTGGAAGGGCCAACTGCTTCCAGAATGGAGGCATTCCTGGGCAGCGTGTTCTCTGCGGAAGCAGCTCCCATCTCCGAATGCAGGGCATGGAGAGAGAGGGTATACTGGCCCCAATACTAATGTTTCAGAGCAGCCAGGGCCTAGACCCCGGGGTGCCCTGTTACACTCACATGCATCTAAAGAAAAGCCATGAGCTTCTCAGGAGAAGTCTTCCTCTTTATATGCACACAAGGAGGAAGGGAATGGTAGCTGCTTCATGAAAACAAGGCAGCCCCTCACGTTAGGCTGACACTCTCCAGTTCTCATTTCCCCTGTGGCCCATGGGGTACGTGGTGTCTGGAGAACCAGTTGTGCTGCTGATGAGTTGCACGGCAACAAGTGTCTAAAGCAGTATATGAAGAAGCCTCAGAAATTGACAATGGTTCCAGCACACACTCCAGCGATTCCACGCCTGGGTTTCTAGCCCAAGGAAACAAAGCAACAATTAAAACATTTCATGCACACCTGTGTTCAGTGCAGCACCAGAAATGACCTGCATGTCCAGCGGTGGGGCAGGGGGTGGGGGGAGGACTACAGAAATCAGAGTAGAGAACTATGCACAGAGGAACAGTACTCAGAGTAGAGAACTATGCACAGTGGAACAGTACTCAGTGTAGAGAACTATGCACAGTGGAAGAGTACTCAGAATATAGAACAGAATGTAGTACAAAGTATAGTACTTCAGCTACCAGGAAGTTGAGCAACGCATGCCTTTTCCCACTAGGTAAACTGAAGGGTGTCCTGTTGAGTGAAATCAGTCATAAGGAAAAAAAAATAATGATGATCTTACTCAGATGTTGGATTGAAAGAAATCAAGAGAATGCAAATGGTGCCATGAAAACAGGACTAGAGGCCAGCAACGCTCAGGTAAATCTGCAAATATCTACGCATTAATGTATTAGAAGATAAGTCTAGATAGAGAATTTCAAACAAAACAAAGAGAAGAAAGTGATAAATGTGGATTCAGAAATGAAGCAATTTTTAAAAAGGCAAATGACAGGGGAAATTAGCAAAGCTAAAATGTGCTTCTTTGGGAAGCAATAACACCGATAGTATCTTAGCTAGACAGATCCAGACAAAAAGAAACAGACACCAATTGATAAAACAAAGAGAGACGGAGGGCTGCCTTCAGATCCTAAGGACACACACAGGCAATATTGAGAACAACACTCTGCCAAGATCGGAACACTAGATGAGATGAACAGAATCCCATAAAGCTGAGCCCAGTGACGCTGACATGAGATGAAAAACCGTGTCTGAGATCTGTATCTCTGAGAGAAATTGAGGTTTTGTTATTAAAACCTTGCAACAACAACAACAAAAAACCTCTCAGCTCGGATCTTCATCATGCTGATGAATTCTGAAAAATGTTTTAAAGTGATTAACACCAATTTCATTTAAAACCGTCGAGAAAAGGGAACAGGGGTCAAGATTTCCTAGCTTGCTGGATGAGGCTAATCATTTCCATTGTAGAACAGTGGGACTAGTAGAACAAAGTCACAGAGACCACAAAAGACCACTCTCAGGGAGAGAATGATTCTCTGGGAGATGAGCAAATCAAAGGCACCAGCAAACCGACTCCAGTGTTGTCAGTCTTTGACATGGCACCAGTGATTTGTATCAAAGCCAACGAGAAGATGGACGGACCGAAAGCAGTTTGGCGAAGTCTCTCCCTACCTGTACCCAGTAACCTGGGCCCCACATGCATGAATATCTCCAACTCATGCCCAAGAAGCAGATAAAACTACTCAAGTGCATAACAAACCCGAAGCACTGAGTGGTGAACCAATGTCTCTGCAGATGGAACCAAAGACTCGCCATCAACATAAGAGTTTAGAAAGTCTAAGTCTCAGCTTTAGACCAAACTGCCCCTTCTGCCTTTTAATAGCAAGCTTGGTGGGCCTGTCCTGAACCAGCTTCTCTCAGAGAAGCCCCCCGGTGCTCCCAGGGTAAGAAAAGGACGAGGAGACTCCGCTTTTCGTGTACAGACCCCGCAAATGGCCACAGCAGGAGTGAAGCCCAGCTTTGGCTGTTCCTGGCCGGGCAGATATGGTCCCAGGGAGCAGTCATGCCCAGGTCCTGTCAGGGTCAGCAAGACTGAGACTGTGGACTGGAACCGGCCTTCCTGGACCTTCACTGTCTGAATCAGGCTGGGTACCCTCCAGAGAAGAGTCATTGGGGGTCCCAGGCTCACCTCTGAACCTGCCTCTGCTCCAATGTACCTGCAGACTCCTTGCTCCCTCCGACCCAGAATTTCTCAGCCCCGAGATATGGGCGTGGGGAAGAGCCAGGGTCCTCTGCCAGGGTCCTCTGGGGTTGGGGCTTCACCTGAGAAACTGCACTCTTCCCCACCCTGCAAGACCCAAACCCACCACCCCAGAGACACAGCTAGCACCCGGCAAGTATATCGTGTCTGTGACAAGTTCACACCTGCAATCGCTTGCAGCTGAAGGGCCAAGTGCATTCCACCTGAGAATACTTTGGGAAGTTTCCATCCACGGCCTGCTCTCACGACGCTCGCATTCTAATGAGGGAAACAAAGCAATGATGTTGTTTATAAGGAAAACCATGAACCACGAGGCATTATCCAGTATGCATTAAGAATAAATTAGTAAGTGTCAGCTTCTCTGCCCTTCCTCTTCTTTAATCAAAACCCAGGTCTTGACTGGATACCTTTAATTCTTTAAGGACAAAGTAAAGGAGAAAACTTTGAAAAAATAAAACAGAGGGGAAACTCAAGCTAGAGATAACTCTAATATACCATGGGAGGCTCACAGGCCGTGGGTCACTGTTCTTCCATAACACAAACCAAGACCGTAAGGATGTCAGTTCATGCTACACATCTGAAAGTGAATCAGTGAAATCTGAAAGAAGGTTGTAGAACCAATGACTATTATTTGACATTGGAGTAAGAAAAGAGTGCATGATTTCCTTATCTCTGATGGGTTTTTGCTTAATTTTAAGTGGTTTTTCTCAGAATTAAACCAATAGGTATATAAGAACTGCAAATTATAAGTCATTGTAGTGCTGATTAAAGAAAGGACTTTTTTTAAATTGGAGCAAACAAATTTTACTTAAAGAAATTCACTTAAAAATGTAAGTGTGTGTGTGTGTCTGTATGTGTCTATGTGTGTGTCTGTGTGTATCTGTCTGTGTCTGTATGTCTGTCTGTATATATGTGTGTCTCTGTGTGTATGTCTGTGTGTGTCTGTGTGTGTCTGTGTGTGTGTCTGTGTGTATGTATGTGTCTCTGTGTGTCTGCATATGTCTGTGTGTGTCTGTATATGTCTTTGTGTATATGCGTGTCTGTGTCTCTGTGTGTATGTGTGTGTCTGTGTAGGTCTGTGTGTGTTTGTGTGTCTCTCTCTGTGTGTATCTGTGTGTCTGTGTACGTCTCTATGTGTGTGTCTGTGTGTGTGTGGTGGTGGTGGTGGTGGTGGTGTCCAGGGAGCTCAAGCATACTGTTTGGGGCTCATTGTCAAGAGGGTGTCTTCAGTGAAGAGGATAATGTCACAGGAACCCAGTGAGCCTTTGCCCTGTGGAAGGGATACTGGTCCTAAAATATGCCAGTTCTCCACTTAGAGATGCCATCCAGGAATCAGATGCACTCTGGAGACGTTTCAAACAGCTAAAAAAAAAAAATAGGAGCTGCTTTGGATGATAATATCTGCATATATCTCAGGGCCGGGACGTTTTCCTCTCCCTGTGTCAGACCTGGAGGTGGAAGGCTAACAGGGCTCCAATCCTGCTGAGAGCAGGAAACTCTCTTCCGAAGAGCACTGCACAAATTCTACCAGGGGACACCTCCGTCACAAATGAGGAGGCCTGTCTGGTGACTATTCAAAGTCACCCTTGGGAATGGGAAGTTACACTCAGAACTCACCCCTCCGTGCTGATGGCCAGGCCAGCCGTTTGGGGGTACAATGACCTGGCTTCCCTTTGGTGGGTGGAACTCCATGGGGACCAAGCCCAGCTCTTGGCCACTTCCATGCCACCCCGATGAGCTCACAGAGGCTCTGCTTTCTTGCCAGCTGAGGAGGAAATTAAGCCCTATACCCTTACCAGCTCTTTCCGGCTAAAACAATGGTTAGACATCAACCCTTTTAAGTTTCCATAAGAATTTTCAATAAATGAATATGAGGATTTGGGGAATATATTGTAAGGAAATCTTATCTATTTTAGCACCACTAATAATTAGCATAACATCTTAAGCACTTAGGAGAAGAATAAGTTGGATACATACCATATTAAATCATTTTAATGTCAAAATTAACTTGGAACATGTCCTAGGAAATATTTTACCTAATTGAATTTTTAGAAATAATTTTGACTTTCTCTATTTTTCCTAGGGCCACTTACTGTTCTTCTTCTTTTTTTTCCCCAAAAACTATTCTTTAAATATGCTTTCAGAGTAGCTTGAAGATTGGATCATTCTGCTAATTGGGCTTTACATAATTACTTCTGACTTGCAAAAATACAGTATGCGACTCTTTTGCATTTTCCTCTCTCTCCCTCTCCGATTTCTCTAGCTAGCTGTGTAGGGAGCAAACTATACACAGGGAAGGATTTTCTCCCAGGGAAGAACACCTCCAATTCCTAGGAACAATTTCAGATGTGTGCAGCCTACTGGCTGTTACAGCTTGAAAAAGTTCAGCTTTGAATGTTTTAAACATATAATAAACTCTGATGTCCTCGTGCCTAAATCCCCTCACCATAAATTATGTGAGCCATATTGACTGTTTTCAGGTTCACATTAACAAGCAAACAGAAACTTTTAAATTTCACATTATGTAAATATTTAAAGTACAATTTACATATATTTACATAATATTTTGCTAATTAAACTAAACTCGCATCTACATGAAAAAATAATTATTTACCTTAGACAATTTAAATTTACTGACTTTCAATTTCCACGCAGTAAATAAAAATGTAATAGTTAAAGTTGCTTCTTATCAAACACTTGATGTTTTAGGAAGACAAATTAAAATTAGTTCTTTGTGGGGCCACACCCAGAGGTGGTCAGGGCTCACTCCTGGCTCTGAGCTCAGGGGTCACTCCTGGTGGGCTCGGGGGGCCATCGGGGGTGTCAGGGGTTGAACCTGGGTTGGCCGAGTGCGAGGCAGGAGCCATATCTGCTGTGCTATAGCTCTGACCCAAGACACAAGTGAGTTATTTAAAGCCAGGAAATACACACCGAACTCCCAGTCCACTGGAATCGGAAGTGAGCCGTTAAGTAGAAGTGATACAGGCTTATAATCTGCCTATTATATCAGAGGTCTATATTGCAATTTTCCCCCATGTTATCTGTGTTTTCTGTCAGACAAAACAGCCACATTGAATATATGGGAGGATCTGAGTGTTTCTTTTCTACTTCAAAATTGATCCTTAGGCAATTACGACAAAGGTGAGAAAGTGAAGGCTGGGAAGGCAAGGATGGCAGTGGGGGAGGAGGAGGGAGGACCGTGGGCACAGGACGAGCTGGTGCCCCTGCTGTACACACAGCCCGAGTGTCTGGAGCCCAGCCTATGAGCTCTTGAAACCCAGGCCGAGTACCCTGGACGCCCAGCCTCGTACCCCTAAACCCGGGTGAATTCTTCTTTGGAGGATTCACAAGGTCTGAGGGGCTGACTCTGGCTTCAAGCCCAAACCTGTCTTCAACGCTAGCATGTGTTGGCAGGGTGGGCTGCTGGGGGAGTCGCCAGGCCTCCTGGCTATACACTGGCTTGGGTTCAGGCCGCAGAGCCCGGCGGCTGAGGGGGGTGACACAGCGGGTGAGAGCCATGCAGAAGGCTCAAGGGTGCCAGGTTGGAGCACGGTACTCTAGACTGTGTGTGGACATGCCACCATGGCTGCGGATGCCACAGGCAGCTTCTGCCTTGGTACAGATGTACCGCAGAGAGCCAGAGGGAGGCTGGCGCCTGGTTCTGCATCAAGATTCTCCCCGCAGCAAGAGTGAGAGCCCAGGAAAAGAATGCATGCAGGGACGACAACCAGGCTGGTGCCAGAAACAGCATGCCCAGGGCCTGAAACCATGTCCTGGGCATCTAAAGGCCGTGCAGAGACTGGGGTGGACACACAGGGTGGCGACTGGGAGAGACGCTGATGACCTCTTGTGGGGAGGGCAAGAACATGCTAGAATGCTGTTGCCTCAGACCTGGGACGGACAGGAGGCCCTGGTGTCCTGGAAGGACAAAGAGCCCGGCTGACAGAGTGGGCACAGTACCCACGCTGTGTGTCCTCCACCTCCTAGCCTGGCACAGGCTGGGTACCACAGTGTCCTCCAGAACGCTAAAACTCTTGCTTTTGGCCCCAATTGTACCCATTTTTGACATCTGTATTACCTGGTTCTATGTGGTTGGGATGAGAACTCAAAAACCAACCCATACATCAAGCTCCCAAATAGCACAGAGACCGACACCTTCCTCCATCCCGATAGAATGTGTCCTTCACTTATCCGCCCACTCGGGTATATGTCCTGAAATCTGAATATAAGGAAATGATCGTCTACATATCAAAGAGATGCACATCTTAATGCAAAACTGAAACATCAGTTGGGGTGGGAGGAGGTGGAAGGGCAGACTGGAGGTAACGTGAGGATGGTGGGAAAAGGTCTGGGGTCTCGTGCATCAACACTGTGAAAGTTAACATTCATGTAATGGTGTAACCAAAATGATTTACGTGATTAAAATCAATTAGTGGATGAAGTGCAGAGCAAGAGGCAGGGAAGGGTCTGAAGCCAATGGTCAAGAAATACCGGCACTTTGCGGGTGCTTGTAGTGTGTGACCAAGCCCCCATAAAACACATAGACAGCACAGCCTTGTAAACCACTCTGAGCCCCATCACTATATCACTGTATCACTGTCATCCCATTATTCACCGATTTACTCACGCGGGCACCAGTCATGTCTCTATTAGTCCCAGCCCTGAGATTTTAGCATCCTCTCCTTACTCTGGAGCGATAGCACAGCGGGTAGGGCGTTCGCCTTACAAGCGGCCAACATGGCCGACCCGAGTTCGATTCCTCCGCCCCTCTCGGAGAGCCTGGCAAGCTACTGAGAGTATTCGATATGCCAGACACAGTAACAACAAAGTCTCCAATGGAGACGTTACTGGGCCCGCTCGAGCAAATCGATGATCAACGGGAGGGCCTTTACCTTTACCTTTACCTTTACCTCCTTACTCGTCTTTCCCAGTGCTGCAGTATTGGAGGTTCTTTCAGGGCCAGGGGAATGAGACCCATTGTTGTTACTGTTTTTGGCATATCGAATACACCATGGGTAACTTGCCAGGCTCTGCAGTGCAGGCAGGATACTCTCGGTAGCTTGCTGGGCTCTGAGCCCCATACATGAAGAAAAAGGTTAAACAAGAGATGATTCCCATGGTTTACGGTATTGATAAAAGGACTTGGTAGAATCACGGAAACCTGCAAAGCAAACACTACACCAGGGAAGGAACATGGGAATAGAAGGAAAGCCTGACAGCCAGCATTGCAGAGGCCGCTGTAAAGTAAAACTTCAGCGTCCACTCAGCACACATGCTTTTTTTTTTTTAATTTTTATTAGTGAAACGCCATGAGGTACAGTTGTAGACTTACAAATTTTTGTGCTTGGGTTTCAATTATACAATGATCAAACACCCATCCCTCCACCAGTGCCCATTTTCCACCACCACTAATCCCAATATCCCTCCCACCCTCATCTCCCCCATCCCACCCTGCCTCTGTGGCAGGGCATTCTCTTTTGTTCTCTCTCTCCTTTTGGGTCCTGTGGTTTGCAAAAGAGGCATTGAGTGGCAATCATGTTTGGTCTGTAGTCTACTTTCAGGAAGCATCTCCCATCCTGGGAAGATCCTCCCAACACCCCTTTTTTGGTGCTCCCTTTTCTATCTGAGCTGCCTTTTCCCCTAGCATGGCAGCACACACGTTTGATGTGCAAGGATGCTCTTAGTTTCCTCAGGCCTATGTGTGACCATCCAAAGAGCAAGTCCCTAAGGAATCGATGAGAGGTTTGCATGCGTAGGTGTACATATATACACACACACACACGTACATGGGTGCACTGTGTGCATTCTTATACATGTGTGCCTGCATCTGTGCATGCATGTGTATGTGTATGCCTACATGTGTTTATATGTTCACACACAGGTGATCCTGGCTCTGTGTGCATTCCTCTATATGTTTACATATGTGCATGTGCACATGCCTGTCTGTGTGGGTATGTGCATTTGTCATGGATCCCTTTGCATGGATGTATGTGCACACATGCCTGTGTATATGTGTGGATGTATCATGGATCTTCGTGCATGGATGCATGTGCACATGTGCCTGTACATGTCCTATCCATGCATGTGTGCGGAAGTATGTGTGCACCTGAATCGCTGTGCATGGATGTGTGTGCATGTATGCCTGTATGTGCCTCTGTATGTGCATGTGTGGAAGTATGCATATACATGGATCTCCATGCATGGATGTGTGTGCACGCGTGCCTGTGTGTGTGTGTGCCTCTGTCGTGCATGTGTGGAAGTTCCCACATGCATTGAACAGTTGCTTGCTTCTAGTGGCATTGCTTAGAAGCATTGAAAGCTCAGCCATGAGGAATAGAAACAGACACCCCAAACACACATTCTTCATATCTAGACTGTACTTTTATCATTATTAAAAACAGACTTAAGAAGGAGAGCCAGACATTGTCCCTCAAACTGAAGGCTGCCAGAGAGAAAACAGACAATGCTACAGTGGCTGGCCGGGATCTCTGTGCACTGGATGTCAGGGAGGTGAGCACCGAGGGCCACTTTCTCCTCCCGTGGATTGAGATGGAGCCGCTCAGACTGTCCAAGCTTTCCCGTGAGCTCCCGATGGGGCTCTGGACATCGGGGGCACTGGGCAAGGCTCATGGCCAATCAGCCTCTGTTCTCTGGGCAGTGGGTCCGAGTGTATTTTCTGAGTTTGGGGAAATACAGCATCTTGGTTTGTTTTGTTTTGGGGTCACCCCCGGGAGTGCTGAGGGCTCTGCACTCAGGAATGAGTCATCCTGGTGGTGCTCAGAGGACCACAGGAGGCCGGGGATCAAACTCGGGTCAGCTGTGTGTAAGATAAGTACCCTCCCTGTGTACTCTCATCCCAGGCCCCAAATACAGCAGCTGAAGAATTTCCGCTGATGCTGATGACATGTCCCCATGGCCCTTTCCTGGGCCTGCAAATGTGGGGCTGGATGGCGGCTATCCTCAGCCTGAGGGGGGTGTGGAGACCACCATGTCCCTCAGGCCCAGCATGAGGGATACTGTGTCACCATCTACACTGCACGGGGCCTACCAGGGGGTAGAGCAGACTGCAGGCACTGGGCCCCATCCCATCTCTGACTGCCTGAGCCCTGGGTGTTATTCTGCCACTGCAGATGATTTTCATTTGCTCCCGCACGGCAGAGCCTGGCAAGCTCCCCGTGACATATTCGATATGCCAGACACAGTAACAACAAAGTCTCCAATGGAGATGTTACTGGGCCCGCTCGAGCAAATCGATGAACAACGGGAGGGCCTTTACCTTTACCTTTGTTTTCTTTTATTTTAAAAAAATCATTTTTAATAAAATAGTTCATGATTCATTCCATTTAATATCCCAACACCAACCCCACCACCATTGCCCCTCCCACGACCATTACTCCCAACTTTCCCAACCACCCCCCAACCTGGAGCGATAGCTCAGTGAGTAGGGGGTTTGCCTTGCACATGGCCAACCTGGCCGACTGGAGTTAGATTTCTCTGCCCCTGTTGGAGAGCCCGGCAAGCTACCAAGAGTAGCAGACATATGGCAGAGCCTGGCAAGCTCCCCGTGATGTATTCGATATGCCAAACACAGTAAAAACAAGTCTCACAATGGAGATGTTACTGGGCCCGCTCAAGCAAATCGATGAACAATGGGAGGACAGTGCTACCCCCAAGCTGCAAATGTTTGCTGAGGTCCAGGTTTTCCAAGCCCTCATGGAGGATGGCACAGATGTGCTCAGAGGCCAGAGTCATACAACCAGGCTACGGGGCAGCAGGCTGAAGGTCCTGGCCATGCTGCTCGCCGGCCATGCCTGCCTAATTTCTCTCGGGCATGCTCTGGCTGTGAGTGTGCTGTGTTCTCTGCTCCCTCTCTGGATCTTGACCTTCCCTGCAGTGACCCTGAGAGCCCAGTGCCCGGCCCCACACAAAGCTCCACACAGGAGACCCTGTTCTCTCAGATGGCTCAGATCGGGAACAAAGCATGAGACCCCTTAGTGTGGGAGATGGTTAGAGCAACCCACTGGGGAAGGAGCTTGAAGTCCAGAACAGACACAGGGGGACCTTAGATGAGCCTCACGTGGTGACAGAAGCTGGAGGCCACACTCAGCTCAGCCCCATCCTGGAACCCTCTGGAACAGGCAGGGCTTTTCAGTGGAAGGATCAGAGGTTTTGGGATTCAGGGGAGGCGATAGGGGTGAGGAGAGGTGAACATGAGGTGCCACGCGTTGGGTCTCCTCTTATGAGATGGGAATGGTGAGTCCCTCTGTCCAGGCCCGAGCACTGGATCCCCAAATGGTGGATGCAGGATGATGGAAATATGTCACTGTGGGTCAGTCACTGTGTCACACATCCCGCCGGCTGCTTGGAGAACAGTGGGAAGACTGTGTGTCTTACTCCCAAAAGGTTCCTGCCACCCCAAACTGATACAGAATCATGCTCAAGACCCAAAAAGATATAAATGCAATCACACTAAATAGCCTTAACACGAGGAGAGACTGTCCCCCTCACCGTTACTGTCCAGCAATGTGACAGCCATTGCAGAAGCCCAGCTCACAGCTCAAGCTGGACATGAGGCGAAGGAAGACCCTTTGTTGGGGGAGGGAGGGCGCAGCTTGTCGTCGAGACCAGGGGTTCTAGTGCTGACCCCCTCTGCCTCCGCAGGTCCCCTCAGACCCCCCAGGGAAGGGCCCAGCTGCTCTGTGGGCAGCCCAGAATAAGATGGAGCTTCGGAGAACAGCAAGTCCAGAAGCAAACACCTCCCGCATCACAGACAGCAGCGGCTGCAGGAGGCCTCTATGCAGTCCCTGAGATGGTCACTGCAGCGGGCAAGGGCAGAGGGAGGTCTCCCACAGAGAAGAAGGACGGTCAGAGCCCACTGAGCCCAGGTGGATCCCTGTCGCTAGCAGAAACGGAGAGGATGGTAAGGGCTGCGGGAGAAGGGGCTGGCCCCAGCCACGCAGTTCTGCAAAACCTGATCCCGATCAGCGCAGACAGAGGGGAGGACACATCCGTCATGCACAGCTTCACACTGGGACGTGGCATGGAAGGGGAAGGGCTGCATCTCGCACGGGGAAGGAAAGGCATGTGCTTGGGAGGTGACTCTGAGCTGCATTCTACCACAGGGATCTTTTCTGGAGAATATGTAAATCGGATGAAGTCTTTCCTGTATAACAGTGATCCCCACAGGATCACGTGGTCCCCAGACAGAACAAGTAATGCCCTGAGAATTATTAGATAAAACATGCCAGCCTGCAAGGCTGAATTAAAGATCTCACACTAATCAACCTGCATGTAAAACCAGGACAAATTAGAATGATGTGTTTTACTGCTTTAAAATGAAGCTAATTTCAACACAATTTCACCTCACGTACTTTGAATAGAATCTAATTCTATTAAAACAGATGCAACGTGTTTCTGATGCAATGGCATTTTAGACAAAGTGTAAGAATTCCGAGCTGGAAAAAAAAACCCTTCATAAACAAAGACACCAGGCGAGATGCATCTCACAAAACTTGTGACACCAACTGCTTTTTCTGTTCTAGGAAGCTTAATTTCTCATAGGCCATTTTCTAATTTCACCTGTGTCAGGCCCTGTAAAACAAGAGACAAACATCCGGATTGTTTGACTTCCACCTGGCCCAGTTCCTGCTCCTTGCTTCTTCATGTAGGAGCTCAGCTGCGAGCACTGTGACCAGCCAGCAGGCTCCCAGACCAGCTCTGGGCTCCACTGGACTCAGCACTATGAGGAAGATTCTGGAAACTTCCATGTCCTCATACATTTTGAGCTTCCTAGCGCTAATTTTCAAAACCTCTCCCCAGCCACTTCTGACACCCCGAGTGTCTGGGGACACGTAGGCACATGGTCTCAGGCACCACACAGCATTGTCTGGCTACAGGGAAGGATGCCCCATGCCTGCTTCCTTGTCCCGTCCTTCCTTCCAGTCCCCACTGCATGTCCAGCCCCAGATTCCAGGGAGGAGGTGCTGGAGGACAATTCCTGCATGCAGGGTGGGCACCGTCACAGCCTTCTGGGAGGGACGCAGGGCCTGCAGCAGCATTACTGACCAGGGAATAAGGTGCCAAAGGCCACTCGTTCCTCTTGTCCTGGACACAAGGACCACCAGCCCATGAGGATGGAAGCTATTGGTCAAGAACTAGTCAAGCAGAGAAGGCAACCCCCCACTGGGTAGGAGTCAAGGGCATAGAAGGCATGGACCCACACCCTGGGCAGGGGTCAGGGGCACAGAGGGCATGGATCCCCACTCCCAGCAGGGGTCAGGGGCAAGAGGGCAGCCCCCACCTGGGCAGGAGTCAGGGCTTGCGGGACAGTGAATGAGGGGCCCCAGGTTACCTGCTGAGGGAATAGGGGCCCGGGGAAGGGCATAAGAGACAAGGGGAAGGCAGCGGGTTCCCCAGGGCCCGCTGGAAACTCAGGCAAACCGTGAGCTCCTTCCGGGCCCTGCCAGGCCAGCTCTACCAAAAGTCATCCCTTCCTTCTCCACTCTGCTCCAGAGGCTGCCCCAGACTGGAGCCCTCCGAGGGACGTCACAGGGGACCCCGGGCGATTTCGGCTGTGTGATCCTTGCCGTGGCACCCCAGTTCCTGCTTCTAGATCTGCAAAAATTCCAGAGCAGCCTGGAATCTTAGGAAGCTTGACCCTCAACTAACACTCTCTAAAATAAATACAACTCAGGTCACACCCACCTCGGTTTTCTCTTTCTGGATAAAGTGAGCTGTGTGTGTCTCTGCAGGGAGCTCCAGGCTTCCTATACTCCATAATCTTTTATTTTTAGGCACATGGTCACTCATACCTTGGGAACGAGGAGAGAAATCGTAGCTTTCTCGGTTCATTTTTAAGTACCTGCAGAAAGGCTGTCTTCCTTTTCCTCTCTGCCTATTAGGAGAAAGTTGACCTTGGTGAGTTTTGGAGGTGAGCCCCATGGAAAATCTGCCCTGTTTCCATCATCCCACATTTCAGGATGTTCATGGCCCCTCTCAATCAGCTGTGGAGCCTGTCCATTCAGGGCCTGGGGACAACAAGGAGCTGTGACCACTGACATGTCAAACACCAGGAAGAGAGGCGCCCAGGATGCAGGCAGGCGTTCTCTGCCTCAGCCTCCGTCTAGCATCCGGGCGCCATGGAGAACTGGAGAATGTCCCCTGGCAGGTCTCTAGAGTTCTCTCACAGTCGGTGAATAAAACCTCTGCATCGGGGGCTCCGCACTTCCTGCCCCCACCAGCTGACTCTGCTTGTTAGGGTCAGGAGCTCATGCCCCTGCACACGAGGTCTGTGCAGACATGAGGTGGGCTCAATCTGCGAACCTCACACCTGTGGTCGGGAGGGCAATGTGTGAGACCACGGAGACATGCCGCGGAGTGGAGGGACAGACGGCACGTTCAGGAAAGGCGTCTCTGTCTGGGAACCACTGAGCTCTCCCTGCTTGGACATGAGACATCCCTGCGCATCCTCAAGCTTTCCTGGGAACCCGGGTCTCCTTCCCTCCCCGGGGAGCCTGGGCAAATCCATCACATCCTTCTCATGAGAGTTCATTTAAAAGAGCCCGCACTGGGTGGTAAAGGATGGGCTGGTGAAGGGGGCAGGGGAGACGCCTGTGGGAGCCAGCCTGGACGTGCCTTGGTGAGGAGTGGCTCCATGGCTATTCCGATGCTCCAGATCCGGCTTCTTTACGCAGGAGGCACGGCTACCTCCCCATGATGGCCACACCCAACCAAGCATTGTTCAGGCAGGTGGGATCATGAAACCTACTACAGCAGGAAGAGTGTGGCCCACTAGGTAAATGGGCTTACTCTTTAATCCTCAGAGTCTATGTTTTGCTAAAGAGTAGATAATCTCACTTATCTTCACTCTCCCTCTCCTCTCTCTCTCCCTCCCTTGCTCCCTCTCTCTCTCCCTCCCTACCTCCCTCTCCCCATCTCTTCCTCTCTCTCTCCCTCTCTTTCTATCCCTCTCTCTTCCTCTCTCCCTCTCTCTTTCTCCCTCTCCCTCTCTCCCTTTCTCTTTCTCCCTTTCCCTCTCTCCCCCCTCCTTCTCTCTCCCTCCCTTTCTTCTCTCTTTTTCCCTCTCCTTATCTCCCTATCTCTCTCTCTCTGTCTCTCTCTCCCCCTCTCCCTCCCTACCCTTTCTCTCCTTCCCTTCCTTCCCACTTCCTTCCCTCTTTCCTTTGAAACCTGAGCAGAACCTCCTGCCTTGGCTCTTATGCTGCTGCTGCCAGTGTTGAGGTTCTGCCCCTGAGACCCTCTCCCAACCCAGCCAACCCAGAGCTGCTCCTGCCTCGCTCCTGGGCTCCTGGACAAGGCGGCTGCTCCTCTCTTCAGGGACAAGACGCCATCATGCCCCTGGGTCTCAGCATCCCAGGCAATCATGGCAAGTGGAGGGGCTTCTCCTGCCTCTGCAGCAACCAGGGCACGTGTGCTAGGTCACTGCATCCTACCCAGGGCTGCTGTTGGCAAAGTCCAGGAGCCACAGCCAGCTTCTAATCCCACATGTTGAGGAAGGCCCTGTTCTGGGTGAACAGACAAGTGTGCAGAGTGTCGCAAGAGAGAGGCACAGAATGAGGTGGCATGCCGCAGGCAGCACAGGGACAAGACAGTGGTGAGGACAGGGTGGGGCCTGTAGCACCAAGCTCGGGTGGGAACTGGCAGGCCGGGCTGGGGAGAGGCAGCCCGCATGGTCCTGGGGAGCGTTGGCAGCCTGGTGACCTGTTCAAGGGATGTCTTTAAACGCTTCCCCAGATCAAAGCCTCCCGTCTTCGCCAGCATGCTTCCTTGTTTGCTTTTGCACCCATTAGGATTAATCCCACCGCGAGTGAGAATTATAGAACAGGAGTTTAAACATGCTTGCTCGAAGCCACTGGGGTCCTTCCAATTCTATCATAATAGAATGTTTTCTCATGGAGAAAAAAAAAGCAATTCAATTAAAAACTACATTATAGAAATGCTAAGGGTCTAATTTCTGCTCCAGAAGGCAGTGGGATTAAGGGAGAGGCAGCAGACGTGCGTTTAAATGTGTTCTCACTCCACCGAGGAGAAACACACTCTCTGCTCACACGGGGCTTCCCCTCAGGGGTGCGGCCACTGGTCAGCTGCCCTGTGTCCAAGCTCCTAGGGTCCACAGACAACCACGTCCATGAGCCACACAGGCCATGCATTACCAGGAGTGACCCCAGAACTTCGGGAGTCCCCAAAATAAAAGGCCTGAGTGAGGGGCCCAGGAGAGCTCAGCACAGGAGGGGGGCACCTTCCTGCACCAGGAGAAGCTCAAACACATTTTGCATTCCCAGCGACTCAAGGAACAAAACCCAAAGCCACACCACTTCCTCCTCTCTTCGGAACCAGCCCACCAAGAGTCGTTCACTGCGAGTCACTGAAGTGGGTCCCAGCTCCCCACAGCCCCAGGGATGACAGCTGGGATAAATGGCGGTGAAGGTAATGAAAGATTTCCCCTGAGAGGCCTCTCAGACACTCCTGTGCCTCCCAGCCCTGCCTGGTCTGGCCAGCACCCAGGAGGAACCCCCGAGTCCTCCCTGGCTGCACTGGAGCACTTGGCTGTGAGCACCCGCAGCCCTGGGGGGGCGGGGTGGATGCTTACAAGTATCAGGTGAGGACACTGACCTCTCAGAGCCTTGTACAAGGTCTGGGCAGCTGTACCTATCTCTGTCCATGCAAATGTCTGACCCGTGCTGGCTCTCAGGTCTTGGGCCTTCTTAAATGCCCAAGCAGCCACTGCTGACCTCTGCAAAGGCACATGGCCACTACAGGGCTCTCTTGACAGCCCCTGTCCGTCCTCCTGCCCACTCACGTTCCTGCCCCAGGCGACTGTCCCGCATGCTCCAAAGGGGAGGGCCAGGTGCAGGAGGACAGACGTGCTGACTGACTCTGGCCGGGTTCCCACTTGGAGTTTCTCCTTCCCCGCCCAGCCTTCTCAGAGCCAGCTTAGCCACGGCTGCCCAAACTCACACACGAGGGCTTGCTGCCGACCTTTCAGGACTCTCCCAAGCGTATCTTAATGTCAAACCCCAAACACATCTTGGGCTTTTTATAAAAGTGTATAAGACTGAAGACAGGCCTGTGCATGTGGTCCTCAGATGGATGGGTGAAGCCTTACGGGTTTCTGGATCACTAACTGTGAAAATTGTGTATCAGAAAATCAGAGCAAAGAGCAGAGCTCCTACACCCAACACAAAATCATCCCACGAAAACGAAAAGTGGATGGAAACCCTGGATTGGCACTTTTGGCCAAAGAGGACACCGAAATGGCCAACACAGAGCCAAGGACTCATGTCTCTGATGGGTGTGAGGGACGTGGGGATCAGAAGCAGGAGGGCCTGCTCAGAGAAGCAGGAAGGGGCAAGGAGGGAGGGGTGGGGGTGGCAGGAAGGCAAGGCTGGGATGTGACAGGTCTGAAAAGCTGCATGAGCCCCTGAGCATGAGCAAGCAGAAACTCGCAGTCCCAGGGACGGACTTCATAAGGAAATGAAACCCTAAATCAGAAATTCCAGCTCCACAATCTGTCAGCCTGGTCACAGAGAAACCAGACAGGGAAAGTGATGACAGGGGCCGATGAGAAAGTCGGGGTGGGGCCTGGAGGACAGGACCAGGGGATGGTGGGCAGGAAGGAAGTAACAAGCAGTGGGGTGGAGGTGAGGGGAGCTGTGTACCCCAAGGACACAAATATCAGCACACTGCAAGCACATCGCCTTCACTGTAGTAAATTCCTTTTTAAAGAACAAAACGAAAATGCCAGAATGTCATGGGAATCTAAGGAAAAGGTAAATCTCGGAGTAATTTGAAAGCTTTGAAAACAATAAAACGACACCAATTTTTTTTATCAAGATATCTTCACACCCGTGTTCCTTTGGCCACAGAGCCATGGAAGCCAATTAATGTCGCGAATGACTGCGTGTAAGACAGACAGACTTAAATGCTGTTAGACCTAAATGCTGTTAGGATGTGCACACACACATCTGCATGATGAGCTATTAGTTAGCCCTCAAAGGAGATGGAAACCTCGCCGGCGAAGACGCTGGGGAAACTAGCAGGCAGAGAAAGACAAACAGTGCGTGGACACCTAAGAGGGCAGAGGGGGCCCAGGTGGAGTGAAAGGGGGCAAATCTACTGTGATAAAACGGTGCCACAAGTGGCTACCCCAAGGTGGCATTAGTTAACTATATTCTACCAGTGAACACAGCCAAGAGGTCAATGATTCTCCTCCCAGGGGCCATTGCAACAGTTGGGCAGGAAGGCGCTGACACAAGATCCATCCGGGCTCCATCTCCCAGCCCCACATATCCCCACGCCTCCCCAGGAGTGACCCCCTAGCTACATAACCCCCAATTCTCATCATCACATTCTCACCATGTGTTGCCTGTGTATGGAGTGTTCGACATTACTGGCTTTCTCACCCCTGCCCGAATGTGAAAACCAGCCTCATGCTGGATGCCAGATGCACCTCAAGGAGACAGGGACCCCTGAGCAGGTCTCCAGGGACCTGGGTAGCACTGTCTGTAGCACTGTCCTCCCACTGTTCATCGATTTGCTTGTAATGTCTCCATTGTGGGACTTGTTACTGTTTTTGGCATATCGAATATGCCATGGGAGCTTGCCAGGCTCTGCCGTGTGGGCGGGATTCTCTCAGTAGCTTGCCAGGCTCTCCAACAGTGGAGGACTCGAACCTGGGTTGACCACATGCAAGGCAAACGACCTACCCTGGTGCTATTGCTCTAGGGACCCGGGTAGCTGCAACTATTTAGAGCAAAGTGGAGGACAAAGATAACTTGAGCTCTATTCACTCAGTCTCCTTCTCCCTCAGAGCCCCCCTGAGGAGACTTGCCCAAACACAGCTCAGAGCTCCAGGAAGAGGCCAGCAAAGCCCTCACCCCACCCCCTCCCTGGGGTGCTAGCAGTTAAGGCAAGGGGACTCCAAAATAGGGAGGCTGGTGAAAGGCCTCCCACAAATCCTTCTGGAAGAATAAGGCTTTAACATGCAAATGTGTGGCTTCTTCTGACCATTTAACTAAGGGAAGCAATCCCAGAGCTGCAAGCAGGATAAGAATAAAAGCAAGACTGAGATAAGGATAAAACAAGAAGAATAAATTCACCTGTAATGAAATATTTTCATTGGATTAACCCCCATCATTCCCCCCCAAATCCTGTGGATTTTTCCAACTGAATAAAGAAGTCGTCCTCTATTATAGCTCTTGGGTCTGCCTCTCACCTGCAGAAAAAGTGGGCGATGCTTCGAGCCCATCTATAAGCTTGAGTATTTTCACACTTCTACTGCGAAAAAAGAACAACTAACTTGGGGGAGAATCTGTCAGCAACCCCAGCTTTGGGAATGGAATACTTGGTACTTTTGTCCATTAACTTTTCCTGTTCCAAAACCACTCTGAATAGTATGAGGTAGTTCTGCAATTTCCCCCAAACCCAACCCAAACCTTCATATAAAGTTAGCAGGACATCTTCAGTGCCCACTCGCTGTGTCCGTGTCCAGCCCCAGATGCCCTGTGTGGAATCTCATGAGGATTCCACACTCTGATCTATGAGATTTCTTCCAGGAAGGCCCCCCAGGTTTTTGCTTCCTGATAAATGTATTTGTTACAGATGTTAGAAACTTTTGTTTCCCTGGAATGTAACATCTTATCACTTATTGCAGAGCTGGCTCACAAGAGGCAAAGTTGATTTACAAAGAAACACTTTGAAACTGTTGGTCACAATGAGCAACAGAGTAACCACAACAGAGTGCCGGGCACTGCCCAGTCTCATCTGCCCACAGCCTGTGATGGAGCTGAGACAGCCTTTCAGGGCAGGTTCAAAGTCTTTTTGAACCCATGATGTGGGCTTCTGGATTCCATGCGGGTGCTGAAACACAGTATGTAGAATGCCAGGGTCCCCCAGGGCTAGAGTGACCACATGTGGAGACCTGAGTGGCCAGCCTGCAGCTTCTGCTCACTGTCCATGCCCTAGGCCAGGAGGGGCACTGGGCGGCACAATGAGAGCACCTCCACCGGGGCCAGACGCAGCCCATGGCAGATGTTGAAGATGCAAGTTCAGAGCTGGCGCATGTGTGGTCAGAGGCTGTGCAGGGAAGGTCAGGCCGAGCCACTCCTAAGTGCACGTGGACACACTCACTCTCCAGCAGAGCACAGACACCCACGGCACAGCAGACACACAGCACAGATATGGGCATCTCATCTCACACCCTGTTCAGGCCACGGGGTCAGTGCTCAGTGAGAAACAGGGCCCAGATGTAGTCTGCAGAGTCAAAAAAAAAGAGGAAAAGAAATGAAACAAATGAAACAGGGACCAGGACACAGCTTTGGGCAAGGCACACGCTTGTCCGTGGCAGCCAGCTCCAGCCCAGCACAATGAACCCATCTCAGTGCGCCTAGAACAAGGGCAGGGATGGGCCCAGGACCACCCAGCAGACACCTAAACAAAAGCAAAACAAACCAAAAGTCTCGGAGCTGCTGCTGCTGTCCAGGTTAGAGGAAGCGGCATCCTGCTGCTCAGGGAGGAAGGACCCCAGCATTCCTGCTGTGTCTCTGAGTGTGGCTGTGCACATGTCTGCATGTGTGCACTCCTGTGCTCTGTGTGCATGTATGTGTGTGTGTGTGTGCGCGCGCGCGTGCAAGTGTGTGTGTATATGTGCCTACCTGTGCATGTGTGAGTGTGTACACGTCTGTGTGTCTGCATTTGTGTGTGATGATGCAAGAAGTGGGAAGGGCCACAGAACAGAGGCTGATCACAATGGTGTATGGGGTTGGAGTCAGCTCGGGAGAGGATTTGGTTCAGTCTCTAGGTTACTATGTCACACCCTTTCTCATCTTTAGCATGGGAGCATTAAAAGCAGGAAAGCGTCTTAGGTCCTGAGACAGGGGTGGAGGGGAGCGGTCATTGGTCGGGGGGTGGGCGTGTAAAGTTTCATGCACAAAACCCAGGCTGAACAGCACTGTGAGCGATGGCGCTGTAAAACATTCAGAACGGACAGAGAGAGACTCACTTCAACCCCGGACAATCGAGGACTCTCTGGCCACCAGCTCGTTCTTTGCTTCTGCTTCTCACTTGCTGCCCTCACCACGCTCTGGCTCAGCCCACAGAACTGGGGGGCTCTTCCCTCCCCAACCCTCAGCCAAGTCCTGGCTATTGTCCCCTGCATGAACCTGGAGAGGTAGAACCTCAAAGAGTCTCTCCCACCGACCCTGGGGGCCCATGTGCAAGGCCACACAGGGAGTACCACATTTCTTGTTTGTTTATTTACTGCACAGCCTGGTCCCTGAGTAAGCAAGGCAACGGTGCTCCATGCCTGACTGGGGTCTGGGGGTCAGTGTATTTTTAATTACAAAATTCACACTCTCCCGCTGGTCAAGGCTCCCGGGCTATATTTAGCTTAGCTACTGTCCTGGTTTGCAGTAAAGAGCAGGTAATTATAACCTTGACAGATTTGTTAATAGAAATGAAGCAATCACCCAAAAATGTAATCAATCTTGTATTCCTTAAAAAAAAAAACAGCAGCAAATTATGTGCGTGAGTATCTGGTGCAAATACAGAAATAAGTTGGAGGGGACGGAGAAAGATCGAGGCCAAGATGTCCTACTTACAATGCAGAGATCACTGGCTCTGAAATGGCCTAAATGTGGAGGGTTCCATGGCTCTGAGAAGCATCGGCCCAGAACGGGGTGCCATCGGGACCAAGGTGCACAGCTGGGGTCAAAACGCTTTCATCAAAGCATAGGGCAACGCATCTTCTGGTCATCATTTAATGATTAAAGTTAACTTTAGCTGAGAAAGCAGCCACCTCGATTTCTCTACGATACTCCTGATCAGGGGATTTAAGTTGCTAAAATCATGACTCCCACCATGCAATGTACAGGAAAGGATGATGACTTGAAATGCTGCTTTGCAGCAATCCACTATAAATCAAATTGTTGGGAGGAGGCCGGGGAGATAGTACAGGAGTGAGGGCACCTGCTGAGCACTGGAGGACCCTGGTTTCATGCCATACGGTTCCCCCACCCCCTGCCCCAAGCAGAGCTAGAACCACCTCATATGGCTGCAAATAAATTGACTTCTTGGCTGCAAAGTCCCATAGCATAATTGCCGACCTCCCAAACAAATAATACAATTAATTCTTCTCTCACTTAGAATATTCTAATGTTTTTTTTACTTTTTGATTATGTATTTGTATTATGATTCTTAATATCCCTGTTAAAAGAAAATTTTGTGAAAATACTGTATTTGTGTTATTTGATTACATTTTTCTTGTGTGTACCACCCGGTCATTTTTCTACCTTCCATCACTCTGTCGCTGCTGACGCATTGAGGACTTTAACAGCTGATAGGAATGAGGCTGTCTCTGGCTGATGTGGCCTCTCACATTGGCTGATCCATTCTGCCACGCCTTGGTGGGGCTCTGGTTTCTATCTCTCTCTGTTCTGAGAACCTTGGACAGCTCCAGACCTCTACCTCAGCCATGCAGGTGCCAGATGGAAGCATCCTGTGCATGAGGTGTCATGGTGCCTCTTACAATCTTCTGCCCTCCTGAGCTCAGACCACAGGGACTGTGGGGAGCCCCAACCTGGGAAATGTCCCTGAATGCTGGACAGGGTAAGGACAGTGTGTGAAAGCTGGCTGTTGGTTTGGGGCTCCATGCCTCGGTTTCCCCACTGTGCCATTGGCACCCCTGAGGCTTGGGGGTAATTTCCAAGGGACACCTGAGAGAAAGCCCAGTGACCCTTGGTGCTCAGTCATCCATCGATGCTCTCTCGGCTTCTAGGCTGGAAATCCCCAACGCTCAAAGTGCCAGGCCCTCTCAGAACCACTTGTCCATAAATTAATTGGTTTCAACTTACGTTCTTCTCTGTAAGAGAGAAAGAAGAGTTCAATCACTCAGGAGAACTGCCAGCAATTTCCTGGGGTCCATCAGGAGAAGGACCCCATGAGCTATGCCAGCACCCCATCTGGTCCTCTCAGTCCTCAGAGGCTCCAGGGTCCTACCTGCTCTCACCCTTAGCTTGTCTTTGTGTGCCTGTGGCTCTAAAATCATCAATTTCATCATTAACACCGTACTTTAGTGGGATTTTGGGGAGGGAGCACACCGGGAGGGATCTATGCCAGCCTTTATCTGCTAATTCAAGCACGCACAGTATGAGTCATGCCTAGGCAGAACAGGCATCTGGAGAACATTCTAGATGATGGGCATAAACTTCCCTGTTTGGTGGTAGGTCAAGAGTAGGGGTGTCTCCCCAGCAGCCGCTCTGCACTGGTGCCTTCTGGAGCTGGAGGCAGCTCTGTGCGTGGATACAGAGTGACCGCCTGGGGCCTCCTCTCACTGCGTCTGACCACCCAGAACTATGGATTTGCCAGTGGGTGAGTCTTTAAAATACTCCCCAGAGGGGGTATAGTGACACCAGCAGGTTAACCTGTACCTGCGGGACAAGGGGATCAGCAGCCTGATGGTGCCGTCAGACTTCCAGATACCCCCAAATTGCTGCTGTGCCTTTGGCCAGAACCCAACAACTTGGGGCCAAGTTACCATGAAATTTAACAGCCAAGAGTTAGGTATGTGGGAGCCATACCTACAAACCACCTCTGGCTCAGCTATATAAGCTCATTTATTGGCCTTGTTTCAGAACAGACCCATAAATCTCGAAAGAGAGCAAAAGATGCAGTTAGGGCCAGTAGCATGGACATAAGCAGAAACCTGTGACTGAGATCTCCAAGCCTGCTTAGATCAGGACTGGGCCTCCTCCCCCCACATGTCAGGCTGTCTTCACCGGGGCACCTCAGAGGGGTGCGGGTTGAGTTTCCCCCCTTGCCCCAAGCAGAACCCCAGTAGCCTAAAACCTCCAGAACCTCCTAAACCTCCTAAACCCAAACTCTGCCATGATCAAAGCCACTCTCCACACGCTCAGACTAGCCTCACCTAAGAGGGGATGAGCCTCACCCAAGATGGAATGAACCTCATCCAAGAGTGACCGGAGGGAAAACCCAGGAATACAGGAACCTGTGACTGAGATCTCCAAGCCCGCTTGGATCAGGACTGGGCCTCCTCTCCACAGGTCCCCAGTTTTCCAGTAGCTTGGCAGTCACACCCACAAATTGTCCCCACCGCCATGTAATCTCATCAACGGCCAAGACCCAGAAACAATAAACTAAAGCTCCCGGAAGAGAACAACATAGAATTTCCTGGACGTTATACTCTATTCATAACAAGCAGTACAAAACAAATTGTCTAGCATTGTCTTTTTGGCAGGTTTGAGTGGCGGTGGGACTGGTGTCAAAATATTGACTATAACTAAAGTAGAGAGAGTATGGGGGAAATTGTCTGCCAAACAGGCAAGAGAAGGGTTGGAAGGAGGTGGGGGGGGGGGAATACTGGGGATTTTCATGGTGGAGAATGTGCACTGATGAAGGGAAGGGTGTTTGATGATTGTATGACCAAAGCTCAAACATAAAAGCTTTGTAACTGTATCTCACAGTGAATCAATAAGAAGGGGAAAAAACAACAATAATAAAATAATAGAATTAGCATTCTGAATAATAAAAAAAGTAATGTGGAGTTCATGCCCAATTCACTCATCTTAATCAATGGCTGAATAAATAGCAGTACTCCTACATTATTTAAAAAACAAAAGAAAAGAAATTTAAAACACTCCCCAGAGAGCAGGAGCAGAGGGTGTCAGGTGGGTCTAGGGAGGACCCTGCTAGTTCACTGAAAGTGCTAGAAAGGATAGAGGAAGTAGGGGAGGGGAAGCGTGTGGAAGCGTGGGGCATGAAGAGTAGTTGGGCATGCATGAGCACTGATGGACTCAGGACTGCCAGGGGGGAGGCATGGTGGGCTCCACATAGCAGGTTGCCTGGGTTCCCACCCAATGGTGCCCGCTCTCCTGAGTGTTGCTAACCACATTAGCAGTCCCTGCCTCGTCCACCCTCGCTGGACCCTGAGCCAGAGAATGTCCTGGACATGCTGGCAGCCAGCTCCAGCTCCACACTGCACATGGCTTCACCGCCGCCCACTCCCCCTGGGTTTGAACACAGGAAGTGGCTTCCCTCCTAGGCTGACAGGATTGTGCATCTTCCCTAATGAGCTGCCCTGCCTGTGAGGACGACTCAACAACTCGTTCTCTGGAGAAATGAAACTTGAGATGATTGGTGAAAGATTCCTCGATTTGCATTTGCTATATTCCCTGCAAGAAAAAAGAATAGAGTCCAAACAAACAATGCTGGTCCCAAACCTGTAAATTATTACCCAATCACATCATCTCATCCAGAACACCCTCTTGATGATCCAACAAGGGGAGAACAACACATCACAGATGCACCAGAATCAGGTTTTGAAAAATGACCTATGGAACCCCCAAGTCTGATTTGACACTCTGTGTTCCTACAAATCACCCACTGCGTGTTTGATGCGTTCGCTGAAATTTGTCACAAGCTTCTTTACAGGGGCAGAAATGCACTTTTCTGACTTCCAGAACTACTAGATTATGAAAATGTCATCCAAGGCAGTGTTTATTCCCTGAGAGTAAAATCAGATTGGACAAGACACCAAGGAGAATATAAATTACCTTCTTATAGTTCTTATAGCATAAATCTAGCCTCCATGCTTCCTCTCCAGTATGGAGTATGAAAATGATGGCAATGCCTAGAAACTATTATTCTAAAAAGCAATGCAGCAGCATCCATTTCTGTTTTAAAAGGAATGGGTCATCTGCTTTATTATGCATTCCTCCATCTATGGAAACATCTTAGAAAAGCAAAGGTGGAAATGAACAAATCCCTTGTACCATGCCATAGATTGTCAGTGACTTACAATTCTAGAATAGTGCTTGGCACTTGCCTTTTATGGGGGGTCATGGGGGAGCAAGTACACACTGGCTATGCTCAGGACTTACTTTACTTCTGGTTCTGCACTCAGGGATCCCTCCTGTTGGGGCTCTGGGATCAAACCCAGTCAGAAGTGGGCAACAGCAACACAAGGCCATTTGCCTTTAAGCTAAATAACGTTTTCAGAACTCATGAGACCCTGATGGGATTCCCACACGATCACCGTCCCTATGCACCTGCTGTAATTTGTAAAATCGCTAACCGAGGTCAGGGCTGATGCTCTGCTCTGTTTGCTCAGAGAGGCATGGCGATAAATAGTGTGTGACAATAAAGCAGCAATTTCTAGAGTGACAGATGCATAAGGCCCAGGTTCAGATCTGGACAGACACGGGAGGATACTGGAGAATACGCTCAGCTTTTCTTCCTACTCAGACTGCATCTCGTTCCAGAAGCTAGAGAACATGGTGAATGCCAGATGATGTTATTAAGGAAAGGCCTGTGCAGAAATGACCTTCTTCCCAAAGTGAAGCAAGTGACTGGAATGCATGTCAGTGGTGGAAGGTAGAGCCCCGAGAGGCCCTCTGAGCCTGAGCACCAACTGACGGCACCCAGAATGACCGCACCCAGAGTCCCTGTGGGAATTGCTCCAGCCTCGCTGCAGTGGGTGATTCTGCCCTGTCTCTCCCTCTTTCTCCTCACGATGATTGAAAGGATGCCAAAGATCAGAACAAACTGGGGAACAGATGCATTCCCCGTGCCAAACCATAGGAATTCAGACAAGAAAAGTCTCAAATCTCCATGAAAGTACAGGAATAAATACATTTTTAAAAAGTTAAAAATGTAGGCTTCTTTTTTTAGTACTTGAGAATGCTTTTATTTATCATACAATTGAAATAAATAACCACCCCATGTCCACCCAGGAGAGCTAGGATTTAAAGCCATGTGATCAAGATGGATCTCCAGGGAAATGGGCCAGAACGGTAACCTTTCATCTTCGGTCCAGGACCGAGAGACACAGGACACCTCAGCTTTAGTCTCTCACCATCCAACAAGGAAATAGTGTCTGCACTAAGTTTTCTTTATGATTGCAGAGAGCGCATCTATCCTAGCAAAGGACGGGTGCTGCCCTTAAGATAATATGTTTACTCTCCCTCTTCCTCCCCTGCCCTCCTCCTCCTTCTCATCTTCCTTGCCTCTTCCTCCTGCTCCCTTTCCTCTGTCCTCCCTCCTGCTCTTCCTTCCCTCCCTCCTGTCCACCTATCTCCCTCCTCCTCCCTCTCCCTCCCTCCCCACCCTCACCTTCTCCTCCTTCTTGTTTCTGTGAAGAACAGCAAGCTTGCACCAAAGAATCAATGAACTAAAATTTGGTGTGTAACCTCTGTTCTTTGTGGTTGAAGGGAGAGCCCTTCTGTGATGAACTAAAACCCCAGCCCTAAAATCCACAAATGCTGAGGTCCTGAAGCCAGCAGTCAGGAATGGGACAGTTGGAATGAGACTGTTTTAAAGTACAGGGTGCAGAGCGGGAACATGGAGGCAGCTCCCCAAGGCCAGAAGCGTGGACACATGCACACAGAGGGTGGGCTGGGAGAGGACAGAGGAGAAGACAGCCCCAGACAGGCGATGGAGAGAGCTCCAGGACAGACTCCAGAAATGGGAGGGAGTGCATTCCTGCTGGTCAAGTCTCTCCATCAGGGGATGTTTACACGGCGGCCCAGCACCAAGGCCACTTTCCAACAATCGCCTACACTCTGCCCAGTTCTCTGATCTGCTCACTAAAGTACACTCATGTCTGTGCACAATTCCGTCTGTCAGAATGGAACCTTCATCTCTTCCCTCCACTGGGCCAAAGATCTCCCGACTGACCCTCAGGTCTCCAGGAGATAACTAACATGGGCTCAGTGGGATGAACCCCGGCCAATCCCACCCCTGTCTGCATAGCTGAATAGAACTTGGCAGCTTCTGAAGCCCCTGAGATTCAGGGAGTCCATCCCGGAGGGTTCTGGCTGACCTGGGCTGTGGCCTCAGACCTCTTAATCCACATGTGAGAGCTGCCACTTCAAGTCCAGAGAAAACTCGTCTGCAGTACCTGGAAACCCACCCAGAACACAGCAGACTGCCTGTCCGGTGCTGCAGACCCAATACTGCTGGGACGCTGGCCAGCCACAAGCAGCCTCTGCTTCTTATTTCAGGTTGGACTGACAATGTTAGTGCTTCCGTGAGCCTGAAGGTGTGACAAGGCAGAGAGGGAGGGGGAGGCTCTCTGGGAGAGAGGAAACATGCCCTAAACACAAAACACACAAAGCGACAAAACCGAAGTCCAGAAAAAGACAAAACCAGCCTCTGATGGTGCAGAAACTGGCTCTCTACAGATATAATCTAAAATGGGAACTATTTCCTACATGTTTAAATGGCATAGCAAAATCACAAATCACAAATCATCCTGTTATCTGTCGATTGCCTCGAGCAGGTCCCAGTAACGTCTCCTTCATCCTAGCCCTGAGATTATATTCAAGGCTCTTTTAGGAGAATGAGACACATCATTGTTACTGGTATTTGGCATATTGGGTATGCCAAGGGAAGTTTGTCAGACTCTGCCCTGTGGGCAGGCTACATTCAGTAACCTGCCAGTTTGTCCAAAGTAGGAATGAGAAAATAAGATGTCATAATAAGATGTTGCGCGGCCGTGAATGCGGCCACCGAGGTTCCAGGATCTGGTTTTTCTAAAAAGGCCCTCCCGTTGATCGTCGATTTGCTCGAGCGGGCCCAGTAACGTCTCCATTGGAGACTTTGTTGTTACTGTGTTTGGCATATCGAATACTCTCGGTAGCTTGCCGGGCTCTCCGAGAGGGGCGGAGGAATCGAACTCGGGTCGGCCATGTTGGCCGCTTGTAAGGTGAACGCCCTACCGCTGTGCTATCGCTCCACAAATTATATTTATATAATGATATGCATTAGAGCACACCAGATATTTGTATGCTATTGTACATTAACAAAGACAGGTCATAAATACAGGTCAAACTAAGCAGTTTGACTATTGAGAAACTCACTCTGCATTGGCCATGGTTTGAAGATGTTGCTGATATGTAAAGATGCTTGAAGGTATTTTGTTAATTAGACAGATTATTCTCATCCTTTCCTCAGAGAGTCATCAGGTAAACAGAAGCTGGTTACACTAAAAAGAAGAACTTGGAAATGGTCAAATGGATCTGAGCAAAGGTGTCCAACGTTACCATAGCCAGAGGCCAGTGTGTTACCTACTCGGATAAGGAAATCATTCACGCAAGCTAAGATGACGTTGAGAGGTTTGGGGCATGGACCTTGACACATATTTGTGTCAACTGCGTTATCCCATTAAAACTGCTCGTTCTAGCAGAGATCCTCTGCCCATTTCCCCCCAGTCTCCAGCGACCCAGGGCTCATGCCCATAAACCACCTCCTGCCAGCACAAGATAATCTTCTCATCTGCCATCATCCAGATCACATGGCTTTTTCTCCCAGAAGGGAGCAACATTACGCCTGCTATAGCCATGCCATTGGACTCTGCACCAGGCTGTTTCACTCTTGGGTGTGTGAGAGCCCTCCCTGCCCCAAGGGACCCAGCCCCGGCAGCTGAAAACCTTCAGAACGTAACTGCCGCCACACTCAAGGCCATTACCCACAGGCTCAGGCCAAGCCTCACATACAAGTAAACATATTTCTGGACCACGCAGTGTGTGATACATCATAAGACAGTTTTCTCTAACAGACAATACAAAATATATTATTTCGGTTGTGCTTTGGGACAGGTAGTGGGGCTTGGGATGGAAACATCCCAAATTTGGTGATGGAAGGTGTAATGGTGATAGGATTGGTGTTTGAATATTAACTACAATCAAATGTTGTGAACCCACCTTATAAAATAAAAAAATAATAATTAAAAAAAAGAGAGAGGATAGAACAGTGTAAAAGAATATTGTAACTCTGATGGTAGGTGTGCATTGACATGCATGATTAAAACATACTATTGTAGATCACTTTATTTCAAAAAATAAAAGTAAATGATGATAAAAAAACTGCTATTTCTAAGTGTCTTTGGAAGTATAGTAAGTGGTAGTTAATACTCAATGCCTGTCGTTTAGATTCTTGGTCACAACCCTAGCCAGAGTTTTGTCTGTCTTCTGTGGAAGCATCACATTGCCTGTCAATACAACAGTTGAGACTTTCCCAGAGAGTTGGCTGAGGCTGTGGCCCTGTGTCCGCCGGCAGTACCAACCTTTGGAGACAAGTTACTGAATGTACTAGAGACCTGGCAAGTGGCAAAAGTCCAGGGACAGGGAAGGATGGGATGAGAGTCCCCAGGTCTGAGCAGTCCCTGGATCTGCTGTAAGAAGGGAGACAGGTTTATGTGTGCAGACGTGGTGGCTGGGCAGAAATCCCCTGAGTCAAGACCCTGCGCTGAAACAACACAGAGATTAGCAACCCAAATACAAGATGCTCTTCTAACAATGCCTGCCCAAACAGGAGGAAACTGCCTCTCTGAGGACTCAGCAAAGCTACTTCAAAGGCCCTTTCATCGGTGTTGCAGGAGATGTCAGCAGGGGAGGACACAGTCCAACACGTTCCTGTGGACACGCATGACCTCGTGACCTCCTCTGTTGCTCCTGGTGACCGGGGCTCCATTCAGCCGGCCACTGCTCCTGGCTCCAAACCTGTGTCTGGGCAGACTCCGAGCTGCAGCTCTGTTGCAGTTCTCAGTAGTTCCAAGGGTTCGAGCAAGAACCTAGGCACAGTGTCTGTGGAGATTCTAGTGGTGTCACAGACAAAAAACAGTCATCAGCTCTGCTCCAAAGGATAGGAGTGTGGAATGTCACCATGGACGTGCTGAGAAGTGTGGACATGGGAGGGGCAGCCAAGCCCACAGCAGCATGGCTTCCACAGTGTCCTGGAGGCACGGTCAGCTGCCCGTGGTGGCCGGTCGTGCCCTGCTGTTACCTTCTTAATGGGATGCATTTGAAATCATAGAGCAGGAGAAAGTCCACCCCCAGCCCTGCACTGACCCACGTGCACCCTGGTCCACCCGCCACCCCGTGCTGGCCTCGGCCATGCTTCCTTCCCTGCAACTTCAAGGGTGACAGGGTCTGGATCCACACGTCCAGGCTCCTACACTGGGCAACAGGTCAGGGCTTCCCTGGACAGGGCCACCAAGGACAACAGGAATCCAATGCTAAGAGAGTCCAGGAGAGAAAGAAAAGAGATCAAAGCCATCTATTATGGTTCAGAGCAAAGCAGGATGCATTGTGGATATAGGGCCGATAAAAACGAAATTACCAGGAAAGAAGGAAATATTTCCTTTTAAATGTTTCGGCCAGTGCTTCCTTTGTACGTGCCCTCTTTGATGTATATACAGGATCACGTGGAACCCATTAGACTGCAAGGAATGAAATGAATATGAAGAAATACTGCTTTTGGATATTGTCTCAGCTGAAGTCCGTCTTGATGATGAAATCCATCTATGGAATCAGTAAGGTGGCTGATCCTGTGGATCTCGCCCTACACGCTTCATTTTAAACATAAATGTTGTGTTTTCTAGATTCCCTGGGAAGTCAAGGTAAGATCCATTCTCAAAAATCCCTTTTCCTTTACTTTGGGTCACAAACTTGGCAGCTTTTAAAGTCTGTCTTTGATGTTTGAGGCCATTTGTGAATTTTCTAAGATTATTTTTGGATGATGGCACAAGTTCTGTTCTGCAGACCCCAATGTGGAGCAGGAAGATGCTGAGGCATATTCTGGACCACCAGGTCAGAGTGGGCAGGGTTGGTGGGAGGCTGGTGTGGGCCATCAGAGGTGCAGAGTCTGGCTCCAAGCCTTTCAAACAGGTTTAGTGATTTAGAAGCAGCTGAGGGGCCAGAGAGAGCACAGTGAGTCATGTGCCTGTGTAGGATGCAGCCGGCATGGTTCCCCAAGCACCCCCAAGATCCCTGAACACTGCTGGGTGTGGCCTTAAATAAATAAGTGAATAATAATAGCAGGCATGTTGAAAGAACAGTTGTCCCCACATGCTTCTATTCCATCAGATGAAAAAAACATAAGTGAAAATACATCACTCCTCTGGAAGTTAATTTTGCAGAATCGGATGGCTTGTTTTATCTAAAAAAGAATTCCCATAGAACACATTTCAGATGTCCACAGAGAAGAAACTATCCTGGAAGGGGCTATTCAAAGGACTCCTTATGATCTTCCAAACTTAAATTACAAGGAATCCTACGTGTAGGATATAGCTGAGATCAGACACAAGAATTAAAGAAAGTAACAGGGGAAACAGACACTTTGGGATTAGACAGCCAGAGAGGACAGGGTGGAGTGAGCTCTAGGGGACGCAGACGGGACTCGCGGTCTGTGGGCTGGACACTGGCTGCTCCTGCCTGTGGGTCCCTGGCAGGTGGGGACTCCTGGTACCTGGCAGCCCCACTTGCTCTGTGTATAGAAGGACACAGAAACACCACTGCAGAGGGGGACGCACAGCCCAGTGACCCCAGCCCGTGAGTCACAGTGGTCAGGTGCAAATCCACCTGGACTCCACTGAGCAAAGCCGAGAAAGAAGCAGAGGCCCATGTGTGATGAAGAACCTCTTAGGACACACACACATCCTGGAAACCAAGAGCCAAGAGAGACAGGAGGGTCTGCAAGGTCAGAGACAGACAGAGAGAGAGAGAGAGAGAGAGAGAGAGGCAGGCTCGGCCTGGGGAGCGGCCTGGCATGGTTCTGCCATTCACTGTCCCCCACCCCCGATGTCTCAGCTGCTTCAACCCCTCCATGCAGCTCTCTGAGCCCTCCAAACCCCAGGCTTCGGGACGTGAGTGAGCAGCTCTGTGTTTATGACTCTCCAATTAAAACCTGCACAGCCCCTCAGCCCGGGCTCTGCCAGTACCTGCCAGAGACTCCTTTCGCCCGCTTCCCTGAAATATCACGCGGCATCTGTCATGATTAGAAGCTCCATTTAGAGGCAGACAACTCCTGCCTGACAAGGGGCACATAAAAGGGACCCGGGGCTTTTCAGAGCGTGGTATTTGGTGCACTCCCCAAAATAACAGCAAGGTGCTAATTCACTTATAAATTAGGACATTAAACTTTTCTCCACTGAAATGGCCCCGAGATTTATAGTGCAGGAAATAAAAATAGCGCTGGTATGCAGCAGCCCTCGAGAACCAAGAGAGTGTTTGTTAGCAGAGAGCCACGCAGGTAACCACACATAAAAGATAGCAACAAGCCCCACACTAATGAGTCCAGATAATTACTACATTAAATTAATTATCTTTCGATAATTAGTCATGTCACGATGACGCTTGGAGTTACTGACGAGACTGGGTTTTTATTCTGATAAAAGCAATGTTTCAGGCCCCCGAGGGTCCACGGCCTCAGTCATCCTGGATTCTTCTCCATGAGCTGCAGTTTTCCTCTGCAAGCTAATGCCAGAGACCGCAGGCCCAGCAGATCTTGCTAACTTGCTGCAGGTCAATATTTCGCAGACCGCCAAGACAGAAGCTGGTTTCTCTTTATTCTTCCAACGTTGATCCATCTTGTTATCTGCTAAATTCACAAGCTAGTGAGTGGAACTATGTTCAAGGATGCCAAGGCTCGTGATCTCCCAGACAAATCACCATCTGGAGGAGGAGGCAGGGAAGCATCTTGGCTCTGTGGGTCAGTTAACCAGGCTGCTTCCACGCAGTCTTTGCTTTCAGGGGACAGCTCAAGTCCGGAGTCCCTGATTGCCCACCCCTATCCTGGTCCACGCACACCAGAATGTGCCCATCTCTCGCTTAATGTCAAGAGGTGAAAGCAAATGCTCGCAGTTAGAACTGAAGCACCAAGGGCCCCAAAAGCTCAGGAGAGAGGAGATGTCACTCAACTGTTTGAATGGGCAAAGGGGTTCTAAGGCATCTCCGTGGTACAGGACCACTTGCAAAGGCAACAGAATTAAAAATACAGCAGGTTAAAGAGTTTCTGCTTGGTGTAAGAAGCATGGGCTAAAACTAAAGGGCTGCTAACTGAAAGGAGGAAAATATTTGCAGTGGATGCATCAGATAAAGGGCTGACATCCAGGATATATAAAGTACTCACAGAGATCAGCAACAACAACAAAAAAATCAGAAACCTCATCCAAAATGCGGTGAACTGCACAGGGACTTCTCTGGGGAAGACTGGGAGATGACCTACAGGCTCAGAGAACAATGTTCAGCATCGCGCAGCAGGAGGGAAACTCACACCAAGATGACACGAGATTCCATCTCCCACCACTGAGAGAGCCACGTGTCAACAAATGATGGGACACTCAGTTTGGGTGGGCTGTGTGAGAGAGGGCACTCGTCCACCTGGTGCTGCCCTTCTGCCAAGAGCTCCCACTGATGCAGTTTGTCTGCATATTGACTGAGGCCAGAGACACTCAGGACTGAGCTGGGCTCGCAGACTGCTGGCCAGGGTTCAGCAGGAGGCAGCTGACCTTTGGCGATTCGTCTGACTGACCACTGACTCAGTGTCTCGTGCATCAAAAACATAACAATCGCCGTTTAAGCCGGCCTGGATCCACCCTTGCGGCAGATGACCCACTGCCAGGGGTTCTGTTACTGCTCTGAGTTCCCAACAGCCACCTGAGCTTGGGAAGAGGTCGGGGACAGGCTTCGGGGGATGAAGTTTCGTTCCCTCCTGGGGGGAGCACTGTGCACAGGAGCACAAGAGCAGCCCTGGGTGGCAGCGTTCAAAGGTCTGTGCAAGCAGGAGGATTTCAGGGGGAGGGAGAGCAATCTCACTTGGACATGAGAAAAGGGCCAGAGCAGGAGACCCTGATGCAATTCCTGCCACATGGGACTGCTCTGTCCTCTCCACTGCACCCTGGTGGGACCGGCCTCCTGGCCCCCAGATACCTGCCATACCAATGGCCCTGACTGCCTCCCAATCCCTGCTGTCCCTGGGCTCACTCCCACCAGCCAACACTCATCTCTGAAGGACATGATCTCGTGAGCAGCTTAGTTGGGACAAGCACATGGAGATCATAGACAGTCAGAAGCCATGGGATCCAGAGAGATGGTCCAGGGGTTAAAGCATCAACCCTAGCTCCATCTCCAGCACCTTGTATGGTCCCCTGAGCACTGCCAGGATGGCCCGTGAGTACAGAGGCAGGACTAAGCCCCAAGCACCACCAATGTGACACCAAGTCCCCTCAGCTTCCCCAAATACTGAGTCTCAGGGCCAAAAGGAGAGAGAGTGTGGCAGGCTGGAACACGCCCTTCGCATGCAGAAGATCCAGGTTCAATTTCTGACTTTTGACAGCCTTCCAGGAACCACCAGCAAGCCAACGAAGGAAGAAGAGACATATCCTGGGTGGAACCTTGTGACCAGGGACTTGGCCCACAAGGAGATGGTCCTCCTTGCTCCGGGTGGCCGCAGGGCTTCACACACACACACACACACACACACACACACACACACACACACACACACACACACGAAGGCACTTCCCTTGTGGAGGCATGGCGCAAACCCCATGTCCACTTCCAGGTGGCCCCTTCAGAGAAACTTCCTGGGTGGCCAGCACCCAGCACCCACGGTGGGCAGAGCTGGGCACCTGCAGTCTCTGCAGGAAGGGACTACCTGGGCCGCCAGCCAGGAACTGTGATCAGACACTTAATGAAGGCAGAATCCAGTGGCCCGGTTCCCCCCAAAACCTCCAGGGATTCCTGCAGAAACAAAATTGGAACTGGGTGCCAAGGTTTATCAGAGTGTGGCATCACCTGCCCCAACCCCAACTGTGTCTGCAACTAGAACCCCAGGTGGGCATGGGGGATCTGGAACGCAGAAGCTTTGACTCCAAGGCTTCTCATCTAGCAGAAAACTGCTGGTTTGGATGACGGCCCCTTTACCGTCCTCATGGGCTCTGCTCCCCTCTGCCCAGTGGGACCTCAGGTACAGGCCAGGGCACGATGTGGGGTCACACTAACTGCCCAGGGATCACCAAGTGAGGGCCTGGACAGCGCTGGGGGTACAGCAAGCACAGGCTCCACCCTGCCTTGGGGTGGTCACTTTGCAGTGCTCGGGGCAAGAAGCCTGGACATTCCCATGAGCCCCCGTGAAAGGATGGGCATGGGCTCTCAGCATACAGCCTCCTCTCTGCGTCTGTGTGCCCTGGTCTGTGGGCAGGTTAGGGATGCACCAGGCCAGTGCAGGGTCTGAGATACTGCTGCAAGGTCCAGCTCCATCTGGGGCTCATAAGAGGCCCGAGAGGGTCCAGCTGGACTGTCCAGCAGTGGCTCGTGGGCTCTTCGGGAACTGGGCTTTTCTCCCCAGGGAGCATGTGAGGATCTGGTGTGCCCAGGAGGCACCTGCCCATCTGCCCGGCTCCTGAAGGTGGTGGCCATGGGGGCTTGTGTCATGGGGACATTGCAGCCATTAGGGCTTGGAACCACTGCGTCTGAGGTGCCCGAATCCTCTCTTGGAGAGCCCAGCACTGGGGTACCCGTAGGGATCTCAGGTGGGTGATAGGTTTGGCACCGGCACTAAAGTCAAACCAGTTTATGAGGCTGGATTTGATCCTGGCAACTTGCCTCAGTGGAGAGCCACTCAGTGTGGTCCCCAGCACGACACCCACTGTGAAGCTGGTTCATGAGGCTGGGTCAGACCTGACACCTCCTTGGGTAAAGCTGGACTCAGGAGCCACACCCAAAGCAGCCAGTAGAGGCTGTGCCTGTCCCAGCTCCCATCTCTGCCCCCCGCTGCCCTGCTATGGGGTCCTGCTGTGCATTGGACATGCAGTGACCCGTAGGTCACTTTCACAAACAGATGTTTCATCACATTTGATATTTCGAAGTTTTAAAACTTAAAGACTGTGATTTTCTTAAAACTATAAGTCAAGGGGCTAGAGCGATAGCTCAGCAGGTAGGGCATTTTCCTTGCATGCAGCTGACCTGGGTTCAATTCCCAGTATCCCATATGGTCCTCTGAGCACTGCCAGGAGTAATTCCTGAGTGCAGAGCCAGGAGTAACCCCTGTGTATTGCTGCATGTGACCCAAAAAAGCAAAAAAAAAAAAAAAGGAGGAAATTAAAAAAAAACTATAAGTCAAGAATTTGTAAAAGTCTGTTGCGTCAAATCGAGTCCAGGGTTCCTGACATCCACTTCAGCACAAACAGCAGCAATATTTCCCCAGTCGTGGGTAGAGGAAACGTCTGTCTGCAAACAACAGAGGGGCCAAAACCCTGCTGGGAAGACCAGCAGAGACGGTCTTGGAGAGGTGGGGCCCTGGTAAGTGAACTTACATACAGAAGGTGGTCACAGTCCGAGAGAAGAGGCTTAGGATGAGAAAGAGGAGGCAAGTGAAAAGTCAGATGTGTCTCCCTGAGGATGCAGGATGGCCAGCCGGGGCGAGGTGCTGGGCTCTCCCAGTGGCATGTGTGGGCACTAGATGCCACGTTCTCACCCTGCACCAGGGCAAAGCTACCTTTCACACTACAGTGGCCCCAGGTGTGCCCCTCCTGCACGCCCAGGCAGTGTGGAGCCCACCCTCCTCCCCTCCAGGGTGGTGCTGAATCCAGTCAGCAGCCTTCCTCAGATGCAAGTATCCACTGTCTGGATGCGTGGCGCTGTGCAGTCTCCTTGGCAGAAGAGAACAGAGCCGCCCCGCTTCCTACAATGTCTCGTTTAAAATGTTGCCTGTTTTGTGTTGAGGAAACGGTATGTATGAGCCTTGCCTCCAGCCACGGCACTGGGTGTATTTGTCAGGCAGGATAGACCCATCTGTGCAGATATCAAAAAGCCTGAAGCATCTGTCATTCCTAAGAACACATTCCTCTTTCTTCTCTTTCATCCCTGTTTGCCCAAAATCCCAGTCCCGTTGGAAGCGGGGTTCCTGAGGAAAGTACTGAGGACGTGGAATGCAGCCTTTGGGACTGGCAAGGTAAGATGGATGCAGGGCTGAGTGCCAGCTCTGGGCGCCCACACACCTCACTTCATGCCAGTCACACCCCCTAAGGGGAAGCTGCCAACAGCTCTTGGAACGTTATATAACTGTCCAGGGGCCAGCGTTGACGAGTGACAGTTTGAGGACCTACATTCGGGTCTCTCGGCTGTGAAATAGTTTTTGTGAGAGGATTGGAGGCTTCTTGGAGGTCACCTTGTCCTTCCTCCTAAAATTTCACCAGAGGAAATGGAAACTGAAAGCCAGTGAGCCAGTGAGCTCAAGGTCATGAGTGACCGAGGTCAAAGTCAAGGAGAAGCTAGAGCTAGGAAGCATGACCCTGGAGTCACGGGGAAGCTGCATCCACCAAGCCTGGTCTGTGGAACCTTGTCACACCCACCTGAAGTGAAACCCACAAGAGCTGCACAGGGCCCTCCCAAATGGAACAACAGCATGAAAACGGTGATGGCTTAGCTACAAACACTGGGTCCCCTAAATGCTAACCACATGGACATCATTACCCCAACTCTGAAATTAGGACCACCATCACTGATGACCTTAAGTCATAACTTTAGACATTTTTGAGTTGAGTCAAAGAGAGTTTTGTTGGTTTTTATCAGTTTATAAGGAGATATTGCAGCACTCTCTATTTTTGCAGACTTTAATCATTAAGACTATTTCAAAGACCGTTGAAACGATTCTCTCAGTTGGACTTGATCAGTCTAACTCCCCTTCATTCAAATATTCAGTAACTATCGCATGCGGCAACCCTTCGAAAATAACTTCTTTATGGTTGTATCTGGATTCTGACAATCCATTAGATATCTGCATGAGACTTTGCTCAACTAAGCAATTTTCTTTAATGTCAACCTTGATGAAAAGGAAAGCATTAAGACAACATTTAAGCACTAAAGTGATACATGGTTAAGTGAATCTAAATAAACTAAGACAGTGAAGAAATCATCATTAGTTTCCAAGCCTTTGAGTAAATTTCATTGTGGAATTCCATGTGTCTTTTTTAATTGTTACTTTATCACTATTCATCTAAGAAAACATCTTACAATTAAACACAGCATGTCTTTCAACACTCGAGTTTGCTAAATAAAACTCAGCAAAGTTCAACGGGTTTACATTACAAGGGGATTTTATGTTTCATTTTTCTCATCTTTTCATCTGCAAATGTTGTCTGGCTTTTTGTCACGAAAAGTCACAAGATATTAACAAGTGAAAAGTGAAATTGGTGGCATACAAAAGGTGTCTCCCAGTTCAGCGAATAAAGATGAACCAAGAGCCTTCCCCTTAAGAGAGAGGTCTGGACATCTTGGGTAAGGCTTGGGAAATTCTCCCATTTCAGCAGAAACTACTTAAACTTTCCTCCAGCCGCCCCTACCCGCCTCCCTCCCCTGCCCAGGCAAGAGGGGCCAGGGGTCTGTTCAGGAAAGGCAGAAGGTGGAGATGTCCAAAATGCTCAGCCTGGAGAGGAAGCTCCGGCAGATGTAGCTCAGGGCAGGGCACATGGGCACACGGGCACTTCGTATTCCGGCAACAAGGGCTGGTCCTGGAATGCCAGGCTGACCCCTCCCAGGCTGGCCCCTGTTGAACGCTAGCAAGCAAAAAGCAAAGGAGGCCCAATAAGATTTCCAAGAGCCACGTAGGAAACAGATTCCTATAAAATTCTGTCTCCTGCGGAAATCAGGAGCAAGTGCGCAAGTTTGTAGGCTGCAGGAAGGGAAGGACCAGGGGGTGTGAGAGCAGAGACTGCGCGCCTGTGGGGGGCTGCTGCGGACATGGGCAGTGAGGATTTGGTTAGACGCCGGCCATCAGTACCCCCAGCACTGACCAGAAGCGCTGGACAGGATGGCCGTCTACATTCTCCTGCCACTGTCTGTTTGTGTTGCCCATACTCTGAAGCATGATGCCCCAAGTTTCCACCAAAAGGGTGCCCTGAAGGGGAGAGAGGAACTCCGTGTGCCAAGGGGCAGCTTTGTCACCAGAAGGTCCAGCTTCAACCCCCAGCGCTGCCCAGTTCCCCGAGCATCACGGGTGTGATGCCCAAGCACAGAAATCGGAGTAGCAACCAAGTACCACTGAGTGTGGCCTGGCACTGTTCTGCCCAAAGAAGGACTTTAATGACGTATCGGTTTGGAACGAGGCCTCCACGGACCCAGGGAAAAGCAACTTTGCAGAGAACCACAGCTCTGCGTCAGAGAGCACACGCTCTGTGCCTCATTCTCCCCACTCTAAAAATATGGCCATTTAGCCCATTTCACAACCAAAAGCTGTAGCACTGTCACTGTAGCACTGTTGTCCTGTTGTTCATTGATTTGCTGGAGCGGGCACCAGTAACATCTCCATTGCGAGACTTGTGTTACTGTGTTACTGTTTTTGGCATGTCGAATACGCCATGGGGAGCTTGTCAGGCTCTGCCGTGTGGGCGGGATACTCTTAATAGCTTGCCGGGCTCTCTGAGAGGGACGGAGGAATCGTACCCAGGTCAGCCGTGTGTAAGGCAAACGCTGTGCTATCGCTCCAGCCGATATACTAAAATTGGAACGATACAGAGAAGATTAGCATGACCCCTGCACAAGGATGACACACGAACAAAAAGCTAGGAAGCGAAAATACTCTTTCGAGCTATTTTTCCTTCCATGCGAGTTCTATTTCTCGTCTTCCCTCTGAGGAAGCCCGCCTACCCTCTCCCTTCCTCCTTCCTTGTGAAGTTCAGCTGCTTCCCTCTCTGCAGAGGCTCCACTCAGGGGTGGGACTCCAGACTCCCATCCAGTGACGCCCCTCAGGGCCAGTTCTCATCCTGGCCCAACACAGGTGCTTCTGCAGTGGGCTGCCCACCCCAACTCATAAGCATCCTGCCCTCTTCCTACGGCTGCTTCTTCTCGTCCCAACTCCTGCATGGAGCTCACACCTGCCTCTGTTCTTGGTCTTCTCTTCCCTTGTGAGCTGGTGCGGATTCAGGGCTACGTTTCTGCACAGTTCTCAAATCCTAAGATTTCACATGTGTCTGATCAAGACTTCTCTGAGAGAGTCCGCTGAACTTGACCCTACAATCAGATACTTAATGGAACCAGAGACTTGGCAGATACCCACTGACTTCCTGAAAACCATCTCCTCTGCCTCTTCTCCCACCCACTTAAACAACACACAGCCATGGGCTTCTGGGGGCTCAGGGCAAAGCCCCGAGTCATGGGCATCAGGCTCCATTATCATCTTTTAGCAAACTTCCCTGTCGCCTCCCGAAGGATGTACCACAAGCCACTAGAGGGATCAATGCCACCTCAGACACTGGTCCATTTTCTCTCACGTAGAAAGGACAGTACACGCCCAACAAACACAACTGCTTTTGCCCAAACTACTGTTCTCAGTCAAGTCCTGGAGAAATCTCCATAAACGTAAGACCCCTCCAGAAGTTCTCTGCTAAGCCCTGTAATGCGCCCTCAGTGGGAGTGAAAAACCTATGTCCACCCAACAGCCTAATGCTTCCTCCCATCTGGGCACCCTAACTTCCCACCTGACTCTTCTCTCTCTCTGGGTCTGTTTCTGGACTCCCTGAGGTTCTTGGGCATCACCAGCAAGCTCCTGCCTCGAGTTCTGCTTGTGCCTATGTCCTCGTCAGGACCACAGCACAAGCCCTTCCACACAAGCCTTCCAACAGGCAAATGGCCTCCCCCCCCCCTCAGCACTTTCTATCCAGCTTCCTTGATTTATTTCTACCGCTATTTAGCATACGAAGCAATTTACTTGTGTTTTTACGAGTCTCCCTGTCCCCTTATTAGAATATAAACTATAATAGGGGTTTGCCTATGAGGCTGTTTTCCCCAATAATGTAATGCATGCCAATAGGTTAGCGCCTACATGAAGAATGAATGGGAGAATAATGATTTGAATATTCAAAGGCCACTATGCCTGTACTCGCAGCCGGATCAAGCATGGAGAATCTACCCCAGCAACACTTCATCCTGCAGAAAAGGCTCTTGTTGAAGTTCCCACCAGCCCCTGTGGATGAGAGCAAAGGAGCTTGGCCCTTCTGTATCAGCTCATCTCTGCTTTAGATGCTATCTCGGCTGCTTTTTAATTTTTTTTCTCGAACCATTCTTTTGCCTTGGCTTGTCTCTCTGCAATTTGCATTTCAATTATACAAAAAGAAAAACTCTACCTCCATTCATGCAGCTCAGCATACACAGACAATAGATGATAAGTAGAATTCAAGTGCGACCTCAGAGAAATAAGGTTTCTCTATACTTTAAATTAAAAATGTTCAGACACAGCAGCTCTTGTTGGGGATTCTCTGGCTCCTCCACATCCTAAGGACACTGATCAGAAAAGCTGCAGAGAGCTCGGGCCTCCACATCCTGCCAAGGAGAGCAGGAAAGGAGTAGAGCCATAAGCCAAGTCCCAGCCCAGTGGCTTCTACTCCGGTTTCGGCAAACACAGATTTTCCATGAGAGAGACTTGCGACAAGGAGGGAAAATCGAGCGGGAATCCACGAAGAAGCAAGTTCTCAGAGTTTGTTTATTGTTTCCCCCGGGGGATGCTCTCCAGGCAGAGGTGATTGGGGAAGCTGGTTTCAACGTGCTTCTGTTTGGGAATGTCACAGTCCTCTGTGACATCAGCCCACCCTGGAGAGATGCAGCACTGCCCGGGTTCTGCCTTAGAAAATGCACCCGTAGCCTGAGCCAGCCCTCTAGCTCCTGGTCGCTCCAGTAGGCTCCTGTCTGTCGCTGTCCCAGCCTGCTCCCAAGACTCTGGGACTAGAGTCAGCTTTTCACAGTTGCACCCAGAGTAGCTCTGGACCGTGCAGCTCTGGGGATGGAAACCACGTTTCTGCCAGCAAAGGATGTTCTGCAGCCCAGTCAGCCAGCTCCCTGTCGAGGACCACCTGCACCGGGCAAGGACCCCTCCCACCTTCTCTCCTCACCTGAAAGCACCCCCCTCCCCGGACTGTGCACAGAATCAGGCCTCCATACCCATTCATGCTGCCCAGGGGCTCCCTCCAGCTGTGACCCTGGCTGGAATCTGCACAGCTGTGGGTTGGATGCACCTTCCGGGCCCGCTCAGCTGTTCTCCCCAGGCACGTGCCCTGATGACCCTGTTGGAGAGTGAGAGAGCTCACTTAGGAGCTTGTCCACCGGCACAGTGTGCTGATGAGGACAGATGTAGCTTTCCCCGCTTATCCTGCTGAAGGACACACCTGCCCCTCCCGGCACACGTTTTCTCTGCAAGGCTGCAGCGGGTCACGGAGGCTTCACCCTACTGGTCACTTTCTACCTGGTACCACAGCCCCCCTAGGCACAGCTCACCCTCACATTCTGAGTTAGGGGGAATCAGTTAACAGCTCCCTCTCTGATCAATCTTTAGACCCTGCAGTCATTTTAGGAGAAAAATACAAAATGCTCGATAAATACTGGATGTGGATAATACATCACCACTAATTTCATAGTTACTTAAAAGGAGATTCCTGTAAGGCATCACTAATGCAAGCCCCAGCCTTGCCAAATCTTTCCTGTGTGGATACACTGGTAGAATAGTCACATTAAAGTTTATTCCTTAATCCCGATAGTGCCAAGCTTTTGAAATTTCCATCTGCCGATTTTACCCTCTTTTTTTTTTTTGGCTCACAATCTAATTTGCTTGAGCAGCTTCATTCATAAGACAAATCAACTAAATCTCAGTTTAATAAAAATTGCCTATTGTTTGATTCTCTCATTACTTACATCAAATACTTGAATGCGATTGTCTGCATGTTTTTACATAAATTATGTTTCATGCAATACACTAGATTTTGTGTTCTTTTCTGCATAATGAAATAATCAGCATCTTTCATTTGAATATCAGAGTTTAATGCCACCAAAGAAGCGATGATATTTTAATGCCACCAAAGAAATGATGATGTTTTCAAGTGGAAAGAAATACAATGTGGAATGCTTAAAATAGCTCTTTGCAGGACCGGTTGATCAAGAAAAGTTTGTCATGAAAATAATTTTAGCAGGTGAGCAAATTACCCAAGGTTTGGGATGGCGGGGTTGAAGAATGAGGACACTCTTAAAGAAAGCAAATGCATTTCTATCTAAAACGGAACAAACTCAGGTGGAGCTATCTCATCTCAATGCCTGCAGAGTTTTGCATATGCTGCTGTGCTAAAATAGCCACTGGGCAAATCTGGCTAATGAGCATTTGCAATAGATAATGTGATCCCCAAAACTTTTTGTGTGTCTGTGGTTGGCCCATCGGAGAGCACTGAGCGTCATACAGACACCATGTGACACATTCCCTGGGTCATTCATCCATTGGCAGGAAGAAGCAAGGGGTCAGGGGTCAGGAATACTGCCCCAGTCAGCTGGGGGTTGAGTCCGGTGGCCAGGAGGGCTCAATCTCTGCACTGCACCCCTCACATATGAGGAGCATCTGGGTGGGTCCTTGGGCCTCCACCTAAGCGTCATGACCATCTTCAACCCTGACTCTTGGATGCAGGCTAAAGACAAGTCCTCACCTCTAGTTAGAATGAGACCAAATCGTGAATTTTTCAAGACAGCTTAAGAAAGACCATGGTTACCATTTGCCTTGGTTCCCGCCTCCCACCCCACTCAGAAACCAGCTAACTTAGTCTGAAGATGCCCTAAGGTGAGACAGACCATGTGTGGGGAAGCCCAGGGAGGTCGACAGCTGGGAGGAAACTCCCCAATATCTGAGACACATTTAAGTGCATCCTAGAAATGCGTCAGCTGCAGAATATCCAGCTAGGGGTGCAGACATCAATCCTTAAAGGCCAGGTGATAAACACAGCAAGAGAGACTTTTGGAAGTCTTTATTCCCTGTCCTTATTCCATGGCCCTCTCCCATGAGACTGGCCTCAGAGGGGGTGAGATCATCCTGGACACCGGGAAGCAGGGCTGGGATCAGGGTTCTGGACGGGCCATTGCTAAGGGGGCAGTTGGGTACGGACTGTGGTCTGCCCAAGCCAATGGCACAGGAGTCCTGCCTAGTGCAGCACACGACGGGGGAGAGGGGACAGGGGTAGGGGTGGGGAAGAAGTGATGTGAGGTCGTGAGATGTGGTACCTCATAGCTACCAGGAGGTGCTCCTGAGCATGACTCACAAAGTTTCAGTGAAATCTGCATTTTAAGGAAATGCACACGTGTGCATAGGAGCAGGTCCAGGAACCAGATACCATTTTTTTTTAACCAAAAGATATTCGCCAACACCTCTAGGGCACAGTAGGTGGGACGCCATGAGAAAATGAGCACAACTTGTTTTCATCCAGTGGTTAAATTTCAAGTTGATTTGTCACAGGGCAACAAATCACTCCCTTCTTGGTTTCTGGAAACTCTTGCAGGAACCTGAGATGAGGGACAGCTTAGCCCAAACTCAGCTCCGCCAGACTGGCCCCCAAACCAGTAGGGCTGGTGAAACTCGAAATGAGAGAGAGACAGACACAGAGACAGAGAGACAGAGAGACAGAGACAAAGAAGAAGAGAGAGGGAGAGAGAGGGGGAGGGAGAGAGATGGAAAGAGAGAGAGGGAGAGAGATAGAGAGGGGGGAGAGAAAGAGGGAGAGGGAGGAGAGAGAGGAGAGAGAAAGAGAGGGAGAGAAGGAGAAAGGGAGAGAAAGAGAGGGAAAGAGAGAGAGAGGGAGAGAGGGGTAGGGAGAGAGGGAGGGAGGGAGAAAAAGTGACTCATAGAGGCAGGTGGGGGGTGGGGGCAGAAGGGAAACTGGGGACTTTGGTGGTGGGAAATAGATGCTGGTGAAGGAATGGGTATTGGAACATCCATCATATGAGTGAAACCCAACCATGAAGAACTTTGTGACTGTGTATCTCACTTTGACTCGATAAAAATTAAAAAACAGCATTTTTGTAAGGAAATCCCAGGCAGTGTTTGGGCTGTGCTGTCTTAGTTTAAACAGTTCTCCTTTATATATATATATATATTTTAATTGAACCTTGGGCTGGAGTGGTAGCACAGCGGTAGGGCGTTTGCCTTGAACGCAGCCAACATGGCCGACCCGAGTTTGATTCCTCCGCCCCTCTCAGAGAGCCCGGCAAGCTACTGAGAGTATCTCGCCCGCACGGCAGAGCCTGGCAAGCCGCCCATGACGTATTTGATATGCCAAACACAGTAACAACAAAATCTCCAATGGAGACGTTACTGGGCCCGCTCGAGCAAATTGATGAACAACGGGAGGGCGAACCTTATCAAATTTGTCCTTTTCTGGAAATTCGAAGAGCTCTATGCCATTTGTCATAGTAAAAACCATGAGATATCTAGTAAGAAAAATCTTTTCTTTAAACAAAATTTAGTAGGAAAATTAAGTTTCTTTAATGCAATGAGGCTGAATGTGGGGTGGAGGAATGAGCTCCACAGTGCCCACCTTCACCCACCCTAGACCTCTCAGAAAATGTACAATTGCGGGCAACTAATGAGAACAGTCAGGCAGGGTTAAGTGAAAACTGAAACGCATGCACTCTTGGGACTGGCACTGACACTGCCTCTCACAGTCCAGCACTTCTGGAACCCTCTCCTTTTGGAACTCTTCTTCTGGAATTCTCCTTCTGGAATTCTCTCCTTCTAGAAACCTCTCCTTCTGGAACTCTCTCCTTCTAGAATCCACTCCTTCTGAACCCTCTCCTTCTGGAACTCTCCTTCTGGAACCCACTCCTCCTGGAACCCTCTCCTTCTGGAACCCTCTCCTTCTGAAACTCTCTTTCTGGAAACCTCTCCTTCTAGAACCCTCTTCTTCTGGAACCCTCTCCTTCTGGAACCTACTCTTTTTGGAGCCCTCTCTTGCCCCTTTCCGGGTGGGGCCAGGTCTGTGCCTAACTCCAGAAGTCACCAATGCTGCAGAGATTGGTTCATGCCCCCCACATCGCTTCCTCCAAGGAAATGCCCATCCAGGTTGGGCTCACGCAACACTCCTGACCCCATCGATGCCCCATAGCAGGGGCAACTGGCCTAAGCGGGCTACGTGCCACTGACCCAGGGCTGTAGGTGAGGCAGGAACCACGAATGGGGTCAGCCCCTGGGAAGCACGTGTCCATTGCTGGGGTAGAACAATCTAGCTGAAAGGAAGAGAGGCCTGGGCAGGAAGGGACTGCCCACCATGGCCATCCTAAAACTATCTCAGAGCAGACGCCACACAAGGAAAGGAGCCAAAGGACCACAGCACTGACCCTTAGGCTGCCAGCCTGTGCCGGCCCCTCCACAGGGAACAGTGTTGGGAGGGAGGAAGCGGGGGGCCCAGTTCCCGCAGGTGTGCCCGTGTGCCCGTGGCCGAGGTTCCCTCCCTGCTCTGTGGGTACCAGTTGCAGCTTTGGCCTCTCAGAGCTGCTGGTCGCCGGAAGCCTCAGGCAGACTGCAGGCACCCACAGCTTCTGGGACTCTTCAGAACTGGGCTTGGAGGAGGCTTCGGAGGCTCCTGGCAACAGTGCTCAGGGATGCCAATGCGGGTGCAGCACACAGCAGCAGGAGTCAGATGACCCAGCTCCAGCCCTTCAAACCCTTCCACAGAATGAAGGCATTTTCAAGTGAGACAGAGGGGAAGGGAGGAAGAGGCGCTTCCGGCCATGCCTGAAGAACGAAGAGGGGGAGAGGGTGGAAGGGGAGAGGAAGGATGATGGAGAAGTGGACTGAAGGATGAGGAGGAAGAAGGGGGCGTGGGTGAGCAGTGGGGAGGAGGGAAGAGGAAGGGGAGTAAGGGAAGGAAGGAGAAAGGAAGGGAGTAAGGGAGGGAAGGAGGAGAGAAGGGAGGAGAGGCGAGAAGGGAAGAGAGGGGAGGAAAAGGAAGAAGGAAGGGAGGAGGGGAGGGAAATGAGGATAAGGAAGTTAGGAGAGGGAGGAAGGAGGGGAAGGAGGAAGGGAGGGAGGAGGGGATGGGGAGAGGAGAGAAGGGAGGAGAGAGGGGAGAAAAGGCAGAAGGGAAGGGAGGGAGGAGAGGAGGAGAGGGGAGGGGCGGGCATCAGGAGGGAAGTCATCTGTATGATGCGGGTGCCAGGCTAGCGCTCCCACCCACTGGAAGCCTCCATGAGCGGTGGTGGCTCCCCGGGTCACACCAACACATGGCATCTCCCCCTTCCCTCCCCAACTCCTTCATTTAATGCCCGCCCGAGGCCTTCATGACCTTAGGCGGCTCCTGGAGGCCCTGCCCTGCTTATCTCTCTCCTCCACCCTCAGTTTATTATACTTCCTTTTACGTGAACCCTGAGTCTCTGCCACTGGCTTCTCCTTTGTACTCTCACAGATAATTTCTGCCAAGAATAATATTATCCGAGGAACAGTGTAAGACCTTGACCATCAAGGAAGATCATGGTTGGAAAGTGATTTTTAATTACTTCTCGCGGAGGAGAATGGAGCCAGCCACAGAGGTGAGAGCAGGGTGTCAGCCTATTAAATCAAACCATTTATATTTAATCACCTCCAGACCGAGGGCACAGCCGTAGGAAAGTGAATTTCCTATTGTTCGGGGTAAAGTTCTCTCTGCCACTTTTTCCTGATTATTTTTTAACTACCCCACCCTTGAGCCTGGCCTTGCTTCTTTCTGATAGGCAGTAGATTTCTATGGCTGCATGGCATACGGTCAATTAATTGAAAACCATCCTAAGATAACGGAGCCCTTCCCAAGTTGCTAATACATATTGCCTCTCAGCAGGCAGGGGGGGTGGATGGGAGATGACAGACCCGCGTGAGCAGGGTGGGGAAGGGCTCCGGTTTGCCCACAGACTGTGGCAGGAAGGCCCATGAGGCAAAGCCATCAAAGATCATGAGAAAGAGATTCACGATCGATCGCCAAAAGGGAAGTCGGGGCCGTCTGATCAGCTGGTGATCGCCAACAAATTCACATGAGTTGAGCACCTCTACTCACAGAGAAAGCTGGTTTATTTGTTTTGTTTTGCTGCCTTGAGAGTTCGCACCTGGAGGCGTTTGGGGCTCACTCCTGGATCTGTGCTCAGGGACGAATCTGGGATCTGAGTTAGCAGCGTGCAAGTAAAGTGCCTTCACACAGGCAGGGAGAATGTTACTATCAAGGATAACGGCCTGTGGAGCAGGAGCAAGAGGCATGCTGAGAAAAGGGGTGAGAATCGGAGCCACTGCCACACAGACCATCGCCCTGAAAGGCTCTGCCCTGCTCCGCCCACCCTTCCCAGGGAAGGATGATGCAACCCCAAGGTCCCTGCCACCTGGCCAGGGTACGCACCATCCTCCGGCTGCTCAGCACATGCCTGCAGCTGGTTCAGTGGTGCCCTAGGACCAGGGGCCCCCAAAGTCTGTTCTGCTCTGTAATGAGGTGGCTCGGGCCAGTGACAGCTGGAGGGAGGGCGGGGAAGTAGAGTCACGAGACTTCACACAGGGAAGATGTGGCGTTTCTAAGAAGGGGGGCCAGCACATGGCCCTCTAGGTCCCTATAGGCTTTCGTGAGCCCCTTACTGTGGCTCATCTGCTTGAAAAGCAAAGAGACCCACTGGCCCCCTGGCCCGTGTCAGCCGCTGTTTCCGGGAGTGGCCTCGGAATCCACTCTGAGCCGCTCACAACCCTGGTCACAGACCCCCAGAGAAGCTGAGCTGACTGCTCTTTTGGTATTCCGAGTCACTGAACCCCGTGCTCAATGTTGATTTAAATGTGTAGCCGATGACGAGAAGAGCAGTTGTGTTCCTGGAGTGAAGGTGATTCTGTTCCCTCACACTTCTCCATGTGTGGCCCTCTCCATAGGATGCTCAGCATATGACAGAGTGAACTCATAGATACCCTTCCACCGAAATAGGCTTCTCTACCAGCTGACTAACTAGCAAAATGAGCTAACAGATACTTTCCACTGAAATAGTCTTAACTATCAGTCGACTAACTGGCAAAGGTCCATTTTTAATATTCACTGGATGAGTGATCAATTTTCCTTTCCTTGCAACAACTAAACATGGTGTCCCAGATTTAACACAGTTGGGTCAGGATTTCCTAAGATTGATACTTAGCTACTTTAGATATTAGCTTACCTGATGCTTGGGATAAAAGCATATTTTACTCCAGTGGGATTTTGAGGATAAAATTTCTTGGACGATTCCACTTTTTAGGAGTAAACACTAAGTGCATGGCTCAAATATGCAGAAAACCAATACCCTGTTTTTGGAGTTCTGTTAGCTAGAAAGAGACAGCGGGACTGTTATTGATGGGAAAACTCACAGTTGAATCGTAGACAAAACTAAGTCAAAATATGCAAATGGAATGGGATGCTAATGACGGAACCGGCAATTAGTACCACCAAACTCAGAATCCCAAAAGATATCTGAATGGGGAGGAGGAATTGGAGAGAGTCTCCAAAATCTCTGTGAGCAATGAAGACATTGGCTTATACAAAGGTGGGCAAGGCTGGTGCAAGAGCTGTGAGCAGAGAAAAGTCTGTTGATTGGCTGGAAAGTGTGAGCTTGGCCTCGTCCCACAAAGGTCCCAGGATGGAGGGCACCTCAGCTCACGGTCATGCTGGACTCTGGAAATTAGCCCCCATGGGCCAGAGAGCACGACCCGCGGTTCCAAACATTTCCCCATGATGCCGTAAAGCCATGGGGCGTCTCAGAGGAAGGAGAAATCTGCAGACAGTGTTTGGAAAACAAAAAAACAGCGATTCAAATCCCTCCCCCCAATATTTGCAATTGAATAAAAAAATTGGTTGATACAATAAGAAAAATAACTACCATAGAAAATCAAGCCTACTTCAAAATGCTTAAAATGATTTACTCAGGACAACTGATGAGTACTCCTGTCATTGAACAGTGAGGAGCTCCGTGATGAGAGCTCGGTACATGGATGCGAGGCAGGGGAAGAGGCAGTTTGGGGCAGGTGGCATTGGCTTCCCGGGAATTTCAGCTGCCATCTCAAAGCATGGCCATCAGCAGAGCGAGAGACTCGGGGCTGGACAGTTTCCTCTGCAGGGCCCAGGGGGCCGTTGCTGTACTACGCAGTGAAGCTCACGGTCAGAGATATTCACATCTGTGCTGATCAAGTCAGCCCAGCTCAGTTCTTGGGGTACACAGAGCACGTCTAATTGCATGTCATCTACCTGATGCTCCGCCACCATGGCGAGACACTGGGAACTGTGGAATCTAGGGAAGAACCTTGAAGCGACAGCTTTAAACAGCACAAAGGCAGGAGGAGCAGAGCATCATGGTGACTGCCCTGTGCCCGGGGCACGGGTTGACTGTGCGCAGAAGTTGGCATGGGGCAAGGGGATGGGACTCCATTTGCACAGGACACGGGCATGGGGCCAGGACGTGGCTGGGTTTACTGGTGGGAACAGGAACATTCTTCTACCTCATTCACCCTGCCCTGGAACGGTCTGGGTGTGTAAATGATGGTTCTGAGTAAAAGTAAAGTAAAGGCCCTCCCGTTGATCGTCGATTTGCTCGAGCGGGCCCAGTAACGTCTCCATTGGAGACTTTGTTGTTACTGTGTCTGGCATATCGAATACTCTCGGTAGCTTGCCGGGCTCTCCGAGAGGGGCGGAGGAATCGAACTCGGGTCGGCCATGTTGGCCGCTTGTAAGGCGAATGCCCTACCCGCTGTGCTATCGCTCCAGCCAGGTTCTGAAAGTGAGCAAAACTGAAACGGCTTGAAGAGGGAGGAGCAGCCCAGTGGCCGGACATGGGCTGAGACCCTTAAGTGGGACCAGCAGGATGCAGGAGAGCTGTGCCATGGGGGTGGGCATGGCCCTGTAGAATGGGGGGTGGGGGTGGGCTTACTCAAGACCCAGCGCCCCCTCCCAAGCAGGAGTTTAGCTGCTCATACACAGTTCTTGCCCACCAGCCCTGCCCAGGGCCATCACCTGGAGCAGAGGGAGGGCCCAGCCCAGGCCACTCAATGGACTCTGGATGAAGGGCCCGGCCAGGCAGGGTTCCCTGTGTCCTGCTCCCGTGTTTGACCCGCTATGCCAGTGTGTGTGGTCCATGGCTCACACCTGGCTGTGGCCCAGCTGCCAGCAATTCCAGCCTCAGTATCAGGCAAAACAGTGTAATAAGACTCCAGGTCTAGGGGTATTCTAAAGCCTGAGCCTCACTCTGCCCTTCCTATTCTGAGAGATGCGCCTGTCGGGGACCGACATTCAGTTCGACATCGCTGGGGAAACAGCACAGGATGGAGAGTGAGGACCGTGGTCTAGAAAACAAGCCCTTTGGCAAGGAGAAATGAATGAAGGCCCATGAGCAGGCGGCTGGATTCTGCCTCCCGGGTCGGTGTCGGCCTGTGAGTGTGGAAGGCAGCCCCTCACGGAGCACATGGAAAGCCACACCTGAACGCTGACGGGGTACGAGCTGGGCAGAACACACTCGTGCTTGGGCTCAGGCCCACGTCAGAGGGAGGAGGAAGCACTAGACTCCCTGGGAAGGGCCCCCGCACTGGGCACCCACCCTGCCACCTTGGAGGCCATGACTCGCAAACAAGCATTTAATTCTCCATGACTCGCCCGGGCTCTGAGACGGGGCTCTGCTATTTGCAGAATATTAACTGATCAATCACGTCAGCAGCCTCCTGCCATCCTGCTGGAGCTTCGGACGGGAATTCATGGACTCCCGAGGATGCCAGGGAGAACTGAACGCTGTTTCCTACGGAAGCTTCATGGACCTGGGTGGGTTTCGAAAAGTGAAAACAGTGCAGATCCCCGGAACTCTGGCCCAGAAACCCTCAAGGCCACTGACTGCAGAGGCTCAGATGCCTGGACAGAACCCTGGAGAGGAGGGCAGGGGGTGCAGGGGGCAGGGATGAAGTGTGGAGGCTGGTCTCAGGACCCAGTCCTGTGTCTCCAGGGTCCTGAAGCTGCCAAGCTGGAAGCCTGTAGGGAAATCTGAGTCCATTAGAGGACCTCAAGACCAGGATGGGGCACACGTGAACCCTAAGCTCAAGGCCAGAGGCTCACAGTCAGGGGCCCAAGTGTCCTCCCTCCTGAAGACGCACACATGCTCTTCTTCCTTGAGGCTTTTAGATGCTGAGAAAAGTGAGCACCAAACCCCATCCAGCAGGGGCTCACACCAGAGCCTTGGAAATGACTCTGGAGGTGGGTGTTCTGCTTTTCACAGACAAGGATAAGGAGGGCCATTGCACCCAGGAGTGGCCAGTGTGGACACGCACTCACCTCCAGTGGGCCCATGTTGGCCAATGTGAATGCAGGAGCACAGCCCAACCTGCTGGCCTCCTCCACCCTGCCTAGGCTTGGCTGTGCGCCCCCCGGGGATGATGGTGTCAGCACTGCACCCCTGGACTGGACACGGTGCTGACCTTTGCTGGGTTTCTCTTCACCCATCTCAATGTCCAGCCACACCCCCCAGCCCCACTCCACCCTCACCAAGTCGATGCGAGATTGTTCATTGCAAGGGGACAGAGCACCACTCCTGTTCAATGCCCTTGAAAGGCTAAAGCTGAAAGGATAGGAAAGGAAAAGAAAGGGAATGAGAAGAAGTAAGAAAAACAGCAAGGAAAGGTAAACGGAAAGGAGCTGGGACCAGGGCAGAGCGGTGGGCATTTGCCCGCATGTGGCCAGCCCATGTTGGGTCCCTGGCACTGCGGAGAGCCCCCAAGTCCTGCCAGAAGTGACCTGAGTGCAGAGATAGGAGGAAGTTCTCAGCACTGCTGGGTGAAGTTTAGGCCCCAAAACAAAAATAGAGGAAAGGAGAAAGGAAAGGAGAGGAAAAAAAAAAGAAAAGAAAAGAAATGGAAATGCCCACATAAGACCGTACAAGTTTGTCCCTCACACACAGCGACATGGAGACAATCGAGATGGTCCAACCATCGCATACACTGAACATACATGTGGAAAGGACGTTTGGAAAGCCAGAGGCACGAAGTACGGGCACAGCCCCATTCTCTCTCTGAGGCGACTCGGGCGGTGAGCGGTCCTCCAGCTCAGGACTCTGACTCTTTTTTTTTTTTTTATTAGTGAAACACCATGAGGTACAGTTGTAGACTTACAATTTTTTTTGCTTGGGTCTCAGTTATACAATGATCAAGTACTCATCCCTTCACCAGTGCCCATTTTCCACCACCACGGGTCCCAGTATCCCTCCCACCCCCATCCCCCCATCCCACCCTACCTCTGTGGCAGGGCATTCCCTTTTGTTCTCTCTCTTCTTTTGGGTGTTGTGGTTTGCATAAGAGGCATTGAGTGGCAATCATGTTTGGTCTGTAGTCTACTTTCAGCATGCTTCTCCCATCCTGGGAGGATCCTCCCAACACCCTTTATTTGGTGCTCCCTTCTCTATCTGAGCTCCCTTTTCCCCTAGCATGTGTGACTGGCCTCCAAGCCATGGAGCAAAAATTCCTGGTACTAATCCTGGCCATTCTTGGGTGTTGGTCTCCTATTTTGTTACTTTATGTTCCCCAGATGAATGCAATCTTTCTTTATCTATCCCTCTCTTTCTGACTCATTTCGCTTATCATGATACTTTCCATCTAGTAGAAAGGAGACTCTTTGGACTGAGGGAAGGTGATCAAGCTTGAGAGGCCCTTGCCCTAGCCCGGTCCCGGCCAGCACCTTCTCTGCACCCCTGTGTGTCTCTGCAGACACATGTTCCCCCGAGTCCCAGGGCGCTGTGTGGGCAGAGGGTTTGTGAGTTTGTGTCTTTGTTTGTTTGTTTGTTTTTCTTTTTTGAGTCATACCCGGCCATGCACAGGGGTTACTCCTGGCTCTGCACTCAGGAATTACTCCAGGTGGTGCTCAGGGGACCATATGGGATGCTGGGAATCGAACCTGGATCGGCCGCGTGCAAGGCAAACACCCTAGCCACTGTGCTATCACTCCAGTCCAAAGTTTGTGTCTTTACACAGTTCCCAGAGGCTGAGCGGGACACAGTGGCAAAGGAAGAGGACAGTGGAAATCAATATCCACCACGACATGTGTTGAGCCGAGGATTCTTGGGGCCCTTGACTGCACAGAGAACAGGTTCTTGGAGACTTTTTTCCCTTCCCTCTTCACCATGGGCTGGAGCGATAGCACAGCGGGAAGGGTATCTGCCTTGCACCCGGCCGACCCAGGTTCAATTCCCCTCATCCCTCTCAGAGAGCCCGAGCTACTGAGAGTATCCCACCCACAAGGCAGAGCCTGGCAAGGCCCTGTGGGTGAATTAGATATGCCCAAAACAGCAACAACAAGTCTCACAATGGAGACATTTCTGGTGCCCACTCAAGAAAATCGATGAATAGAGGGAGGACAGTGCTACAGTGCTACAGTATTTCTTCACCATGTTTGCATTTGTAAATAAGAAAGCAAATGAAGACCATGAGAATGGGGTTATGTCTAGATGAAGGTGCTTCCAGAGTCCGGGGAGGGCGGGAAGCTGGGGGCTGAGTGCTGGGACTGGTGGCTGGAGGCCTCCAGGGGTGTGGAAGGGAGATGAGTGGCAAGCACAGAGCCATGTGTCCATGACTGCTGGCCGCCGCCCCGGCGTCCATGAGCACAGAGTCCAGGCCACGGGTGCCCGGCATCCTTGAAGGACTGGGGGATAGTGGCTGCAGGGCAGCAGAGATACCCTGTAATGGTCCAGGTTGTGCGCACTCCAGTTCTGTGGTCTGAGCGGCCACAGTCATTCACCCAGGGGAGAAGCCCGGGAGACCATTCACCAAGTGCAAGAGGAGCGCCAGCCGGGCCACTGCAGGCAGAAGAGGGATCTGGGACTGGGCCCCATGCAACGCTTCAGGCCCTGCATGGGGGAACTATACCCACAGGCACCGCTTCCATGCCTCTCCTGTGACAAACAGGATGCGGGCGGCCCCATGCCAGCGATTATTGTTCCACACACGAATGAGGTGACAACGGCTGTAGTAACGATGACCCCAGTGGCTCCTAATGCTGACGAGGCCATTACCGTACTCGGACTGTGCAGAGCCTATTTCTGGGATGTGAAAAATCAGAGTATTTGTACTTGGAGCAAGTTACCGACAGCATAAGCCTAACTTCCAGATAAATCTCCATTGCAGCTTCTGTCCATTACCTCCCAGGTATCCGGCACCCACCCAAGGGTAATTAGGGTCCCCGTGCACCGACAGACCCCAGGGTAGGAGTCCTTCCTTCTGCAGACTTCTCTAGCAACACCCTTGGCCCTTGTTCGTGATTATAATGGGACAAGAGTTGAAGGGTAATTTTTACACAAATATTAATGAATACTTTAAACATTAAAGAAAAACATCCTGACCAAGCATGAAAATTAAACTGGAACATAAAGAAAAATGATGGCGGTGGCGAGATAATCAGGCAGGAGAACTACCAGAGCACAGCTTTCTGGAACACCGAGATTCAGCTGGTGCGCTGGGTCGGACCTTAAATCATCTCTAAAGGACTGGAATCCTATGATTCTCTGCTTCTCCGTCTGCAGTATCGGGGTGGGGCTAGAGCTGGGATAAATTCAGAAAAGACAGCCAGACCTTTTCAGGCTGACTCAAATCCACCATCTCCAAGGAGTCAATGAGTGCTATTGGCCATGGCCAAGCTCTTCCCTTCTTGGCCTTTGAGGGGTGGAGGGAGGGGAGAGGGAGAGAGAGACAGAGAGAGAGAGAGACAGAGAGAGAGAGAGAGAAACACAGAGATAGAGAAACAGAGGGACAGAGAGAAACAGAGACAGAGAGGGAAACAGAGACAAACGGGGAGGGGTGGGAGAGAGAGAGAGAGAGAGAGAGAGAGAGAGAGAGATCTTACAGATGTTTTTTTGGGATAAATCTAGAGGACTGTGTGATGCAGAACAATTGCTCCTCTAACTGTGAGCATGGCCACTGGCATCTTTACCCTCCAGAAAGAGAAGGACAAAGAGGTTAATGAATTACTGACTTAATGTTGTGGCCAGCAGAGAATCACAGCTTCATGATGGGAGAGAATTCCACTGCGACATGTGAGCAAACATTTATAAAACACAAAACACAACCGCGAGCCAGTGAAGGCAATAAACCATGGAGACAGGCCACGGACCCCAGCGCCTGGCCTGATCTGCTGCTAATGTAACGTCTGCTTGGGGTACCAGTCTCCGAGGCAGTGTTTTGCCTAAACTACAACTAGAAATTGCTGGCACTGCACCCGTGAATCACCGCTCCTCGGCTGTTTAAGCTTTATACATTGAAAGAAAACTACAAGGTAAATTGAAAGAAAATGAAAAGCCATATGAAAAATTCATCAGGTTGATCTCAGCACTGTGTGCCTTTGCAAAATATATAATCTCCCTCATGGAACTGGAAAAGGCCTCGGCCCCTGATGGCAGTACAGTTCACTTTGAGTCTAAGGTTGAATTGAACTACATGTTTCATCAAATGATTTGGGACGTGAATCAGCAAAGTCATCTGCGAGTTTCCAGACCTCAGCAGCATCAAAATTGGACAACAACTCAAGGAAGAGCCGAGCACAAGAACATTACCACAATTCAACGTCCTCCAACCATCTGCACCACAAATAAAGCACCCACAAGGGGCCCTGGCCTCCCCGGATTCCGCAGAACAAACGTGCGGGCTCCCCGCTGTTTCCAATTCCCTCACCACAAAAGCAGTTGCGATTTTTACCCAAGAGCCGTTTCTGCACAGAGCCAGGCCCCCAAGCTGCCGCCTTCACACACGTGGATCTTCTGGAGATCACTGTGGGTCCCTGGCAAAGACTCGCGAATAACCGGAGATGGTGGATCATTGCCAGACATGGTTCCCGCACATCACAGAGGATCAGGGTGAGTGTCCGTGGGGGAGGAACCAGCCACTACATTAGGGCTCTTACCCTGTGCTGGGGGGGGGGGGGGGGCGGGGGACCATGGCCACCAACTCCACTTCCTTGGACAGTGTCAGAGCATGATTACCAAGCACCACCAGCTCTGGCCCTCAGGCTCTAAGGAGACGTGGCCTCCTTCCAGCCCTGCTTTGCACAGGGACAGCTGTGGAGGCCCCAGGCAGTGGCTGTTCCTGGGTCAGCAGGAGTGAGAACCCCTCTGGGCCTCCAGGCAGCCCGGTTTGACAAGCCCAGTGGGGTGGCACTGCTGTGTGGCTGCCAGGGATTAATCTCCCAGGGCCCCACATGGAGAGCAAAGGTAAGAGGATGCAGGAATGAGGATGGAGAGTGTGGATGGATGACAGCCCGTGGGAGGCACCAGGGAAACCTTCCTCCCGTCCTTCCAGGCACTGATGCTCTCATCCAGTCACGTGTCCCCCCGCGGGAGAGGGGCTCTCTGGAGCTCCGCCAGGCTGGTGCTGAGGCAGTGAGGGGCCAAGCCCTGGGATCCACAGAGAGAGGTCTCGGCAGCCCGCGCTCAGGGATGAGAGGTGTGCAGAAGAACAGGGGCTGAGGAGTGCTGGGCACAGACCAAAGGCATCACCATCTCCTGATCCAGGGATGGAGATTCTCAGTGAGATGGGCTGAACGTTTTCCAGCTGCCCTGGTGGGAAGAGAACGCACCTTCCCCATCTGGCTCCGCAGGTGAAGGCCCTGTCTCCCATGCCCAACGTTGCTGCCTGTCCCATATGGGCTTGATTCCCAGAGAATTGCTTTCCTTTGCAATCTTGGCATGCCAGGACTGAGAACGCTTTCTGCAACACCATCCAGAGAAAACACTCACATATCAGCTCAAATGTCAGAGTTCATGGCACCAAGTAGGGAAAACAGCGTTTTTCAGGTGCTGGGGCAACGCTGTCGAAGATTTTACTTTCATTAGAGGCACATGCAGCTCACTTGGGGCGGGGGAGGAGGGGGGGGGGGGGTGGGGGGGAGATGTTCACAGACGCTGACCCTCTCCCAGGGCCCTGCAGGCCAGCGCTCCACTTGGCACCCCCAATGGAGCCACACAATCTCTGAGAACTGCATGCCACAGCCCATGTGATGCAGGGGACTGTGGAGGCACACTGTCCTCTGGGTTCTGGGGACAGCGAGCTCTGTGCTGAGAGCAGGGATGCGAAGTGTGGGGGCTTCAGAAGCAGGCGGAGCTGGTGCCCAGCCCACCAGGCCCTGACATAAATCTCACAAATATGAGGACAGGCTCAACCTGGAAACATTCCATCTTGGTCAAATCATGTGTGCTGAGGTGTCAGGAGGAACACATCTCATACAACACAGGCAAGAGCCCACACTCAACCAACAGACACAGCGGGGAAGCCCAGGGCCAGCACGGGGAGACGCCAACCTCACACCCTTCCCGCCTTCATCCCTGACTTTCAGTCCCTCCGAGTGATGGTTTTCATATCTGATACAAGCACAGTATGCTGCTCCCAGCATGCACTGGGGCTCCCGCCATAGAAGGGCGGTGTGGTGGTACCCAAAGGAAGCAGAGTTGACCCATCTCATGCCCGTCATTCTGCTCCATCTCCATTTCCTGAAAACTAAGGGTAAGGCACTGAGCTCCGACACGGGACTGAGAAATTTCTTCAAAGAGGACAAGCAACCAAATCAATCATCAACATACAAATGACCAATCAAATGTCAAAGGACCTCTTATCCCCTTACCCACACAGTGAGAAGCCACCTGCAGCATGGAAGAAAATACCCTTGAACCAGAGTTCTGGTAAGAGGGAAATATTCAATGTTACAAGAAACACACAGAACTCAAGACCAGAACAATGGCCACCATACAACTGAGACTTGGGCAAGGGACACGAGTGGCATTTCTCTAGAGAAGATGCAGAGTCTGATGATGGCTGCATTGAGAGAAGCTTTTCATACCGAGTTGCTGGGGAAATGAAAAGTGCACAGCCATGAGATGCACCTCACATTTTGGTGCGGCTACCGTCCAACAGACAAGAGGCGACCAGTGCTGGGGAGGACGCCAGGAAAAGGGAACCCCATGCTCAGCGGGGGAGCAGAGCCACCACCAAGGAGAACAAGGGAAAAATCTCTCAAAAAGCCACAGCAGAAATTCCTTGGCTTGGAGATAGTACAGGGATTAGTGCACCAGCCTCCAGTTCAACCCCTGCACCCAGCTGTGGTCTGGGACCAGAAGTAGCCCTGCAGATGCCCTGGCCAGCCTGAGCCACACTGAATCCTGGCATTGAAACTGCTAGTCTGGTGATTGAGAAGAACCAGCTGGAAGGACCTTGGGACCCCTGAGCTCATTTGGGAGGTTCCTCCCCTGCAAAATAAAAAAAAATCATGTAGTCCAGTAATATGAATCTGGGAATATTTCCAGAGAAAACTAAACAGAGACTGCGAGAGCTAGCTGCACCCCATGTTTATTATGACTCTATCAACAGCATCCCACTATGTGTGCGTCTGTGGACAGATGCAGAGAGAGGAGACACAGTCCTGGCATGCACAGGCAGAGGGCGCAGCTGAGGAGAAGCCCTTCTATCCATAAGGGGGCGGGGGAGGGGGTGCTGCATGGGGAGGACCCCACCCTAAACAGGGCAGGCTGGGCACAGGCTCTGTCTGCTTCTGAAGCCCCCACAGTGGACTCCGAACCCCAACACCCAAATTTGTTAAAGGAAACAAAGACCTGAGGTGGCCAGCTTGTGTGTGTGTGTGGGGGGGGGGGGGGGGTGGAGAGAGGAAGGTCATTCCCAAGACCATCAGGGACGAGGGACTGTGAGAGAACCAGGATCCAGCCAGTTCCCTCTGCTGCTGGCCACAGCAGGAGAAACATTAGCTAGACCTGCAGTGGGTTCAGTCACGAAGAAAATACTGATCTCAAAAATCCCACAGTAGGAAAAAAGTATAGGGAAAACATAAGAGCAAACAAGAGTCCAAATGAAACCCCCTATTCTCTCCCCAATCCCCTCGGTTTTCAAAGGAGGACATTGAGTCTGAGGGAAGGAATGACTTCGGGAAACTTTCTGTAACTCTCTGAGGCTCATGCTGATGTGGACGGCTGATGTTCTGGCAGTAGAGTGCCCCAAATCTGAGCCAGCCGATCTAGGTTAAAGGTATTTGCGCTCCTGTCATTTCTAATCACCGTAATTACACTTTTGGAAGTTATTTTATTAATTGACTTCTTTTCCATGGTGTTTATGGCAGGGAGAAACTCAGAATCTCAGCTTGAGAGATTGTAATCAGAATTTGGCGGGTCCGATTCCCTCCACCTCCAAGTAGCCCTGGCCTGGCCCCGCCTTTGGAGCTGGAGCAACTTTCTCCTACATTTGAACCTTTCAGGATCCAAGCGACTGCTCCACAGACAGGAAAGTCAGTCACAAGTGCAGAATGTGTGACCCTACAGCGGGCACAACAGAGATCCCCGGGGAGCAAGTGTACCCGCTTCCGGCCCGCGAGAAAGAAGAGTAAGGAAAAGGATTTCGAGGAAATAACGCAGTTTCAAAGCTCGCTGGAGTGACACGTGGCCTGATGGTGGCAGTACTGGGGCTGCTCTCCAGTTCCTGGTGTTGCCTGTGGAAAGACCCCAGGTGGCCATAGGCACATGCAAGCCCAAGGGCGACTGGTCTGGCCTGGCCTCTCCCAGCAGCATTTAGTCACCCTGACCCAGCTCCAGGAAAGTCTTCACAGCAAGACAGCTGGGAGTGGCATCGCCCTGAGGGTGACACAGACTCCCTGGCCGCACCCTGTACTGCCCCTCGAGTGACACGCAGGACAGGATGAGAATAGCCAATGGGTCCTGTTCTTTCTCCCCCGATTACTAGGTTCACACTCATCTTACAGAGTTGTCTTCTCGCTCGCCTGGGGCTGCGTCTCTGACTCCCACTGCATGTGCGTGTGTGTGTGTGTGAGAGAGAGAGAGAGAGTGTGAGTGTGTGTGAGTGTGTGTATGTGAGTACACCTGTGTGTGCCCGTGTGTATGAGTGTGTCCGTGTGAGAGTGTGAGTGCACCTTGTGAGAGTGTGTGAGGTTCTTGTGTGAAAGCGTATGAATATGCGTGCCTCTGTGTGTCTATGTATGAGTGTGTGTGAGTGTGTCTATCTATGTGAGTGTGAGTATGAGAGTGTGTGTGCTCGTGTGAGAGTGTGTATGAGTGTGGCTGTGTGTGTCCAGGTGAATGTGTGTAAGTGTTTGCATGTGAGTTGAGTGTGTTAGTGTGTATGCCTGTGTGTGATTGTGGCTGTGTGCGTCTCCGTGAGTGTTTGTGTGTGTGTGGCTGTCTGTGTCTTTGTGAGTGTGAGTGTGTGTGAGTGTGTGTTCCAAACTCCTGATCAGAGTGATTCCCCTGTGGTATGAGCAGAGAGAATCCCAGTGTAGCCGTTCCATGGGCATGGAGGTGGTGTGGGCCATCCGCCAAGGCAAGAGCTGATGTCTGGGGAGCAGGCAATACCCTCTCACCGGTCAGGTGCTGTGGGCTGTGGCAGACACACCCCACGGACACAGGCCCTGGGATGAGCCCTCGAGAGTGGAGCTGAGGCTGGAGAGTGAAGGCTCGCCCCGCCCTCAGCCCCAGCAGGACCCCTGGAGCAGGTGGCTCCGTGCTCAGCCTCAGGACCTCTGTCTCACAGCAGCCTGGAAGGAGCCACACCCCAGGGCAGGTGAGGACAGGGAGAGGACCATGCAGGGGTCAGGCCAGGGCTTCTTCTTTCAGTTCTCAGTGAGCATCCTGGCAGCGCAAGAATAGATCATTTCATTCATCTCATTCGTCCTAAGAGGCAGGGAAGAGAGAAATTCTGCAGCCGCTGCTCCTGGGCTGGCCCAGATTCAATTCCCAGAACCACAGATGGTCCCCGGAGCACAGAGCCAGGAACAAGTCCAGGAGTGAGCCCTGAGCACAAAGGCAGGGATGAGCCTTGAGTACTGAGTCAGGAGTCACCCTGAGCACAGAGCCAGGAGTGAGCCCTGAGCACAGAAGCAGGGGTGAGCCAGGAGTGAGCAGTGAGCACTGAGTCACGAGTGAGCCTTGAGCATAGAGCCAGGAGTCATCCCTGAGCACAGAACCAGGAGTCAGCCCTGAGTACAGAGCCAGGAGTAGCCCTGACCACAGAGCCGAGTGTCGCTCCAGCCGCTTTCTCCCCAGTACAGCAGAGACCACAGTCCCTCCTACAAGATATAGCACACCAACAGATTTTAAGCCATAATATTCATTAGGTTCCAATTTTCAACACCTAGACCCTCACGTTGTCCAGCGTTGGGGGATGCTAGCGCCTTCCCTGCTCCCTGCCGACAGGAAGGCCAAGCGGCTGGAACGGCCAATAAACAGAGTGAAGCCTTGGGAAACTCAGGCAACAGGAGAAAAGTTAGCCCATCGGTTCGTTCTAATAAGAGGGATTCATCTCCATTTTTTATACAATACCGTAGAGTCTATTAGCAAATATCCTGAGAGTATGTGTTGAGAAATACAGGATTTGACATAAATAATTCCACCTCCACTCTGATGAGTGAACTCTGACCTCGAATACTTAAGGAGCAAGTGCCTGATGTCAATCCCCTCATTTTTGTTTTTCCATTTCTGTTGGGTGAAACCCTTTTTAAAACATGAAAACATTGATTTTTAGAGTTGATCTTGGCTTGATAAAATAGCCCTTCATAGAGGGGCTTTTTGCGTATTCTTTTCTCACATATTCTAGAATGAGGAAAGAGGATCGATCAAAATCAGGGAATTTTTCTAAAAATGTGCTTCATGGGGCCACCCTCTGTGACATCAGATAAGGTCCCCCCACCCCCACCCCATCCCCCGTGCTCCCGCTGTGGCAGAGCCCACCCTGGAATCACAAGTGCCTCCACACAGCCTGAGTGAGAAGCACGTGTGGAAATGGGGCGTTGTGAAGGACCAGTCTGAGCCTGGGCATCCGTCACCCTTGGACTCACACTGGTCACCCTGGCATCACCAAGTGCCCTGGAACTGAAAGGGAAACTTCACTCTCCAAACTAGGCTCAGGGCACTTCAAGCTCAGGTCACAAAACAAATGCACCCCAAGAAGGGGAATAGCCAACATCCCTCCCGTTTGTGGGCCATGAGCCTGCGCAGACAAAGGAGGGCTTCAGACTCTCCCAAGAAAGCTCATCACTGCCCAGGCGGCAGTTGGCCCTCCGGGGTATGCATTCCTCCTTCTGAAGTTGTGAGTAATTCCTCATATGATTCTAGAAAGATATTTTTGTCAAACTGTCATTTACCTAATTAAACAACGATTTCATAATTTAGGTTTCTACCTAAAATATATATATAAATATTTTCAAGACATACACTTATTTAAGATAACACATTCACAAGTACTCTACTGGAAAATTTCCTTTCAAAAATAAACATCTTTCTACTGTTATACTTGGAAGGGGCGTATTGATATTAACCAGGGGTCACTGCAGTTTTGCAAAATTTTCTAAATGAGCTTATGAATGTGACAATTGACAAAAATAAGGTTTATATACCAGGTGATCAATAAACTTAAAATGAAGAGAAGAATGTGAATCAGGACATTACAAATGGAACTAATGTAGTTAACATTTCGAATGACGGGCCCGAACTCCAGGCATTAATTTCGGAGACGGGAGGGGCAAGCCCAGCAGGACAGCAGGAGACCCGCATTCTAGATCTTTCTCTCACATTCAAGGGAGATATTTAAAAGTCAATAATATTTCCTCTCTGATCAACTCTTTCAAAAATGTTTTCTTGGACAAAGAACACCATCTACAGTTTAATCTACAGTTGTTTTTATCTTGTTTGTTTGCTAAAACTGTTAGTGACTATAGCTTTTTCTCACATTAAAAATTAAAAAAAACAGGGGCTGGAGCGATAGCACATCAGGTAGGGCGTTTGCCTTGCACGTGGCTGATCCGGGTTCAATCCTCAACATCCCATATGGTTTCCCCAGAACCGCCAGGAGTAATTCCTGAGTGCAGAGCCCTGGGCATCACTGGGTGTGACCCAAAAAGAAAAAAAAATTAAAAACCATTTAAATTATAAAGGGGGGCTATGTCCATATTTCTACAGCTGCTGCATTTGAAACTTCAATGAATGGACTAAGAATCAAAATTCAATATAGACAACGTAACATTTTTATAATCTATTTAAATAACAAATCATTAAAATTGATGATGTGAAATGTCAAAATAATTATGTAGAGGTAAATGCAATATCGGATCATTTTAGTTATAATTGGTGCATATTTGGGGACCGATAGGTCAGCCTATAGCAAGAATCATAATTACATTCCTATTAATTAATCTATTTCTCGAAATTTATCTCTATATGATATTTACTATGACAGAGCTATTCCAGTGAAGAAAAACCCAACCTAAGATCCCAATAATAGGGAAATACAGCAGAGAGAAGATGAGCGCAATTACGTTTTGGTCAGATGTATTTATGATGTATTTGGCGTAAAGTCAAAAATATGAGTGAAATACATTCTCATTTCCTCAATACGAAATATCCAGGCATTAGGTGGGCATTTAATACGCAGTAAGTGAGATAGAAGGGAAGGGACACTAGTTATGGGGACTTTCCTTCCCTGCAAGGTAAATGCTCTTGTTTTAATTGTGTTTGCACTGCGACCCAGAGGAGGCAAGAGGTGAGGGGGGCGGGGGAAGGTGAAGGTCCGAGTGAGCCCAGCCTGGGAGAGAGGGGCGGTTGCCTCAGTCCCCGAGTCGCTGCTTGTTATGAGCCCCTTGTTATTAAAACCCTATTATCCTTGTTTTTAGAATTTTCTGTGGCTTTAGAAAGCTGATAATTAATGTTTCTATTCATTTGCCTTCTGCAGTTTATTAATCTAAGATGAACTATCGGAGCAGATTACATTCTCATCTGCAGACTCAGATTGACTTGACTCATTCAATTTTCTATTTTTTTATAGAAAACAAATGTAAGAGAATGAAGACTCACAGGACCGAGACCAAAAAAGTGCAGGAAAATGACATGAAGTCAATTTCCTAAAGGATGACAGGAGCCCAGAAGGGCCTGAGTCCTCACAGAGACAAGCATACAGGGGCTTGCTACCTGACAGAGGGAGGGAGGGAGAGGGGAGAGAGAGATGGGGGGGGGAGAGAGAGAGAGAGAGAGAGAGAAAGAGAGAGAGAGAGAGAGACATGCTGGCATACACCCTTGTGGGAGTGTGGGGCCCAGAGGAGACAGGTCTGGCACGTGCTGGCACATGACCGGTCAGATCTGTGTTCCCTGCACCCTGTGTGATCACCGAGCACTTCAGGAGTGATTCCTGAGCACAGAGCGCTGAGCACTGTGGGGAGCCCCTCTGAGAAACACCCCAGGGATGTGGCCAGTCAACTGCCCTGAGGAGCCACAGATAGCCAAGGGCTATCCCCTTTCCTCCCCTTCCCTCTCTTCTCCTCTCCTCCCCTCCTTTCTCCTCTTCTCTCCTCCCCTCCCTTCTCTCACCCTGCCCCTCCCCCCACCCCTTCTTCAGCACACTTCCCCTCCTCTGCCTCACTCTTCTCTCCTCTCCTCTCCTTTCCCCTTTCCTCCCCTTCTTTCCCACTTCTTCCTCCCTTACCCTACTCTCCCCTACCCTGCCCTCTCTCCTTTCTCTTTCCTTCTGCCCCTTCCCCACCTTCCCCTGCCCAAAGCAGGGTCCCTATCCTAAAGCAATAGCAGAGTCTTTCAGATCCCCCAGATGTGAGGCCTCCCGGGATACTTCTGCTGTTCCAAGGCAAAGAGCAAATGTTCAGCAATCTAATCCCGGGTGCCCTGCTGAGATGGACCCTGCCCAGCCTCAGGTGCCCACATTGCTGCAGCCCTATCCTGAGGACCCCCCAACCCGCCCTCAGCCCTCCTCTCTGCAGGCCCAGATGTACAGACAAGCCCCCCTCAGTGCCCACCCCCCAGCACGCAGGACTCCTTAGCTAGTAACAAAGTGCAAGTGAGATCCCGCACCCAAGCCGCCAGCAGGAAGGCAGTGGGGACAGGGACCTTGTGTGTCCTTACATGGTTCTGGTTACACTCTGAAGTCTCAGAAGCTTTCTCCTGTTCTACGGTAAATAGGGAACTATCGGCAAGATTTGTGTCATTGTCCTTGTACAAATACTGGCTCATCTTGGAATTTTTCAAGATGAACAAACCTACAAATAGGGAAATATACATCTGATCAGTCTCCTAAAAAAGATGTAGAGTCAAATGAATCAATATCTAATTAAATAAGACCCTATTGATTTTTGATTAGTTCCCACTTCCCCTCGAACGCACACACAAACATACACACACACACACACACAATGTTTACTTGCAGAGAGCAAATTTTCTACTTCATTCTGTTTGTTTGATTATAACCTTAAATCTATTTGAATAATTTAAGGCAGCAAAAATCAGTTAATCCTTAACATATTGAATTACTAACGATCTTTCAAATTCAATTTGTGAACAGCCAGGAACATAACTATGAAAACTCAGGACTATAACCAGCATCGTCTCCAGAGCCACAGGCATCCGACAGGAGAAACAGCCCCACAGCGCCAAGGGCTAATGTCTGTATCTCTTGGTCAATATTTTCTTTATGGGGTTGGTGACGTAAGTGCAAACTGGATGCTCAAGACCTGATCTGGACGCCCCTCAGCAAAGAGAATCTACAGAGAGCAGAGAGTACGGCCTGCCTGGAGGGTCACGCTGAAATACAATGTTAAAAATATCAGTAACGGGGCCAGAGAGATAGTACAGAGTTGGGGTGGGAGGTGGGACATTTTCCTTGTACATGGCTGACCCGGGTTCTGTCCCCGGCATCCCATAGGGTTCCCCAAGCACCACCAGAAGTGATTCCTGAATGCAGAACCAGGAGGAACCCCTGAGCATTGCTGGCTGTAACCCAAAAAAGCAAAGGAAAAAAAAGAAAGAAATATTAGTAAATTTCTTGTCGTAAGAAATCCACATTGGGGCCAGAGAGACAGTGTTCACCGTACACATGGAAGGCCCAGCTTTGATCCCTGAAACCTCATTCAGCCTCTAGCATGGCGCAACCCTTGACCCTGAGCACTGCTGGGGGTGGACCGATCCCCTGAGAAAGAAATTCACAGCCACGTGCAATTGATAATTAATTCCTGAAGACCCATTAGTTGGATGCTTTCAGCACTGACAAAGTCACAGAAAAATTTCATATTTCTTAGTAGACACCAAACATGCCAGATTTTTAAAGTAGAAGGAGAGGGTTGGAGCCATAGTACAGTGGGTAGGGCGTTTGCCTTGCATGAGGCTGATCTGGGTTGGACCCCAGGCATCCCATGTGGTCCCCCAAGCACCGCCAGGAGTAATTCCTGAGTGCAGAGCCAGGAGTAACCTCTGGGCATCGCTGGGTATGACCCAAAAAACAATAATAATAATAATAATAATAAGTAGATGGAAATCCAAATATGGCTTGCCCCTGTGCTTTGCTCCATTTTAAAACTCTTCTTCATTCCATCCAAGTGTCAAATTCATTGGACCTTTTTTTTTTGTAGGAGTACTGCTATTTATTCAGTCACTGATTAGCTGATTGAATTGGGCATTAACTCCACCTGAATTTTTTAATTTATTTTTCTTTTTATATTTATTTATTGAATCACTGTGGGAAAACTTACTAAGCTTTCAGGTGTAAGTCTAAGTCATACAATGATCAAACACCTCTCCCTTCACCAGTACTCATTTTTCACCACCAAGAACCCCAGTATACCCCCCCACCCCTCCAAATGCCTGTGAGGCAGATGATTTCTACTTAACTCTTCTCTACATTGATTACATTCATTACTTTGACAAAAGATGCACCATTATTGTTTAGAATTTCCCCCCAAACAATCAGAATTGCTGAAAAGGTATTGTGAAATACTTTGTTTTCTATAGCTGGTTATGAGAATCATATAATGTCACGCGGCCACGATTTTGGATTTCTGCAAAGAGCCAGATAATTACAAGATTGGTTTCTGTGCATCTGGTGTTATGGCCATGCCGGAGAGCTGCTCGTGGCGGGGGAGGGGGGTAACTCGTGATCTCGGTAGGGCGTGAAGGACTTGCCAGTACCACCCCCCTTCCCATGAGACTGCAGTTGCCCTGTCACTGCCGGCTCATACCTGGCTTTCCTATAAGCTCTGAGGCGGTGGCCACCCTGCTGCCAGGAGGGAAAAAGGCGGAAGGGAGCAACACCCTTTCCCTCCTGGGGAGGCATGGCACCGTGGTTTAACACATGGTCCATTCACTTTTCTTCTGCAAGCTGCTGGGCTCTGGACTAAGTCCTTTTGCCTCTGGAGCAATGGCCATGCCAGAGAGCTGCTTGTGGGGGGCAACTCATGACGTCAGTAGGGCGTGAAGGACAAGCCTGTACTGTCCCCCTTTCATTGGACCTTTTTAATTCCTTGGTTTACCCTGAAGTAACGTGACACATCTGGACCAGTTCTCCCAGCCTAGTGCTCCAGTGTGACCCTGAGCCAACCTGCAGATAGTCTCCAGCCGCAGGCAAAGAAGCCTCCAGGCATGCTGCTTGGTGTTTCCACGAATGTGTTGTTTTTCCTATTTTTTTTCACATGGGTGGAGGTGGGGGTCCACCCCCAGAGTTGCTCAGGGCTTGCTCCTGCCTCTGGCCTCAGGGGCCACTCCTGGGGGACCAGAGAACACAGGGGATGCCAGGGGCCGAGCTCGGGCAGGCCAGGAGTGATGCAAGTGTTTTTTGCACAATCTTGAACAACCAAAAAATATGTTTGGTCAAATTGGGTAGAAAGATTTTTTGTAAAATTGGCAAAAAACAATTACCTCACCAAAGCAGAATCCATTTGTCACATTAAATTCTCTGGATGGATGTGACACATTCCTCCATCTGCCAGAGGGGACGGAGGTCTTAATGACCAACTCATCAGCAAGCAGAGGGACTCTGCATGAGGAGATCGGACCGGAACCTCTCGAACAGCCCTGCCTCATAGTCTCTGTCCCCAGCGGGCCCCTTCCAGTGGGGGCCAGGGGGATACAAAGCCCCCAATCACTTTGCTAACAAAGACCTCAGCACAGAAGCATCCCCTCAACACCATGCATGGATCAGAGGGAATTCTCACAGTTTTTGTTTGTTTGTTTAAATTGTTTTTTAATCAATCCAACGTCCTTTGAAAGACTGTGGTTGAGAGAAATAAACAGTTTCAACAAGCTCACATCCCCAGCTCTGGGACCTCTGCGTGACGGCACCCCCTGCCAGGGGAGATTAGCCTCCCGCCTCCTCTGCTCACCTCTGCCATTTCAAGGGACCCAGCAACGCTCTCCTGGGCTACACGGAACTCCTTATCAAAGGTCACACTGCTCACAGTTAACGTCCCATCACTGGGTGAAGACAGGCAGGGAATAAAAAGAGCAATTCCCACAGCCTAATTCCTCGCAGAGTCCCGGGGGGGTGGGGGGTAGGGGGTGGGGGGCAACTACAAAGCTTCACTCTCAGTGGGCAGGAGTGCCACAGCCTGATGGAGAAGCCCAAGGAATTCACGGAGCAAAAGCAGTGACAAGAGGCGGAACCAGCACCAACCCGCCCAGTGAATCCTCAGACAGTGACCTGAGTGACGCTATGTGAGGATGTTTAATGAGCTCCAAAGAATGGCAGCACAGGTAGTCAGCAAAGCACAAGAAAGTATGAGAGTGACAATGATAAACTGCACGCACAAGTGGAGTCGATGGTAGCAGACAGGAAGGAAACGCTCAAGAGAAGCTCTGGGCAGCAGAATGAGGAAAAGATCTAGGCGCTCCGAGGGGAGATGGAGAAAACCACTAGAAAATAGTCTGTAAAGCAAGGAAGAACATCTGGGAGGGCTAGGGTGTAAGTTCCGGAGGAGCAATATCTGAGCTCTAGAGACCCTGAATCCCTGAAGGTGTTCCAGGAAGCAACAGTGATGAAGAAACAATAGGCACAGAAACCGCCGATAAGGATTTCCCAGAGCTGAGGAGCGCAGGCAAGGGGATTCAAAGGGCCCAAGGGGGCCAGCAAGAACACTCAAATGGGAAACTCCAATACCTACAGTGCTCAGAGATGCACAGTCCAAAAATAAAGACAGAATACTGAAAGCAGCGAGATCCAAAAACCAGCTCACACAAAGCACAGCTCACGTACAAAACACAAGTCACATACAAAACACAGTTCACATGCAAAACACAGTTCACATGCAAAACACAGTTCACATGCAAAACACAGCTCACATGGAAAGCACAGCTCAGAAGCATAGCTCACATACAAAACATAGCTCACATACAAAGCACAGCTCACATACAAAACACAGCTCACATGCAAGAGAAAGCCTATAAGAATCGCAGCAGATCTACTGAGTGAGACTCACAAGCTCCAAGGGAGTGGAGGGTGTAGCACAAAAACTCAGTGAAATGAGCACCTCGCTGGGAACACTCTACCCAGCTGGAACATCACTCAGGTTAGGGGTGATGTAGCCTTGAGACCGGCTTTGCATGAAAGATGCTTCTTTAAAAAGGCAAAGCAAACACCACAGTACTAGTATTTAGTATGGCATCCACTCCTGGCACTTAGGGATTCTTTCTATGAGACGCTTAAGCAGTATTTATGATAGAATAGAATATTTCTTACAAAAAGCTAACATTTCCTTTCTTAGCATGAAACATACGTTTTTACTTCTACAGGCCTATTCAGATTCCCCCCTCATATTTTCCTTAACTCTCTTCACTCTTACCAAATTTTACATTTGTAGGATTTAAGGTTTATGTAAATAATAAACTGTATTAGCACAGAATTATTCATAATATTATTTTTTTAAATTTATAAACGTCAAAAGGATAGTTTTTGGATTCTTTTACATGATCAATTTATCTCTGATTTATAATTTTGTGGGGTTCCAGATTAGCTCTGTTTGCCTATATGTATAGATGTCACCAGCTGTACATTAAAAGAGAGAGAGAGCGAGAGAGAGAGAGAGGGAGGGAAAGAAAGGGAGAGGGGGAGAGAGAGAGAGGAAGAGAGGGAGGGAGAGACAGGGAAGGAGAGAGGGAAAGGGAGGGAGAGAGGGAGAGAGAAAAGGAGAGGGAGAGAGGGAGAGATAGGGAGAGAGGGGGGAGAGAGAGAGAGAGAGAGAGAGAGAGAGAGAGAGAGAGAGAGAAGAGAGAGATCTATGCCAGGTATGAGATAAACATAAACACAGTAAGTGAATGACAAATGGCCAACGTCCGCAGTACTGAAGGTTTTATCTACAGACTGATCCCTCCAGGATCAGGGCGCCGGGGCCCTGGAGGAGGGAGAGGGGCCTCACAATGGGCATGGTGTTGGGCTCATGCACCCATGCTTCATCCCAACAGTCTAATTAACAAAACTATACATCTGGTATATCAATGAAAGTTGTTTAAAAGAAAATCAAGTTGTGTCAGAGAATTGTACTTTGTGTGGAAATAATGGGACTTCGATATATTCTGTCCAATTAAAGCGAATCATGAAGGCTGAGTGGTGAACAGATTCTAGGTCTTCCAAGATACTTGGATTCCCTCCGGGTATCTCCCTCTCTCGCCCACCTCCCCAGGCTGCCTGCCCTGGTTTCCCTCCCCCTAACCCGTCGATGGAGGCTAGGGTAGAATCCAAGGAGAAACTAGAGAATTGGCATCTACATACATATCTGAAAATAACTTTGAGAAAAATTGCAGTGTAAAGAAGTCAAGTAAAGATTCACGGGGAATCTCCCTAAACCAGAAGCCGCCTTCTTCCCACGCAGTCACCTCAAGCCCCGAATTCTGAAAGTGTTATGACCCGGATTTTGTTTGATTCTTCTTTTGGACCAGGAAATGATGTGCTGTCTCATCTAAACGATGAGACAAGCTACAAAATTCGGAATTCATAGGACCCGCGATTTTTTCTTCAGGAACATAAAAATATCCAGGTCCAACAGAACTAGTTGGTAGCATTTATGAAAATAGAACCTTGACGGCTATCTTCCGCCCGAGAGGCGCAGAGAAGTCTAAGGCGGCCGCCAGTTCTTCAGCTGGAGGCGCCAAGCGCTCGGAAACTGTGAGCTCCGAATGCCCTCTCCACCTCTTCCCTCCCACCTTCACTCCTCTGCTGAATTCATTCTCGTTTCCTGGGAATTTCTCTCCCTGCATCTAGTCCTCCTTCTCCCACCCTGGCTCTCCCTGATGAAACGGGATCCATCCTGCAAACTCTCCTTTTCTCCAGATTCTGCTGGGACTGTGGGGGCTTGGGTAAGTGGGTGTGCATGAGCAAGAGCCGTGGGCCTGGGTCGGGACAGACAGGAGTGGGAGCCACGTCCGGCGGCACCCCATACCCCAGCCTGCGCCACTGACGGCCCTGGAGCCCTCAGCATGGACCTTCCTCCCCTGTCTCCTGCAGTGTTGAGGCCTTCACTAAGCAACCCACAGGCAGCTGCTGTCTTTGCCCGGCAGCCAGAGCATCTGATTCTGGCCTCGAGGGATTTGGTGAAAACCTGGGGTATGTTCTGTGCCAAATCTCATTCTTGTCGCCTCGTCTGCACTGGCCACAGTGAGAGCACCTCGCCCTGCATTTCCTCCACAGCCAGAGAGTTAGTCAGGGGTGCAGGGGGCCTGGGGACCCCAGCCTGGCTGCTGAAGGGAGAGAAGCTAAAGGGGACTCCGTGCATGAACATAGGAGCCAAACCACCAGACATCTCTTCCGGGGTCAGCCTGTGCGTTCTGTGTCGTTTCCCAGGTTCTTTATTTGATTGGCAGGTGTAGAAATCACCATGACATCATCACAGACCCCCCACTCCTGAAGTCAGGGGACGTAACTTCTAGAAAACGTCGCAGCTTCCCTCCAGTTTGATGAACGAGTGTGTGCTCGGATGGCTGCCTAGATGCGAACATGACCCCTGGTATTGTCCTCCAGGACGCCATACAGAGAGGAAAGGCCAGACCAGGCCACGGCTGGCGGGCAGCAAGGAGGGGAGCAGACAGCCCTGCCTGCCCCGACACTCAGCTGCCGAGCCCCACTCACAGCTGCGTGCGAGAGCGTGTGTGCATGACCACATGTGTATGAGAGCGTGTGTGCAAGGCTGTGCGTGACCACATGTGTGCAAGAGCCTGTGTGCATGGCTGTGTGTGTGCGTTACCATATGTGTGAGAGCATGTGTGTGTGACCACATGTACGCAAGAGCGTGTGTGTGATGACACGTGTGCATGGCTATGTGTGTGCATGACCACGTGTGTGTGAGACCATTTGTGCAAGGCTGTGTGTGTGCGTGACCACATGTGTGCAAGAGTGTGTGTGCATGGCTGTGCATGTGCGTGACTGTATGTACGTGAGAGCATGGGTGCGTGACCACATGCATGCAAGAGCGTGTGTGTGACGACATGTGTGCATGGCTATGTGTGTGCATGATGTGTGGGAGAGCATGTGTGCATGGCTGTGCGTGTACACACACAGACACAGTGAGACCGAGTGTTTACTATGGCACGCTCACGTCCTGCACAAAGCTCTAGACACCCTTGCCTGTACTGGAGAGCTGGACAAACGAGCAGATGCCCAAGGAGAAATGACCACCTGCAGGGCTCCTGTCCTCCAAGTGCTGCCCTCGGTGTCTCCCTGGCCGCTACGCTGGCCAGCAGCCCTCCTGCAGCATAGGGACAGACACAAATGGCACGGGATGAACGGAACAGGAGTGGAGGAACTAGCAGTGGACAAGCCAGCAGAGGACGGGACAGTAGCAACTCTGTCGGAGCAGGCGAGGGGAAATACAAGCTTCTTCCCAGCTCAGCGAGGACATGGGGCAGAGAGTGGACAAAAGGCCAGCGGGCAGAGAGTAGACAAAGCTTCTTTCCCTGCCCAAGAATGGGGCTCAGGAGATGGGCATATCCTAGCAGGGTGAGCAGGGCCCTGTATGCCTGGCCACCCGGGCCCTCCAGCTCCAGGCCAGACTGTGGCCCCCTCCCCAGCAAGCTGTGCGGGGCTCGAGGCCCAGCTGGCCACTGTGAGCCTGAGAGCGGCCCCTCTTGACGTTCAGAGCCATGACGAAAGTGATGCTTCTGGAATGTTCTGCCCAATAGAAGGAGGAGTTCCCAGGGGCTGAGGACTCGGAGCTTTTCCTCCTGGTGTTCCCAGGAGACGCACAGGGCACACGTGGTTGGGGGCACAGTCAGGGGGGCAGTGAACAGAGCCCGGGGCAGGATTCCAGGATTCAGTGAAGCTGGATGAGGACCTCAATGGAATGAGCGCCCCGGGGCCTGGCGATTGCTTCCTCCAGTCTCTCATGCATGGAACATGCCACACTTGCCGCCATCCGTGGGGACACGCCCTGCAGGAAGGAGGGTCCCAACATGCCCCCTGCACTCAGCGACCCGGCCAGCGCTCGGCCAGTGAGTGACCTGGCCAGTGCTTGACTACTTACTGCTGAAGCCTGGCACGAGGAAGGGAGGAACAGGACGTTTGGCTCCGGGCTGTGTCCTGACCAGGGAGCGGAGCAGGTGGCCGTGTGGCAATGCTGCTGGCCCAGACAAACGTCCCCTCAGCGCCTCCTTCCCTGGCCTGGCTGCCTGCTTGTGCCTCTCTCTGGACCCGGCTCTGTCCAGCGGCCAGTGTTGTCCTCAGGATCTTCCGGTCTTTACTAGGAACAGTCACTTCCCTGCTCAGTAGGGCCCACACTTGCCGACCTACGGGTCGGTGCCCCAAGAAGGGGCGGCTGGACACCTCTCACGGCAGGGCTGGCCTCCCGAGGGAGTCACTGCGAGCGGGCGGCACGGCCCCCCGGCTGCAGCCAGACCCTCCTCCCACGCATCCTTGCTCTGCCTCCTGCAAGGGCGGCTCCTGCCTCAGGCCCACACGGAGGTACACACATCACACAGGCTCCACGCCTGCCACTGCCTCCACGACAGTGTGTGCGGACAGTGCTCACCCAGTGCTCACTCTGCATCAGGACATTGCTCACCCAGTGCTCGCTCCACATCAGGACAGTGCTCACCCAGTGCTCACTCAATATTAGGAAGTTCTCACCCAGTGCCCACTCCACATCAGGACAGTGCTTGCCCAGTGCTCACTCTGCATCAGGACAGTGCTCACTCTACATCAGGAGAATGCTCACCCAGTTCTTACTGAGTATCCGGACTGTGCTCACCCTGCTCACTCAGTATCAGGACAGTGCTCACCTAGTGCTCACTGAGTATCAGGACAGTGCTCACCTGTGTATTCACTCAGCATCAGGACTGTGCTCACTCACTATCAGGACAGTGCTCACCAGCTGCATCAGAGGACCTGCGGTCCTGGGCCAAAGCAGCCCTCCCTGTAAACAACCCTCCCTGCCTATACTTCCTTGCACTCTGCAGGTTTCCTGTCCTGCCTCAACCCTTCCCGCCAGGGTCTTCCTTGGCCCCATGTTCCTTCCTTTTCTCCTTTCCATCCCCTTTCCTTCCTCCCCTCCTTCCTCCCTTCCTCCTCCCTTCCTTCTCCCTCCCTTCCTTCCTTCCTTCCTTCCTTCTTTCCTTCCTTCCTTCCTTCCTTCCTTCCTTCCTTCCTTCCTCCCTCCTTTCCTTCCTCCCTCCCTCCTTCTCTCCCTCCCTCCCCTAGTTTCCACCTTCTTTCCCTTCTTTATTCCCATTCTCTCCTTCCCTTCCACCTCCCTCCCCCTTCTTCCTCTCCCCCCTTTCCTTCCTCCCCTTTTCCCTCCTCTCTTTCCTCCTTCTTTTCTTTCTTCCATCGTCTCCTCCCTCCCGCTCTCCCCCTTCCTTTCACCTTTTCCCCTGGATCTTCCTTCCTTCCTTCCTTCCTTCCTTCCTTCCTTCCTTCCTTCCTTCCTTCCCCCTTCCCTCTTTCTTTCTTCATTCCCATTATTCCCCATCTATTCCTCCCTCTGCCTTTTCTCCCTTCCGAGCTTCCCCTGACTGGGGCAGTGAAATGTGGTTGGTCTGTGCCGACCCCCACCTGCTCCTCTCAGCCGCTGCCCCCACACCCTGCAGGGGTCCCAGCTCCCTGACCCAGCACAGCCGCTGAGAAGTCTGTCCCCTGGACAGGAAGTCCCGCGAGCCACGTCTCCCTCCGCCCGGGTGAGTCCTGCTTCCACCCAGATGTGCAGAGGGAAGTTGCTCTGACTGAAGTCCAGCAGCTCAGGTGCTGAAGTTTCCAGCTTCCCAGTGCAGCCGCGGTCACACTTGCCCGTGCTTAGAGCTGGTGTGAAGGTGTGAGCACCAGCTGTGGATGCTGCACAGTCCAGCCCCTCCTGTCCTGCTCAGCTTCCCCGACCCAGACTGACCATCTCATCTCACTGAAGCACTTCTCTGAGGCCTCCAAAGTCTGTCCAGGGTGGCGGTGCAGTGCAAAGAGTCGCCACCAGGTGGCAGTGCCCAAGGAAGGCGCACAAACAGGAGTCCTTGCACGCACCCAGCCCACGGGGCACAGGCTTGCACCCACGCCAGTGTCCAAGGCAGCTTCCTGCATGCCTGGCAGCACACGGAACCAAATGTCGGGAGGCCCCAGACGCACAGAAGCCTGTCTGTGGAGATTTATCTTCTACCTATGGAGCAGATCTTACACACACATACACAAACACACACATACACATGCATGCACACACATGCACACACACGCATGCACACATGCAATGCTCACACACATGCACATGTGCACACACACATGCGTACACATGCACACAAACACATCAGCACACATATGCACATGCATGCACACAAACATATCAGCACACATTCACTCACACAACATGCACACACACACACCCTCACGAGCACACGCCAACCCTCACTCTTGCACACCCAGCCTCTCCCGTCAGCCTTCTCTCCCACTCCTTCTCTTTCATCACTTGCAGGCATCTCAGCAAGAACAAACCAATCAACAAGGTGTTAGAGAGACTGACTGGCTTCAGATGGGGCCCACTCAGGGGCAGGCGCCCTCAAGCCCCGCTAGGGGTGACCCCTGAGCACAGAGCCAGGAGTCAGTCTCAGCACCACCTCCTGTGTCCCCAAACCAAAGGAAAACAAGAAGCAGAAATAACAGCATTGCTTCTGACAGCTAGGGAAGTGCTTCTTTCAGTCAGGCATTGACCCTGTCAAACGAGGGACAGCAGCTCACGTGGGGTGAGGGTTGTATGTTCTGCACCGCCCCCAACCCCCAAACATGCAGGGGGTCCAGGGAGAAGACGGCCAGAAACATAAGACAGCGGGGAGGGCGCTTGCCTTGCTTGCGGCTGTCCTGGGTTCAATCCCTGGCATCCCACAGGGTCCCCCCAAGCATCAACGCATGTAACTCCTGAGCAGAGCCAGGAGGAGCCCCCACTTCACTGCCTGTGCCCCGAAAAGCAAACAAAAGAGTAAACACAAGAACACTGATGCTCCACCTTATCAGGTCTCCACCCAGGGGCAAACCTGGGGACAAGGCACCTGGTAGGATGCTTATGGAATCCCTCCTTCCCCCTCCCTCCCTCCCTCCCTCCCTCCCTCCCTCCCTCCCACCCTCCCTCCCTCCCATTCTTCCTTTTCCTTCTTCCTTCCTTCCTTCCTTCCTTCCTTCCTTCCTTCCTTCCTTCCCTCCCTCCCTCCTTCTCTCCCTCCCTCCCTCCCTCCCTCTCCCTCCCTCCCTCCCTCCCTCCCTTTTCCTTCTTCCTTCCGTCCTTCCTTCCTTCCTTCCTTCCTTCCCTCCCTCCCTCCCTCCCTCCCATTCTTCCTTTTCCTTCTTCCTTCCTTCCTTCCCTCCCTCCCTCCTTCTCTCCCTCCCTCCCTCCCTCCCTCTCCCTCCCTCCCTCCCTCCCTCCCTTTTCCTTCTTCCTTCCGTCCTTCCTTCCTTCCTTCCTTCCTTCCTTCCCTCCCTCCCTCCTTTCCTCCTTCCTTCCTTCCTTCCTTCCTTCCTTCCTTCCTTCCTTCCCTCCCTCCCTCCCTCCCTCCCTCCTTCCTTCCTTCCTTCCTTCCTTCCTTCCTTCCTTCCTTCCCTCTCTCTTCTTCCTTCCTTTATTCATTTCTTTCTTCCCAGCTTCCCTCTTTCCCTCCTTGCTTTCTTTCCTCCTTCCCCCCTTTATTCCTCTTGCTTCCTTTGTTGCTTACTTCCTTCTTCCCTTTCAACCTCTTCCTCCCTTTTCCCTCCTCCCTTCCTTCCCTTCCTCTCCTTCACATCTTCATTTCCTCTTTTCTTCTTTGCTTTCTTTTCTCCTTCGTCCTTCATCTTTCCTCCTCCTTTATTCCTTCCCTCTCTTCTTTCTCCTGTCGTTTTCCCATCTAGTCTTTCTCTTCTTCTTTTTGCTTTCCTCTTTCACTTTTACCGCTGCCCTCTCTCCTTTTTCCTAATGTTTTCTAGGTGTGCTTTATGATTTGCAAGCCAACAAAATGAAGAGGTATGTCTTCACTTGTCCTTTGCAAATGACCAGTCCTGTCCTAAAGCGAAGTGGTCTACCTAGGCCCTTGGCAGGAATCAAGGTTTTAGCCACAGCTCTGGGATACTACAAGTCTGAGGGAAGGAACCCCTTATTCCAGTTTTCACCTCCGTGATTCCAGTCACTTCAAGATCAACACCTGAGTAGGTAGTTATCACTCTAATGCCTAAGTTGTTCTCCTCCTTTTAAAGACTGCTTTCCAAGAAAGTGCTTGCTGCCTCCATAGCCCCTTAGTTGTCCACAGGGGACAGCAGCTTGGTTTCTGCACTCACACGGGGACGCTCAGCTGGTCTGGGGTGTGGGAAGGGTCGGGAAGAGCCCTGAAGGTAGGACCCTCTAAGGCAGTCCAGGGCACAGAGACCTTCACTCCTTGTGGGTGAGTGCTGAATGAGGAGAGGACAAACCAGATATTGACATTTATGGGAACCCTTTCTCGTGGGAAGTCTATAGTCCTGTGTCATTTGGTTATTTATAAGGGGAAGGAGAACCCGGGACAGGGGGTGCACCCCAGTCACTGGAAGATCAAAAGAGTCCTGGTGTTGGAAGCTACCAAGCCCATCATCCTGTGCCCTGTGTGGGGCTTAAGCACAGTTGGGAGAAGCTGGAATCTGCTCACACCAGAACAAAGGCTTCAGCTTCAGAGGGAAGGAAGCTGCCGCATTCCTATGGAAAACAGCCTTGCCCACACATCCCCTTCCGGGAAGGCCGCTGCCAGCCTGCAGTTAAAGCCAGTTCCTTTCCGCTGCTCTCCTGAAGGATCAGGACAGGCCCACCCGAGCCATCTCCAGCCCTGCTGGTCTCTGGGGTTGGGGCTGACCAGGTAGTTCTGAGGAAGGAGCCCAGAGTTGGAGACAGGGCCTCAGCACTGGCCCTGGCTGAGTGGGGTAGCTGGTGATGGTGATTCACTGGAACTTTCCCCATGCACCTCAGCCAGCTTCCATGGGGAAAGGTCCCGTCAGCTTCTCTATTTGTAAAATTGAATTGGTCATAGTTGAGTTGCAGGAGCTGTCCACTGCCCACGGAGCTGTCTGCTGTCCATGGAGCTGTCCACTGTTCATGGAGCTGTCCACTGCCCATGGAACTGTCCACTGTCCTGCCCATGGAGCTGTCCACTGCCCTGTCTATGGGAGCTGTCCACTGCTCACAGAGCTGTACGCTGCCCTGCCCAGGGTGCCTTCCTTTTCCCTTTGGAGGGGCATATGCGCCTTCCTGTGCAAAGATCTGGGTTTGTCCTACTGAATTTGGCTTTTGTTGCAAGATGTTGAGTCCCCAAACACCTCCCAAGGCGTCACACCTTAGGTGTGTTTATGGTTCCAGGTCAGACCCTCGAGTCTTGACTCCATTTTGGGGTCACCTCTATGCACGGTGGTAAGGAGTGACCCCACCTTGGTTCTGGGCTGAGGCTGTCCAGCCCAGACCCTGATTGCAGACTTGGTCTCTCCTTGCAATCACTGGGCCTGGGCACCTGGGCCTGCCTCTTGCCTATAGGATCCTCATCCTCAAAACGTCTCGTTCCTCTGGTTCCTGTACGTGGCCAGCCCCAGAGATGCTTTGCACACTCAGTGTGGCTTACTGTCTAGCATTTCAGATTGACAGAGGAAAGCTGTGGGCGTTTAGGATGGACAAGGTGGGCCTAGATGTCTGTGGATGCAAGAGAGGGGCCAGCCCCCTGCCCCATGCCTCAGGCCAGGGAAGGATCCCAAAATTCAAAGGGGACCATTGACTCTCCCAACCCTATACATGGCAACCACCTCACCAACAGACTCCTGCCATGTAATGGGGGTAAGAGATGGAAGGACACAGAAAGCCTGATGGACAGAGGTGCCTCCTGTGACCAAGCTCTGCTCTCCTACCGGGACTAGAAAGAACTGAAGTTGTCAAGGAAATTGAAATGCCAAGCAGTCTTCAACAAGTGCATTAATTAGACTCATCTACTCCTTTTTTTACACGTGAAAAAGTAAATAAATTTGCAGAAGGAGCAACATTTCCATGATGGAAACATGGATTCAAGAAAGTCCAGTCATGGCAAGGCCTGGCTCTGCTCGCTAACCCAGTGATGCTCTGAGCCAATGCAGGACCCGCCGGAAGCTCCAGGAGAAGGCAGAGGCCTTGCAAGGAAACTCGAGAAGGAGATTTTGGTCTTTCTAAATGTCCTAACGTGAATACGACCGATGAAGAACAGAACGGAACATCTGCAATGGTGTCATTAGCAAGGATGAGCGAACAGGAAAATATACAACTTCCCTCAGAATCAAAGAGCTCTAAGTCAGACAAGAAAACTGCCCTTGCAGTGAGCAGAGAACAAACTCTATCAGAATACTTCACCTTGCCAAAGGACATTTGTGGCGAGCACAGACGAGAACAGGGTTTACAGAACAATTCTGCAATATTTATTAAGTGCCTTCGACGGCTTCTTATCAGTGTTTCCCCTTCTTTCAAAGAAACCTACTTGGAAAAGACCCAGAACTAGAACAAGGGCTGAGACAGAGATAAAACAGGGAAGCAATATTCAGAAGAGGCTGTATGAGATGAGGCAGACCACACACAGGACAAGTGGCTGAGGGCTGTTGAGAAGCGCCAGGCCTGACCTGTGTCCCCCAGGTCGTGGGTGGGGAGGGCAGTTAACTCAACCCCTCAAGGACAGAGCCTGGCTATAACACAGGAGCACACACACATGACAGGAAGCTGACAGAGATTCCTCTCACAGGGACTGGGGGGATGGGTCCCCCCTCCGCTGACAATCACCAGTGAAGTATTAGGGAATAGTAGCACTGTCCTCCCGTTGTTCATTGATTTGCTCGAGCAGGCCCAGTAACGTCTCCATCGTGAGACTTCGTCGTTACTGCATTCGGCATATTGAATACGTCATGGGTAGCTTGCCAGGCTTTGCCGTGCAGGTGAGATACTCTCTATAGCTTGCTGGGCTCTCCGAGAGGGGTGGAGGAATTGAACTCGGGTCAACCAGGTCGGCTGCATGCAAGGCAAATGCCCTACCCGCTGTGCTATCAGGGAAAGTAGATCATTATAAATACACTTATATAGTGTGATCATCAAATAATATATTGATAGCAATGTTTGAATAGGATACAACTATCCTTTCCACCACTATATCTTACCACAGATGAACATAATAAGGTAAGCTACAAAAATGGATACTTTGCAAGACAGAAATTCCTCAAAGCATTCAAGAATCATGTACCCCTATGACTCAGAGATTTCACTTCTTGCCGTCAACCCCCCAAACACAAAAACAAGAGTTTGAAAAGATATATGCACGCCTACACCCATAGCAATGCTGAGATCACCAGTCAGGCTATGGGTGGCCCAAATGACAGTGATGGGCATGTGGATAAAGACACCGTGATCTACTTACAAAGTGGGCGCTACTCACCCATTAACAGGATGAAGATGTGCATTTGCTGTACTTAGCTGGAACCAGAGGGTATGAGATGAAGAAATATAAGTCAGAGGACAAATACCCAAATAACAGGTGATCTCACTCAACTGTACTATGCAGAGAAGCAAACTAAGAGAGTAGACAGTACAGAACAACCCCTTGGCCTGGGGTTACAGGCCTGTGACAGCCAGCAGTGAGGCAGGTGGGAGAGAATGAAGACGGGCTGGAGGACAGAGGGATGTGGGAAGGTCCTGCACACTGGGTGGGGGGGGGACGGGGGGGAGGCGATGCTGTGGTCACCCAGTGACAGGAAATCACAGTCAGGGCTGGAGCAATAGGACCCTGAGAGGGAACTGGCCTCATGTGGGACCAATCTGGGTTCGGTCCTCAAACCACGTATGTCCCCATGAGCCCCACCATGAGTGATCCCTGACAAACAAAGCTACAGGATGCGAGTCTGATGGAGCATCCATCCAGAGGCTGCCCTTTCCTGCGAGGCCGCTGTGTCCCCCCACCCTCCCCTGTGCCTGCCAGGCAGCCCTCTCTCTTCCATTTCCCACCATGCTTTTCTATTTGTTTCTCATCCTCTCTACTCAATATTCTCCTGAAGGTATTGAAGAACCGGGGAGCTGTCGGCCAGCCAGACTGTGGCAGCTCCTACATCAGCACAGACGTTTCCAGAAACTTCTATTTCTGTTTAAGTGCGCGCTCCTAAGCCTGAGGGTTTCTGCTGAGGAGAGAGAGAGGGGCGGGTGTCTGCCTTCTCCTCAGAACTCTCCCACACACCAGCCCCGGGCACTGGGAGACGCGCCACTTGTCCTTCTGAGGTCAGCACAGACGGGAGTGGGGAAGTGGCTGGGTGTGTGTGTGTGTGTGTGTGTGTGACGGGGGTGGGGACCCTGAGAGGCAGGACCGGGACGGGACGCCTTTCTTGCCAGGGATGGCCACGATTGATTAAGAGCACAACGATCAATAGCCTTCACCCAAATCACATCTCTATTGCAAATACAAAAGCACCTTCCTTACATCAGAAAGCCTGTGTAAGCACTTCCCCACCCGTCTGCAGGGGTCCGTGACGGGCCAAGTTTCAAATAGGTCTTTTATAGAAAGAGATTAAGAATGACACGGAAAATGGGGAGGGAGGGAAGGAGGGAGTGGGATGAGGTGGAAAAGAAGAAGAGAGGAAGAGGGAGGAGCAGAAAAGGGAGCAGGAGGCATGGGGCGGGAGTGGCAGGGTGTGGGGACACTCTCCTGCATAGCTGATCCCTTGCTTCAGCCTGGCACCCTCTGGCAACAGGAAGGAACAGAATGGGCTGATGGAGAGAACCGGTTAGGGCACAGGACCCCCTCCGACATAACCACCAGGCACCTGAGTTCACGAAAGAAGCTTCACTTGGGATCGTGAGCACTGTTTCACGTGCCCATTTGTGTTCCTCTCTTCCACCCCTGCATCTGTGGTATGAAGGAGCGAGAGAGCTAAACATTCAAGGCAGAGGCAGCAGCACTGGAATCACGAGACCCAAACGTGAATGACCAACATCAAAGATGGCAGGCAATATCAAAGATGGTGTGTGTGTGGGGGGGTGGGGGGCAGGGTGGTAGTCAGGCAGGGGGATGGGGAGCACTGAGGAGGGAGCACTGGGAGGGAAGGTGACACTCGTAGTGAGGCCAGAGCTGGAACATGGCATGTCTAAATTCTGTAGTAAAATAATTCACTGTCACTGTCACTATCCTCCCGTTGTTCATTGATTTGCTCAAGCAAGCCCAGTAACGTCTCCATTGTGACAATTGTTACTTGTTTGGCATATTGAATACGTCATGGGTAGCTTGCCAGGCTTTGCCGTGCGGGCAAGATACTCTTGGTAGCTTGCCAGGCTCTCCGAGAGGGGCGGAGGAATCGAACTTGGGTCGGCCATGTTGGCTGCTTGTAAAGCAAATGCCCTACCTGCTGTGCTATTGCTCCAGCCTGAGTAAAATAATTAAAAAAAAAAATGATCCCAGGATCCATGACTTCCCTTGCCGGCCTCTTGCCCCTGAGGCCTGCATTCCTTTTGCCCCAACCTCACAGTTAAGGCCTCAGTCCTGGAGATAAATGATTCTTCTCTTTTCTAAGGAAATTAAGCTAGTTCCAAATTTTCCATTTTTTACTTATATATTATCCCGATAATTGTATTTAAAAATGTCCTTTTAGGGACCAAGAGATAGTACAGGGGTTAACGAGCTTGCCTTGTTTGTGGCTGACCCTGGGAGGATCCCAGCGTAAATGGTCCCCTGAGTGATCCCTGAGCTCAGAGCGGGGAGGAAGGCCTCAGTGCAGCCAGAGATGGCCTCGTGCCCTCCCAACTCAAACAACCTTATCTTAGCATTTACATTAGCATAAGGCAGACCCAGGTTTGCATAGCCAGGCAAAACAACAAGAAAAAGTAAAGGCTTTTTTTATTGAGAAGGGAGAAAAGGGGTGCTGAGCGGAGGGACTGTCTGGGAGTGGAGGTTGAACGTGAGTGGGCTCTGTGTGAACACTGTGGGTCTCTAACACAAGGATGGGAACACTCGAAATACTTGAGTCAGTCCCTGAAAAGGATCCACTGTAAAGCAGATGGGCCCTAAGAACAGTCCAAGCTCCGAAGGGAAGGGGAGTGAGCCACTGTCCTCGTGAACGCGGGTCCCAGGGCTGGTTGCGGGAAAAGAGCAAGGACTGGTGGCCTGGGCTACTTGGCTCACCCTGCCCAGGGCGAGGGAGAAAAGAGAGATGCCCAAAAGCAGGGGGTGCAGGTCTCTGCTCAGGGAGTGACCTCATGCTAGGGGCGCCTGAGCACAGAGCTCTGAGCTCCCTCTGCCTCGCCCAGGGCATCAATGAGATGCAAAGGCAGGAGCCACCTGTGATGTATACTAGCGTCCACTACCTCCTGGGTCACACGCTGGAGGCAGGGGCCACCCGTGATGGACACTAGTGTCCACCACCTCCTCAAGTCACACGCTTGAAGCAGGGACCACCTGTGATGAGCACCAATGTCCACCATCTCCCGGTCACATGCCCTAGCCTGTGTGAATTCACCCCTGCAATGCCGGCAAGTGGAGTAGCTCCCCACAAAGGCACAGAGGCCATTTATAAAGGAAACATCCAGAGACGGCCAGTGCCTATCTGAGTCGCCCAGGATTAGTCCTGTGGGCAGTGGGGGGCTATGGCCTGTGGTCTGGGTCCCCTGGGTTGCCCTGGCAGCCTGCTTCCCTGGTGATATTCACACCCCTCTTCTCTTTTCTTATATTCACCTCTTGTTAGTACCCAGAGAGCAAAGGCTTTTAGAAAATTCCTATAATAATAAAAAAGACTTGTTAAATAGCACTATATTATATAATTATAAAAAAAGTAAAGCAGGGATGGATTTTCAATCCATTTCACATGTGAGAGATGATTTTTATAATGTATTTCCTTCTGCATTTTTACATTAGTACATTTCCCATAATGACCTTCTGAAAAGGTACTTTAATAACTCTCAATATTTGCCAGCAGAAGACCCACAGAGCAGCAGGGAAGACCCAGGAAGGCAAGAAATTCCTTAAAATCACTCACTTGGATCATTACAAACCACATTATTCTACCGGAAAAATGCGTGCCGTTTTCTCTTTTTCCTTGAGGGAGAAACTTGATGCTCCCCTATAAATTAGCATCGCACTTATACATTAATCAAATATTCATGAAGATGTTTTCAATCATCCTTTGGAAATTGCCTCCCTCTCGGTAAGGTATATTCTCACTGATTGTTGAATGACAACTTTTTATTCTTAGAGATTGTTATATTTAGGCACTACTGCAACATAGTGCAGCAAACAGTCTCTTTGATGGGTGGAAAAAATTCAATCATCTTGAGAAGTGAAGCCCAGGGAACCCCAGATGCGTGAGGGTGCAGGAAGGGAGGGGCTCGCTAAGGCAGGTGGAGGCGGAGTCGGGCGCTTTGCTCCCTGGTCTCCAGGAAGATCCAGGCAGGAGAGCAGGAGATGCCCCCATGGAAGGCCCTGCCCTTCTGGGCGCTGGACCGGCCACGGGGCACCAGGCCCCCTGTGACATGCTCCCCTGGGTGGCCCCTCCCACACAGCTCCCCCTGCAGAGACCTTTGCCTTACCCAGTGAGGCCCACACACCCTCCCGTCTCTCTCGGTCACACTTTCCCACCTTGCCCACCCAGCACACACGCAGGCCCTGCACCCTCGTCCCCGTCTGTGTGTCTGGGAGATGAATGCACAGGGGCCGAGTATGGGGCTTACTTTCAAGTCGCCGAATGTTGCTTCCTCAGCCCCAGCAATGCACCATGGTCTCTTTGGACCTGGGACCTGAAATGCAGACCCATGGGGAAGTGCTCCCCCTGCCCTCCTGAAAACCCGTTCTCCTGCTACCCATCAGTGCCCACTCGCACAATGGCCCTTTGGCTCTAGGCAGCGAACTTGCCAGGCGGGTGGGTCCGGGAGCAGACAGCAGGCGTGCACAGCAGGGTTGGGGCTGTCCCATCAGCCTTCCTTGGTGGCATGCTGACCCCGCTCCTCGAGAGGACTCCCAGTTGTCAGAGCAGCACCTCTGGGGTCACGGGGCTTCTGAAGGCTGCCCGATAAATCAAGGCCGGGGAGGCCGGAGAGCACCTAGTGCCCAGTGCATGCACCAGGTTCCCCCCAGGGCCTGGCGTTAGCTCACATTTGCATCCGGAGGAAGAGGAGAGGCCCCAGTTCTAGCTGTGAGCATGGCAGGCTCTGAGCCAACACTACTCTGGAAAGGGAAGTTTACTTCAAAGAACAAATGATCCAAAATAAGAAAACGACCTCAACGTGACCTTCCACGGGAAGAGACAGACAAAGAGAGGGGAATGAGCAAGGAAAGGAGGGAGGATGGAAGTAGGAAAGAAAGAGAAGCTTCCGCCACAGGAACGCTGGTGGCTGGTGGCTGGTAACAGGGTAGTGGAATCAAACAGGGCCTGCAGAATCCCGAGTCTGGAACACGTGGGCAGCCACGCTCTTTCTCAGCCACATGTGGGCCCGTATCCACGGATCTTGGCGTGTGGGAACCCCGATCCCTGCGCACAAAGGGAGCCTCTTCCTAGCTGTCGATCCCGTCTATTCTTCCTTCCCGCACAACTCCCTCCTCAGACAAAAGGAAAGAGGATCGACGCCACCCGGAATAATATGCTGGCCTGGCATTGATTCCTCTTGTGCCCAAAGGCTCTGCTGGTCCGGTGGTGGTCCTAGACACAGCCCGCACCTGGGGTCCGACTCCCTCCGACAAGGAGGCCGTCACAGAAGCCCACTCTCTTGTGGAGGCACCCTGCCCCAGAGGAAGGGCTGGATCGATTAGACACTGATAGTTCTTAAATCACAGCTAATGACAAGCCTATTTTTAGGGTTTGGACACAAATGCAAGCCGGTAATGTGCAGGTGCCTGCGAGAAGCTGGCGCATGGAGTTCCTGCCAATTTTCTGAAGGCTGCCCGATAAATCAATCTTTAAAAAAGGAACAAAAAGAACCATTGCTCAAAAGGCCAATAGATAGAACAAATGTCAGAGAGAACGAGTCTCCAATAATGAGTGCGCAGTCCTCCTTGCAGCGTGAGGCTGGGAGATGTTTGTCCCCCCAGCGAGAGGCTGAGAGATGTCTGTTGCTTATGCCCTCTGATGTGTCCCAAGGCAGGTATCTATCTCTGTGATGGGCTTTGGACCCTTCCTCTCCAAGGCAGCAGAGCTTCAGACTGGAGACAGTCTTACATTCCACTAAGCTGCTCTGGCTCCCGGGAAATCTCTGAGCCAGCCCCAAAGGGAGTGGGGTGACCCCAGAGGCAGAGGCTGCTCTAGAGGCACCCCCTGCTCCTAGCAAGTCGTCCAGGCACGAGTCCCGCCCAGAGGGAGGTGGGTGCATTCCTCTGGGTGTCAGAAGTGTGCACAGAAAGTAGTGTTCTCACACAGTGTCTACCCAGGATGGGGCAGGGCTGGGTGAGCGTAAACCTTCATGGAGGGAGTCTGGAAGCAGATACAGGTGAGAGGGTGCATGTGAGATTATACAGTTAAGAGCACAGGCGAGGGTGAGATTATACAGGTGAGAGCATGGGTGTGAGTGAGATTATACAGGTGAGAGGGTGCATGTGAGATTATATAGGTGAGAGCACGAATGAGGGTGAGATTATACAGGTGAGAGGGTGCATGTGAGGTTATATAGGTGAGAGCACGGATGAGGGTGAGATTATACAGGTGAGAGCATGGGTGGGAGTGAGATTATACAGGTGAGAGGGTGCATGTGAGATTATACAGGTGAGAGGGTGCATGTGAGGTTATACAGGTGAGAGCACGGATGAGGGTGAGATTATACAGGTGAGAGGGTGCATGTGAGATTATACAGGTGAAAGGGTGACGGTGAGATTATACAGGTGAGAGCACGGGTGAGGGTGAGATTATATAGGTGAGAGTGCAGGTGAGGGTGAGATTATACAGGTGAGAGCACGGGTAAGGATGAGATTATACAGGTGAGAGCACAAGTGAGGATGAGATTATACAGGTGAGAGGTGCGGGTGAGTTTACTCAGGTGAGAGTGCAGGTGAGGTGAGATTATACAGGTGAGAGGGTATGGGTGAGATTATACAGGTGAGAGCAGAGTTGAGGGGTGCAAGTGAGATTATACAGCTGATAGGGTACAGGTAAGAGTATATAGGTGAGAGCACAGGTGAGGGATGCAGGTGAGGGTGCATGGGTGAGAGGGTGAAGGTGAGAGGTGTAGGTGAGATCATACAGTCAGGAGTGCAGGTAAGAGTAAACAGGTGAGAGGGTAAAGGTGAGATTACACAAGTGAGAGGGTGCAGATAAGGGTGTACAGGTGAGAGGGTGCAGGTAAGGGAGTACAGGTGAGAGGGGTAAAGGTGGGTTTACACAGATGAGAAGTGCAGGCAAGAGTGTACAGGTGAGAGGTGCAAGTAAGTATGTACAGGAGTGAGGGTACGAGGAGGTAGGTCGGCTGCCCCCCATGCAGGGCATGCTGGAGCCACAATCCTGGTGTCCACCCCAGGGAGGTTGTGCCACCTTCTGCAACCATGGTGCACAAGGCAGCTTCTGGGCAAGCCCCTGAGTGACGCACTCCCGGGCTCTGGTTTTGAAACTGGGAGTGAGTCAGGAAGAAATGAAGTCTCAGCCCATGCAACGAGCATTCCAGGATGTTGCATTTTCATTGGAACAAGCCAGGGTGGATCCCAACAAGTCCTACCTGATCTTCCTTTCAATCTGAGAATCTCAGCATCCTGCAGATGGACAGACACGGCTGCTTCCCCCTTCCTCGATGTCACAGCCGAGAGCCTTCTGCCTCCTCACGCACCTGCCTGGGGCAGAGCCAGGCTAGCAGAGACTCAAATTAGACCCACCCTAGAGGGGCCACTGCTGCCTGTGACTCCTCCTCAACACCACTCACTCTTCAGGATGCAGCAGAGGGTCTGTCTCAGGGCCCAGGGTCACCTGGAGACTGGCCTTTCTTAATGTACCCTTCCTCTGAGTGCCAGGAATTCCTACACAATATTTGCCATTTTGAGTTGTAACCTTGTACCTATTTCCTCAACCACTTCTTTCTCTAGGCTGCAAACTGCATATCTCTGGCTTCTCAGGGACTGCAGAGCCAAGGGTTCAGTGCCACAGCAAAGAGTTAGGATCAAGTTAGGTTAGGGTTAGGGTTAGAGTTAAGAGTTAGGGTTAGGATTAGGGATTAGGGCTAGGGTTAGGGGTTAGAGTTAGCGTTAGGATTAGGTTAGGTTAAGGTTAGGTTAGGGTTTGGTTTAGGCTTGGAGTTAGGGTTAGGTTAGGGTGAGGGCTAGGGTTAAAGTTAGGGTTCGGGCTAGAGTTAGGGTTAGTGTTGGAGTTAGGATTAGGTTAGGGTTAGGGTTAGGTGAAGACTGGGCGGGGTTGGGGGTAGGGTTAAGGATAGGGTTTAGGTGAAGGCTGGGTAGCATTAGGGGTAGGGTTGGGATTAGGGTTAGGATTAGGTAAGGGCTGGGGGGGTAGAGTTAGGGTTAGGTGAGTGCTGGGTGGGGGTTAGGGTTCGGGTTAAGTGAGGGCTGGTTGGGGGTTAGGGTTAGGATTAGGATTAGGTGAGGGCTGGATGGGAGTTAGGGTTAGGGTTACGTTAGGTGCGGGCTGGGTTGGGGTTAGGGTTAGGGTAGGTGAAGGCTTGGTTTGGGCCTCAATTGTTGCTGTCCATCAGAGTTGGAGTCTGGAGTGCCTGGTCCCAGAGTCAGGCGACATCTCCTTCAAATCTTGGGCAATGGGTTCTCAGTTTCTCTAAGGAAGCTGGCTTTAATTATGGTCTTGATTTTCTGAAATTCTGCAAACTTCCAAGCAGAAATCTGAGATGGAATCCGGAACCAGAAGGAGAGAGATGCACAGAGATGGCGAAAGCAGGGCAAGCCCCAGGAACAAGGATCTTGCTGGAAAGTAACGTGGGCCCCGTGAGGAGTGGAGGGATGAGCGCTCGAGGCAGGAAGTGGCACAGGCAGTTGCGAGCACTTGGCAGGGAGGCCTGTTCCTGGGTCTCGGACATTCTCGCTCTTAGCACAGAGACCCTGGGGTGGGGTATGCTGGGGCCAAAGGACAGCCCGGTCCTGGGACACCGCGGATGCTGGCCCTGGTCACAGGGGCCCTGTGAGGTGACACCGTGAGGAGGGGTGGGATGCAGAGATGGGTTGGGGTCCTATTCTGGAAAGGACGTGAAGGAGTGGGCTTTAGGAACTCAAGGACAGTGGCGTGAAGGCCTGACCCCAACTCTCATGCGCACGACTCACTCCCGCCCACGACTCAGGGCAGAGGCCCAAAACTTCGACCTTGAGTTCCAAATTATGGGGCTGCATTTTTAAGCATGAGAAGTTTTATTGAAAGAGACTAATCTCATCCTGCCATGTATTTTAATTTTATTATGCCAGGCTCACTCCACCCTTCTCTGTTATGGCTTATTATTTTATAATTCAATTTTAAACGATAACTATTTTTAACTATCCATTCAAAGGCTGAATAATTTTTTTTCTCTTTTTAGAAAATTAAATATTACCGTTTTTCTTCCTCTCGTGTATAATCAGGAACTGGTACTTTTCCCTCCTGTGAAACTGATTAGGATTCTGTCTTAGTTCGATGCCTATGGAGTGCAAATACTTCCTCTTGCCCTCGGAGCACACTCATGCACACGTGCTCTCAAGGATGTTCTTGAAGTCAGAGATATGAGGCAGCAGATCTGTGGCCGTGGGTGACACAATGCAGGGAAAAGCATGTCCTCCTGCTTAAGGATCCAAGGAGGGGCAGGGCAAGTCCAGGCCCACCGGACTTGGTGGGCAGAGAAGAGCCTGACTCCTCCTGCTATCTTCCTGTTGGGGGAAGGATGCAGAGTGCACCCCCTCCCCAGAACATGGTCAGCAGGAAGCCAGCGCATTGCAGGGGCTCGACACCTTCAGGCTCGCCACTCCTCCTGCAGCCTACAGTGACCTCAGATAATCAAGGCTATAAGCACTTGGCAATAAGAACATTATTCTAACAAGGGGAGACAGTGGGGCAATGGCTCAGGAAAGTGGACAGTGGTGGATGGTGGGTGCTCACGTGTGTCATGCATTAGACCCTCTTAGTAACGGAACTGTAAGTCCCAGTGCCCAAAGTGAAATAAATATAGAAACAAAACAAACAAAAGGTCTTAACTCTGGCTAACTGAGAAGCAGCCAATAGATGTTCACTCCCAAAGAGGGAGCCAGCCCCATGGAGGACCGGCAGGGTCTTGGTTTCAGTGAGGACTTGACCATGTGTCTTTGAAACTCAAAAGTGGAATCCTAGAGGTAGTTCTCCTTTAGTCCCAAGCATCATTCTCTCCATCTGTTCTAAATTAATAACCAGTCTGTTTAGCCAAAGTGCACAGAATATTAGACCCAAATTGACTCTGTGAAATCACTCTGTACGATAGTTTCATTTTGGGTGCAGGAGTGATAGTACAGTGGATAGGTGCTTGCCTTGCCTGCAACAACCCAGGTTCAATCCAAGGCACTTAATATGACCCCAAATCCCACCAGGAGTGATCCCTGAGCGCAGAGCCAGAAGGGACCCCCGAGCACTGATGGGTATGATCACAAAACAAACAAAATTTCTCATCTTTTATGTTTGAAGTTATTATAAATTGTGAAAAAATAAATTTAATGGCATAGCTGTGAATTTAAAACATCTTCCTTCATGTGGCACCCACGTGTTGCTCTCATTAAAAAAAATGTAATAAAAGCAATTCACAGAATCCTCTGTGTCCTCTCTGGGCATTATATTCAGAACCATCAGAGCCCAAGTCCTGACAAGAGGGAAATCCAGTCTCTCCTCTCCAGGTTTGGGACGCTACTGGCAGAGATGTGGTTCACAAACAGAAGACTGGAAATGCTAATATAAAATAGTTATGAAGGTGTGCAATCTGGCACTAGTCATTAGGTCATGGTGCAATTTCTTAGGGGCTTGAATCAATAAAAAGAAAGAAGAAAAATCCATTTCACAGGTACAGATTGAAAGCAATTACATCCTCCTGTGCATTTCCTGTGGAATGTCCCAAGCTTGGCCACAGGTACACTGCCAGGACATGTGGCACCCACCCAACCAGCCCGTGACTCTCCTAGATGCTGCCCCAGACACAAGGGAGCAGAACAAAAAGAGAAAAGCTGCTTCGTCTGCACTTGCAGAAATGAAGACGAATGGAACAGTATAGAAGCCGGTCTTAGATTTGTGATATCGATGTTTCTTCCAAATTAATTCGACTCCTGAAGTGGTTCTCGGTGAGAGTTAATTCTCTTCTGACACTCCTGATCAGGAACTCTGATGTCTTTCTTGAGAATGAATCATCAACTCCTATGACTCAAAGGTCCCAGTGTGCCTCTGCTCAGAGGCCCTCCGTAGAGAATCAGGGTGTCTCCCATCATTTACATCAGCCTGATTGTAGGGTAGCACCTAGCTGGCCAAATAATCCAGTACCAACCTGACCTCCTCCCCTGCCCCCATGACCTACTGGGGATAATCAAAAGGAAAATCCTGCCCCTATCCCCGAGTCTCTGCCCCCCTGAATCTTAGGGATGTGTTCACAGACATAATTGTGTGGCTCACACAAGAAGTTGGTGGACCAGAATGATTGGAGCAAGTGATGACACAAGAATCCCCTCATATAATAAAGCACTTACCATAAATCTGCCGTGATTTGGTAAAACACAACTATGCTGGCACAGAAGACCAAATATTTGCAAGTGGATCACTTAGCATGATGAGCTACAGGGACTGCAATGACTGCTCAATGTTTTCTGGCTTCAATGGGGATATTAGTCAACAGAAGCATCTCAGAATCAAGAACCCATGGCCGAGTCTCTGATCTCAGTCAACAAGTGAAAGCCTTTTAGTAATGATTATTACTATTAGAACTCCATCTTGCCTAGGAGTAATTGGTTAGAATCATCTCAGATATTGTTATGGTAACACTACATTGCACTTTCAAAGCGATTATAGCACTTTCAAAAGACACGATACTCATTTGCTTATTAGCAATACTCTGGGGTGGTAAGATAACCCTATATTATCACATCTTAAAAGATGATTCAAGATACATTTGAATACTGTACATCTCTCTAAGGACCCAGTTTGGACAAAAAATGATCATTGGCCCAAGAATCTGTAGATGTTAAGTCCCACTCATAAATCTGTTCATTAGATAACATGACTTGCCCAGGTCTAAGCAGCTCTATTTTCAAAACTCTGTGATTTTAAAGATCACCAAAATTTTGGTGGATGACTAATTCCTTCAAAAACCTGGTTATAATAAAAACCTGGTTAGATGAAAGTAAATATTTCGCAAACTTTGCTTGCTTACATTTGCATGTAGTGTGCATTTTTGCCGAGACTGAACATTTCTCAAAACAGTTGACCTGGAATTAAAACTGAATAATTACAGTCACAGGAGTAGACTTACTCGGAAATATCTAGAATTTTCTTTGGTCAAGTTCACTTCATGAACGTACGTGAGATCCTTATTGATTCGTTGCCTTACCTACTAACCGAAAGCAACATCAAGAGCACCAGAAAAAAGTGGTCTGTCTGCACGTGAATGTGAGGAGAACGTGTTACAAGAACTGACTTGTTTCAATTCCCACAGACCCACTGGGTCCAAACTTGAAGACTTGGTAAAATGCAAGCGGAAGCAATACTAATACCTCACATTTGCACCATATCATGCAATTGTACTTTCACGCTTCCAAGTGTAAGAGCAATGGCTGATTATCATACACGCTTACTGGTGTCAAAGACAACCTGAAGAGTAAACCAAGGACCTGGTGTCTGGCCGTTCATTTTAGTGCACCCTCCCTCAAGCATGAGCTCTTCCAGACACGCCTTGAAGCAAGATGTGCTTCTTGTCTAGGATCGTAGGATTCACAAGCTCTCAAGGCCAAGTAGAAAACTGATCTCTAACTTAATTTAGTCAACATTATCGCCAGTAAAAAACACACAGCCAGAGGCCTGAGAGATAAGTCCAGAGGCTGAACAATAAATTTGCATGTGGCAGGTGGGGTTTGATCTCCAGAACCGCGCGTGGTCCCCTGAGCACCACAGGGAAGAGTTCCTGAGCACTGTGATGTGCGACAATCCCCCAGTCAAAACCAAACAATTACAGCTTATTCAAATGATCAATCACAGATAAATCCAGAAACCCCATCAAAAACAGTAAGAGGAAGGAAAGGGACTTCTCCAAGGAAGACCAATGCATGGTAAAAGCCCATCCTTACATGAAGACATGCCCATCCTCACCTATTAACAGGGAAATCCAAGTCAAGACAACAATGAGATATCATCTCACACCAGGGAGAATGACACATATGGGTGGATGGGATAATGTGTGTTGTCAGGTGTGTGGTGAAACAGGAACTCTCATACACTACTGGTGGGAATGTTGTGGAAAACAGTATGGAAGGTTCTCAGAAAACTTAAAATTGATCTGCCACAGAACCCTGAAATTCCACAGAGGTTTGTGAAGATGTGGTACACAACAGGATACAATGCAGGAGTAAGAAATAATAAAATCATGCAGTTTGCTGCAACATGGATGGAACTGGTAGGTATCATGCTAAATGAAGTAAGCCGGAACAAGGATGAACACAGGATGATCTCACTGATGCGTGACCCTTAGAGTAACTGAGCGAGGAAATGCTTTAAAGGGAAGATGCCTAGATCACCCTTGGCCTGGAGTGTAGGGAGAAGGAAAGACAATGAGTAGAAGTGGGTGAGGGGAGAAGAGACAGATGAGAAGCAACGGGGGGCCATGGTCATTGTACACTGGGGAAAGGAACATTGTACATGGGTGGAGTGAAGGGATGACAGGGCTAATAGATCCAAACCACACAGTCAGCAACTGAAAGAATGAGACCAGAATTTAAATAAACAAACTTCAAAGGGGGTCTGTGGAGATGCAGGCTGGGGTGGGGGGGTGGCAGGGGGAGGGGAACGGGGAGCACTGGTAGAGGAAAGTTGACACGGTGGTGGGATCAGTGATGGAACATTGCATGTCAAAACCCAACTAGGAATAACTTTGTAAGTCAAGGTTTTTCACAAAATAAAATGAAGGAGGGTGGGGTGGAAAGAATATTGTCAAGAGAAGAAAAAGTAAAAAAAAATTAAAAATGCACGCGGCCAACCTGGGGTATGATTCCCAGTATCCTATATGGTCCCCTGAGCACCGCCAGGAGTAATTCCTGAGTGCAGAGCCAGGAGTAACCCCTGTGCATCGCCAGGTCTGACCCAAAAAGAAAAAAATTTAAAATGATTCATATTTGTGGAGAAATGTTATCCTTTCAGTTGTACTACTTTGCTTTCTAAAAGTGCTTTCTAATGCAATTAGATGAAAAGAATAAATTGGGATAACATTTGAAACAAAAGTATTACTAATTTCACAAGACAAAAGAATCAATTAACAATAACTACTAATAAGGAATGAGCTCAATAAAACTGCAAGCAGAAAAAATGCATTTTAACATATATTAGCCACAACCATTTAGAAAATATAATGGTGAAAAAATCTCATGCAATAACAATGAGGATTAAGAACTAGCAATAGGATTTAAGACATAATCTGAAGCATAAATTCAAGAACTGTAAAAACCCTACGTGGGAATATATGATGAGTCTCTACTGAGTATCAGAGGTTTTAATAAGTGAGATACATATATTACTGGCATTAGAATTAATACTTAAGTCTTACACATCTTAAATACTAAAAAATATGGATCCTTGCCACCGGGCCCCTGGAAACAGTGATAGAAATAGCCATCTCTGCCATCAGCCAGGTCACTATTAAGGCAGACGTGTTTTCTTTTATTAAATAGCAAAAATTAAATATATGTCTCTGCATGGTTAGTATAGAGGCTTCAGTCGCATGACAAGTTCTCAATGCCATGATTCTGAGTTCTGAAAAAAATCAGCTCTACACCATTCAGACTCACCCCATGCAGAATGCAGAATTTTAATCTGGAAGTGGCCTACAGCTGGCTGTGCGCTGTGTAGATCTTAAATGCCGTGCGTGCGCCATCAGCTTCCATTTTCATCACAAAAGCAGATTGCCTGCTTGCCTTTATTTTTACAAACAGAAAATGCTACTTATGGTTTTTATATTCTCCCAAGCTGCATATTAAAATGTAAGAATATATTTAAGTTATTAATGCCTGAGATTAAAAAGGATTTACCCATTCATGCCTAATATATAATCAAAAGATCATTTTATTGTATTTGCTAGATTAGGCACAGAATTGAAATAAGAGAGAAGAGCAGAGGAGAAAGAGAGAAACCAGATCATCCTTGAACAATATCAGAATCTGAACAGTCCAACCAGAGAAACGCTGTTTTAAATGATATCTAAATCCAGGACGGGTGACCCTCCCACATTAATAGACATCCACATTCTCACTGTGGCTACAGTGGACCAATCTGGCTACTTTGCCTGGTTCCATCTCAAAGGGATTGTAAAGAATCCAAGGGAATCCCGGAAGCTGGTGGGTACGGCACGGACATTCTAATTGAGTTTCTATATTTGAACAAATTAATGACTACAGCTATGTGTAAAACAATTATGACCCGGAGTAAATATTAATTACATTCCCCTTGGCTAATGTTTTCCTCTTGGGTCAATACACATTGCTAATTCTCTCCAGAGTAATTATGTGAGCGCTGACTAGTGAGGACTCAGGCCCTGCAGTGCACGCCCTCTGCTACAAGGTGGTACTGTTGTTTATGCTTCTGATGCTTACAAACATGCAGAGTCATGTTAAAATCGTTTTCCACTCGCTTAAAAGACCAAAGACAATCATCCTTGTTTCAAAAGACTATCTGGAGGCCAGTGTGATAGGAAAGTGGGCAAGGGGCTTGCCTTATATGCAGCTGACCTGGATTTGATCCCTGGGCACCTGGTATGATCCCCAGAGCTCTGCAGGAAATAATCCCTGAGCACAGAGCCAGGAATAAACCCTGAGCACCTCCAGGTATGTGCCCCAAACAGCAACAACAGAAGAGACTATTTTAGAAGAGTAACTAGGTGTTCCCACACAAGACCATAGAAAATCTTTTTTTTAAAAATGAATGAAAAAACAAACAAAAGCAACGCACACATATGAATACCAAGACACAACGAAATCCACACACTTGATTCAATTCCAATGCCAAAAAGCAGCGTCTGCAAATTATGTAGCATTTACTTAGAAAGAGATGGCTAATTGGTTGATAATAACCTCACAATAATTCCAATATGTTAGGATTGCATGAAACAAATCTCTTTCCATATAGAATGCTAATTTAAGATGCATCTTATTTTCAGCAAGATTCTTGCTATTTGGAGAATAAGAATTAGTTCCTCATTTTATTCATTTATTCAAAATATGAAATAACCATCTACCTTAATGTATTTCATGATTTCAAAATATATGCTGAGGCTCGCTTTCTCCACACACCCTCTTCACACAAATAGCACTCTGAATTCAATTTTTCTGAGTTCAATTCTTCAGCAATGTTGCTTTTGATCATGATTGCAGGTTTGATCTCTCAAGTTTAATAATGTATTTTTTATTAGAACGCATTCACTCTTCACTTATCTTTGACCCTCTGAATACAGGAAGTGTGTTTTTATCTATTTCTAAGAAAAAGCCCTCAGAATATGGAAGCTGGAGCGCTTGTTCTGCAGTTCGTCCCGAGTACCCTTCACTTGAGGCTGGGTACCACCTCCCCGGCCATGCATTAGCACACATGTGCCTTCCTAATGTTTCCTCATGCCTCAGGGCAGACGACCTCATTCAAAACCCACAGGTTTTCCAAGCACTTCCCTTGAATCGAATTTATCCACCAAGAAGGAGATGTTGGGACACTCCATTTCTGTTCCAAGGACAACTCTACAGTCCATCTTCACAAAAGCTTATGGGATCCAAACCACAGGGATGAAAAAAGGGATTGAGAATGGCAAATACTCTCACTCCAGCCTCCCCCACAGAATTTGTCAACATCATTCCATCCTTCCTGGCATCCGGGCCACAGACTGCTGCTACATCAGGGTGGGCTGGAGGGCGGTCCCAGAAAACTAGAAGAAGGAAGTGATCTGGGAAAATATATGATGTGTGTGTGTGTGCGTGCGTGCTTGCGTGTGTGTGTGTGTGTGTGTGTGTATGTGTGTGTGTGTGTGCAGCAGAGGGAGCGCATGAGGGATGGTGGGGGTTGTGGTGTGAGGACCGAGATGAGGGTGAGTGGGCGCACACAGACAGGTAGGGGTCGAGGGAGCAGAACACGGCCAGTGACCAGGAGGGCTGAGGCACCTGCCACGTGGAACTGCCCCACAATTCATGTGAAACTCAATCTGTGAGAGGAAGGGTCGGCTGCATGGCAGGGCGCCGGAGACCAGCACCCACAGACGGAGGGGTCCTGTGCCTCTCGGTGCTCCCGTTTCCCAGGGGGTCCCCAAGAGCACCTGGCAACCCTCTCTGGTTCTTTACTGAAAGCGAGTGTCTGCCTAACACATCCACTCAGAGCGTTCTTTCTCTAGGTGAGCCACCTCAACGCCATGCCTCCCAGCGCCCTTGTCAGCTGGCCCTGCTCTCCTGTCAGCAGCTGCGGGAAGCCTAATGGAAACTTCCAGAACATCCTCCTGCTATTGGGTGTCCCATCTGTAGGGTCCTTCTCTGCCACCACTGTCCCTCACAGGCCGGCTGCCCCCTCCTGCCCCAGCCTCTGGCAGACTCACCCGCTCCTTCCTGCCAGCACAGGAAGTACCAGCCCAGACCCAGCTCCCCATCACATGGTACCCTGAGGAGTCAAAACCCCAAACCCGAAGATGTGTTTGACTCTTTCGTCTCTCCCCAGTCTCCCGAGACAAGGCCGGTAGCAGAGCAGGGAGACCAGGAGGCATGGGCCTAGAATGTTCTTGCTGTCTCTGTCACCTGCAGGCAGGCAGAAGGATCCCTCAGCCCCTGCAGTCCTGTCTGGCCCCTGGTGGGCCCCTGGGGGTTCGGAGGCTCAACACTTACATTCCTTATGGGGTGTTGGGCCAAGGAGCCCGCCAGCCCCAACTGAACAAGCTGCTGTCCATCGTGACAAGACAGATGCCGTTTCCACATGATGGGGAGACTCCCTGGAGGGTGCCAATTTTAGAAAGTGAGGGGTGTGTATCTGGTTTGGGGGTGGAGGCAGAGATGGGCGAGGGGGAGGACAGGGGAAAGGTGAGGCTGGCCTGTTGGGCCGCTATTTCCGTGACGTCGCCTGCTCAAGGAGCACCTGGGCCCGTGAGATCAGCAAGCGCAGAAGCAAGGGCGAGATGGCAGGTGAGGCCAGACCCCACATGCTCGGGGAATGTTCCTGTTACCTCCGCACTGTGCTGCACAGGGCAGGGCTCCTGGCCACATCCCCACTGAAACACTGTCTGCTTGGAATGTGTTTACACCGCAGGGGTAGTGGACAGGAGAGACCCAGAAACCCAAGAAAATGACTGATTCATTCCATTTTTGAGAAGTCAACAGAGTAAGGGCGAGTGACTTTTTCTACTTTTAGTCTCCCTGGAGATGCTCTGGAGGTCTGGGGGCCCCACAGGAGATTCCCAAGCAACCAGGCCTTTGACCTGAGCACGTGCGGCTGCTCAGACCCTGGGCCTCCTTGTGTGCTGGGCACTCCAGGGCATGCCCCGGCAGCTGAGCTCAGAAGGCTGTAGATGCCAGTATGCTCTGAACACTGTGCTCAGTCCTGAGTTTTCAGCATCTTAGCTAGACTCGGAATCCATCTGATCATAAACATAAGCAACTCGATGTCTACCAAAGCAACACAGTGTCTACCATGGAGAGAATCATCATGGCCCAGGACTCTCCCAGCCGGACCTGCTTGGGGCCAGCAAAAGGCTTGCTGTCTGTCCACAGGATCCTGCCAGACGCCACACAACCCTGGGCACTGCCCAAGCACTCATAGTCGGGGCCCCCCACCCAGGGCTGGCACTTTCCCTGCTCTGGGAGAAGCAAACAGGCCCTCGGCATAGACCCAGGTGGGGTGGGGGTGGGGTGGGGCGCTCTTTTGTAGAAACCAGAAAAACTGTGGATCTTTCCTTCCAAATTAGCCTCCTGGGTTAGCCCTGATAGCACAGGGGCCCATGGCAGGGTGATCCAGAGGGCTAAATTCCGCCAGAAAATGTACACTCTGGCACTTCCCAAACACTGTGGATTCAAATGCAATTCACCGGGTTGGGGTTTGGGGGGAGTAGAGCTTCATCCACAGGTCAGGCACCATGCCCAGTGGACAGCATGAGGGAGACTCAGGGTGGATGAGCAGCCCTGCCCCAATGAGGAATTCATCTCACAAACAAGACACAGCATCTGCCCCACCCCCGCCCCAACCCACACAGACAGACAGACAGACAGACACACACACACACACACACACACACACACACACACACAGAGTCTCTCTCTCGGTTTTTGTCATCTTTTCAGAGGTCAAAGCAAAAGCAAACTCTTTACTTAGAAATGGAGTCAGTACGCTGTGGCATTTTCCCTTAGAGAGGCAGAAACGGCTGAAGTCTAATGTGCCTGGGTGCAAACGTGACCCATCATTCAAGGCAAAGGACAGTCACAGGATGGTCACCGCTTCATTTTGTGAGCAGAGGTATAAGAGACAGCAACAGAGAGAGCACAGTGACAGAAACAATAGCCATTTTCTCTCGCCTTTATCTCTTCCGGAGAGATCTGGGCCGCACTTTGTCGGAAGGATGTGGACCTGAAAGCATAATGACCGTCTGTCTTTCAGAGAAGAGGACACGTGGCAAAAATGCCAGGGAGCCGTCCACGGGCGAGGCTCAAATACAGATAAGCATGTGGACACTGAGTTTCTTCATTCCTTCCAAGTCAGGAAATTGCACCATCCCATTGATTGCCACTTAGGGATAATTGGGGAAAGAGATGCCTGCATTCCACGCCAGAGAAGTCCTGCGTGCCTTTGTATCTTCTCTGGATCTTTCTGTACAGATAAGACAATCATCTGCCTTATCTCTAATAAGGCCATTATAATAACTGCCACAAAGGTTTATTCTGAAAGTTAAGTATCAAATTAAATAAGCGCTCTACCCATATGTTTTATTGTCAAATAATTAATTTTGAAGTAAGCAACAATATGCAGGTCGGTCCTGGCCAAGCTCTGAAAATGCAAATGAAGCTGCATCTGCTGAGTAGAGGGTAGGGCGGGGTGAAGAATAGCAGGGGAGGGGGGAGAGGGTCTCACCCAGTGGGGACCTTTCTGAGTTTCCACTGGGGAGGCTGGGACTGGGAGGGCAAAAGGCTCTCAGTCAGGTGATGGGGGGTTGGTTCTCTGGTGTGGGAAGGTGACTCTTGTTTGCTGAAATGGAGACCAAGCTGCCATCCATGTGCCTCGATTTCTTTGTTCAGATTTGGGTGCTTACTGGTTTTGTGTAAAGGGAAATACAAAGAAATGGCCAAGATTCGCAGGGACAAAGTTACAAGGCTAAATGTTCAACAGGGAACTGAATCTGAGAAAACTCGATGTTGCACTCGATGGCGTTGAATTTGTTGGATTTGGTACATATTTCACTAAAACAGCTTTTCACATTAAAGTTCATAAGAAAGTTTTTTTTTGATAAATGTTCTTATTTTATAGCTCCTTTTTAATCTAAAAAAATAAGGCAAGAGTTTCACATTACGATTTATATTATATGCAGGTTCCCTTAATATAAAATTACATATAATATTGTCTATGTAAAATAATACATGGGCTGGAGCCATAGCATAGTGGTAGTGCATTTAACTTGCACGTGGCCAGCCCGGCCGAGTCTGGCCCGCACAGCAAAGCCTGGCAGCTACCCGTGAAGTGTTCAATATGCCAAACACAGTAACAACAAGTCTCACAATGGAGACATTACTGGGCCCGCTTGAGCAAATTGATGAACAACGGGATGACAGTGCTACAGTGCTACATACATTAGATAATACTACATACATTAAATACAGTACCCATTACAAATATACATGTCTATATAGAACATCATGTATATTTAAACACATTGAGACATAGTTTATAAGTAATTTCGAGTGTACTAGCATTAATGTCACTACCTTGTCTTTGAAGCACATCACGGGAAATGTAGTGCTAATCTTATTAAAAATTTAATTTAATCTTATTAAGATTGTAAAACATTAATTTGCTACAACTGCCTCATAAACACTCAACATGCATATAAATTTGTTTGGCAAGTGATAAAGCAAAGGCTTGGGAAGGGCAACGCTGACCTGGTGGCTCTGCTCCTAGAAGTGGGGTGTGCAAGGGCCGGTTGCTGGAGACCCAAGGCACATCTTACATGCTTCGTCAGGAGGGCTTGTTCCTGGGAAATGGGGCAAGTCTTCAACCTAAATACTAACGGGGAGATGAGCAACCAGGAGCAATCGATCCATGATTAGCCCAAACATTAAAGAACCAAAGGGTATAAAATAGTCTCTATCAAGTATCTTTCGATTGTACTTTGATAGGGTCCTGATAAAAATAGATTCTGGTAAAAACTTGGATAAGTCAAGTCTTGGCCCCACAAAGAAGGGGCAAGGCCACATTTGTGGGCTTTGAGCTGGAGGGCATGCCTGGAGGCTTTGGGCACTGCAAGTAGTGAAGAGCCAGTTTCAGGCACGGATCCCAGAGGGCACACGCTGGCAAGCCTCTTCCTCCACACAGGCTCCGGGCAGCATCTTTGCCACCATGACCCTGGACCCAGAGACACACGCCCCAGTGCGTGCTGTTCATCCATCCGACAAACACCAAGTTCAGGCTTGTGTCGGTGATGAAATTGTGCGTTTACTTCTCCCTAGCACTGTCACATTTCCACTGAAAGGGGCTGATCGTAAATGATGACAGTCAGGGAGAGACATGCTTCTTCTTCACGGCAAGCACTCATCTATTCTGTCTCGTTTATTGGAAAACCACGTGAGAATTGAGTTCAGTGCAAAAGCATCCTAACAGCTCATTTGTAATCTGTGTAAAGGAAGCACTTTTAATTACTTGTGGAGATAATTTGTTTAAATGGCAATATTTTGAGAGCTTTTTGTAGTAATTACACTTCATAATGGGGCAGGTATGTATCAGATTCAATGAAACATCACTCAGAACCTGACAAGCATTTTCAGTTTGTAAAGATCGTAATTATATTTCACATTAATATTTGAACTTATTACAGTGCATCACTTTCTGTTTAAACATTTTCGTTTCCAATATGGACATGCACTTTCCAACAATCATCACTCCACGCCGAGTCTTGGGCATGCACCTGCTCCCATCTGCAGGAACCCTGCGACTCTGTTTCCAGCTTCAGAATGTTTGATGGCCAGATACTGACTTTTAATGGAAATACCCTGCTTTTTAGAAGACTAAGATTGTTGCCTGCAATTATGGATGGAAGTATAAATGCCTGCTTTGATGCAAGTATTTCAGAGACTTTAAAAAACACTGTACCTAAATTATCTCTAAAGTGATCATTGTCGTAAATTTCGTTTTAAGATATCCGCTATTCTTCAGCAAGCAGATAGGCGAAGAATTTTAATGCAATTTCCCCACCTCTGATCAGCCTCTGATTTTGCTGATCTCTCTGCAGCCTGTGCTCTTCTTCATTCCTGTCATGCAAACTTCTTGGCCGTGGGGACGCTCAGGCCACGGCCTCCCTGAATCAGTGACAAGGACAGACTCCTTGCATTCGAGTACAGGTTTGCCAAAGCCAAACCATGGCAGACGTTTCCCTCCCACTTGGCTTATACATGCGTCCCTCCCTCCTGCTTCCTGCCCCTTGTTGCATCTGAGATGCATTTCATAGAGTGAGGCTTCTGGCTTAGCTCAAGAGCTTCAACAGCCAGACAAGGAAAAGGAGGCAGAGGGCAGGCAAGCATTTGTCTGACGGCATACAACAGTCCAATGGCCAACAGCAGAGGCACAGTCACAGAGTAGTACATCCACACAGCACAGGCAAGACACAACACAGACAAACAACAGCACGGTCACATAACACAAGCAAGTGACACGACACAGACACACAACAGCACAGTGATAGGCAAAAGACACAACACAGACACACAACAGCATGGTCACACAGCACAAGCAAAAGATACAGCACAGTCACACAGCACAGGCAAAAGACACAACCCAGACACACAACCACACAATATTGGCACAGGCCATACAACAGCACAGACACATAACACACAGCACAAACACATAGGCACAAAATACACATCAACACAGGTGCAACCATACAATACAAGCATAACTCACACAACAGCACAGATACACAACACAGGCAAAAGATGAAACACAAATACAAAACACAATAGACCAATCACACAATATACAACATGGTCAAAAGACAAAACATACAACATGGTCAAAATACAGTCACACAATGGCATGGCACACAACACAAGCAAAAGATACAACAAAGAACTCAGACACACAACTCAGACAAAAGACACAAAACAGTATGGGCACAACCACATGATAAAGGCACAAAACTCACAACAGCACTGATAATACACACATAGACACAAAACTCCATAGGCTCACACCATACAAGATGGCCACATGACAGCATGGCCCCCATGGCACATGATAGGCCATACAAGAGTATCTGTTTGTGCACCGGGCAGGCTGACTTGGGAAGCAGCATGTTTTGATTGTTTCAATAATCCAAGGTACATCTGATGATATTAAAATTCCTGGCAGGCACCAAAGAGGGTCGTGGAGGGTTGAAAAGATGGGTGTGTGTGTGCATGTGTGTATGTGTGTGTGCATGTGCATGCATGTGCATATGTGTGCACGTGCATGTGTATGCGTGTATGCATGTTTGTGAATATGTATGTGCATGCACACATGTGTGCATGGGTGTGTTTATGCAGGTGTGTGTGCATGTGCATGCATGTGTATGTGCACATGGGTGTATTTACGTGGGTGTGTGCATGTGTGTGAGTGTGTACATGTATGCTTGTGTACGTATCTGTATGTGTGCATGTGTGCATGCATGTGTGTTTGTGTATGTGTGTGCGTTTGTGTGCATGCAAGTATGTGTGTGTGTTATTCACTTTCAGTGTTTTATGCTCCCAGAGACAGCCCACAGTTGGCCATGCTGCCTTCCTCAGCTGTTTCTCTCTCAGCCTAGAGCTCTATGATGCCCAACACAACAGCAAGAAGAGCCCCGGAGAGCAGTGCCCCCCTCCCCACCCCCCCACCCCTGCAGCACCCTGCAGCCTCTGCCCCCTGCTGACTCGGGTCTCCTGTCCATCCATTGGGGAGAGAAGGCACTTGTGTGTCGGCATCCACATTTGCAACCTAGGGCTGGTGTTCCTTTCCACGCCTGGGGCACTCCAGGCTGGGTGAGGGTAGGGACGTGGCACAGGTGTGCTCAGGAGTGTTTCAGACATGCATAAAAGTCTGCATCCACCTTATTTTACCATGTGCCAACTTGGTTATCTTTAAATGAGTCGGTACACATTTGAAAACTCTGCACCTTTTCTCTAGTAGAGTAGCAACAGAGCTTCCAAAATAAAAGCTCTGGCCAGGGTCATCAGCCACTTCTAACAAGAATTTTACTTTCAAGCCATGGTAGGTCCTTCACACAGCTGGAGAATACAGCGTTGGTATGCACTCCTGCCTGGTCTCCCCACGCTTAAACCCTTACCTTCCCACAGAGCCTGCCACCTCCACCCTATGGGAAACACACCATCCACTGAACTCCAAACCTTATTTATGGCCTTCTTTATTTCACAGTCTCATTTTTCTGTTCCAGAATCAAAGCCTGGGAAAATACACTGCATCTAGTCATCAACTTCTGACTACTACATGGTCCGATTTTAAATTGGAACATCCCTATTCTGGAACATCTCTGCGTGGCTGTTCTGGAGCACCTCTGCTATTGTTCCAGAATGTGTCTGTGGCAGTTCTAGAACACCGTTGTGGTTCCAGAGCACCTCTGTGGTGGTTCTAGAGCACTCTGGGCCAGCTCTGGAATGTGTCTGTGGTAGTTCTAGAGCATCTTTGTTGTGGTTCCACGGCACCTCTGTGGTGGTTCCAGAACACTTCTATGGCAACTCTAGAGCACCGTTTTGGTCCTAGAACTTCTCTGATGGTTCTAGAGTGCCTCTGTGGTGGTTCTGGGATGTATCTGGTGGTTCCAAAGTATCTTTGTGGCAACTCTAGAGCACCTTTATGGTGATTCTAGAACATTTCTGACAGCTCTAGAGCACCCTAAGGTAGCTCATGAACATCACTGTGGTAGTTCTGGAATATCTCTGTAGCTGACCTAGACCATCCCTGTGTGGCTGACAGTGTCTGCCAACATGTCTACCCTGTCAAACCACGGCCATGTCTGTACTGGCACAGAGTGTGGGTGGGGTCCCAGGGCTGTAGGAGGACTCTCTCACTTTCCTGAGTGTGACTTCCGGACCCACCATTTCTGTGCCCTTAGATCTAGGACTACTACCCAGCCTTCGCTACACTCCAGGACGCTTTCCGGACCCGCGCGGCCACTTGCGGCCGTGCAACACATCATAAGACACTAAATACCCATCTTCTGGAATTGTCGTACCATATTTGATAGGGTTCAAATATGGTAACACCTACAAGGGTGATTAGAGGTCACCCCAAAAGCCTCTATCCCTCTCGGAAAGACTGGCAAGCTACCGAGAGTATTCCGCCCGCACGGAAGAGCCTGGCAAGCTATCCGCTGTGTATTCGATATGCCAAAACCAGTAACTACAACTGGTCTCATTCACCTGACCCTGAAGGCTTCACCGACATGGCAGCACTGAGAAGGATGAGAAAGGAGAGGCCAACAAAATCTCAAGGCCGACCTAGGCTGCCACAACGAAGGAAGACAAAAATGATCATCTGTACTTTCAATGCACGTACGCTAGCATCAGATGCATCCATCGAGGACCTGATGGTACAAGCGCGAATGATCAAGTACGACATCATTGGTCTGACCGAGACAAGAAGACACGAATCTCACCATGCCGTTTTTGACACTGGAGAAGAATTGTTCCTTGGAACATGCGATAAAAGAGGTGTGGGAGGCGTCGGTGTCCTTGTCAACACAAACTTGGCCAAGAGCATTGATTCATTCGAATGCCTAACAACCCGAATCGGACGATGACATTTGAATAGATGTGGCTCACTGCCTGCAGTTTCTATCTTCGTTGTCTACGCACCAATATCTCATTATGATGAAAGAGAAATCGAGAAGTTCTACATGGAGCTAGAGAAGTTCTATAAAGACCACACCTTCTACAAGATCATTGTGGGTGATTTTAATGCCAAGATAGGACCGAGAAGATCAGCTGAAGAACTTCACATTGGGACCCATGGCCTAGAATGGAACGAACAGGGTGAGAGACTGTCTGAGTTCATCATGTCGACCAAGACCATTCATGGTAACTCACAGTTCCAGAAGGCAGAATCTAACCGATGGACATGGGAGTCTCCCGGTGGACGATTCCACAATGAAATAGACCACATCATATTCAATCGATGGTTTTGCCTGACTGATGTCGCTGTTGTCCCAAAATTTCGAATGGGATCGGACCACCGTCTCCTTCGTGCAAAATTCTACTTCACAGAGCGGGGAGAAAGGGCTGCAAAGTTCAAAAAGAGAACTCCCAGAATGACCACCAACTGGGAACTCTTTGGTACTATTGCGGCAACATGGGAAGATGCCATTGTTGACAACATTGACGAGGAATACGATCAACTGGTTCAGCACCTCCATGAATGTGCGAGGAACGCCAAGAGAGAGATAGCCACAAAAAATCGCCTATCTTCGAAAACTCTTGAGCTAATTCGCCAGCGTGGTTTGGCGCAAGCCTCAGGCAACCGCAAGCTAACGTCCGAGCTTGCAAAGCAGTGCAGAGATGCGATCAAGGAAGACCTCAAAGAGAGAAGAGCAGAAGTACTGGTAGATGCGGCAGAAGCCGGGAAAAGTATTCGTAACACCCGCCTGTCCTTCGCCAACTATAAGACCAAGATGACTGCCCTCCGACGTCCTGATGGATCCATCACGTCCTCCAGAACGGCAATGGAGAAGATTATCCATGACTTCTACTCAAATCTCTTCGATAGCCATGTCCACTTGCCGACATACAAAATTCCACAGGATGGATATGTCGTTCCCAACGTTCTTCCTTCCGAAATCCGACACGCCATTTCGTCGGTAAAGAAACAAACAGCACCCAGCCCAGACAAGGTCAAACCTGAACACCTGAAGAACCTGCCGTCAGTACTCATCAATACACTGGCTCGGCTCTTCACTCGCTACCTGTCTGAATGCAAGGTTCCGTCCCAATGGAAAACCAGCAGGATCGTACTACTGTTCAAGAAGGGAGACATCCATGACATTGGCAACTATCACCCGATCTGCCTATTGTCTGTCATCTACAAGTTGTTCACTCGAGTCATCCTAAATAGGATTGGCAGAACACTAGATGAAGGACAACCATGCGAACAAGCAGGGTTCCGCAAAGGATTCAGCACCATCGACCATATCCACACGATAACCAAGCTCATTGAGGTTTCTCGGAAGTTCAAGATGCCGCTCTGTTTAACGTTCATTGATTTAAAGAAGGCCTTTGATTCTGTTGAGATGGAAGTGGTCATTGAAGCCCTAGCCAATCAGGGCATTCAAGCCCAATACATCAGGATCCTCCGTGAGCTGTATTGCGGATTCACTACCAGGATCTCACCATTCTACAAAGAAGTGATCGTTGATGTCAAGAGAGGGGTGCGGCAGGGTGATACCATTTCACCGAAACTCTTCAGTGCCACCCGCGAGAACATCATGTGACGACTGGAATGGGAAGGAATGGGAGTGAAGATAGATGGTCGGCAACTACACCACCTCCGCTTTGCTGATGACATTGTTTTAATAACACCAAACATCAGCCAAGCGGCACAAATGCTGGCCGACTTTGACCGTGAGTGTGGAAAGGTAGGACTACAGCTGAATCTTACGAAGACAATGTTTATGAGAAACAGCCTTGTTCCTGACGCCCCATTCGCTCTCAATGGAATGACCATCTCCGAATGCAACAGCTATGTGTACCTAGGTCGAGAGGTCAACATGACAAATGACCTGGCACCCGAGCTGCGCAGGAGGAAGAGAGCGGCTTGGAACGCTTTCAAGAACGTCGAAGAAATAGCTAAGAGGACGAAGAACCTCCGACTCCGGGCACATCTCTTTGATTCCACTGTTCTTCCTGCATTAACATATGCCTCAGAGACCTGGGCCCTGCGCAAACAAGATGAGAACGCTATTCAGGTCTCCCAAAGAAGAATAGAAAGAGCTATGCTTGGAATATCACGTTTCACTCAAATGAGAGAACAAATCCGGAGTTCTGACATCTGTCGACAATCAAGGTTCAGGGACGCTGTCTCATTTGCCAAGGTGTCGAAAATCAGATGGGCTGGTCACGTAATGAGATTTAAAGACGACCGCTGGACTAGAGCTGTTACTGATTGGATTCCACGGGATGTCAAAAGACCGCGTGGCCGCCCACCTACCAGATGGCCAGACTTCTTCATCAAGATCATGAACGATCGGTTTGAGGCCCTTCATGTTCCCGGAGCGAACAGATGCCATTGGGCTACACTAGCACGCGACAGGGACAAATGGAGACGTTACTGGCGCCCACTCGAGCAAATCGACGACTAACGGGAAGTTAAGTGATTAAGTGATTAAGATCTAGGACGTGTCTCTGAGTCTTGCTGAGCTCAGTGCCTTCTCTGGGGAACAGACCACAGCCCCACTTGGTTTCACAGCAAGAGTCACAATGCTGGCCAGGACATGCCATGTGCAGGAAGTCTCAGCTCCTGTTCCCTTGCTCGAGGAATGCTTTTTCCTCATGAGGTTCTGATGTTCCTGGGCAGTAGACCTGCACCACTGTCTGTCAGGAGGGAGGGTGTTAAAACTTGTAGGGTTTGTATCCAGCTCGTGCACAGCCCCTGGGAAGACATAGGCACAATCACGTTTCTCTCGGAAGCAATGTGCATTTCCTGACTTTCCTTGCCTGGCACTAAAGTTCATACTGTTCAGGGGGAGTGGACTTGTGACTGCAGTTCTTGTACCAAATTTATCATCGGACCACATCCCCGCTTCCCAAATAAGGATACTGGTCCCTCGCTAAAGCATAGTGGGAAACGATGGGCTTGGACAAGGCGGCAGAACAGATGCCTAGGGTGCGTGGGCCAGGCCCTGGCTGGTCTCCTTGGAGGAAGGGGGAGCTGGAAATGCCAATTTTGGATCAGGCAACTGGAGCACTTGGTTTGCAAACGCTTCCCTAAATGGAACAGCACAGATGGTGTGTGGCCACTGGCCTTGAGTGGTGGTGGGGCAGGAAGATGTCTGTTCCCTGATCGAGTAACCCAGGCTCCTCCTGTCCTGTGAGGAACTGGAGGACAGGTCTGACCTCTACACTTCCCCGAGTGCCTGTGGGTTTCAGCCAGGAGGCCTGAGCTATTTTCATCAGCGCACAGTCTACCCGAGGCGCTTCCTGCTTCTTGCACGTGATGTTCTACCCCCTTTCCACTAATTTCCAATGGTTTTATCCAAAAGGGGATGTTTTACCTCCTTCACACTAATTTCCAATGGTTTTATTGACCAGGCTTTTGAAAAAATAAAGGGAAATTTACTTTTTAATTGACAAAAGAAACTAACTTCAATGTAGAAATTTTAGTAAAGTCAAAAGCAAGACTTTATTTTTAGGGTCCATGTTAGGTAAAGGTAAAGGCCCTCCCGTTGATCGTCGATTTGCTCGAGCGGGCCCAGTAACGTCTCCATTGGAGACTTTGTTGTTACTGTGTCTGGCATATTGAATACTCTCGGTAGCTTGCCGGGCTCTCCGAGAGGGGCGGAGGAATCGAACTCGGGTCGGCCATGTTGGCCGCTTGTAAGGCGAACGCCCTACCCGCTGTGCTATCGCTCCAGCCCATTTTAGTGCAATATATTTTTCTTTGTTTCATCCTTTAAGTCTAGTTGCAATATGAAGAATATTTCTATTTAAGTGGACTTCTTCATTTCCTGGATGGTAACAGTCAAAGACTCAGCCCCATAAATACAGTGAGGGGAGGGAAAGGAAAGACTTCCATCATTGTGCCAAGTAATCTAACGGAGAAGAGCACATTTGCTCCTTTTCTGTGTGGCCTAATCGGGCCAATGTCCTTTGCACAAGAATTCTGGAATTGTACAGGATTTTGGAATCATTTCAAAGCTGGTGCAAAAAAGAAAGTATCCTTTAGCTTAAACATTATGGGCAGGGACAATTTCAGAATTTACTGACTTTTGGGAGGACCTCCTGGGTATGAACTCACTCCCTTCTTGGCCATTGCCTGAGCAAATGAACAGTTGGTGTCTTGTGAGTGGAGATGCAGATCTCAACCAGAGAGTAGAGAGACACACTGGGCTGTGGCCCCTGCTGTGGGGTTCCAAATGGCCTTTCTGGAAACCTCTTCCCTTTCACACCGTCTCCATAGGTCTCTTCCCTGTTCACACTCTCCACAGACCTTCTCTCACTCACTCTCCATAGACCTTCTCTCATTCACTCTCTCCACAGATCTTCTCTCATTCACTTTTCACATACCTTCTCTCAGTCACTCCACAGATCTATCATTCACTCTCTCCACTGACCTTCTCTCATTCATACCCCCCACAGACCTTCTCTCACTCACTCTCCACAGATCTCCCCATTCACTCTCTCCACAGACCTTCTCTCCATTCACACACTCCGTAGACCTTCTCTCTCATTCACACACACTCTCCCTGAATGCCCACACAGCCCAGTGTAGCACAAACTTCCCACTGGCTCCTGAATCTCTATGGGGAAGAGTTTTCTTTCTCTTTCTTTCTTTCTTTCTCTTTCTTTCTTTCTTTCTTTCTTTCTTTCTTTCTTTCTTTCTTTCTTTCTTTTCTTTCTTTCGGAATGTCCCCAAGTGGTTTCCCTCTATTCCCCTCGTTGCCATGTGCCCATGTTTCTTCATTACTGCTCAGATGGAACTTTAAAGGCATTTCAAGAGCTGCAGGATGGCTCCTCATTATGCTCAGACAAAAGCGATCCTTAGCAGAAAGCTGGATCCTGTGGCCTAAGCAGCAAGGGAAGAAAGGACCTTAATGATGCTTCAGTGCTGAAGAAAGGTTGAGTGGGTACCATAGTCTGTCAAGGGTTCCCTTTGAGACAAGAAAGCATCTGAGGGGCTAGGGGGGAACTCAGGGTCAGGGAACAGGCCTTGAACATACCAGGACCCAAACTCCTCCCTCTGCCGAGAGCTCCCAAGTTACACCTCACCAGGCTGAGTATAGTCTGTGCTGCTCCAGCTAGGTAAGAGGTTGGGTCTCTCCACAAGTGTTTCTCTCGTAGAGCAACACACTGCTGCTGACATTTTCTTCAGTCTCATCAGGCAGCAAGCTGCACTCTGGGAAACCCCAAGATAGAGAAATATAGGGCTGGAGCGATAATACAGCAGGAAGGATGTTTGCTTTGCATGCAGCCAACCTGAGTTCAATTCCCACCATCCCATATGGTTCCCCAAGCCCTGTCAGGAGTATTCCTGAGTGCAGAACCAGGAGTAACCCCTGAGCATCGCCAGGTGTGGCCCAAAAAGCATAAAAGAAAAAAAATAGAAATACATAGTGAAAGGACTAAGTCATTAATTATGTGGGCTCACCAGAGATAATATTTAGAACTAATTATTTACTGAAAGTTATTTTATATTACTTAATATTAATTTATTTATGATTAATTGGTTATTTTTTAGCACTGTTTAGAGGTCACTTGGTAAGATGAAGAGGAAACAAAGAGACCTGCCAGATACTGTGGCCTGCCTGCTGACATCCCTTTAGACAACCGACATGTCTGCGTGGCCAGGCCACCCTCACTGGTGCCTGCACACGACACAGGTCACTGATGGCGCCGCATGTGTCCCCATCCTGACAGCCAGTGGGGCCTCCTGCGCCCAAGTTCCCGTCTTGGCAGTCCACCTCCTCCCTGGTCCCCGGTCACAGGGCCTTCCCCCTTCCCCGACTGCATCTGTCTGCCGGTAAGGACCAGCCACCAGGGCCTTCCCACATGGGCGTCTCTCACAGAGCAGCAGCTGCCGGCATTCCTCACCCTCTTTCCTAGCCCTGCAGCTCTTTCCCCTCAGCCCTGAGTCCTCTCCCAGCACTGGTGTTCTCACTTGCCTTCATGCTATGGCCGGTTGGGGATTCTGCTAGGGCACCAACTTGCAAACGCCCCGGGGCCTGGGCAGGGCATGATGAAGCCAGTCTGGAAACAGGGTCCCTGAGCCACCAGCCTGGGCACGGCATCCCCTCAGTGGCATAGAGACCAGTGTGATCACAGGGAGACCACACTGAGGGACAGTAGCCAGAGGGCAGGAGCCAAGTGGAGCCTCCACAGCTGCTGGCCCAGAGCCCCGGGGACCCTCTGCTGTCCAGTAATCACGGCACAGTGCTGCCTGTGACAGACTTCAAACCCCGACGGGCACTGAGGAGGAGTCTGCAGCCAAGAATGAAAACTAGCCACAGGGGCATCACCCTATACTTCCTGAGAGTGGCCCCTAGGAGCTGGCCAACCGTGGGCAAGGCACGACTCACCAGAGGAGGGGCAAGCAGCAAAATGGCCCCTGCAAATGCAGGAGGCTCATTCCTGCCCCTACTCATTTGACTTCCTCCCCTGCTCTGAACTTTCCAGAGCAGGAGTCACGGAGGGAGAAGAGCTTACCCATCCGATGCATAGTGCAAATCAGAGCTGATCCAAGAGCTTGTCAGAAATGAAGCAATAAGGCAGTACCACATTTTGATTATGATATATCATTTCTATAGACCAACCATAAATACATTGTAACAACAATTCATCATCACTCAAAATTGCGTCCTATTCATTAAAAGAAGTATTTTTGATATACTTCAACAGTCTTCGTTTCAGTTTTGGGTGAACGCAGAAAATAAAAAGCTCATGCCTTCGGATGAAATGGAACATTCCAAGCTCATCTTCCACTTTCCGTTCAGTCTTCTTGGTCAGAGCTTCAGAGACTGACTACCGGATCAGGGAATGTTCTGGAAATAACTCCTGGACATTTATCCCCCACCAGCACAGGTGCTGAGCTGCATGGGATTCGGTAGGTGCAGGAAGCTCTGGGATCAGACTTGTCTCCCCTGGGGGCTGCTGAATGATGGTCAGCTGCACTGTCCACATGGCAGGCTTGCAGCTCTTCTCCCAGAAGCCCTCAAGCTTCTCATCAGGACATGCCCAGCTTTTTCTAGAAGGTGCCCCCAGCAGTCAGCACTCCACGTGCAGACACCAGACACTGATGGCCAGAGCACCAAGAACAATTCCCAATCACCACGAATTGCGCACTCACAACTGTCTTGGGGCTGGGGGATCGTTGAGTAAATAATATTCTGGTCACTAAACTGTAACCCACCAACACTACAGAGATGGCACAAATGACAACAGAGAAGCAGCGTGGCTCATGATAAGATAATAGAAGTGAGGGACCACGGTTCACGTGGCAGGCAGGACCCCAGCCGGGCGCGTCAGCTGCCATCCCCGTGACAGCAGCTGGAAACTTAACATCCTCTACTTTGGCTGATTAGGAAACAACAAATGAGTTGGACAGTGCTTCAGGACAGTGCAAGGTGACCACAAAGTGGGTCTCAGCTCTTGTTCACAGACGTTCACTTGGGACCAGGCCTGCTCTGGTTTTTGGGGTTTGAGCAGAAAAAATCTCTTGTCAGAGTTCCATCCTGTGGGGAGCCAGAGGTCTCCATCTTGGCTTCGTGAGTCTGTACATTCCTCACAAGCACCTAGCATCCCACCACGTGGTCCTTGGATGAATCAACCTGGCTAGCCCCTCTGTAACTCTCCACTCCTTATACGGCTATCTTTACTGTCCATCCACTGACCATTAGCCACGACAGAGATCAGCCCATTCTGTTTCGCACGCGCGCCAACTTAAGGTATATAAGTGCCTTGCAGACAATAAAGGTTGTCGCCTGTTCCCCATCCAAGATGTGCATCCATTCCTTCTCATTCAGGAGCGCCCTCGCCCAGGATATCCCTCATAGATGGAGACCTGCAGGTCGGGACCCCACAGCACCCAAAGCACCCCATATCACCCCACACCATCCATCCCAGAAGGGTGGATGACAGAATCACTCCCTGGGCCATCTGGCCCTGTGAATCAGGACAGCAACTGTGCATAGCCGTGGGGAGCTGTGGGGGGGCCCATAGCCACAGGAAGAAGGCTGGAGGGACTCAGTGATGGGGAGCTGGGAGCTAGGGAGAGGGGAACTGGGGGGGCTGGGTGCTAGGGATAGGGTGTTAGGGGGGTGGGTGCTAGGGGTGCTAGGGGTAGGGGAGTAGTTGGGGGTGTCAGGGATAGGGTTCTGCCCTCGGAAAGAGCAACTTGGCAGGGACAGTGAGGAGAGGCACAGATGTGTCCCCTCTCTACCCTTTCACAGTCGGGCACAGAGGGTCACATGTGTCCCTTTACCTGGCAACTCTTTGAAGGTGTTTAGAAAGAGACCTTAAGGGTGGACAAGCCAGTGCCTGGCAGTGGTGAACACCCATGGGTGCCCTGCTCTCTGCACACAGCCTGCACTGGCTGGCACTGACAGGCGTGGACACCCACGGGTGCCCTGCTCCCCGGGCACCCTGCAGCCAGCTGTCAGTGACAGCCCACCTTCCCAGATGTCTGGCCCCAGTGCAAGAGTGCACACGTGCAACTTTGCCTATTCCTGCAGAACTTCTATGGATGTTCTCAAGATTTAGCTCTACTGTGAGCTTACAATGCCAGTTAAGTGCAAGACCCATAATTATGATTAATTTGCTGAAACAGTAACAATTAAACTTCTTTAGATACAATGATTGCATTATTTATTTATGTGGCCAATTACTTTATCAAGTGAAATTGAAAACTTGCTAGAAGAAAAATTTAATGTTAGCGATTGCTTTGGGATTATTTAGGAAAGACTGCAAATAACCTGGAAATATAAAATACAGAAGCAATTCTATGGCATGCGTGAATGATAAAATAGGGATGACTATCAATCATAGTTAAAGAATACTTTAATATTGTGTCTATGTCTCAATTCAAATTCACAGGTGAGGCAAAAGAAACTACTGAATACATTTTGGTTACTAACTTCTAAAATTTTGTTAACTAACTTATAAAATTCACATTGCCACAACAAATTCAGTCACTGTGAAATCCCCAAGGAACATTCCCTTCAGACTACTCCTCCTGCTCAGAGTCTAAGCCTTCTGAAATAAGGTTCTTTTATATTATTTTGTCTTATTTTCTAAAGCATAACTTTATATGGAATTACTTGGAATTTTAGCCAATGTACGTAATATAATTTTTTTCACATCTGCTGAAATCAGAAATCAGGGTCTGGGGTCGGAGAGATGGCACATGGAATAAGACACTTTGCACATGGCTGACCCAAGTTCCATTCCCAGTTTTCCTCCCCTCTATCCTCATCCCGCCACAAGCCTTGCCAGGGGTGATCTCTGACACAGCCAGGAGCAAGCCCTGAGCCTGTGTTCCCACAAACAAAACAGAACTTGGGGCCAGAGTGACAGTACAGCGGGTAGGGTGTTTGCTTTGCACGTGACTGACCCGGGTTCAATCCGTGGCATCCCGTATGGTTCCTCAAGCACCGCCAGGAGTAATTCCTGAGTGGAGAGCCAGGAATAACCCCTGAATATCCCTGGGTGTGACCAAAAAAAAAAAAACGAAACTGAACCGATGCAGGATTTGGATCACCCTGAGTATTCCTTTGCTCACTCAGCATCTCTACCATGTTTTCTGCATAAAGCATGCATCAGTGTCCCTGATCTTCCTCAGTCATGAAAGCTTGTTAAGATAGCCCAGTGTATCCACTGCTACTATTGTCCATCTGATGACCCTTTTCCTTTCAGAAATTCTAAGCCTACTTCTGTTACAAAATATAAATGTAATTTATATTTTAGAAATTTTGGCTTAGAAAACTCTTTGGGCACCCATTCTGGTGCCCATCACTTTTAACACACCCTCTTGGTCACCTATTCTGAGGTTTGACTCACCCCCTTAATTCCTGGACATATTTTAGCCCGACACAGTCTTTCCTGTTGCTTTGCAAGTGAAGAATGCACTTCCACTTCCTCCCCACAATATTTCCAGGGACAGAAGCTTTTAGCCACACGTGCTGGGTCCTCCAGAGCCCCCACAAGGTGCTTTGTTAATTCAGCTTCCACTTTTCTATGATTAATTGTCAATATTTCAGTGTGATTTTTCAAACCTCATATCTTACCCAGCATTCACTCAATGTCCTCAATATAGAGATTTATGTTTCTCACTGAATTTGGAGATGTTTTGGTCACTCCATAGAACACTTTCAATACCTCCCCACATGATCTCTCTATCTCGTTGTCCCCTGCCCCCAACAGCAACACACACAAAACAGGTGCCATTTTTGTCATGTGAATGTTAGCATTTAACTACTGCTCCACAGTTCCCTGAGATGCTACTGATGATGTTTTACATTTCCACACAGCTACATACCTATGCTCCTAGAAAAGTAGAAAACGCCCTCACCCATATGTGTCTGGAAACGACTCAGAGTGAAGAACCAGGCATTCCCTACAGACATTTAGTAGGACACCTTGTTCTTCTGCTGCCTTGAGGTCAGGCAAGGTCCAGCATTGTCTCATATTCTTAAGTTAATAATAGATAAAGATTATTTAGATTCCTTTAGGTTGAATTCAGGAGGATTTAAAGTAGCATTTTCTCAGAGTATTTCCAGTTATTTTCTAGCATAACCAATAGCTATAAGTGTAATGAACACAAATCGAGGAAATGAAACTTAAGGAATTTGAAAGAAAGATGTACAGTCTGTTAGGCACTTCACCAAAGTCGTAGGCATCAGATTAAGTCAGGCAACTTGATGCTAGGTAGTTGTTCTTTCAAAATTTTATATCCGGTTTCTAGAAAGAGGGCAATGAAAAAAATAATTCTTTTTTTATTGTTGTCTCTGGTTTCTGTATTCATGAAAATCTGTGATTTTATGTTTCCAAACCACTTCCAAGTTTTTTAACCATCAGCTAAGCACTAGAAAGAATGAAGATATCCCACTAATAATATTTCCCTAATCATATTTCTTCAAATTTAAGCCCTTCTCTGCCAACAATAATTTCTGTATCACATGCAACATAATTAAAAGATTTTTGCTAAGCGATTAACTATTTAAAAGCATCATGATAAGGCTTAGGAGGGCAGAGGTACTTGAAAGTGAATATTTGGTTCTCTTCACATTTCTTTTATTGATTCCATTCTTTATATAAACATATATCAGGCTTTATTTCCCAGACCGCATTTTAGATTGCTAAGGAAAAAATAAAATAAAACAAATAGCAAGCAAACAAATGAGCCAGAAATATCTGCTTTTAGGAAACTGGCTATTAAAAGGAAAACATGAATTACAACTACAGAATACATAAAATGCACTCAGCTGACTGACCCAAGGGACAGCCTGAGAGGGGACAAGGAGATCATGTTCCGGGATGCACTTCAGGATAAGTGCTGGAGAAAAGGGAGCTGAGGGGAGGGACATCGTAGAAAATAGACAGGCAGGGGCAAAGAGAGCTCTGTCCACTGCAGACTCCAAGGGCTATGGTTTTATATTGAATTAAGGAGTGTGAGAAATGTTTGGAGGGGGTGAGACGTCATATTTATTACATGGATGTGGAAAAATAGAACAAGGTCCTCGTGGTTACTGCTTTGTGGTAAGGTTCATTCCACCAGTGGTGGACGGATCAGTTCATTCACTCAGTCATCAGTCTCTGCTTCCATACTGTCACGTTTATGCCCCTCTCTCCCCAACATCCTGCACCCAACTGCCTCGTCATCTAGTGGAACCCAGAGGGGTTACCAAGCACAATTTCATGAAGGGACGTTCTGGATTAGAACCAAGATCAGCGATGGTGAGACTTGTTCTGACTTCTCATGCGGGCATCAGAGGAGAAAGTCCCCATTCCCTGTATAAGCAGAGCTGTCTCTGCAATAGCATGCCACTGGCCCCGATGGCCCACTATGAGACACTCTATTCAGACGTGTGAAGGATGAACGGCACTTTCATTTCACTGACACTCCCCCATGCGAGAGCTTTTTCTTCCACATTAAACTCTGGCGTTGAACCCCAGTGAAAAGCTCAATGACTGTATCACCCTGAAGTTATGATGCTTGTCATAACTCCAAGGAGATGAACACACGGTGTGTCTGGAGGTGGCGTAACTGCACAGGACACTCCAAGAAACCAACAGGAGAGAGTCACTGCCCAAGAGAGATGGGGCGAAGCTGTCAGAGCAGTTTCCTGCTCTTTCATGACACTGGTAGGAAAGCCTGTGAGCCTTGAAGAAGGAGCTGTGGTTTCTCCCCAGCGGGAAGATCGGGTTTGCCTTGTTTCTGCTAGGGACCTGCTGGATGTTTAGAACACTGTTCACAGGTGTGTGTACAAGGAGAATAGTGGGCAAATGGTAAGAAGCATCACGCACGGTGACTCTTTCATGCACCTGAGTCAGACCACATGGCTTTGCGGCTCTCACACAGTCCGTGGGCTGGACATTCTCCACCCCCTGGCTTGTTTGAACCAGAAGGCGATGCTGCAGGAAGCACATTTCACTGAAAGACTTCGGGTTTATTTTTGTTTTGTTCTGGCGTCACACCCAGGGGTGCTCAGGACTTATTCCTGGCTCTATGCTCAGAGATCACTCCTGGCAGTGCTCAGGGGACCATGCAAGGTACAAGGGATTGATCCCAAGTCAGCCACATGCCATGCAAGCACCTGACCCCCCCTGTCCTATCTTTCTGGCCCCTGAAAGGCTTAAAGTGTGTTTTAATACCTAATCGTCTCTAGCTATTGAAATGCAAGTTTTGTGGAAAGTGTCTCAGGGAATTTCAAGACGTCAGTGTCTTCAGTGGCTTGCTTTCAGGAGAGTTGGCAGGACCCAGGAAGTGTAAAGGCAGTGTGGTGTGCGTGGCCAGGACCCGCGGCAGGACAAATACCACTTTCCCATAAATCTCCAGCCGAGGAGCTACAAATGAACGCTGTCCCCAGGCAGAGATGGAGCTAATGCAGAAAGACAACTCTCTCACGGGCCCCTGGACACGGAGCATGGGGGGACTGGCTATTAATTTCTCACCTGCTGGACAGACAGTTCTTGTTCCATTCGGGGAATAATAAAAGGAAAAGGTTAACAACCTTGAAATAACTACTGTGTCAGATATTCAGTTCTTTTTCTCTGGTGTCCAAAGGAAGAACCGAGAGCCAGTCATCATGACTAATGGGACGTTCAGGTGACCAATCTGAGGCGGGTCAGACATCATCCACAACGAGCAGCTCCTCCACACCCACTGCTCTGCTTCTGCAAAGAACACCCCGGATAAGCACCCAGTAAGGATCCAGAGAATACTGACATCTACTCCTTCCCAGGGACAATGCAATATCCAGGGCTCCTCGGGGTCTTGCCTGTGACGATGACCAAAGGCCACCGCCTACAGGCAGGTCCCATATGTAAAAGGCCACCGTGGGAACAGGAGAAGGAGTGGCTGGTGTCCACATGCCCTCTCAAGAGCCCTCAATGCCAGGAGGTGCTGGTTCACTTCAGACAAGGCCACATGGGGTGCAGAACACTCCACAAGCTGAAACACACATGGCAGGGGAAAGAGCCACCTGTCCAGTGGCCTGACCTGCAACCAGGTCAGTGTGACCACCTCTCGAGATTGACAAACTGAGATTTTTATGGGAGAATAAAAAGAAGTCAATTCATTTTGCTGAGTAATGCGACTTCCCTGAGGCAGAGCAAACATTCAGATGAGAACTGCAGAGAGAACAAAGCAGAGTCACATAGAGGCTGGGAGGCTAAGGGCCAGAAGGCACCAGGAGAGCCTTTGCAGTGGTGCCCTGCATACAACAACCAACGGGCTTCTATGGTCGAGGACCACCTTCTCTGCTCTTCTCTGGCCAAGTGACCAGGACCCCAGGACCCCAGGACCAGCAGCTGGGCTGGCTCATACAGCTCTACTGAGCCACTTGACCAAGCTCACACGGTCTCCACACTGTCCACTAACCAAGATGTTTCACTTCCTGGGTCAGAGAGGAATGGCACCTGTGTCTTAGGAGTAGCGCCCATGACCAAAAAACCCCTAAGATGTCCAGTGATGCAGCTTCCCTGTCACTGTCCATCAGGAATGAAGAGTCAGAGCCAGACGGAAGAAGTCAGCCAGCAGGGGGGTCTGGACACTGCACTTTTCTTCCTGGGGTCTGAGGCAAGGAATATCCCTGCTGGTGTAAAGCAATGGGACTTTCCCAACACATGCTCCCTTGGAAGCCTCAGTCAACTCTTAGTCACTGTTCTTCATAACATCACCCACAGTTCAGGATCCTTCGCAAGTGACTCGGTAGAGAGTTCTAGGTAGAGAACACGGTGCCTAGGCAGACGGCTGATGCCTTCCTGGACCTTCTACCCTCTATGAGCATTGTCTGAGATGAGGCCACACTATAGCAATGAGACTCCAAGCAGACCCGCACACAGCCCTTGCCAGGGCACTGTGTTGGCCCAAGCTCTAGGGGCTCTCCTGAGACATTAGGACGGTTCTAGCCTAGAGAAGCTGCTCAGTCTAACTCAGGCTGTGCCTCTAAAATGCAGGGGACTTGTAGGAGTTGTGAGCAAAGCATGACATCAAAGTAACTTCAAGTTGTGTGTGTCCTTGTACACATGTGTGCACGCAGTTATTGATAAATTTTCTCTCATTTAATGGATGTAGATTCATGAAGTATCGAGCATTCAATTTTGAGCACCTGCCTCTTAATGGTTTTGTTTTGCTTTTGGGGTCACACCCTTGGTGCTCAGTATTTACTCCTGTCTGTGCACTCAGTAATTACTCCAGGTGGTGCTCAGGGGCCTGCATGGGATGCTGGGATTGAACCCGGGTCAGCCGTGTGCAAGGCAACTGCTTTCCCCCAGAAAACATTCAGAGTCTGCCAAAAGGATGCACGGTGAAAGAAGATATGGATAAGCAACTTAGAAACCCCCCCACCCCAGACAGCAGCTCTGACCACCACCTCTCCTAGATGTCCTGCAATCCAATCAGTGTCCAGAGAGAAAGCCACTTTCTGATTATGTGAGCACAGAAACAAACATAGACATGGTACCTTTCATCAACTGGCCACGGGAAGCAGAGCTGTAGATGTGATTGAGATGGTCCATTAGAGGAACATCCCCTCAGTACAATCCACTGTTTGTTTCAGGTAGAAACGTTTTTTATATAAAGTAGGCACTTGTTCTTTATTCTGAGAATCTTTGCAACAATTAGTTTCACAAAATATCTTTAAATAGGCATCACCATGAAGGTTTCTTAAAGCCACAGAAGAGTTATAAGAAGAAAGGTGTTCTAGAACCTACATAGGAAAGCAGGGCCCCTTAAATCATACAGAAGGAGAATGTCCTCAACTGTTTTCTTTGGTTCTTCTCTGCTATTCTTTGAAAATTCAAGCATCATCACAATTTGGTAATACGGTGATCCTTGAACAAAATAAAGTGGAATCTAGAAGGCAAACACTCATTACTGTTCACTTTTGAAAACTACTCAAGACCATCCAATTGGATGAGGCCCCCTGAAGGTATAGAGGTAGTTTAGACTCAGCCACAGCAGCCGTACAGACGCCCCCAGTCTAATTGCATGCAGGGTCGTCGGGGGTTTAACTTAAGTTACACTTCAGCTTATTCAAACCTTCTCTCCATGTGCTTATCTGGGTCAATGAGCTTTCAACTGAGTCTGCTTCTGTACTTAACTGGCAGGTTTCTCGAGAAACATTTCGAATAAACACACCTGCATCCTCCTCAGGTTCTGACGTGAGCTCGGGCAGAGCTGAGTCACCCTCAGCTTGAACATGGGTCTTGTGCGTCTAGGAATGTACAGTCTCCAGGACAGTCTCTTCTGCGTCAAAGCGAGAGACAGAAATGGTGATTTACTAATAAGTCCGCCAGACCCTTGTGATTTCCATCATATCTCAGAGATGACAGCAGCAGGGAATGAGGAAGACAGGGCAGGGGCCACCTCAGGTACCCAGGCAGGCTGACCCCAGGAAATCTTAAAAGGGGAAGTCAGATATAAGGCACTTTACAAGGGGGATACAACTCCCATAAATAAAGCCTTCTGCAAACTCAGCAGCTGTGCGGAGAACACCCTAAAAGTTGGGTGGAGGTCACAGCAATGTGACCACTGGCATGGGAAATACCTCCTCACTATCAAGCATGTCTGAGGAAGAGGAAGATGTTTCCATCAAACACATAAAACCAGCAAAGTCAGGACAGGGAGAGGGTCCAGGCCACAGAACACACCAGGGACATCCACCGGGAAGATGCTGAGCTGGGTGCGAACATCACGTATTCTTGGATGAACTGACAATGAGTCATCAGGACTGACACTGGCCCTTGTTGACTGTGTTCATATCGTGTGGTGGCAAGAAGCTTAGCTGTGAGCTGCTCTCTCGGTGGAATCAGCTGTGAGAACTGCCCACTGGGAGCACTGGCCATTTGCCCAAGCACATTCTGGCCGTGGAGAGCCAAGTTCTCATTTAAGACTCCAGTTACTGAGTTTCCAGTGCGCCATCGCTTATTTCCATAGAAATCCCAGCAAAACACAGGATGTGTTTTCTATGACAATGGTTTAAGAGCAAAAAGCTTGACCAAGAAAGATGACAAGTCGGTGGTGGTGGTGGTGGTGGTGGTGGTGGTGGTGGTGGTGGTGGGGATGGTCAGGCAGTGAGAGGGCCTGTATCTGCCTCTCACCTACTGCTCTTTCTACCCTGGGAGCAATTTCCAGTCTCTCTCTCTCTGAGACTGCAGGGTGGCCGCAGTATGGCTGGGCATGCTGAAGCAAGGCCCTGCCCTGCTGGAGTGTCCAGCTGAGCTGGACGAGGGAGAGATCCAAGAACTGTGCCCTAGGTCACCCACCTCCTGCTGCCCCCACGTCCATCTCCCAAACTGTGCTTCAAATTCACGTGTGCATGTATGCTTACTACGTGGTGTACAAAGTTTCTATTGAGGGGTACCCTGTAACTTTCCAGAAATGAAACAGATATATTTTCTTCAGTGTGGGGGCAGTTGGGGCCACAACTGGCAGTTCTCAGGGGTTACTCTTGGTGGGGTGTGGGGGGCCATACACCGTGCTGGGGATCCAACCAGGATTGGTCACAGGCAAGGCAAGAGCGCTACCTGCCATACTGTCTCTCTAGCCATGAAACAAGGATCTTCATTTCAGATCTGCTGAAGTGAACAGAAAACGCAGGTGAGCACTCTTTCACAAAGTCACTGGCAAGGTCTTTTTAGGCTAAACAGAGTCATAGGGACTTGGTTAAAACACTTCCTCTTCCAGTAACAGGAAATATAAAGGCCTGCGACACTGCACACTCTAGCCACTCTTTGCTTTTGACATCATGGTCTACGCTGGTCTGGAAAGCAAGGCCCTCTTTGTTAGCCCTTCATTCTTTAAATCTTTATTTTTTTTTTCCTTACAGTTTCCTCTCCTTCCTTTATGAGATAAATTTTAAAAGAGAGTAAAAATAGGCAGGGAGTTAAAAGAAAGGTTAATGAAAATGAAAGGACTCTGCCTGCGTCTCCCATTGTGTAAATCACACAATCAGTTGGATTGTTTGTCACTTCCAGCTTCTGCCTGGACGCTGCAAATGAGCCACTCATCTGGGTCCAGAGGGGAGATGGACTGGGGGGGGGGGGTGTTGGGCAGCTGTCCTGGGGAGCTGTAACCCACAGGCTTCACTCCAGTGCGTCAGAACTGAAAGCAGGAGGCCTGTGTGGGTGGCCACAGAGAGGAGGGTCTCCTGGAAGGAAAGCCAGAGAGAGATGTGGGAGGGAAATGGGCCCAGGGGCTCGTGCGGACGCCTCTGTCCCCCAAGGCCCAGCTCAGCTTCTCTCATCCAAACATTTCTGCTTGTGTGAAATAAGGCAAGATACGCTTTGGCACCAGAAACACCCAAGGAAGAATTTACTTTGATTTTCCCTTCAGCTCATGTGTGTTGTTTTGTGTTTCTGCCCTCCACAGGACCAGATTTTTTTTTTCCCCTTCACAGTGATGGAAGGTAAAGGTAAAGGTAAAGGCCCTCCCGTTGATCGTCGATTTGCTCAGGCGGGCCCAGTAACGTCTCCATTGGAGACTTTGTTGTTACTGTGTCTGGCATATCGAATACTCTCGGTAGCTTGCCGGGCTCTCCGAGAGGGGCGGAGGAATCGAACTCGGGTCGGCCATGTTGGCCGCTTGTAAGGCGAACGCCCTACCCGCTGTGCAGTGATGGAAAAGTTGAATCAATCCTTGCTTGAACTTCTGCTAAACTCGGTCTTCTGAAAAAGGCTGTCCATCAGGGTTTCCTGGTGTCCACTCTGCTCCACACTCCAGATGGCACACGGGCCTACCGGGGTCCCCCACACTCTCCTGTAACCCTCTTGGTGATTCTCACCCTTTCCAGGCGCTTTCTTCTGCTCATGCAACAGTCTTCTCCCCTTGATTTTTTAATAAATTTCCACTGTCACATACAAAGGAACAATGACCGGGTTACCCTCCGCCACACACGGTCAGATCCTGCTCCAGTTTTGCATCTCAAACTCGTCACTTTGCGGGGAAACATCTCGTGCTTACTCAGCAGGACTGTGCTGGCTTTGCCCTTCACACGGCCAGTCTGTACTGAGCCGACCCGAATGCACTTGCTGAGGAGGAGAGGGGCCGGATCTTGCGGCTCTAGAAGAAAGAATCATCTCATTTATTTTAAGTTAGAAATCTGACAGAGCATTCTCTGTCTACTAAAGAAATGTTTAAAAATACCACCAGACATGGAAGCAAATTTCGAGGATAATTATAACTAAAGGTAGTGGAATGGCCTGAATATTTTTTACTCAGTATATATTCTGGAATGTTTTTGTTTGCATTTGCTTTTTTTTTCATAATAAAATTTCTCATTCTGCAGAAATTCACTCTGATATTGGTTTTTGTACTAATTGTTCCTCTTGGGCCTCAGACACCAGTTTTCCTTATTAAGTCAAGTTTGCCATCCGAACCCTGGGGAATTGCAGGATAACACATACAAATAGCCCAGCAGGTAAGCTCAGGCCCAAGTCCAGTCACAGACCATGGGCTCTGAGGCACAGTGTCCTCCCACGCACCATCGCCTCCCACCTGGAGTGGGACCGCCACAGCATACAGGCTGAAACACAGGTCATCTGGGTCTCGTTGTCAAAGGACAACGCAAAGCACACACACAGAAATGGGCAGTGCCAACCCTCTGGGAGGAAACAGCATGCTCTTTACAGCTTTTTAGATGTAGGAAACCGGCAGGCTTGGTTTGTTCCTCATGAATCTAAGAATCTTGAACTGGTGGGCCTCTTGGATAGACACATGGGGGACCTAGAGGACAGTGCTCAGAGCATCTCAGAGCCAAGGAAACCTCTTCATGGAGATGGACTGATGGCATAAGAGGGGAGGAAGAGGAGTCAGAGGGTGCAGGAGGAGCACAGTGCTTGTGGTCCTTCCCAGGTACAGGATAGTTGCTTCCCCCGCTATATCTAGAGGATGGAGGAGGCCTCCACGGGGCAGGATGGCTCTCGGAAGGCACGTGAGGCACTATGTGGCTTGAGTGAGAGGTGCGCTGGGCCCCCATGATGGAGTTTAAGAAGAAATCCCAGGGGGAGGGTGTATTGCGGCATCTCAGCTGGAGGCATGATTTGGCCCATGGTTCACTGTCCACAGTCACAGTGGACCCACTGCTACGGGGTCCTAGGGCTGAAGGGAGGCCGGGACCAGCCCACTGTCCAGCTCTGGCAGCCCTTCCCTGCCTGACCCAGATAGCAGCCACTCACCACCTCACCCCAGGCAGCTTCTTCCTCCCGAACTTCCTCCTTCATCAGGACCAAACTGCATCTCAGTTTCCATGGCAACTGGACTTGCTGGGTCTCTCATTCGCAGAGCCATGGTGCATCTGGAACCTTCCCTGCTCCGTCCACGGTTGTGATGCCATCTCTGGGAGGAGCAGAGGCACACAGGAGCAGGGTGTGCCCTTGCTCCCTCTCTCCACACATGCATCCTGATGAGAATTGTCACCATTCATGGCATGTGGTTGTTACTTCAGCATCTTTTAAATTATTGTGGGAGCCACATCCTGCTTTGTGGCGGTCACCAAGGCCCCATTGGGCAGTGCCAGGATGGAGTGCAGGACCAGTCACATGCAGGGTGCTTGTTCTACCACTTGAGGTGTGTCTTTGGGCCCCCTACGACATCATGTTTATATAATTAGTTCAGTGGCTGGGCAAGAGCAGTAGAGCAAGGCATCATACTGAGGTCTTTCTGGAATGGAAACCAGCTGTGCTCGATGTGTGAGACTCTGGGTTTCTCCAGAATTATATAGCAACCTTCTAGGAAGAGACATCTCCCTCTGAAGCCTCTATTAATGGCTGTGCTCAAGGGTTGGTGCTGAGAGGGGTGTAACTATGACACGAGGCCAAGTCCTTGCAGATCATATGGAACTGATACTCTCTGGCCAATAAGGAGCACTGATCCTCAGAAAACTCCTCAAAAGGTGAAAGAGTGGCCTTCTAAACCTTAATACTGAAACAAGATGACCATAAACCAAAACTTACTGTAGAATTATTTCAGGGGTTCGTTCAGGGGACTGTGCAAAGGGCTGGCAATCAGACCCATCTTGGTCTCATGCAAGACAAGAGCCCTACCCACTGTCCTATAGCTCCAATCCTAAAACAAAAAAATAAATTAAAAATTTTCTTTCTTTTAAGCTTCATTTTTCTAACTGAAGTGTATGGATTCTCTCTTGCACTGTCGTGAAAATGCTGCATTCATGACATCTGCCCATCTCAATCCCAGCTCCAAATAGCCCCTGCCATCATATCAGATTGGTCACTGCTACACTTTCTCCCATCCTTGTCCCCATCACACGTTTCATACTTAAATTTCTGCCTTGTAAAAGCCAAAATTGCCACCAAATAGGGTAGTTGCTCTGATTGCTAAATGACAAAATGTATGTAAATTATTGGTTTCAATAAGAAAAAAGCAAGTATGTCTTTAACACATGCACACTTTCTGTGTCATCTCTGGCTACACTTCAACTAAAAGTTCCCACAATCACTTTCATTCCAAATCCCGGAAAACAGGATCACAATGATAGCAGACTCAAGCTAGAGGTTAAGTGAGAGAAAGACATAAAGTGGCATATTAATAGATGCAGACACAGCCATAAGCCCAGGCAGAAGGATGTGGATCGCGGGTAGGCATATGGCATAGTTACAGACACAAACTCTCAGCGGACACATCACAAGCTTTTCCTGTTCTCAGGATAGAATTGGGGAAACTCGAATGTTCCACAGTTAAATAAATGCACTATTGCATAAATGGCTACGTAAGAGCAACACTTAAGTGATTATTGAGTACAGAGTTTTAAGAAATCCTGTTCATAAGTTTACCATATATCTGGTTTAATCAGTGGTGCTTTCATGGGAGATGCACAAGGGCTCGTGTTTGCAAATGAAATAAAAGCTTCAGCTCCCCAACAGGCTCTGGCCACTCCTGGGCCTTGCGTGAAGGTTTTCCTGGTCTCTGCCTTCTAGTGGCTTCTCTCCTCACAACCAGCTTCTGATTTGATAAGTTCCATAACATGCAATATTGGGAACAATAGCAACTGAAATAATTCAAATTAATCCCTCATTTGGCTTTCATAACATACATATTATTAATGATAGACCCGGAAAGATAAACTATAATCACTTACTTTTAGGTCCTGGTATTTTATGTCCATCTATTAACAAAACATCAATAAATCTATTTATTATCCATCATCACATCCACCTAGGTCACCAATCAATATATCAACTGTCAATATATGCACATATCGATCATATGTATAGAGATCAATCTATAGATTTATCACTTTCCTACCAAATCCAACCTCTATTTTTCTATATACTTATATTCTTTGTACGTGTTGATGAGTCTTAGATTGTTGTTTTGGGGTCTTTGGGGGGATGGTACCCCAACTGGCAGTGCTCAGGCCTTACTCCTGGCTTTGCTCAGGCACCATAGCTAGGGGTGTTGTACTGATGATACCTGGAGCCCAAAACTGGAGTTGGCCGTGTACAAGGCAATTATCTTAATCCTCCTCTATCTCTCCTGGCTCATCTCATTGTTCTCAAAGCTTATTTCTTTGGTTTTTTAGAAAGGCAAACCATGGAAGATGTAGAAGGGTTAGGAAACTAGCAGAAGTGCTTTCAATGCCGAATATTGAGTATGATGATAAAGGAAGTATATAGGACTTTGAAAGATGAATAAGGAGAGGCTGCTAAAATCTCAGGGCTGAAGACATTATTGGTGCCTGCTCGAGTAAATAGATGTACAGTGATACAGTGATACAGTGATAGGACTGTCCACATAGCAGACAGTCGGGTATGCTTCCTGAGGGGTTGGGGGTGGGTCACAGGCACGATGATGGTGGAGAATGTGGAGCTGGAATGTTTCATGCATGAAACCTGGTCGTTTGCAGTAAATCATAGTGCTTAAAATGAATTTATTTTGATTTTTATGTTTTAGTTTTGGAAGCCACACCCAGCATTGCTCGGGGCTTACTCCTGGCTCTGTGCTTAGGAATCTCTCCTTGCTAGGGTTTAGGGGACTGTATAATGGGCTGCAATCAGACCCAACGTGGTCTCTTGGTCTCATGTAAGGCAAGAGCCCTATTCCCTGTGCTATGGTCCTAAAACAAAAACAATTTAAAACTCTTCTATGGCTGGAACCTAAACTGTGAGCCCCTAAGGTGATGGGCAGACTTTCAGACTCTCAGAATTGCTCTAGGGGGCAGCTTCTCATCAAAGGGCTCAGCTCCCCAGAAGGAAAGCTTTCTGCCGAGCAAGAGAATTCGGGGCCAGGCTTTATCTGCAGGGCAAGGATGCCACAGGCAGTAATCGGTGGGAAATCATTCACTTAGGGGCTTGCCTTGTTGAAAGAAAAGTAGGGAGTGGATAACTGCCTCCAGCCCTTTCAGTTCTCACTATTTTGTGATTTAAACTCACCAGCTCCACTGACATTAGCAGCCAGTCAAAGAATGAAGCTCTTCTTTATCTTGTCCTGAGCTCTGGGCACTACCCCGCCCCAGAGTGCTGTCCAGAGCAGGCCCCAAGTGAGCTGAGCCACTGAAAGGCCAGCGCAGCTTGCAGAGCAGAGAATACCCGAGACGCTTTTCTGGCTGTTTACTGCCTGATGCTGAGCATTGGTGGGCCCGCCTGGCCAACAGCGGCCTGCCCGTGCTGAGAAATAATGTGGCAGGGTCTTCACTGTGTCAAACTGAGGGGGTGACAGAACTGCAAGAGAGATGAAGGGACAGAGGAAGGAAGGAGACTCAGGTGTTCTGATGAAAGGCGCTGACTGAAACAGAGCATCCTCAAGTCCAAGATGCCAGAGAACGGCTCTGAAGCTCATGTTCCAAGGGAGGAAACAGCCGTTATCCCCGGGAAAGCGATACTCTGTGGAGGGGTTCCAGGAGCTTCTCAGGATCAGTCATGGCCATATATATCTATGTGGCTTTGGACTAACTCCCAATGATATAGACAGGCAGACAGGGAAGTCCTCCTCCAGAGGCAATGGCAAAAGCCAGCCCCGCAGAAAATAGGAAAAACAGGAACTAAGGCCTGATAAGACCCTCACCTGGCACCAGCAACAGACCCAGAGAACCTCCTGCAGGAACAAAAGGCCAGGAAAGAAATTTCAAAGAAGACCATCACCACTCCCAACCTCCCTGGTAACCTTCTTAGCAATGGCACACGTGGGGGCAGGTTGGAGAAACCCTATAAAGGCCACCTTGAACAAAGGAAGGGCGCACATATGCTGCTGGAGCCCATGTGCAGCTTGTGCCTACGTGGCTGAGCACATGTGGTGTCCGAGCACATGTGTCGCCTGCATCTCCCCTCTTGAGATGTGTACTTTCATGCTTTCATGTCGAATGCTGGGATATGTGTAGGGTTTCTCTTGAGTGCATGAGTCTCTCTCTCTCTCTCTCTCTCTCTCTCTCTCTCTCTCTCTCTCTCTCCCCCTACCCTCCCCCATCTCTTCTCCTCCACATCTTCAAGCACTCCAAATAAAATCTGTTTTGCCTCACTGCTTGTCTACTCCTGAAATTCCTTTCTGCGAGTGAGACAAGAACCCAGTAACCCTGGGTCCCGGATGGCAGAGGTGGATCAGGAGAAAGTCACCGTCTTTCTCCTTCCACTTCATATGAGCCACCCGTGGGGTCCACCGACATCACCAGGACAGAACTGAACACAAACTTTCCCCTTGGCACAAGCTAATATCTTGCTCACAGTGTTCCCTTAGTATACCCTACAGTACAGCTTGGTGCACTATCCGATGCCACTTTTTACCAGGATGCCGGTGGGGGACTGGAGGGTGAGGTGTGTGCGGAGAAACCAGGGAGAAGCAGGAGCTACCGGTGCCCCCAAGTGCTGCTGACTCTCCACTGACCACTGACCCACAGGAGAAGTGGCAGGAATAGTCCAGAAGCCACTGTTTGTTCCCTCTCTGGTTTTATTCCTTCATTGCAAAGCACAGGCTTCGACCAGTGGCCCAAAGCAAGCCCACATGGAACATTCTGCTCTCACAGCTTTACTTGGGCGAGGAGCAGGTGATAGCTTCTAAGACTAAAGGGACCTGGAAGAGACAGAGCCTCAGGAGAAGAGGGGAAATGAGACATGATCTAAGCCAATCCTGTGTGGCGAGGGAGCTGTGGGCCCATGAGGGAAGAAATGCCAGATGAAGGAGGCGCCTGAGGACAGAGAGAGGAACCCAGCACACCCGCACGCCCGCTTACGTCACTGTGCCCAGGCCCCAGCCTCGGGGGTTTTGCTCAGTGTAACAGCTGGTGCATATCGGGAGAAATGTGGTGATTTTCTGCACTCACATCCACAGCCTCAATGATGTGGCTTCTAATTAAACTGCACTAGGCTTGGTATGGGCTGGAGCGATAGCACACCGGTAGGGCGTTTGTCTTACACACAGGTAGCCCAGCCAAGCCGGGTTCGATTTCTCTGTCCCTCTCGGAGAGCCTGGCAAGCTATCAAGAGTATTTCGCCTGCACGGCAAAGCCTGGCAAGCTACCCGTGACGTATTCGATATGCCAAACATAGTGACAACAAGTCTCACAATGGAGACATTACTGGGCCCGCTCGAGCAAATCAATGAACAACAGGAAGACAGTGCTAACAGTGCTAACAGACTTGGTATAAACCAAGTAGAGCAAATGCTCTCTCCAACTGTGGATGCCATGGGAACAAGCAGAGAATCCCAAAAATCCCAATGAAAGGACACAGAAGTAGCAAAATAAGACAGCAAAGAAGAAGGTAACAGACTTGATATACAATATTCATTTGTTTGGCTACAGAGTGAACTAGAAGAAAGCGAAACCAGAAAAAGCGATCTTACTTATCAGGGCATCCAAAGGAACTAAGGCTGCAGAACAAGTCTGACCACAGAGTGAAAGGCCATAAACAAGAAACATTCGGGAACTGCTGAAGGGAATCAAAGAGTCAACAAGATGGACAGATTTTCTTGCTCAGAGATTAGAACAGTTAAATTGTTGAAAGAGCAATATTGCCTGAAGCAAAGTGCAGGTTCACTGGAATCCTATAAGGACCCCAATGGAATTCTCCATGGCAATCAAAGAAAAAAAATCAGACAATTGATTGGTTCTACAGGAGATGCCCAACAACCCAAGCAAAACGTCTCCTGAGGGAAGAGAACAAAACGGGTATATCCTGCTTCTTGACTTCAGCCTATGCTGTGAGGTGACAAGGATTGAAACGGCTTGGCATGAAAGTCATTAACAGCCATGCAGATCCATACAGCAGGACTGAGGATCCAGAAGTAAGCCTGGACATCTAAGCACGGCTCGTTCTTATGGCAGGTCCAAGAGCCTGCAACGGTCTGAAGAATCTCCTAAGCTGCACCATGGGAAGAGGGAAAGTGCAGCATCTCTGCTCACTGGGGACAGAGATCATTCCCGACGGATCAGGCATGAAACACTCGAAGGCCAAACAGCCAGCAAGCACCCTAACATCACTGCAGATACCTGTTGGGCAGCAACTCCCAGGGTAAGGAGGACAGAGGCCGAGATGGACAACACAGGGCCACATCCTCCTCTGAGTGAAATAAAATTGCATCACCACGCAGATGCTGAATGGAAGGAGAGGCTGGCACAGCAAACCTGACAAGGAGGTGAGCCAAGCAGGACAAAGACCTTACAAAGCTCCATAATAAAAACAACCTGGCAGACTTCTCAACAGACACATCTCAAGAGAAGACACAAGGCCGGTTAAAAGACGTTCATTATCACTTATTGTTCAGGAAAGCCTATCAAATCCACAATGAGAGTGATGGCTCACCTGTCACAACAGCCATTATTCAAGGGACAAAACAGCTGTTGCCAGGCAGGGTGGGCAGAGATGGACCCTTGGGCATCCTAGTCAGAACATGCTGCAACCCTCAGGGAGAGATGCCAACCTCCCCAGCTACCCCGCTTCTTGGGAGATGCTGTGGCAGAGAAGCAAAACAGAGTGACAGCCAGTGCACTGATGGGAAGACAGAGCTCCACGTCCAGGTCTGCTGATGCATCATCTGTACTCAGGAGCAGAAAATGCAGAGGTACCCAAGACAAACAACTGGTGCTGTGGACCACGGATGTCTGCTCATGTCCAGAAACGGGCAAGCATGCGTACAGATGGTGAGGTCTTCTCCCATTTGAGACGAAGAAAGGAAGGAGAAAGGGGCGTGGTGCGATTCCACTCACATGGGCTCTGGATCTCAACAAACCTAGACATCGGCTTACAAACTCTGAAATCTGAGACCCAGTTAGTGGCCATTATCAGAGGAAAGAGGGACGAAGGGTGGATGGAACCGTGAGAAGGCACACGTGGAGTCAAGGCACATGAACCTCAGGGAGCCACGTTTGGGTGGATCAGTGGTGTGGTACCCATCTGAAATAGTCAGAATATGCTGGAGTGGTGGTACTTTAATGAGACACAGAAAACTTGGCTCCTGGGAAGAGCATCTGGTTTACAGGAATCCCGTCCCTGGCAGCGCCCACATGCCCAAGCCACGCTAGTAGCACAGATGTCTGGTTTCCATTGCACAGCATCTTACAACTACGTATGTGACCTCCCTGAGGGCTGCCAATGATGGGGAGTAACCCCCAGCGAAGCCTATGAACCAAGGGTAGCTCAACAACCAAACAGCAGAGACAGGAAGGAACCAGTCAGCTACAACCAACCCCAGCCCAGAGCAGGGGAGATGCAGAGAGAAACCCAGAAAGTCTCAGGAACTTGCTCTGCACTTCAGGGTTGATTTCACGCTGATGGTTTCGAGATGGTCAGAACCAGCCGGCTTCCCCACAAATTATATATTCTACTTTAAAATCCATATTCTAAGGCGACATAAAAGGTAAAACAGAGGCAAGGGACGTGGGAGAAGGCAGCGAGCTCCCTCCCCATCCACGGTTGCCCGGGCAACAGCCCATCTGAGCATTTTGAATTGGTAGGCGTTGATCGTCTATATTTGGGGGCTCAGATCTGCCATGAAGGCAAGTTTCCATGGTGCCAGCAATTGCATAACTGTTCTCCAGTATTTTTGAGAACAAAGTTGTGTCATCTGGGCATATTTCAGGCTCAAATCTATTAGCCAGTCAATCACATGCCCACGTGAGATTCTTTCATACTCGCTCCCAGGATGAAGACGTGTGTATTGTAGGAATTAATTCGGAGCTGAAGGCCTTGCCGCAGTGTGGTGGGAATGACTGAACCGCCATGGAACCCCGAGACGCACACGGAAACGGTGCTCCAGAGAGCCCCCAAAGCAGCAACCCCAAGACGACTGTTTCTCAAAGTGGGGGCGGTTTGGAGGAGAGATGCTGATTTCTTGCCTTATTTGCTCGACAAAGTTTCAAGCATGGAAACGTAGCTGGGCCTTCGCCTCAGCCTCTGTAAGGCTCTTGAGAGCTCGCGGGCAGTGCTGTCAGGGCAGAGAAGCAAGGCCCATGGGGAGCTGGAGCCTCTGTGATGGGGCCAGGGCGGGCCGCTGACCACTCCCCCATGGGACAAAGGTGCCCCTAATCCGGGGGTGGGGGCAGGGGGGAGGCTGCCTGGAGGCGGCCAGAGGCACAAACCTCTTCTGTCTTTCCCTGCTTGAAGCAGAGCGTCACCCCCGATGGGGAAGGCACTCCTGTGGCTTAGCAGGCAGAATTGGCCTCCTTTCCACCAGAGTCGTTTTGTGAATTGGCTTCGAGACACAAATAGTGGGAAATCAGAAGAAGCGCGTCTGCGGGAGCACATCCTGTCTCTATGGTAACTCCGGGAGGAGCTATTTACAGCCCTCGGCCAAGTCTGTCTTCACCGCTTCCTTATGCAACCTTTGGGAAGACCAGTGTGTGTGCGAGTGTGCACGCAGGTCAGCCTGTGTGTGTGTGTGTGTGTGTGTGTGTGTGTGTGTGTGTGCGCGCGCGCGCGCGTGTGCCCACGGCTGCCGTGAGGCACAGGGCAGAAGGGTGAGGAGTTCCGAAAAGGCTGTCAGACACGCTGGCTCTACAGTCAGGAGAAGCGCAGGGCCCAGCCAGCACGGTGGGCTGATAGCACAGGCCACCCCCAGCGCTGTTCAGCAAACCTTGTTTTCCCATGACCCTCATACAGAGGTGGACTCCCAGGCTGGCCCTCCAGCTTTGACCCTGCGGTGCCCACAACAGGCTGCCCAGTCATTGGCAGGCAGACATAGTTCCCGGGACATTTCAGGTGCCCTGGGCAGAAATACTGGAGAAGGAGAGAAGGGCCTGGAGATTCAGGAAGGCGCATGCCCAGGGGCATGCGGACAGGAAGCGCTGTCCACTCTGCTGTCCGGAGTCCACCAGCCCCGACCCCACCAGCTCCTGCATGAAGATGCCTGGGTCCCTCCTGCTGGAGACCAGCAGGGAGCAGGTGCTTACCCAGGAGAGTGGCCGTGGACGCAGAGAGGAAACGGAGGAACAGACGCCCCTCACCCGAGCAAGAAGGCAGACATGCCCCCAGGCCATGCTTCCGGCAGTTTCCACAGCCCAGCCTCCTCCTGCCATGCTTCCCAATACTTCAGAGAGCCCATAGCCAGGCTGCAGCTAGGGATGTCCACATGCAGCGAGTACCCCTTCTCCCATGGTGGGAGACAGTATGTTCCCTTCTCCTGTGGCATCTGCAAGGTGGAGGTCAGTGTGTGTCCCCTTCTCCATGGCCCCTGTGTGGTGTCCAGTGTCTGAACCCATACTTCCCCTCAGAAGCCCATGAGCTCTGTCTGTTTGGCCTGTAGCCATTTCCCTGGTCCCCCCCGGGGAGTGCCCCGTTGACCACCACTGGCCCTTCTTGCTGTTACAGTCCCAGCTGAGTGCTGCCCCAGATGACACTCTGAGTGTGAGAACACAGCCCAGGCCCCCGCAAAGTGCTTGTTCCCTGCCCATTCCTCGCCCACCCACCGTGGCTGCCTCGCTCCAGCCTCTGGCTCGTACTGTCCACCAAGTCCAGCATCCTCCTGATTGGGGATCCACAGAGCGCAGGAACCCCTGGTGCCCCCTACTGCACACTAGGAGCTGCATCAGAGGACAGGGCAGTGCTGGCCACCATGGTGGACACCCTCCGACTGTCAGCAGTGAGGCCTAGGAGAGCTGGGAACATGCGAGCCTTGAGCATGACCTGTTGGGGGTGGCAGAGACACTGTGGGTGGAAGGCACCAGTCTCAGTGCAACTCGGGGACGCTTTTGCTCTGTATCAACTGGGCTGTGGGTTTTTGAACCAAGTGGGTTCAGTCTGGAAGCGACAGGGGTCTGCTCTGTGCCTGGCAGTCCAGGGAACACCCCAGCTTTCCCTGAGATTCACCAAAGCCCTTCCTCAGGACAGCCTCACACATGCTGCTACGCCCAGCCCTGGGCCCAGGGGTGGTTTCAGAACCCTTTGGGGTCACAGTGGGAAGACCCTGCAGAAGCCCAGATGCAGGCAGAGGAGCCGGGGGAGGGACTTCACCTCTGTTGTAATGGTGGGATGGGGGTCCTCTCCTCCATCCCAGGCCCCATGCCACAGGCTTTCTTCTGGAAAGGCCCTGGGCAGCGGCCCCATGCCACATCTCTGTAGCCTACACTCCAACTCCAGCCTCGTACCCGGCCCCTCTGCAGAAAGCTGCTGGCGGGGGGTGGGGGAGGGGGTAAAGCTGACCCTTCCCAATGCCCTGAAGCCCACTGACCACCAAGACCTTCACTCCTAAAGCTGCTTTCCAGGACCACTGCAGACCTCATGTTTGCAAAACATCCAGGTTTCTTTCTCACAGCTGTGAGCTGGACTTTCAGAGGAGAGACAGCGATTTCCGGGCACTGACCTGTAGGACACCGGCCGGACAGAAGAGAGGCGTGTTTGGGACGCAGGTGTGCAAAGCCATCACCCTGGCCTCCTGCTCACAACAGGGACACGCAGAAGCTCAGGGCAAGCAGGAGCCTCTGAGAGCCGAGCAGCTGCAGCTGCCTCACTGGACAGACGCCGCCCCCTGGACAGAGCAGCTGTGTCCCTGCCACCATTCCCGGGTAGGACAGCCCAGCGCCCCCAGCAGGAGCACGACCACCAGCACCACCTGAAGCCTGCTCTGCCCCTGCTAGCGGGGAGTATCACACGTGTCAGGAAAAGGCACCCCGTGCCACACACGCACAGACACACGTACAGACACTGACACACACACACAGACACACACAGATACACCCACAGACACTAACACATACAGACACTGACACACACATGCACACACACAGATTCAGACACACATAGACACACAGACACTGACACACACTGACACACACATGCACACACAGACACAGACACACAGATATACACAGACACTGACACACGCAGATACACACAGACACACATGCACACACAGACACAGACACACACAGATATACACACAGGCACACACAGACATAGACACACACAGATATAGACACACAGACACAGACACACAGACTCACACAGACACACACATGCACATACAGACACACAGACACACACATACACACATACACACAGAGACACAGACATACAAAGACACAGACACACACAACATGCATATACAAAGAGACATAGACACACAAACACACAGAGACACACACACAAACATACAGACACACATGGACACAGGCACATGCGCACACACATAGACACACAAACACACAAAGACACACACAGATGCACACAGACACATACAACTCCCAGAGGCCCTCTCCTGTGGAGACATACACAGCCTCCACTGGGCTCTAGGCTGTGTTTTGATTTTTGTTTGTTTGGTTGGTGTTTGACTACACCCAGTGGTGGTCAGGTCTTGTTCCTGGCCCTGTGTTCAGGGATCCCCCTTGGGACTTGGCAGACAGTATGGGCTTGAACCCAGGTTAGCTGCATGCATGGAAAACACCCTACCCACTGTACTCTCTGTCCCAGCAGCCCCAGGCTTTAAAAGGTCATTTGTTTCAGTAAGAAACCCTCGTCCCCTCGAAGCTAGAGGAATCAAGAAACAAAACACATCTGAAGCGGTTACCAGAGGCACCTCCAACTGATTTTGAAATGCTTGCAATTAAGTTCAGATGATCAAGATTAAAATTCAATATTAAATTCATCTCAGAAACTCCTCAGAAAATACCAGTGGAGGTCTTAGACACAGTGCCATCCAGAACAGCACCATAATCCTTCTCAGTTGAAAAGCCGGAAATTCCTAGTCACTCCAAGTTTTCAGAAACAGAGAATTTGCTGCTGTTGGACCAGATTCATCTATATTATGGAGAAGAGAAGGAGGTTTGGAAACGCCCTTTGTCTGTAGGGGCAGAATCAGTCATTCAAATAATGCTATTTCACCCCCCCAGGAAACATCTATTCAGAAGAATTTGTCCATTCTGAGTGTTGCTTTCCAGGAACATATGAAGACACACGTTGGGGTTCTCTGTCTGCCTGTAGGAGCTGTGCTGAACAACCCTGGGCTGCGGAAACCAGGAAAAGCAGGGAATGTCAGACAAGACCATGGTCTCACTGACCACTGACAGAGTCTGTGGCTATTGGTAGGTCAGCAATGCCCTCAGGGCAGCACATCCACTGCCCAGCGACCTCTCTGCAGTGTTTGGGGAGGGACCAGCCATGGGCTGCCGGCTGGCTGAGAGGATCCTTACTCCAGTCTCCAATTGGGCTCAGGAAGTGGCATTTTTCTTTATTTTAATTAGTTAATTTATTTTTTATTGAATCACTATGAGATACAGTTACAAAGTTTTCATGTTTGAGTTTCAGTCATACAGTGATTGAACACCCATCCCTCCACCAGTGCACATTTTGCACCACCAATGTCCCCAGTATTCCCCTCCCCCCACCATTCCAACAAAAACCTAGTAGACAGAATCCAATGACTCATCAAAAAGATCATATACCATGACCAAGTAGGATTCATCCCAGGGATGCAAGGATGGTTTAACACTCTCAATTCAATCAACATAATCCATCAGATCAATAAAATAAAAGATAAACTATAGGATCATATCAATAGATGCAGAAAAAGCATTGGATGAGATCCAGTGCCCGTTTATGATGAAAGCAGGTGCTGGGTGGGCATTAAAGGAATTTTTTCAATATAGTCAAAACCATCTACCACAAACCCATGGCAAGCATCATTCTCAATGGGGAGAAACTAAAAGCCTTCCCTCTAAGATCAGGGACAAGACAAGGTTGCCCACTTTTACCACTTCTATTCAATATAATACCGAAAGTTCAGGCCATAGCAGTTAGGCAAGAAAAAGATATCAAGGGCACACAGATAGGAAAGAAAGGAGTCAAGCTATCACTATTTGTGGACAAGATGATATACTTAGAAAATCCTAAAGACTCTACCAAAAAGCTCCTAGACACAATAGGTTTGTATAGTGAAATGGCAGGCGGCAAAATCAACACCCAAAGGTCCATGGCTTTCCTATGTACAAACAATGAAAGAGAAGAAAAAGATATTAAAAAAACAATCCCGTTCACAATAGTACCTCAGAAAATCAAGTTCCCCAGAATCAGCCTAACTAAAGAGGTAAAGGACCTATACAAAGAAAATTACAAAACACTACTTCAAGAAATAAAATAGGATACTAGAAAATGGAGATACATCCCCTGCTCATGGATAGGGAAGATTAACCTTATCAAAATGGTAATAGCACTATACAGATTTAATGTGGTCCCTATCAGATACCCATGACATTCTTCAAAGAAATAGACAAAACACTCCTGAAATTCATATGGAACAACAAACCCCCACGAATAACTAAAGCAATCCTTGGGAAAAGGAATATGGGTGGCATCACCTTCCTCAACTTCAAACTGTACTATAAAGCAGTAGTAATTAAAACAGCATGGTATTGGGCTAGAAACAGACCTACAGACCAATGGAACAGAGTTGAATATTCTGTCAGACTCTCAAACATATGGTCATTTAATCTTTGATAAGGCCCTCCCGTTGATCGTCGATTTGCTCGAGCGGGCCCAGTAACGTCTCCATTGGAGACTTTGTTGTTACTGTGTCTGGCATATCGAATACTCTCGGTAGCTTGCCGGGCTCTCCGAGAGGGGTGGAGGAATCGAACTCGGGTCGGCCATGTTGGCCGCTTGTAAGGCGAACGCCCTACCCGCTGTAGCAAGAAACGTAAAATGGAAAAGCCTCTTCAAGACTTGCCTAGATAAGGTACATGGAGGAAAATGTAGGCAGAACCCTCTATGACATTGAAGCTAAAAGCACCTTGAAGGAGGAAACAGCACTGACCAAGCAAGAGGAGATGACATTTTAGGGATAGACTCCCAATGTCCTAAGTCTCAGCATCCTCCTATTTCCCCTTTGCCTCTGCACCGTTATGCAGCCATTGGAGCCTTTTCCTTGGGTGCCTCACCCGCGTGGGGTCTAATCCTGCTGGCTCTGATGGAGAGGCTTGGGAAGTTCATTTGTAAGCCAACTCACAGCACACACCTCCTGCTCTGTTTATTTTCCTCCTCCTTGACCAAGCCAAGAAGAATCCGTTCTTTGAAAATGAAGTGAGTCCCTCAGAAACGAGATTTGTCATGTCCAGCTAGGAACCATGGCCACTTCCTCACTGCTCAGGTTTGGACATTGAAGTGAATATAGTTCTTCATATTAGATGAGTAGTTTTGTTTCAGGATGTGACTTATAAGGAAGAGACCCTGAAAGGCTTAAGGCTCAAAAAGCAGCGTGAATGCATGGACACAGAGGGAATGAGAAAACTGACTTACAAAAGCCTGGTGCCTGTCTCACTCCAAGTCACTCGCACATGCCGGGAGGTGGGGTTGGCTTCATAAACACTCACACTTGTGGCCTCTTGGTCCACAGAAATACTCGAGCAGCAGCATTTTCTTTTTTGGGTTGTTACATGTTTTCTCACAATCCCCCCAGAGTGGGTGATACTGTCCCCACGGGTGCACAATGATCTGGGAGCAGAAGTAGTTGGTGGTGGTGGGGCATTTGAAGGAGAAACATTTCCAAAAGGATATGAATAAGGCCAAATAAGTTTGGGAACCCTGTTAAGGTACTATAATTGGAGGTCCCTGGATTTAAAATAATTTCATAGATGCAGTTTGTCCATCTCCCCTTTCCAAGTTCCTCCCAACATCATGTGGGTTGTCTAAACCACTAGAGAGTAGTGGAAATTGCTCCCCAGAACTGTATCAGGTGTTTGAATTACTTAAGATATCAAATATTCATGCTAAGATGAGAGTACGGAGAGGATCTATCTGGGTAGACCTGACACATTTCCTTCACCAGCTCTTCCCTTTCTAAGGCATCCAAGACTTTCTGTGGTCTCATGTGTAAATAAATTGAAAATAAGCAATTGAAAAGAAGAATCTGTAAAGCAGCCTGGTCTTTGTTACAATAGTTCCCTTAGGTTAAAAATGTAAACACTAGGTTCAAACCTATATTAGCTGTAACAGAACTAAATATAGCTGGGGTGTTCCCTTCCCTGGAACACTGCAGATCTGTTTCCTGGGGCTGGGAGGATAATGTGGGGTCAAGTGGTCCTCAGACTCATCATTCTGATGCAAATTGAAAATGAAGCAGGAGAGGCAGAGAGAGGAGAAAGAGACCCAAGTTGACTCCTCCCCAGGAAGGCTGGGAGGAGAGTAAGTGCTGCTCATGTTCTGATACAAAGATGATGCTGAAGACAACCACGGCATCCCTGTAGTTGAAGAGAACCACAGTGTCCACGCATGTGAGGGGACTGGAGGACCCAGAGCACCCAGTGCTAGATTGCACAACTGAGAGACAATTTTCAATACGATATCTAAGAAATATCTTCTACTGCACCTTCTTCTCGTGGGGTTGCAGTGCTGAGAATTGTGCTTTCAAAGTGGTTTCCTTTTCACTTAAGTATGATAAGCAAATTAAATTTATTCTCCATATTCTCGGATATGTGAAGACTTTCACTGTGCCCAGAAATGGATTTCTTCTCCCAGACTGTCATGAAATCGTAAGGAACAAATGATTTTTTGTTTTGAATCCACTTGGGATTCGTGGAACTTTCTGGTTGAATTACCAGTGCTTTGCAAAGAGAAATCATTGGCCTGACCTGGTGGCACCATCCGGTTTCTCTCTAAATTCATAAGCTAAGAATGACTTTATAATCCTAAATAATTAAAAAATACCACCCCCACACACCAAAGGCTATTTCTGACACATGAAAATACACAAAATTCCAACTATGGTGTCTACACAGTCTGGCAGAGGAGAGATGCTTCTGGACATGGCCATTTGACTTGAGGCCACCGTCCCCAGCAGCCATGGAGCGGCAATAAAAACCACGCATCCTGGCACACAAAACTTACCTACCTGGCCCTTTAAAAAAAAAAGGTTTGGAGTGAAGCATAGAGGCAAAAATACAACACACAGGAATTCATGAATTCCTGATACTGCTGACTGTTCTTTTATGTACTCTGCCTAGTTATAAAGAGTCTGATATTTGTAGTGTAATCATTAAAAATGATTCTCAAGGTAAGTGTATGTGACTTCAAAAAAGCAATTAGGTTGCCACAGAGCTCCGTTAGCCAAGGTGAAGGTAAACAAGTGATAAATCAAATCAGATTGCCTTCGTTTCAAGTCTGTGAGTTGCTCCACCAGATCTTACATAAGATCACAACACACCTGAGATGTCAAAACACTGAGAATAGACCCTTATTCTCAGGGCAACCCTTCCATGCCCTACATACACACACATTTTCATACTCATCTTATGATTACAGATCATATATATACATATATTTGTATGTTTGTATAAATAAAGCACTGATATAATACTCTGTGGAAAACAGTAACATTACCAACTGCTGGGTCGTGAGCTAGAAAGGCAGAGATCAGAGTTCTTGGTTCATGTTAATCAGAAGGACCAACAAGTGAGATAAGAAAAGGGGGGTTGCCATCTGTAAAAGGGTAGGGGGGGCTTCTCCTGAGGCCTTTTGCTCTTTAAATGTATTTAATTCGGATACCTGCCATGAGCCTCTTCCTCTAACTTCTGCCTCCACATAAAACCTGCATCTCTAGATACTGATGCCCAGGGGACATCAAGGAGGGTGTAGAGTTGAATCAACTCACCAATTAGAGACACTGGGATTTGTCTGCACAGTTTTCTCTCTAATCCACACTTCATAGGCATGATGAAAACCCTGTGGATTCTTCCATCTTCTGTGGCGAGACCCATTAAGGGATGAGCAAGGTGGCTTCCCTATCCCTAAATTTTTTTAATTTTAATTAATCTTTTTATTGAATCACTATGAGACACATATAGAATGACTGCATTTATTTGTGGGATATAAAAAAAATTAAGCAGTGTGAAACAAATTTTCAAGGCCAGAGAAAATGGGGTAAGAGGATTGGTCAATGGTTGGAAATTACCACAAGGGCATGGGGGAGGGGCAGGGTGGAGGTAGTCATGATAGAGGACATTTTACGACAATGTTAGTTGCAAATGATCATTCTGGAAAACTTTATTTTTAAATGTGGAGTTTTCTCATGCTGAGGAGGTGCTGGGTCTTGGAAATTACAAGATGGTATGAAGTTGGAATAAACTCAAGAAAAGCCAGTGGATGTGCTGACTCTATGAATCAAGACATTTTTGGATATAAATACCATTATCTGCAAACACGGTGGTCTGGACTGGCCCGCCTTGATGCCCTTCTTGGTTCCCAGGGTTTATGCCAAAGAGAAGGTGGCAGACGCACCAGCAAAGCTGCTCTGAGGAGCGCACAGCCTCTCCTCCTGACTGACGTGGATTTGTGAATGCAGACTGAGGGGGTTCCCAGGGTCCTACCACACAGGTCAACCATGGAAACCAGGAATGTGCTGCCCCATCCACAGGCCACTCCCTGTGGCCTCAGACAGGGGTCCCCCGTGCCTCCTGATTCTGGGGCCCCATGCTCAGAGGGGTCTCCGTTCTAACCAGAGGGATCTGGGCTGACTTTCTTCCATCAGTTACTGTTACATGCAAACTCTGTATAGTGGGAGGACAATTGGGGAGAAAGTGAAAAGTTTCGCCTTTCCTCCTGTGATGAATGCACCTTCTCTGTCGTTGCACCTGGTCTCAGTCATGAATGGGCCAAGGCCAAGGGGACATCACTTCCCCAATTCTCCTCTACTCACACCTGTTTGCTAAACGCTCCCCTAAGTACCTGCTGGCCTCACTCACAGCCCAGCTCTCCACCCAAGCTTGGGCCACTGCCATCTGCTCTGTACAAACAGCTTATTTCAGTTAAATATAATACTTCATTCAATTCGCAGAGATGCGCCTGTCCACGCTCTTTTGAAAAACTTATTTATTTTTAGTCGCTGTGAAATTACAAACTCGTTCATAATTAGGTTTCAGGCATATAATGTTCCAGCACTGATCCCTTAAGCAGTGTCCACTTCCTTCCTCCAATGCCCCCAACTCCATTTGCACCCCCCCCCCACCACCACCACCACCAATCTGCTTCTCCGAGAGACTCTTTGGTTTACAGTCCTACTGAGACAGGGTTTCATACATAACATGTTACCTCCTTTCAGCATCACCCCCTCCTCCGGGTTGACCGCTTCCCAACACGACAGACGTTGCTCCCTCCCTGCCCTGTCCCCCAGCCCCCTCAAGCGGCGTGTTTCCTACTGAATACCAGTGCTCATGTTCTTGTTTTCATTGTCGCTGAGTATTCCTTATTCCCCCATTATGTTTTGTTATGTCCCACATCTGAGAGATCATTCTGTGTCTGTCCCTCTGCCTCTGGCTAACTTCACACCATGTGAGACTCTCCAGGTCCCTCCATGTAGCAGCAAACTCCACAACTGCACCTTTTCTTATGGCTGAGTAATATTCCATTGTGTATATGAACCGTAGTTTCTTTATCCAGTCATCTATTCTCGGACAGTTGGGTTGTTTTCAGATTCGAACTATTGTGGATAATGTTGCAAAGAACATAGGGGTCCAAATGTCTTTTCTCCATTTTGTTTTTGTACCTTTGGGGACTATTCCAAGAAGTGGAGTTGCCGTGTCAAATGGAAGCTCAATTCCTAGATTTTTCAGGAACGTCCACATTGTTTTCCTGAAAGGCTGGGCCAATCAGCATTCCCACCAGCAATGTATGAGAATCCTTTTCCCCCTGCATCCACAGCACTAATTGTTCTTCTTTTTGATGTGTGCCAGTCTCTGCAGTGTGAGATGGTACCTTAATGTCTTAATTTGCATCTTCTTGATAATTAGTGATGTCAAGGATTTTTTCATGTATCTTTTGGCCATTTATATTTCTTCTTTAGAGAAGTTTCTGTTCATCTCTTCTCCCCATTTTTAAATAGGGCTGGATGTTTGTTATTATTTTCTTTGTAAAGTTATACCAGAGCCTTATATGTCTTTGACTTTAATGCCTGATCGATCAGATGAGCGTTGGGTAAATAACACGCCCCCTGCCATTTCTCATTTGTCTTTGCATCCTGGTCATTATTCCTCTGAGGCATAGCTTCTTATTTTAATGTAGTACCTTTATTTATCTTTGCTTCCACTTGCCTGGTCAGTTGTGTTTCATTCTTGAGGATAACTTTAGCTTCAATGTCATGGAGAGTTATGCCTATATTTACTTCCATTCACCTTATGGATTCAGGCCTGATATCAAGGTCTTTAATCCATTTGTATTTGACTTTTGTGTGCAGTGTTAGAAAGAGGTCTGAGTTCATTTTGGGGGTGTAGCTGACCATATCACTAATTGAAGAGGCTCTCCTTGCTCCACTTTGCATTTTTGCTCCTTCATCAGAGATTAACAAACCATATACCTGAGGGTCTGTGTCTGGGTTTTCTGTTCTATTTCATTGATCTGAGGGTCTGTCTTTATTCTAGTGGCATGCTGTTTTAATTAGTACCACTTTGTAGTACAGTTTGAAGTTGAGGAATGTGATACCTCCCATCTTCTTTTTTTTTCTCAAAGACTTAGTTATTCAGAGGATTTAATTGTTTCCTATGAATTTCAGGAATGTTTGAAGTATTTCTTTGAAAAATCTCATGAGTAACCTTATAGGGACTGCATTAAATCTGTACAACACTTTGGGAAGTATTGGCGTTTTAATGATGTTAATCCTCCCAATTCATGAGCAGAGATATATTTCCATTTCCTTGGGTCCTCTCTTATTTTTTGAAGTAGTGTTTCAAAGTTTTCTCTGTATAGGTCCCTGTGCTCTTATTTTATTATTTCTTTTTATCACATCTGCTCTCTCCTCTGACCTCCCAGTCTTGCATTAAGCTCAAAATGGGCAGGCAGTTTCTGAGTTCCTGGTCCTGACATTGCTTAAGTCTTGATAAGCTCCCTCGAGTTAGAAGCAGGACGGCATGGCAAGTGAATACAGATGGCTATATATGCATTCCCATTCTGTATCTCTCCGAGCTTTGAAGAACGATTAGCTGACCGTGGATTTTCAATTAACATTTGCTGAATCCATTTGTTATGAAAAGTGAAATATTTCCTCGATGCATGGGGAGAGGAAGGAATGGATTAGGGTGTCCAACACTGTCCTCCTCCGTGACCCCATCGTCCTGCTGCCAGCTGTGAGGAGATGATGTGGTGGAGCTTTACTGTGTGAAGAGCCACAACAGGAAGCTGACAGCTGAGGGGCTCAGATTGGAAAGCAGGCTCCCCACAGCGCAGGGGGAGCCAGGCATGACCAGAAAAGAAACTCCAGTCTATGATCAGGGAGAGCTGGGAACAAAAGTCTTTCTAAAAGGTGAGGACGACTGGGCTGGCCTACACTGGTCTGGTGCTCGCCAAGAGTGACAGATGGGCCAGCTCTCAGCACATGTGTCTTGAGCCTGTGGATAAAGAGCACCTCCAGGAGTAGCTCATGTCTGGTTACTTCCCTAACAAGCTGGTCAGAGGCACGATGGCCTTTCCCAGCCCACAGGAGAGGAGCTGGTGCTGCGCCCCACCCCCCACTGCAGGAAAAGCTTCTGACACTCCCCTCGGGAACCCCTCTGGGAGTGAGCAGCTGAGAACCATAGGCACCCACTGCCGCTTCCACAGAGGCTGCACCTTTGCTCCCTGAAGCTGTTGTCTGGGGGCTGGGCGGGTCCCTGGCAGTGATGCTGAGGTAGGAGCTTGTCGGTATCCGACATGGGGATCAGACGGACTTTTTACTGCAAAGTCACGACCAACGCAGCTTCTGTCCACACCTCTGCCACCATGTCATCGTCACTTCCTGTTTGTGCTTAGACACTTGGGACCCTCTTCACTGGCACTGGCACTGTCATCCCATTGTTCATCGATTTCCTCGAGCAGGCACCAGTAACATCTCCTTCGTCCTAACCCTGGTAAAGGTAAAGGTAAAGGCCCTCCCGTTGATCGTCGATTTGCTCGAGCGGGCCCAGTAATGTCTCCATTGGAGACTTTGTTGTTACTGTGTCTGGCATATCGAATACTCTCGGTAGCTTGCCGGGCTCTCTGAACCCTGAAATTTTAGAAAGTGCCACATTCGAGGCTCTTTCAGGGTCAGGGGAATAAGACCCATCATTGTTGCTGGGTTTTGGCATATCGAATATGCCACAGGGAGTTGCCAGACTCTGCCATGTGGGCAGGATACACTAATAGCCTGTCGGGTTCTCCAAGAATAAGAACTAGACACTAAGAGGTCTAGTTCTTCCGGGAGCTGGGTTATAGTCTCTGGGTCTTGGTCATTGATGGGATAATATGGTGCTGGGGGCAGTTAGTGGGTGTAACACCTACCTACTGGAAGATGGGAGAGCTGGGAGGAGGAGACTCACACATGAAGGGACCCTCTTAGGATCCACTTATTTATTTATTTATTTATTTATTTATTCTTTTTGTGTCACACCTAGTGATACACAGGGGTTCAGGGGTTACTCCTGGCTCATATACTCAGGAATTATTCCTGGCGGTGCTCAGGGGACCATATGGGATGCTGGGAATTGAACCGTGTGAGCCGTGTGCAAGGCAAACATCCTACCCACTGTGCTATCGATCCAGCCCCCAGACCCACTTATTTATTCATCTCCATGTACCAATATCTCCACCTCTGGTCCTGGCAGCCCCAACTGCCCCACATGTTCAGATTTCAGGATTCATGATGTGAGTAGAGCCCTTGCTGCAGAGCGACCAGCCCTGGAGATGCAACCTGGGGTCTGTATCTGTCGCTGCAGCTGGCATAACTCCTGGGACAGCCCAAAGGGTAAACCCGGGATTGCTGGTCTTCCTTCACAGATCCTGAACTATGCCTGCTCAGGGTCTGGGCAGGAAGGGAAGGTGAAAGTTTCCCTCCCAGGGGCTGCTTCCCTCTGCAGCCAAAGCACCAGTGGTCAGTCCTTCTTGATTGAAAAGATATTGGGGGCCAGAGACAGTATTGGGGTTAAGGCCCATGCCTTGCCTGTGGCTGGCCCAGATTGAGTCTCTCGTACCATATGTGTGTCCCCCAAGCACTGCCAGGAGCAACCCCTGAGCATCGAGGGTGGACCCAAACCATCTCCCCCCAAATAAAGGGTCTTTGTGCTCAAACGAGCGTGTTTCCTGCCTTCCCAGTCAAAGGCGGGAGAATTCCTACTGTCTGGCTGTCCAGCATGCGTATTGTGAAGGCCTCAGCACTGCAGTCACTCAGGCCCGTTTCTTACCCTCAGATCCTTATCTCCCATGCCCAGGCAGTAGCTGGCAAGTGGACGGGAAGGATTCTGCAGGTCCCGAAGGGAAGTGAGGATTTGAGAAGTTCATGGAGTGGGGATTACGAGATGTGGGCTGAAGCCATCTCCACTCTATGAAGCTATGGGTGCAGAGGTCTGAGTTCCTCCTAAGAGCCAGCGACTGGGGTCCAGAGACCCCGCAGGGTCCTGCAGGGCTGGAAGCGGCCATAGCAGGGAGTGGCTCAAATGTGGTGGGACAGGAAAGAAAGCACATGAGAGCTCCGTGTTCCCTATGCACCCCACAAACCAGAAACCCCAGACAAACCACAGCAAAATGGCACTGACCCTTGTCTGGGCCCCCCAAGTCTACTCCCAGCACTGTGCAAAGTTTTGATGGCCATGAAAGCAAGCCAGGGCGTGGACACTATCACCGTCAGGGATGTTGGGGGCAGAAAGAGAACATTCCATTATGGGACGGAATGGGGATTTCATGGACTAAATCTCCACGATGCTCTGATAATCCCTAACACTCGAGGTGAACAAGAAACGGCACGCAGAACCCGTGATGCCTGGATGTCATCCAGGAAATGAAAGTTTGTCCTAGAAATGAAAGTTTATTTTAAAAACTACTCAGAAGGGCTGTGGAGCCTGCAGCTTCTCTCAAGCCCCGCGCCGGTGTCAGTTGCCTGTCATCTGATTTAATCTCCCTGCGTGCAGGGTGATTCACCAGGCGACAATTTCTGTCCCTTCATTCTGAGGGGAGCTCTGCGGGGGTAATGAAAGATTTCACTTTAATTAACTTAAAAGGAAACGTTTTCTTTTCTCCTTCCCCTCCAGGAAGGGACCAGAGTTGTCTTATTAGCACCGTGAGCACTGTCAGCCTTGGCAGCGTCTGTGTCCAGGCAGGCGGAGACAGAGCTGCTTGCAGGAAGGAGCCCGAGTCTGGGGCTGTCGGCCGGAAACTATTCATCAAGTGAGAAAGAGAAAATGCTCACTTCCTGTGTTGTCTGGAGGTTCCTGTGTCCTCCACAAAGAGAGTCGATAAAATACTACCAAGGAAGAGCCATTTTACTATGATGCCAAATTGGAGTGCTCTCGGGTCTGAGGGCACAGAAGTGGCAGAGCGAATGGTGCCCAGTAAAAGATCACAAGACCGAGAGAAGCAGGTTCAGAGGAGGAGGCGGAGACCCACGCAGGCAAGACGCTGACACCACACAGCTCCATTAGACACACGTGCACATGCCATGTCTTTCCGTGTACGCATGTGTGTTTATGTGTGTGCATGGACACCTGGAAATGAGCCGCTCACTCGCCACGCCTTTGCGTTCCTAGCAAGGGGCATTTTTCTTCTTTGTCTCTCTCTGTTCCCCATCTTTATTGAGGCCCTGTGATTCACAGTCCTGTTAGCAGCAGTGCCACTCACACACAGACCTAGCACTGGGACATGTGCAGAAAAGGGCCACATGAGTCCCCGGTTGTGAGATGCAGCCTGGTGGCTCCCGAGAATGACAAGGCCCTGTCCAGGTTTATCCAGGCACCCTAGGAGGCTCTCGCCAAGGGCTCTGGTGTCTGCTGTGAAGCTGAGGATGTGTGTCCATGACAGAACATGGTGTCCCGTGTGCTGCCGGGAACCCAGGCCTGCTCTCACCAGAAGTGCAGCACCTGCCCAGCAGAAGGATTAGTGACATATGTCTGCGGGCTGTCATTTTCCGAGTGCTGGTGAGATACCTGTGGCCGGCAGAGAGCCAGAGAACTCTCAGGAAGGCAAAGAGAAGCAGCTAGAAGCTCACCAACTGGGGCCACAGAGATAGCACAGTGGGTAGCACATTTGCTTTGCACACAGCCCAGCTGGGTTCAATCCCTGACACCCCAAAGGGCCTCCTGAGCACGGCCAGGAGTGAGCTCCGACCACTGCTCACTGACTGTGACCCCCAAACCAAAACACCTCCCACTAGCGGTCATTTATAGCTCATGCCGGCAGATTCTCACTGTTATCTGAAAGCTTCAAAGTATGTTCCACAAACTCTATGGAAACATCATTTAAAAACACTCTGCTTGTGAATGCACCCTTGTTACCTCCTCCCTCCATATTTAATTAAATTCACTTTATTTTGCTATTGTCTTTGCAGGCTCTGCTATTCTATAGCTTCCTATTAATAGCCTGGTAATTTCAGGACAGAGGAGACAATGGCTTCCTCTCGGGAGAGAGACCGGGCCACTGAAAAGGCCCAGCCAGCGAAGGCTCTTTAATCATCGCAGCGTCCTTGGCCTGAAATATCAATTTTTAAATCTTGCAGATTTGATTGTGTCTACTACACCTGCACTTTGCTCATCTTTCTCTTGGGGTGTTCTCTGCCACCGCACGCTTGCTGGCAAGCCCACGGACCTTTCCTTTTGGTTCCCCTGCAGAAGCCCCGTCCCACAGCCCGGCCCTGGCTCTGTGGATGGCCGAAGCAGTGACACCCTCACCCTCCTGCAGCCAGGCCTGACACCACTGGCCTGGGCACTGCAGGGCACAGGGAAGGAAGGCAAGAGCATCGCAGAAACCCCTTCTGGAGGAGGGGCCTGCTGCTCTCACACATGCGCCCACCCCTTCCCTGCACTCTGGGAGACTCTTTCTCTCCCAGTCTGTACCCTGTGGTGCTTTACATGGTGGATGCTGAGGCAGGGGTGGGAAGGGCTTTGAAAGGGCAGAGAGAATTGCTGACAGGAGCCCCGGTTCCTGGAAGTAGCTGCCAGCCGGGGCTGTAGCACCCAAAGCAGGGGAAGGTGATCCGGAGCCCCAACCCAGGAAGGGCCGTGCTGGGTGTCCATGGGGCGCGGGGCTCAGTCCTCTCCCCTCCTGTGTATGGCAATGCCACTCAGCATCTAGTTTGGCTTTCAGTGAGATCTGGAAGCTGAAGTGTTGCCCCCCTGGGCTGACACAAGAACCTTGAGTGCATTTCAGAAGTGTCTTAGCCACCCTTGACCCCCAGACACGGAAAACAATGGGGTCTGCATCACCTCAGTGTCTGCCTAGTGACCCCCGGGACAGCCAGGTCACGGCTGCCTGTGACTCCCCGGGACAGCCAGGTCACTGCTCCCTGGTGCCCCTAGGATGCTCTGAAAGTAGTCACTGGTGAAGGTCATTGTTTAACTAAATATCAAAATATGCCTCTACCAGACTCCTAAAACTTCCATCTGCCATGTAGTTTTGATTTATGATACTTCTCAGGCTTCCAGGAACCACCATGGCAGAATCAGGGTTAAAGTAGGGTTGGGACCTTATCCCACTGAAGTTTATAAACTAATCATTCTTGGTGAATGAACACGTTTATCTCAATTAGCATATTTCCATGATTGCAGTACATGAGGTGACCACTTCCACAGAAAGTGACTCAGAGCATTACTCTGGCCGAGGCTGGCAGAGCCAGGCACTCACCTCGGAGGTGTAGGTGCTGGACCTCCACACCCCCGTCAGCTGAGGAAGTCACACTCGCTGGTGCTCATATCCCTGACACATCACAAAAAGAACCCCCTGGGAGGCACAGGCTGATGTCGCTCTTGTTCAGAAGCCCTAGAAGCTTCCAGGAGATCGGCTGGACCATGTCTGCCTTCCCCTGGACTCCCCATAGCACGTGGGCTGCTCCAACCCCTTCCAGGCCACGGCTGCGTGGCTCCTCTGTAGCCTCCTAATAGAGCTATCAGGGGCCCGCCGTGGCCATGAGCACATCCCAACTTGAGCCCAGAGCATGGCCCCGTCGCCAGCCGTCAGAGCCTCACAGCTGCCGGGTCTTGGTCTAAACGATGCAGAGACAAATGTTGAGGAGACCCAAAAGGGGCGAGTCTTTCCAGATGAACCAACCTGGCTTCAGAGAAAAGTGTCACTGACAGTGGACATGCCCGCGGCACCTTGGTCCCCAGTGACTCCAGGCTAGGACGCAGGGCCCAAGAGGGCTCCTGTCCTCTGCTGGCCGGGGCTGATTCTGAGCCCATGTCATGGCAACTGTACAGAATGAGGAGATGTGCACCACATCGCAAATGTCCTCAGCACTGGCAGTGGCAGGCCCAGGGATGGTTCAGGCAGCAGGGATGCAGGGCTGGAGGCCTGGGTGGGGATGGGGGGCACTGCAGAGCTGGCCTGGCCTGATGCTGCCTTGAGTTCCCCCAGAATCTCAGCGCTTCCCTCACTCTCCCTGTGGGCCGGTGCGTCCTTCATCCAGATGAGCTCGCTCTGGTTATGGGAAGTGCTGCAAAGTGCAGAAGGCCCAACGGGTGTGCACAGCATGACCAAAAGGAGGCGGTGCTTCTCAGCGCTGGTCTGGGCCCACACGCAGGGACAAACCTCCACTGGACCCTGGGCTGGACCTTGGGCTGAACCTTTTGCTGGACCCTCAACTGGAACCTCTGCTGGACAGTACACTGGACCCTCGGCTGGACTCTCTGCTGGAGCCTCTCCTGAACCCTTGGCTGGACCCTCAGCGGGACCTTCAACTGGACCATGGCCCAGACCCTCTGCTAGACACCACACTGGACGCTGGGCTGGACCTTGGGCTGGATCCTCAACCAGACCCTGACCTGGGCCCTCTGCTGGACCATACACTGGACCCTTGGCTGGACCCTCGGCTGGACCCTGGGCTGGACCCTCTTGTAAACCCTCTGCTGAACCCTCAGCTGGACCCTTGGCTAGACCCTCCACTGGACCCTCAGCTGGACCCTCCACTGGACCCTTGGCTGAACCCTCAGCTGAACCCTCGGCTGGACCCTACACTGGACCCTCGTCTGGACCCTCTGCTGAACCCTCCCACTGGACCCTCAGCTGGTCCCTCGACCGGACCCTTCACCAGACCCTTGGCTGACCCTTCACTGGACCCTCCACTGGACCCTTGGCTGGACCCTTCACTGGACCCTCCACTGTACCCTCGGCCGGACACTCGGCTGGACCCTTGGCTGGACCCTTCACCAGACCCTCTCCAATCCCAGCAGCTGGGGGAGCGCGCAGGGCCAGGGAAGAGTCCTGCAACAGCAGAGGAGACTTAAAGCTGGTGGGGCCAGTCCCCGACTCTGAGGGCGGGATGTGAACTGGGCTAAGGCCTTGAGGGATGGCCTCACCAGGGCCGGGAACTCTGTCACCTGACATCAGCTGCCCACCAGGATGAGAGCCACGTTGCCCCCAGGCCGCATCTGCCGGCATGGCAGCAGCATGGGCCAAGTCGTGCCTGGAACCAGCTTCCCTCCGGGCACAGAGGCTGCTGGTCATGGCACCAGGGCCACGTTCACCCAGAAACAGGCCAAGCCAGCCTGACCTCCAATGGGACTGGCCCATTCCCATCAGGACAGGCCATCTGCGCTGTCCTCGGGCATGGATGCTCCAGCTCCCAGCCCACTGCTGAGGTGAGAACTATACCAGGATGCCCTGACGTCCACAGTCCCCGGCAGAGAATATGCATTTTCAGGCTGGAGCATGGCTTGGGAATCACCACCCCCCTTGCCTCCACGTGTGTCGGCAGCATCCACGGTGGAAAGGACAATCAATTTGGATTTGCTCAAGCCATTTGGATATGCTGTCAAGTCATTGTGTTCATGAACTCGCTAAGAGAAACGAGGTAGGCATGGGTGCAGATGATGGGCACTTCAGACTGACCAGCACAGGTGCCCACAGCAGGCTGGGGAAGAAATGACCGCTGGGGTGAAGAAGGCGATTCCAGCCTCGCAGCCCCTGCCCGTATGGGTGCTCTGACAGCATCCTGCTCCAGATGTCTGCCCTGGGGACTGGCCTGCCTCTGTCTTCCCAGAACCCAGACTTCAGCAGGGCCAGTATCTCTGAGCCTTGTTCTGGCATACAGAGAAGACGCCTCAGCCCAGACCTCACAGAGACACATCCCGCTCTGAGGCAAGAAGCCTGCGGGTCTCAGTGCAGAAACTGAGTCAGGAAGCACCGTGCCAAGAGAAAGCTCTCCAGATCTGCACGGGCTCGTCTAGCTCAGACGTGGCAAACCCAACAGTGGTCCCCACAGCGTGTAACCCAGAGCCACCTGTAGGCTCTGGGATGCTGTGAGGACGAAACTGATGCCATGACAGGCTACAACTGACATTAAGTTTTGACTAGGCCTAAGTTCCTGTTTCCCAGAAACTGAAATTGCAATTTCTGGTAAACTCCCAGTTGAGTAAACTGCCCAAAGAAGGAACTGCTAGATCATCTGACTGGTCATGAGGGGTCACTATGTCCCATTTTTTGGGAACAACCACAAACTGACTGCTATCAAATGTTACTGGAAACTATTGACTAATCACTGACCGCTGTTGCTTGATCACTGTTATCATAGTGCTTGCTCAACCTTGAACCCTATATAAACCGCTTGTGATTTGGAGTCAGGGTCCTTGTCAAGACTCCACTGCGTTGGATGACACTTGAACCCTAGTTCAAGCTAGCAATGAATTTCCTTTGCTTTTACATTATCGTGTATGGACTGGGTCTCTCCTCAACTGGGGATCTGAAATTCGGGCACAACAATGCTACACTGGGATTCCTCGATGCCAGAGTCAGGTTGTCCCTGATGCCCCTTGGGTGGTCTCGGCACTGCCCTGCTCCCTGCATGGGGCTCGGGGCCCTGCTGGATGGTAAATGACCAGGAGCAGCCGAGCCTGAGGTTCCCGGAAGTGTCCTAAGACAGAGACCGAAGTGCGAACACAGGAGAACCTCCACTCCAGCCCCGTGAGCTGTGCTGTGGGCAGACAGGAGCCCAGTTCCTCCCTGGCATTTGCTAAGAGACATTTGGAAACTCTCCGGCATGATTCCCAGCTGCTCCGCGGCGATGCGTATTCCTGACAGCAGACAGTGTCCATTCCCTGTTCTGGTGCCCAGCTAGCCTGGAAGAGGTTTCCTTCTGAGCTTGCTCTCATCCCAAGCAGAAGAGGCCTAGAGACTCAAGTTTGCGAGATGGAAAGAAAAAAAAAATACCTCCATGTTTGTAACATTTCTAAGTATTTAACACCAAACACTAAATAACTAAAAATGAAAACCTAGAACAATTAAGAGATTTCCCTAAGAGGCAGCCTGGAGGGAACGGCGCTTTATCTCTGCCAAAATGGACGTGTTGATACAACTTACTTGAAATGATATCTGAAGGCTTAGACGAATGACAAAGAACGGTTCTGAATCTGTCCTTAAAATTGGGATCTTTTTATAGCCCTGACAGGCAGCTGTCACCAAGGACTTTGAGCGGTTCTTTCCCGTCGCTGTCTCTGGAGTGGGGGGGGGGGGGGGCCTCGAGTGTGCTGCGGAAGGCACAGATATTTCTCTCAGTGCATCATGCAGCTGCAAATTAAACGCTCAGAACATGAAGCGGGAGGGTGACATGTGAGAGAGTCTAGGTCTGCTCCCTGTGGCTTCCCGGGGTTAGAGAAAACTCACTTCAGTCACGGCGCCGTCCCTGGGAAGGAAAGGCCAGCCTTCCCAGGCAGTGTCCTGTGGCCTGTGGGCCTGTGACCGGCTTCTCCCAAACCCAGCTGACAGGTTCCGACTTGGAGGGCAGCTACAGCTTTTCTCCCTGGGCTGTTCCGGTGACAGAGATGCTCTCGAGAGGGTCTAGCTTTTTCTGGGTCTGCAACTAGCGCCAGGTGAAAAGCCTTGTCAGGCCTTTGGGTGCTCACACGGGGGGCCCTGATGACCTTAAGGGTGAGCAGCTCTCCTACGGCCTGGGAACTCCGTTGCCATGAGGGCCCTTCCCTGCCTACTTGCCTACGTCACTGGCACTCAGCTCACTTAGTTACTGCAGGTTTTAGCACCTGTTGGTTTCTGTGTCTCTAAGCCCTGGCACCATAATGCACCTGTTGAGGAGGCTGGACGGGACAGTAACTGCTAGCCACAGGGGGGTAGGGGGGTCTGCCCCCCTCACAGGGCGGTGTTTGCATTTGTGTTCCTTCTCAGCTGTGTTTGGGGAAAGCTTCCAGCAAAACCCATACATGGCGATATATTCAAACATGTTTGTTAGAACACTTTTTTAATTGAGACACAAGGGACTGGTTTTTAATCTTTGAGTTTTTTGGAGCTAGGGGACGATTTCTGGTCACCAGAATATGTTTCGAATCACGCTATGCCTATATGAAGAAAGACCCACGGTGTCAGAGAGGAATTTCGTATCTCAGCACTATTAGCTAGGGTCAGCCAGTCTCGGAAATCAGGACAGAGGCGAAGTAGAAAGTGGTAAAGGAAACGAGAATCAAACGTCTGCGTTGCAGAGCTTTTAGTTAGAAATGTAATAGAAAAACTAATAGAAAAGCTTATCCAATGCTCATGGAGCAAAGGTAAAATGCTGCCGTTTACAAAACAACAGCACATGTGCTTTAAGACATATTTCAAGTCAGAGTGCCTCATATTTTCTTTATAAATTACTCTTAAAAAAAAACCCAAATGACTTCTTTTCAGCCCTACGGTAATAAAAATGGAGTACACCGACCTTGTGTTAAATATTATTATATTATTATTATATATATTATTATATATTATAATTATATATATTATTCAGTGTAAAATACCTCGTGGCTATTGTTTTCTTGATCTTGTTTGGGGGCCACACCCAGCGGTGCTTAGCACTTACCCCTGGCTCTGCATTTCAGGATCATTCCTATCATCTGGGTGCTGGGGATTGAACCCAGGGCAGCCGCCTTTAAAGCAAGCACCCCGCCCACTGTACTGTTGTTTCAGGCTCATCATTTATTCTTGTTGTTGCTTGCTTTGGAGACACACTCAGCAGTGCTCAGGGCTTACTCTTACTCTGGGATCGGTCCTCAGGGTCCATATAGGGGCCATATACCTATGCTGGGATCGACCCAAGTTGGTCGTGACGTGCAAGGTAAGCCTGAAGCCCCTGATTATCTCTCTGGCTCCATAATCATTTACTTTAAAAATTAAGAACATTTTAAATTTGTGAAAATCATCACATAGTATTCTGATATTGCCTTTTTATTTAAAGTGACTCAAAATGGGAAGCCATACAAGTACTTTAAGTGCTCCAAAGGAGAGTGTTTCGGAGAATGTTGTAGAATTTATGTTCTGCGCGTGAGACATGTGGGCCACTTCCAATTTGCCGTTATTACAAGCAGTTCAGAAATGAACAATCTTGTACATGTCTCATGATGCGCATGAATGAATTACTGACTCTTAAGTACAAACACTCTTAACGTCAGTCGAAGGCGCTGAGCGAATCTTCTTCTCTGACTGCTGTGCTAACTTATGCTCCCAACAGCAGTTTGGGGTCACCATCTCCACATGCTCTTTAACAGTCGGGATCCTGAGCTGTCAGATATTCGGGGTTTACAGTTTCATGTCAACCAGTGTTCCCCCATCTCCTTCCTGCTCACACCTGAGGGCGGAGGTTTGCCTTAGTTTCCACACCCAAGTTCAGGGTCGTCCTGTACTTTTCTCTTTCCTTACTGACTGATAGCTATGAGATAGCGTACAAGCACACGTATAGACACATAAAATGAACACACGTGGATTGAACCATATAAGCATGAAGTCAGTGATATATATTCACAAAAATGTGCTCATATGCACTACAATTTAGAACCATTTTGCATCCTTGACTTTTTATTTCACTTTCTTAGCTGATTCACTTACATATTTTTGATGTTTTTATATGTACACACCTTCCAATATTTTCATTATTATTATGGGTTTTGGGTAACACCAGGCAGTGCCCAGGGATCACTTCAGGTGGGCTTAGGGTACCCTACAGAAAGCCCAGGATCAACCACACCCTAAAGTACCCTACCCCTGACCCTTCTCTGGCTACTTAGTTTTATAACTTTGTTGAAAAGTTACTTCTCTCAAATGTTTCTCATAGGGTGTGTTCTCTCTAAAAAAAGAGAGTGTTCTCTCTCTCTTTTTTTGAAAAAAAAAGCTTTATTTTTTACATTGTCACATCTGGGATATTAATGTTTAGTAACAACGAGTACAAACTAATGTCTTAATATCCAATTATATAAAGTTTTTCATTTTTTCTTGATATATTATGAAGATTCATACAATTCAAACATCTGACGCCGCCATCTGGCATTCATTTCTAGGATAATATTGAAATTTTCTCTGTTGCAAAACGTATCCTTTTGTTGATCAGTTTTGAAGATGTCCCAGGTATATTTTTTAAAATAATGTCTATGATTCTTTATCTATTAGCTAAGACATTTAGTAAAGCAGGATGGTTCCTTTGACCTTGTTCTTCCAACTTTGATAAGCTTATCTGCTTTATAAATTCTGATGCATTTATTTTAAAGTCTGCTTCCACAATGTTCAAATTATCCTTGTAATTCTGCCTATTTTGACTTTAGGTGTTTTACCTGTTTTAAAGCTCTGAGGTATATACAGAGTCATGATTCTCATGTTAGTCTTACAGATTGGCTTTTGATCATGGTAGATAAACCTTCTACTTCTTTCCCTCATATTTTTTCTTGAATGCAATGTTATAATTTGTGTTGCTGCCAAGACCTTACCTATGCCAGGGTGGCACAGTTCTCTTTACCTATGCCAGGGTGGCACTGCTTTCGTTATCTATGCCAGGGTGGCACTGTTCACAGGCCATCACTCTCTTCTCCTTCTGCCTCAGTTGGCTGAACATTAATTCTGCCCTTCATGAGGTTCATTCTTTAAAATTTCTTTTGGCAAACATCTCATTTTCATAAAAGTCTTACTTTTTTTTGTTTTGCTTTTTGGGTCACACCCAGTGATGCTCAGGGATTACTCCTGGCTCATGCACTGAGGAATCACTCCTGGCGGTGCTCGGGGGACGATATGGGATGCTGGGAATCGAACCCGGGTCAGCCATGTTGGCTGCGTGCAAGGCAAACGCCCTACCCGCTGTGCTATCGCTTCAGCCCCAAAGTCTTACTTTCTTAGCGAGTAGCTCTATCTTCATTTTTTAAAAATTTTCTCATCTCTTCTATTGTGACCATCTCCTTTGGTCCTCTCTAATTTGTACTTATCGGAGGCCCCATTTCCACCACTTATCATTCACCGTTGGTCCTAACATACACAGCCATAGCTTCTCCCATAAGGCTGGGGGTTATTGATATCACTAACCTAGTTTTTAATATGACTAGAACATCTACCCATCCTGGGTGAATGTTTATTATCAAATTACTCACTGTCACCTGCAGGGCATGACTATGGAACTGAAGATAACACAGACAGGAATTGATGTATGGGCACGGCTATTTTGTGCATGCGTGGGATGTAGAACCAGAGACCGTATTTCCACATAGGTATAACAAAATCCAGTGAGAGGAAGAAAGAAGTGACACAGGGTCCAGAGGACCTTGGGCAAGTGAGAACCACGCATTTCTGTAGTCAATGCCAGAGTGTAGAGGGGGCACCTGGGGCTGCGTTTTACCTGGCAGGAGGCCCCCGGGGAGGAGGCAGGTGAGCAAATGCAGGGTGTGCATTTGCAGTGGCCCCACTGATGACCTAGAACAGTGGCTTAGAGCAATGGAAAAGCTGATCATGCCCGTGGCACTCTGGGAGGAATGTGGGTGGTACCTGACCCCTGCCATGTGGCAAGGTCTAGAAGCAGGATCACGGGGGGGGGGGGGGGGGGCGGAGGGTGTGGGGGCCTCTGAAGGCTCAAAGACAGACTTCCCCTGTCCTGGGGCCCATGGGGGCAGACAGGGAGGCTTACACCCAAGAGGTGGCCAGTGCGACCATGGCCACACCAAGACCCAGAGTTGCTTATGAATAAGGCAAGAAAAGCAGACAGGACACCCGGAGACAAGGGAGGAAGCAGTGTCCTCACTGTGAGTGCCCCTGGGCAAGCCTGGACCCAGGGGACAGGCAGGGACAGCTGAAGCACCTCCCACCCCCAGGGACGGGAGTGGGGTGGGGTGGGGATAAAATTGGGTGGGGACCAACTTTATCCTCTTCTGCTGGCCCAGAACTCAGCCGAGTCCCTCCCTTCAACTGAGCCGCCAAGCTCTCGCCGCGAGCAGCGGACCACAGGATTGGCCACCTTGGGCATGAGAGATGGGAGGCAAAATCTCAGGCAGAGGGTCTACAGGAGAGTGCTCACTACTCAGTCTGACCCCAGATGTGTCTCCAGTGCCCGAAAGGCCAGCCTGGGTGAGAGAAACACCCCTCAGACCTCGATGCCTGGGGAGGGGCTCTGAGAACCACCCGCCCCCCCGTGCGGCCTTGGCCCTCTCATCTTCACGCTTCTGGCCAGCTCCCCCTGGGGTTCCTGATCTTAGATCCAAGGCACAAGCAGAGGCCACACCACTGATCATCCCTCCACCAGCAGCGCCAGAGCATACAAGGAGGCCCCAGGGGGCCCCAGGAGCACAAAGCGAGGCACAGCCCACATGTGGGGCCAGCTGGGAGACCCCAGCAAGGCACAGTCCATGTTCCCAACCCACAGCTGCATTTGCCTGTTCGTTGCAGCCATTGCACCTGGGGTTGGCCAGAGCAGGGATGTTGCACAGCGGCACGTCTAGGGGGTGGGTGTGAGAGTCAGCTGCAGTCCTAGACTGGTGTCAGACACCGTAGGGTATAGGGCATAGGGCAGGGCCAAGCTTTGGCCATGGGGACCACTTCTATCCCATGAAAGAGAGCAGGTGCAGGAGCAAAGATGGCAACAGAAAACCACCAGGTCTGCGAGGCCTTTCCATCCGCGCGTCTGAAGGCACCCGGTGCTGCAGAGATCAAGGCCAACAGAATGCAGGAACAGCTGCCCCTGGACATCCCAGTAAACTGACAGGGGGAAAGTTAGAAATTACTTCCAAGTGCCTTAGACTCTCTTTTGCTCTGAATGGACGAGGTGGGGAGGAGCAGAGGGCGGGTTTAATTAGGGGGAGTTGAAGGGATGAGGAGCGAAGGGTGAGGGAGAAGGCAAAGGGGTCTCTCAAACACCAACGCGGGATGTAGCGGGAAGCTCTCCCATGGGGGAGTGTCCTGAGTGCCAGCAGGGCAGCTTCCCGAGCCCTGCAGAGGCCACCCTGCCGTCCGCCCAGAGGCAGTGAGGGCAGCAGCGGGCCCGACAGCAGCATCCAGCAAGGGACTAGGCATGTGCAGGGGATCATGGGGAGGAGATGCAGTCACCAGCTTGGCCTCCCGCAAAAGCAGCAAACTGAGCCAGGGGTGACCCCCAGCACCCGGGACACATCCCCCGAGATCCACCAGCAGTCACAGAAGAGAAGGAGCCCCGGGACCCTGTGGGTGACTTAGGAGCCCCTCCTCTTCCTCTGTGGAGGGCGGGTTCCCTTCTCAGTCTACTTACGGAGCCACGGACACAGCCAGGACGTAGAGGCTGGTAGTTTTGCACCTTCCTGCAGAGCCAGAGCCCGACTCTCGTCTCTTCAAGTAAAGACTCTTCCACATGGGGTTCAAAACCGCACCTCACGGACTCTGCTTCTCTCTGTGTCCATGACTCTGACATGACTCTCTCTCAGGGGACGGGACGAAGCCTTGGGGTTGCATGACACGTCCTCTACCGTGGCTGGCGTGGCCTGGGCCTCTCCTGGCTCTCCTGGGAGCTGGGCCAGGTCCTGATGGGGACCCTGACCCTGGGAGGACTCTGCTCAGTGGCACCCCCTCACCCCCAGAGGGCTGGGCGCTTCTCCCTGTGACAATCCCACATGCTCCCGAGGGTGTCTTTCCTTCCCGCCAGCGTGATCGCTGACTGGGAAGGCTCCCTGAAGGACTCTGTGTGTTGTCCAACGTCCACGTCGGCTTTAAACTATCTCCACCTGGGCTAACCATTTCCAAGTCCCCCATCCAGAGAAACAACACATGCAACAATTCAGCAGCTGTGCTGAGTCTGAAGGTGTTCATGCCACGTCATAGGAGCCCACGCATGGGGATTATTCCAGTTAGCACAAACACTGGGCCCAGGTTGCTCACACATGAATTATTATTTTCTTGGGGGGAAAGAAGATTCCACCTCAGATCATCTGCTCACAACTCAGCAAGCCTGAGTGTCCTCATGAGAAGAGGAACAATGTAATTAGGTACAAGGAAACATGAGGGGCTCCTACCTAGAGGGACCCCGGGGCTGGGTCTGTGGCAGTCTGGTCTGAGCCCTTCTCAGAGTGGCAGGAAGGATGAGCTGGTTGTGGAGGATGCCTTATTTTTGTTTTGCAATAAAATGGAGACAATATGTCATTTGTCTTAAAACAAAGCTAAGAATTGTGAATAAAAAAGCACATCAATGATGTTTAAGGATAACTTAAGTCTGAAAATAACTTAAATCTAAAGTGCTCTAGAGAACGCAAAAAAAAAAAAAAACAATGAAAACAACTCACTCCCCAGGCACACAACCTCACCGGATGCACCTGGACCCCGAGAGACCAGACAATTTTTTTGGATGATCAGTTATCATCCCCTATGTTTGGCTGCTTCAGTATTGCCAGTTGCCCCTCCTCTAAACCTACCCTGAAGTCTCCTCTGGGGCCTGTGCCACTTGCTGCCTCTCTCCAGCCGGGGCCAAGCACCTCTGTGACCAGCCATGCATTTGCTTATGTCTCTGCCACTCTGTCCATAGCTCACAGCCATGGGCTGGGTGTCATAGAGGCTTGGCAGATTCTTCCCGGCAAGTGTGAGGTGCAGGTATTCAAGATGAGCCACGAGAGGAGCCTGTAATCTCCTGCGGTTGCTGCCACGCCTGGCCACACACAGATCAGACAGTGCTACAGATGCCCAGGCCCTCTCTGTGCAAGTGGCGAGTCAGTCTCTGGGCAAGCTGGTGAAAACGATGCCGGCCGCTCCCCTCTTCAGTGAGGGCCACCCACTCTGCAAAATTCTCTCAGTGTCGTGAGAGACAGTGGTGGCCACAGCAAGCAGGACATGTGGCTGGCAGGAATCAGCAGCCTTAGTGCCCGCCACTGGGCCTGTGATGCTTCCTGAAGAGCTGAAACCCCGTCTTTTTTTCTATTTATAGTTTTGTCTGGGGGGCCTCACCCGGCTCTGTGGTTAGGGATAATCCAGGGAGGGACCTCAGAGTCCCCTAGGTGGTGCTGGGGACTGACCCTGGGTTGGCCACACGTGAGGCCAGCACCACCACGCTCTACTATCACTCGCCCCCCCCCCCCCCGAGGACCTTCCCCAACCCTCCGTGCTCACCCCCCAGGTGCCGTCCCTGGTTCAAAAAAGCTGCCCACTCGCTCTTGGCTTCCTTTGCCCTCTTGGTGGGAAAGATGCCAAATGGACTCATCCTGGAGGAGGAGCCCAGCCCTATTCCCAACAACTGGGCAGACCCCGTGGCACAGCCCCACCCAGCCCTGTGTCAGAAGTGGCAGCCGAGACCACAGCAGAATCTGCCTCCTGATTACTGAGAAACTGCGGCTGGATTTGGGGTTTTCACAACCTGCCGAGAACTGAAAGGGGCTCCGTCGCTTCCCAAAGATGCTTTTTAAAAGGTCCTTCAAGGTCCCCGTGTATGGACCCTGGACTCACAAGCGTCCCATGTAAGGGCTCACAGAGCAGGTGTCCACTCCTCTTGCCAGGCTCCCGCAGCTCTGGGCCCATGGTGCCCCTTTGCATGATTAGTCTGATTTTCAAGTTGTGGTCACCCACGACGGAGGCCACAGAGTTAAGCCACCTGAGCCTGGCACAGCCTTGGTCAGCTTGAGCCTAAAGCCCATGCCACTCATGGGGGAGCAGTCTTAGCTCTACAGGCCACATGCTTGTGAGAAGGGAGGCACAGCTTGGCCCAGCCAGGACTCTGGGGTCCGGCCACCTGAGTCTCTCTGCCCTGCCAGCCAGAGCTGCCCCAGAGAGGGCCAGTGGGAAGCAGCAGCCCGTGTCCACATGAGGACGGGCACCTTTAGTGCTTCCCCATCATCTTTACTGAGTGAGCTCCTCAGCTGCGTCCACTGATTCCTGCCCTGCACTCTTCCGGTGCCTGTCTTACCCAGGAACCCCTACCCTCCCCACGGACTCCAGGACATTCCCAAATGGATCATCTGCTCGGAAAGGAGGGTCAGTGTCCATGTGAGAGAGGCTATCTGCAGCTGAACAGTTAGCTGGAGGGTTCGGTGACGTCCTGGGTCCTGGTGGGGCCCTGAAGCACGGTCACAGGGACAGAACCAAGTGAGAGCCCTCAGACCCAGGGCCACCCCATCCTATGCCCCCCAGCCTTTCACTTCTGACTTAATGTGCACTCTTATTCCGGGTTCTAATGGGCGTTTCTAAGGGCTGCTCTGACACAGGCTACACAAGGCAGCTTCTTCCCTTAAAAAAAAAAAAAAGAATCTTGATGAGCAAAGGCTTCTAAAAGCCTATCAGGTCATTTGAAGGACAATTTCTATTTGATCGCGGGAGAATTAGACCCAGCCTAGATTTACCAGGTGTCAATTTTTTGTCTGGTAACGAAGACTAAATTTACGGCTTTAAAGGATGACTTTTAGTTTATATTCCAAAAGTATTTTAACAAGAGATGATTCCCAAGATGAAATTGAATCTTGTTTCCTTCGAATTGGAAACTTAATACAGCGCTGAGCTTGCAGCCTGTGGGGCCTGGGGCCAGCGTGACCTTTCCCGAGGAGAGAAGCACCTTATCAGTCTCGAAGGAAACCCGCGGTTCAGGCCGAAGGGCACTCACTCCTCCACAGCTCGGTCAAAATATTTCCCCGTCTAAATGCTAAGAAAATCTCTCTGGATGGTTTCTAATCCGACTGCACGACAGCAGGGCCTTCAGGTCCCCCACATTATGGGCATTCATCAGGGAGCACAGATGAGCACTCGGCTGAACCACTCTCATCTCTCCTCTCCACCCAGGTGTGTCCTCCCTGCCCCATGCCTGTCCCCAGGGCTCCCCCCCACCACCACCACCCTGATTAAATCATCACACCTTGACCTACACACCAGCTTCCAGCCTGTTGGTCATCTTGAAACTGGCAACTCAGCAGCCCATGTCCTCTGTCCTGAACCATGTCGTGGACACTCAGGTAATGGTCTTTGGGACAGACCCTGAGTAAGTCCACAGCTGAAGCCCGTTCCCCCCCACCCCCCCACCCCCACCTCCGCCAAGGCCAGCACCTGCTTGACACTTTCTCAGCCCTGACATCTCCAGGTCACCTTCCTTCTCGGAGCGTGGTGAGGAGATTCCCCCCACAAACATCCCCCCGCCGCCACCAGTAAGACCCAAACCTGCCATTGCCACAAGGCCCTTCCCGAAATGCCACCTGCTGACCCTCCACTTTCTCAGGAAAGCCCTGGTCTTTCATTGAAGATCTCGCACCCTTTGTATCCCCAGCCCTGGCTGCAGCGTCCAGCCCTGGTGGGCACTTGACCATCACCCACTGAGTGGCCCTGGTGGACACAGGTCCCTGGCCATGTGCTTACTCTGCTGTGCTCTGGTCTCTCTCAGAATTAAGAGCCCTGAGCCCAGAGGCTGGATTCCATTCTGTTGAACACTGACTATATATGCACCGGACAGATCTAATAAATAATAATTGGTCAATAAATATTTATGCAACACAAAGATTCACTTTACAAGGTGCCAAACACAACCCAAGTTCCCAGCCTACTGGGAAACTATGATAATAGCATAAAAGTGACCTTCAGGTCAGCATAAATGTCACATAAATTTTGTACACAGGGTTCCCTAAGCACAGCAGCTGCAAACTTGGAGTGAAGCTGCTAACCAAAACCCACATAAAACCACCCCTGGCCAGAGCTCCTTGAGTATCTTGACAATTAATAAAAATAGGCCGACATGAAAATCACTCCAATCATAGCTCATGAGTAGAAGGGACTCAAATTCTCCCTTACACACAGGAGAGGGGAGGAAAGCTGATTTTTAACTTGTTAACCTCTGCCACTGAGCTGCAGTGGACACAGCCCAGTCAGCTTGACTCTCTCATTAGCTCCATTGCACCTTTTCCCCCATGCAACCCACACAGGCTCGTCCAGAGGCCAGAATCCTGGGCAGCACTGCTCCTGATGGACACCGGCAGAAGGCCCGGGCACTGAGCCTGCCCCCACCCACCCACAGCCATCGGCCGTGTTCAGACCCTGCTCTTGTGGGGTCCTCTGAGACTCAGGCGGGAGACCTGAGTCTGTCTACTGGACACAGGATGAGTGTGACCATGGCTGGTGCATGCCAAGATGCTGGGAGCATCCAGTATGATCCTGAGAAGTGCCACCCCCTTGCTCTCGACTCGTGGAAAGCATCATGTCCACCCAGTGGGGGCAGGGAGGGCCAGCTCATCTCTGGCCAAGAAAGGTCACTCAGTTCAGCACTTCCCACATGCTCCATCATCCATGGTGCACCAAATCCCACCAGTTCTGGGCCATGCTCCAGATTCCCACGGAACACACAGAGAGTGTAGGAGCTGAGCTGGGAGCCACGTGACTAGGTGACAGTGTTGAAGAGGAAATGCCCTTCCCTAGGTGATTTGCTCTACTGGACCACCAGCCCCGGAGGCCCCCTGAGGTGCTGGCAGGGGCCAGTGGACATGGCCAGAAGCCCACGCTGCATTCTCTCGATCATCTGTACTTCCCGGCTCCTTGCTCCCAGGAGACTAGAGACAGCCCAAGTCAACGTGAACAGGTGGACGCCATGGCAGGAAGCTGGGACACGGTAGGGAACTCGCTGTGTTTGCTCTGTCTGTCCACCAGTACCCCCCAACTGCACCAGACAGCCCGGCAGTGATCAGGCAGGCTCCAAGAGAAACAAAGGTGTGAGGGTTTTGGGGGACTCACCCGAAGGAAGGGGAGCTGAGGGGGGATCTTCATCCATGGCTCAGCCTCACTGTCACAGGCTCTTTCGGTTTCCTAGGACTCACACTGGCTCTAAGTTTAGGCCTGAATCATGTCTGAGCTGAGTGTACATGGGGGCGGGGCCTACATCCTGGCTGATGAGTGGGGTCCTCCCTGCCCATGCAGGAGAGCACAGGCCCAGCAAGGCAAGGATCCAGTGAGGGCCGGCACCTGCCCGCCACAGCCCACCTGCTTTCCTTCCTTCCTGGCTGATTCTGGTGTTGTTGCCACAAGGTGCCGCATCTGTGGAGACTCGATTCTGTTCCTGCTTATGTCCCTTCCATCAGCGAGGAATGTGCTACTCTAAAACACTCAGGGCCATCAGGACCAAATATCTCAGGACACAAAGCCCCAGGAACCAGTCCCCAGGGTTAGAGAGCTTGAACAAACACCCAGCACCGGGGGTCTCTGCTCTCACCATCCGTGCATTTGGGGCTGCCCCCAAGACCCAGACCAGCCCTGTGGTACATGGCAAGTTTCTGGCAAACCTCCCCAAAAAAGGAAAACAAGGGACAGGAGAGGAAAGCCCGCCACTAGAAATGGAGATGGAGCCTGGATTCTGGCTGAAAAGTGCTTGGCATTCAATCCCTAGAGTGCCCCCCACTGGGTGCCCCCCTGAAGAGCCACAGGAGAAACCCAGCCTCTCCCTCCCCCACCCCCCCCAGCTGTCCCTGCCCGGACGAGCCCCCAGCCCTTCTCCAGCTCAGCCCTGTATAGGAGAAATGCTGCCTGGGGGACAGAATGGGACAGACCCTAAAGGAGATCTGGGTAAGAGTGGCTTCCGGGGGGTAGGACAGCCCAAAGCAAGGGTGTGCCCCTGACCATCCAGAGCGAGTCCTCCCTCTGGAGAGATCCAAGGCAAGGAGCCCCCGGAGCCATGTCACCAGCGTAAAGAGGCAGCAGGTAAAGGCCAGCAGGGCGCATCAGGGAGCCAGGTCCCCTTCTCCATTTCTGGGGGGAAGATCTGAGATGCACGCATGCCTGACAAGTGATGCTTTTCCATGGGCAGGTTTGGTTTCTCTTCTGTGCCTCATTGACACAGAGATTCCATCTCAAGGTCCAGACACTCCAGTGAGCAGGAAATGGTAAGAGGCAGAAGCCCCCAGCACAGAAGTGGCTGGTGGCAGGGGAAGGACCCCGAGGACCACCCTGAGAATCCACCTCCCCGCCTGAAGGGAGTGCCAGTGCCTTGGCTGCCCGCCTTCCCATGAAAGGGAAACAAAGAGTTTAATCAAGTTGAAAACTTCAGGGATTAGAGCACACCTGAAAAGCTCTCCTTGATTGAACACCGGGGGTGCTGGCCGATGCTCACTGACCCGTCCATCTTATTAGCAGAAATGATGATGAATTTACATGTTAAGTACAAAGTCAGAAATGGAATTGGACTCTGAGTCTCCTACAGACTGACCTCAGAAGCCTGCAGGTGGACAAACACCGGCCTTCCTCTGTCCCGGGGATGGCCCTTGATGTCCATCTCACTGAACAGCTCACTCTGTGCAGAGAAACAGTGAATCCTATTCATGGACTCTCTGGGATCTGCAGTGTCACAGGCCTGACAGGAGGCCGTGAGTGCATGGGTATCACATGCCAGGTCCCTGCCTGAAGCCCACCCCTACCAGGCAAACGACATCTCATGTGCACTCATGCTTCCTGCTCCTTCTGCTACGACCTTCACAGTGTATTCAATGTCCCTACCAAGTCTTGATATGTTTATCCTGATTTTAAGACCAGACACTTGTCTTTTGAGTTCTTGTGTATGTTTTACTCCCCTATGCCAACCTCCTTGTTTCAGAGTTTCTCTCTTTGCTGCCTCCAACTGACTATAAGTAACCAAAAGTAGGTGATTCCCTATCCTGGGCATCACCACCCTTGTTTTATTAAGGGCAAAGATATAAACAAATGAAAAAGGAGATGGATACTGCACACATCACACATGTCCATGAGCAGAAGTTCAAGAAGAATGCATGGGCACTTGGCAGGGAGGCCTGGCTCCATGGGGAGGGGCATGCTCAGGGGCCCAACAAGGCGGGTCCCAAGGACCTGTCCCAGAGACCGCCAATGTGAAGATGGCAGGGATGCCGCAGGCTCCTTCCTCAGCCTGCCCACAGAGGAGGGTGTGCATGCCCACACAGGCATCTGCACTCACTTCCATGAGGTTCAGTATTGGGTCAGACCCAGGACTCAGATCCCTGTCCTTACTCACACGCAAACATCTCGGCCCCTCTTGCCCTGGACACAGTCCCTGCTAACGGATGGCAGAGAGGAGTGTCCCCACTTGGATGGAGTGAGGAATGTCCCCAGGTGGAGGGAGAGAGGAGGGTCCCAGGTGGAGGGAAAGAGGAGGGACCCAGGTGGGTGGAGAGAGGAGGGTCCCCAGGTGGAAGGAGAGAGGAGGCTCCCCAGGCGTATGGAGAGAGGAGGGTCCTAGGTGGTTGGAGAGAGGAGGATCCCCAAGAAGAAGGAGAGAAGAGATCCCCAGGTGTATGGAGAAAGGAGGGTACCAGGTGGATGGAGAGAGGAGGGCTCCCCACTTTCAGACAGAGAGCTCACCTGACTTTGGGCACAGAGAGGGCACATTCCAGAAAGGGTGCGAATAGCCCCACCTCATTCCTCTTGCTTGTACAGCTACATGTTAGCTAACAATGTATAGAATACGGGGAGATGGAACAGCCGTAGGCACTTGCCCTGCACCTGGACAACCTGGGTTCAGTCCAGGACCTACACCTTGTCCCCTGAGCATTGCCAAGAGTGACACCTGAGCCCAGAGACAGGAATAAACCTCGAGCGCTGTCCGAAGTAATCTCTGAGCACAGATCCATGAGTCAACCCTGAGCACTGAACGTTCCTCCCCCCAATAAGAATCCAAAACAAACAAAAAACATTTAATAACTATCTGAGACTACTTGTTACCAAAAATTACCTAGTTTATCTAACAAAGATAACCGGGGTAGATTTGACATGGGTAGACAGAGGGCTCTACATATAAAGTATGGAACAATTTGTTTATGGCACAAGAGACAACTGGGTAAAATCAATAAAAACTAATAAGTTAGTTGGGGAAAGGAGTGGGCATATGAAATAGAAGGTACATTATGATTTGAAGGAAATATACGAAGCAGCGCAGATAGAGTTGCTGGTGGTTTGGGACAGAGACCCACCAAGTACAGATGAGAGCAAGCACTAATTTGTTCGTGATTAGCCTTTCTGAAGATATCTTTCCTACAACCTTGGTCTTCCCTAGTGCTCATTAGACAGACTAATATTTCTGTGAGAAGATTCCTACTGAGTGTATACTGTCTATTTTTCTTATTCTTCAGCCACATTTTTCTAGCCACGGTGCCTTGGAGCCCGTGAACTATGGCACCTGAACTATGCCCCCAGGAAGCAGTCCTGCTGGTCCTTTAATTACCTTGTCCACGTTCCTCTCCATCTCCCAGGTAAGACTCAGAGTTCCACTTAATAGACTAATTTCTGCATGATCTTCGGAAATGTCTTTCCCGATGATGCTCATTATTTAATTTTAAATGCTCATTGCCAGGAGCTAAAATAATACAATTCAAGAGAAAAAAATCTAAACAATCCCACTTTCTAATCATTCCAGTTCCTCCCCAAAGTAATTAATCAGTCATTTGTGTAAACATATATATTCGTGACGAGTCTCTCCAGCATCTGCATCCAGACAGGGTGCATACAGCAATGCAGAGAAACTGCTTACATAGTGTTACATACACATTCTGACAAGACTTTTAACAGCATCTTCCCGAAACTGGATCATTAGTATCACAGATGCCGCCTAGATCATGCCATGGACATAGAATCCCCAAAATAAGTCACTGTAATCATATTATCGTAAAAAAGGTTTGTGATGATGTGTGAAGGAAAACCACACAAGGAGTGTATGTGTGTTTACATGTATACCTGCATGGGTGTGAACTTGGCACCACATCCAAACAGGAGCTTTCCGGGGTGGGGAGGGGGGCGTTTCAGCAGTAGGGCGCATGTCTCACGTTTGTGAGATGCTGGGTTTGAGCTCTGCAGAACACCCTCAAAATACAGAATAGGCCTCAGAGTATTAATTACTCTGTTAGTCAATTTGCAATGATCTCCTGCTAATGAATCAGTAATCAGATGCCTTGGTGGAGAGAGCCGATTCATCACCATGTGGATGCTATGGATTATTCGCTGGACCAATATACAGAACCATTCAGCAGGTCAATGGAGGGGCATCCTATGAAGGTGGGCATGGCAGCCCCACGCTCTGTCATAGACAGAGCCAGGCTACTCCTCAGAGCCACTTGCTGGACACTGGCCTCAGAGGAGGAGAAACAGTGGTGGCTTGGATGGAATGGCTTTGGCTCTTCTGGGCTGGGGAGCTACCTTCTCTACTGACAGAACCCAACGACCTTCTCCCAAGATCGGGCTCTTTGTGTCTGGGTAGATTACGACATGCTTCCCAGGGACACACATGCTCCTAGAACCCATGTATGCCACGAACATTAGCTGTGACCCTCCGATGACCCAAAACTTGATGAGCATTGGTTTGGGTCATGGCCTGGGCTGTGATGGAGAAATTAGCCTCAGCAGAGTGAGACCCCTGCATGCCCCTCTCCCCTCCTCTGTGAGTGGTATCTGCCGAGTGATGGTGGGCCCGGGAGAGGACACTGGGCATCTTACCCTTCCCCTGACGGTCTCTTACTTCGGTCTGCCTGAAGGTGACCTTTCAGAAAGGAAACAGAACGTCTCCCGAAAGGCCGTGCCATTTTGGGGAGAATTCTCACACACCCCTGCCGTGTAACCTAGTGGTCTGGGATACTGTGTGGGAGAGGGAGGTGGAGATGGGCCAACTCAGGCGCTCAGAGCCCCGGGTACCTGCTCCTGGAGAGGAAACGAGCTCTCAAAGGTTTTCATCCATCCAGCCTCTGTCAGGGCACCAAGCCCAGCTACTGTGAGAGTCGGCTGGGGGACAGCTCGCTGATGTTTCTCCCTCTCTTCTCTCTGCCCTGCGCCCAGCAGACCATGGGCTGCATGCTCTAATTCAGGTTGAGTTTGGATAATCACTTCAAGGGAGAAATAAATCAGTGCTGACATTCTAAATAAAGCTTTGAGCTTGAAGGGTAATAATCTAGCTGCTCTTTCTAAACCCAGATCCATGCACGTTCAAGGAAAGAAAATTCTGCTGGAGGGATGTGTCAGAGGGAAATGCCAAAGGTACTCAGCCAACAAGCACCCCGCGTGCTTGGTCCTCCCACCCCTGGGTTAATTACTGAGTGAGACCCCAGGCAAGGCCGCCCCCTGGTCTCTGAGGTGCCCAGCCCCCCGCCCAGCCCCTCAGGGGCACAGAAAAGGAGGCAGCCGCCCCATCCAGCCGAGTTTGACAATGGAAATTAATCCATTTCAAGGTTTTACAGAATGAAATTAATGGCCTATACAAGTCACTCTGTCTCTAAATATTTCAATGGAGGGACCGCCAGTCTCTTGGTTGGAATGACCTTTCTCAGTGGCATCGGGGGCGGCCGTGTCCAGATCTCTCCAGGGGGCTGTCCTGGCCGTGAGAAGGAAACCCTCACCCTCAGGATGAAGTTCTCCTGGGGTGGCGCATGCAGGATTTTCATCATGAACGGTTCGGGCGTGTCTGTTTGGTACCTGAGGGGAAGGACTCAGGTTGCCATAGACTCCTCATTGCCCACAGGAGACACGGTGCTTCCCTCAGTGTTTCTTAGCAAAGAGAGATGAGCCCAGAGGTCAGCTGGAGGCGGGGCCTGATGTCCCCACTTCCACCAGACAGACTGGGAGCCCCAGGCTGGGCAAGTGGGTGGGCACCTGGCAATGCCAGAGGGCAGGGTAGGGCCCTGTGCAGTGGATGTCTCTGAGATGCCACAGCCCAGCCCCCAGTGCTGTGCCTCGGTGGCTCCAGACACCTCATCTGCCCCATGGGCCTGTCCCTGTGTCCTCTCTCCCAAAATGAACTGCTCCGTTCCTACAGGGGACACAGTGTCTTGGGCTCCACAGGAGGCCCCTCATGCACAAAGAAACTTCCAGAAAGTCTCTGCACACTGGCCACAAGAGGGCACAGCCGTTCAAGGCAATGTGAGCACCAATCGTGCAGTGGCCACCCTAGTCCTTTCAGTCCTCTGCCTGGTTGGGGTCACCTAGGATGCATGGCACACCAGTGAGTTTCCCAGATACCCTCTCCCTCCTTGGCTCAGAGACAAGCTCTGCTCAGTGCTCATGACACTCAGGGAGGGGCGAGAGGGAAAGGACATGTGTGTTGCTATGACTCACAGCCACAGGGGCTGGGGCTGGGTGCTTAGCCATGTGCATCCAGCACACACATGTGTGTATCTGTGTCGAGACAGATGTGTTCAAGGACTGGCACATTCCATGATTCACATGTACATCTATCTAGAGAGATGTGTCCAAGGATTCACTGCATGTAACTGTGTCAACACAGATGGAGTCCAAGGATTCATGGCATGTAACTGTGTCTACACAGACAAATCCAAGGATTCACTACATGTAACTGTGCCAACATAGATGAGTCCAAAGATTCACTGCATGTAACTGTGTCTACACAGATATGTTCATGGATTCCTGTGTGTGTCTGTGTATACAGAGACATATTCAATGATTTACAAGTGTGTGCTTCTATCCACACAGATGTGTCCAAGGATTCACTCTCTGTACCTCTGTCTACACAGATGAACAGTGATGAGGGAGAGAAGAGGGATCTAGTGAGTAGGTAAGACTTGCACCTTCCAAACGCAGTAGACTTGATTTAGTAGCCATGAGATCTTAGAAAATGAAGTTATTTCTGTCACTACTTCATTTTTAACAGTAGGAAACTTTACTTAGAAGAATCTTGTGAGGATTTAATAAGAAAATTCACAGGACTAGAGAGACCGTACGGTGGAGAAGGTGCTTGCCTTGCAACTTGCGGACCAAGATTCCCGACACCCCATATGGCCCTAAAATTCTAAAGAAAAAAGAAAGAAACTGTACATGTGATTTCACATCACCCTACACAATTCCATTTCTCTCTCTCTGATATAGCACCTATTTATTAACTATCACCCATCTGTCCTAATAATCTACCATCTGCCCAGCATCTACTTGCTTATCTACCCACTGAGATACATGTAATTTACTAAGGACATACATTATAATTGACAGAATAAGTACTTCTGAGACAAAAATATTTTAATAAGAAGGGTTCCTCTAGAAGAGCGTCTTATAACCTGAGGGTGCCTCGTAAACCATCTCTACAGGCAATTGTTTTCATAATCTAAGTATCAAAACTGTCATGTAGAAAACGGTTTCCTGCCACAAATACATTTTTTACTTGTTAGTGATGTCAAATTCCTTCTTGTAATACATCTAGTAATTTTTAAATTACAGCAGCTCAGACACCTTCAGGTCCTTATACAGTCCGTGCAGAGAATCCTACACCAATCCATTAAAAGATGCCACTTGGGAAATGAGAGAGGCATTTAGTTAATAAAATTAGTAGTTTATCATCGATATATTTGTCTAAGTCTGTGCTTTAAATTTTCCCTATTCAATTTCTGCTGTATCCAAAAAATGAAAGTAATATTAATTTTTTTCTGCCATTTATCAGCTTTTCTTTAGATATATATCCAATTTAGCCTTCTCACTGCCTCCCCTAGTGATTATGGCAAACACAAGCGGCTAGTCAAACTGGCAGATGATGGTCATCCAATTCCTTTCAAAAGCCTGCCACCTACAGATAAGGTATCTGCCAACTGTTCAGAAAAAATGTGGCTCCAAACTTCTGAGCTGCTCTTATTACTAAGAATGATGTACTCAGAGTAAGTTCTGAGTTCAGAGGCTACTATGCAGATAAGCCCATTGTTCATGGCTGTATTTCTCAAACATCATTCACACAAAATCCCAGATTATGAAAGGCATAATCAATGTTAAAGAAACTTATTTTACTTCCAAAGCTCATCTAAAACTGCTCATCGAAATCACGGTCAATTGTAAGTTTCTAAGCTATAACATTATTTCTAATTTTAAAAGCCAATGTATTAAAAACCAAACAAACTGTAAAACCTTTGAAAGTATATTGGGGGCAAAAATTAAGATGACAGAAAAGAGACTTGACACATAAGTGAAGTGCTTCTGATCAAATAAGAGAAGCACAGAGTGTAGTTTGCTTCTTCCTCAGGGATGTCTAGGGTTCTCAGTTCATTGGATCACTTTTGATGACTGAAAGCACCAGAATATTGCAGTATGGCTTCCTGGGAAATGGGGTGAGCCAGCGCACCGGTGTGAGGGGTGTGAGGCTAAGGGGGTCTCCGGATGACCCTATGTCCCAAGCTGTTCTCAGAGGCTCAGCTTCATCCTGTGTGATGGTTACGGCTCACCAGGCACTGACACTCCATGCCTGCTTTTTCTGAGCTCCAATGTGATTTTTTCCATTCAATCCTAAATACACCTTATGGAAAATGGATATTTTTAATGATATTCTTTGGGGGGTGGAGGGTTGGAATCATGCAGATAGTGCTGGAAAGAGAGGTCTCCGGTTCTGTGCTCAGAGACACTCCTGTCAGTGTCCAGGGGACAGAGGTGGAGAACTAGGCTGGGTCACATGCAAGGTCAGTGACGTGACCCCTGTGCTGTCCCTGGGGCCTTGCAGCAGATCTTAAAGGACTACTAATAGCAACGCACAAATCAATAGGATCTGTACATGGTGTGTCAGGATGGGGTGTAGATATTGGAGAGCTAAGCCTCTCGCTGGAAATTAAAGGAACGCCAATGTTGCTGTGGTAAGTTCACCAAAAAAAAAAAATCACTTGATTTTCTAGGTAGAAGATCAATGATACAAGCAGTAATGCAGTATCAGGGAACACCCAAAGGGGCAGTGTTTGAAGATACCCCACTGAGTAAGGGGCAGTATTGGGAAATACCCTGAATAAGGGGAAGTATCAGGGAATACGTTAAGGGGCAGGATTAGGGAATACCCCACTGAGTAATGGGCATAATCAGGGATTACCCTGAGTAGGAGGCAGGATTAGGAAATACCCCAGTCAGTAGGGGACAGGAATAGGGTAAGGTACAATTTCAAGTCACTCATCCTTATTTACCAGCAAAAATTGGGTTATTTACACACAGTCTGTAGACTTACTAAGATTCTAAAGCGCTCCATGCATACATAATGGCCATGGATAAGCTGTGACAGTAAAATTTATAATGTTTCCATGTAACTTCCAAGGCTAAGTTCAATGGCCAGGAACATTAATTAGAATATTTTAACTCGCAGTTTCCGTACTCATAATATTTGACAAGTAAATAATAAGCCACGTAACCTATTCCAAAGAACTGCCACAAAACCACTAGTGTGTGCCCCAGGTTATCATGTTTAGACAGACTCTAAATATGGGGGAAATGTTCCACAATATGAGTCAAAGAATTTAATGGAAAAATCACACATCTGGCAATAGAAAAAAGATCTTTATTTTTACTAAAGAGCACAAAATTTTTGCCAAAAAAAATAAGTATTCTCTAGGAAAAATAAATTTAAAACAACATAACTCCTCTGCCTCGTGTGGGTTACAAAAGTTCCCATGCGGAGATGGGATTCTGCTCAAAATGCGAGCACAGAGGGATGGGAGGTCTGCTGCTGAAAGGGAGCAGTGGTCCGGGTTCTGAAAGCATCAAGTGTTACGATCCTCATCCGGGCTCTGCTTTGGCAGGATCTCAGTGGGCGTGTCTGTGTGTGTCACATGACCACGTCCACGTTTCTCACTGCCCCTGCGTCTGTGTCTGTGCCTCAGCTCTGCTGGGGTCCAGTCCTGCTGACGCATCGGGCGTCTCACTCCCCCAGAGCACCCTGCTAGGTCCTGTCTCCACCCAAGAACACAAATTCACTTTCCCAGGAGACCTTTAAGTCAGCTGAGAAATATTTTTGAGACACATATTAGATATTTGGTACACTGTGATTTTGTTGATAAAACGTTTATTTTAGTACTAACATGTGTTTTTTTTAAATTTTCAAAATAAAGATGCTATTTACTTGCAAATATCAGATTCTGTTGATATCAGTATTCACAATGTAGATTTTAAAGATATCCCCAGCTATCGGTGCTTCTTCAAAACACGTGTAATTTAACATATGGACCTTATTTTTCAAGCCATTTTATAATGTTTTAAAAAGCTTGGAATGATTCTCCAGAAGAGACCATCTCACCAATGATTTTAATATGGACACCAGGTCCCGAGGACCACCAGCAACCTCCACCCAGAAAGATTAAGCAGAGTCATCCATCTGCCTCTCACGTCTAGCACACATGTCTTACAGCCCACAAAGGGTACTATTCAGCACCAACACTGCTGGGGAGGGGAGGGAATCTGTCAGGGTTTCTAAAATGCCAGAGCTCTGTGAACCTTCTGAGCAAACACCATGAATGCTGATTGTCCAAGGTACGTTTCAGAGAACAAGAATTGCCTTAGAGACACCACTGCAAACAGTGGAGAAAGGAGAAGAGCGGGGAGGGGAGGGGAGGGAAGGGAAGGGGCAGATGTGAACTTGGGGTTTACAGAGTATGGTATACATTTTTAAATTAGAAAGCTCATCACATCTATTAATCTCAAATTAGTGCTGATTTTCCAAAGAGAAAGTTACTCCCAGAAAGCGAGGCTCTATCCAAATGTGTATTCCAATAATCCCTCTGGGACAGCAATCCCACTTGATGTACAGTGCGGGCTCTAAAGACCCCCCTAGTCAGCAGCTACAGCGGCAGAAACTCTACTCCACAAGCTGTTAGAGGTAAAAGCTACATTGGTCTCTTCAGATGCAAGATCAGAGAGAACATTCGCCCTGATATTTCCTGGTAATCGCGAAGAAGCTGCATAAAGCACATGGAAAAGGTCACTTCCCACCAGTGATACTTACCAGAGCTAATCTGGAAACCTCACCCACCTGGGGGGGGCGTCCAGGGTGGTCCTCAGACCGGCCACACTCCCATCAATGCCCCCTTTCTTCAGTTTGCAGGCCCTGGAATTATCTCTCTCCAAAAAGTAAGGGCTCTGCTAATCTGAGCACAAGGGCAGTTGCCGTGCAAACACGAGGTGTAAGGTTCAGACAGATATCCCTCCACTTTCACACGCCAGCATTTCAAGTGTGACTCCTGAAAACAATGATTCCACCTGGAACCTTCTCTACCAAAAGTTGAACCTCTCTATCTCTTAAAACATCCTTCCCAAGAGTCTTTCCATAGGAATAGCAATACTCCAACTTTGCTGCTGGAGACCTAGCCCAGAGGGTGGGTCGGTGTTCTCCGTGCCCTCAAGCCCAACCAGGACTGAGCCCTGAGAACTGCCAGCTGTGGTCCAAAACATCAAACAAACAAACAAAAGCCTCCAGCAGTACTTATCTCCAGAGTTAAGGCCGAGGACATAAAACCACATCTCTTCTCTATGCCTCTCAGGAACCAAACACCTAAACCAACTTCTGCCTGCTCAAGCTGCTAGGTCAAACACCCAATCTCGTTTCTCAGGACCACTTTCATCACAGCACAGAGGACCAGTCTAAAACGTCTAAAAGGATAAGAAAACGCACCCTTGACCAAAAAGGCTCTGACTTCCAAACATTTGAAACTTTCCAACACGATGTCAAAAACAAACCCCAACCTTTTCTCCAACACCAAAGCGCTCTCCTGTTACAAAGGAAAGTGTGGAAACACGTTTTATACAAGAAAGCTTAGCCATGGCAGCATGTGGCAGGCTGAAACCCTTCACTCCCAACGCAAACACCATGTGTTGTGCCCCAGGAGCCAGCAGAGAAACGCCAGCCCCATCTCTGTCCGGCTCCTGGTCAGGAGTGGACAGGCAGGGGCAGCGCGGAGAGCAGTCTCCTACCTTCGTACAGCGCCTTGAAGCCTTGAGCGCTCACAGCGAAGTCCGTGGTGAACCAAAGGGTGAGGATGGAGCCGCTGCTCACAATGGAGGAAGGTAGCTGGAAGCCGGACAGCCTGAATTCCGGGGAGACAGAGACACAGTTAGGTGTGGCCAGAGGCTCAGCAGAATCCCTGGAGGGGAGGGGCGGGGGGTGCTGGTTCCCTGGGCTTCCCTCTCAAACTGTCACACGAGCTCTGAAAGGGGCATGGTTGGCCCTTGAAAGGGAGCCCTCCTCAGGAGAAAGCAATATTTAGACAAGTCCTGAGACAATCATTCTTGCAGAAATCCTACAATACACCTTGTCTTAGCACGGGGCAGAAGATGAGACAGCCACACAGTCACCCTCACGCGTGCTGCTGGTTCTCTTCCTGGGTTCATCTTCCTCTAAGTGAGATCTAACAAGAGCTATTTCACAGGTGCTTATTCCTGATCTGCCCCTTAAATAGTTCTGTTTCTCTCATAAGGAAAACTCACCGGTCTAAAATAGAATAATCTTCACACTCTTTCCTCTATGGGTACTTTTTTGCAGCATTTTCAACGGTTTTTCATATCAAGCAATACAAGATATATTACTTCGGTTCTCCTTTGAGGCAGGGATTGGGGTTTGGGATGGAAACATCCCAAATATGGTGGTGGGAAGATGTAATGGTGGTGGGATTGGTGTTTGAATATTAAATGTAATGAAAACATTGTGATTACCTTATAAAATAATTTTTAAAAAAAAAGAAAATGTCACTGGTCAGGGTGCAATACCTGATGATGTGTCATTACTACTTCAAGCAGAGGTCAAATGAGTCGATTTAATATTTTATTTCTGAGAACAAACTTGAGAGCCCTAAGAAGTCTTAAATCTGTCAACAGAAGATGCACTGTCACTTGTCGATGGAAAAGTCCTAACCCTGAGGCACGGAGTCAGGCTCACAGTGGGTGTCACATGCTACACAGCAGCGGCTGTCCCAACGGTCACACAACAGCTTCACCTGTGTTCTCCCCAGCTGACCACAGGGAACTGGTTTAGTTTCTGAACAACAGCCAGTGCATGTTGAAGACAAATCTAGGATGCCAGAAGGGGACCACCAGGATGCCTGCTGACCAGATGAGATTTGTGAGCTGACCCCTGCTGACCAGCTGAGACCCACTGAGATGCCTGTAAGTCTGTGGTACTAAATAGCTCATGCGGAGGCTGAATTGAATGGTGCAATCCATTCTGTAACATATGTAGAAATAATAGGCTCACAGAGAGAATGATAAGCTCAAGCTAAAACACTGAATTAGGGGCCAGCGAGGTAGTACAATGGGTAACATGGATGCTTGGCATATGGCCCCCAGATTCAATCCCCGCCACCTCATATGGTCCCCCTAGACCCTCCAGAAATGATTCCTGAGTGCAGAGCCAGGAGTAAGCCCTGAAGCACAGCCACATTGGCCAAAAAACAAATTCAAAAAATGTATATAATGATGTCATGTTACATAACAGAATAATTCCACAGGTTTCAGAATTAATCACTAGGTATATTCGGCCTTTTCAATGGAAACAAATAATTGTGTCAATTAAATATTTTCCTTTAACACGCACACACACATATACACCACACACCACATACCAACTACAAACACCACACACACATACACACCACACACATATACACCACCCACACACATCACACACACACACCACACACAAACACAGACCAAAACCATATCACACATCACACACACAATACCACACACACCATACAACACACAAGGCACACTACACATGCCACACACAAACACCACACAAACCACATACCACACACCATGCACACATACCACACACATATACCACACACCAATCACACACACCACACACCAACCATACACAATACATACAGCACACACACACTACACACAAGCACACACTACATAAACCCCCCCACACACCACACATACAAATGCACACACCACACAAATTCTCCCACACCACACACACCACAAACACACAAACACACCACAAACCAACCACACACAACACACACTCCATACACATCACACACAAACACACACCACACACAAACACACACCACACACAAACACACACCACACACCAACCACACACACCACACAACAACCACACACGACACACACACCAACCACACACACCACACAACAACCACACACAATACACACATCACACATACACCACACACATACCACACACACACCACGAACCACACACACACACCAGAGACCACATACACCACAAACCACACACTCAAAGCAGACACAGCAGACACACACACACATACACACATACACACACACACCACTACCCCACCACACAAAACACCCCCATTGACTCCAACTGCAGCTCAGTGCTCTTCAGCACCTTCTATCAGATCACATTGATTTCAGTGAACAATCTGCATTTCTCTTCTCCTTTGCGGCCTTCAGACCCCTGAGAGTCCTTTTTTTGGCGTCTCGACCCTCCCAGCAAGCCTGACTCCTTGGGAAGAGGCAGATGGGAGGCAGAAAGGACTCAGCCCCGTGTCAGACAAAAGCAGGGAGACAGGCACTGGGGACAGGCCCACTCAGGCAGGAACTGCTTTGTGAGGCAGGCTGGGGTTCCAGAGAGGAGGGTGGACAATAGGCTTGGTGTCTTGGCTAGAAAACCAGCAGCAGGTGGAGTTCCTCACCATCACCAATCACGTGCAGGACACTACACTCCCCAGCAGGAAAGTCTCACTCCCAGTGTCCACCGAGGAGAGACCGGACAGACCACCGCTGGGCCTCCACACAGACCCAACAGACTCGAAGTGATGAAGATATGTGGAATGCAGTCCCCCTCTGCAATGGAATCGGACTAAAAATTCATAGGAGGTAAGTGGCAGGAAAATCACGAATCATTAAGCAACACAGTTCCAAATGACCTATGGGTGAGGGAAAATCTCAGGGAAAAGAATCCATTAAACTGAATGATGAAGGGGAAGCCAGCTGCCGCACTGTATAGGACTAGCTACACAGGGCTCTGAGGGAAATTAGTAGCACTAAAACATTCATTAGGAAAGAGAACAATTCTCTGTTAATGACCCCAAGACTCCTGTCAACAGCCGATTTAAGGAAGAGGAGAATGAACGAAAGACCAACAGAAAGCTCTGGAAGCAATCTGACACCAGCTCCACCTGTCCTGAGCTGTGATTTCCAGGCTCCCAGATGCTATTGAATCCTAAGACATTCCAACAACCCCACCAAGACAGCGCCAACCAATAAAACAACAGAACAGTCTTACGCCTTCACAGGTATTCTTGCAAGAATCCTTGACAAAAAGGAGTACAGAGAGGAAATACAGAGCAAAATTCCATTCAACGTGACTAAGTGTAGATTATTCCAGTAATATAAGCTTGGGCCAATAATTGAAAATCAATCAATATCTATGTGCCATTACAAATGCTTATGTATTTGTATCTGTCTCTACACACACACACACATAGACGCATACACACACACACACACACACACACACACACACACACACATATATATATATATGTATATATACTCCCCTATATATGTGTGTGTGGGGGGGGGTGTAATGAAAAATTCACAGCTTGACAAAAAGTCTTTATAAGCAAAAGGTTGTAACTAACATTCTTTGTTCTTTTTAGTATCAAAAGACTGAATGCTTCCTCCATGATTGAGATGAATTGGATCGGTTTCCGATTCTTGTAAAATGTATCTAGAAAGGGCAAAAACCAATAGATAAAATAGGAGAAATTGCTTTATTAGTTTCCAACACTTATTCTATGGCTAGAGTAATCAAGACCACATAGTTGGGGCAGAAAAAGTCGTGGAGATCAATGGATCATAACAGAGAAGCCAGAACTAGATGCTGGAAATTCAGCATGGACAGGCATCTCAACAGCAAATAAACAAGCAGCTGCTCACCAGCATAGCAAGGGTACCTTGGTTTACTTAAGTAGTCTTAGACTTAAGACTAATTAGTTCGCTATATAGTATTTAACTCAATAATGACCAAAGTCATAAATGTAAAACCTAAACTTGTGAAGCTTTTAGAAAAAAAAGCATAATCCATAAAAGAAACACATGATATGATCAGACAACGGAACAATAAAAAAAAAAACTTTTGCCTTGAAAGAACGTTAAGAAGACTGAAAAGATGCATTACAGAGGAAGGGAAAATATTTGGAAAATACCTGACAGTGGACGAGATTCTAGACTCTATAAAGAACCGGGAAGACTCAACAGTAGGAGAATAAACAATTCAATTAGAAAGAGGCAGAAGACAAGGAGTAATTTCATCTGAAAGGATACACAGATGGCAAATAAGCACATGAAAAGATGCTCAGCATCATTATTCATTAGGGAAATGCAAATTAAAACCACAAATATCAGCACACGCCTATTAAGGATGAAGGGAACAGAGCAGGATCACGTTCCAGCACTGGCTAGAGGTGGGGAGGAGGAGGCCTCCTGCATTGCCACAGAGAAGGCCTGCTAACAGTGGGGCGCTTAATCAAATACCGAACACGAGATTTTCCAAAAACAGCTTCCCTGGGCACTCCACCTCCACAGTGAAGACAGTTTGTGCGAGAGCCCTTAGGTCTAGAGCTAGTAGAGGTGCTTGCCTTGTACTAAGCAGAGCCTGGTCCCAGCCCCTGAAGAGCCTGGTCCCAGTCCTTGGGAATGGCCAGGAGAGACCCCTGAGCACAGAGCCAGGAGTAAGTTCAGAGTATTTCTGTGCATGGTCTGAAAGCCAGAAACAAAAAGCAGTCAACACAGAGCCTTTATATGCAAGAATCGAGCACTGGAAACAGCCCTCCTGACCTTGCAGGGGTGAGGCTCCCACCTGGCCCGTCGGTATCATCACCCACCACTACTCAGCCACGGAAGCAGCCATGATCAGTGGCCTGGGTTGATGATCCAGAGATCTCAGGAAGACAGACAGAAAAGACCCCAAAGAAGGTGTGCTGTGGGGCCCCCCTCTGCACCTGGGAAGCATGTAGAGAGAGGCGGGGAGGAGGGTAGGTGGTAGGGGGCCTCCCGTGATAGGACCTCAGTGTTCAGGGTGTTCACTGCTGGGGGCTGCTTAGGAACACACAGACAGTCTGGTATTTCTCCAACAGCAAGAACAGCTGCGATGATTTCACATCTTAAGGCTTAATAAAACAAAAGATGGGACGGTTTGAAACTGAGAAATGCTTGGAAAATACTAACAGGTAAAAATAACAGCCAAATTAGTAGAAAACTAAAAATAGTATTTAGTAACAAAACATGATCTCATTATATTCCGAAAACAAATTGAACGAACAAGATTGAGGATCATCTCATTATGTAAGGGGGCTTCTGGATGTTTAAAATGCGTATGAACACAAGTTTAGTTATCAGATAACGTGACAGCACTTTAAAATAATTAGATCCACTCTTACACTGTTGGTGGGAAGGGTGTCTGGTTCAGCCCCTATGGAAAACAGTGTGGAAATTTCTCAAGTAGTTAAGAATGGAGCTTCCATAAAACCCAGCGATTCCATTTTTTTTTTTTTTGGCATCTCCCCCAAACGTCCTGAGATCTTAGTTTGAAAAGACATTTGCACTCCTGTGTTCACTGCAGTACTATTCACAATAGCCAAGATCTGGAAACAGCCCAAGTGCTCAGAAACAGATGAGTGGATAGGGGAGCTGTGGTTCATAACACACGGTGGACTGTTACTCAGCTCTAAGCGAAGATGAAACCATGAGGGAGGGAGCCAAGAGCACCTTGCTGGGCGCAGTGCGTCAGAGGGAGAGGGCAGACAGAGAATGAGCTCTCACGTGTGGAATAAAAAGGAGAATGGCCAGGGAAGAGCGAGGGTCAGCAGGCAGAGAGCCCGAGGGCTGGCTAGGACCAAGTGCACAGGGTAGGGGGATCTGGGCAAAGTGGGGGCTAGAGACTGGCAGAGGTCACTGGCACAGGGGATGGTGTAGAGCTGATCTCTGGTGAAACATTCTGATTACAGTACTGAAACTCAGGGTGCCCAATTAAAATCTGAAGCAAGTGTGTGTGTGTGTGTGTGTGTGTGTGTGTGTGTGTGTGTGTATGTGTGGGGGGAGAAGTTTCTGTAAGAAGGTGGAGCAATTTTTAGTTTACAGTCTCTGGGTCTTCGCCTTTGATGAGATTGCATGACGCCAGGGGCAGTCTGTGGGTGTGACTGTCAAGCTACTAGAAAACTGGGGACCTGGGGGGAGAAGCCCAGTCCTCATCCAAGCAAGCCTGGAGATCTCAGTCACGGATTCTCAATTACTTCCGCACTACAGGCCCTAACTGCATCTTTTGATCTCTTTCGAGATTTATGGGTCTCTGAAATAAGGCCAATAAGTGAGCTTATGTCGCTGAACCAGAGGTGGTTTGTGGTTATGGCTCCCACATACCTAATTTTTGGCCATTTAATTTCTTGGGTTTAATTTCTCTCCTCGCCAGGGCCCCTTGGAGGGGAGCGGGTTGAGTTTCCCTCCCCACCACGCTCCACATGCATGAAGGTACCGGCAGAGGAACAAAGGCATGCAGGTCCCGGGGCTGAGATCTCCAAGCCTGCTCAGATCGGGGCTGAGCATCCTCCACCCAGATCCTCCAAATTCCAGTAGGCAGGGGTCACACCCACCAACTGGCCCCCTGGCGCCATGTAATCCCATCAACGGCCAAAGACCCAGAGACTATAAAACCCAGCAAATGTGGCCGTGCAACACCTTATTATCTCATTCTTACTTGGGCTGGAGCGATAGCACAGCGGGTAGGGTGTTCGCCTTACACGCGGCTAACATGGCCGACTCAAGTTCGATTCCTCCGCCCCTCTCGGAGAGCCCAGCAAGCTACCGAGAGTATTCGATATGCCAGACACAGTAACAACAAAGTCTCCAATGGAGACGTTACTGGGCCCGCTCGAGCAAATCGACGATCAACGGGAGGGCCTTTACCTTTACCTTTTACTTTGGACAAAATGGCAGGCTACCGAATGTAACCTGCCCACACGGCAGAGTCTGGCAAACTCCCCCTGGTGTACCCAATATGCCAAATACCAGTAACAATGATGCGTCTCATTCTCCTAACCCTGAAGAGCTTTTAATATGGCAGTTTTAAAAAAATCTCAGGGCTTGCTAAGCGAAATGAGTCAGAAAGAGAGGGATAGACATAGAAAGATTGCATTCATCTGGGGGATATAAAGTAACAAAGTATGAGATTAATACCCAAGAATAGCTGAGATCAGCACCAGGAGGATTACTCCATAACTTAGAGGCCAGCCGGGTATCCTAGAGGAAAGGGCTGTTCAGATAGAGAAGGGAGCACCAAATAAAGGATGTTTGGAGGATCCTCCCAGGAGGGGAGATGCATGTAGAAAGTAGACTATGGACTGAACATGTTTGCCACTCAATGCCTCTTTTGCAGACCACAACACCCAAATGGAGAGAGAGAACACAGGGGATTGCCCTGCCACAGAGACAGGGGGGATGGGGGATGGGGGTGGGAGGGATATTATCCATGGTGGTGGAAAATGGGCACTGGTGGAGGGATGGGTATCTGATCATTGTATAATTGAAACCAAAGCACAAAAAATTGTAAATCTACAACTTTAAAAAAAATAAAATAAAATAAAGGGAAAAAAAAATCTCAGGGCTAGGACGAAGGAGACGTTACTGGGGCCTGCTCAAGGCAATCGACGAACAACAGGATGGTCATGATCGTCGTGATCGTGATTAATTTCTTGGTAAACTTGACCCCAAGTTGTTGGGGTCTGGCCAAAGGCACAGTAGCAATTTGGGGGTATCTGGAAGTCTGAAGGCACCATTAGGCTGCTGATGCACTCGCCCGGCAGGTACAAGTTGACCTGCTGGCGGCATCATAGTTTACAGGCGCGGGGAGTTGCCCCATGGTCATCTGGAGGGGCTGGGATAGGGCCAGTCCAGGTGCTGCCTCCAAGGTAGAACAATTTTTAATGCTTATCAATAATGTTGATTGAAGGCTTTGAGAAAGTGGAAAAAGATAAGTAGAAATCCAAGTTTCCTTTCATTTACCAGGTTTATAAAGAATGGTGACCGTGAAAGGACATTGTCTACATCAGGGTGAAAGGAATAAGCATAGGATGCTTATGGGCTCACAAACATCATCCGTGCAGGTCCTAGGAGGGTGGCCTCAAAGTCTGGGAGCCGAGCACATGCACTGTGGCCCATATGTCTAGCAGAGCTGCTGTGCGGCCTTCATGGGGCCCCCGTGTGAGGGAACCAGGGAGGACAGAGCCTGTGGGTGGGCGGCAGGAGGAGGACCCCAACATACCAGGAGGGATGGCAATGTCTATTGCCCGCCACCAGGGCTGACCTTGCCCTCATCTCTGCAAATGCCTCTTGGAAATGCCCCCCCCACCCAGCCCCCACTCCATTCCTTCACTCATACCCTTCCGAGGCTGCAGGGGAAATCTCAGCATCTCTCTCGTCCTCGGGGGGGGGGGGGGGGGGGGACTCTGGCCATTGCCCACTCCCCACCCCCAGGAGATCATCAGTCACTCAGAAAGTGTAAATTCACACCACAAAGCAACGACCCCTGCTGCTGATAAGGAGACACCTGGGCATGGCTGGCAGGGTGAGAGTGAGGCATGGGTGCTCGTTGAGGGGGCAGCCCTTCCTCAGAGGCCTCAACCGGCCTCATACCATACTGCACACAGGCATCTCCCCTGGTTTCATCCCTGCTGACCAGCGGTGCAGGAGGGTCTTTGGAAGCCCCCAGACAGCTACTGCAAACTCACTAGTGTTAGTCCAGTCACTAAAAGGAAGGATGGAAAAGAAATTGCCCCCTCCCCATTTTGCCAAACCCCACAGCACTCCTTCACATGGCTCCCAAGTGCCTTTAGGGGCGCGGGGAGTTGCCCCATGGTCATCTGGAGGGGCTGGGATAGGGCCAGTCCAGGTGCTGCTCTATTTCAGGGCTCTGCCTTGGCTACCTGCAGGCAGGGCAGTGGCCTCAGCATCAGGGGAACAGCCGCATCTGTATCTGACACCAAAGCCTGACTGTCACGGACACCTCTTTGGGCTGAGGAAGGGGCAGGTGAAAGAGAGGGAGAGGACGCTCATTCAGCATCAGGGATGAGTCGAGACTCAGGTCCACCTCTCTCTGTCTCTCTCCTCCTCGAACTGCATCCTTGCTGGTTCCTAAAATCTCCTGCTCTGGCTTTGCCCTCAGTGAAGCCAGTTTGTCTCTCAGTCCAAGACAGGGACACCGCAGGCTACAGAGCTGAGCGACACCAGAGGGGTAGGGCGGTGGGGGGGGGGGGGGGTGTTGCTCCCATATCCCCAGCCCCAGTTCTTCACAGAAACCTGAGACTGGGAACTGAGTGAGATGATGCTATCTCTAAGGAAAGCACCGGGATGAACTGCACTTCGAGATCTGATGGCTTCTGAGCTGCCTGCTCTCCTGGGCAGGAATCAGTGGGTGGCACACTGTCTAGTGGGTGGGGTTGAATACCCAGGGGGGAGGGAGCGGAGTGCAGGGCTGAGGGAGGCTGACTCTGGTGGGGTCACGTTTAGGAACCAGAAGGACGCTGGACCCACAGTCACGCGCCTTCTCACTGGCACCCACACAGTCCAGGCTGCATCGCTGTTTGTATTTTTTTAAATGTCAACTATGTTTAAAACTACAGTTCGGGCGAAATGTCAAGTGTATATTTTACGTAAATTGGGGGAAAAAAGTCACTAAGTTAAATCATTTTCCTGTGAATGTGGCTGCTTTAGGGAAACCTCTATAAAGCCAAATGTCACCAAATTCACATTAGTACCCGGGATCTGAGGAGGAGCACATTTCCGGCCATGAACTTCTGTGGTGCTGATAACAGCATAAGAAGCATGCTCTACTATCGTGTGGGGCCAACCACCCCCGAAGTCAGCTTCCTCCTGGACATAAATGTATTCAGTGTTACACCAGTTAATTTCCTCAGAGTGGCATGAGTGAAGCATGTGTGGGCTTCTGGGAGCCGATTACAAAGGCCCCTTTTGCAGTGCCCATCCCTGTTAATCTCTGGGCTCACCATCCAGGCACTCCAGCTCTGTAACACGTCCATACCACGGCCTCAGACGGGAGCAGAAGGAAGTGCGGATTTTCACACCAGAACTCTGGTGACGACTTTACAGGGCCACATCCAGCCATGCCCAGGGCTTCCTTTTGGCTCTGCACTCAGAAATTACTACTGGTTGGCTCGGGGAACCATATGGGATACAACATGCATCCTTCACATGTGAATCAAGTGCACTCCCCCACTGTACTACTGCTCCACCCTTAAGATTTAATGTTCCTTTGGTCACTTTGGGCCTGAGTTTTAGCCCCAAAACTAAAAAACGTTTGAAGAGCAGTCTCAGATAATAATAACCAATTTCAGTCATTCAAAAGTATCTACCGGGAATCCTGAAATCGGTGTGAATGATTAACCCATTTTCTGCAGTCCAGAAATTCATAGATTAAAGTGAAACCAGGAGAAACAGCAGGAACCTTCTGGAAGCCAATCAGCAGAGTCATGGAACCTTGCTGCTGCGGGTTCAGTTTCTCCCTCAGTCTGAGAACAGGGCCAACTGGGAGACTGTGTCCCACCCTTCATTCCTGACTACCAGGATCTCAGCACCCCAGGCCAGCAGTGCTTTAGAGAAATGAGCTTGGGAACCACTTCTGGGACACATACTTTCCACTGCGGGGGGCATGTACTCAAGGTGCTTTAAACAACCCACATACTGCAGGGGCCAGAGCATGAGCACAGGGCGTAAGGCACAGAGCCAGCCCCAGAGCACAGTGGGTAGACCCCCGAGAGCCTCCAGGGTGGCCGGGAACATCCCACAGTCAGGAGCGCTATAAGTCCATGTCCCTGGGTCCTTGCACAGAATCTCCAGGACTTACTAGAGAGTCCCCCTGTCCCCCAGCTCCTGAGAGGCCTTACTCTGCTTTGGAGACATCCCCAAATTCACATATCCCAGAAGGGCCAAGGTATCATTCATGTCTGTAAAGACAGACGTGTGTCATGGCGAGTGCTTACTCAGAGCTGGGGCCGGGGATGAGGAGAAGCAGCCGGACGTGGCACACAGCTCTGTCTACTCACCCGCTTGGTGCCCTCCATGTTCAACTTGTCCTGAGACAATTCTGTGGTGCTGCTCTGTGTGTGCGTGTCTGTCTCATGGACACACACAGTGTGCACGCAGTGGTGCCTGCCCAGATGGTGCCTCCATGGGGAAGCACACACTCAGGCAGGGGAACCGTCTTTCCCCTGAAGCTCTCTCTAAGCTGCCTGAGATTCCCGCTGGCTCAGTTCTTCGCAACCCTACGCAGGAGAGCTGACCGGGTTCCAAGTCTAGATTCCAAATGACATTGGAGCCACATTGGAACCAGAATACCAGATACTCAGCTACTCCTGACCAGAAGCCTAGACTTGGGGCAACGTGGCTGGTGAAGGGGGTGACAGAGGAAGAGGGCGAGTGGTGGTGAGAGACAAGAGCAGCAGCTGATTTCCCTCAGATGCAGGCTGTGGCCACAGCGGAGAAGCCCAAGCAGCTCAGGTTGGGAGGGGGATGGTGGCGGGGCCAGGGTAGGGGACGGGAGTGCTCCGTGGATGGGCTGTGACCTCAGGGTGGTGGGTGCCACGAGCTGTGGGTACACCTGGAGCTCACCCCCCATGGGGAGGCCTCATGTCTTGACTAAGACCAAAAGAAGAAGAAAGCTGGCAATTGGGATGAGGCAACAGTGAGCAAAGGTCTTGGGGAAAGCGCTTTCCGGGACTCAGCAGGGCCCCAGGTGCCTCTCAGAGGGACTGTTTGTTTGTGTCCGTGATTCTTTAGGTATCTAAAGAACTTCAGGAAAGTTTGCCAACAAGAATGGTTGGATGCAACGAGAACCCAGGAACCTGCCTGATGGAGGCAGGACCCTGGGGTGACAGTAACTGTCCCTGTGTGAACACTGCGGGGGCCGGAAGCAGGGCACAGCAGGGAGCCCGGACACCCAGTCCCCCCAACACACATCAGATCCCCGCCCCCCCACACACACCTGGTCCCATAACACCTGGACACACACACACACACACCCGCTCCCCCTCCCCCCACACATACACCCGGTCCCACAACACCTGGCCTCACACACACACATGGTCCCCTCCCCCCACACCCCATCCCACAACACCCAGTCCCACACAAACACCAGTCCCACAGACACTGGGTCCCACAACACCTGGTCCTGCAGAGATTCTTGGTCCCATACATACACCCGGTTCCACAACATCTGGTCCCACAGACTATGTTCCCACAGAGACCCCTGGTCCTGCAGAGACACTTGGTCTCCCTCCCCCAAACAGTGCTACAGAGACATTTAGTCTCCCACACAGATACCTGGTCCCACAGAGACATCTGGTCCCATGGACACACCTGGCCAACACCCCTTATCTGCCAAGATAGTGAGCAGTTTGTTCTAAGAGGGGAAGGTACCACAAGTTTTTCTTCTGGGCATCTCGTGCCCTGAGCATCTCATGGATGCGGCTGCATGTGCAGATCACCATTGATCTCTCTCAGGGATGTGGAACCACCCCCAGACAGCCTGTCCCTCCATCCTGGGGTCCCCAGCACTACAGGGCCTGGACATCCCGATACCTGATATGGTGGGAGGGGCCCTCTGAGCACACCTGTACTCCATCACTTTCCAGGGCATGTCCTTCCTCCAGGACTTGTTTCATCTCAGTGTAGGCCCCATAAACCTCACTTTTGCCTCTGCCCACAAATTCTCTCACCTACTCATGACATAGGCCACAGCCCAGTCAGGCCCCCTCCATGCAAACATGCCCACATTACTTTTAGTTTGTGGGCCACATCTGGCAGGGCTCTGGGGACCCGGTGGCTGGGAAGGAGCCCAGGTTGGCTGCGTGTGAGGTAAGTGCCCTTCCTACTGCCCTGTGTCTCCAGGCCACCATGCCACAAAGTACACGTCGAAGCCACACCATATCCAGCTGCCCGTGGAGTCCAGCTCTTGCCTCTCTCTAAGGTTGGGATTCCAGGAGCTGTCAGAGGGAGGCAGGCTGAGGAGCATGTGGATGCAGAGACAACGGGCACCCATCTTGGCCAGTGGGTCTCATTCTTGGCTTCTGCTGTCCCCAAAGGGCCAGATACAGCCACCAGCCACATGAGTCAGTGAAACTCCATACTGGGGAGTGAGCTCTGGCCTCGTGTCTCGGGATGACAGCACGTGTGCTCTGCCACGGAGTCACATAAGGGCCATGAGGATGCCTGCTTTGCAAACTCCTATTTTCTTGGTCCACACTCAGGGCTTTCTCCTGGCTCTGCACTTAGGGATCACTCCTGTTGGGCACAGGGGACCACATGGGGTACTGGAGATCTGACTCGGGCAAGTACCGTACTGTGTCCCCATCCCAGAGCATCCACTCTGGAAGTTCACCATAAGTTTGGGTTGCTTGGAGGACGGCTCTCACAGGGGTCAATTGCCAGGTCCAAGGTGCTTCTAGCAGCGGTGCAGAAAGCCGCCCCCACTCTCCCGCTCAGCTCTTCCTAGCCCCCTAGCTCCTCCTAGCCCCCTCAGCTCTTTGTAGGCCCCCTCAGCTCCTCCTAGCCCCCCTCAGTTTCTCCTAGCCCCCCGTGCTCTGCTGCTTCCCGGGAGGGGTCCTGGCAGAGAGATCCATCTTACAGCCGGAAGACTCTTCGCGGCATTTCATTTTCGCAAATGGAAAACACAACCAAATAAAACAGCAAATCTCTGTTCTCTCCACAGAACAAACCCAAATAAAGGGCTGTCTGGGCAAAATCAATCTTTCTTCTCACCGACCCAGGAGGGCCTATTTGGAGAGAAAACTCTGAGTTGATTTTTAAACAGGAAGTAAATGATATGGCATTTCTAGAAGCCCTAAATATAACAGTATGAATTCCAGACCATTTGGGGGCAATGATCAAATTATTCATAAAAGGGGAAACAGGTTCTGCCAAAGAAAGTTGATAACATGAACCTTCCCCAGGATTTCCTCCTCAGGCCCTACGGAAATTCTCTTCTTTATCAATGCATGAAAGGACCTTAGCAGATGGTAATGCCACACTACTGGGCATGATTCTCTACTGTTGGACTGGAGAGGCTGCTATTGGGCACAATTTCCTTCTACTCGACTCAATACCCTGCTATTGGGCTCTATGGCCTACTATTGGACATGATACCCTGCTATTGGACATGATACCCTGCTATTGGACATGATACCCTGCTATTGGACATGATACCCTACTATTGGACATGATACCCTGCTATTGGACATGATACCCTACTATTGGGCACTATACCCTGCTATTGGAAATGATACCCTGCTATTGGACATGATACCCTACTATTGGATATGATACCCTGCTATTGGACATGATGACCTATTATTGAACTTGCTACTACTATTGGCCATGAGATTATACTATTGACCATGGTGTGAAACAATAAGATGCAAAATATGACTATTGAACATAGTACTTTAAATACAATATGTTATTATTGGACAAAATGTTCTACTGTTAGAAATAATTTACTACTATTTGTAAAAATATCCTATTATTAGATATGGAGTCAGCATGTCACAACTGCATATAATATTTTGGACATGACATCCCACTGTTAGATACGATACCCCACTGTTGGATGAGGCATTTATTGCTGTACTGATGGCCATCTCTTAGATATGACTCTGCCATTAGAAAGGGTGCTCATCTATGTGGCATGCCACCCTACTCTTGGGCACAATGGGTTTCCACTGGGCACCATACTCTACTACTACACACAGTGCCCTACTATTGGACATGATACCTCACTATTGAACACAATGAGTTACTATTGAACACCATGCCCTACTAATGGACATGATTCCCAATTACTGAACATGACACTGAACCATTGAATGCAACGAGTTACTAGCAGACACCATCCCCTACAATTGGACATGATACCCTCTTACTGAACACGATTCTCCACTATTGGATACAGTGGGTTATTATTACATGCAGTACCCTACTATTGGACATGACACCTTACTATTAGACACAATATCCTGCTATTGGACATGGCACCCTGTACAATAAGTCATTACTGGGCATTGTACTCTACTACTGAATACAATGTTACTACTGGGTATGAGACCTTACTATTGTTCAGAAATCCTTGTCCTGGACACTGCTATGGGATAGAATAAGTAGCTCCTGGGTGCAGTTCTCTACAATTGGAAAGGTTACTACTGACCGTAATTTCCTCCTCTTTTCCGTGAGACCCCTCAAGGCAAGGCACTCTGCTACGGGATCCTGCTCCTACATGTTCTTGCCACAGCTGAACCTGCTGCAGCTCTCACAGAGGAAAGTCTGTCCTGGATGATACTGCAGGGAACCCCCCTAGGCCCAGAGTGCCAAGGACTGCACCCGACAGGCCAGCTGCTGGGCCGACTTCTGCGCTTTCTCTGGAAGTCTCTATCTGCTCCCTAACGTTCCCTTCCCTCCATGCACATAGAGATACATTTGTACACACATAGACACATACATGCACACATATACACACGCACACAAAAACACACATGTACACAAACATGCACACACGCATGCATGAAGACACACATGAATATGTACACACATGCATACATGCACACAGACATGCAGACAGACACACACATTAACATGCACACACAGACACATGCACACAGACACACACATTAACATGCACACACAGACACACATGCACACAAACACACACACATGCAAACACACAAACACACTATTCCTTGAATTATAGCACCTCTTTGCAGCTCCTGGGCACCTCCACATTTCCCCCATTTCACTTGATCTGACCAACTCATCCACAAATAGTAAGCAAGTAATCACTGATAATCCCTTCTTACTATTTTGATGAAGGTTCTCTTAAGGTTCTCTTTTTGATTATTTAATGTAATGATCATTTAGAGCAGTTTGGGGCCTATTACTTTCCTGAAATTAAATGTGACCAGAGGATTGGCGACGGTCCTTCAGAGATGACGGCATTGACATGGCCATTGACATGCTGATGGAGGTTTCCCACTTGGGCATCTTAGAAGACGCATGAACAATTTCATTACAGACTAATTTACATAGATTCATCATTAAACCTCTAATTACTAAGGATTTCTTTCATCCAGTTTCTTAATGTCTTTTTTGTTGTTGTTTGTTTTTTAACGACACCCAGTGGTGCTCAGGGCTCACTCCTGGTGAGACTTGGGAGAACCACATGGATGCAGGGATTGAACCCTGGTTGGCCCATGCAAGGCAAACATCTTACCCAATGGACTATCTCTCCAGTCACTTAATATAGCATCTTATAACTCTGCTTACTCCCATTTGAGTCTAGGGCTGAGAAAGTTATGTCCATAGACACATATTAATAAATCTGAAAGCATACACATGATCTATATACATATGTATTCATTCTATGTTTTCATTCATTCTTCATATTTAAAAATGCACTTTTCTTCTCCATGTTTATCAGTGCAAAGAAATATTTACCATTTCAATTTATAGAAAAGCAAGTACAATAAAGCAAGTTCTGGGGGCTGGAGCAATACAGTGGGTAGGGCATTTGCTCTATTGTTGGAGCAATAATACAGCGGGTAGGGTGGCCAACCCGGGTTTGATTCTCAGCATCCCATATGGTCCCCTGAGCACTGCCAGGAGTAATTCCTGAGTGCATGAGCCAGGAGTAACCCCTGTGCATCGCTGGATGTGACCCCAAAATCAAAATAATAATAATAATAATAATAATAATAATAAAGCAAGTTCTGTAGAAACGTATTAAAAAAAATCCACAACAAAATTAGACTTCCCAGTTTCTTACAAAGGAAGCAAAGAGATGATACAAATCAGCTTAAGGTGAGGAGACCTGAGCCTAAAATTAGTGGCTTAACCCATGGGTGTAAAACGAAAAGGATCTCAGCAGAAATCACTGTTAGTGCCCAGAGGCCAGAGGTGACCCCTGGCAGGTGCTGGGGCAGGTAGGAGCAGAGAGCGAGAGTTTATAGCATGCACACCAATGCAGGATGCCTGAATTTCTCCAGCTCCTGGTACCTGAAGGTGAACCAGCCAGGATCAACAATTTAGATGTGGTAAGACTGGAAAGAGCCAGATGCTTCCGGAAGCATAGCAGGGCGCCAAGTCCTTTGAGCCCTGGAATGTGTCTGTTAGGCTTCAAAAAGCAAAACTCAATGCCCTCAGATTTTCATTTTAAAAATGCAACAATTTGTATCTGTGTAGAATGAGGACTTAGATGGCACTTGTGGCAACTTCACTATTTTTTAGTGCCACAGGGTGCTTCCCGGATATTCTGTGACTAGAGTCAACCCGTCCTAGGGCTGCCATACCTTGATCAGTCACACCCTGGGCAGTCACCCCTTCCTAGGGCTGCCACTCCCAGCTGCACGTGCAGGGCCCCCCAGCCAGCCACCTCCTCCCCCCTCCTTAGATGCCTCCAGCCCTGCTCTACCCACTTAGAGATAGGTGATAAAGGCAGCGAATATGCACCTGGAAAATGGCACAGCACCACGAGAGAAGTATGGGGAGATGACAGGAACCCAAATTGCCCATCGTGACCATCATTTCCTGTAAGACGCAGAGACGTGGCCTGGCCACAGGGAGAAAGGCCATGGTGACCCCTCACTCCTGCTTCAGAACATTTCCCCCCAAGGAGTGCACTGCTTTCCCCTACTAAATGATATTAGAAACTGACTTGAAACATGAGGGTCTAATTAACATTCTAAGATGCACAACATTATTTATGCGACTTTCTAACCATCTGACTGATGTTTACAGAACAAAATCCATTTGTAAGATGAATTTTTTTTAATGGCATCAATGGAACAGATGTCTTTCTATTAATTACACTTGAGGTCCTCGGCAATAGGTAGAATGAAACAGACCGTTTTTATTTTTAAATTGCAAACATGTTTTTTTTCCCCCAGCAGGTTAAAAACTTTCTGATTCCATGTTGACACGTTGCGTGGAACCTGCGGAGTATCCAGGAACATGCCCAGCTGTGAGGACTTTCCAAGGAAGGTGGGTGAGCATCCGTGGGAGCCTGGGGGTCCCCTCAGAGCTCGGCCACACTGTGAGCAAAATACACCATTGGCTGGTGCTGTCGAAACACTGGTGAAGTGACTGGAAAGGGAGAAAAGAGACAGATGCTGTGTTGCAACCTGCTTTCCTGTCGATGCATCACAGTTGGGGCCCACGGACACGCTCTATCAACCAGCAAATGGTAAAGAGCCCCTGAAAGAGTGACCTGAGACTAGAGGAAGGGAACCTACAGCTCTTCAAATATTTGCGATCATTAATTCTAGACACGCCGCCACTGCAAAAAGCCTCTGCGTAAATAAAATGCAGTGGAAGTTGAGGGGAGTCCCTGGCCTGACTGTGTGGAAGGGCTTCCTCAGAGATATGCAGATGGTCTCTGGGGCTCGGAGAGTTTTGGGGATATCTCCATGGTGCCCCAGTTCCAGCAGACCCATGGCATCATCCGTACACCCTATTCTCCCGGGGCCTGCAGAGGTGGGAGAAGGGAAGCGCAGCGTCTCCTCTCTTGACTCCAATGCTTGGCCTGAGGTGGCTTAGCACCCGCCTTGTAGCCGCTCAGCTGTGGTCGGGTCCCTCCAGTCCTGGGGCCTGGGACACTGAGGGCAAGTCTGCAGTGGCACCTGCTTTCCTGCTCCCTGCCCGTGTTCTCTGGTGGCCCACATGGGCCCAGCGTGGTACCCTGGGAGGGCAGCTTCTCCCTCAGAGAGTCACCAGCCGGGGGGTGGGGGTGGGGGACACAGAGAGAAGGTTCTCAAGGGTCCAGGCTGATCTATCATTTCTGGCCTCCTTGCAGCGCCCGAATGCCACCCACATCTCAGACCCTCGTCCGTCCGTTCCAGGAGGGATGGAGACTCATTGGCTGGAGCGTCCAGGGCTCCTGCATAGAGCCACGTCTTTAAAAAGGCGCCTTTAAAGCCACAGTGCTCCAGGCCTGATGGCTGCCCAGCCATGAGAGACATGGAGAGAGGTGCGAGTCCTACTCTGTGTAACAGGTGTGCGATTTCAGGCCAGGCGCGATGAAAGCCTAAGGGGAGCGGGCAGGAGGGAGGGGCAGCCACAGGTGGAGCTGGGGATACCCGGGCTCTGCTGTCCAGCACAGGGCAGTGGGGAGCCACTGCAGGTCACTCTCGGAAATGGGCCTGTGGGAGTGAATATAGCCCCGGGAGAGGAAAGACAGACGGACACCAGTGAGAGCCTAGTCAAGACTAATGGGGCCCAGTATGCGCACATATAGGCACACATACACACACATGCACACACACACACACACACGTATTTGCTGAGTCACACTCATGCATACACAATCATACACATGCATGTACATGCTCAACCTCAGGTATATTCACATACTCATCCACTCATAACTAAATGTGCAAAAACACTCATATGCTCTTACACACACTCCCATACATGTGCACATTCACATACTTACTCATGCGCCTCACCCCCACTCAACGCTCTCATACACACTCATTCACACACATCCACACTCTCATATATACACACAATTGCGTGTTCATGTACTCATTCACTCCCACACACTCACTCTCACTCTCTTTCTCTCTCTCTCCCCTTATACACACTCACACATACTCACACACACACACTCACGCACGCACACACTCACACTTACACACTCACACACATGACCTGGCTCCCGCCTGGGGGTGAGCCAATGCTCAGAGCAGCCTGAGACTGGGGCTGGTGGGGGTGGGGGGCACAATGGTGATGATGGTGATATATTCTACATGGCATAAATGCTAAAATAAATGAGAAAATCTTTCCAAACACTGCGATGGTTTGAGAGAGAAGTAAACTGTGAATGAAAGTATTTTATCTGGGTCTTGAAAGACAGCAGAATCATATTATTCAGAGATAGTGAGCAACACCCGCCACTCGAAGATCTGAAGTTCCTTGGAGAGGCTCTAAGCCGATGGAATCCCTCTGCGGCAGATAAGGAGTGGAGCTCACCCCTCGCCCAGCGCCAGCCGACAGGGCACGTCTGTCACTCACGGCAAGTAGCTCAGCTCAGGGCCTGGGGTGGGGCTGGGCTCCAAGAACGAAGCACCAGCCTGGCACATGGCAGCACCAACTCTCTCCCGGGACTCCCTCCTGGGGTGATGCACGATCACAGGAGTTGGGAGAGGAGAAGAAAGGAAGGAAACACAAACGAGGAGGTTGTTAAGATCTGAGAAATGAGGTGCAGACAGACTGAAGCTGTCAGTCTCCATGAAAGTGAAGACCATGAAGCGCAGGATGTGAGGCAGTGGGTAAAATCTGAATGCCTGGGAGTCTCCAAGAAGGGCGTGTGTCCCCGTTTATAGAGACCAGCTCTAGATTCCTTACCCTGCGATGAGCTGGCTGGGGGCTCCCTCTGCCCCACAGGGCCTCCTCCTCCCATCTTCACATTGACGTCATGGTGGGATTAACTTTCTAGGGCAAAGTCTGATTTGAATTCGAGTTCTTCCCCTAAGGTGAAAACTCGCATGTGTCCACTGAACAAGGCCTTCCACAGAGAGCTGTGCCCCCAGGAGCGTGCGCGCAGGGCACCTCCTCACCAGCTAGAGTCAGTGAAAGCCGCATGTGAAATACGGCCACGGGGATCCTCTCCCACGAAGCAACTCCTCATTTCTCCATCCAGAGTGAACGGAACATTCCCTTTGGGGCTGATTCCCTTTCATTAGCTGCACACACAGCAGCAGAGAGTCTTTGAAGGCATGTCTCTACTTGCATCTAATTCTACCAATAATTCTCTAACCGTGCAAACAGTCCTTCTTGGCATCTCGCTGCCATCTTCCCCCCCCCCCCCATGCCTTTTAGGATGTAAAGTCTGGCATTTGGCCTCCATCACCTGGCAGGTGACTGAATAGCTTTTCTGTAGCCTTTCACCTGGCGGGGGCGGGGGCAGCAGCACCTGCCCAGACTGAGTCCAGGCCTTCTCTTCAGGTCAGAGTAAACACGAATGTGACATTCATAAAGTGCTTCCATCTCAGCATGCCCTTCTACCTTCTCTACAGGGACCTCTGGCAAGCTTGCTTAGGAAGACGTGACATACGGATTTATCACCCCATTGGAGGACAGCAGGGTGGACAATTTCTCCGCCTTCCATCTGAGAGGACCCCAGTCTACCCTTCTGCCCCCAGCAAAGACACACGAGCCTATACCCCATTCGTTAACTCACTGGACAACTACCGGTTTCCTTTCTCTCCAGCAGATCTAAGCTAGGACAGCTCAGTTAATACGGATGATTCTTTTGTACATTTCATCTCATTTATAGTTCTTGACAGGACAGGTCCTGCGTGGTGCTGTCTCACAAGCTGCTTTCTGGGTAGGTTCAGGAACTCATGAGCATGTACAAGGACTGGAACCCGCCCTTCAGGAGCCCACTGACCCCAAAGGGCACCCCCTCAGCAGCTCCTCCCTCTCCTGTCTCGGCCGAGGGGGTGGAAGCAGGTGGAGTCACTGGGAGAAAACTCAGAAAGTTTAGCTGGGGAGAGATGAAAAGCACCTCAAAGAAGCACACGGATGGTTGGTTACAGCCCTTGCACTTTGATGGACATTCACAGAGGAGTGTCAGGAAAGGGGGATGGGTTTGTCTCACAGGTAAGAGAAAATTCTTTTACTTTATGTGTGCCCTGCACATACCTGGGTGAGTCCCACACACACCTGGGTCAGCCCTGAACACACCTGGGTCAGCCCTGCATACACCTAGGTCAGTCCTGCACACACCTGGTTCAGCCCTGCACACACCTGACTCAGCCCTGCACTCCCTCCCACAGCTGCATGTGCAGTACACAGCCAGCAGAACCCCTGGATGTTCCATTCCTACCCAGGGGCAGCTCACAGGTCTGGCCTGGGAAGAAATCTCTCGTGTATGCCTCTTCCAGAGTGATGGGGCTCAGCCCAGGAGGCAGGACTTCTCTTACCTGCCCACACCTGCCTCAGGACACCCTATGGCTCTAACCCCAGCCCTTTCCTCCATTTCTCTTCCCTCCATACCCCAGTGTATCTGACATTCTCTTCAGACTATTCTGTGGATTCTGTTTCTCACACTCTGGACTCTGACTGGAAATCAAACATCAAGTTTGCTGGAACCAACAATCCAATTGGATCAGCAATAGGTAGTAAGATGCTGGTGAACACGGGTAGGAGATAAAACATGTGCAGGACAATGTAAAAATGAGACCCAGTGAGGAATTCCTTTCGACCCTGAGAGAGGGTTAGCTGAGTCTTATTATCACAATCAGTGGCTATTATCATCAGTGATTATTACAATGAAATTAATTTAATAATATTGACTTACATGCTGTGGATGACTCTCTGGGAAATGACTCTTATGTACTCCTGGGTTTATAAAACAAGTAGCCAAGAGTTCAGAGTGATCATTGTTCCTAAAATGTGTATAAGGGTAAGGTCTGATGTAAACTGTGTCACGCTGGTCATAACAGCACTTTCTTCTTTTCTTGGTGTTGACACTAACTTCTGCAAGGTCAGAAAATACACGAGCAAAGGCCGGCAAGGATAGACACAAGTGTCCATGTCAAATATCTACATGCTCAGCTCATGTTTGCCACAACTTAAGGAAAAATTAGAACTGCGGATGGTGGAGAAGTAGGAGGGAGGACTTGGGGGTTCACTGCAGGACTGTGGAACCCCCCAGCATCGCAAGAGCTCACTGCAGGACTGCAGGACCCCCTAGCATCGCGAGGGCTCACTGCAGGACTAAGGTACCCCCTAGCATCATGTACCCATGAAAACTGTGGAGAGAGAGTGAGGAGAACCCAATTCATTCACATCCTTGGAGTAAAAATTTCCAAAATTTCTAAGTTACAGATCATTGAATTTCTACAACAGGTAATTTTTTGCAAGTAGTAAAATAGCATAAAATTGTTAAGTGTCGGGATTCGGGGGTTTGTTTGCAATGGGCCTGTGCAGATTGGGTAGTGGAAAGACAAAGGGAGGGACTTCATTACATGCTGCCCGTGAACCACACACATGTTCTAGTGAGCTCCCCACGGGCCCCCACACGTGCCCTATGTACCCTGACATGTACTCCCTGTAACCCCAGACACGGGCTCCACACTTTGGGTGTGAGCCCCATGCAACCCAAACACGTGTGCTCTGTGTAAACCCTACACCTGTTCCCTCCACATAACACCTACATGTGTGCCCCCATGTAGCCCCCCAGGCATGCAGACACACGGCTTCCACATCACAGGCCAGATTCTCTGCCCCTCCCCAGGCTGTGCCACGTGCCTGTTCTTCCCCTCACCCCCTTGGCTCCCACTTTACCAGTTCTATCTCTGCTGCTGCGGGTGCGGAGTAAATCTCCGTAAAAGCCTTTTGTCAGGCTACAGTCCCAGACTGTCTTTTTCAAGGACCCAAAGTCCTTTGTGGGACATAAATCCTGGCAGAAATGGGTACTGTGGCCACCACAGACACCAATCCTGTATGGACGCCTCAGCCAGGACACCCACTGGCCAGCCCACGACCAGTAGCACCCACCAGCTTCACCTTTTGCCAACTGAGTCCCCACCTTTCTCTCGTTCAAGACAGTATCACCCATGGTCTGCTGGACACTGACCCCACCCCTAGTCCCCTGGGCAGATATGGGAGAGAGAGGGCATGTTCACAGAGTCTGCCTCTGCCACTGATGGGAATGACCCTGGCCCCCACGTGAGCGGGAGCTCAGTGCCACAAGGGAAGTGAGTCCAGAGGGTAGATGGTCACTGGCCGCAGCAGGAGAATGGATGCAAATAGGCTGGCCCAGCACGTCCAAATGGACTCCTGGATGCGGTGAGGACCACGGTCGCCTGGGGGGACTGGAGGATCTCGGGGTGGACGCAGGCGTGAGACCTGCACATGTGGAAATGAGTTTTTCTTTTTTAACTCTAAAAGTTGTAAAGTCAAGTTCACATCCTGCCTGGTCCCTCGGCAGTGTCCTGAATTTACTCAGCTCTGCTTCGATTGATTTCTGTCCCACTCCTCAGCCCCAGACTTCCACTGACCCGAGAGGAACAGAGAAAGGGTGTCCCCTGAACTCAGAATAGGCACTTCCGGAAGTGCCCACACGGCACAAGTCTGCAGATGGGCACAGAAACCTGGAATTTGCCTTTCTGGAAAACAATACAGACAGTCCTTCAAAAACTAGAAATTGTGCTTCCATATGACCATGCAATACCACTTCTGGGAATATATCCTTAGGATGCAAAAAAGCACAGTAGAAATGACATCTGTACCTATATGTTCATTGCAGCACTGTTAACAATAGCCAAAATCTGGAAACAACCCAAGTGCCATAGAACGGGTGACTGATCAAAGAAACTTTAGTGCATCTACACAATGGAATACTATGCAGCTGTCAGGACAGATGAAGTCATGAACTTTGCTTATAAATGGATAGACTTGGAGAGTATCATGCTAAGTGAAATGAGCCAGAAAGAGAGGGACACACATAGAAGGACTGTACTCATTTGTGGAGTATAAAACAACATAACATGAGGCTTACACCTAAGGATAGTAGATTCACAGGACAGAAAGATTGCTCCATGGCTGGAAGACTGCCTCATGAGCAAAGGGGAGAAGGCAGCTAGAAAAGAGAAGGGATCACCAAGAAAATGATGGCTTGAGCAACAGGGATGGGAGATGTGTGCAGAAAGTATATAAAGGACCAAACATGGTAACCTCTCAGTGTCTGTATTGCAAACCATAATGCCCAAAAGTAGAGAGAGAGTATGGGGGATATTGTCTGCCATGGAGGCAGGGGGAGGGTGGGAAAGGGTGGGGTATACTGGAGATATTGGTGGTAGAAAATGTGCACTGGTGGAGGGATGGGTGTTTGATCATTGTGTGATTTTAACCCTCCACTACCTCCACTACCTCCACTACCAAGCCACCGCCATGCTCCAGGCCACTTTCTGGACACTCGGGCCGAGACTCATGCATGAGTGAAGTCCCACAGAACCAGGAAAGCAGAACTCTGTAACCTTGGACTCCAGGTTCAATGGGACCCAGGAACAGAGATCCTCTACCTGCTCCCACCAATCTCCGGGAACCCGGGGATTACACCCAGAAGCCCCACCCTACTGGTACCAGATAAATACCTCATCAGCAGATCTCTACTACCTCCATTACCTCCACTATCCAGCTGCCGCCACGCTCCAAACCGCTTTCCGAAATGCTTTGCTGCAAAGCAGCTGCACAGCACTTTATAAGACACTTAATACCCATCGCCCAAGATTATCGCACCATATTTGATGGGGTTCAAATATGGTTTGAACCATGGGAACACCTGCAAGGGCAATTAGAGGCCACCCTAAAAGCCTCTATCCCTCTCAGAGAGCCTGGCAAGCTACAGAGAGTATCCCGCCCGCACAGCAGAGCCTGGCAAACTATCTGTGGCATATTTCATATACCAAAACCAGTAAATACAATGGGTCTCATTCCCCTGACCCTGAAAGAGCCACCAACATGGCAGCGTTAAGAAGGATGAGGAAGGAGAGGCTGATAAAATCTCAAGGCCAAACTGGGCTGCCCAAATAAAGAAGAACAAAAATGACTGTCTGTACTTTCAATGCAGGTATGTTGGCATTGGATACATCCATCGAGACCTGATGGTGCAAGTGCGAAAGATCAAGTACGACATCATTGGTCTGACCGAGACGAGAAGGCATCAATCACATCACACTGTTTTCGACACTGGAGAAGAACTGTTCCTTGAAACATGCGACAAAAGAGGCGTTGGTGGTGTCGGTGTCCTTGTCAACAAGAAGTTGGCCATGAGCATTGATTTATTCAAATGCCTAACAATCTGAATCGAACAATTACACTTGAACGTGGCTCACTTCCGGCAGTTTCTATCTTCGTTGTCTATGCACCAACATCCAATTATGATGAAGAAGAAATTGAGAAGTTCTACATGGAGCTGGAGAATTTCTATAAAGAAGACCACACCTTCTACAAGATCATTGTCAGTGATTTTAATGCCAAGATAGGACCAAGAAGATCAGCCAAAGAACTCCACATCAGGACCCATGGCCTAGAATGGAACAAACAGGGTAAGAAACTGTCTGAGTTCATCATGTCGACCAAGACCATCCATGGTAACTCACAGTTCCAGAAAGCCTAATCTAAATGTTGGACATGGGAGTCTCCCGGTGGATGGTTCCATAACAAAATTGACCACATCATATTCAATCGATGATTTTGCTTGACTGATGTCACTGTTGTCCCAAAATTCCAAACGGGATCAGACCACCATCTCCTTTGTGCAAAATTCTACTTCATGGAGCAGGGAGAAAGCTGCAAAGTCTAAGAACAGAAATCCCAGAACGATCACCAACTGGGAGCTCTTTGGCACTATTGCAGCAACATAGGAAGATGCCTTCATTGACAACATTGACAAAGAATACAATCAACTGGTTCAGCATCTCCATGATTATGCAAGGAATGCCAAGAGAGAGATAGCCACAAAAAGACCCCTGTCTTCAAAAACTCTCGAGCTCATTCACCACCGTGGCCTGGCGCAAGCCTCAGGCAACTGCAAGCAAACGTCCGTGCTTGCAAAGCAGTGCAGAGAAGCGATCAAGGAAGACCTCAAAGAAAGAAGAGCAGCAGTGCTGGCAGATGCGGCAGAAGCCGGGAAAAGCACTCACAATGCCTGCCTGTTCTTCGCCAACTACAAGACCAAGATGACTGTCCTCTGACATCCTGGTGGATCTATCACATCTTCCAGAAGGGCAATGGAGAAGATTATTTATGACTTCTACTCAGATCTCTTCAATGGCCACATCTATCTGCCCACATACCAAATTCTGCAGGATGGATATGTTGTTCCCAACTTTCACCCTTCTGAAATCCGACATGCCATTTTGTCGGTAAAGAAGCGAACAGCACCTGACCCAGACAAGGTCAGACCTGAACACCTGAAGAACCTGCTGTTAGTACTCATCAATACACTGGCTCGGCTCTTCACATGCTACCTGTCTGAATGCAAGGTTCCATCCCAATGGAAAACCAGCAGGACTGTACTACTGTACAAGAAGGGAGACATCCATGACATTGGCAACTATTGCCCGATCTTCTTGTTGTTTGTCGTCTATAAGCTGTTCACTCGAGTCATCCTGAATAGGATTGGCAGAACACTAGATGAAGGACAACCATGTGAGCAAGCTGGGTTCCAAAAAGGATTCAGCACGATCGACCATATCCACATGATTACCAAGCTCATTGAGGTTTTTTGGGACTTCAAGATGCTGCTCTGTCTAACATTCATTGATTTAAAGAAGGCCTTTGATTCTGTTGAGAATGGAAGTGGTCATCAAAGCCCTAGCTAAACAGGGCATTCAAACTCAATACATCAGGATCTTCCATGAGCTTTATTACAGATTCACTACCAGAATCTCACCATTCTACAAGGAAGTGAACATCTATGTCAAGAAAGGGGTTCGGCAGGGTGATATCATTTCACCAAAACTCTTCAGTGCCACCCTCGAGAATGTCATGTGATGACTGGAATAGGAATTAATGGAAGTGAAGACAGATGATCGGCAACTACACCACCTCTGCTTCACTGATGACATCGTTCTAATAACACCAAACATTAGCCAAGTGGCACAAACGCTGGCTGACTTTGACCGTGAGTGTGGAAAGGTTGAACTACAGCTGAATCTCACTAAGACAATGTTTATGAGAAACAGTATCATTCCTGACATTCCATTCGCTCTCAACAGAATTAACATCTTCGAATGCAACAATTATGTGTACCTAGGTCGAGAAGTCAACATGATGAATGACCTGGCACCTGAGTTGCGCAGGAGGAGGAGAGCGGCTTGGAACACCTTTGAGATAATCAAAAAAATATCTAAGAGAATATAGAACCTCTGGCTCCAGGCACACCTCTTCGATTCCACTTTTCTTCCTTCATTAACATATGCCTCAGAGACCTGGACCCTACTAAAACAGGATGAGAACGATATTCGGGTCTCCCAAAGAGGAATTGAAAGAGCTATGCTTGGAGAATCACGCTTCACTAAAGTGAGAGAAAGAATCCGGAGTTTTGAACTCCATCGACGATCAAGAATCAGGGATTCTATCTCATTTGCCAAGGCGTCAAAAATCAGATGGGCTGGACACGTAATGCGATTTGGAGACGACCACTGGACTAGAGCCATTACTGACTAGATTCGACAGGATGTCAAAAGATTGTGTGGTTGCCCACCTACGAGATGATTAAACTTCTTTGTCAAGACCCTGGACGATCGGTTTGAGGCTCTTCGTGTTCCTGGAGTAATCAGACACCATTGGGCTACACTAGCATGTGACAGGGACGAATGGAGACATTACTGGCGCCCGCTTGAGCAAATCGATGAGTAATGGGATGTCATGTGATTAAGTGATCAAGTGATTGTAACCCAAACATGAAAGCTTGTAACTATCTCACAGTGATTCAATAAAATTAAAAAAAAAAAAAGAAAGAAAGAAACCTGGAATTCAGTCTGAGAAAGAACCCGTTACCACTCAATTAATTTTCTCCTTATTAATGTCTGATCTTATTAAGTGTGTGAGATGCAAGATGCACCGTCCTGAAAGCAGGCTAAAACTCCCCAGAATTCCAGACTCCTCTCTCGAAAGGACTTGGAAGTCATTGCCTCGGTTCTAGCAGGTTCTACTCTTTCCCCTCCTTCCCAGAGGGCCTTTAAAGCAGTATCCCTGAATTCAGAAAGTGTTCACGAGGGGAGAATAATATTCACAAACAAAATTACCCAGCACTAAAGATCAATACTCTGATAATAAATATTAGTTTAAAACAAACAACAGAAGAACATTTTGTATTCTGTTCAGAAGACAAATTGCCTTTCTGATGTGAGGCGGATGTACACTAACATCTTTAAATTTTCAGAGTAAAACACATGTGTTTCAATAATAAAACCTAATTCTAATGTCGTATTCCAAATTACAGAACTGAAAAGCAAATCAATTGAATGCAGTGAAAATTCAAATGTGGAGAAGTAAGTAGCCATTCATAATTTAAACCCGGAAAGCATGTTTTTGAACAGTCGGCCATTTATTTCAAAACAACTTCAGCAATGAGCATGTCTTGGAAAAAAAAAAAAGGTTCCATCCTCCCCATGGCCCACCCCACTGTGACTAGACGCCCTTCCCCAGCCCAGCATGTCCAGGGGGTGTCCCTCCCCCAGAGCTGGCCGGAAGGCTTCCTGCTCTCTCCACTGGCCTTGGAAGGCAACAAAGAGTCTGCCTCTTGGCAGAAACCTTCAAAGAAGCGAAGTGATGAGCTTTGATTTCTTTTCAAATTTCTACTTATTCTTGTCCCAGATTCTTTAGAATCCCAAAAATTAGAAAAAGCAGAAATTGTGACAAGCCCTGCTGTAAGCAATGGAGCACCGGCCACTTCCTTGTGTCGAAGAGCTCCAGGAACTCGCTCCAGCTAATAATCTACTTCGATTCATATTCAATTAAACCAATTCACAGCTGCGAAGGATTGTTGAACTGCTTCTCCCTGTGAGGGCAGCTCTCACACTTGGAACCCTGGGCCGCCCTAGGTTGTGCTTGTCCGCCCCAGGACCTTGCCATCCCATCGGGCTCCGATTCCATGGGTTGGCTCAGCCCCTCCTCACTGAGCTAAACCTGCTGAGGAGCCAACTCTCGGGGGTCCTTTGCGCCCCTCTTGTCCCCATGCACCAATGCGAGACTGTGATGGTCTGCTCAGAGCACCCAATAATTTTACTTTGATCTTCTGTACAACAAGTCTCACAATGGAGACATTACTGGTGCCCACTCGAGCAAATTGATGAACAACGGGAGGAAAGTGCTACAGACTCGAGACTCAAGCCAAGATAAAGTGGCAGGCTGGGTGTACATCCAGTCAGGTGGGAAAGAATAGCAAACCTGTGTCTCAGAAAACCATCTGCCCTTGGACCAGGGCGCCCACACCTGTCTCCGCCCTTGCTCCTCTATAAACCGCCAGTGACTCTTCAAACAGCGGCAGCAGCCCTGGAGCGGCCCTGTCCCTCTGTTTGGGAGGCACTAAGGAGAGACACAGCTTAGTAGCAACACAATGGACGTGCCTACCTGGATACCACTGACCCCCATCTTGTGGCCATGGCAGTGAGACACCCATCATCCTGCCACGTGGACAGTGAACTCGAGCCAGCATAGAGTGGACTTGGGGTAATTGCTATGGTCAACCCAGCATGGAGGCTCCTAGAACAGTGCTCTCTAATTCCAGAGGTAGGCACGCACCCTGGGGAGAGGACGGGTGTCTCCTGAGGTGGCAGTGTCCCTGAGATTAGTCAGGCATGGGAGAATACACAGAAGGCCTCACTCACGTGCGGAACTATTCATGTGAAGCAAACGGAAGGACCACGGAAGCCACCCTGAATTAGTGATGGTGGTCTTCAGAGGTATGGGGAGGGGCGGCGTGCAGGGGTCACTCTGGTGGTGTGTTAGGGCAAAACTGACACCATGGCGGGCGATAGAAATGAGGGAAATCAGGTAGGCCTCAGGTTCAGTTCCTGGAACTGAAACAAACTTCGTTTACCAGCAATGAAACAATGCATAACTAGCCAACCTGAGCCAACCTGGATAGTTCCTGAGCCCAGTAAATGCTCAATCAATCACTATTCCTCAGTTAGAAGGCCCCAGAAATTATCTTTCGTTAACCATAAGGAATGGATAGCCTATGTAATCATAAAACTATTACTGTTACTGGAAACTATTGTTTAACTGTTGCCTGACCACTGTTGCCAAATGCTTAACTATTTTTTTTTTCTTTTTGGGTCACACCCGGTGATGCACAGGGATTACTCCTGGCTCATGCACTCACTCAGGAATTACTCCTGGCGGTGCTCAGGGGACCATATGGGATGCTGGGAATCGAACCTGGATCAGCCGCGTGCTAGGCAAATGCCCCACCCGCTGTGCTATTGCTCCAGCCCCACTTGCTTACCTTTGAAACTTTGAAACCTATATAAACCGCTTGTGATTTGGAGTCAGGGCCCTTGCCAAGACTCCATTGTGTTGGATGAGACTTGGACCCTAACTCGAGCTAGTAAAGAGGTTCCTTTGCTTTTGCATTATCATGTATGGACTTGGTCTTTCCACAACTGGGGATCTGAAATTTGTTCCTAATAGGTTCAGGGCTTGGAGGTGGTGTGAACATTGGCAATTACTCACAGCATATGTAGAGCTGGGACGCTGACCTCAGCACAGCAAACCAGCCGGGCCACAATGCAGGGGACGTCCTGAAGCCCAGGTGGAGAGATGGGGAGAAGTGGGTGGAAGGAAGAGGAAGCAAGCGGCTTGGCACAGCACCATCTGCCTGAGATGGGGGGGAGACCTGGGAACCTGGGTGGAAGGTGGCTCAGTGCAGCCCCCAGGTGCCTCCCAGCACCTCCTAGGTGACCAGAGCCAAGAGGACCTCAAGGCTCTGAGCTAGGGGTAACAACACTCCTTCAACGTGACTGAGGGCATGTAGGGTTTGGGGGTGGGGCGGGTGGCAGGGGAGAGCCCGGAGTGCTCAGCCCACGGTGCCCACGTGATGGCAATGGGCAGCCTCCGTGTACTCAAGCTCAAGAACCCAGGACTGCATCCAACAGAGAAGATGTGGGGCTCAAAGCAACCAGAAAGCTCCAGCTCGGGGTCTGAAGGGTGAAGGGTGACCTGGTGACCAGCCGTGAAGGTAGCTGTTTATTGTTGCTGCTGGTTTCATCTTACTTTCTCTTTTGCATAACTGCATCTTGTCTGGCTTATGATTAATAAACAACATGCACTACATTACTTGAAAGGTTGTTATTAGAACAGTGAGATTATATTTTTAAGGTTACACATTCGCTAAACAATGTTGATTAGACATATAAACTGAAGAAGGCTTTATGCAGGTTTCCAATAAAAGTCCATTTTTGTTTCACCAAAGTCATTCATCTTTTCTCAGAAGACTGAACAACAGGCCAGTGGATACCGCTAACCCCCATGTGTCCTCTTAAGAGATGAGGCCCCATGTCCACCATTCCATCCTTCTTGACTCCCTCTGCCCCAGAAGACAAGGACTGTGTTTTAGGGACAGTGTGGAGAGACACAAGCCCTCATCTGCCCCATGCCCATGTCTACCCTCAGTGACCTCTTAGCACGGCCACACTGGACTCCAGTATCCAAGATCTGGTCAGCGAGGACTGCAACATTGAGGCCCATGCCCCCCAGTGCCCCCAGTCGTCTAGCGAGGGACCAAGAGTCAGACCCACCCAGACCCTGAGTGCCCCTTGGCGTCCAGCCCCTGAGTGTTCCATAGTGTCCAGCTCCTGAGTGCCCCTCGGCATCCAGCGAGGGAGCCACTTAGAGCACAGGCAAGAGCTGCTGGAATCCTTGTGTTGCTCTCCCAGTGGCCACTGATATTTCCTATCTCATACATACACAGAAATGCACACATTTGATTCATTCAATCTCTCATAATTAACACAAATCTATCATTATGGAATCATGATCAATTCATAGCTTACCTCCATAATATATTAAGGATATATCATTTATTAGCAATTCATTATGCTATTTGTAATCAATTATGTTACCAATAATGTCTTCACCGGCGCCCCGTGAAGGGGGGCGGGTTGAGTTTCCCTCCCCACCTTGAGCAGAGCCCCAGCAGCTGAAGACCTCTAGTACCCAGCCACAGCCATGCTTAAGACCACTCTCCACATGCTCAGACCAGCCTCACGCATGAAGGAACCAGCAGAGGAACCCAGGTGTGTGGGACCCGGGGCTGAGACCTCCAAGTTTGCTCAGATTGGGACTGAGCCCTGGGCCTCCTCCACCCAGATTCTCCATCTTCCAGTAGCTAGGAATTTATACCCACCAACTGCTCCACCCCCCCACCCCATGTAATCCCATCAATGGCCAAGACCCAGAGACTATGAAACCAAGCTCCTGGAAGCTTGACCTCTTATTGTCTAGTTCTCTTTCTCGGAGAACCTGACACACTACCGAGAGTATCCTGCCCGCACAGCAGAGTCTGGCAAGCTCCCCGTGGCATACTGGATAGGCTAAAACCCAGTAACAATGATGGGTCTCATTCCTCTGACCCTGAAAGAGCCTCTAATGTGGCTCTTGCTAAAATCTCAGGGCTAGGATTAACGGAGACGCTACTGGTGCCTGCTGAAAGAAATCAATGAACAATGGGATGACAGTGATATATTGATGTTACCAATACAGCACCTATAATCATGTAATATCACACTATTTGTATATCACAAGACTCATGGATGTATATGTGCATATTTTCATAAACACTTCTCACCCCCCAACTCCACACCGGGTCTTTGGGGTGACCATGAGAGTTCAGGGGTCCAGAACACAGAGGAGCAGGACAAGGCCAGGAAGAGGCTGGTTCCAAGCAGTGGATATGGGATCCCGCCCCCCCCCCCCCCAGAGGGACTATCCTGGGACATGCCGGGACTGGACAGCTGTCCCTGAATGCTCCTCCTCCCTCCCATGTGTGCTGGGAATCAGGCCCAGATACTCTGCCCTCCACCTACGTCCACCTGTATCCTCCACATTCCAACACAGCCTCTCAGAGTTTCCCAGGCCCAGATCCAGGAAGACTGGCCCACGTGACCATCACTGCCATCTTCTATCTTCTGCTCACCAAAGGACCACTTTATTTTAATTTGGAAAACTTCTTTTGAAAAGCTAACTGCCTCCCCAAGGTTAAAACAGTAAAATGTGACTCAAGTCAACGTGAGTTGCCTCCAGTCACAGCAAAATTCACTTTTACATCTTCTAAGCCTTGAGAAATACGATTGGAAACACAAGCACACAAGGCTGAAGTGACAGGAACCCGACTTCAAGTCAATGAGTCCCAAATCTGATGGGTGACAAAATGAACCAATATTTCCTGCTGTGGATTATTTTCCTCAAAAAACATTTAAACAAAGCTTATTGTATAAACCAAAAGAAAATTCAATAGTCTAGCTTCTGCTTTATTTACCAATATCCATGACAGAAAATAGCACTGACAATGAAGCGGAAAACCAGAATTTTTCAGTGTAAAATGTGTTAACCAAAAACAATTGCTTAACTTTTGAGATAAATTAATTTTATGATGGACACATAAAATTAATTCACCTCAAAAGTTAAGCAATTGTTTTTGGTAACAAAATTTTCTACCTAGGGCCAACTCTCGCTTAGTAAACAAGGCTGGGAGGGATGTGCCCAGCATTGTCTGGCCACCTGCACAGCAGTGGTCATGCCTCCAGGTTACAAAGACACTGCACACACGTGTGCAGATGTGCACAACTATATAAATAGCACTATCTGGATGCCTCTGCCTTGTACTCGACAGAATACCACAAACTTTTACAAATGAGGTCATGGGCCTTTGGGAGGTGATGGAGTCGGGGCAGAAACCCAGACAGGCTCTGGCAGGACACCCACACTCTGATAGCCACTGACATCCCATTTCTGGGCAGATACATCCACAAATTAGGTACCACATGCATTGTTGGGAGGATTCTGGGTGCTTCTAAGTGGTGCTCCTGGCCCACTGGGCCGGTGACTTAGTACAAAGGCCAGAGGACAAGGTGATGGAGGCCTCTGGGGCTGTACCCCACAGTGCTCAGGGGACCACTCTGCACCATCTCCTGGCCCCCTCATCTAGTCTTAGTTATTTCAATAAGCATAAATGACAAATCACATCAGTGACAAAACACTGGTTCCCACCTGGCCAGTATGTGGTGTGACCAAGTCATACCATCACTATGTAATCCCATCAACTGAGCATCGATCAAACACCTTCTGTCTGCTGGTTTAAGGAAAGAAGGAATTGGCTGGTCTTTCTGTGGTACCCTTCCTTGCCAAAGCTGTTATGTGTTTGGTATTATTGAAAAACAATTGAACGAGGTGGATATGAAATCACGGAGCATAGCTGGGAGGGAGGGTTGGTGATGGCCCAACTCAAGACTTGCTCTGTCGGGTGGCGTGTTCATGTAGCAGACCACATTCTGGCCTCCAGCGCCTGCCAATGCAGACAGCCAGCACTGCACGCCAGCCTCCATCCTAAAGACCAGCCAATTCATGGACAGTCCTGGGAAGCCCCTGGCCTCCTTTTCACAGAAAGGATATTACCGCACAGGAATTTCTAGCTGCTCGTGGTGACAGGGCTTGGGAGTACCATGGGGTAGAGGGGTGAGCTGTAGAATAGTGGCAGTCAGCTCCATGCCCTGCTCCAGTGCCCTGAAGAGCTGCACATACTAGCTGAAAAAGCATCAGATTTCCAGCAACTGGGCTCTGTGCTCGATGCCATCTGATAGGAAGGAATCACATCTCTCTTCACTTGCTCCCTGTTAAACCTTCATTAAATGGGCGATAGTGTCAAGCCACAAGCATGAAAATATCCAAATATAGTAAATGTTTTAGTAAATGTCAATGCCATACATTTAGCACAAATAAAAACTAATAGAGTCGGGTAGGAAAAAACTCCCATTAGGGAAATTATTCCAATTAATGGTACTATATTTTTCTAAAGTTAGCTTATTTCCTATGAAGATAAAAAACTAAAATGAATTCACTTAAAATGAGTTCACATTAATCAGCATAACCGATTTCTAGTTAGGATGGCATTGGTGTAAAAGATATGACCATAATATCCATGGAACAAGCAGAACAAGAAGCACATATTTTTTCATGACTGGTGATATCAAACTGCCGATTAATTATTATGAGTAGTGCAAGTGAACATAAGACATTCACAACAGTAAAATACAATATAAAGGGCTAAAAGCACATTTAATGCATTTTATATGAAGGAAACATATTTGGGTTGTCATGGAGAAGAGGAGAGAAAGATTCAGTGTCAAGATAGAATCTTGTAAAGGCGGATGGTTAATTGCTATCATATTCAAAATTTCAATATGACTGTTGCATGGTTTTTGAGTTCCAAAAAAAATTCAAACATGTCAAAAAGTATCTCATGAGTGAAAGGAAAAGACATTAAGTATTTGGTGTGCAGGCGCCCTGGCGCTCTCCTGTCCAGTCACTCAGCATGGGGCCTACAGGGGTCCCTGCACCCGCTGGCAATGCTGCAGCCCCTCCTGGAGCCTGGCCCAAAGCTCCAGCAAAGGAGAGTTTATACTCCTCTTTGACCCCAACATTTCATGCGTAAAATGGATCCCCTTAAAAATAATGCCAGAGGACCCACAAAAAAAACTCGGACCCGAGCAACTTGCAACAGAGATGGCCCGGGACTTTGCAAAAGGCCTTCTCCACTGGGCTGCTCCAGACTGGGGCAGGTGTTGTCCCTCCGCCTACCCTTTAAGAGCTCCAGCAGCTGGCATTTTCTAGAAGCCAGTGAGAAGCACCAGGTACGAGTCGTGGTGACAGCAAATCCCAAGTCTCATGGGACAGGATCTTTCTTTTCCCAACCCCAATGGGACTCTGAGATGAAGCCACATCTGCCCACCATCTGCTTAAGCTCCCACGTGGCCACAATCCAGAGACACACAAACGAATCTTGGACCTGAGCTACTTGCTATAGCGATTTCTTCAGACACTAATTATTAAAATCTTAGAATTCCTAGAGCACATGGCCTCTTTATATTCTATATATTATTATATCACTGTATCACTGTATCATTGTCATCCCGTTGGTCATCGAATTACTTGAGTGGGCACCAGTAACGTCTCTATATTCCTCCCACCCCTGACATTTTAGCAGCCTCTACTTACTCGTCTTTTCCCAATGATTGGAGGCTCTTCCAGGCCCTAAGACTTGGGAACATTTTAAAGAAGAGGAAACAGAATTACAGAGTGCGAGGACAGAGGGAAGGACCTAAGACCCTCTGAGGCAGCCTTTTGCCTGCCCGCACAGCCCAAGATGTGTGGACGAGACTCTTTCCCAACTGTGGAACTGCCACCAAGCCACGAAGGAACCGCAGGGGGATACTGTGGCTCCCATGACAGGCAGTGACCTCTATTTCTACTTCCCAACCAAGCTGGGACTTTTTTCTTTCTCTTTTCCTTTTGTCATTTTAGGCTCCAGAAAGATCGCTCAAGGACCTATTTTAAGCGACGCGAAATAAAGATGAATGTTTCCCCATTAAAGCAGAAATAAGGCAAAACCCTGATTTTGTTTTAAAAGGGTTTTTCAGTAAAATAATTAAATCAATTTTAAAAATTGTCCTAAAGTACCTGCTCAGAGGATATAAAAATAACTGAGCTCCACTAGCTACCTTAATGATCTCAGGAGATTCATGCCCTTGAAGTGTGGGGGAGAAAAGGCACAGGCTGCTCCCAGCCTCCCCCACCCCCCTGCAGAACCCTGACAGGGCCTTAGGAACCGTGGCCTCCTTGCCGGCCCCATGTGTGTGTGGAGCCAAGCGACCACACACCACTGGCTGGCTTCACAGAAGGCCATTGTCCAGTCCTCCTGCCATCCCTGGGTAGGGGTGCCATGCCCCACTTCCATGCAAGGCGGCAGTTGAATCATGCATCCAAACCCACATCCCAGCCACCAGGTGTGAGCATAAACCAAAGCCAGCGACTGGTGTCCAGTCTGGATACCTTTCGGGGGGACTCGCATGAGGGTGCTACTCAGGGATCACTCCCTGCAGTGAGAGGCAGCCAACAGGGCTAGAGGATTCGGTTCAAGGCCCCCAGGGAAGTTGGGGCTGCCTTCTGGAGCCTTGTGCCCTTCACCCAAGTGAACTCCCCAGCCCAATGTGGAGGCTCCTGACGGGTTACTAAGCTCCAGTCTCAAGACTCTCCCGTCTAACCTCTCAAACAGAGAACCAAAGGACCTGTGAACGGCCAGGGGCAAAGGGCTGATTGGGCACCACCTCCAGTCCTCGGGGCCTCTGCCACCTGTTCGGGGAGGACCCTCGTGGCTGTAATAGCTGATCCGAAGCAGAGAGATCAGGACAGTGCTGGCTCCCACGGGGCCCTGGACGGGTGAAACCAAGCGGAGGGCAGATGCATGCTGCACGCTACCCGCTGAGGACAACTTGTCTGTGAGTCCGGTTCTGCCTGACAGTCCAGTATACACCTACATGCATACCCTTGAGGTGACACACAGCAAGAGTGAGGGTCGGGGGCTCTTCTGGCGGTGGTTCATTCACTGCTCAGAGACCATGAATGTCTACACCATCATGATCCAGAACCTCAACAAACATTTTTGCAGAATCATGTTCCACCCCTTAACTATGATCCCATTTGTCAAAGGTACTTCTCTAAGATGGAGCAATAGCACAGCAGGTAGGGTGTTTGCCTTGAATACGGTCGACCTGGGTTTGATCCCTCCGTCCCTCTCGGAGAGCCTGGCAAGCTCCCCATGGCATATTCGATATGCCAAAAACAGTAACAACAAGTCTCACAATGGAGACATTACTGGTGCCTGCTTGAGCAAATCGATGAACAACAGGAGGACAGTGCTACAGTGCTACTTCGATAAGTGCAGAGATGATAGAAAGGGAATGGAATAGAATGAGTTCTCAGAATCTGCATAAGCCAACACCCACGGAGGGCTGGGGGCTGCTCTGGGCATCTCCTTCCTGCCAGCGGCCCCAGTACCTGGTACTCCCAGAGGGAAGGACGCAGACACTTCCCTACAGGACACAGATAAATGATGGTTGTTGGGATTTGGGATTTTACTGGGTTTTTTTCTTGGGGGTGGGGCTGACACGCAATGGTGCTCAGGACCTATTCTTGGCATCATGCTCTGGGGACCGAATGTGGTACTGGGAGACTGAATTAGGGCAGCCACAAGCAAACACTTTGCTTCCTTTGCTCTTTTTTTCAAAATTTTATTATAGCACTGTGATTTACCAAGTTCTTCATAGTGGGGTTTTAGACCTGCAGGATTGAAGCACTGCCCCCTACCACCAGCATGGAGTTCCTTCCACCAGTTCTCCCAGTCCCCACCTGCCCTCCTGACAGGTGCTGGCTAGGTTATTAAAGGTCGGGTCTCGTGATTTCAAGGTGGTCAACTCTGTGGTTTGAATATGTGGCTCTATCACCCTCGAACGAGCCTCACGCATGAAGGAAACAGGAGAGGAACCAGGTGTGTGGGTCCCAGGGCTGAGATCTCCAAGACTGCTCGGATCGAGACTGGGCCTCCTCCACCCAGATCTCCCACTTTCCAGTAGCTAGGCAGTTACAACAACAAACTGCCCCACCCCCGCCCCCGCCACCATGTAATCCCATCAATAGCCAAGATCCAGAGACTATAAAACAAAGCTCCCAGAAGCACGCAGGTGCATTTGTAGCCATGCGACCTCTTATAGTCTAGTTCTCCCTCTCAGAGAACCCAGCAAGCTACCGAGAGTATCCTGCCTGCACGGCAGAGCCTGGCAAAATCCCTGTGGCATATTCAATATGCCAAAAACAGTAACAATAATGTGTCTCATTTCCCTGACCCTGAAAGAGCCTCCAATGTGGCACAGTTGGGAAGGGCAAGTAAAGAGAGGCTGCTAGAATCTCAGGGATAGGACGAATGGAGAAATTAACTGGAACCCGCTCGAGCAAATCGATGAACAACGGGATGACAGTGATACAGTGATACAGTGATCACCCCTCAATGCCCCTTTGTGCCCAACTCCCTGACCTGGCCCTGCTGCTTCTCATCTGTCTCTTCTCCCTCCTTCCCTCCCTCCCTCCCTCCTCCCTCCCTCCCTCCACTCTTTCCTTCCTTCTCCCTACACTCTGGGGCCAAGGTGGACCAGGGCATCCCAGCTTTAAAACAATGCATTCCCTACCCAGTTTTACCGAATACCACATATAAGTGATATCATCTTGTGCCCTTTTTGTTTTTCCCACTAAGGAAGCACATGGCTCTTCTGAGAGAGAATCTCAGCAATGTTTCAGTGGGAATAAATTCCAGTTAGAAGGCGAAGCTTGATCTGGCGGGTGCTTGACCACAGCCTGGTGGCCCATCCCTGCTGCTTGTTCCTCACCCTCCATGAGGGGCCCCAAAGCTGGCATGGGATGGCAGAGCTGTCAGAGGATAACACTCAAGGGTGCAAGGTGGGGAGACTGAGGTCCTCCTGGTGGAGCTTGGGGTACCTTGTGGAAGTGGCAGCTGGCCAGCTCAGGGGTCTCTCTGGCCCTGGAGTTGTTTCTGTTTTGTCTTCTCACTGCATCACTGTCATCCCGTTGCTCATCGATTTACTCAAGAGGGTTCTAGTAACGTCTCCATTTGTCCCGGTCCTGAGATTTTAGCAGCCTCTCCTTACTCATCTTTCCCAACACTGCCATATTAGAGGCTCTTTCAGGGTCAGGGGAATGAGACTCATTATTGTTACTGTTTTTGGCATGTCGAACACAACACGGGTAGCTTGCCAGGCTCTGGCGTGCGGGTGGGATACTCTCGGTAGCTTGCCGGGCTCTCCGAGAGGCATATATGTTTCCATCTATGATTTGTTGCCTACTGTCTGGAATCCCATCAAATATGGTGTGGTAATTATGGAAAATGGGTACGGAGTGTCTTATGGTGTATCCAGGAATATGTTCACTCACATGTGAGGCTCGGCCCAAAGTGTGTGGAAAGTGGCCTGAAACGTGGCGGTGTTGGGTAGTGGAGGTCAGCTGCTGGGGCTGGGTCCCTTAGGGGCGGGAAGAGCTCTCACCTGCCCCCGTCTGGGGCACCCTGAGTGAAAACAGCCTAGCGCAGAGTCCGGTGGCATGGTTATCAAGGCCTCATTTTATGCTCCCTTCCAAGAGAAGCAGCCGTCAATTCTGGAGGGTGGCTAGTGAGGAGATTATCTGGAGCCAGCAGGAGGTGGCTTATGGGTGTTTTGTTTTAATATTTTAAATTAAATCACCATGAGTTAAACACTTACAAAGTTGTTCATGGTTGGGGTCTGGTCATACAATGTTCCAACACCCATTCTTTCACCAGTGTCTATTTCCCAGCACAAGTGTCCCCAGTTTCCTTCCCAGTGCCCCCATGTCCAGCGTTGCCTAAGGACAGCCAACTGAAAGAGCCTCCTGATGAATGCAATCTTTCTAACTCATTTTGCTTAGCATGATACTTTCCATGTAGTACCACTTGTATGTAAATTTCATGACTTCATCTTTTCTAACAGCTACATAGTACTCCATTGTGTAGTTGTACCAAAGTTTCTTTAACCAGTTGTCTGTTCTCGCGCACTCAGGTTTTTCCAGATCCTGGCTATTGTAAAGAGTGCTGCAATAAACAAACAAGTGCAGATGTCCCTTCGACTATACATTCATCTGGGGAACATAAAGTAACAAAATAGAAGACTAACACCCAAGAGTGGCGGAGTTTAGTACCAGGAGTTTTGCTCCATGGCTTGGAGGCCAGCCACACATTCTAGGGGAAAAGGGAGCTCAGATAGAGAAAGGAGCACCAAATAAAGGGTGTTGGGAGGATCCTCCCAGGATGGGAGAAGCATGCTGAAAGTAGACTATAGACCAAACATGATTGCCACTCAATGCCTCTTTTGCAAACCACAATACCCAAAAGGAAGAGAGAACAAAAGGGAATGCCCTGCCACAGAGTCAGGGTGGGATGGGGGGGCAGGGGGGGGGCGGGGAGGGATGCTGGGACGCATGACAGTGGAAAATGGGCACTGGTTGAGGGATGGGTGTTTGATCATTGTACAATTGAAACCCAAGCACAAAAATTTGTAAATCTTCAAGCTACCGAGAGTATTGGATATGCCAGACACAGTAACAACAAAGTCTCCAATGGAGACGTTACTGGGCCTGCTCGAGCAAATCGACGATCAACGGGAGGCCAACTGTACCTCATGGTGTTTCACTAACAAAAATTAAAAAAAAAAAAGTAAATGATGGAGAATGGGCACTGGTGGAGGGATGGGTACTGGATCATTGTATAACTGAAACCCAAGCACAAAAATTTGTAAGTCTACAACTGTACCTCATGGTGTTTCACTAATAAAAATTTTAAAAAAATAAAAAAAAGAAAGAACCTCCTTCTGAGATTAAGACTCCAAATGTAGCCCCAGTCTTACCCTAAACACGCCATCCAGGTATGTCAGTATGCTCTGAAACTCCTTTTCCTTAGAGCAATTAATGCTCATTCAAAGCACATGGTGATTGGGTCCAATTCCTGCCACTAATGTGTGCTTTGTTACTGAGAACATGCTTGAAAAAATACATTTTTCATTTCATGTGGGTCCATGCTATCAATTAGAGAGAAGAAACTGTCACAGGGAGTGAAGATTCTTATTAAAAATTGATTTTAGTCTAGTTAAGGCTCAACACACAGCTCCAATCTGCAGATCAAAACTGTTAGAATAAAGGCCAAAAGGGAAGGCGATCGATATCAAATATTTCAGTTCTGGGTTAATACATTTGCTTACAGAGGCACACCCAAAGAAATGCTATTTTGGGACTATTAAGAAGCGCATAGATTTTCTAAGGACAGACATAATATTTCTGGGCTCAAAGCGGCAATAATTATATACATACATATTGTGCACAAAGATATAATGGAGGAAAAGTGTTTAAAATCGCCTTAACAAATAACTGTTGCGTTGTACTTTAAGGCTCATGTAGCAACCCTAAACAGACTATGTGTCTGCATTCGCGCTGTCCACGGACCCTGTGGGGCACCTGCAGGCCTGCAGATGGTCAGCATCTGATACAGGCATGTGGCAAAGCCAGCATTTCCACGCGGAGATATCTCTGATGAGACTTCTCTTTGACCCTGGCGGGATGCTGGATGGACACAAGTGTCGCTGACTGTCCTCCCACTGGGCACAGGCACGCAGAGTTCTAGGGTGCCCCTCCCCCACCCACCTGAATGAGGGGTAGGGACCGAGAAGCCACCTGTAGAGTAGCACAGGCTGCTTTGATGATCAGATGCAACTTTCGAGAATGAAGGCTCTGAGCAAGGTCGGACAGAGGATTCTCCGTATGTAGGACTTGATTCGGCAATCCCCACCTTGGAATCCATCCGAAGAGCACAGTACATGGCGTCCAACAGACCCCCACACACCTGCTGCACAGCCACACTGTCCACCTTGCCACGGCCTGGACAAAAAAGATGGATAAAGAAAACCAAGCCTATCTACACAGCAGCAGAGCACTTGGCGGTCAAAGTGGCCTTGCCTGGGAAGGAGCTGGAGGAGGCGGCACCAAGGGGCCAGTTGGGGAAAGGCACATTCTGGACGCTCTCACTAGAGGCAGGAAGAGAATAAAACAAGGCCAGGGGCCAGCTGCTGTCCAGGAAAATGAGCTTGAGAGTCTGGACAGAACTGAGGTTCCCCAAGGATGGGAGGTCTGGGGGGGGGCCACTAGTGGACGGGGAACACCCAGGATTCACTCCTGGGTGCAGGGTATGTGACGTAATGCTGGACCCCTAAAGCATGTTTTGTGAATGCACACTAATTAATAAAAACAAAAATAAAGACCATTTTGGTAAAAATAAATGCCGACTAGGTTCTGTCTGGCCCCTTCCAGTATACCTTTGGGTAGCCAAGCAGGTAGACAGGGCTTTGGGGCCCACGGAGCGGGGGGGTGGGTGGTGTCATGCCAGAGACCAGCCTGGACTCATGAGTGGGTCCAAAGGGAGCTCTGAAAAGTGAGTACTGGGACATGGCAGAGTGAGACCCAGGGAAGGCAGAGATTTCCCTGAAGCCCAATATTCCTCTAAACCCAAAATGCTGAAAGGACCAGCTCCCACAAACCCTTCGGGCATTTACCACACATTTAACCAACAGGAAAGACATTTCTTCTCCATGTCTAACTTCATTCCATAATAAACCTAGGCTCATTTGTAAAGCTTTCCAGTGATGTGCAGACGCCAGAGTGAGTCGAAGTGCTCTGAACCTTTAATATTCCACGGCGGTTGTCCCTGAGGTTAATTTAGAGCATGTTCCTAAAAATATTTCTACTTTCACTCGAAGAGAGTTCTATCCAAATTTTATCAGCATAAATTACTACAATCGATGAAGCATTATCTGAGATTGATCTGAGCAATGGTGTAAAAACAACGCAAGCCAGCGAAACTCCACAGATTGCATTCAAACACTAGTTTTCAAAGAAAGTTGACTTCATGCACATTTATGTCCCTTGGAATATTCATCACTGGTCTTACTATACACAAAAGAGCTCAGTCCCAATCAGTGAGGTTAAACATGCAGGCCCGGCATGCACACTATCTCCCTGATTGCCCATTCTCTCCGTGAATACATCTTTCTCTAATTCTGAGGCATATCGTCTTTGAAACAGGATACATTTAGGAGAGAAAGACAAAGAAGAAAGCAATCCTACCTGCAGTACAAAAAGAAAACTCAACATTTTCCTTGCTGAGTGTGAAGGGAAGGAGAAGAAGACTGATGCAGGTAGATATGAGGGTAAACGGGAGAGGTGAAGGAAAGGCAGGGAATGACAGAGCATCAGAGGATCGAAGACGAGAATCTTCGTTCTCAGGAACAGCAGAGAAGTACCCGAAGGTCTCCGTGACAGGTCCAGCTTCTGACACCCGTGAGCAGTGAGAGGTACTGGGGAAGGAGCGCGGGTCCATCTCACCCCACAAATGCTATGAGGGTGAAATTGATGCCATGACAGGCTATAGCTAACCTGAAGTCTCAACTAGGCCTCAGTTTCTGTTTCCCCAAAGCAGGACTTGCATTTTCTGGTAAATTCCCAGTTGAGCAATTTGATGAGATAAGGAATTGGGCGGTTGGCTGGTCGTGAGGGGTCATTGTACCTTCCTTAGAAACTGCCACTAACCATTGTCTAACTGCTGACTGCTGTTGTAATAGGGCCAGTGCTAAAAAGAACCCAGTACATAAACGGTTCTTAACTCTGAACCCTATATAAACCGCTTGTGATTTGGAGTCGGGGTCCTTGTTAAAACTCCACTGTCCTGGATAAGGCTTGGGCCCTAGCTTGAGCTAGCCAATAAAGTTCCACTGCTTTTGCACTATCGTGTGTGAACTTGGTCTCTCAGCAACTGGGGATCTGAAACTTGGGCACAACAACGCCAGGTCTAGGGACCTTGAACGCAGGATTAATTTAAAACATGAAAAGTGGGCAGGAGCAACAGTACAATGGGGAGGGGGTTTGCCTCGCCCAGGGCCCACCTGGGTTTGATCCCCAACACCACACATGGTCCTCTGAGCCCTGCAGAAGGGGCCCCTGGGCACAGAGCTAGGAGTGAGTCCTGACACCACTGCATGTGCCCTCAAAAGCACAGCCAAGAAAGAAAGTGCGAGCAGAATGACGGGGGTGGGGGGGGCGGCAGACATTGTGTTCTTCTCCCCCACTGAGAACCTCCAAAAGCAGAGGGGGCATTGGTCATCCTTGCCGTAGGCCCTTGACGTCCAGAAACTCCCAGAACTGCGGTTCCACTTCCTCAGATCTCCCCTCCTGTGGGTTCTCTGGTCTCCCCTAAGTCTCCCCACCTGTGTCTAGGTGTGAGTCTGTTCATGCAGCTCTGTGGAAGCAAGATTCTCCCAGGGGTGCTGGGGACAGAGTTGGGGTGTCAAGAGAAAGGAATGATGTGGGGACGGGGTGGGCTGGGCTGTTGAGGAGGGAGGCGGCTCTCCTGGACCAGGGGAAGGAGATTCGCAGAGGCTGGACCCCAGTGGCCGCACACAGCAGGGAAGGAGAGCCCAGCATGGGTGTCCAGGGTGGGTTGGAGGTTCCAGGGGCTGTGCTGCCTGGGAGCCCATGGCTGTGGAGAGTGAGCACAGTCTTCCCATGCATGCTCCCAGTGAATTGCAGCCACGAGTGCACAGGACAGACAGCCAGTACAGCATACAGCAGGACCCGCTGGGATCAGGTGATCCCAGGCACCGGCTTCACGTCATGGTCCCTGAGCATCATTGACAGCCAAGACATCTATAGGTTCCCGGGTGCAGCCACCAGGATCCCAGACTGTCACTTCTGAATAGGACACCAGTTCCACGCAAGAGAGAGAGAGGCAAGAGGCCAGAGGAAATGTCCAGTCATGGACATAGGGAGCCGTTCTGATCCCCTCCCCCAGCTCAGCAGCTGGGCCTTGTCTGACTCCCCGCATCTCCGGAATCTCTCCTCCCTGAGCCAATGTGAAGAAGACATGTTAGTGTGAGAGCGGGTGGAGACTCTGGTCAGCTTTGGGGTCCTCCGGACCTTCCTACCTATCCTAAGAGGCTCTTCCCTGGTGCCTGGCCAGCAGGCAGTCCAGCTCACAGTCACAGGCAGGCGAGGAATTGTGCTCAGTAGGGCGTGGGCATCTGTTTTGGAGAAAGTGATTTGGGCTTTGGTGTCTGCGCCTGTGGACCAGAAGCAAACACAGCAGCGGACGAGGACATGAGAACCCTGCTCTCTCCCACGGTGATGGCAGAGCCGGCCAGGGAGAGTGGGGTCAGTCAGGGGGATTGTCCAGTAAGCCAGATTTGGAGCTTCTCCCAAGCATCGCTTCTACCAGCTGTTCCGTAAGCAAACATTTCCAACCAGAATATACCGCAAGGGGAAATCTTCAGAACAAAAAGATTTAAAAATTTTATGAATGTTTCTATGTCAATATGAATTCTTTGAAAAGACTCTGGTATGTCGACAAAAATATTCTGAAAGCATCTTAGCGGTGGGCATGCAAGAGGCAGCTGCCCACCATTGCAGCAGAAGCTGAACGCTGATTGCGTTCAATGCGTGAAACGTGCTTAGGTGTGACAGTCCAGCCCACTGAGCCGCCACCAATAACTACTTCATTTCTCCGAATCCCAGAAGGGATGCTAATCTCCTTATTGTACAGGCTGATGGGCTTGTGACTAACAAGCATTACAGTGCGTGGTTGGTGGCATTTGATTAAAACAACCTCATCACTCCCCAAATAATAAACATCAGTTAGAACAAAACCAACGCTCCCCAGAGTATAAAGGACAGAGCTCTGGGTTCAAATCCCCACATTGGCAGGACAAAGGTCTTCAGACTGGGCGAGATTCAGCCTCGGGGCTCAAGCTCAGGCCCCATCCCCATGTGGAAGGTGGGGCCCTGCCAGGACCCTCTCCCTTTCTGAAGCAAGCTTGTGTCCTCAAACCCCGCTCAGATTTCCAACAGCCACGCTTTGTTCTGGCGCTTTGAGTCTCATTATCCAGTAACTATCTTCCCACTTTATTTAGTTTTGTTACTTTGGGCCCCACCTGGCGGGGTGAGGATCATGCTTCCTGGCACTCGGGGCTTACTCCTGGCAGTGCTCAGGGGACCATATGGGTACTAGGGATCAAACCCAGTTCAGCCATGTACAAGACAAATGTTCTACTCACTGTCCTGCCTGTCGCTCCTCCTTGCTGTCTTTAACGGGTCCTGGGGCCAGAGAGATAGTACAGTGGGTAGAGCACTGGCCCTGCAGTGGGCCAACTGGGGTTCAATCCCTGGCATCCTACTGGGTCCCCTGAACTACTAGGAGAGCACTCCTTAGTGCAGAGCCAGGAGTAAGTCCTGAGCATTGCTGGGTGCGACCCTTACCCTCCCCCCAAATCCAGCCCAAGGTCCAGACCCAAGACCATCTGCTAACTTGTTTGCCTGTGACTGCAGTGTCTCCCCTGCATCAGAAGAAAGTCTTGTTCTCCACCTGCACCCCCGCCCCGCCCCAGAGTACAGCATGGAGAGTGGCTGCCCATGGAAGCCCCTTCAGCTCCCAGGGAAATGGATGGAAACCTCTCAGCAGAGCCCCCCAGAGCAGCCTGGCTGCTGTGGGCCGCATGACACTGGGTTTCTCTGTCTTTAAGTAGCATGAGAAGGTCGTGGCAGGGCTTCTAGTTCCCAGTACAAGAAGCAAAACGGCGTGTCATAACGCAGACAGAAATAAAAAGTGCCGCTATAAAGAATTTGAGGTCTTTAAATGGTCCATCTGTGGTTGAAAAGATCTTATCAAAAGCAGGGAGCCGTATTTGATTCTCTCGCTGGTGTTCGTCACACTTCTCTCAGGCCTTCCTGCCCCCTCTGGCTCTCCCTGGGCCCGACCCACACTGGGGCTCACAGGCCAAGCTGGTTCCAGTCCCCAGCCCCTGCCCGTGCAGATCCAGGGCGATCAAATGTGTTGGAGAAGGGTGAGTGATGTGCCCAGCCCAGTGTGGGGGGTGGGGGGCGGAGGGGGGGCGCTTGGGCTGGCTTCCTGCACCCACACCACCCCGGGACCAGCCTAGCACAGGACTGAAAGAATCCACCCTCAGGAGGGTTTGGGCACCCCGGGGGCAGCCTGTGGCCCAGGGGAATGTAGGTGGAGATCTGGAGCCTGCCGGGATGTGATCAAAGGGTCTGCATGGCTGGGAGGATGCACGGCAGGCAGAGCTGCAGCTGAGGGCACAGTCTATAAAGGGACTCGCCCCCGCGCCTCTCTGATCTCCGAGGTGTCATTTTTAGCATGTGTCCAAAACTGCTTCAACTCAGTTCATTTAACAAACATTTATTTCCCATCAGCTGTGTGTCTCACTTTGCTGGATGCTCTGGGGGGGGGGGGGGGGAATTAGGGAGGCGGGTAAGACAATGTTTGGCCCGCAAGAAAGCCACCAGACTGTGGAGGCCCCAACTTCCAGGTTCCTGCTTCAAATGTTGGATCGAGTAAAGCATGCAATCACTGATGTGCTTCAAAGTTCAAAGAGCTCAATTGGAGCCCAAGGAAGCAGGAATTTTTTTTTTCTAGAATTAAACCCACAATATTCTTCCTTCTTAAACAAACAAAAAAAAATTGCCCAAGCCTCACAAATTTGCAAGCTGGATCTTATGGCAAATTGGAAAACTAGAGACCCCTCTCATTATCTGAGCAGGGCTGGAAAGCACACCTCCACCCCCCGCCCCCCACCAGGCAGGGCAGCTGCTTCGAGGTCTGGAATCTTCTTTAGCTCCCTCAAAGTGGAATCAGATGCATTTGAACGTAAGGATGTGAAACACTCATAAATTATTTCACTGGGATGTCAAAACAGTGAGTCACGATATGACAACTATTTTAAAATATTAACTTTTACTTTCTCCTTTTATTTTGCAGTGGAATGCAAAGCTTTCTGGAAGTTTCCAGTAGCACTTCTGTCATGACAAAAATAACTCACCTGGTGTCAAGGAGCAGGAGACATGAAGACCAGCAGCCTAAGAACGTCAGGCTTCCCTGGGTTAGACTGGGTGAGTAAAAGACACAGGTGGCTCTGGGCTCTGGGAGCCTGCCTGTCCAGTCCAGTGCAGAGTTCCAGGAGGGAAGCACAGAACAGGCAGGACCACGTGCCCCGCTGACCAGGAGAGAAACAGAGAATAGGCAGGGCCACATGCCCCGCAGACCAGGAGAGGAGCAGAGAACAGGCAGGGCCACTAGCACCACTGACCAGGGTCTCAGGAGACACCTGCAGGGAGGCGCCAGCCAGAAGGGAGAACCTGGTGACCCAGGCCAGGGCCACCAATGCAGGGACAGAGCAAGTTGGCCAGGAGCCTAGGGTGGGCCAGAGTCCACAGGAATACAAAGAGAGAAAAGACACTAGTCCCAGTGTCTGCCACGGTGTGGGACATTGCTAGGAGCAGCTAAGGAGTGACCGGGTTGGGGACGGAGCCCCCAAGGCTTGGCCCGAAGGGGTAGATGGCCCCTCCCCCAAAGTTTCCCCTTCTGATTCCTGGCAGTGGCCCCTTCCTCTCCCTTGCCCTGTTCCCTCCAGGAGCTAGCCGTGACATTCAGGAGACGACTGGGCAAACAGGACCCCCGACCTAGAAGAATGACAAACCACAACTTTTTGCAAGCATGTACTAAATACCTCCACCAAAAGTTTGTTCTCTGTTTCTTAGGAAAGAGTTTGTTCCCTTATGAGCCTAACCCTGCTTGCACTAAATCGACCCTTCTCCCTGCAGCGGCTCCCAAGTGTGTCTTGTCTTGTCCTTTCATTGCCTTCAGACTCCCTCAAAGGGCTGTCCCCTCCCCCACTGTGGTGTGCAATGGGCAGTGAGGTGGGCTCCCACGGCCGGCCCCCTAGCTGGTCCCATGATCCCAGCATGTCAGGGTGACACACAGGAACAACCAGAGGTCGGGGGCAAGTAAGCCGGGAAGTTGAATCCTGCCGCGGAAAAGGTAGTTGGTTTAATGGGTGTTGGAATACGGGGGCAGGAAACAGTGAGTGGTAAAAGGGCTTCACCAAACTCATCCCCGACAGGAGCAGCTTCTCTGACCCTCACCCCGGGGACGCAGGGAAACAGCAGGCACCCAGCAGGAGAACCAAAGGATGCCAGAAGGACAACGGGTCACTGGGCAGCAGGCCTTGGGGCAGCGGCCACAGCCCAGGAGGTCAATGACGGAGCTTGAGAGAGAAGCAGTGAGAGATCATCCTCGAGCCCAGACAAGGACGTGGACCCAGCGTGGACACAGCGAGAAGCCTGGACACAGGGTACCGGGATCCCAGACTCCCCATGTACCACTGCTACATAACCACAGTGCATGAGAGGCTGGAATTGTGTTTATAAATCTCCCACTCAGCACTCGGGGATTCGTAGTTTAGGAATGAATTTCTCTTGGCAGCAACATGGCCAGGACAGCGAGAGGCTACCGGGGCCTCTTGGGTGCCCCCCCCCTTCCCCCGACAACCTGGACAGAGCAGAGGAGGAGACGGAATCAGCAGGGCAAGGCTGCCTGCAGAACTGCTCGGCGGAGGGAGGAAAATCCCACCAAGGATGATGCGAGCAGAGGGGAAGTCCAGCTGCTGCGTGGCTTGTTTGACTTGACAGGGTGCAAGCGTGTCCATGCACTGGAGGCTTGAATGCAGCTGGCCCTCTGCTGTCCTGGACTGGCCCGCCTAGGCCTGTTCACTCGGGGAAGGAGAGCCACCAGCAGGACTCTAATCACAGCCAACAGGATCTGGCACCACCATCCTCACCAAAAGGGCCTCATCACCAATGCCCCGTTCCAGGCACAGAGCCGAGGCAAGCCCCGCCCACCCCCACAAGTCCCGCCCACCCATGACCCTGCCCACCACCATAAGGCCCCGCCCATAACAAATAGGCCCCTCCCATCACCATAAGGCCTCACCCACCACCACAAGGCCCGCCCACCACCACAAAGCCACTCCCGTTGAACCAAAGTCCCCTGCCCTCTGCTAGCAAAGCACCACCTGCCTGCAGAAAGCCACTGCCACTGAGAACCAGCCCTGCCCACCACCACCAAGCCACACCCACCTTCAGAAAGCCACGCCCTCTGAGAACCAGCCCCGCCCACCACCACCAAGCCACACCCCATTGGACCAAAGGCCCCGCCCACCCGCAGAACGCCACGCCCCCTGGAAGTGGCCCCACCCACCTGCACCAGCTGTCTCCGCCCTCAGGTCCCAGCGCATCCCCAGAGCATCCCCAGCGCAGGGTGGCGCTGGCCCATGTGTGAAGCCCCAAACATGACGCTCACAATTCCACTGAGTAGGTGGGGCCGGACGGGGCTGATGCGCAGCCTCCAGCCCCCATCTCTGCTGCCAGGCCCCGGGGTGCAGCTGGCCCCCGGCTCCGCATCCATCTTCCTTTCTCCCCTGCAGGCTGGGAACTGTTAGCTCCAAAGCTGGTGCCCAACTCAAATTATTACACATTCAATTATTTTAAAAATAGCCCAAACTAGCAATTTTTTAGCCATTTAGAGCCTGCTTGCCTGGCACATTCATCTGAAGTTCGGCCTGCAGCTGCTGCCCGTTGATAAGACAGCTCCGCGGGCCTCGGAGGGGTGAGACCCCGCTGGAGAGCTGGGTGATGGCCATGTCCATAGGCAGTCCTGAACAGTGGCCACCCAGGCCCTGGCGCCAAGGAGAGAGGCCTGGGTGCATGCGAGTGCGTGGACAGCAGGGTCTCACTTGCCAGCGCCGGGCACAGGACAGCAAGGCTGAGCAGGGACAGGCTATGATGGCAGTTGGTGACCAGGACAGACCCTGGGCATTTAGATAAGGAAACCCAGCTTAGGTGATGGAATTGATGATTATTTCTTTTTCTATTGCAGTGATAAATGATGTAAATAAATCAGTATGGGAGGCAATGAAAATAAAGCATTTCTCTGGCAGACAAAGATCTTAAAACTTCTAGATAACTGAATGGGGGGCCAGGCGGGCTGCAGGCAGGAGGGAAAGAGTCTGTTTCGTCACGCACTGTCGACCAACACATGGACAGGCAGAGAGTAGAACTGTGAGGGGTGAGGTGTGGGCAAGGCAATGGCACCAGTCCAGTGAGAAGGAACCCAGACACCAGCTGGCCACTGCTCCGAGGCCCAGCAGGAGCGGGCCCATGGTCACGGTGTTCTGGGATCCCCTTTATGTCTGGCTGTTTCTAGAATGAGAGGCACAAAAAATACCTCCTGGGAAGGTGCTATGGGTCTTAGTGCTGTCCCAAGGAGCAGTGACCAGAAAGGCTGAGTCCCAAAGAGGAGACCTTGACATCCTCTCAGAGAAGTTTCGATAGTATTCCATGCCAACACTAGTGGACGTGGCCTTCAGTCCCAGGTGCAGAATGTCCTCAGTAGGATGGTGAGGGGTCTCAGTAGAGAAACTGGAGATGAACCTCCTGCTTCCAGGAGCATCAGGAAGAGAGAAGAACTTCCTACCGCACCCCTCCTCCCCATCTCTAGTCCTGCTGAGGGATCCTGGGGCTGGGATGGCAGCTCTGGGAGCTCACAGGACAAGTTCCCCATGGCACTCCCTGGGTACCACCAGACACTGACACTTCCTGTGGAGGACCAGCGTTCGGCACACTGGAGATGCTTTCCAATGCCATGAAGTGTACTGCTGTGTAAACTCAAAAAAGAGAGCAGCGGCTCTATCTCTCCCGCCACCCACTTTCGGTAGTCTCACGCCAGTTCCCCCACCCCAGGGAGGTCGATGGCGATGGGCAGGTGAAGGAAGGAAACAAGGGCCAGGCTGGTTGGTCTTAGTTGCAGTTTATTCCATTCCCATCTCCATTCCCCTCTGATTCTCCTGCTTCTTCCTCCCCCATGCTACTTCATTCTCCTCCTCGATCCCTCTTCATTCTTCTCGCTCTGGAATCTGGATCCCCTTTCTCCTTCTCCTTCTGGAGTCTGGATCCTGATCCCCCAGCCCACTCTTACAGTCTAGTTAAATCCCAAAGCATGAGGAGTTGGGGTAACAATTACACATAGGTGTGGTCACAACCAATCGGGGTAAAGTTCTTCCCCTCGAGGAAAGCAGCTTCTGGGACAGATAATCTCTCAGCAGGATGACCCACCCTAGAACGGAATCCCCTGGGTATGTTTCTCCTCTCCTTGTCCAACAAACATATAAGCATACATAATATAAATCATTTTGTATAGATACAGTAAGAAATACCTGAAACTTATAGAATTGCTCTCCTAGGGCCATCTCGATCTCAGACTACAGTGTTCAAGCCAGATAGTCTTTCCTATCCCTAGCAGGGTCCTAGTCTCATTGTTACTTTTGGATCATGACAGCATTTGTCTATGATCAAGCTCTTAACTTATAGTTAAGAATTTAACTATAAGTGCCTCCTGCCGCTGGCACTTTGTTCTGACCCATTTCGATGCCAGGGTAGCTCACAGCTTGCCCTAGGTCCATTCAGTCCCTCGTCGGGACCCTGCTTTTGGGGTGTTAGGCACTAAGGGCAACTGAGGTTTAAGTCGAGAAAGCAGATAGCTGGGAGTGAATAATATTCAAAGCCAATTAAATCCTAAGTTACAAAGCATAATATTAACTGTATTCCTGTATCTATACAAAAAGGACATTGCATTAAAGTAAACTATTCAAAAGACATAAGGAGAGGAGAAAGGCAATATTAACTTACAATACAGTTTCAGTGTCCTAGAAGGATCTGACCTTACAAATTAACAGATTATGATTAGGGGGAAAAGCTGATTAACTGGTTGGGGAAGAGAGCACAGAGAAGTGGTTACAGATAAACGAAGGAATGGAGTGACTTGGGAGCACTGTTATCCTACAAACTGCCACTCTCTAAAACCCTTGAGATGTACCTTCTCTACCACCTGGTGATAAGAGGCCATTGCCTGTTCACTCCCATCAGATATTTAACCCCCAAACCCCTCAAAACCACCATTCCACTCAATATGCATTTCAAAATGATCTAGCTGAGTGAACCAACATCTTCTGCTACCATTATAATAATAATAAACTGTTGAATAACATCTTAGTATGAGATAGACACCTTAGACCTAAACAATATCCTTTTTAGTACCACAGCACATTTGAATCGACTCTTCCATGCTGCTGTGTGCTCTGAGGATTCTCAATTCTGAGACTGCCTTGGCATGGCCGTTTCTCAGCATGCGGAGGGAGAGAAGGAAGATGCACAGAACTCCTCGGAACACCAGCAGATGGGTTTTGGGCTTGAGTGGAGAAATTCAATGTCTTTCACTAAAGATGCCATTCAAATCACAAGTCCAATACATCAAACTTTCTCAAAAAGAGCCCAGGTCAAGTGCAAAATTTTCCATCAACTCTGAAATGATCCTCTGAGAATAGAGGCCAATGAAAAGAAAGAAGCAACCAGGCGCCAAGACAGATGAGGCCTGAGACAAGGCCGTGCAGGCCTCCTGCCGCTGGCCTGGCCTGGCTGCTGGGCTCGAGACATCTCGGCAGATGCTGGTGCTGAGCTCAGCTCACAGGGGACCCGGCCTGAGTGTGTCTGAAGCCTGCGGCTGCTTTGACACAGGAAAGCTGCCCACAGCAGCTCAGTGGGGGCTGGTGGAGGGGGGGTGGGGTAGGGGATGGGAAGCAGCTGAGGAGAAAATCACGTTAGGTGGTGGGAAACAGGGATGGAATAACAGGGACAGTCCCTGTCTCCACCACGGGCCTTCCTGAGTGGGCCCAGATGCCATTTCTCACTTGCCAGTCAGTCACCACCCAGAGGTGGCAGGTATCCCTAGGGGTGCCCATGGTGTATGGCCGGTTTTGATTCTGCCCACAATGTTCCCACAGCAAGTTCTCCCTGGACCAGGGGGGCTCTCCACAACAAAAGCTCTGCCTGAAAGCAGTGGGCGACCCTCCTCCTGGGCCTCCTGCAGGCCAGATACTGGCTAGGCCAGTTCTCAGGGGCGTGTTTCACCCACAGACAGATGCTTTGGAAATGGGGGAGTGATGAATACAAGGAAAAGGAGCAGCCTCAGGGACAGGCGAGAGCGGCTCTGGCAATGCTGAGTCCAGCTTGGCCCTGAGCACGTCCGCTGGACCCTCACACTCTACAGCAATGCATGGGCGTGCAGAGAGCGGCAACAGCACAGTGTGGTTCGGACACAGAGCGAGTCCGCCAGCGAAAATCCCTGACCATGATGGGCCCTCTCCTTTCTCATCTCTCCTCCAGAGAAGGGAGGAATTTCTTTCTTTCTTTCTTTCTTTCTTTCTCTCTTTCTTTTTTAAGTAAAACAGATTTTATTTGGAGGTTTTGAAGGGAAGGACGAAGAGAAAGTGGGAGAGAGTTGATGGTAACAAGCTCATGAGAGAATCCGGGATTCTCTGAGGGCGGAGAGAACCCCTACACAGACCCCAGCATCAGACAGGAAAGCATGAAAGTACACATCTCAAGAGGGGAGATGCGGGTGACACATCTGCTCTTGCACCACATGTGCTTGGCCACGTGAGCGCAAGTAGCACATGGGCTCCGGCAGCATATGTACGCTCACGGAGGAATCTTTCCACAGCACCAGCCAGTATCACTTCCCTGGCCCAACTGATCTTGTTTGGAAAATAAACAAATAAACTTAAAGTATGATAATACTGAGAATATCCTGCTCACATGGGCAGAGCCTGGCAAGCTCCCTGTGGCATGCACAATATACCAAATACAGTAATGACAACAGGTCTCATTCCCCTGACCCTGAAAGAGCCTCCAATCGTTGGGAAAAGACAAGTGAGAAGAGGCTGCTAAAATCTCAGGGCTGGGAGGAATAGAGACGTTACTGGTGCCTGCTCGAGTAATTCGATGATCAACGGGATGACAGTGATACAGTGATGATAATTCTTAAAAACATTCTAAATATCAATGCCTATGGCAAATGTTAATGGTAATGCCATACTTACATTAGCTTAGCCCAGTCATCACATGCATGTTTAATGCTTCCTCATACCAAGAAATTTCTGGAATATGCCCTAAAGGAATGATGACTCTGCAGCCTAGCTGAAGTAGATTGGATGGAAAAGTGTGGGCATATGTACACACACACACACACACACACACACACACACACACACACACGTGCGCACCTGTCCTGTCTGCTTCCTCAGCTCCCCATAGACCCTGGATTCAAAACTCTTATCACAGCGTGTTGGATCACAGTGTGTTGGGCTGAGAGTTTTCTCTGCCTCGGGCTCTCCTGACCGAACAATAGAGTTTCTCAAAACCAATATGAAGTTCCTGATTCCAATCCAACAGACACAGAAGCTACAGTAACCAGGCACCCTCCAGGGAATGAAGCATGGAGAAATCTTTCTATAGCACTGACCACTATCACTTCCCTGGCCCAAATTAGAAAAATAAATAAATAATTTAAACTATGATAACTCTTAAAATATTCTGAATATCAATGTTAATGTCAAATTATTGCAATCTTACCTATATATATTCAGAATGCCTCAGTCTTCAGTTTTGGCATGGAAGGTACACATTGAATAAGCAAAATCTCTTTGGTACAGGAGAGATAGAAAGAAAGAAAGAAAGAAAGAAAGAAAGAAAGAAAAAAGAAAGAAAGAAGGAAAGAAGGAAGGAAGGCTGAGAGATAGCACAACGGGTAGGGCGTTTGGCTTGCATGCGGCTGACCTGGGTTCGATTCCCAGTATCCCATATGGTCCTCTGAGCACCCTCAGGAGTGATTCCTGAGTACACAGCCAGCAGTAACCCCTGAGCATTGCTGGGTGTGACCCAAAAAGCAAAAAAAAAAAAAAACAAAGAAAGAAAGAAAAGAAAAAAGAGCACAAGAAAACAAAACAAGAGAAAAAGAAAAAAGAAAGAATAAGAGGAAGGATGGAAGGATGAAAGGAAGGAAGGGAGGAAGGGAGGAAGAGAAGAAGGGAGGAAGGAAGGAAGGAAGGAAGGAAGGAAGGAAGGAAGGAAGGAAGGGAGGGGAGGAGGAGGGAGGGAGGGAGGGAGGAAGGGAGGAAGAGAGAGGGGAGGGAAGGAGGGAGGGAAAAAGCAGTAAAGAAAAAAACAATCTGACAGGAGTTGCAGTTCTTGCCTGCTCAGGAGCCACAGCTGTCTGGGTTCTGTGGGAGGGAGAAAGAGGCTCTTCCCAGGAGCCCAGCAGGAGGTGGCTCAAGGCTCCTGGGGCTCTAGGGGAATGGAGCAGCCCAGGGGCCTGGGAGTGCAGCTGAGGCTTTCTTTACAAAGGCGTGTTTGTGGGGACTGCTTCACAATTCACCTAGGGAGAAGCAAGTATGAAAGGATGCAGTGGGACGCTAAGGGTGGAGGCCCAAGCGTGGCCACTCGTGGACGAAAACCCAGATGGTGCCAAGGGGGCTGCAAGTTCAGAAAACCAAAGTTACATCAAAGACTGCGACTTACAGGAGAAGCCAGGATTAGCAACTGCCTGATACTGACGACTTCACCAAGGAGAGCACACTTCCTGGTGTTCAGATGCAAACACACAAACTCGTGTGTGTGTGCAAGCATGCATGTCTGCACACATGTGTGTGCAAGTGTGCATGTCTGTAGACATGTGTGTGAGTGTGCATGTCTGCATGTGTGTGCAAGTGTGCATGTCGACATACTTGTATGCAAGTGTTTATGTCTGACGTGTGTGCAAGCTGCGTGTCTGCATGTGTATGTGCAGGTTTGCATGTCTGCACACATGTGTGCAAGTGTCCATATCTGCGTATGTGTGTGTCCACATCCTGCAGTACGCTCTGAGCAGTCACATCTGTCACTCTGCATGCCCAAGCTGGGCATCAAATGAACCAATCTCCCTCTGCAGGAATTTATATCTGAGGGGAATAGAAGGACATCATTTTCTCAAACGACTGCTATTTTTGAGCTATATCATAAACTCAGTGTATTACCACATTGTCTTAATGGTATTTGTCCAGGCTTGAGTTGAGGCTAGAGAAAGAACTGGTACTGACCACAGCCTACAGCCGACAAGGTGGCACCTCATCTGCTCAGGACACAGCTAAGGCCACTTCCTCAGTGACAGGGCGTTATTTCTTTGGCCCATCCTCCTGCCTACTATAGAGAAAGAAAATATCACGTGGGCACCGTAAACGCCCACCTGCCACTGCGCCGACTGTTTCACCACTTGAGCTTCATTAGTTTGTAAAACTGACCTTGGGCTGGAGAGGGAGTGCAGGGGTTAAGGTGCTGGCCTCGCCTCCTGCTGACTGCTGGCTTTGCCTGCTGCTGACCCTTTCTTCATCCTGGCACCACAGCACGGAGCCAGGAGTAGCCCCTGAGCACTGCTCGTGTGGCCCAAAATAAAAATAAATACCAAAAACTGGCCTTTATTCTTTTAGCAGCATATTTCTGATTTATTTATTTTCCTTACGGGGCTAGGATAGACAGGCAATTTAAAAATATTCTCATACAGGACAACTTTTTAAGTTCTGTGATACAGCAAAACTGCTTGAATGTTGAAATGCTATTTATGTTTTGAATGCTGAAATCTTTAAATGCTATTGCTGATAGGCTTGGTGAATTTCTTCAAGAAAGAATATTGAACTGCAGAAATAGTAGAGCAGGCAGGATGCTTGCCTTGCATGTGGCCAGCCCAGGTTCAATCCCTGGCACTCCCCCCCCCCCCCGACCATGGTATACCCCAGAGCCCTGCCAGGAGTGGCCCATGAGTGCAGACCTAGGAGTGACCCCTGAGCACAGAGAGAGCTGCCCTACCCCCCTCACCCCCCCAAATAATATTAAATTGAAAGTGTGTTCTATTTTTGGAGGAAAATGTGATCGTGTTCATAGTTTTCCTGTGTGTTTATTATCCCTGTCATTGGGGATGTGACCCAGTGACTAGACACACACACACACACACACACACACACACACACACACACACATTCTATATTTCTATATCCTGATAACAAGTCAGTCTTTGGGTTCTGCTCCATATCCCATGGTCTGGATTTGCCGGGGCAATCAGCTAGAGCCTTGTGTACGCTTCATGGGTGCCATATCGACCAGCATCACTTAGATTCCTGCTTGGAAGACATATGGAAATTGTGTCTGACACAGCCTTTGCACAGAGACTTGGGGCTGGCTGGGCTTTGCCTGCTTTCATGGCCCTCTGGCCTCAGAACTGAGAGGAGTCCAGCTCCTGGACACGTGTGGATCTACGGATGGGACTTCAGATCCACGTTTTGGTTAGATTCTCTCTCTTTGTGGGAAGACCTGTGTGTTTCCCAACTCACCCGGCCCAACTTCTCTGCAGTCTGACTCATGCTCAGAGGTGTGGCTTTCCACCTGCTTCCCGTGTTTCCTGATGCTGAAAAAAAGAGTTTTGCTGTGCTGTTTATCATTCTTAAATAAAATACCCGGAGCCTGATTGGGGGTCACATGTTTAGTTTTGTAAGGACTCAGGCACCAGCTCAACCTAAGATCATTCTTATGGTCTCCTCTTGTATCTGACACCTCATGAAACAAAAGCTTTTTTGCTTGTTTGTTTCTTTGTTTTTTGACATTTTGGGGTCACACTTGGCGATGCTCAGGGGCTCCTCCTGGCTCTGCACTTAGGAATTACTCCTGCTGGTGCTCAGGGGACCCTATGGCATGCCAGGGAATTGAACTCTGGTCAGCTGCATGCAAGGCAAACACCCACCCTGTTGTACTATGGCTCTGGCCCCAGCTAAAAGCTTTTATTTTTTTTTTTTGTTATCTATTTGCACAGATTAAATCTTTAGGCTCAAGTTTTCCTTAGCAGAAGATATTACCTAAATAAGGGTCCCCCGCTCCATTCCAGTCCCGGCCTGGGGCCCTTCATGCACTAGTTACGTGCCTTCCCTCAGCACAGGGAAGAGATGGTGTCACCCATCTGCAGACAGAAAGTGCTACTGCAGACAGGAAGTACTTGTAAAGGCAAGAGTGTAGAGGGATTTCCAAAGGTGTCTCTGTCAGCTACCAGTGTTTGTCGTTAATTTTAAATGATATTTTAATTATTTTCAGGGACCACACCCAACAGCAGTCAGGCCTTACTCCAGGATGTGTCCTCAGGGATCATCCTGGTGAGCTCTGGAAACGTACGGGGTTAGCTGTGTACAAGGCAAGCTCTCTGCCCATTGTACTATCTCTCTAGTCCCTTCCCTTTATTTTTAAACAAGATTCAATGTCTTAAAATTCATATTGGAGATAGAAGCCTTGTTTGATGAGCAGCATCCACTCAGCCCAGGTTCTGTGAGATACGCACCAGAACCAGCCCCCTTTGAGGTACGAGTCCTCCGCCACCACTTCGAGTGCCCAGGAAGTGTTTGGCTCTATTTTTTCTTTTAAGAAATGTTATATGGCGACCTTTAGCTTCTTGTATTCTTTGGAAGAAGCTAAAAATGGATTTTCTATGAATTAGCATGCAATTTGAATTATTTCGCAGCGCTTCTCCACCTGAGGTTTGCCGGTGCCATAAGTCACCAGACATTAAATACTGCATTAAGCTCGCGCAGGCGGTGATTCCGGGAGGTGCTCTGCATATATGGGCTGTAAAACATATATTTTGAGACATTTTTAGATTAAATGGGATTCTAAATCTTTTTCACTAAGCCTGCAGATCAGCGGTAATGTTTCTGGAGTATGCCTCTGGAACAATCATTTCATTTATGATGGGATTACCTTCCTAATCAGCTCTTAAAAACTCATCTTGAAGACTTCAGGAAAAATATGTAAGCAAACAGCGTTTTCCCCAACTTTCCTACAAACGACATCTCAATTTTACTACCTATGCAGAATGAGTTAAATGTTTCTAGCTAAACTTCAAAGATTTCTGTGTATTACACTGGCTGATGGTGTCAAGAGAGACTTTGGAAAGGAGAGTTGATAAGTCCTAAGTGTGCCGTCAATATAACCGATTAAATCATGGGGAGGTTGCTTATTAAGACTGTTACAGAGACATCTAGCCCTAGCTATTAGGAAAAAAGAGTTTATCTTTGATCATTTACTCTATTTCAGAATCCTTTCCAATCTTGTTCTTTTCTCCTATGGGCTCAGGGTTCTACTTATCAAATGGAAATGATTGTATTTCTAGAAAAGAGCAAGAAATGTTTTTCTCAAACTCTCTTTTCTAGGTCATCTGCTGCCTCAGTTTTGGGCATCATGAGTGGTGAGGATTTCCCAGCCCATCCACTGGTTCTTGGCCCCTTCCCTGCCTGTGATCTTAGACCAGATGCTGCCTTTGGTGCCAGGGCTCTGAAATAGTACTCCAGACCCAGATTCCAGTTTCTTCTCCTGTTCCCAAAGAAGATTCTGGCTATCTCTTTGGCTTCATCCTCTCCCTCTCTTTCTCTCTCTGTCTCTTTCCTTGTCTTTATCTCTGTCTCTGCCTCTGTCTCTCTGTCTCTCTTTGTCTCTCTCTGTCTCTGTCTCTCTTCAATTCTCTCTTTATCTCTCTCTCTTTCCCCAAATTCAGATGCACAGACCTCACTCACCTGGTTATGAACAATGGTCAAATTTTAATGAAAGGAAAATCTAGAGCTCTTTGAAAGAAAAATCCCGTGCTTTCTCCACCTTCAGGAACACAAAGCACATCTCAATCTACTCCAGATATGGGTCTCTAAGCTCTGATGACTGGGCCTCTGGTCTCTTGCTCACGACTCTTCCATAATACGAAGTTAACTCCCAAGTTCCACAAAGGAAAGAAGTGTCCTCCTCAAGCTGTCTCAGCCTGGACCTCTCCACAAACTCCTACACAAGCTCTACCTGACCACCAACTCTGCAGATGGTGCAACTCACTCTCCACTGCGCACTTCAGTCACCAAAAGTCACCACTGAAGGAAACACATTACAAGAGTCCAGGGAAAGCAGAAGACTCCAAGGCACCCTGGTTCTTGCTGTATTTCTCAGCAGAAACACTGCAGGCTGGAAGAGTATGGCATGATATGTTCACCATCCTGAAATTTAAAAATGTCCAGTCCAGATGAATACACCCTGCAGAACTATCATTTGAACATGATGGTGAAGAAAGGTTTTCCAGTGCCGCTGGAGTTTGCTTCCACAAGACCTGCATTGCAGGAAAGAGTGAAAGGGGCTGTTTTACAGGGAAATAATGCTAAAAGTGCATCGAACCTTGAGTATGCTGATACTGATTAAGAACAGGATAAAGTAAAACAATGAAACACAGATGGGGTGGGGAGGGGTAGGAAGGAAGGCAGGGTCTGTTCGGTATAACTAAATCTCGTCAACTGTAACCATATCTCGTCAACACCGGTGCACAAAAGGGACCTCACCCACAGAGAGGCAAATACTGACCTCACGACAATCTCTAAACAAAAGCTGGGGCAGAAACACTAGCAGAAAAATGGAATAAATGGGGAGAGTCAGCAGGGAAAAGTCAGGCTACAAATAGAAAAAGAAAAACCAACGGAAATATGGAACATGCAGCAAAGCCAAGAGACCAGCAGAATGGCAGGGGTTCAGCCCCACGTGCCACGGCACCTGTGAACACATACACAAGCAGGGTTCAGCTGTGTCGGGGTTGGGGACATGGAAGCCATAGGGACGTGAAGCCCCTCGGGCCCCCAGTAAGGGACTCTTGGGGGAGGGCTCCAGGAAGAAGATTCTCAGAGCGAAGACTCTCAGGAGGAGGATTCCCATGGGAAGAATATCCAGAGAGAAGATCCCCAGCGGGAGGAATGCTAGGGGAGAACTTTTGGGGTAGGATTCCCAGGAGGAAGACTCCCAGGGGAGTACTCCAGAAGGAGGACTCTTGGAGGAGGGACTCCCTGGGGAGGACTCTCACGAGGAAGATTCTCAGAATGAAGATTCTCAGGAAGAGGATTGCTGGGGGAGGACTTCCGGAGGAGGACTCCAGGAGGAAGATTCTCAGAGCGAAGATTCTCAGGAGGAGGACTCCTGGGGGAGAACTTCCGGAGGAAAGACTCCCAAGGGGAGGACTCTGCCATGCAGCCTAGGGCACTGAATACACTCAGCACCTCTTGTCTTCAGAGGAAGAAGCAATGCTAGTCCAAATACTTGGGGCCTTGGGAGTACGGAAGCATTACAAAACTCGAAATGTCACATTGGTCTTTCTCATGCTGTGTAGTTTTCTAGAAGGCACATCTACCACATCTGAGACTTCCGGGAGCGCCGGGGATCCCCACCATCCACCCCACCCCATCCTGCAGCAGGAGATGTTGTTAGCCCACGAGTGTGAGCCGCTGGTCCTGCTCCTAATTGCTCTTCTCTCACGGTTCCCCTTCCATGAGGGCCTCGTCTGGAATAAACAAGCGGCACAATATGGCCTTAATGCCATTGGGGACGCCCCACAGATTCAGAAACATAAAACAGAAAATCTCTTTAAACGCTTCACATTACTTAACACAATTTCCACAATTTGACTGTTCAAAACACGAACAACAGTTTTGTATTACCCCCAAATACTACTGTCTGGAGAGTTGAGAATTGTGTGAATTGATTTTCAGCCACTAAAATGAGGTAATATTGGTGCCTGGGCTCAATCTCCAAAATGAAATCGCTTTCCCCACTGCTGATCTGGGGACCCAGAGGTCAAGCCCCAGCTTGGCTGGCAACTGATGTGTGGGTCCAACCAGTCAGTTAAACTCATTCTGAATTCTGTGATGTGCAGTGCCGAGAGGCAGTGCCACCTGGCCTGGGGGTAGAGAGATGACATCAGATGAACAGCCTCACGGGCACTAAGTGGTGTCTCCCCCTTCGGAGTATCCAGCCTTCGCTCCTTCACTTGAAAATCGAATGTTCTGGCATGCCACCTTTGCCTGGCATAAGGAATCACCTAATATCAACTGGCTTGACACATAGTTTCAGAATTTTCTCTACTTCCCCGCAAAACTTGATAGTGCTGAATTCCTAGCGGAGCCCAAAGGAGTTGTGTACATCAGCTGCAAGTGGATTACAGTTGGGGAGCCCCAGGATCAGCCGAGGATCCGTGAGGAGTAGCCTGACACTGACAGGAAGGATGCTGAGAGCTTGGGCTCTCATGGATTCACCGTGTTGAAATACTATCAGCCCTGTGCTCAGCTGGCGGGACAAGGGGGCACTCCCTGATCAGCTGAAACTAATGCTCTCCCCCCCCCCCCCCACTATGGGTAAAGAAACATGGTCCAGAAACCAGAGACTTCCAGCACTGAGCTGTCTTCTTCAAACCATGCTTCAGAATAAAATTAGCCCGCACTGGGGAAAGACATTCCAACTAAAAGGGGGAGGATCCGAGTCAAGTGAACCATTAATGCATTTGTATAAATTGTCATTCTCCAAAAGAGATTGTTTCTTAAACTATTAAAAATTTGGCTTTCCTTACAGAAGAATAACCATTAAAAAAATCTCTCAGTTATGGGAACAATCCGACAGAAAATGTCTCCACAGTGTTTAGAAGTGAGAGCCGGGGAACATCAGCGCTTCCCAACTCTATAAAACACAATTCACAGAAATTTCTTTAAGGACATGCTCTCAATTGGGGATAAAAGAATGGTGCCTGTTGTGTCCAGTGCTTTTTGTCCATTACTGCTATTTTTCAATGAAATCTCTTCGACTCTGTTCTCAAACAAGATGATGGGGATAAATCGAAGTTATTAGATATTGACACTCCTTGACATGGTAGAAGAGTGTGTGACCCTCGGAGAAATAAGCAAGCAAGTGCTTTAGCTAAAAATGATCTGATGGAAGGACTTGAGGAAAAACAGGGCACAGGGTAATGTTTGGAAGCTTTAGAAGTACTGTAAAACATTAAATAAACACAACATGACTAGATTGTTAATTAACACTGAAAGTTTAAGTGCCTCGAGTGATTAGATTTGGGGGGCTTTTTGTATATGGATATACAACGGCTAGTGAATCAAGTCTTTATAGTGCATTGCTATACCCAGTGATCATAAATTATGATAATTACAAAATAGCCTAATAGTTGTTTGCTAGATTATCACTTAATTTTTGGCATTAAAAACTGTCTTCAATTATTGTTACTCTATAACATTGTGCTCAGCTGAAGATATTTAAAATTGATTGACAAGACCTAAAATATGTTCAGGGAACAAAACTCAATGTCAGCCTTGCAGAGTGCACCTGGGGACAGCGTTACCTGGGAATGAAGGAGTGTATTTTAGTTAAACTTAACATTTATTATATGTCTACAGATAGCTTTAAACCAAGATAAACTCAAATGAATCCTTTCAAACTCATTCTTGGACATAGGTTTGTTATGGATATGAGTAAATATATGTATTTTAAAGGGAGTACAGAGAACTACACATAGACCCAGAACTTTAAGTCTATCCACCTGTAAATCATTGATGCTCTGTTACTTTGGGCTAGAATCTACCTCTGCAGGAAGGCACTGGCCTTATGCCTTATGTAGTAGCCCCAAGTTCAATCCCTGGCACCTCTCTCTCTCTCTCTCTCTCTCATTGCTTTCACAATTATAGAAGTACAATTAGCTCCATTATAAGGAGTCAGAGACCCATTGTATTTACTGGTTTTGGCATATCAAATACGCCACGGATAGCTTGCCAGGCTCTGCCGTGCAGGCGGGATACTCTCCGCTATTCAGGTCTCCCAAAGAGGAATCGAAAAAGCTATGCTTGGAGTATCGCATTTCATTCAAATGAGAGAAAGAATTCGGAGTTCGACCTTCGTCAATGGTCAAGAATCAGGGACACTGTCTCATTTGCCAAGGCAACGAAAATCAGATGGGCTGGGCACGTAATGATATTTGAAGACGACCACTGGACTAGAGCAGTTACCGACTGGATTCCACGGGACATCAAAAGATTACGTGACCATCCACCTACAAATTGGTCAGACTTCTTCATCAAGACCCTGAATGATCGGTTTGAGGCTCTTCGTGTTCCTAGAACGAGCAGACGCCATTGGGCTACACTAGCATGTGACAGTGATGAATGAAAACGTTACTGGCACCTGCTCGAGCAGATAGATGAGTAATGGGATATCAAGTGATCAAGTGATAAGGACTCAGAACTATCACACTGATCTTTAAATTGTGCTTACATACAAATTCTGGAAACATATTTACAAATATTAAAATTACAACTTGTTGGCTGTTGATAGGCAAATGTGTAGTACATTTCATTTTGTTTATGAACTATACATGTGTGCATCTGAATGCATACACACTGATGGTGAGTGTGTATATCATGCATGGATACACATCTGCTGTCATGAGCAAGTGGGGCACAGTTCTTAAATGTTAATAGACTCTGGCTTAAATTTGTTGGCAAGTAACAGTTATCTAAACCTAGGCAGACTGTTTGGTTTCCTTAGCTCCGAGCAAGGGGGATTTACCACCCCTCACAGTGCGATTGTCAATACCAAACGCACTTGGCACTGAGATCTGACTCAACAGTCTAGCTCCAGAAAAGTCCTAAGAATGTGCTCCTATTTATCACTCCATTCTCTCCCAGCTAAGGACCTAACAATAAGTGAAGCTTCCACTTAGGCCTTGATGAACCAAAAAGGTGAATACTAATCGAGCTTTGAAAGGGGGAAGGAAGGGACTTTCGAGACAATTTTTTTCAAAACCAGAGAGGCGAGAAGACCATCTAAATCCCATTCTGGGTCACATTCGACAGAAGCTAAGCTGGGGTTGAAAGACACGGGGCGAAGGGCGGGAGGGATGGAGAAGTGGAGAGATGCTCCTGGACCCCAGGGGTGGCGACACCCCAGACAGCGGCTCAGTGGGCCACGTGGGAGTGCCGCTCTCTCCTTCCCCTCTGTCAGGGACCCACCACAGCTCAGGCATCTCTCCCTGCTGGGGCCTCCTGCACTCTCGCACTTGGCCCTAGGGTCCTGCATCTCCCCTGTGGACACTAGCTCAAGTCTGACGTCTGTCCTTCAGCTGCTACTGCTGTACACAACGACCACGTGTCTGTTCCTTCCCTCTCCTAGACCCTGCACCAAACACTGACCCTGGCCCCAAACGCAGGCAGACTTAGATGTCACCCAGACTTCAGAGCATTCAAGCACTCAGGGAAGCTCCTCCCCCACCCCCAAAAACCACCATGCATAGGGTCTCTGACATTGCACCAGCTGCCACACAGACCCCAGCACCCCCGCTCCCCCAGGCTGCCCCTCCACCCAGGGATCCTCCTCTCCTGTTTGCCTCTATTTCCACACTGCCACCCAGAGTCCCCAACTCAAATGGCAGCAAGCCTTCCTCTGCTATAAACCAGCGAAGGCCCGTGAGACTAAAATACAAGGACTAGTCAGCGAGACCCAGAAAATGCCTCCATCATATCACCAGCACGTTCCCGGCCACCTCCCACAACCCCCTGAGCAGAGCAGCACCTACCAACCCAAAGGTCCTTCATGCCTGTGTCTCCAGGGGAAGGCAAACCCACATGGAGCCCCTCATTTCCCTTCCTCCTGTTAAGGCCGGAGCTTCCTGAGTGACCCTCCAGTGGTGATGGAGGGGTGTCAGGCCATTGGTGCTGCTAAGAATGGCTTCCTTCATGTCAGGGAGCTGTTGTGCTGAATATTCTGATGGGCTGTCACTGGCACCATGTATTTTTAGGCGTAGGCGTGGGCAATGTTCTTCCTGACACGTCGGTCCATTGATCATCAGGAAATGGCCAGCACCGTTCCTGATGGTCTTAAAACTTGAAGTCCCTGTTGCCTGGTATAAGTACAGCCTTTCCTTTTGTAAAGGATTAATTTACTGTGAGTGTGTTTTCCAGTCTCTGATGTAACCTAAACATGTTCATAGCAGCACTATCCACAGTTGCTAAAATCTGGAAACAACTCAGGTCCAAGAAGAAAGGATTAGTTAAAGAAGCTATCCGATGTACACACAGTGGAATATTACTCAGCTATGAGAAATGATAAAATGATCCCACTGGCTGCTCCATAGATGGAGCCACAGAGTACCATGCTGAGTTAAGCCAGCCAGGAGAGGAACAGACATAGAACCCAGAACCCTCTCTAGACGTGGTACAGAAAGAGACAAAGACAAATGCCTAAAGGCAACAGTCTCTAAGAGCTGCTCCCACAGGGCCCCTCGGTGAGAACGAGGGTTATTGGGACAATGGTGGGGAATGGACGCACTCATGGCCCTGTGCCCAAACCCTCTCAATCACAAACGTGTAAGTCACGCTGCCTGAAACAGAGAAAAGAGATAACCACCAGAAAATGAAGCGTGGATGCAACAGATGTGAGCGTGTTTGAGAACAAGTGAGGGCACACCATGTCCCAGGCCGTGGACAGCAAACGCATGTCATCTGGAGTGTGAGCTTTCAGTGCACAACTCAGATATATTCTGAAAATGAGCTGCCAAGCCCCTGCCCCCACGCCCCATTTTAATCTTTAGCCACGAGGGAGTAGATCTGGCAGAGGAAATGGCAGTGACATGTGATTACTGTGAGGAATACTCAGGGCATCCCAGCAGAAATCTAAGACAATAAGGGAGTCAAGGCAAAATAAAGGCCCAGAAAACACTTTTGTTTCCAGTCTGGAAAACAAAGGAAGGGTAATTACATTTATTGAGAAAATGTAGGCCGTGCACTCCCAAGCACCCCCCACCCCCAGTGCCCTAAATAAATCGCCACACTTTCAGTCCTGTCTTCCCACTTACTGAATAAAAGCCCAATGCAGAGAGGACAGTTGGGACTATTCCCAGCTCCAGTTTGGGTGATAGGGTGCAGCTAACAGATCAGATTTTTTTTTGGTGGTAGACAGACCCCCAAGAACAGATGTTGGGTCTAACACAACCCCATCGAAACTGGTATTTAATACTTCATGCCGCGTACAAAAATGCATAATTGCTTCTCCAAAACCCATTGATAAAGATGCACTTGTCGATTTTTCTTCTGTGTGTGTCTCTCTCTTTTTTTTATTTTAATAATATCACCCAGAGAAACAAATGTTGTTCGTTGAATATTTATGCCATTCATTTAGATGCACAGACGAGGGTTTTGTTATGTGATAACATTTTCAACTTCCATATAAATATAAAATCAATCTAATTGTATTCACAGGGCACAGGAGATGAGCCCAAGGAATGGAAATGGCGTGCATTTGGGAAGCGTTCCCTTCCACGCCGGCTTCAGAGCATGTGCTTGGCTCTGAAAATATATAATTAAAAGGGATTTGATTAGTTATAGACACACATGGCTCTTCTCCCCCCACTGCACGCTCTGAGAGAGCATGGGATGGAGAGCTTGATTTCCTCGACCTGTCTCTCCCTTATAGGTCCCCTTGGCCTGTGATTGCCACCACATCCCAAGATGAAGGTGTGCTTGAGAGTAGGGGACAGCCTCTTGTGCCCACAGACATGAGGCGGTGGCTTTTGTGGCTTTTGTGGTAGAGCATTTGGTGGGAACCACACCAGCCCCTGAAGATAGATCCACACCCACCCTTCAGGGACCCTTTTCCCTTGAATATTTTAGTTCTCTGGGATTACACATGACAGCATTTATTTTATCCTTTTTGTTTTGGTTCTGCACCACAACTGGCAGTGTGTGGGGTTTATTCCTGGCTCTGTGCTCAGGAATTACCCCCTGTGGTATTCAGGGACCCAATGGGGTACCAGGGGTCCAACTCAGGTCAGTGTCATGCAAGGTGAGGACTCCACTGATGGGCTATCGCTCTGGACCTAGTTCATTATAGTTTTCTTTAAAATGTTCTAAAAATGGAGCATTGAAAGTAGGCGAAGGGATTTACCTGATAACCTTTCAGCATCTGTATTGCAAGCCATAATGCCTAAAATGAGGGGGGGAGGGAGAGAGAAGAGACAAGGAGGGAGAGAGAGAGGGGGAGAGAGAAAAAGAGAGAGGGAAGGAGGTGCCTTCCATAGAGGCAGGTGGGGAGGAGGGAGGTGAGGAGCGGGAGGGAACCTGGGGACACTGGTGCTGGGAAATTACATTGGTGGAGGGACAGGTGTTGGAACATTGTATGACTGAAACCCAATCATGAACAGCTTTGTAATGCTTTGTAAGAGCTTTGTCATGGTGATTCAAGAAAATAAAAGAAAATTTTAAATAAAATTGAAAAATCATACAGAAAAAAATTCTAAAACTTGAATAATATTTTTAAAAAATCATTTCAAAGCTTGTTTACATTTGAGTTTGCAGACAGATGAATGTGACTTTAAAAAAAAATCCTATTGCATGACCGAGACTTAAACCTGAAAGCTTTGTAACTTTTCCCACAGTTATTCAATAAAAATAAATAAATAAATAAATGATGTTGACCAGAGAAATAAATTAGAATTGCAAAAAAAAAAAATCCTGGTATCCCAAATCCCTCCTATACAGACTCAGTCAGAGGCAGCCCCAAGTAGCAGGGAATCTGACAGAGCTGGTCTTGTCACTGGACCTTATTCCCAATGCCCAAGTATGTGGGTGATGGTGGACACCCAGGGCTCCCTCCTGCCTCTGCTCAGGGCACCATATGCAGAGTCAGCCGAGGAGCCTCAGGGAGTACCTCACCCCTCCCCGCTCACCCACAGTCAAGCCAAAGATTCCTGCTTCTGCTCCCATGGCTGGGCATGCCCCCAGGGTCCACGCATGTGGCCCCATGTCCAGCCCCACACCAGGGGGCAGCAAGCAGGAGCCTGGTGGGAGACGGAACTGATGGTGTGATGTCTCTGCTGGCCTCTAGGGTGCCGATGGTCACTCATTTCCCACCATACAGGTTGGTCAGCTGTCCCTTGGCTGGGTTTGCCCTCAAGTGGTCCAGCTGGGGGCATTGCTGCCCTCTCCTTCACTCTGCAGGTTCTTCCAGTTGCTCCCAAGACCCCCAGCCCTTCCCAGAGGCATCCTCATGGGATCTCCACCCACATGCACCCCAGAGGGCACGAACATTCTCCTCTGCCTACGGCAAGGCCTTAGCCAGCAGGAGGTGAACGTTCAGCCCAGGTGCAGCTACAGACACCACCGGAAGGCCGTGTGGACTGAGGGCTGGGCAGATTCTGATCCCCTGCAGAAATGGGCTCCAGGCCTGTGGGCCCTCCCTCTCCAACCCTGGAAACACAAGACCCAAAGGAGCCGCAAAGTCACATCCAGAGTGAGCGGCCATAAGCCTCTCCAAAGGGAGATCCACAGGGGCATAGGGCAGGGAAGGATGGAGGACGGGACCTCGAGACAGCAGAACAGGTCTGGGAGGGGGACTGGGAAGCTGCAGGTGTGGTGGGCAGGGGACGGACACAGCACAGGAGAGGGGGACACAGCCTCATGTCGAGGTGGGGGCCAATGGCAAGGGGGCCTTCAAGGAGCTGATGAGCATGAACCAGGGCAGGTGGACCCTCCCCACCTCAGAGCAAGAATCCACGGGGCCATCAGCAACCCCCACGACAGGCAGAACGGGCAGAGGAACTCCACCCCCACACTGGACTCGCCTTCGACAGCCAGGCCCAGCACGGAGCTGATCGCTCATTTCCGACTGTACAGATGGACTTAATTAGAAAGTTAATTATTTATTTGGCAATTACAGTCACTTAGCCAGCAAGGGGTCACTCAGCTATTAAAGGAGACTACTGGAAAGTGGGGCCCACAGGGAGAACTCACGGACCAGGGCCCCGAGTCTGGCTCCTGCAGCCTCCCACCTGGGCCCAGCCTGGTCCTGGCGACTCTGATCGCCTGAAGCAGGTGCTGCAGTCAAATGTCCCAACACAGTGCCTCCCGCCAACCATGAGGGCCACACCACAGCCGGAGCCTGACCCCTTGGGCCTCCCAGCTAGAATATGCGCCAACATCACATCCTAACTCAGTGACCACTAGAGCACGAGACAGAGGGTTGTGAGCATTGCAACTGAGTCAGCACATGCCATTGGCCATGGCAGCAGAGGACACGGTGGGGGTGGGGGCACTCCGTGTCCATCAAGTCACATGACTAAAGCTCAGCCTGAAGGGCTGGAGAGAGGAGGGGAAAGCATTTGCTCTGCAAGGGACAGGCCCCAGGTTCCATCTTGGCACCGCCAAGTGGGGGGTCACTGAGCACAGAGCAAGAGCACTTGGGCACTGCTGGGCGCTGCCAGCCCTCACCCCCTGCCGAAATTCCCACCTCTTTGGCTCTAACGAGTTGGAATTAATTAGTGTCAGAGCCCAGGAAAATTCCAGGACGGGCTGACCAGCTCAACTGTGGGCAGTCAACAGAACATGCTGTGGCCATGAGCAAAACCAGTAAAATTCACTGCCAGAGGCTCCTCAGACAACCAGCTATGTAGCCACCCATCATTCTTCCAGAACATCAGGAGGAATTCCTATGTCTTCAAACATCTGCTAGAAGGTCAGAAAGGACCCAACGCCTTTCCCAGGACATTCTTCTCATAGATGTTCATCACCCCACCTTATAGATACCCCATGATCTAGATTGCCCAGATACCACAGAAAGGACACTGGGGGCTATTCCATCCAACCCATGCACTGTTGTCTGTGTCATCTGTACGTGAAGACAGAATGTTCAGAAAATGCTCCATCGTACAGGTGTCCAATCATCTGTATCACCTACAGAATCTTCCGAGGATGTTGATCCTGACGGGTGTGGCATCATTCGATGGGCAACAGACCACAGGTGACTGTCAGAGACATTTTGTCCCACAGGTGCGTGATCAGGGGACCACCTACAGATCACAGAATACTCAGAACATTCTGTCTCACAGGTGCCTGATCATCACATAGACCACAGGTGACACAGTAACAGGCCACTATGTACAGTGGTATACATCCCTCAAACTTGAGTGTCTGAGAGCCCAGTTCCCTGGGGAGTGGCAGAAATTCTGAGTCCAATGGGCTGGGCCCAGCGCCCTCACCATGTGAGAGAGTTCTGGGGGTCCCACCCCCTACATCCCCTCTTCCCCACTGCAGCCCAGTGTGTGCCTTCCACTGATTCAAAGTCAATGAAGTGTTTCTGGAAAACAATCAAAGCTTTCTTTACTTAAAATGCAAAGCCTAAAAATAGAAGGAAAGTGCTGAATGTGACAAAGTTCCGAGGAAACTCTTGCTTCTTTAATATGCAAATTGCCGCTGTGTGCCTTGTTTACATATCAGCAGCCCTGCACCATCTCTGCAGCCTCCTGAATCCCTGCTTCTGTCCTCAGTGGTACTAAGGGTTTCTGGGATCTTCGCCAATAAGCCTGGGAGTGCAGCGGGCAGGAGGAAGAGGAGGTTATTTAAGATGACCCTCTGTGGCCCTGTGCCACTGAAAGATTTCAGGCCCTGCTCTCAGAACATCAGATGGCTTCGGTTAGCTGCTATCTGCGCCTTCCCATGGAAATGATGAGTTTCTTCCAGGTCTGTGGCAATGGTGGGCCAATTATCCAACACCCTCAGAACATGGAGGCATTACAGAAGCGTGGTTCATGGGAATAAGCTGATCACGCTTGACTTTTCACATCTTTAAGATAAATGCAAAGCTTCCAAGGTAATAAATCGTTGTTAAGCTTTGTAATACCTTTGTTTCCTCCCTCTAAACCTTCACCAAGAAGATAGCAACAAAACTCTAAGACATAATAATCGTCATGGATGTTTTAGTCAAATTTTCATTTACTTGCAAGATAAAATTTCATCTTATATATAATTGCAATTTGCTGTAGGATAGATAGACATTTCGATTTGTAGATGCATAAACAGTGCAGGAGAATTCAAGTTTGTTGCAGAAATTAATTGTTTTATCCGAATGGAGCAAGCTTTGCCCTGGGTTCTTTTTGGAAATTTCTAACTCCAAACTTCTGTAGCACTTATTAAGCTAAAACCGCTTCAAGTTTAGAATAATGTTATTAAGGACAATTTGCTTGCTGATATTGCAATAAGCTACCGGAAAAAAAAATATGATCCAACAACACTAGAAAAACATCCAGTGGTAACTTTTACCCAGTGCGAGAATAGAAAATTCTTCATTTTTTCAATTACCATTGGATTTGGCATTTTCTTTGATGTTTATTGTCATTTTCTGCCTGGACTCTTATTTCAGCTTAACTGAGTGATATCTCTCTCTCTTAGGATTAATAGCTACTTTCTAACTGTATCCATTTTAGAAAATTATGCTCAGAATAAAGAATCAAAACAAAATGTTGCCATAGCAGGAAGGAAAGGAAGGAGCTTATTTCCAGGATTGGGCGCTGAGGAGAGCTGGAGGCAGGAGTGGACAGTGGACGGCTGCTCCCCATGCCCTCCCTCTGCTGTGCCAGGCAGCACATCTGCAAGGAAACCAAAAACCCTCGCTTAGTTTCCATTCCTGGCCCAAAGCCAAGGCCCGCACCTGTTCTGCCGTGGCTGGACCATTTCCACATCATCCACACTCAACACCAAGGAACCATTCGGAGCGAGGGGCTTGTAGGCACAGTACCTAGCATCCTGGCCTAGTGAGGGAAAGGCATTTGGGGGCCACTCCTGCAGGGCTTGTGGGACCATATGGTGTGCTAGGGATCGAACCCGAGACAGCTGCAGCAGGCAAGCACACTGTCTATCATGCCATCAGCCAGCCTGGAAAAAGGCGTCTTGGGCTTTGAGGTCTTGGCCTGAGGCTAGGGGCTGGAAGATGCTTATTAGAAGGGAGTGACCACTCTCAGGTCTGGGCTGGCCAGGCATGCGGCCGGTCTGTACAGTGATCCCGGTAGCCCATCCCATGGGGCTCTGACTTGAGATAGGAGACTAGCCTCTCTCAGGCCAATGCAGGGTCAATCTTGCCACCACGTTGAGGTCCCTGAGCTCTGCCAGGAGTGACTCCTGAGCACAGAGTCAGGAGGAAGTGCTGAGCACTGCCAGATGAGGCTCCAGCCTTCAGCCACCCAGAGTAGGAAGGGCCCTTCTCTCTGCACTAATTCCAGGGAGCTCTGCAGGTTGATCTTCCCACTCTCAGGCCTGACACTAAGAGCACAGGGAATGCAGGGTTAGTGGGAGCACATGTTCTCTGTCTTCAAGAAAATGAATTTTGAGCCACATATTTAAAACAGCCACAAGAGAAAGGCTAAAGAACCTCCCATGTTTCTAATCACGATCTTGATTCGACTTCTCTCCAGCCACGAAACCCAGCAATGACCGCCAGTTTTCTCTCTGCCCCATGACACTTCAAATGAAAGCTGGCGCCTTCCGCAGAAAAGGGAAAGTGGGTGCGTGTAGGACTCTGATTTTTGGAGCCAGACTTAGGCAGGTCAGCTAGCCAGTCCAGCTAACGTGGCTCTGTGTGCACCAACTCACTGGGGCCACTGCATGCCCACCTCCTCCTCAGCTGCAGAAACACTGACCCAGCAGGGATTTTCCAGACAGAATGACGATTTCAAACCTTATTCAGTCCTTGTTGATTTTCTTCGGCTGGAAGACATACTACTTCATCCTTTGATAACAAGTATCAATGATATCTTGAGGAGATATGGGATTCATGCTTCCAATTGTATGTGATGCCCAGCTCTGCATTTTCAGTTTTCAGCTACAAGTACCAGGGATTTTAGGAAAACTCTTGTGATGGATGTTTGTTCTCTCAGCCATGTCCACTTGAAACTGTCTTTGCTTCTGTTTCGCCATGGTGTAGACCCCATGTGCAGTGCTGAGGACCAGGGAGGAGGCAGCCAGAGATGTAGCCTTAGGTCTACCCACTGATGCAGATCAATGCCCCGACTCCAGGTTCTTGAGGGCAATTACCCAAAACTGGACTTTCCAGAAGGATACACCACATTCGTTGTATTTCCTAAACTCAAGTACATGCTAATGAATTCACCTGCGATAGAACATTCTAGTCTCTCTCTTTCTCTCCCTCTCACCCCCCCCGTGTGTGTGTGTGTACACACGCACAGGTGTGTGTGTGTGTGTGCACGCGCGCGCATTTCATTTCTGTTCCATACATAACAATCTGAGGTAGGAAAACTACCACTTAAATACTTGTAAGATAACAATTGTATTATAGATTTCTAAAAAATAGAAAGGGACTAGAATTTAAGACTCCTGCCCTATGCTAATTCCCCATACTATAAGTGGTTCCCTGAACACCACCAGGAGTGATGCCTGAGCACAGAGCCAAGAACCAGCCTTGAGCCCAGCCAGCATCCCCAAACAAACTAAAGAATAGGAGTGGTATTAAAAGTATGAGAAGCGCCTTTGAAAGTGGAATGTTATAAGGGATTCAGTTTTTATTTTTAGAATGTTGGCATGTATAAAATATTCAATTCCACTAACTCAGATGGAATAGTTTAATAAATACAGCAAATGTTAAAATTAACTATGTTTAACTATACAGTTAACCAAATTAACAATATTTAAAAATATAGTTAAACTTTAATTTCAACATTGGCTGCCAATTACATGTGGGTCTTACTGCTTTATATAGCCCAATGATGCCCCCAAAGATAGACTGGCCTACAAGTTTTCAAGAAACACAACAGGGAGGGGGTGCCGGGAGCACGAGGCAGCTCAGGGAACTGGAATCCCATGGGTGTCCCAGTAATGCCAGAGCCACTCACAGGGGAAGCAGATTTACCCCGTGATCCCTGCGGGAATTAGCCACGGCACTCCTAGGTGCTTCCCCAGCGGCTCTGTCCACCAAAGCATGTGTATTAGCAGTGCTGTGAGCTGGGCTACCTCAGCCAGCAGAACTTCAACCAGATAAACACCTTGTCTAACATATAAATGACAAGGTCACCCAGAGGTGCTCAGGAAGAATCAGGAAGCTTTGGCTCAGAGACATTTCATTTGCTTTGGGTATCAATTCATTGAGCTAATCAATGAGGGGATGAGCAAGAAAATGAATCACATTTTTAACTGCCATTGAAATCACTGTGTTAGTCTCAGAGCTGGTAAAACCTCACGTTTGTTACTGAAGATCAGCAGGATGAGGTCAGCACTGGTCCGGAGAGGACTGGCTTGGCTTCGGAGTTGGGGGCTGATGAGGGGCGATAGGGGTACCCTTCCTGGCTGCAGCTCTCCCCTGGCAAGGGCAAAAGGGAGCAGCTCTACCAGCTCTGCTCTCTCCCTAATGACTCCACTATCCCTGAACACTGTGAAGACACAGCTTAGGGGCCAGCCACGTGCTGACTCTGACCATGGCCAGGCTCCAGCCCGGGCACACAGTGATGAAGAACAGACCTGCCCTGTGTTTGCCCCATGAAGGATAAAGGCTCCTTGGACCCACAACACATGCCAAAGGGATTGATTATAACATTAATGATATGTGTAATCTACATGCTCCTTATTTTAAAATATTGCTGGTCATAAAATTATCATACCCCAGGAAGGGAAAAAAAAAGGAGACGTCAATGGCCCAATTAACATTTGCCATCAATTTGGAATCTACATAAATGTGCTTAGTAAGACTTTTTTATTCCTTTTTCTTTTTAATGGGCTCAACTCTCCATGGCCTTAAACCACGTGATGTCTGTGCCCAGGTCCCAAAGCCCTACTTTCCCCGAGGGCTGCATCGAGTGCCCTGAAGGGCTAGTTCAGACCCCAAGCAGGGAGTGCCAGTCTGCAAGGTGCCAGTCTCAGCTGATGAAAATACAAAACAGAATACTTCTGACCAAAAGCAGGTTGACACCAACATGCTCTCTTGGCCCACCTTTGTGTGTCCAGGCATCCACTGATGAGAGACCCATCAAGGACTGGCAGCTGTCCTAGCACCTCTTGCAGACGTGTCGGAAACGCGTCTTGCTTTGGAAACTAAGCAACACTGATACCACGTGATTGACTCACAATGAAAACAAGAGACCCCTCTCTGCACTGGAGCTCAGAGCAGAGAAACAAGAGGGTCCTTCATGCCAATTCAGTCAGCGTACATCCCTCCACAATCATATTCGCAATATTATTTATCTTCTAATTCTGTGGTAAGAGTTATCCCTATACACAGGAATGGGGATACAACACGAAGCACATTTCAGGAGATTGTCTTAAAATTGCCTTGTGAAAATGACTGACTGGGAAAGTATTAAATCAGTGCACTGAATTCTAATGATTAATCTTCTAACATCGCTCCTTCCCATTAATTCCATAAAACGTATTTAGATGGAGTCTAAGGGTTGTTGACGCGTGACCCTGTGCCAGACCAGGAAAAGGATTCGTAGGATTCCAAGAAGTTTCCACAAAGAGCCAGGAGGACTAACATGTAGAAAACTATATATATATATATATATATATATATATATATATCAAAGAGGTGCAAGGACGCAGTGGGGGCTGGGGAAGGCAGCCCAGGAAGGGTGCAAGGGGGTGGGCTCAGGGCAAGGGGGGCCATCTGAAGGTGACCGAGGCATTGCAGGAAGAAAGCAGGATGGGGGCCAGGAGCAAGTCTGAATACCGACCCAGAGCTCCCCCTGGCAATTGTTCATCCCGTACATCTGCTGGGGGATCTGTGCTAGCATCCCACCACCCCTGAGAACTGTCCAGACAGACAGATGGGGAGAAAGTGGCCCACTGCACTGTGAGGGTGGAGTCCCGGCTCCAAGGAACAGCAGATGCAAATTTTGTGCCCTGAAGTACAAGTCTGAGCCCACAAGAGCTAGTCACAGCCCCTGAGACCTGGTTATGGCCCCCAAGAGCCAGTTAACAGCTCTCTACAGCTAGTCATGGCCACCAAGAGGTAGTTACAGCCCCCCGAGAGAGCTAATAATGACCCCCAAGAGCTAGGCACAGCCCCCAAGACTTAGTCATGGCCCCTGAGAGCTAGTCACAGCTCCTGAGAGCTAGTCATGGGCCCCAAGAGCAAGGCACAGCCCCTGAGATGCGTTGTCCACTGGGTGTACCCATCTCTTATGTGATCCCCGCCTACCTGTGATCCCATCTACTGGGTGATCTCCATCTATTGAGTGATCCCATCTCCCAGCTGATTCCCCACCTACCTGTGATTCCCATCTACATATGATCCCCGTCTACCTGTGACCCATATCTACTGAGCGGTCCCATCTCCCAGGTGATCCCCGTCTACCTGCTGTTCCTCCATCTTTGGGGGATCCCTACCTGTTGGGGGTCTTCTGGCTTTCTGGGCCTTCCCTGCTGCCATCAGCCACCAGGCCCTTCTCTGTGCTCCCAGTGTCCAGTCCCTACAATAACGCACTTGGGGGACAGTACGGGCCCAAAGGCACTGGCCTGGCATGTGGCCCACTCGGGGTGAATCCCCTGAGGCCCTCCAGAAGAGAGCCCTGAGCACAGCTGGGTATGGCTCCAAAACCAAACTTAAGAAACACTAAAAGCAAGCAAAGCAGAGTGTGCTATGGTCAAGTCTCCCCGCCTGCACAGGTGACTCCATGCCATGGGAGTGACACCTTTCTGCGCTCACTCACCCTCACCCCTTCTCAGAGGCCAGTGAATCTGCAGCCCTCCAGGAGACTAGGCTGCACAGAGAGTGGCCACTTCCATGAGTTTGGGGACTGGTCCCCATGAGTGAGTGTGGGTGAATGAGGAAGGGTTTCTCCAGCGCCCATGTTAGAGGAGGGGAGGGGCTGCTCTCCAAGGCTGCTGTCAACAAGGCTCCAGCTCGTGCCCAAGGCTCACAGACGCTCTCAGGAAACCCGACAGTGCCGAGCAAGGCTCTGGTTAGAGCTGGGATCGCGGGGGCACACAGCTGCCCCCCGTGACCAGTGACGCAGAGCAGCTTATTGTGTGAATTCTCAGCGAGGCCCCATTGCCACTCGCCACGCATCTGTCACTTCCCTGCTTACGAGGGGACCCAGCGTCTGTCCGTTCCAGCTCGGCAGATCTCTTCAGCAGCTGGTTTCCAGTGTGTGCACTGGACAGATTTTGAAGGGGATCATCTTTGATGTCAGAATGTGTCACGTCCATGCGTTTATTTACCAGACACGAGAGCGACTCACTTAGCAGCCTGGCAACCACACTCGCCAGGCCCGAAGGACCCGGACTGGGGGAGCGTGTCCAGGATCCTGCTCCCTGGTTCCGTGGGGGAGGAGGAGAGGTGGGCGAGAGAACTCAGAGGGCCGCAGTGCCGCAGGCTGTGCCTGTTCCTCCCCAGCAGTGCTTGGCTCCAGGAGTCGGAACAGCCCCTGAGCACTGTGAAGTGCCCTTCCTTTCCCTCCAGAGGGGCACATGGGCAGGTCAGCCTCTCCCAGGAAACTCTCGTGTTCACTAGGATGAACAGTTCCCTCCTCCCTGCAGGAGAGGCTTGCATGGCTGCTTGCTGGTGAGTGAGCCCAGCTCCTGGAAAGAACCTCGTCAGGAAGCTACTGCACCCCCCTCCCCCCACAGCCCCTTTCCCCACTGGCTCTGAAGGGCCAGGGGGCATCTAAGAATCAGCTCAGGGAATCAGCCGAGAATTCCAACCCAGGGCAGCGCTAGAGCAAGTTTGGTGAGGACTAGACTGATCACTGAAGGTGCTAGGAGCAGCCCGGCAGCCTCAAGGTGAGGCCCCGGGTGGGGGAGTGGTAGTTTCTCACCCCGCAGTGCATGGTGGGAGCCCGGGTTTGTCTGTCTGAACAGTGAGGGTGGGTAGGGGCCAGGCTCCATCACACAGGACGAATCCATCAAGGCTTCTTCTGAGTCCAGCAGAACCGCCTGGATCATGCCGTGTTCCTTACAGAGCCCAGGCCCAGGCCTGGACCAAACTGAGGAGAGTGATTGAGGAGGAGAGGCTGAGGGGAGCATGCCCATGCCTGAGGGGAGCACGTGTATGGCTGAGGGGAGCACCCCCAGAGTCGATGGGAGCACTCCCACCGCTGACAGGAGTTCTCTTATGGCTGACAGAGGACTCCCACATTTGAGGGTAGCATTCCCATGGCTGAAAGAGACCTCCAAAATTCTAGGGGAACACGCTCATGGCTGAGGAGAGCACTCCCACTGCTAAGGGGAACACTGCCACAGCTGAGGGGAGCACTCTCATGACTGAGAGGAGCACTCCCATAGCTTCAGGAGAAAGCAAGATGGAGAGGAGGGAAACAGACAGTTGGGGCCATTGAGACCTGTGGTGGAAGGAAAAGGCAGTGGTTGGGGCTCCCCAGGGCCGGCTCTGATCTGGAAAGTCCCCCCACCCCACAGCCTGGCAAGGGGACACCTGGAAACAGGGAAGTCCCCTGGCGACCAGCTCGAGACTGCACTGTGTTGGGGTCTCTGGGCACGCTTAGTGTCCTGCTGTCAGGAAAAGCAAAGCTTCCCTGGGGCAAGTTAACCTCCCTGCAACTGCCAATGACTTCCACTGCTTTCATCTGAAGGAAATGACATTCTGGGCCCAGCAGGAGAAAGGACCGGCTGGAAGGCCACGTGAGAAATGGTTCCCAGGGAGCCAGACACGAGGCTCTCCCGGCTGACCTGCGAACGTCTGCAGTTACGAGCCTAGCCAGTCAAGAGCCCCGTCCTCGACCACAGCACAGGAGCCTCACTCAGCCGAGGCTGGAAGGCAGGACCTGAGCCTCGAAAGTGAGTTACTGGTAGATCAGGGGGAGCAGGAGAGGGACGGCAGGAGAGGAGAGGCCTGCGCAAATGGGCTTAACCCAGAGACTGAATCCCAGCGAGTAAATGCCAGCTGTCAGAGCAAGAACGTCTCAGATCTTCTCTCATGGGGCAGAGGCCATCGAGCAGAGCAGGGAGAGGCACAGGACTTCCCCGTGATTGATCAGACGTACCAAGTGATGGAAGAGAAAAGAGAAACAGCAGAGAAGCCAGGCACTCCCAGGCTTAAACCCTGTCCTAGAAGATGGTTAAAGAGCAGCGATGGATCAGGGTGTCGCCACCCGAGAGCTGCAGCTAGAAGGCACCAGGCAGCGAGTCACAGAGGATGCACAGTCTGGGCATGAGCAGAGGCAGGAGGTGCAAGGCTCGAGGAACCAGGCTGGGCAGGTCTGTGGGGCGGGTGCAGGAGAACATTCATGGCAGGGGATGTTAGGACTAGGCTCGGACAGGCCATTGCAACATCACTTCCTCCTCTCTGCAAGCGAACGGACGTTCACAGACAGCACACACTCAGCTCATTACTCCCAGCTCCGTGCCATCTAGTGAAGACATGCCGCAGTTCCGGGGAAAGCAGCTCTAGGATATTCTTCAAGCTCTTGAGTCCTTGGGTTCAGTGTGTGAGCACCAGCATGGGAGAGGGGAGGAAAAGGGAGAGGTGGAGAGGGAAGGGGGAGGGAAAAGGGGAAGAGTCGAGAGGGCAGAGGAGGGGGGTAGAGAAGGGATGAGAGTTTGACCATCTTTGCTCACTTTCTCTGCAAGTGTGAGGGTCTGCTCGTTTCTAAAACAGAGTATTTTGAAGGCTCGGGAGCTCTTGAGAGAGTACTATGCATGATACTACCCGTGATGCTACGGGTGATATTACCCGTGATGCTATGTGTAATACTACACGTGATGCTATGTGAGGTGCTATGTGTGATTCTATGCATGGTATTACACATGATCTTATGTGTGGCGCTATGTGTGGTACTATGCATGGTACTATGCATGATGCTTGACTTGTTTCATGTTGTTGGGTGTCCTACAATATTCCTTTTGATAAGGAATGTTCTCTCGGTGTGTAGAGGCAGAAATAAGCTCTACTTAGAAACGGCTGCATGCATGAAGCTCGTGAGCTTCACAGGAGGATTTGTTTTCCTGAACTCTTGCTAGGGAGAAGCTTTTGGCATCCTGAGTCCTTTATCAAGTAAACCAGCCCTTGTGAAGGGCATACACAGGAGTGGATGGCACATGAGGAACTCGGGGCTGCCGATTTTGCTAAACGGCTTGCCTTTCCACTTAAACACAAATAACTAAACACCCACCGGGCTTTTACTGAAATGTAAAATTAGCATTCCCTAGGAAATTCAAGGGCAAATATCTCCAAAGCTCATCTCCAAACGTTAGTAAAAGATTGACCCTAGGTTTTAAAGTGACTCATTTCCCCATAATATAAACAGGTGTGCAAGCAGTAGACGCCACTTCTCTGCGATGTGAAGACCCTGGCCTTCAAGCCGTCACAACTAAAGCAGAAAGATAAGGGGAAGGAGTGTGGGACAAACATTTGATACTGAAAGCGCCACTCGGCACCTCTATCTCTCGTGCTAAGGTCGGGCTTCTTCTAAAGACAGCTGAAATGTTGGGAGATCCCGGGAGAGGAACACACTGCAGGGAGATGAGACGGATCACACAGGCCAGCAACAATTAAATGACCACCAGAGCCCAGGTGACTCACGGGCCCCTGTGAGGTGTTGGGCGGCTGCAAATATAGAGAAGCCAACACTGGGCTGTTTCATGTCCAGAGCAAATGTGGGCATGCCTGCTGCCTCAAGGAATGACTCTGTCAGCTTCTCTGCTACCCGCTCTGGGCGTCTTCTGGTTCCCAGTGACTCATAGCAGGACCAGAAGGATGGTGGGATGTAGACAGCACCCATGCATATATCCATGTGCACACATATGCACACACACACACACACACACACACACACACACACACACACACCAACATCATTCTCTACACAGCAGATCTCAGAAAGATGATGATGGGTCTTAAATCAAAGGTTCCTTTCCTTGGGAAGCCATTCCCATCAAATGGATCATCATTAGTATGAAGACAAGATGCAGAAACTAGACTTTCCCGACGTTTGCCTTCATTGGTCCTGTCTTCAAGGGAAATGGGATGCTTTTGTGGTGTTCAAAGGGCCAAAACGGGTCAGGCTGGAAGGGTGAGTGCAGCCTCCCGTGATAATCTCAGCAGTCTGTGTCCCAAACCTCACCAGCCTCCCTCCTCAGACAGTGTCCCTCATAATGCCACCTGCCCTGTTTCCCTGACATACAAATCCTCAACTGTGCCAGCTCGCTCTTGAGAGGTTCTCTAAACTCATCTCCAGACAAAAGTGTAGTACGAGATTGAGTGGACTATGACAGAGGCTGCCCAGTGCCCACCTGGACCAGCAGGCTCCCCACATCTCTCATTTCCCAGGACACAGTGGAGTGGCCAAGGTGTCGGGCTGGCCTGGCCGTGAGAGGCTGTGTGCTCACCCTGCCTGCGCCTGGGCCACTGCTGACGGCTTCACCCTGCACTCTTTAGACGCGTGTGACCACAGATCTGAGATGGCCAGTGTGTACTGGGCATGGCCCAATGATGATAGAATCAGTTGCCAACTAGGGACACACAGACACCATCCAGGAGCTAGTGAGGCTAAAGCGGGAGCAGGTTCCGGAATGTAAGCGGAAGGGCTCGGGGACCAGGACAGAGCCTGGGTTTGGCTGTTTTTGTCTTGTCTCTGTCTAAACGACCCCCCGCTGTCTAAGCACTTCACTCGGCTGCATGCTGACACTCAGAGTGGGCCCCCTGGCGCTGGAGAGTGATTTGTTCCTTTGGGTGGGAAGATGAGAGCCGCATAGCTAATCTCTGTTCTTGCCTCTCAAGATCACCACTAGCGGCTGCTTTGGAACAGCGGAGGGGCAGTTGGGCATGGTCTGCTTGGGCCCCTGGTTCCCACCCCGACGGAGGCAGTGCTGGTAGGGGGCTCTGCCTGTCTCTGGCCCTGCGAACCAGTTCTCATCAGACAGGGCTCTCAATGGGGTGGGTTTGGAGATCCCCTGACTCCTTTGTTTGGCAAGCAGTACTCGGGGCTGATTCTGGGCCCTCACTTTCCCGGTTACAGTGCTCTGTTGTAGCAGTCGAAAGAATGGAGTTGGTGACCATGGAAACAGACCAGTCCTGAGGGCAGACACGGGTCACCAGCTTCATGCCCATGGAAAGAAGCTCCATCCCCTCAGAGGGTGCTGGGTTCTAGCAGCTGGACAGACTCCACAGCTGAAGGTGCAGAAACTCATTTGCTGACTGGACCCTGCATCACCCTCCTCAGGAGCACTGAGCTCCCCTCAATAGGGAGCACACCTGCTCCTTTCTTCACATCCCATCACAGGTTTGGCACTGCATCAGTCTGCTTTTAGGATGCTGCTTGGTTTGTGCTACTGACAACACCGCTCAGAACAAGGGTTTCTAGGATGAAAGCAGGGGCAGAGGGTTTCTTTCTCTCCTGGCTACTTAGGAAGAGGACAGGGGCATAAGCTGAGTGGAAAACAAATGCTATTTCTTTTGTTGCACTCAGCCAAGTAAAGATTTGGGCCCTATGGGGCCCTCCTGATGCTGCTGTCCCGTCTGGCTTTGTATCCCTCAGACCTGGGCCCCTCTTCTGCTCTGGGTGGTACCTGTAGCCAGTCTCCTGGACTCCTGGAGTTGTTTCTAGAACTTGGGGCTCTGCTAGAGTCTTGTAAACAGTGTGCTCAGGTTTAGGAAATGGAGCGCTAAATGCCTTCCTTCCTCAGCTGTCTTTGCGTTTTATTATCCGTCACACAGTACTGATGCTGACAGCGAGGCAAGGCATGAGGAAGAGGAAACCCACAGCGGTCTCCCCACCCAGAGGGAAAACGCTGACAGACAATGGCGTGTGGTCAGGCTGAGGCAGGAGTGACCAACTCCTCCTGGCCAACACAAACTCTCAGAGACCACAGTTTGGCCGTGTCCGGGCGACTAAGTCCAACCGAGGTGGGGAAAGGACAGAGGCAAAGAGCACTGAAGAGGAGAGCCAGAAAGAGAACTGGGCTGAAGCCCTGAGAACCACAGAGGCGCCTCGTGCCCTGAGAGGGGCCGAGATGGGGCAGGACAGACGGCGCCTTTCCATGCTCCAGCCTCCAGAGAAGGGCTGCAGGCAAGGGGCGCCAGGGCAAGGACACGTGACAGGACTGGGTGTGGGGTGAGGTCGATTGCTCCAAGGAGGTGAGCGAGACTGTAGGCATGGCAGCTGTTACAGCATGCGCAAACATGGAGATGGTGAGGTCAACACAGAGTGGCCAGGCTGCCCCCTGGGCTTTCCAGAGCCTTAAGAAGGGGCAGCCAGTCATGGTGGGCTTCTGGCTGCCTGACATGGGTTTGTGTGAGGGGAGAGCTGATCTTGAGCACCCACCCATCTCCAAGGGGCCAGTTCTGCTGGGAGAGGGCCCAGCACTGGGAAAGACACGAGTTCTCTGGGCCCAGACATACTCTCAGCTGTCAAACAGACGTTTCAGGTGAGTCTTTCAGAAGAGAGAAACAGTACATTCATCTTTTAATTTTTTTCTTTTTGGGTCACATCTGGAGATGCTCAGGGGTAACTCCTGGCTCTGCATCAGGAATTACTCCTGGCAGTGCTCAGGAAACCATATGGGATGCTGGGAATCAAACCCAGGTTGGCTGCGTGCAAAGCAAACACCCTACCTGTGCTATTGCTCCAGTCCCTGCATTCATCTTTAATAAAAAAATATCTGCCGTTTAAAAGAACCCTATTAGGAAAAGGCAGCTGGAATAGAGAAGGAACCACTAACTAAATGATGCTTGGAGTGCTCGCTCGGGACGGGAGGTGCATGTTGAAAGTAGACTATGGACCAAACATGATGGCCACTTACTACCTGTTTTTGCAAACCACAACACACCACAGGGGGCGTGGGGGGGAGAGAGAGAGAGAGAGAGAGAGAGAGAGAGAGAGAGAGAGAGAGAGAGAGAAAATGTGAATGTGCCTGCCACAAAGGCAGGGGGTAGAGGATTTGGTGGGGGTGGGGGTGGTGGGAGGGACACTGGGGACATTGGTGGTGGAGAATGGGCACTGGTGGAGGGATGAGTACTCGATCATTGTATGACTGAAATGTAATCACAAAAGTATGTAAGTCTGTAATTGTATCTTAAGGTGATTCATTTAAAAAATAAATTTTAAAAAATAAATAAAAGAACCCCATTAGAGTGAAGTGAAAAAGTTTAAGTGTCCTTTCTGACCCCCCATGTGACTAAGTTTGTAAAGGCCAGAAACAGCTGAATCTGTTTTAAAAATTTATATTTAATTAAGAATATGGTTGTCTTTATTCTATTGGATTTGGAGGTGTTAATTTTTTATAATACGAATAACTCCCCTTTACCTTTTCTATATTGATTTAATTTAGTCCAATTTTTACATTAATATTTAGAAACATCAAAAGAACAGCCATATGTGAAATTTAAGAGTGTCCCATTTTTATGCATTTTCTTAGGTTTTCCAGTGAAATTCATAAAAATGACTAGAACATATATATATTTTATTATAGGGTATGGAGTTTGAAAAGTCTTTAGAGACTTAAATATCTTGGGAAACTTAGGCTGAATAATCCATCCACACCAGCGCTTGGCTTCCTTTGTAATTTAGGAAAAGTGAAGGTGAGTCTCCAGTTTCAGGGAGAAGGAGGGATTGACCTCAACTGAATGCAAATGGACAGAAAAGAATCTATCAAATAGCTATTGCTGAAAAACAAGGTTAATCAAGTTTCTGCGGTGGGGACATGAATGTCACTAAGATGTTTCCATTTATCTCAACTCTTTTAGCATGTACATAGAAAATTAATTAGATGCTGCTGCTGCACTGCTAAAGCTTTGTTATTGTCATGATAAAAAATTTGCTTAATAATTTTGCTGCTAATTATGCAATCTTTGGCATACTGTTCCATTGCAATAGAAACGGCCTTAGGCACAAGAGAAAGACTATTTACTGGATGTGCAAAATAAAAGAAGGAGGCTTTTAGAGTCTCAGATTAATTTTCAATTATAAATAGATTACTGAGTGACTATTTGTAGCACTTAAAGTGTATATATCATTACAGTTCTTAATGGAAATAGAAAATAATAAATGGCAAAATCACTCCCATGATTTTTATGATCAGAATTCTTGAATCTCTTATTCGAAAAGCACAATAAGAACAACTTCCATCTACTAAGCACTAATGGAATACCAGCATCTCCTCTAAGGGCGTCTTTGAATTTCACCAATAACCGCCACTTTTGTGCACTCTCATTTCCAAAATCTTGCAAAAACACCAGTCTGTTCAAGAAGGTGAAACAGTGTCCTTAAACATCTCCTGGAAGATTGCATTCATTGTCCAGATTTGCCAGAACAAACCACAGAAGCGGATGGCTGTGAAGGATACATGCATGGCACGCAGCCCTGAGACAAGGGGTACAAGCTGGTTTGGTGCTGGCTCTGAGGGTTTGCTGCCACCCTTGGAAGGTAGATGCATCACTCCATGCTCCTCCCTCCTCTAATGGATGCCTCCCCCCAACACCCCCAGTGCCTGTCTGCCACAAGCCCCCATGGTCACCTTTCCATCACTTGCTGGCAATCAGAACCCACGAAGCACGTGCAAAGCTGCTCAGTTCCAAAAAAGATCTAATTCCAAACAGAATCATTTCTGAGTTCCTAGGGGAAGGGACCACACATCATCTTAGGGGCAATACACATCCATCCCAACAGATTCTGAGACGCCAACCAATATCTGAACCTGTTCTTTCAGCCGTGAACCCTGCACCTTGTTCTCATTCCATGCCGTAGTCTTCCCATAAAATCGACACTTGCTCACATCCTCTTTGACCAAGTAAAGGCATCCAATGCCCATTTCCTTCCTTCTGTCTTTCCTCGAAGACTTGGCTCCTCGAGTCAGAAGCAACACCTTCCTTACAATGCTACCCTCTCCATAATAGGTGAGTGCCCCCTGCAGCCTTTCTTAGGAGCTGTGTATTGTGCTGGAGTGCATTGGTTACGTGACAAAATGGAAATGAGTCTGGTATATGTAATAGTTTGAATGTCGAGGTTACATATTATAATTTAACAACTGGCTTTTTTTTTTTGATGCTCTATGCCAAAGAAATGTGATGAAGGTAATGAATTGGGCTGTCAGAGTCTGTGACTCACTTTGGAACAGATTTAAAGATCTTGGAACAGCAAACAGAGGTGTGGCATTTCTTCACGGCATTATCAGAGCTGGCATTTAAAAAGCCTGAAGAATTCTGTCAACTCTCATTTAGTTTGCCATGGTAAAATAGTATTAATTGCTGGAACATCCTAGAGTGTAGTTACATAAAAATGAACTCATACTGGTTTGAATTTGTTATTACTCTATTATTCTGAGACAGAAGGAAAATGTGAGAAGTAAAAGGGAAAGGCTATACATTTGATAAGCATTTTTGATTGGACTATTTTTCCATTTCCTAACAGTACATTTGTTAAATTTATTTCTGTTCCATCCACCCACTAAACCATCCATCCACCATCCATTCATCCATCATTCATCTACCACGATCCATCCTTCCATAAATCCATTTATTTACCATTCATATATTATCCATTCACCTTACTTCCACCACGCCTCACTTGTCCACTCATCCCTCTGTCCACCATCTGTGCATCCACACATCCTCTGTGTCTTCACAACAAACTAGTGCTGTGTGACGCTGGTGGGACATCCTGACCCGGAGCTTCCTTTGGAACCCTCTCCCTTCTACAGCTCCAGGACTTAACTTGCTTCTGAGGACTATACGTTTCTCAACTTGCAAACAATCTCCCCTCTTTCCCATAGCTTCTCACCTCAGAGACTTTTCTCCTCTGTTCTCCCTACCAGCACACCTGTCGCCTTCTTGGATATTGAAATGTTGACCTGGAAATTGGACTACACCCTTCTTGGTCTAACTTGGACCCAGTTGGTACCACTGGTCCAAGTGAAGTTCTTTTTCTTTGATTATTTTTGTTTGTCTTTGTGCTGAGGACTTATTTCTGGTTCTATGCTCAGGAATCATTCCTCAAAGGGTTCAGGGACAACATGGGGTGCCAGTGGTGGAAACTCAGTTATGGACAAGGCCGGTGCCTGCCCCACTGTGCTCTCTCGCCTCTGTGCTTCTTTCACAGAGCTCATCGTGAAGGAGGCACCAGCAATGTGTACCTGAACCCCAAGGCCACACCTGCCTTGCTGCTAGGACCTGGCCAGTCCTCAGAGCCTCTGCAGGCCTGCATGGTCCATCATTCTTGTCCTGCAAGCAAACCACAGCCCACACTATCCAGAAAAATTCCCCTGGCACATAAATACCTCTCCCAGCTGGTCTTCCTGCTACTCGGGCATGAAAGGCCATCCCCCTTCCTATCTAAGGCCTACTTCTCTGTGCAAGGAGCGAGTGCTGGCATGAAGAATATGGTCACTGGCCTGAATCTGTTTCCTGTGTGAGTAAACCTGGAATCCCATGCATACCTGCCATCAGGAAGCTCAGATTCTGAGGAAGACGCGAGCGGCATGGAGAGACGGTGAGAGGAGCTCCTTAACAGGGTGGGGCCGTTCCCAGAAGGAGCCCTCCCCCAGCTTCATGGCTGGATTTGGAGACAGGCCACAAGTAAAGGTCTCTGGGGTTGATGAGGGAGAGTGGGTTCTAGACTATCACGAAACGCAACTCTGTCTGTGTAAGTCGACATACAGACCGCATGGCAGGGCGAGCCTGTGGGATAGGGTACATTAGAGAGTGGACTTTCCCTCCAGGTGGCACTGCCCTGGAGGACGCCAAGAAATCCAGGGACAGAAGTAGCCCCAGGGGCCACTTTCAGTTTGATCTCAAGTGAGGTCCAGTCTTCCAGCACCATATTCTGCCTCAAGACCAAAGGCTAAATGTAATTTGACTAGATTCTTCCAGAACTTTCCAGGGAGAGAGGCTGGCACCTTCTCCTCACTGACAGGAAATAGGTGAGTCAGGGAATCACACTTCCTTCCCTGGTCCACCTCATTTTTCTCTGATGAATTCACTTTCTGGCAGATTTGCATCATTATATTAATTCTTTAAAATAACACACCTGAGAGTGCAGAGACATAGTTCTGAGGGAGGTCTAGGCTCAACACACTGCCCCTAAGCACAGGCAGGTGTGGCTCTGAAACCAAGCTCAACCAGAACAAACTGGCGTTAGTGTGGAGGGCTGGTGTGTGCACGGCCTGGTGACAGAGACCAACAGGGGCCACCACTGGGGCTAGGACAGCGAGCTACTGACCAGCTCAATACCACCAACAATGTGCTTGACCCTGGGTCTGGCAGGACTGCTCAGCCTTGAAGCAACTGCCACCAAAATTCTAGAATTAATAGTCTGACTCTGTTGAAGATTCAGTGACTTGCCCCAGATGTATTAGTTCCCATATGGGATGGTCTCAGGAAAATGGAATTCCATGACAAATCCAGTGCTATGACTTGGATTGAACAGGTGTGGGTGGTCAGTACTAATGAGCGGGACAGCAGCTAGTGTGAAGGAAAGTGAAACAGGACTCTGTGTGGAGAGATTATTATTAGTTCCTTGTGTGCTTGAGGCTGAGTCCAGGGCCTCGTGCATGCAAAGTATGTGCCAAGCCTCATCCCATGTACTCAGATGAATTCCACAGGTCTAAGTTCACTGGCATAGGAAACAGTCATTATTATTATTATTATCACACAGTGGTAGAGCATTTGCCTTGCGTGCAGCCAGCCCAGTCGAGCCGGGTTCGATTCCTCCGCCCCTCTCAGAGAGCCCGGCAAGCTACTGAGAGTATCTCGCCCGTGCAGCAAAGCCTGCAAGCTACCTGTGATGTATTCAATCTACCAAACACAGTAACAACAATTCTCACAATGAAGATGTTACTGGGCCTGCTCAAGCAAATCGATGAACAATGACAGGACAGTGACAGTGACAATTATTATTATTATTATTATTATTATTATTACACAGTGGTAGGGCATTTGCCTTGTGTGCAGCCAGCCCAGTTGAGCCGGGTTTGATTCCTCCGTCCTTCTCGGAGAGCCCGGCAAGCTACTGAGAGTATCTCGTCTGCGCAGCAAAGCCTGGCAAGCTACCTGTGATGTATTCAATCTGCCAAACACAGTAACAACAAGTCTCACAATGGAGAGGTTACTAGGCCCGCTGGAGCAAATCTATGAACAATGGGAGGACAGTGAAAGTGACAATTGACAATTATCATTATCATTATTATGATTATTATTGTGGGAGAAGATGGTCACTTTCTTTTCCTAGATTTAAATAAATATCTTCAAATAAGCCATTTTAGTTGAATGTAAAACAAACTTGAAACTTTTCAAGCAGATTCCATACCTGCAAGAAAACTCTAAAATGTACTTGTAAATGTCATTATTCCCTTCTTTATTTACAAAGCACACATCAAAGAGAAGTGAATGTAAGTGTCCATATAGGGGTTTGGCTAGAAACAGAAAGTGTGACCTCAGGCCCATCTACAAGAGATGGGCCTCGTCTGGGGGGATGCACAAGAATGAGCCAGGGAGACAAAGCCTGAGTTATGACTGAGACAGGATGTGAAAGGGACCACGCGTGTGTGGACCTGGGGCCTGTCATCGATGGACCTGGAGCCTGTTAGGTCCTGCAGGGATCATGGGCGACAGAACTGTTATCCCAAATGCAGGTGCCCAGAGCAAGCATGGTCTTGTGACCTCATGGGAAAAAAAAATAATCAAACTTTCAAAAGAAACTGGAAAAGATTCTGCCTGTGTGAGAGGAGAATGAATGAAGCTCCTTCTCCTGTATGGATGCCTGTGGACTTAATCGGCCAATGATTCCTGACACTAAGCAGGCCGAGAAGGTAGAGAACCTACAAAATTAGGGGAAAACCTTGATAGGAATTCTGCCCGTGTGGAGGGTGGGAATTTTTCATGCATGCCGTGTTTGTGCCCCACCTGTGTGCCTTCCGTGCGGCTGCTCGGATGCCCGTGGTCACCTACGCAGAAGCCCTGGAGACTGACACGGGGCCATGCAGGAGCAGCTGCAGCCGCCCACGTCTGCTGACGCCCGAATCATCAAATCATTGCCAGGAGTGCTCGGGAGAGGAGAGTAATTATCACTAGGTATTGAGTGGCTTCTGAGAGCTAAGTGCTTCTCGTGCAAGATTTACAACCCCGATCTGCCTAGAGACGCAAAGCAGTTCATGGGGGAAACTGCAGTCACTTCAGAGACCAGAGAGCACATGCTCCAGGGTGCAGGGGAACATGGTGACCAGCTAGGGAGCCCTGGCTGGGGGAAGGAACAAGGACACAGTGAGGAGGGCACTGGCCTGGCACGCTACCAACCCGGGTTTGATCCCCAGCACCCCACAAGGTCCCCGAGCCTTGCCTGGAGTGAATCCTGAACGCAGTGTGAGAAGGAGGTGAAGAGCACTGCTGGTTGTGGCCTCAAACTGCAGGTGTTGCCCCCTCAAATACAAAAGAAAGTTGGGCACTGAGCAGGGAGAACAGGCTCTGTGTCCAGGCACTGAGAGGACGGTCACCCAGGGCACAGAGACAGCTCCTCGACCTGAACCCACCTGCTACATCTGCCACCTGCCTCCTGCCACACCTGACTGCCATATCTTTCTGTCACAGCTGCAGGCCACCTGCCACATGCCACCTGCCTGCCTCCCTCCCAGGTCAAAGTCATGGTCAGTCCCTCCCAGGTGAAGGGATCAAACTCAAGACTCAACTGCACTTGGGCGCCTTCCAGAGTAAAGCATGGCGGCCCTTCTTTGAAGCCCCCCCCCCAATTTCTTCATAAACACTTTGGGGAGACCCAAGGTGGTTCCGGGATCAGACAGACGGGAACCACATGCAAAGTAAGTGCCTCCACCCCAGCACTTCCCTCTCCGCCACGGGATAAACTTGTTATTTGTGTCTGTGTGGGACCATGCCTAAAGTGCTCAGTCCCCAGTCTGTGCTCGGGGTTCAGGGGACTAACCCTGGCCAGCCATGTGCACGGCAGCACCCCGCCCACTGTCCCACCTCCCCTGGGCTCTTTCACAAACCCATATGCCCGCCTCACCCCAACAGCTGTGCTTCCTTTACCCCCACGCACTGGTGCTATTTTATGTGAATTAAAAATACAAACTCGGAACTCCCAGCTCAAAGTCCCTTTGGTGCCCCGGGCTTTCTCCAACTCTTACAGACAGACATATGGCAGTGGACGCTGGAGCGCTGGCCCATGTCAGGGGTCACCCCTGGGCACTGGGGTTGGCTGGCCTCAGTGTCACCAGCAATGTTCCTAGAACAGCAGCCAAAGTGGAGTTGACAGAACGGGTCCTGCTCTGTCGAATATGGCTTCAGGTGAAACAGTGGCCTCTGCTCCAGCACAGAAAACCCTCCCAGGATGCTGGGCCTCGCCCACTTCTCTCTCACCACTTGGATCTTGTCCGGGAGGGAGCTGGCTGCTCTGGGACACGCTTTTGTAGGGGAGGTGGATATGAACAGGCGAGGTCGGGAGGACACGGAGTGGATATGGGAAAGGACAGGTCAGACAGAGCAGCGTTTTCTGCCATCATTGTTCTTCCATGAATAAACACTTGCTTCAGGCCCATTGTGATGAGCTCTCTTTATCACTTCCTCTCCCTCTAGACATGTGCCGGACTTTACTATTTGATGCTCGGAGACCGGGGATGGAGATTGCACACTGCTGCCCCGCCTCTCCTGATTTATCAGTATATTAATGGGCAGAGATCTAGATTTTTCTATAGATTTGCTGCAGATCACGAAAACTAAGCACAGAGCTAGAAATGCTCATAGCCACCAAAGGGTGCTTCTTGGTGCAGAGGTGAATGGAGCGAATCATCAAGGCCTCTTCTCAAAGCCTGCGAACAGCTGTATGCCAGATATATACTATGTCTAATTTAGTGTATGTATCACAGCTAAATAGTGAATCATAACATTCCCTGTTGCGCTTTCTATGTGAAAGAAACCAACTCAATGGCTTGGATCCAATGTCAAATAGCAGTTGCCAGACTAAATATCAAATGTTACTATAAACGACATGAGAAGTTGACAAAAGCATTTCACAAAAATGGGAATCTGGCTTGTTTGCTATTCATGGAACGATAAAAGGTATAGACTCCGCTTAATAAATATTCATAAAAAATGCACAAATCTCACAATACTGACCAATTTAAACGTCTGAGAGAAAATATTTTGCATTTATGTAAAACTTTCCCCCGTCACATACACAGATTTCAGAGAAAACCCTCTCACTGGGAAAAGAAACTAATACAATGAACACATCTGTGCAAAGAAAATTTCTGTTGCATTAGAAAGGATGCTGACAAGAAACAAGAGGAAAGGGAAGTTGGGTACGTGTGGGGAGTTCCACATTTCCAGGCTGGCACTGATACCTGATGGGCACACCCCACTGCTGGAACCTTGTCTTTCCCAGAGACACCAAGTCCCAGGTTCTGGGGGTCTCTAGAGAAGAGAGGGTTATGCTAAGGAGGGTCCCCAGGGGTGCCGTGACGACGCTCTTTGTGGTCTGCTCTGGCTCACTCTGCAGACTACTAGTCGGACAGGTACCACTGTGGCAGAGGCCATACATGGCCTATTTCCAGCGAAAGAAAACTCTTCCCAGCCTCAAGTTCCTCTGGAAGGTGTCAAAGCCATGCCCCTGGGTCTGAAGCAGTCATAGTCCCTATGGCAACCCTGGGTGTGGTCAAATGTGGTCAGGCCCTTGAGGCCCAGGGGGATGGGAAAGGGAATGGGCAGGGAGTTGGAAGCCATAGAAAGAGGTGAAATTCAGAGTCGGGAATCGGGGACCTCCCTGCCATTGGGGCAGGCTTGGGTGGTGGTTGGGAAAACACTGGTGGTGGGGAGGTGTGATGGCGGTGGGATTGGTGCTGGAATATTGAATGGAAGAAATAATAAGAAACAATTTTATAAAAAAAAATAAAAAGAGGTAAAAACAAGCCAGCAGGAGAAGACACTCTTGGGACCCTCAACTCCAAAGCTTGAGAAGGTGTTTGTTCCTATCTTCCTTAAACTTCTTACCCTGAATGGGTGCTTCCTTCCTTTGCTTCTCTCCTCTGCCTTTGTATGTAAACACTGGCTTTAATGATCTCCTACTCTCCAGGAAACCCTTCCTGGGGAGAGTCAAGAATTGGGAGCAGGGGCCATATGTGCCACTGACCCCCTTGCTTTATCATCCACAAGAGGCTGGTGGTTTCTGCTCTCAGCAGGAAACTCACCCTTGTCTCCAGGTTGAGAGGACACTCGTACCTTAATTTATCCATGAGGAGCAATAGGGACAGGCACTGTGAAGCCCTGGCCATTCATCTCCCCTCTGTGACTGGTGACACCACCCAGGGACAGTGTTTACTCACTCGGTCAGGACAAGACAATCTGCAACCAAGCCAGCGCCCCACCCAGACCGTCAGCAAGAAGGATGTGCCCTTGTGAGGGGGCCAGAAGGATGAGCCAGCCCAGGGTGAGCCCCGTACTCTCCACTCTCCACATTTTATCTTTACCTTCAAAATGACATTTGCTAGCAGGCATTCCCAAGGAAGCATGAGTACAGAAAGAGATAAAGGATGTTTCAGCAAAGTTTCCAATTGCCTTCCCTGAGATAAGAGGGGGGAAAGCATTGTGCTGCTCCCCTGGGTCCCTAAGGGGAACTGGTGTAATGTGGAAATTATTTTCCTTATTGCATGCCTGCAGGCAGAGCATTTCTAGCTGATGTCACTGAGAATTGATGGGGGGTGTTTTATGGGATGGAAAATCTTATTAGGAAGAGAGAAGAGAGGAACACTGCCCAGGTGAGCACCCAGCTGTCTTCTACTAATCCAGAGAAGTCGGGGGTTCTCGGACACAGGGCTAGCTACAGATAGTCCTCGGGAGCCAGAGGAAGCCCAGCCAAGCAATCACGCCCAGATACAACAGAGCAGGCAGACACACATGTTCCCGGATTAGAGAGAAGGAGAGACCCCAGCACCAGGCAAGAGACCTGTAAGAAGCTTGGAGACATCCTAAGAGTTCTCTTTGCTTTTCTGAAAAGAGAACAAGTGGCAAGTGATTTTTTATTTGAATTTTCTTTTTCTGTGTTTTGTGTGTGTGATGGGTCTCATTCTCCTGATGCTGAAAGAGTTTCAAATGTGGCACTTTCTAAAATCTCAGGGCTAGGATGAAGGAGACGTTACTGGTGCCTGCTCGAGGAAATCGATGAACAACAGGATCACAGTGATACAGTGTGTGTGTGTGTGTGTGTGTGTGTGTGTGTGTGTGTGTGTGTGTGTGAGACACCCTGAGATGTTCAGGGATCACTGAGGTAAAGGAACCACATGGGGAAAGGTTTTAATTGTTTATGTGTCTTCACGGTCATTTGTAGCAGCAGGCATTTAGAGGGTTGTGTGCAAATCAGACCGGAAGAAGCAGGTTGTGGCAGATGGCCCGTGACCATCTCGGAACGAAGCCAATGGCCAGCATCCCTCATGGAGAACTTTAAGAACCATCCTTAATGTGAGGAGAAAGAGACTCTCATTCATTGCTAGTGGAAAGGCCGACTGGTCTAGTCTTTTTTAGAAAACAATATGGGTTTCCTCAAAAAACTAGAAATCGAGCTCCAATATGATCCAGCAATACCACTTCTGGGAATATACCCCTGGGCTGCAAAAAATACAGAGCAGAAATGACTTCTGCACTCATTTGTTCATTGCAGCACTGTTCACAATAGCCAGAGTCTGGAAACAACCTCAGTGCTGGAGAACAGGTGATTGGTTAAAGAAACTATAGTACCTCTACAAAATGGAATACTAAGAAGCTCTTAGAAAAATGAAGTAATGAAAATTGATCATAAATGGACATGGAGACTAGTATCAGGCTAATTGAAAAAATCAGAAGAAGAAGGACAGACATAGGATGACTGCAGTCATTTGTGGGATATAAAAAATACAGTTTGAGACTAACACCCAAGGACAGTAGAAACAAAGTTCAGAATGAATGATCCACAGCTAGAATGCAGTTGGGATAGAGAAGGGATAATTATGACAATGATGGTTGGAGGGATCACTCTGGATGGGAGATGCGTGCAGAAAGTGGACAAAGGACCAAACATGATGGCCTCTCAGTATATGTATTGCAAGCTATAATGCCCAAAAGATGAGAGAGAGAAAGAGAGAGAGAGAGAGAGAGAGAGAGAGAGAGTGCAGGTTGGGTGAGGGTGGCAGGATGGATACAGGACATATTGGTGGTGGGAAATGTGCACTAGTGGAGGGATGGGTGTTGGAACGTTGTATGACTGAAACTCAGTCACAAAAGCTTTTAACAGTATCTTACAATGATTCAAAAAAATAAAATAAAAAGAAGCATCCATTTTAGGAGTCACCAAGAAGCTCTGTGAACATCTCAGAACAAAGCTGGTGCCCAGCATCCCTCATGGAGAAATTCAAGAACCACCCTTAATCCATTACAGGAATCACCAAGACTGGTGAAAGATAAAGATTTGCTGATGATTTACTTACATAATTCAAGACTAAATTATGATTTTAATAATTAAATATAATTTCTGAGTTTGGTATTCTAGAATATTAGGAGTATGATTTTAATTCTAAATAATAAATAAAGGAGTAAAAATTTACAAATGATGGGGCAACAGTTTGGGCTCAACTTTTATGGAGCTATTGTTACATTTATAAATTTAACCAAATATTAATTCTAACCACCAGCTTCTAAACATTAATTTAGGCTATAGGGGAACAGAAAAATATTTACTCTAAACCATAGACTACCATACATTTTCTTCAGTCACACTCACTTAATTTGTATTGAGCTTCATTATTAATTAATTAATCATTTTTATTAATTATTTTTTAAATTGAATCCTTGTGAGATAGACCCTCACAAAGCTGTTCATGATTAGGTACAGTGTCCAACACTCATCCCTCCCCCAGTGCACATTTCCCAGTACCAGCATCCCCAGGTTCCCTCCCATCACCACCCACCCCTCACAACGTTCTTGCCAATTAAAAAAAATCATATGAATGCCTTACCACGGGAGTAAATCTCCTCAGAAAATACACTTGTTTTAACTAGAAATAGATATAAATTATGAGCACTAATATACTTTGTTTTGTTTTTGTTTTAGGGACATGCAGGGCAGAGCTTGGGACCACTCCAGATGGGGCTCAGGGAACCTCATGGGATGGGGGGATAGAAGCCGGGTTATCAACCAAGTGCTCCTTCTGGCCAAGTCTGAATGAGCTTCTACATGAGGACCCAGGCAGTGACCCAGGGCTCCATTCAGCACCCCAAGGCTCCTGCTGCAAAAGTGCAAATGAAAATGATCACGTCAGCGAAATCACCTGGAGGAGTGGGTGGGCATCATCATGACTCGGCAACATCTTGCTCTAGAGAGGCAGCTGGTTAGCTCCCAGGATGTTGGGAGACCACCACAGTCTAGGACGCAGAGAAAGTCCCACTCGGCCTCCCAGAGAGCTGCAGCTCTGATGGATGAGAGTCCTGTGGAGAACTCTGGGCCCATGCAGATTTATAGAATGTCTAAATGACTTACCGCATTGGCTGAGCCCATATTCACTATGTAAATGAGTTGTTTTAAGAAAATGGAAGAATATATCTTATTGATCATAGTTAACATTGGGCCAAAGAAATGTTAGTGACTTTTTTAAATATCTATGTTGATAATCATCTAATTTAGCTTTATAATAATCTAGCTCACAACAGTAAATTGTTTCCACCACCCAGGCATCATGACAGTCAGGCAAACATTCCCCATCCTTGACTAATCTCTTCTTCCAACAAAGGTACATGAAGTAACACGGTCAAATGGCTGTAAGACACGAGCGTCTCTCATCAAAGCGGGAGAGCAGTAAATATTCATCACTGCAGGCGGGCGCCGTCTGCCAAGGCTGCAGCCAGCGCCTGGGATGGAAGGGAAAGAAGGAGAGTGCTCAGGGACCTGACACTGGTCTCTGCCCTCATCCCATCACCTGAATGTCCTTTCATCTCTAACCTGCCCACCACAAGCCTAAGTGTCCAATAAACATTTCCACATGGTGCCATGTTTGTTTTAAAGTGAATCCAGCAAGTCTCAAAGTAAAATGTAAGCAACACCCCACATTAAAAAAAAAAAGACAAAGCAAAGCAGTGAATCTGTAAAACATCTCTTCAGCCACCCAGATCATTGCTGTAATTTGGGACTGGGATAAATATTGGGGATTGAGGTCACTACAATGCAGGTAGCAGAACCATTCCCATTTGGATTCTGTGGTGTTAAATCCCACTGGAAATACACTGTGTGCTCTGTCTTCAGTTTCTCTCCTCTCTTCCAGAAATGAATTTGTTGGGAATAGAATATTCTGGAGACACAAAGGTCATTTTCAGAGCGACAACTACCTTGGTGGTGTCCAGGCTCATCAGCCACACACGCAAGTCCCCGCCAGACTGCCCGGTGACAGTATGAGCAGGCGTTCTGGCTGTGCTGCCCAGAACAATAGCCCTCCTCATGGCACACAGCTGTCCAGCAAGGCACTGCCCATGTCCAGATGCCCAGTGAAGTGAAGGAGGAACTAAGACCCGTACAGATCTGCCACAGACAGAGACCTGCATACTGAATGTGCACACGGACCCCCATATATGGGAACATGCACGCAGATACCTAAATATGGAGATATGCACGGATACCCATATATGGGAATGTGCACACAGATACCATATACGGAATGTGCACACAGATACCTGTATTTGGTAATTTGTACTCATATATCCAAATATAAAATATGCACACACAGATACACAGGTGTATATGCACATAGACACTGTATATGGGAATGTGTGCACACAGATACATATGTGCATAGACACAGACACTGTATATAGAAATGCACACACACATATGCGTATATGCACACAGACACCATATACACATGCAGATTCCATATGTGGGTCTATGCACACACATGCATATATCATGCATACATGGGAATGCTCACACATGAACGCAGGACTGCATACGTTCATGACTGCAATGAGCCTATTACAGGTGCTACAACATGCAGAAGGAGAGCCAAGAATGAATCATTTAAACGTGCCTTGGGCTGCAGACAGAATTGAGAGCGTGGTCTGCCCGATGCCAGGGCGATGCTTTCTGGGGCACTGCGGCTCCCCCGAGCTTATGTTCCAGAAGCAGGAGCTGTTCTCACAGCGATGGAATCCACCCAACCGCCCACGGAGAGTTCTGAGCACCTCCTGGAACTGATGCTCAAAGCATCAGTCACCCTTGGGGAAGCCGGGGGAAGCGTTTCTGTGCACACGGAGCACCCGTAGCAGAGTCTGAGCAGAGGCCAGGGTGCTCCAAGTTCCCAAGCTCCATGACAGGGCAGAGAAGCAGGAGAGGAAGCTGAAAGATGGCAAGGCCGCCTCATCCAGGACGGGACTGACTCCGCATGGTTTATCTTCCCAGTGGTCACATGGCTAGTGACCAGCAGCAGTCCAGTCCACTCTCCTCCAGCACAGAGGTGCGCTTGCCTGTACAGCTCACCTGCTTGGAGCTGGGCAAGAGCAAGGTGTGCCCTGCTGTGAGCAGGCTGGGAGATGTGCTGATACCGGGCGGCATCCTGCAGGCTTGATCCACTTCACCGGCTGGTGCCCATCGATCTGCTTCCAGAAAATTCCAGCCGAAGAAACTCTGGGAAATACTGTCTTCTACTGAGTCCACCGGATGGAAGGAATGTGGCTACTTTGATGGTTAAATGTGCCATGTCTGAGGAGTGGGTCAGGGTTGGAGATTTTCACGTACCACTTCCCGCGTCTTGGAATGTAAGGGTGCATCTTCTGGGGACCCAGAGCTCTAGCGTCAGTTACCTGTTAACTAATTCATGAATGTGTGGGCTCTCTCAACGGCTCTACAGGTAGGAAGAACTCAGCCTGTCCAGATCTGGCTACAGGGCACACGCACAAGCGAGGAGAAGGAACAACTCACTTGGACTGCTGACAAAATGACACTTTCAAAATCCCATTCTTCCTCTGCTAGTAATTCCAAACCACACATCTCACATGCCGAGAGCATTGGAACCATTCAAATAAGCAAACATGAAAATAAAACAGTTAAAGAAAGAGAACATAAAAAGCAATTAAACATTGAAACATGCAATAAAGCAATTAAAATCAAAGCAACATGGAAACAATCAAATTCCAAAGGGACAATAATTGAACAAGGATGAGTCTGAGTGAGAGCACAGCGGGGAGTTGCCTGCCTCCTCACACACTGCCAAGCAGGTTGGCTGCCAATGGCCCCCTGAGCACCCTTGGATGCACCGCCTCCCCCCGCCCCGAGCAGAGAACCAGGAGGAAGCCCTGAGCAGTGGTGGTACGGCACAAAATGACAAATGAACGGAGCCAGGGACAGATCTGGCTTCACATACAGGCAGAGGAGAAGCCCTGGGAGGCTTCTTGGTTAGGGCAGGTGATGGGAGATCTTGGAGCCAGGAGTTTTCCACCTGACTTAGGGGAAGTGCTGAAGGGTTACAGGAGAACCAAATGCTGGGCACTGCCAGCATTCTGGGGCTGAAGCACTGCTATGTGCCAGGAAGAGAAAAGAAGGTTGGCCAAGGGTTCTTCTGACCCCTGCAAGCACACATGCATTTTTACATCTGCATGTTTTTTTTTTTCTTTCAGAAAAAGCACCAGTCTCATGCAAATTAAATGTCTTATACCTTCTTTTGTCACTCTACTTTCTTTTACTGCATTTTAATGTAGGATTTAAGGGAGATTGGGGGCATTTCTAGGAGAGTGGAAGCAGAATCATTTTCTTGGATCAGGGAGGGGCATGGAGGGGAGAGGGAGGAAGGGGGAGAGGAGAAGAGGAGAGAGAGACAGAGGGGAGAGGGAGAGGGAGGTGGAGTGAGGAAAGGAGAGGGAAGGGGAGAGGGAGGGATGGGGAGAGGGAGGAAGAGGGATGAGAGAGGGAGGGATAGGGAGGAAGAGGAAGGGAGAGGGAGGGAGAGAGAAGTGGAGGGAAGGAGGGAGGGAGGAGAGAGAGCAGTCTAGCGCAATGGATTCATGGCTTCTGCTAGTACCAGCTTCTGCATCATTGCAGACCTCTGCCCCTGGTGATGGCGGTTTGGAAGAGCCCTCTGGACTAAGCACCCTCTCTCAGAGACTTAAGCTGATCACCCAGTGTTGCTTCTCTGCAGACCCGGGCCCCCCGCCACACCCAAGTGCCAGCAGTGTCCACCTAGGGACGGGCCTGACGCTGTCTCCCTGTGGAGCATTGGCTGGTGCTGGATTGCCCAGCAGCAGTGATGAGACACACCCGGGCTGGGGCAGGCGTCTATGAAGCTACACTGCCACCAGCTTGACAGAGGCCTCCGGTCTCTTGTAGGTCACCCCTATTTCCCTGTCCTAACTGCTCAAAGGAGGCCACAGGAAGTCACCCCTCGGCCCCGACCCCGGCCCTGCTAATGGTTGGTTCTACAACCACGACATCTGCGTGAGTCTCTGAGTCACGCTGGGCCCCACGGCAGGAATTCACTCTCTGCCTTGCCGAGCTATACCCAGGCCTGTTCCCACTCTGGCTCCGGGCCTGCTCCAGCGTCCACTGGAGCAGCCAGCAGCTGTGCCAGTCACACAGCCCAGCTCTGCCGAGTTGCATGAAGAGGTGGCAGCAGGGAGCCCCAGAGGGAATGGAGGGACCATGTACCTGGGTATGGGTGGGAGGAGGAGGGATAGCCAGGTGGACAGCGCTGTGGGGATGGCCAGGAAGCCTGACTAGGGAAGGCTGCTCGCTGCCTAGCAACAGAGAAAGGCCGGGCCATGGTCAGAGTCTGTGCCTGCGGGTGGGCACCAGGGTAAGCCCCCTTCCCTGCCGTGCTGGGCTGGGTCCCTCAGACACCTAGGAATAGGGATGGAGGGAAGGCTGTGATAGTGGCAGCCCAGGGACGCCCAGCCAGCAGTCTGCCTGGACGCCCATTACAACCCGGGGATGCCCAGCACAGCCCTGGGATGCCCAGCACAGCCCAGGGACACCTGTCGGCAGTCAGCCCAGATGCCCCAGCATGTGCTCCACTCGCGCCAGAGCCCTCCCGGGCAGAGGAAACGCTGAGGGCCAGAGAAGCCCAGTGCAGCAGAAGCTCTAGGACACACAGGACAGGGTCCCCACAAGAGAGAATAAGCAGGCCCCACACGCAGCATGAACACATACCCAGATGTGCAGACACAGGCAGACACACGCAGGCACCAGGCATGCACAGACACGGATGCACAAGCACAAACACACAGTCAGACACACGGATACACACGAGCATCCATATACACACGGGGTCACACAGATACACTCTTATACACACAGACATCCATACACACAGGCATGCACACACACACATCCATACCCACACATGCACACAGACACGGGTGTCATGCATGCGCACACAAACATGTTCATACATAGGCACAGAAATATACTCAGAGAGAGAGAAAGAGAGAGAGAGAGAGAGAGAGAGAGAGAGACAGAAAGAAGAAAAGCACTTGGAATAGAGGCAGGCAGTGGGCAGGGTGGAGGGTGATGGGAGGGAACCTGGGGACGCTGGTGCTGGGAAATGTACACTGCTGGAGAAACGGGTGTTAGACCGCTATATGACTGAAACCCAACCATGAACAACTTTGTGAGGGTCTATTCCACAGGGATTCAATTAAAATAATTAAAAAATATGTATTATAAAAAATAAAAAGACATTAACAAGGGGCTGGAGTGATAGCACATTGGGTAGGGCATTTGCCTTGTACGCAGCTGACCGAGTTCGACCCCCGCCATCCCAGGTAGTCCCCCTAGCACCGCCAGGAGTAATTCCTGAGTGCATGAGCCGGGAGTAACCCCTGTGCATCGCTGGGTGTGACCCAAACAAGCAAAAAGCAAAAATAAAAATTAACAAATTTAATAAAAAATCAAAAAGAGGACATGTACTCAGACTTATGTAGATACACATATTCATACACACAGGGCACCAGATATTCACACACAAACCCACAGATGCACACATTGATATAGACACAGTCTCATGGACAGACACCCAGGAACAAGATTCACCAGCCTGCACAGATCACATTCCTACATGGACATGCACACACAAATATACACATATGAACACATGCCCAGGTATGCAAGCGTACACACACACACACACACACACACACACACACACACACACACAGGAGCAGTATTTGCTTCCAATACTCAATTGAGCTGGAAAGATTAAAGTTTCTCATCTAAGAGGACATTTAAAAATATATCTGCAGGATTTCAAATACATTAACCTTTCAGAAAATCAAATAGTCTCAGATGAAAACTATGCTATAAATTCAGTTCTTTAGAGTAAAAATCATTCACTAGTCTCAGATAATTTCCTAAAATGCTACTAATTTTCTCTGATTTATCTGAAAAACAATCATATTTGTAGCACAAAGTAATTTAACCTGAAAATTAGAATTGGTGGACTTTAATGACTTCACACTTATTTTCAAATAAGAAAAATTTCCTATTTGTCTCAGATCCACAAACCCATATAATCTATTAGTGCTTCCATAGCGCCATGACATAAAATAAATGGGCACAATAAAAGGGAAAAGCAATTACCTATTTCAAATCTATTATCACCCTTGGATTCACAGAGCACACTGGAGCAAAGGGAGCGTGTGCACAGGAGCACACACACACACACACACACACACACACACACACACACACACACACCCCGCAACTGCGGCAGCCACCATGCGTCCACGTCTTTCCTCCTGGCTCAGCTTCCTGGAGGTGGTTAGGGCTGCCCAGGCCCAGAGCACACAGCCCAGCATTGGCGTTTGCTCTTCTCCTGTCAGAGGAAGCGCAACCAACACTGACTTAGAACACTGAACTGCTCCTCAGGGAGAGACAGACTTTGAGCCTGAGCATCTGAGTCCGGATGTACTTGGACAAGAACCTGCGAGGGTCTGGGACTTGCTGGCAACTCAGAACACCCAAAGAGCAATTCCACAACCATCTCCATCACTCCAAGGACAGGGAGAGATCCTAGAGCTCCATCCCGTGGAACTGCATGTCTCATAGGACAGGACCATGTCCCTCCACTGTTGGTGAGGACAGGCTATCCTCCAGAGACTTCTCAGATTACTGTGGATAGACCCAGGAGGTACCCAGTCTGCCCTCTCACTGGCCTCTGGTCCAGGAAAAGATGCCTTCATCTGAAGGGATGGGAGCATCAGAGTGACTGCCCCCTTAGGACTCAGCAGAGGCCACTCGGTGTGAGCAAAGACCAAACCTTGCCTTTTGCTGTAGCTTGGGGGGAAACAAAGGTGGGTCATGCTGAGGGAAGGAATTAGAGGGCAAGGACAAGTCCTGAGATCTTGCCACCATGCGTCCACGTCTTTCCTCCTGGCTCAGCTTCCTGGAGGTGTGTTGGGCTGAAAAACCAGACAGGGCTGGAAGACAGCAGGGATGGGGAGTGCACCCAACCCACCCAGTTTGTCCCCAGCACCCTTAGTCCTCCAAATGCCTCTGGCTGAAGCCTCCAGGCCCCTGCCGCAGGTAAGATGGCCCTGGCACTGAGCTCACCAGGCTGGGCTAGTGTCACCGGGACAGGCCTTGGCCCCTAAGTACTGCCTGGGAGCCCTTCCTCACCCACCCACTCCCTCTACCCTGCAAAAGGCACAGCCAAGGGAGGAATTCTGACCCCAGGTACTGTCCTGGTGTTTGTCCAATCAGGGGCCCCTGGGCAACCAGAACACTGGGAAGAGCCACCGCAGGCACAGCTGGGCACTGTCTGTCAGCCCCAAGAAGGCGGACTTCAGGAGCACTGATGTTTTCTCTGAAATAGGTGAATGGAGTTGGCATCTGAGACTACACATGGGGCCCAGGGCTCCAAGACACCCCTCTTAAGCCTCTCATTTCCTTAGTGAAGATCCTCTTCAGGGACCCCCAGAGATGGGCAGCCCCCACATCTTCTGGGTACTCAGGGCTCCTCCTCAGGCTGCCTCGGGCTCATAGGTCAGCAAGAACCTGGAGCTACATCCGTGGGAGTGACCAGGACTATCTGCAGCCTGGCCCAGCCACAGGGCTTTCCTCTGCTGAGGGAGGGAGCGGCCCTGGTGGGTGGGGAGGCTCTGGCTCTTTCCCGGCCATTTCCAGCAGCCTCTGGGCCGCCTAGAACCATCCAGGTAGGTAGGAGCCTCGGGTTCACATGTGGGTGCTTAGGAAGAGAAGGGGCGGTGGAATCCCACAGGAGGGCTAGATCTTTGCCAATCCAGGCCCGGGTTTGCAGGTCAAGTACAGTGAGAGTTGCTACCAACCTGTATTCTCCAAACAGACACACACAATGCAAGCTCTCCCATTACTGGTCAGGGCCATTGACAGGCCCCCAAGACAGTGATAGCACAGTGGCACAGCGGGTCCACTGGGAAAAGGCCCGGCCTTTCTGGGAACACGTGGTTGATGATACAATTATAACCAGGCAGGACAAACATGCCACACGTGTGTCTGACTCTAAACTGGGCGACAAGAAGGTACCGGGGGACCAGGACTATCCAGTACTAGCATGCAAATCCGCTCTCTCTGCCTTGAATCTTTATAGATTACAGGTAATGCACAAGGCAAAAGGCCTTGGTGTAGCTGAAACAAAACAGAAATGGTTTCTTACATACCTACTGTATGTTTTTTTTATCCTCTAATACTTACAATAAAATCATAGCAATTGTCTGTTACTATAACACCACTTCAAATGATGGCCAATATGGTTATCATGGTTTTTTTTTTGTTGTTGTTAGAATGAAATAACAAATCTGTGAATGATTAACACTCATTTATAGCTCCAAATTATCTATCTAAGATCAGTAAGGCAATGTCAACAAGGAACACTGATTGCAACAAGGGAAAACTAAATACTATGAACTGATTTCTCTTACATATTGATATCATCTTAATTATTTCTCAATAAATTTAGTTTGGTCTTGGACAATTCAATGTCAAAGGCATGCATCTACCGCTGAGCAAAGAATAAGACCAACTCTATTATTTTCATTAGTAATTTAGTTTTTCTTTTGCCATTTTATGCACAAATCACTATCTACCAGATGTCTTGACTATCTTCCAAAGCCCAAATTATATTTTGTTTGAGGTGAGAGGAACTGCATTTTTTCAATTGCATAAATTGTAACTTCACTCAGTAATATCCCTGTTATGATAAATACAAAGATTTTAGTCTTTAAAAGAACATCATGCCTGGAGTTAAGAAACATGTCCAAACTATATCACTGGCTTATTCAGTGGGCCATGAACTGCATGCGATCTGGGTGTCTGATCAGTCACGCTCTTTCATCACGCATAGCCTTTCCTACCACAAGGACATTTGACCTACGTTTGTCCTGATCAGAGAGATAAGGGTTTATCTTATTTTCAAGCCCTTCACTTTAAGGAAAAAGGAAAAAGAGGATAAAATTACTCTCACTATCTTTCAAGCAAAGTGACAAGGGGCTGCAAGCATCTCCCAGCACTGCATTACTGGTGCTTCGGCAAGGAAACTGCACGATGGAAAGGAGTGATTCTGCCGGATATGAATGAGCCTCCCACACTGCAGGCATGTGCTGAGGAACAGCAGCCTGCAAAGCGAGTGGACACAAGGCTGAGGTGACGAAAACGCTTTGTGTGAGCAGGTAAAGCATCTCGGTCGTTCCTGTGACTTTGTCAGCTTTGCCAGAAAGTGAAGCCAGACTTTGAGTCATGAGCGATTCGTAATAGAAGAGAAAAACTGCCAAGAATTCATATTTGTTAAATTTTTTCAAGCTGAGCCCAAAGGACAATCCCTATTTCGTGCAGTGGGAGAGTATTTTTTCTTTTTTTTTTTTAAATAAAAGGACCCTCTTCCCACCCACCCCTACCCCTGTTCTGAAGGTGTTCCAGTGAGGGGGGGATTCTAGGGGCTATTTGCACTCCTAAAAAATGGGTCTAGCAGTATTTGCCATATGCGGCCTTTCATCATGGAAAGTAGGTGCCGGAATCTAAATGAGTATCTACATAGGCCATCGCGTATGTCATTAAAAAACCAGCCAAATCAGAAGCAATTCAGTGATACTGTTTGGACACTTTATGTTGCAAACAATGAGCATGCACTTGCCGAGTCCCACAGAAGTCCCCTGACCACATAAAGTTGCACGTCTTGATTGGTTTTATAAACTCATTGTGCTAAAGTTCGTAGAGCAAAAGATGATGCTTTGCAGAGCACTTGATTCCCAAAATGCCATAGCCTATTTGACAGACTGAAGGAACATGGAGCGATAGCACAGCGGGTAGGGCGTTCGCCTTACACGCGGCCAACATGGCCGACCCGAGTTCGATTCCTCCGCCCCTCTCGGAGAGCCCGGCAAGCTACCGATATGCCAGACACAGTAACAACAAAGTCTCCAATGGAGACGTTACTGGGCCCGCTCGAGCAAATCGCTCCAATGTAAGGAACAAAATTTGATCAAAACAAAAACTTTTTTGTTTTTTTTTTTCTGAATTTGTGGCAAAACTTCCGTGGAAGCAAAATCTAGGACATGGGGTTTCCGCCAGTTTCCACACTCGTCCACAGCAGAAAATCGGGATGAAGGAGTGCTTACCTAGGTCAGCTCTTGGAGACTCTCCAACCTGGCCTCACTCAACAACGTACAGATATTCTTAAAACGGACAGGCCCACGTGCATTTTCCAGGGTAAACATGGAAGAACAGCCAACGTTATAAGAAGAATGGGTGAGGTAGCAAGAAATGAGGTGCTGAAATTTAAGTTCAAAGACAGCTACTGACAGCTACAGCCACGAAAGCAGAGAGGTACAGTTAGGGCAGAAAAGTTTTAAGTTGAATTTCCTCCATCATAGTTAGTGCAACAAGGGGTTCCATGTGGCCAGAAATCTCTTCCCTGAAATTAGCCTCAGCTGCTGGTAGCTGGTGGTGATTGCTGGATGATGCAGGCTGAGACAGACCCAGGCATTCATTCTGAGCATCACTACGGGCTCGTCCTTACCAGGAGGGCTATTTTTATGTTATTTGTGATTTCTGTTTCTATATTACTCTGCAGCACCTTAATTTTCTGTGTGTAATGAAAATGCTAGTATAGTTGTTTTTAATATGTTTATGGTTTCAAGTTGTCTTACTTATAATATCTTATTTACAATATATATATTTTTTGGTTATGTCTTGGGATATAAGTAGAAATACAGACACTTCCAAGAAGGAAACTTGTCAAGGCGTCTTCCTGCATGTTCACTCCCAGAAGGGAGATTTCCAGGGCAGGAGAGTAATTATTTTTCTGAAATAAGTCGTGGAGCTTTTGCTCTATGGAACGAGAAATGGGCTGGCACATCAAGAGCACAGCACAAGTGTGGCCTGAGCAGGGCTTCTCACCTGGGACCTAGTCGCAGAGCATTTAGGATTGGGTCCATCATGTCCACCACCACAGTGGCCCAGAAAATAGCACAAATGTGCGGCCACGTGGTCTCACTCATGCTCCAAGGACCAACCTACACCATGGGCATCTTGGAACTCACACCCAGCCCATCCCTTTCTCCTGCTGACAATGGCTTCACTGTTCCCATTTTCTTGAATGTTTCTGCCATTGCCATCTGCTCTTTGGCTATTTTTATTGAAGCCCCGGCCCAGCCTTTGATGCAGATAGCTGAGAAATGAGTGAATAAAGCAGAGGACAGAAGCTTTAAGAGCTCTGATATTGCACCTTCCTTCTGCCAGAGTGAAGAAGCTTGATGTGGGTTTTACCAGAGAGTATCCAACAACAGGGACATGGAACAAAGCCTAGTGCTGGGCTCCGAGTTACAGAACAGCCCCAAGAACAAGGTGACCCTATGTTTTCTCACGGGCGACCCCGACTGCCTGTGTGAAGTCTCCCTCCACATTCTTCCAACTGCCATTGAGAGACGCAAAGGCAGCGCCATGACAGGCTCATAAAGAAGCCAGAAGAAGCAGGGCCTAGGTTGTGGTTCCAGAAATTCCTGGAATTGAGCACAGATACCTGGGATTGAGTCATGATTTCCCCAAAGTGAGATAGCCATGGTGAGGTCAAGTAAGGGTTACCAATCAGATGCAGGTAGGGAAGCCCTCCCCCCGCCCCCGCAATAGAACCCTTATGTAATGCTTATGCAACCCTTATATAACTTCAATTTATAACTAAACAGCTAAGTACAAGTAGTTGAAAAGCCCCTCAGTAGCCAAAATGGTGGTCCATGGAAAGTCCCTGTTATATAAGACCCTCACTTTTGAGACTCTGACCCCTGGTTCCGGGAAGGCTGCCACTGTGTCGGTGAGATCAAGCCTCCATGTCCCTCTTGGCACTCATCCCTTGTGGGTGCATGCTTCTAGGTGAGAGCAGCCCTCAGCCCACCCAGCTCAGCACTTCTTCTCACAGCAGGAGAGCCATGCTCTTCCCTGTCATCCACCCACGGCTGAGGCTGCTGCCTCTGGCACGGGGCTGGCTCACCTACACAGTGCTCGTCACTGAGCCTGGGGACCCTGTTGTCTATATGGCACCCCTGACCATGGGCCATGGCCTGAGATCCTGTTTGTACCCAGCATGTGTTCACAGAACCAGAGATGCTTCCCTGATCTTGCTTTTTTGTTGTTGTTGTTTTGGTGTTGGGGCCAGACTCAGTTGTGCTTAGGGATCACTCGGGGCTAGTTTGGGGAACCCCAGGTCTCACGACAGATCAAACCTGAATCGGCCATCTAGAAATCCAGAATCCTGTTCCCTGGGTTACCTAGCAGGCATCTGGGATGCTTTTAAGCACCTGACCTTTAGCAGCTGCTTATTTCAAGGTTTCTCCAGATTGGCAGACCACTTTGAGGTCGTTTACTTGGCAGCTCACCAGGTCACTGTCAGGGGGAGTTGGGTCTGTTGCCACTCCCCAACTCAGGCTAAAGCCCAAAGTCCCTGGGATTGGGGATGAGACCCAAGTGGAAGAACAAGCCCCTAAGCCCTTCCACAGCACCACAGGGACCCTACATGGTCATCCCAGTGCACTGCCAGCTGTGGCCCATACAATGATTTTTAAAACAGCAATATTGGAGGTATGGTGCCGCCAACAGGTCAGTTTGTACCTGTGAGGTAAGTGCATCAGCAGCCTGATGGCACCGTCAGACTTTCAGATACCCCCAAATTGCTGCTGTGCCTTTGGCCAGACCCCAAAAACTTGGGGCAAAGTTTACCAAGAAAGTAAACAGCCAAAAGTTAGATATATGGGAGACACACCCACAAATCACCTCTGGCTCAGCTATATAATTGGAGGTTTCTGATTGAACTGCTTAATGGCCATGATCCCAGAGACTCAGAAATGAATCTCGGAACCCAAAGGCTTTTGGCAGAAATGCATCCTATTTCTGCAGTAGGTTACTGTCGTTGGGTCACTCCAGGTGGGAATAGGTTTCGTGCCTTGGCCTGTTCCCCTTGGTGGCCCGGTGACCACCATCCTCCAGAGGCCACTGGACAGTCAGGTTTGGGCCCACAGTGACAAGACATGCGGGGCCTCACCAGATGGGGGTGGAACCAGCCCTTTCCTTCCCATCCCAACAAGACTCCGAGTCGCCACCTACAAATGGCCTCTCTGGCTCCTGATCAAGCTAATTAACAGCCATGATCCCAGAGACTCAGAAACAAATCTCAAAACCCAGCGGCTTTTGGCAGAAATGCATCTGGACTGCATAAAAGGTGGCCGCCACCTCAGAGCTTCTTGGAAAGCCAGGCATGAGCCAACGGTGACAGGGCAACTGCAGTCTCATGGGAAGGGGTGTGGTATCGGCTCGTCCTTCACGCCCTACCGAGGTCACAAGATGCTCCCCATGAGCGGCTCTCCAGCACAGTCATGGCTCTAGCGGCAAAAGAACTTAATCCAGAGCCCAGCAGCTTGTGGGAGAAAAGTGAATGGACCATGTGTTAAACTACGGCACCATGCCTCCCCGGGAGGGAAAGGGTGTTGCTTCCTTCCGCCTCCCCCCACCCTTCTCTGGCAGCAAGGTGGCCACGGCCTCAGAGCTTATTGGAAAGCCAGGTATGAGCTGGCATTGACAGGGCAACTGCAGTCTCATGGGAAGGGGGGCGGTACTGGCTCATCCTTTGTGCCTGACGGAGGTCACGAGTTGCACCCCAAGAGTGGCTCTCCGGCACAGTCATAACACCAGATGCATAGAAACCAATCTCGTAATTATCTGGCTCTTTGCAGAAATCCAAAATTGCGAGGCCGCTATTGCAGCCACGTGAGATTATATGATTCTCATAACCAGCTATAGAAAACAAAATATTTCATAATGCCTTTTCAGCAATTCTGATTGTTGGGGGGGGAATTCTAAACAATAGTGGTGAATCTTTTGTCAAAATAATGAATGTAGAGAATAGTTTAGTGGAAATCATCTGCCTCATAGGCATTGGGAGGGGTGGGAGGGGGGTATATTGGGGTTCTTGGTGGTGAAAAATGAATACTGGTGAAGTATGATCGAGTACTTGATCATTGTATGACCAAGACTTAAACCTGAAAGCTTAGTAACCTTTCCCACAGTGATTCAATAAATAAATATAAGAAGAAAAAATAATAAATAAAATTATGAAAAAAGGGCAATATTCACAGGGCCTACTGTATATAGTTCCTCTCTCTGGAAAGATCCAACTTGAAGAATGCCACCAAGAAATTATAAATGCCCTCCCTTGGTTTCTGCTTCTGAGGCGGTGTGTTTCCAGGATAAAATACTCTTTCTCCGAGGCAGAAAATTTGAAGAACTCCGCTCTGCCTCACAGATTTTGTTCTAGAGATCCCTCATGGACCCTTCCAGGATGCAGAAATATGGGCAGGGCTGGATCCCACCCGAGGAGTGCTGCGTGCCTGGAATTCACAGTGGAGTGGGTGGTGGCAGGCAGCTCCTCTGCCTCATTCTCCATTTCTCCAGTGCCCATGGCTGAAGGCTGGGCTGCCTCTCGACTCTGAGCAGAAGCCCTGCCTGTGAAGATGCAGGAAACTCACTTGCCGCATCTCCTCTGAGCGTCCCTTCATTCTCTAAGCACATCACACGGAGCATGAACTCTTGATTCTGACTCTCCCATGGTGTGTCGGGGAGGGAGGTGTCCACCTTGCCCACATCATGCAGAAGCCAGATGTATTTCTGACTTCGTCCTGGAGAAGATGTTACAAGTCGCCAACATTCCCTTACAGTTAATCTATGGCATTTAAAATACAAGAACATGTATAATGCAATAGATATAATGGGCCAGAATAAATTATACTCTAAGGAAACTGCAAGAACAAATCCATATTTTATCTTAACAGAGGTAGCACTGGTTTCAGTAATACCCGCAGGAGATTAAAATAATGCAATTCTGGTTTAGAAAAGATTTACCTGTTTACCTCTCCGCCCAGGCATTTCTTTCCCTTAAGAATGCCAAACAGATCTTAAATGATAAATAACCATATTGAATATCACTCATCTTCCATCCCGGCTCTTAACTCATAGGAAAGAATTTAGAAATCTCCTATTTCTGTATTGGTGGTGGGAGGGTAGCAGAATATCTAAGAGGATCAATTTTCTAAATATTAATTATTGATATATTTTCATGCATTGAATTAATGCTACATGACAAACTCCAGCTAAACATGATTCCAATTAAGCTCTCAAGCCCCGGTAATATTAAGCTTAAGAGGGATTTATTTCTGGGTATTCACTTCTGCTCCTCTGTAATAAGTGGGCATTGGCAGGCATGGTGGGTGGGAATCCAGTTCACGTGGAAAAGCCACTGGATGGGGTAGCTTCAGACGATTGGGTCATGCCCAGATTCTGACTCCAGGAGCCACTGACCAAGTATCTACTGGCTGGAGCGCCTCACCTCTGCACTCAGGCTCATCCCTTCAGTCCCAGCTGCCTTCAGACATCAAGCACACCTGCATCTTCCCTCACCCTCCTCAAGAGGGCACAAGGAGAGCAAGCAGGTACGAACCTGCCCCTGATTCACAGGACACTGGGACCCCTTGTCTGTTCCTGGTGGAATATGTTCTGTTTGGAGTGAAATACTTATAACAAAACGAATTTACTGATTTCATTTTGGGACAACTAACAGCCTATTAGGGCTATGTCACTCAGCTGTAAATGTTAAATAAGTCTTGATCGATACCTATAGACTAGGAATTTTATTGACTGCTAAAAGAGGCATAATTACAAATGAGTTCATAAACACCTATTTTATATTCACATTCTATTAAATGATAATCATTATGAGTGAATTAAATCTTTATTAATAGAATGGGAATCCTTGTTTTTTTGTAGTCATATTTATGGGCTGGTGCGATAGCACAGCAGGTAGGGCATTTGACTTGCATGCTGCCAACATAGCCGATGCAAGTTCGATTCCTCCACCCCTCTTGTAGAGCCTGGCAAGCTACGGAGAGTATCTCACCCACACGGCAAAGCCTGGCAAGCTACCTGTGATGTATTCGATATGCCAAACACAGTAACAAGTCTCACAATGTTACTGGGCCCACTTGAGCAAATCGATGAATAATGGGAGGACAATGACAGTGACAGTGATTTATGAAACTATCAAGGGGATTCGCGTCTTTCCTTCTGTATGTAATACCATTTCTGGAGAAGGTCTACCTCAATTGCATCTGATCTTCAGAAACAGTCTGTTTAGATAATATATGAAATGCTTAAAAATTAACTACTACAGATTGAACACAATGACCACTCAATACCTCTATTGCAAACTATAACATCCAAAAAGAAAGAGAACAAAAGGGAATGCCTTGCCACAGAAGCAGGGTGGGGAGGGGGGATGAGGTGGGGGTGGTGGGAGGGATACTGGGATCATTGGTGGTGGAGAATGGCACTGGTGGAGGGGTGGACACTTGATCATTGTATGACTAAAACACAAGTATGAAAGTTTGTAAGTATGTAACTGTATACCTCACAGTGATTCACTAATAAAATAAAGTTAAAAATAAAATCTAAGTAGATATAAAATTTTTTTAAAAATTAACTACCACACGGGGGTATGGTGCCGCCAGCAGGTCAATCTGTACCTGTGAGGCGAGTGCATCAGCAGCCTCATGGCGCCTTCAGACTTCCAGATACCCCCAAATTGCTGCTGTGCCTTTGGCCAGACCCCAAAAACTTGGGGCAAAGTTTACCAAGAAAGCAAATGGCCAAAAGTTAGGTATGTGGGAAACACACCCACAAACCACCTCCGGCTCAGCTATATAATTGGAGGCAAGACCTCTTTGGTTCCTGATTGAACTGCTTAATGGACATGATCCCAGAGACTCAGAAATGAATCTTGGAAACCAGCGGCTTTAGGTAGAAATACGTCCGGTCCCTGCAGTAGGTCACCGGTGCTGGGCCAACCCAGGTGGGAATAGGTTTTGTGCCTTGGTCTGTTCCCCCTGGCGGCCCAGTGGCCGCCATCCTTCAGAGGCCACTGGACAGTCAGGTTTGGGCCCCCAGTGACGAGACACACAGGGTCTCACGGGTTGGGGGTGGAGCTGGGCTTGTCCTCCCCACCCTAACAAGACCCCAAGTCATCGCCCATGAATGGCCTCTCTGGCTCCTGATCAAGCTGCTTAACGGCCATGATCCCAGAGACTCAGAAACAAATCTCAAAACCCAGTGGCTTTTGGCAGAAATGTATCCGGACTCCACAGTACGTTACTGTCGCCGGGCCACCCCAGGGAGGAAAGGGTGTTATCCCTCCGCCTGCTCCCTCTTGGCGACTTGGTGGCTGTCATCCTCCAGAGGCCATTGGACAGTCAGGCTTAGGCCCGCAGTGATGAAACCTGTTGGGCCTCACAGGATGGGGGGGGAGTGGAGCCGGGCCTGTCCTCCCCACCCCAACGAGACCCCATGTCATCGCCCACGAATGGCCTCTCTGGCTCCTCATCAAGCTGCTCAACGGCCATGATCCCAGAGACTCAGGAGCAGATCTCTAAACCCAGTGGCTTTTGGCAGAAATCCCTCCAGATTTAAGTGTTAAAATTTCGGTATTTCAAAACCACATGGCCCTACTGCAGCCACACGACATCATATGTTATTCATAACCAGCAATAGAACACAAATTGTCTATTGTTGCCTTTTCAGCAGATCCAAGTGTTGGGGTAAAATCTCAAATAATGGTGGGTCTGGTGTCAAAATAGTGAATGTGATCAAAGTAGAGAGAGAGTAATGTAGAAATCATCTGCCCCACAGGCAGGGGGAGGGTGTGGGATGGGGGTATACTGGGATTTTTGGTGGTGGAGAATGGGCACTGGTGAAGGTACGGGTGTTTCATTATATGAATGAGACTTAGACCCAAAAGCTTTGTAACTGCTCTCACGGTGATTCAGTAATAAAATTATAAAAAATGGAAAAAAAGGTAAGGTGTTCATGCACAATTCAATCAGCTAATCAGTGGCTGAATAAATAGCAGTACTCCTACAAAAAAAAAATTAACTACCACAAAAATACTCTGTCGATAACCTACACTCCACATATATCTCTAGTCTAGTTCAAGAGATGGAGCTTATGAAAATACATGTAATTATATATGCCAATACATATCATACATACATACATACATACATACATACATATCGCTGGAGTGATAGCACAGTAGTAGGGCGTTTGCCTTTCAAGCTGCTGCCCAGCTTAGCCAGATTCAATTCCCCGCCCCTCTCGGAGAGGCTGGAAAGCTACCGAGAGTATTTCACCTGCATGGCAAAGTCTGGCAAGCTACCCATGACATATTCGATATGCCAAACACAGTAACAAGTCTCACAATGGAGACGATACTGGGCCCGCTCAGCAAACCAATGAACAACGGGAGGACAATGCTACAGTGCTACATATCATACATGTGCATATACATTTTACTTGCATACTTTGAAAAATTTAAATAACTTGTCTAGAACCTAAACCAAAAAATACAAATCCCCATTGATTTTTTGTGATTTAATCACAAGCTGAGAAAATCTGCTCTATGCTGAACCAAGACAGAGTCAATTCGATAAACATAAAAGGATAAACTATTAACAAGACACAGGACAGAAATAACTCCAGGGTGAGGCAGGGACTGGGTGAGGTTAAAGATGTCCCATGCACATGCAGGACTAAGTTGGGTTCTGAGAAGAAACGTGTTGGGCTCAGACAGATGCTGGTGGGGCACTCCCAAGGCTTAACCGGCATGCAGGTGTAAAGCCATTTCAAGAAAAATTAAAAATAGCTAAAATTTACACCTTAGGGGCTGGAGCGATAGTACAATGGGTTGGGCATTTGCCTTGCACACGGCCAACCTGGGTTCGATTCCCAGCATCCCATATGGTCCCCCGAGCACTGCCAGGAGTAATTCCTGAGTTCATGAGTCAGGATATGCATCGCTGGGTGTGACCCAAAAAGTAAAAGAAAAAAAAAGTTACAACTGAACCTAGGGGTTGAAGAGATAGAAATGTGGGTGAGGAACTTTCCTTGCACACGACTGACCTGAATTCCATTCCCAGAACCACTTCTGGCCCCCCGAGCACTGCCAGGAATGATCCTTGACACAGGGCCAGGAATAAGTCCTGAACATCACAGCGAAATGGAACTGAATGGGAAAACTCAAGAATAAATGACAGCGGAGAGAGCCCTTTGCAGTGGTTCTGTGAGAGCTGGGCAGGAGTGCGGCCGGTCGAGCGCTCAAATATTTGAAATCAAACAACCTGGTCCTCACCTCCTGTCACAGAAGACATCATCGGGTAATAGAAAACACTTTCAATGAAATCACCACAAAATGCAGCTACATTCCAACACAGTGTTTAGAAAGATGAAGTAGCAGAGCGGAGAGGGGAGAGAGAGGGGGGATGGAGAGGGAGGTGAAGAGAGAGAGAGAGAGAGAGAGAGAGAGAGAGAGGAAGAAGAGTTGAGGCACCCCAGCAAGGCCCCCCCTGGTTCACACCCCTGCACAACTGCTGGGTGGTCAGTTGTTCCCCAGCACCACATCCCAGGGGCTCACAGGTGACCAAATATTGCCAGAAGGGGCTTGGGATCTCTGGATACTTCTTAGGAGGGGAAAAATATAAAATCATTTGTGGTGGGAGGCTTTTAGCTCTAATTATCATATGAGAGGAGAAAGCTCAATTAGTGACCTTATGTTCTGCTGAAATTTATAGGAAAGGGATAGAATGAGCCCAATGGAAGTAGGACAAAAGAGAGGGTTGAAATACGGTAGACAAAGCAGAGCATATGCATTTCCAATATTAATAATTAAAAGATGATTAATCATAAGAGTCTACAGACATTAAACAATTCTAAATAATGCCACTTATATATATTTTTTAGAAAACTATACGAATACATTTGATAACAGAAATTAAGTGCATGTTCTGGAAAATGTAATTGATCTAAATTGAGACCAGAATTTTAAAAAAATGAGAACAGATCCAAATGTAGAAAGCATATTGAATTGTTTCATATTAAATTTATTTATTTTTAGAAATTCACAGAATAAAAATGTAGGGGCAGGTGGTCCTTGGTTGAATTTTACCAAGGCAAAATGCCACAATTTCACTAACTTTCAGGGAGAAGGGAGGAAATCAAGCTCTCCCCAATATTTTGGAATAAAGTTTATACCAAAACCTGGAAAAGGAGATGAAAGCCAGTATCAGTCACATGTACAGACACAAAACTCCTAAATAACATGTAACAAATAAGAACACAGCAGTATAGGAATGATAATAACATATAATAGATAGGAACACATCAATATTGCAATGATAAGAATGTGTAACGTGTAGGAAGGCAGCAGTATAGCACTGATAATAACATGTAATGGGTAGGAAGGCAGGAGTATGGCAATGACAATCTTGTCTAAGTAGCCTCTGTACTAGTGTGCATGACTGGATTCACATTAAAAACTAAACAATATAATTAGCCATATTAAGAGAAAGAGATGGAAAGCGCCGCTATGACTTCCAATTTCACTGAAGCAGAAAAAGCTTTTGACCAAGCTAAAGCCTTTTTTTGCACATGTCCCCCCAGCCCCACCCCTCCCATCCCAGCCAACAGTCAGCTAACACAAGAGACAGAAATCCCCCAGGTGAGAAAAAAAATTCATGAAGAAAGTGGTGAGTGGAAGATAAAACACAAAGGGGCAAGGGAAAGGGAACATAAAATCATGCATGGGTGTCAGACAGGGACAGCCTCACCTGGAAGGCTTTGTCCACCTCCCCTGGCCGGGGAATCACTGTCCTGCAGGAACCCATAGCAATGCTACCTGGGGCCAGGTCTACCCAGCAGGATGGTCCTGGTCCACGTCATTCCCATATAGCCTGGACAAACACGCCAAGGGAGTCCTCCAACCGCTGCTCTGAATGATCACACCAGGGCTTGGGTCCTGGTCCCCAGGGAGGCTGCGGGGGATGGCTGGAGGAGTCTGAGACCATCTCCACGGGCAGGAGCCTCGGGCTCAATCCAGGCTTGCAGGATGCCTGCACTGTGGATTCCTTGAAACTTTCCAGGGAATTGTCCTAAATATCACTCTTTGATTCACAGGACCCAAGACTAAGACCCTCCCCACCAGTTGCAGTCTTTCTACATTAGCCCCAAACTCTTATGCACGAAGCTTTGGAAGCCTTAGATTTTGTAACAGTGGGAAAACATTAGTTAGGGCTGAATCCGCTAGATCCTTTTCTGAGAAACTGACGCTGAACTCGGGACCTGGAGAGGAGCTTTACATTGAGAACTGGGAGAGTCTATTGTCAAAATGACAGTTCTTCTCAAATACGGAGTGAAAGCAATCACAATGAAACCTTCGAGAGAATTTTTTTTTTCTTTTTGGGTCACACCCAGTGATGCACTGAGGAATTACTCCTAGCTGTGCTCAGGGGATCATATGGAATGCTGGGAATCGAACCCGGATTGACCGCATACAAGACAAACGCCCTAACCACTGTGCTATAGCTCCAGTCCCTGTCGAGGGAATTTTTTGAAGAAATGCGGGCCAACTCAAAATAGTTCTACAAACTACAAAACGAGAATAACCAACTGCGTTAAAATATCAGAGCGTGACCAGTGAGATTCCAAAACTCACCGTACGGCTGCAGTCAGCAGGCAGCAAAAGGAGAGCAATTAGGATGACAAACTGGTGCAGAAATGCCTCTCACATATTTCAGAAATTGACTTAACAATGGTCCAAGTCATTTCAAGGAAGAAAATGAGATATTTTCAGCAACTGAGGTTCAATCAACGGAACTATATGTTTTTAATGAGCATCAATTCTAAAGAATCATAGCCTTTTCAACAAATAGTCTTGGAATAACTATCTATAATGCAAAACTAACTGTAAAATCTTATTTCCTATCTCTGACAATTAACTCAAAAGACAGCATATAGCCTAACTTGAAGCTATGAAAACCATGAGCCTTTTAGGAAAAAAAAAGGAGGATATCAAAAACGTGTGATACTGAGGTGTGCAAACATTCTTCTATACTGCATACCATCACGAAACAGAAATTAAAACGTGCTACCTTGGCCTTTATGAAGACTGGAAAGTTTTGTTATTCAAAATCATGTCATTAAGAACTTAATTCAGGGAATGTTAAGTAATGCAGAAGGTGGAGAATGTGCTCCAAGAAGACAAAATCCCAGTACACTGGCTAGATCCATTGTCCCATCCGCTGGAAGATCCCGGAAAGAACAGAAAGGGAGATACAAGGTAAAGTGACGGGGAGGAAATGGCCTTCTCCTCCCCTGGACACTGAGGGCAGTAAAACCAGTGCATGGCCTGACGAGATCCTGAAGGTGACACGATTATCCCAGGCCCTCCCAGGCCCTGCTGGCATCAATGTCCCGGTGGTAACTCAGACCCTATTGATGCCTGCAGACTGGGCCTTTGTCCACTTGACAAAGCACCTCCTGCTGCCTAGGGCAAAGAAATCAGACCCTTGGGCACCCGAGAGGTTTCCACCCTGAGTTGAGTCAGGTTTCTCAGACAAACTGAGCCAATGCCTCTATTTTCTGACCCCTGGGATCACCCACACCTGGGTCACTGACTGGGCGTGCCCACACACGGGGTCTGCAATGGAATCTGGGTCCTGCACTATCCCCTGAAAGCACCCACAGGGCCACGGGAGCTGTGATTGGGTGTCCAGGGCATCCTGATGTACCAGGGATGTGCTGACAAGTGGCCATGGGAATGACCGTGCAGGGCAGAGCGAGGCAACACCCGGACTATGCCAACTTTCCCTCTGACCCCTCATCCCCTCACTCACCCTGCCTCAATGCTGGGAGGGGCTGGAGAGAGGGGCACTCAGGGGGCGGCCTAGTCCCCCAGGCCTCTAATGACCTAAGGCCTATTTGTCCATGCCCTGCGGGATCCTGCCATGCTCTGAAAATACGCACAGGCTGCCTGCTCAGAGTCCCTGACCACCAGCAGAACCATCACAGGGTATATGCAGTCCAGGGGGTCAGGGCACAAGGAAGGCCATTGATCCAGACCCTCCACTCCCACTGCTCTTCAGCAGAGTCATTTCAGCACCAATGAGGGTCTTCCTCGCTCCCACCCCAGGTGGACAAAGCTTGTTCACTGAGCACATTTTTGGCGGCGGGTGGAGAAAGTGGTGTCTGGAATGTTTCTCACGGGTGGGCAGAGGCAGCTGGAGACTCCCTTGTACCAGTGTCCATAGGTGTCCTTGCAGGCAGAATGTGGGCAAAGACCGCTTGCCCATGCCTCCTGGTTCCCAGCATTCTTCTGGGGATTGGGCAGATGTAGAGGGGTGGACACAGCCCTGCCCAGCCACTGAGCTCCTACCAGCTCCGGGCACACAAATGCAGGCCTGGCCACTCTTTGGGTGCCGACATCCCTACAGGGGGAACTGCAGCACCCTGGCTGCAGGCAGTTGCAGACTCTAGGAGTCTCCAGACCTCTTGGTACCTGACTCAGGCCAGGTTCCAGTTCAAAACCTTCTGCAGCGGCAGGATACCAGATGGCCCAACGCTGTGCTGGCCGCTTAACAGCTGCTGAGGCTGGGTGCCTGGCCTCCACCCTGCGGTGTCCAGGCCTGGTCAGCATGTGCATCACTGGCCTCAGTCCCGGTGGGCAATGGAGGTAGTGGTGAGCACGGGCTCAGGTGGGCTGGAGCACTCACACCAACAGGCAAAAGCGGCCGGTATGGGGTGCCCAGCTGAGGGCTAGGCATGGCCTCGGGGTTGCACACAGGCCTTCCTGGAGGTGGGCCAGGAACGGCAATGACACCTGCGCCCACGTCAAAGCAGACAGGGTCCCTGTATGTGCTCCTGGACCTTCCTGGCACTGCCTTGACCCCTAGTCCTCTGTCCTTCCCGCCGGGCCCCTTTGGGCACAGAAATGTTCTCTTTTCTCCAAAAACCAACACAACACAAAGCTGCAAACCAATCAAGCACTACCTCTGGCTGAAGACTTTGGAATGGCCATGTTTACAGATGCCCCATTTATGCATCTGAGGGGGGACAGAGGGGTCACCAACAGCCAGGGAAGACCTCCCGTAGCGTTTCTCAGGCAGAGCCATGCCCACCAACCTGGGCTGGCAAGACTGTCACACAGAGAGTGAGTGGGAGGAAACTCAAACCTGCTTTCACCTCTATAGGCGAGCAGGAAATGGACCACACAGTAGTGTCTGGCCCTCCAAAGGCACCTTGCTTTAAGGCGTCTGTACCACCACACCTGAGGAAACCTCCCTGGCCCTCCTGGGGTCTTCCTTCTCACCCGTCACTGATCCTCACAGTGGCCTGTGGAGGCATCAACCTGCACTAGGTTAAATATCTGGACCAAGCATTTGCTTTTCAGAGTACTAGTCCGAGAACCAAACCCAGTGTACCGCATGGCCAGTGAGGCCTAAGAACACTGGTGGCAACTATCTTGTCCACTCTAAATGTACCAATAGCAGACTTCTAAGCATCACTGTAAGAAGGAGGCTGCCCAGGGACCCGCTCATGGATGGGAGAAATTGGGCTGCTGGGTCTTCAGAGGGCATTTTCCGGGACTTTGAGGAGGCCCAGATTGTCTTTGGCTCGTGGTGCCTTTGTAGGCCCAGAGTCACAGGTGGAAGCTCTCCATCCACCCGGACTCCTGCTCACACAGCCCTGCCACCAAGCTGTGTGTATCCCAGAGGGCTGGGAGGGGGACAGTCACAGTGGGAAGTCTGTACTCAGCAGCCCCCACCTGACCTCTCGTGTCCCAGGGTTCAGCGTGACATCAAGACAGTCTTTGAGTTTGCAAAGATCTAAGAGGAGCTTCTGAGGGAAAACCATGTCATCTCAAAGAGATTGGAGACAGAGGCCGCCAGCTTGGGACTGGGGAGGGCGGGCGAGAGCTGGGTGCAGCTCAGGGCCCAGGCTGCCAGTGCTTCTGGGGGGTCAGTGCCCTCCTGAGTGGGTGCCAACCTGCCCCCTTGCCAGCACAGGCAGGAGGTACAGGCTGCCTCCCAGGGTCATACCTGGAGCAGGAGGGAGCAGGGGTCAGATATGAAGAGAGAAGTCAGGGGGGAGGGAAGCCAGGAAATAAAATCAAACCTGAAGCTCAAAAGACAAGGCAACCCACCCCAAGTTCTGCTCAAGTTTCTTCTTCTGTGACGTTTTTAAAATTCCAAAGCTCAGGTCTCAACGGTCTTTGTGAAACATGGCTTTTTTATCCCAATGTGGGCTGGTGAGACTCATAAATAAACACAGTGTTGGATTATACAAATTACTTCAGGATGAAAGCGGTAATCCAGCATCAAGGCCAGATGGAGTTGATACCCAGCACCCCGCATGATCCCCTCAGCCAGTCAGGAGTGAGCCCTGAGCACAGAGCCAAGAGTAAGGCCTGAGCACCACCAGGTGTGGCCCCCAAACAAAAGCAAAATCAAAGCGACTTCCAAGTAACTAACATTTCAAAGGTCTGAAGAGAACTTCATCAGAGATAAGCAGTTTTCCTTTTGACAGTGTTCAATGCTTTTGGATAAGGTTACATAAATCCTAGGCAACATCGTACACAGTTGCAGTTATATTTCAGGCACTTGAAAATAATGACTTCCAGTTCAAAGCCATACCCCATTCCTATTTTTTTTTTCATTGTGGGATAGGGGGCATCTCTGAGTAAAAATAAAAGACTATAAGGAACACATTTTTGGGTAGTGTATAGTTTCCTTTTAGAAATCTTGTAAAGGGATCGGGAGATGGTTCAGTGGTCAGTGCAGATTCACAGGAATCAGCATTCAATGCACAGCACCCCAAGGAGTGGTCCTCAGACCTCTCAGCTCTGCTTGGGGGATTCCCAAAGATCGCCAGGGGAGAAATCACCATTTGTTTCGTCAATTAAAATTCCCATTGTCTATGTCCTAAGTGCTTAGCAACTATGGCAGGCAGAGGGAACCCTCAATACTGCAGAAAGTAACGTAGCCAAGGCGGGGAACAGGAAAATTCATTCCAAACCGAAGGTGATGATTCTGCCATGGACCTATGGGCCATCAGGGATGGACTTCTCTGTGTCTCCTCCCTGCGGGCCCATAGGCGGCCTTGACACACCACTGCTGCAGGAATTGTGGCCAGAAGGACGGCAGTTCTGCTGAAGCCAAGTTTTGGACACTTTCTGCTTTTTTTCTGGGCTACACATTAGAAAGACCATGATTCCATTTCCTGTCCAGAGAGGGTTGTAAATGAGTCTTGGGGAGGTTTGATGCCCAAATACCAACACTGGTTCTCATATCAGAAACAGCTCATGTGCTGGGTCCCTCTCAGCTGTTCAACATCTGTGAAGCTCAGGTTTCTTGCACCCTGGCCTTGGGGGGGTGAATGGCCCAGCCCAGGCACAAGCAGAGAGAGTGCTGCCGGCAGCCTGGCATCACGCCTCACCGTACTTTGTCACACGGGCCCGACTGCTCCTAACATGACTTACCACCCTGCTGGGGTCACACTCTCAGGACGGACAGCTGGACGGTGCTTAATGCCTTCCAGGGCAAAGATCGCCAGGGGAGAATCACAGCTCAGAAATGGCTAGAGGAGGAAAGGGCAGGTGGCGAGACGAGCAGAGAGCAATAGCGATAGGCATGATGACCTCCCTAAGAACTCCAGGGGCACAGACATGCATGCGTGCCAATGTTCATTCACAAACACACACATGCACCCTCCAGATACACACATGCCTGTGTGCAGGCATGCATAGCTGTGCCTGAACATTCATACACAGAATCACGTAGCTGCTTACATGCTTGCATTCATATACACATACGTCTATATCTGTGTATGTGTGTGTGTGTGTGCCGATGCCCCTCCCTGGCCCTACATTTTCAGGATTTAGGTGAACTTTTCTCACAATTGAATTTCAGTGGCCTGTTGGTGCCCTTTGAGAGTTTTCAGGAGGAGTCTGTCTCTTTTCTAATTTCCTTGAAATCTCTATTGGGTACAAGAGTTATGACTGAAGAAGGGAGTCAAAGGGTCTTTGCCCGCACATTGGCCCAGAACTCCCATGATGGTTCTCACTAGGAGTAATTGCGTACTATTTGTCGGGAAGCATGAAACACTGAGAGGGACAGAAAAAAGTCACATGACTGAGAAGCCCAGTTGCAGGGAGGCACCCCGGGTTCTGCCCTGTTCTGCACAGTTCCCTAAGGCCTGGTCTGGGAGCTTCCTGCTCTGCAGGAGATGTGTTTACCAGCCCACCCCACCCCCCAAAATGTAAAGTGAAGTGAATTGTGGAGTGAAATTAGACATTCAAATACTACATTTAGTTTTAAATTTTAAGCCTGGGAGATCTCTTCATATCAACTGCGTTGTATAACTTACATGCTCTGATTGATTTGCCTTTATCCATGGAAATATAGGTTCTTGGATTCTTTTAACATGACTCAAATGGCCCATGAACATTTCTTTCGACATATTCTGTCATAAAGGTAAATATGTAGAATAAATTCTTCGCATGTCCTTACTGGATGAGATCTTTTCTCCTGAGTAGTTAAATTCGAAAGAGTCTCTGCCCCCAAAGCATTTATAGAAACCTCAAACCCTACGAGTGTGTCTTAGCTCAAAAAAGCTCCTGAGTTTTGCTGTTCGCAGAAGGGTGAGATATTTATTAATATTTGTTTGAATAGACTTTAAACTTTCTAGAACATTGAATTGTTATATCTGAGTTCTTATTTTATCTGCTTCTCAATTAAGTGATGCATTTTACTCCCTTTGAAATCTGAACATTCACTGTACACGTTAAGGAAAACAGCTCTTCCATTTTTAACCCTATTAATAGTTTTTACTGAATTTCCCACTTGGCTTTTACATTTTAGAGAGGCAGATACTTATGCCATTTTCTTTTTTGCTTTCTAAATGATGTGTTCAGAAAAATTTATTTTTGGTATATTCACCATCAACATTTTAATGTTTAAATTGTTTTCTAGCATATTTATTTGAAGTAGCGATGACAAGATTTTGCAGTATATAGAAGTGTGTCGATTTTCAGGTCCCGTGAAGTAGCTGCAGAACATTTTACCTGGAATGGATTCAGGCTCGAGACAGGGGTGTCTCCTGGTTGATCTGTTCTCACTCTGAAAACACAAACATCTTCCCAGCGTCTGTCTGTACGTCGCAAACAGCAATGTGTCAGGCGCTGAGAGCTCTGTGAACACCTTCCCTACACAGATACTTATAATTATGCAGGTTCTTCCGCCCAAGTTATTACGGTTGACACTTTCCAAATGGCCAAAACACTAAAATGAACCCTTGTGTTGGGCTGTGCTGGAAGCAAGCCCACGGCCCAGGACCGCTGGCTCACGCACACGCTCAGACCCACTCAGAGGCCTCTGCAACCAGGTTCCACCTTTGGCATTTCTCTCCAGCATTTCTAATTATTCAAACTGTAATCATTTTAAAATAAATATGTTATGTAATATCTGGTGCAATATAAATGTTATATAATACTTAAATAATATGCTAGTTGTTTGCAGCCAAAATTTCCCATTAAAATCACTGCCAGGGAGGGGGAGGAAGGGGGGAAATGACCTAAATATCCCTGTTGAGGCCCCAACCTTGTCATCCAGTCTCTGGCCTAAACATCCTCTCCTGCTTGTTTGTAGTCACCGCAGAGGCCAGTGTCCCAAGAAGCTGATTCAAACTCTGCCCGCAGCACCCATGTGGCCTGTGAGTGGCTAATTTGAAGCCTGTGATAAGGAGGGGAGGAGGGGGCCGGGATGGGGTGTGCGTGTAGGATTTCATTGTCCTAAGAGATGAATGAGGACAAGAGCAGGTGACCCAGGAGGAGGGGGAACAGGCAGGGGTCAGGGGCCCACCGCCAGCCCCTAAATCCCTAGAAGGCATCAGTCTATTGATTCCAGTGCCTACTCTGAGGGGGTCTCATGCCTGCAGGTTCCAGATACAGCCCTGCCCTCTCAGCTCATTCACAGGGTCACTAACCGCCCCTACCACCACCACCTAGGACTGGCCAGAACCCCCCAGCACCCCCTCCTAGCTCAATCTGGAGTGAGGCCCACTAAGATGGAAGCCGAATCCATTTGCACACTGCCTGCACTGACTATGGACCAGGGCAGCGGCCACTGATCCAGCTGAAATCAGACACTGATGCTGCCTGCTGATTTGTAAACGGGCTCTTCTGCATCAGGACCTCAGAAAACAGCAGGGCAGAGTTTGGGGGAAGGCAGCAGCATGAGACACCACCAGATGAATATTCTAACCTATCCAGGTTGCAGTTGAAAACCCTTTCAAAGTTCCAAGTCCCCAGCATCACCAGAGAGAGTTCACTGGCTTTGTGGGGAAGGTTTTGGGAATTCCATCCAATGCCACAGCACAGATTGAGAATCAGAATAAAAAATACATACACATTAGCACCCCTTCTCCTTCCATTTCTGATCTTGGTGGCCACACCCCCTTGTTCTCTCGCCACTTTTTTGCCACCACTGGCAGAACACAGGAACCATCTTGTACTTGAAGGGGAGGAGAGAGGACGGGGCCCCAAGGACATTTCCTGAAGCCTCTTCCACAAATGGTGCCTGCATGGATGTCTGCGGCCTCCTCCCATCACTAATATTCCCTTCAGAGGTGGAGACAGAAGGTCACTTATTTAGTAATCTCTGTGGGAAACCGGTGTCACTTCAATCATTTCATGATGATTAGGAGATGAACAGCCTCATTTGCCAAAGCCAAGAGCGCCTCTGGGACAACAGTCACCAGTGGCTTGTGGGAGGAGCAAGTGGCCGGGTACTGCTCAGGACAGGCTCTGTGTGCTGCTGGGGACAGGCTGTAGGAACTGCTGGGCTCCCAGCGGAGAGTCTCTGGGTGCTGCTGGGCTCACACAGAGCATAGTGAATCATACATGTCCAGAGGAGACGCTTGGGGTATGACACTCACTTCTCTCTGTTCTAGTCTTTGCGCTCAAACAAGAAGATGCACAAGCCCCAACAAGGCAGAGTCAGAGCCCAGTGGCTTCCAAAGGGGCTTAGGTATGTGTCAGAGGCAGACGCTAAAGAACTTCAGAGGAAAAAATAATAACCCTCCCCCCGCCCTGGGGACTGCTGTTTTGTAACTTGAGCTACAATGGGACATCTTTCTGAAATAAATATGTCATCTGGGTTCCTAGACTTGGTTCTCATGTAGACAGAGGGAGGGAAGAGGATGCAGAAGAGAACAGATGATGGTTGGATCCAGGACTAACCCACAGATCCTTCGAGTAAATGAGAAAGAGAATATCCACATCTTCTCTCAGCACTCTGCTGAACCTGGAGGGACTAGAGGTGGGGGCACGAGGGGGACACAGAACACCGGATGCACACCCTTTCATAGGAGACCACAGGGCGTGTGCAGCCCTTCTCTGCTCTCCACAGCTACCCAGGACCTCATCAGCAGGCACCAACCACCTCACGTCTCCATGGCAGAACTTTGGTCTCCAAAAACCTAAGACACACGTTGGTGCTGTCCAGGAGCTCTGGGCTCAGACAGACTCATGGAGAGGGAAGGGCTGGATGGGAGTCTAGGGGGCAGGTGAGGAGTCAGAGGTGAGAGGTCAGAGCATCTCACCAGTAATGCAGTGAGGATTGCACAGCAATGAGTCGGGATAGTAGAGTTGGAAAGGACTGTGCCTGGCACAGTGGGGACAGGTGGTCTGGACAGCATGGCCGCTGGTGTCCTCTGAGGGCATGTGTGGAACCAGTCTCCAGAGTGGTCCAGGACGAAAGGGGGAGTGCTCCTGTGGAGGCGCCTGATACGTGCACAGCCTGTCCAGGGATGAGCCCACACAACTGGGCCAAGGCTCAGCCGCCAACCTGAGTTCCCAGGAATCAGGATGAGAAGTAAGCTACTCTGCAGCAGTGAAAGGCGGTGCCACGTCTCCTGGGTTTGCACCCACATCTGCCACTGATCCCGATTCCTGCCAACATGAACCTAACACAGAGTAGGGTCAGTAGAGTTCTGATCTGGATGCATCTGTTTCTACGCTCCAGGGTCTAGAACCTTTCATTCCTACAACGCTTCCTTCCGCACAAAGAAAGCCCATGCCAAAGCCTTCCAGGGCGGGGTGGGGTTTCGGTAAAGGAACGCGTCCTCCTAACCTGAATGAGCCGCAGAGGGGTTGCCGGGGTTCTCTCTGCAAATGAAAACTTGTGATGCAGAACCACTCAAAAAAACCCTTGTGACCTCCTCCGCCACAGCCTTCCTAGTTCTCTTAGCTAACGCATCCAAGTGAGTGAAAATATACACAGATATATCTCAGGATGGCACTCATGCTTCCTCAACTACCAATCTGTCCCCAGGCACTGATGTGAATTGAGATGCGAGACCCTGGGTCCTTAGACACAGCTCATGACTCCTCCAACCTCCGTCCACTGAAGACCCTTCTTCACAGGACACTGGCAGATTGCTGACACAGAAAGGACCAAAGACCACCACTTGCATGTAGAAAAGTGTTAAAATCAGCAATTTAGATGTGCTTCTTTCAGGCAACTGAATTGTAGGAAATGATGATAACGGTGAAACTTAATGAAGAAAATGTATTGGGCAGAGATATATGGGGCTAAAGCTCTCACATTGCACATTCAGGAAAGAGAGATCTTTGTATGCAATATAAAAAAGTGTTTTAAAAAGTCCAAATTACATTTTACAGGTGACCATAAAATACAAGAAGGCATTCGATATCTGTAAAACCCATAAATAAAATGCAAAAAGAGATTTGAACTATGCTATGTAACCTAGTCAATATGTTTTTGTTTTTTGCTTTTTTGGATCACACTCAGCATTGCACAAGGATTACTCCTGGTTCATGCACTCAGGAATTACTCCTGGCCATGCTCGAGGGACCATATGGGATGATGGGAATTGAACCCAGGTTGGGCCGCGTGCAAGGCAAATGCCCTACCCGCTGTGCTATCACTCCAGCCCCAACCTAGTCAATATATCGACTTTATAGTAATTAATATTTAAATATTAACTAAATAAACAAATAATTTTATTTATAGTTAGAAAGTGTTTTCATTCACAAATTGATGAGTAAACTTTGTACTCTCTATTGTTAATATTGTCATTAGCATTGATGCAATTTTACTTATACAAGTAGTAAAATGTCTTTGGCCTATTATCACATTTCTACAGTCTTCTATATATTCCACAAATTTCTAATTATTGCCAATTTAAAACCAAAGAATGGAGACATTTTTGCATTGATGTATATATATATATGTATATGTATACACCCCCCCACACACACACAACACTTAAATATGTTCATTAGTTCAGCCAAGAAATTCATTACTTTTACAGAGATATAAATCTTTCTTTGCAACATTTAAAAAGTAAATATATTGGAGCTAGAGAGAAATACAGAAGGTCTGGGACTTGCCTTGCACATATCAACCCTGGTTCTATCCCTGGCATTTGTGATCCCCAAAGAGCCGCCAGGAGTAATTCCTGAGTGCAGAGCCAGGAGTAACCCCTGAGCATCACTGGGTTTGGCCCAAAAACAAACCACAAAAAGTGAATATAGCGATACAGAAAACGTTTTATTTTAAATGTTGACAAATTAAAAACATAACTTAAGTCATCCAGGTAATATTTTTCTTTCTTTGTGGTAAAAAAAAATGATAGCTACAGGAGATAACCAAGGGCAAACAGGAAGTCATCTGACTGTATAAACAGGCAGTAGTGTGGCTGTATAAACAGGAAGTCGTCTGACTGTATAAACTGGAACTAGCATGGTTATATATAAATAGAGAATAGTGTGGTTGTATAAACAGGTGTACACGCCGCTGCCGTGGACCCTGCTGCCCACCTGCCCACTCACCGCCCAGCTGCTGCTCTGTGATGGGGTCCTGCTCTGCTAGCTGCTCAACCACCTCTGGGCGTACTCCATTGACCTCAAGGAGATCAACCTGAGACTGCAAATGTCCCAGGTGCTTGTCTCACTAGTGTGGCTGTATAAACAGGAAGTTGTCTGACTGTATAAACAGGAACTAGCATGGTTGTATAAGCAGGATGTAGTGTCATTGTAAACACAGAGAATAGTGTGGTTGCCAAACAGGCACTCGTGTGTCTGTGTACCGGGAAACTGTCTCACAGCCAAGGGAGAACAGTGCCCTTCAGCGTGCTCCCAGGACTCCACCTCCTATTTCTTCTAACTCAATACCTCCCCACGTATGTGGCCCTGCTGTTGCTCTTCAACCCAACTCACACAATTGTCTTTGTTTTTATCCCTTAGCTACAGTTGTTGGAGGAAAAAAATGGTGATTGTCCCGTTACTTACATTACCTTGACCACACAGCTATACAGATCCCGAACAGTTTGGTAGATAGAAATAAATCCATTGAAGTTACATTTTTAAGCATTGGAAAGCTGTGCACAGACCTGCAAGTGCATATATATATATATATATATATATATATATATATATATATAAAGTTTCCCTTCTGCTACTTAAATTCAAATACTGATTCCAAATAGTTTTCAGAGCCTGAAAAATCCAATAGAGTGGCTTCATCTATGAAGCGAAGTGGTGAGACTTACCTCACTTTCAGGTTGCCCTGCTGCAGTTGTCCGTCATACACGGATAAAATATCGAAGTCTTCCTCCAGGGCGAAGGTGTGGAAGGAGAGCTGTATCCGGTTCCGCTCTCCCGTGAGGATGATCCACGTGCAGTTGGCGTAGTTGGGGTAGCCGTGGGGGAAGCCGGGACTCTCGATGGTGCCGTTGGGGCCCTGCACCAGGCCTCCGCAGTTCTGTCCTGAGAGGGAAGACACACACAGCTTGGAACATGGCCCATTGCAAATCTGTGTCGTTAAGAACAATTTCTCTCTCTTTTTAAAAATACATTCATTTTTATTCATTTAATACTATGTTGGTGAGATCCACCCATATCCTCACATAATAGTGACTTGTTCTTTTTTTTTTTTTCTTTTTTGGGTCACACCCGGTGATGCGCATCCTGACTCGTGCACTCAGGAATTACTTGGGGACCATATGGGATGCTGGGAATTGAATCCGGGTTGGCCATGTGCAAGGCAAACACCCTACCCTTTGTGCTATCACTCCATCCCCATTAAGGACAATTTCAACTATTCAAAATTCTGTGTTGTCTTGAGGGGAAAAATAAAAAAAAATAGGATGACTTATTTGGTATTTCTTCATACCCAAAAGTTGAGCCATCGAAGACAATAACATTGGTCACTGCTGAGAGACAGTGAGAATAACAGACATAAGAGTTGGAGAGAGAGAGAAAGAGAGAGAAAGAGAAGGGAGGAAGGTGTAGAAGTAGAGAGAAAACTGAAAGAATATAATAATACCAAACAACATTGGGAACTCGGAACTCTTATTACTACTTAAATTTCTGTCATTTTCAAATACAGGTTCAAGGGTATCGGACTATCATACAAACAAGTTTGGTGCCCACATCCGTGTTGCATCATGCTGAAAATACTGTCCCCGATCCTTCATTGGAGGAAACTGCACCGACAGACAAGACAACTGTCACAAAACTATGAGCTCACATGTTAATAAACCCAGGCTGCCAGCAACCAGGACAGTGTAAACCGTTCCAGCACATTTCCTCACTGTCCACAGGATCAATCTTCCTCACAGTGGCTTAAATCTTACAATGCCAGGGAACAGAGCAAGCCCACAGGAACTGTAGCCAGTGGGGAATGAAAGGTGGAAAACCAGAGAAATTAAGGCATCCTAAAATTAAGGGAATGACCAGCAAAATAAACAATAGACCAACTGATGTCTAATCAACTCACGGTCCAGCCTAGATGAGGAGGGCCACAAAACAACCCCAAAGGGTGGGTCAGAGTACACAGGAAAGTGGACACGGAAGCATAGGGAAGAGTGGGAGCTCTGGGCACCAAGCTGGCCTTGTTCCTGGTGAGGACCCAGGGACCCTACCTGCTATTGTCCACAGTACTACCCGCCACTGTCCATAGCGCTACCTGGGGAGTCCACAAGGTCATGGCCTCTGGGTCCCTACCTGCTGCCTGCCCCTTTGTCCACTTTCAAAGTGGTCACTCTGGAACCAGCCCACGGGCCTTCGTGTGGGTGGACCTGTCCCACATCTCTGTTCTTCTCCCATGCAGCACCTCTGTCACGGCCACGTGTGAGTAGCCAGGCCAGTGGGATGTGGGGCAGCGATAAGCCAGGGCAGACGGTCGCATTGCCATGTCACCATACACTTCAGCACTTTCACGAGAAGGTGACCACCATACCATACCAGGGAGCAAACATGCATTCCAACAACTCAGCACTTGGAGCTCGATGTTCTGCGGCCCCGGGACCCTTACAGGCTCCACGCTCATGCCCCACCAACAGGAAAAATGTACTCATGTGTCCTCACACTTGAAAAGTCAGAGAGTTCTGGAAAAAACAAGACCAACTCAGAGGACAACATGCAGTGTTGTTCTTGAATACAAGTATTAGGAGCCGAAGAGATAGAACAGCAGAGAAAGTGTTTGTCTTGTATGCGGCTGCGGAGGTTTGATCCCCAGCATCCCACATGGTTCTCCGAGCACAACCAAGAGTAATTCCTGAGTGCAGAGTCAGGAGTGACCCCAGAGCATCACCAGGTGCAGTCCCCAAAGGAAAACAAACAAGTATTATTCCAGTTTTTATTGTGGAACTGCAAATAGAAAATTATTTCCAGCTCTATTTTATGCTTTAAAATATTAAATATCTCACAATTGAGAGCTCGGTGAGCTCAAATCTTTCAGAGTAATATTATCAAAAGCTTGTGGAAGTTGTCTAAATTTTCGTAAAAAAATTCAATGAAACGGATTTATGAATTTAAAACCAATGAACTAATAAGAAGCCCATTTTCCACTAAATTTAAATCTAACAATAACCCAGTAACAAGCCGATATTAAAGAGTGAGGTTTTGAAAGGTCTTTAAAGAAAATAGCTTTTCTGGTTTATCTAGAAATTCTTGCTTCACAGTTAATTGAAAAGTGAAGATTTGATTATAAATTGGAGGAAAGAAAAATAAATTTGACAGAAAAGGTGTCAGCTGGAAAGTGGTCAGTGTTCTAGCTCTAGTGGTGACGCGTATCCAGGAGAGAGAGTCTCTGAGGACTCCCATGGACGCATCTGGGTATGATTAGCGCCAAGCACTTTGCAGGCTGGTCATAATTGAGCAGTCGACAAGCTTTTCCACTGTCCCTGTGTGAAACTTTGGAAACCGCTAAAAGTTCTGCTGTAAGTGACTCTCAAGCCTGGCCACTTACTGCAATCAAGTAAGGAGGTTTTTAAAGACAGATATTGATATTCTTGGTCTGGGTCAAGAATATCTGAGAGAATCGTGAAGAAGAACAAAAGAAGAGATTTGATACTACTTAATATCACATCTTCTCTGAAAGCTGCAGTAATTGAGACCTGCACGGTGGGTCTGGATCTAGGTAGAGAGCCCCCCTCAGAAAAAGTGTAAGAAGTCCCCCACCACCTGCACAATGATGAGAACAGACTGAAGCGGCGCTGACTGCAGAGGGCTGGGGAAGGAACGAGTTTTACAAGAGATGGTCCGAGGTCAAATATTTCTCCAAGAGGGCAAAGTGAATAATAGACTCTGCCCCCCAGCCCACAATATACAAATCCCAAGACAAATAGATGCATGGCACGAGTCAGAGCTATGTGCCCAGAGGCCTCAATAGGACACGGAAGCATAAAACAGTTCGAGGAGAGAATAAAAGGGAGATCAGAAAGAAGGTCAAACTGTAACACGTACATTTGGCAGAGAAATGACAGTGGGGGCAACAGAGAGAAATCCTACACAAACACATCAGCACAGAAGGCCCCAGGCTCTACTCAGTGGGTGCTGATGCGGAATCAGGGATTTCCTCAAGCTGGAAGGTGACAGGTGGATCCCTATGTGGGAACCTGTCGGGTACCCCCAGACCTTCCGTGGAGGTGGAAACTTGAATTGATAAACACCTGATGTCTTTCGGACTATCTGGAGAAGCAACAGCCCCTGAAATGGAGGAAGCTGAGTAGACCTTCAGCTTAGCCAGGATTGCTGGCCGTCAACACCTTCTTCGCTCCTCATGGTACAGAAATACAGGCCATGTGAAGATGATTACTTGTCTAAGCAATACCACTCATCAGTATCACCTCAGAGTAAACAGGACTCATTCAAACCCTATTACAGCATTCGCTGGAATGTGTCCTTAGCAATCATTACTTCCAAGCTATTTATTTCAGTATCCTGAAAATCTATATAAGGTCCTGGTGTCTTAAGACACAGAAATCATACTAACACCACTTCAGAGTAGCTTTCAAACTGGTAATACCTGGTCTGTACTAGAATTAGTACAAATTACTTATCATTCACTTTCTTCATTGGTGTCAGAATTAAATTCAGGTGGATGGATATCTGACATAAAGATGGACTCAATTAAAAAGAACTTTTGGGGAATGAAACATGGTGTCTGAGGGGTGTCTGGAGGCAGCATTTTCCAAGTACACACATGTTCACGTTGAGATGAAGTTGGGGTTCATCCACAGTATCACCAGCAGCACATGCCAGAGTTGGAGCTGCCTCTCAAATGTCCCCAACAAAGTTCCCGTGGTTTTCTCTTGGGTTTGGAGGATAAAGAGCACAAGCCTGCCACAGAGAAGAGTTCCAGAAATGGTTCTGTAGCTGAGACTTAGATCCTTGCTTGATTGAAACACTGACCTTCAGCACAGCTTCCAATAAGCAGATCATTTTAGTGGTAAGCAACTTTAATGGACAAGTTTTAAACACTGGGAACATTAGCATACATTAGCAAATTGCACACAGGAATCTGTGGTTGGCTCATTTACATATTATATTTCCCAAGGGACTGATGTAATCCACAGTGCTCCATTGATAATTTTAATCTCTTAGTGAAACTTGGTTTATTCTTTTTCCCCCACAGGATTGAAAACTCAATGATTACCGAGCAAAATACTTAGTGATCTTTTATCTTTGAGTACTGATCCTGGACAATTGCTTAAAACCTAGCACCTATGTCAACAGGAGGAAAAGGAAGCTTATGGGTGAATACACATATAAATTGTGTATACCCACAAAAAGACATCGTGTTAAACATACAAAGAACTGTGGGCAAGGGGAATCTCATCTGCAACAGCCCTAGAGATGCACCATCCACATGCTGGTGTCCTCAGGAACTGTCCACAGCAGTGAGCTGCCAAAAGAGGTAATTACTGATTGTGGTCATCAGCTATAGTGCAAAGTGTGGGTGTGAAAAATAAGTGTCGAGGTAGTCTAGCAATTAAGTGGACTTTATGATACATCGAGTTCTTTTCTGAAATGGTCTGTAGGGTGCTCAAAGGGCTCTTCTGTGGAACGGATGGGTACGGAGCATGGGAAAAGTGAGCGGAGTTAACAAAAGCTGTGAAGGTCGTGCTGAATGTCCTCAGCAAAGACATGAGCACTGGCAGCTGACTGTCCACCTTTTTCCACAACACTGGGCTGATGTCATGACTCTGGGGATCAACCCCACTACCTGCTGACCACGCAGAGGGCTGGAAGAATCTGCCTGTACTGGGGTCTAGGGCCCAGGACACTAGAAAGGCATGCATGGCCCCCTCTAACTCCCACTTCCAAAGTCGGTCTGAACAAATGTTTAGCTGAGAAGCTGGAGACATGTCCTGGTCACTCAGAGCTGAAACAACTCTGCCCCCATGGGTGCCAGGCTGAGGTCGGCCTGGTCACTCGGAGCTGAAACAATTCTACCCCCATGGATACCATGTTGAGGTCAGCCTAGTCTCACAGAGGCATCGGCCTCACCTTGCCTTCCCCTGCTGGCATCTCTGCTGAGACTGTCTCTCGTGGTCCAGGCTGTTTCCTTGAGAGCAGCCGTAACCCACCCTGTGTGCCCCCCACACTCATGGCCTCTTCTCAGAGAGGAGCAGACATGAGCCTGCTGCCCACGGACGCTCAGACCTGCCTTCACCCATGCGTCCTCACTTTATTCCTGTGCAGCCTCCAAGGGGGACAGGTCCAGCTCGGTCTTGCAGCTGTTGGAGAGTGGATTGAGATGAAGATTGATGAGAAAGCAATGTCTTTACTCAGTCAAGACCCTTCTCAGGACCTGTCACCCTGCTCACAGGGTATTCTGACCTGGGTCTTGGCTGGATGCTGTAGAATGGTGCATCTCTACAAATGAGAAGAGATAGAGTCCCGGAGGAAGGAACTCTTTGGGCTGGACTCTTCTTCCGATGAGCAATTAGATTGACAAGCCTATGGAACCACCTACAGAAGCACCTTGAGCTCTGAGACGCAGACAGTGACCTTCCAATTAACAGTCTTGCCACTGTTTTCGAGAGTAAACAAGTCTACGCGCAAACACAGAACCCGCCCGAAGAACATGGGCCCGTCACGACTCTCAATGTGCTGGTTAACAACAGGTGGGTATGTGTTTGTTCTAAGCAAATCCGATGCCCACGCGGCTTATTTTAGCAGCAATGTAACCGAGGAGCAATTAAGACATGTTTATTACTTTTCGAGGCAACCTCCAATCGCTCCCTATATCATCTTGTGAAAACAACATTTAAGTTTTTCATATCTTATGTCAATTACTTTGCAAATGGAACTTTAATTACTTCCTTTCAACCAGATTCCTGACCTCTGAAGCATCTCTGATTTTGATGTTTTGGTGGAAATACGTTTTTCCGTGCACCTGTCGGTCTGCCAGGAGACGGGGCGCGTCCTGGGCACTGGAGGGTTCTGGCGGAATGGAAAGAGCCTGCTCTTCGTCTTCTGTTTCCTCCAGAGCTGGGGCGGAGGCTGACTTTCAGTGGAATCAGAATTTCCAACGGCAGGAAGTTTCCCTGCTCAGATAAGCACTTTCCAAAGCAGGAAACAAATCAAATATTCATTAACCTCGACATTATCCTCCGCAGTTCCATTGGATTTCTGGGTCTGCATTCTTCGGAAAACGATTAATTGTGGAAGGATCATGACTTAAATGTCCTTCTTAGGACACGGATTACAGGGTTTCAAAACTAAAATCTCTAGGCATTGTCCAGAACCATACACAGAAAGGAGATTTTATTCATCTTCCTGTTTCTCTGGGCACTCGAAGTGCTGGCGACCAGCTCTGAGGCTCGTGCTGCTCTCCCCGAAATGTACGGGATCGTCACTCACAACCCTTGACAAGGGGCCAAGGCCCTTGAACAGGTCACCCAGGCAACTCTCAGGAGCGAGCCTCACAGTTCCTCCCCAGAACAATGGGGCTCTCTGCAGAAGCCCTCCCTGCTGGCCACATGGTCTCCACGCTTGCTCCACACCTTGTGTGTCTTCCCTGAGTTTGTTCCCATCTCTAAGAGCACCCATTGTCCTGAAGGTCAGCCTGCAGCTGCCCAACACTTCGTCCCCTGCCTTCACTCCGTACCAGGCACCCTGCAAGCTCAGGAACAGTCCCTAGGGGCTCGCTTCCTCATGGCTCACATGGGCCTGGAGCAGATGGAAATCGTCCCCCACTGAGGCTGCAGACACCTTCTGCTTGTCTGGACCCCTCTCTAACAGGGTCCCTCCAGGGGCAGGAGCTGGGCCATAGGCTTCGGGGCAGGGGGATAGAGGAGCCATCGGACCTGGGATCTGAGTCACCTGGAAGTAAAGATCTTTCTGGGGGCACCAGGAGAAATTTGAGCCGTTTTTTCCCCCTTAAATTTTTATTAGTGAAACACCATGAGGTACAGTTGTAGACCACAAATTTTTGTGCTTGGGTTTCAGTTATACAATCATCGAATACCCATCTCTCCATCAGTGCCCATTCTCAACCATCACGGATCCCAGTATCCTTCCCACCCTCAATCCTCCCCATCCCACCCTACCTCTGTGGCAAGGCATTCCCTTTTGTTATCTCTCTCCTTTTGAGTGCTGTGGTTTGCAAAAGATTTGCTCAGATCCTACTGAGAGTATTGGAGTTTGAGTCAGTCCCTGTTGTCATTATCATCTTAAGGAATGAGTTTGAACAGCCCCGCTGTTCCTTCGGCCGCTTCATATGGTCTCTGCCACCTCTGGAGAGGCTCTTTCTCTTCTATAGTCCTGGGAATGCTAGCCCCTCCGCCTCTTCCTTCTAGAAAGGGTCATAACTCAGGGCAGGACACGAGGCAGTGAGTCACCCAGGAGCCGCAGGGTCTGACGTCAATGTTGCTCCCTTAGCGATGGCACCCAGGGGAGGGGACTGAGCTCATTCCCGGGCTGTAATATTTTCACCAGCTGAGAAATTGTCACGCTGGTGGCAATAACATCATTCCATGTCATTCTGGAGGGACAGATTGGAAGAAGTTCAGTGTCTTTTGGAGACAAAAGCCACATACAGAGAGAAAATACTGAGCTTTGGAGCAAACGAAGCAAATCCATGTGGAGCATCTCCCACAGGGAGGTAGGCACGGAAAAGTTGAGCGAAGTTGCTGTAGCACAGAGAGAGGAAGAGAAAGAGGAGCAGGGAGAGGGCAGCTGGGCTGGGGCAGGTGTAATTCCCACCTTCTACCTTCAGTGTGCGCTGAAATCATTCACCACCATCAAACACAAGGGGACGGAAAGAGGAAGTTCTCTAGGCAGTATTGGGTGGGGGCTTTTATCCCTGGATCCCCTCACTTCACCCCACTCAAGTCCACAGATTCCCTGAGCGAGAGGATAAGGACGGAGTTCAGGTCAGCAGATCTTGTGAACTTGAACCCAAATTGGGAAGAAATAAACTTCTGCTGTTTATAAGCCAAAGAGATGGAGATCCTTTTTAGAGCAGCCCCAAAGATGGAGGCAAACCCCGTCCTTTAAACGGAGCTCCCTGGGGAGGCTGGAAGGGAGCTTGGTGGGGGCTGGAGCCACAGGGCGACATGGAGAGTCTCTGCTTTGTATGTGGCCAACACGGGTTCCATCCTCAGCACCCATTTGGTGCCATGGGTACTGCCATGAGTGATCCTTGAGCACAGAGCCAGGAGAAAGCCCTGGGCACTGCAGGAACTTGGTGGGGGTGAGTGGCACCTTTATCTGGTCTCATTTGGTGCCTGTCTGGGAGGGCTCCAGTGTCCTGCTTTCAGAAAGGTGCTCCTGGGCATCCCATCTGCATGGAACTCTGACCCAACTCAACCCTCGTGGCCTCGCCCAGATGGCACTGGGGGCTCTTTCCCCAGAATCTGGCTGGGAACAGGCTCCTGAGGGACTCTAAATCTTCCCGAAATGCTGGTTTGAGCCACACTCTGAACTCCTCTCCCCAGAGAACTCTGCCTTTGTCTAGGGACAGGCCACGCCATGGCAAGGGAGGTGGTATAATCCAACCCGAGGCTGCCAGCTCTTTCTTTCTTTCTTTCTTTCTTTCTTTCTTTCTTTCTTTCTTTTTTTCTTTCTTTAATTTTTATTAGAGAGAGAGGCCCTCCCATTGATCGTCGATTTGCTCGAGCGGGCCCAGTAACGTCTCCATTGGAGACTTTGTTGTTACTGTGTCTGGCATATCGAATACTCTCAGTAGCTTGCCGGGCTCTCCGAGAGGGGCGGAGGAATCGAACTCGGGTCGGCCATGTTGGCCGCTTGTAAGGTGAACACCCTACCCGCTCTCTCTAATTTTTATTAATGGAATAGCATGAGATATAGTTGTAAACATACAAATTTTTGTTCTTAGGGTTCAGTCATACAATGATCGAGTACTCATCCCTCCACCATTCTCCACCAACACTAATCCCAGTATCCCTCCCACCCCCATCTCCCGATCCCACCCTGCCTCTGTGGCAGGGCGTTTCCTTTTGTTCTCTCTCTCCTTTTGGGTGCCGTGGTTTGCAAAAGAGGAATTGAGTGGCAATCATGTTTGGTCTGTAGTCTACTTTCAGCATGCATCTCCCATCCTGGGCGGATCTTCCCAACACCCTTTATTTGGTGCTCCCTTCTCTATCTAAGCTGCCTTTACCCCTAGAGTGTGCAGTTGGCCTCCAAGCCATGGAGTAAACCTCCTGGTACTTATCTCGGCTATTCTTGGGTGTTAGTCTCCTATTTTGTTACTCTATGTTCCTCAGATGAATGCAATATTTCTATGTCTGTCCCTTTCTTCCTGACTCATTTCATTTAGCATGATACTTTCCATGTAGTACCACTTGCATGTAAATTTCATGACTTCATCCTTTCTAACAGCTACATAGTACTCCATTGTGTAGATGTACCAAAGTTTCTTTAACCAGTCATCTGTTCTCAGGCACTCAGGTGTTTTCCAGATTCTAGCTATTGTGAACAGTTGCCAGCTCTTTCTTGCACTCCAAATTAGGTCTGGCAGCATTGGTGTGTATCTGAGAAGCCGTAACTTTTTCTGGAGGGGACTGGATGGGGTCACACTGTGCAGTGCTCAGGGTTGACTCCTAGCCATGCTCAGTGCAGCAGATGTGACTCTGCGGACAGAACCAGGGTCAGCTGCATGCCAGGCAAGCACTTCACCCTTCTCTCTCTCTCTCTCTCTCTCTCTCTCTCTCTCTCTCTCTCATTCTCTCTCTTACTTTCTCTCCCTTTCTCTCATTCTCTCTCTCTAACTCTCTCACTCTCTCTATTTACAGTGTGAGTCCTTTAGTAATTCTTTCGATGCACAGCTCTTTTAAGAATCATTCTTTCAATAAAACTCCCAGAGGAGAGTGACACAGAACATCCTGACCCCGTGCCAGGATGTCTTCACCAAGGCAACTTGGAAGGGGGGACAGGTTGAGCTTCCCTCCCTGCCCCAGCAGAATCCCAACAGCCGAAAAGCTACAGAACCCAACCACACAGCCATGTTCAAGGCCACTCTCCACAGGTTCAGACGAGCCTCACCTACAGAGGAACCTGCAGAAAAACCCAGGTATGCGGGACCCGTGACTGAGATCTCCAAGCTCGTTCAGAATGTGACTGGTCCTCCTCCCTCCAGCTCCCCAGTTTTCCAGCAGCTTGGCAGTCACACACACACACACACACACACACACACACACACACACACACACACACATACTGTCCTGCCTGGGTGCCATATAATCTCATCAACAGCCAAGATCCAGAGACTCTGAAATAAAGCTCCTGGAAGAGAGCGACACAGAATGTCCTGGGCGCGCGGCCGACCTATCATACTCTAGCCCACATTGTACCTAAAGTAGCACACATTTGTTTGGGTTTAACATATGTGCTCGTATTCTCTTATACAAGCGCTTAAATAGCTCCAGGATGATCTCCAACAATCTTCACACTCTTTCCTTTTATGGGGGTGGGAAGGTGCACGGTCATGGGATTGCTGTTTGAATACTATCTGTAATGAACTATTGTGAACAAATTTATAAAAATAAAATAATTATTATTGTTATTTAAAAATATCATTCTTTCCACCACATAAGAAGGTTTGGGGTTTCCACAGACTGGGGGTAGTCACAGCAGAGGCCTCTTGGGGGCGCTGTCGGCTGTGCTCCTCAGCTACCAGGCAGGCGTCTCAGAGCTTGGTCGGAGATCATCCTGCATCTGAATATGCACAACCAAGGCCAGGAGGCTGTTAGAGCCAAGGAAACACCCAAGAACCCCAAGGCCGGTTGGCGGCTTTGCTGCTACGAGAATCTTCACCTGTCGTGTGGTCGCTGTTCCATGGCCTTCCGGCTTCCTGGCTTCCTTCCCTGCATGCCAGACAAAGCCTGGCCCTGCCCTCTCTGTTATCTTGATGTTTCTAAGGAAATCATGCCACGGTATTAAAAGATCACGGAGGTTTTGGATGCATGATACAAATGACTTTGACCAAAAAAACAAAAACAAGCAAACAAAAAAAAAAAACTCTGGTTCTTTCAAAACTGTGGCCTTGATTTGCAAAAATACATATTGTCTGTACTTCACTGCATGTTTGTATTATACTGATTTCTAATTAGAACTCCAGGAGCAAAAAAAAAAAGGCTTTATTCCCCTTTAAACAAAGTCACTCTTGTTTTATCTATCTATTGGTTTTTTGTTTTATTTTTTCTCTGCTTTGCCCTAGTCTAGTTTCCAAGGTTTTAGTTCAGAAATAAGACCAGAGAAACAAAATAGCACGTTGCTTAGACAAGAATCCACAGAAACCTGGAGCTGTTTTGCAGCAAAGGGGAAATGAATTTATTTGCTTGCACCACTGCAAGGGGACAAATGGACGAAGAGACACCCCACAGGAAGGAGTTCCTGCCGAGGGGTCCAGCTGGAGGCTGGCAAGGCTCCTCATGGAGGCCTTAAGTAAAGGGCCCACTACGTTGCAAGAAGGCGGCCCCAAGGCTGGAGTGAGGCCACCACTTCACTGTCCACTGGGAAGGGCTCATCCCAAAGTGCCAAATGTCCCAACCCCAATCACACATCAACACTGAGGGTTTGGGAAAAGCGCCACGGGGCTGGCAGAGAGCAAAGGGACGTGGGGCAGAGGATGAAAAGCCAGCGCGAAATAGGCCCCGGTGGTCATAGGAGCACCGGGTGTTTGGTCCCAACAGACCCAGACATTTCGCACACCCTTCTGCTGATGTCACATGCCAGTTCCAGCTCAGTACCCAAACCAACAGTGACCACCACAGAGTCACACCAGAGAGGAAGGGCAGTCTCGAGCATTGCTGACTGACATCACTCACGGGCATGGGAGAGCAGCCCTCTCTGAACTGGGCCTCTTCCCTCACCCCCAGTGACCCCCATTCCAGGCTGTGGGGTCACCACTGTGGGCGGGAACAGAGCTGGGAATGCACACGAGTGGGTGGGAGGAGAAAGAAGCAAACTGGGCCATTTCTCTGCTCAGACTCAAACTTCAAACCTACACTTGGAGGACAAGACTCTGCTCCTCGCCAATCTCTGCCAGTGAGCCACAGCAGAGACCCTGCATGCCCCTGTGCCAACCTTTACATGATGCCATCCCCGGGTTCCTTTTGGGATGCAGTGCCCAGTGTCCCTTCCACACCGTCCATTAGGGTGGAGGGGAAAGAGCGTCAGCTCGCTGTGGGAATGAGGGGAGCTTCCTTCTCCCAGAAGAGTGGCAGAATGAAAAGGCTGCAGCAAGTGAGCACCCAGCCTGGGAGCCTGAGACCTGGGCCCCTGCTCAGACCCTTGTCTACACAGAGACCAGGCAGGCGAGTTAGAGCTCAGGCCTCTGCACGGAGTCCTTTGAGGACAGATCAAGGGGCTACGGAGAAGCATCTCCACGTCTCCGTTTCCTCTGAGACGCATGTGAGCAGGGCTTGGGCCGCACAACGCTGTACTTTTCCTGCCTGCTGGATTCTGCGAAGCTCCCAGTGGAGAGGAGAGGTGGGAGAGGCAATGAGTTCTCTTGCAACACAAGAGCCCTGAGAGCCTCCACAGTCCCACATATTCAGCGTGGTGGGCAACGAGGAGGCGATCACCAGCCTCCTTTCAGGCTGGGTACTAGTGACAGTGGGAAAGGTGCCCGCTTGATCATCTGGGGCGCTGGCATCCCTAAGTCAAACCTAGGAGACCGCCTGATACAAAGACACCCCACAGATTGCAGAAAAAAGTTGTTTACCCAGGGCTGGACCGATAGTACAGTGGGTAGGGCGTTTGACTTGCACACAGCCGACCCGGGTTCGATTCCCAGCATCCCATATGGTCCCTCAAGCACTTCCAGGAGTAATTTCTGAGTACAAAGCCAGGAGTAACCCCTGTGCATTGCTGGGTGTGAACCAAAAAGAAAAAAAAATGTGTTTACCCGATAGCCATCTGATAAAGGATTAATACGCAAGATATTCAAGGCACTGGTGGGACTTTACAAGGAAAAACACCCAGGCCCATCAAAAAGTGGGGAGAAGAAAGAAGCAGAAGCTTCCTTCCTCTTTTAAATCCTGCTTCCTTCTGCTGCAAGAGGAAGAGGAAATCGCTGTCACCCAGGAAAGGAGGTGCCAGTTCTGCCCCCGAGAGAGGAGGAAGCAGCTGCAAGGGAACCAGCCCACGCCACCTCAGAGCCCAGGAAAGCAACTGGTGTGTTGCTTCCCCGGAAATTCATCCAACCGAGATGCTGGTGATGACAGGAAAGTGACAGTACTGGAAATGAAGTAAATGAGGTTGGTTGGTGGGTTTGTTTTTCGGTGAGAGACGCCTGGAGGCTGCAAGGTGAGGTGCCACACAGCCTCCACCCTACTGAAGGGAAGTGACAATCGCTAATGCACCTGGGGATTAAGCATTGAAGCCGCAGATGAAGATTGATGGTTATTTTTCGTGCTGCAGCAGAAGCACGCGAAAGAAAGGTCTTTTCGCCTGTTGTTGAAACTTCTGTGCTTCTGGCTTAATTCTCCAGAGTGGCTTGCCCCTCACCGTGGGGGTGTGGAGCGTGCTATTTGACTCACAGGGCAAGTTCTAAAAGCTGAGTTTTAAATGAAACCAAGACCTACAGGCAACAGACTTTCCAAAATAAATTGCAGAAACACGTGACGCTGCTGGTTGTTCCTATTTGTTTCCAAATAGAAGCTTTTCTTGGTGATTGATGACCATCATTAATACATCCCAGATAACAGCCAGTGCTGCTAAGTCAACTGCAGGGGACCCAGATCACAATAAGATACTTGGGGAGTTAAGGTGCCCCCAGGCTGAAAATAATCATAACACAAATGGCAAAAAAGGAGACATCAGAGGAAAAGCTATTTCCAAACACATTTCTTTAGAAAAGCGCCAGCCTGCTAAATAAATAACATTCTGAATCTGAATCCAGGCATTTGCAAATCACTGGTCTTTATCTTGTGCTATGTTTCTGGACCCTGAAAAAGACTGAAGCTTTCATATGGTTATTAACGCAAAATGTCTCAGTGGGGACTTTTCATCCCCAGTGACATTGAGGATCTTCTGTGACTGAGTTGGGTTCATTGACTCCTCATTCAGGTTCTGAGACCCAAGTCAAGGACCAATTCTGCACACAGATTGACTCCATTCATCCTCGTTCAAAAACACCTCCCAGTGCGTCTCATCTCTGTCCTTGGGCAAACTTGCTTCCCTCTCATAGCTGTGTTCTAGGTGCCTCTGCTCTTGGGGTGCATCTCCTGTGAAAGCTGCTCTTCTGCTCAAGGCCCCTGACGCCCCGAGGAGTCACTGGAGGGGCAGAAGCCCCAGTCACCTGGGCATATGAAGTCTCACCTGGGATGGGAAAGGCTGGGCAGGAACAAATCAAGACAAGACAGCTGCCAGTTCATGCAACGTCCTCTCTGAGCATCAGTCTGTGCCTAGTACACAAGCAGCGAGGCTGGAGAGCAAAGGCATGTGACTCGAATGTGGGACCCTGAGCCCAGGCCAGACTTCACAGGATGGGCAGAGAATGGCCAACTGGATACTTGGAACACAGAACAGAGCCACAGCAGATGCTCCAACTCGAAGCTGGGAGAAAAAACCCCAAACATCTGGGCACTGCAATCTCACACACGCTTTCCCCCAGAGTCAAGATTCGCTACACGTGTGACCCCTTCCTCTAGAATCCAGTGTCACATGCCCACCAAGACATGGCTGCATAGGTGACTCCACGGAGTCTGACCCTGCCACAGAGATGAAGATGAAGTCGTACCATGAACAAAGGGACAGAAGCGAAGTGGTTATATACTCAGTGACATAAATCAGGGGGTGAAAAACAGCTACCAGATGGTTTTGCTCCTGTGTGGAATGGGAATTACTAAAGTCAATGAACTGGCAAGAAACAACAAAAGGAATTCCTAGACTCAGTGAAAACTGATAGTTCCCGGGGAGAAAGGGGAGGGAGGGCGCAGAAGGGACTCTGGGGTGTGGGAAGATGCTGGAACTTTGCTTAAGAACAATTATATGCCTGTATAAAGTATGAAGCCGAAACTCCGGAATTTTGTAGTATTGTAAACCAATGTGGAGTCAGTTTTGAGACACTTTCAAAAGCAAGACTTCAGGCCTGAGATGCAGTGCAGGAGTTGAGGGTCTGGTCTTATGTGTCCAGATAGAGCCCCTGAGCATAGCCAGGAATTATCCCTCAACACAGACACAGGAATAGTCCCTGAGCACCACTGAAAGTGGACCCGCCTAAATAATAAGTTAGTCAAAAAGAAAGATTTCAGTTCTGACAGCTGCTCAAACAAAGCTTCAGGGAGCTGTGGGGAGTTCAGAGAGGATGCATCTATCTGTGTTCTCTCCGGAGGAGGGAAGGCATCAGCCTGGATACCAATGTGTCACACCCGTCCTGGAGAAACAAACTGCCTCCCAAAATCTTACAAGGGGCCTGTGAGATAGCACAGCGGGGAGGGCACTTGCCTTGCACATGGCTGACCCAGATTCGATACCCAGCATCCCATATGTTCCCTTGAGCCCCACCACCAGGGATCCCCAAGTGTAGACCCAGGAGTAAGCCCTGAGCAAGGCTGAGTATGGTCCAAAAACTGAAAAATAAAACCAAACAAAAGCATGCAACATGATCATCTCAGGAATGATAAATGAGTAAAAATTCAAGTCACTGCTATTCTATTTTTGACTTGTCATTCCTTTATATTCCAAAGTGATTTTTAAAAAAATCCATAAAACAACTAATATAAATGTTAACGATGCATGACGATATCATTTGTTGCAATATTAACAGCAAGACAGGGTTCTGAATTCTAAAAGAGGAGAGAGTTTTGTGCCAGTGAAGCTGGTCTAATAACAATTCAAACTGGATAGTTATACTTTTAGGATATTAATTATAATCTCTTTAGTTATTACTAAGGAAATAACTGAAATTTGACAGACACAATTCAGATTGAAATAGTAATGGTATACAGCAAAAATGGTAAAGAAAAAATTTCTGGAGGAAATGAAAAAAATGAAGCACAAAGTCAACACATAGGGCTATGTCAAAACTCAGACTTCTTTATTAGTATTACTTTAAGTATAAATGGACTAACTTTTAATTTAAAAGGTAGAGATTGACAACGTCCATAAAAATAACAAATGTTGTCGAATTGGATCCAATTATTTTTTATCAATAAGAGATCACTTTATAAACAAATATATGTGGATTGAAATTAAAATACAGAAGTAGGTATAGCACGCAATGATTAACCAAGAGAACAGATCTGACTATACTAATATCAGCAAAAGATGAAATTTATCTATAATGTTATAGGAGACAAGGAAGATTTTATATTGTTCAAAGTATCAATTTATCAAGAAGATATAGCAATTATAAGAATATATGCACCAAACAATAGAGTTCTAAATTGCATGAAACAGAAATATTGACAGAATTAAAGATGAAAGATCCAGTTATACAATAACAATTGAACTGCAATATTCCACTTTCAATAATGTATAGAACATCTAGACAGAAAGTCAATATGGAAAATGAGGGTTTGAGCAACATCATAAATCAACATGACATAGCAGACGTCTGTGGAACACGCCATCCGGAACAACTGAGTCTGTACTCTGTTTAGATGAAAACAGAGCTTGGTCCAGGACAAACCATATATTGGGCCATAGACAAATATGAATAAATGAGAAGGTGAGCACAGGTTGAAAGGATGGATTCAAGCTAGAGACAAATGAGGAAGACAGATCAGAAAACATAAGTGTGCAAATCAAACAATTTGGAAAATCAGTAAAAACCAATGGTAAAGTATCAAAAGCATTCAAAATTTAAAAAATTTAGATTAAAAAATTTTTAAAAACTCTAAAGATGAATATGAATAAGAACACAACATACCAAAATTCACGAGAGAGTGAAATCAACTTATTGTAAATTTGATAGTTATAAAATCCTTCATTAAAGAAGAAAATGTAATTCAAAATAACAAGTTTTACACATGAAGGAATAAGAGGGAAAAATTAAAAATAAATCAAAGACAACAAATGAAATAAAATAATAATAATGACAATATTAAAAACAACAAACTAGAAGAGATGAAAGAGAAAAAAAGATTAACAGCCCCACTGAGATAACCATTTTTACAAATTTCCTTTTACTGGAATATTTTGAATAATTCCTTTAGCCATTTTGTTGTTACAAACTGTGTTGGGCCTGCTAAGGGGGCAAGCTTGGGGTATGGTTGGGAAAATGGGCCAATGGTGGAGGGACAGTCACTCAGGGTGTAGGATTGGTGTTGGAACCTCAAAAGCTCATGGGCTGTATTATGGACAGCTTTTAAGCCAAAATGTTTAAATAAAGTTTTAAAAAAGAGAATAAAATAAAATCAACAAAATTAGAAGTTGGTCCTTTAAAAAATTCACGGTGACACATTTTTAAATAGATTTAGGAAAAATTAAGAGATTATGGGACAAAAAAGAATAATCTGATCATTTGACTCCAACAAAAAAGACAACATCTGAAAGAAATGGGAAAATACCTAGAAACATCTAGTAACCAATAACGAATCAAAAATAAATAGGGACATTTCAACAAAGCAATAATAACAAAGAGGCTAAAAACTATTTTTAAAAGCTTCCTATAAAAATAGAAATCAAACCAACGAACCCAACAAAAGACCTCAGTATCAAATAGAGTCGCTGGTAAATTCTGACAAACATTGGCATCATACAACTTGCCATGATCCAGAGACTCATAAATAAATCTCAAAAGAGATCAGCAAGCTGTAGAGTTGTTTCTGGACCCCAAAGTCACCATCAAATTAAAAATTTCACCCCAGCTGTATCACCCCAGCACAATTTGTGGCCACAACATCTTATACTCTACACGCCTGGCACGTGAGGAATAGCACTGGACGGGATGTAAAGCAAAAGGCAACCAATTTCAATGAAGAAAATAGCAACACACAAGGCTTAACCTATAACAACATGTCAGTGATCTCTTACACAAGGACCTAGTAGCTTCAGGATGAGCTACAACAATCTTTACATAAGTTCGTCTAGGGAAATCTTTTTTGATACTTTTTAGAGAGTTAACCATAACAAGCAGTACAAACCAAATCATTTAGGGCCTGCTATTGGGGCAGGCTTGGGTGGTAGCTGGGAAAATTGGAAAATATGGTGGTGGGAAAGTATAATGATGGTGGGATTGATGTTGGAATACTGATTGTAATAAATTATTGTGAACAACTTTATAAAAATAAAAGATAAAATAATGAAATTTAATGATAAAAAATTAAAAATGTCAAACTGTACTCCTAAAACATAACAGTGTTGTAAAGCAACTTTACCTCAATTAATCAAACACAATTTTAAAAAAAGAAGTTACTACTTAAGCTCTTCTCAAATTCTTTGATAAAATAGGAAGGAAGCAACACTTTTAATTCTTTCATGGAGGCCAGCATTAAGCTAATAAAAAAATAAAACAAACAAGCAAAGAGAATACCGTTTAAAAAAAGCATCCAGAAAGGGTCAGTAATGAATTTGGTTGGAAATTCTTCAATATAATAGTGTCAATCTGAATTCAACAAAATATTAAAACTATAACTCTATTTAAAAAATAGGATTTATTTCAGGAATGTAAAGGCAATTGATTCAACAAGATACAACCATTAATGTAATACATCACATTTATAGGGAAAACAAAAAATTGCATAGCCCAACAACTGTTTGAAAGAAGAGAAGAGATGAGAGACAGAGACAGAGACAGAGAGAGACAGAGAGAGATAGAGAGAGAGGAGAGGGAGATATTCAGCAAAATTCAATACATCTTTATGGTAAAAGCACTAAAGTAAGAATAAAGGCAAACTGTCTCAACAATAAAACCTTAACTGACATTCTCATCAGAGTTTAAGAAAAAGAAATTCCCAAGAATAAAGTTTACTTGTACACATCAGTCATTATAAACTATTTTTTCTGTTTTCACTTTTATTCAACAATGTACAACAGAAATTATCAAGGGTAAGGTAGAGACATTGACGAGGAATACGATCGACTGGTTCAGCACCTCCATGAATGTGCGAGGAACGCCAAGAGAGAGATAGCCACAAAAAATCGCCTATCTTCAAAAACTCTTGAGCTAATTTGCCAGCGTGGTTTGGCGCATGCCTCAGGCAACCGCAAGCTAACGTCCGAGCTCGCAAAGCAGTGCAGAGATGCGATCAAGGAAGACCTCAAAGAGAGAAGAGCAGAAGTACTGGTAGATGCGGCAGAAGCCGGGAAAAGTATTCGTAAGGCCCGCCTGTCCTTCGCCAACTATAAGACCAAGATGACTGCCCTCCGACGTCCTGATGGATCCATCACATCCTCCAGAACGGCAATGGAGAAGATTATCCATGACTTCTACTCAAATCTCTTCGATAGCCATGTCCACTTGCCGACATACCAAATTCCACAGGATGGATATGTCGTTCCCAACGTTCTCCCTTCCGAAATCCGACACGCCATTTCGTCGGTAAAGAAACAAACAGCACCCGGCCCAGACAAGGTCAGACCTGAACACCTGAAGAACCTGCCGTCAGTACTCATCAATACACTGGCTCGGCTCTTCACTCGCTACCTGTCTGAATGCAAGGTTCCGTCCCAATGGAAAACCAGCAGGACCGTACTACTGTTCAAGAAGGGAGACATCCATGACATTGGCAACTATCGCCCGATCTGCCTATTGTCTGTCATCTACAAGTTGTTCACTCGAGTCATCCTAAATAGGATTGGCAGAACACTAGATGAAGGACAACCATGCGAGCAAGCAGGGTTCCGCAAAGGATTCAGCACCATCGACCATATCCACACGATAACCAAGCTCATTGAGGTTTCTCAGGAGTTCAAGATGCCACTCTGTTTAACGTTCACTGATTTAAAGAAGGCCTTTGATTCTGTTGAGACGGAAGCGGTCATTGAAGCCCTAGCCAATCAGGGCATTCAAGCCCAATACATCAGGATCCTCCGTGAGCTGTATTGCGGATTCACTACCAGGATCTCACCATTCTACAAAGAAGTGATTGTTGATGTCAAGAGAGGGGTGCGGCAGGGTGATACCATTTCACCGAAACTCTTCAGTGCCACCCTCGAGAACATCATGCGACGACTGGAATGGGAAGGAATGGGAGTGAAGATAGATGGTCGGCAACTACACCACCTCCGCTTTGCTGATGACATTGTTTTAATAACACCAAACATCAGCCAAGCGGCACAAATGCTGGCCGACTTTGACCGTGAGTGTGGAAAGGTAGGACTACAGCTGAATCTTACGAAGACAATGTTTATGAGAAACAGCCTTGTTCCTGATGCCCCATTCGCTCTCAATGGAATGACCATCTCCGAATGCAACAGCTATGTGTACCTAGGTCGAGAGGTCAACATGACAAATGACCTGGCACCCGAGCTGCACAGGAGGAAGAGAGCGGCTTGGAACACCTTCAAGAACGTCGAAGAAATAGCTAAGAGGACGAAGAACCTCTGGCTCCGGGCAAAGAGGACGAAGAACCTCCGGCTCTGGGCACATCTCTTTGATTCCACTGTTCTTCCTGCATTAACATATGCCTCAGAGACCTGGGCCCTACGCAAACAAGATGAGAATGCTATTCAGGTCTCCCAAAGAAGAATAGAAAGAGCTATGCTTGGAATATCACGTTTCACTCAAATGAGAGAACGAATCCGGAGTTCTGACATCCATCGACGATCAAGGATCAGGGACGCTGTCTCATTTGCCAAGGTGTCGAAAATCAGATGGGCTGGTCACGTAATGAGATTTAAAGACGACCGTTGGACTAGAGCTGTTACTGATTGGATTCCACGGGATGTCAAAAGACCGAGTGGCCGCCCACCTACCAGATGGTCAGACTTCTTCGTCAAGATCATGAACGATCAGTTTGAGGCCCTTCATATTCCCGGAGCGAACAGATGCCATTGGGCTACACTAGCACACGACAGGGACAAATGGAGACATTACTGGCACCCGCTCGAGCAAATCGACGACTAACGGGAAGTTAAGTGATTAAGTGATTAAGGTAGAGAAAACACACACGTTCTCATGGGGAAACAAAGAGGAAATCTCTCTCCTCTTGTAGATGACTGGGTGTTGAGTATAGAAAACATTAAAGAACCTACAAAAGTCTAGAATTAATAAATTCAGCAGCTGGAGAGTAAACATTATCAGAAAAAATAGTTGCTTTTCTATAGATCAGTACTGATCTTTATTAAGATAGCGATACTGCCTACAGTGACCAATGAACTCAGTGCAATCACTCTCCAAATTACACTGCTTTTTTTGCAAAAGAGGAAGACACAATAATAAAATTCATATGAGCTTTCAAGGGGTTCAAATAGCCAAGATAATATAAAAGAAGTAATAGAATGGGAGAGCTTACTAGCCGGTTTCAAAATGTCTCATAAAGCTACATTAAATAAAACAGTAAAAGACATAGAAACCAAAGACATAAAATTGAGATTCTAAACATAATCCAAAATTTTTACAGACAACTGATTTCTGAAAAGATTGTCAGGAGGGAAAAAACAGCCCTGATAAATAGTCAGTGAAAACTGTATATCCACCTGCAAAAGAAAGGATTTGGATCTCTTCTTTGGTAGATACAAAACATTTATTAAAAATTGATAAATGTCCTAAATGTAGATGCTCAAAATATAAATCTTAGATGACACCAAAAGTGTGAGCAACAAAAGAAAAATTAGAAATTTAGACTTTATCAAAATTAAAACTAAATATATATCAACTATTTTCTATCAAAAGATACTGCAACAAATAAAAGGAAAGACTACAGGCAGAATAAGACAAAATGCAAATTATACTCTGGTAAAGGTCTGGTAATTTGGATACACAAAGAAGTTGCACATCAAACACAGAAAGAAGATCATTGACGATGGACAGTGCAGTAGAATATACATTTCTCTGCAAATAAAGATGCTTAATTTCATCAGTCTCCTGGGAACTAGAACGCCACACCCCAAAAAGATACAACTTCACACATTACCTCACACCCACCAGGATGACCAAATGTAAAGAGGGAAATGAAAAGAAGTTTGGGTGACCTTGTGGAAAAGTTGGATCCTTCATTCTTTGCCTTGGGGATGAAAGGTGATTCTATTGCTGTGGAAATCATTCAGCGCTGCATGGCCCTTACCCCAAATTACAAATACAGCATCACTTGCTCCAGGACTCAGTTATTCACAGCTAGGTGTCACTCCACAAGCCCTGAAGGCAGGGAATCAACCAGAATCTTCCATGTAAATGTTCACAGGTGCTCAAAGAGCTAAAAAGAAGAAACAAGCTAAATTTCCATCAAGAAAAGAGTGCAGAGATGAAAAGGGGAGTATCCTCAGAGGCGATCACTCAGTCACAAGAAATGAATTCATCTGTGGTGCCAACTACGGCAGCAACCTCCAAAGGCGAGGTTAAGGGACAGAGTCCGGATGAAAGTGTCATGGCACCACATCACAGATGATTTCATGTACATCGAGTATATAGAACAGATGTCCCCATAGTCAGGGGACGCATGTCAGGGGCCCACGCTGTTGTTTGGAGCAACGAGCACAGTTTGCCAGCACGCAGTTCTCCTCCGGGTGCTAAGGTGCTTCGAATGGAGGTGGAGGAGATCTTACACAACCTTGGGAATGCTCTAAATGCAACTGATTGATTCACCTGACAGTGATTCGTTTCATATTATGCAAATTTCACTGGGTTAGTTTTTCAAAACACAATCAGTATAATCCCCCATATTAACCTTCTAACATCTAAAAAGCACATGAATCACAAAAATCATGCCAATCAATGCAAATGCACTATTTTATATAATTCAATGTATAACATTTCTCAGAAAACAAGGAAGAGGAGAACTTCCTCCACGACAAGGCGCCTGCAAAAACACATGTGTGCGACTGTCTTTAAAGGTGAGAGACTTTTCCTGCATTGGGGAAGATGCTTTCTCTCTTAGTTTATATCCTGGGGGAGGTTCCCACCAGGTGAATCAGCAGGACATGAAATGAGAAAACTGGATCAGAAAAGAGGCCACAAAACTGCTTAAATTTACAGAGAAGATGGCTGTTGATGTGGATGTTATGGAGAAACTCAAAGCTGCCACGTGTGGCAAAATGCACAGAACAATGAAAAACACAGTCCCCCATTCTAAGCATTCAGAAGTCTGGCCAGGAAGTGGGGGCGGGGAACAGTGAAGAGAATCAAAAGGCAGAAACCTCCAGTGACCAAACAGATAGCCAATACACGCGCCAACACTCAGCCCGTGGCCTGCCGTTACTGTGGTATTGCATGTTTCACATGTGCCATAAATGTTGTTTATGAAAGATTCCATCCAAGAAAATGAATTGTAACTATGTGTGGTAACAGATGCTAACTAGATGCATGGTGATCGTTTAATGATATGTAAATATCAAATTATAGTAGCATAGGTCTGACGAAGGTATGCAGATACACACCACTCGAATCTCAGTGACTTAAAACAATCAATTCTACAAACACAGCATAGAGGATGAATGGATACTCACCTTTCAAAACCCCAGCCTGATTCTCGGCATTTATTGGCCAGAATGCTCTAACGTTGACAAAGAAAGAAATACAATTTAGAATAGGTAGAATGCATTTAAAAAGAGGAATAGGTGTCTGGCGCACTAGTGCAGTGAGGGGCAGGGCTTGTGCCCTGCACACAGTCAACCCGGGTTCAATCCCAAGCACGCCATGTAGTCCCTGGAGCCCCACAGAGTGATGCCTGTGTAGCCAGGAATAAGCCATGAGCACCAATGGGTGTGGCTCCCAAATTAACCCTCCAAAAATTAAAATAGAAATAAAAAGAGGAGCAAATTGGAAGCTAGCCTCAGTGATTTCATGATCTCTGACACAAGCTACTATGTGTGTATGGTGCAGTGGTAGAAACAGAAAAACAGAGAGAATAAAGCATTTGGAAATAGACGCACCCAATATTCAGATTTATGTTTTTATAAAGGTGGAAAAGCAATTCAATGAAGGAAGGCAAAGAGCCTTTATAAATGGTGCTGGGAGAAGTGGATATAAAAGCTTAAAGCTGAACTGAGACCTGAGATCCAGCCCTTTACAGAAACAGACACAATGTGAGTCTTAACACACAGAACTATCAACCCTTTGGGGAGAAAAGGAGAAACAACTAAATGCTCTTAGTTTAGACAACAAACTGACAGTCTATGAAAAGAAACATGATCCATGGTACTTCACCAACATCCAAAACCTTTGCTCCATGAAAGATCCAGTTAAAAGGATGAAACAAGAAGCAAGAAGCCAGTGGATGAGATTCTTAAAGCCGGGCGGAGGCTGGACTCTGGACCAGAGACATCTCCAGCCCCTCCTCCAACCCAGACAGTACCCTGGGGAAGGGGCTAGGGGACTGATGCCAATGAAAGCACAAAGAATCTCACGCCTGGTTATCAAAACAGCTCCAAGGAGCAGCCACGGCGTGTTTGGGGAGTGGACAGACTCCTGCATGGCAGAGCACAGAGAAAGGAGATGCCAGTCTGCAGAGGCTGTGGGCAAAGCCCCAGCACCCAGTCAAGTGACCTGTGCATCTACACCAGACACAAAATCCTGGGACTAATGCCGCTCAGAGCAGCTGGCGACTCACGGCAGGTGAGCCCCAGGGAGCATGACTGCGTCCCATAGGGAAGAGCTCTTTCTCACAACACTTGAAATGCTGGGGGGTGTCAGAGAACAGAAGGCCAGGAACTATCTCAGAAGGTCCCACCATCCTGTTCCCCAGCCTCCTTGAGACAAGGTGATTCCATAACTAGAGAACAGAGACAGGCTGGCGGGATCTGGGGGACCTTGGCAGGCGGGAATCCAGGAATCAGTGACCTCCTAGCTGGGAAGTCTCTCCTACTGCAGAGGCTTCTGTCTGACCAGATACTGCGAATTCCTCGGTTTGGATTGTGGCTTTGTAAGATGGCACAGTCCTTGGACACTGAGTCCCAGGCACAGCCGACTTCTCTGCCTGGCACTCCCACAACTGCTTGTGACTCGGGAACAATTTCAGAATGATACCTTCAACGACAGCGAAGAAGACAGAGCCCAGGGAGACAGCTAGAGATAAGATGCGTGCATATTCCAGGACCTGCTTCATTGCTAGCACCGCATGGTCCCCTGAGCACTGGGAATGTAGCCCTGGAGGTTCCTTGGCACCACCAGGTGGCACAGCTGGCCCCAGACCACAGGCCACAGAGCACCATGGGGCTAGGTCGGAGCCTTGAGCCTCCCGGTAAGGTGAGGTTGGCTGCAGATTTCTGGGTGATCCTGGTTCCTGAGCAATACTTGTGAGGTTCTCATTCAGGAAAAAGAGGACCAAAGAACATTAATTGAGACATGTGTCCTTTTCATAAGAAACATACATCTTGAGGGCTGGAGAGATAGCACAGAGGGTAGGGCGTTTGCTTTGCAAACAGCATACCCGGGTTCAATTCCCGGCATTCCATATGGTCCTCCAACACTGCAAGGAGTAATTCCTGAGTGCAGAGCCAGGAGTAACTCCTGAGCATCCCTGGATATAATCCAAAAAGCAAATAAATAAATAAAAATAAAAAATAAATAAGAAAAATATGTCTTGACAATCTGAAGTCCCTGAGAACTTAGAATGAGGAGTATGTCTGTGTTAGGTAGTACAAACTCCAAATTCACCGTGACCACAGAGGACGGGGCCAGCATGAGGGCGAGGGAAGGGAAAACATCTCCATTCTCAACAACACACACTGATAAGGCTGATACATGAATTTCCACATTATTCTGTAACATCTCCTCTGCTGTGATCGAGCCACGTGATTTGGTTGTGGTAGGAAAGTTCGTATTTCATAAAACGGAACAGTGCTGTAATAGCCAAATCAAGGAAATAATGTTTAGCCTTCAGATTACTCAACAAGTCTGGGGCCATGCTCTGACTTCCCAAGTGCATCCTCAGAACTCTGTAAATTCTAAGAGAATAAAATTCTCCCAATAAACCCATAAACAGTGTCAGTCTGACTTGGTCATAACTAAAAACTTGGTGTGCCTCCAGAGTTGCAGTGGAATAATTTTTGATAACTAATATAAAATTGAATAAACATTCTTACTTGGCAAATAAGGGATTTCTAAAAATACCAGCGTGCTGGCTTACTCGGAGGGAGTGAGTGGGGCAGGGCCGTTTGTGGAACACGCATTGTTCTGGGAATGGCCGCAGGGGGTTATCAGTTTCACAGAAGACCACACTGACACACTTTTCTATTCCTAGTGCCTGTTTCTTTTCAGTTTTTCCAGGGTGTCTTTGCCTCTGGAGCCCGGAATCTGCCCCTGAAGAGCCATCTGTGGTTCCCTGTGCTGCATCTCCCTGGTGAATGCTAATGCAGAGAGGGTATTCATGTGTGCAAAAAAGTAGGGCTCCATGCGCCCCAGTCCTGGCTCCATGCCACCCACACCCTGCATGCCCAGGGACACTTCCCTCGCCCGCCCCACATCCTTGGCTTCGGGTCCAGGTAGTAGTTTCCCCTGGGCACTGAGCTGGCCGACAAGACCCTTTAAGCTCAAGACAGGATGGCAGGAGGGGCGCTGTCACATTGGAGCATGGCCAGCGGGGATTCCAAAGGTTACTGGCCAGCAAAGGGAGACAAAAGAGAAGCAGGTGAGGAAAGCCCGGGTCCTGCCTCAGCTGGGGAAGCGTCACCCTGTAGCCAACATCTCTGCTTCGGCATGGAAGAGAAGAGAGTCACTTTGTGTGTGGAGACAATTGCCTCTCACAGCTTCTGGGGCAGAGGAAGGGGTCGAGAGAATATGAAGAAATGTAGGTGCACACTGGATTCCACGGTTTCTACCAGGATCCACCTTGCCTGCTGGATTTGCCTGGATCATCCATGGATGCACTGGATGGACATGGACCCACTGTCCACCCACGGGATCTGCCTGGATCTTAAACCCTCTGGACATCCGTTTTATCCACATGGATCCACCAGGGCCCACTGTGCCTAGCCTACTCCACCTGGATTTGTCTGGATTCTCCTGGGATCCACCAGATGAAACCTGGATTCGACTCAGATCCACTGAGAATTTCTGTATCCACCAAGATTTTCCTGATACCTCTATGTACCCACTACATTCCCCTGGATCTTCATGGGTCTACTATGCACCCAATAGATCCCCTTGGATCTTCCTGGGCCCACTATGCACCCAATAGACCCCCCTGTATCATCCTGGGCCCACTATGCACCCACTGGATCAACTTGGATTTTGCCTACATCCTCCTTGAATCTTCCAGATGAACCTGGCATCCACCAGGTTCACCTACACATGCCTGAATCCTCCTGGCATCCCCTGAATCCACCTGTATACCCCACAGTGATTCTGGCCTCTTAGTGACGTGCGTAGACCCCGCCATCCAGTCCGACTTCTCACTATCAGTCTGGACGCGAAGGATGTCAGAATTCAGCTCCTGTGAGAAATTCCCGTTCCCTTGACAAAGTTCATCATGCATTTGTGGGCATGACCATGACTCAAGTTTTACTGTAGCACTGTAGTGCTGTCCTCCCATTGTTCATCAATTTGCTCAAGCAGGAACCAGTAACATCTCCATTGTGAGACTTGTGGTTACTGTTTTGGCATATTGAATATGCCACGGGGAGCTTGCCAGGCTCTGCTGTGCGGACGGGATACTCTCAGGGCTCCCTGAGAGGGACGAAGGAATTGAACCTGGGTCGGCCTTGTGCCCTACCCACTATGCTATCACTCCAAGTTTTACTACTTTATGTAAAATGTTTTTCTTGATTTTTAATTTTTAAGTAAACTTTATTTTTGAATATATTTTTTAATGTTTGGGGTTTAACTGGTTGTTCCCTGGTGGCTGGAAATGTCAAACCCATTTCAATGTTTTTATCTGCATCTGTTCATTATCTCCAGTACCATGCCCTTTCCCGGAGAGGAGGACCAGCTCCCGGGAGCACAGGGTGGTTCAGTCTGAGCCTCCAGAACTCTTCAGGCTGGTTTCCACAGGGCTTGACAAGCCACCGTCCCTACAGGCTAGGCGAGAGTCCCTTTCCCCACGCCCCACAACTTCTGATCTGTGCCATTGTCACTGGTGTATATGGCATCTCATTGTCATCTGATCTGCACCCTCTCATGATTTATATTTCTAGACCAAAATAGCTTCTCAGTGAAGGTTCTCTCCACATCAACTATTCCTACTTTTATGCTTCAAAGCACCTGAATGATATTTCTTTATTGATTGTATCACTGTGGCAACTTTTCATTTCTGATCATTAATTAATCTCCTTCTTACTACATGGTAGATTTCATAAGTTCTGCTTTCACTCAGCATTTTATCCTTGAAACTCATTAGGATTCTAGGCTGATGATAGATCTCATTGAATAATTGTGGGTGAAAGAAGAAGAGGAGGAGGGAGGGAAGAAAGCCAAAGAGGGAGGCAGGGGGGAAGGGAAAAACATGAAGGAAATCTGAAAGTCTCTGAAATGATATATCAACACATCACTTTTATGCGGCAAAGTAACTATGAGATTAATGAATCTATATATCGATTACTCGATATAAAATGAAAGGCAATAACATGAAAGAAACATAATCCTGCCCTTAGATTTCATTGGCAACCAGAAACCATGATAAATTGGGCCCCCTGGTGTAAATTCCATGGACAGTGCAAATGCATGTGTACATACATGCACACATACACATATATGCACATACAAATAAAAGCAACTTTTTTTCTAACCAGGATAGATTTAATGACAAGATCTACAGAATATACTTCGGTAGTTGAAGACCTAGCATGTATTTATTTCCTGTTACCTAGCTGGAGACATATGCAAGAGCTAAACAACTGCGGATGTCAAGTTCGGGATTGGAAAGAATCTGTGAGCTAAGGAATCCAGTAACACAGTCAGCAATCAAGAAAAGAAGGGAACGAAGCCTAGTGCTCGCTGTTAAGGAATAAACTCTGCTTATTTATCTCAGGAAGGAACCATGGCCCCAGCACCCTGCAAGGGTCAGAGAGACAAATGGGGGTTTGAGCAAACCCTGCTGAAAGTAGGGGCGACCTCAAGCAGAGCCACTACTGACCACTGAGGCTGTCTCTGTCCTTTCAGACTCTGACAGTGGTCTGTGGCCAGGTGGAAGGGCCCTGAAGGTGAGTGGGTGACAATGGAGCAAAGCGATTGCCATGGCTCCTCTGGTGGCCTCACTCCACCCTCTTCTCCCAGAGGCTTCCTATAGGCACCACATGAGCCTCGAGCACCCCGGGACCCTGTCCCAGCCACCGTGGGGTGAACCTCTCTATCGAAGCAGCTCCCGGACCTGCCCATGGGGTGAACACCATGTGCTCCAGCCCACTCCTGACAAACTGGGAGATGGAGGCTCTTCGTCAATGCCCCAGAAATCCAGCCATGCTCAGTCACCCATGGAGGAGATTCTGGACTGTCCAGACATGCTCCCAGGGTATAGGAGGCATCGCTAACCTTAAGGGCTGATATTAGACCCTAGACCCCAAAGCTGACCCAGGAGTTGGGGAAATGTGGTATCAAATGGCTGAGTTCCCTGGACCTGCTCCCTTTCGGAGCCATCATTTTTCTGCAAGAGAATATCTCACTAAAGGGTTAGGAGGATCGAATGACACAACCATCCAAAGGAGTGCAAATGCTCTGCCTGTATTTGCTGAATCTGAAATTTATCGGTTTCTGTAACTACTTAATTTCTTTAAACGAAACTTTATGCATAAGTAATGCGTGCATAAATTACACAAAATGCATATGCAGTTGAAATGCGCAGCTATTGATTTTAAAAATGGATGGCCACTTCCCAAATGAATCGCTTGAGTTATTTTATCTATCGCAATGCACATTTAGATCCACATTTCTAGGGTATTAGCTCCAACTATTTGCAACTTGTAGTTGTATCCTTTAAGTATTCCAATACCAACAAAATATGCAAATGACGTGAATAAAACAATACACCGTTAAAATGACTAAGTATATCTTAAAACCATTTAAAAGCGTTGGTACGAGGGGGATTTTGCTCTGTCTCCAAGTGGGTTTATTGTGCTATTAACACATGTCATACTTTGGATTAGTACTGCACGCGAAAGATTCAGATCAATACCACGGTGCAAAAATGCACACAGCAGTCTGGGGCGTTATGTTGAAAGTGAAGAATGTGTGAGGCATTTCACTGTGATTTTACAAGGAGAGCTCTACTTCGAAATGAGTTAAGAAAGAACGATGAATCCTGAAGTGCTGGGTCACTTCGTTCAACCTCAAACCTTTCCAGATTCATGTTACTTCCTGCTACAAACCACACTTGCCTGCAAATTTCTGTCACCTCTTGCAAAAACATGCTCAGAGAAACCATGTTCTCATCACACACTTTCACAGTTGATGGCCCTGGGCAAGTGTACAAAATTACTGAGAGGGAGGAGCAACGGGGAGTAGAATGTGGAATGGGAATAGCAAGGCAGCTGGACCATGGGCCAACGGGGTTTCCAATGTGAGAATGTTCTCTCTCCCTCCCTACCTCCCTCTCTCTCTCTCTCTTTCTCTCTCTCTCTCACTCTCTCTCTCTCTCTCTCTCTCACACACACACACACACGCACGCACACCCAAACACATACAGTCCAACCCAGAAACAGAAATTTGTATATGAGTCCTGGAAGAGAACAGCATCACTTCTGAATAATAAAATTGAAAACATGCAACAATTGACTTAAGTGTGAACTTCCCACAAGATTCTGCAAAAGGGAGGCCATCCTTGGCAGCTGAGTTGTTTTTAGGCCAGGAAACCTCGGCATCCTGATGAAGGCAGAAAGCCTGCTGGGCCCAGGGCTCCCATTTGCTCATCCGACAGGAGCCCAATGGGTGGACTTCAGCATCAACTCAGACCCGGGTCCAGCATGCTCTGCGACCCCGTCTGTCTCATCCCCGCCTGCCCAAGACCTCTCCCTCTTCTCCCCAGAATAGTGTCACAACACTTCTAGTCAAAGGGTGCAAATGAACAAAGTCAGCTCTGTGCTGAGATCGGACAAAAGCCAGATACCAAAGGACCCATGGTTGCATTAGGTCCATCCTCCTGAGGAGGGGGCTGGGCAGGGCTTAGATGAACAAGTTGCCCTTCCACAGACCACTACCAACAAAGGGGGCAGTGTCCCTCCCCCTCAGACTCCAGGTGTTTACCCAGGGTTCTCAGGAAGCCAAAATGGGTCAGGAGCAGGAGTTGGGAACACACTGGCAGCAGGGGAAGGAGGCAGAGCTGGTGTAAAGTCAGTCCTTGAGAACAGAACCAGGCCCTCGGACCTCTTGGCCTCTGGGACCAGCCCTGGAAAATCGTGTTGTTGGGGCACCACGGTAGCCCCCTGGCTGTTGAGACAACTCCAGAGGCAGTGCCTGGAAGAACATCACGTGACTAGAATCCTCCTGGGACTGTTGGGAGCGTGAGCAGAGGACCCTCTTCACTGCTTCCCCAGCAGGATGTCAAAGGCCAGAGGGCACTCCTGAGGACACCCTTCACTCCGGGGAGAGGGGAAACAGCCCGTATTCTGAATCTGGAGCTGAGTGAGGCTGAGATTTTCACAGAAGCCTGGGGTTAGTGGAAACAGAGGCTGAGAGGGTGTGGAACCACCTTCTGTGGCAGGGAAAGGAGGGCAGAGCTGCCTTCCATGGACAATGTCTCAAGGGGCCTAACCAGGGGTGTCCCAGTGCTTCTGACAAGCTCTTCTCATGATCCACCAGAAGTTTATTTAAATTATTTACTAATTTACAACCATGCTCAAGGCCACTCTCTACATACTCGGACGAGCCTCACACATGAAGGAACTAGCAGAGGAACCCAGGTATGCGGGACCTGTGGCTGAGATTTCCAAGCCTGCTTGGATTGGGACTGGGCCTCCTGCACCCAGCTCCCCAGTTTTCCAGCAGCTTGGCAGTCACACCCACAAACTGTCCCCAGAGCCATGTAATCTCATCAATGGCCAAGATCCAGAGACTATAAAACAAAGCTCCCATAAGAGAATGATGCAGTTTTTCCCTCTTGGAGAGCCTGGCAAGCTACTGAGAGTATGCTGTCCTCACGGCAGAGGCTGGCAAGCTACCTGTGACGTATTTGATATGCCAAAAACAGTAACAATAATGGATCTCATTCCCCTGACTCTGAAAGAGCCCCCCAATACGCCACTGGGCTACACTAGCATGAGACAGGAAGGAATGGAGATGTTACTGGTGCCCGCTCGAGCAAATTGATGAACAACAGGATGACAAGTGATACAAGTGACTTACAGACACTATGTACATCCTCAATGGATATTTTTAAGGTAGAGTGAATAACTTCTTCACTTGTTCCGACCTGGAAGATCTGTGGTTTGTGAGGCTTGTTCAGACCTGGAAAATCTGTGATTAGTGTGGTTTGTTTCTTTATCATACAGTCGGCAGAAGGCCCATCTGTCTTCTTGGGCCCAGCCCACTGACCTCGAGAACTCCCAAACGCACTTAGATACTGGTGCTCTAGGAAGCTGTAGATCCTGATGGGGTGAGTTTGGCTTTTGATTCCGGTAAAAGGATACCCCTGATTGGATCTATTAGTTCAATTCACACTTTTTTTCTTGTTAGGAAAAAAAATGGTACAAATGTTGTAGAATGCATTTAAGTGAATAATGTGTATAATTATATAATTTCTCCCTATGCCAAAGTTATTAAAATATTCTATTTAAAGGCTAATAAATATTGAATGCAGATTTCATTGTTTTTAATAACTTTGGGAAGTTTCCAGAGAAAGTTCCTCAAATTTCTTCTAGAAAAAAATGAGCATTATTTTTACAACTCCCAATTCTCACACAGATCATATTTACACACAAACTCTTCCCATTCCAGTAGGTGTAGGTCAATACTCATTGATCCCAATATAGTCCAAATTGTTCTGATGGAGCTGAAGGGGGTATTTCAGGTGACACTGTTTTCACTGGTATGAAATTCAAACATGACAGTTTAGAAATGTCCCTGTGCTCCATTGCTACATGACGGAATGTAAGGCTGGGTGTCAGGCAAACATGTGCAGTTTGGCATGATGTAAACTTCTACCCGATGCCCCTTCCGGGAAGTTATTCAGAAGAACCAAAGGTGCATTTAGAATCTGGATATGCATTTTTAGGGAAAATACCTTAAAAACTCATGAAAGCAAGATCCAGAGTCTCACAAAGTCACAAAAGCAAAACTCAAAGCAGATTTATGAGCTTGAAATGCTTCTCCAGCACCACATGGACGGAGCCGGTGGGATTCTCTCCAGGCTGTGCACAGCCACCCCTCCTCCCCCCACAAAACCCTGCCCCCACTCCACTGGACCTCTCTATAGGGGGCTGGGCTGGAAAAGGCATTTTCTGCCCTGACCAGAAAAGAGAGGGTGAAGAACACCCTTTCCCCATATAAGGACTGATTGTCGGGATGCAAGGGTTTCCCAAAATCTGGAACCCTACAGGACTGGGACTGTCTCTGAGGGTTCCTTGGCATCTGGACACACAACAACCCATTTCTCTCCATGTATAATTAACTGTGATTTGCTTCTGTTATCTGCATCTCTCTAGACATGGAACGTACTGAAACATTTTTAAAATGACAGAAACAAGAGGAGGCAGAGATTTACTTGCCAGGCTATTACTTCAGGCATTTTGCATCATTGATCTCATTTCAGAGAGGTGGATAAAGAAACGATTAGTAATGTGAGAAGAATACCTAATCTGGAGTTATTTCTTAATTAAAGCATTACTTATTACAGTGTGCTTTGAGGAAAATACCTTAAAAACTCATGAAAGTAATACCCATCGTCTCACAAAGTCATGAAAGCAAAACTCAAAGCAGATTTACAAGCTTGAAATGCTTCTCTGGCATCACATGGACGGACCCAGAGTGGTCTTTCCAGGCCCCTAGGCTACTACTCTCCCACTTCTATGTCTGACCACAAATACAACACTGCTCTGAAGAGTACACGTTCCCATGTTTATCGCAGTTCTATTTCAAAGAGATCAGAGCTAGAGGCAAGTATGCAGAGCAGGCGAGCACCTAGAGAAGAAGTGGGCCATATCCCAGCTGCCAAAACTGCAATCCTGCATCGGCCATGCCAAGGCCTGCAGGGCAGCCCTAAGACCTAGGCGAGAAGGAGAAGGACAGTCCCTTAGAGCTCTGCTCACTCTGGGTCTATGGGAAACACAGGGATGAATTCAGAAAATACGGCCCATGATCTAGCAGCAGCGAAAGGACAGGTGTCTCATGAAGTCGCATGTCCTGTTTCTCTCCTGATGCAAAACTATAGTTAGATGGTTTTAGAAATCATACTCCTGGCACTCAGCTACAGATGTATAGTACTGCTTGCTGCCTTGATTGTAACTGAAAGAGGTGTAACTGATGAGATACACATGTGCGCACTGTTTGTTTCCTAAGAATCAGGTTGCTCTGTGGGGACTGAAGCTGCCCTGGCCACGAGGCTGCTTGGATCAGGCTGCTGGGACCCCGGGACTGAGTCCTATTGATCTATTCTGACACTCCCATTGGCTCCAAGGAGGACAGCTTCCGGGTCTAGGGTCAAAGCAGGCACTGCAGGAGAGGCTCACTCTGTATTCTGCCTCCTGCAGGCTGTGCTCTGCACCCAGGGTCTTCAGAAGAGGGGAAAGCCTTTCAGCATGTTCGAGGGACCCCCAACACACATATGCTGCCTTTCCACACGGACGGCTCTCTGGGCCACAACCCTAAAGTCTTGTGGTAGTGGAGCTTCTACACTTATACCAACTGCTTCCAATTGCTGGAAGAAAAGCTTATTTTCTACTACATGGGGGAAATACTGACGACAACCTGGAGGAACACAGAAATCAAACGACTTTAGACAGGAGTCCTGGGCCCCTAACTCTTATCCAACAGCACACCTCTTTATTGCCTTCTAATATCACTAAAAACAAAACCTATTAAGAGAATGGCATAGATCTGTTTCGCATGTTGTAAGCAATCTCAGAATAGTACGAAGCGGAAGGAGATCTAAACTTACAGAGCAAATGCGAAAGCACAGACAAATAAAAGAAAACAAGGTCACAAAACGCACATACATACATACAAATATAAATAATATTTGCACATATATTGAACAAGAAGTACTAAGCTTGTATGTCAGAGAAGTGACTCCACGATACCCCTAAAGATACACGGGGCGGGGCCCATCTCTAATCTTTCAAGACAGAAGGTTGATGCTCGGAGAGTCAGAGAGATTCCCAGTGCCCACCCCAGCACCAGCCACCCCTCCCCCCCCCCCCCCCCCCCGCTTCCCTCTCCCTGCATGTCCGGGTTCCCTCCCGCCCCTGGCTGTGGCACTTTTTTTTTTTAGTTTGGTTGTTGTTGTATTTTGGATCTTGGCTCTCGTGGCCTGGGGGGCCCAGCAGCTCAGACTACACTGATGTGTTCAGGCCCTGCCCCAGCCCCTTAGCGCCCATCTGTCTTTTCTTACCCCCCTTAGTTTCTTTCAGTTCCAAGATGGCCATTTCGAAAGTGTCCTGTTGCTTTCCCTCAGCTGTTCTGAGCCCCCACCAGCTTTCTCAGCCATGACAGCATCAAGTGTGAGCACATACATGCGTGCACATGCATGCCCACATAGTCATATGCACACACACACACACACACACACACACACACACACACACACACACAGAGGAAAATGGGCACGCACATGTAGTCACAGGCAATCACACTCATGTTTCCCACCCAAATTCGAGAGGGGTCAGCTTGGATACATGTCCATTGGTCTGCTGTAAATAAAACGGGTGGGCTGCTGGTCCAGCCCTGCCCCTGCCCATCCTCTCCCTCTGCTTCCTTTCTGCCCCTTCCCAGCCCCACCTGCTGTAACAGGTGTCTGAACCAGTGATGCTAAGTGCCACTCTCTGCTTGCGGGATCACTCAGAGGGGCCTGAAATCTGCACAGAGACTCAGGGGGCCCTTTCCTGAGTTCTGACTTTGGGCACCACATGCCCCCTTCTCCGAGAGGCCAAGGTCTCTGGGCTCTAAGTCTCAGCTCTTCTATCTTAATTTTCAACCTCAAATACGCCATTCACGATGCGTACCATGCTAACCAAGACCATCTGTCTCAATGAAAACTAGTAAGCTGGAGCTTGAGCCGAGGGTCAATCAAGTAAGACTGAGATCAGAAGCATGGCTGGGTGTGATGTGGAGTCTAATGAGGTGCCACCTAGGATGTGGCACCAGGGAGGGGTAATCACCCGTGTTCCCACTGCCAGCAGGAGTAAGCACGGCCACTGCGATAATAAGCATGATGGATTGAATTTCATTAAAATACCAAGGAAAATCCTCCAAACCCGGTTCTTAATTAAATGCTCTCCAGCTAAGCAACAGTCAAAATGTGAACTTTCCCCACCTTCTATTCAACTGGATGTCATGTTGGCTTCAAAGTCAATGGGGGTCCAGGGGGTAAGTGATAACAAGCGTCCTATTTACACAGCTTTCTGCATATGCAACCGAGCCCAGCTCTGCAAACATCATCTTATTAGCTCTCAGTGAGTCAATTATAGAGCTGGGGTGGACCCTTAGACTGGAGACTCAGAGCGGGGACCAGCTCTAGTGAAGGCTGAAGCCTAATCTGGAAAATAAAGTTCAAAATGGATCCCTTGAATTAAGTTGGTGTCTTTGAAGCCCAACAGTATGATTGTCCATGAAAGCATCCACTTCCTGAATTTTCAAGAAATAACCACTTTCTAATCCTTTGATTAATGACTCGTGTGAGGCAGGGTGATGTGATCATGGGAACGTAGGGTTTGGTGTCCGCAGAATAGAAGATTTTTCAAACAATAGATGAATTGGTGTTGACACATTTGTTGTTGTTTCTATTTCAATTTAATGTATCATTTATTAACCGTCTGATTCTTGAATTCAGTGACAATTTTAAATCTAGAAATTTCACTAAGTATAGCTCTGTTTCTGTTCCAGGTGATTGGTGATATTTTCTTACTCAGAATGGTATATTAAATATATTATTTTTTATTTACAGTACTATTAATAATGATTTCCCATGGACATAATTCCAACACCATACCCATATTACACTGATGATGTATTCTTTCAAAATAAGAATGACCTGATTCTCAATTTTGGGTTTATACGAAGGTGTGTTTTCAGGAATTAATCATTTTAAGACTTAATGCTATTAATAATCTCCCAAAGAGAATCACTCAATCCTAAATGTCCACACATTTTACCACAAATTAGAAAACATAATTTTCTAGTCTAAATTTATCATCACAAAAGTTTGGTGAAAAAGACTTCCCTTCCTAATACGCCCCTTGCATGGATTCTTCGAACCTTTCTTGGGTGCCATGCAAGGTAAAACGAGTACTTACGGAGCTGAATATTTGGGGCAAGTTAAAGAATGTGTCCAGGAAGACTCTCTTTGGCCCAGAGCTAGCAAGGGTGTGAAAAACACACGGCCGAGGCACCACCTCATGCTCCTCTATTGTCAGAGGCTTCAGGGTGAGACCAGTCCCAGGAACCATCTACTGCATTTCAGCCTGTTCTGAGTTACGGACACCCTAAGATCTTGTCCATGGGAGCCCCATGGTTCCTTCCATGGAACACTGGTCACCAAGCTACTCCATGTCTGTGTCTTAGGTCTGCAAAGACCAACAAAGCAGGGAGTTTGCTCCTGGCTTTCTCCATCAGCCGCTTCCCTGCAGGCGCCACTCCTGGAGGAATGGGTCCCACAGGTGCACAGTCCGGCGCCCACAACCTGCCTCTCACACCCTTGTGGGCTCAACTGTCCTCAGCCTGCCCAGGCCTCCTGTGACCATAAGGCCCAGTGCCCCCCACCCATACTGCCATAGCCCGGCTCACCCTGGTGGTGGTGGGGGGGGGGGGGGGGGGCTGGCCTCTGCCCTTCACCCAGAGGCGAGATTTTCCTCCTTCCTCTTTCCACCAGCACCTCCTTGCCACCATACACCCTTGCCAAGGTCGGGCCATGCCCCCTCGTCCCCCAGCAGGCCAGGCTGCAATCACCAAGGTGCAGCTCCTTCCCACTAATGCAACTAATAAGAATAAGCGCACCATTAACTCCAGCCCCTAAATATCCTCAGACTATTTAGGGAACAGTAACACCTAGGCCAGCCCTAATTACGTTCTTTAGACCTGTGGTCCTCAGGAACGATTTATCTTAAAGAATCTTTGCAGAAAAAAGTTTTATATCAGCAAAGCAGGGATAAACATAATGAGAGAAAGGGTACAGTGGAAAACAACAAAGAGTAAACATGAAATTAAAGTTTTCCAGTATTTTTCAACAGAATAAATTCTGGGTAATCTTGTTTTTTTTTCCCTAGAGAATAAAAGAGAAAACTATGTCTTCGTTGATGATAGTTATTTTTAAGTAACATAGCACTGTAATGAGTCCCTTTTTAAAAAGCAGAAAACATATCTCTGTATTTCATGTAAAATTTACTTCTCTTTGAACTATCTCTCTAAAAACCTATACATACTCTGGGGGAATCGTCACTCAAAAATCTTTGTGATTTATATCCCAATACTAGGAATCAGGCTGGAGCGATAGCACAGCAGGTAGGGCATTTGCCTTGCAAGCAGCCAACATGGCCAGTCCGAGTTTGATTCCTCCGCCCCTCTCAGAGAGCCCGGCAAGGTACCGAGAGTATCTCGCCAGCACAGCAAAGCCTGGCAAGCTACCCGTGATGTATTCGATATGCCAAACACAGTAACAACAAAGTCTCAATGGAGATGTTACTGGGCCCACTCGAGCAAATCAATGAACAACTAGAGGACAGCGACAGTGACAGTGACTTGGAATCACTTTATGATCACCTTTATATAATTGCTTCAGTTAATGAAGAATCTGAACTCAGTTCTCAAGGAATGTAAATAAAACATACTGTACACGTAACATTAGTATGCACATTCACGTACTCTATTAAATATGAGTTTTGATGGGAGAATGATGATTTGTACAAACTGAGATTTGATTTGGGGGGAAAGCGCTGGGTCACCCCGACAGTGCTCCAGGCTCACTCCTGCCTCTGTTCAGGGATCACTCTTGGCAGTGCTTGGCCAACCAGACACTGTGTCAGGAGTCCAGCTGGGGTTAGCCCCATGCAAGTAAGTGCCTTCCCCACCAACAGTTCTCTGCACTGACACTTCATGTGTTTAACCTTGAAGCTGAAACACTGAGATGGAAAGTGGGGCTGAAGCATGCATGTGCGGGTGGTCTGAGTTTGATCCTAGGCACAGCCCAGCGAGGAGTGACCCATGGCCGCTGGGAGGTGGAACCCCTGCCCCAAATACAAACAAAAACAAGAAAGTGTCTGCTTGTAGCAATGGGAACTCAGCTGAGTTGGCAGCCACAAACAGCTTGGTGGGCATCTCCTCAAATTCCCTCAGTCTCTATCATTCCAAAAGCACAAGCCCACGTGGGGTCTCAACCAGCAGGTTCCTGAAACACACCTTTCAGTGGACATGTCCTGTTGGGCACTAAGTAGACACTAGCCTCAAGCAAGTATGTCAGCAGAGAAGAAGCATGTGGGCAGAGTGGGGGCACGGCCACGACCAGCCCCTCACCACGCAGGTCCATGGCCGGCAGAGAGCAGCCTGGGATTCACAGGCACTGGGATGAGAGCCAACATCCTCTTAATCCACCCAACGTCTGCCCTGGAGTTGGACAGGAGGACCAGGGAAGCCAGGCTGCACCTGGGGTGCTGGGGCGGGTGGGGCATCAGGGAGTTTCCACTTATACTCCCCTCCATTCCTGTGCTCACCTCCCCCCAACTGCACCCACCCACCAGCATACGGGAACTATAATCCCAAACGAGGGGCCCCAGCAGGATTGGGATGGCTAGGCCAGGCTTGAGCAGACACTGCAGCCCAGCTGAGCACGGGAAGGGAGAGGCTGATAAATGAGCAGGGCAGACAGAGAAGTGATCAAAGAAAAGAGAAGCCGAGAAAAACGTCCAAGTTCATGAAGCAATGGGTCATTCATCCAGTTGGAGCCGGCCTGTGTCGGGCTGTGAGTGACGGAGACAAGCGACAAAGAACCTTTATCTTCAGGCTGCAGGGATGGCGTGGACAACCACAGGTGTGTGTGTGTGTGTGTGTGTGTGTGTGTGTGTGTGTGTGTACGCGCGTGCACATGCGTGCATCATGTATGTGCATGCGTGTGTGTGCATACGTGTGTATGAGTGTGAATCACATATAGATGACACTCGGGAGCTACTAAAGTGATTGGGGTGTGCAACACTAACCGGAGAGTACCCAGTTGTGTGTGTGTGTGGTGTGCCGGCCACTGCCATGGATGCGTCATCTCCGTGGACTCCTAATTCTGATCTGAGAGCTCTGGGTATATGCGGGGTACAGAGAGGCCCACACAGGACTGAAGGGCAGAGTCGGGACCCGGTTGTAAGAATCATGGTTCTGGGAACTGGTTTCCACTCAGGTTCAGAAAGGAGCCCAAATAGATCTGAGGGAGCCAGGAAGCTAGCCTAGGGCATGAAGGCTCAGGAGAGCACGCATTGTTTCTCAGGGTTTAGGAAGAAAATAAACAGAAGTTAGTGAAGTTATACAGAGAGCAGTTTCTGAAATAGACTCTATGGCACTCTGCAGGCAGGCTTCCGGGGGAGGAAATGAGTGACAAGGTAGGGAAAGGGGGTGCAGAATGCTTCATTGTTCCCTTCTGAGGGTGCATTCATTCTGCTCACATCCCTGGGTGTTTTCCCTCCCCCAGGGCTGACGTGGGCTGCTCCCAAGCACCAGGGCAGCAGCCAAGGACATGCCTTGACCAAGGAATCCCAAGAAGGCCCTGGGGTGGGGTTCAAGAGGAAACTGAGTGCTTGCCCAAAGTCAGACTTCAGAGTTCCATGGCTGAGTGAACTCCTGCAGACCCCGCCCCTTCCTCAGTGTGACACAGATCCTTCTCTGCCTGGCTCAAGGGCTGTTTCCCACACCACCCCCATTCCTGGGCAGAAGTTCCAGCTTACCAGCACAACTTGGGAAGTTGGGTCTATGAAACGGAGCCGGCTAAAATGAGGGCCTCAAGCAGTTTGAACCCTGTAGGAAGGATGGCCCAATTCAAAGACTGGGCCGAGGAGCTGCATAGTCATCTGGCAGGGGGCTCGCCTGGTATGTAGCCTACCAGGGTTCGATCCCTGGCAATTCATCTGGTCCTCAAGCATTGCCAGGAGTGATCCTGGGGCACGGAGCCAAGAGTAAACCCTGAGCTCTGCCAGCATGGCCCAAATCCCCACAACAAAACAATAGTAAAAAAGAATAAATGAGGATTTCTGGGGCAATGCCAGGCTTATTTTGAAATTCTAGGAATAGACCTAGTGACTCCATTAAAAACATCATTTGCTGATTTTAATAGGCAAGTGAACTGTTGTGGCTGGCTGTGACGTGGAGACACAGAAAAACAGGAGATGCACCTGGGGCAATGGAAAGACAGAAGTCGGGGCTTGGCAGTTGGGCATGCACTGAGTGGGAGAGGTCGGGAGACCCGGGAGAGAGCCTGTGACAGCACACTGCCACTGGGCACCACTGTGCCTGGCTGTGAAACATGGGGCTTGGGTAAACCGACTTCAGGGAGCGCAGAAAGAGAGTCAGCTCCCTGGTTTGGCAAGCATGACTCCCCCCACCACCACCGATGACTTGGGTTGCAGACGTCAGACAAGGGGTCCCAGGCACACAGTCAAGCTTTCGGAGAGACTGCTGGAATCATCCATTCCAGGCCAGAGCCACGGAACCACGGAACTCTGAACTGCTGGAACATCCCAGGCCAGAGCCACGGAACCACGGAACTCTGAACTGCCGGAACATCCCAGGCCAGAGCCACGGAACCACGGAACCTCAAACTGTTGGAACCATCTCAGGCCAGAGCCATGGAACCACAGAACCACAAACTGTTGGAACCATCCCAGGCCAGAGCCACAGAATTACGGAACCCTGAACTGCTGAAACCACCCCAGGCAAGAGCACCATGGAACCATGGAACCCCGAACTGTTTGAATCATTCCAGGCCACAGTCACAGAACCATGGAATCCAAACTGCTGGAACCATTCCAGGCCAGAGTCACGAAGCCACAGAACCCTGAACTGCTGGAACCATCCCAGGCCAGAGCACCATGGAACCATGGAACCCCGAACTGTTGGAACCATTCCAGGCCAGAGTCACGAAACCACAGAACCCTGAACTGGTATAACCATACCAAACCAGAGCCACAGAATTCCAGACCACCTGGATCTACATGAAACTGACTCATGGGCGCTCTGTGGGTGAAGATGTGGTGTCTTTGTCTTCTTTCTCATTGTTCATAGATGAGATGGGTCTTGGGGATTAACCACAATGTCAAAAAAGGACACATGGGGAGCAGGGAAGCAGAAACGGACACTTTGAGGTGGCTCTTACTCTGGAAATGATATAACAGAAATGTGTGGTTGTTTTTCAACTGAGGACAAAGAAAAGTGAGAAAGAGGAACCCAAGCAGGTTAGTCGGCTATGGGACAGGTCGCCAAAGAAAGTCTGTTCTCCAAAGTGTCTGCTTTGGCAGGCACTGGGCCCTGCTGCTGCTGTCCCCAGGAGCTGGCCCTGCTGTCCATCTGTCCCCAGGTACTGTCCCAACCAGGGCCCATCCTGGACTCCTGCTCACAGAGGTGTGTAGAGTAGTCGCAGCTGGCACACCCAGGCTCTCACCCATGGCTCTCCCTCTCCACCACGCACAAGTGTAAGCCTTGTGTGAGTTGACCAGAGCACTGGATAGCAGAGAGACCGGCTGGATGCCTCAGCGCAGCTCACCCCTCTCCAACCCTGCCAGAACCCTGTGGTGCCTGCACTGGCTGAACCACATAGGATCCTGAGCACGGCAGGGGCCCGGGGAGTACTGGCATTCAGGGCGCAGCAGCCCCTTTGTCTCAGGCCCCAGCTAGAACCTCTGTGGGGACAGCCAGATTTCCCGAGAAGAGGGAAATAACCGTGGGGAAAGGGCGCATGTTCCCACAGGAGCCCCATAAAATGGATTTAGTACCAGGGACAAGAACTGGGGATGGTCAGTGGCAGCATCTGAGCTGGTCACAGTGGAGGCTGCCAGTCTCCCCCCGGGGCTGTGAGCACTGTGAGAATCAGGCTTCCTGGGGCACATCCTAGGGTCTGTCAGCCTGTGGGAGAGGACGCCCGCGTGCCTGCTCTGGCACATGGTCACAATATTCCTGCCCCATCCAGGAACCTGTGAACAGTGGTGTCCCAAGGGGAGAGGGGACCCCTGAGACCCCCGGAACCAGAAGCCTCAGAAGCCATTTGGCTGTGGTGCCTGGGGCAGTAGGGCCCAGTGTCCTCACCTGCCGGGCCCCGCTGTGGTGTGGTGAGAGCCGAGCCCCGTGACAGGGCAGGCTGAGAGACCAGAAGTGGCTCAGGCCCTCGTGAGGACGGGAAATGAGACATGAAGGAGAATGGCAGCTGCGAGTCTTCTGGGTCCCCGAGTTCGACTGCTCACCTACAGAGACTTTGCTGCCCGTCCTCTGGGCACTGCTGGCTTGCTCCTGGGGCATACCCAGAGTTCTGCCATCTACAGGGGTGATCTCAGAGGAGGCCCATCTGCACAGTTTGATGGGTGTGTGTGTATGTGTGTGTGCATGTGTGTGCGTGCAGGAATGTGTGTGCATGTGTGTGCATGTGCATGTGTGCATGCGTGTGAGTGCTTATATGTGCATGTGTGTGCGTGTTTGTGCATATGTGCATGCGTGTGTGTGTGTGCGTGTGCAAGGAGGGATGAGCAAAGCTCAACATCAGCAACTCACTGACCAAGAGGTGCCAGACTAGACCAAGGCCTCGGGTATCACTAGCATGTTGGGGTACGCAGTAACCAAGCTCATCAGCTGCCAGATTCTGTACGGGAGTTTAGGGAGATGAGGAACTTCTGCCCACATTGGTCCCTCCCTACCTCAGTGCCACCATTACAGCCATTCATTTGAGTTAAGAAAATTGCCAGGAAGACCTCTATTAAAATGCAAATGTGTTCCCTGGGTGGGGAGACACTTTAAATCATTATCAGCCATTAACACTTTAGACCAAATTAGTTTCAGATTTATTAGCCAATTACTCATAGGAAGGCAGGAGAGAAGAAGAGAGGAGAGGAAAGGAGAGGAGAGGAGAAGAGAAGGGAGGAGAGGAAGGGAAGGGAGGGGAGGGGAGGGAAAAGAAGGTGAGGGCAAGGATGGGGGAGAGGAGTTGAGTTTAACTTTCTCTTGACAGGAGGGTCCGACATGGAATCATTGCTTAGTTATTCTCAGATTTTCACTATTTAATAGTTTTTTTTTTAAAGAAAGAAAACCAACTTTGCAAAATTCTTACCAAAACCCCAAAGATTAACGTTTTTGTACAAAACAGATGCAGAGGTCCAAAGCCCCAAGGCTATACCAGCTTCCTCCCTGCAACCCCCAACTGTCAAGTGATTTGTGAGAAATAAAATGGATTTTCCCATTTCTGGGGCAGGGGTCTTTGATTTGGGCTGGTGGTAAAATAAAGCTTGATCATGTGACAGTAGTCTAGAACTAAGAAAATAAATACACTCAACAAGGGATTTCCCCAGGTCTACGAATTCGTCCCTCTAACCAAACACCCCAAGGATAGGATATACATCCTTAGGTTAGATAGTTTAGGTAGCAGGATGCTAAGGTTTGCAAATGTGCATCAGAAAAGAATAATGTTGCAGAAAAGAATAGCATAGATAACAAATACCTGTGGGCTGCAAAAATGCACCAGGCAAGCCTAGAATAAGATTGTTTTTCACTGAGGCACTATTCACAATAGTCTGAGTCTGGAAACAACCCAAGTGCCCAAGAAAGATGACTGGACAAAGAGCCTGGGGCACATCAGCATGATGGAACACTGTGCAGCTGTCAGAGAAACGTCATGGATGGATGTAGAGAGCAACAGGCTGAGTGAACTGAGTCAGAGGGAGGGGGACAAACAGAATGGTTGCACTTATTTTCATGATACAAAGAAACAAAACACACCAAAGTATGTGAATAAAACCCAAGGATAGTAGAAACAAGGTCCAGGAGGATGGGTCCATGGTAAGGAGCTTGTCACTAAGGCACAGGGGAGGCAGTTAGGACAGGGAAGGGGCCACTGTGACAATGATAGTGGAAGTGAGCTCTTGGGACAAGAACTGAGGGTATAAGGAGGTAACGGGATATATATATAGCGATAGCACAGCGGGTAGGGCATTTGCCTTACAAGCGGCCAACATGGCCGACCCGAGTTCGATTCCTCCACCCCTCTTGGAGAGCTCAGCAAGCTACCGAGAGTATAGCCTGTATAGCATAGCCTGGCAAAGCTCCCCGTAACGTATTCGATATGCCAAACACAGTAACAACATGTCTCATGATGAAGATATTACTGGGCCCGCTCGAGCAAATCGATGAACAACGGGAGGACCGTGATGTGATATATATATATATATATCACATATATATATATATATATGATACCCCTTCAGTGACAGTATTGCAAACCACAGTGCCAAAAAGAAAAATGATAAAGGAGGTTGGGGGGGGGAGAGAAAAGGGGAGAAGGAGGGAGAAGGAGGAAAGAGGACAGAGGACAGGGGAATCACCTAACATAAAGATTGCTAATACCTCTAGGATTCCTTCACGTTTTTACAAAAGTTAGCAGCCCAGGCAAGTAGGTAAAACAGATAAACAAAATTTCAAAACTGAAACAGTGAAATAGAGATGATAAATACTATTTTCAGTGACAATATTGTACAGTGAAAAACAATATAAATTAGAAAATAGAAAATTACTACAAGCAGAAGAAAATTCAATAAGATAACAGAAGCCAAATTATTACAAAGAATGATTAGCACACATAAGCCAACAGCTAGTATTTTTTAAAAAAAATACATGCAAGAAAATAGCTAATTTTTTTAGTATGGCAGCAACAATTTAAAATAGGAGAGGTGAAAGTTAGCAAGAATATTCAAGACCAATTTTAGGAAATAATCACAATTTTAAGATATGTTGTTGGAAATGTAAATTTGTCCAACCCCTAGGGAAAATTACATGGAAATTCTCTGGAAAAAAATCAAATTAAAATTATGTGTAAGCCAGCAGTAGTACTTTTAGGATTTATCCAATGGGTATGAGAACACAGATTTGAAAATAAATCTCAGTGCTTGTTCCCGCAACTCTTCTTGCCAAGGCCAGACCCTTTAGCTGATAATGGGCAGGAAGAGATACTTGGGGGCACACTTGACCACAGGTTTCATCTCTAACTTTAGCATCCGTGGGACAAAGCTGTAGGTCATTGCTTAGTAAAGAGTCAGACAGGAAAGACCATTATTTGGCCGTCTCAGTCCTACAGGACAGATCAAGACTGAAGCTAACAAGCTCCACTGACTCATCCCATTGAAGACCCTGGGGGGTCCCTGCAGGGATGGGGGTGATGCAGGAGTGGGAGGAGGGGTCTCCTGGGGACAGGACGGTGAGGGACTTGGGTGATGAGAGTCCTGTGTGTGTTATTCCTGGAAGCTGCCCCCTGAAATTCTTTAACACCGGAAGAACACAAAAGGGATAAAAGAGAAAATGATAAAGGCCAAAAGGACTGAAACAGAAACAAAAAGAAAAAGTCTCTAAGACACCAAGAGAAAAATAAGCGAAAAGAACCTTAGTTTGGAAATGTGAGACTTCACAAAGGCATGAGGGCGCTCCTCCAGTTTGCGCTAAAATGACTTTGATTACTGAAGTTCCACCTAGGAGAATAAAAGCAGTGACAGGCAGAGACGCTGATGGTGTATTTGTGGAAGGAAGGGGAAGGGTAACAATCCATTGGCACAAAGGAGCTTGTTTATGGACAAAACAGCTCCGAGGGCATCAAGCTAAGACACTGATCCCCTGCTGGGGCCGCAGGAGAGACGGGAGAGAAAGCAAGAACAAGACAGATGCACAGCCGGATACCCTTCAGGCTGACATCCAGGTAACTGCCAAGTAAACAAATAAATGCACTGCAATGGGAAGGGTGGGTAGACTGAACAGGTTCTGACCTTCGGGACTTCCCTATTACTGCTCGCTTCTTCTGGGACACAGCCTTTAATTCCCACCAAGTGTTGAGGAAGCAAATCTGCCCCCAAACAAGGCTTTAATGGTCGACTTCCTGAAAGATTTTCAAGAATGACTGAAATAGGTCCAGGCTGGTGCAGACTCAGGGAGGAACACATCTTCAGAGGGGAGAGGGGAAGTGCAATTTGGCTCCTTCTCTGAGTTGGCGCCACAGCTAAATCCCCATTTATTCTACACTCCCAGATGAGAGAAATTTGATTTATGAATCTGAGTAAAAGCTAGGGAGTTCTAAATTACTTAAAGCATTCCCAATATGCATGTGTAATTCTGAAAGGATAAATTACTATTTCCCTTTGAGAACTCCAAGGCTGCCTCTCACTTTGGTAAATAAACTGTTATTTCATTAAAAAAGGTGAAAGCATTGAAAAGGCCATTCTATAGAAATTTCAGGCCTGTACCAGCAACTCCAGCTTGACTGGCTTTGCCAATCAGAGAGAGCTACTCACGCCTCCACTTAAAATGTTCTCTGCTAGATTTTACCTACAGAATAATAAGCCTTTCTTACTGCTCTAAGTGCTGACTTATAGATCATTGGCACTTTCAAGAAAGGATTCCTGTGGTGAGCTCTCCTGCAAAACGAAAAATTCAAGATGTGAAACACCAGCTCTCGTGGCCTAGAGTGTAGGGTTTTTGTGTTTGGATTCTCCAAGCCAAGAGTGGGGATGTGTATGTATGCATGTGCATATATGTACACTCTCTCTCTCTCTCTCTCTCTCTCTCTCTGTCCACTCACACAAGCACACTCCCAAGCACATACTTATACAGGCATGCACACATGTGCAAGGTCACAGCACACTCACCCACATGCACACACATTAATTTTTTAAAAGGAAATTTGGACCATTTGCTATGTCTTAGTAACCGATTCATGAATGGGATACACACAATTCCCAGAAAGTCTGCAAAGCTTTCACAAATATCACAGTAATAAAGCCCTTGGAATAGCTTTTCAAAATAAACCAACATTACTAGAAAGACAGGGCATCATGCATTACCTAAGAAAAGGTAAAGAACACTCCAGTGCAAGCTGCCATCATCTTACATACATGGCATATTTCAGGCGATTTCCTTCTACAAACAAGAGATGCAAATAATAAAGGGCAGGCAACAAAACCAACATCAAAAGCCCATGGTTATTCTATATGCAAATAATGAATGGAAGAGAGAGAAATTTTAAAAAATCCATTTACAATTGTGCTTCAGAAAATCAAGTACCTGGGAATCACCTTAATGAAAGAGCTGAAAGATGCATATGAAGTAAAACTACAAAACATTACTTAAAGAAATGGGAGGATACAAGTAAGTGAAAGCACATCCCCTGCTCATGGATGGGGAGGGCCAATATCATCAAAGTGGCAATATTCCCAGAAGATTATACAGACTTAATACAGTGTTCATATGGGTACCCATGACAGAAATAGATGAAGCAGTTCTGACATACACATGGAACAATAACCCCACCCCACCCCAAAACAGACAAGCAGTCCTTGGGAGAAAGAAGGTGGGGGCATCACTCCTCATCTTCCAACTGCACTACGAAGCAATAGTAATTAAAAAGCATGGTACTGAAACAAGGAAAAAAACCCAGATCAGTGGACTAGAACTGAAGATCCAGACACAGACCCTCGGTATATGGTAAGTTAATTTCTGATAAAAGAGCAAAATATATCAATCGAAACAAGAAAATCTCTCTAACAAGTGGTGCTGGGAAAACTGGTCAGCTCCATTTAAAAAAAAAGAAGAAAAAAAGAAAAATAAAGAATTCAGACCCCTTTCTAACTCCATGCATAAAAGCCAAATAAAAACGGATTAAATACCTGGATATCAGACCTGAATCCCTAAGGTACATAGAGGAAAACAGAGGCAGAACTCTCTATGACTGTAGCACTGTGGCACTGTCCTCCCGTTGTTCATCAATTTGCTCAAGCGGGCACCAGTAACATCTTCATCGTGGGACTTGTTACTGTTTTTGGTATATCGAATACATCACAGTAGCTTGCCAGGCTCTGCCATGTGGGCGGGATACTCATGGTAGCTTGCCAGGCTCTCAGAGATGGACAGAGGAATCGAACATGGGTTGGCCGCGTGAAAGGCAAATACGTATCCGTCCTACCCACTTTCTATCTCTCCATGACATTGAAGCTAAAGGCACATTCAAGGATAAAATGCCACTGACCAAGTGAGTGGAAGCTCAGATAAACAGATGGAACTACATTATATTAGGAAGCCTCTACATCTCAAAGGAAATGATGAGCAGAATACAAAGGTAGCCCATAGACAGAGATTATTTGCCCACCACTCATTGGATAAAGAGTTAATATTCAAGATCGACAAAGCACTGGTAGAACTTCACAGGGAAAAGACATCCAACCCAGCAAAACATGAGGAAAGAGATGAACAAAAGCTTCCTCAAAGAATCAATAAGAGTGGCCAAAAGGCACATGAAAAAAATTGTTCTATATCATTTGTGGAATATAAAGTAACACAATAGGAGACTAACACCTAAGGGCAGTTAAAATAAGGGTCAGGAGGACTGCCCCACAGCCTGATAGCCAATCTCATGCGCTGTGGGAAAAGGTAGATGGGATGGAGAGAGGAGCACTAACTAAATAATGGTTGGAGGGATCCCTCAGGATAGTAGATGCCTGTTGAAAGTAGACTATGGACCAAACATGATGGATGCTTGTTACCTGTAGTGCAAACCATAACACCCAAAAGGACAGAGAGGTAAGAGGGATTGTGCCTGCCACAGAGGCAGGAGGTGGGAAGGGGTAGGGGTGGGGGGAGGGATACTGGGAACATTGTGGGTGGAGAATGGGCACTGAGGACAGGGCTGCCTGAGACCATCAAGGAGGCATTTATTCATTTTCAGATCAATGAACTCAAGAGACCCCATGTTTTGGTTTGGGGGCCACACTAGGTGGAGCTCAGGGCTTGCTCCTGTCTCTGTGCTCAGAGATCTCTCCTGGCAGGGCTCGGAGGGTCATATGGGGTTCTGGGGACCGACTCTGGGCTATCTGCATGCAAAACGCTCCCTGCTGTCCTCTCTGGCCCCTCCCATGGCCTCCCATGGCCGGTGTGGGACATCTTATTCTTGGGGACAAGCACTGACATCTTATTCTTGGGGACAAGCACACAGCCTACTCTGAGCTCAGTCATGCAGTTGTGGGCTGCTAACTCTCTCTCTCTCGCTCTCTCTCTCTCTCTCTCGCTCTCTCTCTCTCTCTCTCTCTCTCTCTCTCTCACACACACACACACACATATACACACACATGACAGGGAATGACTAAAGAAACCCCAGGGTGGAGACACAGATTTGCAGCTGTCCACACCAACCCAGGCCCAAGGTGGTCTCTCAGGTGCCCACGGGTCTCCAAGAGCTGAACTCAGAGGGATTCTAGCTTTGAGTGCTCAGGGGTCTGGCTCTGGCTTCTGCCGTCCAGACAGTAGAGCTGGCTACACACAGGGGCTCAGGCAGGGGGCAGCCCCCGCCCTGGGTGTGCCCACACAGCTCCCCACGCCATTAAGGCTATTTGAGTGCATTAGTGGAAATGGAATCCATAATGTGGTCCCGTGGGGAGCCACGCAGGCGTCAGAGAGTGGGGAGGAGGATCCTTTCAAGGGCACCATGGGCGCATCTCGGGACCTCCCTTCCGCCTGCTCTCAACAGGAGCATCGGACAGACCCAGCGTTGGGCGCCTCTCTCCTAAGGAGGGAGTGCGTGAACACGAAGACAGTCAACACCATGGGGGGTGGGGGCAGGCAGCCTGTGGACTGGCTTCCAGGCACTCACCCCTCCATACCTGTGGGCTGCTGGAGCAGGTTCCCTGGCCAGGGCAGAAAACAAGAGAGACCCTCAATGGAAATCAAGGTCTGGCGTGTATTTCACAGACCAAGAGAAGTTTCAAGCTGAGGCTGATGCAGCAGTTTGCTGAGCTCAGATCTCTGGATGGAAGGGAGGGAAGGAGACAGATGCAGGCAACCCAGAGAGCTGGGATAATTCTGGCACAACTGTAGTGTGCGAGGGCTGAAGCTTATGACGCACGCCCGAAGAGGGGTGGGTATCTGTCTTACCGTGACCCCCTGCTAGGACAGATGTGTGTCCTCTCACCTTCCCAGAACAACTTCTGGCAATATTCTAACACTATATGAATCGGGAAGAAGTCTGCAGGTTCAAAAAGAAAAGAAAACGATGACTGTTGCCAAATTTAATCCCTGAAACTTGTGAATGAAGGAAACCATTGGAAGAACATAAGCTTTGAGTAACACACTTACTATTTTCAGCACACAAAAAGGAAATCTGAATTCTGTCACCTGCAGTTCCGCTTTTCAAATTAAATGTGCATCTGCAAGGTCTTCTTCCTCATGGAAAGGCATTCTTAAACCATCGGGAAAGAGACGGGCAACCAGAGATCAAGGGTCCAGGGGTTAATTTTAGGAATTCCTACATATTCTTTAGTATCATGAGGAAAAAATTGGAAGGATAAATTTCAGAGCCGGGAAGGAATATAGGAGGCAGAGCAGTGGGGAGATGGGGGAGAACCACATCATGGTGGCAGGATAAGGGGCCGGGAGCACTGGGGCCGCATAAACCATGGAGTGTTCAAGCTTCAGTTAGGTCCTGAGTATTGAGAAAACCATTCAGATCAGCTCTAAGAAGGCCAGGCACAGGGGAAAAGTGGGGTGCTTCGTTCTTGCATACGTGAGAAATTCTAATGTGCTCATTCGAGCTTCTAAATTCCCAGTGACAGTTGGGACTGGAGCGATACCACAACAAGTAGGGCAGTTGACTTGCACGCGGGCTGACCCGGGTTCAATTCCCAGCATCCCATAAAGTCCCCGCCCAGGTTCGATTCTCAGCATCCTATAAGGTCCCCCGAGTACCTCCAGGAGTAAACCCCGTGCATCACTGGCTGTGACCCCAAAAAGCAAGTAAATAAATAAATAAGTAAATAAATAGAATAAAGTCCCAATGGCTTTGCAAAAACTCACAGTGCAACCCACGCGATGTGGTGGAGAGATTCTGAGGAAGACCGTCACTGTTAACATGACACAGCATGACCGTCCTCCTAGGACCACTGCGAAGGGAGTGAGGAACTGCCCCAGCCAAGGGGATCACGAGACCTGACCTCCAGGAACTCTTTGCTGCACCTGCCTTGCACAGAAACCTGAGTCCTCTCCTCCCGGGATGTCAGCAGGGGATGTGCCTGGCCCATGGTGAGGGAATATGTATGAGAAATTACTTCTCTCATTCAGATTCCAACCCGCCGAGCACAGAATGAAGCTGCTACTAAGCCTGGCTTGGGCTGCCCTCATCATGAGGAGAGCAAAGCCGAGAGTCAGGGCAACATCTATATCCCCTGTGCTCTTCTCGTTGAAAGTACTTGGATGCGTTCCCAGAACATGGGGGATGGCCACGGAGTGCAAGAAAGGGGTGGAGGAAAGGATAGAAGATGAATTTCCTCTGGAGGAAACGCAGAAGAACTTGGGAGGCGACTCATGCATTGAGATATAAATTATACCCACAGAAACATCAGAGGCTGTGGAGAAAGGCCTGAGGAGATAAAAGCATATTGGAGCCCAATGTGCAAACTTGAAAGTAAAAGTTGTTGAGTTGGATGGGGCAGAATTAAACCCCGAAGAGAGAAGAGCCTGAGGAGGTTGCCCTAATCTGGGCACTGTTCCAGGCTCACCGCTGTCTCTGAGCTCAGGGCTCACTCCAGATGGGGCTTGGGGGAACATAGGCAGTGCCAAGGAGCAACCTTGGTCAGCTGCACACATGGCGAGCACTTTCCTCACTGTCCTCTCCCTGGTCCATTTTCCTAATTTCTCTGTGCAGTCTACAACTCTCCACTCCCACAGGCAGAAGCAGGAGCTCCAACACGCAGACTCTGACCCCTAAGGCCGGAGTCTGTCCAGTGTCCCTTCATGGTTACCCGTTGACTCCTGAGGGACTTTGCCCAATGCAAGTCTTGTCCACTTGTGGCTTCCACTGAGAATGTACTATCCAGGGCCATGGCCACTGAGGAAGGCGGGAAGCAGAGACCATGGCCCCATTTAGGCTGGACACCGTCTTTGCTAAGTTTCTCTTGCCCTGGGTCACTCCTTGGGTTGATATTGTGTGTTAGCCCTGGGCATAAGGAAGATGGAACTGCCAAGTTGCAGCTGTCCCTGTGCCTAGTGGCTCTGGGGTTTAGGGACCCCGGTAGAAAATCAGTGTGGGCTTCTTCAGAGGCTAGTTACATCCCCCCCGTATTCATCTCTTTATTATGGTCTGAGGGAAAACAGTGAGGATATCTCCTGACGCAGAGAAGAACCCAGAGCTGGAAACAAACCAAGAGCCCCAGGCAGAGCTCTTGGCGAGAGACAGGATCCACACATGTATGCATATGCCTGGGCAAGGAGACAGGGTTCACATGTGCACACTTGTGCCTGGGTGAGGAGACGTGTCCACACGTGTATGCATGTGCCTGGGCAAAGAGACAGGTCCACAAGTGCATGCATGTGTCTGTGGTGAGTAGACAGGGTCCACACTCCACATGTGCATGCATGTGCCTGGACAAGGAGATGGGTCTGCATGCACACACTGCCCTAGTGAGAAGAGAGGGTCAAAGTGCATATACATGCTGCTCAGCTATGAAGAGCAGGGGTCCTCTGGGCCCTGCTGTTGCTGCCGGGGGGCCCAGAGGACAGATGCTCTGGGGCACAGGCCAGACAGAAGAAGACAAACTCTCCGATCGTCCCCAGGTGGTGTCCGGAGAGTGCCAACCAACAGACAGCTGTGAAGCAGAAATCGGTGTTTGTGATGCTATTCTGTAGGGAGGGGTAAAGAGACGGCACATCTCCCCTGTGAGGATACATCTGATTTCTTAAAAATTCTAGTAATTAATGTAAAATTCGTCCAGCTGCATCGCCAGTGTGAAGAAGATAGCATTTTTTTGTATTGTCCGATATGAAAAGATTCCTCACTGGTTATTTTTGCACAAGATCTATAAGTCATTAAGATTTTCAAAACTTCTCTGTCAAATGATTAATTATATTCTCTGGATCGACACATTAATTACATTTTAGCTGATGTCTTTATTGTGCTGGTATATTTTGCATCTTACATTATTATTGATGGGAAGTTTTTTGTGCTAAGTCAGCAAGATATTTAATTCTTTTTTTTCCCAATATGTAATTCACTCCTCTTCATGAATTGATATATTGGAAAAAATAAGAATAGATCTTAATTGCTATTTCTATTCAAAATGTATATATTCCATTAAAGACGAATAGATTTTTGGTAAGACCTAACATTCTCAGTATCATCTACTTCTCAATATAGGAATGATTTCCATTGGCTTCAATACTGATCTATTGTAGTTTATTATGATGAACTTTTCTATTATTTAACAAGTGTGAGAAAGTGGTGCCTTATAAACACCCCTGGGAGGGAACAGTCCTTTCTCCTTTATGTCACTGGGAAGTCCTTCTCCCAGACGCAGGTCTAAGACCCTGTTGGACGCAGGTACCTGAAGGGCTTTTGCTCCTGTTTCAGTTATCAAAGCTGCCAAAGGGAAGCTCTGTGTCAGTGATGCTGATGCAGGCTGCAAGGATGGTATGTCTGGCCACCCCTCCCTGCACTCCTCTGAACAGCAGAGAACCAGCTGGCCCTGACTCCCACCTCAGAGATACATGTACCTGCTTCCCTGCTTCTCCCATCTGGCCCAACGCACTTCACACTGAGCCAGGCTCAGGCTCTGTCTGGAGGTGCTCCAACCCTGAGGACCAGGAACCCCAGCCCTGATGGGTGTCTAACAGAAGACTTACTATTCAGGACGCCATGATGAGCCCTGTGTTTCTCACAAAGACAACCTAACAAAAGCCCACCTGGAACTCTCCGCTGTGTCCCCCAACAAGTCCTAGGGGGTTATGTGAGAGAGAAGGGGAGAATAGGCAGCCTCAAGAGAGAAGGTCTTTTTCCAATATGTAATTCACTCCTGCATCACTTGCAGTTGCTCTTCTCCATCCCCTGCATCACTTGCAGTTGCTCTTCTCCATCTCCTGCATCATTTGCAGTTGCTCTTCTTCATCCCCTGCATTGTTTGCAGTTGCACTTCTTTATCCCTGCATCCTTTCAGTTGCTGTGCTTCATCTGAATCACTTGCAGTTGCCCTTCTTCATCCCCTGCATCTCTTGCAGTTGCTCTTCTTCATCCCCTGCATCTCTTGCAGTTGCTCTCTTCATCCCCTACATCGCTTGCAGTTACTTTTCTTCATTCCCAGCATTGCTTGAAGTTGCTCTTCTACGTCCCCTGCATCGCTTGCAGTTGTTCTTCTTTATCTCCTGCATCTCTTGCAGTTTGAGTATGTTAATAGGCTGCATGTGGGAAATGAGGGCCAGATAACAAGTTTGACAGAGTCTCACCAAGATGTTATCAAGAGCCTTAAGTCAACACCAAACCCACCACCAACCCTTGCCACTTCTCCACTGGCCCCGAAGGCCTGGGGAATGCAGGAGGGCCATGGAGATCACTGGAGTTCAGGAACGAGAGGACAGAATGGTTGGAAACTTTCATCTTCCAGTTTCCTGCTACATTTACACTAGAGCATGTGCTTAAAATATTCAGAAATGAAAAATTAACTCATCTTTTAGAATGCTAGGAAATTATAAATTAACTATGTCAATTTTCCTTTTTATTTAAAATTCGAGGAAATAATTTAATTGGTTTTAGAGTTGCAGATCTTGCATCATTTAATTGTTCTTAAATATTTTAATGAGAAAAGAATGATTAATTTTGTCCATCAAAATGAAAAAACACTCAATAAAAGAAATCCTGGTTCAGATCATAATGTATAGCCTATAAGACAGAGTGCTGATTTATTTTACATAAGCAAAAATCTTGGTGGAGTTAATTACTTTCTCAGCTATATTATTGAACTATAAAAAGAGTCTCCTCTGGAGTTAACTTTGCTTGGAGAACAGTCTGGACTGCGTAGTACTTTATTAGCTGTGGAAGCTTTAGATACACTTGTATTTCTCACACTTTTCAAACTCTAATGACCAACCAAGCAACAGCCACCACGCTGAAATACTGAAATACCCACTTTCTTCTACTCTCCGCTCCTTCTCTTGAGCCTCAGCTGTCCTGGGCATCTTATCTCAGCTGTCCCCAGTGTTCCTTCCACCCAGTCCCTTCACTACCTTCCTTTAGGAGCATGGACACAGGCATGTGCCTTCAGCATCTTCTCTGAGATTCAGAGAGTCCACATGTCCATGCGGCCAGTCTATTCCAGAAAACATATCTCTAGGAAGCGGCCTGTGCTTAGTCTACAACAGGCAACATGAGAGGTTCCCCCCGGGGCAAAGATGGGGTGTGTTCTGCTCCCGGGAAGCAGCTGAATCCCCCACTCTTGGTCTGTTCGATGTCTGAGCTCAATTTCACACGCAGAAAGAAGCACCTCTGTCGTCAAGCACTCGTAACACAAGATGAACCTCAATAACAGAAAAATCACCGTAGGGGCACATGCTGAGAATGAGTGGCTCCATCTAAGTTGCAAAAGTATAGGGCTTTGAATCTAAGAAATAAAAACTAAAATAAAACTCACTTGGTTCTTGTCCAGCATGATATAGCGGATAACTTTTCAGTATCTGTATTGCAAACTTATTGCAAACTACAATGACCGAAAGGGGAGGGAGGGAGGGAGGGAGGGAGGGAGGGAAGGAGGGAGGGAGGGAGTGAGGGAGGGAGGGAGGGAGGGAAGGAGGGAGGGAAGGGGAGAGAGGGGGGAGAGAGAGACACACACAGAAAGAGAAGGGGGGAGAGAGACAGAGAGGGAGAGAGACAGGGAGAGAGAGATAAAGGCAGACAGGGGGTGGGGGTGTAGGGTGATGGACGGGAACCTGAGAACACTAGTGCTGGGAAATGCACACTGGTGGAGGAATGGGTGTTAGAACACTGTATGACTGAAACCTAATTATGACCAGCTTTATAAAGACCTATCTCAAAGGGATTCAATAATAAAATCTTTAAAAATTAATTAATTAATTAAAATTAAATGTGAAAAGAAAAAATATCCACTCAGATGAGCCTGGGTCAGCCTGTGTCTGTGTCTGTCTGAAGGCAGCTACTCGTGCAAAGCTGGGGCTGAGATGCGGGTCAGAGGTGGGAGGCAGTGGCTTGAACACTGGCCGGCCAGATATTGGGAAGATCTGCAGGTGACTGAGCCCCTCCAAGCGGGACAGTTGGGATAGGAGTGACCTTCCTGCCTCTACAGGGTGCACGCTGAGGTGGAGCTGGGGCTGTGGCTCTTGAAGTGTCTAGGGGGACAGAGTGAGTGTTCCAGGAGCCAATCGCTATTTCAAACACAGTTGGTAGCAAACAGCACACCTCTATACCTAGTCATTCAACACCCCCTACTTCCAATTTATGATAAAAAAAAAACCACCATAGAGAAGATAATTGACCAGAACAGAATAAGTGTTGCCGGGACTAATAACTGTGTCACTCATATAGACACTGGGAAGACGACATTCTTCCAAGCTCTTGCTCCTGCCCCAGCCTTCAGACTCTGCTTGGCCAGGTTCTGTGTGAGTGCACTGGTCAGTTATGGCAAGAGGGCATGTCCTGAGACCCAGCTCCAGAGCGTCATACAGTCCACGCATCTCCCAGTAACTGGACTGAAAGAGCCTCACTGTGGTTGGCAATGGCCAGTGACGGACATTTCTCTCACAGACCAATCACTACGCTCTGCACATTGGCTGCCGTCAACCAATTCATGCCAACACGCCACGGGGCATCCTTGAACAAGAAACAAGCAGGAGATGAAGAGACAACTCTTTGAGGAGAATGCACGGGGTCCCCATGGTCGGAAAGAGCTGGGAAGGGTGCGGGTCAGTGGCCTGCAAGATGAAATTGGGCTGGGCTGCAGGGCAGCTCAGAGTACTCAGCTCACCTCCGGGCTGAAGGGCAGGGTCTGAGGGACAGAGCCAAGAGGATGGTCACTCACTGACCCAGGAAATGGGATCAGACCTGCATGCCCCCTGCTCACCTCCTGTTCAGCCTCCAAGACCCAGGGAGCTCAGCATCTGTGCCTGCCCAGCCATGCAGTGAGACTGAAGGTCTCCTAAATGCAGGTCCTGAGCCCGAACCTGCAGGACACACAGGGAAGGCTGAGGGCGTGGAGAGCTTACACCGCCAGGGTCAGTGTCCTTGGCACAGAGTCCCCAGGACAACTGTCCTCATCCCTCTAGGCCACTCAGGGTCTGAAACCTGGCAGGGATCTCTTTGCAGAGGCAGAATATGGGAGGTCTTCACCTGTATGTTGGGGGTGGGGGGGATAGGGGGTATCTTCTCCAGGTTCCCAAGCTGATCCGGTCTATCACCCCAGACAGAAAAGGATAAAGGATAAACCACACACAGCACCCACAGGGGATTTAGTATCTCGGAGCAAACAGAGTGTCCCCCACCCAGTCCCTGGCCTTTTCCGGTATCTCCCACTTTGGGAACACGTTGTCCAGATCTTCCTGCCCCAGAGCTGGACTTTATATGCAGTTCCATCAATAGCATTTTGTCTGCCTCAATGGAGCAGGACTGATGCTCACGTTTTCAACAAGACTCTACCTCAGTCTCTGTATTAAAAAGTTAGATTATACTCAGCATTTACTTTAAGTTTCACGAGAGGAATGTGTGCTATGTATAAATGCTATATATGTTAGTATGCCATATTAAATATCTTATCAAATGTTTCAGTATATACAGTGAAGCATTATTCCTGCTATCCAGCTGGAATCCTTGTATTGGTGACGCCTCTGATTGTTAGATGCAAAGTGAAAAGTAACATGACAAGATCCGACGGAATTCTGAGTGTTGAGAATCAGATTCGTTCTAGTAAAAATGCAATTGTGGGACTGCATGGCAGCCAGCAAAACCAACAGGGATTCATTAAATCACTTCTCACAAATAGCAAATTATGAAAATCGCAGAAAATGTTCTCTCCTGCATTTTGTTAAGGAAATTTTCAACCATCCTCAAAGAATGGCCTTGATTTTAATAAAGGTTGATGTCCCTATCAGAAATGATGAAGGGCATCTGGAATAAATTTTAAGATTTATAAATCAGAGTAGCAACCTCAGTCTCTTGAATTGAAAGCTTCCCTGTTCTTGAGGCGCTTGTGTTTGGCCTTTTCTTACATGAATTATCACACCAAAATGGACTGTTTGGATCTTGTACTCAGCACCTGTGAAATCTGTGGATGGATCGCTGAGAACAAACATGCAATAAAAACCACAGCACTCAAGTACAAGGTCTTTCTTTCTTGTAAAAATCATCAGCATCCAAGTCTGTGTGAAGCTTTTGACAAAGACCCAAGTTCCAGTAAGAAAGTGGCTCGGGCTCAGCACTCTGTATGGTGACAGGCAGTGGGTGGCCGGACATAGGATATCAGGAGGGTCCAGGTCTCTCAAAGCACAAATGTGGTGTGTATCTGTGTGCACCTGATGGATGATGTGGCCAGATAACACTGACCTATCAGAAAGGGGGAGTATGTGTGTGCATGTGTGTGTGTGTCTGTGTGTGCATTAGTGTATGGATGTATGTGTGTGTGCTTGAGTGTGCATGTATGTCTGTGCATGTATGTGGTGTGTGTATTCATGTATGTGTGTTCATGTGTGTGCACGTATGTGGTGTGCATGATTCGTAATGTGTGCGTGTGTGTGTGCAGTGTGTGAGCATATACATGTGTCTGTGTGGTGTCCATGTGTGTTCTTATGTGTGTGATGCATGTGCACACACATGTGTGCATGTGTGTGTGTGCGTGTGTGGTATGCATGTATGTGTGCATGTGCCTGTGTGTGCATGTGCATCCGATCAGCAGACCCTGCCATCACCAATCATGGTACCTCTCTCCTCTTGGGAGCGTCAGACCCACCCTGGCAGGACCATTTCTGGCTTAGGCCACTTTGCTAGATAAGTTACTTTGGGAACTGTCATGGATTGAGGGTGGGCTGTGATTAGTTTCAGAAGCCACTGCTGACTGAGCAGGGGGTAGTGCCCAGCTTGCTGTGTCAGTGCCAGGGGACTTCCTCATCCCCATGTCTCAGCTGGGCACAGAGGGGACAGGCTGCAGACATGGGGCATCTACTTCAGGAAGGATAGTCCTGACTTCTTCTTCAAAGAGAAACATGTCTCATTTTCTTTTCAATGCAGATCTAAACTGGGCCCTGAGGTGGGATGGTGCAGCAGTGGTCAGGCTCTCTGGAGGAGCCATGGGCCATTAGCCACCTGAGCTCACACAGCTGATGACCCCATGCTGTGAGCAGGGGGCAGGGACATGGTGCCCCTGGAGGGCTGGGAATCAAGGCTCCCCACACCCAGGAGGTGATAGAGGAAGGAGGTTCATAGCCAGTGCAGGATGGGGAGGAAACCACAGAACACTGCTGTTTGGTGAGGGAGGGCAGGGGGGGACTGTAAGCTCACACCCAGACCATGGAGAATTGTCCACACCACAACCAATGACTCAGTCCACCACCAATGGTCCAGACCACCAATAGTGACCCAGACCACCAACAATGACCGCTATCCAAGAGCAGAAGCTCCTAAAGAGCTGTGCCCCTAAAGAGCAAATGTGATTTGGGGAGACTGGGGGAGAAAAGGGAACTGTGGGCACCGTGGGTACCAACATAGGGTGGCGACCCCCTGTGGAAGACTGAAGATTCCTTAGAAAATGAAGAGCTAAGTGAAGCGCAAGGGTTAAGGCACTTGTCCACGTGTGGCCAAGCCGGGCTCAATACCTGGCACCACCTGGAGTACTTTCAGAAGTAATCCCTGTGCAGAGAGCCAGGGGTATCCACTGAGCCCAGCCAGGTGTGACCCAAACACAAACAATCCAAAAACAAAAGAAAAGAACAGCCATATAATCCAATACGGCTCCTAGACACATATCGAAGGGCACAAAAATGGTAATTTAAAACGATATTTGTCCCCTAAGTTCATGGCAGCATTATTCACTACAAAGAAAGCATGGACCCACCCTAAATGCCCACTGGCAAGTGACAGGATGGAAAAGCTTAAATACAATCTTTGGAATATTACTCGGTCATTTTCAATGGTTTGACATGTCTCTGGGGACAAGTAGAGCTTGAGGTCATTGTGCTCAGTGACACATGTCAGAAGGTAAAGGACAATCTCATGCATAGGTGGGATATAATACCTAGAGTGAAGGAACAGGCAAAGATCAGTTACTAGAACCCCAGACACAGGAGAACTGCAGTCCTGGGGGGAGCAGGGATGGGACGGGAGGAAGGGGCATGTGGAACTTCAGAAAGTGCTGGAGACTTGGGGGTAGTAGTGGGAAATCTTGTAAAGAGCTGGTTTTCTGTGCCCCTAAAGAGCTGTAAATTAATTCATTTGATCACTTGACTTCCCATTAATCGTCGATTTGCTGGAGTGGGCACCAGTAACATCTCCATTTGTCCCTGTCGCGTGCTAGTGTAACCCAGTGGTGTCTGTTCGTCCAAGGAACACGAAGAACCTCAAACCAATTGTTCAGGGTCTTGACGAAGAAGTCTGACCATCTTGTAGATGGGCAGCCACGCAGCCTTTTGACATCCCGTGGAATTCAGTCGGTAATGACTCTAGTCTAGTGGTCGTGTCCAAAAATTATTAAGTGTCCAGCCCATCTGATTGTAAATTAATTACAAATCAAAACTGGGATGCATGGAATTATCCTCAGCTGCAGATCACTGCGTGTGTCACAGAGATGCTGGCACTGAGTCCTTCAGTGCCGCAGAGTAACTGGGAAGGCTGGGGAGGTGGTTATCAACATGTGGGGCACTTGACTGCTTTTCAGTTCCCGGAATCTGAATTTCTTCATTGTTGCTACCAATGCTGTATTGACGAAGATGCTCTCACTTCTGTAAGTTCAGGACTTACCTAAGAGGATTTAGGTGAAATGATGATGTTTTCACCCCAAACTAAGTTAGCTGGAATGTCTCAGGGAAGTAAATCTACTCAGCATGGAGCTTGAGAGGTATCTTAGAGGGCTATCTTTGACAGTCAGGGACCTGGAATTTAACCCTTGAGGCTACATACCCCCTGAAGCATACAGCCCTGGAGAACCTGAGCTCTCAGGATGCAGAACTGCCGGCCCAAAGCACCAAGTCAGATTGAGCACTGAACAGTCCAGCTCCAGGGCAAACTGTAGACAATGCATATACCACATAAGCATCATACAGCACATATAATACATGCAATGCATGTGACATATACAATGAATCCAACACATGCAATGCATAAAACACATGCAATGCATACAACACATGCATTGCATACGACACATGCAATGCATTCTATGATTCTGTACCTACATGTTTTTTGCGTTGTTTGGCTTGTGGGTGGGCACCTGGCAGTGCTTTAGGGAAAGTTCCTGGCACAGGGCTCAGAGAACTAAGCAGTGCCAAGATCAAACCTAGGACTCCTATGGGCAAAGCATGTGTGCTAGGATGGAGACTCGGGCACAGACTTGGTGCAGTAACAGAATGGAACCTAAAAATATCATTGTTCTCCTTCTTCCAAAAAGGTGCAAATGTTGCTATTAAATTCTAATAGTTCATTCACAGTCCTTTCTCATTCTAATTTCTTACTAAAGTAGCTTGGATCCATCCCCTTGTAGGGGTCTCAGGTGGGCACCATTTAAGTTGGCATCTGTTGAAACTACAGTATGATGCCATCACAATCCTAGCTTCCACCTCCCACTGTACACTTGGTCCTCGCCCAGATAAATTAGCCCACCCTCCATCCACACCAGCCCTGTCCTTCAATCAGAAGAATTTTATCCCTCTTCTTATGTTACCTACTGATAAAAAGTTTTTACATACTCTTTATTAATCTCCAGAAAACATTGAACAGAATTTTGAGAAAGTTCCTTTTTTATTTTAATGTGCCAGAAATATTCCATTTCTTTATTATAAACATATATACTTTAAATGGCTTATGACAAACACTTTCCTTCTTTTTCTCTCTCTCTACTTTTGTGTATTATGGTTTGAAATAAATATACTGAGAGACTATCATTTTTCTGCCATAGAGGCAGAGGGTGGGGTGGGGTGGTGGGAGGGATACTGGGGACATTGGTGGTGGAAAATGTACACTGGTGGAAGAATGCATGTTCTATTTTGTTTTGTTTTTACTTTTTGGGTCACACCCAGCAATGCACAGGGATTACTCCTGGCTCATGCACTCAGGAATTACTCCTGGCAGTGTTTGAGGGACCATGTGGGTTTCTGGGAATCAAAACTGGGTCAGCCGCATGCAAGGTAAACACCCTACCCGCTGTGCTATCGCTCTAGCTCTGAGATGCATGTTCAATCATTGTATGACTGAAATTCATGAAAGTTCTGTAACTATATCTCACGGTGACCCAATACATAAAAATAAAAATAAATGACTTAAGAACATTTAATTTATATGTAAAAATCTAAATATCTGACACATATTAACAGTTGTACAATTGTTAATTTTTAGCATTACAACTTTACTTCTTTAGGAGAGATGCCTTTATTACCAACTTTATACTTTTGTACTTTCTAAGTAACACGAGTTACCAGGGAACAGAGTCTCTGATTCTTCAGGAAACCCAAATGAGCACATCGAGGTTCTACTTGGCCATGGACCCTGTGGAATTCAACTGGCACTGGTGTGTGCCGTTGAACTTACTGAATATTTAGTTCCTGGGCTTCCAGAGGGAGGAGCTTGTGTGAGAGAGCTGTGGAGACATGAGAACAGGAGGAATTGGCCTTGGGGGAGGCCCGGTCCCTCAGCTCTCACCTCTTGGTCTGCCCCAGGGCTCTGCTGCCCACTGTAAAGCAGGTGCTAATAAGTATGCTTGAGTGTTGTTTTAACACATTGATGCCAGTACTGAAATCGTGTTAATTAGACCACACTCAAGTGGGGTACATGGCACATACCAGTACCAACAAGTGCAGACCCTAAACTTGGTCCCTACACAGTGTTGGGTGGCTGAGATTTAACAGGAGGTCTCTGACCTGGGCAGAGTGCTTGAACTTGCTCCTCAAGAGACACGGCCATAGTCTGGGGGACAGCAGGGTAGGCAGGCCAGCAGCCTCGCATGTGGCCAACCTGGATTCAATCCCTCCATGCGTCCTCAGAACCCCTCCAGGAAGGATCCCTAAGTGCAGAGACTGGATAAGTCCTGAGCACAGCTGGGCATGACCCCGAAACAAAACAAAACAAAAACATGAAAAAAAAATAAGACACATAACTCCCTGGCCATGGATTTGCCTGTGAAGTGTTGATTATTTTTCTACCAAATACGTGACACTCCACATTCTCTGACCTGACATGCTAAGAGACTTTCAAGTTTCCTTTCCCCCTGTTCCTCCAAGATGGTCTGACCCTAAGAGGTGATCTCATCTATGGGGGAGCAGAGAGCAGCCAAGTAGGCAGTGCCCTAGCCTCTGCCTTCTGTCCACTGCATTCTGACGCAGCCCTTCAGAGGAGGAGGTGAGCTCTTCATGGCTCACTCCTTTCTCTCGAGTCAATCATAAATGAGAGTCCCACGGAAGCCTCCCCGAGGCACGCTATGATAATCCTTTCACCCTGTGCTGCAAATGCAATAAAACTCTAGCTCCCAGTCGAGAAACACAGAAACACAGCGGCGACTCTGAGCCCAATGTCCGGACGTCTCCAAAGGTTAGCCTCCTCATGACTCCCACAACACGGGTGAGCACGGTTGTTTGCAGTAATCTGGTATCAAGGGGGCAGCTTGGGGCCCAGGGTCAGGATGTGGAGCTTGCATTCTAACTTGGTGATCAGGAGGAGCCCTGGGTGGTCCCTGGGGGTCCCAGGCACCACCTGGGCAAGAGTAGATTCCCTGACCACAAGCTTCCTGCCTGCCTCCATTCCCTGCAATCCTTTCCTTATGAGCCAGTCTTTTGGGGGTAGGCGGGAGACGGAAAGGGTGTCTCACCACCACTAGACTCCCTGGTTTGCATGTGTGTCCACCAGTGGGTGCGAATGTATGAAGTTTGTGACATGTGTGCTCCAGCCTGCTGGATTCACTCTTCATTTTAAAACTCTCTGAGACAGGAGAGGGTGCCACATTTCACTGTTTGTAAAAGTTAACCAAACAATCAGGGGTTCTTATGCCTTAAAAATTGTCAGAGTCAGAGAATGAGTGAGCGGGACCTTCGCTTGTTTTCTGTTTCCTCTGCCTGAAACAAAGTCTCTGAAGCTTCAGAGTTCTCCCTTATGCACATCATTCTGCATTTCACTATATGTCGCACATCATTCTGCATTTGACTACATGATGCACATCATTCTGCATTCGACTGTGTGTCAGTGACCATTGAAAATGTTCTCCTCTACCCTTGCTGAGAACTGCTTTATGGATTTCTCAGTGCCTGATCCTTTTTATTCCCTTAAAATACTGTCCAAACAGAAGCTCAAGGTTTCTGTCAGGCGACAGTCCAGCTGGGCGTGAGAGGGAGTGCTCGGGGCTGCAGAGACACGACCATGTGTACAGAGGCTGAGAGAGAGAGAACGAGCACGAGAATCTCAGGGGCTGCCACACTGGGGGAAGTGTTTGCAAGGACTGGAGGGTTTCCTCATGGTTTTCTAGAGGCAGAACATCGGTGAGATTTGACATAAGGGGCGGAGAGAGCCTGGGCAAGAGTGTATAGGGTGCAGGCGAGCAGGTCCTTCCCACTCTTACCCTAAAGACCCTCTTCTTAGAACTGAGATCAGCAGAGAGTTCCCAGTGGGGGAGGAGGAGTCACAGGAAAGACATTTTGCATCTCTTTGGGGGCCTTGTCTGGCAATGATAGGATCTACTTGTTACTCAGGGCTGCTCCTGGAGGAGCCCAGGGAAACCCTGCAGTGAAGGACTCAAACACCAAGTGCCAGATGAAGCTCCAGCTTGGCAGGGCTGGGCCCCCTCTCCTACAGGGTGCAGAGGTGAGTGCAGACGTTGGCGTCTGGGCACGCAGGGAAGGCGGAGATGGACCCATGTGCATGAAAGCTGGCGGGCACTTCTTATTTTTTTCCCTGAGCCCTCCAGGTAGCCTGAAAAGACAGGCTAGTTCTGTTGTTATTTCACAGTGGGGTTGGAGTCTGAGCGGGAAAGTTGCTTCCCTAAGACCAGGAAGCCTGGAAAAGTGATGGGGACTGCAGCTGGGCACATACTGGCAGAGCTGTGTGAAGCCTTTCTACTCCTTCTGACTCACACACAGCTTCCTTCCAGAGCAAAGCATGTGAGGATGTCAGTTTGCACTGGAATGATGAGGGTGAGAAGATATGAATGATCTTCTCTCTGACCCTGTTACTGCCCACATGTTCCTCTATTCCTGGTAATTCCATCTCAGATCTAGACCCAGTGGATTCTGCTCCTTGAGCTCAGAGCCTGACGGGACTCGAGATGGTCTAGCATCCAGTCCTTATGAGCATTCAGCTCAACACACGTCAAACTGGGGAGAGAGATCTAAAAGTATGTCACCTGCTCACTTGAAACTCACAACTTATCTCCTACATGTTTAGGGAAAACAATGATTGCCTTTCTTCAAAAGAATATAGAGCATGTGCAATTTTTCTCAACAACATACATTCAGCTAACTTTACTAGGCAATTTAGTAGTTGCAAGCAATCCTTGAAAATAAAACTGCTGATATGGTTAGCACCTAGCATAATATTTGAGCAACATAGCTATGCACGGGATTACATAGAAAATAGCTGACTATACATTCATGTATGCAAGGGGCATAATAGACAGAATGTTAGATGTCCCCCCAAAAAAAAACTTAACTCAAAATCCAAACCTAATGGCTATATTTCTATGTTTATAGTTATTCTTACAATAGTTTGCATAACACAGTTACAATAGTGCTAATGCTTATGGTTTTAATGTATGGAATCAGCACCAGCAAGGTGCCCCTGGCCCTGGATGTAGACTTAGCTTATCACCATTGATTCAGGATATAACATTTTGTATTTGGGTGGGGGGGGGAGAGGGAGGGAGGGAGAGGAGAGGGAGAAAGTGAGAAATATGGAGAGGGGGAGAGAGAGAAAGAGAGAGAGAGAGAGAGAGAGGATGACACTCCAGTTTTCTAGGTGACAAGGTCACTTCTGGGGAAAAGGAACTCTCTAAAATGCCATTAGACTGGATAGCCACTCATGCTCCTCATAGTCGTCTCCATAAGACACGTACGACTGCCATAAAGCAGCGGCACTGAGAGTTGGCTTTCCTGGTTCTGGACATCCCAAGTGGGAACCGGCTTTCCTTGTTCTGGGCACCCCCATCACACGGCTTCAGGAGGACTCTGAACACCAGGGAGCCTCATCCCAGGCAGCTGCATGCAGTGAGTGCTGAAAGTGACTCCACACTAACCAGGAAACCCTCACGACACAAATGCCCAGTGAAGCCGGATGCTTCCCAACCTCAGGGCTGAGGGGGCCCTTCTGAGGAGGGGAGCAAACCCAGGATGAACTCTGTCACATCGGCGCAAAAATAAGACGAAGAATCTCAACAATTTGTTTCCCTGCTGATTGCACAGTGAGATGGAAGCACTGGTCGGACTGAAATAATGCCCACTGGTCTCTGCCAGTGCATGGGTGGGCCCCAAAGGGCAGGTGTGGGCACAGTCACCCTCTGGGTGCTGGAAACTGAGCCTGGCTTCTCATGTCAGCTTAACTAAAGAGTAATCGCCTCTATTATCAACCATTTGTCAACCAGATCATCCCAATTGCAAAGTACACATGTCTCTTATTCAATTAATTGGGTATTTTTGCAGAATCAAAGGATCCAAATCCTTTATTCTGAAATAGCGAATCCAGTCAGAGTTATTTTCATCTACTGAGTACTTGTACTATGTTTTGCTTTTTTGTTTGTTTAACGTGGTGAATAATTCTAAGAAATGAAAGTGCTAATTTGTACACAGCAATTGATACGGAAAAAAGTCTTAGTGGCCAAGCAGGCCATGTCAACAAGGAGCCTGGAGCCTTCCCACCCATCCAGAGCTTAGAGCCAGCGTTTCTCTGTCTTCTCTGATCTTTCAACTGGGACCCCTTCTGCTCCGGCCTCCTTCCTGCACCCCCTCCGACCTACCCTCCGTCCTACCAGCAGACCCCAATCTTTTTCATACCCTTCATTTTACAGAAGTTATACCCATACCCTTCCTCGGAGTACACTGGGCTCAATTGGCCATTGATTGGGAAGTGCTGGTCCAGACTCGGTTTCCCTATGAAATAACACAACCACGAACTCCATACTAAAGGTGAAGTGTGACCATCAGCGCCACACAACAGAGGCTCCACATTGCCCAGCATGGAGTAGCCACAGCACCACACGACCCGACCTGAGGTATCTGGAATGTACCTGGGAGATGATCCTGTGGGCTCTGAGAGCCAGAGATGATGGGACAGAAAAACAGCAGACAAGGAACTGCTCACATGTGTCCATTACCAAGGCCCAGCCTACATTCACTCTGGAACACAGACTACTGTGAGGACGAAAATGACACCATGACAGGCCACAGCTGACATTAAGTTTTGACTAGCCCTAAGTTTCTATTTCCCGGAAGCTGAACTTGCAATTTCTGGTAAATTCCCAGTTGAATAACCTGCCCAAAGAAGAAACTGCTAGATCATCTGACTGTCATGAGGAGTCATTATGTCCATTTTTTTGAACAACCACAAACTAACAGTGATCAAAGGTTACTGGTAACTATTGGCGAATCACTGACCACTGTTATTTGATTACTGTTGCCATAGTACTAGCTCAACCTTGAACCCTATATAAACTGCTAGTGATTTGGAGTTGGGGTCCTTGTCAAGGCTCCATGGCGTTGGAGGAGACTTAGACCCTCCAAGCTAGCAAAAAAGTTCCTTTGCTTTTCCATTATTGTGTGTGGATCTGGTCTCTCCGCAATTGAGGATCTGAAACTTGCCCACAACACTATCAATTGGATATGTTTTCCAGCATTTTTTGTCATCTGAATTTAAGTTCATCTTGTCTTCACTTGGATAGGGAAGTCTATAAGTTGATGAAAAATTTAAAAAGATTTAAGAAGTGATTTGGGGGTTGGAGAGGAGGGAAGGTGTTTGCTTGCACATGCAGAACCCAGCTTGTCCCCAGTACAAGTCTCATCCCCAGCACCCTCCAGGGCTGATTCCTGAGCATAGAACCAGGAGTCAGCTCTGGCCTCAGCTGGTGTGGCCCAACAACAGCAGAACCATGATTGGGGCCTCAGTTAAGAAACCCTCGCTGCACACAGGTGGGAGAAACCTGTTGATGTGTCTGACTCAAACGTTCTCCTGCTATCTGCATGGAAGTGCTCCACTGCTAGCCCACCCCATTGCCAGTCACCACCCACCAAGTCAATGAGACGGATGGATGTTCTGACATGGGGGACCCCAGACTGGTCATGTGCTGAGCAACAGCAGAGCAGAGAGGGCACTTGCCTTGCATTCGGCTGACCCAGGTTTGACTCCCGGGCACCCTCTTTGGCACCCTAATTCTGTCAAGAGTGATCCCTGGGCACAGAGTCATGAGTGAGACTTGAGCACAACCCCGTGTGGCCCAAATAAAAACAGAATCATCAGACGCATGAACTCCATCTCTACTCAGCATTCCTGAACCCCCGTCTCCTCTGAGGTCTTTGAAATGAGGCTCCCAAATGTATCTAAATCTCACCCTTGACAAACTCTAAGGAAAGAGGTTTCTTAGGCCTGTGTTGGAGTGCATGGTACTTATCAGCATCTCATTTCTAGACCCTTCTTTAACAACATTGCAGCTGAGGCTCGATCGTAAGATTTTATGGGTTCTTGCTTCTCAGTGTCTGGCTGAGTGGGGAGGAGACAGATAGGAAGCCGGGGGGAAAGGCAGGTTCTGGTTCCCTGAACCCGCTCCAGGAGCCCCTGAGAGTCTGTAGCATCATCTGTCTGGAAAGCTGGTGGGAAGAGTCGTCAGGCTACTGAGCACCGCCTTGGAAGACAGTGGGGTTAACAGCCCAAATAGAGCAAAGAGGAGTGCTCTGAGGTGGAACACTGAATGCCTAAAATTCTACTGTTGGCAGTTTTGTAAGTCAGGGTCCCCAGGTAAAACAAACAAGTAAGCAAATATTAAAGTAGGGGCCGCGGGCATAGTAGCTCCAGGAGGATGACTGGGTAGAGTGGAATGGAAAAGGCTTTCTTTCACAAGACTACTTTGGCAGAGATGAGCCATGCGGCCAAGGGGAAAATGTTCCTGTAAGCTCTCCGTGCGTGTGACATGGCAGCAGAGTCTGGCTTCTGTCCTAACTTAGCCACACCCTCCTACCCCAGTCATCCCTGCCCTGCTCTGTTTCCAGATGGCCTACTCCGCAGAGAGGGAAATGTGGGTCAGGACCATGGGGGTCTCTGCTCCACACCAGGGGCCTGATCAAAGGTCCAAATCACTCAGCGACGCTCTGGCGATTTCTAGGAAGTGCCAACAGTTCCCTCTGGGATGACCTGCCTGAGACTAGATAAATTTCTGAACAGTTGTTTATCCTATCTAAGACCACTTCCATTACTTTTTTTAAAAAATTATTTTAACTAACTAGATTTAAGGAACTAACACGCCCAGTGATGTAAATAATACTGTGCACTGCAAGCAAAATCTAATGGAAATAGATTACTAAATAGTTAACATGCCATGTCATACTCCAGAATGGAATTTTAATGGCCATATGCAGTTGCTTCTTCACATAGGCTGATACGTCTGAAAGACCTTATTAATATTATTAAATTGCGATGGCTTAATTTCCACTTGAGATATTTTCCTGAAGGAAAACAAACAAAAGATAAATAAAATGCAAGAATAAGACATCCCTAAATAACCCTTAGCTCTTTACAATACCAAGTTTGAGCAAATCATAATATTCCTCATACTACTTATGTCAACATACTAGACAGCAAGAAAAAAATCAATGCCTAGTTTCAATTTAAATTGTATAAGAAGCAGCTGCTAAGAACGAGTAAACGAGGCTGCCCTCACAGCACATTCTGTGAGCACTGGTGACCCAGTTTCAGCTCCCTGTAAGTAATGAACCATGTAGGACATTGCCCGTTGTTCTTATCTCTCTAGGAAACATTCATATGGAAATCTTGAAAGAGTGGCACTGACATTACCAGGACTATAGAAGAGAACTCGGTGGTCCAAGGGTGCATCACAGAGAGGAGAGGAGGGTGTTCTTGAATTGGGTGGGGGGAGGGCGACCATGGTGATACAATTACATGGGCACAGACAGGAGAGACCACGGTTTCAGAACTAGAGATTAAAATCTATGCACACAGGATAAATTGTGGGATCAATGATATGCTGGCATATTATCTTCACATACTTTTATTAAGCCAATATCTGTGTAAATGGAAGATCATTTTAGATTACGTTCTGTATTTTTAAGTGTATTAAGTTTAAAAGACAATTACAATTCTCAGGCATATAGACACTTTGCTAAGTTATGGATTCTGCCCAAATTGGAAACCAACCACAATCCCCTCTAACAATATAAATTTAGACTACTGTTTCCTGAAACAGCGGAAAAAAAGATTTCATCTAACTGGTTTTAGAAAAGTCTTCTGATCCTAACCTACTTTTCATATTTGACCACATGGAGGTATAAGGTTCCAGTGGGAGTGAAATTCTGAAGTTATCCATCACTTCTTGCATATTTTTGTTTTCTTGTTTCTCTGCAGTCTCTTAAAGCACTCATTAAATCCATGAGTAAAGTCTGTATTGCAGGCAGCATACCGAGATGTTTTCACAGAGTGATACTTTGGGAGTGTTAACATGATATATATTGCGTTATTTTTGTGTAATTTTAATCCTGAAAAGTTTTCATTCCAGTTGCAGTATTACTCTTACATTTCACTGGTTCTTACAGAGCAGGCTGCAGTGGTCATGGTATTCTGTGTGGGAGGAAACTGAGGGAGCATGAAAATGCTGTCATGGGAAAGGAACCAGCAGGATTTAAGGCGTGCCATGGAGCACACTATGAGCGAGTACACTCTCTAATCATCAGACCTCAGTTCCATGGCAGACATCACTTTAATAAACGAACAGGCAGAGAGAGATAAAAGCATATGGACACTTCAGAATGCTGCCTACATGTTTATAGCAAAAATAAAATGGAAATAAAGGAAAGAGACGAGGTAATGAGCTTAGTGTATCCAACTGATGTGAATGTCAGTATTTTCAGACATAAATAAACAATTCCCAAGTGAGACATATGGACCAAGAGCAGCAGTTTAGGACAATTGCTCCCAAAAGTGCGTGTCTAGTGAAGGATGACTTCTCACCTGTCTGACTGTGGCTCCACACTCTCAGAACTGGCCGGCTTCGGGGCCACAAACTGACCACAGGAACATCCTCTTCCTTGACTCAATGACTGTATCTCTGCAGCAGTGGCTCCCGTCTCTGTCACTTCATCCATCCGGTCTTCGGGCCTAGTTGAGAGCAGAGCCATAACCCAAATGAGGATCCTCCACCTGACCCACGATAGAAATGCACTGATGGGAACATATGTTGCTTCCACACTGTTTGCAGCTTCATCTTCATTGATGGCCTTCTCCAGTGCAGAGCCCTAGAAGTCTTTGCAAGACCCTGCCTTCCTGCCAAGGGCTTCCTTACACCTAGACCCATGGGCGGCATGAGTGTGGGGCTCTCCAGTGGACTTTTGCCAGGACCATCATATCACACCCATTACCAGTTACGAGTCAGGTATCAAACATGTTTTGGTAGATTTGCTTCCTCAACTTCAAAGGGACGTGATAAAGCTGCAGATCCTGGCAGGTGGGACATGAACTCTTATTGTGAGGCATCTGGGCTGCTGGTGTAGATTCAGACCACTGGGATCGAGGCTATGAGGAAGACACCAACACAGCCCCCTCCCCCTCAGTCTGGACTGGATGCAGAAGAAACGGTCTACACAGGAATAATTGCTCACCATACTGTACCTTATCACTTTTCTGCACACATGTATTATTCCTAGGAAGGTTTGTGTGTATGTGTGTGTGTGTGAGTCTTTAGTACTTTCTAAGTATGATATCATGCCATCTGCAAGTAGAGCATACTTCTCCATTCCATTCTGAAATTGTCGGTATCTCTCTCTTGCCTCTTGCTGTGACAAGAGCTCTCAGTAGTGGCGAGAGGAACACCTGGTCTTGTGCCTGATATTCGAGAGAAGTCTTTCAGCTTTTCCCTATAGAGGATGATGCCTGCTGTTGACTTGTAGCAAGTGGCTTTAAGGATGTCCAGGAAAGTTCCTCCGATTTGATTGTTTGTATCATCAATGGGTGTTGTGACTTCTCAAATGCTTTCTCTGCATCTGTTGATGCAACCATAGGGTGTATCTGCACTTGTATTGATCTGGCATGTTTGTGTTTGATTCCACAGCCAGACCTGCCCCTGAAGGCCACAGTATAGCAAGAGCAAGTTTCCATCAAGACTCATCCTATACAGTCTGCTCAAGAACACAACCCCCACCTTTACCCCCTTTTGCATTGCTCTTTTACATGAGAAAGACTTGCTGGGGCCTGAAAGATCGAACAGGAATTAAGGCACTTGCCTTGCACTCAGTCAACCACATTAGAATCCATTCACCACATCTGGTGAAATCACCAGGAGAAATTTCAAGCACCACCAGGAGAAATCCTTGAGCACAGTGCGAGGAGTAAGCCCTGAGCACAGCTAGGGGTGCCCCTCCCTCCCAATCCAACTACAAGGGCAAAACTCCCTCTCCTGCCTCCAGCAGGGGGCCCTGAGTGCTGCTGTAAGGAGCTATGATGGCTCATATTTGGGCTGGAGGTGGAGTAGCCTGAGAGTCAGCTGGTTTCTACTTCATTGTTCTCCAGGAAACTGAAGGATGCCACGTCACATTTCCAGGAGAGAGAGCTGCTGATAATTTTTCAGGATAATTTAACAAGCAGTGTTTCATAATTCAATTTGCTGCAGTTTGGTTCTGTTTAAAAAGTGTTTGCCGGATACCTCCTGTGTGCAAAATGATAACACTGGGAAGCAAATGGAAGGGAAGGAGAGCAAAGCAAAGAGCTAAGCCAATGGCCCGCTCTGGACAACAGGATTAGCCAAGGGAGCGATCAAGAACAAAAGGGTGCAAGATGGACCACAGACGTCAGAACATAAGCGTCCAAGTGACCCAGAGGGCGACCTACAGGACTGAGTCCAGAGCAGGAGGCACCAAAACCAAGAATTCGAGCTGGGTCATGAATAATGAAAAGAGGTTTAAGGAATCAGTCCTGCAGAATCCTTTTCTTGAAATCATTTCCATTCTACTTCAAAACAGAGATTTTTAAGTTTACTTTTTTGGGTTTTGGGCCACACCCAGCTTTGCTCAGAACCAAATCTTAGCTCTGCACTTGGGGATCACTCCAGGCAGGTTCAGGGACCAAATGGGGTGCAGGGATCAAACCCATGTTGGCTGCAACCAAGGCAAGCATTCTAACTGCAATACTATTTCTGCAACACTAAAACAGATTTAAATATGATTAAATATGCTTAATATAAGTTTGAATTTGGAGAACATATTTAAGTTTAAATTTAATATAATTGGAATTTAAAAGGTAAAGGTAAAGGCCCTCCCGTTGATCGTCGATTTGCTCGAGCGGGCCCAGTAACGTCTCCATTGGAGACTTTGTTGTTACTGTGTCTGGCATATCGAATACTCTCGGTAGCTTGCCGGGCTCTCCAAGAGGGGCGGAGGAATCGAACTCGGGTCGGCCATGTTGGCCGCTTGTAAGGCGAACGCCCTACCCGCTGTGCTATTATATTTGTTTAGTATATGTAAGTCTATATATTTAAATGTCATATATTTAATATATGTAACATTTACTTGAATATGTATATGTATTCTATATAATAAGAACATTCTGGTGAAAAAATTATTATTTTCCCAAAAGAAAAATGGAGATTGACTATATCATCAGACTTATTTAAGTTCACATAACTAAGCAATATAAAGCACTTATTGGTCATTACATCGGTAACTTTAGAGTATCTGAAAAAATAGCTTTAAAAAATGCATTTCCCCAAAGATGATTAAACCCAAATATAGTTTCATTAAAATGAGAAACGAGGGTGGTTTGGGCCCACAGCCCTGATGCATTACCCACTCTTTGTTGCCTAGTAACAGAGAGTGAGTTGGCAAGGACTGGAGTGAACATATGGAGGATGGAGTACCAAATCAGGAACACCTCACTCGCGTGCGACCTTCCTTCCCCATCCTAATAGGGACGATATGAAAATTTCCATATGAACACGTTTTACTAAGACTTTAACGTGATGCTAATTAGCCACATAAAGCTCAGCCAGAAACTTGCTCTCCCTGTCACTGTTGGTCCCAGAGGCGTTTCACCTGGGTTGGATAAAAGCAGCCTCTGCACCAGCCCAGTGGTTCTCGCTGGGAAACCAAGATTGGAGCCTGCATACCAGCAAATACGGGTCAGTGCCTGTTCGTCACTCTGCTGGGCATTACGGCAAAATGTTTGGATGGAAGTCATTGCATTTGTTGTTGAGATAGATCTTCAAAAAATAGTCACCATATTGAAACCATCTCTCTTATACCAGTAAGCATTGTGGCCTTGGCAGCACGCACTGCTTAAATAGATTTCACACGCATGCAGCAGTCCTCGATCAATCATCACTCAATCAACAAATTCCCAAGTGTCAACATGAGCAAATATTTGTTCAAGGTCCTGGGTATGGAGTGTTGACCAGGATTGATTCTTCAATTCAATAATCAGAAAAACGGAATCTATCGTGTGATGTGTCCTCATTCACAGGGCTTCAATGTTGACCAGGTGTGTAAACTCACACGTCATGATGAAGAATGTTGTTGTTGTTGAGATAGATCTTCAAAAAATAGTCATCATATTGAAGCCATCTCTCTTATATCAGTAAGCATTGTGGCCTTGCAGCCATGCGCCATGTCTTCCAAAATGCAACAGAGGAGCATTTCTCCTCCCGGGACCATGCGGCCTGGCCCCAGAGCCAGACTATGAGAATATAGAAAGAAAACGGGTTTGTGGGTGGCTGGAGGCATTTTCCTCTTGAGCCGTGGAGAGAGCTTCCATCACCAGGCCGAGGCGAAGCTTGGCAAGCAGCCGAGAGAAGCCAGACGTGTGTGATCAGAAAACCAACATAGTTTGGGCATCTGAAATTCACTGCAGCCCATAGCCTGCAGAAGTGGGAAACATCCCTATGTTTCTCTACTGGGTCCTGAGCACTGGCCTGCCCTCATGAAAGGCACGTGTCAGCTGATTATGGCAAGAAAGGCAAAAAGTATATATATAAGGTAGCCTCTCTCCTAGGCCAGCAGAAGCTGGAGCAGATGGACCCACAGGTTGGTTTCCAGACCCTTCAACTCCCTGGCTCCTGGCGGTCACTTGCCACTCTTTTAATGGAGGTTCATACCCACAAGAAGAAAGTGAGATAAAATGTCACTGCTCTACAGATACTAAGCTAGTGGCTGTATACATACTTAATCTTGACTTGAGAATGGGACCCTGTTCCAGCTGTGTCATAGAAAAGGATAGGTGACCCTGTGGGATGAGGACTCATTCATTAACACCTCCCAGGGAGCATAAGGTAAGGCTCAAACCAGAAAAGCTTCCTAGAAACCACTGAGCAGAATGTCCCCTCTGGGGTCCAAGAGATGCTACCAGGGTTACAGCACTTGACTTGCAGGTGGCCAACTCGAGTTTGAACCCTGGGCACCTCCCATGATCCGCTGAGCACCTCTAGCTGTGATCCTGAGCACAGAGCCAGGGCTAACCCCCGTCCACAAGTAACAAGAGATCGTACATCAAACTCTCCCACACAGTGGCCCTCAGCTACTTGGTCCTCCATGGGGGCGACAGAGAGCAAAATCAATCACCTGCCCACAAATCCGCAGTCATTTGTCTGGTGAAGACAGCCCCACGGACCCTGTGTCATGACAGGGTGGGGTATCCTGCTCGCATGCTGGGGGGCGGGCATGTAGTTCCCGGTGGGCACAGAGCCCCTTCTGAGCCAGGAAGCAGATAGCTGTGCCACATCACCAGTGGTCTCGGGACCCCGGACAGGTCCCCCCGTGATTGGGTCAGCCTCCCTCGAGCCTCCTCCTGCCCCACTGCCCCCTCCACCCTAGCCTGTCTTCCTTCCCATCTCTTTGCTAACACAGGCTAACCCTTCCCCACTACACACAGGCACGACACCGCAGAGGGATTCCTAAAGCCATGGCTGCAGTAACATGCCAAGGAGAGGCTGAGGCACACCAGAAACATGCCTAGCGCAATCGCAGGTGCTCACTCAGCCTGCGCCCGTGGGTGAGGCTCAGAGCTGCCACCTAGACGTGAGGCTCAGAACTGCCACCTGGACCTGGAGTCTCAGAGGCCCAATGAGCTTGAGCTTGCTCCTAGATCTGTGTGTCATTCTGCAAGTTTTCTCTGCTTCTCTCCTGCTTTCACTATCTTCAGGACTCTGGACACAGGGCATTCCACACAGGGTACCAGGACCATCGATTCAAGTACTCATGATTTGGGCATGGCATCACTTTCATGCCCAACAGCCCTTCAAGGCCCTGTCTCCCAGCGGATATTTAGGTGATGCATCCATAGCTGGAATTGCTTAAGGAAAATGGAATTCCTAATATTTACAATGCTGCAACAATAAAAACATTTTTTCTTCTTTTCGTTTATCTACCAGAAAAATCCACCCATGAGAATACAACCCCCGAGTAAACAGAAAAATTATCAAAGTCCAAAAAATAAAATGGCAACATGAGGGGCTGGTGACTTCCTGCCATCACTCAGTGAAACTGCATCATCACTGCCAAGCTGAGATGCAGGGAGGAGCTGGGGCTGACTGAGCGCAGACCCCCAGAACCCTGGGTCCCCATGCCAGTCCTGGGTTCGGTGCCATCAATTTCAGGGACAGGGCCACCTTTCCCTGCCCACTGGGAAGCGCCTGGAGCCACCAAGAGCCGATTGCATGTCTGTGGGCCCTGAGATTTAGTAGGGATCATTGTGGCACAGTGTCACAGGTGAAGGAGATAATAATGTGCCCAATCATTTTCCATTTGGGGTCACGTAACTAAGGCAGAAAAGAGTGGAACAATGATAAATCAGATGAAAGGGAGAAAGACTCGATCAAACTAAGGGGGAAATCCTGAAAGCATTCAAGAAACACTGTAGGAAAAAAGAACAATGGTAGCAGCCCCTGAGCATAGCCGAGAGGCTCTCTGGGTGAGAAGCAGCCGTGCAGCTGGGGGCGTGGTGTCGGGACTCAGCATGCCGGGAACTCTGAGTAACGGCATTGTAAGGCCTAAATAAAAATGGGAAAATATTCTCGGCTATCAGAAAATTAAAAGGAAGCAATCAAGGTTTTTCCTAATAATAGTTTTTATAGAAAGATATTATTCAAAGACATAGTATTCAGAGTGCCTGAACATCCTTGAATAACGAAAGAGGAAGAGGCTCTATGTGCGTGAGTGTGCTGTACTCAGTCTGAAATAGAATGCGAGGCAGGCCAGTGTGCTGTACGTCGCAGGGGAGGCTGTGACGTACGTTCACTCTCAGCTAAGAGTTCCTGAGCGTCTGGGTGCCTGAAGGATGAAAGATTGCAGATGAGAAGCACTTTATGAGTAAGAGAACAGCAACCAAAGAGAAGTTAGAAGCAACAGTTAGGGTGGCTAATCCTGTTAGTTAAGGAAGCCTCTAGATAGCGCGCTCCCTCCCCCGAATCCTCTGCAGACTTTAACAGGAGCTAAGGGGCTGAGTGAGGGATCTAAGGGGGTCTGTTTCCATTCTGTACAGCCTCACGTGGCCCATGCTTCTCTGAGCTCTGAGAAGAGCATGCAGTGGAGTCCCTACCCCAAGTCCTGAATTTATTCAAAACATCCCATTTACTTCAAGGTAGAATCTCCCTTGAAGCTCAGTGAGGCAGTCACTGAGGTAAACCCTCACGGCCTTTATTGGTTCCAGAGACACAAAGACAGTCACCACACATCACACAGGGCTTTAAGGTGGAGAGTTGGAGTCTTGGGGGACACACACAGCACCTGGTGTTGGCACTACCCCCTCTGAGGGTAGAGCCGGGTGGTCTTTCTGCAGCAGAGCAGGGAGACCGCACCCCTGGAGCAGGCCCAGCAGGATGGTGGGATACTGAAGGAGAGGTCAGCTGGAGCTCCATGGAGGGTCCACCAAGAGAGCCAGGCTGTGGACTAGTCAGAGCCTGTCCCCATAGCCAGTTGCCAGCACTTTCCAGAATGCCTTAATCAGGAGTATCTTGGAGCGGGTGCCAGACCTTGCAGCAAGTGACATAGAACAATAGTACTGACTTTTGACATCGCAGGGCTGCGACTTTTGATACTGTCACTCAATCACCTTCATGGCATCCCTGATGAGCAACTAAGGTTCCTGCCTTGCATTGACCAACAAGGGTCCCAGGCTGCTGGATAATGATTCAGTGGGAGAACCCCCAGTCCCCTTTTGAATGTTTTCTGAACATCGCAGTCCTGAATCTTGGAGTTGGGGGCTCACCTTCTCATAAAAGCATGAGTTGGAAGGACTCTTCAGACACTATCCCCTAGATGGTGTCCAGGTGAAGCCTTGAGGTTCTGACTACCATGAAGAGCCCACCCAGGAGAAATAAAGGAAAAAGAGAGTTCCAGATCATCAACTTGATTCTACTGGAGAACACTGCAGGCATTCCAGAAATAGATGTAGAAACAGGGTATTGTTTCAGAGTTAGGTCTTAGTCCAGTTTTTCAATCCAATTTCTGATTATGAAGCTTCTGAAAATCACCTTACTACCCCCTGCTTGTCCTCATCTTTGTCTTGAGAGAATAACGCTCCTTCCCCAAAGTCACAGAAAACTCCAAAGGTGCTGGCATTTGCAAAGCATTTTGAAAACAGTTGTGTGTGTGTGTGTGTGTGTGTATAGCTGCTCCAATAAAACACGAACTCAGTGTATTCCTAACAAATTTGTGGTGCTGTTCCTGGTTCCCTCCATCCTGAGTCTCACAGAAAGATTGCATTTCAATCATTTCTTCCACATGATGCTGCCTGACAATATATTCTGCAAGAGCCACACTAAGACAGCTAATAAGTCCTTCCCAGTCCCCTGTTTTACCTCCTGGTTGCTATTTTACCAAAGAGAGCTAAACCGTGGTGGAAATCAGGGCACCTCCCAGGAGCAGGAGGCAAAGCACCCCGAGAAACAATTAAACCTAATTGACTCAGCAGGTGGATTCATCCAGGAAACTGGGTCTAGTCAGTGATAGGGGAGGAGAAAGAGGGGGAGAGGGACAGGAGGCCGGCTGAGAAGGGGTCTCCGAGAACAGACTCCACTGGGCAGAGCCGCAACAGACACAGCTGCAAGTGAGAAGTCACACCGTCACCACGACAAAGAAGGGAAACGCCCAAACAAGTAGGTCCCGGATATGTCATGCATTTAAAAAAATAATCATGGTTTTTCTTATCAATTTCTCCTAAACATGCAAGGAGACAGCCTAACTCAGATTGCTTTGTACAATTTGGCTTTTATTTTGGATTTTTCTATATTGTGGGATGAGCGGTGGAATCTGTGTCTCAGGCGTGGGAAGCAGGTCTGGAGGGAGGAGCCACACCTAGCCCTCAGAGGGGTCATCTGCAGGTCCTGGCAGTGTGTGCTCCCGACCACACAGTCGCACACACCGCACAGAGTGAAGCCAGAGAAGAAACCTGGGGATGGTGGTCGGGGGCTCCCTGGCCTCTGTCTACACTGCCGGTGTGGGAACGCAGCTGCTCCTCCACTGCTGAGGGCCCTCTACACCCCAGTGGGGGCAGGAGTCTGCGGCCAATGTTGCAAGTCAAGCTTTGGGGGTCAGGGCAATGGAGTCCACTATGCTCCTACTCTCTGAAGCTGGTTCCAGTGCTGTCCAGGGCAGAACCTCCTGATCTCAGGCACACTTCATGGGGCTAAAAGCCTGGGTGAGCCCTGGGCTCTCCTTTAGGATGTACCTGAAGTTGGATGTTTAAAACATGTTTCAAGTGGCCGCGGTATACAAGTAGCCTCACTAATATTCTACTCCAGGAAGTTCCTTCAGTGGGAGTCTGTGGGACCCTGTAGAATGTTTCTTACTTAGAGCCTCAGGGGGTGCCAATATCTATCTATCTATCATCTATCTATTGATCTAGCTATGTCTATCAATCTATTATATACCTATCTCTCTTCTATTATCTATCATCTACCTATCATCAACTATCTATCCATTGATTGCCCTATCAATCTATCTATTACTTATCTATCTTGTCTCATTTTTTTCTCTGTTTCAACCAGGCCCAGCAGTGCTCAGGGCTCACTCCTGGATCAGTCTTCAGAAATTACTCTTGGTGGGGTTTAGGAACCACAGGAGGGCTGAGACTGAACCTGGGTGGGTTGTATGCAAGGCGAGTGCCCAACCTGCTGTACTATCTCTCCAGCCCAGTGAGTTTTTGCGTCAAAAGCAATTCACCCAAACTGGCTCCAAGGGTGGTTTTTGTCAAATGCTCAGCTTATGCCATCTGTATCATTGAGGGACACCTCACTCTCCTGTCAGGTGAACCCCACTGGGCACCTCACTCTCCTGCCAGGTGAAACCCACCAGGCACACATTGGGATGATACCTCATTCCCAGGCTGGCTCTGTGCTACCTCCCCCTGGCCTGTCAGAGAGGGCACAGTCCAGGGTGAGAGGCCTCAGGGTGAGGGAGGAACACTGCCAGTTTCCACGGGGCTCACAGCAGGGGTTGGAGCAACAGGGCACGGGGAGAATGTGGGCCTTGCATGGGACCTAAAGAGCTTTAGTCCCCAGCAAACCACATGGTCCCCTTAGCACTTCCAGGAGTGATTCCTGAACAGAGCCTGGAGTGACCCCTGAGTATCGCTGACTGTGGCTCCCAAACCCCAAAATAAAAAATAAAACAAAGAAACCAAGCACCTTTGGCCCTTCTGATCCTGCCTCGCTCCCCACTTCCTTGCAAACTGGGCAGAGGGCATTGAAGCAGAATCGATTCTTTATAAACATTTCCTCCCCTGAGGAAACCCGGACATGGAGATTTACATGCAGGAAAAGGATTGATGGAAAATGCACTCTATCAATCCGGGAGGGGGGTAAGGGGGAGAGCCCTGGCCTGGCTTTCTGGGTAAGGGTGCGGGAGGGACTCTGAGGCTGCAGGGGGGCAGGAGGGCTTTGAAGACGCAGAAGCATAAGTCTGCCACTTCCCAGGCACTTTCCAGGCCTGTCCTAGGCCGGAGGCTCTGCGGCCCTTGTGACTTTTCATTAAGGGAACCACCTTCTCTCCCTCTAGCTCATTGCTAAGTAGGTTCTGGCCATAATGGAGCATCCTTTGCCTTTCCCTTAGCACAAAGGACACACACAGAGATTGAGTAGGTGACCCTCAGGGCGTCTGCCCAGCACAGTTCATGAACATGGTCCCCCTCAGTGGGTCCCATGACCTCAGAGTTCAGCATCCGCACCTCCTTACAGCATGACCACAGGAATGGATCATAATGTCCAAACAAACAACGAATCCTTCCGGAGGGTAAAGACCGACTGACACCCGCACCTGTACCCCACCTCCCCACTGTTTGTGCTGGTGCTTACAGTTTTGATCTTGGTGAACTATGACCTAACCAGGAGACAGTAAAAGATGCTAAGCCCCATGTTCTACAGCTCAAAATATTCCCATCTGCTTCTAGCATGGGCTGCTTTGTTCTGAGCACAGCTCTTGGGGCAGAGAGATGAGTTCTGCCTTGCTTTCCACCTCCTGCACTTACTCTGAGTGTTTTTAGAAAGCAGGAGTCATTTTAACACTTAAGTCACGGCCTGTTCTTGTCATTAGCCCTCGCCCAAAGGATGAATATCATTCCCTAAATAGGGCAGATACAGCCTTTGGGAACATTTTCCTACTACAGTGGGGCTTTGCCCCTGCCAAGACACACCTCTGCCTCCTCGCCACACTCCTGCTCAAGGACAGGTGTGTCTCTACCCAGGGCCCAGACTGGCTCTGCTGGGCTGGATCTATGCAGTGAATGTGGACTTAAAGCAAAGTTTACGGGAAGCTTATACTTTGGGACCGGGGTCAACAGCCCATGGGAAGAATGTGTGCTGTCAGTGTGGCAGTGTCCAGGTAGAATCCACTTGCGATTGTCCTGTTCACCTTGGGGACAGACAGTCAGTACACGGGCTGCCTTTCCAGATCCACATCTCCCTCTCCAGCCACCCCCAGTATCTCTTTCCAGAGGGCTTGTGCAGGCTCCAAGGAATGTGGCTCCCAGGCTCCACAGCATGCTGGACCCTGCAGCCAGTCACTCAGGAGCCAGTCTTTCAGAAACGACTCACTGGGAGGAGAGAAGCAATAATGAGGCTTTGGAAAGACCCTTTGGTCTCATTTCACTCTTAAGCAGTCTTTTTTGATGTGTTTGGACCCTGGACCTAAGCAAGTGTGGTAGACAGTGACCACTGCAAGGTGACCCTGCCTGGGGAAGGTTGAGAAGTGCCCTCCCAGTGCCATGGGACTGCTGAGCAGATGGGCACTCTCTGCCATGGCAGCAGCAAACACCGGGTTGGCCACACGGCTGATAAGCCCCTCCCCATGCCAAACCCACATGCTGACTCCTCTAGGAGAGCCAGGGGCCATGGGTAGGGGCTCAGCTACAATGAGACCAAGACCAACAGCACATTCTCCGGCCATTAGCAAGGACATGGACATCCTTACAAAACAGAACGTATCCTCGCCTCCTGCCCCATGGGGCAACCACGCCTCTGCTATCGACCCAGGGTCAGAGAAAACTTATACTCATAGAAACAACCTGAACCCAGATGCCTGGATCATCTCTATTCACAGCAATTAGCGAAGTGCCCAAGATGGTCTCTGGAAGGTGAATGGACCTATCAACTGTTGTTCGTATTATCCAGGGAATAGTCTGAGCACTCGAGAGAAATGAGCTCTCAAGAGTTCCAAAAGCACAGGAAGTGAATGTCCATTAGGAAGTGAGGGAAGCCAGTCTGGGAAGGCTGCCAACCAAAAGGCAAAACCCAGAGGAAAACAGAAGTCCAGGGCCTTCCAGGGGCTCAAGGGAAAGGTGGAGAGGTGGGCACAAGAGCCTGGGGACAGTGGCATCAGGAACCATGATTGGGTCTCGGCATAGTCGGGCGCCGGCCCAGAAGAGAGGTGCAGGCAGCCCCCCGCACTGAGACTCTGGCCTCGGCAGGGCGATTGGCTCACCCTGTGGGTTCATCCTTCCTGTGGGATGGAAGAGAGCAGGAGGCTATTCCTGGGGCCAGGGATGGTTATGGCAGTCTCTTCTCCTTCTCAGTGCAGAAGGAAGTCCACGAGAAGAGGTGGTACCCCCAAACAGCGCATGGATTCTTGGAGAGCACAGAAGCAGCATCACAGAATAACCTGGGCCCCATCGGCCAGGCCTCTCTCTGCTACCTCTCCTTCCTGCCTTTTAGCCTGTATCAAGATCCCAGGGGGAACAGTGACCTGCAGCCACAAGTACCTGAGTAATGTGGCCAGATGCTTCAGAAACACACCCTACTGTGAAGGAAACTCTGGAAAATTCAAAATAAATCTCACTTCAGAATTAGAATGGTAGATTTTTGCCGATTTATAATTGCACCCTAAGTATATTCAAAGACATTTTAGCTTTGCACTATGGAGCTTAGAAACACCTACATCTCATTTTTCTTTGTCGATATTGAAAATAAACTCAGCACGTACAGCTATTTTTACTGTATATTTTTGCACAATGTCATTCTGCTGTGACTCATACATTTACAGATGAAGATTTCATGATTCTTCCCTTAATTTTCAACCAAATAAAAGCAGAAAGTTCAGAGACTTTAGCTATATAATTTTCTGGTAAATATTAGTTACCAAATTCTTATTTACATACATTTTCACATGACCCAGCAATTTAAAGGTGAACCCAAGCTTCTGCTGTTTTTTTCCAATAAATGTATTACCATACAGAAACTAGAGTATTTCTTCAAATGTATGTCCTGATGATAAGGAGAGACAAAGTGTTATTTAGGAGTCAAATTAAGAAGCACGCCCTGGTATGCCTGAGAGAACTCTATTATCCACAACTCCATAAATCACAGTAGCATTGTAGCACTGTCCTCCCATTGTTCATTGATTTGCTCAAGCGGACCCAGTAATGTCTTCATCGTGAGACTTGTTTTTACTGTTTTTGGCATATCAAATACGCCATGGGGAGCTTGCCAGGCTCTGCCGTGCGGGCGGGATACTCTTGCCCGGCTCTTGCCGGGCTCTCTGAGAGGGATACTCTTGCCAGACTCTCCGAGAGGGATGGAGGAATGGAACCCAGATTGGCTGTGTACAAGACAAACTCCCTACCCGCTGTGCTATCGCTCCAGCCCATAAATCATAGTGCCTTAATAAAAAGAAAATTTGTAAAAAATAAAAGTGCTATTGGAAATATATATTTTGAATTGTTATGGTGTCGGGGAGGGGGTGTGGGACAACTTCAGATTAGGAAGAACTGACCCAAGTCTGCAGTCCACTCTGAGTGTCACTCTGAGTGTTTGGAATCACAGACAGATCAGTGCTGAGCTTGACTGTAAGGTAAAGGTAAAGGCCCTCCTGTTGATCGTCGATTTGCTCGAGCGGGCCCAGTAACATCTCCATTGGAGACTTTGTTGTTACTGTGTTTGGCATATCGAATACTCTCGGTAGCTTGCCAGGCTCTCCGAGAGGGGCGGAGGAATCGAACTCGGGTCGGCCATGTTGGCCGCTTATAAGGCGAACACCCTACCGCTGTGCTATCGCTCCAGCCCTGCTATCGCTCCAGCTTGAGCTTGACTGTAGATTCACTTAAAGTAACGCGTCAGCACCACGGACAGCGGTCAGGGCTCTGCCCAGCTCCCCTGGGGGTCTGTGGAGAGGGTCACAGCACAGCTGTCATCAAGCATGGCTGCAACAAACAGGAACATGGTGGGGGAATCTGAGGGCATCCCCACAGAGTTGTGGGTATCTTGGGATGTCCCCACAGAGCTGTGGGTGTCTGGGGGCATCCCCACAGAGCTGGGCGTAATCTACCACCATTCTCTAACCACTCAGCCAGCAGCTGCTGTTCCCCCTGATGGGAGGGCACTGGCTGGGACAGCCAGGCTGAGGAGTTGGAGCCACATGGCAAGGGACGACCTCGTGCCGGTGAGGCTTCTGTGGCCCAGTTCATTCAGGTATGAATTTGCTTTTTCAAATGTAATTTGATTTTATTTTTATTGAATCACTGTGAGGTAGAGCATTATAAAATTGTTCATGATTGCATTTCAGGCCTACCCTGTTCCAACACCTATCCCTCCACCAGTGTAATTTCCCAGCTCCAGTGGTCCCAGGTTCCCCTCCACCCCTTCAAGCCAATCCCCACCCCAGCTTGCCCCTACGGCAGGCACCTCTCTCTTCTTTCTCTCTTTCTCTCTGTCATTTCAGGCATTATGGTTTGTGATACAGATGCTGAAAGGCTACCGTGTATATCCCTTTGTCTGCTTTCAACACTCAGTTCTTGTCCAGAGTGATCATTTCCAATTAATATTGTCATAATGGGTCCTCCTTTGTCTTAACTACCCTCCATCCCCCACACCATTGAGCGACCCATTGGCCAGTCCTCCTGGCCCACTTTCCTTGGCCCTGGGCATGAAGCCCACAGGTCCCCAGTCAGAAGGAGGTAAGACAGTGGCAGTCCCAGCCACGGGGGAGCCTAGAGGATGGCCCTCAGACTGCACTTTGCATGCATGGATCTCCACTGCCCTCAACCCATGGAAGATCAGCTCCCGGAGGCTGCCAGGCCAAATTCCAACCCCTGCCCCCGGTGGGGGGGGGGACGTGGAACATGCCAGCCAGCCTCTCTCAGGATGCTGGGATCAGGCTTGTAAATGCAGATAAAGGCACCATGCCCAGGGCATGATGAGGTGCTGGCACCACTCCCGCGATCACACACCCCGTGCCAACATTGATGCCCACCCTGGGACAGATTTACAAGCAGTGCACTTAGCTGCTGAGGCAGAGAATCATAAGCCCGGGGAACGGGCACCATGGCAAGCATGGTACTAAGTCTGAGCAACTCACAGCATGGTTAGGAGCCTGACCAAGCTTCAGGGCCAATGAGCTCATCCTGGGACCATGCCTGGTGGCTTTCCTCTGCAGGCTGGGCCTCCCCTCCCTCAGGCCATCACACGCCCATGGCCCATGGTGGGATCGCTGGAGGTCAGGACCACCCCAGGAATGAACTACACAGAGGGTTTCTGCCTTCGCTTATGGGAACATCAGGGCAAATATAATTAGAGGCAAGGTCCTATCACCCGATGTTCAGTTCCTAATTCAGCTGCGGAAGCATTGTGTTCCGGAACATTCTCCCTCCAGGGTCATGCCATGGACAGCGACACATTGCAGAGACAATCACAGAGAAACAAAAGAAGCTCAATAGCCTCGAGAGATTGTGTCTGCACCTCTGAACAGTGGCTAAAATAGAGCCTGCATTGAAACTTGGGGCGCACTGGTGTGCCAAAGGCATGCACCCCCTGCCCCACCCTTGGGGGGGTCGTCCCCTCTGACCTTTGAGCATCTGTCTTTCTAGGCACAATTTCTATTTCTTGCAGTTTCGCTTTCACTTACATCTCTTTGTCCATCACTAGTTTTCAAGTCCATCATATCTCTTACGGAAAGGGCGCCCAGGATAGGTACATGAAAAGGGACATGGTAGAGGAGAAGAGAGGTGGCATATCTGCATGGTAACATCACGTCTAAGGAAGATATGTCTGAGCAGATCTGGGGAGAAGGACGGAAACAGCACTAAAGTGCAAACTGCCCCCACACCACACCTGGAGAGGAAGCAGTGGCTGAGTTTTACTGGACCTGCATCACATTGGACGGGTGAGTCAAAATCAACTCTGGATCACACTTTTCTTTCCTCTTTTTCTCTTGCTTTTGCTGTCAGGTCACACCCAGCGGTGCTTAGTGACTATTCCCAACTCTCTGTTTTAGGGGGTCACTTAGCATTGGGGGCAGTTTGCAGTCCCAGGAGAGAGCCCAGAGTGCATGCTCAGCCGGGTGAGCAAGCTCTGGGCCTTTCTGTCATATATTTTTCGATGTAAATACAGTAACCCTTAGTTTCCTTTCTATCATTACCAAATCTAGGACCTCAGACAGGCAAGTTTAGCGCTCTATCAGTGGGCTATATCAGAAAAATCAAAATAACAAAGAAGGTGGTGGATTATAGGTAGGTGAGGGGGGAGAGATTAAAAAAGTAGAAAAATTTCTTTTGGTTGTCAAAGAAAGAAGGAGAGAAAGGAGGAGGAGGAGGGAGAAAAAGGGGAAGGAAGGAGGAATATTTATTCATCTAAATATAGAACCAATAATATTTGTATACATTATGTTGGCATGAGTGCTTTGTGAATGGAATGCATGGACACATTCAAGATAAAGTGAATTGGAATATTTTTACTACATTTATGAGATGGAGATTTTGCCTGGGAAACTTAGTAGAGAGAGTTTATGCCTGATGCTTTAGACAAATTCAGGAAATAGCTCATTATCCAAAGCACTGTGTAAACAATCTGTGTGGGGATGTGCCTCTCCACAAACAAACCACTTAAAATAGCGTGGTTAACAATTAAAAGAGATAGGAACTAGACATTAATTTTTGCTTCCTGGTAAACACACATGGAATAATTTTGCATTTGGAAAACGGTTGGGCTGGAAAAGAAAGGGCGCTTTGAACTATGCCAGCTCAAACGCGCAGATTCATGCACGGACTGACTATCCAACAGAGAGCTCAATCCCGGTAACCGTGTCGTTGAGACCACATTGCACTGTTCCCCCTTGCTTCCTCCCAGTCCAGATGAAAAATATTTATGCCAGCCGGGTATCCTAGAGGAAAGGGCTATTCAGATAGAGAAGGGAGCACCAAATAAAGGATGTTTGGAGGATCCTCCCAGGAGGGGAGATGCATGTCGAAAGTAGACTATGGACTGAACATGTTTGCCACTCAATGCCTCTTTTGCAGACCACAACACCCAAAAGGAGAGAGAGAACACAGGGGATTGCCCTGCCACAGAGACGGGGGGATGGGGGGATGGGGGTGGGAGGGATATTATCCATGGTGGTGGAAAATGGGCACTGGTGGAGGGATGGGTATCTGATCATTGTATAATTGAAACCAAAGCACAAAAAATTGTAAATCTACAACTTTAAAAAAAATAAAATAAAATAAAGGGGGAAAAAAAATATTTATGCATCTGAATAGTGAGATGATTTCTGAGATCTCATCGGTGCTAAAATTGTGATTTATGATTCAGGTATTAGCATGTGTGTTCCATCCTGCCTCGGGCCTACTTTTCTCCATGTATATTTGATCTAGCTTTATATTGATGTAATTTTCTTTATGTCACAGCAAAATATCCTGTGAAATTATGGAGCACTTCTCCAGTTGCTGGCCTGATCTTACCGACACTTCCTTCCTTGTTTCTTAGGATTCTGAGACTGCACCCGGCCTAGCTGTGTCCAGACCCAAACTCGTCCCTCAGTCTTCTGCCGTTCTCCAGCCCTAGCTGTCGAGTCTGATTCTCAGCATGGACTGGAGATGGCCTTGACCATGGAGCCTCAGGAACCCCCAGGACGGTCCTGGAAACTAACATGTTCTTACAAAACCAACTTGTTTTCAGGCAAATGGTTCTCACAGAGAAGCTTGTTGGGATTTGTTCAAATGTCAAGACCGGCCAAGGACCACAGATACATCGAAGTGATTTAAGATGATCAACTACAGGCTGATATTCCAGCTGGGAGAATCAAAATCCCACCGCCCCCTCCCTGAGGAGGCACGTGATGAACAGTGGGGTGCCCTAGAATGAGTTGCCAGCAGGTCACCAGGGGGACTTCCTGAATCTGCTCTGTCCTCTGCTTTGCATACACTGAATCTCAGAGCAAACAACACTGTCTCCTGACAGAATACTTAGAGTCATACAGAGACCCACAATTTCTCCCTGTAAAATAAATATACAGTACGTTTCCTAACTTGGTAGAAAGCTCTAGAAAGGGAGAGTCAGGCAATTGCTCACTGATCGATCAACACCCAGTTGAAATGTTCCCAGTTCACCTGCCTGAGGTTCCGGGTAGGAGGCGATGGCCTTTGGGGTGACCAGAGTCCAGCAGTGGTGTTGGGAGACCAGACATCAGGGCCTGGGAGCCCACCAGTGTGCCCAGGGTTGGCTCTTGGACAGACCCCCGCCAGAAGGTCAGCACTACAGCTTGTCTGCTTGGGGCAGAGGCTGCCACCTGTCACTCAGGCACTTAGCTGGAGACACCCTGGCACTGACTTTGCCACCCTCCTCCGAGGTGTGGCCTGGCCTCACTCAACTGTCACATCCAACAACAGGGAGGTGGAAAAGATGAACACTCACTCAGAGGACTCAGAAATTGATTTTCCACACTCACTTTGACCATCCAGGTCACACAGAACACAGATCCTTCATCATGGCGGCAGTCCAATTCCTGCACAGACCTGCTCCACCCACGGAGGGACGGATCCTGTGGAAATCACTCGTTCCCACACATGCCTCTGGCCTGGTCATGGTGATCTCATCATTCTTGAGCCACAGATGAGAGGGGAGCCCACGGAAGAGGTGAACAGAATCAAAACGGGGAAATGTCCTTGGTGGAGGTATGTGAGCTTGGACCAATCACCCCCCTGTACAGTCAGTCATCTGTCCATTCGAGATAACGTGTTCTAAATCTTCTAAAAGGCACCACAGAAGATGCCACTTAAAATACCATCTTGTCTCCCCCCTCAACTCCGAAGACACTAATTCTAAAGCAGGGGAGCAGGAATAAATCTTAAATTTCCTGTCACACAGAAATGAGACGTTTTTGTAGTAACTGAATGGAAAAGAGAGAAAGATGCTCTTGAGATGTCCTTCTGTGGTCAGGGAAACAGGGATGGGGCCTCAGGCCTCCTCAAGCCTCCTCCCTGCCCAGGACTCCGCCTGGACCACAAGTGCTCCAGCCCCTGCCAGGAAGAGGAAGCAGCTTCCCATGACCTTGATGCTGAGCACAGCCCAAGAAGGTGCATTGCTCGTCTTTCATATGCAGGTGCCAAGAGCAGGGCTCCCTTCCTCCCTCCTGACCCTGATGCCATGCCCCAGGCCTGATGCCATCCCTTCTGATGCCATATCCTAGGCCAGAAGAGAATCACAGGCAGCAGGGGTCCACACTGCGTCCACCTCTGACACATCTCAGGGCAGGAAGAGAAGACGTGCTACTACCAGGTGCCAGAAAGGCTGCAAGGAAGGACTGCGGAATTGCCCTAGAACAGTACCAGCACATCTGCTGAGGCCGTAGAGAAAGTGCTCACAGGAGCAGATCTTACTTGCTTCACGGAACACAAAGATCACCTCCAGACTTTAAGAACTAAGTCAGCTAGCACATTTCCCATGCTAATAGTGCACTGAATAGAACAATGTGTTGGTCGATGCCATCTACCCCATTAAGAATGGCAGTCTCAATGAGGAAAATGTGTGTTCTCTTTCCAATGTTCTTTTACATTTCAGCAGGGATTCCCTAGGAAAGCTGCATGCTCCTGGTGGACTACATGAAACACAGGAGGAAGATCCACTCCTCTCTTTCTTTCAATCCACAGATGGCAAGATGGTTGAATTTTGAAAATAATACAGTGAACATTGATGCCATCATTAGCACACTCACTGCTAACTCAGGTTCCTCTGTGATGCTCAGCCAAAAAGCAACTTCCCAGTTCACACAGCATAGAGACTGGACACCACAGGACCTGGGTGTGTTAACGGCCAGCCCAGGAGATTAGCAGAGTCTTAGAGCCCTATGTTAAGAAAGCAAAGGAAGGGACTTTACTAGGGCGTTGATGGTAGAAATGGGGCAGCGACTTGCAGTAAGCAGAGGAAATACCCAATACCCCGTTTCACCTACCTCTGTCTGTCCTTTTCCCCTGAGGCCCACAAGAAAGCCGAACCTCTAAGACAAGACGCTGGCCTTGTGCCTGGATTAGGGGCTTCAAAGGGATTGAAGGTGGTCTGGAGGGACAGACCCATGGAAGAATCCCCCTGGCACTAAGGCCAGAAGAGTCCAGAGAGGCCTCCCTGAGCTCTAGGAACCCGCCCACATGTGCCTGCACCCAGGTCCTACCAGGCGGGACTTGTGCCCCCCTTCACCTTGCCACCCCACAGCATGTAGGTAATGAGCAAATAGCCTCTTTGGCCATGTGGCTTCAACACACTGATGGGCAAACAAACACTCTGGGATCACGTGATAGGCTCATACAGGAAAGCACTTGATAGGCTCACACAGGAAAGCACTCATTGCTGTTCTGGTTTTAAAGAGGGGGGAGCTGAGTTAGGAGCAGGAGTGGGGGGCCCTAGACACTTCTTTCACTCTCTCCGTCTCTAACTCCAGGCAGAGAGCTTGTGGCTGTTTTCAATGACTGCACTGGGCTGGCTGGGAGAGAAAAAAGCTTGTCACTCAGAGCTTTGGATGGCCACCACCAGCCCCTAGATCATGGGTTCACTCAACAGTCCACCTGGAAAGCATCTGAGAAGGTGAGACATGGAAGTCAGGACCATTCGTACAGGCTAGAGCAGCCCCTCAGGCTCTGCCTGCCCAGCGGCCACCCAATCCCACTCGAGCAGGCTGAGCTCTAGGCCAGTGCACTCCCATGCAGAACATCCTGGGTCCAAATTCACAGGCTGAATTCTTTCCCACTGAGAACAGGTTTTGCAAAGTGGAGAACTCCTGGGCCAGAGAAGCAGTGCAGGGCAGGACACTTTCCCCTGAAGAGGCTGACTCTGGCGTGATCAGGATGCACAGTGACAGGAGGAAGGACTGGACACTGTGGGATTGGCCCCCAAGCCAATAATTAGGAGAAGAAGAACATTAAGAAGGAAGAGTGACAAAATGCTCCTAAAGAAGACCATCCATGCTGAGAGTTTCCTGGGTACCCTGGGAGAGAAGTACAGCTCAGATTTCCTACTGAATCCCAACACGGTAGAGGCAGGAAATAGAATTTAAATCTCCAAACACTGCCTGCAAGCTAAGAGCATTATATATACAAAGAATTACTTAGCCACAGCTCATTTCACTCCTTGCCTATATTTCATATTAAACTCTGTGAGGTGATATCATAATTTTCTTGCTATCCTTCATCAGCACTTAATTTATCGCATTTTAGAGTCAAGTGTTTATTTATTTATTTATTTTGCAATATCTTGAAGAACAGTATGTCACACCGTAGCTGCATCTGGATAAGCAATAAAATAGTCTCATCGTGGTAAAATCTGCATCAAAGTCATTGAGCCCCCGCAGGAACTCGGCGAACTGTCTGCATGTGATTCTGAGGTTCTGCAGGGTCCGTTTGTCCCATGCATGGCTCTGAGTCTTGTTTGCTAATGTGTATGACCATACAAAGGTCCATAAGCTTCTTTTTAAAAAATTTTATTGAATAACCATGAGATAGTTACAAGCTTTCATGTTTGGGTTACAATCACACAATGATCAAACACCCATCCCTCCACCAGTGCACATTCCCCACCACCAATATCCCCAGCATACCCCCTTCCCCACCCTCCCCCTGCCTCCAGGGCAGACAATATTCCCCATACTCTCTCTTTGCTTTTGGGCATTATGGTTTGCAATACAGACACTGAGAGGTTATCATGTTTGGTCCTTTATCTACTTTCTGCACACATCTCCCATCCTAACCGGTTCCTCAAGCCATCATTTTCTTAGTCATCCCTAATCTATTCCAGTTGCCTTCTCCCCTTTGCTCATGAGGCAGGCTTCCATTTGCTCGTGGAGCAATCTACCTGTCCCATGTATCTACTATCCTTAGGACTACTATCCTTAGGAGTCAGTATCATGTTATGTTGTTTTATACTCCACAAATGAGTGCTGTCCTTCTATGTCTATCCCTCTCTTTCTGACTCATTTCACTTAGCATGACACTCTCCATGTCTATCCATTTATAAGCAAAGTTCATGTCTTCATATCTCCTGACAGATGCATAGTATTCCATTGTGTAGATGTACCAAAGTTTCTTTAACCAGTCATCTGTTCTAGAGTACTTCTTTCGCTCTCAGCACTCAGCACTCACACAAACATAGGCACACACAGTTAAACACACACTCACATATACAAACACACTCACAAATACACACTCACATAAGCACACATACACAAGAACACAAATACACCCGAATACAGACATATGCACTCACACAAATACAGACACACACTCAAACACATATGCACACACTCACATATGCATACTCATAACACAGCCATGCACATGCACAAGCACACACACTCACAAACACATATGCACATAAACACAGAAACAAGAACACACACATTCACACAAACATGTACACACGTACTCACAGACACAAACGTAAGTGTCAATCACACATATGCATGCACACACGAATCTCTTATTTCTAGTGGAGTCTCTGTGCCCCCAGAGTTAGACACTCTTTACTCTTTCACCCCAAACTTCTTAGCAAGGGCTCACCTAATAATTGTTGGGTTCCTTCTCATTCTCCAGAGGATTCTATGGGCCTCAGGGGGCCTGAGGCCATGCCTGGCTATCTACCATGGCCCCTTTTGGCCTATCACTCTGCCTTCAGAATAGGTTTGATCAAATAAAGATTTGACCATTAAAAATGATTTTCTGTGTCTTTCTTTCCATTTCTCAGAAGCTGGTTACACAACCACACACATTTAGCATACTTGACGTTTCCTGTCTCAATGACATCTTCAGCAACCTCATTTGGGTCAAGTGGAACCGGCACCAGAGCTTCCCTCACAGGCAGTTGGATAAAGAACGGAGAAACTGAGACAGGAAAGATGAGTTCAAGGTCTATGAGGGAGGGTGGAGTGTCTGGGGAAACTGGGATGATGCTTGAACAGAAGTCATCAACGACCTTCAAATGTTCTTTCTCAGAGAACTCTTTGACCCAATGTACAAAGTAGGTCAACTAAAAGTAAACTATAAATGCTGTCATTTGGAACATCTGCATGACAGAATGTCAGCAGAGAACCCCACGCATATTAAATGCCCATGGAAGTAGGAAGACGGGGATGGTGTGGTTTCTCCCTTGAAAAGGAGTGCGTGAGAGCCGGAGGGACTATTCCACAAAGCACATACTATGCAATCCACAGAAGAAAAGTGTTTCCGCATGCTGCACAATTAGGATTTAGGGAAAATATGCAGATAATAAGATTTTGTGTTACATAGATAACTGAATAACATCGTCATGCTGTTCCGGTAAGTTAATGAGAATCAGTCAACTGGCAAGTTTCATAATCCATAGCAGCAATGTATTTTCTCTACGGAAATTGAAAAGGGTCAAGAAAATGCCTAGCAGATCACCAATTTAATAAATTAAAAAATAGAGGGGAGAAGGGAAGAGAGAGTGAAAGAGAGAGGGAGGGAGAGAGGGAGAGATAGAGGAAGAGAGAGAAAGTATCTGCCATAGAGGCAGAGGCAGGCTTTGGGGTCAGGGCAGGGTATGGTGGACAGGAGGGAAACTGGGGACATTGATGGTGGGAAATGTACACTGATCAATGGGTGTTGGAACAAGGTATGACAGATTAGATCGTGAAAAACCTTGTAACTGTGTATCTCCTGGTGATTAAAAAATAAAATAAAAAATGAAAGTGTTGACCAAAAAGGGAAAACTTTATAAATTAGTTCATGGAGATGAAATCATTTACAAAACAATTACTAAAGTAAGACCCTTTAGTAGGAAGCATATAAAATGGAACCTCTGCCTATTCTCCAATATGAGACAAAGGAGTGGGATAAAATGGGTACGATATTAAAAAAGCAGGGGAGTAAAGGAATATTTGTTTTCAGATTTTAATTTTCTGTAGGGTTCCACCCAGTGAAGTGTGCTCAGAATTAAAAGACTCATCAGGTTCTATCAGCAAAGTGAGTCAAGCATTTTGGAGGAAGGTGCAAGGTAAATGAAAAGCATCATTATTAAAGCACATCAAAGAGAAAGTAAGAAAAAAGACTCGGCTGATACCTACGATCACTGCCTCATTAATTTCTCCTCTTCTCCTGTCTAGAAAGTTGTGAAGCACGGAGCAAGGAAGGGAACTGTAGATGAGTCAATTTCAATGAATCTCAAGTTAATCTGTTTAAATAAGAAATGCAAACCCATCTATCAGTTGGGACGATTGTCCTCAGTGAGCAAAGCTCTGTGTGGTGAGCTGTTCCATACGCATGGGAATTGGACCTGGGACTGAAAATGATGGATTACGCATAACTATGTTAAGTGGTTATTTGAATCATTCTTGTTATTATTATTATTATTACTATTACTATTATTATTATTATTATTATTATTATTATTGGCTTGAGGCCACACTTGGCTGTGCTCAGGACTTACTCCTGGCTCTGTGTTTAGGACTCATTCCTGGCAGGGCTCAAGGGAACTTATGGAATGCTGGAGATCAAACGCAGGTAGGCTGCATGCAAGGCAGGTGCCCTTTCACTGTACTATTTCTCTGGCCCATATCGGACCTTTCAGTTCTAGAGAAAATTGTCTCAAAAGGTGAGGCCTGATGAATAATGGAGTCTGTGCAGTCAGGATTTGCACTGAAGGAGGGAAAGATACCTGTGAATTTGACTTAGGAAAAGATATGTGACTTGCATCCTTTAATGTGACAGGAGATGTCTTGACATAGGTGGTGTCTAGTATTTATTTCAAAGTTTTGATGAAACTCTGGTAACTAGGCTGCGGCTATGTCAAAATAATTTCTCTTGGCTCATTAAGTCATGAAAAAGAACACGATCTGGAGCTCACATTCTTCAACCCCCTTAAATCCTTTGGTTTGTCTTCAACCTGCAAATTCATTTAAGACGACAGTTTTAAACACCATGTTTTGCAGAGAAATCAAAAATTGGTATGAGGTGTTTCTTCTAAGGCTCAGAGTGACCAGGAGGGACCAGCCTTGGGTTTGAGAATGTGTCCCCTGAATTGGCCTGCTTCCTCAGGAATCTGTGAGTGGGGCTTGGACCAAGTCACACCAATTACCCTGAGTTTTCAGTAAACGAGTGAAGTGAGGGTCAATGGTTTCTTCCTAGTGCTGGAAAACACCCAGAAACTGAATAGCCCCACATCCAAAGACAGACCTTTGGGGAGAAGGAAGTCATGCTAGATATTCACAATGGAATATTAGACAGCTGTGAGAAAAGATAAAAGTTCTGGGGCCAGAGTGATTGTACCATGGGAGGGCCCTTGCTGTCTTACATATGACTGACCCTGGTTCCATACCTGGCACCCTGTTGAGTCCCCTGAGCACCATCACAAGTGATCCATGAGCACAGAGCCAGTAGTACACCCTGTACACAGCTGGGCATGGCCCAAAACCAAATAAAGAGATAAAATTATACAGTTTAGTGCTCCCTGATGGATCTGGTAAAGAAGCCAGAGGGAGAGTAAGGACCAGTGATCTTAGTTCTCTGTGGTGTCAGAGATACAAACCAAGGAGACCATATTCCATGATGATGAATTCTTGACCATTAATTGCAAAACTCACACTACAAAACCATGGGGAGAGGGAGCAGAAAAGGGGTGGCTGGGAGACTGTGGCAGAGAGAATTTGGGGTCTTTGGTCATGGAAAGCTACAACTGCTTTGCTAGCCCGAACCAGGTTAACTTGACACTCTCACAGTCATGTTTCTTGACAATAGTTGTAAGAGTGAAAAAAAAAACACAAAGAAATGGCAAAACTGTCTATGTTCTGTTATAGATGTGAACTGGCTTTTCCATCAGGAAAACCCCTGTACAGCTGTGCAGGAATCCTGAGTGTTGATGCTTTATCCATCCAAGGAGCTTTGGGGGGTCCTGGGCACAGGAGCCACACTGCTGTCCTCTCCCAACCTCCTGCTGTCCCTCGGACATATGACCACCCAGCAGGGCTTTCCCAGACTGTCCTTGGCAACCTCGCACTCCCCTCTCTGACACCCACCCCACTGGCACTTGCAGAAAATGCTCTCACACCCGCTCCACGGAGCAATTTCTTTGTTCATTCTCCACAAAGATCCCTAATTTAGTCTGCAGGCTTCCTCCATTAAAGAAATAAGCTGGAAAATGAATTTCGACAGAAAAAATGCTACTTAAGAAAATCATCTTTATTCCTATGGTAGTTGGAATGGAAAGATCCAGAGTCTATTTTTGTAGATGTTCTTCTAGAGGAAAACCCATTTGGGTTTTTATAGGGCAGCCGTTGGTTTGATGGAAGTAGGTCTTAAGGTGGCCCTGTGCATGCAATAATAGTGTCTCTATCAGAACATAATTTTTAAGCCAGCATGTCTTAACACAATTCTAAGAATGAAAGGTTTTTGGAAAAAAAATATAGCCTGGTCTTATTTATCTGTCAAAACTCTCATCAACATTGGGTTCCAGAAGGAACAGACTTCTAGATCAATCGCAAAATCTCTCTGCCAGATGGAGATATTTATGCAGGATTTATACAGTTGAGAAAAACTATTTCTAAAAATACATTAAGTCCTCTCTAAATCATGACATAAGCACCATTGATTAATTCATAGACTGAACGAAATGCTGTCTGTTTTGGTCCTCAGAATATATTCAAGGGGAAAATGTGCTGTGGAAAATCAAATACAAAATGCTAGAAAATATATTTCTGTTGAAAAAGAAACAAATTATTCCCACCCAGAAACAGTGCTCTCTAGAGGAATAAAATTTGCCAAGACTCTCATTAAAAACAAAACCCTCAAAATACGGAAGAACATAAAATGGTCACTAGCCCTGCCTTAAGAAAATCCTTTCATTTTATGGCCCACAAATATGCCCGTGGGATGTATTCTTCCTGGATATGACAGGAGATGTCCAAAGAGAAATTTCAGAAGCTTTCTGATTTATTATTTTCTTAATAATTATGAGCAAACATCAGTGAACTTGTTAGCACTTCTCCCCAAACCCAAGAGGAATGCGTTTATCAAAGTTCAAATCTCAGTGTGCTTCTTCTCCATGGTCCAAAAGGTCTTTGAGTTCTAATAACTTCAATTTTCACATTGCAGGAGATAAGGCCACATGCCCTAGGGATTCTAATCATCCTAAATTCATGGTAAAAATAGCCCATCATGGCTGACATGCAGGCTTCCAGAATATGCTCTCCCTGCCCCCACTCTGGGACCTGACAACGGTCAGTCCTCACAAGCCTCAGAGCAGGCAACAAAATGAGTACAGGACAGAGAGTGGTCTTCTCAAGCTGGACCCTCAGTCTACTAACCAAGCACTGCGGAAATTCGGTGCTCATCACTAAAAGGTCCAGCTCCCTATTCTGAGTCCCTTCAATGTCCGTGTCTACAAAGGTCGGCGATGGACCCACAATGATCCCACAGTCAACAGGGCCGTTCCTCAGCGTCATTGCTGCGTTTCAGAAAGGGAGTGATGTGAAGTATGAGCAGCAAGAGTGTTAGGAAAATCATTTCAAGCAGAATTTGAATCATTTGTATGGTGCTATTAGCCTAAAGGTAAAGGTAAAGGCCCTCCCGTTGATCGTCGATTTGCTCGAGCGGGCCCAGTAACGTCTCCATTGGAGACTTTGTTGTTACTGTGTCTGGCATATCGAATACTCTCAGTAGCTTGCCGGGCTCTCCGAGAGGGGCGGAGGAATCGAACTCGGGTCGGCCATGTTGGCCGCGTGTAAGGCGAACGCCCTACCCGCTGTGCTATCGCTCCAGCCCTGCTATCGCTCCAGCCCTCCATTAGCCTATTTCCTAGAAATGTCAGGAACATTTGATTTGTTCTATCTTCAAAATTATGAGCCCTAGGTTAGTTTGTTTTAGGTAAATGTTATAAGACCTGATTTTCACAACTCCTCACACACAACAGTGATGTGTGGGTGGATGGCACAGAGCTGGAGACTGGGTGAACACATCTAGCTACACACCAGGATGAGGGTTTTTAGCTCACTGAAATAAGAATCTCCCTCAGACCCCAAAACCATAGTCAGAGCGGCCAGCCATCCTCAGACCCATGGTGTCCACTCTAAGTAACTCCTGAGGCTATTGCTCATGGCATCACCCTGAGCTTTGTCTGCCCAGGCCCTGGGGGGCCCTGAACCATGGACAGGCCTCTGGAGCACGAGACCAGACGGGATGACACCTGTCACCTCACCCTGACACCCAGTGGCACCATGTCCCTGACCCTGGGCTTGGCGGCTGACTTGTCTGCTGATGGTGAGATGGAGCGTAACACCCACCATGAGGCTTGGCTGTCACCTCATTTGAACAATCACACAAGCAATTCACTGCATTGCTGCAAACCAGGCAGCCTGGTGTGTGCCAGGGACCCTCTCACCTCCTGAAGGCTCCAGGTGGCATCATGTTCAGCACAGACTAGTGGCCTGCATAAGTTGGGTATGTTCTCAGAGCTCCCCATGGATGGAGCCTGGCCTCGACATCATAGCCCAGCATAGCCACATCCACTTGCCAATATGTCTGCTGAGACCCAAGCTCAGTGTACCCTGACTTCTGGGGGCTGTGTTAGGGGGAAACGAGGGAAGGGAGACCCTAGGCTGGCGTGGGTCACTGTCCTAGTGCCCCAAGACACCATCTGTGCAGGCTCCCGGAGGCACCATGCAGGGCCACAAGGACCAGGCCTGTGGCTGTGTGTGAACATGACCAGCCAGCCTCTGTTGCATGGACAGCGGTGCCAGGTCCTCCTCCCTGCCCACTGGCTGTACCAGGACCAAGAGCCCAGAGGCATCGGAATGGAAGCTCATCTCTGGGCTCTGCTCAGTGAGGAATCGATTCACACATCTCCAGAGTGACCCACGTGCAGCGTCACTGCCGAGAAGGTACCCAGAGCTGAGGGGTGTCCAGCATGCGGATGTCAGCTGACAGACTCGGGGGCCTCTGGGAAGCGGCCTTTGGAGCAGAGTAGGACTAGTGACCAGCCCTGGATGTGGACAGTGAAGTTAAGCTCCCAGGAAAGGACAGAGGTGGGGGCCTGAAGGGAGAGGCCAGAGGGAAACAAGAGGCCAGTGTTTGGGCAGTCTGGGCCCAGGACACAGGTAAGGGCTGCAGCCAAACAGGGGACCCTCCCCTGGGCATTCCTGCTCAGGTGTTCCATGCACAGCCACCTGGGCAGTGCTCGGGAGAGCCACACAGCTGAGCGTGTGTGCTTAAGGCTAGAGCAGCAGCCAGAAGCAAGTCCTAAAGTCTCTGAAGTGAGTTCGGAGTGGTCTGGGGGACAGGGCTGGGCAGTGCTGGTCATGAAAGGCCAGAGAGGGGTGGGCAGGGGAGGCAGAAGTGCAACCTTTGGGCCCCCTTCACAGGTGACCCCGGAAACTGCCACCTGCTGGTCCCTCTGTGCTGGCCCTCTCTGCCACTTGAAGGATACGCGCTGGTCTCTGGGTGCCACGTACAGAGGAGCACCATGAGGGAGGACGCGGCACACGCGAACACACGTGGCACAGCTAGAGCCTGGCTGGGAGCTCTGCTGTGTCTGCATTTATAATAAAGGGATTGTGGAGCTGAGAGGTGGGGCGGTGGAAGGAGTTGGACCTGCCTGGCCCCTGCACTGCATGTGGCACCCAGAATGACACCGAGAGAGGCCCCTGGACATCAATCCTGGCTCTGCCTGCTAGGCACCCCCAAAGCAAACCCTGCTCCAAAAGTTAAGTGGTTAAATATGAGTCCAGATTAATCATTTGTTGATGACCAAGAGCTCCTTAAGCTGCCTCTCGCATATTTTATATAAACAATATACTGCAGTATAGACAGGCTACTACGTAATTTTAACCTAATAGGTTTAATGGTAAACTATGCAATCTCTTTCTAGCACAGATATGCACCAGGGAAACCCAAATATTAATATTTTTTTGTTATCTTATGCCGTGAAAGCGTTTTTATAGGCAAAGATAAAATTTAGACGAGTGACTGGAGGAAATCTGGGAAGCCCAGCCTGGAATGAGTCAAGAATTAGCTTTCCTGAAGGGGTCAGAGTTCATCTGAGTTAGCCCCCCCCCACGCCCAACTCCACTACTTTGCCATTGCCCCATGGTATTTACAACTTAAAATTATATCATTTTCCACGTTTTGAGTCATCTCCTATAATCAAAATACAATTTCTGAATCAAACCAAACAATTTAATCACACACTTAAAATCAATGGAATTACCAGGCAGATTTATGAAAAGAGAATGTTGTTGAAATCAATATTTTAAATTGCTTTGTTTTGTTTGTAGCCAAATTAATATAATTCAGCTATCACACTAAATATGTACTCTCAATATGATTAGAAATAAATCATCAGGAGTACTATGGTAATGAAGAAAGCTTATGACTATGGAATCATCGGGTGAAAATTGAAACTAGCTAATGATTTGATAGATGGTGTTGGCAAAGCAGATTAGAACCACCAGTCCACTATCATTTACTCCACCACGATATTTTAACCTGTCAAGTCTGCCTCCTCCTCCATGCTAAGAAGCCCCATTTCACAATCAAACATCCTGCCTCACGACACCCAGCCCGAGTCAGAGACTAGTTTCTTCTGCATATGAGCCGTGCTGAGTCGGACTTACTCAGGCATCACACTGACATGGGCACCCATGATGCCACTATCATGTCCCCACCCACAACCAATATCGTTTATGTGACCTACACTGTGATATAGGGGCTCCAGACCTCCCTAACCCGTGCAGCAATCAAAAGGCACTGCATACCATTCTCAACATTTTTGTGGTAAAAACTTATTAAATGTTTCCTCTTGTCCCTGATACATACCAGAAACTTGTCCAAGACTCTCATAAAATTTACCACACACAGACTCTACAAATGAAGATTTGAACACAACCCATGACATCATTCAGTGACTTTTGCCTTGAGCACAGCCAGCCCGGCCAAGCCGGGTTCGATTCCTCCGCCCCTCTCGGAGAGCCCAGCAAGCTACGGAGAGTATGGTGCCCGCACCGCAAAGCCTGGCAAGCTACCCATGACGTATTCAATATGCCAAACACAGTAACAACAAGTCTCAAAATGGAGACGTTACTGGGCCCGCTCGAGCAAATCGATGAACAATGGGAGGACAGTAGTGTTTGTTTGTATTCATTTACTTATTTATTTTGTTTCGGGCCCATGGACAGCAATACTCCTAGCTCTGTGCTTAGCGGTCACCCATGGATGTCCTGAAGGGAACAACAATGCTGCCAGGGACGGAAATAGGGCCAAGAGCGTCCAAAGTGAGCAGCACCTTAACCACCTTACTACTGTTGCTCAGCCCCATGTGATGTGTAGGGGAGAGAGCATGCAAAGAGAGTAGCACCTTAACCAGCCTGCATACTCTTGGCCCCTACGTGATTTATTTTCAGAGCAAAGCGCATCATAATATACTGGATTTCTCCTGACAGCTTCAATTAAACTCTTACCAATTCAAACTTGTGAAATTTTCACATTTCTGTCCACAGTTTTCCTTCCACTACTCATGAATTCTGTTCACATACACACATACATGTGAATAGATACGGATCTCTAGATATATATATATATGTATAGATACATATATGTGTGTATATACCCCCATATGGCCACGCATAATGAAAAGGTTAAATAGATGTTTGCCCATTGTAATGAATATATAGAAATAGATACCTAAATATATTCCCAGCTTTAAAGACATATTTCCACATGTGTTCATAGAAGATAGATGTGCAAATGTAGTTGTCATGTTTATAAAGGGTAGATGGTGGGGAATCTGGGCGATATTATAGGGGACAAGGCTTTGCCTTGCATGCAGGTCCTGGTTTCATCCCTGGCACCACCTGGCACTTCTGAATCTGCACCAGGGTGATCCATGAGCACTGATGGCTGTGGAACAAAATAAAACTAAACAGAAGGTGGATGGATGGAGACAAAGAATCTCAGCGAGAGAGCACAGACGGGCGGAGACAGAGATGGCCATGAAGGATTTGGGGTGTTTGCAGAGGGGCAGTGCCATGAAGGAGAGGGGTAGGGCTTCCCTTGCACAGTCTGCATCAGCTGGGATCAGAATCATGCCACTGTCCACTGTCAGTGGCACCTGGAGGGCAGGATCACCCCACATCACGTTTCCCACTGCTCACGGAAATCTAAGGAGGCTGCAGCCCACAAGGGCCAGCCGTGAGTATTGGTGGAGAAGCAGAACCAAGCCAGTGTCTGAGATGCTGGCCTGAACTGTGCCCGGGCTGGTGCTGTTAACTCTCGTTCTCCTGGTACTAACTTCCATGCCCAAGCAAGTCCTGAGGATGCTTTTTCAGCACAGTAGAAATGACATCTGCACCTGTATGTTCATTGCAGCATTCTTCACTATAGCCAGAATCTGGAAACAACCTAACTGCCCGAAAACAGATGACTGGTTAAAGAAACTTTGGTACATCGATACAATGGAATACTATGTAGCTGTTAGGAAAGATGAAGTCATGAAATTTGCTTATAAGTGGATGGTCATGGAGAGTATCACGCTAAGTGAAATGAGTCAGAAAGAGAGGGACAGACATAGAAGGACTGCACTCATTTGTGAAATATAAAATAACATAATATGATACTGACATCCAAGGACAGTAGACACAAGGGCCAGGAATATTGCTCCATAGTTGGAAGCCTGCCCCACGAACTGGGGGAGAAGGCAGTGAGATAGAAAAGGAATCACTAAGTCAATGATGGTTGGAGGGATCATTCGGGATGGGAGATGTGTGCTGAAAGTAGATAAAGGACCAAACATGATAGCCTCTCAGTATGTGCATTGCAAACCATAATGCCCCAAAGTGGAGAGAGAGCATGGGGGAAACTGTCTGCCATAGAGGCTGGGGGAGGGTTAGGAAGGGGGGGGATACTAGAGACATTGGTGATGGAGAATGTGCACTGGTGGAGGGATGGGTGTTCAATCATTGTATGAATGAAACTCAAATATAAAAGCTTTGTAACTGCATCTCACAGTGATTTGATTAACAAAAAAAAGAAACATTTTTTTTAAAAAAAGGATGCTTTTGCAAGAATGAACATTCAAGACTATCATTGTAATAATAACCTTTGGCATTTGACAAGAAACAGAAACCAACGGTCACTGAAACGCTGGCTGAATTATTTGACAATCATCAGGCAATATATTCGCTCCCAAACGGGAAGTGTCTTCTTGTCCCTTTGACATGTAAACAAGTCTTCCATTTTTATTTCATCTTCTTACTCTGCAAGGACGATAGAGCAAACAAATATTGCCGATTAACTCCTGGCTATGGCATGTCTGGCACAGCCATAGCCAGTACCTCTGTCCCCATACTTCTCCAGGTGGTATTTGCCTCCTCCTCCGGTGCTCAGCTTTGCCATCTACTGCAGGACAGTGCTATACCCTCGAGCTGGCCTTCAGCATGGGGCAGCCAGCAGCCAGTCCACAAACAGCAGAGCTGTAGCCCCCCAGGCCGGCAGGAGGGGCCCTGCACCATTCTGTCACAGGCATGGGACTGGCCTCTCTGACCAGCCCAGATGCAGAAAAAGGTCTTGGCAGCACAAAGGATGATTTATAATTTCCACCGAGAACTGCGCTGTTCCGATCAATGTAAATGGCGTGGCTACGTGCCCCGCTGCCACTCAGCTGTCTGAGAACCCACTGAATGACCCATTTTCTTTCCAGAGGAAAGAGCTCTGGGGACGGGCCCCTCCCCCCTCACGCACACTTCACAGTCCCACACTGTGGGGGCTTGTGCGGCTGATCCTGGTGCCTCGTTTGTGTACAGACACAACTTTGCAGAGTCTAAGACGAAATGCTCACGGTACCAGGAGCCCCAGAACTGCCCCTCTCTCAGGGGCTCCAGAGACCCCATTTCTACAGCCTCATGAACACTTGAGGATCAGAGGAGAAGCTCAGTCACCCTCCAGGAGTGTTCCTTGAAAGGAGACATCTCTTCAATGTGTTCAGAGAGAAAGCCACAGGGAACTTCTGGTCAGATGGAGCGGGAGCAGGGCTCTGGGTGTTTGAAGTGTGCCTGGATACGGAACAGGGCATTCGGGCCCCGGCCTGGAGCCCATGTCACACGTTCTGGGTGCTGGCCATTTCCTCCTCTGAGTTTCTCAAGCTCTGGACGGAGAAAGGTTCCAGCGGCTTCCCCGTGACTGACCCTGCACTTCCGCCAGCTCTAGGCGACCTGGAACATGGCTTCTAATGGGGCCTCACCTGCCTCCCCCAGTCATAAACCATGCCCAATCCCCAGAGAGACTCTCTGGATGCAGGAATTCCAGAAGTGGAATGATTAAGCATCTTTCCAGCCACATATAAAGACCAGGAGAGCAACATGACCAGATGTTCCCCGGCAGTTGTCCTGGGGACTGCGGCCCCTCTGTGCAGCTGCCCTGGTGTAGTCTATGCCACTGCCTGGCTCGATCTCCCTGGGACTGCCCATCAGTGTTCAGGAGGCACGGGGCTACCCCGGGCACGTCCCTCGGTCTGAGCAGCCCTTGCGCTGTCCTTCCCTTCGTTCCTGCCCACAGACTCCACCGTCTCTTGTTAATTTGAGAAATCCACTGTGCACCTTCTGTGACTAATATTCTGTGTTGGTAATTAATTTATTCTGACTTTGTCTCTCATGGTACTGTCTAGCAACCATTTGGGGAACCCAGTAATTAATTTTGTTTCACTATATCCATGCCCATTTCATTACTGTGTCTGTGAAATGCATTTTTGCTGCTCCGTCCACTAAATTTATTTTAAGTAACGTCTTGATAGAACATGATATTCTGGTGTCATATTGAAGTTATTTGATATTTTATGCAATAATCATTATCATTTCTGGGTCATGGAGAATTTTTTTTTTAACCAGAGGTTCCTTTTAGGCTTAATTCGGAGGTTTAAACCCATTATTTGCCTAGTGTTCATGCCTCTGGTTTTATAGGTCACAACAGTTTTAGAATTGAGAGCACTGTAGCACTGTCCTGTAGCACTGTCTTCCCGTTGTTCATCAATTTGCTCGAGTGGGCACCAGTAATGTCTCCATTGTGAGACTTGTTGTTACTGCTTTTTGGCATATCGAATACATCACAGGTAGCTTGCCAGGCTTTGCTGTGTGGGTGGGATACACTCGGTAACTTGCCAGGCTCTTCGAGAGGGGCGAAGGTATCGAACCTGGGTCAGTCGCGTGCAAGGCAAACACCCTACCCCTTGTGCTATCACTCCAGTCCACTGGGGACATTGGTGGTGGAGAATGGGCACTGGTGGAGTCATTGCATGACTAAAACACGAGCACAAAAGTTTGTAAGTCTGTAACTATACCTCATGGTGATTCACTAATAAAAAATTGAAAAAAAAAAAGAATTGAGAGATGTGAGTATTAATTCCTTTTTCATATTCTAGTATTTCTTCAATGGGGAAATTTTAAATTATTATCTTAACACTAAATTTACTTACTTATTTGGATTTTGGTCACATTCAGCTATAGGCACGGTTTACTCCTGGCTCTGCACTCAGGGATCACCCTTGGCAGCACTTGGGGGGAGCAAGCCCTGCGGTGTCAGGACCAAATAATGTCAGCCACATCCGAAGCACATTCCTTAATAACCCTAAACTATCTCTCTGGCACCTGACATCATGTCATAGTTCTATTCTGATTTTAAGAAAATAGAGTCCTTGCTTCTTACCATTCTGTGACATTCTTCCACACTCTTGTTCTCATAGTTTTGTTAAGATCTAAGATTTATCAAATTTTGCTATCACTCTCCCACTAACCTGAATTGAAAGTTTGAAGCATTGGATATGAAATGGGTCCCTTTGGGGGAACAGCTGCCCCAGGGTCCAGACACATCTCCTGTGGGGTGGAACTGCAGGAGGTCAGGGATGAGTTGGTGCCCACGAGGTGGGCTGGGGCACTTGTGGGGGGCCTGGGAGTCACTGCCCTGCTCCCCTGTACACCCCAGCAGGAAGGATACAGGCCTGAGCTGAGCTGAGGCAGAGGAGTCACTCTTCTTCTTTCTTCTTCCTTCTTCCTTCTTCCTCCTCCTCCTCCTCCTCCTCCTCCTCCTCCTCCTCCTCCTCCTCCTCCTCCTCCTCCTCCTCCTCCTCCTCCTCCTTCTTCTTCTTCTTCTTCTTCTTCTTCTTCTTCTTCTTCTTCTTCTTCTTCTTCTCTCTCTCACACACACACATACACACACTCACACACCACTGGAAAACTACAGTTGATGTGTCAGGTGGTCTGTACTCTAGTCACAGGCTTCGAAGTCCTCTACCTGTGACCTCTGATGATGTCTGAGAGGAAGGAAAGTGGTGTGAACAGGATGATGGAGAAGATAATCACTTTTCTAGGAGCACAGATGAAATGATGTTTTTGACTTTTCAGGCAAAACTAGAAGTCTGACAATGGGAGAGGTTGGTTTCAGCAGAGAGACTCCCACCCCAGTGTCAATTATGAAAGAAAAAAATCTAAGTCATTAAGAGAAATATAACCAATTAACAAGAGATGGCTGCTGGAGAAAGGCAGAGAATGGCTTTAAGTAGACATTATGTAAGTTTGTCCCAGCCAAGATGCTGTAGAGTTGAATGGTGGTTCTGTTTCACGATAAAACTCTGAGAAACAGAGCCGGCTTCTTAGTTTAGGGCTGTAACTCATGAAACGGTGCATATATATGTAGATCAAATAAAAGAAGTCTCCAAACAAAAGTGACAATTTCTCCACTGGCATTTTTATCCGATGAAGTAAGAACAGATGTCACTGCCGTGTTTGGAATAACACTCACAGAACTTGTCACTCACATACAAAAGCCAACAAGGGTAATAATTACTATTTTAATGCACTTACTAGAAATGACCAGGTATATAGCCTATATTTAAGAAACAATCAACATTTCCAAGTGAAATAATGTCATCGTAATAGACTGTTGTCACCGGGTAACCAGCTCTTTGTGTCACGGAACACTAACACAAAGCCCGGCCATTTAGGGAAATGGAAGCAGAGGCTAATTGGAGAATTTATTTTGAACACAGAGGGGTTGAACACAAAGTCTTATTTATGGTGCTTGGGTGAGTTATCCTTCCTGAAGACAAATTCCTTGGCAATTTGCTTTCTCCCGTTTTGAGTTCTGCGTAAATGTATAAACTGACGTAAATGTATAAACTAATGAAGCACTTTCACTGGGGCAGACGTTTCTGGAAGGTCACCAGCAAGGGCTCAATTAGACACTGGGGGTGCAGACTCAGCTCCCCGCCCGCCCTCCCTGCCAGAAGCCAGGAACCCTGCACGGCCTTGAACCTCCTTCTCCCCCGCTCCCAGGGCGACCCTCTCTTAGATGTGATCCGCCCCATAGGGCCGCTTGGTTGACCTCCAAGGTTGACCTCCCGCTGCCCTCTGGCTCTGCAGTCCCTCAGCTCTGCCAGCCCTGGCCACTGGTTATTCAAACAATGGAGGTGTTCGGAGTTCCGTGAAGGAAGGCCCTAGGGGGCACAGATGTGACCTGCTGCAAGCTCCACCCAGGCCTCATGGCTCCTCCCTGGATTCTCAGGTGGTTACACCAAGTGGCTGAGTGTCTAGAGCGCAAGCCGTTTGCTGTCCTGCTGGCCGCATGGGCACCCCCATCTATACAAGAACCCAGACTAGGGTTCTTGTATAACCCAAACCACTGACAGTGAAAAACCACCTTCAGCTCTGAAGCAGAGAAACAATCAGTCGTAGAAGGTGTGTGTGTGTGTGTGTGTGTGTGTGTGTGCATGCGCATGGGTACGTGTATGCACACACATGTGTTGTGTGCATATGTGTGCATGTGTGTATGTGTGTGTGCATATTAGTATGTGCATATATGGGTGTATGTGTATGTGTACATGGGTGTGGGTGTGAGTGTGTGCATGAGTGTGTGTGCGTATGTGTGGGTGTGAGTATGTGCATGTGTGTGGTGTGTGTACATGAGCGGGTGTGGTTGTGAAAGTGTGTGCGTGTGTTTGAGTGTACACATGTGTGTGCATGTGTATGGGTGTGTGTGCATGTGTGTACATGTGCATGTGTGTGTAGTGTATGTATGTGTGGCACATGTGCATGTGTGTGGTGTGCATGTGTGCATGTGCGTGTGTGTGTTGTGTGTGTGGCACGTGCGCACGTGTGTGTGCATGTGTGTGTACATATGCATGTGTGTAGTGTATGTATGTGTGGCACATGTGCATGTGTGTGGTGTGCATGTGTGCATGTGTGTGTGTGCGTTGTGTGTGTGTGGCGTGCACGTGTGTGTGTGCTGTGTGTGTGTGTCTTTAGGGCCACACTCAGGGGTGCTCAGGGGCTATTCCTTTATCTGTGGTTGGGGGTTGGTCCTGGGATCAAACTCCAGCTTCCTGCAAGTTCAGCCCTTGGGGCATCTCTCAGGCCCTGGAAATATTTTTCAAAGAAAAGAGAAATATCCTTACAAAGCAAACCATGCCCATGGGAGTTATGGAATGAGACAATGTAGAACTGAACACATTTATGTTTTTACTAAATTCTGTTTAAGCACTGGGGTCCCCTCTGTCCCTGAGGACTGAGACAGAAAGCGCCGAATCTCACTTTCACACAGGTGAGCACTGCCTGTGCTTCCACCCATCCCCCCAATTCAGAGCAGGTTCCAGAAGGAGGAAGCAGCCAGAGAATTACTCGTCCACCCCGACCCTCTCCCCAAAGTACAAGCAGCTCTTAGGATGACCTCAGTGGTTCTCAGATACTTCACAACATCCTGGCACCTTCTTAGGGATGTTTCTTCAAACATGCAGACACTCTGCTTACTAACAGAAGCATTCTGGGTGTTCTGGGTGAGACGCTATGATGTCTCAGGAGCTCCAGAGGCAAAGAGGGGTGAAGAGAGGCTCGAGAGAAGCTTAGCAAGCGCCCCCGATTCACTGCAAAACTGCCACTGTGTTTGTTTGCAAATGTGTTTTTCTTTACCTATTCAGAATTTCTCTCCCAAGGACTTCTGTTCTGGGCTGACACTCCCGTGGCACTTGGGCCTCCTGCAGGGTCCCTGAAGTGTGCAGGTGAAGGCTGTCTGCTCCCTCCCTCCTGGCTCTCTGGTGTTTAATAGGCTCTGCTTCCCCCAGCAATTGTGCGAAACACAGTGAAGGATGCCAAACGCTGCACTCGCGACTTCTAAAAGCCTCGTAGCCAAAATACCCGGTTCTAACAGTGACATAATAATAAAATGTGTATTATAGATCATCTATTAAATATTTAAGCCAGTTAGAATCAAAAGCAGAATAATGGGGCGTCTCTGTTTGTCTTGTATGAATAAAACATTCCTTAGCTATTTTTTTAACGGAATCACATAAAGTCGAAGTTTTAACATGGAGAGTCGTCCCATAGGATAATTGATTTCCAGTCATGAGCACAGAACTCATTTACCACCGTTCAGAGCAGAACTATTGTCACTTGATATTCCACATGCTAAGCCAACATCTTTCTGTGAATGAAGGTATTCCTTCCCCTTTGCCCTCCCGTTAACTTCATGGCAATGATATTGACAAATTGCCAGCTTTTCCTGCATGCAAGGAGAAACTAAGATGGCATCCAGCCCTTGGCCTGACTCTGGGCGAACACACCGATTTTCCTGGTTTCTGGATGAGTAGGAAGCAGTGACCCCCCACCCCCAGCCTTCTCTCCCTCTGAGTTCTGGAGGGAAGAAGGCTCTGAGAACGCCTCTTCCTCAAGTTTTCAGGCCCTTTACTAACTGTGCTATTTCCTGCTCTCCATGACTATAGCAAATACAGCCTGTCCCACCTCTCACCTTCCCTGGGGCCCTCTCACCTGGAACCACCATCATAGTCAAGATCATTAGGTGAGTGAGGACACCAACTGGGCAGGGCCAGGAACAGATGAGGTGCTGTTCACTTACTACACGGTACTTCAGGTGTCTGAAAAGTCAACCAGTCAGCCCCAAGTCACACAACCCCTTTTATAGGAAAAAACACTGGGTTGGATCTAGAACTTACAGCTTTTCCTATTACCATTACCCCTGAGAATGTTTTCCCAAAGTGCATCATTATCATCAGAGTTATGTGAAATACCGGTCATCAATGACATCTTACCAGGTCATCTTTCTCTAATCCGCTTGTAATTTATCAAAAGAATCACTAGATTTCGGGGCTGGAGCGATAGCACAGTGGGTAGGGCGTTTGCTTTGCACACAGCCAACCCGGGTTCGATTCCCAGCATCCCATATGGTCCCCTGAGCACCGCCGCCAGGGGTAATTCCTGAGCGCAAAGCCAGGAGTAACCCCTGTGCATTGCTGGGTGTGACCCAAAAAAGCAAAAAAAAAAAAGAATAACTAGATTTAAAATGGAACTAGGGGCTGGAGCAATAGCACAGCGGGTAGGGTGTTTGCCTTGCATGTGGCAGACCCAGGTTCGATTCCCAGCATCCCATATGGTCCCCCAGCACTGCCAGGAGAGATTTCTGAGTGCATGAACCAGGAGTAACTCCTGTGCATCGCTGGGTATGACCCCAAAAAGCAAAAAAAAAAAAAAGAATGGAACTAGAGAGACACCTCAGGGCAAGGGGTGCTGGTCTTGTATGCACAGAGATCTGAGTCCGATCCCCAGAGCCATGTGGCCCCTGAGCACTGTAGGGCAAGACTCAGACGATCCTCAAGGAGCTAGCATTAAGTGGTCTAATTCAGTTGACCAAGAATCTCTGCAAGTATTCCCTGAGCACCGTTTATCAAGTCCTTCATCAAACCTCAGTACAGGGAAATTACAGTAGGGTACAAGGAGCTACATTATACTGATGTCATTCTCCAGACACAGGACTACTCTCTCCTCGGTGGGCTGTAACTGTGACGCTGAAGTCATTCTCCAGACACTGAGCCATTTCTCTCCCAGGTGGAACTTGAAGATGCACAGCAAGGGAGCAGTGCTGGCCCAGAGCGCATAGCAGGAAAACTGATCCATACAATGGAGTCGGATGATGGAGCGGGTGGCAGGGAGAAGGAGGCGTGCTGGTGATGAGGGCACTGGAGAGGGGTTGGTGTGGGAATGACATACGTGAAAACTGTCATTAGCAGTACTGGTAACCACAGAATCTCAATCAGTGACAGATTTCTTAGACAAGAAGAAGGATCTCGATGGCCTTCTCTCTTTGTTCTCATTTAAGAGCCTACTCTGCATTCTTTAGGCGGGCATGGGCCCCAAAATTGTTTTTTCATAGACCCACGGATGTGCATCCACATGGCACCGAGCGGGGCTCAGAGTTGATGAGAAGCAGTCACTCCCCCATCTCTGAGTGCTCCCTGGCCATGGTCAGTGCCCTCCCTCCCCACCCCCACCCCCCGCACTCTCCCCTTCCGGTGGGGTCTGCACGTTGCAGGGAAAGGGATGCCAGGGCAGTTTGGGACTTCCTGGCTTCATTCTCAGCCTGGGCAGCGGCCCCTGGAGTAGGCCTGGGCTCTGGTACAGAGGAAGCAGCTCAGCGCCCCCCCCCCAACCTCTCAGGACCACTTCCAAGGTAGCCTCTTCTCAGTGACCCCACCCCCACCCCCATGCCTGAGGACCTCTCTTCACTCCAGCTCCCGTCTGGGTCAGATCTGACACATCCCCCAGGAACCCATTCAGCCCAGGGCACCCTGGTGCTAAAGACACACCTTCTGGAGACTTTCAGGGCATGTAGAAGCCAGCCGCCATCTCTGTGGGAACAGCCACGTTGTCCCATGCCAGCTCTAAAGCACGGGCCCGTGATTCAGTTGGACAGAACCGGGAGAGGCGGTCCCCTCCACTCCTTCCCCTAACTCCCACATCTGTGCAAATCCTGCCCCGTGGTGCTCGGCTTGACAGCCTTAGCAGCAGCCCTGGGCCGGGGAGCGTACCCCCTGAACTGAATGTGTGCGTTTATGGAACATTCATCTTTCTGGGGTTCCAGGCCTGCGTCTATGCTGGATGTTTGGGAAGCAGTGATCTGGGAACTATTTCTGCTGTCAAACTGTTAAAGCAGGCACAGTCCCTGGTGTAAAAACAAAACACACTTATGCCAAATAAAGACCACTGATAAACAGATGTTTAAAAATAAACCACAGGCTGATTTTGCGAGATAGTAGACAACAGTGAAAGAATGATATATGGACAGATAATAGCTAATAGAAAAATGATGTACAGGTGGAAAGATAACAGGAAGAAACAGAGAGTGTTAGATAGAATAAAGCGTGACTGGATTTATTCATGTAGCAACAAGTACATGATCCTACCTGCTACTAAATGATCCCTCAGAAGTGAGGACAGCAAGGCACCATGAGACTATGTGCCGATGTGTCTGGGCTTACCTAAAGTGCTCGCATCACAAACTCTGGTCACTAAACGGAGGCCAGAGTCCTCTACACACAGCAAAGATGAAACCCACAGGAGAGGGGAGAAATAGAAGTGAGAGGGGTGGAGATTTCTGAAAAGGCATCACTATCAAGAAGACAGCCCTAGAGTAGAGTCAAATGAACTTCCTATGAACTTACACCTCATGTCACCCAGATATTACTTGTGCTGGGAGGAATAGGGAAGCTAATCAAGGAGGCATTTAGAGCTTTGCATTGAAGAGTTGTCTGAAGCAGAGAACGAAGAGCACGGAGATCTGGATCATCCACCCTTCCTTACTCTGAACGTGCCAAGTCAGAAGTGGGAGGGGGGTGTCTCTCCATCTCACCTCAGAAGAAGGAGGAACTGTCAAAGCTCCATTAGAGCATCACCTAGTCAATGGGCCAAAAAATCCAGAATCTAAAAACTACAACTTTTTACAGATTTACAGAAGATGAAAAATCTTTTTACAGATTCTTCATTTTACACAAAGGGTGGGGGTTGGGGGAGATGCACCAGCTGACAGTGAGCAGAGCTGACTGGGCAGATGAGCCCTTGACATCCGTGTCCCTAGAGCTCCAATACTGCCCTTGTGCCTTCTCACGAGACATGTTGAAACCTGGTCACTGCCTTGTACCTATTCATGTTGGCTAAATAAAGTGTCCTAAAGGGTTTAAGTCGTTTTCCCAAAGAGTCATTGTTTAAGCTTGAAACCAAGGTTAGTTGGGCCCCAAGGCCACCTTGGGAGGCTTTACTCTTATCCCCACTAATAAAGTCAGGATGGTGCCACCCAGTTTCCTGCCCGTAGCAACACTGCCCACAGACAGGTGGAAGTGATTTACTCCCACTCCAGCTCCGGAGCTTCCGCCCTGTTCCACCCTTAGGAGAAACCACCACAGCGCAGACTTCACCCCCTGCTGTCCACTCAGTCCTAGCACCAACCTCTGATGACAGGACAACAGCTCACTAAGGGACAGTGATACGGGACTCTACATGCTGCATGAAGAGAAGAGCGGATATTCACACACATGCACAGTACACACACACATGCACATGCACACACATGCACACACATATACAAACACACACATGCACCACAGGCACAAATGCGCACACATACACACATGCACACACATGCACACACATATGCACACACATGCACACATAAGCACACACATGCACATGTACACACATGCGCACAAACATGCACACACACATATACAGAGCTGTTACTTTCTAAGAACTACCGAGGATGACATTAGAGGAGAGAGCCCTGAGCACACGTCTGTTTGAAGAAGAGAGGACACAAGGCTCAACAGACGGGGCTGAAGAATTGGGGCACTGCGGGACCCCGAATTGGGCAGGAAGAAGCGGAGGTCTGCTCAGGTCCACATACTCATCTTCAGGGCCACCTGAGCACGACCGTGTGACTAGAAGATTTGATCACTGCCTTGAATAAATAGGGGCTCATTCTTCCTAGAATAGCTTTGGGACACTTGTGTTGCAAGGCACGAAAGCCTTGTGGGCTAACAGTGGGCTAACCTCGGCCCGGTGAGGCACAGGGATGGGACTGGCTGGGTGCCCAGCCTCAGAGTGCTCACACCAGCTCGGAGGTGCCATCCCCCCATCTGTGGGTCCAGTGCCCACCTCACCTCCAGCTCACTCTAAACACTGAGAGAAATGCCCTACTGGAGCACGGTCCACTTGAGACTTCAGGTGACAGGTGTGCAATGCTGGCTGGCCGCCTCATTTCATATGTACATAAATATCTAAATGAAATTTAAGTGACTGTACCTTTAAAAATGATTTTCTCAAGGATATCTCTTTGACATCTGTTTGAAGATTTAGGATAAGAAACATTGGTAGATGGAATAGAAAAAATGGTCCAACGGCTCGGGCACTTGGCTTACATGCGGCCAGCCTAGGCTCAACCCCCACCACCCGCTGTGGTTTCCTGAGCACCGCCAAGAGTGAACCCTGAGCACAGAGCCAGGACTAAGCCCTGAGTGCTGCCAGGTGAGTCCCCAAAACAAAACAGAGGTTAAAAACAAAACAATAATAACAACAACAAAAAAAAACCCACAAATACCATCCAGGAGTTGCTGGAGTGTTTCTGGGAGGCCAGAACGATGGGTTTGATCAAATAGTGGCAGCAGATAAGAGAAAGAGGAACTTGGGAACTCAGATGAGAGAACCGGGGACTCACTGAGGGCCTTCCTGATGAGTGCATCTTGTCTTCGTAATCCTGTGCAGTTTAAATATGCATGTGCGCTTCTGATAATCTTCATTCCAAGAGGAGACTTGAAGCCCCCTAAATATAGCCATCTCCGGTAGAAGTCATTGTGGTAAGCCAATTATTTTCCAAATGGAATGCAAGGTTATCAAAAGGAAGAGTATGAAATATTTATAGTTTATCGTTAGTGTGCGCTTGAAATTACTGAGCAGGGTGCTACTTGCCATCACAAATTCTCCATCAACATCCTGTGGAAGAAGGCGATGCCTTCTAAATATTTAATGCGGTCCTCCGTTCACAGGCACTGCGGCTGGCTGGCTCCAGAGTTCGGGAAGGGATATGCCGAGAGGATCTGATAGGACGTCTGGATTACGTCCAAAGGGGGACTCAGGCTAGTGCATCCCCTTTGCCAGGGTTCACCCAGCTGTGTGAACAGACTCTCCATCCTTTGCAGGTCTTTCCTGGGCACAGGCCTGCACCCCAGAAAGTGATTCTCTGTCCACCCCCAAAGGCCCACCAGGATTTGTCCTTAGACTCAGTTTTATTTTACTTTTCTGTCTTTAGTCATCTGATTTACATGATTATATTTATAGTGATTATTAGCATAGTTGGATCAATACCTTCACCTTATCAATTAAAAAATATAGGCACTATGATTTACCATGTCTCTGCCTTAGATTTTCAGGCATCCAATGCTCCAATCCCAAGCCCACTACCAGTGTCCACTTCCCTCCTACAACGTTCCTGCAGCCCCCACTCATCCGTCTCCTTAACAGCAACATTTTTAGTTTGGTGACTGGTTTGGGTGCTCTATAATTATGACTCTGTGCATGGAGAGTATCTGCCTCACTCTCCAACGTCCCCTGCACTGCAGGCCCAGGTCAGCCCACATCCTCTCCTGCCTACCCCAATCTTCTCTGACCCCGACTTTGCATTTCTATCATCTCAGACTGAGGGCTAGACCGTCGTGTGGACCTCAGGTGAGTGAGCTCACTCGGGCCTGGCCTTGGTCCGAACTGCCCCATGTTCCCCGGACAACCCAGGCCCAACATGCAGCACTGGGTCACATGACTTGCCCTCCCTCTGAGGTGGCACTAGGTTCCAGGTATGAAAGAAAGTAGCTTTGGGATGCAAGGCTGCATTTCCCCTGCAGATGACACCGCCTGTCTCACATACTCTGAAACACACGTCCGAGGTCTTTAAGTGAATTCAGTTTATGTGGACGGCTAAAGCAATGGAAGCTTCTAACATCCACATACAGATAATGCAGGACATCGTGAGGGCACTGGACTGGAGTGAGGTTGAGAGGGAGGGAAACGGGCTGGAATTCAGGAAGCAAGCAATGGCCACTGGGTGGAGTCGCATGCAGAGCACATGAGCTCAGGGACAAGCCCAAGCTCTTCAGCACTGGTGAGACCCAGGCACATGCAGAGAGGCCCTGGGCGTGGCTTTGGTGCTTCTGGTGACAAGAATCTGAGGGCCAAGACGTCTCTGGGTGCTGAGACACCATCAGAGGCTGCAGGGTCTTGGTGAAGCCTTGCGACGCCCTGGGGGAGAGGGTGGAAGATGCACGTGGATGTGAGTTGTCCCAAAGCAGGGCCAGGGAGGACAGACTGGGTGGGCATCTGGTGGCACTGGAGGAGGGAGGGAGGACATGGGGGAATGGGCAGGTGCTGTGCAAAAGCCCAAGAAGATAAGCAAAGTCCAGAGAGGGTTGGACACTGCATAACAGTGACCAGGATTAAGCATGGGGGCATTAAAAGAGAGAACTCTGGCCAAGCTGGGCTCCTGGCAAGGACAAGAGAGGGACTCTGATCTAGCCATGAGAGAGACAGAGACACAGAGAGACAGAGATAGAGAGATAGCAAATGAGACAGAGACAGAGGGACAGAGATAGAGACTGAGTCAGAGAGAGACAGAGACTGGGACAGAGATAGATACTGAGAGAGAGACTGAGACAGAGGTAGAGACTGAGATAGAGACAGAGACATAGAGACAGAAACAGAGACTGAGAGAAACAGAGATAAAGATTGAGACAGAGACTGAGACAGAGAGAGACAGAGAGACAAAGGCTAGGACAGGGCAGGGCTGTGCAGAGTCTCAGCTGGGCAGGCAGGACACAGACACAGAGATGTGCTCCTGAAAGTCCCCAGGCAGTTGGGGCCAGGGAGGCACCAGGCAGGATCTCGGGAGAGGTCCAGCACCCAAAAGAGCCTGTGAGGACGAAGGCCAAATGCTAGCGGGCTCCTCTGTCCAGGCTGGGCTGTGGCTTCCAGTCCATCAAGGTGAGAACATGGGACCCTGAGTGCCTCTTCAGGGACAGTGGCCTGGAGGATGCCCCTGTAGGCCTGAGATTGAGACTGCAGAATCCCCCAGACCCAGACCCGCTACCCATCACCCCTTTGAGGACACAACACAGGAACTGGCCGAGATGATCTAATGAATGCATGGGTGTTTGAGGACGCGCAGCCACTCTGCACTTCTACTTCCCAAAGTGGGTTCTCTGTGATGTGGGCTGCCTGGTCGAATTCTGACTAGAACCACTGACCACCCTGCTGGACACAGCGGCTCCAAGTTCCAGATGCCCAGAGTGTATCAGGGAGGGAAAAGTCTTCGAGGGGCCATCAGAGCTGCCCATGCCGGCCGGGGGAACTGAGCAACTCCAGGGCCTGAGTCTCATATTTCCTTCACGGATTTCATAGCCAACTTTGAGCACAAAGATGGGGAATGATTTCTTCTGGAAAATTCCCTCAGCTCCTCGTCGGCACCTGCTAGGTATACGACATCCTGCAAACCCCAAGGAGACTGTGAGAAATGGGAGAAGCAGCCTCGGTCCCAAGGATGACGGGAGGATGAGCCATCCACCCAGCAAGGTGGGAACAGAGCCTCTCCCAAGACGCACGCGCCAAGCCCCGCTGAGGTCTAACAAGGCGGTTTTAAGAGAGGGGTTATTTAAATTGGTAATTGGGGATTGATTCAGGCATTCATTTACCTTGAGGTATTAGATAGGTTAATTAACTTCCATGATTCATTTTTCAAATGATAACACCCAGACTAATTTTCCTTACCTTCTGCCTCTAAGATATTAATTAATGCATTCTATCCCTGCACTGTTTCCACGTCCCGTGAACACGGCGACGCAGACAGCATAGAGAGTCTCACCCTCGCTGGAGAGAGAGGCTGGACCAAAATTTCCCTCAAGTGCTATTCTGCAAGCCGTGTGCGCATGAATACCGCAGACAGGTAACATGAATCATGCATATGCTAATTGTCATAAATAATGAAAATATTGAGACACAGTGAGGTTTGAACTTGAACTTTATGAATAACTGTTGATTAGTATGCAGCCCAAGCAGCAAACGCAGCTTTTGTTCCTCCTCCTAAAGGCAGTCATTACTCAATGATGCTTTGAAACCACACAGCTGCACACTTCTCTCTCTGTCACCCGATGGCGAATCCCGGTCCCCACCTGCAGGCCACACCCAGGATCCCGAGGCCCTCCTGCTGGGTGTGAATGTGTGAGCGAGCAGGCTTTAGGGCTGAGGGCCAGCGCCCAGCTCAGTAAGATGGCAGAGGCAGGAGGAGGGACACAGCTGTGGCTCTGAGCTCTGACCACAGGGCCACACGGCCCCCTCCACTCCCCACCCCTGCCTCCTTAGCAAGCTGTTTTTGGGTGAGGCTCACTGATAACTTGAGTCACATGCTGGACTCTGGCAGCTGTGATGGGAATGACCATCTCTTCTCCAGCCCCATCGTCACCCCCACGGCCCTCTTCCTTGGCATTCTCCCTTCTGCCGTTTCCCTCAGAGCCCAGAACTGCAGCCGTCGGCTCTTACATCACTGCAGACCCTCTGCGCAGAGTGTGCTCTCTCCACACTCTTGCCACCCCCCACTGGTCACTTCCCAAGTAGAGCAGGACAGCCTCTTTGTCATCTTACACTTCCTGACTCAGTTTCCCCATCTGGACTCCTCCCGCAGCCACTAACAGCGGCGCCTTTTGTTTGAAACCAAAGAGAGAAGCTGGGCCACAATCTGTGCCCAAATAAAGCCTTGAACAAAGAAACGCTGTTGAGAAACGTGATTCAACTCTAAGGGAGAACATCAGGTGAGTCGCCACCATGTCCGTGGGGCTGGATGAGTCACTCTGGGGGGTCAGCACAAGAAGAGAGTCACTGTGGGGGTCAGCTAGAGGAGAGGGTCACTCTGGGACTCAGCCACGGAGGAGGGTCACTCTGGAGGTCATCCTCAGGAGCGGGACAGACTCAGAACAATCTCTCACATGGGACATAAAGAATCACAGTCAAGGGACCACAAATTCCCAAAGGCCGCAGAGAGTCTAGAGCTGAGTTGACTGCATGGGGCAGGGTGCAGAGGTCTCTTGGACGACACCAGGTGTGATGTGGGACAGGAATGTGGAGCTTGTGGAGCCATCAGGGACAGTGTCACAACGTCGCCATTAAAATGAGAAAGAAGCAAAATAGAAAATCGGAAACCAGCAACGTGTACCTCTGAACAGAACTCGCTCAGGTCAACCCTGCCTGGCCCGGCCCTGGGCATTCACGAGACATCACAGGGACCAGAGCAGCGACCAGCCTGCCCACGCAAGCCACGCTTGACCTTGTCCTGTCCCCGGCCACGTGGTTCTGCACTGACCCCACTTCCTGCAAAGCCCTTGGCAAACAGAGGTCGATTAGGCTGAGCCTGGGGACACTGGTCTCCAACACGAGGGTCATGAGAGATGCCCAGCATGTCTGAGTCAGCCTGTCCTCCATCTGCTCAGATCCTGAGCTCCACGAGTGGCTGCTCAGAAGCTTTGTCCATAGCCAGCACACTGTGGGGCCTGGCCACTGGTGAACCTTGTTGGCCTCAGAAATATTGGCCCTGCTGGCCCCTGAGGCTATGCTGTGCAGTTACTACTAGGAGCCCTCACACTCTCTGTGTCCCTTCAGCCCACCGAGCTGCACCTGGCCTTCTCCTGCCCATCTCACTCCAGTCTGGGGCCGAGGCTCTGGGTGCTGGACAGTGCAGGATGTGAGGCCCCAGCTGTGGGCACCAGCCGTACCACCTCTGTCAAGCTCTGCCAAGGGATCTCAGGCAGTGCTGCTGCCCCCACTGTGACATCACACTGCTCGGACACAGCATCCAGTCTTAGGGAAGCCTGCAGTCAGTGCTGCACTGCCCAGGCCATGGGCCCAGCTGTGCCTTCCTGCCTGAGGTCCTGGGGAGTCCCAGAGTTGTCTTGGTAAGTGACATCCACCACGATGGCCCCATTGCTGGAGGGAAACGAGACCTCAGTCAGGGCTGGATACGTGGGGCCTGCAGGGCTGGGGCAGCCCTGGGCTGGGCCGGGCCAGGCTCTCGCGCTCTCGCAGGCATGAACCCTCTCTGCAATCCAGGTGTCCCGTGCTGGGACCTGCCCTAGGGGTGACCAAGGACAGTGCATAGAGTCACACACGTGGATTTTAGCCCATGCCAGACTCTTAATTTTTTAAAAAACTTTGGGAAAATAATTCCACATCCCAAGTCCTGGCTTCCCGTCTTACAACACGGAGAGAGCAAGAGGCCTGGAGGCCTGACTTGATGAGGCCTGACTTGATGAGGAAGCACAGAGGGGGATGAGAAGATGGCCAGGAGGGGACTCAAGTGCCTTATCTGGGGGTCCAGGCGGCCGGTAGCACCACAACTGGATTAAACACAGAGTCTAGTTGCCCCTTCCTCCAGTTAAACCCCCATCCCCTGCCTTGGGTGCTGAGGCCACAGGGCTTTGTCTGTGCTGCCCTCGGTTAGCACCTCACAGGGTGGAGGGAAAAGCTGCTTATCCCAGACACGTGTGGGTTGAGGACAGCTGGACACATGACGCCAAGAGGGGCTGCTCTTAACCAAGCTCAGTCCTGCTGCTGGAAAATTAGTCCAACATCCTTGAATTGGAAGGGCTTAGGCCTTGCCTGAGCACAGAGCCAAGAAGACTCGCCATGGGGAAAGGACAAGAAAGAAAAAGAAAAGGACAAGAAAGGAAGGAAAACGAACCATTTGCTGGTGCCAATGTAGCACTATAGCACTGTCGTCCTGTTGTTCATCGATTTGTTTGAGCAGGCACCAGAAACATCTCCATTGTGAGACTTGTTGCTACTGTTTTTGACATATTGTATATGCCATGGGGAGCTTGCCAGGTTTTGCCGTGCAGGTGGGATACTCTCGGTAGCTTGCCAGGCTCTCCAAGAGGAACCGAGGAATTGAACCCAGGTCAGCATATGCAAGGCAAACGCCTTAGCTGCTGTGCTATCGCTCCAGTCCATAAGTGCATGTGAAAACAATGGCATCTTGGGGCTGGAGTGATAGCTCAGTGGAAAAGGCATTTTCCTTGCACATGGCCAACCCAGGTTCAATTCTCAGCATCCCATATGGTCCCCTGAGCACTTCCAGGAGTAATTCATGAGTGCAGAGCCAGGAGTAACCCTTGAGCATTGCTGGGTGTTACCCAAAAAAGCCAAAAAAAAATAACAGTACCCAGCACTGAAGGTGGTGAGACAGGTCCTGACTACCCTCAACGTCCCATTATCTTCTCACCCCTCTGGTTTCTTTTTTCTTTCTTTCTTTGTCCTTCTCTCAAAACTCTGGGTCAAGGGTGATCTAGGCCTCCCCCTTTCTCCATATTTCCTCATCCAGTATTCTACTTTCCACAGGTAAGTGAGGTCATCCTGTGTTTTTCTTCTTCTGGCTTACTTTCCTCGACATGATGTCTTCCTGTTCCAACCAGGGTGCAGCCAATTTCATGATTTCACCATATGCTAAATCTTCATCATCCATTCATGTGTCATTGGGCACCGAGGTTGATTCCACATCTCAGCTAATAGGCTGAGCGCTGCAAGGAATAAGGGTGTGCATCTGTCCTTTGCAGGAGCTTTCCTTTCTGCCACGGGAGTTTTGAGTCAAACTCGTGTTTCTCCATTTCCCTCCTCTACAATCTTCATAACTTTAGACACAAGCTTGACATCAGTGGACTTTATCTCCGGCATTACTTCTCACTCACCTCTCTTGCGCTGAGAGACAGGTGACATGAGTGGGTATGTGCTGAAGGGGGCTGAGCATTGGGGACACCATGGGAAGGGCGTGACTGCACAGCACACAGGGCTGCAGGCTCAGTCCCTCCAGCTCCTCCTCTCATTGGCCTCCAGCACTGCAGTCCAAGGTGGGTTGTAGCAGAGATGAACACCGATGCCCGCCTGGAAGACCTGCAGATTCCTGGACAGCCCACGAGTTCTCTACTCATCAACAACATTTTAAAAACCCAGCCATTGCCTAGACCTGGACAGACCCTGAATTTCAGTGCTGTTTCGTCTTTCCCAAAGTAGCATGGACAGGAACTCGGCGCTCTTTCTGGGCAGGTCCTGAGAGAAGCACGAAAACATGGGCTGGAATGCAGCTCAACGTTCCTGCGATCCAGTTAGAACCTAGAAGTTGAGCAGGAGCCGTGAGTTCCCTTCTCTGGAGCTCAGAGACACTGTCGGCGGGGGGTGAGGGGGGGGAGGAGTGAGTACGATGCTGTTGTTCAGAGCCCTGATCCAGGTGCGGAAGGTGAGGCTGACGTGCCGTCTGAAAGCTAAATATAGCCTCATTAATTTGGAAGTGTGCCGGGGTTGAATGTCAAAGAAATTAATAAGCGTGCGTGAGGTGCTGTTACCGATGAGCTTCCCAGGGTGGGGCAATGTGTGGCCTCCAGTGGGGGTAAGAGGGGAAAGAACACTTCTAGTGTCCCTGGATTCTGGGGGGTCAAGAGAACATCCCCCACCCAAAGTAAACCATGCACCGCCTATTCCTCGTGCTGTAGCACTGTATCACTGTCGTCCCGTTGTTCATTGATTTGCTTGAGCAGGCACCAGTAACATCTCCATCGTGAGTCTTGTTGTTGCTGTTTTTGGCATATCAAATATGCCACGGGGAGCTTTCCAGGCTCTGCCATGCAGGCGGGATACTCTCAGTAGCTTGCCAGGCTCTCTGAGAGGGACGGAGGAATCAAACCCGGGTCTGCCACGTGCAAGGCAAATGTCCTACCTTCTGTGCTATCACTCCAGATTGCTAATGCTGGAAGCCCACTCCCGAGGCTTCGAAGTCAGGTCTGCCCTCCTCTCTGTTACTGGGGGTTCAGGCTGCTTCTAGGTTCTGGCAGTTGTGCTAAGAGCCACGATGCATATCTGTGCAGGCATCTTTTTAGAAAAAATGTTTCTGTATGTGAGGGGCAAGGGGGTAAGTGGTAAATGTGAAGAAGCACAATTGCTAGGTCACAGGGCAGCACTACGCTCGGTTTTTGGGGAATTTCATAGAGGTTGAACCAAGTGATGTTCCCATCACTGAGACAGAAGAAACTGCAGCACGGTGCAGCACGGTGAGGGAACAAGGACTGTCTAGCCCTCGCATCTCCCCGTTCCTGTCAGCACAATAAGGCAGCCCCATGGCTCTGTCCCTGCCCCTCGTCCCTTTCCCTATCTCCTGGCTGCAGGAGCTCTTTCAGAACAGGACACTGGCTGTTTCCTGCTCCCTTTGCATGCATGCCCTGGTGAGTCTACAGAAGAACAGCAAAGAAAATGGCGTTTCTGGAGACCCAAAGTCCTCATCTTCATCAGACACCAGACAAGCTCTCTGAGAGCAGAAAGAGGCTCCTCCAAAGCCACAGAGAGGCGTGGCTATCCCTGCAGGGAGGATGGGTCAGGATGCGGGATGAGGCATGAGTGTGCTGGCTGGGGTCAAGGTGTGAGCGTAGGGAGCTCCACAGTTCCTGGAATCTGGCACTGATGAGTGCATTCCACGTCCACCCAATATGGCTCCATGCTAGTAGTGTTAGACAAACGCTAATTGAGCACCAAGCATTGCCAGCGGTACATGTAGGGCGCATCCTCAGGCAAGGCCACACAATCCGAGTGCTGGGGACCTGGTGATGATATTGACCAAGAAGTCCCAGACTCCAGAGGGCAGAGCTTGACTGGAAGGTGCCATAGAAAAGTGGGTGGAAAAGGACGCAGGCCTTCCCTGGGGCATGGTCCAGGAGGGCCGGGTGCTGACACGCTCACCCACTCCTTTAATTTGGGCTTCTGACTGACTCAGCATAACACCCGCTCTGGCTCATAACTGTCCTGGTCAGCACTCCTTCCTGCTCCAAGGTCAGAGCAACCTGCAGGAATCCTGGCAATGCAACACCAGCCATCTAGGGACGTGCATGGCGAGATGAACACAGGCTGCCCAACCTCCCTGGACAACTCGGGACGAGCTTACTCCTCAGAACCAAGCAAACCGCCATTAGTGGTCCAAACTCCACAGATGTCACACTCGTCATCATGGTGTAGTTAGAGTCACAATGATGCTGTTGTTTACGGAGCATCTCGGCAGTGCCCTCATCAGCTTCCCAAGCAAAACCACTCTCTGGTAAAAGTGTTCTGCTAGACAGAGCTTAAACATTCCTCACGTGTTTCCCTAGAGAGACCCCAGAGTACAGAGACAGGAGTAAGCTCTGGACACCAGTAGGTGTGGGCCTCAAAGCCAAAGAGATGGCAAAAAACAAAGAAGAGAGTGAGTTTGCTGAATTAGCTCTATGCATGGTTTATTGCTTCATTTAGGGTTCTATTTCTCAAGTTGACATCAGTCAGTCAAATCTATTGTATTAAGAGAGAGCTGCCAGGACCTGGGTGTCTTTCAGCGCTCTTTGTAGAGTAGAAATTCTGGTTAATAACAGGAGTGCTCAATGCTCGCATTCTCAGCATATCAAATGGGTCTTCTTATGAGATGGAAAGTAAAGCAAATTATGATGCAAAATTCTCAGCTGCGTCTTTGGGAACTGCTCTTGTCATTACTACATTTGATAAAGACTAAAGGAAACAACGATTTTAAGAAGGAAAACATAATTCCTGTGGCAGCAGTGGTTATCTTCCGGGTGTAGCCACTGCTGGCACGCTCAGCCCCCACTCACACACTGACGCAGTCTCTGTCTTTCTCACGCTTTACGGCCCGTTCACTTTCATAACGCATTTGAGTCCACGGATAATCTGCATGCACAGTCAGCAAAAAGTCTGAATGATGGGCGCTCCTGAGCTAAAACACCCATCAACTACATATTTTGACAGTTACCCGATGTTGGCAGCCAGCTGAGTGTGGAATTCTGAATAATCACCCAATATTTATTGGTTTCTCCTGAGCACCGAGCACCCTTCGAGGAGCTGGGAAAGCAGGGTCCCAACTTTCCCATTATGCCTGAGGCAGGGGGGTCTGGGCTGCCCTGGCATGTTGGCCGTGCCAGTGTCACCTCTGCCCAAGAGGAAAAGCTGCTTGGAGCCCGGGGACTCAGTTGGTGGGCCTGGGCCCCTCAGAATATTAGGGAGTGTCTCAGAGGAGCTACCCAAGCTACCCTGCTGATGTAGGCCCGCTTTGGGGGGCAGGGAAGTGGCTGCTCACGCATTGCCCACAGCCCACCTCCTGGGGGGCAGCACTCTCGCAGGCTCCTGCTCACAAACCTTCTCCTTCCAGACTAAGGCATGGGCCCAGGACTGCCCCCACCCAGTGGCCCCAGCTGGGGAAGGTCCCAGATAAGTGCCTCTTACCCCTCCCAAGCCACAGACGACCCATGTGGGAAGGATCACAAAGCCCAGAGACCCCACTCACTTTGCCTGACGACTGAGGTCAGGAACCCATGGGGGGAGGAGACTATGGCTGATGACCCGCTCTGTGGCCCAGGTGTCCATTTGCCCTGCTACCACCCAGGAGTGAGTGGACAGGAGGGCCTCTGGGCAGGTGCCCATCTGTCCTGTAACCACCCCAGGATTAAGTGGACAGTAGGGGCCTATGGGTACGGGCCCAGGCGGGACATGCTCCAGCCTCTGCACTCTCATCCTGCCACCCCCTCCTCGAGGTGTCCTCTGTCCCCAAGGCTGGGGTCAGTCCAGGGCCTCTGCTTCTGCCCTCACCCCATGGCAGCAGCCCCAGCACGGGATAGAGACTATCCAGGACCGCTGTGTCCAGGTCTCCTGGCCACATGCAGCCATGAATTTGAATTTGGTTCTTTGATTTTGGTTCTGAGTCTAGACTTGCCTCCAGGCCAGGGATGCAAGATTGCCATCTCAGTGTCCCCTCCTGCTCCTGCTATGACTGTAGCCAGGATGTGGGTTCACACACTCGGACACAGGTGACAGAGGATCCGGGGACCTAAAGGCCAGTTCCCAGAGATGGCTGCACAGAGGCCGTGGGACCCAACAGAAGCCCACCCAGAGGGGCCAGGGCTGCCCTGGGCCCTCCTGGGACACCTGCCCACGGGGTTGTGTAGAAAGTGAGTCCGACGGACACTCTCACATTCACAGAGCCCACCCATGCACACACATGCTGTGGCACATATCTATTGTCACTATGCCTGTAAAGACACGGACAGAGCAATGGGCAGCAAAACCACAGAACTACATGGACAGACCAATGGATGGCAGGAACCACAGAACTACATGGACAGGGGCTAGAGTGATAGCACAGCGGATGGGGCATTTGCCTTGCTTGCAGCCCAACCAATATGGGATCTCTGGCATCCCATATTGTCCCTTGAGCACCGCCAGGAGTGATTCCTGAGTGCAGAGCCAGGAGTAAGCCCTGAACATTGCTGGGTGTGACTCCCCCCCCCAAAAAAAGACTACATGAGCAGACCAATGGATGGTAGGAATCCTAGAACTACACAGACAGATCAATAATCATGAAAGTAGCAGACAGGAGCTCCTGAAAGAGACTCTTCACCGAGGGAGAAGAGTTTGACCATGATTCTGATGAGTGATATGTCAGTGGAAGAAACAGCATTTGTTTAAGCAAAATAAAAAGGCGGGGAGGCGGGGAGGTTGGAGGAATGGGTCATACACAGCAATGTGCAGGGCTTCCTCCTTCCTGAGCACTCAGGGATCACTCAGGTGGGCTCAGGGGGATGGATACACAAGAGCCGGGATTGGACCTCGGTCAGTCGCGTGCAAGGCCAGTGCCTTAACCTCACTGCTACCTTTGGCCATCCTAAGAAAATGTCCATAACTGATGGCCAGCTCGGCCCTCAGGACTTGACCCAGCACTCGCAGGTGGTTCTGATTTGGCTGAAGAGTCCCGTCCCTAGTTTGCTATGGAGGGCTATGTCTCCCGCCTTTCACTGTGTGCAGATCTAAGGACGCTGCCTGTATAACATTAATCAATGCTGAATCGTGAGATATTTCTTTAGCACTTTCAGAACCTCAAAGAGGCTTCTAAGAGAATTAATTGGCATAAGCAATTTCTGACAACAGATCTTGAATACTTAATTCTAAAGAAGGACTCTAACATCCCTTTTCAAGAAAAAAAACTACTTAAATCAACTCCATCATAAAGCAAGTTGGGGCTCAGAAACTGAAGCTCACATTGTTCCGTTCCCACCTCCATCCTGGCTGTCCTGTTAGCAGCATCAGTTCCTTCGGCCATTTGTCCTGTTTGTCCAGTTCCAATGCCAGCTTCAGTATGTTTTGTCCACCTGAAGTGACTGCATCGTTATTGAACTATTTTGGGAGGAGGGACTGTATGCATGGCCTCCCACATCCATGGTGTTCTGCCTCAGAGGGGCATGAGGCAGGAGGTTCACATGTAACAGCACAGCCTCTGGGCAGGGACCTTCTCAGAACCCCCCACATACATGCACATTCACACACGTACACACATACACGTATATCTACACAGATACACACATACATGCACACCCATAACACTTACATATACACATATACACATGCACATACTTACATAAATGCACACACATACAACACATACATACACATGTACACACATGCACACTTACAGACATATAAACACATGCACATATACATACACACTGCACATATACATACACACATATACACATACACATACATATACACATATACACACACAACTTCTCTCTAAGCCTCAGGGAGTCTCTGGGTCCCAGTTAGTGCTTCTGGTGGGTGCCAGGGGAGGTGCTAGGCTGGTGTGTCCATCTCCTAGCCCACACCTGCCACAGCAGGCCCATCAGTCCTGCTCCCCACTGGGCAGCCCTGCAGCAGCCCTGACCATGGCTCTTCTTGGTGGCCAGTGCAGTGGGGTCTCCCCATCCTTCTGATGGACCAGCCCTTTCCCTAGAGGCAGCCTTGGGATTTGCAGCTTCCTCCCCAGTCCATGACCTTTCCTGACGAAGGCCTTTGAAACACAAAAGCGTCTGGATGGATGAGTCCCAGCAGATCTAGTTTTCTTTGGAGCTGTGTTGCTGGTAAAGCCTCTCCCCAAGGCCAAATCATGGCTCAGGGTGGAGGACCTGCAGCCAGGAGAGGGGACAGACCTCGGCCCTGCGCCCTCACCTGCTCCATCAGGAGCCATGGGCTTTCTCTGGTCCTGCCTGCGTCCTCACCTGAGCTCTCCCACCCACACCACTTCTCCATAGCATGTCCCCAACTGGTGAGCACAGAACTGAGAGTTCTCCCATATTTGTGGACAGACACAGTGCCCTGGGACCCCCATCTGCTCCCCCTTTCCTGCAGCCACATTCTCCGGCCCACTCCTCCCTCCCACCCAGGTGTCCACTGCTGTGGTTTATTCCCCTGCAGATTTACTCACTCTCCTGGCATTTAATCTGTCACTAAGATCTCATTTGTATGCCTCCTCAGAAGGGCTTAAATTGATCTACTCTCTTAGTTCAGACTTGCTTTTGTTCTTATCGGTATTATTGGAGTTTTCTTCTCACTGGCCCAAACTATAAATTTCTCCCCTCCAACCTACTGCTGCCAGGATAAGGCTTTTCACAGCAAACAGAGTCAGGCTGCTCACTGGCATGGACAGTTGAGGCCCCTCTGCCCCTCTGGGGTCCGAGCAACTCTCCCGAGCCAGCCCCTGACCACTCTGGCCTCCCGCCGGGAACCCCCCTCTCATGACATAAGATTCAAACCCCTGGGAGCTGTCCCTGAACTCACTCCTCCTTCACACATTTCCTGTGGACGAGGCTGGCCCTGTGTTCCCAGAGAGGAGGGCAAAGGCCCGTTCCGTTCTCACTCTGGTGCCCACTCAAGAACACAAGTCAAGAACTCTTACTCCGGGCAGTTCTCTGCCATCTGTCCTGAGAGATCCTTGCTGATGCATCACCTGAGGAGGCCAGCCAGAGCTCTTTGGTCAGCATGCGCTTCATAAATGTCCACCAATGACAGAGAGACAGGCAGTAACACCGGATGCTGATGTTTACCCCGGAGATGGCCCCCTGACCCCTTCGAACACTAAGATATCACTGCAGCCTAGCACTGGGCAAGAAGCTGTACCCACATGTGGTCTGAGGCCATCATGCACGCCCACCATGGGGACTTCACAGAGCCTCTGGTGCCTCCTAGAAGCAGCGTCTCCTGTCCTCTTGCAAATCCTCGAAGCACAGAATGCAACTGAGTTCGAGGACTTTCATATGAAAGAAGACAATCTCAGACATCACTCAGCTGGGTGGGACGTGGGGTCTGAGAGCAGAAGGAGGACCAGGCTGGGCACTCGGAGGGGCAGGCAGCCTGCTGCAGTCAGCCCCCAATGCCCTCTGTGGGAGCAGAGCACGGCCCGAGCTCACTCCGGGTGCCATGCTTCCCTCACCACCAGCCCGTGATGCCCGTTCCTAGGCAGTTTCCTGGAACTTGGGATCCATTTCCTTGCTTCAACTTCCCCAAATCCGGGGGGCTCAGCCCAGCTCTGTCACAGCCCTCCAGACTGAGTTGCTTGGGGAGTTTTGTTTGTTTGTTTAAGACATGGTGATGCCAACTCACTGTGAGCTGCTTTGAAGAACAACCAATTACAGGACATGGTGGCATCTGTGTTTGCACGTGCTTCCTAGATGATAAGGGTCTACTCCATAGGGGCCTCCAAGCCCTGTCGGCAGCGAGCCCTGAGTACAGAGCCAGAGTGAGGCCCTGAGCACAGTCTGGCGTGACCACCCACAAGCCAAAAACAAGTTAATTAATACAATTTGAAAAGAAATGTGAAAGGTCTGAAGAAGGGCGCTCGCTATGCTGACTTCCCCATGCCCTGTGGGTCTGAAAATGTTCTGAGAAATTCTGGTAAGGCTCTCCGGTCAGTTTCTAAAGCTCCATTGATTAAGATTCGGCCAGCTACAAACACAAAATCAGATTATCCACATAAGCAGGGAATCAGTCACTGGAGTTGAGAAAGTCCTTAATTTCTTTCCACCCCCATATTTTTCATCTTCAAAATGGGCAGAAGGATGAGGAGAATGTGAGCTGAGAGACCAGCCTGCACCAGACACTGGTGCACGTTGTCCAAATCCAGAGTGGCCCGTGCTGGCAGGGACATGGGGAAAGGGACAGCCACCCACCACTGGGGGGATGTTCACTGGCCCAGCCTTTCTGGAGAACAGTATTCTTCTCCTCAGGAGAAAGAACAAAGGATTGACCCAACAATTCCATTTCTCTGACCTATCCTAAGGGTCCCAAAACTCTGTTTGGAAAATGCATTTGAGCACCTGTAGTCACTACACGAGTCACAACAGCCAAACTCTGGAAATAACCCAAGCATCCAAGAACAGAGGATGGATAAAGAAGCTGGCACATCTACACAATGAAATACTCCTTGGCTTTAAGAAACAAAGGAAGCTTGTAATTGTCTGCCATGTGGAGAGGTTGGAGAGTGACATGCTGTTTTGGGTCAGCTAGAAGGAGAGGGGCAAGGGGAATGAACTCTCATAGTGGGATCTAAAGAAGAAAATCGGGGAACAGGAATGTTCAAAGGCAACAGAACTCTAGGACTGGACTACAGAACTGAGCTTACCACTGTGTGTGAGTGTGTTGTGTGTGGGGTGTGTGTGTGTTTGTGAGTGTGTAGAGGGTGTGTGTGTGTGAGTGTATAGGTGTGTTTGAGGTGTGTTGTGTGAGTGTGGTATGTGCTTGGGGCAGTGGTGTGTGTGTGTGAGGGGTGAGTGTGTGGGTGTGTGTGTGAGAAGGTGTGTATGTGTGAGGGGTGTGTGTGGTATTTGTGGGGGGTGTAGTGTGTATGGGGTGTGTGGGGTGTGGAGTGTGTGAGGTGTGTGTGAGTGTGTGGGGTGTGTGTGTGTGGTGTGTGAGGTGAGTCTGTGGGGTGTGTGTGGAGTGTGTGTAGGGTGTGCGTGTGGGGTGGTGAGGGGTGTGTGTGGTATGTGTGGGGTATATGTGTGTGTGTCCTCGGGAGTGGGTGTTGCTGAAAGCAGGGGGGATTAGGACAGTGCCGGGGAAGGCTGTGGCCCTCTGTGAGCCTGTGGTACAGGGCCGCTGTACGTATGAAACTCCCCCTCAACTCCCGGAAATCAGGTGCCTGGATTCATTCTCAAAGCCATGCTGATGGCTACCTGAGACACCAGTACAGATCTGTGGATACTGGCCCAGCTAGGATGTTCCTGTGGCTTTTCCAGGCTGCCCCCACACTGCACGTGGATAAAGAGACACCTCAGAGAAGCCCAGCTTGTCTCCTCCTCCATGACGAATGACAGAGGCTAGAGACCCTGCAGAACCTGTCTCTAGACCTTGCTAGAGACATTCCAGAACACTGGGGCTGAGGCATGGGCCAGGATGGAAGTGCCAAGGGCTCCCCCCTCTACCCCAGACCCATTCTCATTCCTGCAGATCTCAGTCACTGAGTCTCCCAGGCATTTCCCACCCACAGCCTCCACCCAGGGGACATGGCAGGACATGGAGGGTGGCTCCAAACATGAGCCTTTCTCAAGCACCAGGAAGCAGCAACAAAGGCCTCCTCATGTTCTCATTAAACATTAATGTTGACTTCAATAAATCCATGCCACAAAGTTTATGTTTCTGATGAGCGCATTGTTTTGTATTTTTTTACTTCAGAATAAATCTAGATTCAGTCTACAAGTCCCTAAGGGGAAAAAAATGTTAAATTTATACCATTTAAATTACACTAAATCTATATATCACATATATTTTAAATATAAATATGTCATACCTTTTTATATGAGGTTAAGTAAATCTCCATAGATTGAAAACTGTCTTCCTAAAATGGCACAATTTAAATTAGAACTAGGATCCCTTAAAGTGTTTCTTTTATAAATGGATCTCAAAATCAATGTCTAGGGAATAATCAAAAACAATTTCTATTTTATCTATTATGCACTTATTTCAACAATGTTATTATGCATTATATTAATTGCATTTTTATTTCTTAGAGTGTTCATCTCTTCTGTGGCATGTTCCATATAAAATGGCCTTGCAGTTGTAAAGCTTACTTCATAAAACTATAAATTAAAACTATATCCTGAGTAAATTGATCACATGTGGGCAGTATTATCCAGTATCTCAAGTGCTCAGAAAGTAGAGTGAGCTGCTAGTTGCTATTAACATACACGTACTCACAGAATGTGGAGAGGTTCATCCAGATTCATGATACAACCTGTTGTTTTCAACTGCTTCTTGCTCTAAGTACTCTGTAATGAACACGATACACTTCCCAGAAAACCAAAAGAGCTTGCTTGCTTTCTACATATGTGTGTTTGCAAGTGTTTTATTCAATGGGTAGAGGTAATCAACAACATTATGTTCACCCCAAATTAGTAACACTTCATTTTTTTAATCACAAAAGTTCTTACTTTTATTAATCTTAATAATTCATTCAGTGGACACCCACAGCATATACAGAGCTTTGTAATTGGATAAAGAACACCCTAGGACTAAGAATAAATTGAGAAACCAGTGATGCATCAGCTCTTCAAGCAGAAAATAATAACAGTGACACTGCTATCAAAATAGAGTCAACAAATGAAAATAAATAACAAACAAAAATAACATCGTATAAATAATGAGTATTTGATCACGTTCATTCATTGGCCCAAACCAATGATATCTACATTATCTGGAAAGTTCCATTTCACACAATATTTCAAATAATTAATGAACTGACCTTGAAATTTTTCATTCTGTGCCTCTATTTCTACACTCACACTCACACACTCACACACACATATGGCCAACAACACAGTGTACTGGAACTGGTGTTCTTCCTACAGATTGTATTATATATCACAACAATCATATGCATATGCCTTTATGATTTTGTATATAAAATATATCTGCACTTTTAAAATTTATTTGCTCATTTTAATAACTGACCAATATCTGAAAGTCTAGAGGTAATATACATTTGCCTAATTTTGACTTACTTCTATGGAGATAATATAACATGATTCTCACATAAATGTGAATCCATTATGTAGACAATTAAAATACTTGTGGTCACAGACTTTCTGGTTTAATGTCCTTAAAAGAATAAGATGGACAAGCTGCCTTGTATTGCTGCAGTGAGGGCCGCCACTGGCCCTGGAGCCTTCATTCACGGACAACCATCACGTCTGCAGTGAAACAGAGTTTGGAAGAATGAATGTGGCTCTGGGGGGTCTTTTCTTATAGAGAAGATGATGGTTCACCTGGCCCCTCAGCACCTGCTGCCTTCCAGCCCTGCCCCTGCCTGGTCTGTGACCTTCAGTGACCTTTTGTCCAGGGCACTGGTGGTTGGTCACCCCAGAACCCCCCACGGGGGCCTGGAGCTGTCATACCCGGCCTTTCTGCATTCTCCACTGAGCCAGTACTACTCATGTTTATGCATTTTAGCACAGGTTTTCTCCACTTACGTTAACCAAACTCGATAATACAATCAGAGGAAAAGAAACATGGTGAAGGACCTGGACCTTCCCAGGTGGGTAATCTGAAAGCTGCCTTGCCAAACCATGCCCCTCCCTGGGTACGGAAACAGGGAGCATGGCCACGTGACCATGATGGACAGAGGAGTGGCCCAGCAGTCAGAGCTGGCATTTAGTCCTGGCATCAGCAGACCTTGGGACACCCCCCGTAGCCCCCCATCTTAGCAATGCAGAGCAGAGGGACCCGTACCAGAGCTAACCAGAGCTAGTGACCAGCTAGTGTGGCAGAAATGGACACTGCCAACTCAGTTGGAAGGAATGGCAACTCCAAGTCAGGACCCAGCTTCCAGGAATATCCATGAGGCCTCTTCCCTCTTTCCAAGGCTGGTTCATAAAGTGCGTCTAACTACCCCATCTGGGAAGCCCCAGTCCTATGCTAGTAACCCCCAAACTGAAAGCCCCTGTCTTAGGGAGACTGCCTGTGCACTCAAGTGTTTCTGAGACCCAGTGACTGCTGTCCCATGTTGTTTAATTCATCCACTATATCACAGACAACTCTTTTTCACATCACTTCCTGCCAAACACCATTAGCTACCCGATGAAGAGAGGACAAATTCTCCTTTACAATCAGGCCAGAGTCAAGGATCAGAGAGGGCAAATCACTCCTCCAGTGGGTCTCCTCCTTGTGCTAACGTCAATACTTCCTGTTTACTTACCAGCTCTATAAAGAAATTTGTATCACTGAGACAAAGATGCAGATGTGGAAACTTTCAGACCAGCCTTCCTAGAGAATGTCTCTGCCATCATTTGAAACAAGGAAATGTCTGAGAAAGACAACAGCTCTAAACTCAGATTCCAGCCTGCTGGGGACCCCGTCACCATCTACAAGGCATGATGACGCTCTTAGCACAGAACATGCCAACCAGTGTGGACAACGTGCTGGCCCATTGCGTGTGATCTAGTACCTGAACATGATCATTCGTATAAACAGCCAAAGCTAAGGTATTCTGGCAATGATTCAGACAGTAAATCGAGGCTCGTGACAACTTAGGCCTGACTCACCACACTCATTAAGCACAGCCGCCCCTGGAAGGAGGCTGTGAAGTACTTGGAGAACGGATAGGCTTTCCTTCCCCCTTCCTTCCCCACCTGTCATCTGCTTCTGAAACATGAGTCACCCCTCCTGCCTCTTGTCATCACAGACTTCAGAGGACCCTTGTCCCCCTGGAGAGGCAAAGGCATGGGGGGTAGAAAGCAGCCAACCCCCCTCTGCAAATGGACACAAGCCACTGAGGCTAGTTCTGTGTAGGCTATGGCTCTCCAAGGCCAATAGCCTCTGGTGCGCCCCCACCCCCCGCAGTCCTTCCTGTCACATGGCCCAAGGCCACCCAGAGCCCAGAGCAGCCAGAGCAGAGCGAGGTCCACATTTCCAGGCACGCTATCATAGCCCATCGAGGCTTCACTTGCTTGTGTGGGACCCCAAGCCTATTCATGAGTGATAATACTCAGGACTAAGCCCGCACCTGATTTCGGATGGGACCTCAGGGCTTCCAGCTGGGGTGATTCCATCCCAGGAAGCCGAGGGGTCCTTCAGGGTCTGGTCTGTGCTGCCTGGTACCTCGGGGGCTTGGGTGGCCCGGGGTGGCCCAGGGGCAGCAGTCACCCAGGGCAGTCTGAGCCTCACCATGCCCCTAATCGTTATTACAGGGCCAGGTCCTCAGAAAGCACCCGCCGGGCACTGGGACAGGTTTGCTGTCTCCGCCACAAAGCAATTGCTTTCCCATGATTGTTTCCAGAAAGAAAATTTAAGTTCCTATTCCACCACCGTGGCCCTGACCTGACTCCGGTTTCCAGAGGCTTCCAGCCAGGCATATTGATAAAATGGCATTTCCACGGCCCAGCAGGCACGGTCAACCCTGGGCAATCCGTGCACTGCAAAGGCTCTCCGGCTGGGCCACCTCCTGTGGCCAGCGAGCGAGGGTGCGTGTGGACAGGACCACGTGTCTCCTGGCCTGCTGTCTGGACAGAGACGTTCTCCCGGCCCAGGGCTGCAGCCTGTCGTGCGGCCTTGCTTGATTTCATTGTTATTCTGCACAGCCCAGATCAGAGGGTCCCCAGGCACTCCCCGCAGCTTGACACAGAGACATGGACCCGCAGAGCAAAGGCGCGGGGTCCCTCCCGCCCCCTACCAGCAGGCCTCATGCTGGGGGCACGCCTTGACAGGAAACCATGCCCATCATCTGGCAGAACAGGGGGCTGTGTATTTGGGAGCAGCGTTCTCCCCCAGCATCCGAGAGGATCCAGCCACTCACCCCTCCCTGTGCACACACAAACATGCGAAGAATTTTCTTTGACCTGGATAGAAAGAAGCCAAATTTTTTGGATGTTGGATAACACTAAGTCAAAAAAACAAACAAACAAACACTGTCCTCTTGTTGTTTATCGATTTGCTCGAGTGGGCCCAGTAACATCTCCATTTTGAGACTTGTTGTTACTGTGTTTGGCATATTGAAAGACTTCATGGGTAGCTTGCCAGGCTTTGCCATGCAGGCGAGATACTCTCAGTAGCTTGCCGGGGTCTCTGAGAGGAGCAGAGGAATCGAACCCAGCTCGGCCGGGCTGGCTGCGCATAAAGCAAACACCCTACCGCTGTGCTATCGCTCCAGCCAACACTAAGTCATGATTGGTAAATTTCTGGCATGATCTTTCAACTGATGGAGTATTTGCTTTTAGTTTGTTTTAAAATGATATGAAATGGAGTTAATAAACAGTCACTAATAATTTGGTTTGGGTGATAAATATTGGGTGAAAGCTTCATATTCACTAAGATCAAAGATTCTTTAACCTGGGTTCCAACCCCAGCACCCCGTATGGTTCCCCTTAAACCTGCCAGGAGTGATCCTTTTGTGCCCGAGTTTCAGATCCCCAATTGCGGAGAGACCAAGTCCATGCACGATAATGCAAAAACAAAGGAACGTTATTACTAGCCCGCGCCAGTGCTAGCTCAAGCTAGAGTCCAAGTCTCATCCAACGCAGTGGAGTCTTAACAAGAACCTCAACAGCAAATCACAGTTTATATAGGGTTCAGAATTAAGAGGCAATTTATATACTGGTCTATTTTTAGCATTGGCCCTATTACAATGGTGGTCAGCAATTAGGCAATGGTTAGCAACAGTTTCTAAGGAGGGGACAGTGACCCCTCATGACCGGCCAGACCCAACTGCCCAATTCCTTATCTCAGCAAATTACTCAACTGGGAGTCTACCAGAAAATGCAATTCCTGCTCCGGGGAAACAGAAACTGTGGCCTAGTTGAGACTTAATGTTAGCTGCAGCTTGTCATGGCCTTAGTTTTGCCCTCACAATCCCTGAGTGCAGAGCCAAGCCCTGAGCACTGCCAGGTGTGGTCCCCACAAAAAGAGAAAAAAAATCCAAAAAATATTTTCTTCATATGTAAAATCTATTCCAAAGAGCCGTATGTGTGTGTGTGTGTGTGTGTGTGTGTGTGTGTGTGTGTGTGTGGAGGGGGGCGGGGCACACACACAACTGTGCAGGTAAAGTGCTCAGAAGACACTCAGGGGACATCAACGTGAACTCAGGAGCTGGACTCAGAGAACTTCCTGTGGAAAAGATGAAGTGGCGTCCACTCCCGAAGATGGTCTTGCTCGGACTGGACGTGCTCCAGCCCTCACGCATTCTCTGAACAGCATCATTATGTCACAGTTGGGAATTAGTGATGAGAAGGAACACATCAACATCCAACGGGCTAAACAATCAATAGCTCATTCATTCTCCAACTCATTCTTCCATTCACCTCTTCAGCAAACACGGATCGAAGACTCAGTGGGAGAGAATCTCCTCAGCCGGACCTTTGCGTCCCGAGCTTCACAGGGCGGCCTGGCTAGAAAGATGCACTGGGTATCTGGGCATCTGCTCTGGGCGCTAAACCTTCACTCTGAGCAAGGAGGTTTAAGCCAAGAAATGGTTTAGAATTTCAGAACTGGTCACTGGAAGTAAGGAAGGAGAGAAGAAGGGAAGAAATAGTGAGCAACGGGGAAGAGGGCCAGTGCAAGCTCCTCTGGGATGATGCCCCATGTGTGGTCCAGGGTTGACCAGTCAGCTCTGTCTAGCATGACTCATCACCCACACTCACCTGCTTTGTCCTGAACTCTGACACAGCAAGTCTGGCCACAGGCGGGGTTTTACTCATACCCATAGAGCTGCTGATTGCGACCTTGGGCTTCCCAGTGCCCTAATATTGATGTGAGAATGAACTCTTTTTGGGGTGGTTTGTCAAAGGAGACTAGCCACTGTGGATGTGGCGATATTTTTGGTCCAATCAATCTACTCCCTACATTGCATCTAGTCTGATTGTTTCCTACACTCTGTTGTTTGCACTGTTTATCAAGTGTTTTATTAGAACATTCGGCATGTTTTTCAACAAAAGGGGAAAGAAAAGAATGGTGGGAGAGACTTACTACCAAATGACTCATTCTACTAGGGATGATATCAGTGATTTTATTTATCTGAACAATTCCTGAATCCATGGTGCCCTCACACACATTCATGCTCAAAGTTAGACTTTCACAGACATGTAGCTCAGGAAAAACATACTTTACATGCCAAATATGAATATTTTTATATGTAATGAATATAATAAATGCAATTGACTCTGCTTGCCATACTCAGCATGGAACCTAAATATTCTGTGCTTTTCTAGCAGACTTTAGTGGGAACAAAAGTCTCCCAGCTTTACTTTCTCTCTTTTGCCTTTATCTGTCTTCTCTTCTCCTTTGGTTTTTTTGGGAGGGTCTCACCTGGCATTGCACATGCACTCAGGACTTACTCCTGGTGGTGCTCAGGGGACCATATGAGATGGTGGGAATCAAACCCGGGTCTGCCGCGTGCAAGGCAAATGCCCTACCAGCTGTGCTATTGCTTCAGCAGCCCCTCTCCCTCGGTTTATATCTTCCTCCCTTGCTCCATTCTTTCTTTGGAGACTTGCTCTAAAATTAAGAATTCCCAGCCAGTTCTGACGCCTCCTTCCCGCCCCGCCCGAGGCCACGCGCTCGGCCTACAGATTCCCACTCGCCTCCTCTCTCTGTGCAGAAGGACTCTCAATGGCTCCCTGCTGGAACAAGCACAATCCTGAGAGAATCGCTGTTACACCGCCCCATCTAATGGGGGGTAAGCTCACTGACCCTCTTGGAAGATGAGGATTCTGGATTCTGGAACAGGTGTGGGTCATTTACGATCTCAGAACTGGAAAGTGACTCTACCTATGCCGTCATTTCACCCCAATGAACAATGAAGGGTAGGTTCTATTCTACATCAGCATTAGGCTGCAGCACAATTTACCTCGGCTTTGATGCCAAGGCTGACTCCAGCATCTCCAGAGAAGCTGCTTTGGCATCTGTCTAGCGCCATCTACTGCCCGAGTCAAGCAGAGGCATGAGCCCCCCAAACTGGGAGCTCTGGAGCTCTACAGCCCACAGCAAGAACAGTGATGGGAAGGAGCGGAGAAATCAGATCAAGCTCAACCACAAACACAAGGGCACGTGAGAAGCTCAATCGCATCCTCATAGAAGAACACACAAATAAACACCCAGAAACTCGGAGGTTCGGGACCTCTGGGATTCAGCATTTCTACATAAACACGCACATACACAGAACCCTAAATGCTGGCACAAAGCCACTTCACAAACACTAGCTGTTCAAAGTATCTTTGAAGACCCAGAAACAGAATACACTGTTCTAAACAAATCTTGTTTTCATATTCCTTCTGAATAATATTTTTAGCACGAAAGGAAATAAAAATTGAGAATTTCAGTAATGGCAAAACTCAAAGTACCCTTCTAGTACAGTAGGAAAGTAACCCTTGGCACAGTGGGTATGACAGAAAGTCCAGTTGGTCAGCCTGGTTTGAACAATGGCCAGAGTAGAGAGTACAAGTGAGCCTGGGCTAATTCCCCCGCTGGGTAATAACATGAATTTAACTAAATATGTAGGCCACTTCTAGAACTCTATCTGCAAGTCATCTATTACTATGATATAATTTCACCCTCCATGACAAGATAATTCATAGGCTGTGATCATTGCTTCTCTAAAAACGGAGCAGCATTTATAGGCAGCACAATTCACTCAGAATATACTTTTTAAAAAAATGATTGTGCAAGAATTCACACCTCTCTGAAGAACTGTCAGAGAAATACAAGTGGCCTGCTTTTGTCAGGAGCTTTATTTCGTGCAGATAAAAAATCACTTTGAGGGCCAGAGAGATAGTCCAACTGGTACAGTGCTGGCTTTGCACACAGCCAACCAGGGTTTGATCCCTGGCACCACACAGTGACCCCTGAGCACAGAGCCAAGAGTCGGAGTAAGCCCTGAACCTGCCAGGGGTGGCTCAAATCCAAAAAAATAAAAAATAAGCTCAAACACTAAATCAGTAAATACTTTTGGTATTTTATGTTCAGCTTTTCAATTACTCTGAACTGTATGTAAATAAATAGCCATATTTCAAGGCTTTCTCAAGTCTCACTCTACAAGGACATTGTTCAAGTATCTGTTTTAACTTAGCAAATGAGGTGATAATTGGTTATTGAGCAAAGTGGAACATTTCTGATGCTCCTGTGCCAGGGGGCTCATCTGTGTGTCTCTCCAGGCTGGTTTCCAAGACGATGAGCGATGAGCCATCCCCTACCTGCTGACTCCACAGGTGGCTCACCTCTCACCTCTATGGAAAGCGCTTTGTTTTTCTTTCTCACTTTTAAATTAGTCCAAGTAATAAATTTCAAGAACAAGGAGCAATTAGTGGCCCCGAGATAAAAGACTGTAAAAAATATGTCCAGTTACACAGACAGGACCAATCTTTTCCACTTACACATGCAAAAATACATATATGTTATATAAGTTCATGACCAAGAACTTTTGTTGGGGAAAGATCAAAGAGTATGCCAGATGAGGACATGAAGACATCTATCTGGTTTACCTGGAGATTTATGGGCCCTCCAGCCCTGTTTCAAGTGTCCGCTCTTTGGGTTCCATTATAGAAAACTCCTCTTATCACCCCTTCTTTACACACCACAAGCTGCCCATGCAAAGGTCACTCACATGAATCTTAGGTGCAAACTCACTAAGCATCAGGGAATGTCATAAACACACACACACACACACACACACACACACACATACACACGCGCGCGCGCGCACGCAAACGCACCTTGGGAAAGATGGCCACAGCATTTTCAAGCACTTCCTCACGTGTCATAAGGAACATGAGGAGGAAAAGAGGGATGCCAGAGAGAAGAGGAACCAAAACTTTGCCGGTGTTTGTAATGTTCCTCTCTGGCTAAGGGGTTCTAATTCCCACTCTCCACTGGCTTCTGTGAAGCACTGCCCTGAAGTTCTGGTGGTTTTGCTCCCACTGAAAGTGTGCAAAGGACTAAACAGCCCCACTGGGAAGCTCCACACAGAAGCCAGAGATACTGGTATTTAACTGGACAATGAACCACTTGAATCACACAGGTTGCTTGTGCCTCTGTTCAGACATGCCAACACCCCTCACTACAGATATTCAACCACATGCCCAAAGCTCCAAATTCCTGCAAAAGGCCATCAGACCTGGGGAGGACCTAACATTCCCAGGGGTCCTCCTGGCTTTCCTCAGGATCAGATGCTAAGACAATGGTCTAGATGGAAGAACTTCTACCAGAGGTGATGCCAAGGGACCCTGAAAGAAGGTCAAGGAGAGAACAACAGGAGGGCTGATGAGAGCTGGGTTATTCGGGGCCAGATGAGCAGTACAGCGGCTATTGCACATGGCCTATTTTGATTCAATCTGGTGGCCCCCTGAGTCCAGCCAGGAGTGACTCTACAGTGCAGAGTCCGGAGCGAGCCCTGAGAACTGCCCAGTATAGCCCTAAAACAACACCAACCAGAAAACAAGTCATTCAGCTTCTTAACCCTGCTTACACCCCAAGCTGCCTTACTGGGAATGGCTGGTCAATAGCAGACTGACCCTCAGACCTCACATGGCAGAGAAGTGTGAGGACACGCATGACCCTTTCACCTCCCAGCAACTGTGAGACATGTATGAAAACATTACCAGCTCCATGAAGACATCCGTGCCCATATGAAATTGCATCTCGATATAAATAAACGCTGTAAACACAGGAAAAGTGAACTTTGCAGGGCTATGGGAAGAGGCGAGCGATGGAGAATTATCATTTCTTAAAAATGTTTTATGGGTTTCCACAGCCTTTTTCTTGCATACTTTCCAAGAAATTAATTAAATGATGGCCTTATCCATGACTCAGCGCAGAGGGCGAGCGCTCACTCGTCCTCCTGAGGACAGAGACGGTGCTGTTTAAGGGAGCCACTACTGTTTGTCATGGGCCTCTCATCCTCAGAGTTTCCCATGGCATCTCAGGAACGCCAGGCAGCTCACTTCGGCCTCATTCCCTTTGGAAACTCCCACGCGGAACAAGCTCATTTTCAAACAGGAGCACGGGACTCTGAGAAGCTGGAGTGACAGGTTCGAGTGCGCCTGAGACTTGGGGGAACTAGCCCCTGACAAGTGGTAGACAGTGATATCCCCGTTTTAGGGAGCTCTAGCTAAGCAGGAGGCAGACTGGGCCTGAGGGGGCACGGGGAGCCAACTCTGCGGGGGAAAGTCCAGGGTGGCCTTGTAGACCCCAAGTCAGGCTGATACATGGGAACACATGATGAAGCTCATGGCTGGAGAGAGAAATGCTGCAGTGACAGAGACTGCAGGATGGGGAGGAGCAGGTGGAATGTGTTCCAGAGAGGAGGAATGAGAAATGGAATTCTCTAAGACAGCAGAAATGGGATAAGACGTTTCCAACAGGACAGAAGAAGAAACTAACAGCAGAGGACGGGAGGAGAAAGAACTGGAAGGAACAGAAGGACAAGGCTACACTCACAGCGCCTGGGCCGGGGCCAGGAAGCAGGGCTGATGGGCAGTTTGGGGTGGGCATAGGCTGGCTGGAATAAAGATGGGAACGAGTTTCTCAGGTGGCTGCAAGTGACACAGACACATACTCAACTCACTGAAAGGAAATGGATGTGGGTCCCAGGGCGATTCTACCAAGCAGGGAGAAAGTAAAGGGAGGGCATAGAGGCTGGCAGGAAAGAGTCCCACCAAGGGCTCTGCACTGGCAAATCTCAAAAACAACAGCAAGGAAAATGGAGGAATAAGATGTGGAGGAGGGAAAAAGGATGGGATGTGAGGTAGGGCAAGAATAGAAGCATACCGGAAAGCCCCAGGACACAGCTTGTGATGGGGACACAGCCCACAGGACACAGCTGTGATGGGAACACACCCTCAGGGCACAGCCTGTGATGGGGAGCTTGACAAAACAAACACCTGCATTTGGTACTGCTCACCCCAGGGACTCTCGGCAGGATGGCTACCTGCCCTCGGTCCTTCCCTCCCCTCCTAGTCCTGGGAAATCTCACATTAAGTAGAACCAGTCCCTTGGGTGCCCAGCACACTCATGGTGTGTGCTGGCATCCAGAGGGGCTTTCTTTGACCAATTTTAGCATGATAATGGGAGCAGAAAGAAAGGTTGGATTTCAGCTGTATCTCACAAAGACAATGTTTATGAGAAACGGACTCGTTCCTGATATTCCATTCACTTTCAACGGAACATCTCCGAATGCAAAAGTTGTGTATACTTAGGTCAAGAACTCAACATGATGAATGACCTGGCACCTGAGTTGCTCAGGAGGAAGAGAACAGCTTTCAAGAGCATTGAAGAACTAGCTAAGAGGACAAAGATCCTCCTGCTCCAGGCACATCTCTTCAATTCCACCATTCTTCCTTCATTAACATACGCCTCAGAGACCTGGGCCCTATGAAAACGGGATGAGAACGCTTTGGGTCTCCCAAAGAGGAATCGAAAGAGCTATGCTTGGAGTATCACACTTCACTCAAGTGAGAGAAAGAATCCGGAGTTCTGACCTCCACAAACAATCAAGAATCAGGGACACTATGTCATTTGCCAAGGTGTTGAAAATCAGATGGGCTGGACACGTAATGTGATTTGGAGATGACTGCTGGACTAGAGCCATTACCAACTGGATTCCACAGGATGTCAAAAGATTGCGTGGCCGCCCACCTATGAGATGGTCTTCATCAAGACCCTGAAAGATCAGTTTGAGGCTCTTCGTGTTCCTGGAACGAGCAGATGCTATTGGGCTACACTAACACGTGACAGGGACAAATGTAGACATTTATTGGCGCCCGCTCAGGCAAATGGATGAGTAACAGGATGTCAAGTGATCAGTGGGGAGCAGATGGAAAATCTTTGTGGGGACCTTCTTACCCTCAGTTGTGTGTCCCTGCCCCCTGAGCATGGAAGGATGGAAGGAGGATTATTTCCAATCATCCATTTCTCTCCTGGCACTTCCATATGCCGGCCACGAGAAAGACACTTCTTCTCACTGTGCCTAGTGAAGCAGGAGTGCGTGACCCCTCGCCCTGACCCCACTGACTTCATAGGGCTCTGCTTCTAACGGTTATTCTGAACAGGACTTTGGCAGCTCCTCCAGCCCATGCTGGTCTGCCCCTATTAATAGCATCACTAGCATTTAGAATGTGGATTTAATCATGTTTTACTTGGGGTTTATATTTAGCAGCTCTTTTGTGTGAATATGTTTAGAATAGGCCATTCGCATTTTTTAACTATTTTTTTCAGAAGCTGAGTCTCTGAGAATTCACTAGTTGGCTGTTTACCCCGTAAGGATAGCAACCATGTATATTTTATCTTTAAGTAAATAGTAATTAATACACTAGAGATATAGAGTCAGAAAGTAAATGGATAATTTTAACAAGTGCTGAAATATATTTAACAAGCATCTCCAGGTTTGGGTCTAACCATTTACCACTTTCCACATATCCATACATCCAGTTATCCATATACCCATTATCCATCCTTCCATCCACCCATCCACCCATCCATCCATCCATCCACCCATCCATCCATCCATTATTAATCTATCATGCATGCCTCCACCCAACATCCACCTACAAACTATGTAGTTATCTTTGTATCCATCGTTTACCCCAGCACCTATACACCTCAATGTTGATATACTGACCCATGTCACGTACATACCTCTCCTGCCTCTACCTGCAGGAGATTTTTCCTCAATGTTACTATCTCTGAAGTTAGAAACAAGTCATTATATGCACACATTTAGAAGTCCAAACTTACTCAGTTAATGAATGTTCAATTGCGCGACTCTCTTCAGTGAGTGGGAATAACTCCCCTCGGCCTAAATGAGTCGGGTCTGAATGGTGTGTGGCTGCCCTCTCCACCTGGTTCCCGGAACGCAGACACTGTGTTTGTAGCTGCTTCATTACAGACCACAGTGCTGACACTCCCTAATGGCACAGAATCCCTTCGTTTACGACCCAAGATTAAAAGACAAGCTTTCCAATTTGGACAGCAACTTGCTTCGTTTCCTTTCAGTGATTTTTATGAGGGAGGAGAAAAATTTCGATGCTGTACAACTTTATTTTTTATTTTTATTTTTTTGCTTTTTTTGGATAACACTCAGAGATGCACAGGGGTTACTCCTGGCTCTTCAATCAGGAATTACTCCTGGCAGTGCTTGGGGGATCATATGGGATGCTGGGAATCGAACCTGGGTTGTCCGAGTCCAAGGCAAATGCCCTGCCCGCTGTGCTATCGCTCCAGTCCCACAACTTTATTTTTTTTAAGATACAGATCAACTTTTTGTAATGAAAATTAGATGGCTTTGGGGATCAGCCAGATCGGGAATAAAATCTTGGCTGTGCCAATGTTAAGAAAGCCATCTCTCTCTGGACTTCTTTTTTCTCTTTTCAAAAGTAGCACTGTAGCACTGTCCTCCTGTTGTTCATTGATTTGCTCGGGCGGGCACCAGTAATGTCTCTGTTGTGAGACTTGTTGTTACTGTTTTTTGGCATATCAAATACGCCACAGGGCACTTGCCAGGTTCTGCCATGCAGGAGGGATACTCTCGGTAGCTTGCTGGGCTCTCTGAGAGGGATGGAGGAATCGAACCCGGGTCAGCCACGTGCAAGGTAAATGGCCTACCTGCTGTGCTATCGGTCCATACAAAATCCCCACCTGCCTACTAATTTGTGGGATAACTGGTCATTCTTACTAAGTCCAGCTGTAAAGATGCATGAACCCCAGGTCTCTCTGGCCAGAGAAGAGGCTTCCATTGCTGGTAGAGCCCAGATTTATTCAACAGGCGCTCTCTGCTTCTCATTCAGTCCATGCTCCATTCTGAATGAGCTAGAGGAAACGAATTCTCCCAGTTCCAGGAGCAACGGAGCACTTGCCCAGCAGGGAGTGTCGGCTGCAGGCTGAACAAGAGCCCTGAGTCATGGGGAGCTCTGCTTCCTCACCGCCCTCCTAGAGGGGTGACCGCCCCCAAACGTGTGACTGTGATACCCATGAGGAACTTCCCTCGCTTTCCCTTGGAACCTCAAAGCTGCTGGAGTAAAGTCCCAGGGGAAACCCACATTCCTGGGAATCCCCACCCTATTTATTTGATGGATGGGTGCTGCATGGTCATTCGATGGTCATGGCAGCTTTACCAGCGAATCAGAACCTTTGACTTTGTCCCAAAGGCTCGAGGGCAAACCAACTCTCCACTGAAAATTGAGATGAAAGTTTTGTTGCCTTTGACTCAAATATTTAAGGTTAGCAACTTGGAAGAAGAAAGGGGGAAAATGGATGAGGCCCAACGGTCAATTAAGCGGAGAGCTTGGGGCCCAGCTGTGTTAACTACCAATTAAACTTAAAAATTTCTGCTTCTTGGCATCTCCTCCCAGGGCCCACGGACAGCATTGCAGAAAGTCATCTGCACGCCTGTGTTCACTGCAGCGTCGGGCACAGCAGCCAAGGTCTGGAAACAGACCAAGTGTCTCAGAAGAGATGATGGGAACGGCAAACTGCATATACATGGTGGAATATGACTGGGCTCTAGGAAAAGACACACATCACTCAGTGGACCAGAGGGTGAGGTCAGTCAGAAGGAGAGGGGCAGACCTGGGGTGACAGCTCTCATATGTGGGGGAGAAAGAACTATAGGAAGGGGAGAGTTGCCAAAGGCCAGAAGATCTGACAACTGGTCTCAGGTCTAAGTTTATCAGGGAAGGGGACCAGGAGTGGTTGGGAGGAGGCCCTGAGCCAGCTCCAGGGGACAGAGGTCACTCTGTGGGGGGGAGAGAGGGAAGGTGCTGGAAAGCTATTTGCATCATTGACAGTTTCGCCAATCACAGTACCTTGGATAAAATTTTAAAAAAATAATCCACACAAATTCCAGACAGAATGGAAGAGGGATGAGGAGCTCAGAGCACTTTCCAGAGAACAGCAGTGTCAGTTAACACTGCAGAGCTGCTGTCTCAAGGTCTTAGTTCTTTTTCTTTTATCACATACAATACCTTCAAGAAAAATTTAAAACATCATTATTTCTCTCATGCATTCTCATTTTCCCTTGAATGATGCATGATTTTTGTCTTGGAGACCTTTGCATGGAGAAGAACAGCGTGTCGGGTTTCAATAAAGAGAGAAAAAGAAATAGCGGATGACGCCCGACACAGAGAGATAGATGATAAGTTACTGAGATAAAGCTATTGGTTCAATGATATTGATAGTAACACTCTTATGTAGAATTAAATCTAATTTAATTAGATTAATATACAATAAAAGTTACCCGCGAAATTGTATGCATCAATAGTTCTCAGCTTACTGAGATACACAGAATACACTAATTTTGGATACTTCACCATTCAATAAAGGCATTTCAGAACCATTAGCAGCATCTCTTCCTTTCCGCCCCGCACTTGACAGTCACTAATGTGTGTTTCCTATCTGCACATTTGCCAATTTGGGGCATGTTCTATGATGGGATGACAGTACGCGTGGCCTTTCGTGACTCTGCTTCCTTCACTCCCAGGTCTGCAGAATTCATTCGCCTCTACGATATCTATCACAATGATAGTTTCTTCCTGCAGAATCAAAACGAGGTGATGAGGAGGACGCACTGCACTTATGTCATCATTGAATCATATCACGTTGAACTGAAACATCATCTCTAATAACTTAGTAGGGTTCCTCCCACCTACCCCGTGTTTTGGCTCATCTGAATCATGCTACGATGAATATTGATGTACTCATTTGTAATACATGCATTTGTTTTCGTCATTTATTTGAGGGAGGGCACATCTGGCAGTGCTCAGGCTTAGTCCTGACTCTAGACTCAGGGATCACTCACTCCTGGTGGACGTAGGCAATGGTCAGGATCAAACCCAGGTGGGTCACATCTAAGGCAAATGCCTCCACCCCTGAACTATCTTCAGAACTTGTTTTTATCTCCTGAGTGCAAACCTTGGAGCGTAATTTCTAGACTACATGGTCAAATTATGCATCACTTACTGAAGATCATGACTGTCAGTAAAGTTGCAATATTTTACCATTAAACTAGTAATAGGTGAGACTTCCAATCTTTAGAAGCCCTCCAATGCTCTTGTTATTATCTGCATTTTTGATATGGATTACAGTGAATGTTAAGTGTGTCACGTTATGGTGGCTTACATTTTCTCTTCTCTGATGGCTAATAATATCGCAAAATTTTTCCTCTAGTCATTGACCGTTTGCATATATTCCTCAGGACTCTCTCCTTCTTGACCTGCCACCTCACCAGTGTGGTGTGGTAATGTGACCCTAAAATACAGATACACTTAAACTCTTGTAAAAACCATTCTGAAAAAGTAAATAAAAATAGAGGAAAATAAAACAAGTTCCCTTGTTTTTTCTAAAATGGCTGTCTTCTTAACTGAACCCTGAAAGTTGTGTGTGTGTGTGTGTGTGTGTGTGTGTGTACACACACACACATATATGTATATATGCACTGTAGCACTATCCTCCCGTTGTTCATCAATTTGCTCGAGTGGGTACCAATAATGTCTCCATTGTGAGACTTGTTGTTACTGTTTTTGGCATATCGAATACGCCACAAGGAACTAGCCAGGCTCTGCCATGTGGGCAGGATACTCTCGGTAGCTTGCCAGGCTCTCCGAGAGGGATGGAGGAATCGAACCCGGGTCTGCTACGTGCAAGGCAAATGCCCTACCCGCTGTGCTATTGCTTCATCATATATATATATACATATATATATATGTATGTATTCTAGGTGTAAATCAGATACATGATTTGCAAAATCTCCAATGGATTATCTAATACATTCTATTTTTCATTTTCCTTTGTTCCTCTCAGGAGAAAGCACAAACATGAACCACACTCAGAAACCGCAGTCACATTTCTGACATGTGGGGGCATTGCAGGGGTCAGTACACATAGGGAGCACTGGGAAACTCTGGATCACGGAGTCTTCCCTGCCAATCTGAAAAGAGATTCTTACTCTATTGATGGGGATCTTTAAGATGCACAAAGTAATTTTTTGCCTTGATGAGGCTATATATGAAAACCCTTAGCTTTATTTGTTGTTGTGTTGCTTATTTTATTGTCTTCATTTCTAAAAAAAAAATAAAAATAAAAGAAACACCTTGGCTTTCATCAAGAAGACAAAGATGAACAGCCAGAATTTCTAGGTGAAAATCTCTCCATTTTAGTGCTTACTCTTTCATCCGTTTGTGAGCTAATTTTTCATCTTGGTAGTGGTCTAACGTCATTATTTTGCCTGTGTATATCCAGTCATTCTGATGCCATTTGTTGGAAAGATTATTATTCCCTGCACCCAACTGTCTTGGCAGTCTTATAGGAATCAATTGGCCATAAATGTGACAGTTTATTTTTAGGCCTTCGGTTCCATTCCATGGGTCTATATGCCCATTCTGAAGAAACAATAATTGATTTTTGTAGCCTCATAGCAGGTTGTGGAAGCATGAGTTCAACAACTTTGCTTTCTATTTTTAAGAAAATCTTGTGAATTCTTGGTTCTTTGAATTTCCACCTGAATTTTTGGGTCCACTTGTTAATTTCTAGAAAAAAAAAATCTGGGGTTTCACTGTCCTATATTGAGACTGTAGTTTGATTTGGGATGTTGCTTCCTTAACAATATTAAGACTTCTGACCCAGGGACATGGTGTTTTGACATCTTCTTTAATTTGTTATTTGACCTCCAAATAATTACTTATAATTTAGAAAGTATTGTAGGATAACATTGGTTTGTCCTTTCTCCTTTGCTGCAGGGAGCTTAGGTTTATTGGGTTATACCCATCACAGTGCTCCTGAGGCACTCCCATTTCTGTGTTTATCTTTAACTTCTCCTCTGTGCTCTGCTTCCCCTCTCTGTTAATCACCTATATCCCCAAAACAGACCCTGTGACTTGGAAGGTCAGATCCTTCTAAGGACTCCGGATTTTGTATATGCAAGTGAACTATTGCTTTTCTCTTTCCCTTTTGTCCTTTGCATAGTTTGCTTTAGAGCAATGTCCTTTTTGTATAGATACAGGAAAACAGTTAATGCTATGCTTTTGTAACTTGGGAGTTAATAGACTCCGGATAATACTTAGTCCTGGCCATCTATCATATTTACCCGATTTAAGTCTCAGTTGCCCTTAGTTCCTAGCACCCCCAAAGGAGGGTCCCAACGAAGAGACTGGATGGACACAGGGCAAGCTTTCAGCTACCCTGGCATCAAAATGGGACAGGCCAAGTGCCATAAAACTTATAATAAGTTAAGAGTATGGTCATGGACAAATACTGTCATGACCCAGAGAGAAGTGACCAGACAAGGACTCAGGAGACCTGCCCTTTCAGCTTAATATATCTCTTACCTTGTCCATACAAAATGACTAGAAAGATGATTGAAAGGTAAATTTAAGGTGTCTGTTTAAATGGTTATGAACTATGGAAAGGAGAAATATAGTCTTAGATGAAATTCTGCCCTTGAATGGATCTCTTAGCAGGATGAGAGCTTTGTCTTAGAAGAAGCTTCCCCTGAAGGAAGGACTTTCATATGTTGATTGTGCAACCTCACCTATGTGTGGTTGCTACCCCCAACCCTTGGGGATTGTTCTCTATGGCTAAGACTGTGTGAGTGGGTTGGGGGAGTGGGAATACAGGAAGTGGGTGAGACTGGAAGGAGTCAGAGGGAGACTAGATCTGAATAAACTGCAACTGACCACCTACCAGCCTGGCCCTCCTTTCCTCCTTCATCCACCCATTGCCGTGAGCCATCCTGGGTGAGGGAAGCGGCCCCAGACCATCAAACACACAGAGGGCTCGCTGCTATTATTTTTGAACACACAAAGCATAACAGATCTTCTTTCCTTAACAGTATCACTAAATGTCACATTCTTTAGTTAATACTATTCTTATTATTTTATAATAGTTCATTGTAGGTATATGGACATCACACTGCTTTTTGTACTTTGATCTTGTATCCTAGAGCTTCATGAATTTGATGATTCTAATTCATAGGGCTCTTTAGCATTTTCCCATACTAGAGTGTGTCATATTCAATTATCAGCAGCTGGCTTATTTTTTGATTTTTCCACTCCACTTGCTTTTTTTGCTAACGGTCCTCGGTAGAAACTCTAGTAAAATGTTGACAGATACACAAAAATGGACAGTTTCTCCTGTTCCTGACCCCAGAAGGACAATACTCAATCTTTCACCATTAATTTTGCTTTAATATTTTAACATTAGGGACTTTTCTATATGTCCTCTAACAAATTGAGAAAGATGACCTTATTACTAGAGTATTTTTTTCAGTATCTTTATCATAAAGAGGTAATGGATTTTGTCAAATGCTTTTCCTGTATCTCAGATGATTTTTCTCCTTTATTCTATTTATATGGTACAGTGCATTGATTGATTTTTTATATTAAACCAATCTTGTTTCATTTTACATGGTTGTCTTCTTTAAGCATTATTGGATTTGGCTAGCTAATAGTTCATTCAGAAATTTTAAATCTGTAGTTTAGATTTCTCTGTGTGATGTCTTTATATTCCATCGGTATGTGGTTTAAAATGACTTCATAAAAGGACTTGAGAAAAGTTCCTTCTTATATTTTTGGTAAATGTTTAATAATTGCTATTGATCCTTTAAATATCAGGTAAAAATCACCAGTGAAAGTATTTAAATCTAGATTATTTCTGGGGGTAAATATTCCTTTTATTTACTAATAAAATCACATTATATGGTATGTCTATACACTTTTTTAAACTTCTAATCATGATTGACATATTGCACCTTTTAAAATATTTTTTCTTTTGACCATTATTGACATTGTTCGATTGAAACTTTTCTTTGTATTCATTTAGAACCTCTTTATTTCTGTGCATGTATAATAAAACCTCTTTCTTTATATGCATTAATTTATGTAATTTATCTCATTCACTCTTAGACTAATTTCTGCTTTTATTTCTCCTATATGAATTTAAGCTTCTTCCTTTTCTACTGCCTACCAATCCATCTCCTATAAGCACTGCTTTAACTTTACTCCTTAATTTTTGTATGTGATGTACCTATTGTATTCACTTTAATGGAATTTTAAGCCTGTGATTTATTTTCTGTTTCATTATTTAGGTGTGTGTTGTTGGACTATTTTGTTTGCTGGGTGAGTACTGAGCTGCACAATATTTTTTGTCTTCCTGGTTTTCAATTTTATTACACTGTGGTTGAAAGCATATTTTGTATAATTTCAATCAATTTATATTAAGCAGGGCTTGTTTTATGTCAAAATATGCAGCCTATTCTGATACTGTTTCTATATAAGTAGGAAAATGTGTATTCTATTGTTGACTGGATAGTTCCATAGATGTTTTGTTAGATATAGAAGATTCATAGTGATAAAAGTATTCTATTTACTTGATGATTTTTTGCCTGATTGGGATGTTCAAATGGGCTATTGCAATCTGCAACTATAATTTTTAATGGGTCTATTTCTACACTTCAGTTCTGATTTTTTTTATATGCTTGGTGTTTTGCTATTAAATGCATATATGTTTATAATTGACAAATTTGTAATTCTAAAATAACCTATTTTATCTCTAGCTATGTCTATTTTAAAGTACATATATTTAATATTAGCATAGTAATCTTATTTTTCTTGTTTGCTATTTTTAACCATCCATACATAGATAAGTTTGATAGATAAACCTCTATCTAAACATATAGGTTTAGATTATATACGTGTATAAATCAATCACTTACCCCTTATAGGAGATTAAAAATAAGAAAATTATATGTCCTCATTAGAGAAGACAGTAAATCATAAAAATGATACCTAGATCTGGCAAGAGAGCTAATAGAGGGGACAGGCACTTACCATGCATCTGGTCAACCCGGTCTGACCCTGGCACTACTGAGCACCAGAGTGAGAGCACAGAGCCAGAAGTGAGCCCAAGAACTCCCTGGTGTGGCTCCCCAAACAATTTAACCAACAAGCAAGGAGGATAGTTATCTCAGAGACTTGCTGAGGAAAATGTCAGAAAGTAGAGAATAGAAGTTCCCAAAGTTCTTCGCCCTACCATTCCTACCACCCAGAAGGAAAACTACTTAGCGCCCACTGGAAATGGACTCAGCACCCACTGGAAATGGGGCCTCTCTTGGCCAACAGAATCCTTTAAGCGAGTGCTCCCCAAGTGACAACATCAGGGCACAGCCCTATCCCTGGTCCTTCTGGCCTCTGGCAGGGCTGCCAACTTTGGGGAACACTGGTTTCAACAAATATAAGTGGGTTGGAAGGAAGGCAGCTTGAGCATAACTATTTAAACTATGTTAATGCTGAGAACTATGGAGCAATTTCAGGTATAATTTTTAAAAGAATATTTAAGATCAGCCATCATGTGAGGACAACCTGTACTGGAGAGCACCTAGCATTGAATCATCTGATTTCATGTCAAAGGTGGAACAGTAACATGCAGAGAAGGGTAGGGGGGTTTAAAATGTGATCTGGGGGGTATGGTGCCGCCAGCAGGTCAATTTGTACCTGTGAGGCGAGTGCATCAGCAGCCTGATGGCGCCTTCAGACTTCCAGATACCCCAAAAATGCCTCTCAGAAGCCTCTCTTGCTTCTGATCAAGCTGCTTAACGGCCATGATCCTAGGGACTCAAGAACATATCTTGGAACCCAGCAGGTTTTGGCAGAAATCCCTCCAGATTTAATTGTTAAAATTTCGGAATTCCACTACTGCGGCTGTTCCTTTGGCCAGACCCCAAAAACTTGGGGCAAAGTTTACCAAGAAAGTAAATGGCCAAAAGTTAGGTATGTGGGAGACACACCCACAAACCACCTCCGGCTCAGCTATATAATTGGAGGCAATGCATCTCTGGTTCCTGATCAAGCTTCTTAACAGCCATGATCCCAGAGACTCAGAAACAAATCTTGAAACCCAGGGGCTTTTGGCAGAAATGCGCTGGGACCCTGCAGTAGGTTACTGTCGCCAGGCCACCCCAGGGGGGAAAGGAGGCTCTTCCTCCACCTGCTCCCTCTTGGGGGCCATCCTCTAGAGGCCATTGGACAGTCAGGTTTGGGCTCACAGTGATGAGACTCTTGGGGCCTCACGGGATGGGGGTGGAGCCAGTCCTTTCCTCCCCGCCCCAACAAGACCCTGAGTCGATGCCCACGAATGGCCTCTCTGGCTTCTGATCAAGCTGCGTAACGGCCATGATCCTAGGGACTCAAGAACATATCTTGGAACCCAGCAGGTTTTGGCAGAAATCCCTCCAGATTTAATTGTTAAAAATTTCGGAATTCCACTACTGCGGCTGTTCCTTTGGCCAGACCCCAAAAACTTGGGGCAAAGTTTACCAAGAAAGTAAGGTAAGGTAAAGGTAAAAGGCCCTCCCGTCGATTTGCTCGAGCGGGCCCAGTAACGTCTCCATTGGAGACTTTGTTGTTACTGTGTCTGGCATATCGAATACTCTCGGTAGCTTGCCGGGCTCTCCGAGAGGGGCGGAGGAATCGAACTCAGGTCGGCCATGTTGGCCGCTTGTAAGGCGAACGCCCTACCCGCTGTGCTATCGCTCCAGCCAAGAAAGTAAATGGCCAAAAGTTAGGTATGTGGGTGACACACCCACAAACCACCTCCGGCTCAGCTATATAATTGGAGGCAATGCATCTCTGGTTCCTGATCAAGCTTCTTAACAGCCATGATCCCAGAGACTCAGAAACAAATCTTGAAACCCAGCGGCTTTGGGCAGAAATGCGCTGGGACCCTGCAGTAGGTTACTGTCGCCAGGCCACCCCAGGGGGGAAAGGGGGCTCTTCCTCCACCTGCTCCCTCTTGGGGGCCATCCTCTAGAGGCCATTGGACAGTCAGGTTTGGGCTCACAGTGATGAGACTCTTGGGGCCTCACGGGATGGGGGTGGAGCCGGTCCTTTCCTCCCCGCCCCAACAAGACCCTGAGTCGATGCCCACGAATGGCCTCTCTGGCTTCTGATCAAGCTGCTTAACGGCCATGATCCTAGGGACTCAAGAACATATCTTGGAACCCAGCAGGTTTTGGCAGAAATCCCTCCAGATTTAATTGTTAAAATTTCGGAATTCCACTACTGCGGCTGCATGACATCATATGTTATTCATAACTAGCAATAGAAAACAAATTGTCTACTGTTGCCTTTTCAGCAGATCTGAGTGTTGGGATAAAAGCCCAAGTAATAATGGTGGGTCTGGTGTCAAAACATTGAATGTAATCAAAGTAGAGAAAGAGTAATGTAGAAATCACCTACTCTACAGGAAGGGGAGGGTGTGGGTTAGGAGGTATACTGGAGTTTTGGTGGTGGAGAATGGGCACTGGTGAAGAGACAGGTGTTTCATTGTAAGACCCGGACTTAAACCTGAAGGCTTTGTAACTGCTGTGACGGTGATTAAATAAATAAAAATATAAAAAAGGAAAAAATAAAAAATAAAATGTGATCTGGTCCCCTCCAAAGGGAAGTATTCTTTTGATTATAAATATATATATATAGAGAGAGAGTGAGGCTAAACTGAAAATCCTATTCAAAAGTATATATTCTCTAGTAAATTTTTATCATGTATTTATTCTCAACTTTAAAACTGTATCCCGTGTATTCTACTGGAAAATAGTTAGATACATTTTAGTGAGAGCAGGTTTCTAAGATCTGATGGGAGTTACAAATACGAAAACAAAGAAGAGCTAAGTCAAGTGATGGAAGATTGAGCTCATAGTTACACGTGGTAAATCATGGTAGCTCGATAGATAGATAAATAGACATGAGTGAACACATAGATCAAGCAATCAATTATAAAAACACAAACGTGTGCTGGATCTTGGGTCATTATATACCTATGACCTGTCAGTTTGATATGCTAGTCTATAACCAACAATAACTAGAAGTAATGCATACATTTAACACCTAACCTCCTTGTGGCAAGGGAAAAAGGACAAATCAATTGTTATCCTCCACTTCTTCACCATAAACTTCTCCAATAAAAGACACCAGGATTCCATGAGGGTTTGGGGACCCCTGGCCAAGGCGGGAAAAAGGGAAATCTGAGCTAACTCTCAAAAGAAAGTGGTTCGTGCACATCTCTTTACCCCCTCTTGGCACTTGGTTTTTGTCCAATGTGACCATTTCCAATTATCACTGTCACCGGGGTGACAGGCTTTCAGGAACAGTATTGGAAACCACAGTGCTTGAAAGGAAAATAAGATACAGAGAAAAGAAAATTGTCTGTCAGAGAGGCAGGCTGTGGCCATGGTGGGGATAGGTAGGCGGGAGGGACACTGGGGACTTTGGTGGTGGGAAACGCACACTGGTGAAGATATGGGTGTTGGAACATTGTATACCTGAGACTTGATCATGAACAACTCTGTAATTCTGTATCTCACAGTAATTCAATTAAAAGAAAAGGAGGGTTGAGGTCATACTAAAACAGAGTGGAATCTCAAAGCTCTGTGTACAACTCCAGGACAGTTTCAACAATAAAATAATCAGAACGATGGATCTTAGGTCCTATACCCAAACAATACCCATGAACACTCCCCCCACATACACACAAGTTAGTGATGGAAAACACTGAGCTCAGAGAGGTCGCGAGGGGTTAGGGCTGGTGCTGTTCTCTGCCCGACCCTGTCTATCCCCAGCTACAGTTGTGGGGATGCCCAGCGTGGCAGGGATAGAGCAGTGCCCACAGGGTCTCAGACAATGGCCCCAGGGCTCCCCCACCACTGCTTTTAAATCCACTTAATTTCCTCTGGGCGGGGGGGGGAATCTCTGACTGGAGAGAAAGATGATGTATTTTTCCATTTTAATCTGTGTTTTGGAATTTTCAGCACCAGAGCTCACAAGACTGCTAATGACAAGGTTCTGAAGACCACGATCCAACCTCACATTCTCCTGCCCCCTCTCTCACACCCCCACCCCACCCCTGGATCATCTCTGCTCTGGATCCTGGGCTCCTTACTAGGTTTCTTTATATCCCACAGATGAGAGGGGGCATTGTGAACACAAGGTTCTTACAGCATGTCCCCAGTGAATATGTATCCCAGAAATGATGGAAATAGAAACTTCATCCTTGGACAAGCTCGTGGTAAAAATTATTTCACACAAGAGGACTCAGTGCATGTTAAAGCTAGTAGATGGGAGTTTCATAGAAAAACAAGCTATTTACAAAGCCCTGACGTGAAGTGCATCCATTTGCATTAAAACTCCTCTGTCTTGGGGAGTCCCCGCCCCAGCACCAAAAGGGGAAAGGTGCTGATCGTGTTTTAAAATATTTTATGAATAAGAAACTTGTTCTGAAAAATGCAAATGCTTGTTCTCAGGTGACCTATATACGATAGCATCTCCCTCCACGGTCCTTGTAAAGGAAGGACTCTAAGTCATTTCAGTTACAATTTCACACACCTGCCGGGACTGTTTCTATCTAGACTGCCTGTGCCTCGGGGAGATTATAGTTCTGGAAAGTGGAGCAACTATGTTGTGATGGAATAACGGAAAAGTATTTCTTCACACTCAGGGTTCAGTGAATGAAGCTGGTGGGCTGCCCGGAGGAGGAGGTGCTTGGGTGATGACAATCATGGGGTAAATTTGGGCCATGCAGAGGTGACCAGGCTGCCTAGACCTAATATTTATGCTAAAATTATTTTAATGCAGGTTGTGACATCACCCGAATGTCTTTATTGCTAACATCCCACTGAACTAGGAGTCACACTTTCAGCAGTTTGCTTGTCCTGAGTTCTCAGCCTGGGGCACAGCAAATCCAAAGGCAGAGGCCTTCTATCAGTTCATATTCAGGAAACATGTTTTCAATGGAGAATCCTCCAAGAGCTGTGTATGTGGAAGCAGTTCTTGTTACTCAGAGCCATTTAACGGCATGAACAGAGCAAGAGACGATGTTGCTTCCTGCCAATCAGCCAGACTCTCCCAGCACTGAGGGACCCTCATGTCACCTCTAAGTCACCTCCAAGTCACCTCTAAGTCCATGAATTTTGCCAGAACAACTGAGTGATATTACATCTTACACCTTACATTCAAGCATCAAGAGCTGGGTAAAAGTAAAATTGGAACAAAGAAGAATCAGAATTGGATAGCAAACACCCCAATCTAATGACTCAACCTCATCTAAAATACTGAAGTTTATTAGAGCATTTTTTTAGCATACAGCATTTTACTCCTTGAATGAATAGCAGCATTTGGTCGGGTTTGAATACTGAGATTTCAACAATTTATCCCACTGTGTCTAAGTATGACTTAGCTCACAATAGCCCTTTTAATTTAAAAAATGTTTCCAATTAAATAAACAATAGTGCATCACTAGAATATTTTTATGCTCAGACTAGAAACCCGTGGTATTGTACAACTTCTTTCCAGCTCTTGTAGGATTAGCCTCCGCCGCGGATTCAGCCATTCTGCTGAAAGATGCTGAGCGCGTCAGCATACTTCCTTCTGGGCCTCCTCAGCACACACAAACCACTTTAACAGTCAGAGAAAAGACCGAGCGGTTGCCTGAAACTCCCTAGTTATTTGAGCCAAGCAATTAATTAGCAATCTATGAAGTCTAAATTAATTAAATGAATTCACATGATTTGTGCAGAAACAATCTTGTATTGTGCGTTGATTGTAAGTCATCAACATCCACTCCTTTATCTCCTATGTTAGCAAGAGAAGAAGACAAAAAAAAAAAAAGAAAGAAACACCCAGAGACAGTAAGTTAGAAAGCAAGGGGGCGGGGACACCCCAGACTAGGACCCAAAGGCGCTGAGAACCCAGAGCTGTGGAAGGGCGGCAACAAGCATCTCTGAGTCAGGAGGGGTGCGGGAGGCAGGAAGAAATAGAACTTGCTATTTTTTTCTCCTCTGTCACATGTGGAGTTTCATCTCTCACCTGCGATTCCAGCAAAGTCATTTCATTTAAATATACTTGGAGTAAGTCTGCAGGGTCCTCCTGAGGAAGAAGCATGGTGCTCCTCAAGATGGTCCCAGGGCCCTGGACCAAAGCTCTCCCCACTCAAGGGACCCAACACCCGCCTGGGAAGCAACTGCTGCAAGAAGCACAGGGGGGCACACAGGACCAGACAGTCCCAGGCCAACTGGACAGAGCTCGCTCTGACTCTTTGTAGGGAAGGAGAAGCCTCTATAAGGAGCTATTTTTATTTATGGTAGCATCTAAAAGGTTTCCACACCACACATAAATATTGCCTAAGTGCAAAAAGAAAAATCCATGTAGAAATAAGGAAAAAGGAACAATCTCTCATCATCATGTGCATGCCAACATTTTCTCCCAGATGTGAATACTTCACTGTTTAGAGTTTTTTTTTCCCTTTGGCTCCCCCCCTCCGAGTTCATTTATATCTATTTATCAACATGTTACTTTCTTCCCTTTGTTTTTGCTTTGCTTCGTGTTTGTTTGTTTGGGGATCATACCTGGTAGTGCTCAAGGCTGACTCCTGGCTTTGTGCTCACACTACCCACTGTTTCTCTGGCCCTTACAACATTATGTCTAACTCTCTAGTGAGCAGTCTATTTTTATCCTTTGTTTTTATTTTTATTTTTTTGAGTCACACTGTGCGATGCTCAGGGTTACTCCTGGCAGTGCTCGGGGACGGGAGGCAAATGTGGTGCAGGAGATGAAACTCAGTTGACCGTATGCGAGGCAAATGCCCTCTCCTCTGTTCTGTCACTCCAGCCTCTACTTTTATCCCAATAGTGACCTGATACTGTTCGTGTCTACCTCTAAATCTGATTGTAATCTGCTTTCCCATGATGCAAAGGACCTTTTTTTATGTCCATTGTCCATTCAAATCTCAAAAGGAACTTCAAAACCTTTGTGTCTCTGACTTAATATTTCACTGTGTTCACATTTTCTAAATGTGAAATAATTTAAGTTTTTTGGCATCTCTCTCCCCCTCACCCGCTTCCTCCATTCTCTGCTTCTCCCCCTGTTCTCATCCCTTTACATAAGCAAAAGATTAATCTATTGGGGGGAATATCTTGAAAAATATGATTTTATCTCTACACGTCAAGCTTTGATTCTGTCTTCTTTCTGAATTTAAGCTTTAATTTTATTATCCTTTTCCTCCTTTTTTCTTAGTTTGTGTAGATTCTCAAAGCGTGCTTGGGTGATTCCTCTTTTTCTCTCTTCTCTTCTCTCTCTCTCTCTCTTCTCTTCTCTCTCTCTCTTTCTCTCTCTCCCTCTCTCTCTCCCCGCCCCCTCCCTGTATGGAGCAGAAAGCTCCCCACTAATGATTTCTTGCAAAGAAGTCTTGAATTGAGTTTTTACTTTTGACTTGACCTAAGCTGTTTGCAAGCAGCACAACTGTGTGTCACATGTGTCTAATATCTCAGAGAAATATTCTTTGTTATTACATTTTCATTCTATTTCAGCCTGGACAAAGAACTTGACCAGTACCAATTTGTGTTTGAATTTTATTAAGAGAATAGTGTGAATTTACATGAGCTTGTTTTAGGAACCCCTGACAAGTACTGTTTGAAACACTGCCATTTAAAGAGCTGGGGATAGAGCATGGATTCTCTCCCTCCACAGTCATCATAAGTGACAGAGTCTGGTCCCCGGTGGTTCTGCTCAGCAGAGCCCCCACCCACCCCCAGCTCCTGTTGAATGAGCATGATCTAAACCCACTCTAGAACTGGGTAACAGCCTGTTTTGTTTGTTTGTTTGGGGGCTACATCTGGTGGTGCTCAGGGAGCACTCCCAGCAGGATGCTGGGGATCGAACCCAGGACAGGCGCATGTAAGGCCAACACCCGACTTGCTGGAGTATTGCTCCAGCCCAAAAGGATTTTTAGATGCAAAAATAAGTTGCATTGGCTTGGTGCTCTTTCCAGGATGTGGCTCGCAGGTGAAATGGGAACTGAGTGGGTCGGTGCCAGCATAGCCTGGCCCAGAGGGGGGCTCCGCCTTCACCCTCCCAGCACCCCCGGCATGTCCGGAGTCTGTGAGCTTGTCTGAACCAAAAGAACTAAACCAACAACAGGCCTCAGTGCTCGAAAAGATCCTGAAGGATGGTGCGTATCCTGAAAGATTCCCGTCCTCATGACACTGCTTTCTCCAAAGCTTGATTATTGCAGAAAGTCCTAACCCTGCGCCAGACTGTCTTCGCGGGGGCACCTCAGAGGGAGGCGGTTTGAGTTTCCCTTTCCGTCCCAAGCAGAATTATGGCAGCTGAAAACCTCCAGAACCCAACGGCCACCATGCTCAAGGCCACTCTCCACAAGCTCAGACGAGCCTGACCCAAGAGGGAACGGCAGAAATAGCCAGGTATGCGGGAACCCAAGACTGAGATCTCTAAGCCTTCTCGGATTGGGACTGGGCCTCCTCCCCCCAGGTCCCCAGTCTTCCAGTAGCTTGGCAGTCGCACCCACAGACTGCTGTCCCCGGCACCCTATAATCTCATCAACGGCTGAGATCCAGAGACTATGAAATAAAGCTCCCAGAAGAGAGTCACAGAATTTCCTGGACCCCTTGTACTCTAGCCCACTTATGTACCCAAAGTAACAGACATTTGTTTAGTTTTAACATACTTGCTTGTATTCTCTTATATATGGGCTTACGTGGCTCCAGAATGAAATGCAACAACATACAACAACCTTCTCATACTTCCCTCTTATTGTGGTGGGAAGGTGCTCGGTGGTGGGATTGGTGTTTGAATATTATCTGCAATGAACGATTGTGAGCTACTTTATGAAAATACAGTGTATAAAAATTGTGAAAAAAATTTCAAAGCTCTATTATTCATTTCATTGCACACTGGGCCTGCCTTTCTGAGGGAGGGTGTGAGGAGGACCACAGACTCTGGGATTTCTGGGAGCTATCTCTCAGGTGGGGTTTGTGGAGGGAGCACTGGAGGCGGAGAGCATCCAGCTGGACCGTTTCTCTCTGCAGGTTGAGATGCTAACAGTTTCTCAGTCCTGCTGCCCATCCTGTGCCTTGTCTAGCACTCGCTTCTGCCATCACCTGGGCACTGCAAGCCTTTTTCCAAAGTTCTGGTCTCTAGCATGCAGCTGCGTTTGTGCACACGAGCATTCTATGTGAGGCCTCCTTCAGCAAGGCAGGCAGCCCGGGTCACAGATACTCATCACAGACACATAGGATCCTCAGGGGAGCATCAGGCTTTTCTCCCTCACCAGGTGGCTTGGCTGGGTGTTGTCCTATCCTATCTCTGTGATTTTCCTTCTTTCTTTTCCACAATCTTGGGGAAAGATTTCATAACTGTGCCTCCTCTTTCTATTCTTTGGGTAGTTGTAACTTACCATTAACAAACTTATTAAAACTTCCATAAACTAATGTTCAGAGTTAACCTACTGTGACTATTCAGCAAAATATGCCGATTTTAGCAAATTACATTTCATTCCCTCCCACTGCCAGTTACCTCATCACTTCCTGTTTCATGCATCTTCAATTTGAGTATCAGCTAACCATTTTAAAAACCATGCCCTGGGCTGGAGAGATAGTTAAGGGATTAAGGCCATTTCAGGAGTGGTTTCCTGGGCCCCAAGGTGAATCCTAAGCAGAGAGCTGTGAATAATCCCTGAGCACAGAGTCCAGAGTCTGCCCTGGACGCAGCCCAGTGTGTTCACTTCTCATGCCAGGCCTTTCTCTGATTAAATTCTCTGTCATGAGCCCTGTACTCACTAACTCCCATTCAGTGTCTGGTTTGAAAAACTGTGGGATCTTTGTTTGTCTAAAAAATATCTTTAATCTGCTTTCTGCCATGACTAGTTTGTTTTGGGTTTTTTGGGTTTGTTTTAGTTTTGATTTTCATTTTGGCCACATCTGAGGGTGCTTGGGACTAACTCCTGGTTCTGAACTCCGGAATCACTCCTGTTGGTATGTAGGTTCAGATGGGGGTGCATGGGATGGAAGCTGGGTCAGCTGCATGCAAGTCAAGGCCTAAAGCCTCAAACAATCCACCTGGCTCCTGACTTCTCGTTTTAATGACTGTGACCACCAAATAGCTCATCTTCAGCAAGAAGACATTGCTCCTTTGGCAAATGTATCAGCAAGGCTGCCGAAGAGTCTCTGTTCTGGACACAAAGTATTTGAAGTGTGTTGATACCTCTTTCCAGTCCCAAGTGCGTTAGTGACCCTTTGTGCTGGTCATCCAGAAACATCACAGGTGAATTTTCCACCAGGGGATTGCTTTCATTCCTTCCTCCCAAGTCTCCATTTCCCTTTGACTCTGCAGATCTGCACTTGTCTACTGCGCAGGCAGATATTATGTCCTGTTTCTTTGCCCCTGACTCAGGACAAATAGCATCCAAGTGTCCAAATATATCTAAGAACAGGACAAGAGTCCCTGCCCATCCAGCAAATAGCCGAGGGCATGAGTGTGGTCAGTGGAGGGAAGAATAAAATTCACATTAGGTCTCTCTCATTTCACATTGTCAAAATCCCTTGGTATTGTCAAACAAACACTTAAGGTTAATTTGAGAAAGGAAAGGAAAGAATAGAAAAGAAGATCATATAAATAGAATTCTACCAAGCATGACAACGTTCATTATTCCTGTAGACCTCGGCCGACAGAGGTGGCGATTGAATCTACTCTGACAAAATAAAGGGACAATGAGCATGACTCAGAAAATAAGTCATTCCCCACCTCCTCAGAAGGAGCTTCACAAAGCTGTTTAGAGAACTGTAGACATGTGGTATTGTAGGGGATGTGCAAAGCATTTTAGTCACAAAACACTAGTTGGGGATTTTAACAGTGTGAAGTTTGCTATTCTGTCTTAGAAAACCTTAGTCATAGATTAAGTTCAAAGGTCCTCAAAGGTTTGGTAAAGCACTTCTTACAGGGCACATTCACAAAAGAAGAATAAGAAATAAGAGCAGGGGCCATTATCACTATGTTATACAATTCAATATTCCTGGCAATTCAAGTCCAAGAGAACATGGATGGATGGATGGATGGATGGATGGATGGATGGATGGATGGATGGATGGATGGATGGATGGGTGGGTGGGTGGGTGGGTGGATGGGTGGATGGATGGATGGATGGATGGATGGATGGATGGATGAGTGGATGAGTGGATGGGTGGGTGTATGGAAGGATGGATAATGGACAAAAGGATGGATGATGAACAGAAGAATAGGTGATAAACATATAATAGCTACCTAGATTAAAGGAACAACCAGAAAAGGAATATAGTATTTATTATTTCTATATAACAATTTAAAAGTTTCCTAATTTTTAAGAACTCCAAGTGTCATCATCCTCATTCTTTGTAGAAATAATGACAAGACCTAATTTCAGTCCCGTGAAAACATTCTATTTCTTGATATGTCTGGTTCTAAAGATATGCTAAGTTTTAAACTATTTTAAGGCACATTCTTTTTGATTCATATTGGAAAAACAGTCCCAAAATTATAAAACAAAGAGAAAATTTAAAGTTAATTTAGTTTTCTTGGCTGGGAATGTTTAGGCATGGATCTTAGTGAAACAATATTTTGTTTTGCTAAATAATCAGATACAACGTAAATATTTAATGTAAGCACAATGATTTATGTAGAATATATTTATCTTATTGGCTAAATACCAGAGTATTGAATATATATTATAATATACAATACCACATATTTTATACATAGTATTATATATGTAGAGACATATCTTACATATACCATGCTATTTATGCCATATCATATCGAATTTTATTTATACTATATATGTGATATAAATCTTTGCCTATGTAATATGTACATTCCATGCATCATCTGTGTACATCGGCCTTTCTTTCTCTATATTCCATATAAACTCGCAACCCTGAATTTTGAGAGGGAGCACCATGAATCTCTATTTCAAACGCAAAAACAAATATTCAGCAAGAACTAGGAGGACCCAGCACTGAGCGACGTGTCAGTCTCAGGCAGAAGTAAAATGATGCTTCTGTCTTAGCTAAGACACCAGCCACCACGGACAGAGCCCCTCTGTGATTTTTGTCCAATGATAGGGCCGCATATAACAGCAGCTCCCGCCCTCTTGATAATGTCTGTCCAATAACCGAGCTGTATTCAGCAGCGCCCCCCGCCCTCTGTATAATGTTTGTCCAATGGCAGGGCCACGTCCAGTTACAGCAGCTCCCTCCCTCTCTATGATGTTTATCCAATGATAGGACCGCGTTCATCGGCAGCTCCCGCCCTCTTCATGACGTTTGTCCAATGACAGGGCCGCGTTCGGCAGCATCTCCCGGGCTGGAGAGAGGCCAGGGGCTGTATAGTGCAGAGCTGGGCGGCCAGTGGGGCCCCCGCAGTCTCCTGCGCCTCCGCTACGCGGGGCCCAGCTGCATGGACACGGACACAGGGCCATGGCCAGGAAAGGTTTTCCGAGAATTGTCAGGTCACAGGAGCAGGAAATAGGAGGGACACAATTGGGAAGGGTTTTGCAGGTCTCCTGAGTGGGAGAGCTGGGTGGGCACCACCTGGTAAAGCTCACAGCATGTTTTTATTGTTACTAAGTTACTAAGGTTACTAAGTTACTAAGGTCTTTGGCCGGATGCAGGTCAAGATAGGTTTTATTTGCACATCGTTCCATATCACTGATAAACACTGTATGTGATTAAAAAAAAAAAACCACGCTGCATGTCTATTACTCTTTGGAAACAACCCTAAAATAGTTCCCATCTTAGGGATAACTATGCATACTTCAAAGTAGGAAAATGAGAGCTCCGCCCTAGCCACAAGGCATCAAAACTGTTTGGAGACAGTTTGATCACAAAAGAGCCTGTTCTTGGCCTTTCTTTGACTTATCTATCTATATCCCATGTTATCGGGATAGAATTGCAAATTCAAATTGTATAAAAACATAATAGCCAGGATTGAGACACCCTGTCTGTTGTGGCATGCTCTGAGGACTGGAAGTCTCTCCCCGGGGCTGCCTCTGTCACACTCCTTCCAGCCTGACTTTCTTTCATGAAAATAATTGTCACTGTCACTGTTCTCCCGTTGTTCATCGATTTTCTCGAGCGGGCCCAGTAACGTCTCCATCATGAGACTTTGTTGTTACTGTGTTTGGCATATCGAATACATCACGGGGAGCTTGCCAGGCTCTGCCGTGCGGGCGAGATACTCTCGGTAGCTTGCAGGCTCTCCAAGAGGGGCGGAGGAATCGAACTCGGGTCGGCCATGTTGGCTGCGTGCAAGGCAAACGCCCTACCCACTGTGCTATTGCTCCAGCCCCATGAAAATAATTAATATTTACCTTTTCATGGACTTTCTTTTTCTTCATTTCATGAGATTGATAAGCATTTACCTTCTTAAATCTTCAACTTTTTTTTTTTTTTTGCATCACACCCGGCGATGCACAGGGGTTACTCCTGGCTCATGCACTCAGGAATTATTTCTGGCGGTGCTCGGGGGACCATAGGGATGGTGGGAATCGGCCGCGTGCAAGGCAAACGCCCTACCCACTGTGATTGCTCCAGCCCGGCATTTACCTTCTTAGAGACTTTCCCTTTGTCTCATGAGGTTAGGGAATAGTCACCTTCCTACAGACTTGCTTTTCCTTCCTTTCTTTTGTGAGAATAACTGAGATGCACCCCCACCCACCCAAGGAAAGCCAAATGGAGTGTGTCATACAGGGACTCTGCCTGGGAGGAGTTGTCATTCCACACTGATGGAAACTGGGATGGGATGGGATGATGCTGTCAGACGTGCATGTACACCTGTTTAATAATGCAATGGGCTGGAGCGATAGCACAGCGGTAGGGTGTTTGCCTTGCACGCAGCCAGCCTGGCCGAGCCTGGCCGAGCCTGGCCGAGCCGGGTTTGATTCCTCCACCCCTCCCGGAGAGCCCGGCAAGCTACCCAGAGTATCTCGCCTGCATGGCAAAGCCTGGCAAGCTACCCGTGATGTATTCAATATGCCAAACACAGTAACAACAAGTCTCAAAATGGAGACTTGGGCCCGCTCGAGCAAATCGATGAACAACGGGAGGACAGTGTTTATGTTTTAAATAATGCATTATTGTCTTGTTTCTGAAACTTAAATTATTGGAAAAAATAAAGTCTAAGTCAATCAAGCAATTGTTTAAAAGAAAAATTAAGATATTAGTCCCAGGACTCTTAATGTAATTGAAAGTTAAATCTAGATAAGCATCTCAAATACAAATTAGAAAATAAAAACCATGATGTGTCAGATCTTATTTGTTTTAAAATAAAAGAAATTAAACCAAGCAGAGTCAAATCCCCTTCCCTATATGCCTACCCAGGCACTAAGAATCAGCATCTGATTTCCTTATTTGAATCACCCCAATCACATATTGTGTAAAGTATCACTGGTAGCGTTGTCAAAAATATGAGGTAATTGTGTCCTGGAATGACTTTGAAATCAACATTTTAAAAATATCTCTAGTTACATTTCAGAAGACATGTTTCTTCACATTGAAGAAAGCCTATATGCATCAACATATCATCCTTGGTGGACCAAGAACAGGACCAAGTGCCACAGGACACATGAATCTATCTTTTGGATTGAGACTCTGCATGATTGTCTCTGGGGACGGGGGTTCCTGCTGCAAGACCTGCATCCTCAAGCTCCACTACCATTTCATCCAGGGATGTCTCCCCAAAAGAGGTTTTTTTCATCAATGTATCTTCTCTGTCCTGTAGGCGTCTTTATCTTGCCCTAAAATATTCTCTTCTCTGCCTGAGAGTTTAGCGCATACACTCTGGTGCCTCGACATCCAAGATGAATCTGGAGTCTCAACTTCATTGGCAAATAAACCAATGGATGGCACGAAAGTGAAGAACTGCCACACAGTGAAAGGAATTGCCACAAAACCAGAAGAGGGTATTTGCACATCATATATATATCTGATGAGGGCTGATACCTAAAATAGATCAAAAATTCTTACAACTTAAGAACTAAACAAGCGTCCTAATTTAGACAACAGGCAAAAGACCTGAACTGACACTTCAACAAAAAAGACATACAGATGGCTCCCAGTGACAAGGAAGAAAGGTCAGCACCACCCATGGGGGATTCAAGCGGAACCCACAGTACATCACCTTACACATGAGCGTGACCTAGAGTTAAAAGTATAGGCAAGGACATTGGGACCAACTTCTACACACTTTGCGGAGAGTGTAAATTGGTGTGATCACTAGGGAGAAGGGCACAGAAGTTACTGAGAAAAATTTAAAAACGAGATTTCCTTTAATCTAGAAATATGGGTCATAGGAACTTACCCTAAGGACATGGGGGCACTGGTTTAAAGGGCATTTGCATCCCTGTGTTCATAGCAGCATTTTCAAAGCAACCTGAATACAGACTGACCCTAAATGTCAACCAAGGGATGAGTGGGTGAGGACAAAGGGTGACTCCCAGTGAAATTCTAGTCTACAGATTCAATCAAATCTGTGCTCCCAATGGGGAAAGGACTGGGGGAGATAAAATTATGCCCTTTGGGGTAAAATAGATGGATCTGGAGGTGAGTATGCCAAGGGAAGTAAGAAAGCAAAGACAATTCTCAATAATTTAACTCAATGTTTATATATATATATATATATATTTATATATATATATATATATATATATATATGGTAAAGGCCCTCCCGTTGTTCATCGATTTGCTCGAGCGGGCCCAGTAACGTCTCCATTGGAGACTTTGTTGTTACTGTGTCTGGCATATCGAATACGTCACGGGGAGCTTGCCAGGCTCTGCCGTGCGGGCGAGATACTCTCGGTAGCTTGCCGGGCTCTCCGAGAGGGGCGGAGGAATCGAACTCGGGTGGGCCATGTTGGCTGCGTGCAAGGCAAACGCCCTACCGCTGTGCTATAAGACCCCTTAATGCTGGTATATATATATATATATATATATATATATATATATGTATATATATATATATATATATATCAAAACCAAAACCCACTCTTGATGAAAATTAGGATGGTTTGTGGAGGGATATGGTAGAGGGAGTCGTGAGCAGAGAGCTCTATGAGGGTAAGTGCATGTGCAGAAGTCTGAAGTGAATGATTAAAATTCCCTAATATCGTGAGCCAGTGGAAATCAATCATGCCCCTTCAAAAGGCTGCAGAGTTTGGTTTCTCCTCAGATAGCTCTGCTTACCCTGCAGGCTGGCTGCCATCCATGGCCCCCACCCTCGGAACCAGGCTGTGGGGTGCAGGGGACGTGGCTGCCTCTGTCCCCCCACCCCCCACTCCAGCTCCTCCTGCTGCTCTGTCATGGGAAACTCAGGTAGCACTAAATTCAAGTCAAGCCACTGTGGCTCAGGTATTGATCTTTCAAGCCAAAGATCACTATAAAGAGTCACTGGGTCGGATCTGAGTCTCCCTGAAGAGGCGTGAGGAGTATATGGGGAGATACTGCTCAAAGATAGTTGCTCTGTGACAGGGTGCGGCTGCACATGGGATTTATAGACACACACAGACAAGCCACATGTATGTGTATCACATGTGCGGCCACAAATGATGGGCCCTTTTCTGTTTTCTGCACATAAATATTGTAGACTGGATGAAGTGTGTGGAAAAGGAATATGCACCATTATTTTCCCAGATACAAATGAAAAATTCATGTGATTTCCCAGCCAAATCACACCTGAAAGCATTTTCATGAAACCAAAATCTCTTCTCTCCTGGATCAATACATGCCGCACCCCTCCTCCCTCCCCCACCCCCCGCCACCGCCCAGAAGGAGCAGTTGGCCTCAGAAGGTTCCATTTCTCCTGCTAGCTCTCCGTAACCTTTCCATGCTGACATTAGCCAGCCAACATGCTTGAAATCGTAACTGGTGCCCATGGAACAAAACCTGGTCTTGTCCAAAAGCATGTAAGTTGAAATGAATCTCCCTTTAATCCCTCAGACTGCAAGGCTTGGGTGGGAGGACGCACACAGCTATACAAAGGGTTTTCACTTGACCTGTGTACGCACTGCTCCAAAACACAGTATTCCCCAACAAGAAGTGGACTGCCAGGAGCATCTTAGCACTGGGGATTCTGCCTTTAATAGAGCAACACCTGGGGCACGGTCTGCCCTCCAGTACTGGCTCTGGTTCTCTGGTTCTCTGGTAGGAGAACATTGGTTTGTCTTTTCTGCCTTGCCGCAGCGAGTTTAGGTTTATTGGGTTACTCCCATCATGGTGCTCCCATTCCTCTGTGTTTATTTGTAACTTCTTTCTTTGTGCTCTGTCAACTTGTAAATATTGTTTTCCTCTTCTCCTTAAGTCCTTTATATATCAGAGCAATGTTATTTTTGTATGGACACAAGAAGACAGTAAATGCTATGCTTTTGTAACATGGGAGTGAATTGACTCTCAATGATATTTACCTCCTGGGCATCTGTTCTCTTGACTTAAGCCTCAGTTGCCCTTATTTCCTAGCATCCCAAAAGCAGGGTCTTGATGAGGGACTGGATGGACCCAGGGCAAGCGGTGAGCTATGTGCTACCGTGGCATCGAAATTGGCCTGGCCAAAGTGTCATAATGCTTAACTATAAGTTAAGAGTTTGCTCATGTACAAATGTTGTCATGATCCAGAAAGTAATAACTAGATTCAGACCCTGCTAGGGTTAGGAAAGATTAATCTGGCCTGAGCACTATAGTCCAAGTCTGTGGCGAGATGTTCCCAGGAGAGCTGCCCTACAAGCCTCAATGTATCTCTTACTGTGTGCATACAAAATAACGAATATTAAGAAGTAGAATTAAGATGTTTATTAAGATGTTAATTAAGCTATTGGACTAAGGAGAAGAGAAACACCCTATTGATTTTGCTATGCACTGAGACTGGGTGTGGTGTCAGCCTCTTGTGCTGGGGAATGGGAGAGAAATGAAGGAGTCGGAGGAGTTGGGATAGAGAGCAGGAAGCAAGATGCAGCACAGAGAGATGAGTGGGAAAGACAGGAGGAGATGGGAGCAGTGTGAGACTAGAATGGGGGGCTCAGAGAGACTGGAACAGGTGCATGGGGAGAATGGAATAAACGGTAACTGATCAATCAACCAGCTTGGCCCTTGTTTCTTCCTCCATCTGCCCCATGGCCTGGGCCGCCCTGACCGGGCGAGCGGCTCAAGACCCCCCGAATGTGGGCAGCGAGGGGGAGAGCCGCTGGGGCCTTCTCTGGCTGCCCTGGGAGATTATACACTCCCCCATGGACCTGTTGATGGAGAATATTTCCACAACTACTTATGCCCACAGTTTGAATACCTTAAGAAATCCAGATCCCCTCTTTAATTCATTATAGGCCATCCTATAAGATGCATTGAAAATGTCCTAAAAAACTTATTCTAAGTTTCTTGAATTCTAAGAAAAATACCATTTTTAATATATTTCTGCAAATAGAAAATGAGAGAGAAATCATCTGGCCTCTTAATCATTAAGGAATTATTCCGCAAGCTTAAATAAAATGCACTGTTAAGTTCAGAGGAATTCAGACGATGCTATGATCTTCTGAATGTCATTATAAATGGTAGAAAATGAAAAAGTAAGGCAAATTTAAGTTTTATTACTATGTTTCATTGTATATACACAGACGAAATTGTCATTTTTGTGCACATGTATGCCAATTTTACACCAATTAAACTGGAAATAACTTTTTACATGAATAGGTTATATACTAGACCAAAAAATAATAATCCCTCTGAAAAAAATACTACATGATTTACATATTTCAGGAACTAAACATACATTTTTTAAGAAAATGAACAACTAAATTTCACACCTCAAAATAAAGTTCAAAAAGCCTAGGTTAATCTCACAGAAATGCCATTACATTTCATTTTCTTTTTGTCATCCCAGGAAAATGAAAGTCAAACCAAGTTGTGTATAAAACTGTTTAGTGACCCACTAGTGCTTGGACAGGTGACATCTATGAGTATATTTTAGAATATAAGATCTAAACCAGCACTTCATGAGTCCACTTTGACCAAAGGAGATTCCATACGGTTCAACCACCATTCCGCACTGCTTACCTGGGGGTCATGAAAGCAAAATTCTAGAGGCCACTGTCACCTCTATGCCAATAGCCCAGATACTGAATGTGCCTAAATGTCCACCCTCAGATGACGGGGCAAAGCTCTGGTGTCTGCACCCAGTACACGGTCACTCTGCCATCAGAGAAGAGGAGGTTGAGCTGCTTGGGACAAAACTGCACCCATCTTCCTATGGTGGTGACACAAAGGAAGGAAGGAAGGAAGAGGACACAGTTTCCAACGGTCCAATCAATGATCAATGTGAGTAACGGGAGCAAATCAACCGACAGAAGGCTGAAGTCTAACTCAGTGAAGTGGGCAGCCACTGGAGGCAGTAGAGCAATGGGTGGGTGGGTGGGTAGGTAGAAGAATCAACCAGGAAGAGGGTCTTACTCAGGGGCGGCGGGTGGTCACTGCACGCATACACAGGTGTGAAGCTCTACTTCCGAAATTCTCTGGAACTGTGAGATAAAGACAATCAGAAATAAAAACTACGGGCCAAATTGGTAAGATAGGATGCGAAACAATGAGGATTTTCATCTCAATGTTAACACATGTCCCTAAGACATTCTGAGGGACGATTTGCTTGAGAAAGAAACCAAGAAGATAAAAATGCAATCAAAGTAGTCTATAACGTTTTCATTTATTGATGTTAATTAACTGCAGATAACTAAGGAAGCTATAAAAGGAAACTATAATGGACGCTGCACAGCCAGCAGAGACGAAAGAGGAAAACTAGCTGGAGTCCTTCTGTCATTCATAACTCGCCTTAATTATCTGCTCTGGAGAGCCACTGCCTTAATTTGAAAAGCCTCCCCCCAGCCCCCATCACCAGCCCACGACCCTAATGGAGCCACTGCACCTCAGTGGGTCCAGCCCTGTCGGCTGGATTTCATGAAGCTCCCGCAGCAAGCCTGAGAGAGAATCCAGCATTGACTCCGGCTGACCCGCCCTCCAGCGTCCTGGAGTGTGGATGGATCGGCCGCCTCCAGGGAGCAGCCACCGAGCACTCTGGTTTCCATTACTGACTGCTGATGGCTGAGGCCATTCCTGGACTCACTCGGCTGAAGGCTCTGTGTCGCCTTAGCTCTTGACTCCGCCGCGTCCTCGCAGATCCCTGCCCTGCTCTGAGGCAGCCATCTAGTGCACATGGAGACAGATGCCTGTGCCCATGACTCGTAAATTCCTTTCTTTCCGAGTGCATAAATCCCAGAGAGAAGAAGTGTTGGTAGTCCCTTAAGGCACAGCTCATTCCACAGTGGCGTACTTTAGGGCTAGAGAGATAGCACAGCCGGTAGGGCATTTGCCTTGCACGTGGCCGACCCGAGTTCGATTCCTTCGTCCCTCTCGGACAGCCCGGCAAGCTACTGAGAGTATCCCGCCCACACGGCAGAGCCTGGCAAACTCCCCGTGGCATATTCGATATTCAAAAAAAACAGTAACAACAAGTCTCACAATGGAGACGTTATTGGTACCCGCTCAAGCAAATCGATGAACAATGGGAGGACAGTGCTACAGTGCTAATAAGTAACTCATACTCGATTAGAGTACCTGCTCCTTACTTGTTATTTTTGGTGTGGGGACCACATCTGGTGGTACTCCTGACTCTATGTTCAGAGATCATCCTGGCAGGCTCCTGGGACCCCATAGGGTGGCGGGGATCACCCAGGTTAGATGCACACAAGTACATCTACCCACTGTACTATCACTCTGAACCTGGAGATCCGCTCCTTAAAGCAAACTTCTCAGGACCACCTATTGGAAGGAAGGAACTCGGAGACCTGAGCAGAGAGGCAGGGTGCAGTCCAGGCGGCCCACCCCCCAGCAAGTGGCCTGCTCTGCTTTATCCCCTTCACTGGGTGAAATGCCAGAGAGATGTTTCCTGGGTTGAGGAATGCACCATCAAAATACAAAGAAATGCTTCCAGAGGGGCTGGAGTGATAGTACAGTGGGTAGGGTGTTTGCCTTGCATGTGGCTGACCTGGGTTCGAGTCCCAGCATCCCATATGGTCCCCTGAGCGCCATCAGAAGTAATTCCTGAGTGCAGAGACAGGAGTAACCCCTGTGCATCACCGGGTGTGACCCAAAAAACAAAACAAACAAACAAACAAACAAACAAAAAAACCCAAAAAACAAAGAGAAATGCTTCCAGAAAAAGCCAAGCCATTTTGCTTATTTCAGTAGTTCTGGGCTGGCCCTTTGGGGACCAGACAGGCAGTGTGTCCGAAAAACAGGGGCTTCCCCCTGGACGTCATGTCAGAGGAGGGGGCAGTACTGCTGCCCGAGAACCAGAGCCCAGCAGTGTCACTCCTGTGCCCAGCTAAGGGCAAATGGACTATCTCACGGGACTCCAGAAAAAATCAAAGGAAACCTGAGCCCCAGCACCAGCCCCCAGAGTCTCTGCACTCTGGATTCCAGATTCCAACCAACTGCAGAATCGAGGGAGAAACAACACACGCAGTGCGAGGGTCCGGTCCCTAGAGGGCCAGCTGTCCACCCTGCACGGAGGAGCAGTGGCCCATGGATGCTTCCCTCGGCACAGTGCTCTCTCCTGTGCTCTCTCTCCCACTCCTGGGAGGCTCACAAAATGCTCCTCCCAGCACAGTGCTCTCTCTCCCGCTCGGGGCATCCTGGGACTTGTAAGCAGAAAAGCTGAGGAGGGTAAGGGTGACCATCTAGCTCCATCAGCCAGATCTGGGCAAACCCACTGCTGTCCATCTGTCCGTCATCCTAGACAACTTTCCATCACCCCCAGCCTCCCACGTCCATAGCAGTGGGGACAGGGTGAGGTCAGCGGCATGTCTGGACCAGCACGGCCAACTGTGGAGGCCAGAATCTCCTGGGGAAGGCTGGTCAGGACTCCTGGGCTGCTCAGACACGGCCTGGACATGGTCTGATGACCCCGGGCTCCGAGTCACGGGCACTGAGGCAGCTCTGCGGCCACTTCCCTCCCTTGCAGGACCTCCCTGGGAGCAGCGGTTGGGCCACACCGGAAGCTGCCCTGGAAGCCCCTGGCAGAGTGCCCACAGCCCCGGAGCTGGGCCTCCTGTGGGCACACCTGCACTGCACCTCCAGGCCACCTGTCCAGGCTGGGACGCCTGTTCGAGGCAGTGGGCAAGGACAGGGGAGCAGTTTTCTAGAACACGGTCGATGTTTCTTAGGGACGAGGCACTTCGCCACGGTTCCATGGGCATAGTAGGCTTGGCGGCGGCATTACACACGAGAAGGTAGTGGGGAGTAGGGAGTAAAAATAGCAGGGACCTTTTGAAGCGCGCCAGCACAGGATGGCTCCTCCAGAGTGTTCTTAGTGTTCCCTCCTCTTTGCTTTTAAATGTCAGACGCAGTGAAATCCTAGGGGGACTACCCGAACACCTCTCCAGAAAACGTTCTCCTTGCTCTCGCCTCTGTGTCTCTTATCCGGGCTCTACTTCCTAGGGAGGTGGCTGCACTGGCTGGTGCTGCCTCCCCTTCACCGCTGTGGGGCAAGATCTGCACGCACCCCTCCTGGCGCTGCGAATCCCACAAGTCCCCTGGCCTGCCATCTGCTGAACTTCGTCAAGAACGGAGACTGCCTGACCTGGGAAAACTTGTCAGAAATGAAAAGCAAAACCCACAAAGGCTCCCCTTTCTTCTCCCACTGTCTTTTATCTGTGTTCGTAGAGAGATGAAACATTCATCTAGACAGATCTACGAAGTCAGCCGGAAGGGAAGGGCGTGTGTGTGTGTGTGCGTGTGTGTGTGTGTGTGTGTGTGTGTGTGTGTGTGTGTGTGCGCGCATAGCTCACAGCTTAGAGCTCGGGGATATGGCATGGAGATAAGCCATAGACAGGTGAACAGAGAGAAACACAGGTGACATTCGGGGATCATATAGGTAAAAAAAAGATGGGCAGATGGACAGACAGATCTAGGACATGCCTTTCACTTTTGTCTCAAGTATGACCCATTTCATTTTCCTGTCTTTTCTCAGGAAAAATATCACGGACTATATTTGATGGGGGATCTATACCCTTTCAATGTCCTTTCGCAGGGTTACTCTTTCCCATGCCGGCCTCTAATTCCTCCCACTAGTTCTGTCTGCACATGGTCACGGTCACTACATGGTCACGGTCCTCCCATTGTTCATCGATTTGCTCAAGCGGGCCCAGTAATGTCTCCATTGGAGACTTTGTTGTTACTGTGTTTGGCATATCGAATACATCGCGGGTAGCTTGCTTGGAGAAAACTCTGCTTCCTGCAGAGGCCTGGCCTGGGAAAGTGCAGGAAAGAGTCAGCTCTGGGAGTGGAGAGGTCCCACAGCTACCCTGGGCACACCCCAGGCCTCTCCAGGCCCCTCCCCCAAGCTGCTGACCAGGAGGAGCTCTAAGGTGTCTTCCCAGGTGGAGCTCCTGAAACAGACCCACAGCCCCAGGAGGTACTTGTGCTGTCGCTGGTCAGCAAATGACATTCCCACAGAACCTCCGGCAATGTGGATCTTGGTTCCAGAGCCTTGGGGAGCGGTGAGGGCACGTTTCCAGACTGGGGAGGGGGCACTCTGACTCACAGCAATGGACCCTCTGACATCATTCCACACACTTGGCTTCCATCATCCTGACCGTTTCGTCTAATGTTTTCAAGATTGCGGTTAGCGTCTGATGCCTGAACTTCCTTTCCCAGTCCACATTTGGTTCCCTAACATGAGCCATTGGCGAGATGAACGTTCCTGACATGGATTCTCCAACAAGACCTTCCCAAATGATGTAGTCATGATATTCGAGGCTTACATTTTGTTTGTGCCCTAAGTGCAACCACAGACTTCACACACACACACACACACACACACACACACACACACACACGAATGCACATGCAGTTTACAGTTTAGTTTGGGTCTAATAGTCATTTTTAATGTGTATGATACATGGAAAATATCATGCTAAGTGAAATGAGCCAGAAAGAGAGGGATAGACATAGAAAGATTGCATTCATTTGGGTAACATAAAGTAACAAAATAAGAGACTAACACCCAAGAACAGCTGTGATAAATACCAGGAGGTTCACTTCATGGCTTCGAGGCCAGCCGCACACTCTCGGGGTAAAGGCAGCTCAGATGGAGAAGGGAGCACCAAATAAAGGGTGCTGGGAGGATCTGCCCAGGACAGGAGATGCATGCTGAAAGTAGACTTTAGACCGAACATGACTGCCACCCAATGCCTCTTTTGCAGACCACAGCACCCAAAAGGAGAGAACAAAAGGGAGTGCCCTGCCACAGAGGCAGGGTGAGATGGGGGGTGGGGGGGTGGGAGGGATACTGGGATTGGTAGGGGTGGAGAATGGGCACTGGTGGTGGAATGGGTACTCGATCATTCTATAACTGAAACCCAAGCACAAAAACTTGCAAGTCTAAAAAAAAACACTGATCTAATTAAAATTACTTCACAAATAAAAAATAAAAGTTGTTTTAAAAAATTAAAAAATAATAAAAAAAGAAACATTCTTTTTTAAGGAGACATCTCTTTCTCTACCACTTCCAACCCAGAATTTTCTTTTAATTCTTTCCAATAAAAAATATTTTCACTCTACAGAAAAGTGAACGGACTATGAGTTAATCCACGCCATCATGTCTGCCCAGAGGGGAAAGGGTGTTGCTCCCTTCCGCCCTCTCCTCTCTGGAAAGAAAGATGGCGGCTGCATGGTAGCCTTGTGGAGAGCAGGTATGAGCCGGGGGGTGAAGGGGCGACTAAAACCTCATGGGAAGGGGGGGCGTTCTGGCCCATCCTTCACGCCCTACCGAGGTCACCAGTTGCCCCCCACGAGTGGCTCTCCAGCACGGCTATGACTGCAGAGCACAGAAACCAATCTCTTAGTTATCTGACTCTCAGTAGAAATACTTCCAGGGTTAATAAGTAAAATAGCAGAAATCCAAAACCGCGAGGCCGCTACAGCAGCCATGCAACATCATTTAACCCTTGAACCCAGCTGTAGAAAGCAAATCATTTCACAATGCTTTTTCAGGGAGGGGTCATTTTTGGGGAGGGGGTAAACTCTAAATAATAATGGTGAAAAATAATGGTGCATCTTTTATCGAAACAATGAATCTAGTCAAAGTAGATAGAGTGTTAACTAGAATTCATCTGCCTCACAGGCATTGGGGGGTGGGGGTTTATTAGGGTTCTTCGTGGTGAAAAATAAGTATTGGTAAAGGGAAATGTGTTTGATATTTGCATGACTGAGACCTAAACCTGAAAGCTTTGTAACTTTTCCCACAGTGATTCAATAAATAAATTATAAAAAAAAAATTTTCGCTCTAGGAACACGAAGAGCCTCAAACTGACGAGGCTCTTCGTGTTCCTAGAGCGAACGGACGCCATTGGGCTACACTAGCACGCGACAGGGACAAATGGAGACGTTACTGGCACCCGCTCGAGCAAATTGACGATTAACAGGAAGTCAAGTGTTCAAGTGAAAAAATATTTTCAGAAAAGTCTATTTTTATACTCTGCATCCTGACTTCTATTATTCCAGAAAGGAAACTTTCTCTCAAGTTTGTCTTGAAAAATGACTACATTCTGGAGGCTCTGATATGCCTAGGCCCTGTCTTCCCCCTCCAGATGGCTCCACCACCAAGAGCCCTGCAAATTGCCTGTAAAACCAGGACCCCCTCCCGAAGGCCCCGTGCTTGGGCTGGGCTTAGATGGAATTGGCAGAGGCGGGATGGGACTCTTCAACCAAAATTAATAACCAAAGAACTTGTGAATAAAGAAAAGTCAGAAACTTTTGTTATCAAGTAAAACATTGGGACCTAAAGAAAATCCATACGCTCTTGTACAAAAACGGAGACTGTCATTTCAAATGATCAGTCCTAGTTCACGAACTTATTAAATCTTATTACTTGCCAGGAGGTTCTTAGCATTGTAACACACGCCTCAGCTTCTGACTTTCAAATCCATTAACCCAGAACTAAGCCCATTTTCTATATTTATAAACTCTGACTCATAAGAAGTGGACAGCCATGCACCTCGGGGACAGCGGCAAATAATCTATCATTTCTGATACCCCTGAAATAGACTTGGGAAGAGCCGTGGAGGAGACCATCAAATACTTTTCTTCATCTCATTTCAACTCTCTCAACTCAGAATTTGAGGCAACAGTATGTGCAGCGGAACACGCACCAGCCATGTCTTAGGCGCTGATCGTTTGAAATGTATTAAGTTTATTTTTACTAGAGACAGAAAATAAGATTCTGTGTCTTCTGCGGCAGTGGCCTCTCGCACCTATCAGTCTGAGAACCGTAGCAGTGAATCATTCGTGTTCTGCCTCTGTGTCCGTCCACTCTCGTCAGACAGAGCTGGGCCTCAGACAGGGGAGCAGCAGCAGGAGTCGCTTCTCCCAAGCCTCTTGCCAGTGAGCCTTAACATTTGTGGATCAATTTTAAAGGCTGTGATTTTTTTTTCATTCTAAAAGCTACAGACCTCTGCTCCAGCATGTTTGCCACTTCTCTCTCCCCATGAGAAGGGCAGGACAGCCTGAAGTCAGCAGATGCGAGTGCTCAAGTTCTCAAGATGATTCTGCTAGCATCTGGAGGGTGGGGAATGACCCCCTTTCAATTCTCTTCCTGGGAAACCTGTCACTGCTTTTCTTGGAGTATATCAAGTTTGTTTCTTTTCAAAAAACCAGCTTCAGGGCTCATTGATTTTCTCAGCTGTTTTCCTGTTTGCCTGATTCATTAATTTTTGTTCTGATTTTTATTATTTCATTTCTTCTCGATTCAAGCTAACAGTGTTCCTTGTAGGGGCTGCAGAGATTGTGTAGTGGGTAAGTGCCTTGCATGCACCACCACCCCCAGAGTCAGATGCCCCCACCGCTATGGCCCCTAAGACTCCATCAGGACCAAGCCCTGAGCGTTGAGCCAGGTGGAAGCCCTGAGCACCATTGGGTCTGGTCCAAAAACAGAGCAACAAAAAAGGCTCATTCTTCAGTTTTCCCAAAGTTAAACTTATACTGTGGATTATTGTTTTTTTCTTCTGTGACAGGGGTAATTAATGCCATGAATTTCCTCTCAATCTGATCTCTTCCTGCTTCCCACAGTCTTGGGAGATTTTCTAAATTTTTTTTTTATTCCTTCTGAGACATCTTCCTTAATGTCTACGTGTCAGTAAAAGTGTGTTGTTTACTCTCCAAATTGTGGGGACTTTCCCACGATCGTCTGGTTGCTGATTGCTAGTTTAATTCCATTAGGGACCATAAACATGATTTGTATAAGGTGCTCTTCTGTCAAGTCTTAACATTTATAATCCAGGGCTTATTATAATCCAGCCCAGCGCTCTGACCTGGGCTTCCTGGATGACTCTCTGAGGCCCGTCTTGCCCTTGGCCAGCATGTGTGAGGGCCAGTGATGGACACTCTGTGGACACCCCACTCCTTATTTCATCACGAGTCGTGTAGGTGCCAACTGCCCAGAAATTTGCCCATTTCTCCCCAATTATTCTAGCATCTTCTCACATACATCAATGCTATTTGGTAGGTGCTCACACAATTACTGTACTAAAAAAGTGAGCCACAATTATTCCATAATGTTCTTGTATATCCCTCCTTATAGATGATGATAAATTTTTGCTTGAAATTAATGTCATTACCCAGTATTTTTAAAACCAATGTAAGGACCATAGATGCGTTTTCTATTTCTTTCCTTTGGGTCCATCTGAGTCCTTCTTTTCAAAGTGAGGTCACTGCATACAACACACACATGTGGCATGGTTGCTCGATTCACTCTGACAATTTCTAAGTTTCGATTGTCTTAGTAAGGTAATTGTATATGTTACATTAACAATTGGTGTAGGTAGATTAATATCCAACACAAATCTGTTTTCTAATTAATTGGTTTTCTTCTTTTCCTCCTCTTCCTAATTTCCATCATCCTGACTTTAAATAGGGCATTTCTTGTAATTCACTATTTTTAATTGGGATGGGGAAGCAGTGTGTGGGCAATACTCAGTGGTACTCATGAGTCTGTGCTCAGGAGGTGGTGTTTGGGGGCCTATGTACTGTGCAGGGAGAGAACCAGGGGCTGCCAGCTGCAAGGCGAGTGTCTTAACCCCTGGACTGTCTCTCTGGCCCCACCTTTCACTTTTATCCTCCTTATTCTAAGAATCTATAAGCAACTGTATGATGCACCTATAAAGATATATTATGAAATGTGCTTTGTAAGCACGTAAGTCACTGTTGGTGAATGAGTGTGGGAGAGATGCGCTAATTGGTGAGAGGTCAAGGGTATGTGACATTTGACCCCCAGGAACAGACAGCTGGAGCTATTTTTGAAAGCTCGTGCTCTTTCCAATGCCCTATTTCTGGCCCTCCTAAATATCAGCGGGTTAGCTTATACCTTTACCCTACTCAGATGCGAGGGAACAAGAGTCTGATGAACAACCGATAATTTCTGGTTTTGTTTGTTTAATTTAAAATGTATCATGGGTGCCAGAGCAATAGGACAGCAGGGAGGGCATCTGCCTTGCATGCTGCCAGCCCACGTTCGATCCCTGGCATCTCTGATGGTTCCCTGAGTCTTCCAGGAGTAATTCCTGAGAACAGAGCCAGGAGGAACCCCTGAGCAATGCCAGTGTGTCTCAAAACAAACAAACAAACAAACAAACAAACAAGTATCATGGAGGGTTATGGGGAGAGGCTGTGGAATTCAACAGAAACTATGAAATTCCAGCCCAACCCATGAAAACAACAATATACCAACACAGTTCCTCCTGGTAACCTGTGTAATGACAACTCCTCTATTTATAAAAACACATAATCATATGTTATTACATGTAACATTTTCTTACATGCCTGATAGCAATTTCATTGCTGTTGATAGCTAAGTGATCTCTCATATCCTCAGAGGGAGCTCTCATTGAGAAAGTCCTCTATTCGCTGCACGCAGAAGGCACTGGAAAGAAGGAACCTTACATTGGTCACCAATAAGGTGACGCCTCTCCAGACTTGCCTCTCACTTGCTTCAAGCCCGCTGGAAGGAGGGCCTTTATCTGCTAACATCCATAAAGAACATTTACAGACCTAATCTGAAGTCTATAAATCTCAGTCTCAATGCAGACTTGATGGTATTTTTCAGAGTTTAGGCATGAACAATTGAGGCCACAAGAAATTCATGAACTTGTCAGAAACTGCATTAAGAGTAGAAGCAAAAACAAGTCTGGATTCAGCCTGTCACACTGCACAGCCCGAAAACACCGACCTCTGTCAGGGCCCACCCAGGCTTTCCCAGGGAGAGGCCACGGCAACACTCAACACAACACTCAGCATTAGAGATATGCTCTCAGGGTGGATGGCAGGAAGGAGGCAGCTCTGAGCCAGGGAAGTCCTGTCCTTTCTGTACCCCATGGTCTTGACAAGGGGGGGGGTCAGGGAGACACACAGCACCCCGCTTCCAAGAAGGTGTTCAAGGTCCAGCTGTCTATCCATGAAACGGAGAAGGAGAACTCTCCTTGGAGTTGATTCTAAGCATGTTCCCATGCCTGAGGTCAGTGCAGATGGTCTCTCCAAGCACATGCCTCAGCTCCTTCTGTGTCCTCACACTCTGCTTTGCGCCAGGCTACAACCCCAAGACCGAGCTTCAAGTCTGCCAGATGTATTTTGCAGATCAGAATTCCATGCTTTGTGCTTTTCCTGACTGTAATTAATCTTTGGAAGGGCCACTGACAAATCTGTGGGTAAGGGAATAGTCCACTGGCTCTCAAAACCCTGGGTGCGGTGCCAAATGGCACACCGGGTGCCCCACTATAGTCTTTGGGGCGTCTCCTATCAGCAGCTGGAGGGGTAGTGCCACTTGGATGGAACCCAATTACTGTGCATCCTTCCTAATTAATGTGATTATCAAAGGAACCTATAAAATTGGCCTCTAATTAATTGTATCCAATTAAGATTTTGAAACCATAAATTCAGGGATTATTTCATGCATTAGTGTGGCGCTATAGTTTCTTATAACCATTTCTCGTGGTAGAAATGGATACTAGCAAGAGTCGGCAGTAGGGACCGAGACCGTACCCCTAAAATATGAAAATTTACACTTCACAAACCAAAGCTACCCCCCAACAAAATTTCCTCAAGAGACAAGTGACATGATGACAGCTAAATCAGGTGGAGAGAAACTTTTGAATCTATGCATGTTTATATCATGCAACATCTTGCATCATTTCTTCTAATCAAGTATATCAAAGACCACAATTTAAAAAAAATAAAAAGGACTGTGGACTTTCTGATTGTATGATTTGCTATAAAAATCGATATAGTATGAGTCCAGAGTGATAATACAGTGGGAAGGGCACTTGCCTTGCACACACGCCAACCGGGACTTTGATCCTGGGCATCCGAAAGGGTCATGCCAGGAGTGATCCTTGAATGCAGAGCCAGGAGTAAGCACTAAGCACCTCCAGGAGTGGCCAAAAAATCAAAAATGAATAAGTAGACAAATAATCATCTTATATGGGAATGCATGATGTAGTGATGGGTCAGGAAGAGAGGATTCCCGTAAAACTAGGGTCAGGAGGCCAAAGTCCAGCCTTCTAGGACAGGGAAGCCCAGGGGACATTCTCAGGGCTCGAAGCACAGATGCTCCTTAGCTAGGGGGCGGTTCAGGGAGATTCGCATTGGGCACCTGGAAAACTGTAGCCCGCAGACATCCAGGCTGAGCCAGGCGTGATCTGAACACCATGCTGAGATCACAAGAAAGGCAAGAAACGCTAACTTGGCCTCCATCCCAACAGGAAAGAAAAAACAGGAACAGTGTATTCAAAGAAGACACGACCCTTTCTATTTCTGTGCAAATTTCACAGCCCTGGTACTTGATTTTGATAAATATTTGAAGGCATATCCAGTCAGTGCTGAGGAATTTGGTGCCAGAGAGAAGAGTGTCGAATCTGCACACTCACCAGGACGGATCATCCATCAGCCTACCAATGGATCAATTCATCTGCCATTCACCAATCTATCCTCCATCGATCTACCTATTTATAGCCATCTTTTTATTTTATTTATTTTTTAATTCTATCGAATCACCATGAAATAGGTACAAGCTTTCATGTTTGGGTTACAATCATACAATGATCAAACACCCATTTCTCCACCAGTGCACATTCTCCACTTCCAATATCCCTGGTATACCCGCCCTCTCCCACCCTCCCCCTGCCTCCATCGCAGACATGATTCCCTAATCTCTCTATTTTGGGGAATTATAGTTTGCAATACAGACATTGAGAGGTTATCATGTTTAGTCCGTTATCTACTTTCTGCACACATCTCCCATCCCGACCGATTCATCCAGGCATCTTTTTCTTAGTGATCCCTTCTCTATTCCAGCTGCCTTCTCCCCTTTTCTCATTAGGCAGGCTTCCAGCTATGGAGCAATCTATCTCTCCTGTGTATCTAGTATCCTTAGGTGTCAGCCTCATGTTATGTTGTTTTATACTCCACAAATGAGTGCAGTCCTTCTATGTCTGTCCTTCTCTTTCTGATTCATTTTACTTAGCATGATACCCTCTGTGTCTATCCATTTATTAGCAAAGTTTATGACTTCATCTCTCCTAACAGCTGCATAGTATTCCAGTATGTAGATGTACCAAAGTTTCTTTAACCAGTCATCTGTTCTAGGGCACTTGGGATGTTTCCAGATTTTGGCTATTGTGAAAACTTTTGGCTATTAGTGCTGCAATGCACATATAGGTACAGATGTCATTTCTACTGTTAGAGCCATCTTTTCAGCATTCACTTACTTGTCATTGACCTACCTCATCTATCCTCAGAAAGGGAAAATATAACACCAACACCCCTGCTCACCCACAGACCCCCTAGCCCACCTCACCAATACCACAGACCCCCTCAGCCCACCCCACTCTCCCTGAGAGCAGACTGGTTGTGGAGATTTATGGTTACAGTAATGGTTACTTGTTAATAACTTCCATCCTATGCAGCCTGGCAGCCATGGTATAAAACTCCCCTTGCTGGCTACCAGGAGGGGCACCTCTGCATAGACTCTTCCCTTCCCACCCCTCAGAGCAGCCAAGAGCTCTGCTCTGGAGCTTCCAGCAGGGAAGGAATTTGCCAGAGCCTGGCATGCAGGCATCACCGGTAAGTGCCTGCAGCAGGGGGGCAGCGTGCACGAGTGGCCTTCTGGCTGGGCAAATTCTCCATGATCTGCTTCTGAACCCATGGCTGACTGTGCCTGGCAGGCATGGAGGGAGGGGGTGAGCCATGTATGTCAGCGACAGACAGTGTGTGGTGCCCTGATGCAGACTGGGATGCTTGGCACAGACACCTGATGCATGGGGGAGCTGGCACCAGCCACAGGGAGCTGTCTGTGGGGTGCCCTGCGGAGTCCACTGTGCCTTTAAGCCCTTGAGGTGCCATGCAGAATGGAGCACTCCAGGGGCACTGGGAGCCTCAAGTATCCCCTCCTCCCCCAGCCTTGTGGTCCACCCCTGCCCTGGACCATGCACTCACCTCACCCATGCCACTTCTTCACAGGAGGCTCCACCTGCCCTGGCGCGGCAAAAGCGGGCACTTCCCATTATGGGCTCCTGCCAAGAAGCCAGGTGGCCTTTCCAAAGGCATCTGGTGGAGCCAGGAAGGCGGCTCAGGGTAGAAAAATGTTTTTCTAAGAGAAAGTAGAGGTTTCTCCATGGGGGTCTGTGGAGGCCATGGCTCCCAAGAGACATCAAGTCTCAGAGCACCAGGATCACCAGGATGAGTGCTGGCATCCCAGGCGGGCAGGAAGACAGAGAGTGCTCTGCATTTGGGTGTGACCATGGGGGGCGTTTGTGGGCCCCTCACACAGGGGTCACACTGCTCCGCTTTATCCTGTTTGGTTCTAAAGGCACTTTCCCTTCTTCTGTGTCGCCACAAAAGTTACAGGCAGGAATGGGAGGACACACAGTCATGTATGTCTCTAACACTGCTCTACTTAGGAACGCATGGGGGAGAGAGATCCCCGCCTGCTTGGGCTCTAGAGCCATAAGCACTAAAGAGAAGATTTCAGAGTCGAACTTTGCTAATTTTACTCAAGCAAGTTTTGTGAAGTAACCCAGAAGTAGCCCCTCCCCCACACACACACACAGACACTGCTGCGGTTCCTATTGTAGCAAGGTCAGAGCTGCATGCAAACTTATTCCTGAGCTGGGACAGAGGCCATGGCTGAGGCCCAAGAGAGCTGGCCCACCCAGGGAATGAGCTCTGGGGAACGCTGTGTGTGCACGGGAAGCCGAGGAAGGAGCGCTGGGGAACCCTGTGCGTGCATGAGAAGCTGAGGAGTTGGAGGCTGAGAACAGCTACTGCTTCCAAGGACCCATCTCAGATGTGAGGCGGGACACAGATGTGTGCAAAGAGGGTGTTTCTCCAAGTGAGAGCAGGGCCAGGCAGAGGGTGAGGGCAGGAGGCCGGATTCCCCCCACTCCTGTTTCTCCAGCTGGAAGCAGAGACCCCCGAGGAAGCGGTGTGAGCTCTCCTGGCAGAAGGGGACAGAGCAGGACAGGGGTAAGCTGCTCGCCCTGCGCGCATCAACCTGGGAGCAACCCCCAAACCACCTGTGGCCCCAAGGCTGCCAGGAATGATCCCTGGGCCAGGTAAAGCCCAACCCTCAGACTCAAACTAAATGAAATGGAAAGAACAGAAAACAGGAAGATGAATGGAGAAAAGGGTGCTGGGCTCCCATCCCTCCATGGGATACGAGGTATGGGCCTGTCCTCCAGGGCCTCGGCCATGGGCTCCACTGAAGTGTGTATGTGTGCGTGAGTGTGTATATGTGTGTGAATGCGTATATGTGTATGAGTGTGTGTGTGAGTGTGTATGAGTGTGTGTTTGTGTGTATGTGTGAGTGTGTTTGTGTATATTTGTGTGTGTGACTGTGTGTATAAGTGTGTATCTGTGTGCGTGCACACGTGCAGCTCGGCCAGCAGCACCCTGTGAGCAAGCCCCCAAGAGCCTACTCTGCCCGGGACTGTCCTAAGTTTGCCCACTCTTGTCTGCACCCACTGACTCCCTGAAGGCTCACCTGGGGAGACACAGAAAAGGAGCAACTGAGTTTTTAGTTAGAGTCTGGAAGATTCTTCTGACCTTAAAGGGCAACACCAACAAAAACTCTTTTTGTTATTGAAAATAGCAACAGAGAAAGTTTCTCACTCCTTATGTGTGAAGCTGGTGGGGGTGTCTTCTCTCCATCCTGCAACTGTGTTTGGGAAATAGTCCCTCGGAGCTGGGATGCCCGTTTCCACACATTCACCTGTCACCGTGGATCCACATCAGCCTCCTGGAGAGGCCTCAGTGTTTGACTAAACACGCACGTTGTGAACTTCTAACCCAGTGTCTGTTGGAGTAGACATAAGCCCATCAACAGCATTTCCCATGAGTGTGCAGACATAGATGGCGGGCACAAGGATATAAAATTTCCAAGATGATATACATCAGCCATAAATAGAGACACGGGCTCCCCAGGGTAACCCAGGAACGCGTCTTCCTTGCTGACTTCCACATGTGTGGGCACCTGTATGAAACACTTCATTATCCCTGGAGAAAACATGACCACGCCCTCCCCCAACAGCCACCTGCATCTGTCGCATTGCTTTCTCAGGTTGGGGATAACGGGCCTTTGATAAAGATCTGGTGTAAGGATGGACACGTGCTTGTCTGTACTTGGACATCTCATTCAGGAAGCAAGCCTCTGGCCCTCTTAGCAAATGCTTTCAGCCAGCAGAAAGGCTTGGCCACCCTCTCCATCAACAGACTCTGCCCTGTGGTCAATCTTTCGATTTCCTTCTGAGAACCCTTAGTCCAATCAGACTGTCCTGCTAATGTGTGCCCAGAACACTACATTTTTTTCTCAGCCATAATCCTGCAAATCCTTCTATTGTCATTGTAAATAACCATTCAAATGTTTCTCCCCTTGGGTAGTATATTTTAGAAAGGACAGCATCATGGGGATGGAGGGTACATGTGTGTATGTGTGTGTCCTGTGTATGTGTGTGTATGTGTGTGTGCATGCACATGGGTGTACATGTGTTTGCGTGTTTGAGCGCGCATATGTGTGTGCACACACGTGTATGTGCATGTGTATATGTTTGAGCATGCATGTGTGTGTGGACATGCATGTGTGTGTCCTGCCTTTAGAATAGAGGGTTTCTAAAGGCAGAGTATATGCACAGGAAGCATGGTGCCAACACCAGAATAATGAGTATACAAATGCTGTGCTATTCATGTTATCCTGAATAAACTACAGCATTTTACCACATCTTCTCCTAGGTTTCTGAAGGTATGTGATTGTTCCAGCCAAAATGTTTTGCATAGTGCTATTCTACATGAAAAGTCTCAGAAATTAAAGGAGATAACAATAAGAACATCCAATAGCTTTGTGTTATGTCTTCTCATCTTAGAAGCTGGCCTGTTCTAAGTCAGCACTGATTCATCTCAACCCGTTCTTAGGTGTGTGTACTGTGTTTGCCCTTCACAAAGCCCGGGCAGGTTTTGAGCACAGAGATGAGAGTGTAAGACACCATGAGAGTGGCCTAACCAGGCAGCTGCCTCAGATACACACCTGGCTGAGCTGCACGTGGGCTCACGCTCAGTTTCTACAGACTCTCTTGGGGGGCTCCTGAAGACCCCAAAGTCGCCTTTTGACAGAGGTCAATGGCCCGAGTGGTCCTTCTTCCAGCTCTCCTGGAATCCAACCAGCACTTATCAAGGCCTGAAGGGCTGGACCATTGCTGCCCATTCGTGAGGCACATTAGATGCTTTCCCAGACCGAGATTCCTGGGCAGGAGGACAGTCCTTACTACCGTCCTGTGGAAAACAGAGACTCTTCCCCCACTATCCCTCTAAGGATTCCAAACAAGCACAAACTACTTGATTGGAATTTGAGAAAATAGGATAGGAGCTACAGCAGTATGAAATTACAATAGTATCTTTCAAATAAGGGACAATGATGACTACAAATGACCCCTGAGTACTTTATTTCTACAGGACATAACGTAGCACAGTGGTTCCGTCTTTGACTGGCTTCTTTCTCCTCTGCACTTTTACATTTAACTGGCTCATGTCATGTCTCCACAGGCACAGGGAGGTAGGGGGTGCTGACTGGGAGCTGAATAGCTCTTTCTGGAACGAATATAAAGATGTGAGAAATGCAAGAGTAAAGCTGCCCATGCTGGACTGATGGGGCTAACCTGGGCCCCTTCCCTGGCTCTGCTGTGCTTTCTACACCAATACATTGCCTTAGTCCCCTCCTCTGGGATCAGGTGAGACCTGAGCAGCGAAGCCCACTGCAAGCACTTGCCAAGAGACCCTCCGAGTCATTCCGGCATTCTCACATGCAGTGGCCATTGTTGAAGGTGAAGATAGCAACCACACCAACACATTTGGTCAGGATCATAGGAGAAAGCAGAAACAACTGACCCTTAAATTAGATGCACTCTACCTACTTTATTTTCTCGTAGAGGTTCATTTGCTTTGGGTTCCGTAGGGAGACAAAGTAGCTTAGCAAGCTTTCCTCAGCTCTGGAATCTGAGTCATCTTTTAATTGTTTTGGTGAGTCTTGGAATAGAATTCATAATAGTCCTTCTGCCGCTCAGCACACTTGGAGTCTCAAACACTGGGGGCTGGGCAGCCATCACACCACGCCTCTCTCGGTGACAACCAGCTGATTAAGGGTCCACAAACAAACTCCAAACTTCTACCTTCACTAAGAATTTACAATCTCAATACAATATAGATGCACAACTGACTTTGTTCTACTTATATAACCTCTGTCTGTATCTCTGTGACCAGGAGAAAAACTATCGCAATCACAGGTGTATGCAATCTTACTAAGATAATGTCACAAAAGTGCAATAAGGATCATCATATACAGTGGTTTTCCTCTTAAAAATTTGCACTTCTGGGCTGGAGGCATATCCACATGGCGCTTGCCTTTCATGCACTGCTGCCCCTCGTTAAGTTCCCCATATTTCATGGGGTCCTGAGCACTGATGAGAGCCCCCCTACCCCCTAGCAGCACCAGGTATGGATGCCGAACCAAAGAATTAGACCACTTAAAAAAATTGTACTTCTATTTTCACAGTACTAAGAAAAAACTAATTGGTGTTTCCAACAAAGCAGACTCATGGAAACATAATAAAAAAACTATCAAACTTCCAAAGAATTCTTTAGGATTGACCTTACTTAAAAGTTATTGATAGATCAAAGTTTTGCCTTTTATTTCAGGTTTAAGAAGAAACACAAATTCTCTAAGTATCCCAGCTAGCGAAGTGGCTGGTACCTGAAGCCACGTTCTTCTCCCAATCCCATCTTCCCTATTATCCACCTGTCTGCCCAAGTAGCTCCACTTCCCTCTTGATTCTGTAGTGGGTAAATCAATGACTACATACAGTAAGACCTGAAGTTATGATCAACTGTATTTGAAAACGTCATATGTCAAAACCAAAACACAAGATCTGGAGCTGAATCCTCCCAGACAGGAGGAGGGCTATGCTTATCTCTCAATCAGCAACCCTTGAGCTGGACTGAGTCCTGCCTGAGAAACAGCTAGACACTAGCCTCTAAGACAGTTTTCAATGTAGTCCAGGTTCAGTTTAAGGCCTGGGTCCATATGCCCAACCTGAAGGCCCATTTTCAGACACAGCATCAGTCACTGAATTGGTTATGGCGAGTTCTTAGTGACAAAATTTCAAAATTTATATTTGTTAGCAGTAAACAAATACTAATGACTCTGTGGTACTCCTTTAGAATATATAATTCTCCTAGAATTTACTTGTAATATTTTCTAAATCCACCCCCAAATGATAAAGCTCAATACACCTTATTCTTGTGTTCTTCCCTTTTTAAAAATGCATGTTATTTCTTACAAATTTTTCATATAATTAATGTCCTATCTGTCCAATAAGCAAATTATTTCCACATTTTATTTCCCAGTATACTTAATACACGGACTGGAGTGATGGCATAGTGGATAGTGTGTTTGCCTTGCATGCAGCCAACATGGCCGACCCGAGTTCGATTCCTCCGCCCCTCTCAGAGAGCCTGGCAAGCTGCCGAGAGTATCTCGCCCACATGGCAAAGCCTGGCAAGCTACCCATGACATATTCGGTATGCCAAACAGCAAGTCTCACGATGGAGATGTTACTGGGCCCGCTCGAGCAAATCGATTAACAACGGGAGGACAATGACAGTGACAGTGACTTAATACACCTCCTGTAGAGGTTTACTTCTGGTTTTTCTATTAAGCATCTTGTTTATAGTTAATGAATCAATAAGTGACAGATCAGAGTGAGTGATCCCACATCATCAGATCCATGTTTGAAGCCTGGAATATCACGTGTCATTATACTAACACTGATAGTCATGAATGACCTCACGCGAGTCGAGACAGCCATGCCACGCAAGCTTGGAATATCCAAATTGCTGGCATGGAAGGAACCCTGGTCACTGCATTTGTGCTTGTGGAAGAAATGAAAAAATGGACAGATCCACTGTAGACAAAGGTGCTGTGTGGGCGTTGGCAAAGCCAGTCATAAAAACCGTCGTGTGTGTGATGTCCCGGGCAGCGGTGCCACCGAGCTCTTCCCCTGCACACCACTCAGAGGTGACAATTCACTGGACAGAAGAACCTCTAACCCCAGAGGCACCCCATAGCTTGAGATCTCAGAGTACATGTGACTCTAACACGAGCAGATATTAGTCCATGCTATATTTTTGTGCTTTTAATTAGTCACTTGGTTTAGGTGCCAAACAGAAATGGAAGCTCAGGGGGGGAATCAAACATAAGGAAGAAAATACAGAATTAAAATCAATTGTGCTACTCTTCATCTCCCTGCCAAAAAATAATTACAGGCATTTTTCTGTGTCTGCTTGGCCACAGTGAACACAGACTATTCAGGACTTCACACTCCGCACTGCATTTTTGTTCGAGCCGGTGTTCTTATGCCATCTGGCTCACTGTTACCCAAACTGCAGCTCTGCTTAAATACCTCCCCTGGACGCCTGCCTTTGCTGCTTTCCCATTGGATGGCTCTCGAGCCACGCAAATCATTTGCCTTCAAGGACTTACAGCTGCTTCCTGGCTCTCAGTGCAGTGAACACGGTTCTGCTGGTTTTAGGGAACCTTGACACATTCACTGGCTCCCTGGGGTCTGCTGGCACTGGCCCACTCTCTCCCCTACAGCTTTCCCCCCACCCCCGCCCATGCTCCACCAGCACCTTCTTTCTGCCCCTGCCTGGACTACATCTGGGGGCACTGCTGTGGCCCTGGTATGGTATGGCCACTGCCCAGTCACTGCTCTCTCCTGTCTGAGCTCCGCCCAGCTGGCCTGTTCCTGGGTCACTTCTAGTACCAAAAGTGGGTGCAGGAGTACTGGGCTCACTGCTCTGAGCTAACACAGACAGCAACACAGAAATACCTTAGGATTTCAGGGATTGGGGAGGATAAGGGGAACTCTCTCAGAAGGATGAGGTCGGAGGCAGGCAGGGAGGGGGACAACGCTGGCCAGAGGCCCAACACTCCACTCAGAAGGTGAGTGAATTCCCAGCTACCCCCGGCCTCTCTCTAACAGACTGAACCCTCAGCGGTCCCACGTAGGAAGGAGGACAGCGATGTGCCCCACAGGGAAAGTGGACACACAGAGAAGAAAGCAGCCTGGACATGTGGTGGCCAGTGTGCTCACTCTCACCGCCCCTTGCCCAGTAGCCACGGAATGGACTCACGCGTCCACACACACTCCACCTGGCCTGGAAGGCAGTTGTGCCCCGGTTTCCAGGAGGCAGCTCCTTTGACCTGGCAGCCACAGAAGAACTTAGCTGGCACCTGGTGGCACAGGGGCACCCACCAGCTTAGGGGGGTTACGTGGCATCCTGCATCATCCACCAAAGTCCTGAGTCACAGTGTGAGGACAAAGACCCGACGTGAGGGCAGTTAAGTGGCAGTGGGGCCATCAGGGCAGGCCTGAGTCCCGTGTCAGGGAGGAGTCCCATGAACCTTTCAGAGCTGTCCAGGAAGAACCTGGGAGGAGAAAGGGGGTGTCACCTGCAGGCCAAGGTGAGAGGACAGCAGGAACCGCACCTGCACAAGCCAGCCTCCAGGAGGGAGTGAACTAGCTCCCTCCCCCATCTGTGGACACAGGCTTGGTAGCTCCCAAGGTCCCCGTGAGTAACAGACTCACCCAAGTCGGCGATTCCCACAAAGGAGTTGGACCACAAGGTGCTGGGAAGACAAAGACATGCAGGGTCACAGGGACACTGTCCAGGGCCTGGAAGAGCTGAGTAGCCCTCAGTGCGCCTTGGGCTGTCCTCACCCTGGACACTAGATGCTTCCTTTTGGCATCCAGGCCCCAGCACAGGTGAGTGCAGGGGCGAGCCAGCTCCACGTGGCAGGGGCAGGCAGGTGGGCAGGGGGGTGGGCAGTGCTGGCCACACACACAGCCAGCAGGGGCAAGGCTGCACAGCCAGAGGCAAATAATTTCTTGTCAGGCATGCAGTCAGGGTTGACAGTCCCGGGGTTAAGAATAACTCACACCCCTCAACCACAGCCACCAGCAACTCACTTAAATCCAGGCAGAATCTGGCCAGAAGAGTGCAGGGTCAAGATGCCTGCCCACACGAGGCTGACCACTCCATGGTCCCGGAGCATAGAGGCGGGAGTAAGCCCCAAGCACTACCAGGCATGAGCCCCAAATCAAAATTAATAAAACCAACCAAATAAAAACGGGCAAAGTAGCTGAACCATTATTGCCCCAGAGAGGACACATAGGAGACAGAGAGGATTCGGCAAAGATGAACATCGTTACTTCTCACTAGGGAAATGCAGACCCCAGCGGGCAGGGGTGAACTGGTGGTGGCCCAGGTTCTGTGGCTGTCATGGAAACTCCTACAACCACATTGGAAAATGCTGCAGAACTTCCTTCCCAAATCTAAAAGCCAAATTACCAGGGCCCCAGCAACCTCTCTTCTGAAAATCCATCCAAAGAATGTGAAATCGTACCTGAGTTTTAGACAGAGCCATGGCCACCACATCATCCTTCAGATGTAGAAACAACCAGAATGCCCATCAGTCGGTGACTGGATAAAAACAGTTATAAGGCAGTACCTATCACCCATAGAGGATGATATAATAACAATGTCATTTTGCCATTTATGGCAAGGTGGAAGGAATTTCTGGAGATCATGCAAAACAAAACAGTTCCAAAGGAGAAAGACGAATATGGGTTTCACCTGGGTATCTGAAGCGGGAACCAGGAAACAAAGCCGACAAAACCCAATCTAATAGTCCAGAGGACAGTAATGAAGGAGGGGAGGAGGCGAGAGGGAACACAGCACCAACTGGCTGCATTTAGCCCGTCCATATCCCTTCAAGTAACTGGAGAGATAAGTTAACTCACCTCCCACAAGAAGAGAGCAAAAGCAAGAGAAGTGAGTGACGGGCCACTGCTGGGAAGAGATGTGGTAACCTCCAGGCACAGGAGAGCTGAGATGGGAGAGGCCCCCTGTGGTCCTGCCCCACCCTTGCCTTCATGACCTTCTGCACGACTCAGGTGGAGCCAGGGAAGATGGAGACCTGGGCTGGAGGTGCCCCAGTCCCACACGTGGCCCCACTAGATTTTCGTGGGAGCTATGCACAGACTACTCACAGCAATGGAGACAAGAAGGATATCCTGCCCATGTGCCGGCCAAGCCGGCAGGATGAGTCCGAGGATGGCAGGAGAAAGCTCATCAGGGACGTCACTGTGTGCTCAGCTGTCCTATCGGCGCACACACGGCGTTTCCCCTTATCTGCCTCAGCGAGAGGTGTGCACATGGGCCCAACCTTGAGACTCCGACTCTAAAGAGGACAGTGACACGCCACTAATTTATTAGTTTACTCAGCACAGCTGTGCCGACGATCATTAGCAGCCAGGGCCACGGAGACAGCTGAGTCAGCGGTTCCTGGCTCGGGCTGTTTTCTCTCTAGGATCCCCTGCTAGGACTGGCACAGCTAAGAATACAATTCCATTCATCACCTGTCTCTCCAAAGACTGGTCCCTGCCAAAGCCAGCAACATTAATAATTCCTACCCCAGGTATCAATTTTTAGGTCATTTATATTGTAGCTAATATGCGCTAATTGTTTGTTTTGGAGTCAGGGAGGTTACCGGCTTCGAGAACAGGCCCCATGCGGGTTGCCACATGTCCATGTCTTGGGCTGCTGTCTGTGGAAGCCTCGTCTCACCCTCGTTCCTCGGCTTGCTCGGAGGCTGTCATGCTGACCTCTCCCAGCCCTTAGCGTCATGTTCTGTGCCCTGTCACAGCCCATCAGCAGCTAAGGTTCCAATTTAAGCTGGGCTCAAAATTAAGACATGGTAAGGTAACTGCATGCTCAACAGCAGGGCGGTTTATTTTAGAAAGATACATCTTGTATTCAAGTCACTTGAGTCAAGAGACCCAGGAAAATGACTTCAGCCTCTGGGCCATGAGGGAGACACCTTGATCTAGTGTTCCATGGGGCATTATCTAATAATAAGTGCTTGTTCTTCATGATTAATCCTAATAGCCATATCACTACTATTATCGGTTATTGTTGATGATGACTCTATTGTTGATTCTGGTCTTTTCCACTAGAGGTAATTGGGCTCACACAATGGGAGGCGCTTTTGTGGGAAGTTTCTCCTTCCTTTGGGATGAGGAAAGGAGATGCTGAGCTGGTCATCTGTGTGGGGCCAAGGGGTGCTGCTTACTCCTGTGTGCTGGTAAGAAAGTCAAGGCCACGGGACTGGAACAACAGCACAGTGGATAGGGCGTTTGCCTTGCACCTGGCCGACCTGAATTCCATGCCCAGCATCCCACTGCCAGGAGTAATTCCTGAGCGCAGAGGCAGGAGTACCCCCTGTGCACCGCAGGGTGTGACCCAAAAGGAAAAAAAGAAAAGAAAAGAAAATCAAGGCCACACAGAAGCACTTCCTGCCTGAGTTCACTGCTGTGCGGCCCAGCACACAGCCCTGCCTAGACCTAAGCCTGCCCGTCTCATGACCAAGTGGCACATTCCACACCATTTTCTGAGGATCCTATAGTCCCTTCCCTTGGAGAAAGGAATCATCTATTTCCTGATGGTCTTACATAAAGTCACTGAGAGTTTACTGTTGGGTCTCCCCAGTCTCCCCTCAGTCCATAAGCCATTCGTGGGGCCAGCCTAACAGCAAAGGCACAGAAGACCCAGAGAGGCACATGTCCATTGAGTAGCTTGTTAAATGCTTTAAAATGCGGATCAATTTGAGGCATTTTGAGAAATCTTCAATGTATTGATTGTCCTGTGCATCTCTAGGCTTTATAAACATTCTTTGCACCCTGAGCTTGTTAAGTAACAGGTCCAGACATAAACTGCATTTTAGTTACACCCAAAGAGCCTGGAAAACTAAAGCTATAATCATTTGAGAATTGTTTTAAACATGAGTATTAATGAATAAAATACATAGTGCTAATTTGGTGTGGTACATATTAAATAATGGCGTGATTACATTTACTAAAAGCAATCTTCCCTTTGAATTATTTCAACTTTCAATCACATCTTGGGTGCATCCAGATAGATTCATTAAATTGGAGAGGGTGCTGCTAAAATTAAAATCGTAAACTTCGAATTTGTTCTCTTTATTTCATTTTGGGAAGTCTTTAAATATAACTTGTCTTCTGTTAGAAAAATGACTTTTACATAAAAGTATTTTAAAAAGTAACATTTGGTATCAAGTAACTATCCACTTGACATATTTCTAGAAGAAAAAATAAACCTGATTTCAGAAACAAGAATATCTGCACTGACTCCGTTCCTTCTGTGAGCTGAAGATACACTCGCTTCCAGAAACATCTCTCTGGCAGTTTTTCTTGAGCAGAAATAATTGACTACCTCATTAAGACTAGTTCAATTAAAATAAAATATAAATGAAAGCATTTAGCTAGAGCTAATTGAAAATAAAACCCTTCGTTTGTCACATATACTCTTGTCTTGGAAACTGGCTGGCCCAGGGTATTGGCAAATGAAGCCACAGTTCTTCAAGTGGACAGGATTCCACAGTGTTTAGGAGGAAGGGGCAATGGGGTGAGAAAAAAAGCAGGCAGCACTCCCCTAATGCAGCTTTCAGACCATTCATGGCATCCTCGTCCCTCGCCCTGCCCAAGATTCCAATCCCAACTACTCACTCGTTCTCTGGCCCCCAACTTGGCGGCAGCACAAGCTGCCCAACAAACAACAAAGCGCATTGGCACAGGGTCTATATGTGCATCTGGTGAAAAGGCGTGAAATAAAGACAGAATTTTTAAATATATGAAAAGCATTTTCTTTTCACACCAAAGAACTGGGCAATGAATAGACATTTTTAGGAGGCAAGAAGTATTTGATCACTTGAATCCTTTCTTTGATTCACACTCTATCCAGTAAAGATACAGTGTGCATTTGTATTTGCTTCCTTTTCTTCTCTTCTTCCCTCCTTTCTTCCCCTTTTCCCTCTTTTATCCCACACTTTCATCCTTTCCTTTCCTCTTTCCTAGAGTTTTTCTATTATTTCCTCTTCATTTCCTTCCTTCCCTCATTTTGTTCTCCTTCCTTTCTCCCCTCTCTCCTTTAATCTTTCCCTCCTTTCCTTCCCTCTTTCCTTTCATTTCTTCCTCTAACTTTCCTCACTTCCTCCTTCCATCCCTTTCTCCATTCCTCCCTCGCTCATCCTTGCAATCCTTCCTTCCTTCCTTCTTCCTTGCCACAAACCATGCTTTCCTACTAAATATGTTAGTATAGCTCTAGTGAATTTCAGAAAAGCATCAGCAACATTCTCTCAGAGGAACACAATCTGTCCAGCTGTAAAATCATGTATTAATACGCTGGTTAAATATAGCATCCCTCTTTTGGTAAATTGTAACTTCTGTTGCCTCCTCACCGTCTGTTCCTCTGGGGGAAAAAGTCATATTTTGGGTCTTTGTGTCAAGATAAGGAAAATTAATTTCAGAGCCAACAAAGAGAGAACCGCTGGTGCAGAAGGTGGGTAAATGCCACAGTCACTCTGGCTTCAAGAGAGAGAAAAAAATTTTTCCTAAATGGCACTTTGACTCAGTGGATATGGAGGTGGTGCCTCCGGCTGACCCCTGCAGGCCTTAGAGCATTCTGGGAATAAGCACAATGGGGACAGGGGGTGGGGTCCCTCATGAAGGTTTCACACCTCCCCTCCTCACTACCTGCCAGGCACCCCGGGGGTATAAGGTCCAGACACTCAAGTTAAACTAAAACAGTCAGCATCAACATGTAAAATGAGGCATCACATGAGTAAGACACACCTAAGGGAGACCAGAGAAGAGGTAGCGGCATGGCTGGAACCAGGAAGCTGCTAGAGGGGACCCGAGGGTGGACAGAGAGATGCCAAGATATATATATATATATATATATATATATATATATATATATATATATACACATCTAGGTTAGGCAACAGGTAGATGAGGCCTCAGACTGTCAGAGGAGGAGACCACACCAGCCAACAGATCCACAGACAGACAATGGCCAGACAGATGTGCATGTGGTCACGTGTTGGGTTGGCTAGAAGTGGGTGCCCAGAGATGGACTGTGAGAGAAAACAGCTTGCTCAGTCAATATATGGTGATGGGTGGGTAAATGGAGGCCAATATATGATAATTAGGTAGTTGGTATATATATATGTGTGTATATATATATATATATGACGAGTAGATAGATGATATCTAAAGTAGATGAGGAGTAGGTAGATAATATCTCTACTTGATGCTGAGTAGGGAGAAAGACAACTATAGTAGATGACTGAGGAGTAGGGAAAGACATATAGCAGATAGATTAGGGTGGACTGCGTAGATAGAGTTGACAGGGGGCAGAGTTGGCCACAGACCAGGCATTGCTGGAGACTCTCGGACCAGAGAGGGTGGCTGTGTGACAGGCTGGCACACAGCTTGACTAAAGACGCCTCACTTCGCTGCGGATTTGTGTAAGAAGTCACAACATCAAGTCTTGAAACCAGAGCACAGGCACTGCCAGATGCCTCAGGCCTGTTCAGGGGCCTCCTGGGATAGGAGCAGACCACCCCCCACCCTCTACTCCCAGCAACCCCTCCCTGCACCTGGCGATTCCCTTGTCTGGCTTTGTGCCGGGGACCAGCGTGTGGATGAAAGGTGAGTGAGCACTGGGGTGGGGGGGGGGGGGGAGACACAGTGCGCCAAGCAGAGTCGAGGCAGCTGTGCAGAGGGCCAGAGCTGGAGAGAAGGGCTGCTCCCAGCTAGACCCGCTGCTGCAAGGGCAGGACGCTTCCCCGAGGGGTGGTGGACCCACGCAATGCCCTCCACAGCAACTGCAACATCATTTTCCAATTTTGTCTAAACTTACAATTATTTATCTTAATAGGAAATAATATTTTACGGTGCCATCAAATGGAAGCAATTACCCGCTATTGTCTCAGTGCTTTCACTGTGGCTTTGAAATCCCACAGCTCAGCTCACAGAAACTCTCCCCCAGCTGGGAAAGCAGGGAGAGCTGCAGGGGCACTGGCAGAGCCATCGAGCGCTCTCAAGTGCCACCACTGAGTCGGCCAAGAGCATGGCGTGGTGCAGAAAACAGTCACACACTCCAATCAGTGTCACTCACCAACTGATTTATCTGCCAATTTCCAATCTATCACCTGTCAGTCAAGTATGATCTACCAACCATCTATTAATCATTCTATATCTGTCTATGTTCTATCTCGATCATCTATCAATCATTTATCTATAATTTATCTACCCACCATCAATCACCCATCAGTCATTTTAATGCATCTATCAATCATTTGCCACCTGTCAATCATCTATCATCCATCTATCAATCTACTCTATAACTATATATCATCGAAGTATCCATCTATCATATAAAAATTAGTTATGTTATATATTGATCTATAATCAATGTTTCTATACATCCATATATCCATCTACATCTGTATTCATCTCATCCATTGTCTACCCATTAATGCATGACATAGATATATTGAGAGATCATATCATCTGTTTTCCAGTCCTATGTTCATTATAATCAGTCTATCTATATCCTCTGTCAATATCTCCTTGTCTGGGTCCATATCTAATCCTCTCTGCACCTAGACCTTCGGGTGATCATCGACACATGTGTAAGATGACAGGTTTCATGTCTCATTCCTGACCTGCCTCCTGTCAGGCCTCCGCCCTGACACTATTTCCTCTTGCTGAGTCCATTCCAAGTGGTCTATGTGTCAGGGTTCTAAGTCCCCCAGTAACCCAGGCTCTCTCCCACCTCTGCCTTCCCCTGTGAGGGGTGGACCTGGCCTGCGAGTGTCTTTGCAGAGCGCCCTCCTCCTGGCATGATAGTTCTCCAGGCTGAGGCAGAATGCTCGAAAGGAAAGTGCCACACTTTGCCACAAGAGACCCCTGCAGCCATTACCCCAGCACCCCGGGAAATGCACTCTGCAACCCTGTATGTGTTGCAACTGCTGGATCGCTTGACATGCTTGAAGGAATCTGTCAGCACTAAAAATAAGAAATGAAGCCTATTTAAGTCTGAACCCACTCAGCACAGCAGCATCTGGCTTCTATAGGCTGCCACACACGTGCCTGAGGAGTGCGTGAGCGCGTACGACTCTCCATGGCTAAGATTTGTGCCCTGCTTTCAATATGTGAAGCAATAGGTCTGCGAGCTCTTCTCATCCATCCTGACACTCAGCGATGTAGATTCAAGCTCTCTGGATAGTGCCAGCCCTAAAACAAAAGAAATAAGCCCTGCAAGCTTTCATGTCTTGGTCAAAAATAACGCAAAATGACCTGAAGGTTTGATGGCACAAATGAAATCTGAAGTTCTTCCGAGGGTCTAAGGACGGCAGGACAGAAGCTGCAGCTGGAGTGAGGGCACCCTGCTTCCTGGAGTTGCCATCCAAATGCCATCAAATGGGAAGCAGTGACTTGTGACTCTCTCTCCACCGAGAGCCCCATGGATGTTGCTGGGTCTCTCAGAACACCTAGTACTTACACCAGCTTCTCAGCAGTTTTGCAGAAGAATCAGCAAAACAGCCAAGAATAATAGGAACTCCAAGTGCAATGCATTAGGGAGTGAAGACTTAATCAAAGAAACAGCAAAGGGAAATGGAAATAATCACAGCCAGGCTGCACAGGTAATTACAGTTATAAAAAGGGTTTCTGTCCTGCTCCACATAATCTTCCTCACTCCGTCCTGATCCTGAAAAGACATGACAGTGGAGAAGCAGGAGCCAATCACGTCCCCATGATAACGACTCGCTGCATGAGTCTGGAGGTTCCTGGCTGCAGTAAACACGTCACTGTTTCTTTGGGATTTTGATTTTTCAAATGTGTGCGTGGGACGGTGAACAAATGAACATGGCCTGGGAAAAATAGAAATAGTAAATATACCCGATCGAGTTCATATATATATATATATAATTTGATTTTAGTTTCCATGATTTATGATACTGCTATTGTTAGTTTCATGCCTGCAGTGTTCCAACTCCACACACCCACCAATATCCACTTGCATGCACCATTGTCCCAGGGACCCCTGAGCCCTAGGACCCCGACCCTAACATCTCCCCGCCATCCTAATCTCATTCCCATAGGTCAGTGGTCAGGGTCTGTTGCCTTTGGTCATTTGTTATCTCCTCACTGTGCTTCCTTTATCTCACTTATGAGAGAGCTCACTCTGAATCTCTCCTTCCTAGCTCACTGAGGGCAGGATGACTTCCTCTAGATCCAGCCACACAGCAGTAAACGGCATGATTTCATCTTTTCTAACAGTCAAGGAGGATTCCTTTGGGGACATGGACCACAGTCTCTATCTCGTAACTTCTTCATGGGGACTCAGCTTGTTTCCAATTGGAGCTATTGTGACTAGCGTAGCAATGAACAACGAAATGCGAATGTCTTTTCCGAATAGAGTTTTCTGACCCTTGGGGTAAATAACAAGAAATAGAATTGCTGGGTCATACAGAAATGCAATTCTTAGTCTTCTGAAAAGTGTCCATACAATTTTCCATAAAGGTTGACCAGGCAACATTACCACCAGCAGCGGAGGAAGGTTCCCCTGTTCCCACATTCATGCCAACACTCGTTGCTGTCTGTGTGTTTGTTTGACTGTCTGGTGTGTGCTAGTCTCATTGGTGTGAGGTTCCCACTCATTATTTTGATATGGACAACTAATCTCTGACAAAAGAGCTTTGAGTATAAAGTGGAACAAGAAACCTCTTCAACAAAAGGTGTTTGGAAAACTGGTTGGTCACATGTTACCAAAAAAAAGAAGAAGAACTCAGACACCCCCAGCCAAAAAAAACCCTCAGGCTCCCCATGACCCCCCCATGAAAATGAACTCAGACCCTCACCGCACACCATGCACAGGGGTTGACTAAAAATGAAATAAAGGTGTTGAGCAACAGTATAGTGGGTAAAGCAATTTGCCTTGCAGGAGGCTGACCTGGGTTTGATCGTTGGTACCACAGATAGTCCCCCAAGCACCACCAGGAGAAATTCCTGAGTGAAGAGCTAGGTAACCTCTGAGCATTGCTGGGTGTGCCGCCCCAAACCAAAATAAAATAAAACAAGGAAATAAAGAGCTCAATATGAGACCTGAATCTAAACACTGCATTGAGGAAAACATCAGTGGAACCCTTCAGGCATTGAATCTAGAGATGCTGTCCATGGTTGAATGCTACCAGTCAAGCAAACAGAAGGACAGATAAGCAAGTGAAACTACAGCAAATTAAGAAGTTTCCACACTGCTGAAGAAACAATGACCAGAATAGTCACCCCACAGACTGGGAGAAAATATTTACCCAATGATCATCTGACAAAGGGTTTCTATGAAAGATATTTAAGGCACTTATAAAATTTGAAAGAAAAATATTCAATCAACCCCACCCAAAAATGGGGAAAAGAGATAAATATAAACTCCTTAGAGAAGACAAACAGAGGGCCAACAGGCATTTGAAAGAATTCTCTGCAAGAGGGGTATACAGTGGGCAAAAGTACAACCAAATTAATATAATTGGAAAAAGTAAGACTTATTTCCAAAACACAAGATTATTGCAAAATATTTCAATTTCATCATCTTTTCCAGATAGGTTCCTTTCAATAGATTATCTCTTTCTAATAAAATATTTGATGATGATGAGATATATTATTTTATACACAATCATGCATGGGAGACTTTATTTTTAAAATATATAAACACTTTCAAAGTCTATAAACAAAAAGAATGACTTTCAATTCCCAAAAAGAGGGCGACTGAATAATTAAATATCACCTATATTTCTTCGCTCTATTTTCTCTAATTTTTCAAGCACTGGTTCATAGACAACTGGCTAGAGCAAACATAGTAATTATTTTGTATGTGACCACCCCCTAAAAGCACAATAAAACTTAGGAATTTTGCTTAAGCCAACAATGCAGCTGGGTGAAAAGGATGAGAAGTTACAAAAGGTCCAGAGGACTTGGGCCCTCAGCAAGCGAATCGTGTTTTCAGTGAACGTATAAAGACACAAAAACAAAAGGCATTGTTAAACTTTTGCTTGACTTTGTCCACTTAAAAAATTGATTGAGGGTGGGGCAGAAAGATAGTCCAACAGGGAAGGCACTCGCCTCGTAAATGGCCAACCTGGGTTCGATCATCATTCCCCAACTAAGATCCCCGAATACCCAAGGAGTGATTCTAGAGATGGAGCCAGGAGTGACCCCTGAGCACCACTGTGAGTGGCCCCCCACACAAATAGCATTGTAGCACTGTCCTCCCATTGTTCATGGATTTTCTCAAGCGGGAACCAATAATGTCTCCATCGTGAGACTTGTTGTTACTGTTTTTGGCATATCGAATATGCCATGGGGAGCTTGCCAGGCTCGGCTGTGCAGGCAGGATACTCTCATCAGCTTGCTGGGCTCTCTGAGAGGGGTGGAGAAATCGAACCTGGGTCGGCTGTGTGCAAGGCAAACGCCCTACATGCTGTGCTATTGCTCCAGCCCAAACAGATAATAGAAAAAATAATTTAAAGACATGAGAGTTATTATTTTCTAACTGAGGCACCATGATTTACAGAGTAAAATGCATATGGTTCTCAGAAAGTAGAGATTCGAGAAGAAGCCAAGTTCACCTCTGTACCTGCAATTAGAAATATGGAAAGGAAAGAGTGTGGGAAAGAAAAGAGTGAGAGTGTGACATCCTGTAACAGTGACACCCAGGCTGCACACAGAGCCTCAGGGACCACACGTCCAAAACTCCAGTTGTCAGATGTTAAGGGAGGTTTCTACGTGAGTGAACTTGTGTGGCAGTTGTCCATTTTCTCCTGTCTATTTTATCAATGTAAACACCAGACACTGGATGAGAAAGAAGCTGCAAAGGCCAACTGCAACTGTGTGTGCTCAAGAAGAGGATTGGGGGAGAGACAGGTGATTGATTTTCAAACACCAAAACAGACCACTCGTTCTCAGAGCAGGAATCTATGGCCCATTGTCTTTAGAGAAGGTTTTTGCTTCCTATTTAGCACAGCAGGTAGGGTGTTTTGCCTTGTACACGGCAGACCCAGGTTCAATTCCTCTGTCTCTCTCAAAGAGCCCGGCAAGTTACCGAGAGTATCCTGCCCGCATGGCAGAGCCTGGCAAGCTCCCCATGGCGTATTTGATATGCCAAAAAAAGTAATAAGTCTCACAATGGAGACGTTACTGGTGCCCGCTCAAGCAAATGGATGAACAGTGGGAGGACATTGCTACAGTGCTACATCTGATACAAAACACAAAATTTCTTTTTTCTTCCAAATATATAATTTTGTAATTTCTGTTTTCTAAGTCACTTAATTTTATCCAACACAGACACACACACACACACACACACACACAATAGATCTGCTGATTGTGTTTGTTTTTGTTTTCTGAAATCCCTTCTTTCTTCCGTGTAAACCTTCAGCACCCATTCTCTGCTCCACCAGAGTGAGGACCTTTCCTTAGAGGCCCTGTCTTTGTGGAGCGCCCCCCTCTTTGCCAAAGTAAAAGAGTGCAGGTCATGTGGTTCCACACTTCCCCACCAGCTGGGCAGGACAAAAGCTGCATTTATTAGGTTTTGATCATTCAATTTCCGTTTGTTGATGCTAGAGAGATAGTAGAGTGGGCAGCTTGCCTTGCATAGGGCTGAGCATAGTTTGATCCCCAGCACCCCGTGTGGTCCCCAGAACCCCACCAGGAGTGCTCCCTGAGTACAGACCCAGGAGTAGCCTCTGAGCACCACTGGGCATGGCACAAAAACAAACCAAAAATTAATAACTTCCATTTATCAAGCCCATTGCTTTAAAGATATAGTTTTTCTGGTACAGACAATGCACAGACAATCAATTCTCACATATTTCAGAGTATGACTCAACTTGAATAACTCAAGTGTCAGCATTCTAATATGCATCTTGCAACATTTCACAAATGCTGCCTCACACATGTACATCTGAAACATCACATATTTGTCTCTTCAGGATGGGCAATATGGCAAGTGGAAGATTAGCAGACATCCCCTACTGACCTCAATACGCAGAGCATGGAGAGGGCCATGCCTGGCCTATGTAACTAGGGGATTTAACATCTATGTCCATACAGTATGATAATGGGCCTGAAAGAATTCCAAGAGAGTGAAAATAGTGTCTGGGCCACTGATGCAAGCTAGCGGGAGTTGTCTATCAGAAACCATTCGATTCAGGAGAGGTAGCTAGATTAAGACGGAAGAGACCATCCATGCTCTCAACACTCACAACCTGGTGGATGATCCAGAATAGGGTCAAGGAAAGAAGATGTGACATTGTTTTGTCAGAGTAAACAGAACCTTTTCATGAGCCAGAAACTTCCTACTCTAAGAAGTCATAGAGGAACATACCACTTCCACCCAGCTAATAAGTGTGGGCTTAGATAAGAGCCTAAGTAGCCTAAGACTCATTGGAACCCTTTGTTTTGTTGTTGGTGGTAAATTTTGTTTTCTTTTCATTTGTTTTGACAGTGCTCAGGGATCACACATATATGGGGTGCTGGGGATTTAACTTGGGTTGGCCATGTGCAGGGCAAACACCCTCCCTCCTGTGCTATCTCTCTGTTCTCAGTTTTTAAATGATCACTGTTGTGTAATTCATAAGCAGTTTGAAAACTCGCCACAATATCCCACATAACAAGTTTAAACAATTACCTTTGTGGTTTCTACTCTAGAAGTGTGAAGGCCAACATCTCAGCTATGTTCTTTACATCTCTGCTTAAAGTATTTGAGGGTTTCAACTCTGACATGACAGGGGAGAAGGAGTTAGGGAAGATCTGCAAGTGAACCACATGGAAATGCCAACCCTTCTGAGAGGATATTTGGCAGTTGGGATTATTCAGAAAAATTCAAAGCCCAAGATAATGACCTTTAAAGATGTAGATGACAGGAGACCAACAGGATACTGACTGAGAAATAGAAAAAATACATTTACATGGAGCATTACTGACAAGAGTGATTAGCTACTTTATTTGGTAAATTAATAAATGGACTCCGTGCCAGGCTGTTTCCACTTGGGGAGCCCCAGGAGGGGGTGGACAAGAGCCCTCCCCACCCCAAGGGACCCAGCCCTGGCAGCTGACCTCCACTACTCAACCACCGCCACGCTCCAGGCCACTTTCCGGACTGCACGGCTGCTTTGCGCAACACACCATGGTACACTTCCTACCCATTGTCCATAATTACCACACCATGTTTGTTTGATGGAATTCAGACAGTAGGCAACAAATCATAGAGAGAAATATATATATGTATATGCATATATATACATATATGCCTCTCAGAGAGCCTGGCTAGCTACCAAGAGTATCCCACCCACATGGGCAGAGCCTGGCAAGATACCCATGTCGTATTCAATATGTCAAAACCAGTAACTATAATGGGCCTCATTCCTCTGGCCCTGAAAGAGCCTCCAATCATTGGGAAAGATGAGTAAGGGGAGGCCGCTAAATTCTCAGGGCTGGAATGAATAGAGATGTTACTGGCTCCCACTCGAGTAAACTGACGAACAACGGATGACAGTGATACAGTGATTTGGGAAATGAGGAAGAATTAGGAGTTATATCATGAAAAAGTGACAGGAGGGTAGTGGGAAAAGGGGAATACTTCAGCATTAATTCTTATGAACTGTGGGCATGTAAAAGCCTGAAGTGTCTTGGAAGTGACAAATCCAGGACCAGAGACTGGGAAATGCTTGTGAGAAGGATGCTTAAAGATCAAGAAGAGGAGTCTTCACAATTTGAAGGTGTGGCGGTGAGAAGGATTCACAGGGAAGCTCCAAGTTGGCAAAGGAGATCAAGTGAGTGCTAAAGGTGATCAAGGAGGCAAGGTCTGAGGGTGATCCTATGTCTCTACACCCCAGTCAGTCAGAGAAATTCTCTTACACAAATAGGAAGCTCTGAGGGTGACCCCAATTCTCAACCAACCCAGTCAGAGAAATTTCTCTGATATGAGAATTCTCTTATTGCAAATGTCTTGAAATATTTTCTTCAAAACTTTTTGTTGGCATTCTTGTCAAAAAAAGCAAATATCTTACTGAGCTTATGAAAATGGAAAGAGTGTGCCAGAGATTCTCAACAAAGTTCAGGATTCATCTGAGAAGACAGAACTACCACATGTGAAAGAAGTAGAAACATGAATTTGAGACTTCAGGTGAAAGTGGGCAGGGAGACTGCGGAAGGCACTCACCCACTCTAATCACTAAGGAAACGCAAACGTGAACAATGAGGGGCTGCCTCTTGCCCAGTGAAAAGGCGGCTACTTAAGTAAACAGGAAAGAACAAGTGCTCTTGAAGATTTGGGAAAATGAGAATATGTGTGTACCGTCAATGGGCATGTAAAATGAATCGCTGCTATGAAACAGGATGAAAATCCACAAAAATCACAATTCATCTTTACAAGGAAGAAAGTTCCAACACCACCGCAACACAGATGTGTGTAGAGAAGATCCTGCTCAATGACAGAGACCCATCACAAGGGTCCCGCAGGCTTCCGCTTGCACAAGGCATGGAGGGAAGTCGGATTCACAGATAGAACGTAGCAAGGTCACTGCCGGAGAGGAGAAAAGGGGCAACAGAGGGTGGTAGCTTGATAGGTACAGGGGTTCCAGTTTTTCAAAATCAAAACAAGTCTCGCTATGATTGATTTGCTAACTGTTGTACTCAATACAAGGGAACTGCACAATCATTGCTGTAAAGAAGGCAAATTTCATGGTATATATATTTTAATAAAACTAAAAAATGGCATCATTATAATATCAAAAGAAACCATAAAGCTGACTAAAGGGAAACATTAATGAGATATTAAGGAACAAGTAAAATTTAGAAATAGAGGGCCATAGTGGTAGTACAGCGGGGTCTGTGCTCACCTTGCATGCAGCTGACCTGGGTTTGATCTCCGGCATCCCATATGCTTCCGGAAGCCCACCATGAGTGATCCCTAAGCACAGAGTCTGGAGTGAACACCACAGGAAGTGGCCCCCAAACAAGGAAAAAAATGAAAAGTAGAAAATCGGAACATACCTCTGGAGAAGTTCTGTGTGATGAATGCAACCAGGCAACATGTAAGTATTTTTGGATGAGCTTAAGGACAGGAGGTTCAAGGCACACTGGCATGAACAGAGACTGGAAGAAAGTGATGATGAGTTTGGGGTGGGATACTAGGGTGTCCTGAGTATCGGGAGACAGGAGCAGACGAGAGTAAATAGACAGCAGAATTCAACTGGAGGTCCTCAGAAGAGATTCTGAAATTCAGCGTGAGTAACTGGAGCTGGGCTGCAAAGGTTCCTGAGTGCACGGAACTCTACACAGTGTTTCTTGATCTCTACAACCACATTCTGTTCACATGGCTCTATCCTATATGTTGGCCTGCAAGACTCGTGATTTTCACTTCTGTCCCCCTTGTAAGAGCATCCCTGGGACCCACCATGGGTCTGATGAGAAATGATTCTCTGAAGAAACAGGTAGCCAGAGCCTTCTGGAAGGATTGAGGGAAGCAGGAGAGAGTGGCCTGAAGCGGGAGGAGCTGGGTTCTTGCCAGCCCCAGGTTTGCCCCATTCACCATCCCCAACACCACAGCATGGGAGCTCATGTCTCCCCAATGGGACGTCCAACTCTGAAGAGGGTCTTCGTCAGCCAACAAGCTTGAGGGCAAACATGAGCAGCATATCAACACCTACTCTTCCGGGTTGAGCATCCTTGCTGGTGCTCACGCCCAGTGTGCTCTGCTGGGAGTGTCAGCCTGTCCTGGTGGACTACATGCTGCCTCAGGTGGGGAATCTGTGAATGGAAGAGCCCCACAACAACGCACAACCTGAGAGATGATCCACTGAATCTGTGAGGAGGGGAGACCTTCCCCCACAGTGAGGAGCATTGGAGAGATGATCCAGTGAAACCTTGGAATGGGTGTGGAAGGTACCATAGTCATTATGTCTGAGACATATCCACAGTGACAAACACACACATAATGTTCCTAAGGCTGTGGATAGTGTGTAGAGTGTGATGGGCTGGACCAATTTTAGTGGAACCTGTCTTGCCCAGCTCCTGAGCTTGTCTTGGTCAGGAGCTAAGTCAGTCCACAGGAAGGATCGCCCAATATGTATCACTGAATACAATATTGCCTATTCATGTGGTTGAGAAACAATAAATACATTTCTGCTATATTTATATTCTGATCCTCATTAAAATAAAGCCTTTGTTAGAGCATACATACTACCCTAGTATTTGCCCCAGTGGTGAAATGTTTAGGTGGCTTATAATTCAACACCAGTATGTTCAGTAATTTTCACACCATTGTTATTGGGTCAGCAGTACGGCTATTAATTAGACGATGATCCTATTTAAAGAAAGAATGCCTCCAGTAGCACATTTATTTTGACAGAACATTTTGAACCAAAGCCACGGTTCATTTGGTGACTAGAGAATATGATAGTTTCTTTAAAGAAGAAAGATCCTACATGAATATGTATCTTAATCTATATTTTCTTCCCCCATGATAAAAATCACATTGAGTAGCTATTAGAAAATGCCTCTGTAATCTAACTGCTAATAAAAACAGTCAAGAAATAGAAGGTTTGGTTTTCTGATCATATTTTTTGAATACTATAAACTTTGGGGTATTTTTTCCATAATACTGTAGGGAGCTTGCTCATTTGTTCTTCTTTCTCATAGATCGCTAAGACACAACTATAGAATGCAATAAAAATAGAAAAACACTTCAACAAATAAACCCACCGTGTGTCACTACTTTATTTGCTGCATTCAAACAATGAGATTTTTTTATGCGCAGCATAATCTCAAAGACAGCTTAGTGATTGCACAGAGATTTCTCCTCTTCCCTCTTAGAGTCTGCATCTCTGAAGAATTTTTATTATTATTTAATAGGAAACCCCTTAGAAAGAATGCAAAACTCTAAAACGTACTGTTTTTTCCCTCCACAAATACAATTCAAGTAGGACAATTTTAGCCTCTTACCTGCCTGCATCTTAAACACTGGAAAGAAAAGAAACCTTACAAAGAATTTCAAGTATATCCATGGCCAAATGGAGGCCTTAAAAATTCTGAATATAAATTATCTAAAAAATATTGTTTCTTTCATATTGACATGTTCAACCTATGCCCTCACATCCTCCCTGCAATGTAAAATCTACTTATCATTTGGTATTTGATATTTCTCATTCCTAACTTAAAAACATATTTCACCATTCATTGTTAGCTGAACTCTGCAGCTCTGTCTTACTTGTTCTATGCTTTATATTTTTAATATCTTGCTTGGGTTTGTCTTTTCTCCAATGATAATGTTTCTAAAATTCCTCCATGTTCACTGAAGGGAACTGCGTTTCATTCCTCTTCGCTGCCATAAACATACTCTTCTGTAAGCGATCCCGGTCTATGCATCCATTTATCTGTTGAACATTTTATTCTCAGGCTGTTTGCAGGCTAATCCCTTTACACTTCTTGTGTGCATTAACTTATGACTCTGCTCTCATGAACCTCCTCATGTGGGTCTCTACTCATGCAAAAGTCTTCATATGAAAAAGTCTGGGTATGAGTCTTTATAGATATGAAGTCTCACATTTGTTAAGTCTTCTTATGTAAGAGTTTCTATCTAAGATTATATGTAAGTCTTTATATGAATGAAGTCTCACATATGAAAGTCTTTATGTAAGAGTTTTTATATAGAGTAATTATATGTAAGTCTGTATATGAGTGAATTCTATATCTGAGTCTTTATAGGCATAAAGTTTCATGTGTGTAAGGGGCTTTCTAGGACTGTATGTTGACTAGCAGAGAAAATACTAACAAAGAAAGGATATTAAAGTTTTCAAAACCTAAAAGGTTGGGTCAGTTTACCTCCCATCACCAGGATGACATATTCTCACCTTGCTATTGCCCTGGGCTGTAGCATTCTGCCATCCAGCCCAGGGTCAACCAGTATCTCATTATAAATCTCATCGTTCTGATCATCACTTCCTCCTGTTATTCATCGATTTCTCGGGCGGGCCCAGTAACGTCTCCATCGTGAGACTTGTTGTTACTATGTTTGGCATATTGAATACGTCTCAGGTAGCTTGCCAGGCTTTGCCATGAGGGCGAGATACTCTCGGTAGCTTTCCAGGCTCTCCGAGAGAGGCAGAGGAATCAAACTCGGTTCAGCCATGTTGGCTGCATGCAAGGCAAACACCCTACCTGCTGTGCTATCGCTCCAGCCCGGTGGACCAATATATCACTTAATCACTTAATCACTTAATCCCCGTTATTCATCGATTTATTCGAGCGGGTGCCAGTAACGTCTCCATTCATCCCGGTTGTGTGCTAGCGTAGCCCAATGGTATCTGTTCGTTTTAGGAACATGTAGAGCCTCAAACCGATCATTTAGGGTCTTGACGAAGAAGTCTGACCATCTTATAGGTGGGCGTCCACGTGATCTTTTGATGTCTCGTGGAATCCAATCAGTAATGGCTCTAGTCCAGCGGTTGTCTGTAAACCTCATTACATGTCCAGCCCATCTGATTTTTGATGTCTTGGCAAATGAGACAGCGTCTCTGATTCTTGAGCGTTGACGAAGATCAGAACTCCGGATTCTATCTCTCATTTGAGTGAATCGTGATATTCCAAGCATAGTTCTTTCGATTCCTCTTTGAGAGACCCGAATAGTGTTCTCATCCTGTTTTCGTAGGGTCCAGGTCTCTGAGGCATATGTTAATGCAGGAAGAATAGTGGAATCAAAGAGATGTGCTCGTAGTTGGAGGTTCTTTGTCCTTTTAGTTATTTCTTCAATGCTCTTGAAGGCATTCCAAGCCGCTCTCTTCCTCCTGCGTAACTCAGGTGCCAGGTCATTCATCATGTTGATTTCTCGACCTAAGTAAATATAACTGTTGCATTCGGAGATGGTGGTTCCGTTGAGAGCGAATGGAGCGTCAGGAACAAGGCTGTTTCTCATAAACATTGTCTTCGTAAGATTCAGCTGTAGTCCAACCTTTCCACACTCACGGTCAAAGTCCGCAAGCATTTGTGCCGCTTGGCTGATGTTTGGTGTTATTAGAACGATGTCATCAGCAAAGCGGAGGTGGTGTAGTTGCCGACCATCTATCTTCACTCCCATGTTTTCCCATTCTAGTCGTCGCATGATGTTCTCGAGGGTGGCACTGAAGAGTTTTGGTGAAATGGTATCACCCTGCCGAACCCCTCTCTTGATATGGATGATTACTTCTTTGTAGAATGGTGAGATCTTGGTAGTGAATCCGCAATAGAGCTCACGAAGGATCCTGATGTATTGAGTTTGTACGCCCTGATTGGCTAGGGCTTCCATGACCGCTTCCGTCTCAACAGAATCAAAGGACCAATACATAGTATTTAAATATTTTATAATGTGTGTATATTTGTGTTTGTAATAGAGTAATTTCTTAGGTTTCTCTACTAATAATTTGTCAGTTACATTCTTGGGGAAAAATCTACCCCAGGGTTCTGTAGACTTTCAGTTCTTTGTGCTCTTTTGAAGTCAGATCTTTCTGTTGTTATTCTTGGTTCAGGGCATACCTGTCTGTGCTCAGGGCTTATTCCAGCTCTGTGCTGAGGGATCTCTCTTCACAGGAATTTTCTATGTGGCAGCCAGGGATCAAACCTGCGTCAGTCATGTGCAAGGCAAGCGCCGTACCTGCTATACTATCCCTCTGGCCTCCAAGGAGAGTTTCCTAATGGTATCTGTTAGTGCCCTCTTCCATGGTATGCCAAGGGCCCCTGCTGGCACTGCTCTATTTCCTAACTTCTTAGGCCAAGCAAACTGTATTTTTCCTGACATTTTAAATACTTCTGTATTTAACTTCCCTAAAGCAATTGTGAATTTCTTGCTTCAATTGTAACACCTACTTTCCCAGTCCAAAGAGTGTATGCAAGGGCACCTGCCTTTGCCCTGACCCATGAAACCAGCTCTTAAGGACACCCCCCCACCCCCCCCACACACACACATACACACACTCCCTGGCTTTGTTTACCACTTAGACATGAGCTCTTGGGAGCATCAAAAATATGTAAAGGACCATCGGTGTCTAAACCCTACATTGCAGATGGTTTGTTTTCTTCATGGAGGTCTTAGAAATTGTGGCTGTTACTCTTTCACAAATGTATTTCACACAGCTCACCAGACCCTAGAAGAACTCTATTTGGTAGCTTTCTGGGAAAGACCTTGAATTAATAAATTTAGAGGTGAGAATTTTTATTTTTTTGATACTGAGGTTTCATTTGGTATTGGCAGATCACTGGCAATAAATATCTCCATTTATATAGATTTTTTATGATGTTCATTATAGTATTGTAATAGTGGTCTTGTTCACATACTATAAAATTTATTTCTAGTTAATTTATGTTTATTATCATTAAGTGGTACCTCTTATAATTACATTTTTTAATTATTGCTAAAATATGGAATTACAAATATATATTTGTTGCTAGGTTGCTAAACTATTGAATTCTAAAGCTCAGTTTATAATCTTTCAGATTTTTCTAGGTAGGCAATTAAGTCATTTGAGAGTAAACACAAAAGAAAAAGGAAAAACAGTCTGATTGCAGCCTTTAGAGTTCTAAAACTCTTAATGTGTTTTTATATCTTGTACTGCCCTAGAAGGGAGGTTCAGCATGAAGCTCTTTAGAAAAGGTGTTTGTGAGAGCTGCCTTAAATCTGATTTAAATGAGAAGACCAGGATTTTTTTTACCATAGTATTGTTTTCTACAGATTTTTGGTAGATATACTTTCAGATATGCTCTATAGAGCAAAGCTGATATAATTTATCACTTTTAGGAAGTTTCCTTCTGTTCTGAGTTAGCCAAATGTCTTCCTCATAAAGGATATAAAATGTTGTCATATGCCTTTTCTGCTTCTACTGGGAAATCAGATGAGTTTCCTTTGTTACTTTGATCTATAAATGAGGTAAAAGTAACAATTTCATCATAGAAAATCTCCCTTGTACTAGGTGATTCATCACAATATCATCTTATACCCTATTGCATTTGGTCTGTAAATAATTTGCTCAGGGTTTTTGCATCTTCCTCCATGAACAGCCTGATCTTCAAGCTTCCCCCTCCTGTTTCCTTATCAAAGCTGGTCTTGGTCTTCATGTCTGTGGAAGTGAGTGTATGAAACTGCTGTCACCTGCATCTTCAATGTTCAGTGAAACTGGTGAAGCTGGTGAAACTGAAAAATGTTTTCCAATGCCTGAAAAACTCCCTGCATATGGCATTTGTCTGTGTAAATGTATAACTACTTCTTTGAGTGTTTTTCATCCCAGGGTAATTTGTTGTGTGGGGACATGTGGACACCCCAGTCGACACTTTAAACTGTTGTCAACTTAGTAGCTAAAAATGTGAAATGCCCCCAAATGCTCCATTTCTTGTCTCCATTCACCCAACCAACATGACTTTCGCCCAAGTTCTGAAAATGCCAACATGGGTCAACCTTCATTCATTAGCACAACAATGGTTTTTACTTGGTTGTTTTAGAAATTTAGAGCTTTTATGGAAATTTGCCCATTTTATCTAGATTTTTTAATGTTTTTACATGAGATTTCCCGAGCTTGCATTTTAAGCAACATTGGATAAGACCTGCAGAAGAGGAAAGTATTTTAAATAATTAGTGGAAAATGTTCTGACTTAATTCATCACAAGACTTAATATGATAAAAGCAAATCAGCTTGAGGAATAAAAAGAAAGCAAAATAACTACAGATAAAGATTTTCAACTTATACTATGAAAACATTTTTTTTTTGTTTTTTTTTTTTTTGTTTTGGGACCCACCTGGTGATACTCAGGGCTGACTCCTGGCTCTGAGCTCAGGGATCACTCCTGGCCATGCTCAGTGGACCATATTAGGATGCAGCAGATTGGACAGATCAGCTGTCAGCAAGGCAAGCGCCCTGTCTGCTGTGCTATTACTCCAGCCCTTATACTATAAAAATGTTAGCGTATATTATCTCCATCTGTGTTTTTAGAATGTAGTTTGCTTCTAGGTATAATTCTTTTATTATACTTGACACAAACACATTCTAAAAAGCATTTAAAGCTGTTGTGAATCAATTAGAAACACAAAACTGATAGTTTTCACGCAACATTTCCATTATTTTTTAGTGTTAAACATGATTAGTGAGGTTGAATGGTTGAACTGTGTGATATTTGTGATTATAATTTTTTCTAAATGTGTTCAAATAGTAAGCAAAAAGAGTGCTCATGTAAGGCCAAATACCACTTATGAAGATAAGATGTTTTGTTTTTTCCCTCAGTTCTTTGACTGTTTTTTGGGTGCCAGGTTCAGTAAGGAGAGCTCAGGGGCTACTTCCTATAGGTTCTCAGTGGTGCTAGGGATCCTGAGGTGCTGAGAATGATATGGGCTGCCCACATACACAGAGCACACACTGCAGCCCTTTGAGTGTTAGGATACTCTTATTTTAGATCTATGAACTTCAGTTAAATCAGCTATATAAAGGGACTAAGAAACAGCGTTATTATGTCAATAATATATTATCACACTAATTAAAAAATGGTGGGACACATGTTTTCAGGAAAACTCCCATTATTATAAAGCATATTACTCAATTTACAAAAAAAAATCTATGGTGGCAATGGTTTGCCTGTCACTTCTTAAGGAAGAGCTGAAGACTTCCACAAAGAAAGTGCTCAGGTTGCTTTCGACACAGTGAAAACAGTGGCGATCCAAGGCCAGGATTTTGGACAAGGGTGCAGCAGTAACAAGGGGTGATGGTCACATGAGACAAGACCAGAGAGACTAGGCGGGCCAACCAAGAAAGTCCTGCTTCAAGTGAGTCTCAACATGAGCTCAGCTTCACTCAGACATATGGTAGAGGAGGAGTTTCCAAAGGGCACCATTCTGAGAGTTTAACCAAAAAACGAGGCTCCAAAAAAATGCAAAGGCGCATGAAGACTAAACAGTGGGCATTTTAACCAGCTTTTGGTAGACTCTGCTCTATCTTTTGGTCTACTGGGGACTTACTGAACTGAACATGTCTTTGAGCACTGCTGTGTTTCTGGCATGGACCTTGTCTGTGGCGATCCTGGCTTCCCTGTTCACTACAATCTATAGCACTCCTGTGACCAGCATCCCTGGGCTCTCTGCTCTCCCATAATGATGTTAGTGGCTGCCTAAACTTGCTCACAAACAGTTTTTGAAGAACAGACTTTACAAACAAACTCCTCACCACAATGGCTATTTCTGCATTTAACTGCTAATCGCTCCATGCAGGCGAACTGGGGAAGGTGTGAGCACATTCAACGTGCTCTGCAAAAACAACAAAGTCCCAAAAGCCATGACAGAAAAAGATCCATAAATACCTGTGAATGACGGCAGAGGCTGGCGAGTGTCTTACGGGTTTTTTTTTTTTTTACTTGAAGAAAATACAGAGCTGTGTTGGCTCTGGTACTGCCAGGAACACCTCCCGGGACTGCCAACAGGACATGCCAACTCCCTTCCCTCACCTCCTCCATCCCTACTACCTCGAAGATGGAGATTCAAAACTTAATTTTTCCCATGGGTTGTTCCAGTGATCAAGAGGGTTAATCAACTGTTTGAATCTGCAACATGCTACAAAATATTAACAAGTGTAGAGGAAAATCCCATTTCCCCACCCAAGCCCCAAACTAGTAGTTCCCAAGAGACCAACCCTGAACACTGTATATCTTAAAAGAGTGAACTTTATATAGACTATTGTGGGCAAATTTATATCACTGTATCATGTACATGTGAAGAAACTGAATTTCATTAAATATATCGCCTGAACTAATATCTATAAGTAGTATATGTTTTCGCAAAATTGTCACGACAATCACAATCACGACCATCCTGTTATTCGTCGATTGCCTTGAGCAGGCCCCAGTAACATCTCCTTCGTCCTAGCCCTGAGATTTTTTAAAAAGTGCCATATTCAAGGCTTTTTCAGAGTTAGGAGAATGAGGCCCATCATTGTTACTGGTATTTGGCATATTGGGTACGCCACGGGGAGAATTGTAAACAAAAAAAAAGCTTACTTATGTAAAGTTTTAAGGTTTGTTAGGTAATGATAAAATTAAATTGCTATATATAATAAAATGGAATATATTATAACAAATAATCATGAGGCATCAACAGTTATTTTTCAGGTTAGTTTTTTGGCAAAGCCTTTGAAGGAATGAAAAATACCACCCTGCCCTTTGAATGGAAAAGAAACTTACACATTTTTCCAATGTTTACATATTTTATATGTTTACACATTTCAAAATTAAAAATTTGAAAAATGTAGCAATTTGGTGATACTGACTGGAGTTTAGTCACCAACACTTAAGAACAAGAAATGATTTTAGAAGTTATTAGCAAATTTCTTCCTGAGAAAATCTATTTGTGTTCAATATTTTAAAGACTATTTTGAGGTCTTAATTTTAAAACATTCTGCAATGTGCAGTTGTTTTCAATTTATATGCAAACATAGTTAACATGGAATTTTCAGTAGTTGTTTGAATATGAACCTTAAAATCTATTAGAAGCAAAACTAGGTTTGAAAAATTCCAATGAACATTCATTGCAATGATGTCAAATAGATTCCCAAACTTTTCCTTGAAATTTCACCTAACTTGAATGTACAGTTATCATGTTAAAGAAATTATATAACATTGCATTGCAATTAATACTTTAATAACTATGCATTCAGACTTGGTTGATGCGATCATGATGTAAGTAATCTGTCACAGCAGGACATACACCAGGTCACAATCACTGACTCATGAATTTATACTACAAACGTTATAATTTGTGATGCAAGAATAAAGGCATTTGTACCATGTTCATGTAATCGTCATTATGTTTGAGTCTTCCCAAAGGAAGATGGGGTGACCATTCACAGAGGGACAGAAGTGACAGAGAAACCCAATCTGAATTGACTGTATCCAATCATCATGATAGAAATATTGTTAAGGGATATGCTAGCATACAGGAAAGGAAATATATTTCTTGCTGGAGGTCGACTTCACTGGTTCCAGTTTTATGTTTCGAACCAATATTTCTCAAGGACATAAGGAGTTTGGTCTTTTGGGAAGCACAGCGCCTACTGGGAACAGGGTTGGCATGAAGGATCTAATGACAAAGGAAATCTGGAGGCACCCTTAAGGGAAGGTTTGTGACATCAATACAGATAACAAATGATGCTTGGCAGCAAATAGATGAATGCTATTACTCTGAAAACAAGATGAACGTCTCATACCGAGTGGCCTGTACTTGGGGTCCCTAATCACACATTCACATGGTGTTAAGTGACGAACTGGAAATTGCCCCCAGAAAGCTTTATCTCTTCTGGTTTCTGTCTTGTGACACAGAGTTGCTCTTACTCATTAAATTTAGTCATGAGAATCTGATAATATGGAAATACAAATGGCATCAAAACTAGATGGTCAGGGCTGGAGAGACAGAGGGACCACACTTGCCTTGCACTCAGCTGACCCATTTCAGTCCTTTGCTTCACATACTGTGTCCCCAGCTTTCTGGGAGTGAGCCCTGAGCACAGAACCAGGAGCAATCCTCGAACACCACCGGGTGTGGCCCCAAAACAAATGAGAAACTAGATAACCATCTTTCTCGAGAGGGGGATGGATACCTAGATGCTAAGCGTGTCTGGAGGTCGGCCTGGGGAGGGAAAACTGGCTGTCTATGTTCCATCTCGATGTGCTTCCTCAGACTGTGCAGGGTGCCCTGCAACAGGAAGAAGCATCAAATCAAACAGGAAGAAGCATCAACTCATCTGGTTTCAGCATGAATCCCATGCTTAGGGACTGAGGGGGCAGGGGTGCCTGGGAACTGAGTCCAAGGGCTTTGATGTCTGAACAGTTCCCCTGTATGATGGAAGTCATACCCCAGCTTCACTCCCCAGTAGAGGCGGAGTGAGGCCATCATGAAGATTACGCCCCCACCCCCACCCCAGGAAAACAATTAAGACCTGAAGATTTTTCATTTCATTCTCTAATTCCATCAACGTTTTCTTCCAGAGTTCTCCATGCCCCAGTTCCAACAAACATCAATTAGGAACCTACTGTTTTGGCACCAAAGAAAAGCACACAGAGCACACATTACATGTTCGCGAACCCCAAGGGACTCATGGCAGAAGGAATTATTTTTAAACAACAATTACCAATTACAATATGGTGTGATAAGTGTTATAATGGAAGTGCCAATAACAGGTTTTAAGGAAAGGAAGCTTGTTATAAGGAAGCTTGTTATTTAAAAAAAAAAAAGGTGATATTTCCATTTGTAACTAAAATTACAATGTGTTTTTCTCTCTCCCCTTCTGAGTGGAGTTCTGAGTGCCTGGACAGGCACTCGGTGCCCTGGTACCATTTGGGCAGCTGGTATCATTTGATAAGTTGAGTGATTATATTCAATCACATCATGAAACAAAACAGATCATTAAATCACCTCCAATTCATGCACAGGCCTGATTTCTATACAACAATTTCTCAGGATCCGTGTTGTCTGCTTAGAGCTTGTACAGAATTTCAGGGGCCAGCACTATAGTGCAGCGGGTCAGGTTTTTGCTTTAGTCGCGCTGACCCAGGTTCTATCCCTGGCACCACATCTGGTCCCCCAAGCCCACCCGGAGTGATTCCTGAGTGCAGAGTCACGAGCAAGCCCTGAGCAATCACCAAGTATGGAGAAAAAGAAACCAAAGACTTATATACAATTTCAACGAAGGGTGTTCTACAGAACAAGATCCTGCCAAAATGCAAATTCTGAACTAGAATGATCTGAATGAATTCATATGCGAACATCCGTTTCTAACACTGATGAACTCTACGCCCAGTGAGAATGAAGAGGCCAGAGACAGCGTGAGCAGAGGCGCTTGCCTTGCACTGGCTGAGCCTGGTGCAGTCCCCTGAGCGGCACCAGGCCTGATCCATGAGCACAGAGCCAAGAGTCAGTCCTGAGCACCCAGAAGAAAACAAAAACAAACAGGAGGAAGCAGAAGACACAGCGCCTCATCATGACTCTGGGGATGCCGTGCTGGATTTCAAGCAGAGATTCCTTGCACATTTCTGTCTGCCTTTGGTCCATTTGACCAATGAACCAGTCACTTGATTTCCAAAGGTGGGGTTGGAAGGATCACTTGATTTCCAAAGGTGGGGTTGGTGCGTCTCTCCAGAAGCACCGACCCCATTTGGGGGCTTCTGGGCTCTCCTGGCAGTAGGGAAAGTCAAGCTCTGGGCTCTGGAGCTCAGGCCCTTCAGGGGTCAGCTGCTGGAGGGCCAGCACCAGTCTGGGAGCCTAGGGTGGTCACCTGCACCCCACCTGCCCCAAAACCATGGGAGGTCACCTGCCCCCACATCTTGGGCAGTCACCTGCTCCCACACACCGGCAGTTACCTGCTCCCCACACTGAAGGCAGTCACCATCCCCTACACCCCACCTGCCCAGCTGGGAGAAGTTCTTGTAGATCACACAAGATGTCTACTAAAATGGCACCATCACCAAAACATCAGCACTGAGACATCAGACTCCAACACATCATGGAGCCATGCCAGGGCCCCAAGTTGGTGGCTCGTGTTTGACAGCCACCGGCCACCACAGCCCTATCTGGAGGCCAGGGGCCTCGGGGCCACCCACATCCAGTGAAACCAGCATTTCAGGGCTGTTGGCGGCAGAGAAAGTGGCAGGAGAAGCAGCAACATCCTCACCAGAAGCTGTCCCTGCCCAGGGGACTGGACCAGAATGTCCTTCCCAGCATCCCCCAGTAGCTCCACCCCGGCCAGCCAAGAGTGTGGCCCCGGGCCGCCTGACCAAGCTCCCTGTTCACTCCCTTGTGCCTGAGGACTCCATGTTCTAGAAACTATCTTCACTCACCACCACCTTCTAGCTCTCCTGGTTCCTGGACAAAAGTATCTTTTCCATTCAGAAGGAAAGAAATACCCCATATACATATTCTAATTTTTTAAAAAATGACAGAATTAGCTCCAAATACAAATTGTAGTTTTTTGGGGGGTCACACCCAGAGATGCACAGGGGTTACTCCTGGCTCATGCACTCAGGAATCACTCCTGACAGTGCTCAGGGGACCATATGGGATGCTGGGGATCTAACCCAGGTCAGCCACGTGCATAGCAAATGCCACCCCTGCTGTACTATCACTCCAGCCCCTGTATAGCTCTTTACGTTAAGATTGTAGCACTGTATCACTGTCCTCCCATTGTTCATTGATTTGCTCAAGTGGGCACCAGTAACATCTCCATTGTGAGACTTGTTGTTACTGTTTTTGGCATATCGAATCTGCCACAGGGAGCTTGCCAGGCTCTGCCGTGCGGGTGGGATACTCTAGGTAGCTTGCCGGGCTCCGAGAGGGATGGAGGAACTGAACCCGGGTTGACTGCATGCAAGGCAAACGCCCTACCCGCTGTGCTATCACTCCAGCCCTGGGTTAAGACAGAACAAAATAAATATGTACATATTTACTAAATCATTAAACAAACGCAGAAACGGATGATGGTAAAAATGATACCAGAAAAAATCTCAGGTGTTGGAGTTGCTGTCCAGCCACCTGCAGTCTAGCGAACCTGATGTTCCAACAGAAATGACATGAACATGACAGAGAAATCTCCTGGAGCAGAGACCCAGCAAGGAGACTGCATTCTCCTTCTGCTTCGATGGCATCTCACCCCCTCACCCTCTACGCGTGTGAGGTCCTCAGGCGTGCTAACCACGTGGCCAGCTGGGTGGGCCCCTCTTTCTAGTCTCACTGAGGCAGAACCCTAGATCTAGCGAGGCTGTGAAAGGTGCACCCTGGGAATCTTCCCTAATGCAGAGAAGAATAAACGTATTTTAATTTGGGACTGCTGCCAGAGAGGCTAGAAATATGAAACTGAAAATAGCCCATTTTTCCCCCGTAGGGAACTCTGGAGACAGTCTTGAAATCCTCGCCCCACGCCAGTTCAAAGACCCTCATATTTCATACACAGAAGCCGGTCACTGACAGCCCCAGGGGAACATGGTGAGGCATGAAGCACTGATGTTTGCAAAGCAATTAACCCAGAAATCCAGAGCGGCGGATGGCCACACATCACAGGACAGACGCCGCCCCGTGGACTTCTAGTCCCTCGGTAATTCCAAGGGAGGAAACTCTCTCACGGTGGAGATAAAAATGGAGCTTTTCTCCATTTTTATAGCGTTTCATATGAGAAATTGGTTGTGACGCCAGCGTCTTTGTAGAAGATTAAAAATAACAACCTTGTAAAATAGCCTCATTAAAAAATGCACTGAAGAGATGAATTATGTTCAAGTCTCTAAAGGTAAAATGAACAAAAGCATTGGGAAAAACAATTACTATATTAGGATTTTTTTTATTTCCTAGCCCCTTCTCAATAAGGGTTCATTATGCTTAACTCATGTTTTTAAAAGGATGCTGAGCAAACGAATGGTCCAGTTGGGAAAGGTGTGAGGCCCACAGTGCTGACCAGGGAGGGGGACGTGGACCCATCCACATGGACAAAGCAGCATTTCCGAGGGTTACTCCGAGGACTCTTTCTGCCTCTCGCTCCTTGGTAAGATGTTATTTTCCCATAATTGTGTGATGTCAACAGATGGTACAAGTCACGAAGTTGAAGAGAAAAAATCTTTAGCATTCATTTGATATTATGGAGCAGAAAGTACTGGATGTTTCTTAGCTACCAAGTGGGTCTCTGGGAATTTAGGAGATCTTTTGTGTACTTAGTATATTTAGAATCTCCCTCAGCCCCCTCCCCGCACACAGAGAAATGATTTTTAATCATTTGATATACCCAGTTTCTATATTATGTGCCTGCTATTATCCAAGAACCAGCAACATGGCCAATATGGAATGAGAGGTAATCATCGAACACATTGATACCAAAGCTTCCCTCTCTGTCAAAGGTTCCCAATTGTCAAAATCAATTTAGTAGTTAACATTCTTGTCTTCATATACCTGTTTTAGACCACAATCAATGTATCTGGTGGATGGTGGACTTTGTAAAAGGAACTAGAGGTAAACAAAGGTTAAAAGTGCGAAGGGGAAACTGCATAGATATTAAAGACACCAAGACTTTCAGAATCAGGCACACCACAGCCAGAAATATTCCTAGTTAATTTATAAACTCTCGAAATGAATAGAAATCCTGACAGCTTCTTCAGCAAGGCAGGGCTTGGATTTCTGCTGCAATAATAATCAGCTATTCAAGTATGGAATCTATGTGAATCAGTCTTTCTGGTTGTGTGAGTTACCATGGAGTTTTAAAGAATAATAGACCTAATTAGATTTAGTGACTCAATAAATAAATGAAACTTTTTATATGCCATCAGTAATTTTCCTGTTTTAAACTAGAAGTGGAAAAAAAGCAGAGCTTTCATGCAGAAATTCTATCCTATGCTCTTTGACAAGTGTCTGAAAAATGCATGTCCTCTAGTCAAAGAAAGTAGATAATTTATTGACTTCCTGTTCATTCAATAAAAAAATAAAAAGAATATTTTTAGGAAAAAAATAGACAGAGACCTGTCCTGGCTTCCTTGGCTCTTATTAGAATTATGAAATTTAAAATAAGTAAGTTGTGAAATCTTAATTGCATGTTTTAGGTGAGACTATCAAGTATGTTCTATAGCACATATCACATCCAATGCAACATGGTTTGTTCTGGAGTAGAACAGTTCATGCTCTGCTCGGTTTTGCAAGTTCTCTGGGTTTCTATGACAGCATTTGCAGATACGTTCTGTGCTACACTAGTGCCACAACAGAACGGTTGTTATTCCTTTTTCAAAAAGGACTGAGGTCCGACATTGGCAAAGTCAAGTGAGACGCCATTGTCAGTTTATAATAAGAAGGCTCAGACCCTCAGCGCTGACCCCCCGCCCCCGGACAGCCAACTTGTCTTGATCCCAATGCCCCCCAGATCTCCCCACTGTCACTTTCTCCCCGAACCAGGCCCCCACCCTGGCTGCAGCTCTTCGTGTTAGGCTTGTGATTGCCCGCTGGCTTGCTGTTTGTTCTGTGACCAACCCCAGCTCACACATCCGCCATCCTGCCTACTTTGGTTTTGGTAGTTCAGCAACATCCAACATCCAACATCCAAACTGACAGCAGACAGCTGCAGGCACTGTATCTACCTTGAATCCTTCCCCCCATGTAACCCAGATGCTGAATATCTAACCTATGGAATAAACAAACATTTCTCAAAGAGGGGACAGGTCTCGTGATCATCACAGCCACCTTCCCCTGGCACCGCTCTGCATTTCTGTCATGGACTAACACTCCTTATCCCCTAAAACATGCAAACATGCCCAAGGATGGCGCAGTGCCTGCTGGTACATTGTTTTATGTCCCTCTAGAACACAGACCCAACCAGGCCCAACATCCTCCTGGATGACTCAGGAGAACCTGGCCAATTAAGAGCAGATTATTAAAAAAATACTTGCTTGACAATGAAGCATGACAAGGAGGGGTGAACTGTGCTCAGAATTTTGGAAATGTATGAGATTCCCCTGGACTCCATTTCAACCCTGTTTTAAAGATCTCTGTCATATGTTTGGGTTCAAAGAGTGGCACACACATTCTAAATCTAAATTCCCCAAAGGGCAGCTAAGCGTGGACAGGACAGCCACTTGAGGTGCATTGTCCCTCCCTCCCCAGTGATGTGCTTCTGGCACGTAACCTGGCGTGAAATAAAGGGACCTTGATGATTTGGGGGGGGGAGGGGGGCTGAGGATCGCGCTAGCTCTCCATCTACGGCTGGTGGTCCTTGGAACTGGCATATGCCAGGATGCAGAACGCAAGGAGAAAGGAACAATCCCACTGGCCAGTCTCAAGGACCGAAGCAAGCCTTCTGAGGGGTCCCTGTGCTGGAGATACTCCTGTAGGCTTCAGAAGACTGAGAAAAGAATGAAAATGGGCACCTGCATGCTACATGCATGTATGAACAACTGCCTGGTTGGCTGGTCACTGGTTTTCTGAAAGAAAAATGGTGTTTTCTTAGTTGTCTCAATGTACCCAGATGTCCATGTGTGATTGGCCTTTATCATATGGATACACCTATGTTGATGTGTGATTTATTTAGCAAATAAATAATAGAGACATACCAATAGAGACACCTCAAATTCTGAAACAATGATCTTCAATTTATTCAAGTATTTGGGGGGGGAGGGGTTGGCTTTCTACTTGAAAAGAGGGTTTTGGCCTGTGATAGAGTGACATCCTAGTGGGTCAGTGACCACTTTCTAGTCTCACTTCTCACTCTTCAAAAAAGTAACCACACCTTCCAGTAGAATTCAGAGCTCTACACTGCCATGCCTCTAAGGGCCAACGTGCTTACTAGGACCACCTTATCTTGTGTGCAATTACTTTAATTTCCTGGATTTATAAATCTATGTGCCTAAGTGATTTTTCCTTATACCTCTGAGGGTACATTAAGCACTGTAGCACTGTTCTCCCGTTGTTCATTGATTTGCTCGAGCGGGCTGAGTAACGACTCCATTGTGAGACTTGTTGTTACTGTGTTTGGCATATCCAATACGTCACAGGGAGCTTGCCACGCTTTGCTGTGCAGGCGAGATACTCTCGGTAGCTTGCCGGGCTCTCCGAGAGGGGCGGAGGAATTGAACCTGGGTTGGCCGGGTCAGTTGCGTGCAAGGCAAATGCCCTACCACTGTGCCAAAACTTCCAAAATATTAATCCCTCTGTCAAATAACTGAATGGTCCATGAGCTCCTCTTTTTGGCTCATGACACAACTTCTAGAACCTTCTACAATTTTCCCTATCCTACATTGCCAGCTGCTGAGCTTTTTGTGGGAGGTGAGGCTCCCCACACAGTTCTCCAGCTGAGGAAAGGCCCTCTGCTAGGTTGGCTCACCTGGCACCTTTCCTCCAAGCCCAGCAGGTTCGAGCTGACAGGACTGGTCCGATGCATGTCCCCAGAGAACACCCATCTGCTGTCTGAGGGGTGCTCAAAGCTGGAGGGGCTGTGTGTGTCCTAGGGGTTCCCTAACAGTCTTTACTCATTTTCCAAAACTCCTAATTCTAAAGTTTCATTAGCATGCTATTTTCCTTTTCCAAATAAAATTATGAGTCTGGTAATTTATGTCACAAAGTTCTATTAATGGTTTGTGTTATTTACTTAACACTGTTCATCTACCAATGTCCAATTATATCTTACTGACTACTGGATTCAATTTTAACTATATTTTTACTATTTTGGAATTTTTTCTTGACTTTTGTTTCCCAAATGTTCCCTGGCTGTTCTTGCCAGCTATGTCATTTTCAGTCAGGAGTGATGGCTTGTCCTGGTCCCTTGCTCTGGTCTTGTGGCCTGAGTTCAGAGACTGGCACTCCCTGAGAGACGTCTTCTCTCATGCCTGTGTGTATGCTTCTATACTGTGAATGGTTGCTTTAGTTTCGTCTTTGGAACTGGAGGTTTTCACAAATGCCCACTTAAACACACACACACACACACACACACACACACACACAGTGACATTCTGTCCTTTTCAGCAGGGTGGCAGTGAAGTTTCACAGGAGTTGGCCACAGGAGTCTGGCAAACAGAGGGGGTCTGATCAGGGGCCCCCGAAAGTACCATTAGTCAGTCAGTTTGCTGCTGTGATGCATATCCCTGAGACGCTGTGTGTTTCCCGTGGACAGCAGTCATTCTGAGCAAACAGGGATTGGCGGGCCCAATGTGTTGGGAAATAGGGGCAAACTTTACCTGCTGACCTACAGAGAAGAGCTTCTTGGTCACCAGGCACTCTAGGGGTCCAGACAGCTGTGGACATCTGTTTCCCAGTGTTCAGTGCTTGTCCCAGAAAAACAATGAGTGAGTTCACACTCAGCTAGGCTCCAGGAGACATGATACAGTCTCTCTGGCCCCTAGATTCCTTTTCTACAGTTCCCTCCTCTTCCCTTTCCTTCCCTACAGCTACTTTATTTTTAATACTAGTAAGCCCCCACAAATGATCCTTCTAATAATTTATACTGGAGGGGAAAAAAACCTAAAAGTAACTGTCGGGCTGATTTAACATGTGCTTCAATTAAAAATAACTCAGATATACTTAACTACAAAAATCCAATGAGTGTATGGTGCGCTGTCAACACAGCCCTCAAATCCTGAGGTTGATTACATAACAGTTTCTCCCCCTTATTCACAGCCAAAAATACTGAAGGCAGGGCCAGAGCATTGGTGACCCCAGGTTGCGCGAGGTGGCTTCAGGAATCTGTCTTTCCCAAATCTCCTTGGTACTTGATGCCATCCAGTACCCCTGATGCTACCGCAGGGAAAGAAATTAGCTGGACATCACATTTCTTTCTGAGGGTAATGGCTGGTCACTCATCAATTAGTCACTGATTGAAAATGATTGAGTAGCTACACTTGACTTCAAAAAAATAAGCATGCTAGGAATAAAGCAACAGAAAAGACTTCTTATATTCAGAGGATAATTTTTAAAGATTAAGCCATTACTTCTCATCAGCTTGAAAAGAAGATGGCAATAAGGAAACCATCAAGGCTAAAGTATAGTTAAATTATGTTGATATCAATTCATCTGTTTTCTTCAGTCTTTCAATCATTCTCAAATTTTCCTCTACAGAGAAATTTATCGTATCACTCAACACAAGGATAATCTCCATCATGCTACCATCATTATATGTGCAATATCTGTTGATAAATAAGCACTTATAAAATAGTAGGTACAGGAGGTTCACTACATGGCTTGGAGGCCAGCTGCATACTCTGGGAGTAAAGGCAGCTCAGATAGAGAAGGGAGCACCAAATAAAGGGTGTTGGGAAGATCTGCCCAGGATGGGAGATGCATGCTGAAAGTAGACTATAGACCGAACATGATTACCACTCAATTCCTCTTTTGCAAACCACAGCACCCAAAAGGAAAGAAAGAACAAAAGGGAGTGCTCTTCCACCGAGGCAGGGTGGGATAGGGGCATGGGGGGTGTGAGGGATACTGGGATTAGTGGTGGTGGAGAATGAGCACTGGTGGAGGGATGGGTACTCGATCATTGTATAACTGAAACCCAAGCACAAAAATTTGTAAGTCTACAACTGTACCTCATGGTGTTTCATTAATAAAAATTTAATAAATTAATTAATTAATTAAATTAAATAGTAAGTTCATTTTGATGCTTGCCTGAATCATGTTGGGGATATAGGCTCTTTATGTGGCTGTAATTATTATTAAATATTAATAACATAATTATCATTCAATGTTATTAGTCAATATGAATCTACATACAACTTAAGATGATGCTTTTATTACACAGCAATCCAGAAATTCCTATTGAAGATCTCTAATTTTGATAAAGCTACATGTATAATAGTATTCCAGATCTCTGTTCAGACCTGCAGTGCTCTTGTTCTCCCGTTTCCGTGAAACAGGCTGGTGGCTCACTCTTGCTCAGAGGCCAACAGGGCTGTGTACATTTCATTACCATGGCATTAGTGATCAGTACTGAGACTCCCCATAGTTCCAGGATTTTCAGAGCAGAGAAGCTGTTCTAACCAGATAGGAAGGTGACAAGACTTAATCCGGAGAGAGCTAACTAATAAAACAGTAACCTCAACTCAAAAGTCAGATGCACGCCTCCAGGCATCCTACCCTCTCCAGAACCTTCGGAAATGAGCCTTTTCTCTCGCAGGACATGGGAGCTCTTCACAGGCAGAATGTGTGTATATGATTGAACAAGACATACCAAGCTGGCCAGAGTGCCTCAGGTAGCTGAAACACAGCCGTGCAATGATGACCTTCCATCCAAATGTGAAAAAGGGGAGATCTAACAATGCGGGAAAGAGACAGCCCCAGCGTTCTAAAATAAGATCCTTTAGAACTGCACACAAGGAGGTAGAAAACACAGACTTCAGAAATCAAGTTTCCCGGGAACTCCAGTAAATGTGTTAATCGGATGGCCCATGTTGATGGGATTCTTTAGAATGAACTTCTCCTTCCATTTTCCCCCAGATGATCATTCACACACTGCTCCTTTCTGCCCCTCCCTGTTTGGTGCCTGTGGGACTACTGTTCTCCCTCAGTCCAGCTCCCTCAGAGCTGGAGTTTGCGGCAGAACCCGGTCCCCCGCAGGAACCCTGGCCACTTCTCTCGCCTCTGCTCTGCTGATTGCCACACTCTCAGCCTCAGCTGCGGAGTTTCTGGAAGCCAGAACTCCTGATTCCCTGGAAAGGCTCCTCACTCTCAGAGCACATCTCAAGTTCAGTCAATGGAAGTGGCCCATGTCTTGCCGTCCCTTGTCAGGACTGGACCATAGCTGCTACCCAAAATTCAGCCTGCAGCCGATTAATTCCTAGATTAGATCTTTGGAATGGCCAGTTCAATAGCTCCTGGAGTTCCTGATGACCAGAATATTCATCATTCTCTAATTCTCCATTCTTCAAGACTCCTCAGATAACAGGTGATGGGAAAGTTCAGATTCAAATGCTCACATCAGCCAGAGACAGGTCAACACAGCATGCTTGAGGAGCAGCTCAAGGAGATCTTTTCTGCCCATCTCTGTCTCCATGGAGCTAGGCGAGAAGTGAAGCTGTTGGCTCCGAGGTGACCTTCCTCCTGCCCCCACCCCGTGCTTCCTCCCTTAAACCTCCCACCCTCCCTCCTTCCTTTTCTTCCTTCTTCCCTCATTCCCTTCCTCTGGCTTTATCCTTTACCTTCTTCATCTCTTTATCCACATCCAATCTATTATCTATGTCTACCCCACTCTCCCTCCCTCCCAATCTAAACAGGGAATCCTCTGAATGTTGTTTTTTCCTCTAACGCAGTTTGACTTTCCTCTCCACTGACTCAGGTCTGCCCTGTACCCCCAGCTTTGACTCCAGGATGACCATCTTCTCCCACACGCACTGAGGTCTGGTGGGAAGGTGGAATCCGCGCTCAGGTGTGCATCTCTTTCTCCCTCCTGCTCCGACTCCACCCTCTGTTTCCATTTTTGAGGGAAGTGGGAGAAGGGGAGCTTCCCTTCTAAGTTTGAACAGAGTGTAATTTAAAAACCTTTTTCTGGTTGCACGCAGTTTTGTATCTCTTAATTTAAGCAAGCCAAGTCTGAATACACTGGAGCAGAGAGGGATCAAACAGCTCCTTCGAGGAGTGTCTGATTTCCCTAAATTGCAGTGGATCCGGATATGGGCTGGTCTACACAGTTGGCACTCAGCTACTTAACACTCTTACCTGTCACATACCTTCCTCCCATCCCCAATTCCCAACGCTGTAACAGCCATGAAAGGCCCAAGAACAGAACAGAGAAACGACAGAGCTATTCAGTTTCCCATGAAATTAAGAGAGAAAGAAAGTTCAGGGCTGGAAGCTATGAAAGTGGAGAAGGACTGAGCCCCTGGGTGGGAGAACCAGGCTTCACACTCCAAGCTCAGTGCTGCGTGGGGACTAAGGGATTGGGGACCCCTCTCCGCCTCAGCCTTCAGCTCTGGGAAACGGGGAGGAAATGTGCACTTACCAGGACCACACGGGGGAAAAAACAGTGCCGAGAAGGATGAAGTCTGTCTTGCAGATAGGATGGTGGTTTTTGCCCTCCCCCACTTTGCAGTTAGAGTCTGGCACCCGTCTATAGGGTCAGAATGCAGCCAGCCACCATCCTACCCACTCAGGAGTGAGGCCTGGGCACAGCTGGCCCTGGCTCAGGTGACAAATAAGCACGAAGGATTTTTATTCTGCTATTAGCAATAACCCCACACTGAAGTAACAGAAAACCTGGGGCTGGCGGTGACTCAGTCCATCCAGAGATGATTTAATGCTGTGCGGTGACTATAGAATCAGCAGGATGCCCCCGGGTGGGGGCCGAGATGGCACACCACAGGGGGGCTCTATATCCTCAGCTCCAGGTCCCAGAGGCAGCTGCTGCATCCTGATTCCCAGGTAACACCAGGTAACAGCCACCGTTCCAGAAAGCTATTTCACTGTTTACTAGGAAAGGAGGCTTCACTGCCCAAAGTTCCACTGGGTGAATTCTGCATTTATGGGGATTCCTTGAGCCCCCAAAGGGAAGAAACTCCAGAGGCAGCTGAGGCGGGGGTGGGGGGAGGATGAGAGTCTGGTTCTGCTGGAGAGGGGGACTGGGGCAAGGGGAGTAGTACTTGGTGCCAGCCTTCGCTTTCGTCTCCACAGCAATTCTCTATTTTATATCCCGAATGAAGTCTTTGAACAAGTTAAAACCTCTATCTCCTCTAGTTCTTAGAAGCTACATATTTTAAGTCAAAAAAACAAGAACATAAACACAAAAGGGCCTCAAAGAGAGAGAGAGTAAAAGGGAATGTGCCTGCCACAGAGGCGGGGGGGGGGGTGGCAGGAGGGACACTGGGAACATTGGTGGTGGAGAATGGGCACTGGTGTAGGGATGGATGGGTGGATGGGTACTCAATCATTGTATGACTGAAATGTAATCATGAAAGCTTATAAGTCTGTAACTGTGTCTCATGGTGAGTCATTAAAAAAATTTTAAATAAACATAAAAGGGTATCTTTGAAATAGGAGACATCACGTTATGAGGTATCTCTAATAAAACTGTTAATGAAAATTAATTTGTAAATTTCTTATAAGCTGAATATGGATTTCCTCCACATCAATTCTTGATTCCTAGAGCAATTCTGATGTTATGTAATGCCCAGCCAGGCCACCCCGTGGGCAGCAGACACCACTAAGGCTAAAGGCCACTGGGAAATTCTATTCTAATACTGTAATGCAGAAAATATTCAGACTCCTGGGTGTGGGAATGAATTTTGACTCACAGGCACCATTCCCCATCATTATTATAAAAATTAAGGAAGGAGGGAGGGAATCCTGATAATTTTTTTTTATTGAATCCCAGTGAGATACAGTTACAAAGCTTTCATGTTTGAGTTTCAGTCACACAATGGTCAAATACCCATTCCTCCATCAGTGCACATTTTCCACCACCAATGTCCCCAGTACCACCTCCCATCCCACCTCTCCCCCAGCCTCTCTGGAAGACAATGGGAATCCTGATTTTACATGACATCATTTCTTGAGCTTTAAGTTGAAATGTACCAAGGAGGAGGCAATATTTATCATGCATTCAAAGTCCAGCATTTTGAACCTCAAAATGGGCACTGGTGGAGGGATGGGTATTCAATCACTGTATAACTGAAACCCAAGCACAAAAATTTGTAAGTCTACAACTGTGCCTCATGGTGTTTCACTAATAAAAATTTAAGGGAAAAAAAAGTATGCACAAAATGTATATTATTATTATTATTATTTTTCACTTGAATATAGACTAAATATTTCAGGGAAAAGACATTTTCTCTCATCATGTTATTTGTATAAATGTTGTCAGATGTTATGATTTCTAATACTTCTAAAGTGATTAAGATTCCCACTGTTAGAGAATGTAAACACAGAATTCAAATCTAAGTTGACTTCTGCGCTTTCTTCCAATTAGGGAAGACATGGCCTCAAGTCCAAATGAGCTCAAGCTCAGGACTCGGTGAATTTAGCTCAGCCTACATAGAAGTTCATTAGTAGCAGACGGCAGGAATTTCAGGAGTAAGAACAAGCTACAAGGATGGTTGGAAGGGATCGTCGCCATGGATGGGAGATGTGTGCTGAAAGCAGATAAAGGACCAAACATGATGGTTTCTCAGTATTTGTATTGAGAGAGAGAGAAAGAGAGAGAGAGAGAGAGAGAGAGAGAGAAATGCCTTCCATAGAGGCAGTCTGGGGAAGAGGGGTAACACTGGTGGTGAAAAATGTGCACTGGTGGAGGGAAGGGTGTTGGAACATTTTATGAGTGAAACCCAATCATGAAAGCTTTGCAACTGTATCTCATGGTGATCCAATAAAACAATCAATAATAATAATAATATCAATGAAAGGTCTAGGGCACTCAGGCCCAGAGACACTATGGCCTGCCCTGCCAGCATCCCCCAGGCCAGACTCAACACTTCCCCCACCCTTTCTCATGGTCAGTTAAAACCAGGCGCCACCATATGTCCTGGTGCTGATGGAATGCAGGAGAGTCTCCTGATAAGGTGTGCTCTTCATCAGGGGCCAGAGAGGGATGGGTGCCATGGAAAAATGATGTCAAGAAAAATCACCAGGCAGGCGGTTTGATACGGACACCATTCTTCAGCACATGACCCTGGTCAACATTTTACGGTTGAGTTGTAAAATGAATAAACTCCCGCTTAGATTCCTCTCGATCTTGAGGAGGCACCAGCACTGGGCAGTGGAAGGGAAGGAGAGCTAATGATTGCACCAGCACCCTCTGATGAGAGAGAGCTGCCAGGGAGGGGGCCCTGAGCCTCAGGGGCACCCAGGCCAGGCATGGAGTGCCCAGACACCTGCTCGGAGACACGGGTGATCAATGGGGGCCCAGCCGTCTGCTCTTTAGTATTTTAAGATCTCTGCAGCCGGAGTCGCTTCTCCATCAATAATACATGGCTGCTAGCCTGGCTACGGGGCTGGCGAGAGAGAAACCTCTAGTGAGCAGAGCTTGCTCGCCAGGACAGGGTGTGGGGAGAAGGGGCTGCCCTACCCAGCTCCTTCTAGAAGCCCAGGTGGGACCAGGCAGAGCAGAATGTGCCCTCGGCGGCCAGGAGGGCCCAACTTCCCTCCCAGGGAGGTGAAGGGCGGCTGCTTGGAGGCAAGAGGCCACAGCTGGCTGGGCCAGATGCATCAGAAACAAGGACGTTTGTTGGTTTGTTTGTCTTTAAAAAAGAAAAATGTTGGGGCTGGAGTGACAGAACAGTGGGCAAGGCATTTGCCTTGCATGCAGCCGACCCTGGTTCGATTCCCAGCATCCCATATAGTCCCCAGAGCACCACCAGGAGTAATTCCTGAGTGCAAAGCCAGGAATAACCCCTGAGTATCACTGGGTATGACCCAAAAAGCAAAAATAATTAAAAATAAATTAAAAAGGAAAATACAAAAAAAAATAGATGCAGCTGTGGGTCATGGTCACCTCCTGGCTCTGTGGGTTTCATGGTGTCCGGCCACTCTCATACCCAACTTCATCAATACTTGGCCGAGCTGACCAGCGAGGGCAGCATGAAGACTCAGGTGGGAGTGGGCACCAGGTGGTTGGGCCCCATCTGAGGGTGCCCAGAGAGCAGCAGTGGTGGTGGCCATCCTGGTGGGGATGGCTGCAGGTCAGCCTTGAGCCACAGCACTGGAGGACACAGTAGGAGAGGAGGACACAAGGAGGACATCCAGTATTGCCCAACTGGCCACGGCAAGCAAACAGCCAACAGTCGCTCCTTTCATGCTCGAGTCCTGGCAGGGGTGCAGGATCCCTGAGCAGGTCCGCAGGGCCAGCCAGACCTGCTATGGACTGTCCACCTGACCGCACAAGGGCCTGAGCCCCCAGTACCCAATGAGCTTATGCATCCGGAAGAACCACCAGAGAAGAGGCTTAAACCGCACGTTCATCTTCCTCCCCTCTCAAGAGCCGTCCCCGTGCACTGGGGGCTGGCAGCAGCAAGTGTGCATAGGCCTCCTGGTTGCATCATGTTACCCTGTTGCCCCCCACATGCATCCCGCCAGTGCTGCTGAGTCTGAGCCCCACGCTGCTGCCGTGTCCCCCACCCACTGTCCACTCCTGCAGGAATGGTTCAGCGGGAGACCAAAGGCCACAAGAGCAGGGACAGGGCAGCCGTGAGGAGCCACTTTCTAGCCAGACCCTTGCTCGAGTCAGAGCACTCACAGGCTGTGACTGGAGGGACAAGGGTATAGACTGTTTGTTCCTTTTGCTCTAATGGACACTGGCTGGACCCAGCCCCGGGAGCAGCTCTGTCCTGGGGCCCCGGGTATCGACAGGCACCTACAGGTCACCATCATGCCTAGCCCCAGACACTTGCCCCACTATAGCCAGACCAGTGGCTACAAGCATGACAGTCAGCAGAGATGAGGCCCTGGGCACCAGACTAGCAGCTCTGCGGCCTCCGCCTCAGGGGGATGGCCTGTCCTCCTGTCCCTGCGGGCTCAGCCCAGCACATGTGCCCGTTCTCTGTGGGTCACTGTCAGTCATACTTTCCTTTCCTTCTTGGACCCCTGAGCCCATTCAGATCACTGAAGAGCCTGAGTGTCTGCACACAGGAGGGGGGAGAGTGATCGGGAGACCAGACAGATGCCAGGTGCCCAAGGAGAGGGCACTGAGGGCCAGAAGAAGACACGGAGGGACACAGCAGGGACTGCGCCAGTGGGGGCCTGCAGAAGGCCATGCAAGAGCCCTGCGGTCCCCCCATCTCTCATGTCCTGACTCAGTAGCCTCCCAAGGGTCCTGCTGCTGCTGGCCCTGCCTGTGGCAGGGGGAGTGACAGGCCTGTCCTCGCTGTCCCCATCCTGGAAAGAGTGACCCATGTCCAGCCTTCTGCACATAGAATCCACTCTCACTCAGGGCTCATGCCCACGCAGTGTCCAGGCACTCAGCCAGCAACACAGAGAAAGCCATGGAGTGGGGCCACGCCTTTACTCAGCCTTCCTGAGGGGCCGGGGCAGTGTCAGAAGAAGCCTCACCATGTCCTGGACTTGTTTCCTCCCCCCCCCCCCCGTGCCCTGCCCTTCCAGCTCTGCCCAGTGAGCCTCACTGTCCAAGGGAGTCTGGCAGATGAACAGCACAGATGTTCTTTTCAAAAATAAATAGTTCTGGACCTTTTTGAGGTGCAAATGAAGGAATCAGACAAGGATGCTGACTTCCTTTCTCTATGCAGTATCCCACAGCCCCTGGGAATGCTCAGACACAGTCAACAGGATGGGGCAGCAAACACTGTGCCGTGGCTGCTTGCCTACAGTGACCATTATACCACATGACCATCCCATTCTCAATGTTTTACCTCCTCCCTATCCTGTGGTCATCTCGCCCTCGGTACCCCACCCTCCTATGGCTCTCCCATTAGCTGGTGTCTGTGCAGGTCAAAACATCTTGATCAGAAACGCCCCATACACTTCTTAAGGGCTCCACGGCCCATTTCTTGAGTTGTATGTTCAGAGCAAGGTCAAATGATGACTTTGAAGTTACATGATTCACGGAGACTCTCCAAAGCCTTCTGTTTCCTATAGATGAAAGAATCCTAAAGAAAAGAAAAGTCCTAGAAACTATGGTCAGGACTCTTGCTACAGTATCTCATATACCCAAATGTAACTTTGAATTTCCTATGAGTACACGTGTGTCTCTGCAGGAAGAGGGGCTTGCCCCAAGACCACCTGAGCCAGAGCTGGGACGGAGAGTTTGGCTGTTCTCATAAGACAGTAACTCATTCAAGGGTCATTCAAGAAATGCCAAGCGCATGGTACTAAACTATTTCTACAAACTCAAGCTTCTTCACTGACTTCTTACCCTTCTGATTGGAGCAGGCACCCTCCAAGGGGATGGAGAAGCTGCTCTCAGCATCCCGCTTTCCCAGGGAACCATGGGGCAGGGCCCTATGAACCACAGCAACCGGAGGCTTGGTTACAGATGCGTGGCATAGGGATAGAACCCAGGACACAGGAGACCTGAGACAAGAACATCATGGAAACAATGCTGTGTTTCATTTCCAGAAGGCATTTCATAACTCCATTTCTATCCTCCGCTAAGAAATGCACAGGACGGAAGAGATGGTGCAGAATAGGAAGACGCTCGCCTTGCAGGTGGCTGATCCCAGGGGATTCCAAGCAAGGCCAGGAGTTAGCCTTGAGAACTGCTGGGGGTGGACTAAACCTCCACCTCACCTACCTACCTGGGGGGGGGGAGAAAGAAAGAAAGAAAGAAAGAAAGAAAGAAAGAAAGAAAGGAAAGAAAGAGAGAGAGGGGGAAGGAGAGAGGAGAGAGAAAGAGAGGGAGGGAGAAAGAGAGGAGAGAGGAAGAGGAAATGGAAATTTAAACTGCAACTGTGTGTCCCCACACATCCTTGCTAGCGAGTGCCTCAGGGTGCCGTGAGACAGTGGGTCAAGTTTTTCAGAATCAAATTTTCTGCGATGATGATAAAGTCACTCAGGCAACAAGCAACGATGATGCAGAAGCTGCCGGTGCAGCTCCACACATCCATCAGGCCCCCTCAGACACAGACTCCCAGTGGGGTCTCGTGTCGCATGGCATGGTCAACTCCCAGGCGACAGTCACAGGGCCAGGGCAACCACGGGAGCCTGTGGAATCCCACGTTTCCCCGCCATGGTCTTCCCAGAGCGGCTCCCAGGGGCAGGAGACCAGCAGACCAACAGTGCCCTCCTTTCTCCTCCCCCCAAGGTCTGGGTGGTGTTTCCATATGGATTCAACACCTCCCACCAGTACATCACACCCAAGCCTCAGTGACAGTCACCCTGACCACAGATCACCACAACCCTTACAGCTAAAACCACCATCACCACACCACGCCACAGTTTCAACAAGCACCACAGCCACAATCACAACCAGATCATAACCACTACCATGCCCATTTCAACAACAACCACCACAACCACAACCACAGACCATGACTATAACCACGGCCACCAGCACCATGATCTACTACTAACCACCACAACCAACCACAAGCACCTCAAGCACCACCACCTGCAGCACTGTAACAGCCCCAGCGCAGCCTCCATCCCAGAAGCGAGCACGAGAAGCAGCATGCAGAGGGGGATGAGCCACCCCTCCAATGCAGAAGGGTGGGACGGTGCAGGGAGCGTGAGGTGGATCCAGGACACTGCCAGGACAGGTGATGCGCTTGGGCCACTGAGGAGACTCAGCCTGACCCGAGTGGGGCTCAGTTAATCCCAGCCCTTCAGCCTCTGCTCAGATGGCTACTGCTCAGTGCACACTAGGCGGGTGATGTGGTGTGGCTCTGCTGGCATGAGGGTGACATTCCTGAGCCGTACAGGCCAGCACCACAGGCACCTGGGAATGAACAGGGCCAGCCTCCCTGAGCTCGGCCATGTCAGAGAACAGACCACAGGAGCCTCTTTCCCAGCGCTCGCAGCTCCCATGTCAGCAAATAGTAGAGAGGAGAAAGGGTTCCCCCTCACCCAAGAAGGTGACTGCGCTTAGAGAAGCGTCACGGGGGATGGCCGTTTTCCAGAACCCTGAGCCCCCCACACCTCCAAGGAAGGAGCCCCCTGCGATGCAGCTGAGACACTCAGGAGGTGGCTGGGGGTGTCCAGGGATTAGGGCCAAAGGGAGGCACTCCCCCCACTCCACCCCCAGAGACAGGGTCCCGCAGTCACGCCGCTTGCAGGGACAGCACCCAAGCATACCAGATCCCTGGCGAGCAAGAGGAAACTCCAAGCATGGAGACACATCGCCCATGGCCTGGAGCACAGGAGGGTGATGTCACTGTCAGGGAGAAGGGGGAACTGGAACAGCAGTGGAGGCCAGGACTCCTGACAAGGAGCTGCCCAGCCTTCCCGAGGGGGAGCAGCTGAGGAGCAACTGAGAGGGTTGAGGAGAGGGCTGAGGAGGGGGCTAAGGAGAGACCTGAGGAGAGGGACGAGGAGGGGGTGGAGGAGGGGGCTGAGGAGAGGCCTGAGAAGGAGGCTGAGGACAGGGCTGAGAAGAGGCCTGAGAACAGGGCTGAGGAAAGGGCTGAGGAGGATGCTGAGGAGAGGGCTGAGGAAAGGGCTGAGGAGGGGGCTAAGGAGAGGCCTGAGGAGAGTGCTGAGGAGAGGGCTGAGGAGGGGGTGGAGGAGGGGGCTGAGGAGAGGCCTGAGAAGGAGGCTGAGGAGGGTGCTGAGGAGAGGACTGAGGAAAGGGCTGAGGAGGGGGTTAAGGAGAGGCCTGAGGAGAGTGCTGAGGAGAGGGCTGAGGAGGGGTCTGAGGAGCGGGATGAGGAGGGGGCTGAGGAGAAGCCTGAGGAGGGGGCTGAAGAGATCCCTGAAGAGAGGGCTGAGGAGAGGACTGAGGAGAGAGCTGAGGAAAGGGCTGAGGAGAGGGCTGAGGAGGGGGCTGAGGAGAGGGCTGAGGAGAGGGCTGAGGAGAGGGCTGTGGAGAGGGCTAAGGAGAGGGCTGAGGAGAGGGCTGAGGAACAGGAGGAGTGGGCTAAGGAGGGGGCTGAGGAGAGGGCTGAGGAGTGGGAGGAGTGGACTGAGGACTGAGAGGAGTGGGCTGAAGCAAGGAGGAGAGAGCTTAGGAGCAGTCTGAGGAGCGGGAGGAGCAGGCAAGCCTGCCTGGGGTGGAAGAGGGAGGAAATTGCACCCGAAGCCTTAGGAAACATTCAGGAACAGTAGGGGCAGGGGGAGGAGCTCAGAGGATAATGATGGGAACCCATCCCATATATGACATAATATCAACTCTTGGGTAGAAAATTACTCACTTGGAAACGATCAATACAATTTCTATTAACAACAAGCGGAGAGAGAGAGAAAGAAAGAAAGAAAGAAAAAAAGAAAGAAAGAAAGAAAGAAAGAAAATTTTCTGAGTAAAGGACTGGCGTTTCTCAAGAATTTACAATTAATTTCTATGGTTTTTAATTCATTAGAGATCACTCCCCCAAATATTCAAATAATAATCTAACAATAGCCTTTTCTTACATAACCTAATCAAGTCAGAGTGTACTAATGGCAGAGGAGACAAAGTCCCAGCCCCATAGCCTCTGTTCCCAGGGGCCGGCTGTCTTCCCATGCCATAAACACCAGTGGCAAGGAGCTTGAGTCTCATCTATGTTATAAAAACATTTTTAACAGATTCAGCAGCTGTGGGGCCAGAAAGCCAGCATAGAGGGTCAGCAACACTTGCCTGGCACAAGGCAAGCCAACTTCGTCCCCGTCACCCACTCCCACAAGAGCTGTCATGGCCATCCCTGTGTGCAGAGCCAAGAGCAAGTTCTGAATACTGCCAGGTGTGCCCTCTCCCCCTCAAGAAAACAGTTTTGTAAAATATTGGACAGCACAAAACACCCTGCCCTGCTAATGGAGGCACAGTGATAAAGAACCCTACTGAAATCACCACAGTTTCATAACACTGTATATCCATCATGAAGCCAGTGTGGGCTGATTATCCTCTGATGGCTCAGTAAATAGCAGATTAGACTTGGATAAGCTTTGCTAAAGAGGAGGCAAGATACAATAGATGACAGACAGACAGACAGATTTTTGATACAGTCCCAAACCTGCTTAATAAGAACGGCTTGCATATCCAGAAGCTTTGGGATCTGACTAACCAGGATCTCATGTTCTTCTGCAAAATTATTCAAAATAACTACAGCTCGGTCCTGACACAGACACCTATGGCTACAAGGTGACAACTCTGTATAAAAAACAGTGTGTGGTATAAAACTCTGGAGGAAATTGCCTGTACTCAGAGGCTGTCCTGAGGTCACAGGTAGTCCTGTGACTTAACCTCACCTGGACCAGAAAAAGCTAAATCCATATTTATAATAACCACAGGTCACTCCTTATCCTGAACTTGACTGAGATGGTCTCCAAAACAGAGAGAGAGATTCAGATAAATATGGAAAGATGTAATTTCCCATTTGTAATGAACCTAGATGGCTGCTAGGTTGCTGGGTAGATGAATGACGAGATGATGAACAGACAGACAGACGACGCTTGGAAGGGGAAGCTGTTTCTCTCAGGCTGTGCTATAGGTAAAACACATACCCAGACACGATCTTCTTAAACAAGTCCTCGCAACTCTTTTTTCACCTTGAGTTCACGTGGATAACAAAGAAAATTTTGTATCCCAAAGCATGATCTCAAATTTACTAATTAAAAACAAAGGAGGTAGGCAGTATGATCCCAAGATGATGAGCACTAAGAGAAAAGCAGTGACCAGGCTCAAGCACCCTGGGTCTCAATGGCTTCCCCTGCATTAGCCTGAGTCCAGGAAAAAAGCAGGAAGTTTCAACCGAGAAGCTACAAAGCGATTGGAGACATCAAAGCAGAGCAGTTATTTTTAACATGCACCCATGCTTCCATGCGGGCACGTTTTCCTTCTAGTCATGAGAGAACTTCAATATGAAGACGGTGGTGGCCAACGAGGGGCAAAGGTTCTAGCTGGAGGCACGTTGACAGGGTTGAAATGGCCAAGACGGTTCCCTCAATGCACCGTGTGCTGGCGGGTGCACCTAGCTCATCTGTAGCTGCGGCAAGGACCATGAGGAGGTAGAACGTGTCCTGCACGTACCTCTCCCAGACATCACGGCTAAGGAAACTGCAGCTGAACTCAGAAGAAAACAAACTCCCTAGCTCTCCGCATCCGAAGGAGGCTTGGAGTGTGTGTGGAACCCTCCGGAAGGAAGTCGGACACTTCTCCCGTCAGAAGTCCATTTTCACCTCTTGGCGACACACCGTTCTCATTTCTCATTTCATTATAAATAGGATACTAGATCTCTTAACCTCCACACTCACACCCCCCTCCCCCCCCAATACAGGCATCTGGCTGAGTGGAAGGTCACATAAGGTCATCTGAGAGAGCGTCCAGGGGAGTGGTAGACCCCGGAGTGGTGAGCCCGGGCCAAGCGAATCCTCATACGAACAGGTACCCCAGCGCAGGGCAGGAGAGAGAGCCCCACCCAGGGAAGGTCAGAGGGCCCATTTCCTTTAGGAATAATTCTTCTCAGCTGTGTCTCTCTCATCGCCTCCAGCTGCACTAGAGCCAGTTTATTTCCAGCATTATCGAGCTGCCGGCTTCGGTGGCGGGCGGCCACGGAGCATGGAACAGTTGGATTCTATCACCCTCTGCTGCTGGTCCGAGCCCTCCCAGCTCTGCAGCACCGGCACTGGGGCCCCCGGGCTTGCACAGAACGCACCCTCGACCCAGAGGAGCCCTGGCTCTGATCCTAGGACGCGTGTCTCTGCGTGATTAGCCAAAGCAACAAACAGCAAACAGCCTCCGGCCTGCGCCCGGCTCAGCCGCTAACTCCCAGAGGGCAAGGACTTCACAGAAGAAGCACAGAGGCCGAGAGGCGCGCAGGCACGGCACTCGCGATGGCTCCTCGCCACTCGGAGCTCGGCAGACAAAAATGACCAGAGGCACATTTAGAATTCAGCAGAGCCGAGAGTATTTAATATGCCATTTGCATCTGACAGCTTAGCAATGTCTACACTGGGTTAGCTGTCTCCTCAGCTAGGATGCTCACCAGCCGCTGAGCCTTTGTTTATCTATTTCTTAAAGGAAGCTGAACCATTTTCTTGACATTTCCAGAGCTCTGTTGGTGTTTGCTTGAGACAATAAGCCTGAGAGGAGGAAGCCTGGCCCTCAGGAGCTGCTCCTACCTGCCAGGGGAACTTTCCAGTAGGGGAGTTGCAGTGGCTGCTTCCCCCGACTGCTGCCAGGATGGGCCACCCAGGCCCGTCCATAGCTCTGTCCTGTGCTTGGACAGTTCCCGGTGGTGGTGGTGGTGGGTGGGCATCGCATTCCCCCAGCTCCAGAGCCTCGCCTGGGTCAGGGCGTTACAAATCTCAAACTGAGAGCTAAGAGGGCTTTTTCCAGAGGCACTAGCCGGCAGGCTCAGTCGCAGGAGCCTAGGAGAGTCCCCATGACAACGCGGTAAAAATAATTATATATATATATATATATATGTGTGTGTGTGTGTGTGTGTGTGTGTGTGTGTATAGCGGGCAGCTGGGAATAGTGAGCTCCTGGGCAGCCTGGGAGGAAGGAGGCTCTGCGCTCAGCTCAGCTTCTGCTTCTGCAGGGTCTGTCCGCCTCTCCCACAGACCCACACGCAGCCTGGACAGAAGCGCTTCTATGGGTTCCACTGACTCAGTCCCCAGCTCACATTGCCCAGGGCTGGAGCTGACATCCTGCCAGCCAGGACTGTGGCCACAAATGAGAGGGCTCAGAGGCTGTGACCGGAATCCCTAAGAAGGGCTGCTGGTCCAGATGCCTGCAGGGGTCTCTCCCCTCCCTTTCCCTCATTCTCTACCCCCCTTCCCTCTCTCCTTGCCTCCTTCCCCGCTCCCCCTTCCCACTCTCTCTCCCTTGCCCCTCTCCTCCTTGGCTGCCTCCCTCACGCTCTCCCTCTCCCTTTCTCCCTTCCTCTCCCTCTCCCTCTCTCTCCTCCTCCTCCCCACTCCGGGGAAATCTGGCCCAGCCCGCTCTCCCCCTCTCCCTGCCAGCACCTCCAAGCCTGGAGAGCTAATGAATGTTCCAGGCGGCGCACACAGGCTTCCCACGGGAGGCCAGGCGGGTGTGACATGTGTGTTGGGGCGGGGCTTCCACGTCCTGCGTGCACCTCGCTAGCCCCGCTCTTGGCAGCCAGTCAGAGCAAACTTTCCCCGCGGCACGGGGGCTCAGGTCGCCCCGACCACCACCGCTAAAAGATGGGTGCCCCGAGCGCCCACAAACGGGGTAGGGTGTGGGGGGAGCCCGCACTCTCCCCGGGAGCTGGAGCCTGGCCCGGAGGCTCCGACTCCAGCTGCTCTCGCCGCTTCTCACGACTCTGCAAACAGGTCACGGAGCCGCCCGCCCCCAGCCTCCGGGCCTCCCAGGGAAGCCCCCTCTCCCGCGCCGCTGGCGTCACCAGCCCTGGCCCGCCCCGGGCAGCGCCCCGGGAGCACCCCAGTGCCCGGGAGACACGACACGACACCCATTGGGCGTGGAGGAGACCGGGCCCGGCCTCAGCACCGGGAAAGGGGGGATGCGAGTGATGAGGGGGCGCGAGTGCTGGACCCTCCGGGCTACGCGCACGCACGCGCGCTCGGGCGCGCACAGACACGCGCGCGCGCGCACACACCTCTCCTCTCCCCGGGCTCACACAGGGGCCTAGAAGCTGCAGCCCCCTGTCCTGGGTCCTCGGCCCTGCCCTTCAGCCCCCGGCACGCGCTCCCCGCGCTTTTCCTGCACCCCTCGGCGTGGGGGCGGCGTGGGCTGGGCGCACACGTGTGCGGGCTGCTCGGCAGCCTGCTGGGCCGCGTCCAGGCGACGGCTCTGCGCTGGGCAGGTGCTCAGGCCCTTCCCCACAGGCCGGGGGGCTCCGGGCCCCGGGAAGTTTGGCCGAGGTGCGTCAGGGCGCCCCGCCTAGTCCGCGCCGGGCAGGCCGAGTCCGCCGGCACCTCGCTGGGCACGGCCCTCCGCGCTGCCCACTTTCCGTGTGCTCACAGTGTGTCCCCCCTGTCGTGCAGCCGGGCACCGGCCGGGCTCAGCGGCCCGGGGAGCGCCCGCAGGACCAGGCTCGGAAACTGCCCCGCCAGGTTGGCCGGGGGGCGGCGGGGGCAGCAGCTTCAAGCCCGACCAGCTGCGTCCCCGGAGGCGCGGGCTCGCCTCGGGCAGCTGCGGGGCGGTCGGGCCGCGAGGACGCTGGACAGACCGTGCCCCCGCCGCCCCTGCCACCCCCGCCGCCCCCTGCATCCAGGCCCATCTGGACGTGGCGGGTAGAGCCCGCTCGGGTCCGCCTGCGCCGTGTCAATCACCCCGAATGTGGAGCAGGGAGGGAGAGAGTGCGCGGGGAGCGGCCCGGCGAGGCTGGGGACGGGAACGGCAGTGTCCACGGCGGGCTCGGTTGGGGCAGGGGCGGGGGCGGCGGGCAGGCCCGGGGCAGCCCCCGGGGCGAGCGCGCGTGTTTCCGCGGGGGAGGCGCAGCCCGCGGGCTGCTCGAGTCGGGGGAAACAACCCGAAACTCAGCTCAAGGAGAGCGGCAAGTTCACGGCGCCGCGCCCCGGAGCGCCCCGGACCCCCGCGCCGCCTCCACGCTGCCCGCCCGCCGTGCGCAACTTGCGAGGCGGCGCAAAGTCCCGGGGACCCCCGCAAGCCGAGCGCGCCCCGCGGCTGGCCGCGGGGAGAGACCACCCCCCCAGCTCCGGCCCCGACGCGAGCCTCCACCCTACCCACCCCCCACCCTCCCCGCACCCCGGAGCCCCCGGCCCAGTACACTTTCCCGTCGCCCCAGGCCGGGAAGCCAGTTCTGGGGGCACAGCCCCACGCCGTGGCACATCGCCCCCGGCCCAGCCCCAGCCCCGGGCCTCGGGCAGCGCGGGGGACGGCGAGGCGGGGCCGAGGTGGGGGGCGCGGGCCGCGCGGCGTCCCCCCCCAAAGCCCTGGAAACCGGCCCCTGCGCCCCGATCCCCACGCCCCGGCTGCCTGCGCCCCGGTCTCAGCTTCCCGGTTCCCCGCGCCCCCGGTTCCTGCGCCCCATCCCCGAGCCCCGGTCCCCGGCCCCCCGCGCTCCGCTCCCCGCGCCCGGCCCCGGCCCCCCGCGCCGGGGTTCCTGCGCCCCGCTCCCCGCTCCCCGGCCCCGGCCCCCGCGCCCCGCGCCCGGCCCCGCTCCCGGCCCCGGCCCCGCTCCCGGCCCGCGCCCCGGCCCCGGCCCGCGCCCGCAGCGTCTTACCGTTGGCGGCGGCGAGGAGCCCGGCGCACAGGAGCAGCGGCCCCGCGAGCCCGAGCGGCGCAGTCATGTCTGCGGCGAGTCCACGCGCCGCGTCTGCTCGGGGGCGCCCGGCGCCTGCGGGGCCCCGCGGGGCTGCGGCCGGCAGGTGTGTGCGCGCCCGGCCCGCGCCCCGCCGCTCGCATGGGCCCCGCGCCCCGCTCGTCCCCGCCTAGCGGGCCCCGGAGCGGCGGGCGCGGCGGCCGGACGCGACCATCCTCCCAGCCAGGGCAGCGGGCACGGCGCGAGCCCCGACCGCGCGCCCCGGCCCCCCGCGCCGCCCCGCGCCGCGCGGCCTCCGGCGCCGCCGCCGAGACTTGTTGGGCGCGCGCGGGGGGAGCCGGCCCCGCGCCCCGCGCCCCGCACCCCGCCCGCGGGAGGCGCCGAGCCGGGCCCCGCCCGCAGCCCCGGGCCGGCCCCGCACCCGGCCGGGCGCCCACCCGGCTTTGCCTGAGGCGCAGGCGGAGGGGGCGACTCCGGTATGAGGGCTGGGGTCGGGCCTGCGGGGCGCGGGGGTGGGGGACACTGCCGCGGGGAAGCCCCCTCGGCAGAGCGCGAGGGGTGGGGTGGTTCTGGACCTGGAACCGAGGGGCTCGGAAGCAGAGAGGACGGTGCGCTCAGACAGCCCCCAAATGGGAACCTGGATATCTGGGCAAGGTACGGGGTGGACAGACACTCAGGGCCCCTAGCCCAGGACGCAGCACGGAGCGGAGAAGACCTCCCATTCTACTATGGACAGCTGCCCCCACAGTGGCCCCACACCAGGCCCCAGGCCCTTACACCGCATGGTCCGAGCGACCGGGCCGGGGTGGTCCCCACGGTCACCCCCACTCCCCACTCCCTGTCTCCGGCATCGCAGTTGAGTCTCGTCGTGTGCCCAGGATTGTGTGTCCTGGACTCCAGTTCCCGGGGAGACCCCAGAGCCTACAGGATCCCTTCCCCCACAGCCCAGCCAGAAACCAGCACCAGATCCAGGGGTCCCCTCACTGGGTGCATCTAGGGAGCCCCATCCAGTGTCCCAGAGGCCTGATGTGCCCCCTTGGGTCCTCAGGAAAGACCTGGGTGGGGAGAAAGCATCCTCCGAGGGACCCACACAGTCTAGTCTGGAGTTGGTTGACCATGGCCAGGCAACCACTGTCGCTCACAGGTGAATGAACAAGCCTGTGAGGACCCACTGAGATCCCCCCAGTCTGTCCCCTGAATTCTGCATCAGACACATGGATCCCTCCCTCAGGAGCAAAAGCACTTGCTCCCCCCTGGAGAGACGGGGCCTTGTCTGGGTGCCAAGAAGTACATCGGAGATCCCGGTTCCAAGCTCCAGCCAGTCCAGGCTGTGGCCTGTGTTAGAAATTCAACTGGCAATGATGGTGGGGGGGGGCACCTCCAGAATGACCATGCCCAGGTGCTAGGCTGCACCTCATGGCCCTAGGTTTGTGTGTGGAGCCTCTAATGCCACTGGCTGTGCCTGGGATGCAGCAGCCTCATCTGCGTGTGTGCCAGTCAAACCAGCCCCAGGAAATACCATTGCTGTGTTCTTTAGGTGGACATCTTCCCTGGCAGGTCACGTTGGAGAGCAGCAGGGACTTGTGATCAAAGGATGAAGAGAGTGGGAAAGGGCTGGGGGATGAGAGGGGCCGATGGACTGTACCTGGCAGTGCCCCTTTTGCTCCCCATCTGTGGGCATGCAGCTGCCAGAAAGTGCGTGGCACGGCTGCCATCTAGTGGACAGCTTTCCTCGCCGGGCGCCTGCGAGAGCTATGGGCATTGGGTCTGAGCTCCCTGTCTCCTCTGCCCTCCCAGACCCCTGGGAGCTCTCCTGCAGTTGCTGTTAGGCTGGAGATGGAACCCATAGGAGGTTCCTGGGCGGTTCTCCCCTTATTTGTAAATGAATGTAGATCCCTGCTCTGATCCCAATGCCCAGGCCTGAGGGACTGAGGCAAACAGAGACTTGCTGCAGGCCTGGATGGGGGGGGGGGACTCCTCCCAGTCCAGCCTCCTCCCCTCCCTCTGCAGTGCTCAGCCTAGGGGTCTGGGCAGAACAAACTTGCTAGTACTGCTGGCCCCAGGGAAGCTAGAGCAAAGGAAGGGACTTGGGAGGAGAGATAACAGGAATCCTTTCACCTCAAGAGCAGCATGCGGTTTGGAAACGGGCACACCTGGACATGACGCACCTGAGCCGTGGCACACCTGAAGCTGTAGCACACCTGGGCTGTGACACACCTGAGCTGTGGCACATCTGAGCCATAGCATACCTGGGTCATGGCATACCTGAGCCATAGCACATCCGGGCTGTGGCACACCTGAGCCATAGTATACCTGAGTCATGGCATTCCTGGGCTGTGGCACACCTGAGCCATGGTACACCTGGGCCATGGCACACCTGAGCCGTGACACACCTGAACTGTGGCACACCTGAGCCGTGGCATATCTGGGCCATGGCACACCTGAATCATAGCATACCTACGTGATGGCACACCTGAGCCATAACATACCTGGGCTGTGGCATACCTGAACCATGACATGCCTGGAGAGCAGGTGATTAGTTCTAAGGCTGTCAGGCTGTGTATGTGGGGAGGGGCATCTGCCCAGCACCTTGCAATAAAATTGGAGATAGAGGGGAGGGGTGTTCACCTGACTAAGAGTGCTAATGACTCAGAAGGCTGAGCTCCATTGGACTCCTGGAGGAGGGAGCAGGCCATGGTGTCCAGATGCTGAATGTAGCTGTGTGGCACCCAAGAGCCATGTAGTGGACACTAGAGACCCGGGTCTGTCCTTCAGCAAGGGTCAGTATCAGGACCCACAGCTCACATTTCCCAAAACTCACTACCCGACACACCCGAGGATTCCCAGGGTGTGTGTGTGTGTGGGGGGGGGGGTGGGGGAAGCCCGCCCTACTGCTGCCCCTCCAAAGAGCCCAGGCTACCTGGGCCCCATTCTGCCCCTCCCCTCTGGCTCCAAGGGTGTCCTATACTGGCAGCTCAGGGAGCCTCTCCTCACAGGCCCACGGGTCTCTGGAGCACTCCCAGCCCCAGGCACTGCCCAGGCGGGCGCAGAAAACCTCACAGCCAGGAATGGGGACCGTCAGCCCGGCACTGATAACTCTTCTCCGTGGAACTCAATTTCATACGGGCCAGGCCCAATATTGTTCTCTGAGGAAACCTCTTTATTCCAGGACTCGGTTCCCTTATCTGCAAAGTGCAGTTTGGACCAAGACTCCCTCTGAAGTGCCACAGTCCTTCCTGTCTGCTGCTCCTCACTTCAGCTCTCGCCTCTTCCCTCACATCCACCACTGGGGGCCTTAGCTGGCCCTGGCCAGGCTCTGTGAGTCTTTGTGGCTACAGCCTGCACCCCAGATTATCACAGGAGAAATCTATGTGTACCGGGGCAGTGTGGGGAAAAAAAAAGAAAAAAGAACAACATCTGCAACACATCCATTCACTCACACATGTGCACACATATACACATGTGCACACATATGCACACACAGGAGCACACACATGTGCGCACACACACACATGCACTGCGGCAACCTCAGAATACAAATTCACATTTGTCTTCATCTGCAAATAGGGTTTCCTGCTTTGGGTGATGCTCTTCATGAAAACTCAGTCAACTGGGCAGCAGAATATAATGACAAATAATCACGCTGCCCACAAATGTCTTGGCCTTAGGCACCAGAAGATGTGGTGGCCAGGTCCTCGGCCCCATGTCTCCTGCCTGGACCTTTGGGCTGCCCTCTCCAGTGATAGCCCCCAATGCCGAGAGACCAGGAGAAGAGCACTGCCTGGTCACACCAGGGGGCTGCCACGGGGCAGCACACATGGGGGTTCAAACCCCAGCATGGTCTCTTGTCCTCCACGATGGTCCCTGTGCCTCGTGGTCTGCATCTGTCCACTCTTCCCCTGGCAGTGGGAGGTGCAGAGGCCACGCCTGGGGTGGGCGGGACAGCAGCTGGGCCAAGAGTGTCCCTGCTACACTCTTTTCCCTCCTGAGCAGCTGTGGTCAACAGTGCGGGGGAGGAGGGCCAGCTGTGAGGGACAGTAGCTTTCCCAGGCCCTTCTGGGGGAGAGACGGCTGCTCTATCCTCTGCAGAGACCGTCGCTCTGATATGCCTTCCTCAGTCAGGTGGGATGGATGTGTCCAGCCCTCCTCTCTGAATGCGCTGTTGTGTTGGTGTCTTCTCCATAAACGTCCTGTCTTTGGGGTCTGAGGCCCGTGCTGTCCAGGGCCCCAGGAGTGGAGGGTCACGGAGGACTTCGGCCTAATCAATGACTCCACAATCTTGCTCAAGTGATTAGTGAGAAGCGAGATCCTGGGGCCTGGGGGCTGCAGAGAGTCAGGGTGAGGTAGGGACTGAGCTCAAGGAACCCTGCACCCCTGGGGGGTTCCTGCAGGTCTGTAGTGCATGCGGGAATGCTGTATGGCCAGTAGGTGCCCACTGACCACCGAGTCTCCCCTTCCCCAGATGGCACCTGGGCACTCAGCCCCGAGCGCAAAGACTGCGCCGAGGAGAGCTATTGGTCTGGGCCCAGGAAACTGCTGTGAGGGCTGACGTCGACGGAACTACGGAACCGAACAGAGGGACAAATAGAGCGTGTCTTTGGTCTCAGCTATCTTGTCTGAGTTCACAGATATTCAGACTGTTTCCTTCCCGCAGATGAACTTCACTGAATGCCCATACGTGCATGCATGCAACATACATATACACACCCGCACCCTCATATGTGGGCTGCATGCATCCTGTACATCATGCACACACATGCACACAGGTACCCATGCACATGTGAGCACACATGCATAAGTGCCCACACACGTGTGCACACACATGCACAGGTGCCCACATAGGGGTACCTGCATACACGGGTGCACACGCGTGCACAGGTGCCCACATAGAGGTACCCGCACACGTGTGTGCACACACACATATAGGTGCCCGCATACAGGTGCCCACACATATGCAGGCAAGGTAGCCATGTACATCCGCGTACACGTCTGCTCAGGGGTGATTTGAGTTGACTGCTCTGTTAGTGGAGGGTGTGTTCTGAAGACTGAGGCTCCTGAGCAAGTGCTCCTCTGTGCTTCGCTGTTCGGGCTGGGAGCGGGTGGGGGCTCAGCCAGTAGACAGTGCCCAACTACAACTCAGGGCCCCCCATCTGCAGATGAGTGGAGATTCATAGGACAGAAAGGGAGTGGTCCTCGTATGGCCCCCAGGAAAAGAGCCGTCGGGGGGTGGGGGAGAGGAGAGGAGGGTGCCAGGCTCAGCAGTGAGGATGCAGGAAGCCCCTTGGCATAGTCAGGATTCCTGCCTCGGAATGCGGAGAAGCACTGAACTGTTGCCCACTCTCCCCCCACCCATCGTCCCTCTGAGACCATCACCCAGAAGCACCAAACTGCCCAGTGCCCTCTCAAGTCCCTTTGAGACCGTCACAGAAAGCCATGGGACATGGGACCGAAGCAGCGGTTTTGCACCAATATCGGTTGCTCACCTGATCTGATCCATTTTCAATAACTAAAAGGATTTGGACGTGCCCCGGGTGCAGATGCCATGGGGAGTCCCTGCCCTAGCAGCTCTATTTGGTGGCAGCCAAAGAGAAGGAAGAGACTTAGGTCTATTTGTGAAGCCTTAAATGTGATCCTGTTGTTTTCAAGGAGGAAACAATGGTCAGGCCTGGCTCTGACCAATGGTCAGGCCCAGTCCCCGGGCTGGGCGTCCTGCAGCTGCCCTCGGTTGCCAGACACCACCCCCATGGCTGGTCAGCACAGAAAGCTGCACACAGAACAGTCCCAAGATCACCTGCTTAAGCCAGGGCTCTGACCAGGGTCTCTCTAAGGAAGTGCTGAGGTCGCAAACACTTGCTGTTGTTTTGCAGAAAGAACCAGCGCCACAAGGAGCCCAGTGATGGGCTGACTCGGGTGAGCGCTATTCTAAAATACCTCCCAGCCACTGATTGGGCCTCCTAGTCACTTCAGAGGGCCTCTGGGCGAGCAGGCACTAGCCAGACGTCCAGTATGGCAGAGAGAGGGGCCTTCTAATACTGGCCCGTCAGCGGCGCCGTTTCCGAGTGGTGAGGACTTTCCAGTTGCCAGCCCACCCCGTTCAGAGAACCTCTCCTCTCAGAAATGAAGGCGGCCACGAACCACGTCTCGCGTTCTTACACGATGCTTCTAACTCATGCTAGGAAAGGAAGCTGCCGGCGCCTTCTCTGAGCGGGCTGCAGTGAAGAGGGCGAGGCTTCGCCTGCTCCCCACCCTGTGGATTTAATCCCCCTGGCCTGCCAACACAGGAATGCCCTTTATCACGGTGTCGAGCTGGGCACAGCCGAGTGCCCTGCGTGTCAGTGACTGAGTTTCCGTCACATTCATGAGCCAAGGGCCTCGCGCCTGGATCTCACGCATGGTGCTCAGCCCTGACAGGCTGGGATTTGCTCTGTTCAGGCTCACCCCGGGTGCTGCCATCCAGGCTCACAGCAGCCTTCCGCAAACGCCTCCAGCGGGCAACCTGGCGGGGGCGAGGGGAGGCTGGAGCACTCTGGGGTGGGGGCAGCAGGAGGGGAAACACAGCCAGGTGAGGGAGGGGATGGCCAGAGAGAACAGCTGGGCAAGGAGACTTTCCACCCGGGAAGCTGCCCCCTCAAAGCTGACTCTCCCCCAAAATCACAACGGGGACGTGGGCTTCAACTCAGACCCCTGAACAAGTTCAGTTGGTCCTCAGCGGCCCTCACTGCAGCTTAAATGCCCAGGAGGAGAGATGGGACGCCCGGCACACCCCACCAGGAGCCGCTGACACACAGCCATGGCCAAGCAGGCCCTGGGCTCTTGTCCTGTCCTCCCCTCCCAGCAGAGACAAACTGGCTTTCAGAGCCACCCTGGGCATTCAGGAAACACGCAATCAAACAAAGACTCAGAGGAAGGTCTGGTCCGTGGTGATGGGGGAGAGGAATTGGTCTGCACGGTTTCAGGAAGCTGAGCGCCAAAGTCACGAATGGGCTGCAGCCACCCTGGAGTAAGAAGAGACGGTTCTGGCAAGTGGGGGGTCTGCATGGTGCCCGCTGGGGGATGTGGAAGTCTGGCGTGGAAGAGAGTAAGGGAGCTGGTCATCCTGCACCCCCATATCATGCTGTTCATGGACACCAGGGAGCCTGGGAGTGTTGAGGTACAGGGAACAGACAGTCCCAGAGCAAAGAAGCATGATTTGGTATGTGCTCTCAGTGTGCACGTGTGACTGTACACGTGTACGTGCAGGCACGGGTCCTGCTGATGTCTAGGTTGGTCCCTTGCATGAAGTCCGGACCCTTTCCCTTGGGTGGGGTGACTTGTCTGTCAGTCAGGAGCCGTTTTATTCTCTCCTTCCTCGTGGTCACTTCAGTATACTTGATTCTGCTGCACAATGGTGTTTCTTTGACCCACACTGGCGCCTCCATCCAGGAAAATGAGGGTCATTCATCAAGATCCAGTTGGTTCATGCACAGTTTCTTCCAATGTGACAATCACGTGAAGGAGTGCAGTTTCCTACAGACTTGACAAACATCAGCAGTGCCTGAAGGCATCGAGGAACCGCTGCTAAGCCCGCAGTGGTTCCCACTCCCTGCCAACAGGGCCCGGAGCGATGGCACTATGGGGACGGCATTTCCCTGGCACAGCCGACCCAAGTTCTGTCTCCGCCATTCCATAGTGTCCCTCGAGCACCAACAGGAGTGATTCCTGAGGGCAGAGCCAGGAGTCAGCCCTGAGCTTCACCAGGCGCGACCCCCAAACAAAGAAGACTCCAACCATGTCACTGTCCAGTGTGCAGGCAGCGAAGACTCTGTGTGCCCATCCCTGTGGAGAGAACAGCTCGCGGAGGGCAGCCCCAGCCACTTCTCTGTGACAATGAAATTCACCTTCCTGGGTGCTCAAGTCTGCCCACACTGCCACCCTGACAGCATGACTCACATCGGGGCGATCTTGTCTGACACGGCTGGCCTGTAAGACACGGGCTGCACATCTCCCCTCGCCTCTGGAGCTACACGCATCTCCCCTTGCCTGTGGAACTACATGCTTCTCTTCACCTGTGGAGCTACACGCGTTTCCTCCGAGGTGGAGCTACATGTCTCCTGTCACATCTAGAGCTACATATCTCTCCTCATGCGGAGATAAATGTCTCTCCTCACCGGTGAAGCTACACTTCTCTACTCACTGTGGAGCTACACATCTCCCCTCACCCGTGAATGCTACAAGTCTCTCCTCACAGGTGGAGCTACACATCTCTCTTCATGTGTGGAGATACATGTCTCCCCTCACCTTGGAGCTACATGTCTTTCCTCATGTGTGAGGTTGCCCACTGACCTTGATTCTCCTCAGATCTTAGTGGTGATTTCTGCAACCAGTGACAATTTCCAGAATGCACGAGTCAGAGCAGAAGCAGCTCCTGTTAGTTTTATCACATGACTGTCACATTTGACTGTGGAACGTTGATCCACAGTCCATGTGTCCCTGAGGGAGCGTCAAATGGTGAGATGGTTATGGGGCTGTGTTTTCTCATTTGTTTATTTGTGATTTGTGCCCATAGGGTCAGGGCCTGAGGTCAGGGAAATGAATTCCTAAGGCCAGGAGGGGTGGGTGGGGGTGGGTGGGGATGGGTGGGGGACCCCCTGATGCTTCCAGACCTGGAATTCCATGGGGCCAGGGCAGGAGTCCCTCCTCACGGGACAGACAGACAAGGGGACCCCTGAGCGCTACCTGAGAGGCCACAGGAAGAGGGTCTGTGCCCCAAGTACGTCTAGCTCAGGACAAGCCTTGGCTCCAGTTCCGAGCGATGTTCACCCAGTCGAGATCCCTCCTGAGTTCCCAGACACCCAGATGCCCAGATGCACCCTGAGTCCCAGGAACTGCAAAACTGTCTGTGTCACAGGAGAAAGGATGCTGCAGGGTGGATGTCTGCACTCCTCGCCTGCAGCTCCTCCACCTGTAGGCCTTTCCGAGTGGCTGTGGGGAAGGAGGTGAAGGGCCAGGGTCCCCCTGACCATGAGAAATCACCTTTCCACACGAAGGCACCAGAGGGGGCGCTCTGTCATCCCACCCTTCATCTCTACTGCTTATGCTCGTGGCGAAGGTCATGTCCTCAAGCCGGGAGGAGTCTCACCAGAAACAAACCAGAGTCAGGAGACTGTCCACACCTTCCAGGCCGCCCACCATGGCCAGGGCAGGACCACCCCACCCAGTGTCTGCCATGGGGAGAGGTGTCCACGGGGCTGGCCTCACCCACACTCTGCTCCTGGCTCCATCGCCGCCACAGTGATCTCTCCGCTCCTGTAAATAGCCGAGTTTCAAGGCATCCCAAGGGTCGAGGTGCTCCTACAGACAGCAGCAGGGAAGCACCAAGAGTCTAACCACCACGTTAGCTTCTGATCAACCCCCAGGGTACAACTACTGTACTCGTTCCTGACCCTGTGCTGTTGCACCCAGCCTGAGCATCTCTGTGGATATCAGTCACTTCTCAGACCACCGAAAGCCGAAGAACACTGCTGTTTCCAGAAGACTCTGCTGCCATGGAAACCCAGGTGCCCCACTGCCACGTACGGTACTCTGCTTCCTGTCCTGAGCAAGAGGAAAGGTGGACACCCCGGCTGGGCAGCTGGGTATCTGCCGCGTCCTGGCTTTCTGAACAGAGAAACCAACTGGGTGTGTAGCTCTCTGTGTTAGCTCTCTCTCACACCAACCCAATATTGACTCGTTGCAGCTTTCTCAAAGGTTAGGAATCCGCAGGCTTCTGGATCCAACACATGGAGTGGGACAGGATGCAGATGCCTACCGGTCAGCACCTCGGTGTCCATGACTAAGGTCAGTCTCTGACGATGGCTCACTGGTCAGCATCTCAAGTGTCCATTTACTTAAAATCAGTCTTGGGAAACGATCAGGCCCCTGCCTGAACTCTTCGGTCATGCTGGTTTGCCATCCCGGACATCACGATCAGCCTCTTGATCTGACAGCACCTTCCCTGGAGATGAAGCCGACAGTTCTCAGTGGTAATGCTGGCGAGAGCTTCGTCTTGATTCCGATGGATTCAGAACTCAGATATTCTGCAACTTGACATCTGGCCCTCTGAGGAAATGCAGTCATGCTCAAGACATCCAGAGCCATCCTGTCAGGACCTATTTGTATGGGCCATGCCTGAAAACGCTATACAAGTCACTGTCTTAATTGTCACGAGAACTCTGAATGCAGGACACGCGAGGCTTCTGACCCTGGCTCCTGAGGCTGCGTGTGTGCCGAGCAGGCTGGAATTTCCGTGGTCCCGAGCCACGCCTGGGCAGTCCTGGCTTTGCTGGTTCCCAGTGCCATTCTAAGCTGGAGACTTTATCCCTGACACTTGCAGGATACACTGGAGACAGAAGATGATACGTCACCTTGGATTATCTCAATTGGGGTCCTGAGGAATCGGCGAAATCTGAAGAACATGCCTGTCAGTTGGAGGAGGCCCTTTCAAGTCACATTTTGGAAAGAGTCTCAAGATAATAATTTAATTTCCTTAAAAAGCAATCCCTTGCTTCCTTCCCTCTCTTACTTATGATTGCATCTGACAGAGAGGAGCTCAGCTATCAGATTATTATGTCGTGGCTTAGTTATTTGTCAAAATATATTCTTTCTTACCCTTCATATTACCTTTAAATTGTACTGCGTGGGGTTCAAGCCAAGTAAAGGTACTGCATAGGAGAAAATGTTATAGAGAAATGCTTTCCATGACACCAAATTACACAGGAGATTATCGAAACAACTCAATAGAGTTCTTGAACATATGCGGATGCTAGCCTATATCTGTGCATATACACATCTACTTAGAGGCATGGGGACACACACTCAGTTTTCAGGAAGCTCACGCAGGAAAAATCTAGCATTAAAATGAAGCAAGCAAAAAAATAAAACTACAATGAATTCAGATGACTTCTTCCATGAAACTCACAACAGATTAGAGAGGATAAGCCAAACCACATATATTAATTACTGATAAATGCATAATGCATATTCCAAAAACTAAAGTCCCCTCACCATTCAATGCTAATTTTGTTTGTACAATTCAATAAATACTTTTGCCAATGTAAAATAATACATTGCAAAATAATACATCTAAAAGTATTAGATCAATCTGGCCATTTACACAGATGTATGAGAAAGTGGAAGAAAACCAGACAATTTAGAAGAAATTCAGCAATGTTTAGGGTTTGGAATCCGAGGCCCAAGGAGTGACTTTGGCACAGTGCTCTGGACAGCTCTGTGCCCACCTCCCTCCCCCGGAACATTGAAAATCAGGGAGAAACTGTCAGAAGCAATCGTGTCAGAGCTCTGGAAAATAGTCAAAGGTGTCTGGCAGCCAAGCAAAGGTTGAATTTAGAAAAAGGCAACTTGAAAGAATGGAGGGTGTGGGAGGCAGATGAGAAGCAGCGGGGCCAGGTTGGGGCAGTCAGGTACAAAGTGGGCGTTAAGGAGGGACAGAGCCACATCTCCACACCACAGAGTCCCGCACACACGGCGATCAGGAGAGCCCAACTATAAGGATCAAACTTGGAAAGGGGCCTGTCAGGAAGGCGGGATGGGGTGGGGGTGGGAGGAACCTGGAGACAGTGATGGAGGGGACTTGACACCGGGGGTGGGATCGGTGCTGTGATTCCAGAGGTCTAAAACTCAACTATGAATAACTGTGTAAACCAGTGCGTTCATTCTAAAAATGTGTTATTATTGAAAAGAGAAAAGAAAAGACCTTCACACAAACCAAACAAAGGCGACTTGTAGGGAGGCTCTGTGGCATGCCTTATTGTCTTCCTCACCTCCCAGAGCTTGGCGGTTTACTTTCTGCTGTGGGCCCTGGTCTCCAGCCTGTCTGGTCACTGTGTCAGAACCTCCTCAGACACAGTGATGGCAGGCACAGTTGTCAAACATAGCATGACAAAAGAGCACTTTCAGCCACCCACTGCAAAATATTAGAACCAAGATGGGCAACAGACCTCCAAGGAGGGTAGAAAGAAACTGAAGAAATGGGTGGTTGGGAAATCTGGGCATTCTGAAGCACCTTTGTAGGCTGGGGGGTTCGGACCCTCACCCAGCAGGACAATAGACTGCATGGAGAAGCCTGCCAACATGGGCACTGGCTCGAAGCTGGGGTGGGCAGCCTGGCCAGGAGGGGCTCAGTCTTTTGAGTCAGTACCAAAGACCCTCCCAAGGTAGGATCAAACCCATGGGAGAACGGGGCTTCGGGGGGTTGTTTTGGTTTTCCACTAACAGAACTGAGAAATTCTGTGTCTTAGCTCTATACTTGTTGAACAAAAGGTCGATATCCAACCACAAAGAAGAGAAAAATAAGAGAAGAAGGGAAACTGCCGTGTAGAGTGACCATAGAATTATTCTATTTTCTGGTTTCCTACAATAATAGCGAAAGTTGGCAAAATCATAAAACAATGAAATGAGAACATAGAATCCATGTGAAAGAAGAAAGTAAAGAGATAGAAACTTTCACTTAAGAGGTCCAGGTATTATTCTTAGTAGACCAAAACTTTTAATCAACAATTTTAAACATTTGCAAATAGTTAAAAAAAATACATCTATGGATCAGATCATGTTGGAGAGCTTCAACCAAACCAATGTAATTATGCAGGGCCCAGAATAAGAAGAGGCAGAGGATTTGAAAGGCAGTGAATAAAACTTTCTGAATGTAAATAAAGAAAATGAATCACAATCAAAGAAGCAAGATGAACCCCAGACGAGATGTACGAAAGGAAAGCCACACAAGACACATTCCAGTTCAGTGATTTGGAACCTCTCTACAGCTGTGCCCATCACAGGAGCACACACTGGTGTTTCAGACAGACAAAGACAAGGGGAGCATAGGCCCAAGAGGGAAGACACAGGTGATCTGGGTGATATGACGATGTCACCATTACAAACATACTGAAAGAAGGCAGTGGAGACAGAGTGCAGAAAGGAGGAGAAAACTGCCAACCAAGAATCTACAGCAAAAACCTGCCAAAATAAGGAAGAAAACAAAATTAAGCAAATAAGAAAACAACTGGCTGAGTGTTGGTTACTTTTAGGTTTACTCTTCAAGCCTGGAGACACCACAAGAAAGGTGAACAAGCCCTTCCCGTGAATTAAGAGCCCTTGCCAATGAGCCAATGCAACAGGGAGAAATAACAAACACAAAACATAATTTTGTAAGTGATTTAAAAGATATATGTGTGTGTGTGTGTGTATCTTGGGTGGAGGAATAGCACAACAGGTAGAGCATTTACCTTGCACATAGCCGACCTGGGTTCGATTCCTCCATCCCTCTCGAAGAGCCCAGAAAGCTACCAAGAGTATCCTGTCCTCATGGCAGTGCCTGGCAAGCTCCTGTGGTGTATTAGATATGCCAAATGATGAACAACGGGAGGACAGTGCAGGACAGTGCAATATATATATTACTGTCCTCCCGTTGTTCATCCATTTGCTCAAGTGGGCCCAGTAACATTGTGAGACTTGTTAGTGTGTTTGGCATATTGAATGTCACTGGTAAGCTTGCCAGGCTTTGCCGTGTGGACTAGATACTCTTGGTAGCTTGCCAGGCTCTTCAAGAGGGGCAGAGGAATCAAACTCGGGTCAGCTGTGTCAGCAGCATGCAAGGCAAATGCCCTACCTGCTGTGCTATCGCTCCAGCCAAATATACATACATATATATATATATATATACTGATATATATATATATATCAGTAACAACACTAGAGAGGAGGGGAGGGACAGAAATAGGCGTTATTCTAAGTAGCCTGCTAGAAAGTAGGCACAATTGTAATTCCCAAGATAATTTGATTGCAAAATAGAGAAAAGAAAGGAATTCAACTGGATACCACAACTTAACACAATGGAGAGATGAGAAGAGGGGAACCAACACTGAAAACAAACAGATACATCTGTTCACTTAATCACTTAACTTCCCGTTAGTCGTTGATTTGCTCGAGCGGGCGCCAGTAACGTCTCCATTTGTCCCTGTCGCGTGCTAGTGTAGCCCAATGGCATCTCTTCGCTCCGGGAACATGGAGGGCCTCAAACCGATCGTTCATGATCTTGACGAAGAAGTCTGACCATCTGGAAGGTGGGCGGCCACGCGGTCTTTTGACGTCCCGTGGAATCCAGTCGGTAACAGCTCTAGTCCAGCGGTCGTCTTTAAATCTCATTACGTGACCAGCCCATCTGATTTGCGACACCTTGGCAAATGAGACAGCGTCCCTGATTCTTGATCGTCGACAGATGTCAGAACTCCAGATTCTTTCTCTCATTTGAGTGAAACGTGATATTCCAAGCATAGCTCTTTCTATTCTTCTTTGGGAGACCTGAATAGCGTTCTCATCTTGTTTGCGTAGGGCTCAGGTCTCTGAGGCATAAGTTAATGCAGGAAGAACAGTGCAATCAAAGAGATGTGCCCGGAGCCGGAGGTTCTTCGTCCTCTTAGCTATTTCTTCGACGTTCTTGAAGGCGTTCCAAGCCGCTCTCTTCCTCCTGCGAAGCTCGGGTGCCAGGTCATTTGTCATGTTGACCTCTCGACCTAGGTACATAGCTGTTGCATTCGGAGATGGTCGTTCCATTGAGAGTGAATGGGGCATCAGGAATGAGGCTGTTTCTCATAAACATTGTCTTCGTAAGATTCAGCTGTAGTCCTACCTTTCCACACTCATGGTCAAAGTCGGCCAGCATTTGTGCCGCTTGGCTGATGTTTGGTGTTATTAAAACAATGTCATCAGCAAAGCGGAGGTGGTGTAGTTGCCGACCATCTATCTTCACTCCCATTCCTTCCCATTCCAGTCGTCGCATGATGTTCTCGAGGGTGGCACTGAAGAGTTTTGGTGAAATGGTATCACCCTGCCGCACCCCTCTCTTGACATCAACGATCACTTCTTTGTAGAATGGTGAGATCCTGGTAGTGAATCCGCAATACAGCTCACGGAGGATCCTGATATATTGGGCTTGAATGCCCTGATTGGCTAGGGCTTCAATAGTTTGGCATCAATACATCTGTTATCTATGTAAAAACATTTTTATACTGAAGCATGTTAAAGTTTAGCTTTATGTTTGCCTTGCACGCAGCCAACATGGCCGACCCGAGTTCAATTCCTCCACCCCTCTCAGAGAGCCCGGCAAGCTACTGAGAGTATCGCGCCCGCACGGCAGAGCCTGGCAAGCTCCCCGTGACGTATTCGATATGCCAAACAAAGTAACAACAAAGTCTCCAATGGAGACGTTACTGGGCCCACTCGAGCAAATCGATGAACAACGGGAGGGCCTTTAAGTATAAATAGATTAAACTCGGCTGCTGAAGTAGAGCTTAGTAGAAATGATAAAGACCCCCATTTACCTCTGGCACATCCACAGAGTTTACTGCTACTTTAGATACAATGAGGTTGAAGGAGAAAAGTTGGGGAAAGTAGTAACCAATATATTATTGGGATCATTGTTTTGGGGAAAAATAAGCAGATACATGTTCCAGTAGCAGGAATTATGTAGTGCTCAAAGCTTTCCTTTATCAAGGACATACACATACAAGACACACGCTTACCAACAGATCCAGAATAAGTAAAGCAAAACTCAAGAGAAAGAGAAAGCTGGAGAGCTGGTGTCCTCAGCACCCCAGTTTTAATATAGATGAATCCTCCGACTGAAGGTCCATGTGGAAACAGAGGAAACACGTGAAGCTCTTCGTCAATGAGATCTAAGTGATCCTCCAATAATCCAAATAAGCTCAGAATAACACAAATCATTCTCTCATGCACATGGAACCTTCACCCACGTAGGCTAGAGATTTGTCCATAAATCTAGCCTTAACGTATAGAAGTGAAACCCCATACACAGCTGCCTTTTCCAACTTCATATGAACTCCAACAGGCTAAACATGGAAATCCACCAGTTTGTGGAAATTAGTGAGTTAAACAAATAATTACAAGGGACATCACCGAACACCTTGAAATGCATGAAGACAAAAGCAAAACTGTTGTGACTCAGAGATTTCGACGTGGAGATACAAAAAGCATCAGTGAGGAACATCGTGACACAACAGGTAAGTGATCTTGTCAATCAAAGCACCTCAGACACCAACTAAGATTAATCGAGTTAAAACAAAACAAAACGTGAAGAGGACGAGTGTGCAGACAGCTGTGGCAGGGTTTGGGCCTTGCCTGCACCTGATGGGAAAGCCAAATACTGCTGTAGAGTCACAGCCTTCCACAGGGAACCAAACCCAGAGTCACACAGAGCTTGCTGCTAGACGCAGCCCCACAGAACACAAAGCCAAGACCCGGGCAGGGAGCCGCCCCCCACGGTGTCGGCAGCACGCCAACACATGGAAGCTACAAAGATCCCCATGGATGAGCAAGGTTATAAAGCCCCACATGGATCGGTGGGTACTGACGTCCACACACATCTCTGTGGTCTGCACACATGCATTAAAGTGGAGAAAAGAATCTCAAATCCTGCAACATGCTGAGCCTCAACCCCATTCCACTGAGAGAGAGAGAGCATGGGAAGGACCACATGCCACACGTCCAGAACACGCAAATCCATGGCCCTTGGAACACAGACATGCACCCAACAGAGACTTCCTACAGAAAGGGTGCCCCTACCTCACAGCACCGAACCCCCAGGATGGAGACCAAGAGGAAAGTTTCTTTTCTCTTAATGGAGACGATCTTCTCTGGTCACTGCAGAGATGATAAGAAATCCCACTCACTTGTAGCTGTGTCTTAAAGAACTGAGGGTCCAGTACCATCCACAGTTCTGAGGGGAGGGTCCGGTACCATCTACAGCTCTGGGGTTCCAGTACCTCCACAGTTCTGAGGGTCCCATACTGCCTGGCAGCTCTGAGTCCTAGCCAGGGTGTGGAAGTTCATCACTGCCACACTCCATCTGCACATAGGATGGGCCATGGAGCATCTTGTGACAGTTTCCTCAGGGTTCTGGATGAGACTCTGCTGCCTGGCTCTGCAGCTAGGATAGGTAATGACAGTTGTGTGGAGAGACGTGGTTCCTGGAGTCAGAGAGCCAAGGGGATCTCTAACGCACATCTAGTCGTACTGATGTTTGGCACAAGTTGGCATCAAAATAGAATCAATCTTTCCACTGCGAACAAATAAGTCACTGGTGATCAGCGAAGATCAATAATGAGTCCCTGTCCCCAAGCAGGTGCTGTCAAGCCTTTGGGAGATGACTCAGTCTCTGGTGCTACAGGAAGCATTGACCCAGCCACCCAGTCCTTTGCAGGGAGAAGTTGGCTCCAAGTGGTGCCCCGGGCTGCTTAGGGCCTGCTCTTCCTCCTCAGGGACGAGTATCGCCTTCCTGCTGTCCCCAACCTTTCCAGAAGCTCCACTACTGTCCAGCCCCCCCCCACCATCCGGCCTGCTCTCAACTCTACCATGTCATCATGGCTTGGAATGAAGAGCAGGAACTAGTCCGGCTCCTGCCGAGGTCCCCCGAGACCTTCCCCAGGGTCAGTGTCCAGTGGCTGAGGCCTCTCACTAAGCTCTCTTTTGCTCGTTCCACCCACAGTGCCCTGTGTCTGAGCTGCTCTGTCAGGGGAACAGTCCATTGTAGGGTAGAGTGGGACTGGGCCCATGCTCTGGGAGAGGCAGGGCTGTGCTGTGGAAGGGACCACATCACGGATCTTCACAGAAAGGGCCCAGACCTCCTCTGAGTCCCAGAATACTTCCCCACAGCACACGAACCTGTTGGTGGAGGACACCAAAGCCTGCGGAAGGCTTGGGATGCCTCCTGAGCAGTGGACAGAGCACTCTGGTCTCCCTACCCCACTGCCCTGCTCAGCTCTGCAATCTCTGACCTTACCCCACCAACCTGCTCGGTGTTCTTGGGGCTGAGTCCACCACCCTGGTCAGCGTACTCTGGGCTCTGAGCCCACTGCCCTGGGAGTCAGCGTCTGGAGGTGGCCTGGCGTCTTGACCAGTTGGGGGAGAATGAGAGCGCCAAGCTGCATAGTAAGCAGCAAGCTTCTCAGTGCTGTGGCTGCGTGTACAGTGGTGAATTGGCCTGGGGTGTGGCTTCCTGTGCCCGAGGCCTTAGGGTGCAGTCTCTCCCCTCTTCTCTGACCCCGTCCCCTGGGGGCCCCATGAGCCCCCTTGGCCAGCAGGCCGCCCCCAGCCCTCCCTGCTGCCCACCTTGTGCCGTTTCGGGGGCCCAAACAGTTCTCTCTGGCCCTGGGCTCAGTTGTGATCCCACCCACTCAGACCCACCTGCTGGTCGGAGCCAGACAAGGCTGTCTGCCCCGGTTCTGCTCGGCCTGTCCCTGGGCACAACTTGGCTGTTTATGTGCCCCCTTGGCTGTTTATGTGCCAAGTCACGTCTCATCCCGCAGAACTCCGCCTCTGCCCCCACCCCAAGTCACTCCTGCAACGTCTCCGAGTCACATTGTCATCCTTGAGAGGAGATTGGAGGTGTCTGGGGAGCTCTAACATATGCGACACCTGGCCCCATTCGCTGAGAATTGGCTCTGATTGCCCTGTTTAATTGAACCAGGACCCAACGGCATCCAGGCTATGAGAAGATCTCCAGGTCATCCTAACCAGCAGCCGCTGTGGGGACCCTCCCTTTTAGGCTGCCTAGAGAGGGGCTGACAGCCCTGCCTCATGCTGACCCCTTTGTGTTTACCTTGGACCACGGCCGGCTGTGCTTAGGCTGATTCTTCCAGGCTATCGGCTCAGGCTGAGATCCTTCTTCCCTCCAGCCCACCTCTTTCTTTCTTTCTTTCTTTCTTTCTTTCTTTCTTTCTTTCTTTCTCTCTCTCTCTCTCTCTCTCTCTCTCTTTCTTTCTTTCTTTCTTTCTTTCTTTCTTTCTTTCTGACTTTTTGGGTCACACCCAGCAATGGTCAGGGGTTTCTTCCGGATCTGCACTCAGAAATTACTCCTGGCGGTGCTCGGGGGTCCCTATGGGATGTCAGGGATCAAACCTGGCAAATGCCCTCACTGTTATACTATCTCTCCAGCCCCCAGCTCACCTGTTCCTACTGCTCATGGGGGAGATGCCGTCTCCTCCTCCTCTGCGGTCCATCCTGGGGCCCTGGGTTCTGGTACAGGGTCTGCTGGCCTCCTGATGCCTTTCTCCAGGCATCAGGGAGTGTTATCCACAGCCCTGCCCCACATCCAGACACCTTCTAAGATAGCAGGACAGCAATCAGCCCTGGAACAAGCAACATCCCTGGACTGAGGCAAGAATCACACTTGGTTCTGGGAGGAGCCCCGGGAACACGGGCCCCAGCTGGGGGAGCCACAGGGAGGAGCCCCCTTGAGCCTCCAGCTGGGGCAGGCAAAGCCCTCTTTTTATTTAACTTTTTGGGTCACACCCAGCGATGCACAGGGGTTATTCCTGGCTCTGCACTCAGGATTACTCCTGATGGTGCTCAGGGGACCATATGGGATGCTGGGAATCAAACCTGGGTTGGCCGCATGGCTGCGTGTAAGGCAAACACCTTACCTGCTGTGCTGTTGCTCCAGCCCCAAAGCCCTCTTTTGAGATAAGCCCAGAACGTTCTGTGACCTCACACAAAGGCCTGCCCACAAGGGACACATTCTCCAGGATCATCACCATGGCCGGGGGATGTGGCTTACTCCCCTTTATCCCAACTGAAACCAGGACTTGGCTGGATTGTGCTTTGTTGTTCTGAGTTTGGAAGGAGGAGAATGGCAGAAAATCACTAATGTAACAGAAGGTGCTCATGCTCCGGCAAAGCGTCTCCTCTGAGACACTGCTGCTGGCACCTGGGATGGCGTGGGTTGACCCCATGGCCAAGCAGAGCCCCATGTGCCCTCCCCACCACGCTCTACTGCCCACGGCTGGGTCGGTGCTGTGAAAGGTCAGTGGGATGGAAGGTTTATGTATCCGTTCTGCAAACATTTATGGAGAAGCACTGAACTTTCCTGCAGAAAGAGCTGAGAATTCAAGGGAAAACATGTTTGTGAAAGAATATAAAGAGAGGTGGAATGAGAAGCAAACCCATCCATAAGTCACAGCCAGAAATGCTCGAGGACAAATATTGTATGATGAGGTGCCGTTTCCAGATGTGACTGTGCAGCATTTACCCAGGAAGGTGGGACCCAAACGGGAAAGAGGGGGCACCAAGGACACACAGGCCAGGGGCCCCGGGCATGGTCCAGAGCGAGGGGCCACCCAGCTGAGAGGTGTGAGGGGCCCGCGCTGAGGGCGACAGGACAAATGGTGCTGGCCTTGGCGATGCTGACCAAGTTCCCCAGAGACCTCCTCTGTCCCCCAATCCGGCATGAAGAGAAAGGCCTCTGGGATGGTCCCACTGCCCAGTGTCTACCCCTTGGCCCTGTTTTACAGCGTCACCCTGCCAGGCACTCTCTGACTGAGGGATCAGAGTTGTGCCCTCAGCTTCTGTCTCATCACAAGGGCAGAAACAGCTATGCTCTCAGCCTGGTGATGGGAGCACAACTAGGGGCTCAGCGCAGCCAGTGCATCTCAGGCCAAGCTGAAACTAGAGGGGAATCAGGATTTGGCTGGATTGTGCTCTGTTGTTCTGGGTTTGGAAGGAGGAGAATGGCAGACAATCAATAACGTAACAGAAGGTGTCCAAGCTCCGGTAAAGTGGTTCAGCTGAGACACTGCTGCTGGCACCTGGGATGGAGTGGGCTGGTCCCAAGGCCGGATCCTTGGGAGACAGACAGTGAGACCCCCCTGTGCTGAATCCAAACCTTTGGTGTGTGTGTGTGTGTGTGTGTGTGTGTGTGTGTGTGTGTGTGTTGGGGGGGACACCTCACAGTGCTGTTGGGCTCTGCACTTGGGAATCATTCCACACAGTGCTCGGGGGACCATGTGGGATGCTGGGGATTAAACCCAGCATGACTGCATGCAAGATAAGTGTTCCCCCCACTGGACCATTGTCCTGGCCCCTCCAAAGCTTTTCGAAGCCACTTTCAAAATCCCCTGACCAGTGCTGGTATAGACAAGGCCAGGGCTAAGATGGGCAGTGGGATTCAGGAGGACAGACTTGCCCTGTGCAGACATAGCAGAGAGGGATGGACCCCAGCCCAGATCCTTTGCTGCCCGCAGGTGTCAGGTCTCTGAGACTGTGACCCTCATATCACAGACCCTGTGGGGAAGTGTGACCGATATGCTGCAACTTACGCCAGACAAAGACTTAAAATCAACTTCTAGGCTGCGGGGATGGGCAAGAGGGAGGAACCCTGGCTGGCACACTGGGGGCAGGAAGTTTGCACGGGTGAAGGAACGTGGTCTGATGGAAACCTGATCAGGAACAACTTGGTAACTGGATCTCCCAGGGATTCAATACAAAATAAACAAATAAATAAATAAATAAAAATTAAAAAATAAATCAGGTTCCAAACTCCAAGTCCTGCACACCCTCTCTTCATGCATTTTTTAAAGCACATTAATGCCGCGTGGAAAAGGGCAAAGTCAATGTAAATTTAACCCAGATTACTCTTCAGTGAAACTGCCTGGCAAAGGCAGCCTTCTTCTTCCGAGGCTGCAGGATCTAAAGGGACAGCAGAGGGGACACTCAGCAGTGATACTGCAGTCCCGGCTGGGTCCCCCTCATCGACCACCTCACGCTGCAGATCCTGTCCCTGGACGTTGGGAAAGCGGCAGGATCAGGGGTGGCCACGCTGCCAGCAGGGATTCTTCCCGGCATCTCTCCACTGGGGTGTTCCTCTTCGGGTGCTTTGCTCTCTACTTTGCTCTTTCTTATGGAAGCAGAAGCAGCTTTGAGGACCCCTCGCCCTTTCCTAAGTGGGTTCCGATATGCCACACGGTCTTCGTCATAAAGCAGACTCCGGGGGCGCCCCACGAGCAGGAGGGAAAGCTGGAGGCTGCATCTGAGGCCTGTCATAACCCTGAGACTGCTGTCGCCCCCAGCTGCCGGGGAGGAGGGCTCTGCTCCACCGCTCTCATCACACATCCAACCCAGGTGAGCTCTGGAGAGCCAGGCTGATGCAAGTGACACCTGGGTTGCTCCGATCCAGAGGTCCCCACGTCCACTTCCCCACCAACTCAGGGTTCTCAGGACTGACCCAGCAGAGCGGACAGAGGGGAATGATCAGGGCCTGATCAATCCCAGCAGAGCTCAGGGATGGGGGAACGCCAGGAGAGCCATTGAAGTCCAAGCCAAGCTAGAGCAGATTATGTCTGGGCCCGCCAGGGTTATCTCCTCCAGCGGGCTGTGAAATTTCCCAGACAGGATAATAACACCTGCCCTGCCTCTCTCTGCTCTGGTGGGGAATATCAAGTGAGCCATGTGTGAGGGCGTACCTGGTGAGCAGGAGGGCATGGGCTCCCTCCTGCTGCCTCCCCATGCCACTGCCCTCCCCTGCCCTTCCTCCCCTTATAAGCTTTTAGTTAGAGTGGATAACACACAGCTTATCTGGAGCAGTTATCTGGATAATGGGGGAGGGGGAGCTTATCTGAGCAGTTATCTGGATAAGGGGGGTATCTGAGCAGTTATCTGGATAACAGGGCTTAACTGAGTGGTTATCTAGAAAACACAGCTTATCTGGAGCTGTTATTTAGATAACAGGGGCTTATCTGAGCAGTTATCTGGATAGCACACAGTTTATCTGAGCAGTTATCTGGATAACACAACTTATCTGGAGCAGTTACCTGGATAACACACAGCTTATCTGAGTTGTTATCTGGATAACAGATGGCTTATCTGAGTGGTTGTTTGGATTACAGGGGTTTATCTGAGCAGTTATCTGGATAGCACACAGCTTTTCTGGAGCAGTTATTTGGACAACAGGGGCTTATCCAGTGGTTACCTGGATAACAGGGGCCTTATCTGAGCGTTTATCTGAATAACAGGACTTATCTGAGCGTTTATCTGGATTACAGGGACTTATCTGAGCAGTTATCTGGATAACACACAGCTTATCTGGAGCAGTTATTTGAATAATGGGCTTATCTAAGTGGTTATCTGGATAACAGGCTTATCTGGAGCAGTCAATCTGTTTTCCACCATGACTTCTTTGTGACCTTGATTCCATCCTAGGGACACCTGTCCTGCCTTCTGCCCCCCAGTCTTGTGCCATGGCCCCCCAGTTATGTGATTTCCATCTGGGCCCTTGTGGAATGTCTTGGCGTGCGTAAGGCGCCCTGTGGCCCCGCTGACCAACACTGATCTGGAGGAGGCTGAGAGATCATGGACAGGGGTGTGCGTGGGTGAGAGGCAGCACTGCCCAGGTTTTGGTGTGTCACTGAAATTGGAAGGAAGGGCATTGGTGGACAGCCCTTTGGGGAGAAAGGAGCAGAGGGGACATTAAAAAGAAAGTGGGGTCTTGCTGTCAGCTGAATGTGCCACCAAGCCTGGCTTCCTTGGGCCCAACAGGACCCCGAGGACATGGCTTCCTGGACATGTGGGGAACAGCCAAGACACCAGGAGGCCTAAAAGGGGGCTGCAACGGACAAGCACAGAAGACTCTGTGCTCAGTTCTAGAGGGCTGACCACCAGGCACAGCTCTCCCCTGTCCTGACCACCCCTGGGGTCACCATTGCCTCTGCAGGGTGGACATTGGTTTCTCAGCGCCTAAGCTGAGTGAGTCCAAAGGATATTGCATCATTTCACTTGGTTTGCTTTGTCAGGGGGCCACACCTGGCAGTGCTCAGGGCTTCTTCCTACCTCTCTGCTCAGGGATCACTCCGGAAGATGCTCAGGGGATGCAGGGGATCCAAGCTGGATAACTCCCATGCAAGGCACGCTCCCTCCCCACCATACAATCTCCCCTGCCCTTCATGTCATGTGTTCTATGTGGGTATCAAAACATGTTCCAGGACCCAGCCAGACAGGAGAGCCCCTCACACGCCTGTTGGCCTGGCACAGCCCCTGGGTCTTGGGTCCGAGAACCTGCTTCAACGTAGAACTACCACTTAGGAGAGACAGCTCCGGCCCATTCTGCCACTGGAGCACCTCTGAGGTGGGAGTCGCTGGTTTCCCGGCTCAGAGCAAGGCCCAGGCAGCCGCTGGAGTCCAGCTCCATGCTTCCTCTCCCAAGGTCTGCCTGTGAGCTGGCATGGGACCACGCTCAGGCCATGTATGTACTCCTGAGTCCTTCCCCTGACGCACCTGAGATCCCGGCTTCTGGGGACAGTGGCATCTGCAGGAGCTTGGCCCTGAGCCATGGGAAGGACAGAGCCACAGCAGTGCATGCCTGGGTGCTTCTCGGCTCTCCCCATGCACACTTGCCAGGTGACCCAACTCCAGGTCACTCTGCTCGGCCTCTGAGCTCCCCCGGGGCCTGCTGGCCTGGGCCCAGCTGCAGTGTCCCCCCTCACACTCAGGTCCCCTTCTCCTCCTCATATGCGGCTCCGGAAATATTTTTTCCTGCCTTTTAAGAATGGCCAAGTGACCAAATGGTAGAGAAATAAGTGGAGGCAGAAAAAGATGTAGAAGAACACTAAAGCTCTTGGGAGAATTGTTGAGTAAAACCAAGAAACGAACCAGCTAAGGCATTTGCAATCTTGTATGTGAATGCCGTCTTTGTAAGCAAAATCAAGGTGAGTCCTGTGTCTGCAGAAAATTCAATCTGGACAATAAAGCAATTCTACTTAAGTGTAACCCTGACCCCCAACACACACACACACACACACACACACACACACACACAATCACACATCTTTAACATCCTCACCAAACGCCACGTGCCGGTCTGGATTTAAGACCTCCTCCAGCGACAGACTCAGCCTTTCTGTGAAACTCTCCATATTTGAGAGCAGGCATTTGAGTCCAGGGGTGCTGACCCCAGGAGCCATCTGTCCCTGGATGGGCATGAACGCTGCTTCATCTTCTGAAAGAAAAAACAGCAGAGTCTCCTGTCGCTGGCAATCCACATGTCTTCTGAGTTGTGAGTGTTTTTCCAGAGTGACAGCTCTGAAGGCTGGCACTGCGGGTTCATGTTTCACAGAGGCTGGTCTGTCAGTTCCTGTCTGCAGGGCTCAGGGGGTACCTGGTCAGCCTCAGGCACACCACCCTGGACCGAAGCTGACCCTGGCCAGTGCACCCAGCTCCTTCCTCCGGCGGTCCCTGGAGCACTTGCATCCACAGCTGTGGGTAGCTGTCTGCTTGGATGTTTGCTCTTCTCTTTCCACAGGTTGGCATGACCTTTGGTCATTAAAAGGAATGAATCATCACATGTATCACGTGATTTATATTTATGGATCCCCAGCGGATGTTTCAGAAATATTAACACCCAAAAGCATACAAGCATCTTCAACTATTAACTGATTGTGGGTACTAATTACAGCTATTATTATTATTATTATTATTAAGGTTCTGGGAATCAAAGCGAAAGCCCACCCTTGCAAGGCTTTCTACCACTATGTCGAATCCCAGCCCCAAGTTTATAGCTTTTAATAAATTATTCATAGTAATTTTTGTCAATCTGAAGAAATGACTCATTTGTACTTTCTTCGACATCTGATGTTTCCATCTCATGCTTATTTGTATATACTTGGGTTAATGTACTAGGGTTATTAGCCAACAGAGAAATAGTGACGGTTCTTTGAGGAATCACCCACAAGGAATCAAACCTGAAAGAAATCTGAATCTCTACAGATTTGTGTTTTTTCATGAAGAACGATCCCATTGATGTATGGAAAATTACAAATATTGCTGATTTTATGTTTTATAATACATAGTTTAATATATGATAGTTTTCATTATGTAAACCTACTTTATATTTTAAACTCAGGTTTTTCTTGTGTTTGAAGGGCTGTCATTTTTATTGCTGCTTTTGATTTTTGAGCTGGAGCGATAGCACAGCGGGTAGGGCGTTGGCCTTACAAGCGGCCAACATGGCCGACCCGAGTTCGATTCCTCCGCCCCTCTCGGAGAGCCCGGCAAGCTACCGAGAGTATTCGATATGCCAGACACAGTAACAACAAAGTCTCCAATGGAGACGTTACTGGGCCCGCTCGAGCAAATCGACGATCAACGGGAGGGCCTTTACCTTTTACCTTTTACCTTGATTTTTGAGCAGTGCTCGGGGCTGACTCCTGGTTCTGCACTCAGGGATCACTCCTGGCAAGCTTGGGGGACCTGATGGGGTGCCAGGGGTTGAACCTGAGTCAGCTGCATCTGCTTGCAAGACAAATGCCCTCCCTGTTTGACTATTCCTCCAGACCCTGGACTGTCAGTTTTTAAACAAAGTGCTATTGAAAATGTAATTAGTATATTCTGAGTATTTTAAATTCTATCGCATTGATTTATAAATTGAGTTAGGAGAAAATTCCATCCTGACAGTATCAATATTTCTAACAAAATGGTAATTTGATATTATCTTAAATTTTGATTAGAATTCTCTATTTAAATATTTTCCTCTTACAGTTTTTACATTTTTTTATCAATTAAATTTCTATGTATTCAGTTGCTGAATTCCAATGCAAATTTAATAGTTTCTTTTATTACATACTCTTGATGCTCACTGTGAAAGAGTTTTGTTAAACTCTTAGATTTTCTACATTCATTAAATTCGGAAATTTACTGAATCTCATATACTTTAATCATTTTTAAATTGAATACCTGTTTATTGTGTCGAGTTGTGATGTTGTGTACCAGTAATGGGCCATGGGCTGTTTATCTGGCCTGGGGTGTCCACTCTCACCACACGCGGGAATCATCCTCGACTTTTCATCAATAGCACGATACTGATCTTTCCCTTAAAGAGGCTTCTGAACTGCCTTTCCTCCTGATGTTCAGCAGAACTGCAACTGTTTTTGTACCCTCTCTGAAACCATTGAGAAATAAGGCAAGAAATGCCATGGGGGGACTGGACCCCGCAGGAAGAGAGGCTAAGAGTAACCCTGAAGTCCACAACTGTCCGCTCCCTGCAGTGCTGGCTGGAGGGCAGTGGCCCATGGTGGTTCTCCATGCAAAGGAGCTACCTGTGGCAGCCCACCTGTGACAGTCGGCGGGGGAGGGGGGAGTGTGCCAGGAGTAGTCACTGAAAGTCCCTCTAGGTAGAAAGACCACAGGAGCATTCCTGCCTGACAGGCAAAACGCCAGCTGCTCCTGGTCCATCACATTCACACCTAAACCTGCGAGACAGGGTGTCAAAATCCCCCTTGGGTCTGACATCCTTGTGGGGGCCACTCTCCCCAGCGGGTTTCTGCTCCCTTGTACCTGTTTCTGCCTTACCAGGTTGGCACATGCCTGGGGTGAGCGGCACTTGACTTTTTGTTGTTGTACAAGAGTTTTCCTCGGAGACCGCCCAAGCACTCTTTAGGGGGTCCAGAAGGTTTTGTTGGCCGTGTCCCAACCAGCAAGGGCACACAGTTGGATTCCCGGCCCCTCTGGGGCACACCTGGAGGTGCTGGGGTTTGAACGCACATCCCTGTGTATGCAGAGTATGTGTGCAGTGTCTCTGACCACTGCGCTCTCTCCCTGGCCCCCTTGCGCCCCTTCAGTATTCCTTTATCCCCTCACAGGGCCCCTGAGCCGATGCTTACTGAGCTTTGTTCTTACATATTGTTCAGGGTGCATGTTTCTGCAGGAGGCGGAGAGAAGTCTAGGGTTTGCTGCTGTCCGTAATGAATCACTTGGCTGGCACTGTTTAGGGAGTGAGAAAAGGTGATTCGTAAGGGTCTAACAGCGCCTGAAGGGTATTCCTGACTGGGTGGGAGGCAAGAAACCTCACAGTGTATTTAAGGGGAGAGACAGAGACAGGCGTGCTTCCTGGACGCCCCTGCAAAACAGGCTTCTCCGTGGGCGTCTTGTCCTGCACGCATGGTGTCCAAACCAGTGTCAATCCTCACAACTCGTGGACTATCTGTTAGTGTGTAGGCAGCAGAATTTCCTTCTCTCCATCTTTCTCTTTTCACTTTTCTTGGGTTTTTGGTTGTTGTTGTTGTTGTTTGTATTGACTGGGGGGCCCAGAAAGCAAGTTTTATAGGTATTTATACTTTGCCATTTAAGAGTCAGAGCAGAGGCCACCTGTTTCTGCGGATATGACACATCCTCCGTCCACAGTAGCCACTTTCCTCCAGAAGGTGAAGCCTCTGCTTTTGTTCTGGATTCATTGCTCACTGGTACAACACAAGAGAGACACCCAGATGCCCTCACTTCCAGCTCTTCCCAAGTGGGGAGCTCCTGGGCAATAAAGGAGCTGCCAGGAACACAGGCCTCACTGGCGATACTCCCAGCACATGCCCCCACTGCCCTGCGCGTCCTCAGGCTCCCCATCACCCCTGGGCAGGGGCACCAATGGGCGAGCTCACTCCGTCTCACCCCTGGATGTGGGCACTCACCCCTGGATGTGGGCACCAGCGGGTAAGCTCACTCCCCAGCACCCCTGGATGTGGGTACCAGAAGGTAAGTTCCCTCCTCCTCACCCTTGGACATGGGAACCAGAGAGTAAGCTCACTCCTCCTCACCCCTGGATGCAGGCACCCATGGGTATGCTGGCTACTTCGCACATCCCTGTCCTCCCTGGCCCCGGGCACCAGCGGGTGAGCTGGCTACTCGGCATGCTCCCCAGCATAGAACATTCCAATTACTTCCCTAGGAGACAGTGCCATCCTCAAAGGAGTGTGATCTTGTGATTTAACATGAGAAGTTTCTCTAGCCTCAAAGTCCCCTTCCTGTGTTGATCAGACAAATCTTGATCTTTCCGACATTAAAAGATTAAGCAGGTATAAGCATTTAATTGGAGGACATCAAAGGCGAAAAGTTTCTGAAGACTTTATCATTCTCTTAACGCTTACCTAACCCTGTTAACAAACCCATCTCACTTCTGAGAGAGCGATGTGCGTCCCTGAGTAAACAAAGTGTTTTCTTTGTCAGTCTGTGCAAAACAGACCACCGGCTGGTCACTCCTCCAGGCTTTAGAAGAAAATAACACTACTCCAGAACGGAACATCTCTTACTTTTATAAAAATACATTCGTTGTCATATAACCACATTTTTTCCATGACTGTATTTGTTAACTCAAATGAATTTTGGGATTAAATTTTTTGGTTTTGTTTTTGTTTTTTTTGGCCCATACCTGAAAGTGCTCAGGGTATACTCTTGGCTCTACACACAGGGTCTCTCCTGGTGGGGCTTCAGGGAACGGATGCTGTTGCGGGATTGAACCTGGGTCAGTCACGAGAAAGGAAAATGCCTGACCCACTACACTATCTCTCTGGCCTGAGCTCAACCATTTGCTGATTTTTTTTGTTAATTAAAAAGAAATACATAAGTTTGTTGGGTTGTTATTTTTTTTTAACAGAAGCATGTGTGTGGGTCTGTTCCTTCGTATTTTAATTTTCAACTTTTATTTTTTTCAGTGATACAGAAACGGAACTATCTCATTTTCTTGAGCTTGGATTTAAAGCTTTCGGCTAATGGAACTTTCTAAGAAGGAGGCAGTTTGGATGATTTTTAGTATTGAAATGTCTATAAAATCTCAGGAGGGAACAGGAGAAGGGGGCCTGGGCTGCCCTCCTTGGTCACCGGTGCCCACCAGAGTGATTCTGACAGTTCCCCACCTGTCTCAGCCACTGCAACGAGTGCCTAGTTCTGACTTTGGTGCAAGTTATAAATACAGCACCTGAGGACTTACGTGTGAACGGAAAATTGTAATAAGAAATATTTTTAAAGCTCTCTAATTAAAATATATCCTCCAGTTCTTCTAAATATAACTCTAATTAAGCATCGGCAAGGAACAGACATCCAAAGTTTTCAGACATACAAGAGAGGTAAAAAAAAAAAAAGTACAGTGGTTTTGTTCAGAAAAAGTTCTTCCTCATTCTATGTTCCCACTTACGGCTCTGGAAGGAAGAGTGTTTGGCTCAACTCTGGCCATGAACCGGGTGGCATGTGGGAGGCCCTTTGCCAGGTCAGCCCTGCCAGCCTTGTCGATAGGGCTAAAGGACTGTAGGAATCAGCCCTGGAGAGCTGATGATGGCACCCACACAGATATCTGCCAACGAGGACTTGGGACTCAGTGGGGGCGACTGGGTGAGCAATGGGCACGCCTGGCATGTGCCAACGGAGTGTCTTAATGGGGTAGGCCTGGCCTGGACTGCTAACCATGCTTGGCCGGGAGGACAAGGGGCGGTCACTGGGCCTCCTTCCTCGGCTCACACAGGGCGTCTCTGAGGGACAGCCGTTGCCTGGCTGAGACCTGCAGCCTCTTCATCTACTCCAGCCCTGAGCCTGTAGAGATAAGCAGATTTGCACCCTCCCGTCCCAGCAGGGATGGAAGGGATAGAGCCCTGGAGCTTCATCCACACACAGGGCCAACAGGAAAGGCACAACCAGTGTTCTGGAAAACAGCAGATGCTGTCATTACTCTAAACATCTTTTGATTGATTTATTTTTAATTTTGGCTTTGGGCCACACTCAGCTGTGCTTTGGGCTCACTCCTGGCCATGCTGGGGATGGAAGCCATCAGCTGCACGTGAGAAGAGCACCTTGCCTGCTTGGGGACACTGAATTAAGAACAGGAGAAATGACATCTGTATCTATATGCTCATTGCAACACTTTTCACAATAGCCAAAATCTGGAAACAACCCAAGTGCCCTAGAACAGATGACTGGTTAAAGAAACTTTGGTACATCTACACAATAGAATACTATGCAGCTGTCAGGAGAGATGAAGTCATGAACTTTGCTAATAAATGGATAGATGTGGAGAGTATCATGCTAAATGAAATGAGTCAGAAAGAGAGGGACAGACATAGAAGGACTGCACTCATTTGTGGAGTATAACATAACATAACAACATAACATAACATAACATAACATAACATGAGGCTGACACATGAATAGTAGACACATGGGACAGATAGTAGATACATGGGACAGATAGATTGCTCCATAGCTGGAAGCCTGCCTCATGAGCAAAGGGGAGAAGGCAGCTGGATTAGAGAAGGGATCACTAAGAAAATGATGGCTGAAGGAATCGGTCGGGATGGGAGATATGTGCAGAAAGTAGATAACGGATCAAATATGATAACCTCTCAGTGTCTGCATTGCAAACCTAATGCCAAAAGTAAAGGGAGATTATGGGGAATATTTATTCCCCATAATAAATATGAGGAATATCTGCCATGGAGGTGGGGGGAGGGTGGGAATGGGGGGGTATACCAGGGATTATTAGTGGTAGGGAATGTGCACTGGAGTAATGGGTGTTTGATCATTGTGTGATTATACCCCAAAAATTAAAACTTGTAACTATCTCATGGTGATTCAATAAAATAAAAAAAAAAAGAAGAGTTTGTTTCCAGATGCAAACAAGGTCACCGCAATACCAAATGCTTTTATAAACAAAGGACTCAGCTCAACCTCCGCCCAAACACAGCGCTGGTGCTCACAGGATGGAGAGAGATGCTGACTTCAGACCTGGGATATCTCTTGGGGTTCAGCCATGAGAGGGATGAGGACTGGGAACTTCCTCCTCACCCCGGCAGTGCAGGGGGGCGGTCCCCAGATTTAAGAAGAAAATAAATATTCCCTTTATTCTTTGGTTTTTGCTTGGGGGAGTCACACCCAGAAGTGTCAGGACTGCTCCTGGAGTTCTCAGGGGCCCCTGAGGGCCAGGGCTGGCTCCTGGGGACCTACAAACACAGCGAATGATGGCCCACATCCCAACCACTGATCTCTCCTTTCATATTGTCCTCTCAGCTATGGACATGAACCTCTGCCCCAATTTTCTCCTATAAAATCAGGAACCTTGTATATTTATGTAAATAGATGTGTTTAGGATATATACCTTTCTCTTTTATTTTTGTAAAAATAGTAAATTACCCTGAAATGATACTCTATAAAATTCAGCAAGTTGGTCAATACATGAAGTATCACATGAATAGATTATTAAAATGAATATTCACATAACAATTAAAAATGTTGATGAGATGACCTTTAAGCAGAATATATGTTTTATGAATCTGGGGCAGTATAAGTTTCATTAATATGGCTAGACAGTATGTGTTTATTAAACAGATATCTCAAATGTATCTGCACACTGACATATACAGAAAATTACATTTCTGGTATTTTCTTCCTTTCAAAAATAACAATTATTTTAAGATTTTAAACTCTCTTTGATCGTCTATTAAAGCTTAATTTATCAAGCGAACCATCATTTCCTGAAGCAACTAAAGCATTTGAGTGATAATAGGAAAGAATATTTAGAGGAAATAGTTTTCAATACAAATTTCGTTTTTACCTTATCATCTTTCTAGCTCCTCTACCTGTTTAGAAAAGACTAAAGTCTTGTTTATCAAAACCCTAATGGCTGTTAAATAATGCACTTGCCACAAGAAAAATGAAACAATTATGTCCGGATGTTTGTCTAAGTTTCTTAGATGTTTTCAAAAGTTGAACTAACTTCTTTTTGTTCTTCTGACTCAAACAGCTAGACCTGACATTTTCCCTGGGCTGACTGGCAACTGAAATCCCTAAACCTTTTTGTCAACCACACATTTTCAGAATATGCAACAATAGCAGCTGTTTTGAAACAATCATGTTGCCACCAGCAGAGAAAGGAGAGTTAGCTGAAACAGTTGGGTAATGACGCGTAATTTAAGGCATGGGGGAGCACTGGCCCCGCTTGAGCTGAGCAACAGCCTTGGAGAATAGCACAAATGTGGAGCTTGCCACATTTGGGACTGCTTCTCCAGCTAATAACTCATCTCACCAAACCCAAAAGCTACTTAGCTTGATGACTAGCAAACACATCGATTCCACTCTGGGTGCAGAGAAATGAGAAAAATGAGCAAGACAGCTACCCTGAGACCCAGAATTGTTGGAATAGAACCAAAGTGACAGTCCAACAGGGAGGGTGTTGGCCTTGCATGCTGCCTAGCCAGGTTCAATCCCTAGCACCCTTTCTCATCCCCTGAGCTCGCCTGGTTGATCCCCAAATCTAAAGCCAGGAGTAATCCCTGAACACAGCTGGGTAGCACCGTAGCACTGTCCTCCTGTTGTTCATCGATTTGTTCGAGCAGGCCCAGCAACGTCTCCATTTTGAGACTTGTTGTTCTGTGTTTGGCATATTGAATATGTCACGGGTAGCTTGCCAGGCTTTGCACTGAGAGCGAGATACTCTCGGTAGCTTGCTGGGCTCTCCAAGAAGGATGGAGGAATCGAACGCAGCTTGGCCAGGCTGGCTACGCACAAGGCAAACGCCCTACCCGCTGTGCTATTGCTCCAGCCCATAATGTAGGTAACCTGCCAAAAGGGCATCAGAAATCAGAATGCAAGCATTTCTTTAAATTAAAAAAAAACTGACATGTGGGGCTGGAGAGAGAGTGCAGGGGTGAGGCGCTAGCGGCTCGAGAGACAGTGCAGGGGTGAAGCACTGGCCTTGCATGTGGCCAGCCCTGGTTCACTCCCCAGCCCCACATAGTGTCCCCCAGGCCCCCCTGAGTGAGATCCCTGAGTCACAGCTGGGTGTGACCCCAAAACAAAAACAAACACAGCATTTCTGGAATGTATTCAGCGGGTCACGGAGTCGGTGTTCATGACTACTTTTTATGAGCCTCGAGAATAATACTTGGTTTTCATTCATTGTTGGAGCTCGTGTCAGGAGCACAGTCTCTATGTACGAAGAGGAGAAAAAAAAATGTATCGAAGTTGATAAATTCTGGAGGGACGAGAGAATCACAGACAGGGAGAGGAGAGAATGCAAGCTGGAAGGTGTGCAGAAATCCCAGCATTGTTGAGAACTCTGTGGGGGAGAAAGAGAAGCCCAGCGGCACTTGAGAAAAAGACTGATATGTAGATAAAGGCAGCCATGATGCAGAGAGACCCGCTCGCCCTGCTTTGCACACAGGGTTTAAACTGCAGCTTAGTTAGTGCAGCTAGGATGCTGCCACACTTGGGGGCTTCACTCTACTGCCGCTGGTCTCCGTCGCAGCAAAAGTCTGAAGATCCTACCTCCGGGTCTGCCTCTTCCTCCCTGCCCCCCCCCCATCTCTCTCAACAGTTTTCCAAGGTCAGTGGGGGCTGGGGGGTGCTGCTGAAAGGGAAGACTCTTCTGGATAGGAACTAACCTTCTTGGTTAAAGAAAAAGCGACATCAATGTACAGAAGTTCATTCTGAAGTTCCCTGTGGCAATGTGGGTCCCCAGGGAAGGTTTGAGCTGACGTTTTACTGCCAGAGTTTGAGACTCATACGTCCCAGGAATCTGAGGTGGGGTGTGCCCTATAAACCAGGGTGTGTAGAGGGATGGGGCAGGGAGGAGCCCTTCTTGATCCTTCTCCAGATGGAGCGGCCTCAAGGTTCCTGATAAAGGCGGGTCCCCACCATCAGCTCTGGGATGAGTATCAGACTGACCTGCCCATCAGCATCTCTGGACATTCCTGGGGCTCAGGTTCCCCCAAGCATCTTTCTCTCCTAGGGTTCCCGGAGTCAGAGCCTATTCATGAGGGCAGGGGAGTGGGTGCTGGCCACGCCTTTTTCTCTCCTGTACCTCAGACCCAGGTGGCCTCAACCTCGCCTCTGTGGCTGCTCCACTGGGTGTTTCTTCCTGAACCCCAGACCCTCCACAGCCCCTGTTTTCCCCATCCTGGTAGAACTTTGTGAGGGTTCAGAGTTGAGGCCCGGGGCTGGGAGAGAGCTCAGAGGCCAGCCCCTGGTCCGAGTTCTCCCCTGCACCACACGAGTCCTCCAGGCATGGCCAGGTGTGGTTCTGGGGTCCCTGCAGCTTTCAGGATCCCGCCCCACACCCACACACTGACCATCAGGTCCTCTGAGACCAGCTGCCAGCCCCCAGCATGGTGCCTGGGAGCCCCCCCCCCATATTGGTCACCCTGATTCTCCATCCTTCCTAGGCCCACAAAGCCCAAAGTCTGGCAGCGGCGGGAATGGCCCGATGCCTTCACAAGCAGGAGGAAGGCTGTGCTGGCTAGTGAGGTTCAAAACTTCTGATGGAATGGTGTACTATGTAGCTGTTAGAAAATATGAAGTCATGAAATTTACATACAAGTGGTACTACATGGAAAGTATCATGCTAAGAGAAATGAGTCAGAAAGAGAGGGATAGACATAGAAAGATTGCATTCATCTGGGGAACATAAAGTAACAAAATAGGAGACTAACACCCAAGAGTGGCCAAGATTAGTACCAGGAATTTGGCTCCATGGCTTGGAGGCCAGCCACACATGCTAGGGGAAAAGGAGCTCAGATAGAGAAGGGAGCACCAAATAAAGGGTGTTGGGAGGATCCTCCCAGGATGGGAGAAGCATGCTGAAAGTAGACTATATAGACCGAACATGATTGCCACTCAATGCCTCTTTTACAAAACACAACACCCAAAAGGAGATAGAGAACAAAAGGGAATGTCCTGCCACAGAGGCAGGATGGGATGGGGGGAATGGGGGGTGGGAAGGATACTGGGACCTGTGGTGGTGGAAAATGGGCACTGGTGGAGGGATGGGTATTTGATCATTGTATAATTGAAACCCAAGCACAAAAATTTGTAAGTCTACAACTGTACCTCATGGTGTTTCACTAATAAAAATTTTTAAAAAACTTCTGATGGATTTTCATCGTTTATATCTACTATGAATATAATATAATCTGCTGTCTCCTAGGAGCTAGTAGTCTTAGAAAGTGAGTCCTGGAACTTGTCTTAAAGTGTTTTATTTAGGGTGCCCAGTGGCTACAGTACTACACCTCTAATGTTGCTCTTTTCTCTCCAGTTGGAAGACTAACAAGATGGGAAGAGACTCCCTGGAGTTCTAGATGGAATAACAATCAAGAGATGGGTGAAGATGGGAAGTTCCCCATTCCAACCAGCCACACTACAAGAGAAGGATAAAGACAGAAAATGCCCCTTTTCGGCCAGCTCCACTAATGAGAAGGTCTTTATTTTTCCCATCAGGATGACCGACCTGGAGTTTCTGGAATGACCTACGAGGTCCAAAGTGGGCAGTGATACCTTCATCTGTCAAATGCTGGCCCCCTCGAGGGCGGCACAGCAAACCCAGACAGGCAGCAGGAGGCCCAGCCCCTCCCAGCAGTGGGCACGTCTGCACGCCCTCTGCAGAGGCTTGAAATGTTTAACCTCACTGCCGCTCTGAAATGTGGGTATTATTTCCAGGCTATTTATTTCAATTGAAACTGCATAACCTGGTTGCTTTATGAGAAAGTCCGAGACACTTTCTGATTTGAAAATTAAAGAACAAAGAGGTGCAGGTTCGTGACACGGCTTCTTTATAAGCAAGATCTCAGCGCTGAGATGTTGTTTCCTGGTTTAGGTCAAGAGGGGCAGCAAAGGGAGGGCATATTCTCCAGACCCGAAGCCTGCTGATCCTCTTACCCTCCCTCACCCCCTCAGCAACTCTGTGACTCATCCCTACAGATTATTGGAGCCCTCCATGGTAGAAAGACCGGAAAACTTTGTTTTCAATGGTATCTCACTGGGACCGAAAAGATAGGTGATCTAGAAGATATCTGGTTAAGTATAGCAGATGCCTTTTTGGAGGGTAGGGGACCAAACCCAGTGATGCTCAGGGGCTACTCATAGTTCTGCACTCAGGAATTACTCCTGGTGGTATTTGGGGGCGTATGAAATGTCAGGATTGAACCCGGGTTACTTTGTGCAAGGCAAATGCCCTTCTCGCTGTGCTATGGCTCCAGCCCCAGAAGCTGCCTTTCTGAAGCTTCTCTGTCAAGAAAGACAAATCAACATGCGAAGATCAGCTCTCACAGCTTCAAGATGGACCAAAACATGAAAACAAATTCCGAAAAACTCACTAAGGGACAGGAATACATGTATGTCTATTTGTGTGAGTGTCCCTGTATATATGCATATGTACATACGCATACAAAACCACATGCCTGTGTTAATACATATGTGTCTAGGAGGCATGGAAAAATACAAGGAAAAAATAGTTCTTCCTCCTATCATTTGGTCAAACGTTGGTGAAGCCATATCACGTCAAAGCAGAGACAGACTTTCCAGATTGGTTCCTCTCCTCTAGCCGTGAGCCAGACTCCTCCAGTGAGAAGAAATCGGAATCGCAATCCCTTCTCTGCTCACACAGACAGACTCTCGGAAACATATATAATCAAGAACATTTCAAGATTATCGTTTTGTACAGAAGTGATGCCACTTTTCCTTTTCAAATATGTGCCACAAAGTGAATGAAAACATCCCTGATGTCTTCATTTCCGCCCACCCACCCCCATGCCCATCAACCCCGCACCCTGAGATCTGGAATAAAACAGGGAAGCTGGCAAGGTCAGCCAAGTGTGAAAGCGAATCTGGTCTTCCTGCTCTGGTGGGCTCAGGGGTGGGGTGGGAGCCGGCCCTGCGGAGCAGAGGTCAGACGGAGACCACTGCCAACAGGCTGCCAGGGAGCCCCTGGAGATAAGACCATTTCACAGACTCCTTTACACCACGGGCTGCCCGCCAGGCTGTGTGGTTGGCAATCTCACACACATGCCCAGTTGGCAGGTAGTTAAAATTTCATATGATGGACATCTCACAACGCAAGGACTTTTCCAAATGCCAATAAGGATCATCAGCAGAAATTATTTACATCTCCCTGCTCGGCCAGCCTGAAAAATAAGAAAGAACTATTCTTGCCCAGATGTAATTCTAGCGAAAATCTGAGCAGGACCATATTGTGCCAAAATCCATCAAGTATCGCAGAATTGAAGAAATAGAAAACTTTATAGCCAACCTTTCAGGCTTGTTACAAAGGCTGAAAAAAAAGACCATCAAAGAAAATGGAACTTATATTTCCTGTTAACAACAGCAAAGATAGATGTCTATATTGAACTCAAGAATTATGGCGCCCAGAGGAAATTGGTCCTTGAGTTTTTAATCCACACACGTGGGGTTTAAATCTTGGTGATTTCATCGGCATTTACAATCTATTACTTGAGGAATTAATCTTACAAAGTCGAGATGGAGATGTCCCTAGCAGAGCGATTTATCTTGTGATTTCTCAGGAATGCATCCTTTTCTCTCATTTCCCTGACACCCACCCCTCCCGGCCGACAAACATGTGCCACCTGGTCTTCACTCACCTCCTGTCGTCTTCGGGGGCCCTTTCCTGGGAAGCTGAGCTCCTACCACCCACACCTGACGGATGGTCCTGGGCTGTGTTTTTGCAGGTGCTTCACTGTGGAGGGTTGGCTGGCACCTATCATCCTTGCTAGATGTGAGCACTTTAGCAAAGAGCATTGCAAGACACTTGCTTTCACTCTGTGCCGCAGGGGACAGGGACTTGGCCCTGATGCGTCTAGGAGACAGGGTCTTTCTCTGTGGCCGGGAAGCTGGTGAGAGAGACAAAAAGGGAAAACATCTTCCTTAGGGGAAGGGTCTTTGGAGAAGCTCAGGGGGTGATCCCTGGGCTAAGAAATGGGGGGGGGGGGCACATTTCCATTAAATTCTTTGTCTCTCTGACTTCACTCGGGAAATGCTGCTGCTGTCTTTATTCCCTTCTTGGGACTTGGTGTCTTACCGTGTCCCAGAGTCCTTTCCGCCCTGGCCCTCCTCACCAACCTAGCCTGCCCAGCATGGACACGCAGGGAGCCAGGCTGGTCCAGAATGGGGCGGGACTCTGGCGCCCCACCTGCATCTCTGTTCTCCCCCTCTCTCTCCTCTCTCTCTCCCTCCCTCCCTCCCTCTTACTCCCTCTCCTCTTCCTCCTCCTCTCTCTCTCTCCTCTCTCTCTCTCTCTCTTCTCTGTCTCAGCCTGTTTCTGTCTCTTTCCCCCACTTTCTCTCTCCTCTCACTCCTCCCCATCCCCATTTCCTTTTTGGTTTCTTGTTAGGGGTCACACATGGCAGTGCACAGGGCTTGCTCCTGGCAGGGCTCAGGGACTATATGGGGTTCCAGGAGTGGAACCTGAGCCAACTACATGCAAAGCATGCGCCTTAGCCCTGTACTAACTCTCCAGTCCTTCCATTCATCATTTTCCCTCCCCCTTTTCCTCTCTCTCTCTCTCTCTCTCTCTCTCTCTCTCTCTCTCTCTCTCTCTTCCTCTGTCTACCTCCTTCTCTCTCTGCCTCTTTCTCCCTCCTTCCCTTCTGTCCCATGACAGCAATGGATGAATTAGACCAGCTGTTCGGCAGAGCCAGGACCTTTTGCTTCGTGAGTTCTGACCGGCAGCTTCCCTCTCACTTGACACCCCGAGGGCTGTTCGCAGCCAAGCCTCGCCAGTGGCTGGTGGGGGGAGGCCGTTCTAGGAATGCGGGAGGGCGTATTGCTAATGAAATGAGACATGGTCACTGCAAACGAAATTGCTGATGTCTAGGGGAGAAATTGATTCCATACTTCAAACTGCATCAAGATGCACTTATGGAGATAGGACCAAATTAGGTTTAGTCCGATGATCGTCTTCAGAAAGCAGCTCCGTATTTGCCAAACACAATGCATAATTTAACGTCTTTGGACAGTGAGCCGGGGAGCTACCACGCTTCTGAGAACTTGCTCCGGGATGGCACCCTTCAGCCTGATGGAAACGAAGGTGAGTTTCACATTTCCACTCGGTGGCCCTGCTGTCTTAGCAGACTCAGCACCAAGGCTTTTGCCACCTCTGTCAGTCATCTGTTCAGCAGGAGCTCGGCCATTCCCCGATGGCTCATACTATCTCGACATTCAAGACTCAGGGATGTTAAGTCCATTGATCAAGAATGTTCAAAATCCAACTGCACATGAACCCAACACACTGAGGATGTTAAATGTGAGAAATGACATGTCTGCCTCATCGGCTGAGTGGAACAAACCAGCGACTCACTGTCTCCCCATCACACGGTGTGGGGGTGACGAGGACTGTGAGGTGATCTGGGAGAGTTCCACCGAAAGCGATGTCCTCCCAGGATCTAAGTGATGCGATGCTCCATTGTGCTTTATTGCCCCCAAGAATGTGGAAAGTGAGAGCAAGCAAATCCTTGAGGGTCAGAGGAGGGGGTGCAGAGGGAAGTCAGGCTGGGGTCTCCACACAGACAAGCACGAAGGTGCGGGGGGCCCAAGCAGGAGGAGTAGGCTGGTTCCTGTGGATGGGGCAGGGACCTGAGAAAGTTTCACAGGCACCAGAAAGAGGAGTGTGAGGCAGGCAGCGTAGACTCAGGACCGGAACACAAGGCTCCCTGCTCAAGCCAGGTTCAAAGAATCCCCAGACAGGCCTGCACCACTCACACTTGGCTTCTACTTTATTATAATGTCCTGGGAACCTTCATGGTCTTTCCTTGGGTTTAAGTACAACAAAAGGACTTTCCTAGGTAGGTGAATACTCCAGATGTTTTAATTGTTTAATCATCATAATAAAAGTGGACTCACTTCACTCAGCCAATACTCAGTTATCTCCAGGTCTATCCACAAAGTTCCGAATGGCTTGATTTCATCTTTTTCTTTGACACTGCAAATCACAATGCCTAAAATAAAAATGTAAAAATTACATGTTTTAAAAGCAAGCACACCTAGGTTGCTCACTGGGGCATGTGTGTTGGTTATATACATGATTTAATTTTACTGATAATAATGGTGAAGGGGAGACATTGCCACAGCCCACCAGCCCTGGAGTGAAACTGTAATTGGTGGCACTGCCTTCTGATTTCTCTAATCAGAAGACCTGGTCTGTGAGTGGAGATGCCATTATCTGTGGTTTTTATCCACTGGAGCCCAGTTACTCTGACCAGTTAAACCCGCCCAGACCTGGGCACTTCTATTTAAGTGTGTCAGGGGAGAAAGGGCGATTCAGCATGGTGCAGTTAAATAGCCGCTTCTTTGCCACCACGCAGCTGTAACCAAATCCAGTCTCCGTGCCTGTGACTTTCTCGGGAGTCAATGGGTCCTTTATCCATTGACCACATCCAGAGAAGCAAGAGCCTAACAGGCTTTAGTTATTTCCAGTCTCTAGAGGAAACTAACGCCAACAGAACCAGCATTCACACGTTCTCCGGCTGCTCCTGAAACGCACAGTTGCTTGCTCTGGGGAATGTGCTAGAAGCGTCTTACCTGCCACATATTGGGCACATCCCCCCCCCCCCCCCACCAACCCCAGGACGGGTCTCTGGTCTCTGCCACACCTGGCGGTGTCAGCTTCTTCTGAGAACGGAGTGTGAAGACCATCCCTGCTGCCCAGCAGCTGGTCACCTGCCTGCCCGTCTAAGTGCCCTTCACTAAAGTCCACACAGCATCAGATACAGGATGCTGTCCACTGTCCCTACATCCAGAGAACATGAGAGCCCACAGTGTTCTTCCCAAACCCTGCAGACCGTGTTTGTTCTGTCTCAGGGCCATACCCGGCGTGCTCAGGGCTCACTCCCTGCCTTTCTCAGGAGCACATGTAGTGACCGGGCACTGAACCAGGGTCCCCCCGTGGGAAGCACATGTTCCAGTCCACTGCACCCAGTCCCAGCCCATGACCAGTGACTTTTTGTAATGTTTGCAGTCTTTGGGGCTCCGACCAGAGCTCCCACAGACAAGGCCAGTCTCTGGTGCTGGGCTCCATTCTGGGTCCGAACTGACATTGTTCATCATCATTATTATTATTATTAGTGTTTTTGATTCTGAGGCACAGTGGGTATTGCTGGGGGTTCACACCCGGGATGGCTCTGGGGGTACCTGGGGGGCCAGAAACCCCCCACCCAGGGGTGTCTGCATGCAAGGTAGGTGCCTGATTCCAGCTCTCTCTCTCTCTCTCTCTCTCTCTCGTCCCCAACTAGCATTCTTTCTATTTTGTTTTGATTTTTAGCTTTGGGGCCACACCTGGCAGTGCTCAGGGCATCTTCCTGACTCTGCACTCAGGGATCACTCCTGGTGGTGCTCAAGAGACCAAATTGGCACTGGGGATAAATGTGAGTTGTCCCCATGCAAGGCAAGAGCCCTCAGCACCTCTGAATGCTCTAGCCCCAACTAGCATTTCCAGCAGTGACCTGCCCACACCTCTCACCTGTGCAGCCACATCTCTGCAGCTTGCCTGCACACTCAGGGGGTACACACTGTCACTAGAGCAAGGGTCAGCTTCTCCAGGAGCCACACACTATCCACACACCGTGCAGACCACTCACCACATAGCCATGGCCACTGCGGCAGAGTTGGGGGCCACTGGCCAAAGCTTGGTCCTCCCAGCAGAGCTCATATTTCCTAGATAGCGTGGTTTCCATTTTCCCAGGGCCTGAGGCTGCCTTGACCTCCTGGTCAGACAGACCCTCTCCGTCCTGTGGCACGAGGCCAGAGCAAGGGGCTCTTCTCTGCTCTGAGCTCACCTCGGTTTTCTGTCTCCTTCCACTATGGACAAACCGGACCCAGCAGGGCTTTGCAGGAGCCTGAACCTGAGGATCCAGCTCTGGTGCAGCCCCCAAACTTCTGTGGGGTGCAACGCCCTACCCCCCCACACAACCAGTGTGTGTCTCTCTCTCTGGTTGGGGACCAGAGAGAGACACACTGCCTCTCACGGCTTTGCTGGACACCTGAGGGTCAGCAGCAAATGCCCATTCACCTGCCAGTGGCTCTCAGGGCTAGCAAAGGCCACTCTGCAGGGTGGACGGATGCTTTCAGAACAGCAGGAACGTCGTTCTAAAATTGTCCAACCTTTTTTATTTATATAAAAAAAAAGCAGATAAAGCCTGAATATGTCCGCAGTGTGAAGTTTTCAATCTCCCTTCTTCTCAGGGATAATTTCCAAACATGGACCGAAGTGGGTCAGCTGAGAGCCTGTGAGCCCGAGACGCGCGTGTGGAGTCGAATCATTCCTCCGAATACTCATTTTTTCCCCACCCACTAAATCATCCCCTTCATTAGCAGTGATTAAAACACCGAAGCCCTGAAGCTGGCAGAGGCCAGGGATGTCTCATCTGCTAATGACTCAGTCGCAGTGTCCTTGGGGCAGCCAGCAGTGTCCTGCTCGAACAGGGAGGGGGAGGGGGCCTGGTGGGGGTGGGGAGGCAGGGAGCCTGGGGTCCCCATGTCCTGGGGTGGGGAGGCAGGGAACCTGGGGTCTCCACATCCTGGGGTGGGGAGACAGGGGCCATGGGGTCCCCACGTGTCCTGGAGTGAACAGACAGGGGGATGGGGTTCCCTCTGCTGACCCACTTTCAGTGAACGACAGACATGTCCAGGATGGTGGAGGGGACAGAGTGGAGAAGATGGCAACGTCAATGGTGACTCCTGTTTTAAACTGGAAGTGAGATTCCTCTGGGATGCTCGGAGAGGAATTGTTACTTCCTTCATGGACTTGAACGGCAGTGGGAATGCAGCTCTGAGATGATTCCATCAAGGTGGATATAGCCCCCAGAGTCACTCGAATGCCAGAATACCCCACACCACAGAGAGCATGGCACCAACTTCCATCATGAAACTCCACATGTGTCTCTTAGGGAGACTGGAAGGGGCAGCGGAGGGGCCTGGGCTCATTGGTGGGACTGGGGTTGGGGCCCCTTATATGTCTATGACTTTGTGAATCATGGTGTCTATAAATAAAATTTTAAAAATAAAGGTGTTTTGATTTTGCTGGCAGGAGAGTGGGGTTGCGGAATCTGTGTCTCTTAAGCATTGATTGTTGGACCGGGTTATTCTGGAGTGACAACGCCATGGCCAGATGACCTTCTGTCCTTTGACACTGTGCAACATCCTATATGACAGAAGGCTGTTCCCCTGGTAAGTGGAGCTATACCACCCACCTCTTCACTCCAGACAGTTCCGTTAACACAGCTGTTACCCAACAGTGACAAGTGAACTTGGAGCTGCCAGCTGTAATCAGGATGGAGAGCGACCTTAAAAACTCAACCCATCAGAGTAGCACAAGAAGGTGAACACAAGAACCAGGAACCAAAGAATCAGGAGCTTTGAGAGTTTGCTTCATTGAATGGATGCCTATTTTATCTCCACAGGCCTGTTTGAGACCTAGAAAGCATGGGAAGCAACAGACTTATTAGGAAGAAAACTAAAACAGCTGACATGATATTTATGATTGAACTTTCTCTTCTTGTTCCTTGTGTCTCGCACCTGAAACCTACTTTCTGGAAGTGACACTCAGTAAGAGGGAGCAGCTTCCCAGGGCTGAGTGCCTGCGTCACCCTCACCACAATCTCTGCCTGCTGAACCACCAAGCTGATGCAAGGGAACATTCTAGCATGTGTTTCCCCTCTAAAGGAAATGCTACTTTGGAAATAGTACTGCTTGACCCAGTTGATGCCATGGCTGTAGGGAAGAAAGAGAACTTTTACAAGGACTATAGAATTTACTGCTATGTCTGGCCATTTGCCAATTCCATGACACTAAGGGGAGAAATTGGTATCACCCCAGGGTGGGGACACTGACAAACTGCAGATAGAATCATTTCTAATGCTCACACCACTGGGTACAAGAGTATGATTCCGAGAATCAAGGGGGGCCCGAGGTAAGGGCGTGGAATGGAGCAGACTGCATGGAGAGGAATCACGGGCCTCGACTGTTAGAGAGGAAAGCTCAGGAATGGTAAAGAGAGAGAGAGAGAGAGAGAGAGAGAGAGAGAGAGAGAGACAGAGACAGAGAGAACAAGAGAGCGTGGTCTGAGCTGAGGGTTCTGCAGACCCATCAGGGTAGAGAGGAAACCAGGCCTGGAGCACGGTTTGGGGGCTTGAGGAGACAGGGACAGCTCAAAGGAGACATAGAGAATAGGAGTGGGAAGGAAGGGAGAGAGAGGGAGAGAGGGATTCAGGGAGGGAGGGAGAGAGAGGAGAGAAAGAGAAGGGAGTGAGAGATGAGAGGGATAGAGAAATGGAGAGGGGTCTATCAAGTAGGGGAGGAGAGGGAGAGAGAAGGGGTGAGAGAGAGGGAGGGAGAGAGGGAGGGAGAGGGAGAGAGAGGGAGAGAGAGGGAGGGAGAGAAGGAGAGGAAGGGAGGAGAGAGAGTGAGAGAGAGAGGGAGATAGAGAGAAAGAGAGGGAGAGAGAGAGGAGGAGAGAGAAGGAGAGAGAGGGAAAGGGGGAGAGAAAGAAGCTCCCCTAGGTTGGGGCTTGGCTTCTGGAACCAGCGAGCATTCAGGGGAGAGAGGGAGAGAGGGAGGGAGAAAGATAGAGGGGGAGAGAGATAATAAGAGAGAGAGGAAGAGAGGGAAAGAGAGAAAGGGAGAGAAAGAAAGAGAGAGGGAGAGAGAGAAGGAGAGAGACAGGGAAAGAGAGGGAGAGAGAGAGAAGGAGAAAGAAAGGGGGAGAGGGAGAGAAGGAGAGAGAGAGGAGGGAAGGGAGAGAGATCACAGAATGGGGTGTGCCAGCCCTGAGGGTTGGGGAGTCCCTGCATGGGGGGGAAGGCTCATGGGGGTCTGAGGGCATGGCCCCCATGGTTTGGGGACAGGGTCTGAGAGTTGAGCCTGCCCTGAGTGCATGGGACTGTGTCCTGGTGGGGGGAGTGATAGTGAAGACACTACTGTGGAAAGCAGAGGATGGTGGCAGAGGGTGCTGGTGCTGGCTGGGGCCCAGAAGCCCCCCGAGGTTGGGGCTTGGCTTCTGGAGCCAGCAAGCATTCAGGCATTCATTCCTTGGACTGGCCACGACGCAGGCTCAAGGCGTGATTGTAGATGATAGATGGAGTGAGTGGATGTTTCTCCCCTCCCCCATGTCCCTACAGCCAGAATGTCCAGTCGGGCAGTCCTGGCCAAGCGTGGCCACTGAGAGCCTGTGTGTAGGCGCTCCTTGTTGATCCCCACCCAGGCGCCTTCCTGCAAGGACTCGGTGGCAGACAGGACACGAGGTCTCTTGAGGTCTCTCCTTCTCCGGGGGAGTCTGGATGAGGAGCGCAGTGCATGAGGAAGAGTTTTCGTGCCTCAGAGTTTCGGGAGCCGTGTCCTCGTTTGCCAGCACCGGGGTCTAGAGAGACGTGGGCGCGTGGAGGGACGTCGGAACAGGTGGCCTCGGGGACAGGCCCCCTCTCAGAAACAAAGAGACTTAATTTCCGAGGGCCCAGGGAACGTCCCAGCGTTTAGGCCCGAGATGATCTAAAAGATGTAGGAGGCGGCGGCGAGAGGCAGGCCTACCTGTGAGACGCCCAGGAGCGCCTCATGAATTAAACATGTTTAAGCAACTGCCAAAAAAATACAAACCGCCAGGCCGCCGAGGGTGGTTTATCTGCAGGCCGCGGAAGGAGGATGGAAGATTTTCTATTCCTGACAAATGCTCTGATTGTGTGAAGTACTTCGGTTTAATAAAATAACCCTGGGGAAGAGCTCGGAAGGTATGGAATAAATCCACCCCTTCAAAGAGCGAGATATCTGTTGCCATCTAGAGAATCAAATAATGAAGGGCACAGCACAGATCAAAGGAAATAAGGAGGGAAATTTCAAAACCTGCAACTGAGACCCCAGGGACGAGCGGGGAGCGAAGCGGAAGGTGCCACGTGGAGGCCTGACCCTGAACGCAGGGAACTGGCTCATTTGACAGGGAAGAATGCAGGAGGTTCAGTGGGCACGAGGGGGCTTCCAGAGCTGGGGGCGCACGGGAGGTGCTGGAGGACTCTTTCAGGAGCTGGGGAGAAGGCAGGTGAAACCGGTATTAATGATGAGATATCAAGCGGAAGAGAAAGAAAACTGCCTAACGCCACATAGCACAGGGGAGTGCATGAAGAGATGGTAAGAGGCCGAGAAGGGAAGGAATTGACATGAGCCTTGGGTGCAGTGCTGCTCCCCACATGGCCAGACACACAGGCCCGAGCTTGGATGCTAAAGCCATCTTCTCTGGTGATGGAGACCGGGCAGGGTGTCACGGCTGGTCACTCAGGTGTCTACCTGAAGTGGTTCCTGTTAGTCTCTGGACGTGTACACGTCTAACTCGGCTCTTGGCATGCCTGGCTCTGTTGTGGGTTACCCAGATGGCCATGCTGAGATCAGGGGCCCCCTGGAACTTAAACCTGGAGAGGCCGAGGGAGAATTGTTTGACCCTGAGCTGGAAGAGAAGGGAGCCGGGTGGGGAGTGGTGGATGAAGTTGCTCAGGCTGTGGCAGGAGGAGCCATTGGTGAAGAGATGCAAACACGGCACTGCCAGCAGCAGGGAGAGTCTCTCTTTGGAGCAGTCAGTGCCGTGGCAGAGCTGGAGATGCTGGGAGATGCTGCTCACCGGACTGTGGGGACCTGCAGAGGCCACGGCCCCCAGCTGCTGGGGGAAGCACTTCAGAAGATTAGGCTGGGGAAGAGGCGGAGTGTCACAAGGGCGGGCATTTCCATCACAGGCATGCAGGGGTGGGGCTGGCATGCGGAGCCAGAGGTAGAACCATGCCCAGCACACAGTGAACTAGCTCTGTGGCCCCACAGAATGCAGTGGACATCGAAGAACAGAGGGTCCCCAGAGCTAGCATTCAGCCGAGCTGGCCATGGAGGAAGGCGTCCATCTCCGTGGTGCCCAGTGTAAGGCTCCCCTGAGTCTGGGGTAGGAAGGGCAGACAGATGCCTGCCCTCCCCCTCCCCCCCCCACCGAAAGCATGAGGAAGAACAGTTTCCACAGGCTAAGGCTGCTCTCCAGAAGGTTCCGGGGGACGTCGCAGCCTCTCCAGCAGATGGGGTGCTCTGGTCAGTCTCATTTGGAAATCTACAAAGTATTTGAAAACTGGGGATAAAATTGCCCACAGATAGGAAAATGAGAATTACATAGACACTTAAGATTATGCAAATTCCTTCAGGAATCAAGGCCAAGAAAACCAGAAGGCGACTTGAAAGAGAACAAACACCTAAATCTGACAGCCACGTTTGAAGTCGCTGCCAGAGTCGCTTTCATCCAGAGGCACAGATAAGGAAAGGTAAAGGGGTTATTCGCCCTCAACCGAACACTGCCCAGGCAGGAAGTCTTCGGGACCAAACAAACAAACAAAAGATGTTCTAAATACTCGAATTTCTTTGCAAGAGAATTAACTATGTGAAGAAGAAGAGGGACAACAATGTGTGAGTTTGATACAAATGTACACACAACAGCAATGACAAACACCAGGGGGAGAAAAGTGAAATTAGACTGTTGTGAGGGTCTTATTCTGAAACAGACCTACTGTGTGACAGGCTGGGAGGGCAACTGTGTAAAAGAAGGAACGGAGCAATTGCCAGATACACAAATAAAGAACAGGAGCATGTGCCTTAGAAGACAGAGAGAAGATAAAAAGGAAATATAAAACTATACAAATGTTCCTGAAGATTCTTCAAAGGGACACTAAGCAAACAACACATGTTGGAAGCAAACAGGTTTAAATAAAACCAGATCAGAATCTCCTGCAGGCACGCACACAGGCCAGTCACCCTGATTGGATGGAGTGAGTAACAGAAGAGTCGGATGTAGCTGCAACGCTGACTCCCAGGCTCAATGTCACAGGGAGGATGCTTGCCTTGCATGCAGCTGGTCCCAGGTAGAGTCTGGCACATCATACAGTTCCCCCTAACACTTCCAGGACTCTCTCCCAAGTACTGCAGGGTAGGGCTCTTTGTAATAAAATTAAAAGTACAAGCTAAAGGGTTGAAAGTGAAAATAGTTTTAAAAATTACCATGAAAATATTAGTTTAATGAAAGATAGAAAAATGATACGTATGAGACAGAACTCTGTGCAGGAAAAGCTAAGTGAGCAGGGCTCAAGAGGACCTTCGCAGAAAGAACTGGGTCATAAACTCAGAGCAGCCCTCAACGAGAGTGCAAAGCTCTGAATGGCAATGCTGCACCCCCAAATTCACGTTGAAATCCTCACCCCAGAGCTGGTGGCCTTGGATGTTAAGTCTTAGGCTGTAGGAGGGAGTTTGACAAGAGAGCATGGTGGCCCTGGCGCTGTCAGGATGCACAGCAGCACCAGGGCAAGAGCCCAGCAGAGCAGCCAAGGCTAGGAGCTCAGGTGACACTCAAGGTCCTGTCCCGTATAAGCTCCAAGGCCTTCACGTTCCCTGCTCTCTAAACTACAAAGACCAGAGATCATGTATGAATCCTAAACCGGCGAATGTTTCAGAAAAATAAGAAGAGGGGCGTGTTGGGATCCTGAATTGGGAAAATGCAGCATCTTCCCAAGACAACGCTGAGTACAGGGTAAAGGAATGTTTGTCCTCACCACCGAGCACCTGTCCTGTCTGAGACATGGACAAGAGGGTGAGGGATGACAGACTAGGAGAGAAGAGCTGGGCTGGGGACACACACAGCTCTGTCACAAGTGAATGATCAAAGACAGTCAGTTCCAGTCCATGCCTTCTTCGACACACTCACCCAGCAGACGCCTCCTCTGACACACGCACCCAGCCGGCGCCTTCTCTGACACTCGTATCCAATGCACAGGGAGGCACACACTCACCACATTAGTCAGTGGCATTGAAAGCAAAGTCACAGCAAGACATCACAATGCACCGATCAGAAGAACTAAAATATTTTTATAAAAGCTCAAAACAGTTCGGAGCACAGCGTGTTTGAGAAGGTGGGGCTGGTGCCCCAAGGCCACGACGGTGGTCAGGAAAACAGAGACGCTGCCCCAGCAGTGCCCCAGCTACCCTGGGACACGTCTCTCCCTGTGCTCCCGTAGAGGCCAGGACACTCTGGGACACCCACTCTTCCCAAGCCTGCACTGTGCTGGGCGCTGTCCAAGGTCCTGTCCCATGACACCATGCTGGCTACACAGCCCAAATGTAGACAACTGTACTGAGGGCTGGGGACGCTCCTCGGAAGGGACCAAAGACAGAGTGAGACAATAGAACACAAACACACTCACACTCACACTCTCACACACTCATACACTCACACACACATACACTCACACACTCAAGCACACACACATACTCAAAAACTCACTCACTCATACACATACACTCACATACTCACACATTCATACACACACTCACACACACTAGAGCACACACTCACACACATATAGTCACAAACTCACTCACTCATACACATACACTCACATACTCACATACTCATACACACACTCACACACACTCGAGCACACACTCACACAAATATACTCACACACACTCAAACACACACTCAGACATACTCACATGCACACATACTCACACACACACACACACTCACACACACACAACTGAATCTCCTAAAAACTGTGGAGTGCATGCAGCCCTGCTTGGGGAAGTGTGGACCGGGGAGTTTCAAGAAGAAGAATGGAAACCAATCTTAAGAGGCAGAAGAGGGTGTGTGATTGTTTGGAGGGATGGGAGGATGGCAGGAAGGAGATGGAGGGGGCTGGAGGGGCACTGTGCCTGTTTCCTGTGGGCTCACGCCCATCGCAGCTCTGGCCATACTGGACACGGCACACAGTGGCAGCTCGATAGCCATCACCTGTGTCTGACACACACCACAGAGAATACGAATGCCCGTTGCTCTGTGGACCCGTTCTAGACAAGCCTGGTCTGGGCCGGGCCCTGCATCGCTCACCGAGCTCCGACTGTGGAATCGCGCTAAAGCAAACCCTGAAGAGACCCAGGCCCTGTTTCTCTACCCTCTGCTTCCTGGAAACCTGGGAATGCCAGAAGATGCATTTTTGCTTTTGATTTGAACCTTTCCAGTTCCAGGGAGAGGCTGGAGAGTGGCAGTGCCCTCTGAGCAGTGAGCACAGACAGGAGCTGGGGATATTTATAGTCCAGGGGACTGGCACCCCAGCAGGTTCGGACACAGCTGCTAATTGGCTGCCATGGGCCACCGTCCCCTCTGTGCCAAATCCTTTCAAACTTCTGTGGAGCTGTGTACAAATAGTAGGGTTGGACGGTATTTTGAGTTCAATAGTCTCATCTTCTGTCACTCACTTCATATGATATCCAGCCTGTTGAGGTAGATCCCCCCGAAGAGCCTGCCATAGCCTCGCTTGATAATTCATCCATAGGGTCTGGAAAGAGACAGTTCACCCGGTGGACCTGACAGGGCTTCTGCTTCTGGGTCCCATGGGCTTGAGGCTGCAAAGCTGCATTGTCATTGCCACATGCATGGCACCAGCACCCTGGACACGTGTCAGTGAGGTCCCTCAGCCCCGGCTGCCCTCCATGTGAGGACAGGCTTGGTCTCCCCATCAGAGTCTGGCTGTAGACCATGCTGCAGGATGGGGGCAGGGCAAGGCCCCTTGAAGCAGGCACCGGAAGTCACATGGGCCAGAGTCAGGCTGGGCACCAACTGGCAGCCATGCGTGAAAGGCAGCCCTTTCCTCAAAAGACCCAAGAGTAACCTCTAAGGTCCCCGGTCACTCTCAGGAGAGTCCCCGCCTCAGGAGGGCATATGACAGGAAGGAAACTGCCACTGTGAAACCCATCCGGGTCAGCAGGGGCACTTCCTGGGGCTGGGGTGTCCCCCACCTTCCAGAAAGGTCCAACTCATGTTCCACAGGCTGTGAGGGATATCAAGCACCCTCCCCAGAGGCCAGGCTGACAGGCGCCCTCCTGGCCGTTTTGATCTCACATTCCGTCTGGGTGACCCAGGGACCCAGAGAGCTAATGATGTGAGGAAAAACATACTTGTTCATAAATAAAAAGCATCCTGGGATGGGCATTGAGTACAGAGGATACGACGCTGGCCTTGCATGTGGCTGACCCAGGTTCAATCCCTGGCACTACACACAGTCCCCTGAGCAAGGCCCAGAGTGGTCCGTAAGCACAGAGACATGAGTAAGCTCTGAGCACTGATGACTATGTCTCCCAAAATAATAATATAATCACAACAATAATAATGATGATGAAGGAAAGCACAATAAAACCATGAAAATCCTTTAAAATCTAATAAAACATGAGCGCCAGCCGCTACCCTAGGCAGTCTGTGTGTGTGGAAGGTACGACAGAATATAGAGGGTCATAAAACTGGAAGGAATATAAGGGAACAAAACAAATGCAGAATAATAAGCCCATGTTGTTTCCTTAGTGTGGGCTTATGAATTAAAACCCCAGATGGAGCAGAGTGGCCAGGGCTCAGTCCTGCAACCAGAGCCCCGGCCCAACTGGGAGTGTCTGAGGACATTCCAGTACCCTGAGGTGTGGCCTGGAGGCTCTATTACGTGATGGGCCCACCAGCACCTCGGGGTCTCCAGCCTCTGTCCCAAGAGATTGGGACTTGCCTCTCGGTCCCCACACCTCCTGGTATAGTTTGAGAGCCAACCCCTACCCCCTGAATAAATAAAAATCAAAATCTGGATGAACCTGACAACAATGTTTCAAAATACACACAATTAATACTTTGGGTTCTAAGGAGTTATTAAGGTCTAAATCAATCATGACTGCAAAAAAAAAAAATTGAGGCCGTATTCAAAAATCAACACTACCCACCTCCCCCCTTCACAGCAAAATCAAAGAATTAGTTCTGGCCCTTTCCTAGGTGATTTTAGCAGTCTTTGAAAGGAGAGATAAAGCCAGTACTCTTTAATCTTTTTCAGTGCATAGGTTGTAGAGGAGATGATTTTTTTCCTTATCCATTATCATAATTTGGACATATAATCTGAGAAACCACATATATGGCAAATTCTTCACCAATGTTAATTACAAATCCAGTAGCCTCAAACACTAAGAATTGATGCACCATCCTTCCCGGAAGCTCCACTTTTCTCCACACTTATCCCACAGACCTAAGGACACTATTTTAGAGATGTCTGCACTCCTGTGTTTACTGCACCATCTGGGAACAGGCCAAGAGCCTGAGAAGAGACGAGAGCATAAGGAAACTGTGGTACCTTGAGGCTCTAAGGAAAGATGAAATAAAGCAATTTGCTGCTACCTGGAAGGATCTGGAGGGTCCATCTACATGCTGAGTGAAGGGGAGGGACAGACACAGAACCATCTCTCTCTTGCATGGATCTTCAGAAACACGCGAGGGAATAGCAAATGCTCCCAAGCAACTGAGACTGAGTACAGTTCTGTGGAACTGAGTTCCTGGGGCAGGGGTGCTGAATGGGAGTTAGCTCTGAGGGTGGTGGAGAGAACCAGACAGTGGTGGGGCCTGAGCTAGAGGCTGAACCCTAGCAGGAGCAGCATTATAAATCACAGTGCTGCGAGTTTTCAAAAGTCGTATAGAGCTCATACTGGATTGAGATATTAAACATGCAGTGTAATGAAATGAAAGCCATTGCCATTTTAATTTTTCTATTTGGGGGTCACACCCAGTATTGCTCAGGGCTTACTCCTGGCGCTGTGCTTAAGGATCACTTCTGGCAGGGTCCTAGGGTCATGTGAAGTGTAGGAGATGAAACCCAGGTTAGTAACATGTCAGGCAAACATCCTACCCATTGGACTAGCTCTCCAGTCTTGAATGTTCTATTTTAAGTTTAATGACATAATTTACAGTAAGACTCAAAAGGATACAACTATCTACATCAGACATAAGATGCAGTTGGTAAAAATCCAACATCTGCCAAACCCTTTAACAGAATTATTTGTTGTTAGGAAATAGCGTGTGAAAGCATAGGTGCATGCATTAGGGTTTCCCTAGAAAGCTACTGTCTTGCTTTACACAAAAATAAACAACAACAACAAAAAACAAACAAACAACGAAAAACCCCAAAGAGTCACCAATAACTTAAAGGGTGGGGTAGATTCATTGTTCAGTTCCTCCAGACTCGATCTTAATAAAATACAGCAAAAGGGATGCAGTTTTGCAAACACTTTCTTTTTCCTTTTTGGGTGACACCCAGCAATGCTCAGGGGTTACTCCTGGCTCTGCACTCTGGAATTATTCCTGACGGTGCTAGGGGAACCATATGGGATGCTGAGAATCGAACCCAGGTTGGCCACGTGCAAGGCAAATGCCCTACCCGCAGTGCTATCACTCCAGCCCCAGTTTTGCAAACATTCTTAAGAGACTTTTCAGTCAAGATTTTTGTGCCGTTTAATTGTTCTTCATGCTCTCTGACTTACTTAGAAAACTGAGGAAGCTCGGTCTGAACATTCTGTACATGTACAACGGTCGGCGGGGCTCGGCCCTCAGCTCTCTGATCCATAAACTCAATATTCCATAACTGAGAGGGACATTAGCCAGGGCCCTAATATCTTGATAAATGGTCACTACTGGCATTTTAATGACAGAAATGCTAGAAATGCATTTCAAAGGACAGATTGCGTTCTTTGGAATTATGTTTCTAGATGCAAGCTTGGAAGTTGTTTCTTCTCACTTTAATCTTATTTTTCCACCTCCAGATTGGGATGGTGCTTAGGTACGAGGCCTGCTTAGCCACACTTTTAAACAAAGCTGCCTCTGATTTCGAGGTTCGAAGGGCCTCCTTCCACATTAGGGAAACCCTTGTGGATGCTTTGCAGTTAATCGTGCATCCAGCCGCATCACCCGCGAGGCTGGGGCTGCTCAGATGCTGGTGTGTTGGACGGGACTTGAGTTATTCACCCCCCGAGTTGGGCAGCAAACAGCCGTGTCTGCACAGATGCTCAGTGATAACATGCAAGTCTTCACGGGAGGGGCCTGAAGCAAGGACCAAGAAGTTTGCACTCACAGCAGACGTCTAGAGAAGTATCGTCTTTCGCTGGAGCCCTTGGTGGACACTTTCCACGCCTACAGATCTGAGGCAACTGTCAGGGGACCTTCAGATTCTGTGTTCCCCCAAAACTCTGAAGCCACAGGACCTGGATCCAATGTGGCCTCATCTCCGCTGTGGCTGGCAGGTGTGAGGAACAGTGGTGAGTGCACGTCTGTCTCCAGCAGCTCCCAAGAAGACCAGATGAGGGCTGTTTAGGCTGCTTCCTGCTGCTCCATCAGGCCTGTCATGGGTTGATGGATGTTTGCTTCGTGGTTACCATGACACGCCTTCGTAGCAGACAGTGTTCAGGCATCCTGGATCTCAGCAGACTCAGGAACACCTGATTCTAGGTCCCACCCTACTGTTATTTTATCTTCTCTCCCTTCCTTGCTTAAGGAATCCACTTCCCGCCCTTGTTTACAGAGAAGTTCATCAGATTGAAGGTCCTTGTTGATTCCGGGAATAATCTCCAAGCCTGTGCCTGGCCGCATATACCAAATGCATTTACAGTAAGCAGAGCCTGTTGAGGAGAGGTGCTCCCAGATTCCAAGAGAGCACAGATTAAAATAAGACACACTCTGCAAATAAATACTCAAGAGACAATGGGAAGCTATTAGACGCCCATGTAAAACTGTGAGCATTCAATTCTCTGCCTCCACTTCTCAAAGCCCACTCTCCCCTGGCCCTCCCTGGGCAAACACCACCAATGGATGTATCTGACTTTGTCTGCTTTGTTTGTTTCTTTCTTTTATCTGAAACAAACAGGAGCGAAATCATTAGCATTTGCTTTCACTTCAACTGACTTACTGCACCGAGGGTCAGGGCAGACCCTGTGGTTAGGAAAGGCCAAATTCAATTCTCTGGGTACCCAGGAAAGTTTCTCTACACACCCATACACCTCATCTTTATCTCCTCTCCTTGGGCAGTGGGTTGTTTCCGGATCTTGACTGTTGCTGACAGTGCTGGCACAATGAACACAGCCATGCAGCAGGGCAGCCGATTTCAAAATAGGATGTTCCTATTTTTTTTCAGACCAGATGCGGAATCTCGGGACATGCGATGGCTCTACTCTGGATGTCTTGAGAAAGCTCCATATTATTTTCCTTAGAGGCTGATTCAACATCTATTTCTACAAACAACGGGTGAGGATTCCTATTTCTCCTTACGGAAACTTGTTTCCTGTCTTCCTAATAAAGCCATTCTCACAGGTGTGGTTGTCATTTGCATTTCTTTAATAACAAATAATGATGAGCATCTTCTCACACGTCAATAGGCCATCTGTACCTCTTCTCTGTTGAAATATCTATTCTGAGCCTCTGCCCATTTTTAATTGGGTTGTTTGTTCATTTCTGGCTGCCTTATATGAGTTCTTTACATATTTGAGGTAGTAACCCTTTGTCATAGGTATGAATTTCAAATTAAAGATGACTTTGTAAGATATTCACTTCTGTGAATGTCTTGCTGACTTTTTGATAGCTGTCAGCTTTTATCATCTTTTATTTTAAATTTAAAAGTGGTCTTGGTATTTAAAATAAGATTTTCTGAATAATGTTATATCAAACAATATTTGAAAACAACAATGTAAACTAGCCTAACTTCCCTGGCAGTGGGTGGCACCTGTTCTAAACACGTTTAAGGAGTAATTCACAGTATTACTCTCAGCTCAGTATTCTAGGACTGCCATATTCTTCAGTGGACTTTGCCCCAAACCAAAAATAGACACAGGATACCGAAAGTTCTTTCTAGTGGCTACTGAGAAACAAATCTCATGTGAGAAGCTATGGTAGGTTATCAGCACATAGGCAGGATGGGGTATGGGCTGGGCAGGGGTGGGAGAGCCCTTGGGTCTCAACCTCTTCCCACCTGTAGGCAGCAACCCCATGACTGGGCCCCCTGTGGAGCACACGCCAGGCCCAGCTCAGAGACAGGGACTGTTTCTGTCCCTCACACGGGGTCTGTGAGACACAGGCTGTTTCTGCGCCCCCACACGAGGTTCTTCTGAGACACAGGCTGTTTCCATCCCCCACATGGGGTCCTTGTGAGAGGATGAACTTCTTGTCTCATGCCAGAACTCCTGGTCTGCGGCTGGTAGACAGGTTGACTCTGTGTCATGACCCTTGTCCAAATAGGAATACTCCAAGAGAGCAAGATCTACACACACGAACAAGAACCAGAACTAAGGATGCCAGCCTGACTTTGGTCCTGGTTCTCTCTACGAGAAGTTGGATACTACGCTGCCTTTGTACTTGCAGGTGATAAATTCAGTAGTTTCTAAACATAATCAGTATATCCAATGAATTTTTTATGCAATTTTAATGTTAACAAAATATTAAACACACAAAATATGTAAGTGGTCAGGGCCAGAGCTGCTGCACTGTTGGAGGGGTGGGGGGAATCTCCAATCGCCAGGCAGAAGGATGCCTGGACCACCAGTGGGTATGGGACACAAGGCAAACACAGACACGCACACAGCTCACCGAGAATTCCAAATCAGCCAAGTCACGGGGGGAAGCCACTGACTACAATAGTAACCGAGGGCCAGGCACTGTGATGGTCATTAGTGTGGTGTGGGATGGCGCATTGTCCAATACTGTACAAGCCCAGACTGGGAGAAAGAGAATGAGATGACAGCCATGTATTGGAGATTCAGTGGCGAGTATGTTCTCCTTAAATGAGTGAAACCGGAATGTTCTTAAACAAGTGTGGGTCTTTGGCTTTCTCATTTCTCTGTGCTTTCTAAAATATGTCACAAATTAACTGCAATCATTGCAATGATTTCTGTTTGATATTTTCCCTTTCTAATGCTGAAACTCGGTAAAGGAGCCAACTTCCCATTTTTCTAGCATGCATTGTTTGGGACTCTCCCCACAGTGCTCCTTTGGGGTGAGCAGTACAGTCCAACACTCTGAGTATGGGCTGGGGCTAGACCACTGAGCCTCATCAACACCGGCGTCAGTTCCTCGGAGGAAGCATCACTGGCCAAGCATGTGCACTGTAAGCATGAGGCTCAAATGTGATCTCCAGAACCATCCCATGCCCTGAGCATTGCCTGGGGAACTACTGTGTCCCACACACCACAACCAAGCGTGCACAAACAACACAGCCTGGGAGAACAAGCTGTGGTGAGTGTGCGTGCTCTGTACCACAATGAGTGTGTGCTGCCTCTGTGAGCGACAACATTCCCTCCAAGGAGGCAGCAGAAGAGGAACTGACTCCTCCCCAAAGTGGCCTCAGCTCAGTGATTGCCGATCTTTAAAATCACAAGGCGACTCACAGGAGGTGAGGGGGCACAGCCAGTCCGGGAGCAGGGCAGGCTCGCGGTGACACGGAGCCATTGATTCACGAGGAAAGACTTTACGAGATTCTCTCCAGATGAATCACAGCACCCGGGACCTCGCTGCAGAATATGACAAAGCAGAAAGAAGCTCAGGCCAGCTGGGGAGCTACAGAGCGGGCAGTGGGCATGGACGAGCTCATGCTGCTTGCTCTCAGCACTGCCGTGGCTTGTGGCCTGACTCACGGACCTGCTGAACGATGAATTATTTAATATTGGTGAGTGATTGAAACTCTGCTGTGTTACATATTCATGGAATGTTTTTAATTTTTAGCATCATACATGTACAAACAAGTTACGTCACTGACAAAACCACCATCAGTGTTAGAAGCCGAGAAAGCCAGTGAATGGCCAAAGGCACAAAGGAAAACAGAGGGTCTGAAATTCAGAATTTGGTATCACGTTGCCGCTGGAACCAACCCCCCCCCAACAATTCAATGAATTTCCTCACAGTTATGAAAGAAGATTGTTTACATATTCAAATGTAAATATCCATTCAAGATGAATTAAAGGCCAGGAATAGCAAACTCCTCCCCAAGGGCACTCAGGAAGGAGGAAGGCTTCTGGCGTGGGTCTAGGTGACTCTTTCTTGGTCTAAACCCAAAGCACAGTGACTGCAAACTGAAGAGAGTAAGCTCTCTCCCAACCGTAAATACCTCTGCCATCCTGCCACCCCATCACCCCAAGAACAGTTTTCCTCGAGTTAACAGACCCCTAGTCATCCTGGGGAAATACTTGCTGAATCATTTCTCTGATAACTGGCTAATTTCCAAAATATAGACGGAATTCCTAAGACTTAAGAATTTAAAAATATATATAAGCTGATGAAAATTGGATCTGAATAAACAGGCCTCCAAGAAGACACACACGTGCCAACAACCTCCTGGGACCTGGGCCCAGGGGAGTGCAGATCCCAAGCACAAAGATGCGGGCTTCTCACCTGCTAAGAGGACAATTCCACAAAGTTCAGAAATCACAAGTGTTGCTGAGGGTGCAGAGAAAGGGGGGAAGCTTTTGCATCTCTGGTGGGGATGTTTGGTTCCACTATTCTGTTGGTGACATTACTCTGTTATTGGCTGGAGCACAGCAGGTAGGGTGTTTGCCTTGCATGTGACCCACCAGAGTTCGATTCCTCCGCCCCTCTCGGAGAGCCCAGCAAACTACTTAGAGTATCTCACCCACATGGCAAAGCCTGGCAAAATCCCTGTGATGTATTCAATATGACAAAAACAGTAACAACAAGTCTCACAATTTGTTATTAGACGTCACTGTCACTGGTGCCCGCTTGAGCAAATCAATGAACAATGGGAGGACAACGCTACTACAGTGCATTCTGTTATTATAGAAGAGAAGCTTGGTGTTTCCTCTGCAAATGAAAACCTGCGTTCCTTGGATTAACAGCTCAGTTTAGATCAGAGAGTCTGGCTCTATTTCCCTGTACCTGGTATAGCTAGGTGTGTGTGTGTGTGTGTGTGTGTGTGTGTGTGTGTGTGTGTGTGTGTGTGGAGAGAGAGAGAGATTAAGAGTGAGGGAGAGAGACAGAGAGAGAGGGAGAGGGAAAGAGGGAGAGAGAAAGGAAGAGAGGGGAGAGGGAGAGAGGGGGATAGAAAGAGGGAGGGAGAGAGAAGGAGAGAGTGAGAGGAGAGAGAGGGAGAGAGAGGGAGAAAGAGAGGGAGAAAGAGAAAGGGAGAGAGAGAGGGAGGAGAGGGGGGGTGCATGCAGTCTCAGAACATAGCGTGATGAATACCCCAGGAAGACATTCCTCTCTCTGGCATGCACACACATGTGACTCAGTGTCTGTACATGGACATGCCACGTCTCGTACATACATGCTCTTTGATTTCCTGTCAACGGGAAGAACAGCACAGGTCTGTGCCAGAGTGGGGAACGGGCACTGCTATTAGCCGTGAAGGCTGGGAGCCCGCCTGCACTGAACTGCCTTTATTAACTTTCCCTTTGCTGTCCTGTGATTGGTTTATATTAAGAAATTTAATAAATATAACCCTGTGAAACTCCTGTTGTGTTTATTATAAAGATGTTCCTGAGGATGATATTCATATTACATAAAGCTTATTCTATGCAGACTCGGGGGATGACCCTTCTCTCTTATAATTATGAAGAATCGTTGTGTTCACTCTGAACCTTTTTTTAATAAGGACAATGTAATTGACTCGATTTGTTCTTTCTCTTTGGCTCCATAAAGTGCCCTTGTTTTTGCTTCTAACAATAATTCAGCTTCCCAACCTGAAGACTGTGCAGCTTTAGATAATAGCAGCCTGACAGCCATCGTTCCTCACCGTGGTGTAAGGAGGGCTGACTCAGGGGCCTCTGGGCACTGCCAGGGAAGGCCAGGGCATGAGTGCAGGGACCTCAGGCTGGCGTTGGGAGTTACCAGAAACCAAGTCACTCACTCCTGCCATTTAACTCTGGGGACAAAAGGTGCCTCGTTTCTGTGCAAGCATATGAGTGAAATGCTCCCATGAAGTGGGATGGAACTTAATGAGTCAAACAGAAGACTCTGCAAGTCCCCTCGGTTTCAAAACATCACGAATAAGGTGTTTTGATAAGTAGTTTTCCAAAAAAGAAATAAAAACAGCTAACCATGCAGATCTTGTAAAAACAGAAAAAAAAAAAGACTCTTAAAGTCAGCACATAAAATAAAATACCAAAGATCGCCCAGCTCTACCTGCAACCACAGAATAATCTCCTCAGTTCACTGCCTGAAGGGAGAGGGGAGGCTCTGGAGGAACTGGAGGCCCTTTCTCTGGGGCCCCGGGCTCTGTGCTCAGAAGAGGCAGGAGGGACGATGCTTAGAAGAGGGAGGGGGGTCTCAACCTCCAGCACACTGTGGGGCCCCATCCCATTTCTGTTCACCTTTTCTACTTGACATCCTGCGTGAGGGATGCAGCCTGTCTCCTCCTTCAGAGTAAAGGAGATGGAGCAGGCCAGCTGCAAGGCAGAGGCTAAGCCGCCTCTTGGCTCATAAACTCCACAGTGACAGAATGACGGTGTTGGGATGAGACGCTCAGCATCGAGACAGCCTGCAGGGAAGTCTCACTCCAAGGCAAGTACTCATCTCGGCTGAGCACGCGGGGGAGGTGGAGACCTCGGAGGCCTCTTCCCGAGAAGCAGCACATCATGTGACCACATCTCCCTGGCCCGCTGCTCTCCAGGCCCAGCGAGGAGGACACTCAATGGGGAGGAGAGCGTCCCGGTATTCCTTGGTGAGATCTGAGCGCTGCTCTCTGCTCATCAGCACCTCCTGCACTGGCTCTCTGTGCCCTGGACGCAGAGGGCATGACCTCAGGTCTGGGTGCAGGTGTGCAAGCCAGAGCGCAAAGCTTCCTCCCAAGGGTTATACAGGGGAGACAGGAGGGCTCGATATCACATGCAGGTGAGAGGGCTTTGAGGCTGGTGGCCAGCACAGGGCTGAAGTGTCTGGCTTGCAGCAGGGCAGGGCCTGACTTGGGAAGCTCACGGAGCATTTCCCAGATGCTCATTCTCCTGCCGTGGCGAGACACTACAGGCCCCAGGTGCTGTAGGTGGCGTGGCCTTGCTCACATGTATGGGGCATGAGTATCTTTAAAAAAAATCCCACCTGTGTGTGTGTCAGTGCCGTTGGTGCAGTGTTTGGCATCATCCACGAAGATCAGCTAGGACGGGTCAGTGAATCTGATTAGATCCCACAGTGAAAGGTAGACGTGCGCGTCCTAGAGCCAAGTGGTTAGAAAACAGCGGAAACTTATAATCACACTAGGTAGGACAGGAAGCGCAATGCAGATGGGATCAATAAATACAGCAAATAAGACCCAGACCTTGCTATGAGACACACTAGAAAATACAGAGGGTCCAAGAAGGCTCATATTGACACGCTGCCGTCACTTCGGATCCACCTACAGACTCGAGACAACCACAGGGAAATACCAGCTTCTAAAGAAACTCTTCAACCTTACCTTAAATATGTCTGGAAGTCCCAATGCAAAATGGTCTAGTTTGATCAAAGGAGTGAAACCACAGAAAACAACAAGCAAAAGAGTTTAAACATTGCCACTTGCACACTTGTGCAGATTCCTGGGAACGGGGGAATGGGACTTCATTTGAGATGTACGGACTGAGGTGTGGGGGGTGATAAAACAGATTTCTGGGCAACAAAATGGATTCACAGGGTCACATAAGTGGTTTTTACAAGACCGGTGGAAGAAAAGTCTTACTACCCAAATGATGGGAGAACAAACCAGACCACACACATGAACAAAATAAAAAACCATAAACCTCGCACAGAAAACACAAATCCACACCCTGGCTGACTTTTCGTCATCACTGCATCACTGTCATCCGGTTGTTTATCGATTTACTCGAGTGGATATCAGCAATGTCTCTGTTCGTCCCAGCCCTGAGATTTTAGCAGCCTCTCCTTACTCATCTTTCCCAACGCTGCCATATTGGAGGCTCTTTCAGGGTCAGGGTAATGAGACCCATGTTGTTATTGTTTCTGGCATATCGAATACACCACGGGAAGCTTGCCAGGCTCTGCTGTGCAGGACTTTTCGTAATAACTCAGATTTTCTCAGTGTTGAGAATATTCACTCTCCCTACGTACCGGGAAGAGAACAAAGTGAAACCACCACGGCAAAGGGAGTGGCATCAAAGACCTGCATCTGATAAGATGCTTAGGGGAGCTCTTATAAGTCAGTGACATGAGGCAGCAGAAACCAAGGCGCAGCTTTGAACAGAGCCCTGGGCCCGGCCCCAGCCGCCCCCCAGTCCGGCCTCAGCCAGCCCCCAGCCCTGCTACCACTCACTTCCCAGGCACTCTGCACCCGCCCTCCTCACAGGCCACACCCAGGCCGAGCATTGTTCCTTCCCCTCACCTGGAGGAACGCCACAGAGCACAGGAGCAGAAATTCTTCTAGGGAACAGAGCCAATCCAAAAATTCCCAGAAACTCTTCTTTCAAAAGCACTCTAAGGGCAGGCTCACCAGAAATGAAATTCCTCAGAAGATACAAAGTGCCAGTGCCCGCCAACAGCCGTGTTTCCATCCTGATTTTTTTCTGAGGTGTATTTACTGCTTGCCATGAAACACCTTTTTAATTAGTCTCCGTAATGGTAATTTAAAGCACAGGACTCTGCACGAGAATCTGCTGGTACGTTTAGGAGATGTTTTATAGAGCAATAAATAGAAATAAAAATGCGGCTCATAAGTTCCCATAATTTTAATCCGGTCATAATGAAGTGTATTATCCGCCCCAAATATATTCTAGAGATACTTAACTTTTCACTATGCTAGAGTGTGTCATTTATAAGGAGATTCTAATACAATTTTAAAACGTGTAAGTACATTCCCTTCTTTTATAAATGGGCTGTGAATTTGCCCAAACGGGAGAGGAGAGATAACAAGAAGTTCGCATTATATTCTGTGAATAAATAATCTACAACATTCTGCTATTTTCTAAATTTATGTTGCCGTAGCTGTTAGTCCTTACCCAATTAAGTAACATATAGAGGATTCGTAGTTTCCAGGGAGGCAATTTATACCCTACTGTTTTAGCATCAGAAGGAATTTTTCCATGGTGAAAACATGTCACTGTGGGACTGGGGAGATAGGACCAAAGATCAGGCACTGGCCTTGCTTGATCCCCAGTGCCACGTATGTTTCCTGACCAACCCCAGGAGTGAGCCCTGAGTGCAGCCAATTGTGCCTGCCCCACGCCCATAGACCAAATATCTAAACAAAAGGTATTTCTGCGCACTTTTGGTTTTTCTCAGCAAACATCCTTGGCTATGCTTCTATGGCAGGCCGTCTATCCGGGTGCACCCCACAAGGAGCAACAGAAATTGGTACCAATGGTGTTAAAAGAAGGTAAAAGGATATACATGAGAGCCTTTGAGAGAGAGAGAGAGAGAGAGAGAGAGAGAGAGAGAGAGAGAGAGAGAGAGAGAGAGAGAAGTGCCTGCCATAGAAGCAGGCTGGGGGCAGGGACGGAAGTGACGGGAGGGAACCTGGGGACACTGGTGTCGGGAAATGTACACTGGCAGAGGGATGGGTGTTAGAACACTGTACCATGAGGCTAACTGTACCATGGAACACTGTACCATGGAAACCTAACCAATTTATCTCACAGTGATTCAATAAAAAATATTAAAAACTTAAAAAATAATTTAAAAATGAACAAAAGAATGTGTCTGCATGTTGGCTGCTCCTTCCAGTCGAGCCTGTCAGGAAGACTGTGGGGCCGGCAGGGGCCAGCTGCAGAGGCCCGAGGTTCCTCCTTCATCAAATGAGTGCTCCGAAGCCTTTTCCAGAATCTTCTCAGCAACTCTGTCTCCATCACATCTGCTTCTCCAATGTCAAGAACAAAGGACTCTCTCTCAATTACTGTCCTGGTACATCATTTTATATGAAAACCATAAAATGAAAGATAAGCCTGATTTCCTGATCAATACCTGTGCTGAGGTGCCAGCCAGTGCTGCTTCCAGGATGTTCAAAGTAACAGAGGGTTATGTCTGTGAGAACTAGACATGGCCTGGGGCCAGTTTGCGGAGACCTGAAGTAACAGAGGGCTCCGCTTCCTCAGAGGAGCCGCCTCCCTGGCCAGCTCATGGAGTTGGATTTAGACTCTACAACATGGCTTGGGTCACTGCCTAGAAGGTGAACCTCTCCCCGTCTCGTCTATGGTTTGGGATTCTGTGGGATCTGAGAGGGAGCAAGCGGGCGTTGGCTGACCAGCACCAACTGTGCGTTCTCTCTGAGCCTCTAGGTGTGTCTACACCGGGGGGTTTTACTCAGACCTGACCCACAAGAACTTCGCAGGGCCCTGGGCTTCTCTCCAACACAGAAAGGGCGATCTGCATCATATTTGCTAAGATACCTGGGGGCTCTGTTGGGGATATATCAGAGTGAAAGTGGCACCCGTGGCTTGTCACCTTGGGATAGGGGACAGGGAAGAGCGATGTAGCCCCGGAAGCCTAGCAGAGGACTGAGCACAGCAATCATTTCTAGCTGTGCCCACCACAGGGACATTCTCCACAGGTTTATGCAGCCTGAGGGGTGTATACAGACATGCGTGCCTGAGTCAGAGTATGCAAAGATATGTCATATAGCATTCTTATCATCTCCAAGGACACATACATTCTCTTGTATACTAAATTTACATTAAGGGAACTTATGGTTAGATACAACTTATTTCTAAGCTACCATTATTATTTTCTTGAGCTGGAATGTCTAAAGTGATGATTAATCCAAAATGGGATCTAAACCCCCCACTATTGATGTAAATACTCACTGTTGACAGTGCCTGGTGATGTGATTATATATAGTATTCTTCAGAGGGTGTGACAGCATCCTATCTTACAAAAAAATGCATCTCAAGGGTTTTAAGTTATACAGAAGCATCCCCATAATGACTAAACTATGTCACTTAAAGGAAGATTTCAAACACTGGTATCCTTTCCACAAGTAAATATTAGTCAGTTATTGAATAATTCGGGAAAGGGTTGCAATTTGCAATGACAGCACAGCTTAATGTGATACCATCTCCAACAGGGCTAAGGCACTTGTCTTTCATCCAGTTGACATGGGTTTGACCCCAGAACCACATACAGTACCATCAAGAGTGGTTCCTGAGCACAAAGCCATGAATAGCCACTGAACACAGCTCAATACTCCCCCCCCCCAGAAGAAAACAAACAAAAAATATTGCCATCACATATCGGATCCTTTCTGAACCTGCACCAAACATTGCTAAGAAAATCGATCCTGCACATTCTGGGAAACTCTCTTCATGAGAAAAAATAGTACCTTTTCATGATGTAGGCTTCTGGTTTCTGGGGATTTTATTATGTCTACACTGCATTATATATATTTAAAAATATTAAATATGAAATATTGCATATTTTGTTTTGAGAACTATAGTCAGTTTTGATAAAAATTATTTTTCTGCTTTAACTCGTATCAACTAATTTTGTTCTGAGTTGTTCCTAGCCATGTAAATTGTGGAGTAAATACATACATATTTTCATATTAATTGAAAACTCAAGGTATATATTCACAAATTATGAATTCCCCAAATTTGTTTCAATATGACATAAGCATGCATGCCACCTGAGAATTTTTTGATATTTTAAATTTTGTTAGTATAAGATAAAAATTCAGTTTAATAAAATGCTGTCATATTTTATATACACTTAGTAGTACATAATATACATAGGGCTGGAGTGATAGCACAGCAGGTAGGGCATTTGTCTTGTATGCATACAATCCAGGTCTGATTCCTCCGCCCCTCTCGGAGAACCCAGCAAACTACTGAGAGTATCTCGTCAGCACGGCAAAGCCTGGCAAGCTCTCTGTGACATATTCGATATGCAAAAAACAGTAACAACAAGTCCCACAATTTGTTGGGAGATGTTACTGGTGCCTACTCAAGCAAATAGATGAACAATGGGAGGACAGTGCTACAGTTCTACAAATATATAATCCTGGGGCCAGAGCAACAGTACAGTGGGTAGGATGTTTGCCTTGCATGCAGCCGACCTGGGTTCAATCCCTGGCGTCCCATATGGTCCCCCAAGCACTGCCAGGAGCAATTCCTGAGCACAGAGCCAGGAGTAACCCCTTAGCATCGCTGGATGTGACCCCAAAAGCAAAATAATAATGATAATTAAAAACTAATATATATATATATATATATAAAATCCTCATCATCTATACTTAAAGTTAATATTATGAGTCAACTTGACCACAATAAGAAAAAGCGACCAGCCCATTTAGTGTCTTCCTAGATCTTGCGAATAGTGTCCCAATCACCATACTATGTATTTATTAACATTAAAGAGGGACAACGAAGGATAGTGCAGAGGAAGTAAAGTTAATAATAAGGAATAGCGGGAATGGGATTCTCACATTGGCCTTATAGGAATGGTGTGGGTATTCCTGAGTTGATGTCAGTCTGTGTGACAGTGTGTGTCATGAACTCAGAGTCTTAGAACCACATCCTCTCAGGCCTACCTCTCGCTGGCCCTTCAGTCCTTAAACCTTTGGAAATGCTATTTAAATGGGGCCACGCGCAGCAAATTACTATAAAAATGCAAAACCTGCCACTGGGCCACTCCCCCATGCAGAGGGACTTTCCCGTTGGCACACCCAGCGCAAAGGCTTTGGGGCACAAGTGACTGGACCTCAAGCGGAAGCCTTGAGCACCACGATCACAGCTGTGGCTTTTTAAGAAATCCTTTTTTAAGGCTGGTTGTAGGAAAGGGGCTCATGTATGTCCATGTGGAGAGGGACTGCTGCTGACCCCTAGAGACGCAGAGACACCGACAAGGTGCTGTCTGGGCAGGAAGGGGTTTCTCCTCCTCCTCGGCTCATGAAGCGTTGAGAAGCGATTCCTATAACCTGGCGGCAAAAGTGATGTCTGAACATAAACGGTGAGTATGCATCTCTCACTCGTGCTGGGGCTCTTGTTTCCCGAAATTACGATTGGAAACAGCTCTTTTATTGCTCATTCTTTATGGCTAAACTGGCATGATATTCAATTATTACACACCCCAAAAATAAGTTAGTTTCAATTTCGCAAGTCCCGGAACTTTTGCAATTTGGAGCGTGTCCCAATCACTCTGCCGCCACGGGCTCGCCTGGGTTGGTGGGACTGGTGTTCCCACACAATTGTTTGATGTTTTCATGAATGCATAATGAACCAAATGTCCCAGCTGAGCACTGACAGAATTGGGGACAAAATTAAAGTTGGTTATTGCTTGTCTCCTGCCAAACCTTCCCTCTCCCATTTTGTTCTCTCTCCTTTGAGAGACGGTGGCCAGGAGAACCAGAGCAGCCACCAGAGCCAACTCACAGGCTTCCCTCACCGAGGATGAGACCAATGCGCTGAGTAAGAAGATTTGGAAGAAGAGTTGCGGAGAATGTGTATCAGTGATTCTCTGTGAAACTCACACGCATTATTACTTGCCAGAGAGAAGCAGGCATATTTCATCTGAATAATTAATAAATATTTGGCTGCTGTGTTTACATCTGCCACTGTCTGTGAGTTTATGGTTTATCCCCCACATTGTCTAGTGATAAAAAGCTACAAAGGAAAAGATAACACAGACATTCTCAACCCATGCTAGTTCTACTTAGAATGTTTTCACTGGGTGTATGTAACTCTCTGTTAACTCTTTCTTAAGTAAAAATATTTTCCTGGATAGATTATACCCATCCAAAAACCATAGTGATTCCAAGACACTGGAAATGTGATTCACACCTGCTTTTCACTTTGTTAAAACCTTTGGGATGATGTATCTATTTATGTCTATTATTTTCCACTGTTACTGCCAGTGCTATGATGTTGGAGGGGGTTAAAATAGGTAGTTGATAGATAATTGTACGACGGCTTCCTGGGGTAAAGAGGTTGGCTCTTCCTACAAAGAAATTTGTGCTCTGGTGTCACCGTGCAGGCGTGGGAAGGACACTTGGGCTCTAACAATCCAGGTCCTTGCTCTCCCGGTCACCCTCTGCTCAGACTCCACTGTCCCTTTTCCACTCGAAAGCCTTGGACACGCCCTCAAGAGCCCAGCTTTGGGAGCTGCTGCCCTTAGGTTTAGTATAAGTTACCCCCCAACTGATGATTGCCCACTGGCAGGTACCCCCGAGACCCCTTCCTGCATCGGGACTAGGAATCTCCCCTTTTCCTGGTTGGATCAGGAGTCGACCAGTTCACCCCCAACAGTAAAACCCTGTAACAGGGGTTCCTTCCCCTTCCCCTTGAATGGCCAGCCAGACCCTTTCCACAGTCTACATTTCTCCTTTCTCATTCTTATTTTAAAATTTATCTTTGGGGCTGGAGCAATAGCACAGCAGGTAGGGTGTTTGCCTTGCATGCAGTGGACCCAGGTTCGATTCTCAGCATCCCATATGGTCCCTTGAGCACCACCAGGAGTAATTCCTGAGTACATGAGCCAGGAGTAACCCTGTACATCACTGGGTATGACTCAAAAAGCAATAAATAAATAAATAAAATTTATCTTTGCTGTTTGCATATGAGTGTAAATTATTAACTAATTGATAGAAATCAATTCAAAGACACTTCAAGTTTTCTACCACTTCCCTGTGAATTATTTTCTAGAGAACTCAGGAAGGCTACCTATTATCTTTTTAAGAGTGTGAATGGGAGAGAGGGGGGTGGTGAGGGAGAGGGGAAGAGGATAAAACAGCAGATCAACAAGTATTTAGCTGTTACTTGCTAGGGCTGGGGGAGGGGGGAAGGCACGAGTTATTGTAGGAATAATAAAGGACTTGGCAGGGGTCTGCCGGTCAAAGAGACTGAAACAGTAGATAATGGTGATGATGAATAGCAGAGGGTAAGGTTAGAGGTGTGCTGGGGAGCAGGGTGATGGAGAGAACCCCACTGACACTGAGAAATGGGTGGTGGGGGGGGGAATTTCTGGCGAGGAGGCCTAGACTGGAGGAGAGGGTGATGGGCTGGTCTTCCAGGCAGAGGGAGCTGTTCTGAGTCTGTCCTTGCACCTGCACTGGAAACTCAACCCCATTAGCTGCTGGGGAGGGTCTCAGTGCTGGACCACCTGGGCCAGCCCTGCTGGCGACTCCTGTGTGGGTGTGGCTTTGTAATGAGCTATTTCTATTTCTCAAAGCTGTTTGTCTGAGCATTGTGGTCTGCGGTGGTATTACCCTCACTGCTGTATGAGCAGGATGATGCTACACTGCTGCCACCCCCCACCCCCTGCTGCTGAGCCCCTTTTCCCCACTCTGTCCTGTTGTCCTGAAGCTGGGGAGCATAATAGACATACTGCAGGCTCTTTATGGGACATTCTCTTACTTTGGTGTCTTTGAGTTTCTTTGTTTTGCTGTCTTGGTATGTGTGTGTGTGTGTGTGTGTGTGTGTGTGTGTGTGTGTGTGTGGTAGGGGGTTGTTTTATATTTTTTGTGCCACATCCATAATGCTCAGGGCTCACAGCTGGTTCTATGGTTGGGTCACTCCCTGGCAGAACTCAAGGGACAATATGTAATTCCAGGGATGAAACCGAGGTCGGCCATGTGCAAGGCAAGCCCCCGACCCACTGTACTTGCCCTCCAGCCTTGGCTTTGAGCTTCTAAAATTCATGTGTTTTAAATTTGTCAGGGCAGTCTTCTGCGCCCGCGCCTGACTGTCCTCGCTCGCCGGGACCCCTGGGAGGGGAGCAGGTTGAGCTTTCCTCCCCGCCCCGACCAGGGCTCCGGCAGCCAAAGACATCCAGGACCAGCCACCACCATGCTGAGACCACTCTCCGCATACATGAAGGTACTGGTAGAGGAACAAAGACACGCGGGTCCCGGGGCTGAGATCTCCAAGCCTACTCAGATCGGGGCTGAGCATCCTCCACCCAGATCCAAATTCCAGTAGGCAGGGTCACACCCACCAACTGGCCCCCTGGCGCCGTGTAATCCCATCAGCAGCCAAGACTCAGAGACTATAAAAACCAGATCCCGGAACCGCGCAGCCGTGCAACATCTTATTATGACATCTTATTGTCTCATTCCTACTTTGGACAAACTGGCAGGCTACCGAATGTAGCCTGCCCACAGGGCAGAGTCTGGCAAACTCCCCTTGGCGTACCCAATATGCCAAATACCAGTAACAATGATGGGTCTCATTCTCCTAAAGAGCTTTGAATATAATCTCAGGGCTAGGATGAAGGAGACGTTACTGGGGCCTGCTCGAGGCAATTGACGAATTGCAGGATGATTTGTGATTTGATTTGTGAACTTCGTCAGGGAGAGTCGGGAGCATATTCTGGAGCATAATCCTGGGCAAGAGTGAAGAGGTAGAACCTAGGGTTTCTCCATGGTTCCGTAGAACAAAACAAGAGAATCTGTCTGTGACCCTCACGGGGAGACCAAGAACCGGGATGTATTTGGAACGTGACACACACTTGATAGGGCTGGCTTGCAGAAGGGAACAATACCCAGAAGAGGATCCGAGATCTAGAGTGGGAAGTGAGGTGTGGCAATGGCGATCCTTGCCAAGGTGCCACGATTTTCTGTTGATGGAAAATTGAGTAAGAAAAATTGTAGATTCCACACTGGCTGAGGAACCAGTAATTCTCAGTTCTAGACTGTGGCTGAGTGTTAAAGGTGTGTGTTGAGAGGCAGGGCCACCCGGGGGCCTTTTCTGTCAGTCTGAGCCAGATGTCATCTATATCCTCATTCTTCAGGGCAGAATCAGAAGGAACCCAGAGCTCCTCTCGCTGTGAGGTGTCCACAGGTCCACAGGGTCCTTCCGATCCAGGTGTCCACAAAGCAGTATCTGTTATGACTTCATAACACCGAGAGTTCCACCACCTATTCCTGTCTCATGAAGAATGTGTACCTCTGCACCCTTATAAGAATACAGAGTACACAGAGGTATATCTTATTGACGTCCAACGCAGCGTACAAGGGCATTCCCTTGTATTCTCTATCCATTTTCCCATATGAAATGCCCCCCATTTGCATAAAGACTCTGTCTATTCAGTCTTCAAACTCCCTGTGCAACTGCATCAGCTCCTAGACACCAGCTGCCACCCCACCCAGCGCCGCCTGCCTCTCCACCCACCTCCGCCTTGTCTCGGTGGCAGCCCAGACAACTCTTTTCTAAACAAGAAAGGTATACAAGGGTCCCTGGACTTTAAACTCTCAGTTTTGTTTGAGCATAGTACATTCATTTTGCATAACTGTTTACTTATAAAATGCTGAGATGAGAACCCCCCACCCCCCCAAAAAAAACATTTTCCTCTAATTGAATCCTAGAACAACACTCACATTTCCAAATCATTAGTTTAAGGTATGCAGAACCTTTTATTCATATCAAGGTGACGTCATGAGCTGAAAGGGCATCCAGCAAAGCGAAAGTCTCAACATCTGTATTCTGGAATTTAATCCGAGATGAAAGATGGCTTTCCTTTGGCACCACTAGATCTGCCAATCTGGATTCATTTTCATGATTGCATAAATGATTTTACAAGCACTCAGATGAAATAACTTCTTTGCCACTGTTGGGAGTTGGAAGCAGTTCCCACAACTCTGGGGTGTGGTGATCTCAGGAAAGCGCATTCAATGACCTCAGAGGAGGTCCGAAGACCACCCTGTATAATCAGGCATGAAGAAGAAGGCTTGAGTTCTGTGGAGAAATCTGTCAGCCTTATAGCCGCCCCTCAGCAGGGCTCTGTTTCTAGTGTCCCTCAGGAAAGGACAGTCAGGGACAATGCCCATATCCCCTGAAGGTGTCCACCTCTCCTCTCCTTGATGCCCACAAGGGACAGGATTTTGACCCACAGCTGTGTTTCTAGGGTGAGAGCAGTAGATTTACAGTTGAGAAGAATCACTGGGTCCTTTCATGCTTTTACGAGGCTTGGGGTTTGGGGCTCAGGCAAACCCCCCTCAGTGCTCAGGAGTCACTTCTGGCCTATTGAGGACCCTGGAGGTGTTGTAGAGGAAACCAGGGTCAGCCATACACCAGGCCAGTGGAGTAAGCCCTGCCCTCTCTCTGCCTGGATCCTCTCATCTCTGAAGATTTCTTTCAGCACCCAGATGACTGAAGATGAACAAGCACAAGGTCCCTGGCAATCCATGAGGCCATTGAATTAGGAAAGTCGAGTTCAGAGCAGTAGAGCCTGAGCTGGGGGTGGGGGGGGGGGGGCAGCCAAAAGGCACAGACACTGGAAAGCCATCTTCCAGAAGACAGACTTGGAGGCATGAGGAGAGAAGAAAAGGCACACACACTCCCAAGGTGGAAAACGAACATTACCCTTCTCCTGGGCCTCACACCTGCCTCTCACTCTGGTGAACCCACACCCCATGCTCCTCCTCTTCCTCTCAGGCTGGTCCCAGGCACAGATGAATATGTGCAGCCGAGAACCACCGTAAGGATGGACGCCGACGCTGGAGCTCAGTTGAGTGACTAGTAAACCAGTATGTGTGTGTGTGTGTGTGTGTGTGTGTGTATGTGTTCCTCTATGTTTTGAGTTGGTCACATAAAGGCTCCTTCTGCCCAATGTTCTAACCAAGCACCAACAGATGAGCCCAAAGATGAGCCCACCACCCTCCCAAATACCAACTTGACAAGCTCCTTGGTGATGCTGACACTGCCCCTCCATGCCACAGACCACGCAGGTCCAGAGCTCTGAGAGAACATGACAAGTGTGCCACACCTGGGAGCCTGGGAAGAGTTGGGGACTTGCTCCTCCACTCCCTGTGTCTCTCATCTTGGCTCATATTCTCCTCAAGAAGCACCGGCAACAGGATGTGTGTCAGGACGAGTCACCCTTGAGGTGGAAGCCACGGATGAACCCCGAGGCCACAGCCTATGTGGACTGACCTCCACAGGAAGCTGACCTAGACTCCCAGCCCCATCCAGCTACCCACAGGAAAGAGCGTGAGTGAGACCCACCCTTAGCACCAGGCAAGGCCAGTCTTGACCGTAGGCCAATCGTGTGTAGGTCTGACAAGATTTGTGAAGCAGTGTTGAACCAAGTCACTGCTGAGAAGGGTCTGGCATCTGGGTGACATTTTCCTAAATTTATATAAATTTGAGCCATATAGAGTCTTTCCAAGGTTGAGTGCAAGATCACATGGTTCCAGGACCCTGGACATATGTGACACCTTCAAGTTGTACCCCTGAGTGGCATGCCTGTGCCCATGGTCACACAGCCAAGTCTTCATCCAGATTTCTGGACAGTCCCTAGCTAGAGTCCTACATCCTTTCTCTCTCTCTCTCTCTCTCTCTCACTCTCTCTCTCCTCTCTCCTTCCTCTGCCACTCTCTCTCCCTCTCCCTTTCTCCTCTCTCTCTCTCTTTCTCCTCTCCCTCTCTCTCCCTTCTTTTCCCTCTCTCTCCCTCCCTCTCCTTTTCTCCTCTCTCTCCATACCTCTCTCTCCCTCTCTCCTTCTGTTTCTCTCCCTCTCTCTCCATTCTCTCCTTCTGTCTCTCTCTCCCTCTCCCTTTCTCTCTCTCTTCTCTCTCCCTCTCTTTCCCTTCCTCTCTCTCCTCTCCCTCTCTCCATCCCCTCTATCTTCCTCCCTCCCTCTTCTCTCTCTCTCCCTCTCATTCTTTCCCCTCTTGTTTTTTAGAAAATAACTTTTCCCAAAGAAAACATTACACAAATAGAAAAACTGAAGAACTGAAGCTAGTGGCTTCCCAGGGTCTATTCCTCCATCTTCCACAATGAAAAATGCACAAGCACTTTCTCATGCAGAATCATGTAGGGCTTCTTGAATCTTTCGGAACAGTTTTTACCCCTCTGGGATTATGTCACAAAGTCCACAGAGTCTTTCAGGGATCATGTTGGGGGCTTGTTTGTAACAGCTACATTTTAGGGAAACTTCACAGGACCCCTCCAGAGAAGACACAAGTCTTGAGTCTGGTGTGGGTAAATCACAGCAGCAGTACACACTGCATGGAGTGTAGTGGTGTTACTTTACCTGGGTTCTCACAAAGGCAACAAGGTCAGGCTCACTGAGGCTCCTGGAAGTGGGTGGGCAGCTGAATGTGCACATCTGGAGCTCAGGACCAGATTCCCAGGTCTGAGAGCGTGCGGGCTCCCCCACCCCCTAGCCCCCAGTACGGCCTCTGTCTTCCTAACAGCCCATGAGCCACTCTCTCCAGAATGTTCTTTCCAGTCTCTCTTGCAGAGCTGCTTTTATAATCTTTGTGAATTTATGATCTCTCCCTTTGCACTCAACAGTCTATAAATATTTCCGCTAATGACTGGGCCCACTTGGTCATGTTCTAGCTCATCCCATTTCCTTTACTCCTGGTCAGTAAAGAAAAAAATACTCACTTGCTCTTCACAGGCTTTATGACCCTCTCGCATTTCCTGCCTGTCACACATCACGTCATGGTCAGCGCTGATGCCCTCAAACTGAGCCACCCCCAAGTCAACTATCCGACAGACAGACAGGCTTTTGGGGTTCCTTGTGCATGGCCCTCATTAGGAATACATGCAATGTTATATCAGAGCACTGTCAACCAGAGATTCCATGGCAAATGATATTCTGTATGAATATCAGTCAACAAGATTTGAAATAGATGTGGTCAGTAAGAATCTAAAAATGTAGACGTTTTAATCAATAGGATTAAAGAAGTCAGTGCCTGCAAAAACAGCCTTTTAACTCTGGAAAAACAGCAACCTAGCACACTGAGACAGACCTCAGGCCCCAGGTCTGGAAGTCTGGTAGTGAAGAAAATTGGTATTGGAAGGAAGTTAGGATGAAGAAGCTAGCGTTCAACCATTGCTGGTTAGGATCACTGGTGGAAGGAACCATTGCTGGTTATGCATTGCTGGTTACATCACTGCTGGTTAGCACTATTGCTAGTTACCGCATTGCTGGTTACATGACTGCTGGTTAGGACCACAGCTGATTAGCACCACAGCTGGTTAGTGCCATTTCTGGTTAGTGACATTGCTGGTTAACACCCCTGCAGGTGAGTCTAGAATCTAGATTCTAGACTGCCGGCAGCCTGCATGGAAGAGAAGGTCTTGGTTCTGCTCAGGACCGGGAAGGTCAGGTGCCTCTCACCGCCTTGCCGTGACCTTGGAACTCAGGACCAAACTATGTGTCTGTCATCTGGCTCGGCTGCTCCCTTCTGTGGGGGAGGGCAAGGGTGAAACCCACACAGACCACATAGGTGGACACTGGGGCAAGCAAGGTTTCCAAAGAGCTTGGCAGAGTCAGCGAGGGAGAGACCGGCAGGCAGATGAAAATCAACAGCCATCCAGGGGGAGGGAACTGCATGCAGCCGCTGCTGGACTGATGAATCAATAATGGCCCCATCATTCTGAGTGGCAGAGTTCTTGGTCTGCAGACACCATAAATCTGAATAAAATAAGCAATTCAAGGGAGAGGTGGCTGAAGAATCCATCTTTCCTCCTCTCAGTTCCCTGGGGAGAGCAGGCCCTGAGAGTCTGCTCAGAGGCCGCATATATCAGGAGGGAGAGCCAAAGAGAGCGAGAGGAGGTGGGAAGCTCAGGTGAACATGAGTCGGACCTCACCGCACACACACTTCACAGCCCACCTTTCCCTGAACCTCTAGACCTGCTCTCCTTAACAGCACTTATCTCATGGAACGCAACTGTTATTTAATTGCAACCACACATGCAAAAAGTTGAAAACAATCTCTGGACAGGGAGGGGGTTCGTGAAACACTGATTTGGAGCTGATGTCTTTGGGAATTTAGCCATTAATTTCACATCCACATTTCATGAGAGTCAAGGACAGTGGTCTAAGTGAAGCCGTCAAGTTAGAAAGCAGATGGGACTTGAATGTCAACCCATTTGCTCAATAGTGCAGGTGCCAATAAAGAAAATTGATGAGTGAAAGTTTCTTGTGACTTTAGCTCTAGTATAATGTGGTATTCAGCAAAAGGCTTCTATGCTTCTGTATCTGCCTGCTAATTGGCTAGGGTAGCGGTGAACTACTCCAACTATTCATGTCAAGAATCGGATCAATGTCCACCTACTGCCTCACCTATGGGGCAGGGTCTGTCTAATCCCTTTTGTTATAACAGCTGCACATCACTAACCCAGGCGCGACCCTTCCTGACTTCACAGTTCAGCGGTTCATGAGCATCATTCCTATCACCCATCACCCTGCAATCTTCAGGCCTCACACGAACTTGCTCACTCAGGCAGACTGAGGGGACATGAAGATGGACGAACAACAGCGGATGACCCAGAGGCTTCTGTTTGGATAGAAAGAACCTTGAAACTCTTTCAATCCCCTTAAGTCATGCCCACCTTGCTTCTTCTACAAATACTAGCATGAAAATCTCAAGCTAATAATAAGAGAGCATCTGACTTTATCAACCTTTAAATAACATCTTAAAGATATAATATGGTGGTGGGGGGCGGGAGAGATAGTCTAGTGGGCAAAGCACTTGCCTTGCACTTGGCTGAGCCAGGTCCAATCCCCAGCATCCTGTATGATCCCTGATCCCCTCTAAGAGTGATCCCTAAGCACAAAGGCAGGAGTCATCCCTGAGCACACTGGGGCATATGTGTGGTCCCAAAACAAATTAAAATTAACCCCCAGACCAAAAAGAAATATATTAAAGCAAATGACCTACAACTGTTCTGTGCTCAGGAATCAATGTTGGCAGTGCTCAGGGACTGTACGCAGAATCAAGGACCGAAACGGGTCAGTAGCATGAGAGCGAGAATCTTACCCCTAGGGTCTCTCTCCAGTTCTAGGATCTTAGAATGTTTTATCCTCCTTCAAAAACCACTTCTGCAGACATCAATGGTGGCTGCCAGCCCCCAGGGATCCCCAGGGAGTAACTCAACCCAGGATGTGAAAGGGGGAGAGTATCAGAGACCTGCATGCAGAGATGCCTCTAGGTCACTCCAAAGGTCGGGAGTCCATCCTGGGAAGAAACAGACAGGGCCAGGGCAGGGATGTGGGGCAAGAGCAGGGGAGAGATTCCCGTCACGTCCCATGAATGGCACAGAAGGGCACACTGGTTGTCAGGGCTGGATGCAGACCTCCCTGGGAGCCAGGAAACCACCCTCCTTGCTGGACAGAGAAGCAGGAGGTGGACAGGGAGAGAGAAGCAAGGACACTTCAGAGACTGACCCACAGGATCTTATGATAGAACTGCGAAGCCCTCAAGGATGCCTTCACGGGCCCCTCAGGAAATACAAAAGTGAGTGTCTGTAGGTTCAGGGAAGGCCTCACCCAAGCCTGCAGCCACCTGACTTTGCTCTCACAAAGACCCCAGCCAAGATACAGGAGTGCTCAGACCAGAAGGGACCTGGTTGCTATTTAGAGTGCTCAGAGTGGACACGAGATCGTCCAGCTGATGACATACCAAAGGCATGACTAGCTTCTTATGTGTAGGCGAGCTCAACAATGTATTGATCTCCAAAACTGAAATTGAACGTAAGGGATCACCAATGGTGAATGATACACATTCATACATACACATACTACACAAATACACACACACTACAACACACACATTCATATACTACACACATTAAACACACACTCACATATGCATACACTACAGCACACTCATATACTATACACATTAAAAACACTCACTGTACACACATACACACTCCAACACATACACACTGATATACTACACCCATTAAACACACACTCACATATGCATACACTGCAGCACACACTAATCTACATATACATTAAAAACACTATACACACATACACACTACAACACATACACACCTATATACTACACGCATTAAACACACACTCACATATACACCATACACACACAGACACTGCCACACACACTTATACACATTCCAACATATATACACACATAACATATACCCACTCACACACACTCATGCGTATACACACAGATACATAACACATACACACACACATACATACTACACACACAGACTTAGGAATTTAAAGTGCAGTTGGAGGTTTCATTCTCTCTGAGCTGGAGATGCCCCCAGAAGCCGCTGCCAGCATGGTCGGGAAGCTGGTGTGAGGAGTAAGGGACACGTCAGTGGCAGCACCAGAACCAGCAGACATTTCCCAGCAAGGCTCTTGGGAAATCCTTCGGAGAAATGAGATTGGAACACCTGGGCATTTACCCATCAGAAAGGGAGAATAGAAGCAGTCCCGAATCTCACAGCTTACACCGGATAAATCAAGGTGGATCAAAGGCATAATGTAGAAGATGAACATTGCAACAGTTGAGAAAAATCATACAGGAGAAAATCCTCATTGTTTGGGCAGAGGATATGTTCCTAGAGGAATCACAGCTATCAACAATGACAGAGCGACTACTGAAAGAAACAAAACTTCTGTCCCCCAAGCCCCCAAGTCATTGACGTGCCAAGGAAATGGTTCAATAGTCTGACACCGGATCTGTATGTGACCCTGAGAATCACAGGTAGTGGAGAGCCCCCTGAGCCAGGGATAGACCCACCGCTGTGTGTATGGTCCCCCAAAGCAACCAAAACACACTGCTGAGAAAATGCATGTCCACACCAGGTGACCACCCTGGAGAAAATAATGAAAAGATCATGAGACACGTATTTGTCAGAGAGACTAAGACCATTTACGGCTCAGTATTAAGTCACACAAGTAAGGAATGAATGTGTGAGATCATCCAAGTCAGAGTTTCCAAAAAGAAAAGGAAATAGCAGTCCCTAAAGACTTGAGCAGCGGCCCACAACCCCTGACAGGGAAACACACAAAATAGGCTGAAAAACACACCCTCTGGAGGCCAGGTGCAACCCGGAAGAACAGTGATGCGGGCAGATAGAGAGTAAATGGGTAGTCCTAGAGGATGCAGAACCAGGCCCTTCTCTATTATAACAGCTTCGTCCAGAAGAGGAAAGTGGGACCGGACTGGGTGCTGAGCACTCCAGACAGTCACCCAGCCTCAACCTGATGCTAGCACATGGAAGCTTGGTCTCTGTCGCACTGCATTTGAGCTGACCCCTTTGGTGTTTGATAAAGTGGCTGTGCGATGTCCAACAGCCCCCCCAGGGCGCCTCCTTGCTCACGGCCTTTGGTCGCTCTAGCCAGCAGCTTTCCTTGTACACATTTCTAAACCCAATCGCATGAAGATAAATTCTAATTTCATGTTTTTCCAGATGATTAATTTTTTTAGCATCATGATTGAATAAATTTCTCTCTCCTTGTTAAAATGCTTCAGTGGCCTATAAATGTCTCAGATGAACTCAGTTGCGACAGACCCATCTTTTCTGCTTTGGCCCTCATTGCTGTCTGTTTGACAATAGTCTCTATCTGGGGTGGTCTCAGAGCTGTTAGCTTCAGAGTTTCACTTCTCTTAACTCAAGACCAAAGACTGCTTACTTTTAGACAAAGCAATTAACTGCAATTTCCCTTTTTTGCAATTTTAGTGTCTGTATTTTCTTGTTTGTTCTGTTTAAATGAGATCTATTTTGTTAAAACCATTGACAGAGAAAAGAAAGGCGACTAGAAATATCTTTGAAACTCAGCACATAATATCTGGGGTCTGAAAGTTCTCTAACTATGCACAAGTCATGGGGAATAGAACTTGAAATTGTCTGTCGTTGGAAAAGTTTTAGAGTTGGAGCTGAGAAGGCATGATTCCGGTTTCCTAATGGCTTTACCAAAAATGTTCTTATTAGAGCTAAAAAGTCCCTGTGGACTGAACCCTTCAAAAACTTCCATTCACTGAGGGAGAAAAGGGGGCAGCATGCAAAGTGGCTTGCACAAAGAAAGCTCTGCCTGTCGGCGTGATGTTTTGTTGATATTCTTACCTAGCTCTTCTTCTCCCCATGCAGTTCCCTCCAGGAGCTGACTCCCTTCTTGTGCTTTGTGTTGGGTCCATGGGCAGGTCTGGGAAAGCCTGAGATGGCATCAGAAGAAAGGGACCAAGAGAGAGAAGAAAGAGATGCCAGGAGAGCAGTTTGCTGCGTTCAGGCACTCACAGGGCTGGAGGAATAGCACAGCAGGTAGGGCATTTGCCTTGCATGCGGCTGACCCGGGTTTGATTTCTCCGTCTCTCTCAGAGAGCCCATCAAGCTACCGAGAGTATCCTGCCTGCATGGCAGAGCCTGGAAAGCTTCCTGTGGTGTATTCGATATGCCAAAAATAGTAACAACAAGTCTCACAATGGAGACATTACTGGTGCCCGCTCGAGCAAATCGATGAACAATGGGAGGACAGTGCTACAGTGCTACAGGCACCCAAGAGGAGGCAGCATCACACACTCCTGCAGGGATGCAGGGAGCAGACAACCCACCCTTACCCAGTATGGCCAGCCGCAGCCAAGCCTGGGGTGGACATAGCACAGCCCCTAAGCTCTCTGCTGCTTCGTGCCTGCTGGGCAGACAGGGAAGAAGGGACCCACCTCCATTCCCTCCCATCTTCAAAAGCAGTTTGGACACTCCCGAGAAGCCATTGTGCGGGAGCTGAACTTCAAAACCTCTCAGGCTGTGCCACAGAGGGGAACTTTTCCATCAAAGAGAGGAGCGTGAGGAGCAGAAGGGAAATGGCACGCGGGGAGAAGATTCTAGCCTTGCTGAGATGAGTCGCCGAGAAAGCCATTTCCGCGCGGGAAGGTCTGTCATTTCCAAAGGGAAGATGGAAAGTGCCGCTGCAGAAGCTGGAGGCTGGCAGAGCTACCTGCAGAATTGTTGCTGCCATGGGGGCAACCGTTTCCTCCTGGGGCTGGATATAAAAAGATCCGAGCTATTAAAGCTGCCACTTTTCATACGTTACTTCATCTCATTATGTATTATTTATAACGAGAGATGATGCAGGCAATTGGTGTCAGCAAGAATCAGAACGGAAAACCCTTGGCGCGCTTTTATTTTTATAAAAGGTCTTCGGTTTTATAATCAAACCATCTATATTCTTTGGATAATTGTTGCCGTCTTAATTTTCCAGATGAGGGAGCTGAGACAGACCACTCACATCGTGTTTGTCTTAGAAGACGCGTCCCACGTTATGGCCCATCTGCTCAACACACACACACAGGGGCAAACTTCAGTTTCTGAAAATTATCAGCATTTTCAGTGCTACGAAATCCACACAAGCACACCAATTCTTTCAGTAAATATGTCGCTACATGAATGGGGTGGCCATCCATGCCACAGGCGGTGAGCGTGTCTGTCTCATCACTGTATTCCTGTGCATGAATGCAGGGCTCTACTCATTACGCTGTGCTAGCATGGGCCCTACACACCACAGAGTACTTTCCTCATGCTGCACTCTTTCCTTTCACCCACGACACAGCGACAATCACAGTATTATACACAGAATATGTGCAGCACATAGGAAAGAGTAGAACAGAGTACAAAGTGTTTGTGAGCAAAACTGTAAACCATACAGTATGCATTCTGGGCATAACAGTAAAAACTATGACTGTAAGTTCCGTGCATAACAGTAAGTGTGAAATATGTGCATGGTATAGTGGCAAGGACACCCTCGTTTAAATGCACAGCACATAGCAATACGTGCGGCATAGCATATAAGTATATGTCACAGGCATAATAATAAATACCAGGCAGTATAAAGTATATATGCACAGTACACAGCAGAAATTCAGCAGAGAATGTGCTGCTAGTAATAGCCCTTAAACAACCAGGGGAAAGTTTCGAACCAGGCCAAATGTCTTGAACCAAATGTTAGGTCCAAATATCTATGAAACTTACTAGTCTGTGATAAGGACATTTACCCTTGTTTTTCACTGATGACAAAAGTGAAGCTGGAGTGGATGAGTGATATTACAGGAGGTAGGGCATTTGCCTTGCACGCGGCTGACTGGGGTTCAATCCCCAGCACTTCAAATGATCTGACCCCACACCCAAGCCCTGCTAGGAGTGATCCCTGAACTCAGAGCCAGGAGTAAGCCCAAGGAACAAAGGGTGTGGCCCCCGAACAAAAACCAACCAACCAACCAAAGGAGTAGTTCTGGAATTGAAACAGCACATTCAGTCTGCGTGGTTCAGAAGTATCAAGGTCGGGGGGAACACAGATCTTTCTGCTTCTCCACAGAATTTTCACACTGCCCACCATTTCTATGATTCACTCCAATAACAGTCCTTAGGGTTGGTGTGTGGCATGGACACACAGCACATCTCTCACCGAGCAGTATGTTGGTGCCTTTCTTAGATAAGCCCGTCTGGATTCTGCACAGTCCTGGACTCAATTCCCAGTGCCTCATGGGGCCCTGGGCACGGTGAAAACCGGTGACCACAGAGCAAATTTCCAAGCATCAGGGACCACTTTACTGGGCTGGAAAATGACTGCGATGTAAAATCTTTTTCAGAACATAAGTCACCAAGTACCCATAATCTATAAACCATGAGACCTTCCCCTGCATTGTGTTAATCAGCTTCATCCTTTACCCAAAATCAAGGGTGTTAGCTGGAGGAACAACCTCTTATATAAGAACAAGCAAACTCAGCTCTAGACTAAGGTTCCTACGACAGCTGAGACTCCCTGCTACCTCTGCATGACTGAGGCAACCCAAGGCCTGCTCAGGACCGGCTGTCATCTGCGCGAGGCTCTGACCTTTGGATAGGTCTTTCCTAGGATAGAGTCGGGGACTTATATATGCTGTTTGCAGGCCCCTCTGGACCTGCTGGGGAGGGTCAGTGAGAAATAATCGTGAGTACCTACAGGGGGTGAGGAACACAGTCTCTGAGAGACGCTCCCGGGTGCTGTTCCCTAGAGCTGGGTCTTTGTTTGCTCCATCCCCGCATCAACGTTTCCTGGTTTCTTAGACTACATGCACCTGGATCTTCAAATCCCATTTCCTGAGGAGAGCTGGGACATGTCCTCGGGGGCACAGAGAGAAGCGCTGTGTGGACCGGGTCTTGGCCAAAGGGGCTCCAAGCTTCTCTGGCTCTGGCTCAGGGTGTGTCAGTGACTCACACCCGCTTGCACTTGAGTCTGCAGCTCATGGAGGGAGGCAAAGGCCAAGTGTGGGACTGGCTGCTGGTGACAGCAGCTGAGCACAGCTGGGAGACCTGTGGCTGATTCCTCAGCTCTTCGCCTCTCTGGAAGAGGAGTTGCTTGTACATGGCTATCAGCCCAGTCTCACCTGGGAACTCACTGAGGAGAAATACAGACTTCCGGGACTGGGGAGGACACAGGTCGCGTGAGGGTTTGACGCTTCCACCTCACCAGAGTCCTGTGACTGGATGACCACATGCTCACGGCCAGCTCTGGGCTGCAGCAAACAGAGCAGGAAGGACCTCAGTGCGGCTCCCCCACCTGAGACTTATGTTTCCCGACAGTGGGATGGAACCAGTATTTCCAGTGGAGACGCAGTCCATGTGCCGGTGGCTATCGACCCGCACATTGGCCAGAGAGATAAACACGCTGGTCCCTCTGTCCTCTGAGGTGGAAACCCCAATCCCAGTGGCCCTGTGGCTGCAAGTCCCAGCATCATCTTCCTTCAGAGGGAGGGTGGCTGACTGGAAGTGTGAACACGGGGCTGTGATAGACCCTGAACACGGAAGGCCGCATTTGAGATCCACACACAATGGCAGTGACCCGAATCACTTCCGCTGCCTCGCACATTTTTATCAGTTACCCTCTAATTTGCCGTTATCATTCCAGGTAACTGCATTTTCCCTGGTGGAGCACTGAAAATTACTGCAACTTATAATTTGATGGTAATTATAGGGAGAACTCCGGTAATTAGTTCTGTGAGATCACTGTTCTATTTATCTTCCCAAATGAATCACATCCTGAGTCGGGGACTCTCCCTCAGGAAGGTTCAACTTTCTTTAGATGGGGTGACATCTCTGAGACCAGGTCCCATCCTCTCACTGCTTTTCCCCTGAGATGGGCATGCCCACCCCTGCCAAACCCTGCTCTGGACTCCCCAGCAGAGCAAAGATGGATGTTTCAGAGAGATTTCTAGCAGCACGGCACAGGGGCTACGTTTGCCGGGGTTGGAGAAGAAGCCAGGATGCCCGAAGCCCTCACACCTTTGCTCTGGGCTTTCCCACCTAGCAGGGATTCTCTTGGCAAAGACATTCCTCCCTGGGCACACCCACCTGTCTGTCTGTCCTTCTGCAGCCCGCTCGTAGGAGCTGAGGACGCCTTATATTTTCTCGCTTTCCAAACGTCTGCCTTCATTCCCCCTGGGTTTTAGTTCCACAAGGACAGCTGTGGACTGCAGGATCGAATCCTGTCTCCAGGGTTTTGCCCGCCCCTGGCTCTCAGTCCCTCCCCTATGCTGGCTTCCTCCTCCATCTCCCTGGAAACGCGGCAGCCTGCAGAGATAATGACCCTTTTTCTGGGCCCAGGTATGCCTGCACATTCCTTCAGAAAATACCACAAAACAGGGACTGGTGTTGGCAGGGATCTCCAGCAAGGAAACTAGCTTTTTTTCTGCTAGCAGGAACTCCAATTATGACTGGCACTTTGGAGAAGGAGGTGGCAAGAGAGATTGCATTGGAAGGCGATTCTCTCCCGGTACCAGGAAAACCCCTTGAAAGTCATCTCTTGGAGTGACTCAGTACCGGCAGGAGGAGAAATCGCATGCTGTTCCTACCCTGCGTTTCTAATGCCACAACTAAGAAACAGTCCCCGACCCTTTAGCAGCAAAAGCACAAAGTGAGTGGTGCTTGAGACAGAGTAGGAACGAGCAGCGAGCCCAAGGTGGAGGCTGGGAATTACACTCCGGCTCTAGTACTTCAAACACATAATAGGAAGCCACAGAAAGGTGCAGACTGCTTTGAGCAGCACCAGGCCACCTTGGGAGAAAGCCGAGAGAATGGCCAAGCATGGAGCCGGCCTGGGAACCAGCAAAGCGTCAAGGCTCTGGGCCAGGCTCTTTCTTGTTCTCTAAAAATCGAAAGCAGTAAAACTGTCCTTGAGAAAGTGAGTCAAGACTTCAACGATGGGGGCTGGAGCAATAGCACAGCGGGTAGGACATTTGCTTTGCACGTGGTCGACCTGGGTTCGATTCCCGGCATCCTACATGGTCCTCCAGCACTGCCAGGAGTGATTCCTGAGTGCAGAGCCAGGAGTAACCCCTGTGCATCACCAGGTGTGGCCCAAAACACCAAAAAACAAAAATGACTTCAACGATGCCATATTCAGACAAACGAATGGCATTCAGCACTGAAAGGGAAGATGGCCAAGCCCTAAAAGGATGGAGGGCTATGGTCTGAACACACCCCGTGCCCCTGCGTCCAGCCCGATGCCATACTGGCAAAGGCAAATGGGAGGAAACAGTGCAAATGGGAGCTTCGGGGGTGGGGGCTTGGCTGTGGCTTTGGTGGGAGGGAAGGACGGACAGACGAACACAGGCCTTGAGAGCAGTGAAGCTCCTCTGCTTACCATTGTGGACATTTGTGTTTTAGCACCCAGAACCCACAGCACCAAGAATGAACTCAAATCCCCCCTCTAGGATATTGTGGGGTAATGGTCATCTTGCAGCCTCAGACATCCTAACAATGGCTCATCAGCTTACGCCTGTGTGGACAGGTAAAATATCTGCAAAACAACACTGCAAATGAATCTAAAATACCCTAAGATGCAAGTCTATAGCACTGCACTATCCTCCTGTTGTTCATCAATTTGCTCGAGTGAGCCCAGTAACATTGTGAGACTTGTTGTTACTGTGTTTGGCATACCGAACACACCATGGGAAGCTTTCCAGGCTCTGCCATGCAGGTGAGATACGCTCTGTAGCCTGCTAGGCTCTCTGAGAAGGGTGGAGGAATTGAACCTGGGCTGACCGGGTCAGCCGCATTCAAGGTAAACACCTTACCTGCTGTGCTATTGCTCCAGCCCTAAAATGTGAGTCTATTAAAACATAAATGACATTCTAAATTTTGTCAAGTACTTTGAAATGATAAATTCTCTAAAACTACACGTGCATATTGGTGCATGCAAGAACGCCACTGAACTTGGGTTTACAATCTACGCCAGATCAAGATACACAACCAGGGATCTCTTTCATGAGCTGTGAGGGGAATGGCTTTTTCACTGTCACAAATGATCAATTGTGTGGAATTTATAAAATAGCTTGGAATTCACAAGATGGGGAGAAAGGCAATGCATAGCCATGATTGTCAAAAGCAGAAGAGCGCATGGGTAGAGAGAGCCCTAGGTAAGCTCCCAGTTGAGGCCAGAAGACTTGCCCAGGATGGGCCAAAGCCAGTCAAGCCCTCCATGGTTCTCATGGAGGTAAAGGAAGGGGTGGAAATTCAAGGTTGGATTGTCAGAATTTATGGGAAGAACATCACTGTGGAGGCAGGCTGACATACAGTGTAGTTTGGAGATCTGCAGAGGACCCTTTGAGTTTTCAGTATTCAGTAGGAAACAGAAGCAGAACTCATTCTCCTTTTTTTAATTTTATTGAATCACGATGAGATGGTTACAAGCTTTCATGTTTGGGTTACAATCATACAATGATCAAATACCCATCCCTCCACCAGTACACATCCCCCCCACCAATATCCCCGGTATATGCCCCTTTTCTCACCCTCCCCCTGCCTCTATGGCAGATGATATTCCCCATACTCTCTCTCTACTTTTGGGAATTGTGGTTTGCAATACAGACACTGAGAGGTTATCATGTTTGGTCCTTTACTTACTTTCCACACACATCTTCCATTCCAAATGATTCCTCAAGCAATCATTTTCTTAGTGATCCCTTCTCTATTCCAGCTGTCTTCTCCCCTTTGCTCATGAGGCAGGCCTCCATCTATGGAGCAATCTTCCTGTCCCATGTATCTGCTATCCTTAGGTGTAAAAACATGGAATACTTTACAAATTTGTGTGTCATCCTTGCGCAGGGGCCAAGATTACTTCTCTGTATCTTTCCAATTTTAGTATATGTGCTACCAAAGTAAGAACCTCATTCTCCTTAAGGAAAACCAGGAAAGGGTGTAGGCAGGAGAGATCCTGGGATGCACGAGGATCCGCAGAAGGCTCCCCCGGCAGACAGAGCCAAGAGCCGCCCCTGAAGCACACAGATGGGCAGGAGTGTTTGGCAGCGGTTGTCTGAACAGAGCAGTGAGCAAACCAGCTAGGGCTCAGGGTGCCTGAAGCAATGGGAAGGCTCAGAAGCAAGCCTTGAGACTGGCTCTGTGTAAGTCCATCTAAATCCTGAACAAAGCCCAACAGTGTGGAAGGGGTATTAGAGAGGCATACCCGGCCACAGCAGCTGCCACGTGGTCTCCTAATAAACCAGTATGAGGCATACCAGTAACTACAACTGGTCTCATTCACCTGACCCTGAAGGCTTCACCGACATGGCAGCACTGAGAAGGATGAGAAAGGAGAGGCCGACAAAATCTCAAGGCCGACCTAGGCTGCCACAACGAAGGAAGACAAAAATGATCGTCTGTACTTTCAATGCACGTACGCTAGCATCAGATGCATCCATCGAGGACCTGATGGTACAAGCGCGAATGATCAAGTACGACATCATTGGTCTGACCGAGACAAGAAGGCACGAATCTCACCATGCTGTTTTCGACACTGGAGAAGAATTGTTCCTAGGAACATGCGATAAAAGAGGTGTCAGAGGCGTCGGTGTCCTTGTCAACACAAACTTGGCCATGAGCATTGATTCGTTCGAATGCTGAACAACTCAAATCGTACGTTTACATTTGAATAGATGTGGCTCACTGCCTGCAGTTTCTATCTTCCTCGTCTACGCACCAACATCTCATTATGATGAAAGAGAAATTGAGAAGTTCTACATGGAGCTAGAGAAGTTCTATAAAGAAGACCACACCTTCTACAAGATCATTGTGGGTGATTTTAATGCCAAGATAGGACCGAGAAGATCAGCTGAAGAACTTCACATCGGGACCCATGGCCTAGAATGAAACGAACAGGGTGAGAGACTGTCTGAGTTCATCATGTCGACCAAGACCATTCATGGTAACTCACAGTTCCAGAAGGCAGAATCTAAACGATGGACATGGGAGTCTCCCGGTGGACGATTCCACAACGAAATAGACCACATCATATTCAATCGACGGTTTTGCATGACTGATGTCGCTGTTGTCCCAAAATTTCGAACGGGATCGGACCACCGTCTCCTTCGTGCAAAATTCTACTTCACAGAGCGGGGAGAAAGGGCTGCAAAGTTCAAAAAGAGAACTCCCAGAATGACCACCAACTGGGAACTCTTTGGTACTATTGCGGCAACATGGGAAGATGCCATTGTTGACAACATTGACGAGGAATACGATCGACTGGTTCAGCACCTCCATGAATGTGCGAGGAATGCCAAGAGAGAGATAGCCACAAAAAATCGCCTATCTTTGAAAACTCTTGAACTAATTTGCCAGCGTGGTTTGGCGCATGCCTCAGGCAACCGCAAGCTAACGTCCGAGCTCACAAAGCAGTGCAGAGATGCGATCAAGGAAGACCTCAAAGAGAGAAGAGCAGAAGTACTGGTAGATGCGGCAGAAGCCGGGAAAAGTATTCGTAACGCCCGCCTGTCCTTCGCCAACTCTAAGACCAAGATGACTGCCCTCCGACGTCCTGATGGATCCATCACATCCTCCAGAACGGCAATGGAGAAGATTATCCATGACTTCTACTCAAATCTCTTCGATAGCCATGTCCACTTGCCGACATACCAAATTCCACAGGATGGATATGTCGTTCCCAACGTTCTCCCTTCCGAAATCCGACACGCCATTTAGTCGGTAAAGAAACAAACAGCACCCGGCCCAGACAAGGTCAGACCTGAACACCTGAAGAACCTGCCGTCAGTACTCATCAATACACTGGCTCGGCTCTTCGCTCGCTACCTATCTGAATGCAAGTTTCCGTCCCAATGGAAAACCAGCAGGACCGTACTACTGTTCAAGAAGGGAGACATCCATGACATTGGCAACTATCGCCCGATCTGCCTATTGTCTGTCATCTACAAGTTGTTCACTCGAGTCATCCTAAATAGGATTGGCAGAACACTAGATGAAGGACAACCATGCGAGCAAGCCGGGTTCCGCAAAGGATTCAGCACCATCAATCATATCCACACAATAACCAAGCTCATTGAGGTTTCTCGGGAGTTCAAGATGCCGCTCTGTTTAACATTCATTGATTTAAAGAAGGCCTTTGATTCTGTTGAGACCGAAGCGGTCATTGAAGCCCTAGCCAATCAGGGCATTCAAGCCCAATACATCAGGATCCTCCGTGACCTGTATTGCGGATTCACTACCAGGATCTCACCATTCTACAAAGAAGTGATCGTTGATGTCAAGAGAGGGGTGCAGCAGGGTGATACCATTTCACCGAAACTCTTCAGTGCCACCCTCGAGAACATCATGCGACGACTGGAATGGGAAGGAATGGGAGTGAAGATAGATGGTTGGCAACTACACCACCTCCGCTTTGCTGATGACATTGTTTTAATAACACCAAACATCAGCCAAGAGGCACAAATGCTGGCCGACTTTGACCGTGAGTGTGGAAAGGTAGGACTACAGCTGAATCTTACGAAGACAATGTTTATGAGAAACAGCCTTGTTCCTGACGCCCCATTCGCTCTCAATGGAATGACCATCTCCGAATGCAACAGCTATGTGTACCTAGGTCGAGAGGTCAACATGACAAATGACCTGGCACCAGAGCTGCGCAGGAGGAAGAGAGCGGCTTGGAACGCCTTCAAGAACGTCGAAGAAATAGCTAAGAGGACGAAGAACCTCCGGCTCCGGGCACATCTCTTTGAATCCACTGTTCTTCCTGCATTAACATATGCCTCAGAGACCTGGGCCCTACGCAAACAAGATGAGAACGCTATTCAGGTCTCCCAAAGAAGAATAGAAAGAGCTATGCTTGGAATATCACGTTTCACTCAAATGAGAGAAAGAATCTGGAGTTCTGACATCCATCGATGATCAAGGATCAGGGACGCTGTCTCATTTGCCAAGGTGTCGAAAATCAGATGGGCTGGTCACATAATGAGATTTAAAGATGACCGTTGGACCAGAGCTGTTACTGACTGGATTCCACGGGATGTCAAAAGACCGCGTGGCCGCCCACCTACCAGATGGTCAGACTTCTTCGTCAAGATCATGAACGATCGGTTTGAGGCCCTTCATGTTCCCGGAGCGAACAGATGCCATTGGGCTACACTAGCACGCGACAGGGACAAATGGAGACGTTACTGGCGCCCACTCGAGCAAATCGACGACTAACGGGAAGTTAAGTGATTTACGTGATTAAGTGAGGCATACGCAGGAACAGAAAGGTAAGATGTGTGATGAGGACAGCCACAGAGCAAAGAGGAGACGCAGCTACTATAGACGTGCTAGAGTTGCAGGAGAAGCATTTCCAAGGAAAGGAGAACCCTAACCCTAACATGTTTTTTTAAAATGTAAGTAACACTTCTGAAGGTGGACATTTAACCACTAAAATTAATATGCCCTGGGTGTGACTAAGAGTAGATTTGAAATCCAAAATACTATATTAGTGAACTTGAATAAGAAATATCCGTAAATCTCTCAAAAATGAAACAGAGAGAAAATGATAGTTAAAAGCATCGTTGAACAATGGCAAAATACCAAGCAGTAAAAATACATGAAACCAAGAGAAGAGAAAGAATGCACCCTGAACAGTAAATAATGAAGACATAATGAGAGATGGCTTGCTTTATTTGTTAAATAAGCTTGATAATTTAATAAACTACTTGATAAATAAGGTTTAACAGCTACAAGAATTTACACACCCCAACTATAAAATCATAAACAACTGTATAAGACATAGCCAAATAAAATTACCAAAGACCAGTAATAAAAATGAAGGTTTAAAAAGAAGCTGGAGCAGCAAGAAATACATCTTAGCTTTGGACAAAACCACGGGTGAATGATTAACGTTTTCATGAGGGACTCACAGCTAGAAAACAATGGAACAGAGAGTAACTGTCAACTAAAAATCCTCCTCCTGGTGAAAATATATTCTAAAATCAATACTTTTTAGACTAAAAATGCTGAAGGAATTCATCACCAGCCATACCCTCTCCGAACATTAAAGGAGATTCTACAGGTAGAGAGAAAGCTTCAGAGGTGGGAAGTTATAAATAAACAGAACAACTCAAATCTGCAGATGTGGCTGGATAAAAGATACAGTTCTTCCTGGTCCTGAAATCTCTAAAATATCACCAGTGATTTAGTGCAGAAATGAGCTGCATGTACTGGGGTGTGTGAAATTTCTGTAGAAACGGTAGAAAGGCTGATGACAGTAATTGCATAAAGGATGGACGTGGGGAGATGCTTTAATAAGGTTCTTACAGTAAGTCAGAATTGGTAAAGACTGTTAAAATGTGTGAAAAGCTGGTATGGTTAATTGGTTAAAGAGGCATCTTATAAGTCCCAAAGCAGACACTATTAAAAGCACAATAAAATGAAGAGAGGAGACAATTATAGCTAGTAAGCCAATTATGAAGAAAATTAAGTTAGTAGGCTAAATCTACAAAAAAAAGTAGGAAATGAGATATACAACACCAAAATAATATGAGGAAAATGTATAGTAGTTAACTCATTCATATCAATAACCACATTTAATATAAATTGTAAAAACACCCAATAAAATTTAGAGATTGCACATAAAGGACATCTTAGATAAGAACTACATGGACCGGAGAGATAGTACAGGAGTAAAGCACTTAACTTGCACACCGTTGGCCGCCTTCAATCCCCAGTGTCAGACACCCAACCCCCACAGGGAGCTATCCCTGAGCATAGAGACAGGAGTCAGCCCCGAGCACCATCAGGTGTGTCCCCACTACCAAGAAAAACAAAATTAAAAGTAAATAAATGAATGTAATTTCCTCAAAGTATCCAAAACTGAAGTTGTGCTTCACTTGTTTGAATACTTTCACTTGAATTTTAATAAATCGCAAGCAAAATTTAGAGAAGTCAACAAAGCTGGTCAATATTGTTGTAGAAGCAGCTAATTTATAATAGGTTTTAAAGGTTAAAAGATTTTCAAAAATATAGCAAGCTCATGGGAAGCAACGACCAAAAATGAAATCAAAACTAATTTTATTCCACATCAGCATCGTCAAGAATTATTCTTTCAGCTTACCTTCTCTAAATACTCTCCCCTCACTCTTTCCCATTCCCTCTCCCTCCCTCTTTTTCTCCCTCCCTCCCCCTGTCTCTCCCTCCTTCTCTCTCCATGCCCGCCCCCCGCAGTTGTGGTTCCTTCAGGTTGTTCTTATCTGTCTCAGTACTGTCAGAGTAGTACTGACCAGGTCCAGGGTCAGAGCCATGGGGAGTGACCAGGCTTGGGGGCAGAGCTATGGGGAGTGACCAGGCCTGGGGGCAGAGCCTGGGGGAATGACTAGCATGGGGATAGACATTTCAGGGTTAACATGGTTCACAGGACACCCAGGGAGTGGTGTGCGTTGATGGGGGACCCAGTCCCTGGCCACAGTCCACTACCCCAAAGTGAGTTAGAGAAAGGGGGCAGCTGAGCCAAAGGTGAATGATCACCCGGGAACGGATTTCCCTAAGGTCAGGAAGTGTGTGCCAGATTCCGGAGGGAGATCTACATCTACCTGATGATGTTGGCAAAGGTAACAGATTGGAGGCAGATTGGGAGAAGATGCTAGGAACAGCCAAGAATGTCCAAGAATTCGAATTTAAAATATCAATGGAATGTTACTTGTGCGTGAGAATACCTGGGATTCTAATTCAAAACCTAGCACATGTGTAGGCAGGGGATGTTTAGAGGCAGAACCAGAATGGACCTGATGGAGGAAGAAAAGCTGGAGGTCCAGAGAAAGCCATAGCTGCAGTGGCTGAAACAAACTGACATTTAGAAGAGAAGCTAAAAGCAGATGGAAACGCCAGAAACAACCGTAGATTATAGGGATCTGGCACTGCATGAGCCTCCAAGGAACTGAGATCTCCCCGGACTCACAGAGGAACCCATCTCAGGCTTTGGACCAGAACAGATGCACGAGACACTCCAGAGAGGTGTGTCCATCTGAGTCTTCCTAAGACAAAGCCCAACATCTGCAAGATGTCATCCCCGAACACTGCCAGGGGACCCTGGGTGACTCAGTTCTGCATTGTCTGTGCAGAAGCAGGGACGCTTTGTATCAGCCTATTCCAGGGCTCCACAGACTGGTCCACTTTGTCCCTGTTGGGCCAAATGCAGCAGGAGCAGCTGACCCAGAGGACGGGTCACACTGTGGATGGCCACTCGGCTCCATGCTGCAGCTGGCGGGAGGTGGGAGGACACAGGCCTATCACTTCTGCCTGGAGAGTGAGATTGGTTTCTTGGTGGGATCTCTGGCTTGGACTTGAGCATTTTTTTTTGTATGAACAAGACCAATTGCAGCATCTGGTGCACTAAAAGAAGCAACCACTTCAAGATGGACAGGGAAGGAAGCCACTCTTCTGTCTCAGCCCAATTCCGAGACAGGGTCAGGCGGGTAGTGGCAAAGCATTCGTTCCTTCACGGGGCTGTCCAGCTCAGCGCCCTGAGAGCAGTCAGTGCCACATCTCTGACTCTGCCACCTGTATGCTGAGGTCCAGGAGCAAAGGCAAGGATCGTCGTTGGCCATGTGGCCACCCCAGGGCTGCAGGATCCAGCATCTGTGGGGAAGGTCTCTTCACTCCGGTCACTCGGGCGCTCTGCCTGGTCTGCTCTGATGAAGATGAGACACTATCACGGGATGTCTGCGTTCCTCCAACCTGGTCCGTGACATCAACCGCACACCCTTTCCTCAATTCTGCACCTACAGGCAGGGATTCTGGCCCTGAGACCCTGAGACCTCTGTGAGCAAACCCAAGACTTAGCGTGTTTTCAAACAAGCATTTTCCCAACAGCTGTTGAACAGTGATTGAGCTGAACCGTGTCTCCGCTTGACAGACCAAGGCGAGGTTTATACTCTTAGCTCAGGGACACCAGGGAACTGTTTACACAGACTTTTCATCGAAGCAGGCAGGACGGGATTGAAAGCAAAGTCTGATTTATTGTCAAGCTAAAACGGCTTGAGCTTAAGAGACGCCCACTTGCTCAGGCCTTTCCAAAAATCTGGGATGAATGCAGTATATTTTCTTCAAAACAATCATAGATTTTTTGTAAACTTTGTGAAATGGTAATTGATCAGAGCCACGTTCTTGTTCCACTCCCTCCTGCCCTGACCTCATTTCCCAGAAAACTGTGCAATACACTGCAGTGTGGACAGACACTTTTGCCAGAGAAGAAAATGGAAACTGAGCTAACAAACTCAGGCTGAGTGGAGAGAGAGAGAGAGAGAGAGAGAGAGAGAGAGAGAGAGAGAGAGAGAGAGAGAGAATGTGTGTGTGTGAAGTCTAAAATTCTAAAGATACTTCAAAACTATAACTCTTGACTCAGTATTCCTTTTACCACGTAAGTTTGGAGTCTTCGGATCAGGAATTCTGACAACAATTCACAACAATTCAGTAACAGAGAAAGAGAGAGGTGTCCGGCCTGGGGATACTCACTGTTCTTGGTACCTTTCTTTCACCACAGCAGGAAGGCCAGGCAGAGGAAATACCATGAAAATAAAGTACAGGCATGAGATGAATGACAAACTTGCTCGATGGGACCCTGGGTTTTCTGTTATGATTTTGGGTCTTATTAATATTGATAAATTAATTGGTCAGGCTGGAGCGATAGCACAGCGGGTAGGGTGTTTGCCTTGCACACAGCCTACCGAGTTTGATTGCTCCGTTCATCTCGAAGAGCCCGGCAAGCTACCGAGAGTATCCCACCTGCATGGCAAAGTCTGGCAAGCTTCCCGTGGTATATTCGATATGCCAAAAATAGTAACAACAAGTCTCACAATGGAGACATTACTGGTGCCCACTGGAGCAAATTGATGAACAATGGCAGGACAGTGCTAAAATGCTACAGTTATTATCGAAGCTTTTGTTTTGCTTCTATTTGTATAGAAGTATGTTGCTGAAAACTTTCCCCGTGACTGAGAAGGAATCTGGCACTTGGCAGCTTCAGCCTGTGTCAGCTCCTTCCTGCTGGGCCATGCGCATGCAGCTAGGAGAATTAGCGGAGCATCCCTCCTCTGGGAATGCAGATCCAGATTCCCCCAAAGCCCATCGAATCCCATTCCAAATGTGTTCAGGAGGAATCTTCACCCAATTAGACACTTAACCAAGCATGTCTGACTGGCTGGGGCGTAGATTACCATTTATATTACTTCATGCTCACAAGTCTCTGCACCTCGACAAATGCACCTGCAGTGGCCTACTGGGGAGTTTGCCGTAGCCCAATTTTGACAAACGCTCATCAAATCTATCATCCCCACCTTTCCCATCCTTCGTGTTCTTCGGGCTTTCTGTCACTTGTTCACCAACTGGAGCTAAAGGGTTCAGCATTTCAAACAGCTGCCTGCCCCACGCCAGGCCTTCCACTCGCGTCTCTCAGTGCAGAGCCTCTCAGAGCAGAAGGAAGACGTCCATGGGGTAGGGCAAGGAATCTGGCTGTGGACACAGGTCATTCGCCTGTGTCCAGGAAACCATGCAATCGGGGAAGGACAGCAGAAAGGCAGCAGGGAAGCAGAGGGCATGCTGAGGACAGACGGAGTGGGGCTGGGTGCGAGGGGGCGGGTGGGTAACCTAGCGTGTGGAGAGCGAGAGCTCTTAGCAGAAGTCGGTTTCCACTGCAGCTGGCCAGGACGGGACCCGTGGTGAGTCCTTAACAGCAGATCCTGCTGCTTAAGAAGGACCAAACCAAACCCCTTGCTCCTGCTCATGTGTCACTGGAGGAAACTAGTGGTACTTGGGGGTTAGGCCTAGTGCACTGCTTAGAGGTAGAGAGGGAGAGGGAGAGAAAGAGAGAGAGAGAGGGGGGGGAGAGGAAGGAAGAGTGGGAGGGAGAGGGAGAGAGAGAAGGGGAGAGAGAGGGAGGGAGAGAGAAAGAGGAAGGGAGAGAGAGAGAGAGACTTAATTACACTTCCTTGCGTTTGTGCCTTACTTGTGTATGCCAGCCTTTGTCAGGAGAAGCACCTTTTATTCTCATTTCTTGAGACAATCAGTGCAATTGACTTTTCCTGCGGGGCTCCAGGTTAAAGATGACTGACACCAGCGTCCTGTCCACACAGGAAGGACTTTAAAATAACACTGGCGCCTCCTGCGCACTGTCTCTCCAGAAGGGCAGAACTGAGTGCGAACACAGTTGAAGTCCATGGATGACAAAGAGTAAGCCTGGATTGCAGGAGACGGCCGTATGTAAAGTTCTTTGGTACGACAAGGTACCATTACTGTCTGGATTCACTCTGACTTCCAGACACCGAGGAATACTTTGTGGAACAAAGCCCTTCTTTCCTTTGGACCAAAGATCTGGACTCGAGATTGTTACCCTCTGAGGACTGACCACTCCCCTCTCCTGTTTGTGTAGCCCTTCCCCCATCCCACCCCCTCCCCGTAGGAGTTAGTACAGTGCTCCTGAGCAGCGTAAATTCACGTCCCCATCTCAGAGGGAAGCTAGAAACAAACTCAGTCAAGAGCAACGAAGACACTAAACACAACCCAATTAACTCCACGAGGAAATAATATCAAATACCAATACGAGTTCAACCCTCAGATTCAACAGCCGCTGGTTTCAGAGGAAGGGCTGTGAGGGGTGTTCGGGAGCATAAACTTTTATGATTTTGAAAGTAATTTTCTCTGAAAGTGTGAGGATTTTAACGGATAATGACAAACAAATATGACTGTAATATTATGACTGAAGTATACTCATTTGCTGCAGATGGAATATCTCATTTGTGTGTGTACAATGGATAGGAAATGCTGGCGTGATGTCCAGTAAATGAAGAAAATGCCATCAAGAATCGTTTCCATCCATGCTGAGCCTTCAGGATCTCACTTGGTGAAACTATATAATCAATGGGGCAAACAATCCATTAAGGTGTGAGGAGATAAGAAACTAATGTCTCTCACACCAATCTTTTCCTCTGAGTGGAATAAGTACTTGTTGGGTCTGGAGAGCTGGTAGAGGGATTGACAGAAAGGGATTTGGGCTCGAACCTTCTTCAGATGCCTCTGAGACACTCATGCTCCAAACTCCAATCGATAAGAACAGAGAAAAGGCAGGTGTCCACACAGGCGTGCACAGCCTGTGGGGCCCCAGAAATACCACAGATGACTGATTTAGAAACTGTATTCCATGTGGGGTGGGAAGTTGCCTGGATTCACAAGCCCATGAAGTGTTTACAGTGGCTGCCCTGCCATGTGATGACACTACGGAGTCAGAGTAGCCAGGATTGAGCCTCAGCTCTGACACTTACACCCGCCTGTAAATGGGACCACGAGAGAACCGGCCTGTCCCAGGACCAGTTACGAGCAGGACCAGGTAGACTTAAGGCACGGACAAGCTGCTTGATGTTGCTTTATGATTCTAATTCAAGACATATCTGTCACTGACTTTAGCTTTTCTCATTTTTATTTGATGGTGAGTTAGTTGCAAGCAGAGCCAAGATAGTTTGTCTTTGTTTTTAAACTTGTTAAATATCTACCCAGAGGGAAAAAAAAGTGAGTGGGTGATTCCTGAATTCTAGATCAAAGACTCAGCTGGTGAAAAAGCATTTGAGAGGTTGAATAAACAATCAGAGTGACATTAACGGCGAGATTTCTGGTCTTCTTCAGTTAATTTTGGTGAATTTCACCAACATGGAAATCTGTCTAAAATATGAGATTATATCAGGGCCAAGAGCACAGTGGGTAGGGGGTACTTGCACGTGGCTGACCCTGGATTCGATTCCCAACCTCCCGTCTGACTCCCTGAGTCCTGTCAGGGGTGTTCTCTGGGTGCAGAGCCAGGGGTAAGCCCTGAGCACAGCCGTGAGGTCCCCAAAACCAAACAATTAAATCCATGATGAAGTCAGTCGGTCATGTAGTGAAGGCTCGGTCCTTCTGGCAGTGGGCACTGTGGGCCTGAGGAGGCACAGGCAGTGACACAAGAAGAAGAACGCATGGATGGTAGTTCATTGTTCTTGGCCCATACTGAGTGCTCCAGGGGCACTGCATGAGACCCCTTTGCTCTGTGAGATAGCACCGAGGGTGATACAGCTCTGCTCGCTCTCTCGGCCCATGCTGAGTGTTCCCAAGGGCACTGCATGCGAGACTGTCCTTTGCTCTGTGTTTGCTGAGCCTGGCTTAGTTTGCTTGAACCACAATCTCTCGAGTTCTTTTTCTTGTGACGAAGGCACATCTGGTGGCACCTCGGGGCTCAATCCTGGTGGGGCCCAGAGCACTGGATGGGTGGGGGGTACAGCAGCTCGAACCTATGTTGGCTGCATGTAAAGCAAGTGCCTGCCTGCTGAACACGTACTCCAGCCGCAACTCTGCCATGTTTAAAGTGGGGTTCAGATAGTGGTTTGCGTGGGGTGTGGAGGACCCTCGGAACTGCTTGGCTGCAATGTAGGGATAGCTCAGAGCCACCCCAGGTTGAGGGGCCGAGTGAGTGGTGCTGGGGATCAGAGCATATGAGAGCTAGGCTGGGCCCTGAGCCCTCGCCCTGGTAGGGCTGGCTCCTTTCCTGCCAATCTTCCCATCAGATCTCTTCTCCCCCTCCCAAAGTCGAGGAGTGGGGAAGGGGCAGCCATTATCTGGGTCCCTCATGCTGCCTCAGTGAGGGCCAGGAGAGACCGGAGACCAGCCATGCCCACCGTGGCAGGCTAGCGGAAGCATCCCCATACCAGGTGCCCCCACAGCCCATGGTCCAACCTCAGCCCTGGGGGAGGAGTCACAGCTACTTAGGCAACGGGGCATGGCATAAGGACGGAGATCGACAAGATGGGGCCGCTGCAGTCCCCGGATTCAGACCCGCCTTGTTCTCTGGGATGGTCGGCGGAGCTGGGACACACCCTTGCGAGCCAGCGCCGTTCCCTAGACTAAGTGGGACATATGTGAGCTGCAGCTGTTACATCTCAGTGCCGGGACACACTCCAGGACAGGGAGTGGAGGGGGTGTGCAGGCTGAATCAAATTAAACTAATTATACATCACAGCTAGGGCCGCTAGGTGCAGGCTGGGATGTGGCCTGGGCTCGGGAAGGACAGGACACGGCTACTGGTGCCATCTGTCTCCTGCATCATCCATCCACGCTCTCTGACCAGTCGGGCAAAGTAAATGCTCATTTAATATCCAGGAACAAGAGGATACTTTCATGGAAAATAACTAAAGTGGATGAGGGCATCATGCTATTAAAAAGCAGGTTCTTGTGAAACAAAGAATGAAATATGAAAAAGACCTCCGGGGATGCTCCACACTGAGCAGAGGCTCTGCCCAAGGAGGCCCGTGATGGTCCCCATACTCCGTGAGGTTCCCAGAACACACAGGAGCAACAGCTGAGCAGAGCGCCTGGGGAAGCCTCATTCACCACCGGGGATAATCCAGACTGAAAACAGAGAACACTAAAAAAAAAATGTATCAGATAACATCTCTAAATGTAGAGCTGTGAAAGATTGTTGAGGATCGCACTTTTCATGGTAATCCAAGCGCGTGGAAATGAGCCCCAAGAAGCACCTCAGAGGCTCCACAGCGTGAACAGAGGGTCATGGCCCAGCCAACAGGTGCCCCAAAAGGAATCGCAGGTATATTCTGGTGCTTCACAATGACATTAACCTGTCCCTCAGCAGGAGAATGGATTATTGAATCGCATTCACAGATTCACAACAGACAGGCCCGACAAGCATCCAATCACATAAAAAGTAGTGAGTGAAATATTGCAGAAATGTAAAGAGAGAAATATACTGTTTTATGTAATGCCCAGATAAAGTAGGCTGAATCGTATGTTACTTAAATATTACAAAAACAAGGCGAAGTACCGAAGCTAGTTGGATGGTATATTTCAGTTTGGGATAAAACTGAAGATTTACTTTTGAAAAGGATACATGTACTGAATTCATAAAGCATCAAGGCAAATTGTTCTCTTCTAAACTGATTTCTTATGATGTATATTAATGAAGTTAACTGACTAAAATTAACTTAAGCTTTTCTAACTGAATTAGTTTTAACTTAAATTATTTATTTGCACAAAAGGTGGCTTCTAAGACTAAAGGGAAGGAAAGATGGAAAGAGGGAAGGAAGGAAGGAAGGAAGGAAGGAAGGAAGGAAGGAAGGAAGAAGGGATGGATGGAGGGAGGGAGGGAGGAGGGAGGGAGGGAGAGGCAGGAAGGAAAGTGTGAAGCTTAAACCAAAGAGCCATAAACATGAACATGATTGTAACCATGTCACTGTAAGGTAAAGGTAAAGGCCCTCCCGTTGATCGTCGATTTGCTCGAGCGGGCCCAGTAACGTCTCCATTGGAGACTTTGTTGTTACTGTGTTTGGCATATCGAATACTCTCGGTAGCTTGCCGGTGATACACTATATTAAAAGATTTGAAGTGAAGAGATGATTGTGACTGTGCAGAATAGTAGCTCTTCTCACACTGAGGGTATTGGAGGCCTCCTTCCCTTTCCCAGGGCCTCTGTGTGGCCAGCTGTCCAGAGAGGACAGATCATCCATCCCAGAGAACAAGGCGGGTCTGAATCCAGGGACTGCAGCCGCCCCGGGCATGGGCTGGCCGGACCTCTTGCACAGCCCAGCAGCTCAGCCTTGCCCTGTCCCCGAACTCCTAGGTTGCTGGCTCCCAAGAAGCTTCCAGAAGCAGCATCCAGTGGTGGTCTGGACTCATCTCTGTGCTTAGGGGATGGTCTGGACCCGTCTCTGTGCTCAGGGGTGGGTGCGGATCCATCTCTGTGCTCAGGGGCCGGAGCTCTGAGTCGGCCTCCACCCCAGTAGTCTGACCCAGTTATGGCCGCGTGCAGGAGGTTGTGAAAGCTTGGGGTATGCCAACATGGAAACAGGCGATACAGACACTGAGGGGCAACAGCCCTGAAAGCTGTGGCTGCAGTTCGAGTTCCTGAATTTATCCAGGACTCCGGCCCAGAGCACAGCCCCATTAGCTTCATTTACTCCATCCGAAGAAATGGCCATTAGCGGAGGAGGAGCAGACGCAGGAAGCAGAAGGTCGCGCCCGTGGGCAGTGCCAGTGTCCCACAGAGCCAAGAATCCTAGGAGCTGCCCGCTTGCCTTCGTGGCTTCCTTAAAGGACCATCTGTCCAGCTTCCTGTGTAAATTCTCCCCCCTCCACACCCCTGCCGCTGACCCCCATGGAGTGCTGCATGGAAAACCCTGTGAGTCTCTGGAAGATTCCCACAAAGGCTGGCAGCATTCCCATCTGTCTTGGGCTCGGTTCTCCTGCTTACGAATTGCTAAGACCGCGGGCCCTGCACAGGGAACACATGAGCTGGTGGCAGCGTGCTGTTTCTGTAGCGTTGGGAGCTTGACACCCCATGATTCTTACAGCGCAGCTCACAGTAGGGCAGGTATACAGGCAGTCCTGCCCACCACAGCCAGGGAACCTAGGTCTGCCATGCCCAGGGGTGTTGGGCAGGGCAGGGCTGCCTAAACAACCCTCCTCTTTGGAATGTGCCGGTGGCACAATGATGAAATGGGAACGTCCAAACTGCCGTCAGCGGAAGCAGCGGCTTTCCCAGGAAATGCCAAGGAATGGGGCTCATGGTGACCAATCGTTATTAACTGAGTGGGCTGGACACAAGCCCAGAATGTTTCGTTGATTTATATTCCGTTCATGCACTGTGTTGTCCCGGGGTTCTGTGAACACAAAATCTGTAGCTTGCCTCAGCCGGGGTCCACTAATCCTTTAAAGAAGTGAGGACTCATGCTCCGGGGCCCAAATGGGGCCAGTTTGTTAAGCCAGTGCTGCCTTTGATTTGGTCACAATTCCCATCCACTGCCTGGGAACTGTGTGTCCCAATGACACTTCAACTCTCCTCATGTCACCGGCACTAAATTCATTGCCATTCACCCTCACAAACAGTGAGGGATGGATGAGAGACCCACAGTACTGCAGGCAGTGGTTTTTTCACCCAAAATCAGGATGCCTATCCATCTGCATTCGGTTCCTGGCATAGAGAATGACTCTCTCATGCTTCCAAGTAAGGGCGGGGGGCAGGTGTAAGTGTGTTAAGTCTCTTGGGAGGACGGCACACACCCAGTGGCACTCAGGGCTTGCTCCTGACTCTGCACTCAGGATCATTCTGGGGAGAGTCTGGGGTCCGTATGCAGTGCTAGGATTCAATCTGGGTCAGCTGCATACAAGGCCAGCACCCTGGATCTGCCACACGCTCATCCCAACCCCGGTCAGTCGTCTTCACCACAGTCCCTGCAGCTAGGAACTAAGATTTGAGTGGGAGAGACAGAGCAAGGGTCAAGATGCTTGCCCTGCACACGGCCAACTCACTCTCCATCCGTAGCAGCTCAAATGATCCCTGAGTATCTTCAGGGATGTTTCCAAGTACAGACCCAACGCTAAGCCCTAAGCAAAGCTAGATGTGGCCCGAATCCCCTCCAAAAAAGCCCCCCAAACTTGACATTCACTCTAGCTTAATCCTCTATACCTCCTTCAGGGGAGCTTTCATTGTAGAAGTTTTTGCCTTCATGTAAAATATAGATATATTTTGGAAAGGAAACATTTTAGGAAGAACTGCAGGCAGAATCTGATCTCAAATCAAATGCCAAGTATCCCGTTGATTTCAACAATTGATGTTTTTTCTCATAAAGCCATATAGCCCATGCTAAAAAAAGTTAAGTCAGTTTTGAATACTAGAGTGATAAAGGTAAGACAATCAGTCACAAGGGAGTCAGGAATAACAGTCTGAGATGAAAATCAGCAACTTCAGTTATTCCAGCAACACACATCCTCTCTTAACTGTAAATGAACTTAGAATAAGCACCTAGATTTCCAAGGCATTTGATGTTATATACGAGAGCTATATCCCCAACAATAAAAGCATATAAATTCTTTCCTGTGCAGATAAAAATTTTGCCATAATAGGCTATGTAGTTCACAAGGCTAGAAAACATGAATTTTAGTGATTTAAACTACTGGTGATTCCTTAGCATCTATGGAGTTAAACTAAAAGTCAAGAAGAAGAAAAAAAATAAGTGGAAAATTGTCATATGATTACAACTCAAGTAAATTTGTAATAGACTAAACAATAATAAACAGATAACTTGCAGTCAAGGAATAGCTGAGGAAAAAAGATTCTAGCCTTAAATATTAATGCTATGGGGAAAAGACTGAAAAGCTGTCTCTACCACAGACCCAGTAGAACTCTGGGCGACAACAGTGGATTATTTTAAATTACTTTATAAACACTAAAGTTTAAAATTTTGATGAAGGTCTACACAGTGGAATACTATGCAGCTGTTAGAAAAGATGAAGTCATGAAATTTGCATATAAGTGTATCAACATGGAAAGTATCATGTTAAGTGAAATGAGTCAGAAAGAGAGGTACAGACACAGAAAGATTGTACTCATTTGTGGAATATAAAGTAACAGAAAGGGACACTATCACCTAAGAATAGTAGAGATAAGCACTAGGAAGATTGCTCTACAGCTTGGAAGCTAGCCTCACATGCTGTGGGAAAAGGAAGTTCAGATAGATAAGGGACCACCAAGTAAAGGGTGCTTGAAGGGCCTGCTCGGGATGGGAGATACGTTCTAAAAATAGACTATAGACCGAACAGGAACACGATGGCCACTCAATACCTCTATTGCAAACCACAACACTCAAAATGAGAGAGAGAGCAAAAGGGTATGCCCTGCCACAGAGGCGGGGCGGGGTGGGGGGGATGAGGTGGAGGTTGGGGGGGCACACTGGGATCATTGGTGGTGGAGAATGGGCACTGGTGGAGGGATGGGTACTGAGCATTTTATGAATGAAATGTAACCACGAAAGTTTGTATGTCTATAACTGTACCTCATGGGGATCCATTACAAAAAATAAGTAAAGTAAAGTAAAGGCCCTCCCATTGATCATCAGTTTGCTCAAGCGGGCCCAGTAACGTCTCCATTGGAGACTTTGTTGTTACTGTGTCTGGCATATCAAATACGTCACGGGGAGCTTGCCAGGTTCTGCCGTGCGGGCAAGATACTCTCGGTAGCTTGCCGGGCTCTCCGAGAGGGGCGGAGGAATCGAACTCGGGTCGGCCATGTTGGCTGCATGCAAGGCAAACACCCTACCGCCGTGCTATCGCTCAAATAAATTTTTTAAAAATTGATGAAGGGCTGGAGAGATTATACAGTTGGTAGGGTTCTTGCTATACACACAGATGACGCAGGTTTGACCTCTGGTACCACATAGGATACCCCAAGTCTGCCGGAAGTGAAACCTGAATGCAGAGCAACTTGAAGTAAGTCCTTCAAGGTGTGACCCAAACACAAACAAATAAACAACCAAAAAAAAGTCAAGATTTTGATAAAACTTCCCTCTCTTAAAACATGTAAAAGTTGATATAAAGATCCTAAAACAGACACATGGTCAATTACCCATTCATATCAAAATTATACAGTCCCTAATATTTTCAAGATAAATTCTCAAAATCTAGTGAGAGAGATAGTATCAATTTTACAGGGCAATTGCAGAAGATATACACAGAGGAATTACTTCCAAACGTATTTTTCCAGGTCCATGGAATATGAAAAACAAAACCTCATACAATATTTCCTTTTAAGAAAATCAGCCATACGTGTCTTTAATGGACATTAATATCAGGACATTAAACAGACTGCTAACAAATAGAATCAAATACATAATGAATAATACAAAATCAAAATGGATTCACTTAAAAACAGAGGTGGATTAATATATGTGAAAATTAAAAAAATAATAATGATGGGGGCTAGAGAGGTAGCATAGGAGTTAAGGTACTTATTTGCCTCATGACCAACTCCAGTTCAGTCATTGCCCTCCCATAAGGCCCCCCCAAGTCCTCCCAGGAGTGACCACTGAGCACACAGGCAGGAGTGAGTGGTCAGCTGAGTGTGGTCCAACATCCCATGCATCCCTTACCCCTTGCCCCTGCCAAGAACCAGTGATATCAAATGAAGTAAAAAGGATAAGACAATCACTTCGAAGCCATACAGAATCTGTCATAACTTAGAGAACTCTAAATGCAACTCTCGTCAGGAATAAAAGGGAATATTCTAAATCAATGAAGAAGGTGCTAAGGGTCTAGGGCAAGAGGAAGGGTTTGGGGCATATGCCAGGCACCCAATGCCAGGTGCCAAAGCCCCGTTTGATCCTGTCACACAGAGTCCCACAAGCTTGGCTGGAAGCATCCCTCGGGCTCTTGTGCTCCCCATTCTCAGGCCCTCCTACTGGGTCCGCCAGCCAGCATGGCTCAGGGTAGCTGGAAGCAGCCCCAGGTTCCCCGAGTCCCACTTGGGAAGTCCAAGCTGGGTGTAGGAGGATAAAAGAAGGCGTTAAACACAGAAAACATGTCTAGTAATGCGTGTTTGTTAAGATTTCCCTCTTGGTCAAGTATGAAAGGTGCATGAATGCTAGCTATCCCCATTTCAGTCTCTGTACTGCAGACCCCAGCCAATGGGGCAGAGTAAGTGAACTTAATATATCCCGGGAACAAAGTCTCTCAGCACTCAAAGAACAAATTGTACTTCAGTGTATTACCCAGAAAGGGCGAGCAAAATACCAACAGAACTTAGTGTTTTCAGAGGCATAATTAGAGCATGTGCATAATTAGAACATACAAATGTTCTCCAGAGTCACAATCCCTGGGTCTGTGGAGAGAGCTGTGGGGTGCTCCCAGATCCCAAATTTGATCACTAGAAAGAATGAATGTGTAACTGCAATGTAATGCTGCTCAGACTTCAAGAATTTAGGATACATTATGATTTGATACACTATTGGAAAATTCCTATAGAAATACAAAGCTTGACGACTAGCCATAAATACCACAAAATCAAAAGTGGGAGAAGTCTCATATTATCAGATCATGAGATAAGGAGGTTTGAGGAAAAAATCCAGACTTTGGAGTATTTGGTGTTGACAAATAACCCAAGGAATGAAAAGGGTGCTCAGAAAGATGTTCATTACCGGACATTAACCTGGTAGCACAAACACAGTTATATCCACTACATGACATTTACCTGGTAGCACAAACGCATAGTTTCACTTCAGACCTGAAATGGTGTTGAAACTCACAAATGATTGCAAACTAATAAGGCTTGATATGCATCACATATCAGAAGTGACTGCCACAATATTTTAAAGCTAAGAAAAGAACAAGGAAATAAGCACATATTAAAAAAGAATACCAGTTAAATAGAACTTAAAGGCATTTTTCATAGAATAAAAATGAAATAATTTGACTTTAAAAACTTTCAATGAAAAGAAAATTACCAAATGTAAAATCCAGCCTCAGATGGATTAACATGCTAGTTATATATTGGTTTCATACCTGTCAAAATACAGATTTATTTCAAATCAATAATGAAGAGACCAATTAAAATGGACAAAATGTTTCGATAAATGCTTTACAAAGGAGACTATCATAATATCTATTAACATATGAAAAGATGTTAAATACTTTTATGCACCTGATGAATGGAAATTGAAAATATCAGTGATGTACCAATTAATCCTATCTTGGAAGCTGAAATGTGGGAGTTTAGTAAATAGCAAAATGGAGAACAATGCTAACTCTCATGCATTTCTGAGGCAAGAAGAGTCCATAGAAGCATTTGGGAAATCAAAATAGTACCTAGTCAAGCTACACAAAAGCAAATGCTTAGGACCAGCACAGCCTCTCCTGGAACAAAAACCACATTTCTGTGATTGACTGTCCAGAAGATGCATGAGGTTCTGCACACGAGAACGTTCCTCTTCCTGTGACTCATAAGAACCCCAACCTGGAAACAGTCCAAACATCAGTCTGTGGAGGTGTTAAACTGGGCCAAGATCTCCCCAGAGGAATCACATGGAGACACGTTGTGATGCAATAAGCACAGGGTCTTTATTGGCTAGCTCAAGCTAGGGCCCTCATTCAGCTCACTGGCACAAGTGCAGCCTTCTGGGAATGAACGGTCCTGAGTCTCAGAAGTGAGGGTCTTTTATACCATAGCATTATATAAAAGGGACTTTCACAGACCACCCTTTCGGTCGAAGTCTGAGGGACTTTCCATCACTTAGCTGATTGGTTGTAAGTTGGAGTTACATAAGAGTTGCATAAGAGTTACATAAGTATTATGTTGGTGGGGGGGGATGCTTCCCTACCTGCATCTGATTGGTAACCTTTAGTTGACCTCACCATGGCTATCTCACTTCAGGGAAATCATGACTCAATCCCAGGTACCTGTGCTCAATTCCAGGAATTCTAGAGCCAAAGCTGAGGCCTAGCTTCTTCTGGCTTCTTTATGAGCCTGTCAAGCAAAAGCGCTGCCTTTGCTTCTCCATCTCTCAGAGGAACTGTAGCCTGTGCGATACTCAGCAACTCCAGAGAAGCAGAGAGCAGCCTGAGAGCCTCGCGGGACATGCCAAGGATGAAGCAGGGCTGGGCATGGTGCGCAAGAGGCTGTCGGGATGGGCGGTGCAGGAGCAAGGGCAGCACATATCCAAGATAGAAGCCAAGCTCCGACCCATGGTGGGGTGAGGGTGGGCAGACAGGCAGATCCTGTAGAGAGACCACCAGTGAGGGCCTGCGTCTGAGCAGTGGCGGCAAAATATAGGACCAAGTGAGACAGGAGCTGTCCACGCACACACTCGGCCAGTATTGGACAATGGGACAACTCTGAGCAAACCCCTCAACCTCCTCCATCTCGACTCTTCTGTGTGAAGAATGGGCTAAAGAATGTGAACTAAAAGATGAGTGTATCTCCCGCTGTAAGCCAGCCTGGGCCTCAAGATAGCACAGGTTAAAACTAAGCCTAAAACTGTGCTGAAGAGAAAAAAAAAAAGATCTAGATCTTTCGTTTTTATTCACTTTAAATTTTTCCAATTTATTTGATTTTCTAAGTTTCCTTCTATTCCCATCAGTGACCCCTTATTTAACAGGGGACTGGTTCCTGAATGCCTTTCAGAATTCTTTTCAAACAACATCCACCAAGATATTCGAGCAATCCTGACAGTGCCTGGGAGGTGACCCTCTGATCTGCATTTTTATGTTATACTTGTTAAGCAATGGCAGGGATGAATTTTGAGGTGGAGTTGATCAGTTGTGCTTAAAACTAAGCCTAGCCTAAAACTCTATCCTGAATCTTCTTGTCCTCTTTCCCAGACGTGCCAGAGGTGGGTGGTAACCTGACTGTCATAGAAGTCTGTGAAATCAAGGAGCACTCCCAGCGGAATGCACACAACCTCAGGCCAGTCAGAGCTCAATATAGACACACACAGAATACACGGAATATAGAAAGAAAGGTCTTGTTCTTCATGCTGTGACTTATTCACCTACTTCCAACGGGGAGCTCAGGCAGCATCTAAGATCCATTTACAGTACCGACGCCAGGTGCATATTCACATCAGTAACCACAGCAAGAGACCCTGCCAGAGTCTTAGGAAAGCCTTCCCTGTGTCTCAGGAAACTGCATCTGCAACTCTTCCAGGGCCTTCGGGGCAAAGGAACTTTCTCCGTCCTGCAGACAAATCTCACAATTTGCATACGTTATAAATGTTGGGACCCAAACTCCTTTCACATCATTATGAAATTCAAGAATTACTGGAAATAGAATTGAGATCACTGAAAACAACAACAAAAAAAACCTATCCTGACTGATCGAGTCCACTTCAAAGTTCATCGCTGCCTTTGCTTAACAAGTATAACATAAAAATGCAGATCAGAGGGTCACCTCCCAGGCACTATCAGGATTGCTCGAATATCTTGGTGGATGTTGTTTGAAAAGAATTCTGAAAGGCATTCAGGAACCAGTCCCCTGTTAAATAAGGGGTCACTGATGGGATTAGAAGGAAACTTAGAAAATCAAATAAATTGGAAAAATTTAAAGCAAATAAAAACGGAAGATCTAGATCTTTTTTTCTCTTCTATCAAATACTCTACTTATTTCAAGTATACTACACATGCATGAATAATGGATCCCAGTTTCCCCATTATAAGATGTCAGTGATAACACATTCCTTGTTGTTTAATCATTAAATGAGTAATTAATTAAATAACAATCCCAGGATCTAGAATTTGATGAATGGCAGCCTTTCTATATCTAGTCTAGTACCAACTGATTCTATTATTAAATAAAAATTTTACATTCTGATACTTGAATTGAATGCTAGCAAAATGACAAGTTAGAGGTTTGTCTTATTGATTATTCTAATATCTAGAAAGCATAAGAGCTTCATGCTTGTCCCTCTCCTAAGTCCCTGTGAGGTGCAGGCCCAAGTGGGCGCAGCCTGTAGCAGGCTGGCTGGGCTCTCGGGCAGAAGGGAGCTGAGTGTCCACCATTCATCCCACATGGAATGTGCTCTAAGCAGTGGACAGCTGGCCCTGATGCAGTGAATCTGTGATGCATCCTGGCAGAGAGAGCATGGCCGATTTCCGCGCTGGATGCCAAGCTGTGAGCTGCCCTTGCTGCAGAGAGCGTCTGAGCTGTGCAGACTGACAGAACTGACGACCTGGCATGGTTGTTCGTCTTGCCTCAGGCTTGCACACGTTAAGAAACCCCTCTCTGGGAATGTGCCTGCCATAGAGGCAGGGGTTGGGAAAGGGTGGGGGTGGTGGGAGGGATACTGAGAACATTGGTGGTGGAGAATGGGCACTGGTGGAAGGATGAGTACTTGAACATTGTTTGACTGGAATGAAATCATGAATGTTTGTAAGTTCTGTAACTGCATCTCACAGTGATTCGGTCACGGTCCACGGTCACGGTCCTCCCATTGTTCATCGATTTGCTCGAGCGGGCCCAGTAACGTCTACATCGTAAGACTTGTTGTTACTGTGTTTGGCATATTGAATATGTCACGGGTAGCTTGCCAGGCTCTGCCGTGCGGGCAAGATACTCTCGGTAGCTTGCCAGGCTCTCTGAGAGGGGCAGAGGAATCGAACTTGGGTCGGCCATATTGGCTGCGTGCAAGGCAAACGCCCTACCGCTGTGTGCGCCTTTCGATAGCTCAGCTGGTAGAGCAAAGGACTGTAGACAGCAGTACTGTGAGACACAGTGATTCATTAAAATTAAAAAAATAAAATGAGCTAAGGAATTAAATAGTTAAAAAAAATAAAAGAAAGAAGGAATAAAGAAACCCTTCTCTGAGGAAGGAGTCGTAAAGCCAGAAGGCCCTCGTGGCTGCAGGCGTGGCTCCCAGTCAGTCAGAGAGTATGATACCCATGGCGGGTGACATCTGCTCAGAAACTGCCTCCTCTGCTCCCTGGCCTGGCCCCCGGGCAACAGTCACCAGCCTCTGCTTGGTCTTCGCAGGGAATGGTCCTACATGCAGCCTGCCTCCAGGCTGAACCAAGGCTGCAATTCTCTGCCCCCACGGCTGCTCCGTTCAGTATCTGTGTCCCATTCCCAGGCCTCTCCTCAGCCTCTGTCCAGCAGAGTCCGTCCAGCACGGTTCTGTTCTGTACTCGGTACACATTCACGCACTTCCTCAGTCCAGCCTATGCTGTGGCCAGGCTCTGGGGTCTGACGGTGACAGGTACTTCACAGAGATTTCAAAGAGGAGACAAAATGGTCGGGAGACCTAGAGAGTGCTGGACTCGTTCTGAGCTAAAGGAACTGCCGGCTAGTGTAGTACTTTTTCAGTTCATTGTTTTGGCTTTGGGGTCAAACCCCGTGGGCTCAGGACTCACTCATGTCTCTGCTCCAGAGCACTCCTGGCATTGCTCAGGGGACCTGATGGGGAGGTGGGTCAGTAACATGCAACCAAGTGCCTTTTATCAATGTCTATTTCTCCAGGCTCATATCTTTTTGAATGCATCTAAACTAAACGTAAGTCACTGATTCTAAATGTGTCCTGTCTTACGGTAGGCAGTGATATAGGCAGAGAACACGTCGAGATTTTAAATATTCTTCCTCAACAGCAAAAGGTCATGGAACAATGAAATTCTAGCCTTGGTTCTCGTAGTAATTGTCTCTATAAACCAGTAAGTTATTTTTCATTTCAGAGGGTCATTTTTCTGATTTCACAGGAAGGCTGTGGAATTTATCTTTAATAAAAATTTTATTACTAAGTTCTTTGAAATTAGCTGCTGACTTTTTCAGGTTCTCATAATATAGGGGGCCATGTATGGCACCCCGTCAGAGGAGGGAAGAGTTGCTATATGCAGGGCAATCTATGAAGATTGTGGAATTGCAAAAATATCATTAAACCCATGCACTAAATTTCTAGGTATTTCAGAATTTAGTTGCAATGAGGTTTTCAAATGGTGTCTTTTTATATCCTAAGTGACAGCAGACTTTTTTAAAAAAAGACTAAAATAATTGAAGAGTTTAAAAGAGAAAATTAACGTAGATTTATTAAACCTTACACAGATCTATATGGTAAAAAATAATAGCATTTTAAATGAGGAAAAAAATAACTTATGACCCTGGAACATAAGAAAAGGTTCCAGGGTCTGAGTTTTCTATTGATTTATAGATATTATGTAAAAATTATACAAAAATGATTTTTAAATGTCAAACGCGACACCCATGAATGATGGTTTTTCAACTTCCAATGCATGTCAAAGCAAGCACTGGCTTAACTCCAGTAGAAGGAAGAAATATTTTCAGTGTTACTCCTCTCCCTTACCTGAGGTATTCATTTGTTTAAGATATTCTTCCTTCGTTTCTCCTTTCTACTCAGGGCTAAATCACATCCTACATGTCTCCCTTTCAGAAAAACACACACCATTGCCTGGGTTAGGGGCCACGCAGAATAACGGAAGCCCCTTCTCATCCATTCTCTCATCTCCAGAGGGAACCGATAGCAGCAGAGAAGACAGTGGGGAAGGGCTGACTCCAGCTGGATCTGAGGGAGGGGTGTCTGGTCAGTGATGGAATCCTGGGAAAAGCCACCAGGGAATGAGCCGGACGCCGGAGTGAATGGAGGGATGCCCCTAAAAGCCACAGTGGTACAACGGCAAAGCCATGGATGTCTGTTGAGTCATTTTCGAAAAACGAGACATGGTCAGGATCTTTTGCTGAAATATCAGGGAGCAACATGGGTGTGTGTGACAGCAAACATCCTTGCCTCTCCCTCCCTGGCTTCACTGAGGGCTGGGGACACTGAGACAGACTCCCCAGTCTCAGCGGGGAAGAAGAAAGCAGCCCCCGCCCAAATCAGGCCAAGCCAGAGCTTCTCGGGGCTTTGCAGAGAAGCTGCAATGGTTTCATCTTTCAGAAACGCATTTGTCTCATTCTCTCACACACGCCATCAGGCTCTGCTGAGAGCACTCTGCCAAGAATCTACCACCCAGCTTTCCTCTCCTGCTTCTGCATTCCTTTCCCTCGCTCCTTATTGATTGAGTTAATAATGTAATTAAACCTAGAGGGTGGCACACTGCCTGCAGCCAAGACATTATCCCCTCATTTGGGGGAGCTGGATATAATTATATTAAATTGAAGTTTCTCAAGGTAACTTGGTGGATCCTCAATAGATGTTTGAATTAAGTAATTGATGTCAGGAAAGTTGTTTTTTTCCTGCTGTTGTTGTATCTTATTCATGCTGAATAGAATGATCCAGAGTTTTATGTCTGAATGAGTCCAATCATGTCGAATATGCCAGCAACACAACTTGACTTTGGTTCAAGTTTCATTTTACCTTATTTTAATTTATTCTTCTGTGTATTTATATAAATTCTGCCTGTAGGCTTCTATGACCTTTCAGATCTTCTGTAATATTCTAAAAGGAGACCAATCCTTCAATGTTCCATATAATTTAAGGCAAAACATTTACTATAACCAATCATTCATAAAAATTTAATACCAAAGAAAGCAAAATAGCCACCCTCAAATAGTTGTTTGATCATTAAGAGAAACAATGACAAATTATGCATGAACGCTAACAGCAAAAGCTCTTAAGTGCGTCTGATGCCTTTGTAAAATATTGATATCCTAGAAGAGGCCTTCTTGATATTTGACAAGTCTTACAGGAACTTGCAGATATGAAAAGACATGATTACCTCTACTGGGGAAGAGCCCATGGCTTGACATGGAGACCCTCGCTCATGAGCAGTCGGAAATGCCTTGGTATCTACATTAAACTTTTCAACCGGAGTCTTCCGTGGGTAATGGCCGATAAAGCCAAGCTCTCTGTAGGCGTGGCTGTAGAGGTGTCTGCTCTGTTAACACAAGCTCTGCTAGCAAAGGTGAGAGTGGGCAAGTAGGAGCAAGAAAAAGGTCATTGCCAGTCAGAAATTGACCCTGTGTGATGGTTCCCAGAGGAAGTCAGCCTGTGCCCAGGTGCCCAGGCAATTTGCATGTTGGGTGGGCCTCTGGTGCTGTCTGACTACAGCCCTGCAGGGCTGAACAAAGAGACAGGGGTCTCTGAGGCCCGAGGGGCTGTGCCAGTGTCTATTCTGTGCCGGTGGATCCCCTCTCTCTCTCAAACCCAACAATTGTGCCTTTGAGGCAGACCACAAAGATGAAGTGTTTCTCCTTGGGGGTCTGTCTCTGAAGCAGTGCTCAGTCAGGTTGAAGTTATTTTTGGTACTTTTCGGTCACTTTGGGGATTGGGCTGGACTGGTCAATGCTGTATCACCAGGGCAGCCTCTGGCAGTGCTGGGAATAGCACGTGGTGCCAGGGGTTAAACCTGGGTCTTTGCATGGGCAAAGCAAGTGTCCCCAATCTCTGCACTGCCCCCAGCTCTAGGGGACAAATTCCTTAGTCCTGATTCCTCACTGATGACTCTCAGCCTGTCAGAACAGCGTACAGCTAGAAATCAGCATTCCCACTCTCCCCTAAGAACATAGATGCCCAGCACCACATGTAGTCCCCTGAGCACTGCCAGGAGTGAGTCCAAAGGAATTCCTGAAGGTCCAGAGCAATAGAACAGCAGGGAAGGTGATTGCCTTGCATGCAGCCAACCCAGGTTCAATTCCCCTGCACCCCATATGGTCCCTTGAGCACAATGCCAGGAGCAAACTCTAAGCATGCTTGGGCGTGGCCAAAAAAAAAACAATACAAAATTGAAAACAGAAATTCCTGTCTGATGTGATTGAAAAAAAAAATCAAACTCTACTCTACCCGCCTCTCCCCCAACAAACAGATTGCATGTAAAAGAGACCACAAATTAGTCTTATGTGGCCTGTCAGCAAAACAACAAAACAAAGTTTGAAGGTTGCCGCTGTAGAAAGCAGATTAAAAACTTCATTTACTTAATCGACTGACTTATTTGGTTTTGGAATCATACCCAGTAGTGCTGGGGGCTTACTCCTGACTCTGTGCTCAAGGCACCAGCTGCGCTGCCAAGATGGAGTTGGGGTGGGTGCAGATCCCAGGGTCTGATCCCTGCCCCTCCGGAACACTGCCTGTTCGGAGAGGACTATTCTGGAGCATACCACGGCGGGGGGGTGGGGGGGGTGCCTCACACAGGGTGTCTGCTGTGTGTGTGTGTGTGTGTGTCTGTGTATGTGTGTCCCGCAGAGTGTCTGCTGTGTGTGTGTGCACCTAACACAGAGTGCTCTGCTCTCAGTGTGCATGTGTGTGTGTGTGTGTGTGTGTGTGTGTGTGTGTGTGTGGCTAGCAGGGTGTCTGCTGTGTATGTGTGTGTGCCTAACGCAGAGTGCTCTGCTCTCTGTGTTCGTGTGTGTTTCTGTGTGTGTGTGTGTGTGTTTGCGTGTGCCTAATGCAGTGTGTTTGCTCTGTGTGTCCCGCAGGTACCTTGACTCTGCACTGTTCTGCGACGACCTGACAGAACAGGCTTCTGGGAATAGGTCACGGGGACATTTAGCAGAGGAGGCATCTGAAGCCTCAGTAGACCCTGAATGTTTCTGCACTCAGGGCCGAGGCTGCTCATCACAATCAGAGTAAGACTCAGGGTCCCTGCTCACACAGGCCACAGCAGGGCCAGTGCCCCTTGGGCAGCTCAGAACAGACAATGCTGACATGGCCCTATGGAGAAGGAGAAGAGAGGAAAGGGGAGGAGAGGTGAGCGGAGGGGAGAGACTTGGCCCAAGTCTCCTGGGGAAGCTTAAAGTCACGCAGTGCCTGACTCAGGTGCTATTCGAGGATCGCAGGCTCACAGCATGACTCCCTGGCAAGGAGCTCTCTGCTCTGCTTCCCCTCTCCACCCTCTGCCCTGCTAGGCCAGAGACGCTCCAATTTCCACGGCCTGCCACAAAGGTGCGTCGCTACTAAGGACTATGGGAGAGTCAGGGAAGCTTCAGTGATAGCATCAGGAGGGGTCCCAGAGCGTTCTTTTCTTACGGACACTTTGTCTATGCTTTATCCTATTTTATCCTCAAGAAACAGGGCAAAGTCGATCACTATAAAGGAATCCTAAAGCAGAAAACAAAATGAGAAACAACTTTGAGGTCCAACAGCAAAAGTCCGGACACATATTTTGTTCTTTAAACATGTTGAAGAACCCACAACAAAATTTTATGGAATAGCAATAAAGCAAAAATGTTATAAGAGGCAAAAAAATTGCCCTCGCTGCTAGAACATTGGCTCTCAAACCCAGTGAGAGTCCCTGAACAGCTTGGGCCCACTCATGGTTTCTTGTCTGTGGAGGCTGAATTTCCTCCCCAAGAAGCAGCAAACGGAGCGGTTCAGGGGCTCACCCACCCTGGGAGTTCCCAGGGACCTGTGGGCAGTCCCCCAGGGGCAGGGCCAGCGCCCAGCTCTTGTTCCCCATCACACAACACATCTCTCAAGACCCAGCGCTCTGCGTCTTTTGGAAGAAAGGGCCCAGTCCACGCTGAATCACTGCAGCCTCCACACTGCCCAGTTCTGGGACTCCCGCCCAGGCACAAACCTGGCCCAGCATTGGGGCAGCTTGAGAGCAGAGGGTTGGAAGGGCAATTTGCGACATTTCCCTCATCCCTGAGAATGCACATCTTTCTCAGGAGCTCACGTCCCAGCATCTCCTGTAATACTAATGGGCTGGAGCCAGGCTCTATACATGGGCAGTGAAGTCTGCACACCAGTGAAATCACAGCAAAATCACACCCAAACACAGGCATGATTTCCCAGAGGTCGTTTCTGCAGGTTCATTATACAGCCAGGGCCTTCTGATATTTCTTTTCAGGCACACATTTTTCTCTCTGCCATCACCTAGTTCACCTTTACTCTTCTTTGATTAAACACACAGTCTCTTCATTCTCCAAGAAAATTTTACATGGGCAAAAATCTTACTTTGGGGGGAAGAAAATCACTTATTTTCTAGTAACAAAAGCAAACTTCTAAGTGGCCGTCTAGCTGAAGAGGCAATGACATTTGTGTTCAGAATTCCCTCTTGTCTGTTGCGTGAGAGAGACTGCCATTAAGAGTTAATATTGAATATTACAGAAGAAAATCGTGGCCCTATTTCCAGATTAGTGCACAACAAGGAAAAAAAGCTTAATCGCAGTGATATGCATACGGGATAATATTTGAAAAGACACTAGAAACAATAGACTTGTACAGTAAATTTGCAGGCTATAAAATTAATGCCCCAAAATCCATGGCCTTCCTATACGCAAATAATGAGACAGAAGAAAGTGTCATGAAAAAAAAATCCTGTTCACAATTGTGCTCCAGAAAAACAAATACCTCAGAATCAGCCTAACTAAAGAGGCAAAGGACCTCTACAATGAAAACTACAAAACACTACTCCATGAAAAAAAAGATGACATGAGGAAATGAAACATATCCCCTTCTCATGAATAGAAGAATTAACATCGTCAAAATGGCAATACTCTCCAAAGCATTATACTGATTCAATGCAATCTCTATAAGGATACCCATGAAATTCTTCAAAGAAATAGATCAAGCATTCCTGAAATTCATATGGAACAACAAATGCCCATGAATAGCTAAAGCAATTCTTGGGAAAAAGATGTGGGCAGACATTACCCTCCCCAACTTCAAACTCTACTACAAAGCCGTGATAATTAAAACAGCATGGTATTGGAACAAAGGCAGGGCTGCAGACAAATGGAACACGGTGGAATATCTGTAAACACAACCCCAAATGTATGAACATCTAATATTTGATAAAGCAGCAAGAAATGTGAAATGGAACAAGGAAAGACTCTTCAAAAATGGTGCTGGCATAACTGGACAACCACATGCAAAAAAATGGGCTTAGACCTCGACCTAATACCATACACAAAAGTCAGATAAAAATGGATTAAAGATCTCAACAGATCACAGATCACAGATCATCCTGTTATTCGTCGATTGCCTCGAGCAGGCCCCAGTAACGTCTCCTTCATCCTAGCCCTGAGATTATACTCAAGGATCTTTAGGAGAATGAAACCCATCATTGTTACTGGTATTTGGCATATTGGGTACACCACGGGGAGTTTGCCAGACTCTGCCATGTGGGCAGGCTACAGTCGGTATCCTGCCAGTTTGTCAAAGTAGGAATGAGATGTCATAATAAGATGTCGCGCGGCCGCAAATGCAGCCGCGCAGTTCCGGGAGCTGGTTTTTATAGTCTCTGAGTCTTGGCCGCTGATGGGATTACATGGCGCCAAGGGGCCAGTTGGTGGGTGTGACCCCCGCCTTCTGGAATTTGGAGGATCTGGGTGGAGGATGCTCGACTCCAATCTGAGTAGGCTTGGAGATCTTGGCCCCGGAACCCACGTGGCTTTGTCCCTCTGCCGGTACCTTCAGGTATGCGGAGAGAGGTCTCAGCATGGTGGTGGCTGGTCCTGGAGGTCTTCGGCTGCCGGGGCCCTGGTCAGGGCGGGAAGGAAAGCTCAACCCGCTCCCCTCCAAGGGGCCCCGGCGAGGAATAGCCAGGCGCGGGGGCAGGAGACTGCACTGTTCTCCCTCCGGGAGCTAGTTTTTATAGTCTCTGAGTCTTGGCCACTGATGGGATTACACGGCGCCGGGGGGCCAGTTGGTGGGTGAGACCACTCTCCACCAAGATCTCAACATCAGGCCAAAATCTGTAAGTTACATTGAAGACAAGGTCGGCAAAACCCTCCACGATATTGAGGCTAATGGTATCTTCAAAGACGACACTCCACCGACCAACCAAGTGGAAACAGAGATAAACAAATGGGACTATCTTGAATTAAGAAGCTTCTGCACCTCAAAAGATACAGTGACCAGAATACAAAGATAATCTATAGAAGGGAAAAGGATATTCACCCAATACCCATCTGATAAGGGGTTGATATCAAGGATATACAAAATACTGGTTGAACTCCACAAGAAGAAAACATCCAACCCCATCAAAAAATGCAGTGATGAAATGAATAGAAACTTTCTCAAAAAAACAAATCCAGATGGCTAAAAGGCACATGAGTAAATGCTCTACATCACTAATGATCAGGAAGATGCAGATCAAAACAACTATGAGATATCATCTCACGCCACAGAGACTGGCCCACATCCAAAAGAGCAAAAGCAACCGGTGTTGGTGTGGATGTGTCGAGAAAGGGACCCTCCTTCACTGCTGGTGGAAATGCCGACTGGTTCAGCCCTTTTGGAAAACAGTATGGATGATTCTCAAAAAATTAGAGATTGAGCTCCCATTTGACCCAGCAATACCACTCCTGGGAATATATCCCAGAGAGGCAAAAAAGTACAGTCAAAATGACATCTGCACTTCTATGTTCATTGCTGCACTGTTCGCAATAGCCAAAATCTGGAAAAAACCCGAGTGCCTGAGAACAGATGACTGATTAAAGAACCTTTGGTACATCTATACAATGGAGTACTATGCAGCTGTTAGAAAAGATGAAGTCATGAAATTTACATACAAGTGGTAGTACATGGAAAGTATCATGCAAGGTGACATGAGTCAGAAAGAGAGGGACAGACATAGAAAGATTGCATTCATCTGGAGAATATAAAGTAACAAAATAGGAGACTAACACCCAAGAATAGTTGAGATTAGTCCCAGGAGTTTTACTCCATGGCTTGGAGGCTGCTGCACATGCTAGGGGAAAAGGCACCTCAGATAGAGAAGAGAGCACCAAGTAAAGGGTGGTGGGAGGATCCTCCCAGGATGGGAGATGCATGCTGAAAGTAGACTATAGACTGAACATGATTGCCACTTATTGCTTCTTTTGCAAACCACAGGAATTCAAAAGGAGAGAAAGAACAAAAGGGAATGTCCTGCCACAGAGGCAGGGCGGGATGGGGGGAGGGGAGTGGGAGGGATACTGGGATCAGTGGTGGTGGTGGAATGGGCACTGGTGGAGGTATGGGTACTCGATCATTGTATAACTGAAACCCAAGCACAAAAATTTATAAGTGTACAACTGTACCTCATGGTGTTTCAGTAATAAAAATTTTAAAAATAATAATAAAAATAAAATTAATTAATCAAAAAGACACACAGAAAGCCAATAGATATATGAAAAATCACCTGAGAAATGCAGACCAAACAGCAATGAGACAGCATTCTCACTAGTGGCACTGGTCTTCATCACAAAGAACAGAAAGAATCAGGGCTGGGGTAGATGTGGCCACAGGGAGCCCTCGGCACTCAGAGCAAAAACATTGGCTGGTTTAGCCTCTGTGGGAAACTGCAGAGACGTTTCCAAAAATGAAGAATTAAGCTTCCATCATACCCAGCAACTCCACTTCTCGGCATCTATCCTGGGCCTATGAACACTATTTTTTTTTGTTCTGTTTTGGGCCACCCGACAGTGCTCAGGGCTTATTCCTGGTTCTCTCACAGGGATCACTCCCGGTAGGGTTCAGGGGACCATTCGTGGTGCCAGAGATCAAACCTGAATTGGCCAAATGCAAGGCAAGCACCCTGTCCTCTGTACTATCTCTCAGCCCCCAGAAACACTATTTTGAAAAGCCACCTGTGCTCCTGTATTTGTTGCAACACTGTTGCATGATACACAATACATAAGATCTAGAGATGAGCCAAATGCCCAGGAACAGGTGAATGGTAAAGAAACAGAGCCTATAGAAACAATGAAATGGTGCTAAGTTATCTGAAAGATGAGATCATGCAATTTGCTTGGGCAGAACTAAGGAGCAGCATGCTGACTGAAGTCAGCGAGAAGGAGAGAGGAGAGGCAGAATGATCTCACATGTAGGCTAGAAAGCAGCAGGGCAGGGAATAATAAATACCCTAAGGCAACAGAACCTAAAATTTGGTCTGCAGAACTGGGGCTACCAAAGGGAGGGGACCCTAAGAACTGGTGGCAGGAAGCTGACCTGCTGGTGAGCATGGCACTGAACCTCGTGAGCACGGAAGTCACTGCAAATCGCAGTACCCCAACAAAAACTGGGAAAGATGTTTCTTCTCTCTGCAGTATAAACGTTTTAAGATACCCACTACAGTATCCTGAAAGTCTGTGAACTGAATCTCTTCTAAAAATTGTACCCAGATCGTCTACTTACAAGATTCATGCTAGTAATAGCTTAATCTAATATACCTTGAAAAGAAATCTTACACTATTAGATTTCTACTTGAATGTTTAAAGTAAGGGGATTTTTAGAGGCAATTCCCAATGTGGATGGGAAAGTGCTTTGAATCCAAGAATTGACTTCACGGGATTCAATAGGGGCTGGAGTGTATCGGCCCAAATTCCACCCCCCCCCCCTTCTGCCCCCAGCAGAGCCTGGTGCTGGACTGTGGTGGGCAAGTGGGGCCTGACTCTGGCGGTGCTGACCCAGACCTGTGTTCACTCGACACGGACCCTGGAACATGTAGCAAGTCAGGCCCTGCCCGGGCTCTCACAGCAGAAACCAACTCTCACATTGCATCTTCTTTGATGCGGGTCAGCAGTTCTTCACCACATCCATCTTTAGGCTCCGTGTCCCGTTCCTGAAAGGCCGTGAAAGCTGTTTTACTCATATCAGCTCCTTTGGTTCCTTCTCAGGGGCGGCTGGTGACTGACTGTCACTCTGCGCAGTGAGATCATATGGAGCTAGAGGACCAGCATTCAGGGTCCTGCTTGCTCGGGCAGTGCATGAAAGGGCAGCTCCACCTCCCACCAAGCGCCTGCTATTGCCCGGGACATGCCTGTACCTGCTGGGACAGGAGTCACATACCCCCTCAGTTAGAGTCCCCGCATGTGAGAGAACAAGACTCAGGTTAGCTGAGAAGGAGCAGTGAGCGCCGTGACAGATCACTGACAGGAAGACCCACAGAGGGCAGACTCGGGAACTAGCCTCGCCATTGGATGCACCATGCCGAGACACAACCACATTACAGTGGACAGTAGTCAGCGACGGGCACTTGCATGAGCTGAGATGCCCAGGAGTTGTTCACAGGAGGGCCTAGTGCCTAGAGGTCGTGCAGATACACGGTGGATGAGGGCCACCAGGGCCCCACATACTTGCCGGCCCCTTGAACTCTCCAGGGCACAGCCAGAAGCCAGCATGTCAGGCCAGGGTCTGCGGGAGCTGGTTCATCACACACTAGTCTGGGATGGAGAGAAGCTTCTTGAGAGGGAAGCAGTCAGTAATGCCTCAGCTGATAGGACTAGATGTGTAGTCACAGCCAAATGCAAGCACTCGCATTCACTCACACTCATGTACATACACACAGGCACACACATGTGCACATACACATGTACACATATGCACACACATGTACACACAAGTACACAGGCACACACATAGGAACACACATGCACACACTCACACACATGCACAAACATGCACACACATACATACATGTGCCCACTCATGCACTCATGAACACAAACACACATCTGCATGCACACATGCACGTGCACACACACATATACATGAACGCATGTACACACACGTACAAGCACACATGCACATAAATATGCACACACTCACATATGCACAAACATGCAAACACATGCATACACGTACCCACTCATCCACTCATGAACATGGACAAACACACATAGGACGCACACATGCACACATGTGCGCACACATGCACACATGTACACATACAAACAAACATGCACACACAAGAACACATGCACACATATACACACATACACATGTGTACACATTCATGCACTAATGAACACAGACACACACACATAGGCATGCACGCATACACATGCCTGCGTGCACACACACACACACACACACACACACATTCCCATATGCTGGTCTCACCCCTGGGCCTGCAAAGACAGATGACCACAGGGAAATATCCTTTCTGCCTGATCTCAGTGGCTTACACAATGGTATTATCTGGCTGAGGAAACGGTGATGTCGGCACTGTCGCCCCTTCCTTTGTCCAGTAAGTGAGGAAAAGTAGGGAAGCCAATGTTGGACACTTCTTTAACAGATCTACGAGGTATTTCTATGAAATTTATAACTGATAAGCCTTAGGGCCAGCCCCAGATGATCGGGGGAGAGCAAGGGCCAGTTTCCCCCTTAGCACCATCTGAAGTTCTGGAACTGGCAACGACTTCTGGTAAAAAGTGGAGTCGGTGTAGCCCTGAAGTTGGGGAAGGAGCAACAGCGTTAGGGTTAGGGTTAGGGTTTTCACCATGTGCTGCTCTCACCATCCCAGGGAATCTGGATGCTGGACAGAGCCACAGCCTGCAGTGCTGCCCACTACACAGAGCCCACCCAGCAGTGCTCTGGGGACCCAGCCCAGACCCTCTCCCCCGGCAAGGCCCTTTGCCACTTTTCCAGCCCCTTGGAATTCTCCCTAGTTATCAAAATGCATACTTTGTGATGTTTCCGAAGTTACCCGTTCCTTAGCCAAGTCTGACAGAACAGATGAGGGGTTGACAGATGACTCTGACGGGGGCAGTTCCTTCAGGATGCCAATGAGTCAAGGACCATGGTGTAAGCACTGTTCCAGAGGCTGATAGGAAGTGGCTCAGCCTCAGTAACACTGGGGGCCGAGCGTGGGGGCCGCAGAACGCAAAACAGAACTGAGGGCAAATCTCTCCTCTGAGTAACCCCGTCCAGAAAGATCTGCTCCTCGAGACTCCTCGGGAGGAGGAGAGCCACTATAAGCACATGTTTATCCATGCTTAGGTGCAGCGATGTCCTCTTAGGAAAGAACATTGAGAACAAGACACTAGTCGGATGCCTCCTACTCATCTCTAGCCTTTGAAAGCCTAGAATAAAGATCAATCATACTCATATACAATTATCAGCCTATAAGTCCCCTCTATGAACAGGACACATCTCCGAGGGACCTTTTGGCACTCAGGATGCTCTTGCAGTCTCTCCCAGGGTGGTCTTAGGGTGGGAGGCTATGAGCTGGACAGTCCAGGAAGGGAGAGGCTGCAGGGCTGTGGAGGGGAGGGGGTGGGCCGTGCCTGGCACCAGCCCCCCACAGGGCTAATCACAGCACAGGACAATTACCCACACCAATGAGCTCCTTTATTGCATCAGAAAATGGAGAGTTTTCTCAGCTCACACACACTCCCGGCTCACGCTGGGAAATGACATCTTTGAGTATGAAGGACAAAAAAATAACCCTTTGATTACCGTGTTTATGCTCCTTTTTTTAGTTGCCCCCAAAGTAAACATGCTTAAGAGCATCTTGGCAATTGCAGGCTGCTTCTCAGACTCTGTTTAATTACGAGCAAATCAATCACTACGGCTCTCACTCCTGAGTTCCCGACAGGTGCGGGAGGGGGTCCCAATGCTGGTCTGTGCTCCTCCTCTCAGCCACCCTCCAAACCTGAATGATGACGCTCGGCAACTGCTCTTCCCTTTCAGGAAGGCGTCTCCTCCAGCCTCCCAGAGACTCACACCGGGGGCAGTAAACCTGTCTGTGACCCCAGAACAATGCCAAGTTAGTCTCGAGGTCCCTACTCTCCCACAAGAACAGAAGATTTCACTTGCTCCTTAGAGTGAAAATTAAGACACCAACAGAGGCTGGAGAGTTGGCTCAATGGGGAAGGCACTTGCCTTGCATGCAGCCAACCTGGGTTCAATCCCTGCACCCTATACAGTTCCCCAAGCCCTAGCAGGAGTGAGTCCTGAGCACAGAGCCAGGAGTTAGCCCTGAGCACAAAGCCAGGAGTCAGCCCTGAGCACAGAGCCAGAAGTGGTCCCCTTCAAAATAGTTGCATGCACAACCTCTGGATGGTTCAATAATATCTGTCATGTGGAAGGAAGCTGATGACACCTTGACGTGAGGGGTCCCCACCTTCCCCTGGATTTGACCAGCGGCTTCCCCGCAGCTAACATCTTCCTCACGCTGCCTCTTCCCATACTGGCCACACTCTCTCCCCACAATGGAAGTCAGAGTGTTAAAAAATGTAAGACTCCGAGAATCCGCTCACTGGGAGCCCTGGGCTGTATCCAGGGCACCGCCTGGTTCCCCAAGCATCTCTGGGTGTGATGCCCCCAATATAAAAATAAATAAACAGTACTGGAGAAGTGGAGAGAAGGGAACACACAGCCCTGGGGTGAGAATGTTCCTTGGTCGGCCTCTAAGAAAGCTCCATATAAAATGCTCCCAGGAGGGACTACTGTGCTTTTATCTAAAGCAGGCAAAGTGCCAATGGTCCAGTCTTTTTTGGAAAACAATGTGGACATTCCTCAAAAATCTAGAAATTGAGTTCCATTTTGACCCAGCAATACCACTACTGGGAACTCACCCTGGGGGCTCAAAAACACCCAGTTCAAAAACACCTGCAACCCTATGTTCACTGCAGCACTTGTTCACCATAGCCAGAATCTGGAAACAACCTGAGTGCCCAAGAACAGACAAATGGACAGAGAAACGATGGTACATCTACACAGTGGAATACTACAGAGCTGTTAGGAAAAATGAAGTCATGAAATTTGCTTATAAATGGATGGACATGGAGAGTATCATGCTGAGTGAAATGAGTCAGAAAAAGATGGACAGATATAGAATGACTGAACTCATTTGTGGAATATTATATATATGGGGGAGGGGGCAGAGGGCAGGTGAGACAGAGAAGGGACCAGGATGGCAGTAGTGTCTGGGAATGATCACTCTGGACAAGAACTGAGTGTTAGAAGAAGGTAAAGGGGTATTCCTGATAATCTTTCAGTATCTGCACTTCAAACCACAATGCCCAAAAGGAAAGGGGGAGAGAGAGAGAGAGAGAAAGACAGACAGAGACAGAGACAGAGACAGAGAGACAGAGACAGAGCCAGAGATGGAGACGTTGACACAGAGACAGAAGTGCCTGCCATAGAGGCAGGCAATGGAGTGGGGAGTGGGGCATGATGGGAGGGAACCTGGGGATAGTGGTGCTGGGAAATGTGCACTAGGGGAGGGACGGGTGCTGGAACACTGTATGACTGAAACCCAACCATGAGCAGCTTTGTGAGGGTCTATCTCACGGTGATTTAATTTTTAAAAAAGGTTACAAATGAAATAAAGCAGATAGAGGCACAGTGTGGAAACAGTCTCTGGAGCCCATGGCAGCTGCAGCACGATCTTGCAGGATCCACATGGACACCACTAGGCACCCCGTGGCAGAGGCTGGGCCCACCGGAGAGCAGTGGCCACAGACCCCAGTGCGTGCTCTTCCAGGAATGAGAGGGAACCATGTCGTGGGAGCACGTGAGGGTGCATGAGGCCACACCAGCACCTGCTTAACTGCTCACTTTCCTCAGCTCTGAGGTTGCTGCCCCAATCCCTGCACTGTCTTGGGACATGGCACCCACTTAGGAGACACAAGTGAGCTAGAAGTGCCACTCCCCTGGGTGCCCTGGGAGGGGAGAGCTCCCGCCTGGTAGAGCCAATTCTGGGCTTTGTCCCCCAAGATCACTGACCAGCCTAGGGGTTGAACCATCTCTCTGACCCCAGCAAAGCAGATTTCTTTAACTGGGTCAAAATTTTCCTGAATTCACAAAGATCATTCTGTGGGGTGCCCATGAGAACACGTGACTGCAAAGGTTCTGGAAATGCATCTCCCAGGGTCAGGCCCGAGTGTCCACAGTCTACTGACATGAGGAAAATAAAGTGGCTCATTTTCTTATGGGTAATTTCAAACAACTCCGTTTCAAGTGAGAAATGTGAAATGGAGTGTGTTTATAAATTAGGGAAGGATAATGGCAGTAATTTTGAATAGCTGTAATTAAGCCCTTTGAACATTTTTTTGAGAGTTTTATATAACCTAAGTATATACATTGACTTAAGAATTATGTCTATCTCAAGGAGAACTCAAAATATGGTTTGAGTCTAATCAACATAAGGCCACGGCTCTTAAGCATGTTCTCTCACATTTTTTAAATAATATCTACCTACCATGTTATCACAGGAATACAGTTCATTTTAAGAGAGAATTTCGCAAGAATGCCAGACTTTGTGTCAAATGTCTGATTAAAGCCACTTCCTTGGAACCCATCAATCAGTGTCACTATGGGATAATGGACATTGTCTAACACTTGTGAATCTTTTGGAGGACGTAAACACATGGCACACATTTAAAAAGCATGCTTAATTCATTTTTGAATCTGTCCTCTAAACTGCATGATTCTATTTAAAAGTGACATTTAAAAATTATTCTAATATAACAGAAGCAAGGCTATAATTCTGCAAGCTCAAAAGAGCTGAGCTGTAAAATCATGGAATTAAGTCATTTGGGTATTTAAAAGAATGACTGATTTTATGAGCTATTGTTTTGATTGGAGGGAGAGGGTTGGGGATGGAATGGACAACTTCTGTGGTGTGCATCTTTCTGCCGGGTGTCCAAAAGGATTCTTTACCCATTAGCCTTGGTAAATGAAGCAATGCAAAGGTCAGGGAGGGAAAGCAAGGGGCATGAAGTCACACTCTCCTGCACACCTGCTAACCCGCAGAGCCACGGACCGAGTCTGGTAGGGTCGTGACTGTCTGGTCACATTCCAAGGCGACTCCCAGGACAAGGCACCTCCTCCCTCACACTAGTGTCCATCTGTGAACTTGCTTCTGATCATCTGGGCACCGGACAATCTCATCTGCACCATGGGACCAATGCCCACACTTCAGCACACTGCCTCCTCCTCCAAACACGCCCTGGGGATCCCGACATGTCCCTGAGATGCACCCTCTGCTGATGGTGAGGCTCGGCTAAAGCAGGGGGCTCGGCCACAGTCCCTGCTGGTCCATGTGCAGGAGGCTTCTCAGAATTCCTAATTCACCAGCTAGCTCACACCAATGTCAGTATTCCCACAAGCTGGCGCCCTGAGGCCCAGCCGCCCGGAGCAAGGGTAGTGGCCTTCCGTGTGTGCTTCCCCGAAAACTGTAGTCTGTATGACCTTTTCAGTCACCACTCCAGGGTCCATCCTTTCTACTGGCACCAATCCCTCATCTTCAGCACACCAGAGGGGGACCTGCCTTGGAGAGCAAAGGAATGGTCTAGAAAATCTTTCACCCTAGAACAGATAATTCTCCTACTGGTTTCTCAGCTCATAGACTAGAGATAAGATTGCATTTTTCCCCATAAAATCAGAAGGAAAATTCACCCCAACCTAATTTGTTTTTCTCTGATTTCAATTAATCTTGGAGGAAGATTGTGATTTATGACCCTGAGTTGGCCAGTGAGTTCTGGAATTTATATAATATAATCCTAGTAAAGCGAAGCACTTTTGCTTTTATGTCATCTTCATTGGATCCAGAGATCATAGAATAAACCCAAATATGCAAACAGAAGTGGATTTTAGCCCAGAGAGAATTAAAGTGGCAAGATCCAGACATTCAACCAACTCCCAGGGTACTGCTATAACAGAAAACGAGTCCAGTTTCTTTGATTTGGGGGATTTATCTCAGCAGAAGAGGAAAGATTTATTCCCATATAATCTACAGGCACTTAATCAACTGGCAAAGTCGAACGGTTATTTCTAAGGGATTTAAGATGCTAGTATTGTGTTGTGGTTTGGAGCTCAGGTATTACTCCTGGCTCTGTGCTCAGAGATAATTCCTAGTAGGAACCGCATGTGATGCCAAGGATTGAAACCGGGTTTGGCTGTGTGCATGTCACGTGCTATGCCCGCTGTGCTATCTCTCCAACCCTAGTACTATTTAAAAAAATAAATAAATACTCATCCTTGTTTAGTGATCAGGGTTGCACATAATAAGCACTCAGCAGTGATCAAAATATTTTCAAGTAACAAAAGACCTCTTGGTGTATTCTACTCAAGAAATTAGAACTTGCAGAAATAACCAAGAAGTGTTTTCTTCATAACCATTGCCATGGTTTAAAAAAATCCTCTGTGAGAATGACACACAGAACTTCACTAGAACAATGCATCAAAATTTAAAAAAAGTCGGTGGGACGCCACTCCCAGACACATATTCCTTCAGACTCTTCCTCCCCTCGGACATTGCTTTGGCCGGAGACAGCTCCCAGAGGCACATGTGTTCAGCCTCTTCCTTCAACTCAGACGCCCGCTTTTCACAGCTTCCCCATCCTGTTTGGAAAACTCCCAATTGATGCTCAGATATTATTGAGCTGCTCCTTCTTTGAAGGGTTTGCTTCTCCAGCAGGAGTGAGCAGTGTCTCCACATCTGCAGCACAGGATGCTCCTCAGGTGTGACAGTTATCAGGAAAATGATGAGCTTCTCATCCTACATGCAGTGACCCCTGCCTCGTGAGTTTCTGAGGGACCTGTGTACCTCTTTCTCCATGGTAGATGATTTGGGGGGCAAGCATCACATCCCCTTACAGAGCCACCATTCCTCCATGGATCAGGCTCAGCACCCACTCAAGCCCACTCCTCATCCCCACTGTCCTCTGTGAGGTGAACAGCAAACAGGCAGTGGGAAGCCATATGGGACATGCTCCTAGTGTGTCGCCCAAGCTCCCAGCCACAGCACCACACGGCTTAGACCAAGGAATGGAGGGGAAGGCCATGGCGAGCCGTTTCCTTGCCTCTGGCTTTGTGATCCCACTTCCTCTATCAGCCCCCCCCCCCCACCCACCCACAAGCTACTGTGCCTGGAACAGAGATCTTAATGGTCCCTCCTTCTGCCTGGCCCAGGGTATGCGATGGCATTTAGCACGTGGCACTGTTCAAGGTTTTAAGATTCTTCAGGGCAGGGGCTGGAGTGATAGCACAGCAGGTAGGGTGTTTGCCTTGTATACAGCTGATCTGGTTCGATTCCCAGCATCCCATATGGTCCCCTGTGCACCGCCAGGAGTAATTCCTGAGTGCAGAGCCAGGAGTAACCCCTGTGCATCACTGGGTGTGACACAAAAAAGCAAAAAAAAAAAAAAAAGATTCTTCAGGGCAAGGGGAGTGTGTGTCTGGGTAAATGTCAAACATGATGGCAGGATGACTGGACGTAGAAAGCATCACTTTAAGACCTAGTCACCCGAGGGCATAGCAGGGTGACCTCCTGGGCATGGTTGGTGTCACCCATCTTTCCACCAGTGGGCAGGCACTGAAAGAATGAGTCAAGGAACTTTGGAAAGTATAATTCCTGCAACTTGTTTATGGGCATGCAGGTCTTGTGAGAATGGCTCTGCACAGGGCTACCATCATTTCCTAGATATCCGGTGTGAGATTAGGGAGGGGTGGTCAGGCCCCCTTCACTGTCCTGAGCACCTGTCTGGCTCAGGGTGAGCACCTACGATCAGACAAAGCAGAGATCCCTCCTTAGAAACGGAACCGGCCATACAGAAACTCTTCTCCTCCACGCATGACTGTTTGGGGATTCTGTGGGTGTCCAGCCCTGCTGGCCCCAGGACCAGCATGGGCCCACAGACAACTAATGGAATGTACTGACTCACTGAAGAGGATGCAGCATGCTGGACACAGAGCAAGTTACAACTCTGTGTGCGGATGGTAGTGCCCATGTTGGGCTACTCTCCACCCAAGACAACCAAATATCTGTCAGCGTCTGTCACATGAGTTTTAAAGTAAAGGCAGCCAATGCCATTTCACATTCTGAGGGGGCCCAGTGTGCCAGTCCATGTCCGTTCACTGTCAATGTCCAACCAACAAAGTCAGCAACCGAAGAGGACCCAAGAGCATGACGTGAGCACGGTCGGAGGTCTGGAGTCTAGACATTCCCCAGGGTCAGAATTGGGGAACACGTTTCTGCTGACCCTGTGCTCTGGGGACTGTGGGCCATCCGAGGCCAGGCAGGAGCCGGTCAGCCATCAGCAGCCCCGAGTATCACACAGCCCGCAGCCCACCCGTGACACACCGTGGGCACAAAACCTTGTATCCCCCCATGAATCATTGGATGATGTCCAGTGGCCACAGCAGGACACTGAGACAGCCCATTCAGAGCCTGCTGGCCGGAAGCATCACCAAGAAACAAAGCCAGGGCACACACCCAGCCCCGACACTCGGGGCTGCAGGACAGGGACTCTGACAGAATCTGAACATGGCTACCCTTAGAGCCAGCACCCCAGAAATGGCATGTGCTGAAATTTTACATGCAAAAAAAAAAAAAAGCAAATTTGGTCGCCCGCATGTCTTGGCTGCTGTTTTTATTTAGAGAGTCTATAAATAGATTTAAGGATGTAGCATTCTTAGTTAGAGACCATCCTTGATCCAATGTAGAATTGGATGGGAAACAAGAGAGAGAAACAAGAAAAGCAGCTATTGAAGGGCTCCTTGCCTCTCTCTCCCTCTCCCTCTCTTTCTCCCTCTCTCTATCTCTCCTTGTCTCTCCCTCTCTCTCATCTCTCCCTCCCACTCTCTCCCTCTCTCCCTCTACCTCTCCATCTCTCTCTGCCTCTCTGTCTCCATCTCTTTTCCTCTCTCCCTCTCTAGCCATCTTTCTCTCCTCTCTCTTCCTCCCACCCTTTCTCCCTCCCTCTCTTCTTTCCTTCTCTCTCCCTCTCTCTCTTTCCTTTTTCCTCCCCTTCTCTCCATCTATCTCCTCTCCCCTGTCTCCCTCTCTCCCTCTCCCTCTTCTTCTCTCTCTCTCTCCCTCTCTCCCTCTCTTCCTCTTTCTCACTCCCTCTCTCCCTCTCTATCCATCTCTCTCCCTCTCTCTCTCTCCTCTCTCTCCCTCCCACCCTCTCTCCCTTCCTCTCTCTCTCCCCCAGGTGCTCGTTTGCTCTCATGAGCTCATGTACCAACATTAGAAGATGCTAATACTCAGGGCTATAAAATCCATAAAGAATCTGATTTCTTTTTCTTGAAAAGAGACACGAAGTCTTCATGTGACCACTCTAGCCCTACACTGAGGGTGCTCTTGCCTGGCCCTGGCTCCCCCTTGGCTCCTTCTCCCATGCCCCCTACCAGCACCACTTCTCAGCCTCTGTGCTGGTGCAGTGCGGGCTCAGGCGCTGGCATGAGCATGGCTAAGGACCCAAGCCCCATGCAACACACCCTTGTGCTCGGGAAAGGCCCAGGGCCACTCCCCTGGGGTCCTGTGGAGTCACAAGAGCCGGCTCAAGGGCAGCCTGTGAGAGCATGTCCACCACCTCCTGTCATCACCAAGTGTCTGTACCACAGGAGCTCACTTCCATCCCTCCCCTCCACTCCCTCCACCCCTCATTGCCCCTGCACTGGGCCTCACCTCTGCAGAAAGCCCTGGACTGGTCAAGACTAATGGCCTTCTTGGTGCCCCTGCTCCTACCAATCAGCTCGCAGCCGTCCCTCATCACCCCCTTCCGAGCTTGCACCATCCTGGACCATGCTCAGACGTGACCTTGATTCACTTCCTCCTGATTCCTCCCTCTTGGCCGTGAATCGCTCTCATCTCTACCTCAGCAGCTAGATTAGCCCACGGCTCCATTGTGCCACAGACTATTTCCTTCAGCTGTCCTTGTGGGGGACGCTCTAGGCGACACGTCCACTTCCAACCACGCCACCGCTGGTGAGCAGCAGCTGGTGGGGGCCCCACGCTATGTGGGGGCTGCCGCTGCGTGTCTGCATGGACAGGGCTGCAGGGTGGGAAGGGCGCTCCCTGTGCTCTGGTCATCACGGGTCCCTCTCACAGGGGTGGACAGTGCAGAGACCAGGCTACCTGTGCCCCGTCAGGTTTCTCACCATGGTCAATACTGCTGGAACCAAAGCTAAGAGTACACTTGGCAAGAAGGCCACCAGCGACATTTTCTCCACATGGAGACACTTTCGTGGATGACCACACCCTTTCACAACCTAGTGACAGTCTGTAGACCACCCGGCACCACTCCCCCGCCCCCACCGACCTGCAGTCTCCTCCCACTCAGACAGATGGGTGTGGATCATTGCTTCTCGCCTGCGAGTGCTGGCATGGAATATGTGAGACCCCGAGTGGCTGGCCCAGCCCTACTGTCAGACAGAAGTGACACAGAGACAAAGAAATGGACTCAATGCCATCAGATGCCTCATGGAGAAGACTCAGCCCCGGAGCTTCTCAGCACTCAGTCCTGAGCCAAGAAACTCTGAAAACACGGAATCTTACACCAGAGGACACCAGATAGTTTGTGCTTTTGCTGTTTCTATTTTCTTGCAAGGGGATTTCCCCAGAAAAAAATGTGCCTCATTTCTTTCCCACAGCCCACTGTTGGGGAGGAGGGCAGAGAATGTGAGCTTTTTATTTCCAGGTGTGAGTCTCTCGTTGATTCTGCTTCCGAGACAGTGGCTGGAAGGCTGGCTTCTGGGCAGGGGTCTCTGACAGCCCATGCTGGGACACAGATGGCAGGTCCCCAGGGTCTGTTTCTTTTTGTCTTTATGCATATTATTCTACAAGAGTTGCAAAACATATCATGACAAAACATGTCATGGAAGTGGCATGAAGACCATGGGTTGATGAGGCAGGGTCCTCGGCCAACACACCCCTCTACCCAGAAGTGCGAACATGGTGCAGGTACGGCCCACCCCGGCTAGACCACTCGGCTCCCTCCACCAGCCTTCGCGCCAGAATCACTGGCTCTCTCTCTTCCTGCCTGCCATCAGCAGGGGTGAGTCTGCGGGGGCTCATGGGGACTGGGCTTCACCCCAGCCAGCCTGCAGGACAGGAGCAGAGCAGAGCACAGGCTCCAGGGCTGCCCTACTGCCTGTATCTCCTCCCCCACATGTCCACGCTCTTCAGCCTTCAGCCCTGGGTCTCCCCGGCCTGCTCCTTTGTTTAGGTGCCAGAAAGTCCACGGATCAACCCTGTGGACCCTAGGTAAGAAATTAAAAGAAATGGAGAAAACCATTAATATATAGATTGATATACATTATATATTAGCATATAATATATAATATACAATAATATATATCAATCCTGTGGTTGATTTAAATTCTCTTTTTTAATAATTATTTGAGAAGTTTGCTCAATTTCTTTCCCTACGATGCACCTACGTTCCCCTTACTTTTAGCCAGTAGGTATCAGTTGGATGGGCTCTTACTCTATTCTGGAATAGTCTTGGTCTTTGACATCCTGATAGCAACACTCACATACACACACACACTCACACAATATACATACACACATACACACTTACACACACTCACATGCTCACATACATATACATACACACACTCGCATACACACACACTCACACACACTCACATATACACAGTCACACACACATACACACACATACTCACATACACTCACATATACATACGCACATAAGCACACTCACACAAACTCATACACACTCATATACACATACACTCACGTGCTCACACACACGCACGTGCACGCACACACACAGACACACAGACACATTTTGGGATTGCAACCAGATACAGAATGGAGCTAGGGATGGAGTGTGAGAACTGACAGTAGGCAAGCATGGAGTCTTCCAAGCAATGAACATACCAGTTCTCCTACCAGAGAACTACCATCAGCAATTCTTACAGGGTAATTTTTCTGGTATCAAATCTATTAGATTTCCCTCCTGTGGTAATCTGTGTCTCTCCTTCCTTTCTTGAGAAACTGTACAGTGAGTATAGGACCCTTAGCTGATGTTTTAGACATTCCATATCTGAACAGTATTATGTACTTCCCCTCAGCCTCCCAGGTGTCTGAGGAATAGGAATAGGTGTCACTGTCATGGGAATAGGTGTCAGCCTCTCATTGTTTCCAAGATATTTTCTTAAATGAATTTAAATACATAACTTTCCAGCAAAAGAATCAGGAAATCCCAACAACAAAGAGAAGATGTTCAATGGATTCAAGTAGGAATTTTCAACAAGAAAATATTCAGGGGATGAGCTTAAACTCAGAAGAGTAAATAGCAAAATGAATGGGAGATCACAGAGACAGACAGGAAGATGGGAAGTCCGACAAAGAGAAAATCAACTGGTTAAAATGGAAAGAATTTCAGGGAGTACAGAGACATCAGTGACATCAGCATCCAACAGGAGGGCTGGAAAGACGCGAAGCTGAAAATAGCCCTTGGAGAAATCATGGTTGATGCCTTCTCAAATCTGGCAACAGATATAAACCTGTAGGTTAAAGACCGTGGTCAAGCTGTAAACAGGATCCCAAGGATTCATCAGAGACATAGCATCATTGAAAGTTTGCAAAGAAAGCTGAGAAGCTGCCGTCTTTCCTAGGAATGATTCCAAGGCACCACCTCCTCCATCAGAGATATCCGCGTCTTCCTCTTGCCTTCCTGATACCTCTGAGTACCCCTCGCTTTAACACAGCCCTCCCACCAATGAGCAGTTGCTAGATTTATAGAAGATCCAGACATCTGACTGACGTTTGCTAAGCACCAGAGTCATGATTTCTCAAACGTAATGATGGAAGTGTCGCTTCAGCTGTGGGTGCAAATCTTAGCTTCGTGTGACAGAGATCTTGGTCAATGCTTTGGGGGTGATCCTGGCAGTTGCCCAAGGCAGCTCAATGGCCTGTGATCCCCGAGCTTCTGGTGACCAGCTCAGACTTGTAGGAAAGAAAGGGCAGGGGGAAAAGGAGAGAGAAAATTTTCTTTTTTTTTTTTTTAAGAAGAAGAAGAAATACATCCCAAACACAGCATTCCAACAGAACTGGCCCAGGACTCCTGTAGCTTCCCGGGCAGCTGTCCTCACTCTGTTCTGACAGTTATAAGAGAGATGGGCTGGAGAGTGACTTTGGGAGCTAGCCACCACCCAGAGGATGTTTTGCTTATAATTCTGTTCCGCAAATTCAGATGCCAGACAAGCCTTCTAGAAGATATATATTAAGTACTTTGCAGTGGTTTTTGAATAAATTTATAATGAGACTCTGTTCAGTAACACACTATGCTAACATCTGTGGCGTGCCAAGGGTTGAAAGAAAACATTTCACTTATTCTTGAAAGGTATGGATTCCTGTTTTGGTTTTGTAACTCGGGTTGAATGAAGTCCATTTGCTTGTCCAAGGTTAAAGCGTACGTGGTGAAGCAGCCTTCTCTGCAGCCTGGATCTGTTTCCAGTGGCACTTTGGTTGTCATTCACCCTAACCCCAGAATCTGCATGCACCGGCAGCATCAGAAACCAGGATGAAGTTGGGGAATAAAAGAAAAGTCGGAAGGTGGGCTGGATGGAGAACACCCACTTCACCTCAGCTTGCGGAGATTTTCCTCCCGTTGCTGGTCCACGCATCCCTCTGCATCTGATTTGTTCTAAGCGGGTATTCCAGGCAGCGCCCAGTGTTCCCTCCTTCTGACCGTGCCCAGTGACCGTAGGTCATTAGCATGGGGTCACTGACAGAGTCCTCCTGCTTAGTGCATTTTCAGCTTGAGATAAAGGGCTCTTATTTCCAGAGCATTTTCAGCTTCAATCCCATCCTAACTTCCGTCCCAAAGGCCTTCTGATGAGATCTAAGTGGTTTTGGTTTCAGGTTTGGATGATTTAGTCAGTCAGCAGGGTCTGCTTTTAAAGCTCTTGGCCCACTAACGCGTCTCCGTGACAAGAAGGGGGTTCAGTCTCCACAGAGTGTTGCTTTTAGAAGCAGTTGCTACCATTTATATGCATAAAAATTAGGACTCCTTTAATATTTCATTAAAATGGGTTTGCATCACGGACTGTGCAGTTCCATCCTGGCACGGGAAATCGCAAACCCTTCGTGATAACCCATCAGCAGCCAGGCTGATTTGAGCATCACCTTTCTTCCATTAACTCCGGCACTCGAGTCTGGGACTCCTGCCCTCCAGTGTGGCTGCTGCTGCTCAGCACGTGTGTGGGCATGTGAGGGAGCCGTCGGCAGGCTCCAAGGAAGAGGCTCCCAGTGGCTTTGGAACCAGGACACAGTGTGTGTGTGGTGGGGGGGGGGGGGCAGGTTACTGTCTTTCTTCTCAGGAACCTCATCAAGATCACGCCTCTGGCTTCCCTTTCCCTCCTTAAGGAAGCTGGGACCAGAGAGATGGGGCAGCAGGCCTGTTTTCTATGCATGTGGCCAGCCCAGGTTCAATCCCTGGCACCCACACAGGTCCCCTGAGCTCAGAGCCAGAATGTAAGCCCTGAGCATGTCCGTTGTGACCCACAAAACAGAAAAATCAAATAATGTTGGGTGTGACTGGTGATGCTGGCCAGGAGCACTTGGGAAAGCTCACTCCGTGCTGAGTCCAAACACGTTTCTATTCCCACGTGTGAAATGGCAGGGGCCCACAGTGGCCTTCTGGAGCCCTGGGGTACATTTAGCACCTTGAGCTTGCAGACTGTCCTGACAGGGGCTGCAGTGCATGAAGGGGATTCTGCATTGAAGCCCCAATTCCCCCTCCCTGTCTTCCCTGGGGCAGAAGCATTCACGGTCCACTGTGCTGAGGCACAAAGACAGGGCTTTCCAGATGGGAGCGGAAACCTCTGCCCAGCAGCTCCTGCCCCATCCTAGCCTGTGTGCTTCTCCTTTTGTCCTTCTGTCTGTCTGTCTGTCTGTCTGTCTGTCTGTCTTATGTGTTCACGGGAGGTGTGAAGCCCAAAACTGCACCCAGCCTTGTTGTGTCTCACTGCCATGAGGGTGAGTTTGGGTCACAGTAGAGAGAAGGATGCTGGGACTCACAGGAGGGAAACTCATGTTCCGAAGTCAGCGTCACCCATCTCGGCTTTACATCAGCCCAAAGTCCCGAGAATAACTTGCAGTAAGCAGCCCCGACTTGAATTTCAATCGCGAATCACTGAAGTTAACAAGAAAAATAAAGAGCTGAAGTCTAAAAGAGCTATCCTGAAATTTCGCTGTGGGATGGTGATTGTGGTGACGCCACGTGGAACATGCAGAAGCTCGGATCTGTTGTTTAAGCACAGAATTCTAATCTTGAAAAGATGAGATTGTAAGAGATCATCTCCTTGATGTTTCTAAGTAATTCCATAATCCCTCCATAATGTTGAAGCTAGACTACAAGACAATTCCTTTGTGAATAAACATGTGTGTATAAAAAGGCCCTCCGTTGATCATCGATTTGCTCGAGCGGGCCCAGTAACGTCTCCATTGGAGACTTTGTTGTTATATTTTAGTTATTTTTTTGTTTGTTTTGCTTTTTGAGTCACACCTGGCAATGCACAGAGGTTACTCCTGTCTCTGCACTCAGGAATTATCCCTGGCAGTGCTCAGGGGACCATATAGGATGCTGGGAATTGAACCCACATTGGCCGTGTGCAAGGCAAACACCCTACCTGCTGTGCTATTGCTCCAACCCCCACAACATATTTTGATAGCTTGACATCAGCAAAGCCTGGCAAGCTACCCATGACGTATTCAATATGCCAAAACACAGTAACAGGTCTCACAATGGAGACTTTACTGGTCCCGCTTGAGCAAATTGATGAACAACAGGAGGACAGTGACAGTGACAGCTTGACATCATTATTGGATCTAAATTCAGAAAGTATTTAAATATGTACCCAGGTACTTTTCTATAAAAGGCCACTGAAAACGCATCTGCCAATTAAAGAACATATCAAAAAATATTGTTCATTCCACTCCAGCTTGAGAACATTGAAACAATCACCTGAATATAAAAGATTGAAATAAATGGCAAAATTTTTCCTCCCTGAAGAAATACTGAATTATCCTCTTTTGTTTAATTGGTTTTGGCTGTCATTAAAGCTATCTATTCTCCTCCATGTCAGAGTTAACTCATTCTGACCATGTAAATGATAGATTTCAGCCTGAAATGTAACAACAGTGTAATGAGGAAAAATTAACCTAATGGAAAAAAGAACAAAATGATAAGGCAGCAAATGTGGCTGATAGTAAGCTGGAGATGTATTCCCAAGGCTCTGCTCCCTGTTTGCAGATTGACTTCCAGCGCTCGCTCCTGAGAGACAATCCTTACTTCGATGACACTATCTGCTTTCAACCGTCCCCCTAGGAAAAGACTCTTTTGCTTTGTTTATTCTCTGACTGTGATAGCACAGCGGCAGGGCGTTTGCCTTGCACGCAGCCAACATGACCAACCCGAGTTCAATTCCTCCGCCCCTCTCGGAGAGCCCGGCAAGCTACTGAGAGTATCTCACCCGCATGGCAGAGCCTGGCAAGCTACCCGTGATGTATTCGATATACCAAACACAGTAACAACAAAGTCTCTGATGGAGACATTACTGGACCCGCTCAAGAAAATTGATGAACAACAGGAGGACAGTAACAGTGATAGTGATTCTCTGACTGACTCTTGGTGCTCTGAACCCACCTGATGCACCCAAATGCTGCTCAGGGCCTGGGGAGAAGCAGTGGCAGCTCCCAGCTGAGCCACTGAGTGCAGAGTCCTGGAGCACCGTCGTTGACTTGGGCTCTCACATGGTCGCCAACATCTACCCTTTTCAGGATCCCCTGAGATATTTGAAAAACACAGCATTCAAATCTTCATTTATTCTTTTAAAACCTGAGAAATGCTGTGCTTTCCATCAAGCGACATAAGTTAAACATAAATTATATCCCTGGCAGAGCGTAATTCAATTTGGTTCAGAGAAAAATTACTCTCGTGCAAAATATTTGTTGCTCAACATTAGCTTATAAACATATGTTCATTACTGAAAGAGTGAATCCGTGTTCATTTTTATAACTTAGTAACAAGCAATCTATGGAGGACATCAGCTAGTGCCTAAAATGGGGGCAGCCAAACCTCCAGAACTGTGCTCAGGATTTGGAAACTGAGCTCCGTTACTATTGCTTGGTTAAATCCTGTGTATATCAGGGAGATCTGCTTCAGTTGAACTTTTCGAGTAATGTTCTGCTTTTACGTAATTTTTAAAACTTTTAAAAAATTAAAGCACGGTGATTGACAATTGTGTGCATACTAGAAATTCAGGCATTCCATGTTCTAGCTCGAATTCCACCACTAGGGTCAACTTCCTTCCATCAGTACCCCCAAGTTCCCTCCTTCTCCCCACCACCTGCACATTTATTTATTTATTTATTTATTTATTTTATAAAGTAGTTCCCTGTACAGCAGAACCTGGCGAGCTCCCCATGGCTATTCAATATGCCAAAAACAGTCACAATAACAGGCCTCATACCCCTGACCCTGAAAGAGCCTCTAATACAATAGCATTGGGAAAGATGAATAAGGAGAGGCTGCAAAAATCTCAGGGCTGGGACCAAAGGAGATGTTACTAGCACCTGCTCAAGTAAATCAATGAACAACAGAATGACAGTGATGCAGTGTGATAAAATAGTTCACAATATTTGCTTACATTTAATATTCAAACACCAATCCCACCACCTTTACTACTTTCCACCACCATACTTTGAATGTTTCCATCCCTAACTGCATGCCTGCACATTTTTTAAGAGTTTTAAGATTAGTTATTATAGTTTGGGTCTCATGCTTCAGCTTTGCTGGTTCTGTGGTTTCGATATGCACTATTTCTCACCTCTCTACCACCTGGGCCCCTGATCTTAATTCCCAAGAGTCAATATCCCACCTGCCATGCCATTGCCTCCCATCCTGAGCTGTTGTCTCAGCTTCTGGCCACTTTTATCTGTATGTGAAGAACCAGCCGTAGTAATGCCAGAGATGATACCTTAGAAATAATGCTTGGTTCCTAAAGATTTTACCACAGTTTCCAAGTGAATGATTCTCCCAAACTGTCCCAAAGACAATGCAGACCCAGTGTGGCCATGCACTTGGTGTATTAGGATTAGAACCACAGCAAGGCTGACCCATGAAGCAGGAACCCTCAGCATCCCAACAAGACCCCACGGCTCATTCCCCTGGCTAGGGCCTCTTGGATAGTCCGGGGCTGCTTTAGAGCCAGGGATGGCACGGAAGTTTGCACTAGCTAAAGAAGAAGAGCAAACTCCAGAAATAACATCAATCACACCAAAAGATCTGAGTAAATCCTCGGTACCATCCCCTTCCATCCCGCCTTCTGTTCCTCCTGCACTGCAAACTCCCTGTGGACTCTGTATTTTCAAAGTGAGCATCTCAGTATTTTCAAAGTGCCACAGATAACTGCAAGCTCATCAGACGCCTCACCCGGTCCCCACCATGAGGAAGACTGTCAAGATTAAGCTGATTGTAACCCCCCTATGTGTCCCCCTGGTTCTAACCAGCTTCTCCCAGGAATTCTGTGGGACAGGATTTAAGAACTCTGGTTTCTATTGAAAGAAATGCACCAATGACCAAACAGAGACATGGGAAGCAGGGAGGATAGAAGGCCGGACCACAGTGGTGCTGGGTCCCAGAGTTGGGGCCGGGAGGACTCCCAGTGGGCAGCAGGAAGGAAGTGTCCCCCCAGCAGCACTGGACCCTAGAGATGGGGCAAGGAGGACTCCCAGTGTGCAGCAGGAAGTGTCCCTGCTGGTCTACCTGGGCCAGTGCTAGCTTCTGTGGCAACCTCTAATGGATCCACCTCTGTGGGAACAAGCCAAGATGCTCCCGATCGCTTTCCTCGACATCCCACTGCCTTGGACCAGGTTCCATCTGTCTGGAGCATTGGCCAGAGCTTCACGGCCGGACAGCTGCTCCTGGAAGGCACAGTTATCAATATTGCAGGATGGTACTTAGCAGAGCGGCAAGCACCCGTTCAAGAGTTCTGTGCCAACCCATCTGATCAAAAGGCCTCAGAGGAGCCTCTTGGGTTGTCTGGGGGCATCTGGGTGATGTTGGGGGTTGGAGGGAGAGTGAGTTGCCTGGCTTGGAGGGGCAGTGCAGGGATGGAGCTTTCAAAGATGGAGACAGGACCCCAGTGTCTCAGGGCTACACATCTTGTTTGCGAAGCAGCCATGCTGCGGGGCCTGGGGTGGATGGTGGGGTCTCCTCCAGCCCAGGATGGGTCTTCCTCCTGCTCACATGACCCCGCACTACTCCCTGAAGCCATTTAGTGGTCGCTCCTCAGAGTCCACTGCCTCTGCTGTCTCGACCACTGGCACGAGGTTTGCCCTGCCATTCTAGACCCGATTTCCTTACTTTCTTTCAAGCCATTGTAAGATTGTCCATGGCGTGCAGTTAGAACACTTCAGAGAGGTCGTATTGCCCTCACTGTCTCTCTGCCCGCAAATTGAACACGCCATGGCCAAAGCCACTTGTGGCCCGTGTGCAGCGGGAAGGGACCCTCTGACATGGGGCCTCCATCCAACCCACCTAAGCTCTTTTGAAGACTCCCGGAAGCCCCCTCTGCTCCTCAAATCTATGAATCTGACATTTATGAAATCTTATACAAGTGGATAGATTTGTTTTGTTTTGAGGCCACATCCCAGCAGTGCTCAGGGCTTACTTCAGGCTTACTGCATTCAGGGCTCACTCTTGACAGTGCTCAGGCGACATAGCTGGGGATTGGGTCCAGGTCAGCCACATGCAAGACAAGGGTCTAACCCTCTCATTCTCTCACTGGCTCACTAATAAGCTATTTTCACTTGCAGGCCTTCATTCTGATTTTCATAGCCCGATCCTTTGAGATAGATCTGGTTTTCCTGCCCCTGTGAGTGGTGTGCTCTGACAATACCACAACGTGTGGGACTCTCTCCTGCTGGCAGTCAGCTGGCTTGCTGCCAGTGTTTGATGATAAGGATCAAAGCCACTGGCAGGGGCCACAGAAACACATATTGGTGCTGAGTGCAGGCCATGGGGATACAGAGAGGTGATGAACACAGAATGGTAATGAGTGCAAACTACGGAACTCGGGGTGGTGATGAGTGCAGCCCAGATCACGACTGGCCTCACACCTCCACGGCTGCATCTCCCTGGGAAGAGCGTCAAGTTCTAAGAGCGCAAAACAGTCTCGACCATATCCTCATGTTGTAGCAGCATTAGTTTTTGGGTGCTAATGGCCAAGGAGAGCTGAGCGGGACACAGTGAGGAAGGGTGAGTGCAGGAAGTGAGGAAGAAGGGGATGTTGGTGAGAGGGAGCATGGGCCTGTGGTTAAATGAAAGCTTCTACACAGCTCATGCTTTCTCTCATTTTAGCACAAAACTATTACTTGTTTCATTTACTTAAATAATTTTTTCCCTTCTTCCGTTCCTCCCTCCTTCCCTCCCTCCCTCCCTCCCTCCCTCCCTCCCTCCCTCCCTCCCTCCCTCTCTTCCTTCCTTCCCTCCTAGATCACTGTTTTTCTTCCGTATTTCCAGAAGGCGTTAATCCCCAAGTTGTACTTCCAATCAGAAATGCAAAGAGTAGGGGTCAGTGCCCTGTGTCTGAGTGTGGGCCACAGGATCAGGGTGGGGAACACAGTGCTATGGGACACTGCAGAGCTTGTTTGCCATAATCCTGGGCAGGGCTGCCGGCTGCTGGCTTGCAGGGAGATGCCTTGGGGAACCTTGATTCTCAGGGAACACTGAGGCTCCATAACAGTGAAGCCGTTAAAACCAAAAAAAAAGGTGTAAAATTTTTTAACCCTATGCCAAATAGAACCTACCAGAATGAAATGTCTTAGCACCTTTCAAGCTGCTCCTGTACGCAATCTATTCACATCCACAATAAAGTCCAGGAAATATTCATTTTCTACTCATCTTAATGTTGGTATTTGCTAAATGCCAGCATTTGATCTCTAATCATTATTTCCGAGACATACAGGTAGACACATTCTATATGTCCTTATTTGGGGATACACCCATCTGCTTGCAAGTTGTTTGCTTGGAGGATGGTGTGACATCAGATACAGAAGCAGAGGTGCCCCCAGCAGAGGCTGCACCCATTCCCCAAGTCTCCCTGAACCTAATGGAGGCGGAATTGGAGAAATATATTCTCACCTTTCTATAATCACTAGAAGCTCTGAACATGTTCATTATCTTCTTTTATTCCTATACCAGTCTTGAAGCATTTAATTTTACTCTTCTCAACAAAAATTTTCTTTGAACACTTATCAGTTTCTACTATTTTTTATATTTTATAATTTTCAGGTTTCCTCTGAATGTACTTTCTAATGTTTTGGCTTCTTTACATGCTTTTATAATTCCTTAAGATGAGTTCTAAGTTTCTTTAATCTTTATTTACCTTCTATTTTGTTCATTTCAACACAGAAAGTTATTTGTTTGTCTTCTGGTTCAAGAGATACTCAAGGGACAGGGCTGGTGATTGAGGTTCACTCTGATAGACTGAATTAGCCTTTAGGGAAAAAAATTATAGCAATTTGGGAGTAATTTAGTATACACTGCATCTAATAATAAAATCACTTCTATTTTTCTAATAATTTATTTTTACTCTCCTTAGAAATTATTAGCTTACAGTTCATGATTGGGGAAAAATAACAATCAGAAAAAAGTAGTTCTTGAAGCCTTAAAATGTGAGAAGCACACTCATTGATTTTCCTTTTTTTTTGAAAAATGCAATATTAAAAAATTTACTAGCATTACATATTTATCACCTCTCCTTGTTATTTTCAAATACTAGTATTTACTTAATATGTTTCAAAACACATTTGTCTCATTTCAAAGAGTTTTTATACTCTTGGAAGCAATCATGCTAATGAGTATCATAAAACCATTGTAAAGTTGCTCTTTTGTTCTTACGTACTTTTAATCTTCAATTTCACCTTGTCTGAAAATAATGCTGCATTTCCCATTTCCTCTCGTCTGGTATTGATTTCCCCATGTCTTTATTTGTAACATTTAAAAGAAGAAATGCTTACTTTCTATTTAAAACCATGCTCACTGTCCATTAACTGATTTTTTTAAAAAAACACAGAACCTGAAGAAATGTTGCTTCTTCTGACCTAATGTGACAGTCTCTCCTTTAAGAGGATAATTCAGTTCATTTATGGTATAACAATTGCTGTATTTAGTCTCCTCCTTCTGTTTTAATTTATGCTAATCATTTAATTGATTCCTTTTTTCTCTTTTTCTTAATTTTGCTGGTTCTATCAAGATGCTATTCATTCCTCTTTTTTCCCTCTTTATTTGAAAATACTAATGGATTTCTCTTTCCATTAATAGCCACCTCTTTAGTTCACACAGAAACCTCTGACTCCTTGCAAGGAACACAACGCCAGCTCTTTGCACACAGCCGTTCGGAGGGCCGACATCCTGCAGTGTCTTCAGCGTGGCCTCGCCCAAGAAGGCTTTGGGACACACTGGCATCCTGGTGGCCCAACAACCACCAGCGATTTCTTCAGCAGGGCAGGGAAGAATCTGATCTGGATCGGAATGGTCTCTGAGCTATTGCAAGGATCCAAGGATTCAGAGGTGCCGTTGGGCCTCCTAAAGCAGCAGGGGCATTGGGTCCTGGGCATGTGAGGACAAATTCTCTGGGGATATGTTGGCTGCCCTTGTGCCATGCAGGTGTGACTGTAGGACCAAGTATCAGTAGCCTCAGCGGCCAAGAAGCCCATTTCCCTCACACAAGGTCCATCCACACAGGCAAACCTCAAGTTCAACCTACAGATTCGCCCCATTTGTATTCATAATTACTCGTTTCGTCCTTCCCTGAGGAGATAAAATCTAACCTGTTTGGCTATGATTTCAAATTCTCCTAGTAGGTGAATGAAAGACAGGGGACATAATTTATTCATCATTTTTTTGGGGGGAATAAGTAAGCAAAATTCAAGTGAGCCTTACATAAGTCAAGCTGCTTTGCGGAGATCAACCTCTCAGAATTTCTTGATTGGAAAATGTTCTTAATTCTCAGAAGATTCTGTCATTTTGAGTAAGTAAATCTTGCATATATTCTTAAGAGCATGAAATCCTATTTGATTTCATAAAAAGCAGACAGATCGGTATTTTTAGGTCTCATGTTCTTTATGAATTTATGCATATACATGAGACAATTTTATAACAGGAAATGAAAGCAAATTAATACCCCGCAAAAGCAATAAAGCCCAAGCTCGGCTTCTTCCTGAACATTCCCATCGCCGTGATGAGGCCTCGTTTTCCTTACTCACTGAGCAGTGCTCATTCTGTCAAAGCTGTCTGGAGCCCTCTGCGTCCTGCATGACGCCCTGAGAAAACTGGACATCACTTCATTCCTACAGCTCGGGAGGCCCAGAAGGCGGGTCTGCGGGTCCCGGGAGAGGTGGTTCTATGGCCCAGAGGCCCAGCCACACAGGGAGGCCAACATACAGGAAGCAGCTACCCAAGTGAAAGGCCGAAATCCAGAAGCTTCTGAAGTCAGAGTCTACGGGGAGTTGCTGGCGTTGGCAGGAGGTCGCTCCCTCTCTTCCCATACACAAGTGTACTTCTTGCTCGCTCTCTCTCTCTCTCTCTCTCCCCCCCCCCTTCTCCCCTCCCTTTCCTCTCTCCTCTCACCCCCCCCCCCCCTCTCTCCCTCTCCCCTCTCCTGCAGGGTTGCCCTCTCTACCCTCCCAGTGCTGACTTCAGAACCTGACTCAGCCTTGCAGTGACCAAAGCTCGGAGCCTCTGGCCGGTCTCCTCCCGGTCTAGGCCAGCAGCCCAGCAGCTCTCTGGCCTTCTGGCCACACAGGGGAACTGCTGCTTTCTTGGCTTCACCCAGGTACTCTGTGGCAAGTGACAGAGGGCCCAGAGCTCCTCACTCCATCACCCACTGGAGTCCCGTCACTACGACTGGCTCCTCTCCCACAGAAACGACTAAAGGACATGGAACATGTGTTCCCTGGTGGCAGATGCCCCAGGAGGGGTAGGGCGTTTTCTGCAGTCACTCCCCACATCTCTGGGATACTCCTGGGTCAGATTTTCCATCACTCACAGTCATCTGGGAGGCAACTGGGCACGAGAATGGGATGACTGTGTAGGTGACTCCTGGGGGTGGACACGGAACTAAGGCCGGCCGACAGGACACGACCCTCAGAGGCGCAGCAGCACACGAGCTGGACCCCACCACAAAGCTAAGGAACAACTACAGGGCGCAGACATTCCATGGTTCCCCCGGAATGTGCCTCCTTCTGAAAGAACAGAGCCATCCCACGGAGCATCGCTAGGGCAGGTGGCACGTGGCTGGCATGATTGGCGAGAGATGGAAGCACAGACTCTCGAGAAGATGGTCTGGGCAGCCCAGTATGCAAAATGGTATTAAATAGCCAAGCGGGCGTTTGACTTCACTGTGGGTAAAATCCCAACCTCTCGTTCATTTGGCCCGCACATGGACCCTGGATTTTTACTCTTTCCCAGCCAATATTACGGCGTGCCTGAGGTTGTGGTCCAATGGGCATTCTAATGCTCTCCCCACGACAAGATGAAAGATGAGGAAAATCAATTTCTATGCCCTAAGGGTACAGCTGGCCCTCGGCTGTTTCATTAAATAAGAAACTTAAATAAAAACCCCGGCTGCCAAGGTGTGTGGCCACTCCGGGCCTACCCATGCACATTTTCTTTTTCTGAAAATAGCAAGCTGAAATGAATAAAAAAAAATATATATGAAAGAAAGGATCAGAAATAATTCAAAAATATCCATCACTGTTGCTATTCTTAGAGCGGAATCTCCCCAGCACAGCATAGATGGTGCAAAAAGAACATCCCCAGCCTCTGCGGGAGATGCCTTTGGGGGAGGGTCCCCTGGGGTGTCCCATGCCTGTTTCTCTACAGTGTCTCTGGTTGCCTTCAGATAGCCCAGTGGAATTAGCATGAACACAGCAGGGAGCAGCAACAGCCCACTCCCCCAATGAGCACACACATGAGTAACATCCTCCAAGGTCCCAAAGGGGTCACGGCCCAGGACAAGAAGAGGGTTCTGACATTTCCGCCGTCAGGAAGGACAGCCAGAGCCTCCAACTCCCATCCCTTGCCAAGTGCAGGCTCTGCAGTTCTTCTCTTCACAACCTTCCAAGTGCTCCTCCACACATCCCCCTCCCCGGGGTACCCTGCTTCTTTCTTCCATTCATCTGGGCTGGCTCCTTGGTCCATGCCCCTCCTAGCCTCACTGTTTGCCTTACAAGCAAAACCTTGCTCGGGTTCAGAGGAGGGGTGAGCCTCTGCATCTCCTCAGCAGCCCAGAAACAGGACAGTGTCCCTTCACTGGAACACAGAATGTGGCACGGATAAGAAAGAGATTCCTAGCTTACGGAGAGCTTAGAGCTTTGCGCTCCGGAGAAGCGCTAACGGATTGTGTAAAATCTGCAATTTATCACGGTATTTATAGAGCTCGGGATTCTAAGAGTCACACGCAGAGACACGCCGCTGTCCTGACCAGCACCAGCGGGCAACCCCCTCGCGAGCTTACGTGCTTTATTCCCGGCTGCATTTTCCACCTCCACTTCCATCCCTTTATTATTTATATCCCATCAGGCCGCGCCATATGAAGAAGCGGAAATCTGGAGATAGTGCCTTGTAATCCCCTGATGTTTATAAAATAGAAAGCTCTGGAAAGTGTTGATGGAAATTAAAAATTAACTCGTGGAGCAGCTTGTTTCTGATCCGATGACAAACATCTCCTTTAACAAGGAAGCAAGCGAGCGGGATGTGCTGACTCTCGGAGCCCGGGAACTTTTCCAGACACGGTCCTGGGATTGAGCCGACTCCCCCCGGGTGCTGTAGTTTGTGCAGAGAGAACAGCAGCAGGGCAGAGGGAAGAGCTGGCTTCACGCCAGTTCCCTGCCTGAAGGTGCAATACCAGAACTCAGCCCTTTTCCAGCCTAACGTCAATAGCACCAACTCAGAAACAGCCTTGTTGTGAAATGCAAACCCTCACCTTAGTGTGACGGCACACAGTCCGAATCTAGCCATGAACACAGCATTTTCAAAGGCCTCCTGTTGTGGTTTGGGGAATCTCCATGAGGTGCTGGATTACTGTGGTGGCTCTTTCCATTCCGGGTCACTCGGGACCTGGAAAGAGCGTTTTCCCTTTGCTCTAGAGCCATTTCCCCCTGAAATGGCATTTCATGGCATCACTCTGGGAAATACTTGGGCAGGGCCTTATGGGGAGGTGAGGCAGCTCTTTACAACACCCTGTCCCATCACAGGCCCATCCTGGACCCAGTTAGGAACCAAGCGAATTCAGGGGCTATGGGTATCCTGGAGTGTCCCTCTCAGCAGATGCCTCCAGACTCACAGACACATTACAAACTGCCAAGGTCGCATTTCCAAGCAGCTCTAGGAGAACTTTGATCACTGAGTCCTGGTGGCTGATGTGACTGTGTCCTCTGGGGAGTGCAGAGTCACCTCGTGAGGTGGGCATGGCTCTGAGAAAAGACGGAAGCCTTGGAAAAGAAAGAAAGCCCTCTCCTCATGGCTCCCAGACCTCTGTACTAGGCAGCTTTCAGCCCTATTAACTGCCTTTCCCTCTCCTCTCCCTCTCTCTCCCTCTCCCTCTCTCTCCCACTCATTTGCTATCATTCACTCTCACTCTCTATCTCTATCAATCACTCTCTCACTCACTCTCTCTCACTATTCACTCTGTTAATCACTCTTCCTCACTCTGTCTCTCTCTCACTCTATCAATCACTCTCTTACTCTCATTCACTCACTATCAGTCACTCTCACTCTCTATCTCTCCCACTCACTCTCTATCAATCACTCTTTTACTCTCTATCAATCATTATCTCTCTCTGATTCACCCACTCTCTTTCCCTCTCTCCCTCTCTCTCTTTCTCCCTCTCCCTCTCTCTCCCTCTCCTTCCCTATCAATCACTCTCACTCTCTATCTCTATCAATCACTCTCTCACTCACTCTCTCTCTATCTCTCACTATTCACTCTTTTAATCACTCTTTCTCACTCTGTCTCACTCTATCAATCACTCTCTCACTCTCATTCACTCACTATCAGTCACTCTCACTCTCTATCTCTCCCACTTACTCTCTACCAATCACTCTTTTACTCTCCATCAATCACTCTTTTACTCTCTATCAATCACTATCTCTCTCTGATTCACCCCCTCTCTCTCCCCACCCTCTCTTTCTATCTCTCTCTCTCTCATCAGCAACCTTCCGCTTATCTGGAGAACACTGATAAGTACAAGTAGGCTGTCCAGTACATTTTCATTGAAGCATCGCATGCCAGGACTCACAGTGATGCCTGCAACTTCTCAGCGTGGACGTGTAGCTCTCTCTCCTCTCTCTCAGCAACTCCGTCTGTGTTGTCACGGGGGACTGGACATCACAGTCCCTCAGACTGCAGTCCAAACAGACATGAAAAAGGCCTCTGGCAATCGCTGTGTGAACTCAATCCACAGCCCATGTCCATAGGTGTCCGGAGGTCCGGGTAAAATCCTTCTAAACCAGTGACCAATCCGTGTGCAGACCCTGTGCCTTGCCCTTACATGACTGGTCCTGGGGGTTGGCAAATAGAGGGTAGCAAGGTGCATCGTGCTCTTCTGGGAGCAAAAATCTCTTGTGGGGATTTCCACTGTCCTGCTCTGACACACAGAAAGTTACCAACACTAGTGATGGTGGAGGAGAGCAATGGCCACGAGGCGTGTCCACAGGGGAAGGCACCAGGCTTCACCTGGAGCCGTTAGCTCACAGGGGCTCTGTCTGAGGAAGGTTCTGGGCTAGAGTAGACTCTCAGACACACACTTTGGCTGTCGGATGCAGAGGCACAGCGATGCCAGCCTCCTGTCTTTTGGGGGCGGGAGCTGCAGGTGGGAAGCCCCTAGAAGATAGACTACGACACGCTACTGAGGCAGGGATGAAGTCTCCTGGGTCAGCTCCCGAACAGCCTCGCAGCTGATCACTCATCCTTCGGACCCGGCCTTGTTCTTGCAGAGAGCAGCGATCAGATATCCAACCCGGTATCTGAAAGGATGTGGCCCTAAGTCAAGAGTCCAGAATCCTACCTCAGTATTCCTCAGGAGGCACTGAGTACTAGTAAATCAAGGTTTAAAACAGCACAAGTGAATCAGTCATCGCAGAGCTTATGGATGGTAGCTGGTGATGAGAGATCAGAAGCAAAAATCATGTTCAGGGGGAGACAGCATGTTTACGAGAGGGCCAACTCCGAGACTGGGAGCAGTAAGAGCTGTAAGTAACAGAAAGGAAGTGAGCATCTGTAGGAGCAGCAGTGGAAAAACACCTTTCAGTTTTCAAAGAAAGGATTCATTCAGTGCCATTCACTTCTGTGTTGTCACTGAAGATACTCCAAGGAGTTTCCCAGCTCCGTCTGCTTGAGGATCAAATTTGAACATTCTTAAAACAAGCTGTCATTATTTCCCGACTCTCAGAGGGTGCCCAGATGGGAGAGACCTGAAGGGACCAGAGAAACTTGTCACCTTTGATGTGGGGACTGGTGAGAGCCCCTCTCTGTTGGGCCAGGGTCCACGTGATGGCTCAGGGAGGTTTCACCCTGACATCTGACATCCCTGCTCATGCCCCGCCTTTCTAAGCCTGGATTCCCAAGTGTCACTGTGAAAGGCAAATCCAGCATAGAAGTTGTAGCCTAATAACAAATGAAAGCTGTAGGCCCTTGTTTGATACCCACTAAATAAGTTTATTCATTCCTGATCTACCAAGGACACATAAATCTCCCGGCAATAATCTACTGTGCAGGACAAAACATTCTCTCGCATGGAATATTTCTTTGGTTATTCATGCACCTTGGTTTTTGACTTAGCTACAAAGGTTTGTTATATGAACGCCCGGGCTGTTTAGAAACTGCTATTTGTCAACAAGACTGTTATGGGTATCTTTCTGCCTTGGGTACCTGTGAGAATCTTAGAGGGTCTAAGATCCTCTTCTCTAGCGTGGCGGGAAGCTAGGATTTTCCCATATCATTTCACACAATGAAAGCATTTCTGATAACAAAGTTAATAAAGCAGAGATAATGAAAACCACATCAGTCCCTTTCTCAACGAAGATGCCAGCATCCTGAAAACTAATTGCAGATTGTATCATCTGTTCATGTATTAAAAGTCATATATTTTGATACCTTGGAGTTAATTACAGAAATGAAAATGGATTTTTCTTTGCTACTCTTTCCCAAACTTGGAACACTAGTTCCTGGAAATCTTTCACTACAATAGAGTTCAGTGTTCAAGAAAGTTTATGGGATTTTCTTTCTATTTCAAATCCTCAATTGCACATGCATAAGATATAAATATATATATATATATATATATATACCATCACTGTCATGGTCCTCCTGTTGTTCATCAATTTGCTCAAGCGGGCCCAGTAACGTCTCCATTTGACAATTGTTACTGTGTTTGGCATAGGGTAGCTTGCCAGGCTTTGCCATGCGGGCGAGATACTTTCAGTAGCTTGCCACGCTTTCCGAGAGGGGCGGAGGAATCGAACATGAGTCAGCCAGGCTGGCCGCTTGCAAGGCAAACACCCTACCCACTGTGCTATTGCTCCAGCCCATGTATAGTATATATGCTATTATTACAGTCAAGATAACACCATGTATGAAGTAATGTGCAATATATTATACACATTATGCATTATGTGTTATGGTATTAGTATAGTGCTGTGCTAGTGTCATCTCCTTTATTCCAGGCAATTTTCTAGATATTTCCTGCATCCAGGGCAGGGGGGTCTGAAGGATTTTTCTCTCCTCACATGGCAGCTGCCAATTTGGGCTTCCCTCCCGCAGGTAGAAGAGGACCCTGATCTTGTGACTAGGGCACCACACCAATGTGCTGAATTATTTTTTTCCTCCCCACAGGGTGGGCACACCTGGTGGTTCTCAGAGCTTACTCCTGGCTCTGTGCTCAGAAGTCACTCTTGCCAGTGCTCAGGGACCATGTGCTATGCCAGAGAACAAAATGGCAAGACAAAGCGACTTAATCCCTACACTGCTTCTCAGGACCTCTGGGTTCTACTGTCTTTCTCTTCCTTTGGGGTTGCTGTTTCTGTTGCTCTGTTTAAAGTGTCTTTCATTATTTTCCGAACCTTCTGTTTTTCTCACATAGGTGCATCTAAGATCAGGAGTTTTATATATTGCTTCTTTGATTACATTATCATGGGGATGATGGTGGAACTGAGATAATTGGGGATATTATTCTTGTTTTAATTTCAACTCTAGTTCAGCTGGGACATGGGTCCATTCTCAAGTGTTCCAAGTGTAAGTGGTTTAGCCTTTGGTTTTGTTTTCTAGAGAAAACAACATATACCACTTTTAACTTTTAATATTTTTCAACTGCATGACTGCTGCGTTAATATGGGGTCAGTGTTTATAAATGTGGAAAACTATTTTCCCAAAGAAGTCAGACATACAGTATGTGCAGAGATGTGTGTTAATACGCACTTTTGATTATGTGTATTATTTGAACATCCTATTATCTAACCTGATTTTGTTCAGCAATATAACTGTTCATTAGAAGAAAATTTCCCCAAATCAAGAGGTCAACATAGTGTGAGTCAATTTACAGAATTTTTCTGCATGAGGTAGGAAGGACTGACTCAAACCAGGGGGTGCACATCACATTGCATCCTCCCCTTGTTTCCCACGAAATCTCATTTCAATACTCCAAGCCAGCGACTTGCCATCTAGCTGAAAATTCAAACTGCATCAGTCATGTGTGGGTGTCACTAATAACACAAAACATGAGATCTGCTTTCTTTGCTGACGTTGTGCGTGTGTGTGTGTGAGTGTGCATGTGTGTGTGTGCATTCATGCGTGTGCATGCACACATAAGCACCTTCTAAGCATAATCACCTTTGGGCGGCCTGGAGATACTGGTGAAGCTAGCTGAAGGTTAAATGCTGGGTCCTGAGAATGTGGTGTCACTCAGGACCCAAGGTTCAGAGTCTGGCAGGGCCATGCCCAACTCTGCTTGCAGGTCTGCAGAGCTATGGTCCGTGAGGCTTGGGGCCATGTGGTGCTGGAAGCTGGTCCCCTGCAGGCAGGGCATGTGCCTCACCCTCTGCCTGTCCCCACAGATCCCAACTCTCAGGCCGGTGTACAGAACAGCATCTGAACTAGACACACAGGTGTAGCCAATCGCTGAGATGATCTTTCTTCTTACACAATAAAACATCTCTGCAGGCAGCAGAGTTCTCTCTCCACCTGGCACCAGCAACCAGCTCTCCCATGTCTGCCAGGAGCCTGGGTATGTCCTGAAGCCTTGCTGTCCCTTTCTGCCTCTGCAAGCTCCTGCACACAGAGTAGTGTTCTTCAAATGGACACTCTAACCTGAGGAGGGGAGAGAGACAGTGCAGAGATCAGACCCCATCCCCCGCATGTGGCTGACCTGGGTTGCATCCCTGACCCTACATCAGGCCTCCAAGCACTGCCCGGAATGACTCTCAACCCTGAGGGGCCCTCAGAGGCAGGAGTAAACCCCATGACATGACCAGATCCCCCAAACCAAATAAATATAGCTATAGATGCATGCGTAAAATTCTGAGTAGTATGTAATTTTCCGTATATATGTTATAGTGCCCGTAGGTACCTAGATAAGTAGGTGCCTGTAGGTATTATAATAGCCATAGATGGAGACGTTAATAAGTAGCTGACATGTTGAGGGGGGCTGGTGAATAGTCCAAAAGTCCACCCTGAACCCCGGGCAGCTTCCCTGCTACAGGGTGGGAGGGTGTCTCCCTTCCAGGAGACCTTCACCTGGGCTTGGAAGAGCTTCAGACTTATGTGCCGAGATGGCCTGTATTCTGGAGAGTCCGCTGTATTATGGACTCAGTCACAGCTCCTAGAGGCATATGTGAGCTCAGCACTGGGTCTGAGCAAAGAACCGGGACCAAGCCTCGCCATGCTCACATGCTGCCTGATTCTGGGAGCACTATCGGTCCACCACAAGTGCCCAGAGAAGGACTTCAGAGTCACAAAACAGAGAACCACTATGGCATACACGGCACCTTGGAAAATGGAATGGAATGCTACTAGTGAAGGAGGAGACTGGGGTTGAGGCAGAGTGGTACCAAGGTTGAAATTGTCACAAGCTTCTTGTAAATATTTCATTGCAGATAGCAGGAAGGCTGGGCTTTCCTTGGGGTTTGTTCCTGATTTCTCCTCTGAAGTCATGACAACCCCCAAAGCCCAGAGGAGGATGCATCGCGCTTTCTTTAAGACGATCAAGGTTATGAAAGCAAAGACCAAGAGGGCCAGCTCCTTACAGCAGACTGAAGCAGGCTGAAGGCAGCACTCAGGATTCTGGGTGAGACTGAGGACCACAGCAAGATAATTACTTAAAATTGGAATGTCTATGATATCATAATAATTGTCTGTGCGATGGCAGAGAAAGACCTTCTGAAAGTACATACTGGGGTGTTTGCACCGGTACTGGGCAATGGTGCGTCTTACCTTCCAAAAGTTTCAGAGAAGAATCAAAGACAAACAACAGATCAAATGATGAGGAGGAGAGTAGATTAATGAGAATTGGTGGATGGAAAGATGGACAGATGCACGCGAGAAGAGGGATGGGTGGAGGAAAGATGACAGATGACAGGTAATAGGCTGGACACGGAGAAAAAGGAGAATAGAAAGGAACTGAGAATGTCGGAAACAAACTAAATTTGGAGATTTTAATAAAACCATATGAGACCATTTTGTATTAGTTTCATATTTCTGTATCTAATTTTATTTTAAATTAAAATATTAACCAAGTGAAGAAATAACTAAAGAATCAATTTAAGGGCACCTCTAGATTGATCTGATTGTTATTAAACTTGTGAGTTCATAGGAACTTCCTTAATGTCGCTGTATATAGTCCATTCCCAGCACATATAAACAATCACTTCCAAACCTGCATATTTTGCTAAGGAACTCCCCACATTTCACAAAAGTATAGAGTGCCAGGCCCCATTCTGTGAATGAAAATACCTTCTATGTATAGATCACAAGAGAGAGAGGGGAGAAATAATCCACTTAGTGATTCTCCAGAAGAAGTAGCTGGAGCTGAGACTTTCAGAGCTCTATGTGCTTGCCTTTGATACCTCCATAAAATATTCTATATTGCACACATTTAAAACCTGCTCTAAAATCCCAATCACTACAAACGGGGGTAAGAGGGAGCTCTGCTGCCTCCACTCTAATTTGTTTGGGTGTGATTGGATGAAGCATGTGTTTAGGATGAAAATGAGTGTGAGCAGAAGGTAAAGCAGGAATTTAATGACATTTCAGAGACTCTATTTGGTATTAACATGTAAATTATGTACAGCTGATGACACTAGTTAAATTCATAAAGAGCGCGTGATTAAATGGCAGAAGTGGATCTCCTCCACTTGATAGTGCATTAACCTCAAGTCCTCTGGTATATATTGGTGTTGGATACTATCAAACAGAATCACATCCGTTCTGGCTCTCCGGCTCTTATTCCCCAGAGAAGGAAGACCTACCGGAGATAGAAGAAAATGTCTCAAAGCAAAGGAGCTCATGGATTCAAGAGCAATGTTAGAAGTCATAAAGTCATTTCTTTATTTTTTTTAAATCAATAATAACATCGCCTGGGCATGCTGGAGTCTCAGCCCTGGTTCAAATGTGTACTCTCCTTTGAAACGCCCACAAAAGTGCTTTGAAAGTTCAATAGAATCCTTTGGTGGGGGCAGGAGATGCCGTTATTCCAATATTACTGATAGAAGACAAAGAAAGTCAGTTCTCTCGGTTAACAAAGCGAAAAGATTGGCAGATCAAGACCAAACTGTGGGAGGCATCAGAATAATGTGTGGCATTGAAGCACTTTCAAAATCTTGTAAAAGGCTTAATGCTAACTACCTGTCAGATAACACAGAAATATGTGAATATAGATATACATAAATATCTACATCTATATGAAAATAAACATGTACAGATAAATATGAACATGGGCAGATTGAAGTAAAGATATAACTGTATTTATTAATGACTCATATAAATGATAAACTCTTGTATAGATCATCTCTCTCAGGTGAAAGTAAATATTCCTCTGAGTAGAAAAAATTTCAAGTCTGTGAATTACAAAGGTATAAACAAAACTGTGAAGTTAGACAGCTACTAGGAAAGTTAAAAAAAAGATATAATTTAGAGAATACACAATTCCATGGGAATAAGCAGTCTGTCACCCTATACATGTCTGTGATTCCGGGTGAAACTAAAAGTGAACATTGTTCCCTAGGAATTTATTGTCAGAGGGGCCAGAGAGATAGCACAGTGGGCAGCAGCCTCTTGTAGGAGCCTCTTGTATGAGGCTCACCCAGGTTCAATCCCCGGCACCCCAGGTTCAATCCCTAGGTTCAACCCCCAATCACCACCAAATGATTTCTGAGTGTAGAGCCAGGAGTAACCCCTGAACCCACATCACCAGATGTGACCGCCCCCACCCCACCCCCCAAAAAAGAATTTATCATCACAAACCCAATCCACAAGTCACTAATGCCTAGATTCAAACACTTGCAATTATCTCAAATTAGCAATCTGTTTAAGGTTTCTAAGTCCTTCAGATTTACCTCCAGAGGTACTCCATGCTCACACGGACACTATCCTGGGTCTTCTGAAACATCTGCAGCATCTCTTGACCTTACCCAGTGAGTTCCAGAGTATTCCCACCCTGCTCCCCTGTCAGTGACAATCAGGAAAGTCTGTAGGCATCATAACATTCTTCCATTGAGAACAGTAGAACCGGTGTTGGAGGAGTTACAGATTGGTCTCATTCATTCATCATTCACAAAGAAAGAAAAAGTGGACACATCTTACATCATGAATTCAAGATCCAGTAATATATTCTAAATAATAGATAAGTTGTAGAAAATATTTGCGTGCATATATGCATACATACATGCATGCAGTCAGCGCAGTAAGTTCTGTGGAAGAGGGCTCCTTCTCCTTTCTCTGGCCTTGTCAAGCCTTGTCAAAAGTCACTTGTCCTCTCTGCATGGTTTCCCTGTGAAGAGTCTCTCTAGCCCAATGGTCTACATATCTGCAGGCCAGTGGTAGACTGTTTGAAATACTATAGTCAGCCTTATAAAACATTTTAAAATCAGGAACTGTGTCATGTTTTTTTTTAAATTTTTTTAATGAATCACCATGAGATACAGTTACAGACTTACAAACTTTCGTGATTACATTTCATTCATACAATGATTGAGTACTCATCTCTCCACTAGTGTCCATTCTCCACCACCAATGTCTCCAGTGTCCCTCCTGCCACCAGCCCCCCTCCCCATCTCCACCCCCTCCTGCCTCTGTGGCAGGCATCTTTCTTATTACTCTGTCTCCTTTTGGGTGTTATGGTTTGCAATACAGGTGCTAAGTGACCATCATGTTTGGTCCATACTCTACTTTCAGCACACATCTCCCATCCCGAGTGAGACCCCCAAGCATCTTTACTTGGTGATTGATCCCTTCTCTATCTTATCTACCTTTTCCCCCCAAACAAAATAACTTCGTTATTTTCCTTGTATTGTTATTTTCAAGTTTGTTTTGGCAATTCAATTTGGCATTGCACATGGATATTTTTTAATTCCTTTACGAAATGGCATTTTAGTTGCTTAAAACACATATGGTCGGAATCTGAATACAAGCGACCCGGGTGTGTGGCTCAGGCCGGTTCCACAGATCTCACCAGAGACCCAGAGACCCAGGGCCTTTGTAAAGTGCAGTGAGGTTAGCCAGACTATTTCCTTCAAGTTGGAGCATGAGGTTGATGTTTTCTTTCTGATCCTCTGAGGCAGAGCACTTCCGGCTCTCTCCTCTGAGGCTGCTCTCACCACCAGCAGTCACAGCTGTACATGCCATCTTCCCCAAGGCTGGCTGAGTCTGCCTCTCGGAATTTTCCTGTTACCAGTTAGAGAAGAGTTCCTTTGCTCGTAAAATGACTCTGCAGCTACTAAAGCAAATATGACAATAGTTCCTGACTAGCTACGTCTTTATGACTGTAGCTATGTTCTTGCTTCACTGAATAATCAACAGGCAAGAATATTGGATAAGGGGGAGCTTTAGAACATTGGAGGGGGGCTTTAGAATATCGGAGGGGTCTTTAGAATAGTGGAGGGGGGCTTTAGAATTTCACCAACTATTGCATATCCTCTACCCACAAAGTTCAAGTCTTTTTAAGTGCAAATATGTTCGAATCTCTTCCAGGATTCATAAAGGAAACTTAGCTCATCACTCATCAGTTTAGTGCCCCAAATTTCCTATTCAGAATTAGCCTCAGGTGAAGTGCTCTGGTGCCAGATTCTCCAGCCCCAACTCTGCATCCTAGCCTTGCAAATGATGCTCCCCCAAACCAGTTAAGGATGACAGTGGCACACAATACATTTGCACTAACACAGAAAGGGGAGGGAAAAACCATAGTTTTGTATTCAAAATAACTTGGAAATCCAGCTTAGCAAGTATCATGCTCTTTCAAATTCTGAGGTATTAGGTGAAGACATGTATGAAAGAAAAATTCATTCAAAGTCTCACACATCACTATTTGAACTGACCTAATCAGAAACAATTACTACCAGGAACACTAGACCAGATACTAAAGTTGTGGTATCTTTTCATAATATATACATAGCCGTGAGAATTAATAAGCTACAACCCCATGCAACATGTATAATGTCACAAATAATATATGGTTCTATTATATGAGACAACATACTCTAGATTCTATTGATATAACTTACAAAACATAAAATTATGCTATGTTGCTAGAAATTAGATATTGGTTCCTCTTGAGGAACAAAGCTGAAATGGAGCAGAAGAAAGGGCATTTTTAAACATGGGAAATGTTTTACACTTCTAGTCTTATTCCTAATTACTCAGATAAGCTCCCAATTTTGGAGAATCCATCTCAAGGGCATTCATGTAGAATATATATATATATATGTATATATATATATATGCATCTACAGCATGTTTTAGTAACAAATGTTGAAATGGAGTCAATACTAGATTTATATTCATATAAGTCAAGGCAAGAAGACAAAAAAAATCCCTTTTTTGTTTACTATTTGCATCTAAAGACACTGCTTAGGACTTAAGTTAACTGCAATTTTCAGAATTTTAGGACTAATCAGGAAAATAATGCTGTGTTTACCTGAACCCATGAAAATTATCTATTAGGTATGACCATTTCTGCAAGTATTTCATACAGTACTTTTTCTTTCACTGTGATGTTAAATAATAATGAGGGGAGGGGCTGAAGAAATAGTTGAGTGGGTGGGGCAGTTCCCTTGCATGCAGCAAACCCAGTTCCATGCCCCGTACCACATATGGTTCCCCGAGCTCCGCCAAGAGTGATTCTGGAGCACAGAGCCAGGAGGAAGCCCTGAGCACAACCAGGTGAAAAGGTCTCCAGTGTTTGGCTGCTGTGTGCAGACCTTAACAGGATGTAGGACATCACCACCACACACTCCCTTGGTCTCTGCTCCACCCTCACCCTCTCAGTCCCTTCTCCATATCACTGGGGATCATCCACCAGGGCCCCTCTGGGCCCAGGAAGGCACCAGCTCTCTCCCACCTCTGGGGAGTTCCATCATCACCTGATCCCTGAGCCTGGCACTGTCCTTGCAAATTCTCTAGGCCCTTTTCAGTCCCGCCCTGGAACACTAAGATAAATATCTGTGAATCAAGGAAAGGAAGGACTCCATCACTTCCTTACAGTGCAATTCTCACCTTCAGACTCAAGAGCTTTCGTCTACATTAATTTCTCCTATAAAGAACTCTGATGACGTCTCCATGAGGACAGAGACTAAGATTTTAGAGTTTATTGTTCTAGCTCAGTCATATTAGGGATTGAAAAAAGATGCATTTGTAAATGAATCTAAAAGTTAAAAATATATGACAACACATTTCTTTCCAAGAAAAAACAAACTTTAATTTAAATATGAAATTGTAAGTTTATCAAATCAAAAAGTATTTTAGAGCTAATGATGAGAAGATTATATTAAAATATGGTAAGATGGTATGATGTTAATATTAAGATGAAATGGTATCACATTGGAATATTAATTATAGATAATAACATAATTGGTATTTGAATTTATAAATATTTTTACTTAATTTACTTAAAATATTTTAACTATTGAGAGGTTAACTTAAATAAGTATCTTATAAGATTTAACATAGTGATAAAACTAGTCATAATATATTCCCATCAATTTCATTTAAAAAGCAATTTTTACTTTCTTGCATATATAAATAGTTTGAGAATAACTTAATAGCTGTAAAGTGTATGAGCATTGATCTAGTCTCTCAAAAATTCCATCTTAGTTATAAATTACATCCATACCATCCTTAATACAATGTTTATCTGATTTTTTTTCCCATTAGCTTCTTTTTTGTTGCTTTTAATTGTGCCTCTTAGAAGTACCCATTAAAAGTTTTTAACTATTTATTTTGTTTATGGCCTTTTGAAAAAATATTTTAAAGCTGAACTCTCTTAGTTATACTTTTTTTGCTTTCTTCTGAACATTTTTATCCTAAAAGTAGACTATTAAGTGCTATTCACCAAGAAGGTTTGTTAAACTAGATATTTGTTCTTTAAAGATTTCAAGTTACTTTCTATTTAAGACTAAGAATTCAGATAATATTTTAGCTAATAATTCCTTTGAAACTAAGACTCAGTTTTTGTCTTGAAAAACTATACAAGCATAGAGTGAGGTACTGGATATTTACAAAGTACTTATTTTTTCATATTAATTATATATAATTTAAGTGTTATTCCAGTGGCATCAGTATTTCTCACAGAAATAAGATACACTATTTTAAGCAAATGTTATTTTGTTGGATAGCACCAGATGTGTTAAATAAGAAATATTTAAAAACACAAACTTAATGTTGTACTGTTGGTGGGTGCATGCCAAAATCAAAGATATCTCTCAGAGACCAATGTCATCCCAATAAAAATTTAAAAATAGAACATGAATTTAAAATGTTTGACTTCAATGTTCAATTCAGTTAGTGTCCACAGGCAGACAAACCTTATATTTTGTAGTGTGAAATCTCTCTTCACAATAGAAAGCATATCACATGAAAATGAGGTGACTATAATAAAAAATTTAAAAATATGGAAAATGCTTTTAAAGTATAAGATGCTAGCTGAAATTAAATATACACACTGATTGCTATTGGTATTCTAAAACTGCTTACAAAGAGGAATTTACTATTCCAGTACACATGCTTTTATATTGGTAAACCAGAGTATTGGTTTTCCATTTAAAATATTGCATTATTTGATACTGCTTTACAAGAATTTTTTTCCATTAAAATCAAGAATTCTAGGCCAGAACAATAATTCAGTGGGTAGAATGCTGGCCTTACACTTGACTGACCTCAATTCCATCCCTAGCACCCCATATGGTTCCTGAGCTTGCCAGGGGTAAGCCCTGAGTCAGCACCAGTAGTAATCTCTAAACACTGCTGGGTGTGACCCGAAAACAAAAAAAAAATCATAAGAAGAAGAAGGAGAACCCTGTCCAGTGCCTAAAAAGGGTTAGAAAAACACAGACTGGAGACACAATGCAGATACCAGAGGCCAACTGGACTATAACAGATGTTCAAATGATCAAGCAGGAATTTATCCTGATAATCATTACAAGGGCTAATAGAAACAGGCGGTGAGCACCAGGCCGTGAGGCAGAGCCGGCTGTCTACAAAGGACTCCAGAGGCAATCTAGAAATCCAGGGCGCTGAAACAGAAGTGGAATCCTTTCTGGGGCTCTGGGAGAGGCCAGATTGGGACAGGGAAAGCCCTACCTCGGACACACAGAGCCCGGGAATGGAGGGCAGAGGCCGGAACAGCGGAGAAGTGGGGGACTCAGAAAGCACCGCCCGACGGAGCTGGCACAGCAGAAGAAGAAAGAGAAGGCAGAGAAGCAAGCGGCGAGCTGCTAGGAGTTTTCCTAAATAAGCGACATAGACCAGATAAAGAAAGCCCAGTTCATATAAAATACAAATATCTACATCTGGATGACACAATCAAACTGCAGAAAGACAAAGGAAAATCTTGACTGACAATGGGGCGAGGAGAGGAACAGGATAAAATTTGTTATGTTTCCATCTTCCCATCAGCAACCATCATCAATAATTGAAGGAGAGGAAATATTGTAAGTGGAGAAGTAGAAGGAGGGAGGGAGAAGGGCGAAATAAAGCCAGGAGGGCAGAGAAGTAAGAGTGACACTAGAATTCCTCACCAGAATCAGCATTTCTTCATTTTCTTCTTTGTGGATATTTTTGGGGGGAGAGTCACACTGCCAGTGACCCCACCCGGGCCTCCTGCGTGCATGCAGGGATGGGCCCTACCCCTTGAGCTGTCGCCCCAGAACCCAAACCACTCTTCAAAGGGAAAAAATACAGAGACTTTCTTAGATAAACCAAAGCTAAGAAATGGAGTGCTCACATATTAGCCCTGAGCAACGGTCACGGTCCTCCCGTTGTTCATAGATTTGCTCGGGCGGGCCCAGTAACGTCTCCATTGGAGACTTTGTTGTTACTGTGTTTGGCATATCAAATACACCATGGGGAGCTTGCCAGGCTCTGCCGTGCGGGCGAGATACTCTCGTAGCGTGCCGGGCTCTCCAAGAGGGGCGGAGAAATCGAACTCGGGTCGGAGAAATCGAACTCGGGTCGGCTGACTGCGTGCAAGGCAAACTCCCTACCGCTGTGCCATCGCTCCAGCCCGCCCTGAGCAAAATGTTAACAAAAGTTCCTCAGGAGAAGGGCAATGACTTAGATGAGAACAAAACGAAGTGCTGAAAAAGGAAGAGTTAAAAATAAATTTTGGGAAAACTATAATTAATCCTGGGACAGGAGAAATCAAATAGTGGGTAGACTGCGTGCCTTGCCCATGGCAGACCTGGACCCAGTGTTCGACACCCCAGAGGGTGCTTTAGGCCTGCCAGTGGTGAGCCTGGGGCACAGAGCTGCCAGGGGTGTCCCCCCAAACTGAAAACACAAAACACGTTAAAAAACATCATTGATCCAAATGTCTACTGATTAAAACGATGCTACTAGAAGTGCATTAAGCAGATAAATAAAAGAATGGATGGTAGCAATGTTATGAATACAGAAATGGAGGGGGAATTAATGATAAAAGGCAGATGCCCTCCACGTGACTTGGTCTAGCATTATTTCAAGGTATATTCAGCATAGTTTAATTACATATTATAATCTCTCTCTCTCTCTATGTGTGTGTACAACATTTCATTTTATATGTATACAACTATATAGCCGGAACGCAAAAATTAGAGGTGAAATAGAATTGCATGAAATTCTCAAAAACAATAAGACATCAAAATGTAAAGAAACACCACAAATAGAAATAGTTACAAGCATGGCTGTATTGATCTACTCACACATGCACTGGCTTTCTATTACCGCTGTAACAATTACTTGCCCAAACGCAATCTGTGCAGAATAATTCCAAATAATTCACACAAATCGGAATTTATACACTATGCCAGAGACAGACCTGCTAGATTTTTTTTCCAAAGCAGTGTTAGGTGGTGGCAACATTTTTGTGTAATTTCTAGCAAAGCTATACCAAAGAGAAAATGATCAAAAGTCCCAAAAGGGTAAATAAAACTTCCTGATTTCTGAAACATCAATATGAACCCAAGAACCCAACATCGACTTTGATGAATTTTAGACAGGCGCAGTAATGATTTCCTAAGTGGACACAAACACAATTCCCTTCTTGAAAAATCAATACATTGCCGGGGAAAATTAGTAGAGAAAAATAAGAACAATGCCATTTGTCATCAATTTCAGGGCTGCAGGCTGCAGGCCAAGGTTGGCACCAGGAGAAGTGGCACCGCCGTATTATTGCCTTTTTCAGTGTCCCAGGATTCCTGCCTGAGCCAAAAGGCACCCAAGAACTCCCAGCTTTCCTTGGACCCTGCAGGCAGTCCTGAGGGAAGACAGCTGAAGGGGGGGGGGGGGGGGGGGGAGAAGAGGAGAAGGTTTCACCTGAGAAGAATGAGCCGGGGAAAGAGGTCCTGCTGCCTGAGGGCTCCCGGTTCCTCAGGTAATCAGGGATGCTCCTCCCTGAAGCAGGACTTATTACTGAATCTGGAAGGATCACTCAGCCAAGCTCTCCAGCACTCAGCAGGGGCCCCTCACTGCACTTAGAGGAAGCACTAAGAGGGGGTTGGAGACTCTGCTTGGGAGCGATCTGTAGAGGTCTCTGTCCTGGGTATCTGCAGCAACTAGAAGACAAAGAGAAAGGTGATGAAGAACAAGCCCAGCGACGTCAAAGGCTTCCAAACAGTGCTCAGAATGCAGACAAAGAAGAGAACAGGAGCAAATTATGAGATCAGACACGGGACAAAGAGCAGAGAACCCACATTTTTTTTTTTCTTGCAGGAAAGAATCCATGAGGAATTTTTAAGTGGTAAAATATACCAAAGAATCCTTTTGAGATTTAAAAATAAAATAAGATCTGAAGAACCTAGCAGATGTGCCTTGCTTCAGCTCCCACCCAGGTAGGAACAGAAAAAAAAAATCAGTGAATTTGAATGAAAATAAACATTTTCTTCAAAGAGTCAGGTGAAAGAAACTGTATTTAAGGAGGTGGAAAGGAAACCAATTTCCATTCTCACCAGCAGGAATGACTTGTTTAAAATTTATCAGTCACAGTTTTAGACTAAATCATCTTCCAAAAAAATGCAAATTTCCTGCTAGTTTGTGAGAAAGGTTTTGCAATCGTCAAACACAGAGGTGGGTGGGGCAGATGCAGAGAGTCCTAGCCAGGCAAGGGGTCAGAGCTACAGGTTCAAGAGACAGGACAGCAGAAAGGAAGAGGCAGCAGACGCACATGTTGGAAAATAATGGACAAATCATCCAAATAACTTGGATCGGCTCATTCCACCATAATAGGCAAGACATCTTCAATCTTCACCAGAAAATTTCAATACATTTTAAAGCAATGATTCTAGAATCCAAACCTTATACCCCAAGGGCCAGAGAGGCAGAGAGCAAGCAAGGCGTTTGCTTTGCAAGTGACCCACTCAGGGGCCGCCTATGACACCCAAGAACTGCCAAAAGTGCTCCAGGAGCACAGAACCAGGAGTCAGCCCTGAGCACCACTGTGTGCAAACCAAAAACCAAACAAAAATTTATACTCTAAACACTTTGAAGACTAACACTGAGTTTTAACTTTAGCAAATAGGTTTAAAATGAACATTTAAACTGTTTATCTTATAAAGTTTCTTCCATGGCCACTGTGAAGAAATAGACCAATCTCAAACAACTTCACTCCTCGCACTCTTAGGCTTCAAAAGTTCTCCTAATTGAAAAATAAAAGTCTTCACAGTGAGATAATAGATGGTGAATCAGTCAACGTTGTGAAACAACAGAAAATAATGCAAGAAAAGAAAACCAGGTAGAGGGATTCTTAGGGAGTGATATTTCCAGAGAACTGTGCCCGAGGCTTTCTCTGCTTCAATTGCAGGAATTTTTTTTATGGTGTTTGAAGTTAGAGAAACTATGACACAGCAAGAAATAAGGCGATGGTGTGTTTCCTCATTGCTTTCCCCCAATGCTGCAAAATAACTTAGAAAAAAGCTGGGCGACAAGACTGACTTTCCATTCTCAGAACTAGGATCTCAGACACTTTCCTGAGTGCCTCCATCACCTGACAGGTATCCCACCTATTTCTAAAATGGACCCACCGTATATTCTCATTAAACACTATGACACATAGGACTTACCAATGAAACTGCTCGGGACTGTGTATGGAAAACTGAAAGCACAAAATCTTGCAAATGAGTAGATGCTATTCAAGTATCTGAGATCAAATCATTTTTACTCTTAAATTTTCTCCCCAAACCATCATCTTAACATTTCAGAAATGACATTGTTGGGCTTTTAATTCATAGAGTTGTCATGTGTGATTCGTAATGTTGTGGAGAAACATCTAAAAATCATTGAATCCACAGCGTGGTCTGATAACTAATACAAGAAACCTGCAGTAGAGGGTCCAGCCATCTGAATTGCTTTCCTTTCAAATGAGTTCCAGAAAGTGACTGTGTGGAATGTCTACTTGCACATAAAAAAAATCATATACATTTAAAAGCTTCGGATCAACCAGGAATGAGCATAAAACCACTGGAAAACAAAACTCAAGTCCCCGAGACTTATATAGGAATTGAAGTGATAATAAGGACTCAGCATTACTAGCTGTGAATCCAGGCACATAACCAGGAAAACTTAAAACATGAAGAAACCTTACATGTGCGTTGAGAAGAATACAGAACAGCCAGGGACGTGCCAGGAAGAACACGGTGCTATTTCTAGACTAAATGACTGAAACTCCTAGGGGATCAATGACTTATTTTGGTCTAGATCTAATTTTTCTAATTAATGTCTAAGCATTCTTCCAGGGATTTTTGATGTAATAAGATCAATCTATTTAAAAGGAACAAATTATTTGTGTCCCTAACTAATTCTTTGTGAAATTCCTCAACATGTTTTGTAAAATTAAAATACCATTCAACAGAAAGTCATTAATTAGACTGGAAACTTCATTATTTTATTTTCAATTAATGCTGCTATTAAATAATACATCTAGTTATTCAAGCTATTTTTAAGCTATAATAACTTGGAGAAATCATTAGCATCCATCTGTAGAACATGAATATTCTTCATCAACTCTGTTTGGAAAGGAATTAACAGGTGATTGCATGTTATAAATTGTTATCCAAATTTAGAATAAAAGGGTAAAATGCAGACAAGATCATTGTGAACTAATTTCATGAGAAGAACTGGCTAATGAAGTGAAATGAGTCACCATCTGAGATTAACCACAAGTGATCATTTAAGAAACATGCTAAGTGATGTTTCATCTAGTCACTGAGATACATTTGTTTCTTGACTTAGAAGCTTCTAATTCGGTATATTTGCCCAAAAAAATGACGTTCAAGCAGATAATAAGGAAAAATGACTAGAGCCATTGATTCACTTTTCCGTTGGGGGTGCAAGGAGCACTCAGCAGCATGCAGGGATCATTCCTTGTGGGGCTCCAGAGACCTTAGGTGGCACAGAATGGAACCAGGGTCAGTTCATGCCATGTCTTAACCCCCTCGAGCTCCATGCCACCCCATACTAATTCTTTCTTCCCAAGGGCTCAGCCTGCCAAAACCAAGCAGGGAGATTTTCATTCGAGAGTCTGAACCAGAGGCATGAGGCAGACTCATGGGGCCTCAAGTTCCCAGTGACAGAAATCATGAGTATGACATGGGCCACCTCCCCTGAGTGCGTCTCAGTACTGCTGAGTACAAGGTGAGTCTGTGAACCTAGTATTTAGGATGTCCATCCTAGCTTCCTCACTGTGGTATCCTGGGACACCCCAGACCTCAGTTTGGGTATGGATAAAACTCTTAGGGGCCCACCAACCACCCCTATCATTTACTCACAGGGATATCAAAGTAGAGGACTTGGACCAGAGCAGAAAGGGGGGCTGAGAGGAGCAGAGTGACAGGTGAGAGCTCAGTCAGTGTGAGGTCTTTCCACGCCCACGTGGGGTCTTGGCTTTCCGAACACTTCTAAACATTCCTGTAGCTGCCCCAACTCCATCCCTCCACTCAGAAGTTACAGAGATATTTATAATAATTCTGTAAGATTTTAGGACATGCTGTGAAACAGGTCACTGGACACTGATTTAGTATTTCTTTAGGCTTTTCCCTCGCAATGATACAGCTACATTTATTCCATTATTCAACTATAAAAGCATGCTCTGATTCTAGTATATGTTCTAAAGTTAAGGGATTTCCATAAGGATGGGTGTGTTAGAAATAAAAATATAAAATTGAGCAAAGCCTAAAAATAGGAAATTTACGGCGGCTCATTTCTAAAGTGTCAGTTTTTATCAAGTGGAGATGGTCACAGAGAAGAAACCTATTTAAAAATGGTCGCTCGTGACTGGGAAGACATGGAAAACACAGAATTGTCCAAGACTAAAAATAGATCGAGACTTATTTATTTGAAAATGTCAGTTTTTATTTAGCTGAATTGTTCATGCAAGGAAAATTACAATTTCCTGGGTAAGTTGTGCTTCAAAACAATGAAGCACCTTTTGAACAGATATCAAGGGAAATAACGAAGAGCGCTTCTCTTCACCAGACTACCCCAGGACGCACGCAGCAGATCACTTATCTGCATCTTTCAACAAATTAAATTTTGATCAGATCATCCCAAATTGCAAAAGGTAAATTAAAAAGTAATTTTAAAGGTATTTATAAAACCTCTCATATTTTCTGTTTACTATTAAACAGAAAACATATTAATGAGAGAAAATGTTTAGCAAAGTAACTATTTAGCAAAAACAGAACAATCTTCTCCCAACAACAGACTCGAATTTCCAGGCTCTTGTCTGGACCTGGGGACACTTTCTTCACAGTTGTAATATAAAGAGGGTCATCACAAGTTCATTGTGAAAATGAGTGTTTAAGTCAGAATTTCAATGTTCTACATCTGTGGGTCAAGCAGAAGGCCTTCCTGCCTGCCAGGGAGTCAGAGAGAGACATGAGCTCTCAGCCCTCACACGGGGGTGATCGACTGCGAGGAATCACTTCTGAGACGGGAAGTGATGGGCACCGTCCACTTCCTAGGTCTGGAGGGAGGACAACTGTGCCCCCACCTCCTGTTGGTGAGAGATTCAGCTACTTGCCCTTGGCGTGTGGATCCCATATCTAGGGGGGCCCAGGGAATGGAAGTTCTAATACTACCCATTTCTCCACAGGAGTGTCGTGCATCTGGCAATAGCAGAGATACAGGTACAGGGGGTTCAACCCCTGACGTGAGAGAACTCAGAACATGTGCTTTGAAATAATAAATTTAAATTTCAAAGTCCTTAAGTTCTAAACCTAAAAGTGGAGTTGGCATCCCATGTGAGCTGAGCTGAGTACAGTTCCAAAGAAGGGGTATGGAAAGGTCCCCACTGGTGGCTCTCGAGAGAATCCTTCTCAGACTGGGTGGTGAGGCTCTGCGTGCCCCCCAAGGCAGAACAGAGCTTCGTTCCAAGGCAAAGAGGAAGACCAGAGACTCTGGCCACTAACAAAAGGTCAGTGGGAAATCTTATCATGGCTGAGCCCTTTAACAATGGTCTTAAAAGAAATTAACCCTCACGAGGGTTTATGGATGCATGGATGCCAGGTGTGGTCTGGCATTTATTAACCCAAGAAAATAATGCATGACTGGATTGGGCCAGGTACCGTGACTGGTACCAATTTAGCAAGGCTGTGCTGGATACCGTGACCAATACCAGTTAAGCAGGACTGTGTTATGGTACTGTGACTGGTACCAGTTAAACAGGACTCTGTTATGATACCGTCACTGGTACCAGTTAGGCAGGAGAGTGCATGGTACCGTGACTGGTACCAGTTTAGCAGAACTGTGTTATGGTACCATCAGTGGTACTAGTTAAGCAGGACTGTGTTATGGTACTGTGACTGGTACAGTTAAGCAAGATGGTGTCAGGGTACCGTGACTGGTACCAGTTTAGCAGAACTGTGTTATGGTATCGTGACTGGTATAGTTTAAAAGTGCATCTGGGCACCTCAGGATCCTCACAGAAGTTGCGTCTTAAATATGAACTCACAAAAGATCTTACAAAACACAAATGGAAATAATTATACAAACAGCGAACAGAGGCCAAATAAAGAATGAAAACAAGCTTCCCCTAGAAGCCTGAAGGCTAAAGTCACAGACATCTGCCTGGGGAGATACTGCAGCTGTTAAGGTGCCAGTTCTGTGTGCACCCAAGCCCCATTCAAACCCGGCCCCTAAATGGCCTAGTACTGCCAGGACTCACTCCTGGAGCACAAAGTTAGGACTCCCCCTGTGGGCCTCCCAGTGTAGCACACCCCCACCCTAATTATGGAGCCAAGAGAAAAAGAAAATCTTAATTTTATTCAATTATAAAAGTTCTAATGAACCTTTTCTGAAATTACAAAAATTAAGAAATCTTTGAACGTACTTGGAAACTTCAACAATCTTTAATAGGACCGAGCAGACCCATCAGGCATCACAGAAGTAATAACAAGCTGAACTCAGTACCACCAATCAACCGCATATAAATAACATCTATAAACTACCGCAGCCCCAGACAGCAGCATGAATACTCTACTCAAGCACATATGGAACAATAGAATGATAATCACATTCTAGACAATGAGCCCCTCCTAACCCAGTCAGGTCAAACTAAACATAACTAAAACATGGAAAGTAAGCAATGTCTACTCACAGAAATAAAAAAAAAAAAACAGAATTTGGGCTGGAGTGATGGCACAGCGGGTAGGGTGTTTTTCCTGCATGCGGCCAACCCGAGTTCTATTCTCAGCATCCCATATGGTTCCCCGAGCACCTCCAGGAGTAATACCTGAGTGCATGAACCAGGAGTAACCACCGTGCATCGCCGAGTATGACCCAAAAAGAAAAAAAATACGGAATTTAATTCATTATCAATAACAGAAATTTTAGCTGGGAAATTCAAGTATAAATGTTATTTAAATAAGATATGCATATAAGAAATAAAATTCTTGTATAGCTGTAAAATTCAAATATAAATATAAGTTAAACTCAAATAGAATATGTATGCAATAAATCATAAGCAAAATTAAACCACGTTTTGAGCAAAACTAAATTTACAAAAATTTTTGAAATGCAGCAAATACAATCCTTAGAATGCAATCTATAACACTGATTTTATTAGAAAAAAAAAAAGATGTCCCTATGATCAGGAACGTAACTGCCGACCTTAAGGAAGTAGAAAAAGAGCAAATTAAATCTTGTGCATGTGGAGAAAAAGAAAGCAAATTTAAAGAAAAAAAAATCAATGGAATGGAAAACTTCAAATCAATAGAGGATATGAATAAAGTCAAAAGTCTGTTCTTAGAAATATTGGGAAAATGATAAGCCTCTAAGCAGGCAGTCTTAGAAACAGGCTAAGAGATGACAGAGCAAGAAAACCAGGAAGTGAGGAAGCTGCTGAGGTTTCTGTGTCCATGAAAATGACCACAGTGGGCTGGAGGCCAGGCTCGGCAGCTGGGGCCATGCTCTGCATACAGGAACCCAGCGTTGGCCTCCAGCACTGGAGACAACGCCAGCAGGAGAAGTTCCTGATCACCAAGGTAGGGGTTGCCCCTGAACACTGCTGATTCAATGGAATATTGAGGCTATTTCTATTCCCACAACTTAGAGAGCCCAAATCAAGTGAACCAATTCCATGATGAACATAATTTGATTTTTTTTTTGCGATTCTATACTAACATATTTTGGAATTTATATGGACTATGTATGTAAAGCCTACATCTGTCCATTTTTCCCTTACACTTTATATGGCTGACCTGAGTTCAATTCTTCCGCCCCTCTCGGAGAACCCGGCAAGCTACCGAGAGTATCTCGCCCGCACGGCAGAGCCTGGCAAGCTCCCCGTGATGTATTTGATATGTCAGACACAGTAACAACAAAGTCTCCAATGGAGACGTTACTGGGCCCGCTCAAACAAATCGATGAACAACAGGAGGACCGTGACCGTGACCGTGACTTTATATAAACACTATGCTTTACAAGTTGTTTGTGATGATTTATTACAGGTATTCAATATTCCAACACCAATCGCACCACCATTATACCATTACACCTCCCCTCCACCATTGTCTCCAAGTTTCCCAACCACCCCTTGAGCCTGTCCTTAATGATTTATTTTAAATTGCTTGTTATCAATAATTTTTGCCCCAATAATTTATTTTCTAGGGGTTGGAGCAATAACACAGCGGGTAGGGCATTTGCCTTGCATGAGGCCGACCTGGGTTTGATCCCATATAGTCCCCTGAGCACCACCAAGGGTAATTCCTGAGTGCAGAGCCAAGAGTGACCCCTGTGCATCGCTGGGTGTGACCCAAGAAAAAAGGCAAAAGTTAAATAAATAATCTATTTTCTATTTCTTGCTATCAATAATTTTTCTAGAAAATAATCAAAAAATGTTTCCTTAGAAGAAAATTAGTGTAAATTGTTGTATCTCGCCATGGAGACACTAGGTCCTTGTATGAGATATTAAGATGTTGTTACAGGTTAAGCCTTCTGATGAACATAATTTTTTTAAAAAGGCTGAAACATAAATATTCTACTAGGAAGAGGTTGAACAGCCACCATCCTTGTGACAGCATGGTTGGGTGTTTGCTCTCGACCTCTATCACGTTCTACATTCTCACATTTGAGTATGATGATGCTGATTTGGTTTCGACTACTCACACAGGCTCCAATGCATTTGAAACACGACACCACCCATCCTCCTTATTGGAGCACTAGGAAGAAAGGGGGCTGTCCTGGGTTTGACTAAGAATATGTACAGGACTCAAGAGTTGGCTCAGTGGGCTGGGCACATGCCTAGAAGGTGGAGGCTGGAATCATCCCTAGCATGCATGTCCCAGGAGCATAGAGTTAGGAACAGTCACTGAGCACTGCTAGATATGACCCCAAACCAAAAAACAAACAAAACTCATGACTGTAAAACCCAACAAACACATTCCATTTTATGGGAATAAACACAAAGTCTGCTGTGTAAGATCAGGCACAAAGCAATTTTTTTCAACATTATCTCAGAGATACTAGCTAATATAATAACACATGAAAAGGAAGTGAAAGGTATACAAATTATAAATCAAGAAATTATGTTGTCTATATTTGCAGTTGGAGTACTCACATAAAAAATCTGAAAGACTCAACAATAAAAAAATATGGTAGCTAATTACTACAAGGTTGCAGGGCATGAGGTTAACGCAAAAGCTCCTCTCTTTTCTACATGTTAGCAGTGAATCAGTGGAACCAAAGTCATATCAAACTGCCATTTATGTTACTACCAAAAAATAAAATACTTTAGTATAAATCTAAGAAGCTAGTTATAAAATTCAAAAATTTTGTGAATGAAATCCAAAAACTAAATAATGGAGAGATAATCTATATTCATAAAATCAGGGATTGGAAGTCTCAATGATTGCATGGTATCCATTCTTCCTGACTTTATCTATAGATTCAACATGACCTCAGTCAAAATACTAGCAAATCATTTCGTGAAAATGACAAACTAATCCTAAAGTTTGCACAGAGAAGAAAGAAAAATCACCTCAGCTTGTGTTTGTGTTTAAGAGGGATAAACAAAGTTGGACCAGATTTCAAAGCTTACTATAAAGCTATTGTCATCTAAATCTGTGTCATATTGGTGAAATAATGGGCCAATCTATCAGAGGAACAGAATAGAGAACCCTGTAATAAAACCCATTCATTAATGTCAACATAGGTTTTTCATCAAACAGTGGTAGAATAACAAGATACAAGGAAAAAGTATATCTAGGCAGCACAGAACTTAGATCCCTCATAAAAGAATTAACTCAAAATGGCTTGGATGTAAAATTCAAAATTATAAAACTTCTAGACTGTGACATATTTCTGAGAAAACCTAGAGCTGGTCCTAGAAATAAATGGCTCTAACTTTCCAGATACTAGGAGGAAATATTTGGAAGCCACACCTGTTAAAGGATTGAGAATCAAATACAAAGAATCCTCAAGACTAAATTAAAATAAACAATCCACTCTTTGGGGGAAAATGGGGTCAAAAATTTTAAGAGATGCTTCACTGAGGAAAAAAAATAACATGGCAAATATGCATTGGAATAGACGCTCCACATCATAACATAGTGGAGATACAAATTTTAACAACAAAATATTATTAACCAGACACTGGAGTGGCCAAAATCAGAACATTTCCAAAAACTAACGCTGTTAAGGAAATGATTCTGCAGGAGCTCTTGTTCGCTGGTGAAGGAATGTAAAATGAACTGTTACTTGGCAGTTTCTTATAAAACTAACCCTGGCTCTCATCCTATGACCCAGCAATCAACTTCTTGGTTTTTCTCAAAGGACTTGAACAAGAATGTGCATTGGGTACTCGCAGCAGCTGTAACAGTAATTTGGAAGTGATTTGCCACAATTTGGAAGTGACTGAGCTGCCCTGCGGTACATGAATGGATAGACTGTGGGACTCGGCAGAGAACTAAAAGACGTAAACTTTGACTGCATGGAAAGACGTAGAGAGATCTGAATGTGTGTATTATCAAGTCAAAAAAGCCAAGACGAAATTGCTGCCTCTCGGTGCTTTCAGCTCTGAGATGGTCACAGGTTAAAAGAGAAGACAGATTTATGGACGTGGCAAGACTGTGGTCCATGGGTGGGAAGCAGACTATCTGGGACATGGATGGACTTGTCATGGTCCCATGATGACTGTACAGTTCTTCATACACTTGTTATATCCATAGAATTTACAACTCCAGAAGTAATACCAACATAAGCTATGGACATTGGGTGATAAGCTACATGATGGAGGCTTATCAGTCATAACAGTAAATCACTTCATTAGGGACAGTTTAATAAGGAGGGAGGATATAGGTAAGAGATAGATGAGGGTATCAGTACCTTCACCTCAATTCTGCTGCTAAAAACTCTGAGTTTTTTTTTTTAGATTTAAAGCAATTCCTTAAGAATACCAAATATTCTGGGATATTAGGATACATTGAATAGCAAATAGTTTATACCTTAAAACTTAATATAAAGAAGATATGAGTAATTCGAAAAAAGGAGAGTATGGCTAACATTTCTATTAAGCTTTTAAAGTAAGATGGGAAAGGGATGCAGAAATACTGAGCATATGTAGGTATAAGAGGGTAAAACAGAGAAAGCATGATTTTGGACAAAAGTAGCATGTCTGATGAAAGTCTGATGGTCAGCATTAAGATACCATAAGTGGAATGTATAGGTTGGGATTATAATGTACTGCACAATAATTGTGGATTACAAATCTGCCACTACAAATGATAATAATGAAATATTGAAATACACAACACAGAGTGACTCAAGACCATGGTTCCCAGGTTCTCAAGAATGAAAATACTGAGCAATAAAGATGCTCAGACTCAGAGTTGGAAAGTAGGAAATTTTATTGGAAAGTAGAAGAGAGGAAAAGTAAGCAGGAGAACTTAGTATGGAAGTAAGTTAAGTATGGCTCATTCTGTGGAGCTTTTCATGGGGACACTGGGTTTTTGTGTTACAGAGAATGCAAGAAAGAGATTTTTGTAAAAATTTTTGTGTTAAGAACTTTTTGTTTGGGCCCTTTCAAATGAAAATGGGCTCTTTGCATTTCTTATAGATTGGTAAGCATGTTACAGAGAATGCAAGGACTCACTAGGTCCTGGTCTGGCCACTTACCTTAGGCACTGCCCACTATCTCAGTCTCAGCTCTGGGCAGAATTTTATGTTGGACAATTGTTAACTCTCTGTTGATTAGAAAGAGGCCAGGGATTCTCTGGAAGTAAAGGAAGGTAAGATGGGGCCACTCAAAACTGGGACAGCTCACAGCAGCTGCAAGGGTAAACTGAGGCTTCCTCTTTCAATAGGAAAGCAGAAAGCTTCATTTTTCATTTAACAAGTTGTGGATGATTGTGTGTGTGTGTGTGTGTGTGTGTGTGTGTGTGTGTGTGTGTGTGTGTAATCTTCCCCCTAAAAAAGCTCCCAATATCCGGATAGTACTCTGAGAAAAACAATTTAGGTCTTTTAGAACAGGACAGCAAAGGTCAGCCCAGCAAAGAGCAGAATAAAACAGTTTAGCTCCTTTAGATGTAGGGGGTGGTATAGGCAAGAGTGCACTGGAAACTGCCCACCAAGGCTTCAGACTGTCAAGGCACCCACCCGAGGACAGGCTGCTCTCTGCCACCTCTTGAATATTGATGCATTCACCAACTGTCCTTAACGTCTCTGTTGACTGAAACAATGGCCCAGGTGTGCAAGCCAGGCTAGGGGATCGATGCTGTATTGAGTAACTGGCCCTCCGGGAGCTCTGATGGCTGCTGGCCACCCTAATGCTTGGACAGTCTCAGACTGGGGGTCAAAGGTGCCAATCTAATCGATTTATTTATAGTAGAATACCGTGTGTGTATGTGTGTGTATTTGTGTGTGTGTGTGAGAGAGAGAGAGAGAGACAGAGACAGAGACAGAGACAGAGAGACAGAGACAGAGAGACAGAGAGACAGAGAGACAGAGACAGAGACAGAGACAGAGACAGAGAGATAGGGCAAATCTGTGCTCACAGGAGAATCACATATGGGCCTGAATGTATAACTCATACTCTACAATGGAAATAAAAATGTTGGCAATGAGTTTGTCTAACTAGTACCTCTCCAATGTAGATGTAAATTCCGCCAGTAAAGTATATGTAGAGCCTCAGACTCAGGGAATCACATGTTAGTTCCCAGTGAAAACAAACTCTCTCTCTCTCTCTCTCTCTCTCTCTCTCTCTCTCTCTCTCTCTCTCTCTCCCTCTCTCTCTCTCTCTCTCTCTCATATCAGCAGGAATAAGGGCCAGTATTCAACATAGAGCCTAGCAGGTTGCCTAGGAATTTAAAAATAGTGATGTAGGCAGGCAGGCAGGTGGGGAAGGCCCCCTCCAAGGCCCTGGCAGTGAATTTCCTGGGAAGTCATAATATCTGATAGCTCTGAAGTTGCAAAGGCCAACTTTGCTGAAAACAGGAACTGAGGCTCACCTGGGCCAGTCATAGACCCAGAGAAGGCTGGACCCCTATGGAGGAGGTGAGAGACTTCAGCAGAGGCAAGAACTGCAATCAAAGACTTGAAGCAGAGTCATAGGAAACTACAAAACTATTCCTTTGTGAGAATATCTGATTAAACCCCCATCTCAGGCAGAAAACTCCAGACCTAAGCAACCCAAGGATATGCATATAAAAGCCACCCTTGGAGAATATGCCTGTAAAAGCTGCCTTTCCAGGCCTTTCAAGGCTTCTCTGTCATTGAGGAAGCCCCTGTTCTCTCTTGTGGGGAGCATCCTGAGAGCTCCTCATAAGTACAATTCAACTCTCCCTCCCTCACTGTACAATGCCCTCTAGGTTTGTTTGAAGAAATACTTTACAGTAACAAGTCTCACAGTGGAGATGTTACTGGTGCCCACTTGAGCAAATCGAGAAACAACAGGATGACAGTTCCAGGAGGGATGGGAGGACAGACCAGGTGACAGGAGACCCGCAGTGCCACCCAGTGTGTAAGTGCCCTCATCCACAGGGACCCGCGCCCCGCCTTCAACTCCCAAGAGCATGCCTGAGCTCCCCAACTGCCTGTCCGTCCATCTGTCCATCTTTCTGTCTGTCTGTCAGTCTTTCTCAGCACTGAATTGCAGACTCATAGGCCCTAATATATGATAGAACATATTTCAGACCTTATTTTTCTTCAAAAATACCTTTTGCATTATTGATTTTTTTCTTCCTAACTTCAATTTCTGGATTGAATTGCTAAGATAAAATAAATAATGAGAATCATAAAAATCCCTATTGGCATTTGTGTTTGCAATAACACTGGATGCACGTATAAAGTAGAAGCATTTTTATCATTGTGTATAGGATATTAACTTTGCCTCAAAAAATAAAGAATAGCTTTGATTTTCACCTGGCCTTCTTTTACTATTCTCCATAGATAACACACGTCCCAATCAAACAAATACATAGAAAAACACATATATGTAAACATACACACACACAGATATGGTTTAGAACATGTACGGTATTTACGATGTAGCCAATTCTTTGTTGATATTGCAAATAAAACTATTACAATTAATTTTAATTAGTTTCACTGGGACAGAGTGTATTGATTTCCCCTTCTCTGACCTCTTGTGCCAAGTTCTGTATAAATCATACTCCTGAACTCAGAGAAGAATATCGTTTATCTACAAAAGGAAAATCTCATGCCATTAGTGTTTTTTAATTTTTCCACATTCTCCATGCTATTATCTCTCTCTCTCATTCTCCTAATCTACTACCATTTTAGAGTTATCTAGATAAATAGAGTCAAACGGAGACAGAGACATGGGTCAGGATATGGACATAGAAATCATAGCAACTGATTTTTGAGCTTTATGTTTTTAACTTTGAAGATTTCTACTTTTGATAATTTGTTATTGATAACATTTTCCTATTATGTCTATTGTGCTCTTTCTCTCCACGTGTAAATCATCTTACAGGCATCTGTGTATTGTCACTAAGGTGTTATACGTGTATTAGCCCCCTGCCAGTTTTAGGTGATGAAAATGTCACCCATTGTATCTCTACTGTTGCCTAGTACAATAGTGAAATAGAGGAACAGACTAAATTTCATTAATAGGATAAAAACGGAATATCACTGTATACTAGATGCTCAATATATCTGTTAAGCTAAACTTAATTAAAAAGACGAACTTTTTTCCCCCTATTTTATCTCTTACTCAAATTGTGGGCTGGAGCGATAGCACAGCAGGTAGAGCATTTGCCTTACACGCAGCCAACATGGCCGACCCGAGTTCGATTCCTCCGCCCCTCTCGGAGAGCCCGGCAAGCTACCGAGAGGATCTCGCCCGCACGGCAGAGCCTGGCAAGCTCCCCGTGACGTATTCGATATGCCAGACACAGTAACAACAAATTTCACGATGGAGACGTTACTGGGCCCGCTCGAGAAAATCAATGAACAATGGGAGGACTGTGATCATGACTCAAATTGTATACACTTAATATACACATTTCTGGCATAAGACAGATTGCTATTTCTCTCACATAGATACAAACTCTCAATTCTCTAGCACGTTCCAAATATCTTATTAAAGATTTTTCCTTAGTTTTGAAAAATCCCATCAATGTGTAATGGAAGGTAAAAAAAAGGTAAAGGCCCTCCCGTTGATCATCGATTTGCTCGAGCGGGCCCAGTAACGTCTCCGTTGGAGACTTTGTTGTTACTGTGTCTGGCATATCGAATACTCTCGGTAGCTTGCTGGGCTCTCCGAGAGGGGCGGAGGAATCGAACTCGGGTTGGCCATGTTGGCCGCTTGTAAGGCGAACGTCCTACCCGCTGTGCTATCGCTCCAGCCCGTGTAATGGAAAGCTATGCAAAAAGTCCTAACATTTGTTTCAAATATTTTAGAAAAATGAAAACAGGTATTTTTCTGATTCTTGCCCAGGGAAGAATGAAGACTTGAAATATTTGGAGAGAACTTAAGTTAACAGAATGATTTCACTTAAAGAAACCAAGGAGGAAGAGCATGGAAGCAGGAGTAAGCCTGAGGACGTTTGGACTGTCTGACCCACACCAGGGCCCCCAGGGAAGGGCAAAGTGGGACGCACACAGCATTAAGGAAACAGTGCCAAAGTGGCTCTAAGCCAGGCACTGACTTTTCTGGGGAAGGGGTCCTACACCCTGTGGTGCCCAAGAGCCCCAACCAAAGGGAACAGCGGGCAACGAACACCCAGTGACATGGCAGGTACGGAGCACCCAAGGGCTCCCTGAGGAGGAGAGCTTTCACCACAGCCTCTGCTCATTCATCTTTCTCATTTCCAATCACAAAACTAGGGGCACACAAAAACAACACACAAATCTAAAGAAGCAGGGAGCAGCATTAACACCAGCTGCGCCCAGCAGCTTTGAGTGACTTCTGAATCCGCGCTTCCAGAGGGCAGCTTGAGAGCACCCCAAGGGGTACCCCTCCTGAAGGCCCATCAAGGCAGTGGTGGGGGCATGTGCTCCTGAGCAGTCCTGAGGGACTTGGCGGTCTGCACAAGCCCCTGGAGGGAGACAGGCAGTGCCAGGCAGGCAGGATTGGTGGGCAGGGAGTGAGGGCAGGGAAGGCGGGCAGCCTCTGACTGTGCCCACCATGAGGAGGCCCCAGAGACCCAGGTGAAGTGGCTGTGAGTCATGTTCTTTGCAATGACTTAACATGTGCCCGTGACAACAAGGTCCACTCTCTCCGCGGGCCATGCACTGAGGCCAGGCCCCACCAGACCAAACTCAGTATGGGAGTGAGAACTGTCGGCTGGGTGTGGCCGCGTCGTCCACAGACATACACGTGAAAATCACCAACAGCGGTTCCCATCACAACGAACCAGTTCCCAAATTCTATGGCAAGTTGACAAAGTTTGAAGCATTGCAGATTATCTTTTTCCTGTACACAGTATTATATTTAATATTCGCAACCCTATTTCAAATGTTTAGATGTAGCTTTTACTCATTGCCGTTTTTAGGGGGAAAAAATACCTCACATTTCTATACACCTTCATTTTTATGTTTACAAATAATGCGTATTGATTCAGCGTTTATATCACTGAATTCGTTTGTAGTGAAAATGAAATCTAACATTTTTCTTTGGGTAGAAATAGCTAAAATTAGAAGCAGCTAGATTAGCTAATGGAATGTTGGTTAAATGCATGCGTGGCTTTTTTCCAACATGTGTATCTGAGAAGCACTTTTCCAATAATATAGAACATCATTTTCTGCTATGTGAAATGCTGTTATGTCTATACATTTTCAAGAATGCCATCACCACTCCAAGTATTTTTCACTTGTGAACACCCTATTCATTCACATGAGTTCCTGAAGTCGCAAAGGCTGGTCACACTCTTTCTGTCCTCATCCTCCCTATGACCTTCTAAGTCAAAGGGAATGAACTGAGGTCAAAGAACCAGTCCCCACCTTGCTCCGCAGCTTGAATATAAGACTTGGGGAAATGCCAGCGGTTCCTTTAAGTCACGTTATGCCTTTATGGGGTCCAAGAAGCTCCACTTCCTTTGTGCTGTTGGGTGTCACAGGCAATGCTCACAGTCAACAAGATACTCATTCAACACAATTTCCCCCGCACAGCACATCATTAGCCAGAACCTCACAGAAATTGCACATGCATCACAGAGTCTTCAAATCCAATACTTCTGCACAAATACTTCAAAATTACAACAGATATATGCATATATATCAGAATTAGCATGCAAGCACATCACATTAAAGAAATAAAAGAATAAAATGGTACAAATAGGAGCTAAGTGATACATGTTCTTTATGCAAAAATAAGCATATTTTCAACTAAAATTGACTTACTGTCAATATTTATTGTATTTAATATGCAAATTTTATATTTTAAATATGCTAAAAACATTTCTAAAAGAAGAGTCAGAAACCCTCTTGTATAAACAATGCTGCAAGTGAAAGTAGTATTAACTGTGAAAAAATACCTCTACTGTAATAATGAGAGATTCATGGCCTGACATGAACATTGATCCAACCAAAATCAAGACATTCCCCTAGTGAGAACACGAGATATGGTGCTTAGCTATTAAATATTACCATTGACCACAATAACAAGTAGCAAACTGGGTATATATATATATATATATATATATATGTATATATATATGTATATATATATATGTGACCTTAAAAAAACTATCTTTTTTTTAAGTTGGGTATTTTAGGCAGTTAAGAGAATTTCTGAAGAGTGGGGACAAAGCAGTATAGTATTTAATCACTGGTTTCTGGTCTACCCCACAAACATGTAAGATTCAGTGGCCTGAACATCAGAGAGAAGCTTCGGAGAAATCAGGGATGAGTCTAGGGGCATAATTGAGACAATCCAGGATTACACTGGGAAGGTTGGTGATGAGCAAGATCGAGGTAATCTCACACAGGGCAAGAAAGAGTCTGGACCCATTCAACAGGAAATAAAAGGTTTTGAGCCAAGATGCTGTCTCTAAATAATGGCCTGAGTGATTTCAGGAACCAGGTATCAGAACTGGTTTAGAGGGACAAGGATGGAGGCTGTGAGGTGGAGAACTGTCTTCGGCAGTCACAGTTTTGGTTTAATGCAGCTGAAACCAGGTCGGGTCAAAGGGCATCCTGAGAGGCTGAATATGGCATGTGGGAAGGTTCTAATGGGCCACCAACAAAAAGGATGGAGAATCTTCTGGGCCTGATGAGGAGCTTGCTAGGTGAGACCACCCACTTGTATGTCTTAAAAATAGGTAAGTCGCTTTATAACCTCTGTGCTGTGTGCAGTACCAAGTGAGTTTGGAGAACCATAAACAAGACAGTGAGAGACACAGCTCAATCCAAGTTCACCACCAGAAAGATCATGTCAAGGGGCTCTCTGAACCAGTGAGAAAGTCAATGGGTTTCAGAAGACAGTTGGACAAAGGAACCATGACGCAGCAGAGCAGCAGTTGTGTAATCTCTCAAAAACTAGTCCCTGCAGTTTGTCATATTCCCTTGGTCACATGGGAAGAACTGGACAGGAAGAAATCCTCCTTCCTGAATCTCTTCTTGGTGAGCACAGAACCTGGGTAGGGGTGTCACTAACTGTCCCACATGCCTGCCTAGAGATACAAACTGTTTCCTAGGCTTGAACCCTCTTTCCCTCTTTCCATCTTGAACAACCCATCACTTGGCCTGACAGGTTCTGGGTATTTGACAGGTTCTGTGTGGAAGAGTGGATAAATACGCATGTTTGAGCCTCAAGGGGGGCCTTTCAAATGTTGGTGTCAGGACCAGTCTCTCTCCATCATTCCTAAATTTCAGAAGACAGGGAATTTGCCTCTGGTCAAGAGTCTTGAAATAGCTTGAAGAAAACCGATGTGCTATATCCTGATGTTTAGTTACTTTCCTCCCTGATAGCTTCAAACATTAGATATTTGGCACACAAAAATACAAATCAGCCCGACAAAATGAGAAAAAAGGAAAGTATTGGTATAAACTTTGTACTCACATGCTGGATGCTTTTGTAAAGGCCATCGTAGAGACTTCTGGCTTCACAGACCCCTTGCTGATGGGCATCTGCATGTGAGGAGAAAGTAGATGGACTTAAAGGGCATGGAGCAGGATTAAGGAACAGAAATAGCAAGAAAATCCAAACCCAACAGCTGCCACAGAAAAATGATGGCAGGCTCCAAGTGGAATCTTTACCACAGAAATACTAGCAAAAAATGGAAAGAAGAAAAGAAAAGCAGGACATTGAGTGTTCTATGTACAAGGATAAAACTTCAAAAGAATTCTCAATTTATCTTAAATCAAGTGTGTAAGGGAAATAAAGAATGAACTGCTAAAGGCATTTTGAAACTGCATTGCAGTAAAGCAACCTCACACGCAGGACCACCCTTTAAATGCTTGAAGAGAGTGAGGTAGGAATAGTCTGACACCCAGTGCCCTCACTTGTCCCTCAGGTGTTCAGGTAACTCTCTCAGGGTTCTTATTAATCATCTTCTTGCCCGAGAGCCACTTACGGAGACTGACTTTGAGTAGGAATTCATCATGCATTCTTTTTCTCAGTTTTGTATTCTCATGTCTTTCTTTCATGACTTCATGACACTGCAAAATACTCCAATCAAGTTTTAACGAACTATGACTCGATGAAGGTGATTCACAGAATGAATCACTGTCTATTTGCTGGTGATTATGTCCTCTGGAGAGCTCAGAAAGCTAATTCTAGCAATTAAGTCATAAAGAGTTCAATTCTGATACAAGGCTTCATGTTTAATCTGAAGAACAATCACACAAAATACCAAAAAGGTGTATATATTCCAATGAAAGAGAGAGGTTATATAATATTTGTGAAAGGAGCCCAGTGGAAAAGTGAAAGAGAGAACAAATACAAAGGCAGCATTTGATGATGACTGAAACACAAATATACCAACAATTCCATTAAAAAGCAAATGAACTTGGCCTGCCAAGTAAACAGTAAAATTTCAATAGAGACTTAATTAAAAACAAACATCCCACGTTATGCTGGGTAAGGTGACCCATCTTCCATACGGGGACACAGAAATGTTTCTCACAGTGAAAGAATATGCAGAAAACACATCCATAGCAAATTGCAATCAAGATTAAAGCTATTGCAGATGTAAGAGTGTAAAATAATGAGATTAAGTCAAAAATGTGTTATCAGAAATAAATAGGGGAAACGTTAACAACATATGGGATATGTACTGTATATAATACTTATATACAACTGCGGTTTTGTGTAATAATATAAAAATAAGGAAAAAATAAAACTCAAGAAAAATGCATAAAGCCATAATACAAAGGAGGTAAGGGTAATATACTTCTCTTAAATAGTTATCAAAATTGTGAGAATACAGTTAGAGGGTTTTAATAAATTAGAAAACTCTACTCAATGAACTTCAGTCACTGCTATGCCCAACCTAAGTTTAGCTTGTTTTGAAATAAATTTTCCTAATAAACTACATTCAGAGGAATATATCAAGTTCCAGAAAATTTTAAATATTGAACAAAAACATATTGTGCTATTTGCCACCTAGTGAAAACAAACTAGAAATTGGTAATAAAAATGTAACTCGAGGATTGCCAAATGTTTAGAAATCAAATCACACACTACACAATGGCAGTAACAGTGCTTTTCAGATCCAGCCTTATTTCAAAGACCTATCCATCTGTACTCAGAGCTCGCTCCTGGCAGTACTTAGGAGGATTGTACATGGTGGCAGGGGTGGAGTTGAGTTAGCTGCATACAAGGCAATTTCCTCACCCCTCTAGCTGATAAAACTTACGTTGATCCTCTTAACTTTTGGACTATGCATTAGACATATATTAAACTCACCAAGTCTAGGCTGCAAGAATTCCAAGGAGAAGTGCCTCCATCTAACTGGAACACAATTGTAAGCTATATTGTCACCAGGGACAGACATTTATTAAGACTGAGGAAAAGGAATAGCCCAGAGCTCAAAACTTAAGACATGTGGATCCATCAATATAATTGCCTCCTGCTAAATTTTTGAAAAGCTTGAAAAAAGACGGCTCTTGTCTGTATCACCTTGTTTACTATCTCAGCAAGTGTTTGCAAGAAATAATTGACTTTCATGGAAATCACATTCCCATATCTTTAACACTAGGAGAAAGAGAATGCATTGTTCTTCATTTGTCAGCAATACAACATTTGACAGTTTTTCTGCTAAGAAATTAAGAAGACTGGGCCATTCTTCAATAATCAAATGAGGTAGTACATGACAAAATCTGATACACAGCTGGTCACAAACATTGGAAAGATATGTATGAATCAATTCAGTCAGAACCATCTAACAAAAGTTAAGTATATTCCTGTTGTCTCTAGGTACAGGATTTTCAAAACTGTAACTAATAAAAAATCCTTTGTAGTCTAACATTATTATGATTAAAATATAAAGCAGTAAAAATAGGTAAATAAGGAAGGCTGGAATGTTGATTTCCACTTGAATGATATGCTTTAGTATTTCAAGGAGCAACATAAGAGCACTAATGTTCTCATGCCACTGCTATATTCCATGTCACATGGTTACTATGTGCAAAGGTATTTCTTGAAACTTTCTGTGAATTCTAAGACACTTGAAAAACCAATATGCCTTGGAGGAACTAAATGCTCACATCAGAACACATGATCTATCTGTATTTAAAGGAATGCATAAATCAAAATTGTCGGTAGACATTGCATTATTATGAATTTCAATTCAGAAAATAATTAGAACCATCAAATGAGAGGTTTTTAGAAAGTGATTTTTAAACACCACGTACTCGGGACTTAACTCTCACAACATGATTCCTCAAAGTAAGTATTAGTAAATGTCCATGGCCAGCTGACCCGCAGCCCTGGCCATAGTTCCTAACTGGTTCCATCCAGAACCGAAGAGACAAACGCAATTCTCTCTATGCCCTAAGGGAGGGTGAGTTGCTGAACTTGGCTTGTTTGTCTGGTGCTGCTACATCCCGAATACCTGCGGCCAATCTTTACCTCCCCACTCCTGAGGGTGGAGCGTAATGGCTGAGACAAACTTCACATTTGAGCCAGAAGGTCTAGATCTGGGTTGCAGGCTGGCGAGCGAGCTCCCTGGAGGTGTGCCCACTGGGAAGAGAACGCACATCTGACTGCAGTCCTGAGTCTGCGAGCCACACACCAGGTCCACGTGAGCCCATTCTGCCTCCAGAGCACCGAGCTTTCAGCTAAGCCCTGTACAAATCACCTATGGGTGGGGTGGGGGCGTGGGTATGGTCTCCCCAAGGAGGCTCAGCAAGGAGAGGAAGCCAGGAGAAACAAGCCCCTCTCCCAGTCACATTGCACCCAAGTGCATCCCCAGCACACACAACCTACCACACCCAAGCTCGTACCCAGGACACACAATCCACTTCTGTACCACTGCACCCAAGTTCACACCCAGCACACAATCCACATCTTTAACACCACACCCAAGTTTGTACCCAGAACACACAATCCATATCTACACCACTGTACCCAAGTTCATACCTAGTACACACACCATGGTCTACAACACAAGCCATGGTCTACAACACAAACCACGAACTACAACAGCACACCCAAGTTCATATCCAGCATACACAATGCACAGTCTACAACACCATGCCCAAGTTCACATCAACAGGAATCAACCCATCCTCATGACAACACCGTGTTAATGTGAGCACAGCACACACAAGGTACTCATCCAGCGCACCCAAGGACACATACATTCGTTAAACTGGAAAGTTTAGTCACTGGGGGGAGGGGGGCCACAGATGTGAGCCTGATACCCACCCCCCACACTTATATATATTTACCACTTTAAATAATGTCTTGGGCTGGAGCGATAGCACAGCGGTTGGGCGTTTGCCTTGCACGCAGCCAACATGGCCGACCCGAGTTCAATTCCTCCACCCCTCTCGGAGAGCCCGGCAAGCTACCAAGAGTATCTCGCCCGCACGGCAGAGCCTGGCAAGCTCCCTGTGACGTATTCAATATGCCAAACACAGTAACAACAAAGTCTCCAATGGAGACGTTACTGGGCCCGCTCGAGCAAATTGATGATCAACGGGAGGGCCTTTACCTTTTACCTTTACCTTAAATAATGTCTTGCTTCCAACCTGACAGCGGAGTTCCAAGATGAGGAGAGCTAAGTGGAAGGGCAGAGGCTGGAAGTCGATTCCGGGCAGCTGTGGGACTGCCTTGCAGGAGACCTGTGTGACGTGCTGAACACCGGCTTTCCCGTGGCCATGCACTGGTTACTGGCCCATGCAGGCCTTCCTAGGGGGCAGAGGGAGAGGGGAGAGGAGCGAGTGCAGAGAAGGCATCTAAGACACAGAGAGACTTTCTTTTCTCAGTCATGAGGATTCACGGATGAATCCTCAAGTCAGGTCAATCCTCAAGTCAAGTCAGGATGCTTCTCAGTGCCACATGCTCGGAGAGGCTCCCGTGAAAGGTGCTGACACACCATTCCAGCCACCCTGCTTGTGCTCACAATCACCTAGAGGGAGCCCCTGCACTTTTCTCCCAGGACAACACAGCCAGGTATCCAGGCAGCCTTGCGTGGCTGCACAGGACCCATATATTTAATGCTTTGTCACCTATGATAAAATTTCATAGAAGACCCTGTGGGGAAAGTCTCTCAATAATTCTAGCTCCTAACTCCTTACTTGTAGAAGGTCGGTCTCCGCAGCGTGAGGGCAGACTCTGTCCCTTCCTCAGGAGAAGACCTCTCTGTTCGGCTCTCTGGGGGAGAGGGGACAGTGGTGTTTCCTAAGGACAAGCTCCTAACCTCCGACCTGTCTCTGATGTGCCTTTTATCCTCCTGAGAGTGGACACAGCCCCTCAGCCCCAATTGTGTTCTCCTGGATGCCTTCCTTCAGGGCTGATGTGTGTTCCCCGCATGTCCTGTCCTCTAGCACATGTTCTGTGTCCTCTCCCCATTGTTTCATGTTGAGTTTCCTCTCCCCATGTTCCATGTTGTGTGTCCTCTTCCCATGCTCCATGTTGCGTGTCCTCTCCCCATGTTCCATGTCCTCTCTCCATGCTCCATGTTGTGTGTCCTCTCCCCATGTTCCATGTCCTCTCCCCATGTCCATGTTCCATGTCCTCTCCACATGTTCCATGTCCTCTCCCCATGTTCCATGTTGTGTGTCCTCTCCCCATGTTCTATGTTCTCTCCCCATGTTTCATGTTCCATGTCCTCTTCACATGTTGCGTGTCCTCTCCCCATGTTCCATGTGCTCTCCCCATATTCCATGTTGTGTGTCCTCTCCCCATGTTCCATGTTGCATGTCCTCTCCCCATGCTCCATGTTGTGTGTCCTCTCCCCATGTTCCATGCCCTCTCCCCATGTCCATGTTCCATGTCCTCTCCACATGTTCCATGTCCTCTCCCCATGTTCCATGTTACGTGTCCTCTCTCCATGTTCTATGTTCTCTCCCCATGTTTCATGTTCCATGTCCTATTCACATGTTGTGTGTCCTCTCCACATGTTCCATGTGCTCTACCCATGTTCCATGTTGTGTGTCCTCTCCCCATGTTCCATGTTGCATGTCCTCTCCCCATGCTCCATGTTGTGTGTCCTCTCCCCATGTTCCATGTCCTCTCCCCATGTCCATGTTCCATGTCCTCTCCACATGTTCCATGTCCTCTCCCCATGTTCCATGTCCTCTCCCCATGTCCATGTTCCATGTCCTCTCCCCATGTTCCATGTCCTCTCTCCATGCTCCATGTTGTGTGTCCTCTCCCCATGTTCCATGTCCTCTCCCCATGTCCATGTTCCATGTCCTCTCCACATGTTCCATGTCCTCTCCCCATGTTCCATGTTGCGTGTCCTCTCCCCATGTTCCATGTCCTCTCCCCATGTCCATGTTCCATGTCCTCTCCACATGTTCCATGTCCTCTCCCCATGTTCCATGTTGCGTGTCCTCTCCCCATGTTCTATGTTCTCTCCCCATGTTTCATGTTCCATGTCCTCGTCACATGTTGCGTGTCCTCTCCCCATGTTCCATGTGCTCTCCCCATATTCCATGTTGTGTGTCCTCTCCCCATGTTCCATGTTGCATGTCCTCTCCCCATGCTCCATGTTGTGTGTCCTCTCCCCATGTTCCATGCCCTCTCCCCATGTCCATGTTCCATGTCCTCTCCACATGTTTCATGTCCTCTCCCCATGTTCCATGTTGCATGTCCTCTCCACATGTTTCATGTCCTCTCCACATGTTCCATGTTGCATGTCCTCTCCTCATGTTCCGTGTCCTGTCCCCATGCTCCATGTTGTGTGTCCTCTCCCCATGCTTCATATTGCGTTTCCTCTCCTCATGCTCCATGTTGTGTATCCTCTCCCCATGTTCCATTTGCATGTCTCTCCCCATGCTCCATGTTGCTTGTCCTTTCCCCATGCTACATGTTGTGTGTCCTCTCCCCATGTTCTGGGTCCTCTCTGGTGCATCCCATGTTCTACCATTCATGTTCCATGTCCCATGTCTTTTTCCATGCCCCATGTCCTTCCACCCAGTGGCCGGGCAGTCCTCAGCAGAAATGGGCCTCTGGGTATCTGGCAGACGCTGGGCAGGATGGACACCACCACCTGACAGAAGTGGGTGAAGAGGAGAGTCTGCTTCTAGGGCTGGCACCTTCAAGTTGCCCATGTGTGCTCACGGGTCTTCATGCATTTCTCCTCCACCCGTGAAGGCATCAATTTTGCCCTGACAAGTCAAGTGTGGCACACAGACTATCCCTCTTGCTGGGTGATCCAGCCTTCTTCCCACTGGGTGACCCTGACCTTCCCTCGTGCTGGGTGATCCTGACTGTCCCTTGTGCCAGGTGATCCTAACTGTCCCTTGTGCCAGGTGACCCTGACTGTCCCTTGTGCTGGGTGACCCTGATCATCGACCTTCCCTCGTCCTTCCCTCCCTCCTTCTGGGTGACCCTCACAGTCCCTTTCGTTGGGTGAATCTGACCATCCCTCATGCCAGAAGACCCTGACCATCCCTTGTGCTGGGTGATCCTGACTGTCCCTTGTGCTGGGTGACCCTGACTATCCCTTGTGCCAGTGACCCTGATCATTCCTTGTGCTGGGTGACCCTGACCGTCCTTCCTGCTGGGTGGCCCTGACCCCCCACCTCCCTGTGGTAGCTCCCGCCAGGAGAGCCGTGCTTTCCCATGCTGCTGGTTCAGGCCTCAGCTCCGTCTGCTTCCAGGCAGGCATGTGCCAGAGGCATGGCCGGTATGGCCCCCTCAGTGCCAGTGGTTCTCTCTGGCAGGATGCTGAGGTGAGTCCCTAGAGGCGCATCAGGCACTGCTCCCCGTTACAGGTGCCCATTGACATTCAGCGGAGGGCCCCTCGTAAGCACAGCAAACTGTCAGGAAAAAAATCTCTGTTATGGTTTTACCTAAAGTTTCACTATTAGTAATTTTATATGTACATAATCTTGGCATTTAGAGTCAAAACTGATGATGAATAATTAGCTGAGTTTCGAACCAAACACTTCATTTTCTATGACACTCAGTGTCAAAATTTTCACACCAAGTTCCTCCTGGTTGTAAAATCCCTGAACTTTGAAGAGTGAGCTCTCCATGCCCATTCACATACACACACGTGTGTTCACTCCGGCACCCTCATTACATAGCACACACATGCACACACAAAGCACATATGTGTGCACACATTCACAGATAATCACATTCACATACATACACACACAGGCACATACATATGTGTATACACACTCACAGTTAATCATTTTCACACACAAGCACAAATGTGCACAATTTCACATTCACACACTTCCACATTTACACACATACACACCCCTACGATTTTTTACCTATGGGATTGGAAATAAAGAGGTTCACAGATCATATTTTGTTAAATTCAGGAAAAACGGAAAATGAATTTTTGCCTTATCTCTGGGGGTGAAAGCTTTTATTACCTAAAGCAGTGAAGCGGCCCGTTTCTCTCTAACACTCCTGTCAGCACTTCCTCCGCCCTCCAGCTGTGCGTCCTGAGGCGACTTGGGATCTCTGAATACTTGCAGTCCCAGTGGACGGACCCTGGCTGACATCTCCCCTGCACCAGAGTTGAGGGGCGCAGGGCAGGGGCTGACAGCTGCGCGCACAGGCATGATAACCTGAACCCTCCCCATGTACCTCATCCAAAGTCCTGGGCTCAGGCTGAGGCTGCAGTTCGCACCCCTCAACCACACCCCCTCCACCACCACCACCACAGGGGTCAGCAGCTGAGCCTGAGCAGAGACCACAAGAGCATTCAACCCTCTGGTCGGTGGGGCAGAGGCCCAGGGAGGGTTCAACCCTGAGTATACAGCAGCAGCGCCTTCCCAGGGAGCTGTACACAGAGACGGGTCTGATCAGTGTCTTGGGGAGAAACCCAGTCCCCGGCCAGTTATGGAACAAACAGCCTCCCGGCCCCTCTGGAAAGCGCCCAGGCTGAGTGTGGGGGCACAGGAGGCCTGGCCTGGAGCACAGGAGGAGGAGGGGTGCAGGGCCCCCCGGCCACCCTGATCCCAGCTTCCCAGGATGCCTGCCTCCTCCTGGAACCTGCTTCTACAGCTGCTGGGCCCGAGGATCGTGGGGCCAGGCCAGGCAGGAGTCACACTGCAGCTGCTGTGGCATCGGGGGCCCTCCCCGGCACTGTCTTCTCGACTCACAGACACAGAGCAGAGCCTGGGAGCTGGGAGCTGCTGCCCCTAAAGGGGCCTCAGCGTGGGCCCATCCAGAGAAGCCGAGAGGAGCCTCACCTGGCCCACATCAGCTCTGCTCGGACTGGCACGGGGACGATTCCCATCCACAAGAGTAAAGAAATGTGGCAAAGAGCAGATATGCCTCGGCAGCAAATACTGTTTTCAATGAAAAAATAACGGCATGGCGTCCTGTCCCATGCCACCCAGAACTGCCTTTAGAACATGCTACAGTTGTGCGACACAGTACATGCAGGTATGCTGGGACTTGGGAGAACATGACGCACGCACACACACACACACATACTCGCGCACACACACATGCACACCCATACACATGCATGCACACATGCACACATACACATAGTCACACACATACATATGTATATACACACATACATGCACACACATATACAGATGTGTGCATGCACACACATACACACACAGACACACGTACACATACAGACACACCCATGCACATACACTTGATCACTTGACATCCCTTTACTCATCGATTTGCTCGAGCGGGCACCAGTAACATCTCCATTTGTCCCTCCATTTGTGCTAGTGTTACCCAATGGCGTCTACTCATTCTAGGAACACGAACAGCCTCAAACTGATCGTTCAGGGTCTTAACGAAGAAGTCTGACCATCTCATAGGTGGGTGACCACGCAGTCTTTTGACGTTCCGTGGAATCCAGTCGGTAACGGCCCTAGTCCAGCGGTCGTCTCCAAATCTCATTACGTGTCCAGCCCATCTGATTTTCAACACCGTGGCAAACAAGACAGTGTCCCTGATTCTTGATCGTAGACAGATGTTGGAACTCCGGATTCTTTCTCTCATTTGAGTGAAACATGATACTCCAAGCATAGCTCTTTCGATTCCTCTTTGGGAGACCCAAATAGAGTTCTCATCCTGTTTTTGTAGGGCCCAGGCCTCTGAGGCGTATGTTAATGCAGGAAGAACAGTGGAATTGAAGAGATGTGTGTGAGCCGGAGGTTCTTCATCCTCTTAGCTACTTCTTTGATGCTCTTGAAGGCGTTCTAAGCCGCTCTCTTCCTCCTGCGCAACTCAGGTGCCTGGTCATTCGTCATGTTGACTTCTCGACCTAGGTACACATAACTGTTGCATTCAGAGATAGTAGTTCTGTTGAGAGCAAAAGGAACATCAGGAACAAGACTGTTTCTCATAAACATTGTCTTCGTGAGATTCAGCTATAGTCTGACATTTTCACACTCATGGTCAAAGTCGGCCAGCATTTATGCCGCTTGGTTAATGTTTGGTATTATTAGAACAATGTCATCAGCAAAGCAGAGGTGGTATAGTTGGTGACCATCTATCTTCACTCCCATTCCTTCCCATTCCAGTCGTTGCATGATGTTCTTGAGAGTGGCACTGAAGAGTTGAAATGGCATCACCCTGCCAAACACCTCTCTTGACATGGATGATCACTTCCTTGTAGAATGGTGAGATCCTGGTAGTGAATCCGTAATACAGCTCACAGGAGGACCCTGATGTATTGAGTTTGAATGCCCTGTTTGGCTATGGCTTCTAAGACCGTTTCAGTCTCAACAGAATCAAAGGCCTTCTTTAAATCAATGAACATTAGACAGAGCGGTATCTTGAACTGAGAAACCTCAGTGAGCTTGGTTATCGTGTGGATATGGTCGATCATGCTGAATCCTTTTCAGAAACCGGCTTGCTCTCATGGTTGTCCTTCATCTAGTGTTCTGCCAATCCTATTCAGGATGACTCAAGTGAACAGCTTGTAGACGACAGACAACAGGCAGATCAGGCGATAGCTGCCAATGTCGTGGATGTCTCCCTTCTTGTACAGCAGTACAGTCCTGCTGGTTTTCCACTGGAATGGAACTTTGCATTCAGGCAGGTAGCATGTGAAGAGCCAAGCCAGAGTATTGATGAGTACTGATGGCAGGTTCTTCAGGTGTTCAGGTCTGACCTTGTCTGGGCTAGGTTCTGTTCGTTTCTTTACCAACAAAATGGCATGTCAGATTTCAGAAGGGAGAACATTAGGAACGACATATTCATCCTGCAGAATTTGGTATGTGGGCAGGTGGACATGGCTATCGAAAAGATTCGAGTAGAAGTCACAGATAACCTTCTCCATTGCCCTTCTGGAACATGTGATAGATCTATCAGGACGTCGGAGGGCAGTCATCTAGGTCTTGTAGTTGGCGAAGGACAGGCGGGCATTCCTGGCTTCTGCCACATCTACCAGCACTGCTGCTCTTGTCTCTTTGAGGTCTTCCTTTATTGCTCCTCTACACTGCTTTGCAAGCTCAGACGTTTGCTTTCGGTTGCCTGAAACATGCGCCAAGCCACGTCAAGAGTTTTTGAAGACAGGCATTTTTTTTTGTGGCTATCTCTCTCTTGGCGTTCCTCACACAATTATGGAGGTGCTGAACCAGTTGATCATATTCCTCGTCAATGTTGTCAACGACTGCATCTTCCCATGTTGCAACAATAGTGCCAAAGAGCTCCCAGTTGGTGGTCATTCTGGGAGTTCTCTTCTTAAATTTTGCAGCCCTTTCTCCCCGCTCTGTGAAGTAGAATTTTGCATGAAGGAGATGGTGAACTGATCCTGTTTGGAATGTACAACAACATATACATGCATGCAAATACACACACACACATGCACACACACATATACACGTGTGCATGCACACATTAGTTAACTACCAAGCTGGGGTTTGATGGGGCAGATTTCTGCTTTGCTCTGTCTGTGCGGGAGCTGCCCCCTGCTCTGTGCTCACAGGTCACTCCCGGCCATGCCTCCAGACCGTGTGGTCCCGAGGATAGAAGCTGCTTCTCTACAGTGTCAGCCACGCCCTTGGTCCTCTGAGCTCTCTCCTGCCTGACGGCACTCACTCTCCATCCTCTCTGACATCAAAACCTGTGTCCTACAGCTGAGTCAGCAGGGCTTATAAAGGAGGGCGGTGTTCCATTTGCTAGCGTCTGCATACCATAGCATCCTTCACAAAACCTGCACTGGAAGCACCACCAGGCCAGGCAAACTGGACGCTGCAGGCGCCGACCTGGAGGCCCCGGCTGGACCTCGACTCCACAGTCAGCTCTGCACAGGGCAGTCCTGACCCCTCCTGAGGACGAGGACAGAAAACAGCCGAGTGGACAGAGCAAGCCACAATCTCGTTTCCAAGCTACAAAATTCTCAAGTGGTCGATTTCTGGATGGCAAGAGCTGAAGTGTCTCATGAAGCAGGGTGGGATGGGTGGCTGTGGTCAGTGGTCATGACTGTCGCCTTGAGTCTCCCTTAGCAACTGGATCCCCGAACTTCCCCAGGGGAATGAGGAGATTTGGAGACATTCACCCCTGCTGCTCACGTGCAACCCCCTCTCGGTGCCGGCAGCTCTGCTGTGGGGGGCCCTGAGCGTCCCTGGGACCTGAGGAGGGACTCCAGCACCCCAGGGAACATGGCCAGCCCCCAACCAAGTGTCACCCCCAAGACAGCATGGGGGCCCTTTGGCCTGAGCTGTGACACCCACGACTAGACCACCAAAGCACGGCCAGGCTGAAAACACTCCCGGGCTCCTTCTCACCACTCAGGTGACCCCAGCATCCTGCCACCAGCAAAGGACAGGGGGGAAGGGAGAGACTGCCAATGCAGCCCAATGCTTGGGAGCAGCACGGCGGGGCTGAGGGGACATTCCGCTCAACTGTCCTCTGGGCACTGTGGAAACAGGTTGCGATGCTCACGGGGCTGGTTGGTTTCTCTTATGATCATGGTGATGATTTTTGTGATTATTTTGAGGCCACAGCTGGTGATGCTGGGGATCAAACCAGAGGCAGCACCAGCTAAGAAAGTGCTTTGCCCCGCGCTGTCTCTTTTTGGAAATGGGGCTGCTTTTAAGCGAACCCAGGACAGCATTGACAGAGGTTTCTGAGCAGAGCCTCAGGCTGTCCTTAGCCGGGCTCGGTCCCAGCCCAGGGCCACAGACACTGTCCGGCTGGAAACGGTCTGGGCTTCTTTCTGCTACTTTCCTAGTTCCAGAGTGAGGATGAATTTAGCTGCCTGAAAAGCCTCTTAAAAACATTCTTTTTTTTTTTATATGGAAGAAGAGGTCACAAAGTGTCAGAAAAACAAAGTCAGAGAGTGTAATGGCCATCATAAATGTCAGGATCCTAACAGAGGCAACACATGGCTTGAAATGCCAATTTATCTCCAGGATGATCTGGGGCTTCGGGCAGGGAGACAAAGCAGCAAGAGGAACCGACGCTGGAAGAGGACAATGAGCTCTGCCCAGCCCCAGACCAGGACAGGGACTGATGCACACTTGGGCAGTCAGGGCGGGAGAGACCTGACATGGCAGCTGATGACACAAGCAGAGCCAGGCCCCAGGAAGCCTCAACACAGATGCCAGATGCCACCTGGACATCAGACTGAAAAGATGCCAGTACCCCCAGATGATCCTGAAGTGGTCAGGGGTTGGCGGGCGCCCCCTGCATGGGTGAGCAAGTGCTCAGCCCCCTCAGCAACAACAGCGACGGCAGAGCACTGAGCAAGGGGAAGGACCTGTGCCCGGGCACACACACACACACACACACACACACACCCATGACCAGAGTCAGCACACAAACGCACACATACGTGCACACACATATGCACACACATGCATACACACAAGCAAATGTGCACACACATGTGCGCACATATGCACACGTGCACACATGTACAAATGCACACGCATGCACACACGCACTCAGTACGCACATACGCACATGCACACATGCACATGCATACACACACACATGGCCAGCGTCAGCACACAAACACACGCACACACGCACACACATGCACAACCAGCATCAGCACACACAACATGCACACACGCACACACATACACACACACACACACACACACACACACACCCCAACCCACTGTGGATCCATCTCCTAAAAGAGGGCCAGTGAGGAGGGAAGACTAGTAAGGAGAGCATCAGTGAAGAGAGAGGGTCAGTGAGGAGAGAGGGTCAGTGTGGTGAGAGGATCAGGTTAGGCTGGAGAGACTCCCGGGGCACACACACACACACATACCCTGGAGGCCCTGCATCCACATCCCAGTACTGAATGAGGCCCAGCTCTGTTGGGCATGTCCTGCTGACCAGTGCCAGCACGCCCTACAACTTCAGGCAGAGAATGAGCTCTGCATGTGTGTGTGCGTGTGCATGTGTCCGAGCAAACAGACAGGAGAGAGCGGCACCAGGAAGTCAAGCCCAATGGGCAGGCTCTTCTCTCTAGAGGCCGCGCTCAGTGTGCTACGGAAATCAGGGTATTGGATGTGGCCAAAACGCCCGCAGCCACCTGGCCCCGCTGCGGGGATGCTTCGTGGGGCACTTCTCAGGCTCATGGTCATCTCCTCTTGCGGCTCACTTTTAAACGCTCCGGTTCAAATGGATTCCAAGGACACTCTATATTGCTGATAACAGTCCCGTTGAACTGTTTTATGGGACACTAATCTGGCGTCCAGGTGCTGAAAGCCAGCCCTCACCTCACAGTTAACTCACGAGGGAGGTGTATTATTGCTTCATAAAACATCGCTGCAGCATTATTCTGAGTAAACGCCAAGGGAAAGCATTTTGGTCTTTCCATTGTGATTTACCAAAGGTATATATTTAAGAGATATCTGTCACTGGGCCAAAGGCATATACATTTATGTACTTTTATTTTCTAGGGTAGCTTGAGGCGACTGAAACCCCAAATAGACCTGCAGTTTATGCCTCCAGTAAAGGTAATTAAGTTGCAAATGCAGATCTTGCTAATGCTAATGAGTGGTTTACTAGAAATAAATTGCACTTAACTGCATTTAGAATGCAATCCACGTAATCAGAAATGACTGGTGAATTAACAGCCATCCGCATACAGTAAGGAGGGGGGGGGCAGAGGTGCTGGCCGATACCCGCATGCATCCACGGCATCCAGGGAAAGGCAGGCCCTGACCTCACCAGCGCCTGAACTCGGACTGTGGGCCTTGCTCTCACCAGCCATGCCCTGGAACTGACTCTCTGCAATGCTGCCTGTGTCTTCGAGTGCTGCTAAAAGAATATCCCTTTCCACGCCCAATCTCAGGCCCCTGAACTGTGATTTAAAGGAATCTGTCTGGCAGCCTGACTGCGCCAGCCCTGCAGCCCTTCCCAGGCCCCTGAGCCCTGTGGGGGATGTTTATGCCTGAGGATGCAGAAGGGGAGGCCACAGAACTGCCCATAGGGCGGTCACTCTCACTCTCCTGCCCCTTTGCTCGCAGTCCTTTGCATGTTCACAGCACGACTAGGTCCTGTGCAGACTCTGTGTCTGACGTCACACGAAATGCCAGGGAAGACTTTCCGCCTTCCTTTCCTCTGAAGATCCAAGTTTTCCCCTGGATTGCTCAGAGTCTGCAGGTCAAACGTGCAGCAGGCACCCGAGCGCCCACCTCGCGCAGAAGAGCTTGGTTCTGCAGTGCCGAGGCAGGTGGGGGAAGAGCAGGGCGGAAAGCTGGACAGAACAGTGGTGTCCACTGCTCACAGGGGCACAAGTTGAGCACAGGCCATTTCCAAAGTGCGTGGACATAAGTGGACTGAGGTTTCTTTTCTAGCAGGGCCTCTTGTACAGGCCCTGCTAGAAAAGAACAGGCAAGTCTTCGAACGGTGATCATCTGCCTGTTTGCTGTTCACTCAGACTGAGACCCTGGTGCAGTGACTCCTGGTTCCAGGGAATAATGAACCAGAGGGACAGCCCCAGCTGGACAGTGAGTCTGGGGGTGCCCAGGAAGTCCTCGCCCTGTGCCAGAACATTCTCAGGTAGGTGGGTGTCCTGTCACTTCTTCCATGTGTGTGGCAGTCATGAGGAGCGGGAGTTTCCAGGCTGATTCATCAGACACAGACCCCCTCTCTGGACCCCTCAGGGGCGGCCAGCAGATGCTGGAGGGAGTGACCCTCTCTGCCTCTTCTATCTGCGTTGTCCTCACTCCCCCTCTGCCATATAAACGCCGCCGTCTACTCCAGAGGGACTGTTCTGGAAAATGATTTCCTCTGAAACACTGTCGCTAGAAGGGGTGGGTAGGCCTCCGGGGGTCCCCAGCATACTGATAGCATGCCTCTGCGATACCACATGCTTTCTTCAAAGCTTAAGATGCTCCACATCTATCAGAGAACCCCATGGCCAGCAGGTGAATGCTTGCCTTGCCTGAGGCCATGATTGGGCCCCCAATCCTTAGCAGAGCTGGGAGTCAGCCCTGAGCACAGCTGAGTGTGGCCCCCAGTCAAAGCCAAAATAAATACTAATGCCCCCCTTGGAGGGTGTTTGACACAGTCTCCTCAGGGACCCCCAGGGCACCCACCCAGGGCCATCTCTGGGTAAGGACACAAGCCCTTCACCTTTTCACCTTCTGACGTTTATAAGAGTCCCCTACAAACACCATCACCTTTGAGGGTAAGGATGGCAACAGTTTTACCCTGGTCATGCACTCAGACCCTAGAATGCGGTTCAGTAATGAACATAACCCATTCCTTATTTCCAGATCAGCGAGTCTGTGAGGAACAGCACCTGGTAGGTTAACGTTCCTCCTTTGAGCTGGAAGGTGGGGCTGTCACTGATCGTGCACTAACCCAAAGTCTCCCCATGCATGCACTGAGGTGGCAGCTTCCTGGGGCCCACAGAGACACAGCCACAGCCCAGCACAGACCTGAGTGTCAGGGTTCAAAGGACTGGAAGCACACAGGGCAATACCTAAGCCAGGACACCCTCCCTTATGTCCATGTCTGTCAGTTACTTGAAGCGTCTAGTGACAATTTTCTTGCTGAAGGAAATTAGAAAGAAAATAAAATAGAAAGGATGAGATTTGGCATCTAAAAAGTTACCCTAGGTATGTTTTATATCTATGCAAATTCAATTTAGGGAACATAGATTGTAAGTTTTCCTGTACAAGTCATAGACTGCCTTAGGAAATGATGCATTAGGGAAGAAGATGGAGCATGGACCCGGAGGGGGGAGAGGCAAAGGTGGGAGGATGGAGGGCATTGCGGAAACCAGCCAGGACTAAGGTGCTGGTGTCCGGGTGACCCAATGCCCCCTACAGAGGGTTCATCCACAGATTCTGGTTTGATGACACTGGCTATAAGGACCCTGTTACCCTGACATAATTGTGGGTCACTAACAGAAACCCTCTGTAATTTTCTTTATTTAGGGGACCAGAGCAATGGTAGGGTGAGTAGGGTGCTTGCTTGTATATAAGATTTGATTCCCAGATTTGATTGACAGCACCAGGCATGGTTACCTGAGTCCCACCAGCAGTGACCCCTGAGCATGGAGTCAGAAGTGAGTCCTGAGCACTGCCAGGCGTGGCCCCCCCCAAAAAACAAAAGAAATGAAAAATAAATATTTTGTAAGATTCTATGGAAAGAGACAACATTCCTGATGAAGAGTAAACCCACATTTGGTGGTCAATGTTGTCGCTTTCGCATGTGGCACTCAAGTGTTTATTTTTCTGGGAGGGCATTGTGAGTAAGAGCATCCCCAGCCTAACGGCTCAAGAGCACTGCTTAGAAAGCCCCCTATGGGATCAGGGAATTCTTTAGAATGCAGCTAAGACCCGGGGAGAATGGGGGCATCTGAGAGATCTCAGGGCCTGCATTGCTCTGACCCCAACTTAGACTGAATTTCAAGATTCAGCACAGTGGTAAGGGGCTTGCCTGGCATGTGGCCGACTCACGCTCCATCCCTGGCACTCGTAGGGTCCCCCAAGTGCCACCAGGAGTGATCTCTGAGTACAGAACTAGAAGCAAGTCCTGAGCACCACCAGGAGTGGTCCAAAAACCAAAAATTGAAAACAAAGCAAAAACTTCAATTATGTAAGTAGGCCACTGGTGTGGAGTCAGGGGAAACGGGAAATGATTGAGGGGGTGGGTAGGGAACCTTCTGGAGCTCTTCCCTCAGACTCTGCCCTTCCCTTGCCCTTCCTGTAGCACTGCCTGGCCTGACTTCCCCCACCACATCTGCTCCTACCTGTCAGCTTTGTCAGAAAAGGCCAGTTGCTCTCCCACTGTGGACCTCTGCTCTTTAATCCCTACAGGGCTCATTGCCTGGGTTGAAAACAGCATGGGAATCAAAGGAGAACCTTCCAGAATCATGTTCCAGAGGAGAGTGGTACAACAGGAACTTCGGGGGAACAGTAAGGAACGTTTCTGTTGTGGGCAAAGGGTCAGAGGCCGGACTTCCAAGCAGGCCTGGCTCCCTCCCCCGTTCCTTCTCCAAATACCGAATGTCCGTCATACATCTTGATGCCCACCTCTAGCCAAGGTCAGGATTTGGTCTTCCTCCTCCTTCCCTCATGCCCGGCTCTATCTCCCCCACCTCCCTCTCTCGCCTGCCTCCCCTACCTCTCCCCACCTCTCCCTCTCCTTCCCAGTTATTATGTCCAACCCAAAGGCTTTCAACCCCTTAGTGGACACCTTTCAATTCTCTGTAAGAATGTCTGGGCTGTATGAGCCTCACACCTAATGCAAGCACGTATCTACTTCATAAACACCTCATTTATGGAAGAATAGACTTCCCACTACGAGGCAAGGCTGTGTGCCAATAAAATTCACATTTTTACTATGACTGCAAAAACAAATAATCTCATTTTCATTGCTAAACTTTGAAATTTAATTTATGGGAGCACTTAGAGTGTTTTTACATTCAACAGAAAGAACTCCAAAAGTATTATTATTTTATTTAATGAATTCAGTGAACAACAGGAAAATGATTGGAATTAACGGATAGAAAGCTGGCATCGTGTAACTTTGGAAAGTTCTGATAATGGAATCAACATATTAGCAGCTGTGGCTTTAATATTTTTATGCCCAGGAACACACTGATTCCAAAATGAGCAACATTAATCTAGACCAATCTTTCGATCTAAATGAAATGCACTTTCCCCAGTGCTGGGCAAACACATCTGATGCAGCCACTGGACCACAGAGTCAAGACCGGGTTCAGCCTGCTTAAGCTCATCAGCTGACACAGATGTTGTGAAAATAAAACAGGACTTGATGAAAGCCACACCTCTGTTTCTTATCCAAGCCTTATTAAGATACTTCATTATGGGCTGGAGACAGCTCATGGGCCTGACAAATGGCTCAGCCTGAGCCCCGGTCTGCATGCTAGAAGCCCCCCATCCCAGATCAGCCTGAGCCCCCAAGAGTCTGCACACCAGAAGCCCTCCACCCATCCTAGCTGATCCTGAGCCCCATGGAGGCAGAAATCAGCAAAATCAGCTAGACCTCGGGTTCAGTGTCTGGAACTGAAACAGTCTCAATTTCCCAGGCAATGAAACGATGTGTAACTAGCAAACCTGCACCTGCCTGGGAAAGTTCCTGAGCCCAGCAAGTGGGCTCAATCAGTCACTGTGCCCCCAGTCAAAATGCCCCAGAAATTGTATTTTGTTAACCCTAAAAGAATGAGTAGCTTATGTAACCACAGACTGTTACTGGAGACTATTGTTTAACTATTGCCCGACCACTGTTACCCTCAGCACTTGCCAAAACACCTTTGTTTGGTAACTAAGTAAGATTTCTTTCTGAAACAATAAGGCATGTACTGCTTATGTAAAGGTGAAGGCCCTCCCGTTGATCGTCGATTTGCTCGAGCGGGCCCAGTAACGTCTCCATTGGAGACTTTGTTGTTACTGTGTCTGGCATATTCAATACTCTCGGTAGCTTGCCGGGCTCTCCGAGAGGGGCGGAGGAATCGAACTCGGGTCAGCCATGTTGGCTGAGTGCAAGGCAGACGCCCTACCCGCTGTGCTATCACTCCAGCCCACTGCTTATGTAATCAAACCCTATATAAACTGCTTTCTGCCTGAAGTCACTATCAAGAGACCACTCTGTGGGTGAGATAGTTGACCCCAGTCTACTGGAATGAAACTCCTACTGCTTTTGCATTATCGTCTTCATGCATTATCGTGTCCAAGTCACCACTTGGGAACCCATAGTCCCGGGCTTAACATTTGCATGCTAGAAGCCCCCCGTCCCAGCTCAGCCTGAGACCCCCAACAGTTTTCACACTAGAAGCCCCCGTCTCGGCTCAGCCTGAGCCCCTGACCACTGCCAGGCTGGGATGACCCAGGAGCTCAGGGTCAGAAGCAGCCACTGGACACTGCTGGGCTGTCCCCACTCCAAACCAGATGCCTCATTACCATCCGAGGGGCCGTGATAGGATTTTCACGGAGGTGAGCAGTAGGGGTATGCGGCAGGGCACATGTGGCACCCGGGGAGACCTAACCAGCACCACCTCATTAGCAGCACCAGGCCCGCAATGATTTTTACGTCCGTCCCCACCCTTCAGACTGGGTTTCTCGGTGGCTGTATCGGCTCATGCAGAGTGACAGGAGAATTCACATTTTCTTGATTACGTGGCCTAAGGCCCACCTGGCATCACAGCACAGGCCTGGCGACTTGCTCTGCTTTCTGAGGTCTGAGCCAGTGGGGAAGGCTGAAGACACACAAGAAGGGCAGGTGGGAGCTGGGGGAGGAGCCTGGGCAGCGTCCCTGACCCCGTCTGGAGGGTCCAGACCACGTGCTCAGAAAGGACTTCCCAGGGGCTGCTGGAACATTCCCTGGAGGCCACAGCACTGGGGTGCAGGAGGGTGGGGGGCCAAGAAGCTGACCCCATGGGGAATCATCAATCTTGTGTGGACAGAGGTGGATAGGGGAGGGGCTGAGTATCCGTGTCACTGATGTTTCCCTCTAAGAAGTCACAATAAGAGTGGAGAGATTCACAATACAAAGAACTCCGCGAGATCTACTGCAAAGCAAGGGCCGAGAACAAACACGGGAGAGAAGTCAGAACATGACCTGCGTCTCTCTCACCAGCTGGAACTCGGCTGTCTACACACCCACTTTAGTTTAAATCCCTGCCAATAAATCTGAACTTTGGGCAGCATACTTGCAATACGAGGGCTCCAGGCCACTCTGTAGCATCTTCTACATTACAGACGCTTAGAAAAGGTTTCTTGGACAGAAATGAAAGATGCGACCAACCCTGACATGGCCAGGTGAGCTGGAGCATGAAAATCTATCCTCTGGAGAAAACTGACCGTAAGAGACTCGGTCTCCCCTAACACCCAAGAATAGCCAAGATAAGTACCAAGAGGTTTACTCCATGGCTTGGAGGCCAGCCACACACACACTAGGGGTAAAGGCAGCTCAGATAGAGAAGGGAGCACCAAATAAAGGGTGTTGGGAGGATCCTCCCAGGATGGGAGAAGCATGCTGAAAGTAGACTATAGACCGAACATGATTGCCACTCAATGCTTCTTTTGCAAACCACAGCACCCAAAAGGAGAGAGAGAACAAAAGGGAATGCCCTGCCACAGAGGCAGGGTGGGATGGGGGAGATGGGGGATAGGAGGGATACTGGGATCCGTGGTAGTGGAAAATGGGCACTGGTGGAGGGATGGGTACTCGATCATTGTATAACTGAAACCCAAGCACAAAAATTTGTCAGTCTACAACTGTACCTCTTGGTTTGTCACTAATAACAATTAAAAAAAAAGAGCCTCGGTCTCCCTCCCTGTCTTTTCCCTTCCAAATCTGACCTCACTCTTCATTCTCCTCTAAAGTTATCATCCCCATTCGCATGAAGTGAGCAGCCTGACTTCCTGGCTAATGGACCAAGTGCCCTCCGCCCCCCACAGTGCAGCCTCAAGACCCCCCACTCCCCACACTCTCTCAGAAAGGACAAGAGAATGGCATATGCACCCACACTGGCCACATTGGCCAGTCCAGCCCGGGCGACTCACAGCATTGCCCCAGGTGGCATGTTGGGGTCAGCTCTCACTACTTCCCAGGAAAATATCGTCAACACACAACAATTACGCAGGTGCGTGAGCAAAAAAAAAAACCCATACTCCTCTGGAGGAGAACTTGGCCTCACCACCAACAGTTTCCAGCACTAGTGCTGGATGCATCAGCACGGTGAGGGGACTGGCAGGTTGTTTAAAACAAGTGAAGAGGCTCCTGCTTCCTCCTCTGGATCCCACAGGAATGGACAGTACCCTGTGTGATGTGACAGGACACTCTGAGTTATCCTTCCGCTTCCTCTGGTGGGGGCAGCAGAATAAAATCAGCGCTCCTTCAATGCATCCTAGAAGAGCACTGAGAGCCAGAGATCATGCATTTCAGGTGTTCTGAGGGAGGGAGGCAGCCGTGCAGTCTGTGAAGCCACGAGGACGGATATTCCTAGGACGAATTAATTTGTGCAGAGAAAATAGTTTGACAGGCAAATTACCATGAGAGGAATAAAGAGTTCTTAAAAAGTGAGAGCCCTTAATGGAACGGCCCAGACAAGAGGGGCTGAAGGGCTGTAATTAGCCCCTGGAAACTCCCTCCTGTCCATCTTCCTCCTGACCTCCGTCTGGCCCAGAGCTGCTGTCCCCCCAGCTCATGCGTGCCTCGGTTGGCCCTCCCTCCCTGCCAGTGTTCTCCCTCCTTTGTGGAGTAAGATGCACCCAGCTGAGCACGCTTTGAAGAACCCAATGGAAATTACCCGCCAGGAATGTGGGTCTCCCTCATTCTCCCTCAGAGACCCCAGGGCTTGGATCCTGATCAAACAGGACAGGTGTAGACATGGAAGGAAGGGCCGCTATAGGCTCCCCCGGATGTGCCCCCCTCTGCCCTGCTGAGGTGTCACTTCCCTCCACTCCTATTCCCCTGCTTGAGACCCTCAGCCGGTGTTGCACAGGATGCCAGGCTCTGGCCACTCACTGACTCACTCTGCACTGCCCCTGTCCTTTCCCTAGAACAGGATGGCCCAAGCCCCTGTGCCAGTGGCCGCCACCCCCACCTGCCAGTCCATTCACCCTACTTGGCTCCCAGAGGAAACAGGAACTGTGTTCACCCTTTACGTGAGTTTCTGTATCCGAATGGCAGCAGTTCTGGGGCTTCATTTTTTTGGGGGGGCGGGGGTGTCACACCTGGCAATGCTCAGGGGTTACTCCTGACTCTCTACACTCAGGAATTACTCCTGGCAGTGCTCAGGGGACCATATGGAATGCCGGGGATCGAACCAGGGTCAGCCACGTGCAAGGCAAATGCCCTCCCCACTGTACTATCACTCCAGCCCCAGGGGGTTCATTTTTCTGATGCTTCCCCTTTGTAGATCAGAGGGATGATTTACCATCGATTCTGGTAAATAATTGTCTCTGTACATGATTCCACTTTTTCCACTGATGCTTTAATAAAGACTTCTTAATTTTAAGATGATTGGCTTATAACTCTCACTGATTTGTGGCTTAGAGGTAGATGCAAAGGCAGTGCCTGAAATTTATATTTGAAGAATAAATGACACGTATCTCAATTCTACCTATTTCCAAACTTAATTAGAATTTTAATTAGAGATGAACTCTTTTATATAGTAATATAATAAATAACTTTCTCTTTCTGCTTTTCATTAGCTCTGTGCTTGGTTAAGTGACTTAATCCACAGTTTCAACAGTCAATTTGGAATATGGGGACTGTGAAATAAATTATTCTGAAAATGTCTGTCATGCAGGTTTTTACCAAGAACTTATCGTTATGTATCTTTAATTCTCAAAATATGGGTATCTTAGCAAGTGTATTTTTTGAATTGATATGAAATGAAAATGGAAAGAAACACCAATAATGAAGGCGCTCTGAAACAAAAAAAAAAAGTAATTAAAGGAATTATTTTTCAAGTTAGACATTGGCCTGGCAGCCACTGTCCATAAATATATGGACTCAGCACGAACAGGAACCTAGTAAGGGTATGGGCTGGGCTGTGGGTGTCATGAGTGAACATGGGATTCAGGGTGACAGCAACCTGCCGTGTTCTGTTTGAGGTTCCCTGTGACAGCATCAGAGGTAAATGATCCACGGTTGGAGCTATAAGCAGATGGAGCAAACACCTCACTTCAGTCAACCTCCGGCTTCCCACAAGCTCCCGAGAATCTAAAGGTTCATTTGGTGTGTAGGAGCTGGCTACCATGAAGGAGACACCAAAGAACTTAACACAGCAGTTGGAAAACGTCTCCCGGTGGATCCTCCGTGAAGACATGAGTCAAAACAGAGACCGAGGAGGGCGCAGCTTTGCAGGAGGCAGAGGCGTGGGGAAGGATTCAGAGCTTGAAGAGGGGCAGAGGTTGGCCGTGCAGTTGGAGGATGGGTGGGAAGAAAGGATGTGGTAAAGACAGGAAATGAGGAACGCTCTTGAAATGAATCCTTCAGGGAAATCTATTGGATTCCTGCTAATTAGACTTCCCTCCCCCAAAGAAATATAACTCATTCTATCACCATCATTATTATCCCCAGTTTCCACCTACCTTCACTTTGTGTTTCTAATGTGTCCGCATACAGCCCATTCTCCACTCAAAATAATTCTCCCAAACACGTCCCTGAGTTCTCTTTCACCTGTTCTGCATGGAGAGTCCTTCATGTGACATAAGAGCAAATACATTTTTTTCCCGCATCCTACCCACCTCCAGGCCCTGCTTAATTCCAGTTTCTTCCTGAAGGTATCCCTGATTCCTCATTTTATTCCCCCAAGTAGTCCTAACACATATTTAAATTCTTCTCATATCTTATATCATTTCTAATTTATGTAATATATAGTTCAGCCAACGTTCCAAAATTCCTAGTCTTCCCTTGTCTTATTCCCTATAGTCACTGGCATCTTGAATATAATCAAAATTCTACAGGACTAGAAGACATGAGAATAAAGAAACACAGCAGGGATATAACAAAGGCCTAAAGCAACAGGCGCTAAGAACCAGCTTTCAGCAGAAAGTCACCGCAGGGGAAAGCAGTGAGGGCCACGATGAGGGGTGGCACCAGGACAGTGGTGGAAGGAAGCGGACACTGAAAGGGGGTGAAACACTACCATTTAGCCTCGGTGCTAACATGAAATTTAACAGAGCCATGAGGACAGGTCCTGAAACCTACATGCTCTCCTTTACTTACACGCTTCTATCTATGACCTTGTTTTCATCATATTGGAATGAAGTGCCATATTCCTTTCTGACCCAGATAAGGCCTATGTCACTGCCCCAGGTCTACATCCACCAGCTCCCTAAGAGAGTAAAGCTGGAACCCAGAGTGTCCCTGGATCCAGAATCCACTGCCTCCTGCCCAGCATCAAGTGTAGGAAGCTCAGGTCCAGACAGGAAATTCCATTTTAGTGCCATGAAGGGGTTTGCCTCCTGAAGGCACCTCAAAACACAAGAAAATCCAGAGAGAATGAAGTGATTTCTGCAGATACCACCTGGAGGGCACAGGGGCAGGGTGTGGGCTCACCGGGTGTATGGGAAGTTGGCAACCTGCAAATGGGAAGTGGAACCACTCAAGCCAAATCCTACAGGAGCATGCAAGTGGAGTCCTGGGCATGTGCTGCAGCAGAGAAAGATCTGTTCCCTCATGCTGTGTTGGCTTTACGTTCATGCTGTAGGGAGGGAGGGTCGGTGTAAATGAATTAAACTAAATCTGGAATGGAATGCAATGCGTCCCCAGTACACAGGTGAAGTGAGGGTCTGGGAGTCTGTTCTTCCCTTGCTCACGCTCTTTCTAGGGATCACCATGGTAAATTAAATGCAGCACAGACTCGGGACTACATTCAAAACCTTTCTTTAACACTAAAGTATTGCTGTTTCAAAGAAATCTGGGGAAAATGAAAAATTGTCTAGTCTCTATAACATTAACACACAAGAAATTCTCACAATTATATCTCTTTCCTTTTTTTTTATGCCCTTTAAAATATTCTTCCATTCCGGCAACATAATTTACAAAGCCATTAGGAAAAGGGTTCTAGGAACTTGGTGTTAACACAGAATTGACCTCCACCAATGACCCAGGGCTCTCTGTCCCCCTCACCTGCTTCCTTGGAAAACTCACTTTTACAATCATTGTGGTTGGGGTCTGATGCTTACAGTGGTGCTGTCCCTTAGGGTCTGTAGACCCAGCAATCCCTCCACAAAACCGGGGTCCCTGATCAATGTCCCTCTTTGCCTCTATGCTCAAACATTGTCATTTCTAGAATCCAGGGCAAACGTCTGCCCACACTGATAACTCCCAGTCCATTATAACTGTTTTTTGTGTATAGCACTGTAGCACTGTCCTCCCATTGTTCATTGGTTTGCTTGAGCAGGTATTAGTAATGTCTCACAACAAATTGTGAGACTTGTTGTTACTGTTTTTGGCATATCAAATACATCACGGGTAGCTTCCCAGGCTTTTCCATGCAGGCAAGATACTCTCAGTATCTGAGAGGGGCAGAGGAATCAAATCCGGGTCAGCCGCATACAAGGCAAAGGCCCTACCCGCTGTGTATCGATCCAGCCATAAATTTCTACTATATATTGATGTAAAGTTTAGATGTAATTTGTTTATATCGACAAAATAACTTAGTGGAATTTTGTAGTTGTGTATAAGTGAGAAAAACTTGACAGTCCACGTCCATAATGTTTCACAGTTTAGCAAACTTGAATCATTCCCTGTGATTGATTCATCTCAGCCCATATTCCAGTGGGCTGGAGCCAAGTTCCGGAACTCAGCTTTCATTACTTCACTGGATTCTACATAGATCATTTGTGTGTTTTAAATGTTCTATTTAAGAAAACAGAACAGCTATGGGAGCCTTAACCAAGGTACCTAAAATCCCCAGACTGGACTTGGGAAAGAGAGAGTAAGAGAGGAGGGGAGGGGAGGAGAGAGAGCAGGGAGATAAAGAGAGGAAAAGAAAGAGGGAGAGAGGGAGAGAGACAGAGGGAGAGGGAGTGAAAGAGAGAGAAAGACAGAAAGAGGGAGAAAAAGAGGAGGGGGGAGAGAGAAGGAAAGAGAGAGGAAAAAGAGGAGAGGGGAAGAGTGGGAGGGAGGGGGGAGAGAGGGAGACAGAGATAGAGGGGGGAGAGAGACAAGGAGAAAGGGAGAGAGGGAGAGAGAGAGGAAGAGAGGGATAGAGTGAAAGAGAGGGACAGGGGAAAGAGAGAGGAAGAGGAGGGAGAGAGGGAGACAGAGAGGTGAAGTGTTCTCAGGATCTGCATGCCTTGTGAGTAGACATCGGTGTTGGAGAGCAGGAGAAATGCACATGCTGCCCTACCATGTGGCCCCAGCCCCGTGCTTCAGCACCGCAGAGAGCTTCCACCACCCTTCTCTTGGGTGATCCCAGACAGCGCCAGTTCCTCCCATCACTGCACTGGCCCTGGTGATTCCTTGCATTTCCTTTCATACTATGCCTATACCCCACCCAGTGACCTAAACCCAATATGGTTTCACCGAATCTCTTCTCATTCCTTCTAGGAAGGTCTTGGCTGATACATCTGAAGTACGTACGAGGAGTCTGAGCTATTTTGAAGAGCAAAATGTCCTTCTTTATGCCATGCACCCCGTGGACTTTAAAGGTGCCTACTAGAGGCTGGGAGTCAGCAAGGCGCTGGCCTTACATGTGACCAACTCCAGTGTGAATCCCCAGCACTATCCACAGTTCCCTAAGCACAGGGAGGAGTCATTCCTGAGCACACAGCCAGGAGAAATCCATGAGTACTGCAGGTCAACTTCAACACAACTAAAAAGAAGAATGTGCTATGTCTCCAAATTGAAATTAAGATTTAGTATCATAGTCAAAATATGTCCACCAGTGACTGGAAAAAAACAAATAGCATGGTCTATCGAATTATAAAAATAAGGGTTTTTGTTTGTTCGCTTGTTTGTTTTGATTTTACGGGTCACATCTTGCAGTGCTAAGGGCTTACCTTGGCTCTGCACCCACGAATCACTCCTGGTGGGTTCAGGGCACATATGAAGTGCAAGAGATCAAAAGTGTGGTCCGCCACATGTAAGGCAAGTGACCTACCCACTGTACTATCTCCCCAGCCCCGAAAAAATAATTTTTAAAAACCCAAGCCATATTTTTCATTTTTTTATATACACAACATAACGCCTACTTAAAGCATTTCTATTGCTTCCTAACAGCCTATGTAGCCCTAGCCCCACTACAGAATACACACATCAGAGGTAGTATCACCACGTATGTACTGGGGCATTCGAACCCTCAAGTAGATCTTTAAAACATATTTTCAGTTTGATGAAAAATGGATATTTGCAAATGTGTATTCTCTCCACATCTCAGTTTCTTAGTGGCAGATGAAGTTAACAGTCCTACACTGGGCCAGGATTTTAGACATTAAATATGCCCCGGTGGGTGCTGGTTTCGGGTTCTTATCCTCGGGCACCCAAGACTGAAAGCTGGGAAGAGACAAGGGGGTTGAAATCAAGAGAAACTTGATTTGAGAGAAGGAAGGGTGAGTAGGGCAGAGGGGCAGAATGGATCTCCATAAGTGGGATCCTGGGAAAGGTAGAAAACCTTCTCTCTTTCCGCTGCCTTTACTAGTGGGGTGGGGAGTGCGTGGTCCTGGGCAAAAGGCTGTAGCCTGGCAGGGTGATAGAGCTGGGAGGACCACGGTGCTGAGGGGATGATCTCTGGGTGCTCATCTGGGCACCCGTGGCCATTCTCAGGAATTTCCCCTCTTCCACCATTCTTTCCCATCTCCCCTGCCATGTCCTCACACCCTGATACAGCCATATTGACTATGGATAATACATAACCCTGAATATAAATCAACAGCTCAAGAAATGTTTCTTTTTATGACATCTCTGTGAACGTGTTATTATTTCCTGTGTGACCGCCCATGTTCCAACAGCAAAGCAGCTGGAAAGTGTCTGTACAACTTTAAACCCGGCTTCCACAGAGCTGTATGTCTGCCTGATTCCAGAACCTACCTGTGCATCAGAATCATTCAGGACCCTTAAATGTATCTGAGGAGAGGCAGGACACTGTGGGCTTGGCTTAGCCTGTATCTCAGAGAACTTCTGTCAAACAGGTACAGAATCAAGAAAGCCAGACCTGAATCTGGTTCCAGTACCTGTGGCAAGGGGCTGGGAGCCCTTAGGGTCCTTTCATTGCCCCTGGGGAGTCCTTATTCGCAGGCAGGAGGCAGCACTATGAAGTCTTAACAGGAGTCGGCGATCACAACTAATCTGAGTTTTGTTCAAATAATTCAAGGACCAAGGAATTCTTTGTCGAGGCATTTGCAAGTCTCCCTGTATCGTAACAGATTTCCCCTAGCACCTGCTGCTGCCCCATATATCCTGAGCGACTCTGCCATTCATCAGCGCTGCAGGCCGATTTCTTTCCATAAATTATGCTAGAGTGAGATTCGTTTTACCTCGGAATATTATTTCCGACACCAAGAAAGGAGACGTGAGACCCTCCAGGAAGCTTTACAAAATAATAAGTCTTAAACTCAATCTCCAGTGCGAGGGAGGTTTTCTACAATTCCCGGCTATGGTTTTTCCATCCTTGAAAAGCTTTAATTTAATTACTAGCATGCATAATTTATCTGCGCAAGCCCTTTGCAGAAGGGGGGAACAACTGGACAGCAACTGGATAGCAACTGGACAGCCTGCTAAACAAGAAGCAGAGACAGTGTGGGGACAACAGCGCTACTAATGGCCATCTGCTATGACCCTGTCCTGCTTCCTTCCAGAGGAGCCGGTGTCATCTGCTTTGGGAGATGCTCCAGCCTCTGGGGCTACCTTGGTAGAGCAGCAGGTCTGCTGGTGCATCCCTCGGGCATGGTGTGGGTGCTTCTGTAACTGTGAGATTGGAGGCCTGGTCAGAGTGACGGAGTGTGGTCCTCAGGGCCCTGGTAACAGACACAGGATGTTCTCTATAGAGGTCAGAGTTCTCACTGGCAGTGAGGCAGCACCTTGCTCCTCCCCCACACACATCCACTCTGGGCTGGTTGAGTCTGAGCATCAGTCTGAGGGCTCAGCCAGAAGGACAGAGATGCCCAGTGCTGACCCGTCCATTGACCAGCACAGACAGAGCTCACCAGCACAGAAGCATTCAGAGAGCATGGCTGTCTCTTCCTTATGAATCGAGGGTAACCCCCACCCCAAGTGTGGAGGCCACCAGGAGCTCTGGAACTGCCCAGGCCCTGCTGGGGAAGCTGACAGCCAGGCATGGCCTCGGTTCCTGACACCTTTGCAGCCTGCCAGGAGCTCAGACAGGGTCTCGGATTTGCATTCACCAATGCAGCCCTCCAGTGGGGAACACACAGACGGGGTTTAGAGTTTGTGTTCTCCAACGCAGCCCTCCAGCTGGGAGCTTGGACGGGTTCCGGGTTTGCATGCAGTAACTTACTCCCACCAGAGAGAAGGGGCAGGTCTGCACAGCTGCAAATGAGAACCCATGAGTCAGTGTGCAATGGAACGCAAGCCTGGAGAGAGGGGAATGATAAAACTCAGTTAGCAATCAGCTCAAAGAAGATGCACGTGACAAAAATAAAAAGTCAGGAGCCAGCAAGCTGGAGGTCACAGCTCGATGCCTGATGGCCACTTCCTCAGAAGAGCTGGCTGGTGGCTCCAATGCAGACGCTGAATTCTCTCTCTCTGCTCGGCACTCTCCACAGGATGCGCTCAAGCCCACGGGGCAAGGTGGGATGGCAGGAAGCACTTAGAACTCACGGGCAGTACCACAGTGCTAAAGGCCACTGGCGAGTGGGAGAGGGGTCAGGGTGGGAGAGGTGAACCTGCCTTGAAAGTTCCACTACCCATGTCAACGTGTGAGAGATTTTGCTATAATAAAATAAAATATGTCTTGTATTTGATGAATTGAGATGAATTACTTTAAGGTCGGAAGTCTCTCTAGTTTAAATGCAAATCCTGAAGTTAATTTTAGAAGTGTAAAGGATCAGAGAGATCCCACAATCAAGTGTTCTTGCATTACAGGAGTGACTGAAGGTCAGGGAGAGTAAGTGCCTCGCCTGAACGGCGGCAGTAAGATATTAACTCGGAGGACAGAACACGACAGACGTTGGCTCAATGTCAATCCATCCGTGTTTGCTCATAAATTTCCTTCCTACAACTCTCACAGCTTGCTCTCCTCCTCTCAAAGACTTCCGGTGTTTCTCTCTCATCATTTTCAACTTCTGGTCTTATCTACCACAGAGAAAATGAATTGAAGTCAATTTCTCCAGTCTACAAATCAAAAATACCATCTGTCTGTCTGTCCATCCATTCACACACACATATACACACACATACACGTACATACGTCCAACAGACGTATCTGCCATCCCTCACCTGGCATACATTTCTTCTCCAAAAGCCAAAGCAGGTTTCATCTCTCTTATTTAGAACACATGCTTCACTCTGGCCCTCTGCGGGGGGAATGACTTATGTCAGCAATTGTGCTTTTTATTTTTATTTGTATACTTAAAGAACATCATGAATCCATGATCCGTGTCTTCCTTAAATACACTCACAGGAACGATCCTTTAAAATGATGTCTCTTCTAGCCCTACGAGATATGTCACTCTCTCTAGAGCCACGTGAGGTGAGTGTTGTAGCAGCTTTCCAGGCTGAGTCACTCTTCACACCGTGGCCCCATCTCTTCTGATGTCAACGCGAGTCCTTGAAAAGTGTCTGGAACAACGAGCGGCCCACGCCAGTAAACAGCCAAGGTCTTCATCAGACTCGAATCCGCGGATCCTCTCGGCACCGTGTCCCTCTGCAGATCCCACCCCCACACTTCTGAAGTCTCTCTCCCGGGCCACAAGTCTTTCTCCATCACCTTCCGAGCAGAGGTTTCTGGAATATGGTCTCTGTGGGCTGGTCCGCTCCTACCTGCAGCGTCTCTACCCATCACTAAACTGACTGCTTCCCTCGAGAAGGCTGACCTCCACCTGCTGTGGAAGTTACGATTCCTCAGCCAACGACACTGCAGCCACTACAGTCCTCACATCACACACACACACACACACACACACACACAAACACACACACACACACACACACTGGGCTGGTCAACTCTGTGCATTTAAGACAAATGTTTTAGATGAAAAATGAGATTGTTTTAGGTGCTGCTTAGTGAACAGATGATGGTGCCCTCTGGAACACAGCTCTGGAGGGTGAGCAAGGGTGCTGGTAAATGACGGCAAGGGTGGGGCAGGCGGCAGGACAGCACTGCGCTGGATTCTGATGATGTGGCCAGTCACTCAGTGAAATCCAGTCCCCCCGCATGCATGGGCCGAGAGCAATGGCCTCACTGCCGGGCTGTGGTTCCACACACGGCCATAGGGACAGACAGGCTGAACCGGGCTCTCCTGCCTTGTTCCTATGACCTGTTCAGAACCATCTGCAGGCCAGCTGGGTGCCTGTCTGGGGTGTAGACGGGGAAGGAACTGGGCGGAGAACAGAGAGATAGAGAGATAACAGGGAAATGAGTGCGTACCATGAGAGGAGAAGGGAAGACAGGGGACTGGCTGGGACCAGGGAGACACGCCCAACCTCCCTCAATCTCTGCCAAGACACCTGTCCCTGCCACACCCAGAGACCCTCAAACAGAGCCTTCCCAGCCTCAACCATAAATGCACCCACCAAGCAATTCCCCCCCTCCACCACTGTGTCCACGTCGTCTACCCCCTCCACACCCCACTACGGTAAAGCTCTCAGTTCCTCAGCGAGGATGGCAGTGGGGAAGCAAGGCCAGGGAGAGGCACAGAGAGCCCCGTCCTCCAGGAAGTCCTCCCGGCAGAGCCTCTCTCCCTGCCTGTGGGCCTCATCTGCTTGGTACAGAACTTTCCTAAAACCGTGGATGCAAATCTGTGTGTTCCCACCCAGGGCACCCAGCAGTTTGAAGAAACGTAGCAGGCGGTTGTCGTTTCATCTACTGGACGAAAATAGTGGCTCAGAGGCAAACCATCATAGCACAATGAGGATTCATCTGTGCCACCAAGCCACGCGACAACAACGAGCCCCAGAAAATCACTCCAATTAGCCCTGTGCCCCCACCCGGGTCTGCGGCTCTGCCTGTCCACAGAGCTGCTCTCCTGCAGTGACCACACAGGCGAGGACAGGCCAGGCCATGCACACAACCTCTTGCCCTCCTTGCAGTGTGCACATCCCTGCAGTCCCCTAAAGCCAGTCCACGTGGACCGCAGAGAAAGGCCGGGGGTGGACAGGCGAGGGGGGAGGGGAGGGTAGGCAGCAGGATGCTGGCCAGGGTGGGCGTATGCACCTCTGACACGCACCAAAGAACACACACATTCCATACACGTCGTCCATGCCCACCGGAGGGACTGCTTCTCCCGGACAGCGGGCCCGCCCGTTTCTCTGTGCCATGGAGGAGATGCACTTTATCTTGGTTCTGTTCTGTGGGTTTGTCTGGCCACCCCCGGCGGTGCTCAGAGCTCGCTCCTGGCTCTGTGCTCAGGGGACCTGGTGGGTGGCAGGGACTGACCCCGGCTCGACTGTGTCCAGGGCAAGTGCCCAGAAAGCTGCACTCTCTAGCCCCAGGGCAAAGTCCTGGGAATGGGAAGAAATACTCTCACCGAGGGCTCTCATCGAGGGCAGCCGGTCCAATGGGCCTCTCTGAATTCCCGCACCCTCCAAGGGATCCAGCGGATCCCTTCAGAGACTGGGAAGGCTGAGATCGCTGATAGGCCAGTCGCCCTCTCCTGATTCCCCATGGATCCAGGATGGATCCATCCAGCTACTTCTAACTTTTCAGAACCCCCCCAGAAGCTAGAATTCCCCAACGTCACTAATAAAGATGCCAGGGGTGGCGGGGGGTAGGGGGAGGGAGGCATGTCCTATCTCTCGGACTCCACTGTCCATCACTGTCCACCTGAAACAGAGAAAATGCTCCATGCCTGTCCCAGGGCTTTCAGGTGACACAAGGCTGACACTGAGTCCCTGAGGGAATAGAGGGGAGAGAGGGGAGAGAGGAGAGCTCAGTCCCCTCCCCTCCCCCATCCTCTCCCTCCTCCCATTCTCCTGCCCCCCACACCTCTCCCTCTCCCTCCCCTCTCCTTCTCTCTCTTCTTCTCCTTCTCTCTTCCTCTCCCTCTCTCTCTCCTTCTCCTTCTCTCTCTCCCTCCCTCTCCTTCTCTCTCCGCTTTTCCTCTCCCTCCCCTCTTCCTCTCCCTACCCTCTCTCTCCTTCACCCTCTCTCTCCATCTCCCTCTCCTTCTCCCTCTCCCTCTCCCCTCTCCTCCCCTGCCTTCCTCCCTCCCTCTGCCCCTACCCCTCTTCCTTCCTAGCCTTCTTCCTTCCCTTCCCTTCTCCTTCTCCCTCTTCCTCTTCCTCCCCTTCTCTGGAGGGGTCTCTGGAGGGGTCTAAGGTATCGCCCCCATCTGGGGCAAGGCTGTAGGAGCTGCTTTTCAGATCATGTTTGATTTTATGGTGCCTGGAAACCCACTGGAGGAGGGTGGGTGGGTCCAGCCTACTACCTACTTCCAGACTATAAACAAGTGCCAGCATCAAAAGCAGCCCTGGTGTGATAAAACAAAGTCTCAAGACTAGTCCAAATGCTCTGTACCACAAGAAAATGAGTCATCAGCGAACAGATGGCGACTTACAGCATGAAATGTACATAATTTTTTAGGAATTTAAATTCAGTTACCTAAGCTTCCCTTTTGTGATGTGAGCAGAGCAATGCGTGGTTGAAACAGGTAGAGGGAAGATGACAAAGAATAAAGCAGAAATGGGTGAAATCAGGAAAACAACCGAGAATATCTCAGCAGAGCCCGTCTTTCTTTGAAAAGATTAGTAAAACAAAAAGAACAACAAAAAAACTTTAGACATGCTAGGTGGAGGCAGACAGGGGGAGGGGGAGGAGGGAGGTAAGAGACAGGATAGAAAGAAGATCAAAACTGAAAGAGGAATGTCCTCACTGCACAGCCCCGAACACCTAGAGCTCAAGAGGGAATATCAGGAGGAAATCATTTAAATGAAATCCACCTTCGTAGAAATGAGCAAATGAACCATTACTAGGGTAAATGAATGATCTGAAGAGGACTCTATTAGAGAAATAAAACTGGGCGATTAATTCTTTCAACAATTCAAGTCTGAGGCCTGAAGAATTCCACGGGTGGAATTCTATCATGTTTTTAAGAAGGAAAGAATATCAATTTCCACAGTATTTTCTAGAAATACAAAGCAGAAGAAAAGAATTTAACTCTTTCTGCTTATTTGTTTTTGGACCACAACCAGCAGTGTTTAGGGCTTACTCCTGGGTCTGTGCTCCAGGACTGGCAGGACTGGCTCAGGAAATCTCATGAAATGCCAGAGAAATAGGTTGGGCTGGTCACATACCAGGCAAGCTCCCTGCCCACTATACTATTTCTCTAGCCCCCTTAACTCCTACTTTGAGATCCAATTTTAACCACTGTCAAATGGTTTCTAAGATAAAAACATATATTCTAATATCGCATGAACAAAAATACAGAACACTCAAGTATTGGCAAATAAAAGCCAACAAAGTGTACTAATAATTACACACCGTGATTGGGTAACCCAATGCTGCTATATCAACCAAAATTCAATGAATTAATTCTGTAAACTAGAAAAAACAAATTATATGATTATACCAATTAATTCAGTAAAACCATTTTATAAAAGTCAACAGTGATTCATAATTAAAGAAAAACAATGATTTAAGTAAACTAATGTCACCATTTGAGACATTGTAAACAATTTGTTGGGTAACATTGCTTTGTCCCTCTCCAAGAAGCTTAGGTTTTATCTGGTTACACCATTAATCTGGTTACACCCATCACAGTGCTCCTGAAGCACTTCCACTTCCATTGTGTTTATCTGTAAACAGTCTTCCCTATGTTCTCCTCCCCACCCAGTTAATCAGCTTTCCCCTTAATCAGACTTTGTTAATTTGTAAGGTCAGTTTCCCAGAAATCTATGATTTTATATGTATAAGTGAAATATTGCCTTTCTCCTCTCCTTATGCCTTATGAATAGTTTACCTTAAAGTAATATCCTTTTTGTATAGATACAGGAAGACCGTTAACATTATGCTTTGTAACTTAGGATTTGATTGGCCTTGAATATTATTCACTCCCAGACATCTGCTTTCTCGACTTAAGCCTCAGTTGCCCTTAGTTCCTAACACCCCAAAAGCAGGGACCCGACAAGGGACTGAATGGACCCAGGGCAAGCGGTGAGCTACCCTGGCAGCGAAATCGGCCAGGCCAAAGTGCCACGATTCTTAACTATAAGTTAAGAGTTTGATCATAGACAAATGCTGTCATAATCCAAAGGTAATGACAAGACTAGGATCCTGCTAGGGGTGGGAAAGACTATCTGGCCTGAGCACTGTAGTCTGAGATCGAGATGGCCCTAGGAGAGCAATTCTATAAGTTTAAGATATTTCTTACTGTATCCATACGAAATGATTTATATTATATTCTTACATGCTTGACTTCCAGGACCAGCCACCACCATGCTGAGACCACTCTCCGCACACATGAAGGTACTGGCAGAGGGACAAAGTCACGCGGGTTCCGGGGCCGAGATCTCCAAACCTACTCGGATTTGGGCCGAGCATGAGCATCCTCCACCCAGATCCTCCAAATTCCAGTAGGTGGGGGTCACACCCACCAACTGGCCCCCTGGCGCCGTGTAATCCCATCAGCGGCCAAGACTCAGAGACTATAAAAACCAGATCCCGGAACCGTGCGGCCGCATTTGCGGCCGTGCGACATCTTATTATGACATCCTATTATCTCATTCCTACTTTTGACAAACTGGCAGGCTACCAAATGTAGCCTGCCCACACGGCAGAGTCTGGCAAACTCCCTGTGGCGTACCCGATATGCCAAATACCAGTAACAATGATGGGTCTCATTCTCCTAAAGAGCCTTGAATATAATCTCAGGACTAGGATGAAGGAGACATTACTGGGGCCTGCTCGAGGCAATCGACGATTAACAGGATGATTTGTGATTTGTGATTTATGATGCTTGTCCGACAAGGAGAGGAGAGGCACGCCCATGGGATTATGCTCTAGGGTGGGTCCTCCTGCTGAGGAAGGATCTGTCCTAGGAGTGGTCTTCCCTGAGGCTAAGATTTCTACCCCTATTGATTTCTACCCCTATTGATTGTGACCGCACCTATGTGTAATTGTTTCCCCAATTCCTCATGGAGAGAGGATTTAGGAGACTGTAGGAGTGGGCTGGAGGTTCAGAGAGTATCAGAAGGAAGAGGAGGACGAAGGGGGATGGAGAAGGAGAATGAAGTAGCTGGGGGAGGAAGAATGGGGAGCAGAGAGAGAGAAGGAGAGAGGGAGCAGAGACAGATGAGGAGAGAATCAGAATAAACTACGACTAATACCTACCAGCCTGGCCCTCGTTCCTTCCTCCACCTGACCATCGCCATCGACCTCTCCGGGGTGGGAGAAGGGTGAGACTACCGAACGCGGGTGGCGGGAGAGATTGAGCCACCGCCGCTGTGTGGGTGCCGTGCCCCCCCTTCTTTGTGTGAGATTACACACAATTGACAAAATAATAAGCAATAATTGCAAGGTCAAAGTTTACAAAACCAGTATCTGAAGTTAACCATCTTCCTATATACTATCCATAGTATATAGACTATTGAAAGTTGAAGTTTAAAAATTACCATTCATGATAGTACAACATTAGCACATTTGCCTTGCACACCATCAATGTGAGTTCCGTCCCAGCACCCCATATGGTCCCCCAAGCCCACCCAGAGTGATCCTTGAGCACAGAGTCAGGAGTAAACCCTAAGCACCAATGGACATATACTAACCTCTCCCCCCACCCAAATTACCATTCACATTATCACCAAGGACAATGTCATACCTTAATATAACTATGATAAAGAATCGATAGACTCTATGCATAGAAAACACCAATCCTTGTGAAATAAAGTACAACCAAACAAAACAATCAAAATAATCAAGAAATGTCAAGATTCCATGTGCTGGCACTGAAAGCACGGGTATTCCCAAGATGCCAGCAATCCTGAAATGAACTTCTCAGTTTCATCTCAGTTACCTACCTCCAAATCTGGAAAGCATATTTGAAAGCTTATGCGGAAAGGCAAAAGCCTCAAGTAGCCAAACAAGTGAAAACAAAAGTTGAAAGAGTCATAATACCTGAATGCAGGATTTCTGATAAGTTACTTTATTCCGGATGGCTCTCAACAGGCCGTAGCACTCTACCAGTAGGGAGGACAGCTGGGGAGACACATCAGCCTGAAATGTTACTATGGGCCCTTAGCATGGACTGAGAGCCCCAAAGAGCATCAGATTCTAAGACTGGGTGAGATACACCCAGTGATCTTGCAGTGTAGACCTTACCCAAGAGCTTCACCAAAATAATCAATAAAAGAAAAACTAAACGGTCTGTCCAAAAATCCTAGTGCCAACTTTGATATGGAATAACTTGAGCAAATTCAAGTTTAAGAGAGCTGCAACGGTGTCTATGGGACGATTGTCGCCCACTTCCCAAGCCCCTGTCCATGGGGCTCCCCAGCCCTACGTGAAGGGATGCATAGAGACTTGGCAGGATCCCCTGTAAGGCCACACCACCCAGGGCAAGCCACACAAACTAGCTTTTTCCCAAAGGACAGAGGGTGGGAAGGGAAGAAAAGAGCTTTTTCTTGGAGGAAGGGAGTGCAGGGCAGTTCAGAAACAACCACACATGGTGCCCAGAGCACTGCCAGGTGGCACCATGGAGTCCCGGCTCATTCTCGGGCCCCTCATTATACCCACACCTGAGTCGCTGATGGGGTTCCTGGGCCTCCTGATCCTCCTCTTAGGAAGTACCACCCAAAGCAGAACAACTTCCAATGACTGAGTTCATCCCTGTAATATATCACTACTCTCCCTCTCTCCTTCTCTGACTACAGAGACTGCTGGAAACTACTTCTAACCAAAAGACAACAATTACACAACATATGCTGACTACATTTCTTTGAATATGTGTGTTTATTGACCCCTAAATAGGTATTTGAACTGAAAATGTTCACACATAGGTGGATTTTCTTGTAAACATTTTACATAAAGTTACAGTATGGATAAATCCATTACGAAACAGAAAATGAGTGTTTCCCTTCTTTGTGGTCATCTTAAAATGTATTTTCTATACATTAATTGCAAAAGTACAATGTATGACATATGCATATGTTAAATGTATATATTCAGTGACAGTGTTCTTTATCAGCAAATCTTTGGGTCAGTAGACTATTAGCTAAGCCTTGGGGGAATTGAAAATTACACACTGCAGGGGCTGGAATGATAGCACAGTGGGCAGGGCAGCTGCCTTGCATGGGGCTGACCAGATTCAGTCCCTGGCATCCCGAATCCCATATAGGTCCCAAGCACTTCCAGGAGCGATCCCTGGGATCAGAGTCAGGAGTAAGCCCCGAGCATCAGGTGTGGCCCCAGAAGAAAACAAAAAGTTATACTTTGCATTTTGAGAGTACAGAAACTTGCATGGCAACCTCTTAGCTCCCCAAGGCTCAACTGTATTAAGAAATCAGATGGGTGAATGGGAATCAATGGACAAGTGACAACAGGTAAGACTGTAGCTACACACGCACACACACTCACACACACATGCACACACACACATGTGCAAAACACGTACATGTATACCCACACCCACACGGGAGCACACACGTGCACACACATATACACACAAACATGCATGCTCACACAGACGTGCACAGGCATGCAGATAAACATAGATTTGAACAGGTTTGTAGGGAAACACCTGGTTTGTCCGCTTATCTCTGTCTGATTAAGTTATTCAAGTGCAGGAAGTGATTACCAGCCCTGAATTAATAATAAAACCTCTTTCTGGGTGACTCCAGATAAAGCATGCGGGTGACCTCCATTTGGATCCCAGAAGGTACCAAAGGGTATGATTTGTTTCATGCCCCAGGGGAGCGTTCACCAGCTGGCATACAAAGCAGCTACTGGGCACAGGAGGGGAAATTCATGAAATGTGTCTCCAATGCCACAGGACTCACTTGCTCCAGGGAACAACAGCACAGAAGCCCGATGTTTCCTCATTAGAGAACCTTACCTGTCCCCTCCATGCGAGAGAACACTCATAATTACATGCAAATGATGGGATTTGTAACTGTCGGGATCATCTATCCCTATAATTAAGTGCAGTACCACGATATTGTCAACAACTTGCACGGGTCCCCGTGAATCATATCTACCCTGGAGTGCAGAGTCTCCAGAAACAAAACTGCAAGGACACAATATTATTCTTTGCTTTCAGGCAGAAGGACAGAAGAGACCCAACACATATCATGTATAAAACCACGGGGCAGAAAGAACTCGGTGCTTGCTTTTGCTTTTTATGTTATGCCTTTGACCATTATTGGAGTCTCAGGATGATTATGGAATGTGTAAGAAATGGAGATTCTTCGGGTTCCCACACTGGGCACTGGGCCACAGGAACTCCCATTTAAAATCCCTGCAATTAAATTGGCCAGTCAGCGCCATGTTAGCACAGAGGCGGCCATGCTTTTTTGTATTGAGAAAGATCTTTATATCCCTAGTTAATGGAAGGTTTTTTTAAAGGACAAATTAATCCAATTATCATGTTTTTTCTTCCTCTAGTCCAAGGAAAAAGAATATGTTTCTTCACAATCAACATTCAGCACATTTCCCTAATTAATGCAACTTGATAAAATGAAACAAATTCATGATGTCATTAGCTGAGTTCTGCCTAATGAAGTTGGGTTATATGAAACATTAACTGCAGAGAAAAATCCATTTCTGTGACCAGGGAAACACACATTTATCATTTCAGTACATTTACTTTGGAAGTACCAATCATGAAGGCTTATCACTACAATCATCATGTCTTGATAAATCAACATAAATTAACATTTTGATCAATGCCACCATGAAGCCACAACTGTGACTCAAGGAACCCACAGCTGGAGAAGAGGATTCAGTTCCCCGGGGTTCGAGGCAGGATGCCTGGGTGCCCCTGGTGGAGACCAATTTTCCTGCACCAGAAATGGGATTTATACTCTTTACTTCACCTTCCCTCAAGACTTACAGTTACATCACAGCATCTCTTCAGATGGTTGCAGCCCTCTACAATGATCTATTATCATTACCAATATTTGACAAAGTGTAAAGAATGTCCACCCTTTTAAATAGCACAGCGGCAGGGCATGTTTGCCTTGTACGCAGCCAGTCCGGCCGAGCCGGGTTCAATTCCTCCGCCCCTTTCGGAGAACCTGGCAAGCTACCGAGAGTATCTCGCCTGCACGGCAAAGCCTGAAAAGCTACCCGTGACGTATTCGATATGCCAAACACAGTAACAACAAGTCTCAAAATGGAGACATAACTGGACACACTCGAGCAAATCGATGTTTGTTGTTTGTTTGTTTGTTTGTACCGATTTACCTTTGGCAATTGTGCTATAAAAGTCTCAGGAGCAGAGTCTATATCTCATGCATGAAGCCTTGCTAGACCCTCCAGCAGAGTGCCAGCACCTCCCCCCCTCGGCCCTGCCCATTTCTCGGGAGCAGCAGACCTTCCACCGATGAACAATGCTCCAGTACAATTTGCTCTGCAGTTCATTCTGGTCGCTCACAGTCCATCCACGGAAGACCCTGTCCAGGAAGCATCATCCCATTTCTGGCTTACTTCATTTAGCATAATCAACTCAATTTTCATCTATTTTCTCCCCAAACATGAAATTTCATTTTTTTTTTTAGCATAGTAGAATTCTAGAGTCTTCAGACTCCAACTTCTTTATCCTGTAGAGCGGGTCCTTCCTTTTCTCTTTGATGCTGAACTTAATTATCACCTTCCACCTTTCCACTGGAGCTTGACCATGAGTTCCCTGTTTGCATCAAATAGATGGATCCCCCATCTCCTATCCCAACAGCCACTGCACATGGCAGTAAGCTCAAAACATTCCATTTTAGGTTAATTATTAATTTTAAAATCCATTGATTTCCAATGCCCGAGGCCCTGACATCACAGCGCTGCTCTACCTTTTGTCCAGATGGTGTGGCTCTGTCCACTGCTTCTTTGTGCGTCTGTCAATATCTGCTCCAACTATTTCTCCTGGTGGGTCCCCTGATTCCTTCACTGTGCACCTGTCTCTGTCCCACAGTTTTGGAACTATCTATCTTGCCAGGAAGTCTGACAAGAGCCATCCTACACTTCAGATCCTGGCATGGGAATGGCCCCCACAGATGCACAGACGCACTCGTGACTAAGGCAAAAGAACTGAAAGCTGTGAAAATGTGCATGGAATTTGCAAGTGCCCCTTCCCCATTCCCATAGGATCAGCCCCGGAGCATGTGCGATTTATAAGCAACATAAGCATTTCACACTGAAAAATTAGACATCCAGGCTGAAAGAGTTAGTGGGTAAAGCACTTGCCTTGCACAGGGCTAACCTAGACTCACTTGAGCACCAGTTGGAGGAAGTCATCCCTGAACACAGAGCCAGGGTGACCTGCCATCCCCTCACAAACACACAAACACACACACAAACACACACACAAAATAAAATCCCATATTCACGGGCATAATGAGAACGGGACTCCTGAGTTTTGAGATGCACTGCCTGGCAACAGATGTGATTACAACCTCGCCTCATCCCTTCGTAGATCATTATGAATTCAATAAACTCAAATATTTATTTTCCTTCCTTTCAATTACCTTCATATTGTTCTGCCATGCGTGATGTCTCCAGAGAGATGCTTCTTGTCCTCTTTATTCTTACTGACAAATCAATACTCTCTCTGGATTCCGGGCCTGGGGGCCAGTGTGTCTGGGCTGCTGGGTGACACCACTCTCAAGTGACCCATCCCAGGCTCCTCGGGGTGCCATGGATGAGAAAAGAACTGGCCAGACAACCCACAATCCCAGAGTGTGTGTACTGGGATTTGTCTAATATTCTCCCCGTGATTCGAGGTGAGATATGGGGGTTCTTCTGAGAACGACCACAGAGTCGAAGTACCTGGCTCATCACTAAGTCCAGACTTGGCCTGTGGAACTCTCAGCTAAGATCCCTCCACGTGAATTGCCTATGAAGAACCGAGCTGTTCCCAGTAGTGCCAGTTTCTGTGGTAAAAAGCTCAACCGGACGGGTCATGGTTGGCATAAATTCTCACTACTGGCGGTGAGATGGGACATTGGGTATCTCTCCTGTAAAGCTTTGTCCTGCTCCTCCAGGCCACACGCGGGGCACAGGACCCCGTGTCCCCTCCCAGATCCAAGGGGCCAGGCCCCACCTCCTTTTGGCAATGTCTATAACGTATTTTAACGCTTTTCTTCATGACTCTGTCTTCCAGCCCCATTATCTGATTTATTCAACCCTCTAGTTAGAGCAGCGTGAAGTCGTGGATATTTATGCTGCAATTTAGGTTACAGCCCATTACTATATCATCTAGTTTAATGCTCAAATTGCTCCAGGTCTGGTCATTTTCCAATTCTCCCAGCTAGTTCGTCTTCCTGTCTAATGTAATCCCACGCGTGTTCGTGTGAGAGAGACGGAAAGAGACCCAGAGAAGCAGGGGCCGGGGCGGGGGTGGGGGGTGTTCTGCATCTCTATCCAGTCTCAGCACCTCCTGGTTTTCCAAGGAGAAACTCAGGAAGACATAGCACTCAGCCAGAGTGATTCTCACTCGGTCTGAGCCATGGGGAAACTCGTCGATAATTCTCCGAGAGGTGTTTCGGGTATTGCTCCCTCCCTGCCAAGTTCAGAAGTCTGGAGTTCCCAGCCTCATCCCAAGCACGGGGGAGGTTTAGTCATCTCCTTTTATTGCTTCTAGGAAGGCAGTTGATTTCTCATACGCCCCCTCGCCCCTACACTTCTCCTGGATCTGCACATACAACTGCTCTGACTATATTTTTCCCACTCTCTGATATCTGGGAGCAAGACTAGGGCACTTATTTCCAGTCATGAAAGTAGTTGCAGACATGCCCTGCTCAGCAACTTTAAGAAGAGTGTCTCTGTCCTGAGCCTGCCCCTTGTTGATTCGTGGGTGTTGCAGAGGTAGGGACAGATTTGCAGAGGTGGGACCATGGCCTGAGCCACAGAGGGAGAAGCACTGCTCCATGGCCCAGACTGTCAAGCGTGACCCTGGTGATACTGACCACGGCATGTGCTTCACTGGACTCCCGTGCCTGGGTTTGTGGCGTCAGTGAACACCAGTGAACGCTGAGTTCTCCCTGGTCTGCGGAGGGGGCCACTGTCCCTGTTCGGACACAGCTCACACTGGCACTTTGAGACACTCTGAGAGCTGAGAAGAGCCCCGTGGCAGGAGTCTCTCCCACCTCACCTTGTGGAGTGTGGACCTGTGAGACGACGGGCATGACAGGACAGGGGGACTGCATGGACCCCCTCATGACCCTGGATCCTGTCAGAACATGAAAGCTGCGGCTTTCAAGACACTAAAATCTAGAGCCCACTCACGCCTCCCCTAGGGGAGCCAGGAACACTGGACAGAAGCTGCAGGTGTCCGAGGGGTACATGAGCGAGCACCCACCAGAGACACTGGTCTGGCTCCAGGAGCGATATTCCTGCCTGAGCTGTGTCTGCCCACAGGCCCCTTCCTGCCTGCTGCCAGGGCAGACTGTTCGAGAAGGCTCCAGCATCCCTCCTGTCATGCTGCAGGAAGCCGAGGTCCAGTTTTGGCAGGACAGAGACCACAACACAGTGGCTGGGTGCCCTGGCCAAGGAACTGCCATCAGTGGCCACGGCCTGGATACCAGCAATGGCGTCCTTTTGTCACTGATGATGAGACAACAAAATGAGATGCCGCCATCAGCGGCCTTGGGAAACACGGCCTGGGGGGTCTGAGACTCTGAGTGAGAAATGTCCAGAGAAAGTAGGGGGTGACATAGAGCACAGGGCATGTGGATGGAGGAGCTGGTACCAGACAAGAAGGGCCAGACATGTTGCTTACATGGCTGCCGGACTCTGTCTGCCTGACAGATGTCCCAGGGCTGTCTGAGTGCTCAGAACAGTAAAGCCTGAAGCGCTGGAAGGTGCAGAGTAGGAGGTGGGCAGGCCTTGGGTGCATCTGTGCTTTATGGCAGAGAGCAGAAGGGGGCCAGTCTCAGCAGTCACCAGCTACAGCATCCTACTAGTTTGTTACTGGAAAGGCAAAATGCGTGCACGCATGTGCATCTGTATGTCTGCATGCATGTCTGTGTGTACACATGTGTGTCTCTGTGTCTCTGTGTGCATGTCTGTGTGTGTACATGTGTGTCTCTGTGCGCATACCTGCACGTGCATGCACATGTGTGTCTGTGTGTCTGCATGCACGTCTATGAGTGAGCATGTGCATCTGTTTATGTCTGTGTGCTGTCTGTGTGTGCACATGTGTTCCTCGGTGTGCGTATCTGTGTGCACGTGTGCATCAGTGTGTTTGCATGCATGTCTATGTGAGCACGTGTCTCTGTGTGCATATCTGTGTGTGCACGTGTTTTCTGCATGTCTGCGTGTATGTCTGTGTGTCTGTGTCTCTATGTGTGTGCCTGTATCTCTGTGTGTCTGCATCTGTGTGTGTGTGTGTGTGTGTGTGTGTGTGTGTGTGTATGAACAAAGAGAGGCCAGAAGGCCAGGATGACATTCACCTCAAGGAGACAAGCTAGGATGGAATCAGGAAAGGTGGAAAAGAGCATTTCAACCACACACCTGCAACATTGGTTCATCCATTTTAACTTGCAAGAGAGAAAAAGGCAGTTAATTGTGTTGTCTGGTTGCAGATATACATGGCTGGATTCTATTTTTCTTTGAGTATCCGAGCATATTTATAAACCCAAAAAAGTATTCTGAAAGAAAACAGAGGCAAAAGGAATGCACGGAAGCTTGAGCGGTTCAGGGAAGCAACATCTCATAGGTTCTCACCCCAGCCCTGCATCGAGAGCTCCAGCACCCATGGGACCCAGCAAAGACAGCAACACTAAGACAACCTACTGTGTGAATGGTCCTGAGCTTTCCACTTAACTCCTATATTTTCCATAAAAGATCACTGCTGTAACAAGGGAAAAATGTGAGATTCTTTGAAATTTTACTAATTTCTGTAGCACCGTCCTCCCGTTGTTCATGGATTTGCTCAAGAGGGTACCAGTAATATCTCCATTGTGAGACTTCCTTGTTACTGTCTTTGGCATATCGAATACTGTAATATAATAAAAAATAGTTAATGGAAAATTTCTCTTCTGATGCATTTGTATGTATGCATCTATCCATCTAATCTATGAATCTCTAAAAATATGCACAAGTAGGCTTCCAGCATAAACATTTATTTCCTAGTCACTGAATTTGTTTTCCCCTGAACATATCTTTTTATCTCGCCGTCCTATATGTAGCCACAGGTAATTCTAACTTGGAATGGTTTGAAAGAAAATGGTCTTTGGAGGGCAGATTAATCACATGTGAACTGTACCCCTGAAACATATAGAGTCTGGCATACAATGCTATGGCAGTAAAAACAAAAATTAAAGACTAAGTATATAAAACTATAAGGGAACAATCCAACAAAACCCAGGGCTCCCATACCCACATCACAGACAAGGGGAGGAGAGTTCAGAGAAGCCCACTGAGAAGCAAAAAGGATCTTGATCTGGAGACGCTGAGCTCTCACTCAACTACACACAAATAGGAAGGAGTTTTTATTGCGCTGGGAATAATATAAACACTTGTATTTTAAACATTTCATCTGTAAAACTCTCTAAACTCTTATTTCCTCTCTTTTGAGCCCTTTCTTTAATAGCGTTTGAGTTTAAAAAACATTTATATTTTTAGTCCTTATTTTTGTCCAGGGCCGAAGCGATAGCATAGCAGGTAGGGCGTTTGTTTGCCTTGCACGTGGATAACCCGAGTTCCATTCAAGTTTGATTGCTCCCCCCTCTCAGAGAGCCCGGCAAGCTACCTAGAGTATTTCGCCCACACGGCAAAGCCTGGCAAGCTACCCGTGATGTATTCAATATGCTTAAAACAGTAACAACAAGTCTCACAATGGAGATGTTACTGGTGCCCACTCAAGCAAATTGATGAACAACGGGAGGACAGTGCTACAGCGCTATTTTTGTCCAACAGATGTCCCTAACAATGATCACAAATTCCCTTTTGCCAGCCCTTGTGCAAACATACTGGCAGTGCCCTGCTAGGACGGAATCATTGCGGTGAGCCTCTCCAGGTCCATAGGCTTCGACCACATCACCCAAGACACTGAAGACTGAGGCCGTGCCTATTCGTCATGGAGATGGTCGGGCATCCAGTGCTGTCCATCCGAGCAACACTTCAAAGGGGCAGAGACCTGAGCTCTGCTGAGTTTCTGAATGGTGGCAGCGCCCCACAGCGGTGAGGACACCTGCCAGGGAGAACCTGCCCTCTCCCAGGGGAGCTGTGGAGTTGGAATCCGGGATTTTCCCAGCTACACTCAGTCCAGCTCCCAGGAAGTTGCCTGCTCCTGACCGCTGACCTGGAGCTATACCGGGACTGGGCAGTGCCCACACCACTGTCCCCATGATCCCAGTCTGAGCACGCACACTCTGCCCTCACAGTGCCCGTTCCAGATTTCTCAGTTCGTGGAGGCCTGGGTCCTCGTCACTCAGTTATCACTGATCATGCTTCCTTACCAGATCTGTCAATAGGCAGCACTGTCATTCACAGCACCGTCCACACAGGGGTTCATGCGTACAATGTTCCAGCGCAGCGTCCTCCAGCAGAGTGCCTGCTTCTCTCCACAGCCATCCCAAGCCCGGCCCCATGCTTGGTAAGCTCAGTTCTGTGGAGTAGTTCTCGGGCCATTGTTCTTCCCATCTACACGTCCTGATGGTTATGCTGGAGACAGCCCCTTCTGTATCTCACTCTCCTGTGACCTCACTCACATGGCCCTTCGAGTGCTCTCCACAGGCTGGACAACCACACGATTTCCTGATTTGCTTAGAGCTCACCGGTATGCAGATGTGTGCACACACCATGGTTTCTCGATGCCCTCGTCTCTTCTTGGACACTGCTGTGTTCGGATCTCAGCTACCAGGCACTACAAGGAACACAGGGTGCCAAAGGCATTTCCTAACTGTGTTTGCCTGGGACAGATGCGGAGATGTGGAATTGCTAGGGCCTAGGGAAGCTCAGCTCTCAGTTTTGTTTTAAGTGTCCATATTGTTTTCCAAAGTGGCCGACCCATCTATATTCCTAGCAGTGGCCACGGTTTTCTTTTATCCCACAGAATAAATTTTTACATTATCAGTTGGGTTGCTGGATAGGACTCGTACATGTCCAGCACCATTTTTCAGATCAGGCAGCAGAACCCTTGCTATGCACTCTGCTTGCCTTCCTGCCTACCCCTCCCTCCCTCCCTTCCTTCCTCCCCTCTCCCTCCCTTCCTCTCTTCCTCTTTTCCTCCCTCCCTCCCTCCTTCCCTCCCTCCCTCCTTTCCTTCCTTCCTCCCTCCCTCCCTTCCTTCCTTCCTTCTTTCTTTCCTTCCTTCCTTCCCTCTTTACTTCCTTCCTTCCCTCCCTCCTTCCTTCCTTTTCTCCTTCCTTCCTTTTCTCCTTCCTTCCTTTTCATTCCCTCCCTCCCTCCTTCCTTTTCTCCTTCCTTCCTTCCTTCCTTCCTTCCTCCCTCCCTTCCTTTTCTCTTTCCTTTCTTTCTTCCCTCCTTCCTTCCTTCCTTCCTTCCTTCCTTCCTTCCTTCCTTTTCTCCTTCCTTCCTTCCTTCCTTCCTTCCTTCCTTCCTTTTCTCCTTCCTTCCTTCCTTCCTCCCTCCCTCCCTCCCTCCCTTTCCTTCCTTCCTTCCTTCCTCCCTCCCTCCCTCCCTCCCTTTCCTTCCTTCCTTCCTTCCTCCCTCCCTTCCTTTTCTCTTTCCTTTCTTTCTTCCCTCCTTCCTTCCTTCCTTCCTTCCTTCCTTCCTTCCTTCCTTCCTCCCTCCCTCCCCTTCCTTCCTTCCTTCCTTCCTTCCTTCCTTCCTTCCTTCCTTCCTTTCTTCCTTTTTTTAACCCCTTTTTATTTTTACTGTCCCCTCCAGTGCTCAATCTAGAACTCGATTTACTTTTCTTACAGGAAGGTTTCGGTTCCGAGTATGTGACCCAAAGTCCTTTGTTCTGTCTCTTTGTAAATGTTGCCTGTTTCTGTTCCGTTTTATCTTTAGCTGGTCCCAGCTAAATCACTCATTGACAAATGAAATGATGTTTTGATTACTTATGCATTCTCAATGCTATGTAAATTATGACTTGTAAATGAAAATGTATTTCATGGCTTAATTGAAGAAATTAAAGGTTAATTGCAAGAAAGGGCTAAAACATCAATTTTTTGGTTTGTTTTCGGCTTGGTTTTACAGCCCTGTCCATGGTTCCTCAGGGGTGGCTCCCGATGGGACTGGGAGTGGGGGTATGCAGTGGTGGGTGTTGTATTGGATAGTCACCCTAAGTGTTTTAGGCTTCCTCAGTGAATTGCCCCTTTTCCTCCGCCCCACCAGAGAAGCTTATAGTGCTCTTACGAGCACCCCTAATCCCGAGTTTATCTTTAATCTTTCCTTTGTGCTTTGCCTCTCAATGTTACATTCCCCAAGTCAGTCTTGGTTGCTTATAAGTCAAAGCTTCTGGTAATTCTGGACTTTGTATTTAAAGTGAATCACTTGCTTTCCTATTTCCCCTAGAGCCTTTTCATATTTTATCATAGAGCAATGTTCTTTGCTTAAACACAGAAAGACCGTTAATGCTGCTCCTAATATTTGGGAGTTGATTGACTGAATATATCTACTCCTGGGCATCTGTCATAATTACTTGACTCAGGCTTCGGTTGCAGTAGTTCCTAACACAAAAAAGGGGGGTCATCACTGTGGGACTTGCATGGACCCAGGGAGAGTGTCCAAGCTTCCCCAGCATCAAAATGGGACAGTCTAGGAAGCACAAAAGCACAATCTTGATGCAAGCTGTTATGACTTAAGAGACAGAGCCCCCATGGAGAAGGACAAGCTGGACCAGCCTGAGGACCTAGTCTGGGATTTACAAAGGTAAAGCCCAATAGGCTTGTCCTTGGAGCCCAGAGAACTAAGTTTTGGAATCTCTTACTATGTTTACCCAAATAACTGCAAGGATTAATAAGAAGCAAACTTAATTGTTTAATATTTGCTTGCAAATAAAGAAAGAGAAAAGCAATGAAATGCTTGCTGACCCTGGACCAATCTCTCTGGGAGACAGTGTCTCCTTGAGTTAATTCCCCCAAGGGAATTGTCTCTTTCAAATGCTTCACCTCTGTAAACTATGTGTAGTCCTATATCACAAACCCCCTCAGGAGTTCTATGACTATGCCAACAGCTCTGTATTAGTCAGGCCATCTTGACCCTCTGTCTGTGAGTCCTGTCTCTCTGTTGCTCTGCTGGGAGGCCTGGGGAGACAGGTCTCAGCTGGCCCACAGACAGGTTTCAACTCACACACCCACCCCCGTGTATAATCTCTGGGTGGCCAGGGAAGGCACCGACGTCTCTCCCTCTCACAGTCCACGTTTGGTGGTCTCAGGCCTCTCGCCCAGCCAGGGCAGCCCGTGCAATGGGGCAGATGAAGGAGGAAACGAGGGCCAAGCCAGTTGATTGATCAGTTCCTGCTTATTCCGTTCTCCCCACACACCTGTTCTAGTCTCTGAGGCCCCCGTTCTAGTCTCACACTCTGCTCCTCATTCCCGTCTTCTTCTTTCTCTCCCACTCATCTCTCCTTCTGTCTCTCCCACTCATCTCTCCACATTCCATCTGGCTCCCTGCTCTCTCTCCCAATTCCTCCAACTCTCTCTTCTCTCCAAAACCAGCACTCGGGGCCAAGGCTACAACCAGTCCAGTCTGGTAGCAAAATCAACATAATAAAGCCCTTCCTGACAGCCCATCAGGCTCAAGAGCAGAAACACCACCTAGGGCTGTTCCTCTTCTCCTTAGTCCAACAACTTAATTAATGTCTTAATTAACATCTTAATTCTACTTCTCAATATTAGTTATTTTTGTATGGACACAGTAAGAGATACATCGAGGCTTATAGGGCGGCTCTTCTGGGAACATCTCGCCACAGACTCAGACTACAGTGCTCAGGCAAGATTAATCTTTCCTAACCCTAGCAGGGTCCGAATCTAGTTATTACTTTTTGGATCATGACAGCATTTTTCTGTGACCATGCTTTTAACTTACTGTTAGGCATTATGGCACTTTGGCCAGGCCCATCTCAATGCCAGGGTAGCACATAGCTCACCACTTGCCCTGGGTCCATCCAATCCCTCGTTGGGACCCTGCTTTTGGAGTGCTAGGAAGTTAGGGCAACTGAGGCTTAAGTCAAGAGAACAGATGCCCAGGAGGTAAATATCATTGAGAATCCATTAACTCTCATGTTACAAAAGCATAGCATTAACTGTCTTCTTGTGTCCATACAAAAAGGACATTGCTCTGAATTAACTATGCAAAGGACTTAAGGAGAAAAGAAAAACAGTATTTATAAGTCAACAGAGCATAAAGAAAAGAGTTACAAATGAACACAAAGGCATGGGAGCACTGTGATGGGAGTAACCCAATAAACCTAACCTTCCTGTGGCAAGGCAGAAAGGACAAACCCATGTTATCCTACACCCCTGAACTCACAGTGTTGGACTCCCACCTCAGACATGCAGAACGTGTGCTCAGCTTACAGCCTGTTTCTCTGGTCCTGTGGCAAAGTTCCTGGGTGGGTTGCAGGTTTTAATAAGGTAGCTATCTACTGGGACCATGAATATCTCACCCGGCAATGCTCAGGGCTTATGTTCGGGGACTACTCTGGGGGTGGTGGGGCATCAGAGGGGAACTCTACCTGGTGTCAGGGCTCAAACCCAGACTGACCATTTTCAAGGCAGATGCCCCCTATACACTGTCCTATCTTGCCCAGAAAACTTTAAATTTCAATTAAAGGAATTCATTTTATGATTTCTAACAATATATTTTTAATATTTTTGCTTTTCAAAGCACTTAACTCCTATGTTTAATGTTCACATTAGTACCTCAAAATTCCAATTGTATGTCAAAAACCCAACTATGAATAACTTTGTAACTCATGGTGCTTTAATAAAAAAAATGGGAAAATATATAAAAAATATTTTTAAAAGAATTCCAGTTCTGCACATGTGCCTGTATATCTAAATTTATGCATCAACTATGTTAATAAAGAGATATACAGTCGTCCAAAATAGTGTTTTTTTTGCTAAATTTTATAATAACCGGTAGGTAAGGTAGAATGAGAGTAAATAAGCAGAGGAACATTATTTGAACAAAAACACACCTAACATTACTGAAAATGGAACTGCTTAACAGCTTCATGTTGGGGAAACTTAGTGAAAGAGTAAAGAAATACAAATATTTCTACCTGCAGACACAGAGGGTGGCTTCCGAGAAACTTTGATCACGTGCGTATGCATGATTCCTCATTTCTGCCATACATAACACACAGTTTGACGTCTTCCTTTGTATTTTGAATGTCTTTTTTAAGAAAAAAAATTTTATGATTCATCATTCTTGCTAGAATCTCCACCACTGCATTATCACATAAGACTGAGGCTGACATCTTTGTCTCGTTGTCAATTTTAGGATTAATTAACAGGCATGAATCGATCTTGGAGGGCAAATAATTCAGAGAGCTGGCATACAGGCTCTGCATGCAGAATTCCTGGCCTTGACCCCGCCACTGCCTGTTCCCACATGGTGACCCCCAAGTTCTGAGCTGAGAGTATTCTCCGAGCCCAGCGAATCTCTCTGTGACACAAGGATATTTAGTATTCAGCTGAGGAAGTACCCTCCACTCATCACTTCTTGAATATTATTATTATGAGAGTATTCAATTTTGAAAAATGCTCCTTATGTCTATAAAGATGGTCATGTGGTTTTATTCAATATTCTTTGATTAGATTCATTATCCTCATTGATTTTCATAGGTGCAAACACTTTGTACCCCTGGAATAAACCCTACTAAAAGGACAGTTTATGCTTCTGGATTCTGTTTGCCAGATTTTGTGGTTTGTCTGTCTACTTGCTTTGCTCAATATTCAGAAGAGATATTTATGTCACTAATTTCCCGTGATTTGTCTAGCTTTAGTATCATGGTAAATACTCAAAATTTCTGGTGTTTTTGAACAGGTTGTGAAGGACTAGCTCATTCTTCTTTAAATGTTTAGTACAATTCATTAGCAAAATTTTATAGTCCTCAGATTCATTTGGTAATTGTTACTTTCTGTTCAGTTTCATCACTGGATGAATTAAAATTTTCTATTCTTAACGGATCATGTCCAATAGCTTGTATCTGACCATAAAGACATAGCTCACCCTGATAATGATCCACGTTTGAGGATTATGTATTTAATACTAGATGCAGTGTCTCACGTATGCAAGCTGGATCTTGTTGGTAAATACTGGTTTTATATAAGTCTTCTATTTCCTTGCTTATGCCTTCTACTTCTTATACCCATTAATGGAAGTCATACTGAGTTTTTATACTATTTCTCCCTTCAATTCTGATATATATATGTGTATATATATATATATATATATTGCTTCAAGCATACTTTATCACTTCTGTTGTTAGACACAGGTTCATAATGTGGTATATTTAGGATGTATTAACTCTTTCACATTATAAAATATCCCTTTATCCAGTAAATAATTTTGTCTTAAAGCCTACTTTACCCTAATTTTAAATAGAGGCATTTTTTAAAAATATTTAGTATACTTGTTTTTGGTTGCAGTTTTTACATTTTTTCTTTATGAAGCCATCTTTTTACTCTCATTTGAATATGTTTGAGTTTTAAAACGTCTTTTGTACAATTATTTATTTTGCTTTAAAAAAATTATCTGTAAATCTGCCTTTTGATAAAAGTGTTAAATCTACCCTCTTCAAACATAATCACAAATACAATATAGTTCATTAATGACATCAATATCTCACATGCCCTTTATATTTACATATATATATCTCCATTACTGCCTTTTCTTTTTTGATAATCTCTAGGGAGTAATTCAAGATCATTTTATGATATGAAGACTTGCTTCTCAATAGTCCCATTTGTCCTCATTCATGCTTTTATTGCTACAGATAAATCTTTCACTGTTTGCCACAACACAAATATAAAATCATTACTTGATGTCTTTGTCTTTTTATCAGAAAGAAGAAAAAGTTATTTGATTGCAAAAATAAATGGTTGTGTGCTCCCTTCCCCTGGGCAGGGCCTTACCTTCAGTTCCCTGTTCTTCAGGGCAGCAGGGAACTGAAGTTTGGTCTCGTGTTTTGTTTCAGCCTGAAAGGGTCCCTGGTGGCAAGGATGAAAACAACAAATTCTCTCACAGTTACCTGGGGACGCCTTCATTTATCCTTCCCTGTTCATTGTTAGAGTAAGATTCTGTGACTGGAGAAGTATTGGTTGATTCTTTTCCTTAGCACTTGGAATATTTTGTCCCACTGAGCTCTGAGCCCCTGGTCACTGACCAGTCATCTGTCCTGTGGGCAGCTACCCCAGTGAGACCCTGCTCCTCCTTGCTGAAAATCTGATTAGGGCATTTCTTCCTATGAATGTCTCCATTTCTCCCTCCTGGACTCTGGTGTAACTCTTGGATGTTTGTCTTTGCAAATTCCATCAAAATTGGGGTGTTTCATCCTTCATTTCATCAGATATTCTCCCTGCACCCCCCACCCCTGCTTCATGGGAACGTTGCACAAGCTACTTGGTATGGTCCACAATGTCCAACAGCTACTTAGGCTTAGCTCATTTTTTTCATTCCTCTCTTTTGTTTTCAGATCATTTTAATTGACCAATAATGAAAGTTATGGATTATTTTACAGTTAACTTTCATTCTTTAAACCTATTGAAATGGCTCCTAGGAAGACTCTGTTAAGTAATCCCGCTCATGCTTCATTGTGAAAGGTTTTCATGAACTTCTGTTCCATTTTCATCCTATGGGGCAGGCCTCTGTCTCTTTTCATGTTCCCTAGACCTTTTGCTGATGAAGATGTTTTCGGTTAACAAAATAGAGTGGAAATATAACCATAATCCTAGCAAAACTAGAACCTAGTATGACAGCTTCCACTTCCCGCTGTGATTGAATTGTGTTTTGATATTTGGTTAGTTTCTTTCCAGGAAGTCTCCGTTGTTCTGGGTCATAATTAGGATCCATATTCAGTTATCCTGATGACTTGCTTATGAGTTCATAGGGGTCTCGGACCAATCAGCTCTAACTTCAATATCGACATGGTGTGTATGGTAGAACGATGTTACATCTGTACAGGCCTATTATAGCTCTGCATTCAAGTCTGCTTTCTGCTTGGCCAGGCCAAGCAGAGGTTCCCAACCTAGTGATCTACCACCCCCTGCAGAGAGAAGACCGGGCCTCCCTGGAAATTCCTCTTCTCTCAGTAAGTAAACAGAAAGCTCTCCCAAATGACCCGAGGCTGTTACAGCCTCCCTGGGTGGCCAGAGTCCCTCAAAGGGGAAGGGGAGTAAGATCCACTCTAGAGAAACTGCTGGGTCAGGTCCCCACTGCTCATGCCCAAACATCCAGGCAGACCTTCACAGCCCACATTACCTGGCTTTGGTCAGAAGCTTCCCACGGTCCCTGCAAACACACCTCCCCGCTTTCCCTTATACCTGTCATTCAGCTCCATTTGCCTCACCCTTCTCCCATCTCAGGTGGCCTGGGCACGAAACATTTGCTACCTACCGTTCCTGGCAAATGCTTGCAGGGGAACATGTGTAAGAGCAGAACCAAGGTACAGGAAATGGGCACAATATCAGTTTCCCCTGATGCTCCACGAAGACCGACACTGACCACAGTTTCTGGGAAAAGGGGCCTTGGGAGTCTTTTAAATCTCGAATTTTCCTCCCCAACCTGCTTTATTTCTGTTTCTCACCACAATCTTGGGTCTTGTGAGCCTGGAAATTACTAACAAAGCCTGGGAGAAGGAATAAAACTGGCAGTTCCACTGTTACGGAGTTCAGAGTTCTTCCTGAGATGCAGTGTTTTGTTTTGTTGTTGTTGTTGTTTTTTAAGCTCTCTGGGCTGTTGCAGGCCTTTGGTTAATTTTCAGAGTTCTAAAAAGATCAACATGCACAGCCTCTGACAGAGTTTTCTTGGTTTTCACAGAGAGACGCCACCCAGTTGGTCTCTAGGGTATGTGCTTGGGTACTTTTGCACATATTTGACCCACCTGAGATGCAGAAGGAATAATCGAGTGTGGTGGCTTTTTAAAACTGGTGGTGGAGATGCCTGAATTAAGGCAGGGCTGAGTCTGTGTTCTCTTCCACGTCTGGTGTAAGTTGCACGCGTGTCCTGATGGGCAGTGTTGCTACCGCAGCAGGCTTCAGACTGCCCAGGCCTTGGGGATGGCTGTGCCTCCACTCCCCATTCACAGCCTTTGAAGCCCTTGGCCATGACTAATGTCCCGCCCCGTCTCACTGCTGTGTCCCATCTCGAGAGATGCTGTCACAGCAGAGTCAGTTGGGGTCCGCCCCAGGTCTACCTGGCATGTGACCATCTCCTGACCAGGCACAAACCCTTTCCCAATGACAGCATTTTCCCCACATTTGCACTGCTCCAACTGTGGTTGGCACACCGGATCTCTGCCGATTACTGTTCATGGAGCAGAGACAGAAGCTCCAGAGGAACAAAACGCTCACAGACACCCTGCATTGCCGTCGGGCTTCAGTGCTTGAAATAGGACACGCTTCACCGCAAGAAATGAGTTTAGGAGTCCCTGAAATGCATGTGGGCCAAGAACAGAGTGCTGAGTTTGTTCCACAGTATCCTCTGTGACCTTCTACTTAGCTTCCAGCTTCCAGCTTTATAATTATATTAATTTCCATGATATCTCGTCTAATATATTCATGAACATCACTTTAGGGGGGTCAGAACCATCCCCTGCGGTGCTTGGGGCTGCTTCTGGCTCTGTGATTAGAAGTGACCCTTGGCAGTTCCCAAGGGATCATCTGTGGCACCAAGGACTTGAACCAGCTTCTCTGTCCCCAGCTGTGAACAAGGCCTGTGCTCTCTTTCTCTCTCTCTTTCTCTCTCTCTCTCTCTCTTTCTCTCTCTCTCTCTCTCTTCTCCTTCTCCTCCTCCTCCTTCTTCTTCTTTCTCCCTTTCTCCCTCTCCATCCTCTCTCTCCTTTCCTCCCTCCCTCTCTCTCTCTCTCTCGCCCTTTACATGTTAGTATTTCACCAAAGTAAATAATCATGTTTCTTTCTCACTATAATTAGCATTTAATGAAACAAATGCCATTTTATTTTTGTGAAATAAAAATGCATCTGTTCTAAGTGCAGTAATTAAGAATTGCCAAGCACATGTTATAGAAGTCCTTCTGAATAAACCTGCTCTCACAGAGGCTGAACATCACTGAGCCTTGGTAGCTGAGTTTTATGGCCACAACCAACTATCTTCATTAAAGTTTCTTTTAAATATTCATTGGCTAACAGACATAAGCATAATTTGCATTGAAATATTAAACTTTCAAACGTCAAAATAGAAACTGAAAAAGGAACACAGACTAAATCTAAAGGACAGCTAAATGGGTATAGAAATTCTAAGAACATACTCATGAAAGATATTAAGGACACTTTTTTAAAAAAAATACAGGATCACTTGAATTACTACAGACAAAACACAACAAACGGATATGTGGGCTGGCTAACCTGCTTCCATTTCCCCAGTCTGGTTGATGAGAACTGGTAGGAAAAAGGCAGAAAGAGCGAAGGTGGGAAAATGAGAGGTCAGGAAGGAAAGAAGGGAAGAAAACCTTAGGATTTCCTAGCTAAATTAGCTTCTTGTGCTAGCCTATTTTTCTCATTTCAAACCAAAATCATATATGTGAACAAGCAAGGAGCTTGTCATAACTCAAAACAGTTACACAAAATTTTCCCTCTGCTTTTGTGGGGGGCCACAGTTGGCGGTGCACATGGCTGACTCCTGTCTCGGTGCTCAGGGATCACGAGGGAGAGCCTCTGTGTTGCCAGGAATCAAAGCCCTGTGGCCGTGCACAAGGCAGGCACACGGAATGTTCCTAGCTGAGGACTGTGAGCAGAGATGCTGGGGAGCACTTTTGCAGTCTACGTGTTTGTGTCTTCATGATTATAGAGCAGTCATGAAAACTTCCTCATGCACTGGTGCTGGTTGCATGCCCCAACAGGGTGCATTCGAGTTCGAGAGCACACGGGGCAGGTCACTGTCCTCCTCCATCCTCCCGCTGAAGGAGCATCTGTTCCTATTCCTACACACCCAATGCTGCCATCTCATCTCTGAGGGGAATGCCACCTCTAACTGCAACACCAGCTTCCCAACACTCTGCCCATGATCACATTTTTAACTTCCAAGATACACTAGAAGGAGCAGTGTCTGCTCTGTGGCGCTGGGTTCTTTTAGAGATCGTTTGGAGATGCTCCTGCCCTGGCACCAGAGTCTGGGAAATGAGTCCTGAGCACCGGGCAGAGACTGCTCAGATCTGGGGACAAGATCCTGACACAACTCAAACCGCTCAAAGATGCTTTCCTTCTAAGACGACCCCCACCAAACTAAGAGCCTTTTGATTTTTATTTATTTATTTTGGAGAGCCCGAAAAGCTACCGAGAGTATCCCTCCGGCACGGCAGAGCCTGGCAAGTTCCCCGTGGCATATTTGATATGCCAAAAACAGTTACAACACGTCTCACAATGGAGACATTACTGGTGCCCGCTCAAGCAAATTGATGAACAATGGGAGGACAGCGCAGTGCTACAGTGCTATTTATTTTGGCTTCTGGAGTCACACCCTGCAATACACAGGGGTTACTGCTGGCTCTGCACTCAAGAATGACTCCTGGTAGTGCTCAGGGGACTATATGGGATTGCCAGAGATCAAACCTGGGCCGGCTGCCTGCTAGGCAAACGCCCTCTGCACTGTACTATCGCTCCAGCCCTGCCTTTTGATTTTTAACCAGCAGGGGAGGGACATTAAATAGTTAATCTGCAGATTATCTGGAAATATTTGCAAATAGCTTGCTCTCCTCCTCTTCACACCTGGCTGAGTGACTGTACAATCTGCCTGACACCTCTGCTCTGAGGACAGGTGTCTGGGGGCCCATAGACTCCTGGGAAGTACGGGAGGGTATCTAACCCCAGTGCCGTCACTGTGATTCTGAGTGCAGGGGAACCTGGGGGAGGCTAAACGCTCGCTGAGTGGAGAGTCCTCTCCATCACAACTATCATGGCTGCTGGACAGCCTCGTGACCCGCAGGCCACTCTCCTCCCCCACCCCTTCACTTCTTTACAGCTGTCTCATTACTGCATATTCCACACCTGCCTGGCTCTGGCTGTACCACCTCCTGTCTTTGTCACTTTCCGGCCCCTCTTTGCTCATGACACCTTCCAGGGGCCTGACTCTGCTGGCATTTCCCAGATCTCCATGGAGGAACGTGTTGTTTGCAGAGACCCAGTAGCACTGTAGCACTGTCCTGTATCACTGTCTTCCCGTTGTTCATCGATTTGCTCGAGCCGGACCAGTAACGTCTCCATTGTGAGACTTGTTGTTACTGTGTTTGGCATATCGAATGCTCCACGGTGAGCTTGCCAGGCTCTGCCATGCAGGCAGGATACTCTCGGTAACTTGCCGGGCTCTCCGAGAGGGATGGAGGAATTGAACCTGGGTCGGCTGGGTTGGCCATGTACAAGGCAAATGCCCTACCCGCTATGCTATCCCTCCAGCCCACAGAGGCCCAGTGGCTTCTCCAATTCACCAGTGGCCATGTTGGGATTTGAATTCAGTTTTCTGCAGCCTCAGGTTTAGAAGTGCCTGTCCTTTCCCTTGGTCCAGCTCTGCAGATAAACAGGCAGCCGCAGAAACAGTGCTGACATGTTCCTGACCAGAGACCAGCAAATGCCATGGACGTTCAAGTCAGAACACTTCATGCTTTGATACTATTTCCCAGAATTACTCTGAGTGGTCTCTTCACCGCCCTTGGTGTGGTTCAAGTCTCAGGTGCAAATGGTTGTTGCCATTGGAAGTATCCAGGTTGTGGCCAGTGGAACACCGAGACACATGACCTTCAGAACCAAGAGGCCACCTCCATCTCCGAGGTGCCTGACTGCCTGGGTTCAGGCCATGCAGGTCTCTCCTGGGCCATGTGGAAGCACTAGGGAGGCCCAAACACAGTGCCTGAGTTTAGCACCAGTGGCGACCACGGGAGACAGAGCAGGAGAAGTGGCACAGCTAGACTCGGGCACTGGCCTCTGCTGTAGCCAGCAGGGCCTTCTCCCACTCAGTGGCTCCCACGAAGGCCACAGTCCTCCGGTCACTGCACACGTGGAGTCGGGCTGCTCTAGCGCCCCTGGCTCTCATCTTCAGAAACAGTCTCTGGAGCCCCCTGGGAGGCAGGGCGACCCCTGGCTCACAGGTTTGTGGGATTCCCTGGTACCCAGCCCCGTCTTCACAGAGCAGAAGCCAGAGCTGCTGGGCTCCCTGGCCACGTCCAGGTCACAGGAGCTGGAAGCCCAGATCTGAGGACTGACACTACCAAAGGTACAGGGAAGTGGACACTGTGTGTTGCTGAGAACTGGGAGTGGGGGCAGTGTTACCAACAGAGGAAGCAACTCAGGCACAGCACTGGGCTGACCCCAGCATGCAGGGCATGGGAGGCTGTGGGGGTCTGCACAGAGTCCCGGGCCCCCAGAGACAGAGTGGCAAGAGGCTGACAAATCTCAGGGCAGCCATGCTGGCCTGTGTGCTATGGGGACAAAGCACCTTCAGTGGCCACAGCAGCAGCAGCTGAGGTTTCCACAGCCGCAGGGCACTAATGAAATGGTCTGGCGCTCACACGCCCGGCCCCCAACAATCGAAGCACACAGGCGCATTCACCCCTCACTCATTCCTGCCTTCAAGCTGCCCTTCCCGGCATCACACCCTCTGCTTCTGGAACAAATCAATATTTCAGAGATGAGGCATAAGGAACTCAGATGAAGCAGCTCCTGGTTGGTGCTATTCCAGCCCCCCCCCCCCCCCAGGGAACGGTTCGTTCCCAAGGGTGCTCCTCAGAGTCACTGCCTGACCCACTGTGGGCTCCTGCGTGCACTTATTCGAGGAAGCAAGAGAATCCCAGGTGAGAAAGTCAGAACAAAAAAAAAAAAAAACCCAGTGCAGCTGAGCAGAGGCTGAGAGCATCCAAAGGAAAGAGAGACAGTGGGAGGTGAGAGGCAGGAGGGGAGAGGCTGGCCCCGCATACAAACACAGCGACTTTGTCTCAGCGAGGCATTTTATCAACTTAGGCAAACTTCTGGCTACATGGTGGATGTTGGTTGAACGACGAAACTCAGAGGGAGAAGGACAGATGCCAGCTGGCCTCTTTCATGGAGGTCTGTCTGCAGCAAAGCAAGAGAATGTCGAAGCAACAGAATTAAAGCTTGGATCTAACAACTCAGTTGAGGTCACAAATTGGGGAGCAAGTGGGAAGGGACAAGGCTGGGTACCATCGTGGGGGTGGAGGGGCAGTCATTTTGCCGAAACACCAACACTGGTGACCATGTGAACCAGATGAGAAAAGAATCACCAGCTTACTAAAGGGAAGTAAGCTTTGGGCCTGGCTTCCTTCCAGGAAGCCTAACTGAGTGTGCACGGGTTCCACAGCTGGGCCTGGCTGTACAGACGTGCATGCAACCATTCTTCAGGATTGCCCAGTGCCAACCTTAGCTCGAGTGTCCCACCATAGTGGCTCAGGATGCCTAAGCACAGGACATAGGTAAAGGAATAAGAATGGGCAGCGGTGACCAGAAGCAGGCTGGAAGGTGAACAGAGGAGGGAAAGTGGTGGGAGACTGGAAGGTAGCCGGGGAGATGCCACCTTGCATCTGTTTCTGCAGAAATGGACTCAGACCCCCTCTAATATTTCTGTCTCCTCCTATCTCTACATTCTACAACTTACATGCAAATGAGAGAAAAGTGAACCGTTTTTCTACCAACTTCCTCCTAAAACAGAAATTCACACAAACACAAATATATGAAGCTTATATACTTCAGTGCATTAAGATGGTAAGGCAGAAATGAATTTCAAGTCAGATTTGAATGTGTAAAAATATTGCTTCTGTATTTTTCTATCTGAAGTCAGTTTAAAACCTGGGTCTTCACTTCTACTGGATAGTGGACAGTGATCTTGCCAATACAAGGTACATTCAGTCAGTTTTTGATTTATTTCGTTGATCCTCTGGGTAAATATCCATTCTAGTCAGGCATCTGTCTGCCCGACTCTCCTTCCTATTTTCTAGGTAGAAGGGAAAGAGCATCTTATTCCAGGATCACTCACCTTGATGATTTTTGCTCTGCCAGAGCAAAATCTGTGATAGACAAGAAATTCTACCAAAACCTCTTCTTGCTCAAACAAGATGGATTGATAGGGGTTTCATGTTAAGAGGATTACCTGAATAGGCACCTCAAAGCTCAGTTGATTAAAACTAAGAACCAGTGACTGCCGACAGAGAATTGTGTGTGTGTGTGTGTGTGTGTGTGTGTGTGTGCACGCGCGCGCGCTCTGAAGGTCATAAAAGTATGACTGTGTTTTCCATAACACCTACTGTTAAGGACAAATCTTTCATTTTCCTTCCAAGAAGGGCTGAAATGGAAGGACCTGTGAAGAGTTCTGAGGTGCCAGTGAATATGGAGATGATTTTGTTGCTGAAGAGACTCCATGGCTGGAGAATTTCAGGACAAAACCTTTTCAGTGAGTACTGGGAAGTAAAGGCTCAAAATCACCAAGGGCGAGTGAACATTTAAAGACAGCCTCTCCTTCCTGCCAGGCCCAGCTCCCAGTGGGGACTGAGCCTGTGCTTTGCACAGCCATGGCCCAATCTGCAAATGCAGGAGGAGCCTGGCCTTGGGCTCAATTGGTTCCCATTAGAGAGGAAGTGAAACTAACCACTGGGCAGTCATATCACCACCAATAAGTTGCCTTCCTGGCTGAAATGGTCAAAAGCAGCCGCTATTGCTCCAGTGACATAATCCGAACCCGAATCCATCTGGTGCTTCAGAGTCTGTTGGCAGAATCAAGAGGCGACAGAGCTGGTGAGAGAAACTATTTTCAGCCCAGCAATGTCTACAGCTGATGACTAACATTTTCTTAGGAACTTTCAATATGCATTTTTTTTAACACGAAGAAATCAGAGAGCAGATTATAAAGAAGCCCACTACTTTTTTAGAATATTTTTTCTTTGTGTATTCTGGGCCTCGCCAGTGGTTCTGGGGACCATTAGGGCTGCAAGAGAGGCTGTTCAAGGAGGTTCCCTGGTCCCAGGGATCACGCAGGAGCCCACAGATGCCAGGTACACACTCCATCCCATCAGCTCTCCCCCAGCCCTCAAAGAAGTTCTAAATGCATGTATAAAACAAACACACACCAAGTCACCTCTGTGCCATTCATCTCTAATATCGTGTTCTATTAAAATCCAGTAGCACTGTAGCACTGTCCTCCCATTGCTCATTGATTTACTCGAACAGGCACCAGTAATGTCTCCATTGTGAGACTTGTTGTTACTGTTCTTGGCATATCGAATATGTCATGGGGAGCTTGTCAGGCTTTGCTGTGCAAGAGAGATATTCTTGGTAACTTGCCAGCTCTCCAAGAGGAGCAGAGGAATCAAACCCGGATCGACCACGTGCAAGGCAAATGCCCTACCCACTGTGCTATTGCTCCAGCCCAAAAGCCCAGTAAGATATATAAATTATATCTACTGAATGAATACAGAGTGTATCGATACATATGATTACGAGCATATCTCAAGATAAAAGTGTATTGAGGTGTAAGCCCTATGACATATAATTAGCCCACAACAGTGCATAACTGAATTAGGTTGACATAATCAGAGGCAAGTGAAACAAAGGTCACAATCTCAAGATGCTCTCACTGTCCTCCAAAGAACCCTTTGACTCTTGCTATCTCCAGCCATCCCCTCCCCTTCCCCAGGGTTGTTTCTGCCCTCCTTTCTGTGTTTAGCTTATTCTGGCATGTTAACAGGATCACTCCACATGTGACCTTCCATTCTGGCTACTTTTCCTTGGCATATAATATTCTTTTGCTTTTGGTGGGGGAAGGGATTGTGGCATACACGGTTGTACACAGAGCTTGCTCCTAAAACTGCTCAGGGATCACCCCTGGAAGGGTTTGAGGAATAATACAGGGTGCTTAAAATGAAATCCACATCAGCCACATGTAAGGTAAGTGCCTTACCTGCTATTCTATCTCTCTGGCCCAGTGTATAGTTTTCAAGGTTTATCCATGTTGAAAGTGAATCAATATTTCATCTATTTTTATGATAGTGCATTTTCTGGTTAGACCACCTTTTGTTATTCATGATCCATTGATGGACATGGATAGTTTCCATCTTTATGACGCTATGAATAATACTCATATGAGCAGTATCTGAACATTTATTTCTATTCAACCTAGCTGGGGAGTCTCTTGGTTATAAGGTAATTGTAAGTTCGACTTTTTGCAATATTGTTTTCCAGACTGGTTTCATTACACTCCCAGTGGTTTGAAGTTTTGATTAGCCTACATCCTCTCAACATTTGCTATTATCTGCCTTTTCCGCCCTGGCCCTCATGTGGGTATACAGGGATCCCTTACTGTGGGTTTTATTCTATTTCATGATGACTAATGCCGTGAACACTTCTCCCCTATTTATTATTCCCATCTATTCCCTTGCTGGCCATCTGTATGTCTTCTTTAGAGAAATGTCTATTCGTATTCTTTGAAATTTTAATTGGTTTATGTTTCTCTTTACAAAGGTTGTCCAGGAAATGACGTGTGCCGAGGGATAACCCCAGCCAGCCCAGGCTCTGCAGGGAGAAATAGACATCACTTCCTCCTCCTCCTCCTCCTCCTCCTCCTCCTCCTCCTCCTCCTCCTCCTCCTCCTCCCCCTTCTCCTCCTCCTCCTCCACGGGGCTCCCAGGCTTCAGGTTGGATTCCAACCCTGTTCCTCATGAAGTTTCGGCCTTCTCACCACAGCAGTTTCTCTGTTCTGCTCTGCTCTCTCCAGATCCATCTTTGATCCCTTTCTTCTCCATGAACGGGATTCATCTCTCCCATGAGGAGCTCACAGCTGCTTGACTGTGAGAGTCTGTGGACCTTCATGTCTCTCACCCTCTGCAGCACTTGGCGACACGAAATTCTGCATGTGGCCGACAGAGCTGAGACCCAGCTGACCCAGACATGCCCTTGCGGGGACAATGCCCACAGATTCAGAGACATGGTCCGGCCACATAGAAAGGAGCCCACGCACCAGAAGACTTGGAAATACACACAATCACCCCCGGCAGCTTTCCCTGGGTCCGGTCATGCTCCACAGATCTCCAGCATCATGGACATTCATGGACAACTGGACCCTCCCAGTGGACTCAGAGGAGGTGGGCGGCATTTTTAGGGATTTGTAGCAATGAAATTACATCCCTGAAGGGGTCTAGCACAAGCCCCCTAGAAACACACCTCATCTAATTCCCGTAGCTGGGACTGAGCTATAAGCACCATCAGGGTATGTCTTTCCTCACGGTGGCCAGGAGACCCAAGAGGCCACTCAACTCTGCTGCTCAGTTCCGACAATTGAGCCAGCCACTGCCTCCCATGACAGGCTCCGTGGTTTCACACACACCTCACTCCCTTCAAAACGGACTCGAACAGTTCCCATTCGACTCACTCCAAAACTGGCTCTGAGCCTCCTGCCCATCCATCCCTAGAGTGAACTCATCTAGAAACTTCCCCGCCACACAGCTCAGAGACAGGCAAGAAGACTCTCAAGTTTGTGCCCGGGGGCTCACTCTAGAGGCCCCACTGTCCCGGCCTGCCTGGTGCACCTGCCTCCAGGAACTCACTTGGCTCACCTGGTTCGTGGTATTCCTGCTTCTCCTCTCAAACCAGCATGCCTGGGTTCAGGCCAAAATCTTCCCTCAGTCACTGCTCCTCACCCTCTGTGGTGGTAGGACTCCATGAGTCATTTCATAACTCTGCACTCTTTCCCCTTCTCCTTCTGTGGTACTCAGAGCTGACTCCTGGCTCTGTGCTCAGGGATAACTCCTGGCAGGGCTTGAGGGACCATACCTGGTGCCAGGGATCAAACTGGGATCAGTCACAAGCATGGCAGGTGCCCAGATAACTGGCCTGTTTCTCCAGTCCCGCCCCCTCCTGGTTTCTCATGGGAGACTTAAGGCCTCTCACTCTGCAAGGATTGCCTTAATGAGTCACGCAGTCTTCTCAGTCTCTCAGAATAGCTAAGCAATTCCCAGCCACAAGTGTACGAGAGATTTCTGGATTGGTTTGGGGCCAGTGGTATTTGGGGGTCACACCTGAGCTCCGGGGACCATGCAGTGTTGGGGGCAAACCCAGGGCTCCTGCAGACTTGTAGGCTTTCAGCCTTATCTCCCTTCCCTCCCCAACACCTGAAAAGCAACTATCTCAGAGAGAAGTTTTTCAAATGGAAAGTTGAATTTGGAGTAAATGAGTACTTGCTTTTTATACAACAAAACGAAATGTCCTAGGGAAGGTACTTGCCTGGCCACTTCCATTGACCACTCTTGTTTATTTCCCAGTACCGCTATGGTCCCCTGAGCACATTAGGGGCCACTCCTGAGCACAAATCCAGGAGTACCATGTGAGCACAGAACCAGGAATACCACGTGAGCACAGAGCCAGGAGGACCACCTGAGCACTATTGAGCATGTCCCAATCTTCCCTCTGCCACCAAAGACAGAGAAAGAGCCACCTTGGTGACTTCATCTCTGACTAGAAAGTTAGTGGTCAGGCCACAAACACCATCCTTTCAGAGTGACAGGGCCACAGGGCAATGTCCCTCTGAGGGTCCCTACTTTTGACAAGGCACATCCCGGACCTTCGAGGGGAACTCCATCTGTTCTCACCGAGGCCGGAAAAGGCCCAGGATGAGGACAAACACCTCTACTCAAACTTCTAATGATCCAAAAATAACATCTGAGAAGGGGTAGGAAATGCTGACCAAATGGACCAGAAGGAACAACCAGGAGTTCTCATTTTACGTTCGCCTCATAAATTAATTGCATGAAATTACCTGACCAGAATTTTTCTATGCTACCTAGATGGTGACTCAAAAAACACACAAATAATTAGACATCATCTGTGGTCTTACGGAAGTATCACATGCCATCAGGTAAAGAGAAGCTCAAGATGCATTCCATTGTCAGAATAGCTGGCAGTGCAGACATTTACAGTCCACGCTACAGTAGCCACTGAAATCAAAGTTCGTGAGTTCCCTTATTACATCAATGCTCACCTCTGGAAGTTAAGTTACTCATGCCTTCTTGCATGGCTGTAACCTGAGGAGACAGACGTTCATCCTATAGCCCCAGCTGTGGCCACGGGAAATAGAACCTGAGTAAACTTCAGAGACCATAAAAGGGATGTTTCCACACTCGTGTCCTTGAAGAAAGTAGTGATGCTTGCCACATGGAAATTCTGAGCATAAAATTTCAAGGGTAAATTAGGCACTGTTCACAAAATCCACAGCAATTAAACAACTCAACTGAATAATGAAGGGAAAAAGTATGAGACACGGAGCACTGTAATTATTATTTTGACTTGAGTGCAATTATTATTGAGTGTGATAGTATATAAATCTAATAAATAGCATTAATATATTTGTAAAAGCTATTCTTTGAAATTTATATATCTAACCTGAAAGTATCCTAAACAACATAAAGAACAGCTATGGCACAATTAATCAAACATCTTGGATCACCTTTATTCTAGCAGAATGGAATTGTGAGCATAATGTATCAGACGATCTAATTTCTCAGATATTCTGTGAACGGTTATTACTTTTGTCCTATTTTAAGTCCAATTTCCTTTTCTTAAGCTCTTCTCAACTGCACTCCTCAAAGATCTCATTGTGTTTAAAGATACACTTTACTCAATTGGTTCTTCTGAAAAGATTAGTCTTTTGTTCATAAAACGACAGAGAAATAAGTGGATCAGAGAATATCAGAGATGTAATTTTTGGAATGAACCTTCTAATACTTTGTGGTAATCTTACTAGAAACAGTAAACCATTGATTATTAAAAAGACACATGAATGAGATGAAGAGGAAATTCAAAGAACCTCAGTTTCATAAAAATCATTATACAATTTATCATAACATAGCCCAGCCAACATGTGACATAAAGTTTAATATATTAGGGCCAGAGAGATAGAATGGCAGGTAGGGTACTTATTTGGCACATGAAAAACCTGGGTTCAATCCCCAGCACCCCATGATCACTTGATCACTTGACATCCCATTACTCATCGATTTGCTCGAGTGGGTGCCAGTAACATCTCCATTTGTCCCTATTGCGTGCTAATGTAGCCCAGTGGTGTCTCCTCATTCTAGGAACACGAAGAGCCTCAAACCAATTATTCAGGGTCTTGATGAAGAAGTCTGACCATCTCATAGGTGGGCGGCCACGCGATCATTTGACATCCCTTGGAATCCAGTCAGTAATGGCTCTAGTCCAGTGATTGTCTCCAAAACACATTACGTGTCCAGCCCATCTGATTTTTGACACCTTGGCAAATGAGACAGCATCCCTGGTTCTTGACCGTCGACAGAGGTCGGAACTCCGGATTCTTTCTCTCATTTGAGTGAAGCATGATACTCCAAGCATAGCTCTTTCGATTCCTCTTTGGGAGTCCCGAATAGCATTCTCATCTTGTTTTCATAGGGCCCAGATATCTGAGGCATATGTTAATGCAGGAAGAACAGTTGAATCAAAGAGATGTAGTCAGAGCTGGAATTCTTAGTACTCTTAGCTAGTTCTTTGACACTCTTGAAGGCGTTCCAAGTCTCTCTCTTCCTCCTGCACAACTCAGGTGCCAGGTCATTCGTCATGTTGACTTCTCGACCTAGGTACACATAACTGTTGCATTTGGAGATGTTCATTCTGTTGAGACCAAATGGAATGTCAGGAATGAGACCGTTTCTCATAAACATTGTCTTCGTGAGATTCAGCTGTAGTCCAACCTTTCCACACTCATGGTTGAAGTCGGCCAGCATTTGTGCCACTTGACTAATGTTTGGTGTTATTAGAATGATGTGATCAACAAAGCAGAGGTGGTGTAGTTGCGAACATCTATCTTCACTCCCATTCCTTCCCATTCGAGTCATTGCATGACGTTCTCGAGGGTGGCACTGAAGAGTTTTGGTGAAATGGTATCACCCTGCCGAACCCCTCTCTTGACATGGATGATTACTTCCTTGTAGAATGGTGAGATCCTAGTAGTGAATCCATAATACATCTCACGGGAGGATCTTGATGTATTGAGTTTGAATGCCCTGTTTGGCTATGGCTTCTAAGACCGTTTCAGTCTCAACAGAATCAAAGGCCTTTTTTAAATCAATGAACGTTAGACAGAGTGGCATCTTGAGCTCCAGAGAAACCTGAATGAGCTTGATTATCGTATGGATACGGTCAATCATGCTGAATCCTTTTCAGAAACCGGCTTGCTCTCATGGTTGTCCTTCATCTAGTGTTCTGCTAATCCTATTCAGGATGACTCGAATGAACAGTTTGTAGATGACAGACAATAGGCAGATTGGGCGATAGCTGCCAATGTCGTGGATGTCTCCTTTCTTGTACAGCAGTACAGTCCTGCTGGTTTTCCACTGGAACGGAACCTTGCATTCAGACAGGTAGCGTGTGAAGAGCCAAGCCAGAGTATTGATGAGTACTGATGGCAGGTTCTTCAGGTGTTCGTGTCTGACCTTGTCTGGGCTGGATGCTGTTCGCTTCTTTACCGACAAAATGGCGTGTCAGATATTGGAAGGGAGAATGTTGGGAACGACATATCCATACTGAGGAACTTGGTATGTGGGCAGGTGGATGTGGCTATAAAAGAGATCTGAGTAGAAGTCATGGATAATCTTTCCATTGCCCTTCTAGAAGATGTGATAGAACCATCAGGATGTTGGAGGCAGTCATTTGGTCTTGTAGTTGGCAAAGGACAGGAGGGTGTTGCAAATGCTTTTCCCAGCTTCTACTGCATCTGCCAGCACTGCTGCTCTTCTCTCTTTGAGGTCTTCCTTTATTGCTTCTCTGCACTGCTTTGTGAGCTCGGACGTTCGCTTGTGGTTGCCTAAAGCTCGCGCCAAGCCACATTGGTGAATGAGCTCAAGAGTTTTTGAAGACAGGCATCTTTTTGTGGCTATCTCCCTCTGCATTCCTGCACAATCATGGAGGTGCTGAACCAGTTGATCGTATTCTTCGTCAATGTTGTCAATGATGGCATCTTTCCATGTTGCCACAATAGTACCAAAGAGATCCCAGTTGGTGGTCATTCTGGGAGTTCTCTTCTTAAACTTTGCAGCCCTTTGTCCCCACTCTGTGAAGTAGAATTTTGCACGAAGGAGACGGTGGTCCAATCGCGTTTGGAATTTTGGGACAACAGCGACAACGACATTGGTCAGGCAAGACCGTAGATTGAATATGATGTAGTCAATTTCATTGTGGAAGACAGAAGACCCACCCTACTGGTACCAGATAAATACCTCATTGGCAGACCTCCACTACCTCCACTACCCAGCCGCCACCACACTCCAGGACACTTTCCAGACTCTCGGGCCAAGACTCAAGCACGAATGAAGTCCCACAGAACCAGGTAAGCGGAACTCTGTGACCTTGGACTCCAGGCTCAACGAACCCAGGAACAGAGATCCTCTGCCTGCTCCCACCAATCTCCGGCAACCAAGGGATTAAAACCAGAAGCCCCCCCGACCCAGCCCTTCCTGCTTCTACCAACCTCAGGCAACCCAGGGATTACACGCAGAAGACCCACCCTACCGGTATCAGATAAATACCTCATCAGCAGACCTCCACTGCTTCCACTACCTCCACTACCCAGCTGCCGTCACACTCTAGGACTCTTTCCAATACTGCACAGCCACAATGCGGCCACGCAACACATCAGAAGATGCTTAATATGAGATTACCGCTCCATATTTGATAGGGTTCAAATGTGGTTTGAACCATGGAAACACCTGCAAGGGAGGTTAGAAGCTGCCCTAAAAGCCTCTATTCCTCTCAGAGAGGTTGGCAAGCTACCAAGAATATCCCGCCCACACAGCAGAGTCTGGCAAGCTATCTATGGTGTATTTGATATGCCAAAATCAGTAAATACAATGGGTCTCATTCCCTTGACCCTGAAAGAGCCACCAATACGGCAGTGTTAAGAAGGATGAGAAAGGAGAGGCTGATAAAATCTCAAGGCTGAACTAGGCTGCCAAAACAAAGGACAAAAATGAGTGTCTGTGTGTACGCTGGCATTGGATGCATCCATCAAGGACCTGATGGTACAAAGGCGAAAGATCAAGTATGACATAATTGGTCTGACCGAGACAAGAAGACATCAATCACATCACGCCGTTTTCGACACTGGGGAAGAACTGTTCCTCAAAACACGCGACAAAAGAGGCGTCAGATGTGTCGGTGTCCTTGTCAACACAAACTTGGCCATAAGCGTTGATTCATTCAAATGCCTAACAACCTGAATCAGACGATTACACTCGAATAGATGTGACTCACTGCCAGCAGTTTCTATCTTTGTTGTCTACGCACCAATATCCAATTATGGTGAAGGAGAAATTGAGAAGTTCTACATGGAGCTGGAGAAGTTCTATAAAGAAGACCACCTTCTACAAGATCATTGTTGGTGATTTTAATGCCAAGATAGGACTGAGAAGATCAGCCAAAGAACTCAAAAAGAACTCCACATCAGGACCCATGGCCTAGAATGGAACGAACAGGGTGAGAGACTGTCTGAGTTCATCATGTCGACCAAGACCATCCATGGTAACTCAAAATTCCAGAAGGCCGAATATAAATGTTGGACATGGGAGTCTCCCAGAGGATGGTTCCACAGTGAAATTAACCACATCAGCACCCCATATGGCCTCCAAATCCCCAAGAGTGATCCCCAGGGTGTGTTTCCCCCCAAATAAAATAAAAGGCTCAATACAAGTATTTTCATTGACTTAGTCATCTAATATTTAGTCTAGTCAATATAATTATTCACTAGGAACAAGACAGCTGTGTGTTGGAGGAATCCTAATCTCTGAGGTAAATCTATGGGTTTTCTGGGGAGTGTGAGGCCTCACCAATGCTCCCCCTCAGCATGCCAATCCAGGGGCAGGCTGTCTCTCCTCTCCTGGGAAGACAGACCTGTGGAGAGTCTCGAGTTTCTGTTAAGGAATCTGGCAGATGTGGAATTACTGCAATAGGAGACTGTGGACTTTCTACAATAGACTCATTGCTGTGTGGTAATCCTGAATCAGCAGCGGGCTATCATTCCCAGATGACCAGCCTCTGGAATACGAGTTGTGGGCTAGAAGCATGGGAAGCCTGGGGGCTCAACAGCCGGGCCACTCCACAGCAGGATAGAGGTTTCAGCTCAGCTCTGAATGTGGAGAGGGAGGACGATGGGTGATGGCGAGGGTAAAAACAGACCAGAGGTGACCTAGGCACAGGAGGTCTTGGGCACCTGGGGAATATGGGGTGTGGAGACTTTGTACATCAGCACCATGAACACTAATATTATTGAAGCATGTTATCAAACTGTGATAAAATGATTTTTAATAAATCTTGCTTGTTTCATTTGCTCGAGGTAAAGGTAAAGGCCCTCCCGTTGATCGTCGATTTGCTCGAGCGGGCCCAGTAACGTCTCCATTGGAGACTTTGTTACTGTGTCTGGCATATCGAATACTCTCGGTAGCTTGCCGGGCTCTCCGAGAGGGGTGGAGGAATCGAACTCGGGTCGGCCATGTTGGCCGCTTGTAAGGCGAACGCCCTACCCGCTGTGCTTCATAGGATTCATAAATAAGCAAAGCCCTTATGAAACTAGGTGACAAAGCTGACCTGGAGTTGTGGACATGTTCATTTATTCAGACAAAAGTTTCATCCGCTAGTCAAAGCAATAGGAGTTGATGGTGTGTGTGTGTGTGTGTGTGTGTGTGTGTGTGTGTGTGTGTGTGCGCATGCATGTGTGTGTGCATGTGTGTGTGTATGTGTGTGTGCACATGCGTTTGTGGGGTGTGTTTGAGTGTTTTGGGGAGGTAGTATGTGAGCCTTGATGGTTGTGAGTAGAGATCCAGTGGGTTATGAATAATAAATATTAACTATGAAAATGCATCAAACCTCATTAACATTTAACCTCCACTGTGCTTTAATTCAAAATCTTTATGACAACTGAAATAGGAACAGTAAAGCACTAAAATTTTGCAGAAGCTTGGTCTCTTGAAAAATAGTTATTATTTCAATGCAAAGTTCTGCCATCTCCTTTAATATTTTATATTTGACTTTAATGTATAGCCAAGAAGAACTGCATATAAATAAAGTCTGATCAAGCTTATTCATTGAAAAGCATGATTTTGATGAATGTATAAATCACTAATAAAAACTGATACTAAATTAGGTCCCAGTAAATTTAAAGATATAGTCTATGTATGTATACATATATATCTACATACCAACATCTAAACCTACATGCTAGAGAGTTAAAGCAAATCCTATAGCAATAGTATGACCTATTCTAAAATATCCTATAATATGGCAATCTTTGGAATACATATAAAGCCTTTAAAACTCCAAAAATGTATCAGTTAAAATCACTAAATTATTCACCGCATTAAAATTCAAATGATTTCTTAAGTAACATAATTGCTAGGGCAAAGAGATTAAAGAATATTAGATTTTTTTTTTGCTAATAATATCGGGAGACAACAAAGTTACCGATGATAATTGCATTAACATTGCCAAAGGCAGCCACAATACACATACAGCTCAAGCTACAGTTTATTCACTATCAACTATCTGACCGTATTTTAGAGCTCGAACTAAAGCCTATTCACTATCTACCCTCTGACCATATTTTAGATGTCCAGTCATGTCATCAGGGGCACTGGTGTTAACCTACTGTAGATCCCAGTGCATCCAAATAAGCCTCATGTTGAATAAAGACCACAAGGGATTCATATTTTGTTTTTGTAGATAAAGAGTATGGACTTCAAATGTGAGGTTTTGTTTGCTTTTTAATGGATATCATGAAGATCGAGGAATGGGAAATGCCAAGTCAAACAATTATCAGGAAAAATCGCAATACTCGTTCCTAAAATACATGGTTTTTAAAATTAAATCTAACACAGCTATATTGCTTCTTCATCTTTCCAGGGGAGACATCTGTGTGGTCACTGCTATCTGCAGAGACAACCCCAGGTAAGCACCATCCCGTGTCCTCAACATCCCCATGATGTCACTGAGGAAACTAAGAACATCCCCTTTTCCACATTTCCCCACAGTCCTGCTCAATCTGTTCTAGCTAAACCTCTCTTCGCACTGCATGACATAGGCAAATACGTCTTCCTCACAAATCCTTCCAGAACCCTCCAGGGAAAGTCAAGTAAGTTCATTTATGATCTCTCAAAAATCCAATTTAAAAAATGAGACCTTTGGGAGTCTGTAACCTGCATGCTGAAACCTATAAGTCTTAATAGAAATGAAGAGAAGACACAAAGAAAGGAAAAGATATTTTATGCTCACAGATCAGATAATTAGCTTCATTAAAATGATTATATTACCTAGAGCAACATACAGACACATTGAAATCCCCATCAAAATCCCAACAGCATTCTTCACAGAAATAGGACAAAAAAAATGAACTTGGAACTTACAAAGGACTCACATGGCAACCAGAGAAAAGTTCATTGAAAAACTGAATTTATCATGCCTTGAAACCTCAAAATATACTACAAAATGATAATAAAAATATCATAGTATTGGCATGGAAAAAGATACACAAATCAGTGGAACAGCCCCACATATGTGGACAATTTATGACAAAAGAGCTAAGAGCCTAAAAATTGTCCCTTCAATAAATGAACTTGAGGAAACTGGCAGTCTCAGGCTAAAGAATGAAAGCGACCATTATCAACACTGCAAGCAAAACCAACTCAGAATAGGTTAGACTTACATGTGACTATAAACGTGATTCCGTGGCAGAGCACAGACTCCACTGATGTATTTTTGGAGTTTTAAAGGCTTTATATGTATTCCAAAGATTAGCATATTATAGGATGTTTTAGAATAGGTCTTACTATTGCTATAGGATTTGCTTTAACTCTCTAGCATGTAGGTTTAGATGTTGGTATGTAGATATATGTTATATAAATACATAGCCTACATCTTTAAACTTACTGGGACCTAAGTTAGTATCAGTTTTTATATTAGTTATTTATAAGTTCATCAAAATTATGTTTCTCAATGAATAAGTTGGATCAGACTTCATTGTATAGCAGTTCTTCTTGGCTATACATTAAAGTCAAATATAAAACATTACAGGAGATGGCAGAATTTTGCATTGAAATAATAACTATTTTTCAAAAGAGACCAAGTTTCTGCAAAATTTTAGTGCATTACTGTTCCTATTGCAGTTGTCATAAAAATTTTGAATTAAAGCACAGTGGAGGTTAAATGTTAATGAGGTTTGATGTATTTTTATAGTTAAAGGTAAAGGTAAAGGCCCTCCCGTTGATCGTCGATTTGCTCGAGTGGGCCCAGTAACGTCTCCATTGGAGACTTTGTTGTTACTCTGTCTGGCATATCGAATACTCTCGGTAGTTTGCCGGGCTCTCCGAGAGGGGCGGAGGAATCAAACTCAGGTCGACCATGTTAGCCGCTTGTAAGGCGAACGCCCTACCGCTGTGCTATCGCTCCAGCCCGATTTTATTATTCATAACCCACTGGATCTCTGCTCACAACCATCAAGGCTCATGCACCACCTCCCCCCCCCCACACATACACCCCACAAACATATGTACTCACACATACATGCACACATGCACGCGTGCATACACACACACACACACACACGCACATATACACCGTCAACTACTATTGCTTTGACTAGCGATGAAACTTTTGTCTGAATGAATGAACATGTCCACAACTCCAGGTCAGCTTTGTCACCTAGTTTCATAAGGGCTTTGCTTATTTATGAATCCTATGAAACAAGCAAGATTTATTAAAAATTATCTTATCTCAGTTTTGATAACATGCTTCAGCAGTGTTAGTGTCTATGGTGCTGATGTACAGAGCCTCCACACCCCATATCCTCCTGGTGCCCAAGACCTTCTGTCCAAAAACTCAACAACATGACCAACAACCCAACTAAAAAATGGGCCAATGCTCTGGCTCAAAGAGAGTCCAGTGGCTGGAATGACAGGTATGGACCTGATTTCTCCGTTTGACAAGGGATATGTCAGGATGCTCGTGGAGAGCTCATTCCACCCAGAGGAAGTGGGGAGAGAGCTGGGAAAGGACCGGAAACTGAGACCTTGACATAGCCAGCAGGAACAACAGTATGTGTGGGCGCACCTCTCCTCCCACCCCAGCCCCTGACTGCTGGGGAAGCAGAGATTTTGATGATATAAATCACTAATAAAAACTCATACTAAATTAGGTCCCAGTAAATTTAAAGATATAGGCTATATATTTATAAACATACATCTACATACCAACATCTATACCTACATGCTAGAGAATTAAAGCAAATCCTATAGCAATAGTATGACCTATTCTAAAACATCCTATAATGTGGCAATCTTTGGAATACGTATAAAGCCTTTAAAACTCCAAAAATATAACAGTCAAAATCACTAAATTATTCACCACATTAAAATTCAAATGATTTCTTAAGTAACATAATTGCTAGGGCAAAGAGATTAAAGAATATTAGGGTTTTTTTAATATTCTTTAATTCATCTCCCATGCCAATGGATGACATGCCAGGTGAGACAGGACCAGGGCAAAAGTGCCACTTCCCGAGGCGGTGAGGGAAGCATTTCCAAGGCATGTCCGTGTTGTAGAAACTATCCATAGGCACCTCCACAGCTACTGAACACCTGGTGTGAGTTTCAAAAACTGCAGGCTTATGTGTGGGACTTGAGCATTCGGTGGCAATGAACTCACAACTCTCTGCTCACAACCATCAAGGCTCACATACTACCTCCCAAACACACTCAAACACACCCCACAAATACATGCACACACACAATCATAGTAAATTTACTTCTTATAATATTTCTCTTTAATAATAGTACTCATCAATACACTGGCTCGGCTCTTCACACGCTACCTGTCTGAATGCAAGGTTCCGTCCCAATGGAAAACCAGCAGGACCGTACTACTGTTCAAGAAGGGAGACATCCATGACATTGGCAACTATCGCCCGATCTGCCTATTGTCTGTCATCTACAAGTTGTTCACTCAAGTCATCCTAAATAGGATTGGCAGAACACTAGATGAAGGACAACCATGCGAGCAAGCCGGGTTCCGCAAAGGATTCAGCACCATCGACCATATCCACACGATAACCAAGCTCATTGAGGTTTCTCGGGAGTTCAAGATGCCGCTCTGTTTAACATTCATTGTTAAACAAAGAAGGCCTTTGATTCTGTTGAGACCGAAGCGGTCATTGAAGCCCTAGCCAATCAGGGCATTCAAGCCCAATACATCAGGATCCTCCGTGAGCTCTATTGCAGATTCACTACCAGGATCTCACCATTCTATAAAGAAGTGATTGTTGATGTCAAGAGAGGGATGCGGCAGGGTGATACCATTTCACCAAAACTCTTCAGTGCCACCCTTGAGAACATCATGCAACGACTGGAATGGGAAGGAATGGGAGTGAAGATAGATGGTCGGCAACTACACCACCTCCGCTTTGCTGATGACATTGTTTTAATAACACCAAACATCAGCCAAACGGCACAAATGCTGGCCGACTTTGACCGTGAGTGTGGAAAGGTAGGACTACAGCTGAATCTTACGAAGACAATGTTTATGAGAAACAGCCTCGTTCCTGACGCCCCATTCGCTCTCAACGGAACAACCATCTCCGAATGCAACAGCTATGTGTACCTAGGTCGAGAGGTCAACATGACAAATGACCTGGCACCCGAGCTGCGCAGGAGGAAGAGAGCGGCTTGGAATGCCTTCAAGAACGTCAAAGAAATAGCTAAGAGGACGAAGAATCTCCGGCTCCGGGCACATCTCTTTGATTCCACTGTTCTTCCTGCATTAACATATGCCTCAGAGACCTGGGCCCTACGCAAACAAGATGAGAACGCCATTCAGGTCTCCCAAAGAAGAATAGAAAGAGCTATGATTGGAATATCACGTTTCACTCAAATGAGAGAGAGAATCCAGAGTTCTGACATCCGTCGACGATCAAGAATCAGGGACGCTGTCTCATTTGCCAAGGTGTCGCAAATCAGATGGGCTGGTCACGTAATGAGATTTAAAGACGACCGCTGGACTAGAGCTGTTACCGACTGGATTCCACGGGATGTCAAAAGACCGCGTGGCCGCCCACCTTCCAGATGGTCAGACTTCTTCGTCAAGATCATGAACGATCGGTTTGAGGCCCTTCATGTTCCCGGAGCGAACAGATGCCATTGGGCTACACTAGCACGCGACAGGGACAAATGGAGATGTTACTGGTGCCCACTCGAGCAAATCGACGACTAACGGGAAGTTAAGTGATTAAGTGATTAAGTGATAATATTTCTAGTCATTTTGTATGAACACAGTAAGAGATGTATTCAGCTTAAAGGGTGGCTCTTCCTGGGGACATCTCACTATATATTCCAGACTACAGCCCTCAGGCCAGGTTAGTCTTTCCTAACCCCAGCAGGATCCTTATTCAGTTACTTCTTTTTGGGTCATGACAGAGTTTGTTCCATCACCATGCTCTTAATTTATTATATTTCTTATGGCACTTAGTTTATCCCTTTCAATACCAAGGTAGCTTACAGCTTGCCCTGGGTCCATCAAGTCCCTTCGCCAGGACCCTGCTTTTGGAGAGCTAGGAACTAAGGGCAACTAAAGCTTAAGTCAAATAAATATGGATGCCCAGGAGTAAATATTATTTGGAGTCATTTAATTTCCTTGTTATAAGGCATAGCATGAACTGTCTTCCTGTGTCTATGCAAAAAGGACATAAACCGTACAAATGACATAAAGGAAAGAGAAAAGCAATATAGGATTATTAGTGCCCTCAGGGGCACTGTTGTAGGAGTAACTCAATAAACCTAAGCTCCTTGCGGGAAGAGGAGCAAGGACAACCCAATGTTATCCAACAGCCCGGAACAACCCAAAGACAGATTAGAGCCTCACTGGTGCCATGTGCCATAGCTGCCTGAGTGAGCAAGGCTCTGCTCCTGCTTCTGATCCCCCCTTCCCCTATCCCAGTCCCTCACCTGCTGGCCTGGGTTTTGCTTGGGGCCACATCTAAGCACTGTTCAGGGCTGACCCCTGGCTCTGCACCAGGGGACCACTCCTGGTGGGACTCAGGGGGCCATCTGGGTGGTCACACCGGATCAGCCACATGCCAGGCAAATGCCCTCCCCACTGTCCTGTCTCTCCGGGGGCCTCACCCTGTTTCTTCAGCACCAGAGCCCGGCTGAGTTTCCCCGGCCCTGCTGAAGCCGTTCCAGCTCCCGCCACTGTCTCCATGGCCGTTGCTATGGATCCACCTGTAGTGACCGCTGACCAGGCCCAGCTCCGACTGGGCAGGAAGACCCACCACGCTCCAGGGCTCCATCTTGCTCTCCAATTGCTATTAGTGTCCAGCCAGCCACTGGTGGCATAATCAGGGAGCATATCAATGTAGTTTTCTTCTTCCTGGTAGAATATAGGCTTTATTTTTAGTCTCAAATACAGTTTTCCTTTTTTCCTCCTAAAAAATTTATGCATGAAATTAGTGCGCTCATGCGTAAGCATACAATCTAGTTATGGAATCAGCGATTCTGTTGGGGTCTTTTTTCTCCTCTAATCATTAGCGTTCCTCTTATTATTAGAAGACTTACTGGGCTAAGTGTCTACTTCAGGGAATCTGGCCCTAGTATGGGTTGGCGGTGTGAGAGGTTGGAAAGCACCATCTGGAGACCGAAGGCTGGTCAAGCACCTTCTTCCTGGGGGAGAGTAAACACGCTGGCTCTGCAGGGCATCTCGGCTCAGCTGCAAGTGTCCGACTCCTCTCTTGCACCTGAGATGGGCAGGTTTTAGGCTTTCTCCCCCAAGGGAGGCCACAGGGTGGGGCCCGGTCAGAGAGGCCTCCAGTCCATGTGCCCTGGGAGCTCTCTGGCCTTGCTTCATGACACTGTAGCACTGTACCACTGCCCTCCTGTTGTTCATCGATTTGCTCGAGCGGGCAGCAGTAACATCTCACAACAAATTGTGAGACTTGTTGTTACTGTTTTTGGCATATCGAATACATCATGGGTAGCTTGCCAGGCTTTGCCATGCAGGCAAGATACTCTTGGTAGCTTGCCGGGCTCTCTGAGAGGAGTAGAGGAATAGAACCCAGGTCGGCTGCATGCAAGGCAAATGCCCTACCCGCTGTGCTATCGCTTCAGCCCTAAGAATTTTTATTTTATTTTATTATTATTATTATTTTGCTTTTTTCTTTTTTCTTTCCTATTATTGGCACTAACGTATTCAAAAATGCCTCTAACCTACTTCTTCCCTTCTCACCTTTTGTGATGAATCCTTTTGTTATGAATCTCTCACATTTGGTTGGGTTGTCTATTTCTATTAGTTCTAACCCTGGTGTGAGACATTTTTAATGCCCATGAGATTATGTGTCTATTTGTTAGCAAGTTTTTCTACCTGGTATAATCTAAAAGAACATCTTGCAAACATACTCCTCAAATTTCTTCCAAATGCTGAGGTCAGTCTTTCGAAAAAGCAAAGGGCAAAGTCCTGCGTGGCCCTGGCATGGGTGGACATCAGAGCCATCACAGCACGGGCGGAGCTGTTTCTGGGAAGATTCACCGCTCTAGTCCTGACTATCAGGTGCGAGTGCTTTGGGACACGAGGCTCAGAGAAATTTGTTCTCTAACCTGAACACAGAGTGAGCTTTCTAGGATATCTTTCTAGCATTATGGAGCGATAGCACAGCGGGTAGGGTGTTCGCCTTACACGCGGCCAACATGGCCGACCCGAGTTCGATTCCTCCTCCCCTCTCGGAGAGCCCGGCAAGCTACCGAGAGTATTCGATATGCCAGACACAGTAACAACAAAGTCTCCAATGGAGACGTTACTGGGCCCGCTCGAGCAAATCGACGATCAACGGGAGGGCCTTTACCTTTACCTTTTTTTTTTTTTTTGATGCATGCTGCCTTGAGCTTGCTGACATCACCCTGCTCTTAGTTATGTAAAGATGCTCTTTCACTGCGACCTCTGCACACTTTCGTCCAGTCCAGAGACTTGGTTCTTCACTCCAGACTCCAGCCCTGAGCAGGACAAAGATCCCAGGCTGAATGCTCCCAGGGGCTAACCAGGGCTCTGCCCAGCTACCTGTGGCACGCTTCTGTGTCTCCTTAGGAGTCCTCTGTGCTGCCGCAGCTCCCACCTGGGACAGCCATGGGGGGGGGGGGGTCCCTCAACTCATCCCCAGGGTCAGCCTGGGGACCCACAGCTTGAGGTTCTCCTCCCCTCCCCAGCACTCCCCGAGGCTTTATGCTGAGATCTTTCTCTCCCTTCAGTGATTGCTTCATGAGATGTTTATTCCCTTAATTCACAGCAATATATCCAAGCCTGACCGCCAGCCACTCTCACAACCGAGGGCCCCTGACGCCACGTGTTTGCCCAATTCCTGCCCCATCTGGGGTCTTTCTTCCTAGTCAAAGCGTAGGCCAGCTCTCATGGGCCCCTCAGCCCCACAGGCGCTGCCCGTGCCCGCTGCCTTGTCCACCAGTGCCCAGGAATGGGTGCCTGCTTTCAGCAGAGCCAGGGGAGAGCGTTGTAGAGGGAGCCTGCCAGCATGCCTGCTCCAGGGAGGGGGCGGGTAAACCTTTCCCATGTCCCAGTCCAGGGGCAAGAGGCTGACTGACTGCCCACAGTGACCTATCACTGCACCCAGGCAAGATGCCGGTGGTGCCCAGTGGTATCGGGCAGACCATGTGATGCCAAGAACTGGAGCCTGCATTCATGGCACCTGCCTTTACCTCTGCCCTCTCTCTCTCTTTATCCCCTCCTTGGAATTTCTGACTATGTCTATACCCAATGCCTGGTCTTCATACAGTTTTCCCATCACCTCTTTCACTCCCAACAGATGCTATTAGAAAAGCAAGAGGTGTGTGTGTGTGTGTGTGTGTGTGTGTGTGTGTGTGTGTGTGTGTGTAAAACCATATTAATCAACCTGTGTATTTATGGATCTTGATCTTGGGTTTTTATGTTAAAAATGCTTTCCTAAATCAGACACATATGTGATGACCTCATTTGTTTTCTTCTAGAAGTTTTATACTTTTACATTTAGACTTTGCTCCAGTTGAGTTCACAGTGTGTTTCTGGCATACAAGACTGAAGCTGATTTTCTGCTTATGAATATCCAGCATCATTTGTGAAAACACTATCTTTCCCCACTAATTTGCCTTTTCCAAAAATCAGCTGTTCATTTATATTTATGTCTATTTCTGGACTGTTTCTTCTGCTTCATTGACTATTTTTACATGACTAGCTCACTCACTTGATAGTCACTACTTTATAATCTACCAATAAGTCAGATAAGTTAGCCTACTTTCTTCTTTACCAAAGATGTTTTGTTTATTCAATAGACTGTACATTTTCAAATGAATTTTAAAGCAGTTTGTCCATTTTTACTAAAACCTCTTGCTTGGGATTGCAGTGAACTGATACCCCAAACGAAGGGAAAATCAACTTAATTCCATTTTAATCTTTGGGTCCATGTATGTCATTGTCTTTCCATTATCTGGGTTTTATTTGATTCTTGAAGCCATGTTTAGTTGTTTTTATTTTGAAACCCTAGAAATATTCCAATACTTTACCTCAAAGTATTTTATGCTTTTGATGCTATAAAATGATATTGCTTTTAAATTTCCATTTCTGATTGTAATTGCTAGCCCTTGGAGTTTATAATTACGTTTTATGAAAATCTGATTGATGTGTTCTGCCTTCAGACTTCAGTCTTGCTGAGATCAGGGATCTGTTTTCTTTCTCTGACCCCTGTGTTCAAGGTGTCAATCAACAGTGTGGATGAATGGATGAATGATTAATTTTATCCTCCATCACACAAGGAGTTTCAGACTCTCCAGCCTGGGGGGCAGCTCAGAGCTATATTTTACTGAGTTTTCTTCATTGCTGGGTATGTTGGGAAAGGCCTGCATCTGTCCACAGCTTCGGACTATGTGTCCCACGTGACTATCAATCTGAAGGAACTTTCCAGTTTATTAGTAATTGCGGCATTTGGGGAAAGGATATTAATATAGACTCTGAGCCAGGATTTCTGAGTCTGAAGAGTCAGTTATGAATCAGAGAGCCTGGACATAGAACAGTGTCATAAGACAAGGATGGACTTGTGACGAGACAGGAATCAGCAGGAAGGAGTCAGGGACCAGATCAGAAGGATGGAGGAAGCAGGAGATTCTCGGAGCCTCACCTCAGGACAGAAAGCCAGCACAGCCACTCACTCCAGTCCCAAGGCCCCTCTCAAATTCAGGGAGCTGCACTGACTTCGAGCTCTCGCCCTGCTGCAGACACATGAGTGGATGCACAGAATGACGCATGGGAACTGGAACAGAAACAGCTGTGTGTGAGTGAGTGTGTCTGTGTGTGTCTGTGTGAGTGTCTGTATGTGAGTGTGTATCTTAGTGTGTGTGTGAGTGTGAATGTCAGTGTGTGTCTGTGTATGTATGTGAGTGTGTGTGAGTATGTGAGTGTGTGAGTGTATGTGTCTGAGAGTGTGTGTGAGTGTGTGTGTGTGAATGTGAGTGTGTCTAAGTGTGATTGTATGTGACTGTGTGACTGTGTGTGACTGTGTGAGTATGCGTGTGAGTGTGTGTCTGTGTGTATGAGTTTGAGTGTGTGTGAGTGTGAGTGTGAGTGTGTGTATGAGTATGAGTGGGTGTGAGTGTATGAGTGTGTGTGTGAGTGTGTGTGTCTGGGTGTATATCTGAGAGTGAATGTGTGTGAGAGTGTGTGTAAATGTGTATGTGAGTGTGTGTGTCTGTGTGTGAGTGTATATGTGAGTGTATGTTTATGTGTGCATGTGTGTGAGTGTGAGCATGTGTGTGTGAGTATGTGAGAGTGTGGGTGTGTGAGTGTATGTGTAGGGAACCCAAAGCCTTCTCCTCTGAGGAATCCACACGTTAGAAATGAGATACACTCACAGTCCAGAAGCCAGGCTGCATTAAGTAAGGGACCAACTGAGTCGCAGGAAACAAGACACACTTCCCCGTGAAGAGACACAGCACAAGGATGGCCTATCTTAGGTATGAGATTGATGGTCAAAGATGGAAAAGCTCAGCACAGCCTTAGCCAACACCAAACCAGACAAGTGAGAGGCCACTGGACAGTGCTGGACAGTGCTGGATAGTGCTCTTTCAAGAGTCAAGGCCACGTCCCTACCATAATTTATTTCCATTTTTAAAAAAGTTTAAGATGGTGAATATGCCCTACATTGGAGGTGGTGAAGGAAACCTGAGACATCGTAGCATATGGGACCCACACTGGATCCTTGGGTGCCAAAAGGACTTGAGGGGATACTTGGAACATATTACCAGTGAGGCTTCAGTTATTCTCCTATGACTGTGTGGGTTCTTTAGAACTAAAAGGGTAGGGCAAAGGGTCCTGTGAACCATGTATTGTCACTGTCACTGTCCTCCTATTATTCATTGATTTGCTCAAGTGGGCGCAGTAACATTGTGAGACTTGTTACTGTGTTTGGATATAGGATACGTCATGGGTAGCTTGCCAGGCTTTGCCGTGCGGGCAAGATACTCTCGGTAGCTTGCCGGGCTCCCTGAGAGGAGAGGAGGAATCCAACTCGGGTTGGCCCAGTTGACCACATGCAAGGCAAACACCCTACCCGCTGTGCTATCACTCCAGTCCTGTATTACTTTGCAAAAAATTTTATAAGTGTAAAATAATTTTAAAATCAAGGTTGGGAAATATTCCACCATAGAAATGTATGTTCTAACTAAATAGCCACAGCTTTATTTGGAACAGACCATTTTCATACTGCAGGAAGGTCATTACTTAGGGCCCAAGAAAATTAATTTTTAGATTGCTAGTTCTTGACCTACACTTTCAGAGAAGCCGTGGAGTTAGAAATATTTCTGTAAATTGGCATTGCATCCACCAAGCAGAGAAAGGTCAGGCATGTTCTTTATATTTCTGGTGATGAATGGAATTGTTGACTTATGAGCATCACTGATTGTGCCTTTTCCTCCTCACCCAGAAAGATGATAGATGCATCCCAGGACCTCAGGACACAATGCACCTACCCAAGATCAAATGACAGACACCAGGCAGGAGGGACATGGGCAGGACGGGCTGGCCCTCCCGGAAAGTCACCCAGCTTTCTGGGGTGCCGGGTGTAAGTATGGGCTGAGCACTTTCTGGAAAATCACCATGTCTCAATCTCCTGCAACTCCAGCTATTTTTCTCTGCAACAAATATTTTCAATGCCACAAAGAATGGAAGTGCACGCAGGGAAGTCCTGGAATAAGCAAAATCATTCCCTGGGTTTCAGGCACAAAGGACGAGAGCTGTGTGTGAGGGGCAGCAGGTCCGGTCTTGGGCACTTTTCAAGAGCAGCCTGAAATGATGGCCTAGGCGCCAAGAGCAACACACGTGTCTCTGTGTCACACAATCCTCCCTTTAATTTCAATTCTGAGTGCCAAGTTGAAAAGACCACAGGGCGATCTGCCTAAAGGTCACTTCTTCTCATGGGTATTTTAATGTCAGGATGGCAAGAGAGATGGGCACCATCACCCTTAAATTAACATGCCTTATTTCCTATAGGAGCTGCACCCCTAAAGTGAACTGCTGGTATAACAAAAGTGTGAATTTAGGGGTGGGTGCATGAAGCGTTCTGTGGTCAGGAGCTGCCTCCCCAGACCTCCCCAGCAGAGGAACAAAATGACAGGGGATTCATGGGTAGAAGGTCAAAATGGCCTGTGTAATAATGCAGAGGTGTTGGCATACTCATAGAACACCTGAGGCAGGTGGAGGTACAGAACTGCTTGTAGGTGTGATTGATCATTTCAGGGGTAAAGCGTTTAGAAAAGCAGGGGTAAAGCATTAAGAAGGAGACAATTCCCTTGGGGGGATTAACTCAAGGAGACACTCTGTCTCCCAGGGAGATGCACCCAGGGCGCAAGCATTATATTGTTTTTCCCTTTCCCTAGCTACTAGCAAATATTAAACAATCAAGTTTACTTCTTATCAATACTTGCAGTGATTTGGATAAAGACAGTAAGAGATAAAGATTCCAAAACTTAGTTCTCTGGGCACCGGGGGCAAGCAAGGCTTTTACCATAAATCCCAGACTAAGTCCTCAGGCCCATTCTTGTCCTCGGCTTGTCCTTTCCCATGGGGGTCCTGTCTCTTAAGTCATAATGACTTGCATCAAGACCATGCATTTATGCTTTCTAGACTGTCCCATTTTGCTGACGGGATAGCTTTGCCACTCACACTGGGTCCATCCCAGTCCCATGATGGGACCTTCCTTTTGGGTTATTAGGAACTACAGCAACTGAAGTCTGAGTCAAATAATTATGACAGATGCCCAGAGTATATATATTCAATCAACTCCCAAATAGTAGAAGCAGCATTAACAGTCTTTCTGTGTTTAAGCAAAGAACACTGCTCACTAGTAAAATATGAACAGGTTCTAGGGGAAATAGAAAAGCAAGTAATTCACTACAAACACAAAGTCAGAATCACCAGGAGCTTTGACTTATAAGTAACCAAGACTGACTTGGGGAATGTAACAATGAGAGGTAAAGCACAAAGGAAAGGTTAGAGATGAACTTGGGGCATTAGGAGTGCTCACAGGAGCACTGTAAGCGTCTTTGTGGGGAAGAAAAGGGGGCAATGCACTGATGAAGCCTAAAGCACTTGGGGTCAATACCCAACAATAAACATGGACTCATAAGGTGACTGCACCTGCTCAAGATCACTCATGCTACCTAGAGACGATCCTTTCATCCAGAACCTCTGAATCCTGCCACAGGCAATGCCGAGATGCCAGACAACAGCAAAGCTGCTTCTGTGAGCAGCGGCCTCAGATCTACCACACCCGCAGGCTCTGGGCTGAGACCCCCTCCCCGAGAACACAGTGCCACACTGCCATCTGGACACTTGGACTCAGCTCCGCAAACTTGTACAAGTCCTCAGAGTCTGGCCTGGGCAACAGGGTGGAGGCACCAGAGAAGCACAGGGAGCAGAGCCCCCCATGGCGGGGACAGGGTGCAGTGAATGCAGGGGGCCGAGCCCAGTGGGTGGGGAGACCCCGGGAAGCAGTGTGAGTTTCTGCCCCCTCTGAGCTTGGGAAGCAGAGGATCCTAATGCTGCGGGCAGTGGAGCACGCCAAGAGCCTGTGCAGGAAGGAACCGCCGAGGTTTCATCTCTCACCCCTGCATCGGGCTTGTCCTCCTCATCTTACACATGATCCAGCCTCCACCTCGCTCAGAGAAACACGACCTTGTCTTGGAGAACGTGTCTCAGTGCCATAAGCTCTCACCAATATGAAGACAATTAATAAAACAACGTTCAAAGCTCCGACACTTTTAGCGGAAACTAAAACCTCAATTTAGCTCGAATAAACAGGACCCCGGGACAAGGTCGCATAGATAACAGCTCAGGGTCTGGTTTAGAAATTCTAGTGAAACATTCTATTGGATTCCAGCGAGGTGGCCTGAACTTTATAAAGAGGGCCAATGTGACTTCAGAAGATCGCGACCTTTCCTTCTAGCAGGGCTGGTGGGGGAAGGCAGCCCTAGAGCATCCTCGGGGTCCTGAGGGTCATTCTCCACGAGTCAGGCAGCGCTTCCAAGGAAGCGTGCGAGGATTCAGTGCTGCCTGGGCCCTGGGGTGCCTGGAGGCTTCAGGGGGCTCCACAGCTGCACCTGGCAGTCTCTGGGGACCACGTGGCATTGGGGAGCAAGCCCGGGCTGAGCACAGGCCAGTCATACGCCATAACCCTGCAATATTCCCTGCCCGAGACTGGAACTTTGTACAAAATCATTTGTCTTAGGAAATAAAGAGAAATCAAGTAAGCAGATTATAGGAACAACAAACGAGAATGTTGGAACCAACACTGGAACCGAGGCCTCTCTCCCTCTGAGCTAGAGCTGAGCAGAAAAGGCTGGACACAGTCTACCAGGGACCACTGGCCTACCCACATGCACAGAGCACACCCAAGCCTGCACCACTGAAGATCTAGAAGAGAAGAAAGGGGGAGGGGAGAGGGAGAGAGAGGGAGGGAGACAGGGTGATAGAGGGAGAGAGGGAGAGACAGAAGAGGAGAGAGAGGGAGAGAGAGAGGGAGAGGGAGGGGATGAGAGAGAGAAGAAGAGAGAGAGAAGGAAGAGATGGAGGAAGAGAGTAGGAAGAGAGAGAGGAAGGGAGAGAGTGAGGAAGAGGGAGAGGGAAGAGAGGAAGAAGGAGGGAGATTTGAGGTGAAATTGCTCTCGATTCATAGCTAACTGCTCCTCTAACCTTTATGTGTTCTGTTATGGTGGGGGTTGGTGGAGGGATTCTGCCCATCCTTCTGGGCCCTGTGGACCCAAGCGACACTGTCTCTCCACAGCACTGGGCAGCACTGCCCCAGCATTCTTACAAAGGCAGGAGGATTAGGCTGTGGAATGAGGTGATAGCCATTAGCCCTGTTCCGGAAGTGTCTTGCTAAGATGCATTCCTGCACCATTCTCTTGCCCACTGTTCTCCCAAGTACATCTGGAAACAGGTCAGCAGTTCTCAAGAGCACTGCTTCATTAACCATCCATTTAACCACTTGATGACCACCTCTATGTAGAAAGCACATCTCCTTATAGCTGTGTAAAGGAAACTTTTAAAAATAAGTTTTAAAACCATATATTGGGCCAGAGAGATAGTATGGGGTGAGGTGCTCGCTTTGTACATGGCTGACCTGGGTTCAATTCCCAACGCTGCTTATATTACCTCAAGCACCACCATAGTGATTGATTCCTCAGCACAGACCACTGGTAAGCCCTGAGCACTGTAGACTAGGACACCCCCAAATAAACGTCATAAACCCATATATTTTATCTTATTTATATATGTTTTCTTTTTGGGTCACACTCAGCGATGCTCAGGGGTTACTCCTGGCTCTGTACTCTGGAATTACTACTGGCTTGGGGGACCCTATGGAATGCTGGGGATAGAACCCAGGTCAGCTGCAATGCAAGGCAAATGCCCTCCCCGCTGCACTATTACCCGGGCCCCAATCCCATATATTTTAAAGACGAATGCATCCCTTCAGTATAAATTTTGGGAAATATATGTGCTCTAGGCTGGAGCGATAGCACAGCGGTAGGGCGTTCGCCTTACAAGCGGCCAACATGGCCGACCCGAGTTCGATTTCTCCGCCCCTCTCGGAGAGCCCGGCAAGCTACCGAGAGTATCTCGCCCGCACGGCAGAGCCTGGCAAGCTCCCCGTGACGTACTCGATATGCCAAACACAGTAACAACAAAGACTCCAATGGAGACGTTACTGGGCCCGCTCGAGCAAATCGACAATCAATGGGAGGGCCTTTACCTTTACCTTATATGTGCTCTAGACAAAGAAATAAGGCCTAGATTTAGTTTCTGGGAGGAACGTGCAACACCTTACGTGCGCTACCAGCTCTCCGGCCTGAGGAATCAGAATACTAATCACATGTATTCTCACTCTATCTCATTCTTTATAGACAACGCACATGGGATGAGGATCTGGGGTAAACATCAGCAACTCAGCATCCCCTGACAGTGACTGAGAACGTAGAGCACCTATTGGCTGTAGAAGGCGCTGCACAGACCACACGCCTTAGCCACATCCCTACCCCGGGAAGACCCAACAGAGTATGAAGGTTTGGCTAAGTTGCTCTGCGAGCTTCCCGAGAATGGTCGCCAGTCTCCCCCTCAGCAAACAGAGAAAGATGCAGAGCCACATACTGAGCCCAGACATGCCCCCGCCCTGATACCAGGGCAGAAACCAGCCAGGAAGGAAAGGGCTCCTGAGGACCAGGAGGCATGCGGGATGATGGGGGACTCTGCCTCGTGCGTGTGCCAGTCCCCCCACCGTGCCCTGCCATCCAGAGCTGCCTCCCGTGCCTGCTGAGATTGGAGCAACAGTGCCCAGTGACTGTGTCGCACTAAATCACCCGCCACTGCAGTGCATCCAAGGAACTGCTGCAAGAGCCAGGCGCTCCTGCCTCTGGCTGTCCCTTCCGCTGGATCAGGCTGGACCTTATGGGAAATCCAGGGGCCCGGACCCACTGCCTTCAGACTCGGCACAGGTGCTTCCTGCCAGGTTCTGAGAGGAGAGCACTATGTTAATAATCAAGGCGGGGAAGGTGTTCATGAACCAACGAGACCCAAGGATCTAGGCTCTGACTTTTACTTAGAGCGGATTCATCTAGTCACACAAAGATGCAAGGAAACGCCAGACTCCCAATCAAAGCCAGTCCAGGCCCTGGGGAGTCCTGTAGGCTCCCACCCCCGGTGACTGACGAGGATTGTTCTTTCCCATACATAAAGCAATTTAAATGTATTCCTTCTTTTCTTTGTGGCTGTTGGTTTCTTTTTTCTTCTCAGATTTATTCTCCACTTAGCTGCATGACAGGGCACTGCCCAGTGACTGGAGCGATGGTTGATGGAGATTGTTCCCCTTATTCTTCATCAGGCACCAAAAAAAAATCAATCAATCAAACCTCCAAACTTGAATTCCATATTTACATGAAAAACTCTGGGGAGTAGGCCCCATTTTAAATAGAAGGAGGGAAAAAATCTATTTGTGCCATAGCCCTATAACAAATTATACTATGCATCTCTCCAGGGCACCTCAGGGTGATTGTTAAAAGTCCATCTTTGAACTGCAATGATTACCTGATAAAAATCCAAATGCATGAATCATATGCCCAAAGGCTGACCCACCTTCACCAGACTGAGATGTAGGACTTTGAATTTTCTTAAATGAGGAAAGTGTCACTGATGCATTTTGTGAAATAAAGAAGTCCCTGGGTCTCTCCAGCCCAAATGCTCCCATCTATAAACTGCAATGTCGGGACAATGTGGGGTCACACCTGGAAGGGAGAGGTCCCCGCCCACGTGAAGGGAGCATGGCCAAGGCTCTCCATCAGACGCCCAGTTTCTGCAGAGTACTCAGAAATGCCTGACAAGATACCGGGAGGAGCAGGTGGGTGGTGAGCAAAGGTGGGTGTGTGAGTCTGCACACATGTGCCCTGATGCCCAGACCTGGCCAGCCCATGCTCCTGCTGGCCGGGCACCCAAGGAGAGGGCCACAACTCACACCCACTCTTCCCTGCTTCCATAGTTAGTGGCTGCTGTGGATGAGGCCAAATGGAGAAACCACGAAGGCTGAGGGTTCTGCCATTTGTCCCCTGGGCAGCGTCTCCTTGTGCTCACTGTGAGATCCTGTGTCCACCCAGTGGGGTATTAAGCCCGAGGGCACAGCCTGCAGACACACCTCTCCCATCAGCACCCATCAGGCATCAATCTGAAGGGAAAGACTGGAATGTCCAAGGAGACGCCAGCCACCATTAGCTTTCTGGTCCAATTCAGATAAGTGTCCACCTCAGGAGGCGACACTTGTCACCATCTTCCCACCTGAGCGTGGAGCGTCTTGGCTGTGCTGGGTGGCCCCAGACAAGGGACCCTCCCTCTGACTCACAAGGATCACTGCTTTGCTGGGAGGTGCCAGCATTCTTCAGCTCAGGGTACACACTGCTGAGATGCAGAGGTCCAGAATGAATGGTTCTTCCTTCCAGAAATGGAAAGAACTTCCTGCTCTCCTCACCCCTCCCCTGCCCAGATGTAAAGAGCTTCCTGCTCTCCTCACCCCTCCCCTGTCTGAAATCCTCACAGTCGAGGTGCGGGGGGGGGGGGGGAGGGGGGGGGAGGGAGGGGCTGACACTTGCTGGGCCCTCACAGTATGGTGTTTCCTGCCCCTCCCCATGTCCGCGGGTCCCTGCGAGTGTGGCCACGGTGTAAGGGAGTCAGGTCTCAGGGATCCATCTTCTTCCCCACTGATGGGACATGTGGGAGACTCCCTCTATTTCCTCTGACCCTCCAGGGCTGCCCCTGCTGCGTGGACTTCTCTAAGCGGGACTCGCCACCGCCACCCTCAGCTGCTGCCTCTCTAGCTGACCCTCTCTGACCTCTGTGAGCACTGAAGGACATCCCAGGACTCCAGAGTGGGGTGAGGCTGTCCATCTCAGCTCCCGCACCTCAAGGCGGAGAAGCAGCACCTGCAGATGCAACCTCGGGGTGCTATTTAGGGACCAGTCGGCTCTGCAGAATGAGTCAGGGTGCTTGGATCCACTCTGACCCCCACCTGGAGATGGAGCCCAGCTGGTCACCTCCAGGTTTGCTGACGCTCTGTGAGTCTGCATGGGTCCAAGCAAGTGGGCAGCTGTGGGGTATCCTGGCATGCTGTGAGCCCTCTCCCCAGCTGATGCTGCAGGCAGTTTCCCCACCCCTACTTGACAGGCAAGTGGTGCTTCGGAAGAGGGATCTCGAGTGTTGGGAGCTGGAGCAGAGGTGCCATCGACCCCCACCCAGATTGGACCCCTACAGGCTCATGGTCCCCGAGCACTGCTGGCTGCAGCCCTGGGGATTCCCCAAGGACCCTGGCTCTGCAGGGAACAGCCACCACATCCTGTGCCCCAGCCTAGAGCCACCAGCCAGGTTGGCCAGAACTGCTGGTAGCACTGCGGCTCTCTGGGACGAGCTGGATTCCCATCCCCAGAGGACCCTGATTCACATGGAGAGACCCAGAGCAACAGCATCAGCTGGGCTCAGGGGCCCGGAGATCACAGCCCTCAGACTGAGCAGCCTGGAGGGGAACAGAAGTGGGAGCAGCCGACAGCCTGCAGAAGCACCGACCTGGCAGCAGAAGCGAGACTGGGAGGAGCCAGATGCCAGCAGGCAACTCAGAGCTGTGGGCTCTGGGGGACTGCATGAGTCTGTGACTCTGTGTGGCTCTGTGTGAGTCCGTGTGACTGTCTGTATGACTCTCTGTGTGACTGTGTGACTCTGTGTGGCTCTGTATGGCTCTGTATGGCTCTGTTTGACACTGTGTGACTCTGTGTGGCTCTGCGTGAGTCTGTGTAACTCTGTGTGACTCTATGGGGCTCTGTGTGGCTCTGCGTGAGTCTGTGTGACTGTCTGTATGACTCTCTGTGTGACTGTGTGACTCTGTGTGGCTCTGTATGGCTCTGTATGGCTCTGTTTGACACTGTGTGACTCTGTGTGGCTCTGCGTGAGTCTGTGTAACTCTGTGTGACTCTATGGGGCTCTGTGTGGCTCTGCGTGAGTCTGTGTGACTGTATGACTCTCTGTGTGATTGTGTGACTCTGTGTGGCTCTGTTTGACACTGTGTGACTCTGTGTGGCTCTGTGTGAGTCTATGGGCCTCTGTGTGGCTCTGCGTGAGTCTGTGTGACTGTCTGTATGACTGTGTGACTGTGTGACTCTGTGTAGCTCTGTGTGGCTCTGTTTGACACTGTGTGACTCTGTGTGGCTCTGTGTGAGTCAGTGTAACATTCTTTGTGACTCTGTGACTCTATGGGGATCTGTGTGGCTCTGCGTGAGTCTGTGTGACTGTCTGTATGACTCTCTGTGTGACTGTGTGACTCTGTGTGGCTCTGTTTAACACTGTGTGACTCTGTGTGGTTCTGTGTGAGTCTACGTGACATTCTTTGTGACTCTGTGACTCTATGGGGCTCTGTGTGGCTCTGCGTGAGTCTGTGTGACTCTCTGTGTGACTCTGTGTGACTCTGTGGGGCTCTGTGTGACTGTTGGGCTCTCTGTGTGACTCTCTATGAGACTCTGTGTGACGCTGTGTGACTCTGTAGGGCTCTGTGTGGCTCTGCATGAGTCTGTGTGACTTTCTGTGTGACTTTGTATGACACTGTGGGGCTCTGTGTGACTCTGTGTGAGTCTGTGTGAGTCTGTGTGGCTCTCTGTGAGTTGGTCTGGCTCTTGTGTGTGGCTCTATCTGTCGATTCTGCGTGGGCTCCGTGTGACTGTGTGTGTGCGCTGACTCATGCTTCAGGAAAGAGCTGGATGGAGCAGGAGGGAACTTCAGCCCAGGCCTGCTGGAGGGCCGCCCACAGGCAGACACAATCCAGGCCCCAGGCTCTAGGGCAACGATTTCTGAACAAATATAAACAAGAATAATGAGGATGCATGACTGTTTGAAATCCAAGAAATGTTTTGCTAACAACATCTTCTCACTTTGTTTTCCAAAAACCTCTGCGGATCATGCAACTGATATGTATACTTGATAGTCTTATTTTTCCTCCTCCAATTTACTAAATGATAGTGTTTCATAAAACTGTGCCTTATAATGAAAACATCCATAATTAAGGAAAAATAGAGAATATACAGTCAAAATTATGTGAGAGAAAAATAGAGCTATTCTGGAGTGCATGAGACTAACTCCAAGAAAGCAGGTCAGCCAGGAGCCAGAGATACTGTGCGGGGTTAGGGCACTTGCCTGGCATGTGGTTGCCCCCACTTTGCTCCTTGGCCCCCACTTGCACTGCCAGGCGTGATCCCTGAGCACAGAAGCCAGAAGTAAACTCTGAGCATCTCCAGGGTGGCCCCCAAGCCAAACAAATGAGAGAGGAAGAAAAGCAGGTCAGCTGGGCTCTAGTGGGCTCCTGGGGAGCTGTGATGTGATGGAAGGAGATGATGTGGGGACACAGAGAGCAGCCACGCAGGCTCTGGACACAGAGAGGAGCAGCCACGCAGGCTTCAGGACACAGAGAGAGCATCCATTCAGGCTCTGGACACAGAGAAAGCATCCACACAGGCTCCGGTGACACAGGGAGAGTGGTGCCATGCAGGCCCCAGGGTCACAGAGAGAGTGGTATCACACAGGCCCTGGGGACACAGACTGGGCATGTCACTGAGGCCTCAGTGCACAGTCTCTAAGTGCTGTGGGCATGATGTTACCCAGTGAGTCTTTGCAAACCCCACTGCACAGCCACCCTACCCACGTGGCTGAAGAGCATTTCAACATGAGCATTTTTAGAAAACAAATTTGACATAATTTCACAACATGAAAAATAGCAACAGCCCAGAAAGAGGAAATTACACTTTTGCTTTGATGTGTTAGTGTGGATGACAGAGTATTGTGCTCAGTGTGTATTTCAGGATTTGCTTCTAAGGGTCAGATTTCAGGAAGAAAGATGTCCGAGGTTCCATGAGCCTGATGAATTGACCTTGACTCAGAGCAATCACTGCTGGGCCCTGACCCATCCATCGGTTGGCTTAAGACAAGACCAAGATTTTCCTCTCTCAGACATATAAGGAAAGAATCAATGTTCCTACAACCATCGCTACAGCTGAGTGCCTCTGATCAAACCCTGACATCACCCAGTGTCGTCAGCAGAAATGAGCCTCGATGTTTGACACCATCTTCCACAGGATTTCCTGGCCCTGGAGCCCACAGCTGACCGACTTGAGAAATTAAAGGTGGAACACACCAAGAGTCCTAATAGTGCTGGCCACCCAGGGACACTCTCTCCCACAAGCATACACGGACATCCTCGATGAACTGGGAAGGGCTCTGTGGCATTGCTCTGCAAGACAGGGAGCTTTCCTGGGGAGAACAGACCCACACCAGCTGAGGGGAGCTGTTGTGGCAGAGTCCACGCTCCAAACCAGGCCCTGCTCAGGGAGTCTGGCCTGGACTCATCATGAATAATTCACATCTCATCTATCTTTGCAAGAGGTGTTAAATTGCCCTTTTGGCATCTCAGTGGTTTCTGAGGAATGCATTCACACCTCATTATCGCTCAGTGATGGACTCCTGAGACAGTAGGAATTGTCTTCAAACCAAGGTCTTTGTCGGCACAGTAGTGCATAATTTCAGGACAATGGAGTTCCCCTGTGACCACAGATGTAAAAGTCTCCAGAGGAAAAGAGGACAATGGTGGCTCTTTCCTTTCAGCTTTCAGACCAATTTCACTTTCCTCTAATATTTGTTTCCAATAGAATTCACTAATTTTACCTTCCAGTTTCAACACCATATACGCTTTGAAAAAGAAATACAAAAAATAATATATCCCCTTTTTTTTATAAGTTGACCAGAAAGTGCTCAGAGGCTGTTGCCCAGAGTGTGGTCATCTGAGTTTTAGTGAGTCTGTGATATCGGGGCTAAGGCTAGGTGAAGGTCTTTAAGGAAAAGAAAAACATCCCAGGTCTTGGTTTGACTGTTTTCACAAAAGAATTACAGGAGAAAAGCATTGAAGAAAGAGAGTTTCCATAAAACATTTTGGTAGAGAAGGAGAGAGGAGAGGCCAGGAAAGGTGAGGCGAGGTGAGGCAAAAAGAGGGTAGGGGGGAGGGGATGGGAGGGGAGAGGAGGGGGAGGAGAGGCAAGGAGAGGCTAGGTGAGAAGGGGTGAGGTGAGGAGAGGCGAGGAGAGGAGAGGAAAGGAGAGGCAAGGAGAGGCGAGGTGGGAGGGGCAAGGTGAGGAGTCCAGAGAGGAGAGAGCATCCAGCCTGAGGAGGGACATGTGGTGACCCCGAATGTAGGAGGCTGGGGTGTTTGAGCGGGAGAGTTCCTGGTGGGGACCTCTTCAAAAACTGACAGGGAGGTGCTCTCTGTCACTGGGGCCTAAGGCTTGTGCCGGGCCTCAGTTGGAGGGTCCTTGTCAGATCACAGTTTGGCTTTCTGGTTTCCTGGAATCCGTTGCTGCAGTGCCTACTCCTCGCCTTCCTCCTCAAGGTGGGTCTCTCAGACACACAGACCTTCTGCCTGCTGCTTGCCCAGAGAGCCTGGGACTCATTTCCTTCTTCAGACAGTGTCATACCTATTTTACAACCTTTGAAATAAAATTCTAAATTCGAAACTCATAGATCATGCCCTTCCTTCTACCTGAGTGGGGTCTCCCAAGCAGTGCTCAGGAGATCAGGGGATCAGGCCAAAGGACTGGATGCAGGCAAGGCAGCAAGGCCCTGTGGTGCTGGGATGAGCTGGGCTACCCTGGCGGTTCTGGGGTGCTTCTGGGATGCACCCCATGGAGCACGTGGGGTTGTATGACCTCTGGAACAGAAGTTAGTTTCCTAAGACTGTCATAGTAAAGGGTGGGTTGAGTCCTTTCTTCAAAATATGCCTTAAACTATCACAGAAAACTGTCCCAATATTCTTTAAGTTCTCAAATCAATGTGCTTCCCTTTAGTGGGAATTATCCTGGAAAGGGACTTAGCAACATTTTCACAAGATCAAAAGCACTCCATAAGCAAAGTTTATACAATGATCAAGAGGACTCCAGGGAAACAAGTTTGGCTGATATGTGATGTGCTAACGATAGATCTTCCAGAGAAATCTGCATCCTGGGTAAATGTAGAGATTTGTGTGTGTGTGTGTGTGTGTGTGTGTGTGTGTGTGTGTGATCGGGAGGGACAAAGTGGGTAAAGGTAGACCAGTTAGCTAGACACTGCAGTACTCCAGATTAGAAAGGATAATCTGGTTGCATTTTATTGTGCTCTTATATTTAAGGGGGGATAGAACTGGGAATTACTCAGAAGTTCTAAGAGGCTCTTCTGATGATTATTGAGGATTTGGAGGTAGAAGATGTAACTCATCTGCTATGGAAACTCATCAATGGTGTTACCATTTATGAGGAAATAGGTATCAAAGCATGGCCAGACTTAATGGGAAGACTGTAAGCCTGTATTTTGGATGCATAGGTTTGGATAACTGCATGGCTCTAAGCAGAGCTCCAGAAGACTGGAGATGATATAAAAGTGAGTTATCCAAATCTAGATGAAACTAAGTGATTAGCAATCACACAGGGGTAGCAGCTTTGGAAAGCATCATCTGAGGAAGAAACACTCAGTTGATTAAACAGTCTTCTCCATCTACTTCCTTCCAAAGACAGTAACAGCGATGGAAATACCTAAGGAATATTTAACCAGAAGAGTTCTAGCTTCATACTTATGTTTTATTAAGAAAAATAGTGCAGTAGTATATGTAACTTAATTTAAAAAAAGTAATCAGTAATCAGAAAAATTAAGCAATGGGTTATATCACAAAAAGAAAACAGCAGCTTTGCCCAGGAGAGTCGTATGTGTTTAACCCGATGCCCGTTCTTGCATCCCCTCTAGAGCTGTGAAACTCCCTTCTGTTTGCTTTATCTTTTCATCTCTGTGGGATTTCCAGCGGTAAAACCTTCTTACTCTTCTCAGCACACCCGCGCCTCCTTCCTGAGCGTCATTTCTTATTCATAATGGGATTCATGGCCTTGCCCAGCAGCTTCTGACAGCACCCTAATCTAATCTCATTTCCATCAAGTCCTCTGCACCTCCTGAGAAAAAAAAAGAGAAGAAAATCCAGAATAGATCAGCTTCTACTTGTTTATATCTATAGCCAGGGTCTGAATTTTACCAGGAAACAAATGAAAACTTTTCGCAAGAACAAATTTATTAGGAAGTTCTGTTTTTAAGTTCTGTTTTTCTAGAACTCCAATTCCAAGCCGACTTCTCTTTTCATGCATCTTCAACCGCCCAGAACTTTCGTATTATCTGCAAGTGAGTCTTGTTTCCCCCACAAAATGTGCCCAGATGTTAGATATCCCTTCTGTATCGACACTGAAGACCCCATAACCTGCAGGTTAGTGTGGGAGTTTTCCCTCCAGCCTCAGCTGCCTTCATGCGGCTACCCCCACCCCTCCTCTGGCCTCCCAGCTCTCTGATCCATGCTAGGTCACATCTGAACATGCTCAGAAGTCTCCCAAGTGAAAAACAATCCTCCATTCCCTCTGCCACCCTGCTGAGACGGGCCAACCAGCTTCAGACTTCACAGGAAGAGCCTGTGATGTCGGAACCTCAGAAACATTTCTTAGACTCTCCAACGCGGTGACTGCACGCTCTTCAGCAGTATAATGGACTCTGCTTTCCACTTCCATGAAATAATAACTTTCCCAAATAACACCTTCTTTGTGGTCAAAGAAATGGACACTTTCACTCTCACCTTAACTGTCACCCCGAGGTCCTGTCTGCCCACACTCCGGTTCACTTTCCCTCTATCTCTTCTCCGCGAACTGTCAGTCCCACTTAGGATGCTTCCTTTTATTTTTATTCCAAACTCTCTTCTGCTCGCTTCCGTCCTATCTCATCCAACACACTCTCAGTGTCTGCTTTACATCTCTGCAGGTGGAGAACATCCGCTGATGGAGCTGCCTTTTCCGCAGAGGTCAGTTACAGGGACGGGCCGCTGACAAAATCCATCAAGTGATGCAGGGAGGCAGACCAGCCAGGCCAGGGCACACGTGTCTCTGTGCTCCTTCACGACTCCAGGTTCTTCAGTATTTTCAAGAGTGAAAATATTGAGTAATAAAGATGCTCAGACTCAGAGTTGGAAAGTAGAAAAGTTTATTGGAAAGCAGAAGAGAAAAGATTTCCCAAGCCAGTAAGAACTTAGTGTGGGACTAAGTGAAAAGGGAGTTTTTCTAAAAGTTAAAAGGGAGTCTTTCTAAAGACTCTCTGGTCAATTGGATTTCTTATTAGTTGACAAGTGTTATAGAGGATGCAAGGAAGTGACAGGTCAAGGTTCTTCCTGTGGACCCTTTCAGGTGGAAATTGGGGTCTTTACATTTCTTATCAATTGAAAAAAGTTATAAAGAAGTTACTATTTGTCTTGGGCAATGTGGACTTCAGGAGGACAGGATTTTATGGTCCTGGGGAATTCCTGGGATGTTAAGACAGGACCTTGGGGGTGAAGCAAAGGAAAACTGGCTTCCTCTCTCACTGGCAAGGGGAAACTGAGGCTGCTTCCTTGCCAAGTCTGAAGCCTGGGCGTTGGTTGGTTGCAGGACTGAGCAATAACCCATGTCTCTGTGTGTGCTGTAGTTGTCCAGAGCAATTTGGGGATATGGCAGTTTCACTTTGGTCTAGTTCCATAAGAAAATAAAAACATTAAGTGGTGGAAACATTTTTCCTGGAAGAGCGGAAGTAGACGAGGTTAGAAATTTTCACTTGTTAGATCACCATGATCAGCAGACAAGAATAGGCCCACTTGATATGGAACTCAGTCTCAACACGAAGAGAACAGAAATTTACTGAAACGTGAAAGCCGAAATCGCATCTCCTGTGTTTTTAACTCTTCGCATTTTTAACTCTTTTATACAAAAGAACTCACCATTTCTAGCACTGGCTTTCAGTAAAACCCATCGAGTGAACAGGCAACTATTTTCAGGTAAAGAATCACACATTTTGAGAAAGTCCTTGTCTGTGGAAACCAAATGCTAACATCAGAGATGAAAGTGGCAACCCCAAGACCCAAACTCAAACCTTTGGAAAATTGCTAAAATGAGAAACATAAATCATGAAAGGAAATTTGTGGCACTGTTATTATCTGAAGAGAAAGAGTGCTGAAATAATATGAAGCTTCAAATGCTTACTTTGTGAGGACTGCTGTACTCTGCCCTACCTTTGAGCAATCAGATGCTAAAAATACACATGGGGTGGGGGGCAGCTGGTAGGAAATTCTTCCCAGAACAAAATCCCCAAGGCTGAAATAGGCCCCTGGGTGAAAGAGTCAGGTCTTTTAGATGATGGGGGAGAGAATGTGCACCCAGCAAAGAGTAGAATAGAACAGGGCGTAAAGTGCAAGAGTAGAATAGGAAATTAGCGTCACTCTGATGCTTTGCTTCAAAGGCTCTTTCTGGTGGCATCTCACCCTCTGGCCATAGCTGTGTAACTACCCCAGCCCTCACTCTTAAGTTCATGCTAAACATTCTAATGGGCCTGTTAATGAAAATAATGGCTCACAGGTCTGGAGCCAGGAAGTGGAAGTCTGGGAGGGGAAGCAGGTCTTGTGCTCTGTACATGGCCAGGCCAGTCCCTTGTCTGTTGTTGAGGCTAAGCTGCACCTTGCACGGGCCAGAGTCCACAGGCTCATTCTTTGCGACTGACCCTGCTGCACGAAGGTCACAGGTGCCAAGTTTCATTGTGGTCAATCTCCACAGCAGTAAGGAGCAGAACAAGGACAGTGTTTAGCCTGGGTTCAAGATCCTCTGTGAGCACAGAAACCTTAGCGTTACCTAAAACATCTGTAGGAGGACACAGGAGAAGCTGGAAAGGGAATTCAAGCATAACATAAAGGGAGGAGACGGAGTATGAAAGGGGAATTCAGAAGAAAGCAAAGAACAGGCAAAGCAATAAAATAAAATAGGCGAGCGCAATGGCACAGGCCTTGCACGTGGCCAACCCAGAATCTATCCTCAGCACCTCCTAGGGTTCCCCCAAACCCACCAAGAGTGATCCCTGTGCTCAGAGCCATGAGGAAGCCCTGAGCACCAGCAGGTCTGGACCAAAAACAAAAAACAAACAAAATACTTAAAGCAATAAAATGTCAATAAATACTCATATTTGGCAAATTACCCAAAGTTTTAATAATCTGAATTCATCAATTAAAAAGCATTTAAATTCATCAATTCAAAAGCATTCAATTTTTTTTTGTTTTATTGATTCACCGTGAGATATAGTTACAAGCTTTCATGTTTGAGTTACAATCACACAATGATCAAAGACCCAGTATACCCCCGCCTTTCCCACCCCTCCCACTGCCTCCATGGCAGACAATATTCCCCATGCACTTTTACTTTGGGGCATCATGGCTTGTAATGCAGATACTGAGCGGTTATCATATTTGGTTCTTTATTTACTTTCGGCACACATCAACCATCCCAAACGATCCCTCTAACCATCATTTTCTTAGTAATCCCTTCGCTATTCCAGCTGTCCTCTTCCCACCTGTTCATGAAGCAGGCTTCCAACTATGGAGCAATCTTCCTGACCTTTATATCTACTGTCCTTGGGTGTGAGTCTCATGTTATGTTATTTTATACTCCACAAATGAGAAAAGCGTTCAAGTTTATCAATCTAAAAGCATTCAAATTCATCAATTCCAAAGTATTCAAGGGGGCTGGAGCAATAACACAGTGGGTACGGCATTTGCCTTGCACGCAGCTGACCTGGGTTCAATTCCCAGCATCGCATATGGTCCCCCGAGCACCATCAGGAGTGATTCCTGAGTGCAAAGCCAGGAGTAACCCCTGAGCATTGCCGGGTATGACCAAAAAAGCAAAAAAAAAAAAAAAAAAAAACTCAAAAGCATTGAAATTCTCACAGCCTACAGGAAATTCATCTTCCTTCTAAAGGCAAACACAGAAAGTAAAAGCTGAGAAGACCAAACATTGGACAGATCTGAACACACCGCCACTCCCCACCCTGCCCCACATCTACCATGGGATCAGTAACCACACTTAGGGGTACTGTTAACAAATCCTTCTAGGGCTGAGGTTGCAGACATATAGGAAAGGGTCCACAGCAGTGGAATTTCTGAGCAATAATAAATCCAATAGCCCAGAAACTGCAAGAATTAAGGCCTCGGCCTGATAAGATCTTCCTGGTGTCAGTGATGACCCTGAAGAGGTGGACCCCACAGAGACACAAACCTCAGCAGAGACGGAGATGGCAGTTAAGGACCTGAAGGAGATTTATGACACCTGAATGACCTCACCTCTGCCACAGAGACTCCAGACCAAGGCCAAGGCAGCCACCCTTGGCAACCACCCTACCAATGAACTTTTACCTAGCTGGAAAGCCCCACATGGGGGCAGGTTGGAGAAACCGTATAAAGGCCACCTTGAACAAAGGAAGGGCACACATATGCTGCCCGAGCCCATGTACTGCTTGTGCCCACATGGTCAAGCACATGTGTTGCCCACATCTCCCCCCCTCTTGAGATGTGAACTGGGGCTCTCTCTGCCTCTAGAGAGGCCCGCCTTCTCCCTTGAGTGAATCTCTCTCTCTCTCTCTCTCTCTCTCTCTCTCTTTCTCTCTCTCTCTCATTCTCTCCCTTCTTCCCCTTCCTAAAGACATCCAAATAAAATCTGCTTCTTCTTCACTGATCATCTCCTCCGGAAATTCCTTTCAGTAAGGAAGACAAGAGCCTGCAGACCTGGGTCAGGCCTAGGACTGATTATCCTTTCCTGCAGAGAGAAAATACTCGCTCCAGCCTGTGTCCGAGCCTTCCCAGACAACCCCAGAGTAGCAGAGGAGGATCTGAAGAAAGTGACCCTCTCTCTCCTCTCCCCTTCACAGCAGAAACCCGTGGGGTCCACCAACTTCAGCACCCTCAATGCTTACTGCTCAGAGTCTCCACAACTACAGTATGGAAACGACCCACGTTCCACTGACATGATTGGATGGAGAAAGGGGTAGGTTTATACACAACGGTGCCCTGGTCCACTACAAAATAATGTGAAATTCTGCTAGCTGCATCAGAACAAAAGGAACCCATGCAGAATGTAAGCAGCAGCCGTTGGGAGGGGAAGGAAGAGTTCTGCCCGGTGTGCAATAGAGGAAACAAAGTAGGTCAGTGGACAAAGGAAGCCAGTGGCCACTTCAGCGGCTGCAGTTACAGAAGATCTCAGTAGTGGTGGGTCTGAGCTGTGTGGCACAAAATAAAGACAGTTATCTACTAGCAATCCTTTCTCAGTCCCAGAGAAACAAAATCCAACCATTTAACAAAAATCCACAGATTATTTTTCGGCACATTCACAAGTGAGAAGAAGTATTAGAGAACTTTAAGAAACATTTAAGAATGTAAGAAATGATAAAATGGTAATCTCACTCTAAGCTATACAAACCTGAAACATTTTTTTGGAACTCATCCCAATCACAACTTCCTTTGCTCCGGGACAGTAGATGGACCGTGCTCATGGGGGACACAGGGAATTAGGGTGAGAGCTGACATCACAGTGCCTAATGCTCACATGAAAATTCCACGCCTGCAGTGACAACACCCAGAGTGTGAGACCGAGCTCCAAGCTTCTGCAAGTAAGGAATGACGGGAGAAAGCCCGAGGGATGCTGTCAGCTGAGGGGACTGTCACTGAAGCAGGGACTATTGGAAGGGAAAGTTTTCCTGTGGGCCATTGGAGCCCACAGGAGGTGAGCAGCAGCTCCCGGGAAGGACGCCTCACCTGGCAGAGACAGTGCCTTCCCCTGGGCAAACTCCACAACTGTTCTTAGGGCGAAGGTTAGTGTGACGGCGGGGGGGGGGGGGGGGGGGGCAGTGGGGGGGACACAAATGGGGACCTCCTCCCATTCTTGAGACCCTCACCTGGTACAGCCCACACCATGCATTAAAAAGGAGATTGAAGACCTGAAGCTAAGCACCTTCTCTTTTCTACTTGTCAATACCACGTCAATGAAAACCCTCGAAAGAGTCCCACAGAGCAAGGCTGGCCTCCTCAGGAACTGCCATGAAATCAGAGAGGCAGAGAGGGAGGGAGAGGAAGTGGGTGGGGAGAGATTTGCTAAAACTCTGTCCTGCAATTAAAGAGTATTTGTGCCGGGGTGGGGAGAGAATTGGGCCACCTCTCCCTCATCCCCCCACCCCCTCCAGCTATGCTCAGGGCTTCCTCCTGGCTCTGAGCTCAGGGGTCACTCCCAGTGGGGCTCATGGAACCCTATGCAGTGCAGGGGATCAAACCAGGGTCAGCCTTGTTCAAAGCAGGTGCCTTGAGCCCTGTGTCTCTCTCCAGCCCCAATGAGCTTCTTGCCCTAGTTCTTTTCTCTTTTCTCTCCCCTCACTGAAGCTGCATCAGTGATTCCATCACGCACTGCAGAGGCAACGCAGAGGCAGTGGGACAGGATGCTGGACACGATGGTGGTGGGGGAGGTGCTGTGACATCACACTTAAACCCACAGGCATTAATATATAGAATCATATTGCCCAAACTCTAGTCAAGCATCTAAAAATGAAAATACATTTATGATTTTAATGCACAGAGCAGTCGTTTCCCTGACTGTGTGTGCAGGGCCAAACTTCATGCCTCCTGGCATCGACGTCCACACCCTATGACCACCAAGTCCCAGTACCTGCACCTGTCTCCGGGTTCTTACAGGGGAGACCGTCCAGATTTGACCTCTTGACTCATTTCATAACATCTGGTCCCTGAGCTCCATCCATGGCACAAGCAAGACTTCCTCCCCTCCCCGCCAGTAGGTGGCGCCCGCGCCACCCACGGGGCCTCACTCCACCTCTGGGTGGTGTCCACTGTTTCTATTAACACTGGCACAGTTAATTTTCTTAATTAAAACTGTAAAAAATACGTGTCCTCTACCTTAGGTGAAATCATATTAGAAATCACGTTAAAGAGATTTCGAATAAAGGCATCACCTGGTTAGAGCGCAGAGGCACCTGATGTGTGCAGAGAAGCTCTGAGCCACAGTGCGTCCCACCCTGGCCTCGACGCCCTCTCCCCAGCCTGCTGTCCCCAAGCTCTCGGACTCCGAGTCTAGCTGTGTTACAGACGTGGGCAGAGCTCTGTCTGGCTGCTGCTCCTGACTCCGGTGCTACATCTCAAGGCCTTGGTCCCTCCTACACATCTTCCTTTTGGAGACCGAATGGCCCCAGAACCCAGGGAGGAATCCCGGCTTCCGGAGGCACAGCTGGCTTTGCACCCCACACCCCTCCGGAGCCGGGGGCTCACCAGCTCTCCCCAGGACGCCATCTGCCTCTCTCCTTCCCCAGGGATCTCCGGCTCTGCCACTCAGGAAGCTAATTGCATCCCTGGCTCCTGGCAGCTTATCACCCCAAGTGGCCCCCATTGATTAAGCATCCTGTGCTGATGCCTGAGAGCCAGATTCCGTCTCTGCAGCTCCCGTCCACCTCCACAGCAAAGAGCAAAGGGGTAGCCGATGCTGCTGGAGCTTTGAGACAAGCCGCTTCCTGTTCCTTCCGGTCAGACTGTGACCTTCCAAGCCGACAGAGACCATGCCCTGCTATCTCACCTTCAGAGACTTCGTCTCCAGCCCAGACCAGCCCTGCGAGTTCTACAAACATAATCTTTTCTCTTCTAGCCTGCAGAGCAATTCTTCTGTGTGGTTATTTCTTGGTATCGTGCTTTTAAGAGCCATTTGCGTGGAGTGAATCCTCAATCCACACCTCAGTAGCTTCTTGGAAACTGACTGTAAGCCCAAGGGTTTGTAACAACACCAGCCTGGCTTTTTGTTCGGTTGCTTTGGGTTTGGGGTGGGGGGCACACCTGGTGTGCCGAGGACTTACTCCTGGCTCTGAGCTCAGGAATCATGACCAGTGGGCTTTGGGGGAGGGCATAGAGGGCGCTGGGGATCGAGTCTGGGTCAGCCATGTGCAGAGCTAGCAGCCTCCCTGCTGCGCTATCAAGCATCTCCTTGGCTCTTTCTGGTCACAAAACATTGCCCCACTTCTAAACACCCCAACACTTTCAAAGTGAAACAGTCATTTGTCCTCATCTGCTCGTCACACTTCCTGTCACGTTCAAAACAGTCCCCTTTTGAGTCCAGCAGCATCAAGGGGGAGGCCACTGTACCTCGCTCCAGCAGAGCCCCAAGGAGAGGTGGGGTCACTGGCCCCGATGCCTGCAGTTGCACTCACTGACTATGGAATTCCGCGGAGGGGTAAAAGGCTCTGGCTTAGCACCCAGACCATGTTCTGCACCCCCTACTCAGCCGGCTTGCTCGGAGGAAGTCGGCACTAGGGAGCCTTTACTTTCTGAGTCGTGAGACAGGCAGGCAACACAGAGAAACACTGAAAAATAAGTGGTGTCTAGAATTCCACATTAGTCTTATGGAGATGTCCTTGAGTTCACAAACAGATAGTCTAAGTGGTTATAATGTAAAGTAAGTTGTGTGTAAATTAAATAACACTCCAGTTTTGCCCAGATTCTATATTGTCTGTAACTTGAGATGGAATCACCTACTGGGGTTTCCTTAGCATTGCGTTAGTGTTCTTTAGTGTTGTCTTCGACAGTAGAGAACATAAAGGCTCAGTAAAGGCACATGCTGTTCAATGGGCAGTTCTTGAAAAATTCTATTTATGTTGAACTAGTTCTCCAAATAGTTCAGGCTTCCAAAAAATCCCTGAATAATCTACAACATGGTTTTATTACTGAAAAAATCTGACTTTGTACAGTTAAAATAATCTATTTTTTCCTATGTTTGGATTCTGGGGAAATCTCTGGGGCAGTCTTATGCCATGATTTTATTTTTGCAGAAGCCAGGAAACTCAGTTTAATCTCTCCACAACCACTTGATAAATTCAAAGCAGTTGTTATGTAACAAATTGAGTTTTGGATAGAGGTAAAAGCCAGCATTTGTTGTATGCATTATTATGGGACTCATTTAACAAACACATAGGACTTCCATGTAAGAAAAGTTTAGTACTGTCCACGTGCCCTCACTTATGTGTTGATACATAGCAATTAAAAATGGAAATTGTCCCCCAAAAGCTTTAAATTAAATCTAATTTAGGATTTATTATTCATGCCAGCTTGAGATCCAGTCTGTAAGTGGCATTCCCTTTATATAAGCCAAGTTCAATGATTATTATAAATGAGCGTGCCCAGAAGATACCTTCAGGAACCTAGCTTGGTCAAAAACCCAACGAGCTCCAAGGCCATAAAACTGTTCATGAACATAGCACAAATTAAAGACCTGGGTGAAGCCAGTGCACACTGGCAAGTGTTTGCAAAGGGGTAATTGGTCCCTTTGTGGTCCTGGTCTTCACTAAACAACTATTTGAGGTCAGAAAACTTTGGTCAAAGGGAACAATAATAGGTAATGTGCAGGGATGTGGAGAGATGGGAAGCATGGATTGTGGGGTGCGGGACACCCACCCCAGGCTGTGCTTGGCTAGAGAAAATCCCTGAGTTGCTGATTAGGTGGAGGGCGCCTCCGAAACAGCCCAAACTCAGATCTTCGCAGTGTCGATTTCGCCCTGCAAACTAAGAACAAGAAAACCAGAAAGAAACTAATTCCAAAGCTCCCTTGAAAGACTCTTTGTGCTCACGTCTCACGAATCCCAGTCACAAACCCTGCGCTAAGCCTCTTCTCCGGGATTAGGTCCCTGCAGTGAGGAAGGCGGGAGGGTTGCAGAGGGGCCCTGTCCGCTTTGTTAAACCCAAATCCTGATTCCAGAGTCAGACCAACAAGATGGTGCCAACACCTCCCAGGGCCGTGGTTTCACTTCGCCATTCCCAACACAAATACTGGCTGCTGCTAAGCTGCTGTGGTTGTCTTTGAAAAGGCTGACTCAGCACTGGTCCCCTCAGCAGATGGGAAGGAGTCGTGTGTGTGTGTGTGTGTGTGTGTGTGTGTGTGTGTGTGTGTGTGTGTGCAGAGAAACGCGCTTCCAAGGTAGAAGCACTGTGATCATTTCAGAAGCACCGCCAACGGGCTGGGGAGTAAAGCAGGAGGGGGCTGGGTATGCTGGAGGGAGCCAGGGTGCTCCCCAGCTCCGTGATCCCAGCTATCAGTCCCATTCCTGCTGGCCGCTGGGCACGTCATCAGCTTCTGGAGATGACTCCAAGGGGAGCAGTTAAATCACATGATGGAGTGCAGGGATGGTGGCCCCAGTCTGCAGCCGTCCTGGGCAAGAGAAGTAAGAGCCACGTAGACAAGCACGCACTTACCTGCTCTGCTTGTTCCTACAAACTCCTCAAAGCTCTTTCCTAAATCTGCAAACATCCTCCACACCAGCTCCTCCCTATGGTTTCTCAACTGCCTTTGTGGCTCCAATTCCAACAGATCATTCCATGACATGCTCCCCCAGCAGTGCTCCTGCAGCCTATGGGCTATGCCTGGGGATACTTAGTCAACCCGATCAATGAGTCAACGTTGGGGCCGAGCTGAGCAGTGCTACTTAGTCCCCACTGGGATGCAGGACACATGATGCTGGAGTCAGACCTGAGCCATCCCTGTCCTTCCTCTCTGGCCCTCTTCCTGTTCTAAGGCTTATTTAATTCCAGAGCATCCCACCTACTCATCCTTCCAGAGCATATTGCTTACTTCTCTGCAGGAATGACAGGAACAAAGGACCATGGCCGAGAAGTTCAATGGGAGGAAGGAAACAGACAGGATTGCTCAGAGTTTTTCACACAGCAGAACTTCCCCTGGGGATGAAGTCCAACTCGCCTCAAGAGAATAATTAATTCCCTGAGGCATGAGATGGCTTTTGTGGCACCTGATGGCTCTTGATGGCTCTTGTGGAGCAAGTGGAAGGCCCTGGCTTGGATGGCCCGAACCTTCCGGGATCCTGAGCACCAACGGATGACGCCCCTAAAGCAAAAATGTCAAACAATAATAAATGTTTCTAACTAGCAGTATGAGAATGTGCAAAGAATGATGAGTATGTCGGTGGCCCCATAAGAACCAATACAAGTGTATGCTGAAAATACAAAACCACAGCGACATCTGCATTGTTTACACTACCTGTCAAATCAAAATCTGAAAATATGAGCTAAGAAATATACGAAGACAAGTTAATGACCGGGGCTAAATGGAAACGGAAGTCTAAGCACAATGAAGATGAATGAGTAGTCAATGCAATAACAAATCTAAGTACAGACTCAGGAGTGACCACTAAAGTTTCCTTTAGTGGATTATTAGCACTATAGCACTGTTCTCCCATTGTTCATCAATTTGCTCGAGCGGGCCCAGTAACGTCTCCATTGTGAGACTTATTGTTACTGTGTTTGGCATATCGAATGCGTCACGGGTAGCTTGCCAGGCTTTGCTGTGAGGCCGAGATACTCTTGGTAGCTTGCTGGGCTCTCCGAGAGAGGTGGAGGAATCGAACCTGGGCCAACCAGGTCAGCTGCATGCAAGGCAAACGCCCTACCTGCTGTGCTATCACTCCAGCCCAGTGGATTATTATTATCAGTTATTATCCAGTGGATTATTATAATCAGCTATTATCAAGAACATACAAATCAAATGACAATAAGATATGATCTCACACCCATGAGACTGGCATATATCAAGAAGAGGAAAACCCTGTGGGCAGGAGGGGGTGACTCAGGGTCTTCCTTCCCTGCCAGTGGGATGCTGTCTGCCTCAGCTCTGTGGAAGGCAGTATGGAGATTTACCAACAGACTAAGAATAGAGATTCTACACAACTTAGCAACTCTATTCTTGGTATCCACCTGCAGAGCAAAAGGATAAAACACCATTAATTCAAAAATGATGAACCACTTAGTATCGTGGCCAGGATATGAAGAGCCCAAATGTTGGGGAGATTAATGGGTAAAGAGGTCATGGTGTCCAGGCACAACAAAATCACTCATCTGGGCCACAAATCTGGGGGGTTGTCTCAACCAGGACGGAGGGCATTATGTTGAGTGAAGTAATCAGAGGAAGGACAAATACCAGATAATTTCACTCATCTGTGGGATAGACGGAAACAAAACAAGGGGATAGACAGTGTGAAATGAGGGCAAACCACTGACCTTGAGTAATAAAACAGAGTCCCAAGCAGGGGAGAGGCAGGCGATGGGGGACAGGAGGCCTCTGGTGGGAGGTCATGGGCATTTCGATGGTGGTAAAGGAGCAGTGATTCTGCACACAAACATCACAAATATCAACAGTATTAGAGCCATAGCTAGAATCCAAAGACAAAAGAGGGAAAAAGGGTTATGATCAAACCGGTATGATAGGAAAGTTAAACAATAACAAAGTTTAAGACGAAAGATAAAAAGAAACGAGTGCATATGGGTAGAAAGAAAATTTAAGGAGATATATGTTAAAAGTTGCATCAGAAGTAAAGAAGCCTAAGACCCAAGTTACACACAAAGTAAGCAGATCTAATTTAGAAAAATGATGGCTCCGGGCATAGGAAAGCAAAGATGGTGAAAGCTAAGGATGAAAAAGATCATCAATTTCAACCTAAAGTGGGCTTCAGGCAGGTTCTCCCAGAAACAAGGAGGAATATTTTATGCTAATGGAAGGAACTTGAGAAAAAAAAGAAAACCAATTCCTACTTGATATATAATAATGACATAACTGCAAATTATATAAATCACCAAGTAAAAGAAAGAAGAAATGAAGACGTTGTTGTGGATTATTACATCATACATCACAGAGCTGTCAATCATTTATATACCTCAATCAGTAATTAAAGGCAGGACAGTTGCAATGAGAGAAAATATTTAAACTTGACAAATTAGATCTAGCGGTTGAAGTATATTGTTATATTCCCCAAACTGCAGATTTTTAAGCATAATTTGCCAGAATTTACTCCACACTGATACACAAAGCAACTCTCAATGGATTCCAAAAGTTTGAAAATTATTTACAATTTTTATGCTGATCTTGAGAGAAAATGCAGTGATAAAAAGTAATAGATATCCAAAATGTCAATATTAAGTAATGAATGCAGAGATCAGTTGGAAATCATAGTAGAAAACAGAACATTTTTAATTACAAGGTTATTTATGAAATTACAATGTCAAAATGTATATATATGTATATAATTAGATCAAATTTTAAGACTTTAATGCCTATGTCATGTAACTGATTTTCTGCCTTCCTTCTAAACACTCATCTGAAAATCTTAGGCAGTTCCGTAGAGGGAGTCTGGGTGTTGGGGAATCGTGACATTGGTGGTGGGAAATGTACACTGTTGGAGGGATGGGTGCTGGATCACTGTAAGACTAAAACCCAATTATGAACAGCTTTTTAATAGTCTATCTCACACATACTCGATAAAAAAAATTTAATGTAATGTGGAGTTCACACCAAATTCAATCATCTTAATCAATGACTAAACAAATAGCAGTACTCCTACATAAATAAAAAATTTTTTTAAAAAAAGAAAATCTTCGGCAATAGAACTTGGAAAAATAGGAGAAAATAAATATTAAAATAGGAGACTCTTATAAGCAAGATCTATTCAGTAGTGAGTGCCCAGACCACCCAACCGCACTTTCCTCACCAAGCTCAACCAGGACTCATGGTCCCAAGAAGCACTGAAACACGGGGCAGCTCCAAAGACTCGGGCACCTGCTAAACTGACAGAGGTGTTTGCTCTCATCCGCCCATCGACCTCGCAACCGAAACGGTGACTTCCCTGTTGCAGTTCCCCCAGGAACAGGTTTGTGTTTGCTCTAACGGGAGATGAAGGGAAGGCGCCCGGGATGCAGCCGACCTGCAGGTGCAGGACTGTCATCAGTGTTGATAAGACAGAGGAGCATCCCCTGCCATCAACACCACCACACACTCCCTGCTGCTCCTCACACCCCTTCTGAGGAGGCTGAGTGGTGCAGAGTGAGGGCGATCTCCGGCGTGATGCTTGCACCATTTGCTTCCCTATACCCCCACCCCCGCAGCTGAGGTGAACGGCACCTCTCAGATGGATTTGGAAACTGTGAGATGATGGATTTCACCAAGCTGACACTGGCATCCTGTGCGTGGGGATTGGAGAAGCTTACGTGGGAAGAATGGAGTCTCTTCCACAGAGAGAGGGACCCTGGTTCTCCTTCCACAAAAGGTGGCAGGGGCAATAGCTTTGCTACCCGCCTCTCCAACATTCTGCTAATCTGCAAGCTTGACCAACTGTAGCTTTCTCCTCCCCAGGGAAAGGTATCCACCTCACCACTGCTAACGAGAGCAACAAAACATCGGAGAGCCATGGGGGAAAGGGCTTTCTAAGGGACAAAGTTGGATGGTGATGGGTCCTCTGCTGAAATAAAGCTAACAAAGGATAAAAAATAACCATACTGTTACAGGAAATACATAAATTTCCAAAACTAAAAGAGAATAATATTAAAATTCCCAAAGCCAAACAATGAAAAATGATACATCACTTGGTATAATACAAATGGTAGGACAAGAAGTTTATTCGGCATAAATTGTACTTTTCATAAGAATTCGGGGTGTAAACGGTGGACGAAGAACAGTGATTTTGCTCATTAGAGTCTACCTTGGGCTGGAGGGATAGCACAGCGGTAGGGCACTTGCCTTGCAAGCAGCTGACATGGCCGACCCGAGTTTGATTCCTCCGTGCCTCTTGGACAGTCCAGCAAGCTACCAAGAGCCTGGCAAGCTACCCGTGATGTATTCGATATGCCAAACACAGTAACAACAAAGTCTCCAATGGAGACGTTACTGGGCCCGCTCGAGCAAATCGATGAGCAACGGGAGGACAGTGACAGTGACAGTGAACTTATCTTAAAAAGTCTTCAATATAGGGATATAGACTGTTTTTCTGGAAATAATGTAACTTTCAAGGCCATATATGAGAATAAATTTAAAATACTAATGGCCTAAAGATATCAAAAGATTTAAATTTGGAAATGAAAACCTTTTATAAAATAAATTCCAAGCCCAGCTAAGTTCTTTAGTGCCCCATTCTTACTTAGGCAAACTCTTTAAGCACATGAAGGTAGGGAATTATAAGGACTTTTTTCCAAATCAACATCCTAAATCCTGATCACATGTATCAGAAGTTCCTAGAAGAGCATCCAATTAAAATGTACAACTCAGGAGATAATCCAGGGCTTAAGGCGCCGACCTGGGTTAGAGCTCCAGCACCACGTATGGTCCCCCAAGCACTGCCAGGTATGATCCCTGAGCACAGAGTAAGTAGTTGGCCCTGAGTACAGGGCCAGGAATCAGCCCTGAGCACAGGGCCAGGAGTGAGCCTTGAGCACAAGCCAGGAGTGAGCCCTGAGCACAGAGCCAGGAGTAATCCCTGAGCGCAGAGCCAAGAGTGAGCCCTGAGTGCAGAGCTAGGAGTCAACCCTGAACACATCCAAGTGTTACCCCAAAACTAAACAAAACAAACCCCCACAACTATATATGTATATATACTACACACACACAAACACATACACTTAAAATCAGTTTTGCAATCAGGCCCAAGTACATGATGACACACAGCTCCATAGACACATGCATGTGTGCTTGCACATGTGCCCATGCATGGCTCTGGGGGCACCTCTGCTAGGGACCCTCACACCTCTGCCATCAGGCTCCATGCTCACGACCTCCTCACAGTTTCCATCTGCACATCAGCGGCCCGGGTGCCTCAGCCCAGGGGACACACACTCAGTGCCAGGGGTGTTTGGGAGGAGGGCAGGTCTGCGGGAACCCTCTGTCATGGGACTCAGAGCCCAGTAGAAGTGCGTGGCAGGAGGCCACAGGAGCTGGACGCCCGACAGGGAGCCGGGTCTGCACCAGCAGGTGACGGCGAAGGACAACCCTGGGAGGCCTCAGGGTCTGCATGCAAAGGGCCACAGCGACGATGTGGGAACTGAGTCCTAAACGGATATCACTGCACGGATACCACCACCAGCCAGGGTCACGGCAGGACAGCTGGCCCAGGCAGCATCTCCAGACTCCTCTGCTCAACACTCAGAGCGTCGCTCCCACAGTCTCAGCAAAGCTTCCCAGGAACACCGTGAAAAACAGTGGGTAGCACTGTCCTCCATTGTTCATCAATTTGCTCAAGTGGGCACCAGTAACGTCTCCATTGTGAGACTTGTTACTGTTTTTGGCATACAGAATATGCCACGGTAGCTTGCCAGGCTCTGCCATGCAGGTAGGATACTTTCAGTAGCTTGCCAGGCTCTCTGAGAGGGACGGAGGAAAAGAACCTGGGTCAGCCACGTGCAAGGCAAACACCCTACCCACTGTGCTATGGCTCCAGCCCATGAAATGAATGGCCAACACCCTAATGTGGGAAGGCTGCCCTTCTTGGGGAGGTTCGGGGAAGTGCAGGAAGTGGCTGGGTGTCGGGGAAAGTGGTGTTCGGTATTCTGAGTTCTGCAAACATATTGATTCCTGCTGGTGGGGGGCAGATCTGACTCTCGACCTTTTCTGCTTGAGCAGAACAGGAACCCTCTCCTGACATTCTTATTTCCTTGCTCCTGGATCCTGGTGGGCTTGTTTTGATTTTGCAATTGAAAGCACATCTTCCAAACAACAGCTTTGGGGTAATCAATATGAAACACAGGTAGTATGGAAGTGTGAACTTAAAAAAAAAAAGTGGCACATACTTTGCTAAGAACAGAGGGTCTCAAAATGACCTGGCCAATCTCAATATGTTTAGAAAAATAAATGACTCGCACTCCCCAGGAAATGTACCTTCTCTAAGAAACAAACAGAACGTGGCCAATTGCACCCCTGGCTCCTGTGAGCAGCCCTGCTCCATCATTCCAGCGCCCCACAGAGAAGAGCAGCCCACTTTGGGAAGAGAGTTTTGGAAGAACAGCCAAGACACAGAAGAAACATCCTCCATTTGCACCCAGGTCCATTCTGAGTCCCTAATTAGCTTGCAAACCCTCATACTAAGACCATGCTTTTTATTACTTCATCTCAAGTCACAGTCCTCCTGTTGTTCATCGATTTGCTCGAGCAGGCCCAGTAACGTCTCCATCGTGAGACTTGTTGTTACTGTGTTTGGCATATTGAATACATCATGGGTAGCTTGCCAGGCTCTGCCGTGCGGGCGAGATACTCTCGTTAGCTTGCCGGGCTCTCCAAGAGGGGTGGAGGAATTGAACTCGGGTCGGCCATGTTGGCTGCTTGTAAGGCAAATGCCCTACAGCTGTGCTATCGCTCCAGCCCTAATCTAAAGTATGTATGCACTAAAAATATAAATACGCTGAAGCACGACTTCTGGACTTCGTGATAAATTTCCTCAGAGTCTGTCTTCTGCTTTTCAGAGGCACCTGTGTTCTTGAGGTGTGTTTGTTGTTTTGGTTGGGGCCACGTCTAGCATTGTCAGGGCTTATTCCTGTCCCTGTCCTCAGGGGTCATGTGTGGGAACAGGGCCATGCGAAAGACAAGCACCCGACCCATTGTTCTTTCCTTCTGGTCTAAGCTTTTTTTTTTTTTTTTGCTTTTTGGGTCACACCCAGCGATGCACAGGGGTTACTCCTGTCTCTTCACTCAGGAATTACTCCTGGCGGTGCTCAGGGGACCATATGGAATACTGGGAATCGAACCCGGGTCGACCACGTGCAAGGCAAACGCCCTACTCTCTGTGCTATCGCACCAGCCCCTGGCCTAAGCTTTTTATCAAAGTTTTCTGAAATAAGCTTTTTGGGTTTTAGATCTTCAAATCTACCTTACTCTATTGTTTGGAAGATCCTTCAGTGTGAAAGGTCACTTGAAATCAATATCCTTTCTTCACTTGTAAAAGAAAGAGTGAAATATTGTAAATGCGAAGAGCTTCTGGGCAATGCTACCTAGATCTGGCAAGGATGAAAAAGGGATTGTTACAATGGTGAACCCTGAGCAGAACAGAGAGCACCAGGCACACAAGGAGGGTGTGGAGGAAGAAGCTTCACCAAACTAAGGTAATGGGCAAGGGAGGGCCCCAGGCTCACGAGGGAGAGTCGCTGGCACTAAGTAGGTTTGGAGTTGAAAATGAGTGGCTGAAGCTCTGCCATCAACATCTTTGGAAATCACAGTGCATAAACTTTTTTTTTTTTCAAAAGAAGTAGTGTGGTTTTTCCACATTTGTTGGCCAATCAACCCTGGACAGTTCTGAGAAACAGGCAAGAAAGAGCACAATATCTCAGACTGGAAATCTGAAGCAAATCAGATCTCTGGTTTGCCAAGTGTCACTTTGCAATACATCAGACACGTGTGTGAAAGCCTGGTGCTTACCCCGTACACTCCAGCAAATCAACAGCACATGCAACTGTCTACCTGTACCCACAACTTCATAGTAAAGCAGGTGCCTGGCACCAACTGCTGAAGAGAAGAACCAGTTTGTCACCTGCACGGACAGGAACGGTAGCTGCCTTTCTCTCATTCAAATAGAACGGGCATGATTAAGCCCAAGGCTGCGTGCTTACAAGATAAACACTGAGAGCTCTGTTTAGGGGATTAAACAATTTAAACATTTTCAATCTGAAGGCTTTAAACCTTCATCCTGAAGACTTCCTGTATCCAAGTAGACCCTGTCCTTAAAAATGAGCTGAGAAACGTTTTGAAACATTGAGATATGCCTTTAGTTTGCCGAGATAATTTCATCCTCACATGAGACTCATGATGCTAGTTTTACTGTTTTCACGGCCCTGCTTTTGCTCGTTAAAAACGGAAGCTGTGTTGCCAAAGAATGGACAGAGAGCCACAAAAATCACGTAGCCCTTTTTAAGTTATTCACAGGAGTAGAGAAACAGGCACTAAAGATGAGGCAAACAAACACCCATCCATGCTCATATCCAGATGTTCCTGCGAAGGCTCTTTCCCAAAGGGGCAGCAGTCAAGTGGTCACCAGCTGGTGGAGGGGTCAGTGCATGGCCTGTCCAGTCCAGTGGGACACATCAGAATTGAGAAAGAACCAACTGGAACAGAAACAGTGCCACAGAGGGAAAATACAGCCTCAAGCAAGCAGAAGACGCCAGATCCCAGAGCCAAGGGCCACATAGCCCTTGCGTCAAATGATCAGGAGATGGGGACTGCGGGGACGTGAAGAGAGTGGTCATGATCAGGGCCCAGGAGTGGCCTGTGAACAGGCAAGAGCTCTAACAGAAGATAGAAATATCCTAACAGAGGACCACGGCACCACTGGACAACACAAGCCCAAGTACTGAAAATCCAGGAAAGTGGGTGGGTTCTAAGCTCGATCTAAGCACATCTTTTTAAGGCCAGAAACACTGAAATGGGGATCGTTCCAAGTCTGTTTACAAGCCCTGCTTTAGGGATTTCTTCTGGGTGGGCTTGTTCCTAAGATTTGGGCCCATAACTCTGGGTGTTTTAGATGAACACTGTGTTTGCTGATGAGGCAGAAAACAAGGCCCAGGCCAGGCTGAGCTACTGCCTCCCTCTGCCACTCGACCCACTCGTGTACCCAGGAGGCTGACCCTCTTTGCAACCCTAACGTGTGCGACTACCAGGATACGTTATACTCCTCATGCTATTGCCTTACACTCCAAACCTGAACATGACTGCTCTCAAGGTGGAAAGGAACTATCTCTGAAATTGGGGGTGCAGAAGGCTAAAGTGGTGTATTTACAAACGTTTGGATTGCAGGAATAGTTCAAGGGCCATGTGGGTAGCTGGGGTTCTATCCCTGGCACTCCATAGTCCCTTGTGAGTCATAGTGGGGTCCAGTCTAATGGACATGGTCTGATGCACCTTCTAAATGTGAAAATGAATGCCCAGGGGAGTTCTCAAGTAGATACAGACTCTCCCTACAAGTTGCACCATTTTTTAAATTTTTGTTGAGATATTTGGGGGCTTAATTGTTTGGGTTTTTTTTTACATTTCAGAAATCTAATTTTAGACATGATCTTAAGAACTCAATTCTCCCCCTGGAGAGATCACTGCAGACAGGGAAGCAGAACCTGGCCCACTCATGGTTTTCTATTTTAACATACAATCTGTGTGTAGATAAAATGGACTGTCTCATCACTTAATTTTAACTTGAATGTGGAAGGCTTTCAAAAGTGAGTCAAAGGTCCTCTCACAGAATTAATAAATGGCATTATGGATTTGGAAAGTATGCTGAAATCTTTCGGCACCAGAGTTAAACTGCAATCTTACCTCACAGCTTTCTGGCTATTATGCAGGTAATAAACCCCATGCACTTTACTCACCGCAAGACTCAGTCAGACCATATACTTATTTATTCTTATTTTATGCGATGGAAATATCTTGCTGACTTCATTTCCTAGTGCAGGGAAGATTAGCAGCCAGGAGGGCTGTGATAACAGCAAGGAGTAAGAAACCGACTGTAAGGAATGAGACAGGTAAATGACCCAACAGAGGCAGGGGAGATCTGTTGTCTCCCATCATTTAATGGACAGGCAATACCCCCCAGAACGTCTCAGTAGGACCTGAGTGACTGCCGGAAGCGAGCCAGTGTCCATCATGATAATGGAAACAAACACCAGCACTAAGAAAGAGTTTCATGCACCCAACAAAGAGTTGTTAAAAACTTTAGACCACTGCTGAGAAGTGAGAGGCTGGCACTGCTCAATGGATGTCTCAGTGCCCAGCTCCTCTGTAATGAGCAGGAGCCTTGGATCAAACAGCTTTAAGTGAAACAAATTACTTGATTGTATGCCTAAAATCAAAAGCAACGCTGAAAAATTATCAAGTTCTCGTTAGAGTCAGAAATAGGAATCTTTGTTCTTTAAGCCTGTGAAATAACGGGATCCCAACAGTGGTGCCACGGACAATCAGAAGCGATTTTTTTCATCAAATATTTGTTATCAAGGTTTATATTATTTCAAGCAAAGGCACAATTCATCTGTGGAAAGACAGTGTCATCTCAAAACTGGGCACGACTTCTCACTTACCTTTACCCTATGCTGATGTCTGCTCTGCGTCTCTCTCTGAAGGTCCACGCAGAGATGATAGAAAAGCCAGATGAACCCCCTTAGCCTGCTGCACTCCCCAGCCCTCATCTTTCAGGGATCTGTCGGGGAGTAAGAGAGAGGATCTGAGAGCAGGAGCAGAAGCCGCTTCTCACTGCCTCTCACTGCCTCTTACCGCCTCTCAGGGCTACAGGTCATCCATTTACACCACCCACCGAGGTTTGCTGAACCCACCCCTGCAGTCCCCCCCTGAAATCCCCCCTTCTACATCACAATAGGCCCTTTCCTGTCCATCCACACCCAGGACTCACCAAACCCATCTCATCTCCAGAGTCCACTGCACTTTCTTTAAACTTTTACCAGTTGCAGTAAAATAGTTCCTTGATTTGAAAAAAAAGGAACTTATATTTTACTTGGAAAACTCTTACTTTAATAATGTACATCTTTTGTTGGGGTACAATAAAAATAAAAGGGGGCAATACTCTGGAAAAGGCCGTCCCCATAGTTTTATGACAGTACAAGACAGTACTTGGGAAATTATCAGAGAACATCCTGTGGAAAACATGCTCGCTCTCTACAGTAAGTACCAGACAATGTCCTGTGGTGGAGAACTCTTGCTCTCTACAGCAAGTACCAGACAATGTCCTTGGTGGAGAACTCTCCCTCTCCACAGCAAGTACCAGACAATGTCCTGTGGTGGAGAGCTGTCCCTCTCTACAGCAAGTACCCAGACAATGTCCTGTGGTGGAGAACTCTTGCTCTTTCCAGCAAGTACCAGACAATGTCCTGTGGGGGAGAACTCTAGTTTTCTACAGCAGTCAATAGTTTGGAGCCTGCTTGTGCCCACCTGTGAGTACTTAGTTCCTTTTATTGCATTTTGAATTACTCTTAAGAGTAATAGACTTTCCTGAGCTAATTAAAAAGACAAATAATTTGGATATATCACGTAGATCCATTTTAAACGTTAAAAAAAAACCCAACTTGTGTCACAATTTAGCCAACATTTATAAGGGAACAAAGGATTCACTTGAACATTTATCTCGTCCTTTGTCACCTGAGTTCCTTTGTTTGTCAGTGAAATAACCTAGAGCAGGGCGGAGGGATGGTGGCAGCGGGGGAGGAAGGGAGACTTCTTCAGCGGTCCAGGCACCACCAGGCCACTAGCAGACACAAAATAACACACAGAAAGCTACAGAGACCCCACTGAGAAAAAAATCACAAGAACAAAATTGTCCCTTTAAAAGAAAAAATATCTTGCATCAATACACATATAAATAAAAAAGATGGTTAGAAAGAGGCTGTTTCAAAGACCAAAATTCTCAATAATTCATTAAAACGATGGTCTGGTGACACAGGGGTACCACCTAGGAGTTTTTTCTTTTAACTTGTCTATATTCTAAATTTTCTTTCTTCATTCTATTCACTGATTTATTATAAAGTATAGAAAGCAATAACAGGACTGAACAAGTTGATTATAACCAATCTTTTTTTCCTAATGATCATATACAAATTTAAATATGAGAGTGAAAATATTTCAGGGCAGAGGATAGATTTAGTTTTTATGGTACATGCCAGTCTGATCCTTACCTGGGCTTGTTTCCTGGCATCACATGGTCCCCAAACATCAGGGGTACAGCCCTGGAGGTCCCCAGCACTGCCAGGTTGGCCTGGGGACCGCTGGGTGAGTCGTGAGTTGTACCAAATTATTGGACTCCAGTACTGAAGCACTGGCAAGGTTGGCCAAGAATCACCTGTGTGGTCCCTGTAACTCCTGGGCACTGCCAGAGCCCCGGAAAATAAAGAAAACATTTCATCCTCATTCTTAAATATGCTCATGTGTAGACACCTAAGATGCCAAAGTTTACCAACTGATGTGTAAAAATAATGTCTCAAAAGTATTTCTAAGGCCCATCAAATGGGCATGTCTGAACACAACCTCCTATAAGAACATCATGCCTCTCTAAGGTCAGGTACGTTGCTTAACCTGTGCGTCATTCAGAACAAAATCCAAACATGTAATGAGGGTGGATCATATCTTCTAGGCTTTCAAATTCAAAACTTTCCACTGGCTTTGAGTCCTGATAGTTATAAATTGCTTTTAAGAAAGAATACACTGAAGTCAAAGATAGATTTTCTTATTTTAAAGTGGGTAATTTTTCAGAGTTACGTGAAAAAAGTGTTATAATGGAAATTAATATTCAATATTATTTATGCTAGTATAACCTACATATATCATAATGCCATGCGCTTGGAAGTGAACTAAGTTTATGGTATTCAAAACAATCTTTTCCTTTCTCAAATAGACAGGAGTAACATGGTAGCTACAGAAGGCATAAAATTAGTACGTAGAAAGTAAAATGTGTATTTTTAATAATATTCAGGAAATATGCAAATTCTGCATCCACCCTCAGAAATAAATGCACCCATAAATTCATATTCCACATTGCTGATTTCTTTCTGTGAATGTAATATGAAATCCATTCGAATGTTAAGATGAACCTAACATATTAATAAATATTAAAAATATCAAGCATTAAAAGCAAGGTTTTTTATTTCTCCTAAATTATAGAGTGCACCTATACCCACCCCTGGGTCCGTGGACTAAATAGATCATATATTCAGTCTTATTTGACCATTAAACCAGCTTCATTATTAAATGCATGACTGCTTCGTTGCAATTTTGCTTCATTATAAATTATTACTTTATCAACTTCATGATTGTCACCAAAATGTTCAGAGTTTTAGAGCTTAACATGAAGCTTATCATCCTGGATCATAACATAGTTTTGTTCCAGTAGGTATTACAAAACACTGACGGTATGGAATATAAAGTTTCAAAAACCAGCTACATTCTTTAAAATGGCCAGAAATCTTCCATTGTCAAGTAAATTAAAATTCCACATATTAACCAAACTGCAGCAGCCTCAGCACTTTAGAACTCAGCTGACTGGCAAACCGTGAGTTTCTGAAAGGGGCTCAAGGCACACAACGTCCCCGACCACCTCCTGGCAAGACTCTCCTCTCTCCATGAAGTCACGTGCTCACTACACAGACTGTGTCTTACTCTTTGCAGCTGTCATGCTTTTACATCTTTTAAGCAGTCCCCAATTCTGATGCACCCAGGGAGAGACTTGTGTGTTGACATCGCTACAAAAGATACAATGACAACAAGCATAAAGTCCTCCACTTTGGATGAGGGTTTCAGGGGACTGATAATAATATAGACCATCTATTTCAGAAGATAAGTCATTCCTCCTGTCCCCTCCCCAGATTTTTTCATATGACTTTAGAATCTTCTAGGAGGCAAAAGCATGAAACTAATCAAAACACTAGATTTGGGAAGAATTATTCCATGGCTACATGCAACTGGACAGACTTATAAAGTGGCTAAAAACGTTAAATTCATATACCTTTCTATATCCCTGGCCAGAGATACTCTGTATAGTATTCTATACAGAATACTATATAGTATATAGTATTCTACTATAGTAAGTTTATGATTTCTTCTAGTATCAGTCATACTAAGTTTATAGATTGTTTCAGACCTATCCATGATCTTCTATTTGTAGAGAAAATTCACATAACATGTCAATTAGCTGAGGCATATTATTAGTTTCTCGATGGCTTGTTGATTTCCCCTCAAACAGGTGCTGATACAGATCGCAAAGACTGATGTGATCTGCTTGAACTGTCTTATTAAAACCATCCATTTGTTTATGTGTTCTTCACTCATTGTCCTCTTCCCTAATAGCTAGTATTTGTCACCTACTATCTGAGGTGTCGCAGTGACAGAGATGAACGAGCCCAAGTCCAGCAGGAGGAGCTCCCAGATGTCAAATCAGCCTGGAAAAAAACACACTCGCTGGGATAAAGATTTGCAAATGATTTGGAAAAATTATAAAGCATTTTGGCTGGAAGAGTTTGAGTCAGAGTAAAGTGTCTCTGAAGGTGGTAAAAACCTGAATGAAAAATATGAAAATGGAAATAAAAATGAAATGAGTCTCTGATTTCTAGAAAGGATTTGAGGAAGAAGAAAAGTTAATGAAAATTAGTTTGGTTGGGTGTCTCTATTAAGAAATATTTGAGGATACAGGGGAATATCTGAGTTTCTGATTTGAGACTTTTGATGTGTAATGACATTCTAGGTAAAGAATGAATTCCAGAAGATTATAAAGCATACAACAGTAACTTTGTATAAGCTCTTGGAGGTCAATAGGCAATTAACCATTGGCATCTGGAATTTATGAGAGAATCTTAGATTGAAGGGGGCTGGAGCGATAGCACAGTGGGTAGGGCGTTTGCCTTGCACGCAGCCAACATGGCCGACCCGAGTTCGATTCCTCCGCCCCTCTCGGAGAGCCCGGCAAGCTACCGAGAGTATTCGATATGCCAGACACAGTAACAACAAAGTCTCCAATGGAGACGTTACTGGGCCCGCTCGAGCAAATCAATGATCAACGGGAGGGCCTTTACTTTACTTAGATTGAAGAGAAAGGTTTAGGTATGTAGACAAAAAGTCTCTATTTCTGTCTCTGTCTCTTTCTCATACAAACACACACACACACACACACACACACACACACACACACACATACTCTTACACACAAAACAATTAGACACACCAAAGATAAAAGATGAGGAACAATTTCAGAAACTTGCAAAAGACTGCCACTTACAGATTAGCATTTTCAGAGTATGGATGTTATGAGACTCCAGGTCTTAACAATAAGAAAATTTCCAAGCCAAAGAAGAGATGTACAAGAGAAGTTCATGTGCAATCATAGATTACTCAGTGATAAGAAATATTATGTCATTTCAAAGTTGAAAATGTAGATGAAGAGGCAGAAAATCTGCAAAGTTTCTCAAAATTCTTTGTGTGATCAAATAACATCATAACAACCAGGATGATTCTTATATTTTCTACTCACCATCATTGAAATTTGTTCTATGATTATATTTTTCCAATTAAGCAGTAGAATTTAATGCAAAACAGAACTTGCTCTTTGCAAATATTTCAATTTTCATTAGTATTTTTTATATGCCCACAACTTGTCCATGTGAAAACATTTTAGAATAGAAGACATGCATTTTGAGAAAACGCTCTACTCTAATTGAACAAACTTGGGGCCAGGACCTATGTCCTCTCTAGCTCATTCTTGTAACTTTCATTTCTAAATAAGTCTCTTTGCAAATTTGGTATTTTCCTAACTGACTAATTACTTGAAAAGAAACTGTAAAGAGTAATTGTATTTGACTTCAGGTTTCTAGGGGGAGAAAATCAATCATTCTCCATTTAATATTTATTTACTTAGTAATTATTAATCAGAAATGTAATGTTGGGACTCACCATCAACTGGGTCTGAGCTAATTGAATATTTTTAATTAAAGTAACTGAACTCCATCTATCCAACTTTAGATATACCCTAAAGGCAATACTTTCTTAAACAGTTAAACAAAATTAACATTCGAAGTGACGCCCATACTCAAAAGGCTTGCAAGGAAAATTAGTTTAGAGGTTAATAATCGTGACTTACAATACAATGGCTTGAGTTTAAGACTACATTTTGTTAATGTTAGCATTCAAATTAATTGACTCCCCTACCCAAGCATAGACTAATTAGTGGCTTAATTATAAATTAAAACGTTTGCAAATTGCTAATATTTTCCAGGGTATTGAAAAATCTAGAGATGTAGGCTTTTTGGTCTTTTGAGTTCTAGAGTGTGTTTTATTGCTTCCAAAGATGACCAGATGGATTCTGTATACAAATCAAAGTGGATTTTATATGCTCTGAAAGTTTCTAATTTCAAATTTCTCTTTGACTTACAATCTAAGCTTGCAAGAGCTGAAATGTAATTAAGAAATAAAATATGGCAGGCCGTGTGGTCACAGCTGATGAATGAGGTGCCCCTGCCACGTGAAGTGCGTCGCCAAGTCCCGGACGCGGGTTCCACCATGGCTGTTAATCACCGCATTCACCCTGTCTGCGGGGCCTGGCTGCAATAATAAATGGCACCCAACACATTCCAGCTTCCCTACGGAAGATTAATTTTATTGCCATCTACCGCCAGACCAAAAATAGACAGGCCATCTAAAAATAATTCCAAATCATCGCGGGATCACTGTGACCCACTGCAGTTAACAGCTGGGGAACCCAACGCCGAGAGAGACAGCTGCATGAGGGATGGAGACGCAGAGGAGATTCCTCACCCTCCACCTAGGAGTGCTACCACCTACCACTTCCAACAGAGCTGCTCTGGGTCCCTAGCACCTGGAAGGACCCCAGGGACAGGGCTGAGCAAGCTAAGTGGCTCACGTCTGACCAAGGAATCCAAGACACAAAAGAGCCTACAGAGGGAGCGAGTTCTGAGGGAGTGACCTGCAATGGGGAGAGAGGGTCCCTGTCCGGGACACTCAGGATCGGGAGCACTGCCTCCTATCAGGGCAGAGGGCTCCCATCAGAACCACAGGAAGTGGCGGGGAAGCCTCTTGGGCCCTCGAGAGATGATCTCTTATGGTTCCACAACGAGGCGAGAGACAAGCAAACTGTTATTCCCACCGATGAAATCCAAGTTTAAGGAACTTGGTTGCTGTGAAATTTCCTAAGGCACCAAGTCAGTCCTTAGGGCTCTGTTGGAGTCAGATTCCTTCAGTTCGCATGCTCTGGGCACTTGGGCATGGTGATCTTCCTGCACACATTCCTCTCGAGGGCGACCCTGGGAGCCTGGGGCGGGCAAGACACAGCCATCCCCTGCAGTGTCTCGGGGGCTGCTCCCTCCCGACCAGCACTGCTGCTTTCCTGCCGCTTCCTCAGGGCCCCATCTTGCTCTTGGTCCTTGCAACGTTTGTGTTGCTTTGGGTCCGGCTTCTGCATTTGTGTCTGCGCTCGCTGAGCTCAGAAGGCCCTCGGCTATCAGCAGGTGCTAATCCTTGTCTGCTAAGTACATTGAGTGACTCCTTGAGGTAGATGGGGGGGAGGATGGCAAGCAGGGTAGGCACATGCTTCACCCTCCTCACAGCCGGCCCTTCACTAGCAGTGGCCCTTGCATTCAGCTGGTGCAGGGACGCGGGGAGACCAGCAGCATTTTTGCTTATTTTGTCAGGACAGGAGGAGAATCTGCGTGAGGTGCCCCGTGACTTGAGAAGCCGAAGAGCCAGCACTGCTATTGTCTCTGGCCAGAGTTCACCATGGCTGCGGGCTCTGGTACTGATGCCATTCATTACCGTTAGCCCCGGATTCCTTCCTGTCAGCAGGCAAGGAGAGCGGGCGAAGGTTCATTAGGCAGTGGGCTTAGCTCATGATACCAGTGGTGGGTTGGTTGGTTCGTAGGAAAGATTGAACTTGCCAAGTCAAATCTTCGCAGGTACCAATGGAAAGGAGCGGTGAGTTGCAACATTTAACACAGAAAGGCATTTGCTTTTTGCCTTCCTTTTTTCACCCGGTACATTTTACGCCAGCTACTGAAGAATACTCATCAGTGAAAGGGTTAGCCTCAAAATAATTAGGCTAAAAGCACAAAGTTCAGGCGGGGAATGTGTCGCACACACTGACACAGAGACAGGAAAAACAGAGACTTCTACCTCGCCAGGGAGTGGAGAGACTGGATCTGGCTGCAGGCAGAGGAAGATGCCAGCACGCCCACCCACAGAAGAATCTGCTGGGGTGGAACATGCTTCAGGCTTGGCCGAGTCTTGTCAGCCTCCTCCCCAGCAGCCTGGCCTGTCTGTGAGTCTGTGGATCAACAATCTCCCCCAGGAGCTCCGGATAATCCACCTCTACTTCCTGGGAAGAGCCAAAGGTTCCTCCAACTCAAATGAGGCTTACCGATTGTCAAACAAACATAGGAGAGTGATGCTTCTAGAGTTTGGGGGAGGGGGCCCACAAAATATCTTTCCTGTGGATGTGGACAGAGGAGGCAAGGAGCCAGCACTGAGGCAGGGTCCTGGGGCAAGATGGAGAGTCTGGATGTGGGAGCATGGGAGAAATGGCCGCCTTCTGGTCTGGGGATGCAGGAGGCTCTCACTGCAGGATATAGCAGGACATGGCAGCTGCTGCTCTTAGACACAGCTGGAAGCTTGTGGTGAGCATGGAACAGACTATAGGGGACCCAAGGAGGGGGTATGGGGTACAAGACTCTCCCCTCTGGAGAGGTGGCCCTTCTCTCTCTCTCTCTCTCTCTCTCTCTCTCTCTCTCTCTCTCTCTCTCTCTCTCTCTCTCTCCTCCCTCCCTCTCTCTTTCCCTCCCTCTCTTTCCCTCTCCTACCCTCCCCCTCTCTCCCTCCCTCTCTTTCTTCCTCTCTCTCTTTCCCTCACCTCTCTCTCCCACTCACTCCCTCCCTTTCTCCCTCTCTTTCTCCCTCTCCCTCCCTCCCTTCCTCCTCCTCTTGTCCCTCCCTCTCTCCCTTCCTCTTCCTCTCTCTCTCCCACTCTCTCTTTCTAGCATTCTTTCTTCCTCCTCATATGACTAAATAAAGCTATTTTATTTTAAAAGGATATGGATACTAAAGATGAGGTCTGATGACAATGAAGATTATTGGTTTCCAATCAGACCATTGCAAAGCTTTATAGAAATCTCGGAATTGCAAACATACTTCTAAATGGCACTTTAAATGTAAAGAACTGATCTACTAGTTACTTTTAAAAAAATTATTCTTAAGACACATTCTTCAAGATTGTAACTAGGCATTAAAGTGATTTCAGTAGAATACAAAGTACAGAAGAGAATATAAGGTCAAACCATTTAGAATAAGAAGCATTCAAGAATAACTCAACTGTGCTGTATCCCAAGTCAAAATTCTATAGATTTAAAAAAATATCCTATGAGCTTCACTGAGTCAACTTTATATAATGAGTAAATTAAAAACCATTAAGACACTGTGATTTACAAAGATTTTCCTAGCTGAATTTTAGGCATACAATGTTCCAGCACCAATCCTACCACCAGTGCCAGCTTCCCTCCATCAGAGTCCCCTGCTTGCCTACACACACACACACACACACACACACACACACACACACACACCCCACGCAGGCTGCCTCCTTGGTGGCACACTTAAATTGATTGTAGTGGCTTGACTCTCCTTCTTCCAGGGGTGCTGATGCTCCAGTTCAGATCTAGAGCTACTCCATTCCTCTGTACCTGACAGACCCGGGCCCTTGGCCCTGCCCCATTACATCCTGTCTGCTTCTTGCATCACAAAATGGAAAATGAACTCCTCCATGGAGCATTACCTAACTCCAGGCGGAGGTATGCACCTCCGTGGGCAGGGAAAATGATTCAGTCTCTTGCAGAGAGATCTGGTTCTTTCTAGGAATATGGATTCCTGCAACCCTGTGATTCCAGTCCGAGGGACCTGGGTCAGAGAAACCGAAGCACCTGTTTAAGAGAGTCCACCAGGAGAGAAAGTGCATGTTGGTATGCAGACTCAGGCCTCTACCTAGAGCCTGGGGCTGCCCTGGTGGGTGTCCCCATTTCAAGGAGCAGATTGGTCAGCTCTCTGGGAGCTCATAAATCTTCATAAGAAACTGTTTTTCTTTCCTTAAGCTTCTCTATTATCAAGCTCAATGTAAGTGAAGGGACTGGGGTGTCACTGTCCATGAAGGAACTGGCCAGTGACTCATTCTATCAACCACAGCTCTGGGGAAGAAACAATTACTTTTCATTCTTATACTCACAGGAATAGGTATAACTCTATGTTGCTTTGGGTTTTAACTTTTGTCTTAGCATCTAGGAGAGTGTTTTCTAAAGCGGCAAAGCACTCTGTCCTCCTCAGGACAGGAAAAAAAAGAAAAAAGAAAAAGAAGGTTCTAGTCTTTCTCTCTTCAGACTTTCCCACGAACAACTCTGGAACCTGGTGAATCATTTCCTGGGCCCCATGGAACTGAGGTAGCAAAAGATTTCACCCCTGACACAGGCAGGGCTGCAGACATTTTTGTCAGTGTGAAGAAGCTCCAGCAGGTAGACCTTCACTCACTTTCCCCTTAAAGATTCAGATCTCTAGGGGGATTCAGAAGAAAACTGGCAGGTATGCAGGGAAGACGTTCCAAGGCAATGGGTTCCTGGAAGTAACAAAACCAATAACCCCAGGCTACAAAACACACCTGTGGATATCGGCACTCCGGCCTGAGAAGACCCTTACCACACCCATAGAAGGTTGGACCCCTCCAAGAAAAGTTCCATCAGGAACAAGGCCAGGAAAGGAATTTCCAAGAAGATCATCAACTCCTCCCAACTCTACTCCTTGGCAACCACCCCAGCAAGGGGCTCTTACCTCGGAAGAAGACCGCTTGGGGCAGCTCAGAGAAACCCTTTAAAAGCCACCTTGAATAAAGGAAGTGTGCACATATGCCGCCCGAGCCCTTGTGCACCTGTGCCCATGTCTTGTGGCCGAGCACATGTGGCGCCCACATCTCTCCCTCTTGAGATGTATACTGTGATGGTTTCATATTCGATGCCAGAATGTGTACTGGGCAGGGGGGCTTCTCCACCCTGGAGAAGCCCGCGTTCTCTCTTGAGTGCATTCTCTCTGTCTCAGTCTGTGTCAGTCTGCCTGTCTCTCTATCTGTCCCACTTTCTCTCACTCTCTCTCTCCCTCTCTCCCACTTTCCTCAAAACTTCCAGATAAAAATCTATCGGGCTTTTATAAAAAGGGAGCGAGAAAGAGACTTTGCCATGGATGACTAGAGAGAGAACAGCAAGTAGGACACGCTCTTACAGAGGTGTTAGTCAGAGCGATGGGGGGCTCCAGGAACCCACCCATTGGCCCCAGCGCAGTCACTATGGTGGACACACCACTAACCAGGGCAGCAGCAGCAGCACATGGACAGAAGACAAAACCTTCCACCTGAGAGTTTATTGGGCTACTTCATCTGCCTCACTTCCTAGAGCTGCCAAACTCACCTGTGACACAAAAGAACAGAAAAAGTGTCTTCCTTTAGGGAGGGGCCCATGGAAACTTCCACCGTGGTGAGGCTCAGATGGCACAGCAGAATTCTCAGTTACTACATGGGAAAAGCACAAAGAAAGGGATCTGCCAGTCTGCATGCCCCATATGACAAGGCAGAAGCTGAGTACGATACTTGGCAAAACTCAAGAGTAATGACTTATGGGTGACTAGTAGAGTCAGAGAGCTAAACGGATAAAAACAGATTTCGTAGTGTGGTGTAGGAGAAGGGAGAATCTTCTAAACATTTAAGGAAGTATTAATAGCAGTTTTAAGAAATCATGTGACAGGAGAATGAATCTGATACTTGAAGCTTTACGAGGACTTTTAAACATGTGTATCACTCTCGCCCCATGTATGATCCTAGATGCAAAATTCCTCAATAAAACGTTAGCAAATGCAGTACAGAAATATGCACAAGGATAAGTTTTCAGAAATATAGATAGCCACATCCTAATGAAAATAAGTTTTGATTACAGAGATATTAGGTGTCGCATAAATAAAATAAAAATACTTTTTAAAATTGCTATCAGATTAGGGAAAGGGTAAGAAAATTGAATTAAAAATTTTAATTTACCATTTCCTTTTTCAGCTACTTGCACTTTTTAGAAAAGCAAGAACCAGCTATAGAAAATCAACAAAATAGCAATCAATCGTGAGGGAGACAAATCTTGAATTCCCATTCACACAGGAAAAGAAGTTCAGATTCTAGCACAGTCCAGTCAAGGGTAGCGGGGCTGGGGGGTCTCAAAGTGCAGAGAGCACAAAGGAAGCTGAAAAATTCCCTGGGAAATGCAGCTGGTATTGTGGTATTGCCTGTAGGTGCCAAGAGCCTCACAGGTGGGTCCAGCTTAGCTCAGCCCTGAAGATACTCAAGTCAGCTCCAATTCCATGAATATAATAGGAACATTCCCAGGTTGCTGCTGCTGCTGCTGAAAGGAAAAACTACTTTTACCGAAATCACTCTCCAAATACATGTGAATTGTAATGGCAACACTAAATCACCTGCAAATTGAGGGTGCTTTGCCCTATTTTGTAGATGAGCAGAGGAAACACTGAGTGTAAGATTGTCCAGTCATTGCACTCATTTGTGGAATATAAAATAACATAAGATGAGATTGACACCCAGGGACAATAGACACAAGGGCCAGGAATATTGCTCCATCGTTGGAAGCCTGCCTCATGAGCTGGGGGAGAAGGCAGCTGGAATAGAGAAGGGATCGCTAAGTCAATGATGGTTGGAGGGATTGCTCGGGATGGGAGATGTGTGCTGGAAGTAGATAAAGGTCCAAATATGATAGCCTCTCAGTATGTGTATTGCAAACCACAATGCCCATAAGTAGAGAGAGAGTATGGAGAAATTGTCTGACATAGAGGCAGGGGGAGGGGTGGGAAGTAGGGGGGCATGCTAGGGACATTAAAAGGTAAAGGTAAAGGCCCTCCCGTTGATTGTCGATTTGCTTGAGCGGGCCCAGTAACGTCTCCATTGGAGACTTTGTTGTTACTGTGTCTGGCATATCGAATACTCTCGGTAGCTTGCCGGGCTCTCCAAGAGGGGCGGAGGAATCGAACTCAGGTTGGCCATGTTGGCCGCTTGTAAGGCGAATGCCGTACCGCTGTGCTATTGCTCCAGCCCCTAGGGACATTGGTAAGGGAACTGTGCACTGGTGGAGGGATGGGTGTTTGATCATTGTATGACTGAACCCAAACATGAAAGTTTTGTAACTGTAACTCACAGTGATTTGATTAAAAAAAAAAAAGATTGTCTAGTCATTCCGTGATGCTTCTAGGAGTGTGAGACAAAGACCAGGAGCAGAGATCTGGGTCACCCATGTGTGTGTCGCAGCATCAGCAGAGGTACCATCCGACCTTAGGCTCTGTGATCCCGAAGCTGGACAATGAAGTAAGGAATCAGAATAGTTCCCAGAAAACAATCTCCACAAGGGTGGGACAGGATGCCACTGCCTTCCACATAGGGTAAGAATATTTGTACATGAAAATGAAGTAAATAAGAGCATTTTATAGTCAACCGCACATACCATTATGCATATTATATCAACATAAAGTATCCATATTGGATACCAATTATACCTCAGACTATGAATGAAGAAATAAACTTCATGTACACATTTTCATATCTGAATACATAAAATCTGCCTGAATGCATTGCAATTTGTGTGAATTTATTTGCTATTTTTCAAATAATGCACCAAAATGTGGTGTTTGTGGGATTTTTTTTTTAAAGGAACTAATTTGGTCCATAGAAGTCAACAGTGGAAGAAAGACTTTTTGCTTAATGGCCACTTCCGATCTCTGAATTTTTGAACCATGTAAATGGTTTACTCATTTAAAAATAAATTAGGTATGCAGTTTGTATAGTGAAAATAACAATCAAAGAGACCTAAGTCTTTCATTCATGAGCCCGTGCCCTGCATATGACATCTTGTGCACTTAAATGTTCAGAAAAAGGCCTGAGAGCATTACGGGTGATCCCACGATCTAAATCAGCACATTCTTCCACTCTGGCCCTCACATCAGCCTGGAGCACTGAGCGCGACGCACTTCTCACATGCTGTGCCCTGGGACGCCTGCTGTTCTTCAGACACGGGAGGGAGAGGGAGGCGAGTGACCCGCCTAACGAGTGAACACACGGGCGCATTTATTCAGCAGGGAAACGTGCACCCTCAGGGGAGCAGAGTTCTGTTCTCAGAATAAAATAAAACAGCAGCCCCTCTGCTCCACGTCCAGCCCGTGAGCACTAAGGCCCTTATCTGAAGCCTATTCGGAATTCCATTAGGAAGATGTCACATTTAAACTCAGGAGCTTCCCCACTGAGATGCACTCTTTGTTATTATTCTCACCTAAATGCCAAGTGATTGGACAGTTCAATTGTCCTTCGATTCACCTGCAGTCAACACAGATGGTGGTTAAACTGGCACACACGAAATGCCCAAGGCAGAGAACTGCCCGTATTTCATGCTGGCCAATGGGTTCTCTTAATATTGAATATTCAGAAGACTCGGTCCTGCATCCATTTGAGGAGACTGGGCAAAGGTCCTTGCGACTCTGAGTCAAGGGCCACCCACTGGGAATACTTCAAGAGCAGGCTCCAGGACATGCTCACCTGCCTCAGGTGGGTGCTGATGACGATTTGCTTAGTGTCCTACAGCCGCTATGTTCACATGCCCACACATCAAAGAGCATTTCCTACGTCTAATCGGTGTCTTTAAACCCCATACCGTGTTTAATGTCTATAGTGTGGTACAGGCATAAGGCAGGGTCTTCGACCACAGTGCAAGGTGGAGCCAGGCAGAACTGTGTCTTCTGCTGATGTTACAGTGCTAGTCCTCAGGCTGTGGTGCAGGTCCCCAGGGGGCAGGGATGGGAGAATGTTCCTCCCAGACACCTTCTCAGTGGGGGCCCAGGGCCACAGGGGAAAACAGCATGAATGAGGGAGGAAAAGGCATGAAGCAAAGGAACACCTATGGGCCAAGGAGACCCCGAGAAGGAAGGAAGGTTGAAGGGGCCACAGCTGGGGCTAGGGGAGGCTGAAACCAGTGGCCTCTGCATGCAATTTGGGGGAGGAAAGTGATTAAGGGCTGATGGAACTGTCATGGCGGGGGAGGGGGCCCCTGTACCAAGTTCGCCATCCCCCATGAGTCCTAGCTGACAACGAACAACATGGCTGTGACCTGGGGACAGGAGACCCCCGTGTTTTCTTGGGCCTCAGGAACCACTTGTATCCCACCCTGAGCCTCCTGCACTGAACATTTGGATGACCCAGGCAGGTCCCCACTGGGCCTCAGTTTTGCCAGGAGGATGCAATGGGCATGGCTGGAAGAGGCGGACAGTGAGATTCTGGGTTCCACGTGGTTTTCACACACATCCAGGGTGACTCTGGGAGATAACAGAGGGGCCCGTGGGAACTGCAGGGGCCCCAGCACCAGCCCCCAAGTGCCCATCCACCCTGGGGAAGGACAGACCTCCTGGACCTCGCAGCCCTGCACCCTCCCTGCACCCTGGGCTCTGGGCAGACTGAGCAACATGGGGCGGAAAGAGGACATCCCTCCCCCGGGTTGTACGGGGCTCCCGAAGCCATCACCCCACACACCACAACTGTACTAAAGTGTGTCCACTTCAACACATGAAAGAAACCACACTCAATTTATCGACACAAATCAAGTTACTTATGTCACAGTTTTGTACTCAGCCTTAGTTTCCTGCAAACTCCAAATATTAAGCTCCACTGTGTGGGGAGAAGGGGCTGAAGGGAGGCCAGGTCCATTCTTTGAAGTATTTGCAAGGCGAGCACCTGCTGACGTGAGGCTTATTATCTGCACGGACCCAGGCGGGGAACAGACATTTCAATCACCTGAATCCAAGATTATTTTTTAATGCAAAAAATGCAATTTGGCTTATTTCTGGCTCAGATTTTCATGCAGTACAATGAAACGGAGCTTGGTGGGCATGAGCTCTTTCCATGAGCAAAGCTGAGGAGGCCAAAGAGATTGAGGGCGGAAGGGGGAGGGCAGGGGAGTGTTGAGGCATGCGCCCTGCGTGGCTCTGAGCCTGGGCAGCCCCTGCCACTGCATGGGGTCTCCACTGGACCCTGCACTGCAGCACTGCATCCTCGGGCACTAGTGATTGGCCAAAGACCCCTGGGAGGCTCAGTCAGCCCCCCGCCCCAGTACAGTAGTAAGGCGGCCCACCTCCCATTACAATAGAAAAGCAGCCCACTCCCCTCCCCTCATTGCAATAGTAAAGCATCTCATTACCCCCTTTTCTGCATTTGTACATGTTGCAGCTCATCAGAAAAAAAAAAACACAGACTCAAAACTGTTGGATTATCCCAAACTCATCAGAAAAAAATACATAGAATCAAAGCTGTTGGATTATCCCAAACTCATAGACGCATTTGCAGTGAGAAATCCAAAATTCTTTGCTATTTAAAACTCTCACAGAATGTCATCTTTCTGATACCCCAGTCTGCCAGTTGAGATATATATATATATATGTATATATATATATATATATATATCAGGATAAACAATGGGGTATTTGTCTCCAACCCTTCAAACAAGCACAGATTATCCATAAATGTGAATTTAGTGCAGCTGCAGCTGATGTAAGACCCTGGTACCAGCATTTTGAAATTTCTGAGCCAAGGTGCTGCCGGAGAGAAGCACAAGTATTGAGGACCCTTGAGTCCATCCCAGAGGTGCCCCTGGTCTCTCCCACTCTCTGCCACCGCCTGACAGAAGACCTGAATTCCTCCCAACTCTGACCTGCTGTCCACCCCCTGGGCACAGCTGGGCACCGGGTCACACAAAGTCACAGAGCATTCCCCATCCCTCAAACCTCACTTAGCTCCCCCGTTTATTATCTCTTCAAGAACCCCCACACTCTGGGGTGCATCCATCCAGGCCGCCTCACTCTGCGGGACTCATTCCTGGGGACCTGCATCCATATCTCCTGAAGATAAGTCGAACTCACGGACACCAGGTAACATGACTTCCATTCATAATGAGCCAGTGGAAAATTCCCAGGAGTTCTGGGAGATGGAGGCAGAAGGACAGACAAACAGAGACCCAAGACATGCAGCCTTAGGAAGGAGGACACCAGGGCCACAGGCATCTGCCCATGGGGTGCTAAGGGCCATGTTTCGGGCAGCTCTGGATTTTTAGGCACACCTCTAGGTTTTGTACTTTTCCCCAATTTCCAATGTATATCGCCCCAAACTGGGAACTTTGGCCTCAAGGCAGGGATCCCCCTGGATACGAAATTGCTTCTAGAGCTACACCTGAGATACGTTTGAGAACCAGAAAGGGAAGTGACCATGTGAGCACGAGCACAAGGTATGTGAGGACGAAGCTGACATGACGACAGACTGCAGCTGATATTAAGTTTTGACTAGGCCTAAGTTTCTCTTTCCCAGAAACTGAACTTGTGATTTCTGGCAAACTTCCAGTTGAGAAACCTGCCCAAAGAACTGCTAGATCATCTGACTGATCATGAGGGGTCACTATGTCCACTTTTTGGAACAACCACAAACCAACTAACTGTTAACAAATGTTGATGAATCACTGACCACTGTTGTTTGATCGCTGTTATCATAGTACTTGCTCAACCTTGAACCCTATATAAACTGCTTGTGACTCAGTAGAAATGACATCTGTACCTATGTGTTCATTATGTAAAAAATCTTTCGAGGGTAGGCCAGGGAGTGGCACTGATGGCTCTTCCCTGGCCAACCAGGTTCAGAGTGGGCCCAGGCCACTCCCCCAGCCAGGGCAGTCTGAGCCCTGGGGCAGACGGTGGAGAAAACGAGGGCCAAGCCGGTTGATTGATCAGTTGCCATTTATTCCATTCTTGCCAAGCGCCTGCCCCAGTCTCTCTGAGGCTCCTATTCTGGTCTCACACTGCTCCTCATTCCCGTCTCCTCCTGTCTCTCCCGCTTATCTCTCCACGCTCCATCTCACAGCTTGGGCTCTCTCTCCCTCTCCACGTGCCTGCTCCTGTATTATTCTTCTATATTCTTCTCTCTGTGTCCGCCTTGCTAGCCTCTTCGTGGTCCATCTTGCTGCCCTGCTCTCTCCTGTGTCCAGCTCTCTTGCCTCAACTCCCCTGCACCCTGGGCTGACACTGCACCCAGTCAGGTAGCAAAATCAACATAAGAAATCCCTTCCTGAGGGCCCACCTAATGGGTATTCTAAAGCCCTTGAGGACTGCCCCAGTAATGTACTCCTTAAGGTGTTTTTCTCTTTTCCTCAGTCCAATAACTATCAACATATCAATACTAGTTATTTTTGTAAGAGATAACAGTAAGAGATAACATTGAGGCTTATAGGGCAGCTCTCCTGGGAACATCTTGCCACAGACTTGTCAGACTGCAGTGCTCAGGCCAGATTAATCATTCCTAACCCTAGCAGGGTCCAAATCTAGTGACTATTTTTTGGATCATGACAGCATTTGTCCATGACCAAGCTCTTAACTTATAGTTAAGCATTATGGCGATTTGGCCTGGCCCATCTTGATGCCAGGGTAGCACATAGCTTACCGCTTGCCCTGGTTCCATCCAGTCCCTCTTAGGGACCCTGCTTTGGGGGGCAGTAGAAAGTAAAGGTAGCTGACGCTTAGGTGAGAGAACAGATTCCCAGTAGGAAAATATCACTGAGAGTTGCATTACAAAAGCATGTCTTCTTGTGTCCATACAAAAAGGACATTGCTCTGAATAAACTATGCAAAGGACTTAGGAAGAAGAGAAAAAACAATATTTACAAGTCAACAGAGCACACAGAAAGAAGTTACAAATAAACACAGAGGAATGGGAGCACTGTGATGGGAGCAACCCAATATACCTAAACTACCTGAGGCTATGCAGAAATGACAAAACAGCGTTATCCTACAATTGAAACACTGTTCACAGTAGCCAAATTCTGGAAACAACCCAAGTGCCCTAGAACAGATGACTGTTTAAAGAAACTTTGGCACATCTGCACGTTGGAATACCACGCAGCTGTCAGGAGAGATAAAGTCATGAACTTTGCTTATAAATGGATAGACATGGAGAGTATCATGCTAAGTGAAATGAGCCAGAAAGAGAGGGACAGACATAGAAGGACTGCACTCATTTGTAGAATATAAAACAACATAACATGAGGCTATCACCTAAGAATAGTAGATACACAGGACAGGAAGATTGCTCCATAGCTGGAAGCATGCCTCATGAGCAAAGGGGAGAAGGCAGCTGGAATAGAGAAAGGATCACTAAGAAAATGATGGCTGGAGAAACCGGTCAGGATGGAAGATGTGTGCTGAAAGTAGGTAATGAACCAAACATGATAACCTCTCAGTATCTGGATTGCAAATCATAATGTCCAAACGTAGAGAGAGTATGGGGAATATTGTCTGCCATGGAGACAGGGGGAGGGAGGGGAAGGGGCTTATCCTGGGGACATTGGGGGTGGGGCATGTGCACTGCTGAAGGGATGGGTGTTTGATCATTATGTGATTGTAACCCAAACATAAAAGCTTGTAACTATCTCATGGGTAATTCAATAAAATTAAAAACAACAACAACAACTGCTTGTGACTTGGAGTCAGGGTCCTTGTCAAGACTCTGCATTGGATGAGACCCAGCTTGAGCTAGCATTAAAGTTCCTTTGCTTTTGCAATATCATGTGTGGATTGGGTTTCTCCATGACTGGGGATCTGAAATTCAAGCACAACAGGCAGAGGGTGGTGGAGCGGAGAAGCACGAAAGAAAGGAGGTTCTAAAAAGAGGAACCCTGGCAAAGGTCTGTGCCCTGAGGAGACCCAGGAAAGCCAAGCCAGCAACTACCTCCCAGAATCCTCTCCTGGCCTCTGAGCAGAGTCCTGAACCTGTCCTCCTGTAGGCTGGGTTGGATGGTGACACCCCCTCCCCCTCGGTGTCCAGCCCTGGGATCACTCCCAGCACCCAGCACCCAGCACTCTGCTCCAATGCTGCCCTGGCTCTGTGCTCTTCACATCTGTTCCTCTTTGCATCTCACAATCAAACTGCAGGACTCTGACACCTCTGAAAGGAAACAGGACTCCTCGGGGCTCAGGTCGGCCAGAGGTGGGGCTCACCTTCGAGGGGCAGCCTCAGAGAGCTGCGGTGAGCTCCCCTGTTTTGCGACACTGTTCAACTCCCCCCAAGTGGCACCCCCGTGATGCACACATCCCAGGGAAGACACAGCATCAGGGGCACATGCGGTCTGGACATCTCCATGGGAAGGAGGAAAAGCAAAGGATATGGCAATAGAGAGCATCAGCCTTACAGCAGCTTGTCCTCAGCCCAATTATCACCTCCCAGACAACGGCTCAGTGCCACCCTCTCATGAAGTAGAACTTTAAGGACCCACAAACAAAACCTTTCTATGGCCACGAACAGAGTGCTGAGGCATGTGAGGGGAATCATGTTAGAGTGACCTGTGAGAGCATGTACAGGGCACACCTTTGCTTCTGTGTCTGTGGGTGTGTGTTACAGGACATGCCTTTGCTTCTGCATCTGTGGGTGCGTGTATAGGGCATGCCTTTGCTTCTGCCTTTGGGTGCGTGTAACAGGGCATGCCTTTGCTTCTCTCTCTGACACTCTGGCGCTGAAGTCTTCCTCTTCCGTCCCTTGGATCTCTCACTGGTTCTGTGGCATCTCCCCTGCGTGGATACTCTGAATACCACTGAATACCATGCTGTGTAGGCAAGGTGGCACTTGGGGAGTTTGGGGGCCTGCAGGAAGCAAATCCAGTTTCAAGCAGCAAATGCGCGTTTGTGCAGACACATTTATTATATTTTCTATTTCCCTGATATCAAATGCAAATATACTACATGTTTCCAGTTCCTTCAGAATGGGATATGCTATTTTATTCTTCCTAAACTATTTTTTTAACTTTGTCTTATTTCTAACTGGTACGCATCTGGCGGAGACTTACTGAAAGATGCAGACAACAGCTGTGAAGCTGATTTCACAGTTTTCTTCATCGGGGTCTTCACTGGAGAAACAGCCTCTGATCACCCAGCCTTGTCAACGTCCATATGAGAAAGTAGCATGCAGAGATATAATAAAACGGAGTCTGAGTTCTGGGAGTTAATGACTTTTTGTATTTAAAAAAAGATTCCTGCAAACTATTAAGCTGAGCTGCTATCAAAGTGTTCTGGTTCAAAAACCCCGGACCCAGAGATCTTTGGACCCACCCAGAGTGTCACCAACAGAGCTGGGGGCGTGGACTCTGGTTGGAGGAACAGGACCTGTACCCTGTACATCGGAGCCAGAAATGCAAGCCACAGTAGAAACCAGGAAATATAAAGTCTCACTCAAGAGGTCTTTCTATTCCTTTGTTGTTGTTGTTGATGGAGGAGTGTTTGCACCACACCTAGTGGGACCCAGGGATGATTCCTGGGGACTTCCTGTGTGGCCATGGACAGTGCTGGGGAATGAACCAGGGTCAACCACGTGCAAGGCAGCTGCCTTAACCCTCTACTGACTCTCCAACCAAGGTCCCCATTTTCTTACAACAAAGATCCACAATGTTCTCCAGTTCAGCTTCTAGAGTCAGTCTAGAAGCCCCACCATCCTCCTGTCCTGCACGGCAGGCCCCCATGCCAGGGAAGTGAGGGCACCATGCAAATCAAAGCCTACCCCTGTTGGGTGCATTTTTCTAAGCTGCTCGATCATGTTAATGTGTTTTCTGATGCACGGGACACTTATGTTGTCAGAACAAGTTTTACATGATTTGTGAGGGAAGCTTTTGTGGCTTTTAAAAATGATGCTTAAAAGCCAAAAGAGCTTTAATATGAGTGATGGGAAAATGGGCCCAGTAGGAGAAATTGAATAGCCAGGAGAAGGATTTTCATTCATGAATGTAATTATCCTAACTTGGATAAGGTCGATGCTGCTACAGTTCTAGCAGAAAGCCTTAACCCGGGGTTCCAAGTCACAAATGTCTAAGAGACGTGGGCCTTATATGTATGTGTAAGGAAGTGGGCTTTAGAGAACGGGCGGGCAGCACCTCTGTCCCCATTGATCGGTGCTTTCCAAAGTATTGCTCTGGCATTACGGAAATCAAACTGGATAATCACTTGAGTTTTAAGCAAAACATAACAGATACGGACTTTTCTTGCCAAACCAAGACGAGGAGACAGAGCTTTGGTAAGAGAGAAATTCGAGCAGAAGTCCTGTCATCTTTGTTCACAAGAACATTTACTAGTTAAAGAAGTGGTGATTCAGCAGCCGGGAGGACCAGGAGCTTAGGCACCCAGGGACAGAGACTTGATCAATACCCACCAGAGGCTTGGGCACCCAGCACAGACCTGTGGGGAATGCGGGGCCCCCGACTCAGGGCAGAAAACCCAGGGAAAGGAGGAGGAAGAGGCTTGGAAGTGACTGGCTCTCGGGCTGATGCAGAGGAGTGAGATCCAGGAGAACCAGCCTGGAGAAGCAGCCGGGATGGGGCCACGGCATGAGCTGCCTTGCTTTGGAAGCTGGTGCCCTCCAAAATCAGGTGTTGAAATCCTGCCCCGAGGTGGTGGGTCTGGCGAGCTGAGAGACCCCAGAACAGAGCCCTTGGGGGTCCAGGGCCTTGGGAAGGGGCCTCAGCCCGAACTCCCAGGGGCTCCAGTGTTGTGAGTCATGCAAGCAGAAGGAGAGTGCAGAGGTAAGGGGGGAGAGCAGGCTCGGGCATCACCCACAGGTGCTGATGGCATTGTGAGTGATAGGGAAAGAGTCTCACCAAACCGCAAAGACAACTAAAGGGGAAGCAAGAGAAAGCATGGCAGGGCGGCCACACGCTCCCTTTGAGATCGGGCTCCGTGTCAGAGGCACACAGGCCTCCTCCGCACGCTATTCAGAACAAGCAATGCAAAATAAATTAGCTAACAGCTGCCTTTTCGGCAGGATTGAGTGGTGACGGGTAAGTTCACAGTAATGGTGGTGGGAAAGTGCAATGGTGGTGGAACTGGTGTCGAGATTTTGAATGTAATCCGTTACTGTGAACACCTTAATGAAAATGAATTTTTTAAATTTTAAAATAAATAAATAAATACAGGCCTCCTTTGGAGCTGGCGGCTGAGCCCTTTGGGAGCAGAGGCAGGGTCAGGCTGCCCGCAGCCCTGGCTGGGCACAGGAAGAGGACTGCCAAGTATGTAGGGAAGCTGGACACCAACAAGGGGAAAACCCTACAAATGGAAAGTAACATGTTCTGGGTCTGGTTGAACCCTATTGAAGTGACATTGTTGGAAAATGAGGGCAGTTGGACAAGCACGGTTTCACAGGATTCACCTCTGAGGGGCTCCTTCTTCGGGTGGGGCTGCAGGCCACACCGGAAGATGCAACAGAGCCAGTGGGCAGGGCACCTGGGCAGACCTTGATGTGCCCTTGCTGAGAAGATGTACTCAAAACAGATTATCAGCAGAGATGAGACCAAATCAAATTGCAGTTTCTAGTAGAGAATCTTTTTCTGTAATTAAGCAGAATCTCACTTTAAGAGAAATGAAATCATAGCCAATTTACTTGGAGATGCTTCTTACTTTGTCAGACCTTGGTGTGGAGCAGGAAAGGCAGGATGCAGAAGCCCCTGGACCTGCACACCTCTAGGGCACACTGTCTTCCCAAAGGGTGGGGGGGCGCCCAGCCCCTGTTAATGTCCTGCTGTGCAGCCGTAGGATATCATGGCCCTTCATTATTATCTACTTTCCATGAGATTGTTTTCTGTAGCTTTAGAAGAGCCTTTATAAAAAAAACAAAAAACATTTTCAGAACTGCACTCTAGCACCGTAGCACTGTCCTCCCATTGTTCATCAATTTGCTCGGGCGGGCCCAGTAACATCTCCATTGTGAGACTTGTTACTGTGTTTGGCATATCGAGTACATCATGGGTAGCTTGCCAGGCTTTGCCGTGAGGGCGAGATACTCTCGGAAGCTTGCTGGGCTCTCCAAGAGGGGTGGAGGAATCGAACCCAGGTCAGCCAGGTTGGCTGCGTGCAAGGCAAACATCCTACCTGCTGTGCTCCAGCCCATTTTCAGAACATTTGAAAAAATAGCCAAATAATTCCAACGTAAGTGGCTCAGAAGCCAACTTGTTCCATGTATATCAGATGTGGGTGGGGCCCAGCGAGTCTGGAGAGATGAGAGGGGTTCCCAGCACGAGATACAGTGGCAGCTGGCACGGCTTCTTACTCCATGTAACTCTGAGTGCAGGAACGAGGGATGCCAACCCAGCACCCAGCACGGCGGAATGTGGCTGTTCCTCAAAAAGATGGGGTTTTCTGGGCTGAGTGATAGCACAGCAGGTAGGGCGTTTGCCTAGCAGGCAGCCGACAGGTTCAATCCCTGGCATCCCATATGGTCCCCCGAGCACCACCAGGAGTAATTTCTGAGTGCAGAGCCAGGAGTAACCCCTGAACATCGCCAGGTGTGACCGATAAGGAAAGAAAAACAAATGACAAGAGTTTTCTAAGAGGTGAACGAACCAGGGACTTTATTTTCTGTGTATCAGCTTTACAGACAGAGCAGTACCTGCATGAGAGAGACTCAATTCCCCGAATAATCCCAGAGAATCTTTGCTTTGATACTTGACCTTGAGGGCACTTCCTCCAGGGTTTTTGAACCATCACCCTGGGGGCCTGGAGATGCCAAGGCCTCACATCCCTTTGGTCTTAGTTTGCTGTGGGCCCTCCGGTGAGGGTGAAGCCTTTGGATGAGACACTTCTCTTCCAGAAATACACATTTCCCCTGCTGGCCTTGGCTGACTCCTCTTTGGGCTGTGCTAGGGACAGGGTGAGGCATAGCAGTGGTTGTGAAGGTGAGTCTGCTCAGAGTGGACACTAAGAATTGTCACACAGGCTGGAGGAACCGTTAGCCGAAGCTGGGTGCTGGAGGTCCAGTCTCAGTGCTGTCCAGCTCCATTCTTCCCGGCTCGTCCTTTGGATGAGGGTCACCTCACACAGGCGGCTTTCCCATCTATGACCCGAGTGGACTCACTCACCCTCCCAGGCCTGGCACACAGATGGGCAGGTGACTACAGAGGAGGTGATGAACATTCCTGCAGAATCCTTTGCCCCTGGAGTCACAGGGCACTGAGGTGAGCGGGGAGAGCCAGCAGAGGATAGGGAGCCTGGATGCTCAGGAAAGCACCAAGGGGCAGCCCCAATAGAGGCATGGCCCAGGGCCAAGAAACAGGACACTGCCTTGCCAGAGGGATGGGGACATGCCCAGGAAGGACCCCAGGGCCCCGTGTCCCATGCAGCAAGGCATGGAACTTCCCTGCCATCCCGGTTAGACATGGCTAAGGGCGCATCCTTGGTCCGTCCCTCAGCGCTGTTTCCACTGCTCCCCCCAATCAGCCTGCATCCAGCTCTTCAGGACAGAGGCGTTTCCCCGGCACCAGCAGCCAAGAGATTCCTCCTTCTGACAAGAGAGTCTCTAGTCGGCTTCTTCACTCTCCCCGGCGGATTTGTGAATTGTTTTTCGTCCTGTCAGATCTGACGGAAGCTCTTCCCAAACCTGAGTGCAAGTCTCTCGTGATCTCAGTTTTAAATCTCTGGGAGAAGAGTCTGGCAGCAGCACTGGTCTGCCGGGAGATTGCTTTCATTTCTGAGAACTCGGCACTCCCACACAGGGATCCTGCTGTTTCCAGGGCATGGTGGGCCCCTCCCCGCCAGCCCCTGGGGCCCTGGCCACTGGCTCCCAGCTTTCGGCAGAAACTGGGGGTGTGTAACCCATGGTGACCAGAGGCTAACTAGTTACTGGGCACTCAGGAAAGGCTGGGAATGTTTCTTCCAGTTGGATCATTTTTATAAGATGGTTTTGTTGTTGTTGTTGTTGAATTGTTGTGAATTCATTATAGATTCAAGATGCAGGTTCTTTAATCTTTTTTTCTTTTTGCTTTCTTGGGTCACACCCAGTGATACACAGAGGTTACTCCTGGCTCTGCATTCAGGAATACTCCTGGCATTGCTCGGGGGACCATATGGGATGTTGGAAATCGAATCCAGGTCGGCTGCATGCAAGGCAAAAGCCCTACCCACTGTGCTATCACTCCAGCCCCCAAGATGCAGGTTCTTGTAAGAGGTAGTTTGTGTTTCCTTTCTCTTGGACTGTGGGTTTCTAAATGCATCTATTGTCCTGTTCATGTAAGTCAACCTACAAGATCCCCGAGCCTTACCTTGATACACGCAAATGCCCTGTCCACCATACCACCACTCCAAGCCCTATAATTATTTTGTTTTTTTGTTTTTTTTTTACAAATCTGATTTACATGTTTATTTTCCACACTATAAATACATACTAAGGTTTCTTGCCTAATCTATATCCTCTTTTTTTTTGATTGTTCATGATCTTTTTTTTTTTTATTAATGAAACACCATGAGGTACAGTTGTAGATTTACAATTTTTTGTGCTTGGGTTTTGATTATACAATGATCAGATACCCACCCCTCCACCAGTGCCCATTTTCCACCACCATGGATAATATCCCCCCACCCCCATCCCCCCATCCCCCTGCCTCTGTGGCAGAGCAATCCCCTGTGTTCTCTCTCTTCTTTTGGGTGTTGTGGTCTGCAAAAGAGGCATTGAGTGGCAAACATGTTCAGTCCATAGTCTACTTTCGACATGCATCTCCCCTCCTGGGAGGATCCTCCAAACACCCTTTATTTGGTGCTCCCTTCTCTATCTGAGCTGCCCTTTCCTCTAGAATGGCCGGCTGGCTACTAATCTATGGAGTAATCCTCCTGGTGCTGATCTCAGCTATTCTTGGGTATTAATCTCATATTTTGTTACTTTATATCCCCCAGATGAATGCAATCTTTCTATGTCTATCCCTCTCTTTCTGACTCATTTCGCTTAGCATGATACTTTCCATGTTGTACCACTTGTATGTAAATTTCATGACTTCATCTTTTCTAACAGCTACATACTACTCCATTGTGTAGATGTACCAAAGTTTCTTTAACCAGTCATCTGTTCTCGGGCATTCAGGTTTCTTCCAGTTTCTGGCTATTGTAAAGAGTGCTGCAATGAACAAACAAGTGCAGATGTCACTTCGACTATACATTTTTGCCTCTCTGGGATATATTCCCAGGAGTGGTATTGCTGGGTCAAATGGGAGCTCAATTTCTAATTTTTTGAGAATCGTCCATACTGTTTTCCAGAAGGGCTGAACCAGTGGACATTCCCACCAACAATGAAGGAGTGTCCCTTTCTCGCCACATCCGCGCCAGCATCGGTTGCTTTTGTTCTTTTGAATGTAAAAAAGTCACTGGTGACATGACTGAAATCTCTCCTGATGAGTTTAATCTTCGAATTTTTAGAACACGTGTCCCCTTCGTGTTCATTGATTTTCCTTTAGGCTCAGTCCGGCTGGATATTTGCATTTTCCTATTGTACTATTGATTGAACAAATGATGCTGTGTCATTATTTGTATTTGCATTTGTTCTTTGTTTCCTATCTGACTAGCTTAATTTCTTATTATCACGCTTCCTCAACTGTCATGGGTCACATATTTTCTTTATTCATTCATAGTCATTCTTCCTCATTGTTGATTTCAATCTTCTAATTTCCTTTCAAATAATACTTTATCTGGGTCCTACATGGTTGGATAGTTATGCTCATTATAATTTAATTATAAAATAATATAATTTTCATTAATATTTTTCTTTAACCCATAATTTAATTAAAAGTCATTTTATTCAAGATATCTGTTTGGTACTATTTTAAATAATTTATTTCTAATTACATTACTGTTTGTGACCAAATGAAAACTAATTTCTTTTATTTTTGATTCAAAGTTAGTGAGACTTGCTTTATGACCTAGTACATCTTATAAAAAACAGAAATGATCCTAGCTTGCTAATTGTATAAGTCAAGGTTTTGACACACATTATTTTTTGGTACGTGTCATTCACTTCTGAGAGCTTGCTGAGATCGTCCCCTAGAATTTCCGGGGACCCTTTCCTACTTCCAAGTGATTCTTAGGTATTTAAGGAGGTTTTTCTGTGGGAAACACACCTCTGTTGTGGAATGGGTCTGGGGATGGCTGCATCCTGCCTCCACTGCAACCACAGAAGGAGAGCATCCCTCCCCTCCCGTGACAGCGACTCCTGCCACGCTGAGGTTCATCTATCCATGGGGAGACCACCAAGCTCTGCTGTGGTCCACAGGAGCCAGCTCTCATTTTATGGACAAGATATGATTAGAATATGATGTGTGATTAGAATCTTGACTTTAGTAGCACTTGATCCAATGATTCTGAAACCCATCTACACCCGAATGGATCCTAGTAGCTCCTTTGGCTCATGCAAGGACACGTATTTTATCAGTTAGTTCACCTCTTAACGCACCTCTGCCCTCCCCAGTCGTTGGCTCTTTAATAAAGGGACGGTGATTACTGAGCACATCTATCTAGCATCTGTCTGTCTAGATGATGCTATTACTGAGCATCATCTATCTAGCATCTGTCTGTCTCTGCCATGAGGGGCTCCTCGGTGATGGGATGGGCGCCTAGGGCTGTCTGGTCCTCAGGATCAACCCAGCTGGATGGCTGACAGACATGTGTTCCAGCCCCTGGACCAGCCCCTGATCCCACAAGCACATATTTTTGTGACAACATATATTTTAAAATGTTACCTTATTCTCACATGGAACTGTCTTCTTCTCTGAGAAGTGTTTTAGCAGATGGCAGCTCCGCTGCTCTGTGAAGGCATCACAACAGTGAAATCCTAAGTAGATTCCACAGCGATCTCTCTCCTTCTGCGAGATCCCCTCCTTTTCCCTGGAGGATGCCTTTCCCCATCCCTGTCCATGGCCAGTGTGTACACCCTTAAGGCCCCCCAGATTGGATCTCTGAGTCAGTCTCCGTGCCCACATTTTTCCAGGGTGTCTGTCTGTCCTGTGCTGCTGTGAATATCATGACGAGGATTTGCTAGGGCCCAGAGGCGCCATCCCACTCCAGGGAGAGTCTCTCTCAGGGCTGCACATTCTTTCCTTCTATTACAGGCCTGAGCCCTCTATACATTTTCCTGTCAATGGCACCATTATCATTGGCCAGGGAAAACTTCTTCTGTAGATGAAAGAAAGATCAAGTTAATTAATGCCCATTCTCCATTCCCATTTCTTATTCCTCTCTTCCCCCAGGAAAGCAAAGTGCTGCATATGTATTTGATGCAAATGAAATAAATGATGTTGTAAAACATGCATCATTGTTTTGAGTTTATGCATTTTTAATTTATGAAAGTGGTGTGATATTGGAGTTCTTATTCTATTCCTGCTTTAAACACTCCAGCCTTATGGTCCCCTGAGCATTTCCAGGAGTGATTCCTGAGTGCAGAGGCAGGAGTGACTCCCGAGCACCGCCAGGAGTGATACCTGAGTACAGAGCAAGGAGTGACCCTTGAGCACCATTAGGAGTGATTCCTGAGTACAGGCCAGGAGTGATCCCAGAGCATCACTGGGTGTGACACAACAACCAAAATGTCGGATGTGGCCCCAAACAAAACAAAACAAAACAAAAAAAATAAACAAAAAGCTTCAACCTCATTTTTTTTTATCATATAATTACACTGTAGTGAGCACCATCCTCTCTGTGTTCTGAAGACTTCCTACCAGCCCATCGTTTCCCCTTCTACTCTCAATAGCCACTCTCCCAGGGACGGACAAAATGCCCTACTCCCTGTCGAGGGAACGTCATGTCAGTAAGATTTTTGTCTTCTGAGCATATCTGACATAATCTGCTGAGCTCTCTCTCCCCAGAGTAGAACTGTGAGTCTTAGAAGATGCGCACACTTAATTTGACTCAATCAGTTCAGGCTGCCATATACAGTATGTGCGGCATATGGCGACAGATCGTACCCGCGCAGGCCACGCTCTCTCTAACACAAATAAATGGTTTTCACCTTGGAGCCCCCTTTGGCTGATAACATTTGCTCGCATCTGCATTTCTCAGAATTGACTTTCTTTTCGTCCCCCTCAAATCTTTTTACATTGTTCTAATCAATTGGCGTCCTTGTAATTAATGCAACGCTAGATTTTAAAACCCAAGCTGAGAATTTCTGTTATTAGGCAAATGTAATTCATTTATAGTCACTGTTATTATTGATCCTTATTTCATATTTAAAACAGATTGATCACGCAAGCTTTATTTGTGTGACATTCCTTGCCTCGTTCTTCTTATTTTGAGTTCAATTTCTCTTTTTGATGAATGTCTTTATCAGAATGTCTTAATTTTCTTGAACATGGATCTTTCTTTTGTGTTTAAAAAAATCCATAAATTCCTTCTCAGGCCAATGTTTTGGAGAGCATAAAAATATCAACCTCTGCTATTGGTTAGTTTTCGATCATTTCCTGCATTTCCGTGGATTTCTGCAGATCCGGTGGGTCGTTATTTGCCTGCTCAGACTGGTTGGTGCTCCTCCGCAAAGTGTGATTCCAACACCTTGTCCTCTGCAGCCTGCGTGCCTTTCTCTCTAACGAGGAGCCCTGACTGGTTTCTCTGCCCAGGGCATAACAGCTCTGCCCTCTCTCCAACCTTACTCACAACTGCTGAGTCATAAAGAGACAGCCAAGAGAGGAATCTTATCATCCGACTCAGTGAGACGGCCCAATTAATTTCTCTCTCTCTTTCCAAGGATGAGCAGCCCTTAAGATACAATCAAAGTAGAGCCTGATTCTTCTTAACCTACCGTCTTGGTTCAACTGCCTTTCCCCTTCATTTACATACTCAGTCTCCAGCTCTCATTCTGAGATCACATGGAAAATGCAGTGCTAAGGACTCGGCTCCAGAATATGGGCAGAGAAATTTTAAAACATGATGTAAAATATACATCCAAGTTGTCCATCTGTCAAGGGAAGACAATGATGATTTATTTGAAAAAATATCATTTACCTCTCAGTCCTCGGATTAGCTTTTAGTCAGACTTTAAGGGTCCTGGGGACATTTGATCTGAATCTCTGATACATCTGTCAGACATTTCTTGTTTTTTATTTTCATTTTTTGGTAGGGGACACACTGGTGGTGCTCTGGGCTTACTCCTGGCTCTGTGCTCAAGGATCACTCCTGGAAGTGCTCAGTAGAACTTATGGGGATGCTGAGGATCAAACTAGGTCAGCTAGCTGTGTACAGGGCAAGCACCCTCCCCACTATCCTATCTCTCTGGTCCCAACACACTTCACGTCTGTGGAGTATACACTGGGTGTGGCAGTTTCCACTAACCAGTTTACAGGAAGCCAGAAATCGGGCACCAGAAGGGGATGCATTGGCCACTGGACCCCTTAAGTCCAACCTCTAGCGTCATGGCCAATAAGACAGACACCTTTGCAGACAGAGGCAGTTGCTGAGGAGACAGAGAGACCGAGACCAAGAAGATGTGTGGTGGGGCTAGAGCGACAGTGCAGTGAACAGGACACAGTCAATCCTAGTTGATCCTTGACACCCCAGATGTTCCCCCTGAGCCCCCCAGGAGTGATTCCTGAACACAGAGCCAGGAGTCTGCTTGTCCCCCACCTCTACCTCCCCCACCCCACAAAACAGCAGCTCTTCTCTTGGACAATCAGTTCCCACCTGCTGCCCCCTGACCATGTTGTGAGGTGGCCAGAGCAAAACCTCATCTAGAGCAGGAGTGGACAGGCCCCGGGGCTCCATCCTCGGTGCTCTCCGGCACCCTCCACCCTGACCAGAGAGGCAAGCATTTCTGCTGTCACTCAGGATCCTGGCTAGGAACTAGGGCTGCCAAGGCCACGCATTTCACGCAGACCCCTTCGGGAAGGAACACAGAGTGCTGGAGAGAAATGACATCTGGTTCTGCCATGTTCGTCAGTGCTTGAGTCACCACTGAGGCCCCAGAAGACGGCGCAGCATTATTCATTCTCCTCCCAGGGAGCCCTCAATGCACCTGACCAACAGAAGGACTCAGGACACAAACCCCTACCATCTGTCTTCATCTAGGAGCCTCAGGGTCAGCAGCGGGCCTTAACTGCTCTCGGCATGCCTCAGTCTCCAGGGCACTTTCCAGGTGCTGTTTGCTGGGCGGATGGAAAATCAAAGAAGCGACACTGAGGCTCAAGCCCACAGCTGCCCACGGGAAACCAGGGACCAGGTAGGCTCGGGAGGCTCCAGGGAAGGCTTGGGCCAGCAGGGGCTTCTGTGGGAGCCCAGAGCAGGTAGGCTGTGAACTTACGTCACATGGCAGGTGAAAGAGCCTGTTTCCTTCGGGGGTTCAGGACTGAGCACCCTGAGTTATAGTCACGTGCCCTGGAACAGACTCCTGGGAGCGACAAGCCATCACCTTCCCCTTATTCTCAGGTCTCAGACCTGCAAGATGCAGGCCCTGACCAGGAACAGGTGTGACACACTCAGGAGACAAAGGGACTAGACAGAAGTTGGCCAACAGCCCCACCAGTCACTGAAGGCAAAGGTGAGTGTTACAAGCATGTCTTCGGGATAGGACAGAAGGCAGGCAGAGGGCTGGCCTTGTACACAGTTGACCTGGGTGTGATCCCTAGCACCAAATAGGAATCTCTGAGCCCCCGAGGATGATTCCTGAGCACAGAGCCAGGGATAAAGCCCCAGTAACGTAGGGTGCGACCCCCAAATCAAACCAAACCTAAAGATGCCATGGAGAATCAAGATGTTGGACTCACAAACAGTTACAGAAACAGGTTTCAGGTCAAGTTGGTAACTAAAAAACCCAATTTTAAATGATTATAAAATAACGCTTAGGTTAGCTGTTACCTGGTATTGGTACAATTATACAGCTGGGGACATTATGCGCTGCCGATTAAAGCCGGCACACATGGATCACAATAATGAGTGGGATGGCTTCCCACTTCGCATTCCCAAGTGTTTTTCAATCACGAAGAGAACAATGATAATTGGTGTTGTTAGCGCTTAACCTCCAGAATCAGGCGGGACGTAGAAAGAAAAGGCATCTGAGGCCACAAGAAGAAGCAAAGTGATCTTCTTCCAGGGACACTGTCTGGTGGGCAGGGGGCTGGAGAGCCAGTGCTAGGGCTGATGACTGTGAAAGGCGAGCACAGAGCAGTCAGGATACAGATGGGCCTTAGTCCAGCTGGCCGCTTCAGACAGGTCCATGAGAAGGGAGCGAAACAATACGGTACGTCAGTGTCAATGTGACCAGGACAGAGAGGGCTGCACAATGGCGCAGGGGGCCCGGAGACTCTGGGAGCAAGCCCAATTCAAACACCAGAATAGTGTTTGGCAAAAATGCCCAACGGCCAGCAATCCCCAGGAAAATGCCAATGACACTTCTGCAAAAGCAGGACCGCCTGCATCAGCGTGGACACCCAGCCCACCCGGCCACTGCCTGGCTGCCCAAATTCTACAGGTGAGAGACCACCGGGGCCCCTGCTTTTTTTGGCTCCTCCCCCAATCAGCAGAGCCCAGGGCATGAGGTCCAGCATCTGTGCTGGAACCCTGCCGCCCCCAGGCACACCTGCAGAAGCCACTCTGAGAAGCCATTGGCATCTCACCTCCCCCTTGCAACTCCAACCCCAAGAACTCACCTGGAGTGGCAGCTCAGGGCCATGGTAGGTCCCGGCACTGCACCTTCAGGGTTGGCTGGTCCAGACCTCACCTCCCACCCTTCCGTTCATCCCTGAGATTCCTGTATTCCTTGACAAGACGATTCTGATCCCCCAAAGCTTAGGAAGCAACATGACCTTCAGGAATGCGTTTCCTCAACTCCATGAGAGAGCACATGAGAGCAGTAGAGCTAGAGGCAGATGAAGAAGGCCCAGGATCATGCATGCACGGTGTACCATTAAAGAGAACATTCCAGAGTGTCTCTCCCTGCACACACCAGGATAGAGCACAGAGGGCAAACGGTCTACAGGCCAAATGTCACAGAAAGCAGTACTCAAGTTCCAAGAACCAAATGACCCAGAAAATAGTACTATCAATGCTAAGAGGTAAAATCTGATGAAGATGAAACATTGAAACGTTTATAAATATGTATGAGCCAGGAATCTGCCCCCACCTTTATGAAGCAAAATTGGCAGATGCAGAAAGCCACACTGAGAGAAGGTAAGTGGCCAAACTGTAGGACACAAACCATCTTAAACAGCAGATCAATAGGCGACGTCTGAGCAGAGCACATCAGGTAACAACATCTGGCTACATTATTTTAAGTGTTTTCAGCCTATTAGGGAAAATCAATAACATAAACACTAAAACATAAGCAATTTCTATTAAGAAGAAGTATCATAAATAATACTATAGGATCACAGTGCATTTAGTTTAAAAGTGCAAACGCCTAAAATGGTAATTTACCTAACCGATGCAACCCAAATACAATAAAGCCACAGACCAAGAAAATTCATAAACACCAAACCTAAAATGTCTGAGCAAATAGGGTCTCATACCATTTTGATAAAATGATGTGTTCTTGGTAACTTGCTTCCTAGGATTTCAAATTTAATGTTAGAAGCCCAGCAATGTCTTACACAGTATTAAGAAGTCAAAGAGGAAGACAGATGCTGTTCTCTAAGAATTAAACCAAGAGTGTCCAATCCCAACAAACAAAACAAACAGATGTAGAAAACATTTCCCAAAATTTATCACTATTTAAAACAAAAATACAAAGAAAACAGGAATTGTGCTTTTAAGTCAAAATTTTTAACCCAAAATATGTAGATATCTAAGATATGTAAGTTATACATAGCACTGTATAGCACTGTCCTCCTTACCTGCTGTGCTATCGCTCCAGCCCACATATTATATAAACTATAATATATAAATTTTATTATTTATATATTATATTTATATAAAATATATTTTATATGTTATATATTTGTGGGCTGAAGTGATAGCACAGCGGGTAGGGCATTTGCCTTGCATGTGGCCAGCCCAGGTTTGATTCCTCCATCCCTCTCATAGAGCCCGGCAAGCTACCAAGAGTATCCCACCTGCAGGGCAGAGCCTAGTAAGCTCCCCGTGACATATTCGATATGCCAAAAAACAGCAACAAGTCTCACAATGAAGACATTACTGGTGCCCGCTCAAGCAAATCAATGAACAACAGGAGGACAGTTCCATAGTGGACAGTGCTATTATATATTTATATTATATAAGTTTATTTATATAAAGTATATATAAATATTTGGGCTGGAGCGATAGCAGAGTGGGTGCTTCCTTGCACGAGGCCAACTCGGGCCAACCCCGGTTTGATTACTCTGCCCCTCTCAGAGAGCCCAGCAAGCTACCGAGAGTATAGTGCCTGCATGGCAAAGGCTGGCAAGCTAACCGTGACGTATTCAATATGCCAAAAACAGTAACAAGTCTCACAATGGAGACGTTACTCGTTCCTGCTCAAGCAAATCGAGGAACAACAGGAGGACAGTGCTACAGTGCTATATAAATATTTAATCTGCATAGATTTAAATGTAAATCAAATATTTTTGTAGTTTTAATCTAAAAGTAATCGTGAATTTTTTTCTTTTTTTTCCTTCTTTTTAGAGAGAGAATGGTAGTAGGATTACAACTCTGTTGGCAAACAGGATTAAGTTGCCCATTATCTCTAGCAAAAATTAGCTTTAGACTAAAGGTGTGAATTGATGCCAGTGGACTAAATAAATCAGTTAGACCATAAAAATACATAGAGAAAAAGCAAAGTCTCTCAACAGTATACCTGTAAAGCCTCACTGAATTGATGATAAAACTAACAGAATATCAATAAGGTATTATGGTTTAAATGACAAAACACAGAGAAATAGCCTCCATAAAGACTGACTTAGTTAACAGGTGATCAAAGGAAACTTAAAGTAGCAACAATGGGCTTTTCCCCCTCTGGAGACATGTTCTTTCTTGAATGTGTATATCTCTTTTTCTCTTGACTCTTTTCTTATTTTTCTTGTTTGTGGTGGGGTGTCACACCAACAGTGCTCAGGGCTTCCTCTTGGCTCTGTGCTCATGAATCACTCCAGGAGGGCGCAGGAGACTTTGCGGGATGCTGGGGATGGAACCCCAGCGGTCCAGGCAGAAGGCAAGCACCCTACCTGCTGTAGTATCACTCTGCCTCTTCTTTTTTTAACTAAAGCAGCAAATATATTTTAATCCTCATTTCATTCAGAGGCTTATCTGCACTTATTTTAAAAACCTGAATTATTGATGAATTAAATTCCCTTATTCTTCCTCCGTCTCGTTGATGGCAAATTTACGGTTCCTGCTGTATGCCAAACGGAGAAGGGAGCAGAGTCTAAGAGAACCAGGACCCACCAGCTCTAACCGCTAGATAAGCACAACTCTGGAACACTGGCGGATCCACTCTGTTTTTACTTTTAAAAAGAATAAGAATAATACAGCCATCTGAAAGCTTGGGTTTTTTTTTTTCATTTAAACAAATGTGCTTATAACACAGACTTACAGTTTTCCTAATAAATTCTGGTAAAATACTAGGCATAGATTTAGCAAACAATAATGGCAAGAACAGTAATTCACAGCTTGCTTATAAAATACTTCATATGTTGAGAAAACGCTCCTTTTTCTCGCCCAGAGGAAAGTTATTTGTAGAAGACAAAGCAGATTTAAGATAAAGAAAACCTTCTCACTTGCCGCTGTGGTAATTTCTTTTTAGATGACTGTGTTTCTTCTGAAAGCACTTGGCTGTGGAGTGGAAGTTTCATTAGCCCTCTAGCAGCTGAGGGACTTGGTGACTCCAGGGCCAGATTCGGACCATCCCCCTCCATCTGGCCGGTCTGATTTCCACTTAACATCAGAGCTGGGGGGAGAAACAGGCTGCGGGACAGTGGATTTCTCTCATGGGCTGCAAAGGCTCTTCTCTGGGGTCAGCCAGGGGATAAATCCCAGCAAAGGAGGTTAAGGGGATAAACTCAGTACTAAGTGTGCTGTGTGGGTTGCCAGCATAATCTAACGTGTGGCAGAATCATCAAAGAAACCCAGGGGTACCAATCAGAGCCCTGAGCTGCCTCGTTAGCAAGCCCTGGGCACTCTGCTCTTCTTCCCATTTACCCTCTGGGAGTGTCCTGACCTCACCCTGGCAGTACTGCATACTCCCATACAAGCCTTTCCACCGTGTCCTACCCAGAAGCAGGAAGCCCCAGAGTGATTTGAAAATAGCACGCTATAGAACCACTGGGTGTGGCCAAAATAAAACAAAAACAAAAAGAAAAAAATAAAGGAAAAGTTGAAAGGAAATGTAGGGGTTTTTTCCCCTCCTTGTCCATTATGTTATCTTAAATCATTAAGAAATCAACGAGGTTAGCACTGTAGCACTGTCTTCATCGGTTTTCTCGAGTGGGCACCAGTAACATCTCCATTGTGAGACTTGTTTTCCAGTAGAAATTTCTAAAATCTCAAATTCTAAGTTGTTGATTTTTTTTATAAGTAGTTAAGAATCCATTCAGGCAAATAGTGCATTTTTATTTCTAAAGGACCAGGACCATGTCATTTTAGTGCTGGCATGACATTAGCGATAGTTTACTCCTATTTTGTAAGTTTAATGCTAAGGAAACCAAGAGCCAGGAAAAGTGATGACCTGTGTTTTCAGCGAATTGATTCCAGGTCTGAGACAGTCCATCCCTGACTCTATAGGGACACCCCAGGTGCCCAGGGTGGAAAGAAGATAAGGGACTTTCATTTTCAAAAAGTTAAACCAATTAATGATCAAGAGAAGAATAAATCCATCAATGCAAGGAAAAACTTGTAGGGAACTATTACTCATTCGTTTTGTGCTTATTTCACCTCTAGCAAGAGACAGAAGCAAGATTAAGTAATACCTGCAAGGGGGCAAGTGAGACCATGGGGATGGCTTGCAAGCTGCTCCCAGTGTTCAGAGCCCCAAGGCTGCCCCTAGCCCCAAGGCCCTGGGGTGGGCTGGGCTGCTTCTGAGCCCCAGAGTTCTGCTCCCAGCACTGCTCATTAGGTTCGAGACTGAATCCATTACTTTGCCAAGATATAATCCGTCTATATGTTCTTGAACTTTTTCCCTTTCAGAGAAACTGGTGATTATCTGAAGAGCATCTAAATACAATAATACCGGTGGTATTTTCCAGTCATGCCAATCTCTTCTTTATCAGGAACCCTTACTCATTTGAGATCTTCAAGGGAATTTTTCAAGTGGCGATGTTTTAACAAGCAGCTTATCCCAGTCCGTCCCATTGGCTGGGGGCCCGTTCTTCAATGGCGAGTGCAAAGTTAATTAGTCGCTGAACGGAACTGACTTGGGAGCGCTCGGCAGAAATGGTGGCAGGGTTGTTAAGACCACTCCTGGACATGCAGACAAATAAATCAAAAACTAAATGTCTTCATCTAATCCGTGAGATATCAGCCCTCACGTGAGCTCTCTGGAGTTCTTCCAGTTAAGCCCACCACCACCCCCCTCTGTTTTTCATTAATATTATAAAAATAGCATGCTATTGTCAGGCTTGGGAATTTCCCCTCAGCACCTAAAAACCCACTGAACAGTTAATCGAATTCTGTGGCTGCTGTTTATTAAGGGAGAGCTTTGCGGAGGTTTCTGTGCAAAGCCCGGGGGTCTCATTAGGGCGCCTGTATTCACTCCCCGCCTGCATCATCTTTGGGGCCCCCCGCCCTCTGTGCTCCGTGTTGAAAATGGGTCTTCACTGAGTCATCCAGGTCTGATCTGAGCCCATCAGCGGCTCTCGGATGCCGTCTCCGTGGACTGCAGGCAATGCAGTGTGTTTTTCCGGTGGGGTCTCACTTCTCCCACCTTCAAATCAATTCTTCCTGCTCCCAAAACCGGCTGAGTGGGGCCAGTTGCAGTGAGAACTGGCCTGGAGCTCCCTCCACTGCCTGCACGCAGGGGGATGCCCACACGCTGCTGAGGGGCCCACGTGGAGCCCTGCTTCCCCCTCTGCTCACTGTCCCTGCTGCCCGCCCCCGCTGCCTGGGGACTCAGATGCAGGAACATGTCAATCCTGCAGTGAGGAGCGGCCTGAATAAGCACCAGCTCCCGGCTCTGTCCCTCCTCCCCGCCTCCACTTCCCAGAAGGACCAGCCACGGAACAGCCACACAGAAGCAGAGTCCAGCCCAAAACCAACCAGATCCAGCCCTTCTCAGATGGGACTTGTAGGAGGAGGGCGGGCAGTCTTAGGGACCCGGGGGGGGAATGGGAAGGTGGTGATGAGGAGCCCAGGCAGAAACTCATGATGAGGAGCAGAGGGTGGGGGTCACTCAGCTGCACGGCACAGAGAAAGCAACAGACAGTATTGAACACGGACAAACCCTGGGCCCTGGGTCACAAAACTCACCCCCCCCCAACCATGTGGGGGAAAGGTGGGAACAGAGCCTGGGCAGATCAGGGATAATGCGGGAGGGCGAAGGCACTTCTGTGGTGTGGGTGGGGGCAGGTGTGGGAACTTGTACATCAAACCTTAGGCACTTTAGGGACTGGAGAGATCACACAGGGACGAAGACACTTGCCTCGCATGTGGCTGACCCAGTGCGGCCCCCAGCACCACGTATGATTCTAGAGTCCCACCAGGAGCAACTCCTCACTTTAGAGCCAGGAGTAAGCCCTGAGCACCGCGAGGTTTACCCCCACCCCCCACCAAAACAAAAAAAAAAAATCTTAAGGCATTATTGTAACCATGTCACTGAAACTACAATAAAATAGGTCTTTGCAGGATCTTTAAATTAGGATGCAATGTGGTCTTTTATAATAAGGTCTTTGGAAAAGGAGGAAAAGGAGGGTTTTGTGAGCTCTGTGATGGAGTCGGCACCTGCCTCACTTAGGGGGTCCCACGAGACCACACCAGCCTCACCGCTTTCTCTCAGTCTCATTTGCACTTAATCTGATTTGTCTGGAAAGCTTTGCACTTGGCGTTTCCTTAAGCTGAAATCTCTCTCCCTACGTGTGTGCAATTCATTTCAGCCCCTGCTTTAAAATCAAGTTCTAAGAGAGTCCACCGAGGGCTCTGACATTCAGCAGATGCTGAGTCGACTCGGAGCTGCTCGACCCTCTTTCCAATGCCTATGCTTCTGGGCGTGTTTGTGCTTGGATTTTCAGGGGCTGCATCTCTGCGCCAGATTCAAACCATGTGTCTGCTTTGCTGTTTGCCATATCCGAGCTCCGTGTCTCGGACACAGTAAATACCCATTGCACGGAGCAGCTCATTCATCTCACACAATGCAGGTCGGTCCCTGTGCCCACAGCTGCTGTTGGCCACCCTCTGCTCTGCCATTCTACAAGCTCCATTCAAGTGAAGTAATTTGAAAGAGTTCTGAGCTGGCATTTCAGCACTATGTGCAAATGGAAGGGGAAGAAATTAACTGTTTAGAAAGCCTTTTAGAGAAGACTCTTAACTTACAGGTGGAGAAGATCAAGTTAAGAAGGATTGTATCCCTCGAAAATCTCATTAGTATAGGAACCTGTGTGTGAACCCAGACCAAGCTCATGCAATAATAAAGACAAAACCTAAAACAACAACAAAAATAATTGAAATCTATATCGTTTCATAGCAAAAGAAGGCTTTCCACACCCAGGGTGGCTGAAGGATTACTTGCTGACCCCCTCCCATCCCCAACACACACACACACACACACACACACACACACACACACACACACACCGCTCTCCTCGAGACATGTCATGTTCACTGCTGAACCAAGGGAGACTCTGTCAGGAGCCCACGGGGGCCAGCTTGCATGAGGAGCAGGAATCACTGAGTCTCTCTCTCCGTGCCTCCAATTCACACGCGGTCAACGGTAACACGCGGTCATCCATAGGTCGCTATCACTTAAAAGTACAGACCACAGAGCACATCAACAACCCTAACAATTTAGCAAACAAGTCAATGTTTCACACTCGCAGGAGAAAGTCTGTCCAGATGGAGACTTTTGGTGCATTAGCATGCCTCAGAATATTATTAACAGGAATATCAGGGTAAAATGCAACACGCTCAACAACTGTCTAACGAAAGGATAAGCTACGCTACTTAAAAGAGACTGGGGTACGCATGCTGACCTCTGTAGCTGAATTCATGCCAAGGGCACTGGATGTGCACTGCACTTGGACAAATGAACTAGCGTCCTCCTTTTTAGCCCTTCTGTTACCACACCCCATCTATATGGTAAAACTTAATAATCAAGCCTGCATTCGTGCTTTGCTTTAAGCTAGATACGGGAATACTTATTGATACGTCTATGCACATGTATTTCCTTGCTCTGTCAGCTGAGAGCCACAGAGATTTTCCATGGTGATGCACATGGTCCGGCAAGCCTGGCACCTGATGCCATTTTCAGTAAAATGGGCCAAGAGTCCTTAGTAAAATGGCGATTCTAGGGCTGAGGAGAAAAATGCAAAAAAAAAGAAGCCTGGAGCATCTTGTGTGAGTATCAGAAAGTAAGAAAAGTCCTAAGCAAAAGGTTGGAGATGGGGACACGCACACACACATTTTGGCAAACGTGGCCAAGTGTTATGGGAATCGGTTCCCAGTGACAGCTCCAGGACCACCCAGAACTGTCCAAGCAGCCCACACAAGGCTCCGTGCTAACATAAAGTATGACATGACTACATGCATTCATGAACAGTGGAACACACAAGATCCCACACTTATATGAAGCAGAGACATGAATACTGGTCATACCCACGTTCAAGGTGAACTCTCAAGAGGCCACACCGGTGAGAATCAAGCCTCAAGTACACAAGTGCTTGAGGAGATTAGATAAACATCTTGCAGGTGGCCAAAGAAATTTAAAAACCACAAATAATGTAGCTACTCGGCCTTCTGAGGAAGCAGCAGAGCTCCCCTCCTCTTGGCCGCAGGCCTCCCTCTGCCAGCACAGGGTGGAAGATGGGGGCTACTGACAGTGGAGAGGTGGAGAGCCAGACCCACAAGGCCGAGCTGGGCTGCTGCGTGAGCACCACCACCATCAGCAGCTGCTGCAAAACCCCTAAGCTACAGTGAACTGGAGTTACTCTGGGATCCTCCTCCCCAAATCCCATTCCACTCTTGATCAACATGTTGCATGAGTCTTGAGGCCAACACTGGCCAGCTGGCCTCTACCTCTAGGATGAAAGAAGGAAAAGATGGACACTTTGACAGCCCAGAGGAACAGAGACGTGAGGCTGAACTTGATGTCCTGGAACTAGGAAAAGACAATGGTGTGGACGTCAAGGAGGTCTGTCTGTCCTTGCATGGAGTTATCCAGCTTTCCAGCACCATTTGCTGAAGAGGTCTCCCTTACTCCATTTCCCGTCTGTGGGGCCATTAGGAAAAACTGACTGTCCAAAGAGCAAAGAGAACCACCTCTCTGGTTCTCAGTTACAGCCCATTAACCTGACAGTTGGTCCTTATTCCAGAATCATTCTGCTTTCATTCCCATAGCTATAGAGCATAATTTAAAGTCAGGAAATGCAACACCTCCCGACACTGTTTTCCCCAAGCGGCTTTTGCTCGTTGGGGAGTTTAGTAGTTGCATATGAACCTGAATGTCCAATGACAGGTGAATTGGGTAATAAAGTTGTGGCATTAAACATAAAATGGAATACTAGGCAGTCACAAGAAAACAATAAAACCACACAGCTGCCAATCCAAACAATCATGGCAAAACAAAGCTGGCAAAACAATTCAACCACCTTGATGGAACTGGAAGGCATCAGGCTGAGTGAGAGAGATAAGTCAGAGGGAGCAGGACGCCCCTGATCCCACTTACCTGTGATGTCCAGGAAACCACACAACAGGGCCTCGAGCCGGGTGCACCCTGAAGACCCCACGATGGGCTGGACAGGCTGCCTGGAATGAGGCAGGGAAACAGGGGTCCTGAGCCCCTTGGTGAGATACCGTGAATGCCAAGGCCACAGCTGTCAGCACGATGGTGAAAACAGAACTGTAATGAGAGGCCATTAAGATACTGCCCCACTGCTGGCCCCCAAGGCCCTATCGTAAGAGGGGTGGCCAGAAAGACACGTTGGGCATCACCGGGTCCCAGAGGGGCACACATGTGTCTAGAGCAGCCGCACCATGGAGGAAGCGGTATCATGACCAAGGACGAGCTCCTCTGCTCCCAAAAGTTGAGCCGCTCATGTCCTCGTTCCTAAGGAGACTGTCTGGCTCCAGGAAGGTGCTGGGGCAGAGAGGGGGACCCGGACCCTGGTGGCTTCACACATGAGGCCCCTCAGGAGGCCAACTTAGGCCTGATAGTGCGAACAGGGAGGGGACGGACGCCTCCAGTTATCTCATTTAAATCGACAATTCTTCAGAGACGGAAATCTCACTTTTAGAAAACAGCATGAGCTCAAGTGGTCAAGGGGAAGAGCTCGCCTGGGCTGTGGTGGGCCAAGGCCTCTGGGTCCCAGGGAGGGTATTGTTGCCCCGCCCAAATGTCTTCCACTGCCCCTGCAGAGGCAGACGTTGCTGTTGGGAGTGGCCCAGGCACTGCTGGGTCACAGGCAAGCTCTTTAAGTCGTTATTGTCCCGAAACCTCTAAAGATAGCAGAGTGGTTAATTATAAGTATAAAATAAAACAACCCTCAAGTAATCTCTACCAGGTCATACATTATGTATTCGAGTTATCTTCTTCCTTTAAAATACACATATTCTCTGGGGGTGGGGCGGTGAGGGGGGCCACAACAGGCAATGCTCAGTGCTTTCTGCTGGTTCTGTGCTCTCTGATCACTCCTGACGGACTTGGGGGATGTTTCATGGTGCCTGGGATGGAACCGTGTTGAGCTGGGTGCCAGGTGAGTGCCTCACTCTATCTCTGTGGTCCTAAAACACACACATTCTGTAAGATACCTTTTACGCCTCCCCTTTCAGAGGTCCCCAGGCTTATTTGGCCTATTGATCCCTTGTCTGAAAAAAAAAAAAGCAAGTCATTCAGTACCGCCTTAGAACTGCCACAACAGCTCTGTCAACAAACACTACTTGCCTCAAAGGTCCCCACGCATCCCCAGGTCACCCCAGGCCTCATGAGTGAGTGCAGCAGCATCAACCACCATGGACAGACCATGACCCACAGAATCTCCAGCTCTGTCACCACATTCCCGCCCACGCTTCCTCTGCCCACCCCCCGCCCCGCCCTCATCCGCCCCACCCCTGCACCTGTGATACCTGCTCTGTTTTTTTCTCCAGTCAATACTCCCATGAGGCGTTTGGGGTCCCAGGTGCCCCCTCATGGATTAAATCATTGTTTGCTGTTCCCAGTGAGAGCATGACCACCCCTCCCCACCGCACCTGTCCTTCCAGCCCGCCTCTCACTGCCGCCCCACCTCTCTGGGTGCTCACTCAGACAGATGCTCCATGTGAACTGCATGCTGACAGCCGGCCAAGCCAACCTCGGAGCCTTTCATCTGCGCTTCCTTTACAGCACGGGGCAGGTTTTGGGCTCCAAAGCAGACATTTAGGAAATCCGAGCTACACTTCAAAGTGCTTTGGTTTCGTACGGTCCATATCTCTACAGAAAACATTTGGATATTTGTGAATTCTTGAGCCCAGAGATACTTAAAATGCAATCTCTGTCAATTTGGCTCCCAGCCTGGCTGCTGCAGGATCAAGCCCCACACACAGCATATGCGTGCCAATGATTAGCTGTCAACCTCAAGCGAAAATTACAGCGCCGAGAATGCGGCGAGCAAATTGGAAAAGAGAATCTGGGCTTTGTAGCCCTTTGTGTTTACTCCATGTCATGTTGGGTCACTGTGAAGTGGTGCCAATGTGGGACCAGTTTTATGGGAACCTCTCAGGCGAAAATTCCATCTATCCTAATACATTTCTCCCAGCCATGCGGTAGCGAGTGGGCCTTCAGCTGTCACAGCACTGCACTTCACTGAACTGCAGTTCTCCCGTTGTTCATCGATTTGCTTGAGCAGGCACTAGTAACGTCTCCATTGTGAGACTTGTTGTTACTGTTTTTGGCGTATCGAATATGCCACGGGGAGCTTGCCAGGCTCTGCCGTACGGGCGGGATACTCTCGGTAGCTTGCCTGGCTCTCCAAGAGGGACGGAGGAATCCAACCCAGGTCGATCTCACACGCAGGATTCGATAGCTGCCACTGATGCACCTGGAGCAGCTCCCTGAGATAATACTGACTAAAAGAAAACTCTTCCTAATGACAGAACCATTTAACCCTAACACATTCCAAATGATTTCAAATAACTTCAGCGCACACACATTTGGGATGTTTCTGAAAAACCTTTAAGATGCACCAACCAACACTGAGCTAATGTGAAAAATTTTAAATAAGTATATATTATTTATATGTAAACAGTATTATTTTATGTTTGATAATGTATACATTTGCATAAATACATAATAAATGACAATATTTAAGGATCTGCCTTAAATGATCCATCTGTTTGGATCATATTTGTTCTAAAAGCAATTCATGTGATTCAATATATTTAGTTGCTCAGCAGCACACACACTAAAACTGGAACAGTATATAGTACCGAGATATTTATTTATGACAAACATTTAGAAATATTTGTGTAATATATGACTCTCCAGATAGTCTTACTTTCATAACTTTTAGGTCTATATTAATGATATTCATTTTAAAATTTATTTTTAGCTTTTCATTACGACATTTCCTACAATAATATTTCAACTCATCTTCATATGCAGAGGCACATCTCGCTTTGGCTATAAACCTTTTGCCTGTGTTTGGAATTTGAGGCCCCACACCAATAAATCTCCTTGTGTTGGAACTCCACCCTTAGAAATAAACTGAGCAGCTTAAGGTCGACTGCCCAGGAAAGATTCCCTTTACCAAGCAGAGGTGCAGACAGAAACCCTTAGTTAAGGATTAGGGTAGCCTCAGGCCACAGCCCTGCACTCCATTGGAGCTAATAACTCTGGGATCTAGTCTGAACAGAGTTTCAAACCTGGGGTCCTTCTGTTGTTTAAGTGATGTAAGACCAGAAGCGCCGACTTAGCGTTTAGGAGCATCCGGAGGGAGAGGGCTGAGGCCAGCAGGAGCAACAGGAAATGAGGTATGGCCGCCAAGGAGACCAACACCACAGGAGTAGACAATGATGTTTTTAAAAATCCATTATTCCTGGCTCATTCGATGTAGAAGCAAATCATCCCAGACACATTAATAGCCCTGGAAGTGGCCTGCAGATGCGCCTCAGTACAGTCAAGAGTTGAATTTGAATAAAGTGATGCACAGTGACCATTCTCGGTACCAGGATATACAGCAGTGGTACTTGGTCCAGAGTAGGGAGCAAGGGCACCTGGTACCAGGGTATACAGTAGCAATGGTCTTAGTTACTGTGATGTACAAGACTACTTGGAGACCCTGGGTGGAGAGAGAGAGATTCACATATCTGTGCCATGAAATATAAGGCAATACAGACACCGCCAGGGCTCTCTCCAGAAGACATGATGTAAAAGAAGCTCCTTAAAAAAGCAACTTCCACCGAATACACATCTGACAAGGGGTTGATATCCAGGATATACAAAATACTGGTTAAACTCCACAAGAAGAAAACATCCAACCCCATCCAAAAATGGGGCAATGAAATGAACAGAAACTTTCTCAAAGAAGAAATCCGAATGGCAAAAAAGCACATGAGAAAATGCTCTACATCATTAATCATCAGGGAGATGCAGATCAAAACCACAATGAGATACCATCTCACACCTCAGAGACTGGCCCACATTCAAAAGAACAAAAGCAACCGATGCTGGCGTGGATGTGGTGAGAAAGGGACACTCCTTCACTGTTGGTGGGAATGTCCATTGGTTCAGCCCTTCTGGAAAACAGTATGGACAATTCTCAAAAAATTAGAAATTGAGCTCCCATTTGACCCAGCAATACCACTCCTGGGAATATATCCCAGAGAGGCAAAAATGTATAGTCGAAGTGACATCTGCACTTGTTTGTTCATTGCAGCACTCTTTACAATAGCCAGAAACTGGAAGAAACCTGAATGCCCAAGAACAGATGACTGGTTAAAGAAACTTTGGTACATCTAACCAATGGAGTACTATGTAGCTCTTAGAAAAGATGAAGTCATGAAATTTACATACAAGTGGTACAATATGGAAAGTATCATGCTAAGCGAAATGAGTCAGAAAGAGAGGGATAGACATAGAAAGATTGCATTCATCTGGGGGATATAAAGTAACAAAGTATGAGATTAATACCCAAGAATAGCTGAGATCAGCACCAGGAGGATTACTCCATAACTTAGAGGCCAGCCGGGTATCCTAGAGGAAAGGGCTGTTCAGATAGAGAAGGGAGCACCAAATAAAGGATGTTTGGAGGATCCTCCCAGGAGGGGAGATGCATGTCGAAAGTAGACTATGGACTGAACATGTTTGCCACTCAATGCCTCTTTTGCAGACCACAACACCCAAAAGGAGAGAGAGAACACAGGGGATTGCCCTGCCACAGAGACAGGGGGATGGGGGGATGGGGGTGGGGGGGATATTATCCATGGTGGTGGAAAATGGGCACTGGTGGAGGGATGGGTATCTGATCATTGTATAATTGAAACCAAAGCACAAAAAATTGTAAATCTACAACTTTAAAAAAAATAAAATAAAATAAAGGGAAAAAAAAAAAAAGCAACTTCCAGTCATTGTGAAAATGCACTGAGCTACACTGCTGCATTTCCTGACAATGGTTTAAATCGGGCGGGGAGTTGTCAATCAAAACCACACCTACCTTTGCAACTTTAAGAAATCAAGGACAAGAAGATTAACCAAAAAAACTTCCCATTCTCTCGTGTCATGTGGAGTGTGTCTCTAGAGACAGCATGGGTCAGAACAGTGATCCGTCCTGCTGATGTGTCTCACTGGACGAAGGGCCAGGAAGGCTGATGGAAGAAACAGCTGCAAGGTTGCCAGGTGGCAGGACGAATCGGCTGGAAGGGTACCTGCAATACCGTTCTGAGATTCGACTCATTCCAGACTTTCGGAAGTAAGAGCCGCACCCCTTTTTGGTTGACACCAAATCTATGAGTATCTACAAAAAAGGAGCAAAGCAGGTCCAGGTTGGAAAAAGCGAAGAAAGGACAAAGGACGTTTGCCTGTGTGTCTGGGGATGGCGGGGAGGGGTGAGGGGAAATAGGGAAATGTCAAATAAATCAGGAGTTTCGGCGACCCAGGTTCCCTTTAAGGAGCCACGTTGGGCAGCCTGCTCGGAGAAACATAAATCCTTTCTCCTGTTTCTGAAATAGTCTCTTTGCATTCCATCTACGTATTTTATTTTCATGCATATAAAGATCTCCTGAAAAATTTAAGGCAGCTCTTTAAAGTTGTGTAAATAGAAAAAAAAGCACTATTCACTGTCCTCCCGTTGTTCATCGATTTGCTTGAGTAGGCACCAGTAACGTCTCCATTGTGAGACTTGTTGTTACTGTTTTTGGCATATTGAATACATCACGGTAGCTTGCCAGGCTCTGCCATGCGGGCGGATACTCTCGGCAGCTTGCCGAGCTCTCCGAGAGGGATGGAGGGATCTAACAGGGTCAGCCTCATGCAAGGCAAATGCACTACCCGCTGTGCTATTGTTCCAGTCCAAATAGAAGAGATAGTTCAAGAGGGTATGAAACTGTTAGGGGTAAATTCTTCTGATCAAGGCCCAGCCTGTGGACTGTGTGAGGCAGGTCATGGCCCCCAGCGCATCTTCCTGATGTCGGGTTGCTTGGGAATGCAGCCCAAAGAGGGTGGTAAACTCAATCTAAGGCTAAATACAAGACCGATAATCAACAAGTACCCCAGTACTGTTAAGAGAAAGTTGAAAAGAACTTTGAAGAGAGAGTTCAAGAGGGCGTGAAAATAATAGAAAAAAAAAAACCTTTCAAAATCCTGGCAGGTTTTTTTTTCCAGGTATAATTATATCATAAGGCTAAAGTAATGAAATATATGAAAGGATATGGAAATAGCTGTGCTATGAAGTAAGAACAAGGAGATTAGAGTTCCACATGTAAATGACACATTCCTAATTTCATTAGCCTGTGTCTTAACTGTATTAAACTTTACTCTTCCTGGGTAATTTAATTGTGTATAGATTTTGTTTGTCCTCCCCTCCTTTAAAAAAATTAAAATTAAGAAAAACATTATAAAACTATTTAATACCAGAGAGATTCATTTATCTCCACCGGTCCCTTCACTGTTTTGTAATATTATCCAGCCTCCCCCAATCTGCATATGGATTTGGATGTGTCCCCAGTCTGTCTGGGGCCAGGAGAAATTAAACCCAAAAATGTAACTAGATGGTAGATGTCACAGGACACTTTGTCAAATGTTTGCAAACCTTGAAATCCGGCCTCTGGGACTTTGCAAACTCTGGACACTGGCCGGCAACTGATAGGAATTTCCTGGACGACACTTAGCTTACACCAGCAACTCTTCTCCCTACTTCTTTCTCGTTCCTCTGGCTCACGCTGCGGCTGTTCGGGGTGGAAAGGAAGCTCTGTTCCAGTCACCTTTGGCTCCCTGCCCCCACCCAAACCCAGCAGCCCAGTGTGTAGGATGGGGCTGTACCTTTCCCAGCTGGCTCTGCACTGGGCCATTCACTGGGCCCTCACACACGCACAGTTGGGTGAACCAACCTCAAGGGTACCAGAACTCATTCGCCCAGACTTGGGGCCACTTTGGGGATCAATCAGAGAGTGAGGAGAGGGCCCAGACTCTAAAGGGTGGCCCCTGGGGGCTTTGGCACTCTGGGGGTCCTAGTTTGAAAAAAAAATTCTGGTTTTATCTCTGCCCGCAGCATTTCTGCGTGGGATTAGATGGTGCACTGGGCATCACTCCACTCCCCGAGATCTGGCCTCCTTCTGACTCTTGCAGCATCTAACCCCCTCTGGTACCCTGACACTCCTGTTTCCTGGCCCCCACACCATCATCTCCCCACCCACGAGCCTGGGCTGGAGCTGTGAGGGCCAAGGGCTCCCCTTGCATCTCAGGGAGGAGTCCTCTAGGGGGCTGTCTCGGGGCGCCCAGGCCAGCATGTGCTGGCAGTGCTCTCGGCAGTGTCCTCAGGCAGTGGGCCGGCCCGGATCCTCCCCACTTCCCGTGTCACGAGAGTCAGTCTGCCTCCATGTCTGAGCATTCAATGACTCTTCTCCCATCGCTGAACAGGATCATGAATGAATCAAACCTCGAACAACCTACTCAGCACAATTAACTGACAGAGAGGCCAGACCATGTTTCGCCTCCTCTCAGCAGACAGACGTTCTGTTGACTCAGGCTTGCTCTGGGGCTGTGTCTGCTCTTGGCTCCGGCATCCAGCCAGGAGCCAAGGCAGGAAGATAGGGAGAGACCAGGTGGGAATTTTATTTTTAATACTTTCAGGCACCTCCACACTTTTCTCCGCCATGACTATGCCCTTCTCACACTGCCAACAGCACACAGGAACACTCCTTTCTTTATATCCCCAAAGCGCTTCAGGGGTCTCAAACACTGGTCACCAAATGGCCTGGGGGGCGGTGTGTCCTACCATCTGATTTCTATTTCTCTAGGATGGGTGGAAGGAGCCACCGTCTTATTCCCGTGACCTTTCTTGTGTTTTCTTGGGAGAAATGTCTATTTCAGTTGCTTTGGCCACTTTCAAACTGGGTTGATTTTTGCTTTCTTGCCACTGAGTTGCAGGAATTAGTTGCTATGCTTTGTTTGGATTTTAACCCCTAATGAGATATTTAATTGGCAAATATTTTCTCCTATGCCTTAGATTGCCTTTTCATCCTGTTGCTGGTTTTCTTCACAGAGCAGAAGCTTCTTAGTTTGACAGAGTTCCAATTGTCATCGCTGATTTTGGTGGCTCTCACTTTAGTATGATGCCCTCAAAACTGTGTTAGGGAGGTCAATCTTGTGGTAAGTGTTCTTTCCACAAAAAATAATAATAATTAATATTTTCTCTATTGTATAATGGTATTAATAGTACAATTTTATAATGAATATAAATTCATGCTGAAATTCTGAGGAGAAATGTTAAACATTCATTTATTTTGGAACACCAATGGACCTACTGATGTTTTAGAACATATGTTACATAACCGTGTTTAATATATCACACACTCCAGTTTATATAGTAGCATATATAATTATTATGGAGGTGGGATGTACAAATATTTACTGAGCCCTATAAAAAATGTGAGCAGTTTTCTTTGTAAGTTATAGCCCAGAAAAGAAGTTAAAAAAAAAAAAGACGAAGAAAGAAAGATACCAATGTAAGGAAGAGGAAGGAGGATGTGTCTTGTCTGGGCTGGGGGAACTAAGTGTCTCTGGGTCCCCACATCACAGCAACAGGAGGGTCTCACTGGCCCCCGAGGGCCAGAACTGAGGTCTCTCCCAGGGAGGCTCTGCCGGTCTGGCCGGGGACCTCAGGTGCCCCTGCTGTCTGCACAATGCCGTCCCCGTAAGCAGACGGCTCTGAGGCCCCTGGTTGAGATGGGCAGAGAGGCAGCTCCTTGGGGGTCTGCACCCAGTGTCTGGCTCTAGATACACCCGCCCAATACAGCTGGTGAAGCCACAGTGGCCAACTGAACCGGCAGAAATAATAGGACAGCGGAGAAGGCAGCAGTGGCCCTCTGCTGCATAGCCCACCTTGCTCCGCTCTGCAGCAGAGCAGGACAGCACACATCCAATCCAGCCCCGGGCCCCCATCTCACTGGGGAGGTGCTTTTCCTTCTTTCAAAGTTGGCAGTTATTTCCACTTGAAACCAGGAGTCAATTCAGGCTTGCGGACAAAGACATCTTATCTCACAAAAGATGCAACAGAAGGAGGCTAGCAACGAGACACTCCTCACCCTGCCCCTTCTAGATTATACTTCCTTGAAAGGACAATGCCCCCCCCCCTCACTCCCGTGCCTTCCGCTAAGGCGCTGAAACCGCACTGCAGTATACATCTTGAATGTTTTCCTCGTGATGTTTTACTCAGTGAAGAAAACATCAAGATTTATTTTTCACTTGAAATAAGTATTGACCTTAATAACCTCAATCAATCTTACCCTTGGTCTAAATACAGCTAGATATTTATCTCTCCAAAGGTCGATACTTCTTTTCATTGTAGTACATCAAATATTTTTCTCTATTAATTTTCTATATTTTCCATCTTAGATGATATTTCTGATCCTTCTAATGTATTAATCTGAAAACTGCTTGGATTTACTTTTACCTGACTTTTAAAAGCTTCTCATTCTAATCACTGTTAATATACCCAATTAATTAAATTCATTTGTGCCTTTCACATTTAGAAGCTTCCGTGCTAAATATTCAGGAATAACTAATTTTCATAATAACTCATGGAAAGTTCTAAAAATTTCTCTAAGAATAAATGAGAGCAATTTGTGTCAAATTGGAATACATTGTACCACCCTTAACCTAACACAAAATTCAATCAAGGGAAATGATTCAATAGCAAATCAAAGAATTACACATTAATATGAGAGACTCAATAATGACTTTTAGGGGGACACCCACCAGTGCTCAGGATGTACTCCTGGCTCTGCATTCAGGGATCACTGTTGTCAGGGCTCAGGGGAACTTGTGTGCTGTCAGGGATTGACCCTGGATTGGTTGTGTGCAAGGCCAGCGCCTTAACCACTGACCCATCTCCCCATCCCTTCAATAATAATTTTTTTTCTTTTTTGGGGGGGTCACACCCAGCAATGCTCAGGGGTTCCACCTGGCTCTGCACTCAGTAATTACTCCTGTCAGTGCTTTGGGGACCAAAAGAGATGCCAGGGTTTGAACCCGGGTCGGCCGCATGCAGGGCAAAAGCCCTCCCTGCTGTGCTATCTCTCTGGCCCCACCTTCAATAATGGTTTTAAATGGGCAGTTTTGCGTTTATGGAGAAGTGAAATTACAAAGCCTGGGTTTTCCCAGTTCCATGGCAGATGGACCTGTTCAGCTCCATCCCTTTCTGTAGAGTCAACGCAAAACTCGGTGATGAGCATTTTGGCAAGATTTCGGCGAGCATTTCAGTCCAGATCCTTCCACAGCTCACTCTGTTGCATTCCTTGTAATGCTGGCACCCCCAGGTGCTCTGCCACACTAGAATGAAAGAAGCACCCGCATAATGCCCCCTTGGCGTCCACACAAACCCAGTGGGGCCCACACCTCAGTAACTCACACAAGCTAATCCGTGCCAAGGGTAGGTAATTCATCATCCCCACCTGAGCCCATGGCTCCCAGGAACATGGTGGCTGGGACCTACCCTAACCACTCAGAACAAGTGGCCTCAGGCAGCATGAGGGCTGCCTGTGAGGCTGGTGGTACACAAGTGACCACTGAGAGCCAACTTCACCAGTCCTGAGCCATGCCAGGCTTCCACGGGGTCAGACACTGGCTTCTTCAGCCTACCTCTGCCTCCCCACTCTCTTGAGGCACTGCACCTATCCCCCCATCACAGTGAATCCTGGTCATGGTCACTCACTATGTTGCTGTTCCCCTGTCACAGTGAATCCTGGTCACGGTTACTCATGATGGTCACTATACTCCCGTTATAGTGAAGCCTGGTCACGGTCACTCACGATAGTCATTGTCCCTCCATCACAATGAATCTTGGGCCCGCCTGATCTGTGCCTTTGTAATACTCAACAATTACCTCAGAACCTTTGAAAGTAGAAAGGGATAAAAACCATTGCCGAGAGAAGCAATGACTGTCCATGCCCAGCTGGGCTTTTCAGTATAATGCTATTCATGTCATCACAGCGCATGAGAGCATGAGAGGTGGAGTGTGAACCTCCAACCCACCTCCCCAGATTCCAGCTGAAGTCCCAACATTTCCATACAGTGAATTCTTAACAAAGAACACAACAATGAACTCAACAAACCAAAGGTTTCACTCCATAAGCCCATTCGCTAGAGACATTCTGAGCTTGGTGGGTAAAGCATTTAATAGCAAAACAAACAGGAACAAGTGAAACAGAAGAATTTAGGAGTCACACCCAGTTCGGGAAGCAAAATTATTCCTGAGCATGGCAATGAACTGGATGCTGACCATGAGTTCAGCTGCAAGGGAGCAGATTCGCAGATCAGCAGACCCCAGGCCCCTCTCTGTTCATTCAGAGATGGGAATTCAGTGTGCTCAAAGCCAACTTTACTGTCTCTCATTATTGATTATATGAATATAAAATCAATTATTGATTGATTTTTCTAATTTCAACCTTTCATACAACTTAGCTAGTACATGGCTAATTATTTTCCGATGTCTTCAGCACACAAGATGATTTATTTTCAAAGAATGCTGATGTATGGCATGTGTCTAAATATTGTGTCTTTGGAGTTGATACAGAGGTGTATTTATGCAAAGGTCTAGAGAGGTTTAGAAACACTCAGCTCTCATTACCCAGGAAGAATACCGCGAGATGCACATCTTTCATCAATCACTGAGGCCAGACAGGAAAATGCCCTTGCTTTGGGTCTACATGTTTGGTAGGACGTTAAGACTCAGAAGCGTGCCACTTCTCAGTAATCTCAAGCAAGGTGGTCTCCCCACAGCTGCCACCTCATCTCCTACTGCCCATGAGTTTCTTTGTCAGATGTGAAAGTGCTCCCAGGACTTCAGACCCAAACCTGCTATTCATATTACTCTCGGGGGAAATGCGAAAAACTCTATTTGCTGTTTCCTTTCACTGTGTGATGCTGAGCTCTCTACCCCTTAGGGACCCTGGACTCAAGAATTACCTGGAGAAGCCAGTAGTTCTGATTCAGCTGTGATCTGAAGGCCCTGACAGCAGGTAGCAAATCTTGCACCTTTGAGCTGCTATTTGCTTGGCCTGGTGCCCACAGTTAATTATCTTCTCAGAGCAAGAGGCAATATTTTTTTAAATTTTTTAAATTTTTTAATTTGTTTTAATGAATCACCATGAGATAGTTACAGACTACAGACTTACAAACTTTCGTGTAACAACAAAAGTCTCCAATGGAGACGTTACTGGGTCCGCTCGAGCAAATCGATGAACAACGGGAGAACAGTGACAGATATAATGATCAAGTACCCATCCCTCCACCAGCAACCATTCACCACCAATGTTCCCCATATCCTTCCTGCCACCCCACCCCCTCTGTGGCAGGCACATTCCATTTTACTCTCTCTCTCCTTTTGAGTGTTATGATTTGCATTATAGGTAGTAAGTTGCCATCATGTTTGGTCCATAGTCTACTTTCAGCATGCATCTCCCTTCCCGAGCAAGCCCTCCAAGCATCATTCCCTTCCCTTCCCCATCCCAGCTGAAGAGGCAAGTTTTGTCTCTTCACTTACACCCCCTTCCTCATTGTCAGGTATTTTTTTTTCTTTTTTTTAATCGGGTCTTTTTTCCCATTAAGCACGGATGGGTCCGCACCCCTGACCACTGAGAGCTTCTCGCTGGAATGACTCTACAAGGACACTGGCTTGCTGGGCCACAGAATGTCCTAAGACCCCGGAGACCCAGATTTGACACGTGCATTGCTGCTGCACTTAGAAACATCCACACCCTGGCTAGTGGTCATGCTCCTTGAAAAAAAACCCTTGCAGCTCCCCTACACACGTGGCCAGTGCAAATACCTCACACTCAGCCTAACGTCTATGGGTTCATTTCTTTCTTATTGTACTTTAGACAGCATGGTGAAAATAGTTCATCTTTCTGGTTTTGATAGACAGGTTTCTGGCCCCTTCTTCCCTGCCAGTGTGTGCTGACGAAGTGGGGTACAAGGAGAACCAGCTCTTGCTGTCCCCTACCTTTACTGGTGCATAAGGCTCTCTTATACCTGCTGACAGCTCAGAGCCCCAGCCTGGCCAGGACCCTTTCCACTCCCTCTCCACCTCCTCAAACAAAATCATCTGATCTGTTACCAGGGACTGGGTCCATGGTCGAGTGGACCATGGACAGGCACACAGCATCACAGTATCAAAGATATGACTGCCTATGGCTGGGAAGGAAGGAGGGAGGGGAAGTGCTCAGCATGCATACAGCCATGACCCCCCCTCGAGTTGTGCCAGGGGTCACTCCAGAGTACAGAGCCAGAAGGAGCCTCTGGACACCATGGGGTAGCCCTCAAAGCCCCCAAAGGGAAAAGACAAATCAAAGATGAAACTGTCTCTGCACAAAGGTAATCATAAATGCACCCTGGCTATTTTTTTATAAAAGGTCCAAAGATTTCCTATGAGCAAAAAAGCACATACATGGTTTTGAAACTTAAAATATGTTGATGTAGATGAAAAAAATAATGACTTCCTAAGATTAAAAAAAATCACAAACTTAATGTGCATTATTACTATTTCCTTGTGTAGGAAATGCACATTATTTTACCTTTGTGTTTTGAAAGTATCATGCTATTATGTTTGCTTTTGATCCAGTTGACTTGGTCATGTGGCAGTTTGTGCATTTATTTACTTGGAATAACTTTCTTGAATCTTCCATCTTTACCAGAGTTGAGGAGTGCTTACTATTCTTCCCCTAGGATGCTGTCCAATCCTTTTGATTCTCATTTCCTTCTGAGTACACATGGGACTTCTTCATATTACCCCAAGTGTCTCTAAGATTTTCTTCCTCCATGTATAAATGTGCAAACACATCCATTTTCCCCTCTTCCTTTCTGCACTGTAATTTCCATTATAACAGCTATTAAGACTAATTTCTCTTCATTTGGTAATTACATTTACCATATCTTTAATCTACTGCTGAGTCTATGGATTGAATGATTATTTTAATAATCCCAGACATCATCTCCATTTCTCTCTTGTATCATATCTGCTTATTTATAGATATAATACTTTTCATTTAATCCTTTGGATCCTTTTCCCATTAATTTTCCATTCATGAGAAATTATATTTATACTTGCTTTTCTGAAGCCTAATTTCCCCAACCTTCTATCACTAAGCTTTCAGTTGGTTTGCACTGATGGTTCTTCTGCTGTCTGTCCCTATCTTCCTGACTGTCCACTAACCTTTTGTCTAAAGCAAGCATTGTGCTTTTAGATGGTACGTTGTCAAGACTCCATGCATTGCATCCTGATGTTTCTGGGACTACTATGGCTGTCGTGAGGACCCATCTGTTTGGAATCTTGCCGCCCCCCAGGATAAGCACCATGTAATAGACTTTCATTCCACGCTAATCCACTGCTGACTTGTTGTTGCTTAAGTTTGTGCGTGTGCTGTCAGAGTATTCTGGAGTCTCACACGCAAGTGCATTGGTAGTTACACAGGAATTTGGAACCACAGCAGAAATCTTCCAGTAGTTATGGATTCATGCCGACACTCCCAGACTGGCCCATGGTGCACATAGAAGCCGGCTCCCTTTTGGGAAGCAGAACCGTGTCAGTGCCGGTCTGTATGGAGCCCTGGCAGGGTGTTCCAGGGGCCTGAGCCCTGCTCCAGGCCAGCATGGTCACTAGCTGTCAGTCCACAGCATTCTGAGCTGTGCTCATACCGACAATCATACCCACAGCCCTAGGTGCTTCTGCAGAGACCAGCTGCTTCTTTGTCCCCAAGTCTGGGGTCAGGAAGGCATCAGTGTCCCCAGCCATGGTAACCCAGAGGGTCTGAGTGAGTGAGGGGAGCAGAGCCCCGAGTCACTGGAGCATGTAGGCATTTCTGAGGCCGCCAGCCCTGCGGACAGGTGGCTGAGGGCAGAGAAGCTTCCTCTGAGGCCTTATTTCCACGGCAGGAGGAAGAGCAGCTTCCTCGAGGTCTTTGCCTTCACCGGGCTCAGGGTGGGCATGGCAGGGCTCAGGGCCAGGTGGAAGCATTCTGTCACTGTATCTGTCCCCCACCTGGGCCCACTCCTGGCTGTTTCACAGGCCATCTGGGGCACCTCAGCGTTGTACAACATTCAAAAGCACTTTCGGATAAGAACAGCCTTCTGGGACTTCATGGAGGCATGGAATCGAAACGCCTGGACTTCAGAGAATAGGGACGAGTCACGGGGCTTGGCGGGTTGCTGGACCCAATCCCATGGCCACTCTCTCGGGCTTTGCCTTCATCTCGCTGCATCTACTGGTTTCTGTGAGGGCAGCGCATCTCAGAGGCCTGAGGCTGTTTCAGACACTGCTTCTCAGCCACCTTGACCCTGGGTGTAGGACTTGGTAGGACCCACCCACTGAGGTTGGCATTTTCCTTCCAATTGGCCCATTTATACTTCCAAGGCTCCAAATTCTTTTCAGAGAACTCTGATATCTCGTTATTGTTAGACCACAAGGGCTAGGATGGGCCCCTCCAGGCAGAACTCGTGGCTCTGCCCCAAGTCACCCACCCCGCTCATCACAAGGGCACCAGACAGGAGGTGTTTGCTGGAAATGCAGACGGGCTCAGTCCCTTGTTCAGGCACACCACGGGAAACCCTTCATTTTCTGTCCGCCTCATTGCCCGTTAACAGTAAAATGTTCTTCATTGTATGAGTTTTAATTACACACCAGTGCTGGTAAGGAGTTTTGCAATTTAAGGTCCAGTTTTATTTCAGCAGGAAGCTAAATTTATTACTACTAGTTTTCAGTCTATCTCTTGGAGGATTCCCAAGCAGTATTCAGAGGTTCTCAAAAGGTCACTAGCCAGAAAGGTCAAGGTTTGGGCCCACAGATGCAGCCCTACACAGGGATCAGCCCACCCACAGTGCCGGGGGTCCCCAGGATGGGTCTGTGAGGGCAGCGCATCTCAGAGACCTGAGAAGGTGGCCCTGGGCAGGGCATGACCACATAGACCTGAGGACTGCCCCAGCTCCCAAGGCCTCTGCTTCACAACAAGAAACAGGACGCACATGAGGAGTTACCATTGGTTTTAAACTCATGCCAGTCTGCGAGTCCACACCCAGCATTCCTCTGCTGCCCCCAGATTGAGGGGGCAGGACATACCACCCCAGCCTGTAAGGTCCTTAGGGACCCTGAGGGACATTCCAGAGTTAAAACTCTACTAGTTAGTAACTGTCCCTTTCCTGCCCCCTCCCTAGTAGAGCCTTAGCTGTGAAGCCCTTCCTTATTGGGATGTAAATTCTGAAACCATTTGTTGACTCTTCCCTGCTGGGATGTAAATTCGGAAACCATTTGTTGGCCCTTCCTCATCTGTTACCTCTGTTAGGAACTTTTCCCTTAACCACTTCCACAGAATCAAAGGGAGCCAGGTGATAACCAAATGTCCCAGTTATCAGATGCAGTCTCCTGCCCCCTTGCCTGGTTATTCCTTGCCGGGGCCCCTTGGAGGAGAGCGGGTTGAGCTTAACTCCCCACCGTGGCCAGGGCCCCCGGCAGCCGAAGACCTCCAGGACCAGCCACCACCATGCTGAGACCACTCTCCGCACACCTGAAGGTACCGGCAGAGGGACAAAGCCACGTGGGTTCTGGGGCCGAGATCTCCAAGCCTACTCGGATTGGAGTCGAGCATCCTCCACCCAGATCCTCCAAATTCCAGTAGGCGGGGGTCACACCCACCAACTGGCCCCCTGGCGCCGTGTAATCCCATCAGCGGCCAAGACTCAGAGACTATAAAACCCAGCTCCCGGAAGTGGCCGCACGACATCTTATCATCTCATTCCTACTTTGACAAACTGGCAGGCTACCGAATATAGCCTGCCCACACGGCAGAGTCTGGCAAACTCCCCGTGGCGTACCCAATATGCCAAATACCAGTAACAATGATGGGTCTCATTCTCCTAAAGAGCCTTGAATATAATCTCAGGGCTAGGATGAAGGAGACGTTACTGGGGCCTGCTCGAGGCAATCGACGAATAACAGGATGATCTGTGATCTGTGACCAGATGCCCACTAGCCACAATGTCTATGTACGTAAATGCTGATCTTTGAATCTATAGGCTAAGGAGTGATGTACTTTTAAATGGATTGGTTAAGAAAGTATATGTTGTTACAAATCTTAAATCACTTAATCACTTAACTTCCCGTTAGTCGTCGATTTCCTCGAGCGAGCGCCAGTAACGTCTCCATTTGTCCCTGTCGTGTGCTAGTGTAGCCCAATGGCATCTGTTCGCTCCGGGAACATGAAGGGCCTCAAACCGATCATTCATGATCTTGACGAAGAAGTCTGACCATCTGGTAGGTGGGCGGCCATGCGGTCTTTTGACATCCCGTGGAATCCAGTCAGTAACAGCTCTAGTCCAGCGGTCGTCTTTAAATCTCATTACGTGACCAGCCCATCTGATTTTCGACACCTTGGCAAATGAGACAGCGTCCCTGATTCTTGATCGTCTACGGATGTCAGAACTCCGGATTCTTTCTCTCATTTGAGTGAAACGTGATATTCCAAGCATAGCTCTTTCTATTCTTCTTTGGGAGACCTGAATAGCGTTCTCATCTTGTTTGCGTAGGGCCCAGGTCTCTGAGGCATATGTTAATGCAGGAAGAACAGTGGAATCAAAGAGATGTGCCCAGAGCCGGAGGTTCTTTGTCCTCTTAGCTATTTCTTCGACGTTCTTGAAGGCGTTCCAAGCCGCTCTCTTTCTCCTGCGCAGCTCGGGTGCCAGGTCATTTGTCATGTTGACCTCTCGACCTAGGTAAACATAGCTGTTGCATTCGGAGATGGTCGTTCCATTGAGAGCGAATGGGGCATCAGGAACAAGGCTGTTTCTCATAAACATCCGGAATTGTCGTACCGTATTTGATAGGGTTCAAATATGGTAACACCTACAAGGGTGATTAGAGGTCACCCCAAAAGCCTCTATCCCTCTCGGAAAGACTGGCAAGCTACCGAGAGTATTCCGCCCGCATAGAAGAGCCTGGCAAGCTATCCGTTGTGTATTCGATATGCCAAAACCAGTAACTACAACTGGTCTCATTCACCTGACCCTGAAGGCTTCACCGACATGGCAGCACTGAGAAGGATGAGAAAGGAGAGGCCGACAAAATCTCAAGGCCGATCTAGGCTGCCACAACGAAGGAAGACAAAAATGATCGTTACAAATCTATTGGCTATGAAATGCGTGGGCTTTGCTGTAACGGTCAGTGAAGGCCTATATAAGATCCCCTTTGAAGAAGTTCGGGGTCTTGCCTCACCTAACTGACCTGCATGTCTGTGTAGGTGGCTTGACCCTGGCTAGCCAGTCTTACAATAAACCTTGCTTGCTGCTTGCAGTCTCTGGAGTCTCTTTGTCGTTAAAAGGAGATCACGATCCGTGCCCTAACACAGCCATGGCTGCAGAGCCCAGGATGGCCCCTAGTGGGCCCCATGTGTAGCGGTTACTGGTGCTGAAGATGGTCTACAAACAGCAAAGGGAAGGGACAGCCTGCTCTGAACCCCTTACCTGCTGGAAGACAGACCCCCCCCGAGGGACTCAGACCCCCTCAGTCTGCACCTGTGTGGAACACACAGATCCCTGCCCCACAGATGCTGAATTTACACTCACAGAATTTACACTCACAACTACATGTTCCCCTCCACCCTGTCCTGTGGGAGGGAATGCTGCCAGAATTAGGCGCCCCCTTGGGAAGGTTCCACCTGTACCCCAGACCCAGCTGGCTCCATGTCTGCCCGAACCCCAGCACCCAGCCCAGTTCCATGTGTTCCTGCACCCCAGCACCAGCCCAGCTCAGAGAGGTCTGCCCACTCACCAACTGCTCCACCTTCCTCTTTTCCTCGCCTTGTTTTTCCATCTAAGGAGCTCAGCAAAGAACTGAGAAGAGCAGAGGGATCATCACTGACTTTTTGTTGTTGTAGTTATTGTTTGTTTATTTTCGTTTTTTATCCTCTACAAAATAAAGAAAATTTGTAAAATACATCAGAGACCCTCTGAGTCTTTGTTCCAGCACTGCCTACATGCCTACAGGTATCTCAAGAGAAATCCTTCCCAGTCCCAGCTAGGAACCACACCCCCAACACCCGAAGCCCCCCCCAACACCATGCATCCCTCAGGGCAACCCCCAAGACAGAACTCAATAAATGGAGAGGCGTGGAGAGGTGGAGCCCTGTGTGAGCAGAGCTGGAAAATCCTGTCCCAGCCCTCGAGGCAGAGGGTAGGCAGCCATGAGCAAAGCCTCTGAAAGCAACTGCCTAGGAAGAAGGTGGCATGGAAATCTGGCTCTCTGGTGCCATTTGATTCCCTCTAATTCTGTATTTCCTAGTTTGATTCCCTCTAATTCTGTATTTCCTAGTGTGTTGGAAGAGAATAATAGAGAACAAAACCCAGTGAATCACCAAATGATGGGTGAGGTGGGAGAGAGGAGGAGGTATGCCAGGGGGAGCCCGTCTTAAGATCTCTGACTAGAAAGCAGAAAAAAACCACCTACAGAAACAGAGTGGAAAAGAATCATGTGGAGTAAATGATTTTTTTTTTCCAAGTGCAAGTAGAAAACCAACAGCACAAACTTTTAGAGAACATTAATTCACTCTAAGCTTTCCGGTTATGCAATATATAATTTCTCTTAAAATGCCTATTTAAATGCTCAGAAATGCAAAAAAAATGAAATAAACTCACTCAAGGTTTGATTCCACTCATTCAAAACATACCCCAAATTATCAACAGAGGTTACTTTTGAGAAAAGTTCTGAGAACTGCTTTTCTAATCAGTGTCTCTCTTTATTGGCTACAATGGGCTTCTAATAAGGAAATGTACATAGATAACATTTTAACATTAGATCCCTGGGAATGAGGTCTAGATCAACTAAAATACCCAAATAAAAACATGCCCTGGGGTTGGAGAGATAGGACATTGAGGAAGGCAGGCTGCCACTTCCCTCTCAACTCTCTGGGGGAATGACCCCTGATTGTCAAGCTCTGAGCATTACAAGGTGTGACCCCCAGAACAAAAATGAGTTAATTAATATGAACCAAACCTTGAAACTGAATAGCTTGATGTAGGAAATTTTATTTAAAAAGAAATCATAGATAATCATCTATATTAAAATTATTTCCATCTTCCGTTGAAGAACAAAAGGAAGAATCAATGGGTTGAGTTGTGTTCAAAAGAATTCAATGAGCAATGAAAAAAAATACAATGAAGTCTCATTCAAAAGGAAACAATGAAATAAATAAATAAGTAATATAAACAAAACAGAAGTGGGGGGGAAAGGGCAAGATAAAAATGCAAATAAATGAATCTGAAACCTAACGAATTAGGGCTGGATGAGTGAGCTCAAGGATGGGGAAGCCTGGGGCAAGTGTCCTGGTGACCTTCCTCTCTGGTGGTGATCCAAAGGTGAATTCTTCCTGCCAGGCCATGGTCCACATAGGTATGGGCTCACAAGACTCTCATTCTCGGGCTGAGGGGACACTTGCATCCAGGTCACTGCTTTTATTGTGTCTGAGGTGACCCACAGCTCCACTGAGACAGGCACACAGGACTGTGCCCCCTCTGCCTGGTCTGTGTTCTGTTTCCGTCCTGTGAGGGGGATCCTAGTTCCACAGCACAGGACCCTCTTCTCTGCCATCCTTTCCCTTCTCTCTCCCAGTCAGCAGGCCAGATGGGGTGTAAAAAAGGTAAAGAGAAGGAAGGAAAGAAGGTAAGGGGAGGGGGATGAAGATGGGGAATGGGGATGAGAAGGAAATAGATGAGACATTTCTCTGTGCCTCTCCTACCACACACAAGTCTCACCCTACACCCACACTCATCTTATCAGGGAAACCTTATCGCTAGTATGTTCCTAATTAGAAAATCGCTTATATAGTGTGTCTCAAAATCATCTGCACAGCCTCTGCCATGTCAGCTCAGCCACTGGCCCTGCTCTTCAGGTCCGTGACCTAAATCTTTGAAAAGATGCAAACCAAATCGCTGAAATTCATGGACACGCAGGTCCCCCTGGCTGGAAATTCTGGGAAGCATTTAGGATGGGTGTGGGTGGGGTCCCCAAAACCCCCGGCAGCCACCCACACATGCCACAGCCTCCACCACACCAATGGCCTACACCCTCACTCTATGGCATCACCAGGAATCTCTGCAGAGTCATCCCCAGTCTGCAGATCCCTAAGTTGCCGGACTTCTCCAAATTCCACAGTACTGGCATTCCAGTAGAAGCACACCATATCAGATGAGAAACTAATGTAGAAGCCAAACTAAATAAACTCCACCACCAACAAGAGCACAGAAGACTCAACCAGCAATGAACAGCTTAGTAAATCCTCAGACGAAGACTAATAACCCTGTGATGAGGTATGACAATTTTCTTTCACAGTGGTAGGGCGTTTGCCTTGCACACAGCTGGCCCTGACCCAGCCAGGTTTGATTCCTCCGCTCCTGTCGAACAGCCCGGCAAGCTACCGAGAGTAAGTTACCCGTGATGTATTCAATATACCAAGCACAGTAACAAGTCTCACAATGGAGACGTTACTGGGCCCGCTTGAGCAAATCGATGAACAACGGGAGGACAGTGCACAGTGAGACAGAAGTAAGTAAAAAAGTAAAGGCCCTCCCGTTGATCATCGATTTGCTCGAGCGGGCCCAGTAACGTCTCCATTGGAGACTTTTGTTGTTACTGTGTCTGGCATATCGAATACTCTCGGTAGCTTGCCGGGCTCTCCGAGAGGGGCAGAGGAATCGAACTCGGGTCGGCCATGTTGGCTGCATGCAAGGCAGACGCCCTACCCGCTGTGCTATCGCTCCAGCCCCACCTTTAACCATTTGGTTATAACAAATAATGCAAAACAAATTATTGTGTTTCCACTAAGAGGAAGGCTTGGGGGTTGTTGGGAAAATGGGGACAATGGTGGAGGAAGGTCACTCAGGAGATGAGGTTGGTGTTGCACATCAATGCCAGCAACAATTGTTTTACAGAAAAGTTGCAAACCATGGTGTTTAAATAAAGTAAAAAAATTCACAATAAGAAATCACAAATCACGACAACCATCCTGTTAATTGTCGATTGCCTCGAGCAGGCCCCAGTAACGTCTCCTTCATCCTAGCACTGAGATTATATTCAAGTCTCTTTAGGAGTATGAGACCCATCAGTTTTATTGGTATTTGGCATATTGGGTACGCCACGGGGAGTTTGCCAGACTCTGCCGTGTGGGCAGGCTACATTCGGTAGCCTGCCAGTTTGTCCAAAGTAGGAATGAGATAATAAGATGTCATAATAAGATGTCGCACGGCCGCGAATGCTGGATTTTATAGTCTCTGAGTCTTGGCCGTTGATGGGATTACACAGCACCAGGGGACCAGTTGGTGGGTGTGACCCCCACCTACTGGAATTTGGAGGATCTGGGTGGAGGATGCTCGACTCCAATCCGAGTAGGCTTGGAGATCTCGGCCCCGGAACCCACGTGGCTTTGTTCCTCTGCCAGTACCTTCAGGTGTGCGGAGAGTGGTCTCAGCATGGTGGTGGCTGGTCCTGGAGGTCTTCGGCTGCTGGAGCCCTGGTTGGGGCGGGGAGGAAAGGGGCCCCGGGGAGGAATAGCCAGGTGCAGGGGCAGGAGACAATAAGAAATAAATGCCTCAAAATTTCTATTAAAGCATTTTACAAATTCTGACATTAACCCTACTTTACAAGGACATACTATAAGTTATATCTTGGAAGTTGCTTCCTTAATCTAAAAAGTTGAACCTTTTGAAGATAAATTCAAGATAAAATTAAGAAATACTCATTAATGTAAATAATAAAATAATTATCACTATTAACACTACAGTTTATATTACTTTTTATTCCTAGCTGAGGAAAAACTTTAGAAATAGGAGACAAGTGGAAAGAGATAATGTTATTATCATAATAACTTAGATATGGTATTGACTTATAAGAAAAAAAGGAAATTAGAAATACAAAAATAATAAAACTAATACAAGTAAATTAAAACTAATAAAATAACTTCATACTATGACTCAATAAGATAAAGACACAAAAAGTTCATTATATACCAGCAATGGTTTGTGTAAATTAGTATATAATTTTTACTCTCTTCTATAATTGTAGAAAAAAATTTAAAAACCTTAATAATAAAGTGCAAAAATATTAAAAACCGCATATGGAAATAATAGTGATTTTACTGAGATATGCCCAAAAATTTTGTAATAAATAGAATAAAGTTAGTTCTTTATGCAGGATAACAATGTAGAATAAATGTGGAGGGGTTTTTGTTTGTTTGTTTGTTTTTTGTTTTTTTTAGGAATGGGTTGCACCTGAATGTGCTCAGGGTTTACTCCTGGCAGTGCTCAGAGATCACTGCCAGTGTGGTTCAGGGGATCATGTGTGGTTCCTGTGATCAAACCCAGGTCAGTCTCATGTCATGCAAGTGCTCTACCCACTGTGCTATCTCTCCACTTCCTGCCTGTGAAGATCTTTAATATTCTGTACCAATAGTCACATACTCAAAAAAAAAATCTTAACAGAATGTTTCATTTCTCTTGCTACAGGACAAACTTTCCTCCAGCCTAAGCACGACGCAAAAAAAAAAAAAACCCACAAAAAAAAAGGTCAGCAACTGAAGATGAGGTGTGATGGGTGGTGGCAGGGCTCGGAGACTCACTCATGCGTGGACAATGCCAGAGACTAAAAGCAGAGCCAGATCCAAACATGTGAGAGAGAAAGCCTCAGTTTCCCCTTGCCAGCTTCTTCAAAAAGTTCCATCTAACTGTCTGCATTCTACATTTTAAACACCGCTGCAAGTGAAATGAGTCAGAGAGGGACAGACATAGAATGACTGCACTCATCTGTGGAATATAAAGTAACATAATGCGAGACCCAAGGATAGTAGAGGTAAGGGCCAGAAGGATTGCTCCGTGGCTTGGAAGCCGACCTCACATGCTGGGGGAAAAGGCAGCTGAGATAGAGAAGGGATGACCAAGTAAATGATGCTTGGAGGGCTCCATCAGGATGGGAGATGTGTACTGAAAGTAGACTATGGACCAAACATGATGGCCACTTAGTACTCGTATTGCAAACCATAACACCCAAAAGGAGAGAGAGAGTAAAAGGAAATGTGCCTGCCACAGAGACGGGGCGGGGCGGAGGGGGGGCCTGGAAGGGGTGGCAGAAGGGATACTAGGAACACTGGTGGTGGAGAAAAGGCACTGGTGGAGGGATGGGTATTTGATCATTTTATGACTGAAACATAATCAAAAAAGTTTGTAAATCTGTAACTGTATCTCATGGTGGTTCATTTAAAAAAAATTAAATAAATAAATAAGCATCCTGCAAATTCCTGGGCTCGTCCTGAGAACGGGAAGTAGACAATCTCCCAATATGGAGGCTGTCCCAGACTTCAGGCTCACAGGAAACTCAGAGAATGGGCAATACTTGGGCAAATGGTCACACGAGAACCAAAAAGTGCCCCAAACTAGTCAGGCATTCTGTAAAATACTCAGATTCCCTGCAATATTTTGGTGACTTAACAAGTAACACAAAGAACGGGTTTTTGTATAAAAACCTGCACACGTTAAGGCCATATTTAACTCAGTCCTGTACTAAGTTCTTCCCCACCTGGAGAGTTTCTTTCTTTCCTACTTCCCAACAAACTTTCCTATTTTCCAACTTTAAGTCTGAATAGATTTACCACTCAGCATTTGAAAATACCCAAGAACCTAGAAACCGTTGGCAACGCAGCTGATACCCTGGGGCAGCTGCTGGCCAGAGTCCCTGCCACTTTGTCCCATTCCTTATCTGGTGTCTGGACATCATAACCATGACAATGACGGTCCATCCTCGAGCCCTTCACCTGCAGCGGTGCCCATAGCACAATTCTTATGTGCTGCTGTGTGTGCCTGTGTGTCAGAGAACAGTTAGGAGGAAAAACTCCACCAAGACGCATTCATCAAGAAACCGAGAAGCAGCTGTGGTAACACGGAGCGCCTCCAGCAGGGACACAGGGGCATCCTGGTGGGGTTGACCAAGAATTGGCATCAGAGATGGCTCCATCCATACTGGACACGCTGCGTGACTGTTCACAGCTCTCACAACCCCAACACAGACACCACCCTTCAAGTGCTTCATCTTCCATCAGGAGCCTGTGGAGAAAGCAGTATGAGTGGCCCTAAATCTATTACAGAAACGGAACCCATCATCATTAACCTTGTTTCAGAGAAAGCTCCATGCTTGGGTGATGTGAGCGGTCAAGTTGGCCAAACACTTAGAACTGACACAAATTTTGCAGCGTAACTATGAGAAAGCAGAGGGGAAATACGGCCAGCTCAAGCTGGGCACTCAACTCTCCTCTAGCACAAGACCCAGGACAAGAGATCCCATGCAGGAAAGGAAAACTAAAGGCTGAGATTTCTAATGAACATAGGTAAAAAATCCTCCAAATATCAATTAATAAAATTTAAGAATGCATAAACATTTTACATTGTATGGGAGCTTTATGCCACAACTTTATATCCACAGACATAAACAATTAGAGAAAATCCAACATCCTTACGGATAAAACTTCTCAGCAAACTGGACACAAAAGAGAGCCTGCACACTATCTATGAGGACACCCCCAAACAAACCAGGGAGCAGCAAGTTGCTGGTGAGAAATTACACGTCTTCCCTCTCAGGCAGGGAATGAGGCAAGAATGACCCCCTTACAATTCCCATTGAGCAGAGTTCCAGAAGTACTAGCTAGTTTGATAATAAAGAAAAGGACATAAATGCATAGATATTTGAAAGAGGAAGTAAAACTGCCAATACGAATGGCATGCTTATGTGGAAAATACATACAAAATTCAGCATGAGGCTTGTGGACTAGCAGGCATCAACAGGAAGGTCACACATCTGAGGTCGATGCACCTGAGCCAATGTCCATTTCCCATTTAACACAAGACATCATCATCTGCAAGATCTTTCCCGAGATGTATTACCTTGGCATGAGTATGGCAGGAATTCTTCAGGGACTCTATGAGGAAAAGAACAATAACCTGATTAGGGACATTTTTGAAATTCTAAATAAGTGGCAGATATTTCATTGTCACAAATTAAAGGCTCAATACTCTTTTTATTTTAATTTTTAATATCTTAATTTTTAAGAATTGAATCACTGTGAGATACACAGTTGCAAAGTTTCTCATGATTGAGTTTCAGTCATATAATGTTCCAACACCCGCCCCTTCACCAGTGTACATCTCCAACACCAATGTCCCCAGCATCCCCAGTATGGCTTGATACTCTTAGGATGTAAATTCTTCCCAGAATTATCTATAAATTCAATGCAATGGCAATAACACTATTAAGAAATTATTTAATTGATCCCAACAAACTGGTTAGAATGTTAAGCATGAAGAGCAAAACCACTGAGACTAGTCAATACTATTTCAAAAAAGAATAAAGGCATCAAGCTGAGTATGTGTCTAGTAATGAAGATAGCACTGTACTGGCCAAAAAAATTAAAAATAGAAACATGGACTAATAAAAGAATAGAAAGTATATCTATTTATAGAATATATATTTATCTGTTAAATATATACATATATGTATATGTATTCAACTGATCTTTGAATGCAGCAATGGTGATATAATGAATGGTCTACATTTATATTTTTAACAAATAAAATTTAAATAGCTAGACATTCTCATGTGAAAATATGAATCTATCCATGGTACTTAGACCTTTTACATGAGTAGAAGAGTTAAGAGAGCTGTGTCTACACCCTGATGTGCAGACCCCTTGGGTCAAACATGGTCCCCCAGAGGGTCAAACCCACTCTGGTCACAAGCAAGGGATAACCCCTGAGTACTGCCAAGTGTGATCCCCCAAGTAAACCAACAGCATATTATATATACACAACATATATATACAGATGTGTGTATGTTATATATATATTATGATATATATGTATATATTATGATATATATGTATATATTATGATATATATGTGTATATGTGTGTATATATATATATATCACTGTCCTCCCATTGTTCATCGATTTGCTCGAGAGGACCTAGTAACATTGTGAGACTTGTTACTGTGTTTGGCATATTGAATACGTCACGGGTAGTTTGCCAGGCCTTATTGTGCAGGCAAGATACTCTCAGTAGCTTGCCAGGCTCTCTAAGAGGGGCGGAGAAATCAAACTCGAGTCAGCCACGTCAGCCACATGCAAGGCAAACGCCCTACCCACTGTGCTATCGCTCCACCCATATATATATATATATATATATATATATATGATTTTTGCATTGTGAAATACATTGTTAAACGAGTGAAAAATCAAGCCACGAAATGGTCTAAGTATTAGTACAATACATATCTAATAAATAATTGGCGTCCAAACTATACAAGAAAAACTTAACACTAAACAAATTTAAAATGAACAACCACATTACAAATGTGCAAAATATCTGAGCAGACAGCTCCCAGAGAAGATTGACAAATGCAGAAGAAATGACCAGAAACATGTTTATCACTAGTGAACTGCAGAATGAAGCAAGGGCATGTCACAGGCCCTTACTGCAAGGCCCGTACCCCAGAACACTAACAGAGCCCTGACAAAGACTGTGGTATAAAAGGAAACTTCTCTCATTGATTCACATACTTCACAAGGCCATTTGGCAGCTTCTGATAAAAGGAAACATACCCTACAATTCAATAATCACGCTTCTTAGTTTTTACCCAAAGGAGTTGAAAACTCAAGTCCACAAATGTTTATTATCCAATTTGTCCTTTGGTATGTGAATTAATAAATAAATTTGGGTCCATCCAGTAGAATATGATTCAGAGCTAAAAGACCTGAGCTCTCAATCCATCAAAAGAATTAAAGCAACTTCAAATGCACAATATTTAGAGAAAGACACCAGCCTTCAAAGGGCTTCCCTCTGCATGGTCCAACTACATGAACTTCTACAGAGATTTCTCTCTAGAGACAGTACAAATGTTAGTGGTTACCAGGTTGAGGGGAAGGAAGGAAGGAAGGAAGGAAGGAAGGAAGGAAGGAAGGAAGGAAGGAAGGAAGGAAGGAAGGAAGGAAGGAAGGAAAGTCAGCCAGCAAGTGCATGGCCAGGTGAACTTTGGGGAGTGAAATAATTCTGAATAATCCTATAGGAGAGACTATGAGACATTACGCATGTGTCAAATCCACAAACCTAGAGCACTCAAGGAGTGTGTGGCAAACTATTATTTTAGTTAATAACTAGGTAGAGCTATTGGCTCATTAATTGTATCAATTGCACCATGGAAACAAGTTGTTAATAACAGGGGGCTCCCCCTGAGGAGGGCAAGGGGGTGTGGATGGGAAGTCTCTACTTTGCATTCGTTTTTTCTAGAAACCTTCAATTGCTCTGACAAATCATCTATTAATGAAAAAATAAAGAAAAAATAGAGAAAGCGGTGTCAGCTGAGAAACAGTTCCAAGCCTGGTGAGTCTATAGTCACCACTGCGCCACCCATGGGCTGGAGCCAGGGGAAGCGTGTCACTCCCAAGGGCTCTGCGGAGTGAGGGAGCAGGTGACCCTGGGCAAACCACAGACCATGGTCTGCAGAGAGCAAAGCTTCTCAGGGAAACAGAGAGGAAGTAGTGATTAAATGAGAGGTGAATGGGAGGCTCATGAAGGGGCCATCTAGGCCAGGGCTGAATGACCACTTTCAATCATCTTGGTAAGTGGCCAGTTATTCTGGAGGGAAGAAATGCTTCAATAGAACCAAGTCAGTCAGCATACATGGGTGGTCCCCTGGGGCACTGGGGAGGGTCCCCTGGGGCACTAGGGAGGGTTCCTTGGGGCACTGGGGGGTGTCCCCTGGGGCACTGGGAGAGGGGGGGTCCTCTGGGGCACTGGTTGAGTGCTTTGGATGGGGTGAGTTCCTGAATGAGCCAGGTGGAACCGCTGGCTTTCACCCAAGCCCTGGTTTCTTTGTCTTCCCCAACTCGTCTCCACACTAACCCTGGTGCTCCTACCCTGGCGCTCTCCTCTCTGGTGTCTCACTTATAAGCCACAACACCTGCACTAACTATTTTAAGCAAAAGATACCACCCAGTTAATTTTTTAGCAGAAACTCTTATACTTTGTGTTAGCTTCCTTGGGAGAATTTAGTCTCATAAATGTCCACAGGAGAGACTGATGGCTAATATTAGTACTATATAGTGTATTTTAAAGCAAAGGTCTTCATTGTACTACTGGAAATTAACTGGAGATGGGCTTTAATTGAACAGTGCCATTTCAAGAGTTGACCCACACATCGATAGTGGGAGAAGGAGCGAGGTGGAATCCCCATTTTAAAGAGAAGAAAGCAAAGCGTGGGGTTCAAGGGCCAGCAGTGGGAGGCCAGCAGCTTCACGGGGAGGGGCTGGAGGTTTCCCATAATTCACCCCTTCTCATCTCAGCAGCTATTATCTTTGAAAAATCATGAAGGTTTTGCTGAAGCATAGACAGTTCTAGAGACAATGATGTTCCTTAATTCAAATTCTTAAAGAAAGAGTGTCAAGTTTTTGATTTCTTATTCTTAAAAATTATTTTCAGGAGATAATACATGTATTTATTGATACACACATCACTGTATCACTGTCATCCCATTGGTCTTCGAATTACTCAAGCAGGTGCCAGTAACATCTCTATCCCTCCCAGCCCTGAGATTTTAGCAGCCTCTTCTTACTCGTCATTTCCCAACGATTGGAGGCTCTTTCAGGGTCAGGGGAATGAGATCTTTTGTCATTACTGTATTTGGCATAACAAATACGCCATGGGGAGCTTGCCAGACCCTGCCCGTGCCAGCAAGATACTCTCTATAGCTTACCAGGCTCTCTGAGAGGCATAAATGGGTAGGAAGTGTCTTATAATGTGTTGCGCAGCCACTTTGTGGCCACACAGTCTGGAAAGCAGTCTGGAGTGTGGCAGTAGTTGGTCAGTGGAGGTCGGCTGCTGGGGCTGGGTCCCTTGAGGTGGGGAGGACTCTCGCCTGCCCCACAGCCTGGCACGGAGTCCAGTGGCATGGTTCTGGGAGCCTCTTTTTATACTCCTGTCTAGGAGGAGCATCCATGAGTTCTGGGGAGGTGGCCAATGAGGAGATTACATGATGCCGGCAGGGTGTGGCTTCTGGGTGATATACACATACAAGTCGTCATATACACCGATTTTTGCACTTACCCAGTGCAATATACAGGTTCATTGATATATGGGTAATGTTTTAGTGTGAATAAAGTTAAGTGAAGTAGTTGAGGTAGCTCTATTGCACTGTCCTCCCATTGTTCATTAATTTGCTCAAGTGGGCACCAGTAACGTCTCCATTGTAAGACTTGTTGCTACTGTATTTGGCATATTGAATACATCATGGATAGCTTTCCAGGCTTTGCTGTGCAGGCGGGATACTCTCGGCAGCTTGCTGGGCTGTCTGAGAGGGGCAGAAGAATCGAACCTGGGGTGGCCTGGGTTGGCCTCGTGCAAGGCGAATGCCCTATCCACTGTGCTATTGCTCCAACCCATAGTTGAGGTAATTATTTTAAAAAATTAATTATAGTCAACAATATAATCATTAGGGAAGTAAAGTTTAATGGGATAGAGTACAAAGTGGGGTGGAGGTAATGCAGGAATGAGGCAAGGGCATGCATTTCTGAATGCTTTGGGGTTTAAACACGGCAAAAGTGTCTTGTCCAAATGCTTTTTTATGTAACCACAAAGAACCTTTATTTAAACAAAGAGTATTCTAATGACTGTATTTCTGAATTGCATCCCATTGTTATCTGAAAGCTTTACTAATGCCAGGAGAATCTGTTTTGATTAGCATAGTGCTATGGAAACCCAGGAAATGTCCCAGTGGGGAGTTACAGAGATGTGTGACACATGTCCCAGTGCACAGTGTGTGTGGGGGTGCTAACAGGGCCCTGCACACGCTGGAACAGACAAGATGAGTCAGGAGCACTCGCCGGCCTTCAGGCCATCTCCCTGCCAGACGCTCCCCATAAGGGAGAGCCTGGCTCATAGATCTGAGGTGGAGTGGGTGTCTGCATGTGAACATGCTCCCGAGTAGGGCTAACAGACAAAATACAGGACACCAGGTGAATCTGAAATTCAGATATCGAAAGAAAGATACGGCTCTCTTCACTGGCAGCAAAATGCAAGCTTGGTGTCCTAGGTCTTTATCCGCTAAGCTTGGTGACTTGGCTGGTCCTTGAAGGAGCCGCCTTCAGTTTCATGTCTGCAGCGGGCAGGCCTGCAGAGGAATACAGAGAAGGTCCAGTCCTGGCATCTTAGAACATCATCATGATAATAACCTACGTAAGCCTAGCCAAAGAGCTCCAACCGAACACAAGGCAAAGCCTGACAGAATAAAAAGAGATAATCAGTGCAGCAAGTGTATTTTGCTGTTTTCATCACTTGATCACTTGACCACTTGACTTTCCATTAATCGTCGATTTGCTCGAGCGGGCACCAGTAATGTCTCCATTTGTCCCTGTTGCGTGCTAGTGTAGCCCAATGGCGTCTGTTCATTCTAGGAACCCAAAGAGCCTCAAACTGATCGTTCAGGATCTTGATGAAGAAGTCTGACCATCTGGTAGGTGGGCGACCACGCAGTCTTTTGACATCCCATGGAATCCAGTCAGTAACAGCTCTAGTCCAGCGGTCGTCTCTAAATCTCATTACGTGACCAGCCCATCTGATTTTGATGCCTTGGCAAATGAGACAGCGTCCCTGATTCTTGATCGTCGACGGAGGTCAGAACTCCGGATTATTTCTCTCATTTGAGTGAAACGTGATACTCCAAGCACAGCTCTTTCAATTCCTCTTTGGGAGACCCATCCTGTTTGCGTAGTGCCCAGGTCTCTGAAGCATATGTTAACTCAGGAAGAGTGGAATCAAAGAGATGTGCCCAGAGTCAGAGGTTCTTCATCCTCTTAGCTATTTCTTCGATGCTCTTGAAGGCATTCCAAGCCGCTCTCTTCCTCCTGTGCAGCTCAGGTGTCAGGTCATTTATCATGTTGACTTCTCGATCTAGGTACACATAACTGTTGCATTCGGAGATGGTCATTCCGTTGAGAGCGAATGGAGCATCAGGAACGAGGCTGTTTCTCATAAACATTGTCTTCGTAAGATTCAGCTGTAGTCTGACCTTTCCACACTCACAGTCGAAGTCAGCCAGCATTTGTGCCACTTGGCTGATGTTTGGTGTTATTAAAACAATGTCATCAGCAAAGCGGAGGTGGTGTAGTTGCCGACCATCTATCTTCACTCCCATTCCTTCCCATTCCAGTCATCACATGATGTTCTCAAGGATGGCACTGAAGAGGTTCGATGAAATGGTATCACCCTGCCGAACCCCTCTCTTGACATCGATGATTACTTCTTTGTAGAATGGTGAGATCCTGGTAGTGAATCTGTAAATAGCTCATGGAGAATCCTGATGTATTGAGTTTGAATGCCCTGATTGGCTAGGGCTTCAATGACCACTTCCATCTCAACAGAATCAAAGGCCTTCTTTAAATCAATGAACGTTAGACAAAGCAGCATCTAGAACTCCCGAGAAACCTCAATGAACTTGGTTATCATGTGGATATGGTCGATGGTGCTAAATCCTTTGTGGAACCCGGCTTGCTCACATGGTTGTCCTTTATCTAGTGTTCTGCCAATCCTATTCAGGATGACTCAAGTGAACAACTTGTAGATGACAGACAATAGGCAGATCAGACGATAGTTGCCAATGTCGTGGATGTCTCCCTTCTTGTACAGTAGTACAGTCCTGCTGGTTTTCCACTGGGACAGAACCTTGCATTCAGACAGGTAGCATGTGAAGAGCCGAGCCAGCATATTGATGAGTACTGATGGCAGGTTCTTCAGGTGTTCAGGTCTGACCTTGACTGGGCTGGGTGCTCTTCGTTTCTTTACTGACGAAATGGCGTGTCAGATTTCGGAAGGGAGAACATTGGGAATGACATATCCATCCTGTGGAATTTGGTATGTCACCAGGTGGACATGGCTATCAAAGAAATTTGAGTAGAATTCATGGATAATCTTCTCCATTGCCCTTCTGGTAGATGTGATAGATCCATCAGGATGTCAGAGGGCAATCATCTTGGTCTTGTAGTTGGCGAAGGGCAGGTGGGAGTTACGAATGCTTTTCCTGGCTTCTGCCACATCTGACAGCACTGATGCTCTTCTCTCTTTGAGGTCTTCCTTGATCGCATCTCTTCACTGCTTTGCTAGCTCGGACATTCACTTGCGGTTGCCTTAGGCATGCGCCAAACCACGTTGGCGAATAAGCTCAAGAGTTTTCGAAGACAGGCCGTTTTTTGTAGCTATCTCTTTCTTGGCGTTCCTCGCACAATCATGGAGGTGCTGAACCAGTCAATCATATTCCTCGTCAATGTTGTCAACAATGACATCTTCCCATGTTGCCACAATAGTGCCAAAGAGCTCCCAGTTGGTGGTTGTTCTGGGAGTTCTCTTCTTAAACTTTGCAGCCCTTTCTCCCTGCTCTGTGAAGTAGAATTTTGCACGAAGGAGACGGTGGTTCGATCCCGTTTGAAATTTTGGGACAACAACAACATCGGTCAGGCAAAACTGTTGATTGAATATGATGTGGTCTATTTCGTTGTGGAATCGTCCACTTGGAGACTCCCATGTCCAACATTTAGATTTGGCCTTCTGGAATCTTGAGTTACCAAGGATGGTCTTGGTCGACATGATGAACTCAGACAGTCTCTCACCCTGTTCGTTCCATTCTAGGCCATGGGTCCTGACGTAAAGTTCTTCGGCTGATCTTCTTGGTCCTATCTTGGCATTAAAATCATTGACAATGATCTTGTAGAAGGTGTGGTCTTCTTTATAGAACTTCTCCAGCTCCATGTAGAACTTCTCAATTTCTCCTTCATCATAATTGGATGTTGGTGCTTAGACAATGAAGATAGAAACTGCCAGCAGTGAGCCACATCTATTCCAGTGTAATCGTCCTATTCGGGTTGTTAGGCATTCAAATGAATCAATGCTCATGGCCAAGTTTGTGTTGACAAGGACACCGACGCCTCCAACACCTCTTTTATCTCATGTTCCAAGGAAAATTCTTCTCCAGTGTCGAAAACGGCGTGATGAGATTGGTGCCTTCTTGTCTCAGTCAGACCAATGATGTCGTACTTGATCTTTCGCACTTGTACCATCAGGTCCTTGATGGATGCATCTGATGCTAGCGTACGTGCATTGAAAGTACAGACGATCATTTTAGTCTTCCTTCATTGTGGCAGCCTAGTTCGACTTTGAGATTTTATTGGCCTCTCCTTTCTCATCCTTCTCAATGCTGCCATATTGGTGATGCCTTCAGGTTCAGGGGAATGAGACCCATTGTAATTAGTGGTTTTGGCATATTGAATACACAACGGATAGCTTAGGAGCCTTGCTATTTTCATGCTACTCCATAAATACAGGAAAAAAAACAGTGAGATGAATAAACAATAAAGATAAACATAGAGAACACAAAACTTGGTCGGACATCTGTTCGTCCAGCAAACAGCAGAGCCCAAGTGCTTGCCGTGTGTACACAGTATGCGCTAGGTGTAAGTGCTCTGAGGCAATGTATTAAATCTTGTGGAAATGAAAGGGAGTAATATGTATTCTGTAGCTATGACTGCAGTGAAATCAATTAGAATGAAGACAATTTTGGAAATATATAAGAATTTGCTTACAATCATTTCTTCAACTAGTGTATATGTCAAAGAGGAAATAAGAAAAAAATGAAATGGTTAAGAAATAAAACAACATAAAAAATTTATAAAATATAGTGATAGTTTGAAAGGCTAATATGGGGGGGGAATGATCTGGAATCAATAAGCCAAGACTCCTTCATGATTAGGTAGAGAACAGAACAAATTAAATTAAATTGATATTCCATATCTTGTTTGGTGTGGCGCTTACATGGATGTGTCAATCAAAACTTGTTGAAATCTCATTAAAATTTACACTTAAATTGTTATAATTTATTCGGTGTGAATTATGCCCCAATGCTGTTTCTTTAGAAAACATCAACAAGAAATCAAAAGAATTCAGCAGTGATCAAATGAAGTTTCAGACACCCCAAGGCAGCTCAGAAGTCTGTTTGCAGCGACTTCAAAGTCCACCCCCTTCTTGGTTCTTTCTACAGGTGCCACAAAATGCCCCTACTCCCTGGCACCCCAGATAGATTCCATTTCACACAGTTACTGGACTTTCCCTCTGAGTGATGTGTCTCTGTCTTAGTGCTTCCCCATGATGTGAGTGAAATGTTGAGGACCTTGCACTCCAGAGGGTGCTCTGTGGAGCTCAGAGACTCCTCAGGTGTGGGACAGCAAGTATGCAGCATTGCTACTCTCTCATGGTCGGTGGCATGGGGTGAGCATTGGCCTGTCTGCTGACACTTTCCTACTGCCTATCTGGGCTATTCAAAGAAGAGCGAGTCTTGGTTGAGACAGAATGGGACACACACTGTGTCTCACGGATGGCGTGTCACCCAGTTCTCACAGGTGACACTGTGTCTCAGGGATAGCATGTCACCCAGTCCTCATAGGTGACACAGTGTCTCAGGGATGGCATGTCACCTCATCCTCATAGTGACACAGTGTCTCAAGGATGGTGTGTCACCCAGTCCTCATAGGTGACACAGTATCTCAGGGATAGCATGTCACCCAGTCCTCATAGGTGACACAGTGTCTCAGGGATGGCATGTCACCTCGTCCTCACAGGTGACACAGTGTCTCAGTAATGGCATGTCACTCATTCCTCACAAGTGACACAGAATCTCAGGGATAGCATGTCGCCTCATCCTCACAGGTGACACAATATCTCAGGGATGGTGTCTCACCTCATCCTCACAGGTGACACAGTGCCTCAGGGATAGCGTGTCACCCACTCCTCACAGGTGACACTGTGTCCCAGGGATGGCGTGTCACTCAGTCCTCACACAATTTGTCAAGATTCAATTTCATTCCATGGCTCCCTGAAAAATGTAGATATCAAACCTTAGAAAAACTGAATTTTAGTGTTTGTCACTGTGCTAATCAGAGTTTTGCTGGGTTTTATAATCTAGTATATCTGGGGCTGGAGAGACAATATGGTGGGTAGGGTGCTTGACTTACATGTGGCCAACCCAGGTTTGACCATCAGCATCCCATATGGTCCCTCGAGCACCACCAGAAGTGATCCCTGAGCATTGCTGGGTGTGGCCCCCAAACAAACAAAAAATTAAAATCCATTCTATTTAGTTGAATGATTTCTTCTACATTATCATTGTAACTTCTTTTGACACACTCTACTACAACACTCTCCATTAGCTCATTTCCAGAACGTACAACACACAATGTCACATCACCTTTGACAAGACCCTCAATTTAACCAGGTAAGCCTGAAGATCTATTCAGACAAGTATATCTTCCCTGAGAATCCATGGCAGAAAATAGCCCCTCGCTCTCCAGGTATGCTCTTGTGATGGAGAAATGCTTTGGGACAAGGAGCCAGCAGTCACTTCCAAGCCCCTCAGAAACAGACCATTACACTGGAAAGTAAACAATCATATACCTGAATCGGCGACCAGGCAGAGAGCTGGTACAACTGTCCAGTTAAAAGAGTTACCGAGCCATGAAAACAAGAATAACATCACCTTGAAATCACAATGCTACTTAAAAGTAAGTCAGCCGGAAGGACCCACTACTCAGTGATTTCAATCCCGTGGCATTCTGAGGAAAAGCAGGGCCCACAGTTCCCCTGAGGGGGGATTAGATGGGGGAGTTTGACAGATGGAGCACAGGGCACTGGGTTTGATTCTGAGCACCCCTACTGAGCACAGAGCCTGGAGGAAACCCTGGGCACCTCTGGGCGTGGTTCATAATACCAGACAGAGAGATAGAGATAGAGTCCCAAGTGATTTTTTTCTACCCAACTCCAAAAGACCAGCTGGAAAGAGTTAAGCACCGGCTTGTCTCAAAGCCTCCCTGTTCCTTCAGCTTGGGGACACACTGTGCTGAGGCAGGGACTTTTCTGTCCCACAGGATGTGCGGCTGGAACCGGGAAGATGCTTAGAAAGATCCACACTCCTGCCTGTCCGCAGCCTCTCCCATCTTTTCCTTCCAGTGAGATCAGGGGCCAAAAAGTGATCAACCACCCCAATAATCACAGAATGTCTTTGAATATTTAAGAGTATTGATGCCCGGGGGTGGAGTAAATGTACCTCAAGAACTATCCCAGGAGAGCTGTGGGCTGCAGGCCTTCAGGCTCAAGCCAAGGACCCTGTACATCACTTGAGAAAGGACTTGTCCCTTGGCGAAGGTCCTGAGGATGTCCTCACATGAGGAGGGGGACGTGGGCTTGGTGTCCAAGTGCCCTCGCAGCCTGCACCAGCTCACCTCATGCTCCTTCTTCCAACCAGCACCTGTTTTCTCTAGCTTGTCCACCTGGGGAATCTCGAAGTCTCTGAAGCATGACTTCCTGAAGTCCATGTAAGGACGACTTCCTTTCATCAAGTAGAAACGTTCATTATCCCCTGCCTGTTCCCCCCGAAATGACATCCAGCTTGATCCCAGTGCCTGCCAGGACTAATCTCCTGAGTAAGGGTGATGGCATATTGCCAGACTGCCCACCGGTGAAGGCTGAGGAATAGTTGACTGGTTTGGTATCTCCAATCTTGCACACACCAGGAAAACTCTAGGAAATGGGAGCCAAGTTAGGGAGGGAAGGAGCCACGTGGCCCAGCCATGCGCTCTGCAAACACACCAGAGTGACAGAACCACCTTCCCAGCAAGCTACACGCTGAGCAGACTTCTCCTAACCCTCCCTTACAGCACGGAGCCCTGCTCGCCACCCAAGCACATGCCAGCAGCAGCCCCAGGGCCATGGATGTGTGCAATGTGTACACAGACATGCACCAGCACCTGCACACACGGGCCAGCCTCTCGGTCCAGGGTTCGCGTGTTCACAAACACACAGGGAAAAGCAGGCAATTCCGCCCATCTTCACGAGTCCCCAAAACAATTCTATTTACTTACTGATTCATCCACTGGAGAAAGGAAGAGTGTCTGTCATATTTAATCTGGAGATGCTTTAAATAGACATGCGATTTGAGTAATGCATCTATTTCAATAAGCTGCTATTAGAACCCATCATTTGAATGTCTGAGGGAGTTCGTGAAATGGAAAGTTTTGCATACTTCAGTTTCCATTCTCTCAGAGATTTGACAGCAACAATTCCTAAACTGAGTGAAAAAGGGAGATATTTTCCATAAGCATTCCATTTATTCCAAAGATTTAATTACAGAGAACAAGTCACAATACAGAAAGTTGGACACTTAGATGTCCTTCTAATGAGATCTGATTTCTTTGTCAAACAATTTGTTAAAATTGTCTCAGATTTTTTCTGTTTTTTAAAATTTTGGACTCAAGGGCTAACTCAGTGGTGCTTGATGTAACTTGTGGTGCCGGGGATCGAACTGGACCAGAAGCTGGGAAGCAGGCACCTGAGCGCCAGGCTCACAATTTAAACTAAAGACTAAATATTTTCACTGTAAACCTATCATGTTCCCCTCAAAAAAAAAAAACTACAATCAACCATAATTAATTTCTCCTATAACTGTAGCTGCACATTATTTTAAATATGTATCAATTATCCCCAAATGTTCATAAATTCTATATTAATGTTATTGCTTAATTTAAATATATCCTAAAATACGAATGACTTGCTACAACTGCTAAGTGAAAATAGGAATAAAGATTAGATTTAATTAACCTTGATGTCACTTTCACTATGTTCTAAAAGGATGTCTTTCAGGAAAATTTAGATATTATTAACCTAATCTTCTCATCAGTCTCTGGAATGATTAACTCTGAATGATACATACCTTTGGTTCAGTTAAATAATCAAAATAATTTAATGAGTTCTGACAGATATTTTAAAACTGCTGTAATTCTAGTGCATAGCTCATCAAACCTGACAACAACATGGTCTGCCAAGAAATATCTCAGCTATTGTGAGAGTTTTTAAAATGGAAGACTAGGCTGTGTTACCTATTACAATAGCTAATGATGGAACAGTTGATGGAATACCCAAGAGCTTTGTAAAATCTTCAGAAAATGATTTCACGAGCAAGGCCCTGCATGCAGACCCGCATGGACTCAGAACACGGACAGAGCCATCCTGACTTTACAGAAACCCAAAGGCACGTGTCAGAGTCCCATTCACAAGTCTCGATCAGGGTGCCCAAGTGGGTACCAGCTAAGTGCCATCTTCTTTCCACTTTAGACACAGAAATCACTGCTCCCTGCAAAGACCCTCTTCTAGCCAGGAGAGGGAATCACCGTGAGGATAGTCATTTCTGAGCTCAGACATGATGGCATTTGTAGAGCTAAAGGTGAACTTTGGTGCTTGAGCCCCTAGCCATATTTCAGGAGACTCGTTCAGGAGAAAAAAAAAAAGCTCAATCTAACTCTGTACCCACGTCTTCCAAGGAGAAACATGCACAGACACTGAGTTCAGTCACATCTGAAAACGTGCTGGCAATTTCAATCACACACACACACACACACTCACACACACACACACGTAAGTGTTACAAGACCATTTTTTGCTTCAAGAATGAGGATAGAACCATTAGAAATGCAAAATCCAACTCAAACACTCTACAGGGTCAATACACTGCTGAGTGGGAAGAAAAGGCCCAGGAGAACAGAGAGCAGCCCAGCCCAGGACACCCCTTGGAAATGCACGTGTGCCACTGCCCCGGGCTTTCTAGGGAGTCTCTGAGGGACTGACACAACACTTGGTGTGTGCTTAAGAACACTTCAAAAAATTCACATCGAAGTTTCTTTGTTTTCACTTATCTTTATTTTTTTTTCTTTTTTTGTATCTTTATTTTTTTTCCTACTTGTCAAACGTGGTGCATTTAGATCCATTTTAGATCACTGAAAATATAAAACACTATGCAAAATGTTTTAATCAAGTAGTTAAAGTCTGTATTTTTGCATCATATAATGGAGTCGCTTTAGTATAAAAAATATTTTGTAGTACTTAACACCTAGATGGTACCAAAGTTTCTCCCGAGAAAATAACTAGGAACAGATTTTCCTATGGCAACGTCACTTTCCAGTAATTGAAGTTATAAATTTCATAGCTAAAGTTGGATTTGATTCATTTTCATAGAAATCTCTCTAAATGTCATAGTACCTGACCCTTGGTTTTTATTTCACTCTAAATTTTAAACATGTGGACACTGCTCTCCTCTATCCTAATGCAGCGTGATCCCCGAAAACCAGCTTGGAGAATGTCTGCGGCACAGGGAAGGCCGTGCATACCAGAGGTGTGTAAACAACGGGGCGGAAGCAAAGGCCACAGCTTCCCACACCTCAGGATCCGCCTCCTTAACCCCGCCCTGCCGCTGTCTGGGCCCAGAGATCAGTGCTCCTGCTTTCTGAGGGCAGGAACCGCCACATGACTCCAGAGTAATTTATAGTGAAATGGGATTAGGCCTCAGCCACAGGAGCTGTGGACACATGTGAAGGCACAGCAGCTCCTCACATGAACCCGCGACTAGAGGCCCTCTGCCCCCCTCTCTCACAGACACTCAGACAAGCAAGACCCTCACGCATGGTTTCTGGAACACAGCACCACAGGGAGGTCAAGGCAGACAAACTTCTAAAGATAACGAAGCCCAAGGTCCCAGGACAACCCAGGGTGGCTGCCCAACACCTCTTGTCTCAGAAAGCCGGGAAAGAAAGAAGGGAGCTTCCGGGATGAGAGCACAGGTATGAGAGCAGTTCCCCAGGCAGCTCATACACCCTGCAACTCTACTCATACAACTCAACACTCATGCAACTCAACACCTGTGCAGCTCAACACCTGCGCAACTCAAGGGGCTGGAGTGATAACACAGCGGGTAGGGCATTTGCCTTGCACATGGCCGACCCGGGTTTGATTCCCAGCATCCCATATTGTTCCCTGAGCACCGTCAGGAGTAATTTCTGAGTGCAAAGCCAGGGGTAACCTGGTCACATCGCCAGGTGTGACTCCCCAAAAAAAACCAACAACAAAAAAATACCTGTGCAACTCAACAACTGTGCAATTCAACACCTGCGAAACTCAATACTTGTGCGTGAAATTCAACAACTGTGCAATTCAACACCTGTGCAGCTCAATACCTGTGCAACTCAAAACCTCCGCAGTTCAACATCTGTGCAGCTCAATACCTGTGCAGTGAAACACTTCTGCAACTCAACACCTGTGCAATTCAACACCAGTGCACGTCGACACTCCTGCAAGTCAACATCTGAGCAGCTCCAACACCACCAAAGCACCGTCTCGTCACCTTCGATGAACACATGCTGCCTACCCCATGAGCAGAAACCTCACCTCATGCCTCAAAACTGAAAGTGGTTCCCAGCAGAATGCACTGGAAGGTGCTTCTGACCCTGTGTATTTAGCAATGAAACCCAGTGGGTGGCACTGAAATGTCCCCAGCCCTCAGTGCAGTTCTGGTGAGATGGTAGCCGTGCTTTCTGCAGTGACTCACTGATGTTTTGCAGCAGTTTCTCTTCTTTCCTCTAGGTGTAATGATCTGAATAAAAGATAATTAGGGCAGGTGCAATGGACAGGAACATAAGAAACTCAACCATAACCAGAATGAAAATTTAGAGTTGGGTACATTTCAAAGAATGATTGTGAATATTAATTATAACCATTATTTTTAAAAACAAAAGCCCAGACCCTTCACAAACAGCAGCATCTCTGTTTGGCCCAGTGCAGGGTGAGCACCAGCAGGTGGATTTAACTAACGTGTTCCTGGGGTGGGTGGGGAGGCTGGGAGCTGACACAGCGGGCGCCATGCTCTCCGAGGCTGTTTTCTCTGTGATCAGACTCATTGTTCCAGGAATCCTGTGAGTCACCTTGACATAGATATGAACAAAAGCTTAAAAATGCTGAGTCTAAACCTCGCGAACGCTTCAATTAACATGTGATTCTATCATGGCAAAAAAAAAAAGACTTATTTAAGTACTTACAACAAAATAAATGATGATAAGGTTTTCTGAGGATGGAAATTCTCTACACTCGTGCCCTTGAGCCTGGCCTGAGCATCAGCAGTTTCTGATTCTGTTCTGGCAGCAGAGGGTGGAGCCCAGTACTAGGAGCTGAGTGCATGCCGGGCCAGGAGACAGTTCCAGCCTTTCTCTGGGGTTTGTGTACAGGAACTGCCCCAGTTTGCGTGGGAAACGCCAGTTGCTCTCCACGCGGGCTGAGGTGCTTGGGTGAAGACTGGTGGGAGTCTCTAAGCACACATCCACCCACAGCAAGCCTTGCAAACCGCTGTCCTGGTCAGAGAGCTCTGTCTAGTCCAGCTTATGTTCTGACCACAAAGCAGGGACTTCTGTTCCACGGAAGGTATGCTGTCCTCCTGGGACCAGCTGGTCACATCCTACGCAACCAGCATCCTTTGACTCTGTAGCACATGAAGAGGCTGAAGGGAAGAAGCGCATGGGATTTGTTGAATTCACACATTTGCGCAAAGGGCTCTGCTGAGTGTAACCTGGGGGTCTGGAGAATGTCCATCGCTGGAGCTTCTCTGGCCGCTAAAGGAAACACATCGCTGTTAATGCTGCTTGAGCTGCTCCAGAAGGGGACTCAGCCCCGGGTAAGTGCAGGCCAGTGAAACCCTCCGCGGCCCTCTGCTCTGGGGAGTGGACATCTCCCAGAGTGAGTTCTGGGGCTACTAGAGGAGGCGGGATGGGAGGGGGCGCCTGATCCCCATCGCTCACACACCTCCTCACCCAGGGATGTCTGACATGGCCTAAGGGGGCTCACACATAGCTTTTATTTTGTTTTGGGTTTTTTTTCTGAAGGTGGGGGGTACACCCAGTGGTGCTTACTCCTGGCCCTGCGCTCAGGTGTCACTCTTAGTGGAGCTTAGGGGACTAAAGAGGGTGCTGGGGATGGCATCCAGCTAGGCCATGAGCCAGGCAACCACTATACTACATTTCCCACCGCCACACTCATTGAAAAAGGATTTATTCAGAAGTTTTACCTAACTTCTTACATTTCCAGTAGTTGATTTTGTTCTTTTGCTACAGACATCAACTGCAAACTCAGTCACTGAGTGCCCTAAAAACAATGCAGTTCTCTGTTTTCTCTATGCCATGTGGAAGAAGATGAACAAATCTGTGCCTCTGGAGGTTTGGAGTCAGCCCTGAGGAAGACAGGTGCGACGTGAGACGGTGGCATACAAAGAGACCTCCAGTGAAGCACCATGGCGTCTGCCCACTAGGATGCCAAGCTCTGCAGGCTGTTACCACTGCCACAGAAAGGGACCAGACCCTTAGATTCCAAAATCTACCTCTCAAAGAGAACGTTGGGTTTCTTGGCTCCTGCACTTCTCACACTGAGACTCATCTGTCTGCAGAGACAACTAGACCCACGGCTGCCTTCTCTGGCGGCATTTCCAGAACTTGCATCCACCCCCACACCCAGGGCTGTTTCCACCCAGCACAGACACTGGGACCTACCAGGATACTCTACCTAATTATCTGAGGTACCGAGTCATCATCTTTCCATGCCTGCCCATCCATCCACCTCTTCCTTCCCCTGAGGATGCAGCTCTTCCTCCCTGAAGTCGCTTCCTCGGCCCAGGCCAATGCCCTTAACCACAGTCCTGCTCTATTGCTTCATCTAGAATTTCCCATCTTAGGTTGAACATTCGTTCCTTGTCCTTGAACTTACATGCACATGTGACTTCTTCACGGAAATCTCTTAGAAATATTAAATCTAAAGTGTAAGAGTGAAGTGTGATTTGCAATAGGACATCACAGTGTAGGTCTACGGGGTCTCAGGGCTGGTCTGTTGGAAGATGAAGGGTCTGTTCTGTGTCTTCTCGTTTTTGAGGCTATTGGATGGAGAATGAGTTGTATCAAATATTTATCGGCATTCATGAGAGGGCTGTACTCTTCTTTTATTCATCAGTGTGACAAATGAGGCTGTCGTGTTCCTGGTGTTTAATTCTACCTAATTATCTGAGGTACCGAGTCATCATCTTTCCAGAATACTCTAAGTCACATGTCTCAGTTATGTTTGATATTGTCATAGATGGCATTGGGGGTGCTACTTCAACACTGAAACTCTGTGAGAAGGAAAATGAAGACTAACAGTAACACAAAACTGTCTTGTATATGAGTGTTTTCTCGGAGTCACATTTCCTGTCACTGATTAGCTATTCACATTTCTTAATTAAATTTGGTCACTGGACAAATACTGTGTTCCTTGACAACTCTGACCCATGTTCTTAGGAAAAGAACATACTCTGTGTGTGTATGTGTGTGTGTTTCCTGAATCCTCCCCGACTTTGTGAATATTTCTCTCTTCACCCCTTCCCTAGGACAACTCAAAGGAATAACTGTTTGCCAAAAAGCCACGGGGAAATGGTGACTCCTAAATTGGCTATTTCTATGCAAAGTGTTTTGGCCTTTTTAGGAGGTGCTGTATTAGGACTTCTTAATTAACTTCAATTTGCAAATCATAGTTGACTCTAATTTGCAAATTCCATGTATTAATGTGAGTCAAAAATAGTTAATATTAGGTGTTGCCTAATCAGGTTACAAGAATAAAAGAAGAGTCATCCACTGGCTGTTTGTTAGGACAAAGAGCACTTGGAACAATGAGCTCACTCGGGCACAAGAGAGGAGCAGAGACCCCAAACTGAGTAACTCTCACCTGGTGTCTGACGCAGACCCTCAGGAGAGCCCCCACAGCTGGTATCAGCGTAAGAGAGCTGTCTCCCGGGCCCAGTGACAAAGCCCCAGTGATCTTATCTTCCATCAAACATGTCCTGGACACTTGGGGGCAGTGGGGAGCCTTTAGACCATGACAAATAGTTGCTGATCTGGGCGAGAGGCAGGCGAGTCCACGCTCAGGGACCATTTCCCACGTGCTGACCCTCAACTGGACTTGAAAGCTCTGAATGCTGAGTCCACTTTCTGTTTAATTTTCCTCTTCTTGATAGTTTCCTGTTCTGAGGCAGGATAAAGCATACAAAGAGATTCTAGACAAGTACCCCATAGACACCACTGGAAGGAACCAGTGAACAAAGGGAAATCGGGTAAAATTGTGTGGCTCAGGCTGCCGATATGAAAAGGGGAAACTAGGAAACAATTCTCATCAGATATAATTTTTCTTGAAAAATTCCAGTTCCTTTATTGTATGCTCCCATTACACCATCTGAGTCTACAAATAATATATACTCTAAAGACTTCCACCGTTACAACAATATTGGAGGCTTGACTCCAGAGTTTAGAGTATGCAAAATATGTTAAAGCATTGAAATATCAGTATTCAATATCCATAAGCAATTAGAAGTTTGGATGGTCTGTCAATATATTTTAAACCCCATGCTGAACTTAAAAAGTTTACACTTGCATTAAAAGTAGGGGTAAGCCTGGGCCCAGAAAGATAGTACAACCGGTAAGGGACTTGCTTGATATGAAGCCAACACAGGTTCGATCCCCGGCACTTCATACGGTGTCCCGAGCACTGCCAAAAGTAATTCCTGAGTGCAGAGCCAGGAGGAACCCCTGAACATCGCTAGTTGTGGCCCCCACTGCACTCCCTCTCCCAATAAAGAGGTATTAAAATATTGTCAGAGATTGAAAGCAAATTCTACTAATATATTTTTACCGACCAAAGATCCTTAGGAATGAGCAGAAAGTGGCCGAGAAACCTTTCTTTGTGGGTTCCAGGCAGGACTGAGTTCTCGGTCTCAACAATACTATCAATGAGGCCAGCATGGGCGGCAGGCAGTGGACTGGGAAGCACTGTCCATGGGACTAGTCATGGGCTAGTTTCAAGAGGACCAAGAGGTCTCTGGGCACTAAACTTCACCTCTGGTCAGCGGCAGCATGAGAGAAAGCCATTACGGAAAGGCCTGTGTAGAAGGAAGTATATTATTCCTCCTTAAATTAAGAACTGGGCTGGAGCAATAGCACAGCGGGTAGGGCGTTTGCCTTGCATGCAGCTGACCTGGGTTCAATTCCTCTGTCCCTCTTAGAGAGCCCAGCAAGATACTGAGAGTATCCTGCCCACATGGCAGAGCCTGGCAAGCCCCCCACGTAGTGTATTTGATATACCAAAATCAGTCACAACAAGACTTGCAATGGAGACATTACTGGTGCCCGCTTGAGCAAATGGATGAACAATGGGAGGACAGTGCTACAGTGCTAAATTAAGAATTAGAGCCTGGAATTTCTAGAATGTTCTTTTATACTTGTGGGTATCTCAACCCAAGATTGAAAATTATTTTTACAGCTGTGTAAAAAAAATCTGCCTCAAAAAAATGGGAAAGAGAAATAAAGGGAGAAAGAAAAGAGAAAGAATGAGAGAAACAGAAAGAATGGGAGAGAAGGAAAGAGGAAAAAAGAGAGTAAGGAAGGAAGGAAAGATGGAAGGGAGGGGGTAGAGCAATAGCACAGTGGGTAGGGCATTTGCCTTGCAAGCGGTAACTCGGGTCCGATTCCCAGCATCCCACGTTATCCCCCAAGTACCGCCAGGAGTGATTCCTGAGTGCAGAGCCAGGAGTAACCCCTAAGCATTGTCAACTGTGATCCAAAAAGCAAAAAAAAAAAAAGGAGGGAGGGAGGGAGAGAGGGAGGGAGGGAGGGAGGGGGGAGGGAAGGAGGCCACGTAAGTTTCAGGATCTCACTTGCATGCTCTGGGAATCTTGGGGTCAAGGAAGCCGTTTCTCTTACGGACAGACCCCCAGACATTGCAGGCTCCAGAAAAAGAAATGACTACAGTACTGTACACCCTTACCAGGAGTGGCCCCAGTCAGGGAAAAACACCCTCACTGTCCCTCAGGAGGGCCCGACGGAGGGGAGGGTCAGGAGACTCAACCAGAGCCAGACCTGCCCAGCCCAATGGTGCTCACCTCACAGCCGCTGCCTGCAGACTCCAAGAACGACCCCAGGAACCTCAAGGCTAATCCTTTCAAGGATAACATGAACAAATCAAAAACAAACCATTGATTTCATATTTATACTTCTCTAAACTCGAGTGGCAATCAGAATAGTATGTGCTACCGGTTTCTATTCATTTCATCTTGATCATCACATTAGTTAACATTTTTCTGAAGACACTAATGATCTTGACATAAAAAAAATTAGAACGAAGGTTCAAGATGAAGTGGGCGCCGTGATTGTATTTGGTCCTATCACTGCCCTGGTTATGGGTCAGCTTATACTCCCCAAGGGCCCCAGGAAGGAGAAGCCCCAGAAGCACAGAAAAGAATTTGAATGTGGGGTTGCAAGCACTGTTAGGAGGTGAGGCACTGGCCGTACATGCAACCACACACACAGAGTTTGGTCCCTAGCACAACCTACACAGTCCCCAAGCACCACCAGGAGTGGCCCCTGAGCACAGAGCCAGGAGTCATCCCTGAGAACAGAGCCAGGAGTCGCCCTGAGCACAGAGCCAGGAGTCAGCCCTGAGCACAGAGCCGGGAGTCAGCCCTGAGCACTGCTCAGTGTGGCCCAACCTCTCTCCCCCACAAAACAAAAGAACTGAAGCAAATTTTCAAACAAGAGTAATTAGCATCTAAATGACATGGATGCAAACCCTATAAAATGCTAATAAAACTAGCAACGAAGAGTTTCCTCCCGAAGACGTAAAGAGAAAGACGGGTAAGATGAGCAGGAGAAACATTAAAGCTGTTATCTGGAAAATGTGGTGCTTCATTCATCGGAGAAAGATGAGGGCATGTTGAGTAGATGACTGAGGATGTTAAATCATACAGACCGACATAAACTCCAGAGGAATTAAATGTTTACAATAAGAAATAAAACACACCATAAATGTATAGAAATTTTATTATTCTAAAATAAAACATGAAACTGAACTCAAATTATAAACTACATATTTAAAAGATTGGGATCTGGAGGCTAGCACAGTGGGGAAGGCGCTTGCCTTGCATGTGGCTGACCCAGGTTCTATCCCCGGGATCCCATACGGTCTCCTGAGCACCTCCAGGAGTAACTCATAAGCGCAGAGCCAGAAGTCAGCCCTGAGCACAGCCGGTTGTGGCCCAAAAATAAAATAAAAAGCATGGACATCATAATCCCACTTTACCTACAATACTGAAACCCAAGGTTCTATTTTTCATCAATATTAAAACCAACAGCTCCTCCACTACCCAGCTGCCGCCACACTCCAGGACTCTTTCCAGATGCTCGGGCCGAGACTCATGCATGAGTGAAGCTCCACAGAACCAGGTAAGCAGAACTCTGAAACCTTAGACTCCAGGCTCAATGGACCCAGGAACAGAGATCCTCTACCAACCCCGGGTGAGCAAGGAATTAAAACCAGGAGCCCCACCCTACCCTGCCCTGTCGACTTCCACCAACCACCAGTGACCCAGGGATTACACACAGAAGACCCACCCAACCACACTTAATCACTTAACTTCCCGTTAGTCGATTTGCTCAAGTGGGTGCCAGTAAAGTCTCCATTTGTCCCTGTCGCGTGCTAGTGTAGCCCAATGGCATCTGTTCGCTCCGGGAACATAAAGAGCCTCAAACCGATCGTTCATGATCTTGACGAAGAAGTCTGACCATCTGGTAGGTGGGCGGCCACGCGGTCTTTTGACATCCCGTGGAATCCAGTCAGTAACAGCTCTAGTCCAGCGGTCGTCTTTAAATCTCATTACGTGACCAGCCCATCTGATTTTTGACACCTTGGCAGATGAGACAGTGTCCCTGATTCTTGATCGTCGACGGATGTCGGAACTCCAGATTCTTTCTCTCATTTGAGTGAAACGTGATATTCCAAACATACCAATACCAGATAAATACTTCACCAGCAGACCTCCACTACCTCCACTACCTCCACTACCCAGCCACCGCCACGCTCCAGGACACTTTCCAGACCACATGGCTGCTTCATCATAAGACACTTAATACCCATCTTCCAAGATTACCGCACCATATTTGATAGGGTTCAAATACGGTTTGTACCATACAAACACCTGCAAGGGCAATTAGAGACCACCCTAAAAGCCTCTATCCCTCTTGGAGATCCTGGCAAGCTACCAAGAGTATCCTGCCTGCATAGCAGAGCCTGGCAAGCTATCCGTGGCATATTCAATAAGCCAAAACCAGTAAATATAATGGGTTTCATTCCCCTGACCTTGAAAGAGCCACCAATATGGCAGCATTAAGAAGGATGAGGAAGGAGAAGCTGATAAAATCTCAAGGCCGAACTAGGCTGCCAAAACAAAGAAAGACAAAAATGACTGCCTGTACTTTCAATACATATATGCTGGTATCTGATGCATCCATTGAAGACTTGATGGTTCAAGCGTGAAAGATCAAGTACGACATCATTGGTCTGACTAAGACAAGAAAGCATCAATCACATCATACCATTTTCAACACTGGAGATGAACTGTTACTTGGATCATGTGACAAAAGAGGCATTGGTGGTGTGGATGTCTTTGTCAACACGAACTTGGCCATGAGCATTGATTCATTTGAATGCCTAACAACCCGAATAGGATGATTACACTGGAATAGATGTGGCTCACTGCCGGCAGTTTCTATCTTCATTGTCTATGCACCAACATCCAATTATGATGGAGAAGTTGAGAAGTTCTACATGGAGCTGGAGAAGTTCTATAAAGAAGACCACACCTTCTACAATATCATTGTCGATGATTTTAATGCCAAGATAGGACCTAGAACATCAACAGGAGAACTCTACATCGGGACCCATGGCCTAGAATGGAATGAACACTATGAGAGACTGTCTGAGTTCATCAGGTCGACCAAGACCATCCATGGTAATGCACAGTTCCAGAAGGCTGAATCTAAACGTTGGACATGGGAGTCTCCCGGTGGATGGTTCCACAACTAAATTGGCCACATCATATTCAATCAATGGTTTTGCCTGACTGATGTCACTGTTGTCCCAAAATTCCAACCGGGATCGGGCCTCCATCTCCTTTGTGCAAAATTCTACTTCATGGACCGGGGAGAAAGGGCTGCAAAGTTTAAGAAGAGAACTCCCAGAACTACCACCAACTGGGAGCTCTTTGGCACTATTGTGGCAACATGGGAAGATGCCATTGTTGACAACATTGACGAGGAATACGATCAACTGGTTCAGCACCTCCATGATTGTGCGAGAAATGCCAAGAGAGAGATAGCTACAAAAAAACGCCTGTCTTTGAAAACTCTTGAGCTTATTCGCCAACATGGTTTGGCGCATGCCTAAGGCAACTGCAAGCGAACGTTTGAGCTAGCAAAGCAGTGCAGAGATGCTATCAAGGAAGACCTCAAAGATAGAAGAGCATCAGTGCTGTCAGATGTGGCAGAAGCCGGGAAAAGCATTCACAAAGCCGGCCAATCCTTTGCAAATTACAAGACCAAGATGACTGCCCTCTGATGTCCTGGTGGATCTATCACATCTTCCAGAAAGGTAATGGAGAAGATTATCCATGACTTCTACTCAAATCTCTTCAATAGCCATGTCCACCTGCCCACATACCAAATTCTGCAGGATGAATATGTCATTCCCAACATTCTCCCTTATGAAATCCAACACGCCATTTCATCAGTAAAGAAATGGACAGCATCTGGTTCAAACAAGGTCAGACCCAAACACCTGAAGATTCCGCCATCAGTACTCATCAATATACTGGCTCAGCTCTTCACACGCTACCTTCTGAATGCAAGGTTTTGTCCCAGTGGAAAACCAGCAGGACTGTTCTACTGTACAAGAAGGGAGATATCCACAACATTGGCAACTATAGCCTGATCTGCCTATTGTCCATCATCTACTAGCTATTCACTCGAGTCATCCTGAATAGGATTGGCAGAACACTAGATGAATGACAACCATGCGAGCAAGCTAGGTTCCAAAAAGGCTTCAGCACCATCGACCATATCCACACAATAACCAAACTCATTGAGGTTTCTCTGGAATTTAAGATGCTGCTCTGTCCAACATTCATTGATTTAAAGAAGGCCTTTGAGACAAAGCAGTCATCGAAGCCCTAGCCAAACAGGGCGTTTAAACTCAATACATCAGCATCCTCCGTGAGCTGTATTACAGATTCACTACCCGGATCTCACCATTCTACAAAGAAGTGATCATCCATGTCAAGAGAGGGGTTCGGCAGGGTGATACCATTTCACTAAAACTCTTTAGTGCCACCCTCGAGAATATCATGCAATGACTGGAATGGAAAGGAATGGGAGTGAAGATAAACAGTCGGCAATTACACCACCTCCGCTTTGCTGATAACATCGTTCTAATAACACCAAACATTAGCCAAGAGGCACAAATGCTGGCCGACTTTGACCGTAAGTGTGGAAAGGTCGGACTACAGCTGAATCTCATGAAGACAATGTTTATGAGAAACAGTCTCATTCCTGATGCTACGTTCGCTCTCAATGGAACAAACATCTCCAAATGCAACAGTTACATGTAAAAGATTGAGAAGTCAACATGACAAATGACCTGGCATCTGAGTTGCACAGGAGGAATAGAGTGGCTTGGAATGCCTTCAAAGAGCGTTGAAGAAATAGCTAAGAGGACAAAGAACCTCTGGATCCAGGCACATCTGTTCGATTCCACTGTTCTTCCTGCATTAAGATACGCCTCAGAGACCTGGGCCCCATGAAAACAGGATGAGAATGCTATTCGGGTCTCCCAAAGAGGAATTGAAAGAGCTATGCTTGGAGCATCACACTTCACTCAAATGAGAAAAAGAATCCAGAGTTCCAACCTCCGTCTATAGTCAAGAATCAGGGACGCTGTCTCATTTGCCAAGGCATCAAAAATCAGATGGGCTGGACACGTAACGAGATTTGGAGACGACCACTGGACTAGAGCCATTACTGACTGGATTCCACAGGATGTCAAAAGATCGAGTGGCTGCCCACCTATGAGATGGTCAGACTTCTTTGTCAAGACCCTGAACAATCAATTTGAGGCTCTTCACATTCCTAGAATGAGCAGATGCCATTGGGCTACACTAGCATACGACAGGGACAAATGGAGACGTTACTGGCTCCCACTTGAGCAAATCAATAAGTAACGGGATGTCAAGAGATCAAGTGATTAAAACCAATGATTAGATGGGCAGGAGCCAGTCTCAGAATCTGGGGTGCCCTCATTAAGATGCCTTGGCTGGGTTTTAGATGTCCAGATACTTTATATCAAGGTGTATGGAGCATGCAGTGAGTGTGCATGTCCATGGCTGACCAGTTTAGATACTGGAACCTTCGAAGCAGGAGCTACTGACCCTAAGGGCCAGTCACTCTCCCTGCGATGGTCTCTGCTGCATCCTCTCCACAGCGGCTCCGAGGTCAGGGCCTCTTCATCAGGGTCTTTTAGGCATAAGAGCAAAGGCCAGGAGGCTTTCCAGAGTCCTGTGTGTGCTCACCTCCTGGTCCAGTTCAGGGTCAACTGGGACCACTGAGGAAGCCACCACAGGCTGCTCTCTCCATCCTCTGCAGGACTGGCTGAAAAAGGCCAGGGACATGGCCAAGCTCAGGGAGACCCAGAACGGACTCTGGCCCGGGAGGGCAGTAGGCAGTGCCTGGCCACTCTGCACAGCCCAGCCACTTCCTGTACCGCCCCTGGCAGGCTGGGCTTCTTTCTGGCCCCATCTTCAAACCCTCTCCGGAGGTCTCTGCATTGGACCAACAGATGCTCTGGCCCCTGACATTCTCGGCCAGCACCTCTTCAACCCCGACTGGTCATGCAGCGCCTCCTCACTCGAGCCAGGCCTGGAAGCTGAGAGAGGCAAATCATGTACTCGTCTCCTGCAAATACCCCGGGACTGGAAACAAGCCCGAGTGATAGCCTTGAGAGAAAGTTTAAATGCCACGTGAGTCACCCACCTGTGACCCTAAAGAAAAACAAGAATGCTCTGAGTATCCTGGGCCTTTCCTGACTCAGGTGAATAAATCCAGACACCAAATACTCCGTCGCTCATGTCCGAGGCAGCCTCGATCTGATTTTCTCTTCTCTGGGTCCAAGCACCAAGGGTGCCTCTTCAGGCTCCTGAGGACGCCTCTGATGGAGCATTTGGAAGCCTCATCCATTCGCCTCCCCAGGCGGTAGGAAGCAGCGGCTCTTAACTAAGTAATCTGGAGACTATTTAACACCCACCAGTGTCCACAGCCAAAACAGCATTAAGAGGAAGTGATGATAACGGACATGTCTTGTGGGGACGGGTGCTCAGGGTGGGCACTCAGTGCTGAGTGGGGCAGATTCCCAGCCTGCCCGCTTCATGGGAAAGACGACAGAGAAGTGGGGTGACTGGGAAATGGTCCCAAGTGGAGACAGACTGAGATCCTCTCCCGTGAAGGGCAGAAATGGACAAGCTCCGGGCACCTCTGGAGTATGGCTGCCCAAAGTGAAAGCTAGGACAAGACTGTCGGAGGGCAGAAGCGAGTGCTGGGGTACCCAGCTGTCCTTCTCCTCTTCTTCCCTGTCTGCATTTTCCATCCCGACAGCTGTCACCTTTTCCTGCAAGACCGAGCTGCAGGAATCGCTCTGCTCTTAGCTCTCTCCATGCCAGCCGATTCCCAAAATGTTTCCCACCAAGGAAAGGCAGACATGTCTATTTCTGATGAGTTTTCAACCCACTTACCCTCCTCCTAGTTATCTTAGAGCTTTGTGAGAGGTAAAGAATCCTCTTAGGCCATTCTTGGATGTTAGTCTCCTATTTTGTTACTTTATGCTCCCCAGACGAATGCAATCTTTCTATGTCTATCCCTCTCTTTCTGACTCATTTCTCTTAACATGATACTTTCCATGTAGTACCACTTGTATGTAAATTTCATGACTTCATCTTTTCTAACAGCTACATATACCAGAAATTTTGCTCCATGGCTTGGAGGCCAGCCACACATGCTAGGGGAAAAGAGAGCTCAGATAGAGAAGGGAGCACCAAATAAAGGGTGTTGGGAGGATCCTCCCAGGATGGGAGAAGCTGAAAGTTGACTATAGACCAAACATGATTGCCACTAATTGCCTCTTTTGCAAACCACAACACCCAAAAGGAGAGAGAGAGCAAAAGGGAATGCCCTGCCACAGAGGCAGGGTGGGATGGGGGAAATGGGGTGTGGGAGGGATACTGGGATTCATGGTGGTGGGAAATGGGCACTGGTGGAGGGATGGGTATTTGATCACTGTATAATTGAAACCCAAGCACAAAAATTTGTAAGTCTACAACTGCACCCCATGGTGTCTCACTAATAAAAATTAAAAAAAAAAGAATCCTATTAGGGCCAGAGTGGATAGTACAGTGGGGAGGGCGTTTGCCTTGCATGCGGCCAACCTGGGTTCGATCCCTGGCATCCCATATAGTCCCCCAAGCACCACCAGGAGTAATTCCTGAGTGCAGAGCCAGGAGTAACCCCTAGCATCGCTGGGTGTGATGCAAAAAGAAAAAAAAAAGGAATGTACTCTTAATGGAAAGATTGAGACTTCCCAACACAGGTGCTTAGATGCAGGAGAGTTCCCTGGCAGGGAAGGTTGCTCACCATCGAAGACAGACCAAGCAGTGAAGTCTGTGGGGCCAGCATCGCCAGAGACCTGGGCCTGGGGCAGATCATGTCCCTGCAGGAAAGCAAAACGAGAGACTGTGAAAAGGCCCAACGCTGAAAATCAACTTGCTGGACCAGCTGTCCTTGGTTCAAAGGCAAATGACGTACCCGTGCATGGCTCCATGTCCACTTAAAATGAACCCCTGGGATTCAGACTCTTCCTGGCCTCCCGCTTCCCACAACAGCTGGTGGCACTCGGAGGAGAGCGTAATCTCAGAAGGGGAACGTGCCTGGTTCCTGACACAGCTGTGGAGCGAGTGCCTGACCACAGGCAGTAGTGGGGAGACTGCCCCCAGCTTCCGTATTACTGGGAAGGCTCCAGGGAGATGCGTTCTGATCTGCTTCCCTGGAGAGCAAGAGAAGAAGCAAGAACGTATTTACGGAAAGACTTAGATTTCTGGCCCAGATATTTATTTTACTTGTTCAAACTCGAGAGGCAACGATCTGTCACAAACAGCAGCGAGGAGAGTCGCAAGTGCAGGAAAGACCCTCGCAGCCTCCTCCCACACACCTACATCCCCTTACCGCTTGCCACAGGTTTTGTCTTGTTTTCTGAGAAACTTTTCATGGGATGCATCAAGAACATTTTCCAAGGTTTTGAGCCATGCCCAGCAGTACTCAGGGGCCACTCGAAACTCTGTGCTCAGAGGTCACTGTTTGTACTAAATAACATAGCCAACTGAAAATGCCAAATTCTCAGGAAAATACAGATCGTTGCCTCTCTGGATTAAGCAAGTAAAATAAATATGAAAGGCTGGGAGCACAGTGTCAGTTCATTCCACATGGATCATTTACGGGCGAGCGGGCAAAGTGCTTTACTTTCTGCCATATTGGATATTTTTGATTCTTCCTAAATTAATAGAAGTTTTCCTTCCTCAAACCATTCAAGATAACATTTTCTGTACCACCAATTCTGTGCAATCCTAAAATATTCTACATTCCTCTTTAGAGTTGAGTTTCATATCCCCACAGTTACTTAAAATTTTAGAGCGAAATGTGCATATAAAGAATGTCTTATACACTATTATTTATGTAGGAAATGATTGATCCTTTATAAATGAGTATCTTATGGATTCAGAATCTACCGTCCTGTTTTACAAATTCTGCAAAGTGCTCTTTTTCATTCTCTTTTCTAAATTATTACTGAAAAATTAAAAGGAGCCCCTAGCCTTTGTGAATATTTTAATCTTCCCATTGTATCTACCAAATTTTTCTTCTATCCTATTACATGGTGCAAAATGGGATCAAATATTTTACAGCAGAGAATTCCCTTCATTTTTAAGGTAAGTGCCATGTCCGCCAATGCTATGAGCTACAACCACAACAACTGCCCCTCCATGACTACACACACACACACACACACACACACACACACACACACACACTCAGGGTTGCTGACACGCATGCATGCACTCACCACTCACACACTCCACACATTTATGCATATACTCATGTAAACACACACGTACACACACCAGCATCCACAGACACGCACACACTCACACACACACGTGCTCTCATCACCCCCCCCACGCACACACACTTCTCCCAAGCCAGTGGCTTTCTTGAAAGTGGGGGGGGGGGGGTTTCTCTGCTGAGCTGACCCATCATCCCTCCCATCTCCGCCAGCCTTTCTCCTCTCCTTGCCTACTCCAGAAAGTTCTTCTTTCCTGGGCGCTTGAGTCAGAGTCCCACAGCTGACCCCGCACCCTTGTCTCTCATTCCCCCACATCCCCCAGGGGAGATTTATTGCCCCTTCCTTCTCTCCTCGGGTTCCGCTTTCCTCCCCAAGTCCTTTGTCTCTCCTCACACTGTCCCCTGCCTCTCCCCCTCCCTTCTCTGCAGGGCTGCCCATCCGCCAGAGGGAAGGTGCACATGGTGTCAGCTGTCAGCCAGGATGCCCTGTGTGGGACACAGGAGCCAGCCTCTGGCGGGCCTTCCTGGGCCCCAGAAAGGGAGCTGCCCTTCGGCGGGCAGCGGGAAGGGAAACAGGGGTGAGGAGTCAGTGGGGACGGACAGAAACCCTGGTGAAAAGTCCATAGCGAGCACTGGGACTTTGCCACGGAGAGCATGCCTTCAATAATTCATCTTCCATCTCACATTATTCCAATGGACCCACCGGTGCTGGAGGGGAGAGGGCGGGAGGGCGGTGGGTGATAGACAGAAGGGGGAGGAAGGAGAGGGTCAGGAGAGAGTAGGCGCCTGCAGAGAGGACTATGGGGATATGCTGACCTACTCCGGGAAGGGGAAGCCCACCGCGGTGCTGGGGACTGGGTTCTGGAGGTCCACCTCAGACGACAGTCAGTTCCACACGGCTGGAAGGGCAGAGTGGACGCGAGGTCCAACCCTTACAGCCAGAGCCCAGAGGCTTTGAGCCATCTCTGTGGCCAGGAGCCGAAAGCACCCACAGCAATGTTCCCGGGAGAAGGCTCAGGAAAGGACCACTCATCCTGACAAATCCTGGCTCAGAGTGAGCCGCTGAGTGAAGCAATCCCAGAACTAGGGAAATTTGGGGTTGTATGGAAGCAACAGGGGGCCCCGGGTTTCCACATCAATCCCTGAGGTCCCCCCCCCATGTCTGAAAGCATCACACACACACACACACACACACACACACACGGGTGGGGGGAGCAGGGGGTTTTCCTGTGCTGTCAGGGTCCAGGAGTCAGACCCAGGGTTCTGGGCATGCGAGTGCCCCATGCCATGGTGGTCCCAGGGTTCTGGGAAAGACGCAGGAGCTGGCGGGGCCAGTACAGGCACAGGGTGACCACTCATAGTTCTGATGGGTGCTACCAGGCAAGAGGTAAGGCTGGGCCTTGTTCCGTGGACCTGTTGGCCATCTGGCAGCCCACAGGTGTGCCACGTCGGCTGGCTGGGTTCTTCCTGCATCACGCCCCTCTCTCTGGGGCAACAGCCCAGCACAGTCAGCTCTGCTCTGCTCAGACCACCTCCCGCCCTCATAGAGGCTGCGATGGGCAGTGGCACAGCCAACCCTAACGCCGACCAGGGCAGCAGCATCATGGCACTCATTGTACAATTAAAGCCACCTAGTGCTTGGACCAAGCTCACAGAGCGTGCGCCAGGCCAGAAGGCCACCCCCATCCACACAAGAGCAAAGGAGGAGGCAGGTCTTTGCCCCCACCCAGCCTTTCTTGTGAGCAGAGGTGGGCCCCACTGCCCCAGAGGGAATCAAGGCAGACAGGCAAGTGCACAGAAGGCAGAGACCCAAAAAGCAGCACCTGAGAGGGTCAGTCGACCTGGCACAGACCCAGGTTTCCCCGCCCTCAGCACAGAGAAGCCTGACCCTCGGGGAGAGCCCAGAGAGACGCCTGTCTATGGTCTAGAATCAGGCCAAGCCACGTGTGGCTGCTCTGTGCTGAGTGAATATTTACACACATGATGGAGTATGTGCCCAATGATTGAAGTTGGTAGGGCTAACCCCTCCATCCATGTATGTACCTATGTATCGTCAATAATCTGTGATTCATCAATGCACCTCTCCCCAGAGACATACAGATCTGTCTCTACTATTAACACATGCTAAGTCCTCCCTGGCCCAAGCAACAGCTGCGAACTCTATCAGTCCCACTAAGCAGAGATCCCGGGAACTTCTAGGCAAAGCGCTCGGCAGTGATAATTTCCGGGTGAATGATCAGAGGAGTCCTGTTTGTTGAAAAGAGCATGCTGCATAATTATATGGCAAATTAAGAAAGGTCATTGTTCATTGGTGAGTGATTTTTTTAGCCTAGTTATTTCATTTATTTTAAATTCCTGCATGAAATAACATAGTATTATTAGGTATAGCCCATTATGAGATGTGAGTCAAAATGACATCCTTTCAGTGTGTTCAAAGGTTAATTACAAATGAATGTTTCCAAAAATATAAGAAATTAGCAACCATAAACGAATGATGCTACCTTACCGCCAGTGAAAAGCGGACAGATGCTATTACTGGGACACGAATAAAAACTGGGTGACACTTTCCCCATAGCAGAATTCTCTTTCGCACACAATAAGGATGGGTGTCTTGACCTCTCTTCCCAAATACGATAAGAAAGTTAATTGGTAATTGTAAAGACATTTTAATACCTTGACTTTAGGAACAGAACACAGTGGCAGAGAGTGTCTGATTCCTCAAGTGTTCCTTAATTGGCGTGATAGATAGGAAGTGGGCCATGTTATGAAACGGGCAGGCTCTTTCCTGATGGCTCCATGATTAAGGGGGATGTGTCTGCTGAGGGTGCGTCGTCAAGAAGACCGGGCTTCTACTCTCCTATCTCCCACCCCAGAGACTGTATCAGAGGGTGTTATATCCCGGGAAGGGAGTTTCTCTCACACAATGACCAGACCAAACGCGAGAATGCAAATGCAAGGCCCCTTTATTGCTAGCTCGAGCTAGGGTCCAAGTCTTATCCAACACAGTGGAGTCTCAGCAAGGACCCTGACTCCAAACCCTGCGCAGTTTATATAGGGTTTGGTTATGTAATAGCATTTTTTTTCTAGGACTTGGCAATATGTTTCCAATTCTGGTCCCCGTCTGGACCCAGGACTCCAGGGACCAACATTATGTTTCCAATCCTTGGCCCCTGTCTAGTCCAGTGACTCCACTCCCTTGGCCCTCTCTGCTTGGCTGGGCGCCATTGCCCATGCCCCCTATTCTGATAGGCTGTTCCCATGGGTCGGTTTATCTGCCCAGGGTGATATTGTTCTGAGAAGTCAGGACTATCTGATGGGGGAAACTGAGACTTAGGCCTGCTGAGTTTTGGTCTTAAAGTGGAGCCTGTCATGGCTCCACTTCGGCCTCACAAGGGAACCTGGCTTAGTTCTGCTCAGAGGGGACAAACACTGAAATGTGATTAAACAGGCAGTCAGGTGCATGACACAGCATCTGGGCCCCAAGGTCATTCTCTAGAACACGATGCTGTGTTCTGCTGGGCCGGAGATTCTTGACTCAATGCTATCAGCCTGGCCAACCTCTTCCATTCTCTGCCTTCATGATCTCAACTGCAGAATCAGGTGGCTGGACGTTTCCGCTAGGAGCAGGTGAAAGAAATGTGTAAAGTGCCCAGAGCAATGCTGGGAATTATCGTAGGGATGGACATTAAAGGTCTGGCTATAGTGGGACGGTTGAGTTCAAGTGTGATTTCAACATCATGTTTTCCTAAATAGTCCCTTGTGCCCTGGAACAGGTAGTACTCAGATACAAGCTAGGCAGCACTTCATCGGGTGCTTTGGCTGAGGTCTGGGGATGGATGAGTGGACAGGACCACACTTCAGGTCCCCGGGAGGCTACTCCCTGCTAAGTGCCCGCCCCTCCTTCCCAGCCCCGGGCACCCCTCTCCATGGCTCCATCCTCAACCCAGACTCCCGCCTGCTCCCATCCTGGGCTTCCTCTCATTTCCTCTCAAACAGACCTGAGACGATGAGCTGGACAGTGGGCACCGGCCACAATGCTGCTGGATTCTTACATGGTGGACAATGGTCATTCTCTGCCACTGGTCACTGCATCTGAGTTACACTCACCTCAGTCTACTGGTCTCGCAAGATGCTAGTGACAAACACAAACTATGACAAAGCTTGTGCCTCCGAATCATCCCCAGATTTCCCCCTAAAATACCGTTTATTTTTTGTCTGGGGCTACACGGGGGTGCTAGGGGAAATTCCTGGCTCTGCGCTTGGGGCTCACTGCTGCAGTGTTGGGGACTCTGGCTGCCTGGTCAGTTCTTTCAAAGACTTGCAAAAGAGGGTGGCTCTTGACAAAGGAGGGGAGTATTCACAGGACACCAAGTCGCAACCAGCCACCAAATGTCAAACGTGACCACAGCCTCTGAGCTGTCCACAAAGGCCCTTACCTCCCTGAACACAGAGACCAGCAGTGCCATGCTCCAGTGGTGGGTGCTGGTGCTCCCAAGCTCACTTCTTGGCCACTGGTGTGTCATGCCCATGAGCCTGGCTCTGAATCCATGCATTTCCAGGATTATTTTTTTGGTGGTGGTGGCAGAGGGTGGTCACATCTAGAGAATCTCAAGGGTTTTTCCTGGCTCTGCACTCAGAAATTACCTCTGGCAGTGCTCGGGCAGTGCTCGGGGGACCCTATGGGATGCCGGGGATCGAACCGTGTGCAAAGCCAAAGCCCTTCCGCTGTAGCCACTGTTCTATTGCTCAGTAAAGCAGGCATGCAGGGTGTGCTTACCCTGGCCTGTCAGGCATGTGGCTGATGGCTGCAACCAAACACCTCATGTGGCCAGAAGGACCCGGACCTCTTTCCCCGACACCCACCAACACATTTCCCCCTTGGCTCTCCAGAGCATCATGAACTCACGTTCATTGCCCAACCTCCAAGCATGCAGGGGCACCACAGGCCAAGGAGGCGGCCGGAGTCTGGGGAGAGCAGGGAACTGAGGTGACTGAGGCGGGAAGGGCCATATCCTTGGTCAGATTCTTCCGAGCTGCCGAATACCCCTGGGAGCCTTCACAAGCTCACAGTGAAAACATGTCCTCAGGACCTGAGTGAGATGGGTCAGTGTGTGTCTGTGTGTCTGTGTGTGTCTGTATGTATCTGTATGTGTGTCCGTCTGTGTGTTTTTGTGTGTCTGTGTGTTTGTGTTTCTGTGTATCTGTGTGGGTGTGTGTCTGTGTGTGTTTGTGGTGTCTGTGTGTGTCTGTGTGTCTGTGTGTGCCTCTGTGTGTCAGTGTGCCTGTGTGTCTGTTTGTGTTTGTGTGTCTATATGTATCTGTGTGTGCCTGTGTGTGTCTGTGTGTGTGTCTGTGTGCCTGTGTGTCTGTGTGTCTGTTTGTGTTTGTGTGTCTATATCTGTCTGTGTGTGCCTGTGTGTGTCTTTTTGTGTCTGTGTATGTCCATATGTGCCTGTGTGTGTCTGTGTGTGTGTCTGTGTGCCTGTGTGTCTGTGTGTCTGTGTTTGTGTGTCTTTATCTGTCTATGTGCCTGTGTGTGTGTCTTTTTGTGTCTGTGTATGTCCATATGTGCCTGTGTGTGTGTCTGTGTGTGTCTATGAGTGCCTGTGTGTCTATGTGTGTCTGTGTGTGTGTTACTCATGATAGTCCAGCAGACTTCTGGGGTTTCCCTTGGAGTCCAGAAGTGAGGGGGTCCCCTGGTGACCTTTTGCAGCCCGTGCACAGGGTCCATGAAGGGTGGGGCTGGTGCGGCCGGAGGCCCAGCTTGGTGCTGTCCCAGGCATCCCTCACCCTACATCACACCCACACACACACCCTAAACACACCAAGAGAGGCTTGGAAACCAATTTCCCTGCACATATTGCTCTTTTATTGCCCAGAGCTGCCAAGCTGGGGGATAATTTCCTGCTCGAGGATGATGGATACTGGCATAATCCGTGGGCCGATGTGGAATTTCCACTGGAAGAGACACGCACCCAGCCCCGAGCAAAGAGAGGCGAGATTCGATTTGTCTTGTGTGCAGAACCAGGGCGTGCGGAGCGGGTGCTGAAGGGAAAGGCTGTGTCCACTGCTGTCCTCTCAGGTGGACCCCCTCCACACTGTCCCAGGTGGTCACTCTTACCCTCAGACCCTGGGTCAGGGCCACTCGGTGACAGCAAGGTCTTGGGTACAAGATCGTTGGCAAACTATAAAGTCCAGCAAGTTTCCTGTCCTGTTCTTTGAGTTAACACCTGCCCCGGCTTGCCGCCTCTGGGCTTCTTTGAGGGAGCATTTCTGGCATGTTCTGTCCCTAAGAGAAGTGTGAGAGAAGGGGGCTATACTGGAAGCACCAGGCACCATCTGGGTGCCCGGAACCCTAACGGCTCCTAGCCAGCCACACACAGGCTTCGGGCAGATGTAACTTCGGGGCTCTCTCTGGGCTTATGTCCAGAGAAAGTCTGGACCCGGCACCAAGGGAGCCAGGAGCACCCTTCCTTCACCCCGTGTCCCTGCATTCCAGCCCTGACACCAAGTCCCCAAGAGAAATCACGTTTCACCTGGAGGCATGTGCCTGACCACCATGTCTACCTCGGCTGAGCTCCAGGTTACCACCTAGTCAGCTGCACAGTGGCCAGAGGCCTGCGGAGAGCGACCACCCCTGGCCAGCAGTGTCCTGGAGCTGTCACCGTACTGACCGGACCAAGAGCCACATCCTGGAGTAGGGTAGGCCATGTGGCCTCCGGGTTCCCTCACTTCCCTGTTCTGGGCCTCTGCCCTGTGCATGGCACATCAGCCGTGGATGCCAAGGCTGTGCCCTCCAGAGGGTGCACGTGAAGGCAGCTCACAGGCCAAGGGAGGGGTCAGGGGCAGGAGCTGGGATGGGGGATGCAGAGAGATGGGCTGGTGCAGTCCAAGAAAGGGCAGTGGGAGGCCCCAGAGCCACCATGCAACGTGCATGCCCAGTGTCCACATGGCAGAGACAGGACAGCAAAAGCCCAGAGCCCTCTCGGACTTTCATGGGTAGAAGAGCTAAACTGAGGCACATCAGGGACCAGAGCCCGGCCATGAAGAGCCAGAGTCAGAATCTGCCTGACCTATGCCAGATGGACCGTTTTATATATCACAGTGACCTGTAGCACACACATACTCTCACTCAATTCACACTCACACACAGTCACACACACAAACACACTCACACACTCACATATACACTCACACCCCCCACACACTCACACACAGTCACATACTCACACATTCACACACTCACACCCACACACTCACACACACACTCACACATAGTCCCACACACACACTCACACACATTCATACACTCACACTCACAAACACACTCACACACTCACACTCACACACACTCACACATAGTCACACTCACGCACACTCATACTCACACACTCATGCACACTCACACACACAAACAGAGCCACACACAAACACACAGTCACACATACACTTTCACATACTCTCACACATTCATACACACATTATCACACACATAGTCACTCACACATTCACACACTCACACCCACACACTCACACACACTCACACATAGTCCCACATACACACACACATTCATACACTCACACTCACAAACACACTCACACACTCACACACACTCACACATAGTCACACTCACGCACACTCATACTCACACACTCACGCACACTCACACACACAGAGCCACACACAAACACACAGTCACACATACACTTTCACACACTCTCACACATTCATACACACATTATCACACACATAGTCACACACACAAACACATATTCATACTCAGATACTCAGATATTCACACTCTTTTCTCTTCCTCCTCTCCCTCTCCCCCCCACCTCTCTCTCTGTCCCCAGACGGCAGTTTCCAGAAATCAGCCACCAGAAACCAACCACGTGTCTCCATCTCCTAAGGAACCGGCATCTTCTCAGCTCGAGCCCCTGATGCCTTCTGATGCCTTCTGACGCCTCGGGCTGTCCGAGGGGGCCATCTGCAAAGGGCAGGCTGGGTCCCGGGAGAGCTCCTCGCACACAGCACAGCATTCGCCGCTGATGCCTCTTTCAATAAAGCAAATTCCCCTTTATCGCTCCTCCGCCCACGCCACATCTCCCCAGCTATCACCTCCCACATCGCTTTTGGGGAAAGGGTCGAAACAGAATTTCTGGAGCTACTAGTCTGAGAGTCCCACATCCCGAGCCATTCTGAGAAATTCCTAAAGCCCAGCGTAATTTGTACACAGCCTGATAGCCTCTGTGTTCCAGGTGTCTGCAGGGAAATTACTGCTTCAGAGCACCCCAGAGGACCCTACTGGGCTGGAGGAAAAAAATGAGCAAAACATTCAAAGTGCCGACATCCACCCGGAGAATGACATGCCCGGGGCCGGAGTCCGGATCCTGACAGCCCGCTGTGACCTTACATAACATCCACAGCCCCAGGTGGCCCGTCTGAAAACGAGGCCTCGAAACGGCCTTCTCTGAGGACGCTTAAACTCTGGAATCCTCTGATTCATGGCGATTTGCTCCTTCACGCATTTTCCCCCTTTCTGGCTTGATTAAAGTTCTGTCTCCTAAATTCTTTATTACTTTGGTTTACAAACCTATTTTTAAAATCACCACACCTTGCTCCTCTCTCCCGATATATTGGAAAACTTAATTAACTTCCCTGAAACATTCAGGGATGAGCTGCAGTAGGCCGGCCGGCAATTAGCCCCTGTTGCAATGTGGGTGCGTTTCCTCCGTGTTGGCGTGCGGGGGCGGGGTGGCCGGGGAAGTGTTCCACCTTCTGTGGCAGCCGGGGATGCAGTTCTGTAGAAGGCAGAGCCCACAAACTTGACGCTCTGCTCCGGGCTCTTACATAATGCATGAGAACACAGTATTAATGGGAGCGATTTGGGGAGTCTTAGAGAAACAAAAGGAAACCTACTTAATGCTGAGAATATTACCATTCGGCTCTATTTTTTTCCCATAAAGGTTGAAACGTTTCTGTGCATTGAGGGTTCGTACAAGATAGACTGACTGCACTTTTAAATGTTTATGTATGCTCCGCTCTTAGGAAAGAGGGAGAGAGCAAACTGGAGACTGTGTTGAAGGAGAAGGAAAATACGACAAATAGAAGAGCAGGAGCAAGGGAACGGGACAGAGCTGGCCCGGGCGCAGCCTGCCCTCTCCAGCCAGGAAAGGCCCAGTGGCCACCGTCCTTCCCAGCGTGAAGGGTTCGGACCCATGCCTGAGCTCATCTCCTGTGAGGGGAAGGAGCAGCAGGTGCTGAAGGGAATGGTGTCAGCCGCCTTCAGCCGAATTGCAATACCAGTCTATTTTTCCTACTACTCCTTTTGCAGATGCTCTCAGGAGAACAGGGGAGGACACCCAGCGCAGGTCAGCACCATGGGGTGTGGGTGTCACCCCAAAGGTTGTGCAGGGGAGGCCAGGTGCACCTTAGCTGGAGGGGACATTGGGGCAGGCAGTTTCAGGGACTGCGGCTGGGACACCCTTGGCTGAATCCAAGCTGTGGGCTCCAAGGGCCAGCCTCGGATTCTGCTGCATTCTGACAAGAACCAAGGACAGCTGAGCCCGAGTTCACCCAGGGAACTTCCTGGTGGCCCCAGTCACTGTCTCTGAGAGGGTTTGTGGGGTGAGAGCCCCCAAACTGCCCTGCCTTTGCTCTGCAGGTGCTCACACCAACTGCTGCAGGAAAGGGCTGACGAGAGTCAGAACAAAGGGCTGGGGGTTAGTGGAGCCTCCTCCTGAGGAAAAGACTCGGGAAGGGACCCCGCCAAGGGCTCCTGAACCGACTCACAAGCAGCACCTGAAATTCCTCCTGCCATGAAATCTCTCCATCTCTGAAAATCTTTATATGCAGATCCTCAACTCAACAAAATTCAGCACGTGCAGGAAACAGTGACCAAATACCAATGACCCTCAACCACGCCAAGGCAGAGAAGACACTCAGCCCATCCCTGGAACCTACTAAACCACCCATGTGTCCTTAACTTCACTGATCAGTGTGTCAAGATGGAAAACTCACAGTGCTGTAGGTAACTCCCTTTGGCAAGTAACCAACAGACACCCCAAAAATGACAGTTGTGAGTAACTCCTTATTTTTGCAATTTATTGTTTTGGTGTCTCTGATTCATGCACATGGATGATATTACATGGTAACGATAAAAAAAATGAAAACATTTAAAAACGTTTGGCATTGGTAAGACAGGTTAAGCCTCACCCTAACATTTAGCTTGTACAAATAAGGAAAATCTCCAAGACCTATCTATCTGAAGGAAAGATTCAAAGTAGGAAAACTACTGTGTAAGGTGCCCGGTGCTGTGTGTCAGAGGGGCACATTGTTTGTGTTTGTATAAAGAGTTCCTGGGTGAACACACATAAAGACAAATAAAAGTTGTCACCTGAGGATGTTGGGGGCAGATCAAGAGCTGAGCTGACAAGAGAAGATGGTGTGTGTGTGTGTGTGTGTGTGTGTGAGAGAGAGAGAGAGAGAGAGAGAGAGAGAGAGAGAATTTGTGTGCGGTGTGTGTATATATATGGTTTGTGTGTGGGGGGATGTGTGTGTGTGGGAGTGTGCATGTGCATGTGTGCATATATGCGTGTGTGTGTTGTGTGTATGGTGTATGTGTGATTGGTGTTTGTGTGTGGTGTGTGGTATGCATGTGCATGTGTGTGTGCGTATGTGCGTGCATGTGTACATGTCTTTCCCTTTCTCTCTCTCTAGCTCGCTCGTTCTCTCCATCCCTCCCCTCTCTCCCTCTCTCTCCCTCCCTTTCTTCTCCCTTCCTCTCACTCCCTCTCTCCCTCCCTCTCTCTCTCTTTCTCTTTCTCTCTCCCTCTCTCCCTCTCTCTCCTTCTCTCTCTCTCTTTGTCTCTCTCCTCTCCTCTTCTCTCTCTCTCTCTCTCTCTCTCTCTCTCTCTCTCTCTCTCTCTCTCAGCTCAGCACTGCTACATGCCACCGAGCATCAGCCTCCGGCCACCATCACTGCACACACAGCCAAGAGGCAAGAGGCTCTAAGCTGGCCATGCCCTGATGACCCCTGATGACCCAGCCCAGGGTCCTTCGTCTAAGTCCCAGGCTCCGAATCAACATGGTGGTGGCCAGCAGTGACCTTGAGTGAAGGTCAGGTGGGAGGGGCCATCGTAGACAAGACCCCTCTGTCCCGGTGTCCAGACACCCCCTCCCAGCAGGACCCGCCGAGGAGCTCTCGGCCGATGACTCTGTTTTACTTAATGTTTTTCTGGGTTAACCGACCGCGGGAAGCATCTGCCGAATTGCCATCAGCGCCTGTGAATGTCCTCACACACAGGAACAGGGCTGCCCTCCTGCCCTCCCGGACCCTGTCCCCAGCAGCCCCCCAGCTCCTGATGGCCCTGTCTGTTCTGAAAAAAGCAAGTGTGTGGCTGCTCCTGGCGGGCTATTCCGCGGGAACCAATGGTCTGTGACACGGCAGGTTGTGGTGTTCAGAGAAGAAGTGGACCCGGCGTTCTGCCGGATCATCATAATGTCTTATCCAGTGAACGCGGAGAGGCAGGAGAGGAAATCTGTCTCCAGAGCCCAGAATGCGTCCACGGAGCAGACCAGGGGCTATTTTGTGCTTAAAATCACCCATAAAGATGGACCATCGCACGGTGCTGCCGGATGAGGAAGTGAGAAGCCGCCACGAAGCGAATATCCAAACACACGCAAGATGCAGCCCAGTCCAGCCAGGCGCCAGGACAGGGGGCGTCTGTGTAGACAGCGGCTCAGGTCACTGTCAGGCACCAAGCCCAGAAGTGTCACGGACAGGGTGAGGAGGAGAAGAAAGCCACAGTGTCTGTCACGGTGACTGCCACGCCCCAGGCCCCGCCATGATGAGCCACAAGCAGTGTTCAGGGTCAAGCATGTGTTCTTGGAACTGAGCAGAGACAGCAGGACACACTAGGACAGTGAAGAGAGGGACTGGGGTTAGGGGGACAGCGTGAGGGCACTAGCACAGCCCTGCACGCAGAGGACCAGGGTTTGAGTCCTGGTAGCACCACTGGCAGAGGCCCTGGAGACCCCACACCACAGATCCAGCATGGAACCACCCCACCCAGCTAGCCACAGAGTGGCCCTTGGGTCCCCGAGCACTGCCTAGGAGCACCTTCCTGCCCCCAGACAGCGGCTGGAGACTCACACCTCTCATGACATTGTCCTGAGTCTCTCTCTCCCCACTGCCATCAGCCCTTCCTGGATCCTGGAGGCTCGTGGGAAGCAGCCAACTTCCTTCTTGCGGGAGCCCAGAGCTCTGTCTCTGCAGTGGACATCAACCTTCACCGCTGTCTGCCTAGGCTCATCCACCCACCCGAGGGCACAGCTCCTTTGTGCTTCCCACCCAGCCTTGCTCACGCGTCGCTGTGTAATCACGGAACTGGGGCCGTGCCCAACTCTCTGACCCAAGTCCAGAGCCCAGGAAACCACCCTCGGAGCTCACAGACTCCATCAGAGCCAGGGAAGCCAGTCTCTGCCCTGTCCCGGGGAAGCCCTGGGTGCTCCTGGAAGTTCTCCAGCCCAGACCAGGGAGAAGAGAGGCCCTATCAGCCGAGAGAATCTCTACGGGGAACCAGCCACACCCAGCAGTGAGAAGCGGTCGCCACATCTGGCTACACGGCTCATTTCTCACAGAACAGGGCCTGGCCTTAGCATTCAGAACAGCCCTCGCCCAAAGGCCCAGGCAGAGGTTCTCAGATGGCTGGCGCATTGTGGGGAGGTGAACGGGCAGGGAAATAACGGAAGCTGCAGGTTAGTGTTGTTCAGGGCTCAAATCAGAGAAACGACCTTGTTCCACACCATCAAAGACACAGGGAACCCTGAAGGGCACCGCGCCAGACAGAAGCCGAATGGACGGGCACTAGGATCCAGGGCGGCAGGCAAGGCCATGTGGACAGCGGCTGCCAAGGGCCCGGGAAGGAGAGAGGCTCGACCGAGTGGTGCAGAGATGTGCGGTGCGTGATGCCAAATGGAAGGACCCTTCATCACTCCGTCGTGTCCAGACCAGACGTCACACAGCTGTCGGGAGGGGCCTCTCATGGACGAAGGACTCACGGATGCTGATGCACCCTGAGGTTCAACCACCCTGAAGTCCACGGGATGTGCAATGAGATAGCAGAGGGGACAGTCTGACATGCCTGTAAGCTGGCCTGGAGCTGGAGTAGCAAGTCTTTCCAGAAGAGAGTCAGTGGTTGCAGGCTGACCAGAGTTGGCGTGAGACAAGGCCCTCAGGGAGACTGTCGGTCTCAATAGCCGACTCAAGACTCTCACCCTGGCTGGCTGTCTCAGGCATTGCCCTGAACCTTGCGCCAGATGACGTCAGTCACTGGACATGGGTGGACTGAGGAGCTGCCTGGGACTGAGAGGGTCGGGGAGGAGGGCAGCGGGAAGTTTCCGGAGTTTGTGCCTCAGAGAGGAGGCCTCACGACAGATGGGGCTCCGCACCCAGCTCTGTGGAACGTGACAGAAGAGAATCCTTATGGCATGGTTTGGTGGTGGGCAAGTTTGGGTGCCCACCCCAAGAAAACAGAAGCAATTAGGAGGGAGAGACAGACATGAAAGAAGCAACGAGCCAGCAAACGCTGGAGTGAGGCCAGTCCACGCGTGGCTGCTGACTCGGCCTGAGTCGGGACTTGCAAAGAGCTGGGAGTGGAATGAGGAACCGTCCTCCTTGTGGAACCCCACGTTCTAGCTGGCAGGAGAACTCCCCGGGGTCTTCAGGGAGCCTGGCAGGTGGTGACAGCTCACACTCTCAGCAGACTTCTGTCCAGATCCCAGTCCCCTCTCCCTGCCATCTTCCTCGCTGCCTCTCCCCAAGGTGTCTTAACTGTTGTCGGTTTGATTCTGCCCTTCCCCTCCGCACACAAGCAGTTAGCCTGAGCTGCCGGCCAGTTCCCCCCCGAGTAAATATACTTGTTCAATTCAGGTAGTTTTTCCTTGTGTGTGACCCACCATTGATTTTTCTCCCTTCCTGACAGTGGAACCTGATTGAAGAGAGATTTTCACTACCACTCTGTAGAAAAAACCTGCAGAAAATGTACGTGTTAGATCCTTAATGCCTGTAGTGGGGGCAGGACAAGCAAACTAATTGGGGGAAGAGAGTGAACAAAGCCAAGACCACAGCATCCCCCTGGGTCAGTAGGCCCCGCTCCCTGACCAAGGCGTCCACCAGGGGTCAGCAGGTCCCACTCCCTGACCACAGTACCTAGGGAGCAGCAGGCTCCTCTCCTTGACCACAGTCCCTAGGGGTCAACAGCCCCCACTGGCTTTACTCCAACAGCTCCCAGCCACGTCCTGGCCCCTCCCTTCTTTAGCGAATTTTATTTGTAGAACAATTTTAGGTGAGCAGGAAAATGAAAGTGAACGTACAAAGATGCTCCCCACAGCCCCCGTGCCCCACAGCCTCCCAGATGGAAATGTGTCACAGAACCAGCCTACGGCCCCAGTCACTGTCACAGGTCCCAGAAGTGTCAGGACACCCCTGGGTGCCTGGGAGAGTCACCCTGCACCGTACAGACAGTGGACAGTGCATGGCGTGTCTGCTATTCCTGGTTACGGACAAGCATTGCTAAGAACTGAGTGGTGCCCTCTGGAATTCCTCCCTCCATGAGCAGCTAGGAAGCCGGGCTCCAGGCAGTCAGTCTCTGCATGACCAGCCCTCTCTTGTGACCAGCTGCAGGTGACATAAAGGAACATTTCCTCTCCTGCCCTGCTCCCTGTTCCCTGGCAGGAACCCAGAGGAGCCCAGAGTTTTCACAGCCGCGTCATTTCAGGACTCATCACAGCCTGACGCTCACGCAGGAAAATCAGATCCCACTGGGCGGGGCTTCCACAGAGATGCCGTGTCCACTCAACTCAACTCCCACTTCAGGGACAGTCCCAGGCTTCCCAACATTTCCCCGGGTCCATCACGCGTGGCAATAACCTTAAGAGTATCTGGAAAGAGGAAATCAAGGGAATGTGTCTTAGAATAACGTTTAAAATACTGAAAATTTTTCTCAGTCCATTTTTGAAACAATTAAAAGATAAATGCACAATGATTTTCTAGGACCAAAAAGAAAATGAGTATTATGCAATATGGCAAATGGAAGAAAGACTATGTTCTAAGATTCAAATAGATGATTGTTCGGCTTTAAATCATTATATTATGTCATACTTATTTTTTGTCAGAAAAATCTGGTTCTGAAAATCCCCTCCCACTGTGCTGGGGGATAGCCAGAGTGTGTGTGTGTGTGTGTGTGTGTGTGTGTGTGTGTGTGCTGTACACACATGTGCATGTAACTATCACCATTTCAGTACTTGATTTCAACTGTAATTTATTTCATTTCATTTCATTTCATCATCCTGTTATTCGTCGATTGCCTCGAGCAGGCCCCAGTAACGTCTCTTTCATCCTAACCCTGAGATTATATTCAAGGCTCTTTAGGAGAATGAGACCCATCATTGTTACTGGTATTTGGCATATTTGGTATGCCACGGGGAGTTTGCCAGACTCTGCCCTGTGGGCAGGCTACATTTGATAGCCTGCAAGTTTGTCCGAAGTAGGAATGAGATAATAAGATGTCATAAAAGATGTCCTGATAAGATGTCGCGTCGCTGCGAATGCAGTCTGCCCCCGCGCCTGGCTGTTCCTCGCCGGGGCCCGTTGGAGGGGAGCGGGTTGAGCTTTCCTCCCCGCCCCGACCAGGGCTCCGACAGCCGAAGTAATTTATGAGGAACATAAATAATTCCTGCACAAGTCCCTTATACCTTTCAATTATCATCATTTAAATAATCTTGAAGTGTTGAAATAAAAATATACTTCAATAGGAGCCAGAGAGCTAGTACAGGAATTAGGGAAATTGCCTTATACAGTTACCCTTGATTCTATCCCCGGCACCGCATGGACTCCCACCGCCACCACCAAGAAGCCACTATGAGTGACCAGGAGTAGCCCCTAGGCATCACCAGGTATGGTCCAAAATCCTAACCCAGCAAAACAAGTATGCTTGAATGAAACACAGGCATAAAATCATTACTAACAGTTTAATTCCTGCTTTTGCATGATTTTCATGGTGAGCACAGTGCTGAAAGCACAGATGTTGCTTTATAATGACAAACACCCAGAACCTAGCTAAATGAAATAGGCCAATGTTACACCAGTCAAAATTAATTTTAACGCTTTTATTAAAAAGATATATGTGTATATGTTGTATATATGTATATATATAGACACATATGGATTTCACAGTAATTTATCATACTAGAATACTCACATTACAAGAACTAAATAAGGATGCTTGCACTCAATTGCCTTTCAACTTTAGTCTCACTAAAACTAAAATAAGGATTTTGCACTAAGGCATCGCTCAACTTTTGGTCTTTCTTACTGAAGGTTCTGCTTAGCTGAATAGCAAAATAAGTAACTGAACAGCAAAATGAGGAGGGCTTTGTGGCCCACAAAGGGACCTCACTTCGAGATTGCAGTGATTTCCAGATCTTTTTTGCAGAGCACCCACTCATTTCATGCAGCAAAGTGCATGAGGCTTTAGCTCTCGGGATAGGTAATACCCCCTTTCTGCTGACAGCTTCTTATTTGGGATTACACTGTGCCCTGAGCACAGACTTAAATGCACACACTTATTTGTGAAAGAAAACAGTTCTGTAAGGTAATGTTATATTCTGTGCTGTGATAACAGCCCTTAAGATGCCAGGGGTGGGGGGAGGCATACTTGGGAGTGATCTGGAAAGCCTTTTCCTTTGTCTGTAGGTCTGCGGGTGGGCAGGCGGACAAAAGTCCTTCCTGCTGAATGGCAAGTGCCCACTCACAGCAGGTGGGCAAGCACCCGGCACCATCCGAGAGGCAGAAGTGCTGGAGGAGTTGGGAGCCAGGCTACTAGTTCTGGCCCCACTAGTACTGAGTGAACTTTGGCTGGGATAGGGCTTGTTGGTGAGTCGGCTGAGTCCTCCAACCAGCAGGAGGCGCCAGCCCAGGAACACACAGGTCATTGGCCAATGGCTCGCATAGATCTAAGGGCTGCTCCAGGTACTACTGAGGTTTTCTGGATAAGGACCAGGGATGTGAGGTCACTGATGTGTGTGGGAGGAAGTTCTGCACTTATGTGTGCACACGTGTATACTAAAGCTCACGCACACATACATACATACAAACATACACACACATGCACACACATACACACACATGCACACACATACACACATGCACACATACACACACGCACAACACATACGCACAAGCACAATACATACACACATGCACAACACATGCACACAAGCACACGCATGCACATGCACACACATACATACACACATACATACACACACGCATGCACGCACATACATACACAGACACGCACACATACACACACACAGAATAAACTCAAACCAATGGGTTTCCAGATCTTAGAATGTTCTAGGATTCTAACTTTATTAAGATAAAATTATTTTATCTTGGGGTTTTGAACCATACTGGTGGAACTCAGGACTAACTCCTGACTCTGTGCTCAGGGATCACCCCTGGCAGAGCTCAGAGCACTCTGTGGGATCCAAAGTATTAAACTACACTCAGCAACATGCAAGACAAGAGTCTTAACCCTTTCCTACCTCCCTTCTTGCCTCCTGCCTTTTATGTTACAGCCATATCTATGATCAGATTGTTTTATATTTGACATACTAACTCCTGCTTGACAATTAAAAATTAAAGGGAAAATAATAATAAGCTTTGAATTTCAAATCAAAATTAGTTTTGCAAGGTTCTGTTATTCATTTCAACCAGAAACTTTCCTTTAAAAGTATTTATTTAGTGATGTAATTATTTTTTTCCCACTATTGCTGGCCGTTTCTGGTTAGATCTCTGTCTGAGAGAGTCAGTCACGTAATACATGTCATCCTGGAGGCCCCGACTTCCTGTCAGAAGGGACTGCCCTGAGGCCAGCTGTCTCTTCTGAGGCCCCCTCAGAGAGGGAGTGAGGTGGAGGGACAGAGATCCCTGCAAGTCCTCCTTCTGGTCCAAACTCGTTCAGAAATGGGGGTGGGGTAAGGCCCCTTCTCTTGTAACAACACACTCCAACACCTCAAACTCAACGACAAATGGGACAGTTGGTGAAGAAGCAAATCTTCACACCTCTAGTTTGCTTTCCCTTCCCATGACCTCCGAGCCCAGCCTCATGCTCCACCGAGCACTCAGCCACACACGGGCCTTTGCTTCTTTCTGGCCAAAACACCAGTGCTCCCTTCTCTGTCGCCATCATCACAGGCCCTGAGAAGCCAGAGCCTGTGACACACTCAGGCGGAGGATGGTGGGTGCCTCAGAAGAGGAGACAGAACCCAGCACATCTGAGGCAATGTGAACAGGCAGCAAAAGGGAACAGTCACGGGACGCGCCCAGCGGGGCTGCATGCATGCTGTGATAAGACTGAAGTGATGACCTGGACCGTGAAGGCACTCCCTCTGCCTCAGTGTGCCCCGAGTCTGCCCAAAGGAGGGCTACTGATCTGCCTCCAACTCCAGCCCACGCGCCCCTTGTTTTAACTCTTGTTTGAAGATGCCGAGTCTTAATAACTCGTGGCAGCCAGTTCTACGGCTTGATGATGAGCAGCTCATTAATCACATTCATCCGTGTCAGGTCCATTCCTTTCACGCCGCCCCCTTTCTTATCCCTCAAACAGCAGCTACTACAAAGGCCGTCTAAGAGAAAGGAATCAGGAAACTTCTGTGGGACTGGTCCAGGCTGTTACGAGGAGACAGAGGAGAGCCCACACTTGCTCATCTGCTTCCCGGACAGGCTCCCCGGGCACTTGGTTCTGGCTCTCAGTCATGTTGACAGGTTGCCCAGGAGTGCCCGCCTCACTTTTGATAAACATGATTTACGTGCTCCCTCTCTCCTCCTCTCCAGAACCCATTAATATCGCCAGGCTCCCCATCGGTGACTCCCCCAGAAGCAGCCTGTGGGATTCTCCTTTTCAAGGAACCGAAATCATGACCAGAAGGATCGCCCTGACAAGCGGGCGACTTTTGCTTATCTTTTTTCTCCGGAACAACCCTGAAATAAGCCCAACGTTCCTCTTTTCTCTTTCCAAATTCCCAAATGGACGGAACTTTGATGCAAAGCAAGGGTTGAGGTGACTTGAGGAGAGTGTTTGATGTGCTTCCACAGGGGGTGAAGGAGGAGAAAAGGACCAGCACAGTCCCTGACCCCCGATGTGACTGACCTTGGCCAGTTCATCGCAGGTCCTGGGGCGCCGGCCAAGCCTCAAGAGAGCTTTCTGAGCAGATTAAGGACGCGACCCATAGGGAGAGGCCAGTGCGAGGCCTGGTGTATAGGCAACAACTTGGGGCTGTTTTCATGCTTTCTCTGATCCTGCATCACAAAGGCTTAAACCCGCGATGACACGTGGTCCAGAAATACTGGCCTCCCTCTCATTCGTCCTTTCTGAGTTTCTTGCCTACTGGATTCTCTCTGACCAGCTGGTGGTTCATTCCCACCATATCACACATGGAGATGGTAGGAGAAGCCACCAGTGGACTCTGCTCTGAGCACCATGCCACTCCTCATGGGAGCATGATGTGGGCTGACCCAAAAGTACCGAGCACACAGGCAGCCAAGAGGAAGAGGACAAGGGAGACAGCCACAGGGGACAGCCAGGCGGAGACCTGGGGGACAACCCCCTCCAGAGTCCCACAGCACTGGGCCAAACAGACAGCCGATGTTCAAAGCTATTGTTCTCAGAACACTGGGATAGGGGTAGGGTGTTGCCCAAATTTCTCTCATGGGGTGGGTGACACCCCTGCAAGTACACCAGCACCCTGAAGTTGTGAGGACAGGATATAAGTTAGGTGACCGAGACATGAGTACAGTAGTGCAAACGTTTCCTGTGGATACACATTATCCTCTAGACCCAAGTCTCTATTCCTCATCAACAGAGAGACTTCACGGGTTTGCCAATATATAGCTGTGGATTTCCCAGCTCTACTGCAGAGAACAAATATTCTCATGAACATGTGTTCATTCATTCATTCATTCCCTTAGTATCCAGCTTGGCTCTGTGGCAAGTAAGGTCAGGCATGTCCCGGGGGAGCCCAGGGACAGAGACTCTAGGGACAGTCCAGGGGACTGGGCTTATCCTAGTGAGGCCCAGCCTGGCAGCCCCTGTAAACTGAGACTGAGGACCCCCCAGTGGTCAGTGGGGCCTCATTCCTGACCTGCCTCCCCTCCTCCATGCCCAACACAGCAGTGGGCACCTCCCTGCCATTTCTCCTCCATCACCAACAACAAAGTGCCTGGACGTCAAAGACCTCTGACTCGGCTCAACCCATGAAACCACAAGATCCACACCTCGATGGCCCAGGAAGACTCCCAGGTACCACTGGAGATGGTACAGCTGCAGGTGCTGGGTAGTGGCAGGGCATGAATACCTGAAGGACCAGGAACACTTATCCTTTGCCATTTTCTACCCTCCCAACCCTCTGCAAGGTCGCAATGAAGAGTAAGGGGTAACAAACTCTGGAGCCTGGGGTTGCATCACGGCCACTACCCTGCATCGTGTTCCCTGCTGTGCCCTTAGTGACCGGTATCTCTCGGTTGCGGTCACACACACACACAGCCCTATCTCAGCTCTGATGACCGCCAGGCTCTTCTGCCTCTGCAGCGTCCATGCGCCATCCTCATGCGCTGTGTCCTTCTCTCCTCTCTCTCACTCTGACTGAAACTCTAGCTGCCCCCACCTGCCCACCAAGACCAGTGAGGTTGCCCTCTCTGCCCTCCTGGCCCCTGCTGACCTTCCTTGGCTCAGGAAGGGCCTGATGAGAGCTTCCCTCTGAGCTGCACACGGGCACTACCGCTGCTGCCCGGAAGGCTTCAGCCCTCACTGACCCCTCCTTCTGCCACTCGGCACCAGCATGTGTGACATGTCAGACTGCAGATCGGGGGCTTTTCCCCATCTCCCTCGGATGCCCAGCATATGAAGTCTTCGGTGGAATCACACACTCGGTGCCACATCAATGCAGCTCTTTCTTTCCAGCTAAACCCGCCTTCTTACCTCAAGGGAACATCTGCATGTGTGAGCCTCACACTGGCCGGACTTCCCCAGAGAACAAGAACTGGCAGGACGAACAGATGGACAGCAGGACCATGGGTGAATGCGTAGGCAGCTGGAATGAATGGATAAGCGAGCGGGAGTGGGCAGACAGACAGCTGTAAAGGACACCTTTGCAGCCAACAGCTACATTACTTAGGGGCTTGGAGAGATAGCGCTGGGTAGGGCTCTTGCTTTGCACACACCCACCCTGAGTTCAATCCTCAGCACCAGATACGGTCCTCAAGCATCACCAGGAGTGCAGAGCCAGGAGTCAGCCCTAGGCATCATTGGGTGTGACCCCAGACAAACAAACAAACAGAAAAGAGACTCAATTTTGATGACATATTTGGATCCCATGGCTTAGCTCATTTAATAAATCTAGACCCCTAATGAAGAATACTGGCCCAACAAATACCTCTCTCCAGAAGCAGATCTTTCTCTTTTAGTTAAAATGATTTTTTGAGAGATCAGAATGATAGTATGGTGGGTAGAGCATTTGCCTTGCATGTGGCCAACTCGAATCCAATCCCTGACACACCTGTATGGTCCTCCAGCCCACTGGGAGTTATCCCTGAGAACAGAGCCACGAGTCAGCCCTGAGCACCATCGGATTGAACCAAGAAAACAAAACAAAACAAAACTCTGACTCCCTCACCCCCCCAAAAAATCTTCTCCTTCATTTAGTGCTTTATCTCTTTATCCCCATTTGCGACAAAATCTATTGACAACTTTAATTCCCTCATTGGTATTCTTTGTCCCACGTAAATTGGTTTTTTGCCGCAACATTACCGTAAATACAAACATCAAATTGCAGACTCCATTTCATCGGGGCAGGGCACCGTCCAACACTCATCTAATAGCTGCCAACCTCAAATTATCCCCGACAATCAGAACGTCCCCTGCTTTTCCTCCTTCTCTCTCCGCCTCTTTTGCTGACTCTTTCTCATTTATCTGACTTCTGCATTTTGGAGAGCCAGAGGCCAGGGTCTTCAGACCTCTTCTCGTTATAAACGTCCTCCTTTGGTGAGCTCATCTAATTGCTTGGCCTTAAAGACCAATTACAAGTTGATGACTTTAAATTTGCATTTTCAGCCCAGACTTCTCCTTGAACCAGATGTCTCAGAGAAAGTTCAGCAAACATGGAGTGAAGATCCATCCAGTTTTGTGAACGCCAAAAGCTGGGAACACGCTCCATCCCTGCTGGGTCCAGGATGGATATGGTATAAGTAGGGTACAAGCAGTACTAAGGAATTTGGGTTTACGCTCAAGAATTGCTCCTAGTGGTGCTTGGGGGATCCTACGGGATACCAGGGATTGAACCCGGGTTGGCTGTGTGCAAGGCAAATGCCTTCCCTGCTGTCCCATCACTCCAGCCCCAGATGATGCAAACCTTGTTGCCCAGAGCCCTCCACCAGAGGCCCATCTGATTCCAAAGCCAACCCCATCTGACCACCTGACCCCCATCTCCCGCTCTGACACCCAGAAAAGCCATCTCAGGCTCTTTTTCCTGAATTACCTGGGCTTCAAAACCTGATAGCATTCTAGAGATGCACACCCTCACCTACAGTCACTCACCCTTAATGTCACTTCTTCAGACACAACACAACACGCACATTCATGCTCTCACACACTCACAGGTTCCTGTGCACGCATGGCCGCCCTTGGAGAGGACGAGCTGTCCACACCTCCCTGCCCTGGCATCTTCCGCCTGAGCTAGGGCCTCAGTGTGACTCATGTGCTGACACCGAGCACAAGGTTTGCACCAATGACCTGCTCTCTGCTCTGGTCTGTGCATCAGCTTGGCGGCGAGCTCCTCCGAGGCCTTCAAAGGCCTCCTTCACAGCTACCCTCTCCTTACTTGCATCTTCTACCTAGAATTCCTCCAGATAACTGCATGAAGCTGTCTCACCCTGAAGTGTTACTATCTCTTTATGTCCTTCCTCCGACTATCAACTAGAAACCACAGGTCATGGCAGAAGTGAAGGCAGCAGTGGGAGGGGCAGCAAGTAAGGACCACTGGGGACTTTTCATCTCAGCAACATGAGAGGTAACCAGTCAGACAGATTGTGAAAATGGAGAAGGCAAAGAGAACGTCACTTATCTATAAACCTTAGCCATTAAAAAAAAAGCGTCACTTATCTATAAACCTTAACCATAAAAAAAACTCATCAAAAAATGAGAAGAGATGAACAGACATTCCTCAAGAAAGACATCCAGATGACCAATAGGTGTATAAAAAAATGTTCTGCATCCTTATCACGAGGAAAATGCAAATTAAAAGAAACAGAACATCTCACATCAGTGAAATTGGCACACATAAGAAGAATAAAAACAACCAGTGTTGGTGTGGGTGTGGGGAGAACAAACCCTCACCCATCGCTGGTGAGAATGCCGACTGGTTCGACATTTTGGGACAACAATGTGGGCCATTCTCAGAAAATTTAGGATTGAGTTTCCTTCGGACCCAGCAGTTCCCCTCTGGGGCTCCACCCCACTGGCCACCCCACCTGATTTGTACTCCTGTGGTCATGGCAGCACTGGACACAAGGGCAGAAAGTGGGAACACCCAGTGTCAGGGACACGGCCAGAGAAAGAAGTGACCATGCTGGACACAGAGGAACACACTTGCCTATAAGGACAAAATTTTCGCAATGTGCTGCTCTGTGGAAGGATCTGGCAAGTATCCTGCAAAGTGAAGTCAGTCAGAGAGAGAGGGACAGATGCGGAACGGTCTTTCATTCACAGGATAGAAAGAAGCACAGCAGGGGGTGATAAAACCAAGATCACTAAGCCTGAGAATTAACTGGTCTATAGCATGGGTCAACTGGGGCCATTAACCAGGTCACCCACGGAACCTCCAGCCCAGGCTTCCTCCTTCCCTTGCTCCCCTTCCCCAATCCTGTGTCAGAAACCAACATCCCATTCCCATTGCCACGCCCCCTTAGCTCCGGGAATCTCAAGACAGAATTCAGCAGCAGACTCAGTCTCCCTCCCTGCCCAGGGTCTAAGGTGTCAAACTCTTGATAAACCCCCAAACACCACAGGTGCGATGTACCTTTTAAAACAAAACAAAACAAAACAAAACAAAAAAACAGCTGCTTCTTTGGCTAAAGATTGTTGGTTCCCAAGTCAAATTTTTCCCAGATTGAATTTTGACTTCAAAACATTGAGAGCAAAAAATAAACTTTTTCTTTTAAATAAATGCATCATTATTTGAAGGCCTCTGGGGCTGTGCATTCAAATGAGATCAATAGGTAAAACTCAATAAAGCACAGGAGGGGAACGGCCCTGCAGAAAGGGCGAACACGTTAGATGTCCGACTTTACAGTCTGGGCACGGTCAGGAGACCACGAGCACTGAGGGCTCAGCCAGCTCCAGCAGAGACGCGGAGTGGTCATACCAGAGGCCAGGGAGCTACAGGGCTCCCACTATCAGCCCAGCAGTTGCCACTGTCCCGCTCAGGCAGCTGGGCTCTGCTGCATCTCCAGGAAGAGTCTGAGATGGAGAGAAAGTCAGGGCTGCCCCCTTGTTTCACTCTGACCAGAGAACCACACCCAGCTCACGGTGGAGCAGGCAATGAGCAAGTGTGTGGCTCTACACACAGCCAGAGCTTGGGCGGAGGGGGCGGGGTTCTGAATGGCACATGCTGTCTAGTCTGAAATAGCTCAGCTTCATGACACTATTTCCAAGAGGAAAAAACTGAAGACTTACTGAGGGTCATCGACAGGGTGTCAGAGACTCAATGTGCAGAACCTGCAGCTCTGCATTTGAGCGCAGCCTCGCCGGGGCAGCAACACTGCCCAGAGACCCGCAGGACCCCTGATCTCTGACCCTGCCGGCCACAGAGGGCCACACCTGGGCTCCATGGTGGCGTCTCCAGCACACCAGGCAAGCGCTGTCACCCTGCATTCCCTCTCCAACTTCTTAGATTTGGGGAAATGTCATACTTTTTCCAGATCAGGTGTACACACTTTCATTCCCAGAGACAAAGACAGAGCCCTCCTCTACATCCTCTGCAGGACTGTTCAGTCTCACAAAGTCAGTCTAGTGGGCAGGAGGGCCCTGTCCTGGGGAGTGTCAATGCAGAGTGCTGGACACAGCAGCTAGGCTTTGCTATGTCTCCTTCGGAGGAGTCTCTATTCAGTTCCTTTCTCATTTTTAAATAGGCTTATTGGGCTATTTTCTTTAAACTGTCAGTAATTCCTTGCGTAGTTTAGGCTTGTTTTCTTTAATCAGATATGTGGTTTGGAGATACAGTCTGTCATTCTGTGCGTTCATATGCCATTTTGTTAGTTACATCCTTTGTTGTGCAATTCTTTTTCTCTTGTTGCTGTCCCATTTGTTTGCTTTTTGTTTTCCTACTTGTGCCTTTGGTGCCATATCCAAGGAATCGTGCCCAAGGCCACTGAAGAAAACATTAAAGATGATAAAAAATGAATAGAAAGATCCCCTATGCTAATGAATTGGAGGAATTAGTATTGTTCAAATTTTTATACTTCCCCAAATAATCTAGAGATTCAGTAAAATTTCTACCAGTATTCTGGTGATATTTTTCATAGAGCTAGAAAAAATAATTCTAAAATTCATGTGCAACATAAAATCACAATTTCAGTCTTGAGAGTGTAAGACAAAAATTAAGACATCAGATTTCCTGGTTTCAAAATAATGGCAAAGCTGTCATCATTAAGACAGTGTGGTGCTGACATATAGACCAATATATAGACTAGAATTAAGAGTCCAGAAATAAACCTACAGATATAAGATCAATTGACTTTAAATAAGGTCACCAAGAACCCACAACAGGGAAAGAGCAGTCTCTTCAAAAATGGTCTGGGAAAAGCTGATTTCCCTATGCAAAAGAATAAAATTAGATCTTATGGCATCACAGAAACAACTTTAAATGGATTTTTAAAAAAATAAGCATAAGCGTTAACACGAGCTCTGACAAGAAAACAGAAATGAAGTTGTCAGTGCCTCTTCCAGGCTCCAGAGTCTTCTGCCCGATAACCCGACCACTCTCCTTTCCCTGTCACTCAACCCCACTGCTTCGTGTCCTGAGCTCCATTAACCTAGAATTTATCTTCCCTACTGCCAACTGTACAACTCTAAATAGCAGAAGTCACTCAGTCAGACACACAGGGAACAAAAATCTAGAATGACAGGATATCACACCAGCTACACACGCAAACTCATGCGTGTACATGCCTGCACATACATAAATACACACGTATCTGTGCATTCACGTGCATGCATATATGAGCACACACATGCAGCCAATTTACATGCATAGAGAGGCACACATGTGCATGAACAGAGAGCCACACACTGCAGTAACACATGCATGGACGGGCGGGTGCTTGGGAATACGAACTCACCAGCCAGCTCTCTGCTCCTGTGGTGCCTGCTAATCTGGCAGTACAGCTGGATCCGTCAGAGGGCACAGTCCAGGCTCCAGTGGTCAGAATCACCTCCAGGACACTGTCAGAGACAGGAAGCCAGGGCTCACTCACCACCTCCTGCTCTCATCAGCTCTGCCCAGCGTGTCCCACCACTGGCATCGCGTCTTCTGAAAAGGTGGAAAGGAGTCAAGTGACTTGTGCCACTTGGGGGAGCTGGTGGTCAATACCCCAGATGCCACAGGGTCTGTCCAGTCCAGGGGGAGGTGTTTGCTAAGGGCAGAGTTCTCGGGAACTGAGACCACATTTGGGGAGCAGGAACTTCAGAACAACGCTTGGTCCTCAGGATGACCTACAGGCAAGAGCACCTGACCCCCACCCTCAGTGGGGCTCTGGAGTCGGTGAACAGTCTCCAAGACACAGGGTCCACAAAACGTGCTCAGAATCACTGATGATCCGGAGAAGGGAACGAAAGCCACCACAAAACATGGCCTCTTGTTTGCAAGATCAGCCTGCATCAAAAACATCACTCTGGAAGCAGCCAGAGCTGGCAAGAGCACAAAGGAATGGGAAGCAATGAACACCAGGGGGTGGGAGCCGCCACTCGACACTCGACACTCGTCTCGCTTCTGTGGGGAAAGGTACAAAGGTGCCTCAAGAACTGAAAACAGGGGCTGGAGCAATAGCACAGCGGGTAGGGCATTTGCCTTGCATGCAGCCGACCCAGGTTTAATCCCTGACATCCCATAGTGTCCCAAAGCACTGCCAGAAGTAATTCCTGAGTGCAGAGCCAAGAGTAACCCCTGAGCATCGCTGGTTATGACCCAAAAAGAAAAAAGAAAAAAAGAAAAAAAGAACTGAAAACAGAACTTCCCCAGGGACAATAAGGTCGTTCCGAGGCTTCCAGCCTAAGGACGTGAACCACGGAGCCAAAGAGGAACGGGCACTCGATGGCCAGGCCACACAATTCATAGCAGTCCAGAGTCAAAGGCTGCCCATGCTCAGGACACGTCCAGAGCTAGAGACTGCCCCATGCCCAGGACATGCACAAGACCAAAGAGGACTGGACACTTCCCAGAGGTGAGGAAAGACGTGATCCTGACCTTTGCAGCCATTGGGATGGAGACGGAGGGCTGCGTGTGAAGTTAACTAAGTCAAAAGGAGAAAGACAAGTGCCAGGTGATCACACTCGTTACTGATGCACCAGGTGACAGAGCAGGGGACAGTCTGTCCGGTCAAAGCCACCCCCAGATTCTGGCTCCAGAGCAGGCGATAGGGCCTGTGGTAGGGACCAGTGCTGCTCTAGGGTGGTATGGGCGGGTGACACTGCATTCCTCCCTTAGTCTATTCTGTGTCCTTTTCCCCAAAATATACTTTGCTATCATTCAGGTTTAGTACATGCATAATTTCTTCCAGCGATTCTAGTTTGATTGTTCGAGATTGTGTTATGGTTCGCAAATACAATGTACATAACACTTCTATTTTCCCCAAGCTAATATTTAAACATGGAAAAAGGCAGATACAAATAGAGCAATATTCCCTTCTAGTTCTCAGCTCTGTTTCTTTGGTGCAGTGTAGAGAGCAGCATGCAGTGAGCAATAAACAGGTAACTGTTTCAGAAACTCAGGTGAATGGGAACGAGAAATAGGGGAGCAGGGAGAACACTTAAGGTGCATACAGCTCACCCAGGCTCAGTCTCCAGCAGCACCTGTGGTCCCCCATGCAGAGCCAGCAGTGGGCCCTACCTCTGTCCAGCATAGAGTTGGAGCAGGGCCTGAGTAGCATCAGGTGGACACCGAGATCCAAAACAAAGCCAAAAAGAATTACGCGAATGCATTCTCCATAATTTCTACCACTCGTGTTTCTTTGATATTTGAAATAAACTCCAGATTCTTTTCATCTAAAATCCTCTTTAAAAATCATTCTAATATTTCATCGCATAACAAAGTACTTAACAAGAGATAGAAAATTCTACGGCAGTAGATATTACCGTTCCACTTTACAAAGACGATGCGGCTAAAATTAAAAAAAGAAAGCCTGTGTTCAATATGCTTTCGCATCTCTGGTGGAAGAAAAATATATATAGCATGCAAAACTGTCGTCTTGACTCACAAGTGACTTTCTTCTGAGGGGGTTGAATTTCTTGTTTTAATCAGGACTATTCTAGGCAGAGGGTTATTTTTTTTCCCCTGGTAATGAACCAGTTTCTGCAAAGATTTAAGTTCTCTGTGGCCCTAAGCAAGGCCAGGCTGGGAGCTGTTTGGCACTGAAACAATCTGCCACAACATGTGACGCGTCTGTGCTTGGCTGGCTCTGGAAGCATCCTCAGAACTGTATGGGCGCAGAGATCTGAGTGTTTAGCATCGTTCGTGGTGGCATTTTGGTTCTTCACACCTGCTCCAGTGAAAGTGTCTTATTTTTATGTTTAAAGTGATTTTACTCTATGATGCAGTGGGATTAGTTTTCTCTGGCAAAGTCTGATTTCTCCAACTTATATTGCTATTTCAGTCTCTTTTGGATCCTTTGCATTTATTTTTGTTTGTATATTTGGTTTTTGAGCTATACCCAGCAGTGCTCAGGGCTGACTCCCAACTCTGTGCCCAGGGATCCCTCCAGGCAGGGCTCAGGGGACCATTTGGGGTCCTGGGGATTGGACCTGGGTCAGACACGTGCCTGGCAAAGGCCCCGCCTACTGTACCCTCTCTCTCCAGCCCCCCTTTGTTTTTCTTTGGAAGATTTGGAGAAAAATTTTTTCAAAGGAGAAAGATGTACCAAATGAAGCCCCCGGAATGCTCTCCACTTCAGAGAGAAGAGAACACACAGTGGCAGATTCCAAGCTCATTAAAGCAAAACACTACGGTCTCCCTACGGTGGGTTAAATCCTCAGTGAATGACTTTCAATTCAAAAGTGAATTTAGTGGCAAAACTTCTGTGTTCTGTTGTTTTTGATCTATTTGAGAGCCAGTGAGCACATATCCTTCCCTCTCTACTAATGGCCAACATTTCACTCTTTAAAAAGAGAGTGCGGGATTTTACTACTTACAAAGTCTATACACGATCCATCCCTCCATGAGAAAAAAATTTTAAATGTTAAAAGCATCAAAGACAAAATAAGGAGGTCAAATCTCAAACAAAAAATCGATGTGAAACCTAGAGTAGGCTCACTTGCTCTTAACCCCACTCGTAAGTACCCGCTTCTCACGGAAGAAGAAAAAGTGGAGTGTGATTTGGTCAGTGTCAGCACTGACCCATAAGCCCAGTACCAGGAGTGACCCCTGGGTACCACAAGGTATGACCCCAGCCTCATCCCCAGAAAGAAAGGAAAAAGGATTCGGTGACAGAGTCACTGACCTGAAGAGGACGGGGGTGGGGGGTTTCTGGGAGTGTTGGGGTCTCCCATACAATCTCAGACTCAGGCCCTGGCAGCTGGTCTCACTCCCAGAGGCCTCCAGAGCACCACGCCCCCTACCTCAAGCCACCCCCGCTCCTTCTCCCACCCAGCGGAGGCTCCGTGAGGATGGCGGGCTTCCCTGAGGCCACCAGAACAGCACTTAACGGTGCTCACTGCCCCTCCAGCAGCAACAGCCAGTGCCCTGCATGGAGGGGAGGAAAAAGACACTGTGCTCTCCATGCTGCTCAGGACCTGCATCTCACTGCTGGGTGGGAGAATGTCCTGCTGGGGGAGGTCAGCCTCCAGAGGAACGAACAGATCCAGCTCCCTTGGGAGTAGGGCATAAAGACAGACGGTGAGGGAACAGCAAATGGCCAGCGGCAACACAACCCCAGAACTGGTCTTCAGGACAGAGCTGACCACAGCTGTGGGGAAGGAATACTGAGGTAGGGCAGAGGGCAGTGGACACTCCGGTGGAGGACGACGTGGTGGAGGTACCCTGCATGAATGATGAAGTCACGGTGCCTCCGTAAGCACTGACGGGGAGAAAGAAACTCACTTGCCTTTCCAGACTTCCAAGGGGCCGTCACGAGAAAGAATCGAAGTTCCTGCAAGGAAGAATCAAAGTTCTGGCAGAGAAGTGGTCTGTGGGCCTGTACTGCCGCCCTCACTCAGCCCGCATCCCCGTGCTCTGCCCAAGAGGGAAGCAGAAACATTAAGCCCAAAGCTTACAACCAAATGAGCCTTGAAAGTCACTTTCAACAGCCTTATTAATAGACCACGCCAGAGACACGTAAGAGCTGATGCAGGACGTGAGAAGAGAAATCTGCAAGAGTTAGAAAGATTAGGGTCTGTAGAGAAAGACACAAAGGAGCATTAGACATCAAAATAAATGATGATGACGATTAAATAAAAAACACAAGAGAAATAAACATAGCAGCACCTTAATAAAAAAATATAAATCAAAAGGAAAATGATTTCAGAAAAAATATAAGAGAAATGAAGAAAGATAAAATAATTGAAGAAAAAAATGTCAAATATTGAAGACAAAGAAGACAAAGTATTAGATCAACAGGGGCTTTGGGGAAATGGTAATAAAACAAGAAAATTGAGCGAATGCTTTAAAAAATACGATGCATGAAAAAATAACTCAAGTCTTCAAAATACATATAGGAAGGACTATAATACATATAGATAGGACAAAATACATATAGATAGTCCCAAAAAAATCAGAATAGCTGACCTGAAGACATTCACACAAATCTACTGGAAACTAACTGAACTCTGGACAATTTGGGGCATTCCGGCCAATTTTATGCTCCTCAGACATTTGAACAGCAGTGCTTCATGCCATCAGAAGGCAGAAACTTATGTAAAAGATATTCGAGAATGAAAATGTGAACCAAGGATTTATATCCAACAAGAGGGAGCTTCAAGTATGCAAAACAAAGACAAATTGCTATCCACATGTCAGAGCTCAGAAGATTGTTTTCCTTAATGTTTTCGGAGGGAGGCCTGGAGAGCAGAGCCGGCATAAGCGTGGGTGTGGAGAGAGCCCCGGGGCCGACCGCGCTCCCGAGGAGACCTGTGTCTGGAGCAGAAGGCACTCGGGGCGGGAGGAGATGTCTCTGGCAGGTGGCTGACTCACCACCTCATGCATATTGATACGCTGATTCCCTCAGAGGCCCCGAGAAGGCTGATGCCAGGATGCTTCCAGGCCTCATTTGTTTAGCCTCTTCACCATCTCCTGCTCTCGCGGGCCCTTTCTCCTTTCTGCCTGAGTCTCGGGCTTTGGAAGCTTCTTCTTGTTTTTTTTTTTTTTAATTTTTATTAGTGAAACACCATGAGGCACAGTTGTAGACATACAAATTTTTGTGCTTTGGTTTCAGTTATACAATGATCGAATACCCATCCCTCCACCAGTGCCCATTCTCCACCACCACTGATCCCAGTATCCCTCGCACACACCCCCCCATCCCCGCCATCCCACCCTGCCTCCGTGGCAGGGCATTCCCCTTAGTTCTCTCTCTCCTTTTGTTCATTACAGCACTGTTTACAATAGCTAGAAACTGGAAGAAACCTGAATGCCCGAGAACAAATGACTGGTTAAAGAAACTTTGGTACATCTACACAATGGAGTACTATGTAGCTGTTAGAAAAGATGAAGCCATGAAATTTATATACAAGTGGTACTACTCGAAAGCTTCTTGTGTCTGCTCCAGGTCGGGTCTGTCTCTAGACTGGAGCAGAATCCTTTGATATTACAGAGAAACAATTGGGGGTGGGGTGGGGGGGGTGGGGAGATAATACGTGATGAAAGTGACGGGCGGGTGAATGGGACCCCTTCGCATATGCTTGACTCCTTTCAGTTCAAATTTTCCAAAATTAAAATCTGGGAGGAGGGAGGGATCCACAGTAACTGAAACCATGTAAAACCAAAAGCGTAATGAGAAGGAAGGCCTTTCTGGAAGGAAGCATGCACAATTCTCAAACTCCAGACAGTGGGCTTCTAAGGAAGGCGTGGAGAGCGACAGGGAGCCCCAAAGCAGGTCCTGGGGATGAGAGGAGGAGGAGGAGCACATCACCGCAGATCTGCAGGGATGGATGGTGGCAGGGCCGAGATGGTGCATGCCCACCCATGCTTCTACCTGGCACGGGGTCGAGACAGTGTGTGCCTACACACGCCTCTGGAATCTACAGCAGAAACTTGAGGCCACTGCAGTGAAGGAACAATATCAAGTTTCTGTAAAAAAAAAAAAAAAGGTTGTGCAGGCAACAGCAGGTACGGTGGACACTGGAGGGCCGTCCCCAGAGTCCAGGATGAAGTGGTGAGTGGAGACTTCCAGAGGAGCTTCCCAAGCCCAGCAGCTGACAAGGAGGTAGCACGTGTCAAGATGCAGCTGCCCCTGGTGGCAGTGGCTGCACTGAAGGAATACATGTTCCCCGAGAGCGCCCAGGGGCATAAGACAGGGCTAGCCTTCTTCCTCAGCACACTGGGCTATTTCTGACTCTGAGTTCAGGAGTGACCCCTGCTTGGGGGACTAGGTGAGGTGGTGGAGATCAAACCACAGACCAGGTGGATAGGAGGGGGATGTGGCAGCAATATCCCTCATCCCCTGATGGCCAGGATGGACTCGGCTGCTCTGGCTGGCTGGGCATGACCCTTCCTCCCTCATCATCCCATCTGAGTCTGTCCAGATGTTACACACTCCATCGAGGAGACCAGCCTTCCCTGGATAGAGACAGCCCAGTCCCCAGTGTATCCTGCAGAACCTCCAAACAGGCTCTCCAACTGCAGCGAGACAAGTCCCTTCTCCCTAAACTCCCCAACCCAACGGGTTCTTTGGAGGGACCGTACTGAAGCTTGAAGCAGGGTCCAATGTGCTTCTGCTGAGTCCCATCCCTGGCATCAAAGACTATCTTTCAACTTCTTTTTATTTTATTATTATTATTTATTTATTTATTTTGCTTTTTGGGTCACACCTAGCGAAGCTCAGGGGTTACTCCTGGTTCATGCACTCAGAAATGACTCCTGGTGGTGGTGCTCGGGGGACCATATGGGATGCTGGGAATCGAATCCAGGTCGGCCACATGCAAGACAAACACCCTACCTGCTGTGCTCCAGCCCCCTATCTTTCAACTTCTTATCTTATTAGGAAGATGCTCTGCTAAGGAACTGAAGTCCTTTACATAAAAGCAAAGGTCGTATTTGACCAGCCAGCAAACCTGCACTGACAGAGGGCAAACTGAGAGATGGGGGTGCAGGGGAAGGTGAGTGGGTGGGGGGGATGGAGAGGCCCCAGTTGTGGTTAGAAAGGGTCATCCTCAGCATGCCCTGTGCAGATTGAGAACTTGACAAACAAAGGATGATTGAAACAACATGGCAGAGACAGCCCGGGGATCATTTCAAGGATCCTCAAAGATGTTGCAGCATGGAGTTATGCACCTACAGCCCATAGGAGGTCACGTCTACTTAAATGTCAGTAAGAATCAGACCATATCCTTAGCCCCTGCTCTGGGTGAGAGAAGCAAAGTTGGGGCTGAGCGCGACATTCTGGAAGTTGCACCTTATGTGTGGCTCTGAGAACACTAACCCACCTGCTGCGTGCCACAAACCCCCTCCTAACAAAATGTTTGTGCACCTGTGGGGCCTAGGGAAGTGACTCTTGTATTATCTCCTGCCCCATTGACTCTAAACACCCGTACATGCTCACTGGACACTAGAAGGGGCCATTACCCAAAAGCACTCTACAGGGACAGAGACCTGGACCCTTCCTGTCACCACACACACCGGACACCTGCGACCGTCACACTGCAGACAGCACTTGCTCTGTGTTACACACATGTGGGTAGCAGTCCTAACCAAGGTGGGAGACCCGTGGTTTTCAATCTGTCTCTACCTGCAGGTGAGGACTGGCCCATGAGTGATGGCAGAAGACCAGCGACTTAGAAATCTCTGGATGCAAAGACCAAGGGGTGGGCTCTTCCTCTCCATCTCCCAAGCTGAGCTGGTCTTCTCCCCCCTACCCAGGTCAGTTTATCTGCCACTTCTTAAACCGGGACTTGGATTTCTCCCTGCAAGCCCCCCAGGCGTGTTCTCGAACCTTGGGAGACAAAGCAGCTCTGAGCCTCTGCCTCTTCCTCTCCATCCCCCAAGCTGAGCTGGTCTTCTCCCCCACCCAGTCTTTACTCCCCCCACACACACCAGGTTCCTGTGGAGGTGTGGCCGCTTCAGAAGTGGGCTTCTGTAGAAGTGGGCGTGGCCTAATTTTGGGCGGTAGTTTAGTCATACCAAGGAATATAGCTCCCACACTTACACTCCAACATGAAGAAACAACGTAAATCCCCACCACAAGGGGAGGTCAATGAAAAGAGTCCAGAAGCCTCTGTAGGTGCTGCTCACCTAAGGGACCTCTCTGACAAAGAATTCAGGTATGAAATCATGAAGATGTTCAATCCATTCAATGAAGCAGTCAGATATACAATAAATTGAAGGAGGATATGAAAGAAACAATAGGCCCTCCCGTTGATCGTCGATTTGCTCGAGCGGGCCCAGTAACGTCTCCATTGGAGACTTTGTTGTTACTGTGTCTGGCATATCGAATACTCTCGGTAGCTTGCCGGGCTCTCCGAGAGGGGCGGAGGAATCGAACTCGGGTCGGCCATGTTAGCTGCTTGTAAGGCGAATGCCCTACCCGCTGTGCTATCGCTCAATGGTTCAGACAATTGAGAAAATACAGGAACAATGAGAAAATACAGGACAATTGAGAAAATACAGGAACAATGGTTCAGACAATTGAGAAAATACAGGAAGAAATGAGAGCAGAAATTGGAAAGCTATGCACAAAAACGTCACGAATCAAAGATTCCATAGATGAAATAAAAAATTCAGTCTGTGCCCTCAAAAGTAGAATGACCACAGCTGAGGAAAGAATCAGTGAGCTGGAAGATCAGCTGCACCAAGCCAACAGGCAACAACAAACAATGGCAAGGGACCTCAAAATTGCTCGAGAGAGAATCAGAGTCCTAGGAGATGATTCCAAGAGGAACAACATTAGAATCATTTGGGTACCAGAAGCTCAGGGAAACAATCTCAATGAAAAGGCCATGGTTAAACAAATCATCACTGAAAAATTTCCAGAGCTCGACAATGCAGCCTTTCAGATTCAAGGATCCCAAAGTGTACCAGCTAAAAGACTCCAAAAACAAAAACACTCCAAGACATATCATAGTTAGAATGATCAATGCTGCCGATAGAGACACAATACTGCAAGCAGCAAGGTCAAAGAAGGAAATCACATACAAAGGAGCACCCCTTAGATTCACAGCAGATCTATCAGAGGAACCCTCCAAGCCCGAAAGCAGGGGCAGGATATAGTGAAAAAACTCACTTAAATGAATGCTTCACCAAGAATACTCTATCCGACTAAATTCTCACTCAAACTCGAAGGAATGATACACTATTTTCTAGATAAACAACAGTTCGGGAACTTCATAGACTCAAAACCAAATCTAAAACAAGGGCTAAAGGAGCTACTATAAGACAAGACAAACCCTACCTACAACCACAACAGACCCTTACAAAAAGATGACACAAAACCCCATAACAGTAATCTCTCTCAATATCAACAGTCTAAATTCACCAATTAAGAGACACAGAGTGGCAAAATGGATTCAGAGACAGAGCTCAATATTCTGCTGCCTACAAGAAACTCATCTCAACAGTCAGAGCAAACGCAGAGTCAAAGTGAAAGGATGGAAAAACAATACTATAAGCAAACAGCTCCTTCAAAAAAGCTGGGGTGGCTATACTAGTATCTGACAACATTAATTTCACGTTGAAAAATATTAGAAGGGGCAGCGAAGGCTATTTTCTCTTCATCAAGGGATACGTAAAACAGGAAGAAATCACACTCTTAAATGTATATGCACCTAATGAGGGAACAGCTAAATATTTAAAACAACTGCTAACAGATTTTAAGGAGGATATTACTAGCAACACAATAGTAGTTGGAAACTTCAACATCGCCTTATCACCTCTGGATAGATCAACAAGAACAAAACTCAGCAAGGAATCATTGACTTTGAAAGAAGAAATAGAAGAGAAAGGGCTTATAGATCTATACAGGGCTTTATACCCCAAAAAGAAAGAATACACATTCTTCTCCAGTGCGCACGGAACATTTTCCAAAATGGACCAAGTGCTAGGCCACAAAACATACCTCAATAGAATCAGGAAGATAGAAATAGTATCAACCATCTTTTCAGACCACGATGCACTGAGGATAGAAGTGAATCACACACAGACCCGGGGAACCAAATCGAACACCTGGAAATTAAACAACTCAATGCTGATGCCGACTGATTCAGCCCTTTTGGAAAACAGTATGGACGATTCTCAAAAAATTAGAAATTGAGCTTCCATTTGACCCAGCAATACCACTTCTGGGAATATATCCCAGAGAGGCAAAAAAGTATAGTCAAAGTGACATCTGCACTTGTTTGTTCATTGCAGCACTCTTTACAATAGCCAGAATCTGGAAAAAAACCTGAGTGCCCAAGAACAGATGACTGGTTAAAGAAACTTTGGTACATTTACACGATGGAGTACTATGTAGCTGTTAGAAAAGATGAAGTCACAAAACGTGCATACAAGTGGTACTACATGGAAAGTATCATGTTAAGCAAAATGAGTCAGAAAGAAAGGGATAGACATAGAAAGATTGCATTCATCTGGGGAACATAAAGTAACAAAATAGGAGACTAACACCCAAGAGTGGCTGAGATTAGTACCAGGAATTTTACTCCATGGCTTGGAAGCCAGCCACACATGCTAGGGGAAAAGGGAGCTCAGATAGAGAAGGGAGCACCAAATAAAGGATGTTGGGAGGATCCTCCCAGGATGGGAGAAGCATGCTGAAAGTAGACTATGGACCAAACATGATTGCCACTCATTGCCTCTTTTGCAAACCACAACACCCAAAAGGAGAGAGAGAACAGAGGGGAATGCCCTGCCACAGAGGCAGGGTGGGATGGGGGTGATGGGGGGTGGGAGGGATACTGGGATCCGTGGTGGTAGGAAATGGGCACTGGTGGAGGGATGGGTATTTGATCATTGTATAATTGAAACCCAAGCACAAAAATTTGTAAGTCTACAACTGTACCTCATGGTATCTCACTAATAAAAAAAAAAGACCAAGGGGTGGGTGGGATGGAGCCCGAATGAGGGTGTGCAGAAGCGTTGGGTGGCAGCTCGCCGCCAAGATGGGCCAGTGGGGCAACTCAGCGTCTCCCAGGGCATCTCTTCCTGTCATCACCCCATGCAGTTCTCATGCCCTCAGCAGGATCTGCCTCACTCACTGAGTCACTGAACACCCGCCCTCTTCATGCGCTTCTGACTTGACGTCCAGTTGCCTGTGATGCTGACAGTTCTCCTTCCCCAGGGCTTTCTGCAGCCCCGAGTGCCTCTGACTGGGCCCCCAGACGCCTGCAGCCAGGCCCTGCCGAGCCTGTGACAGGCACGTGCCTCAGTCAGGATTCCTCACGGGCACCCAAACACCACATCTCACTAAACAAGGCCCCTGATTGCCCTCCGCCAACAGAGAGCTGCCTGCCGGCATCCCAAACTAGACGCTGACGTCTGAGGCTTAAAATACCGACCATTCTCACCCACAAGGAAGCACCCCACCCGCGCCGCGCAGAACTGTGGGAATATTTAGAACTGCCACTTAAGCGTTTTTGCACCTAATGAGGGCCCGCTGACACTACCTGCATCTTAAATGCGCAGAACACACCAACTGCAAACTCTCCACTGATTCCAGGTTGTGTGAAAAACTCTGCAAGCGAAGCCCGGGCGCCCCAGCTCCCAGGGGGAGAATCACTCTGTCACATCCGTTTGATTTTTAAGTCCCACGACTCTGAGTACACTTTGAAATTAAGCAGCGGGTGCCACAAGCGAGAAAGCATGTGGAGACAGCCACATCGAGTTGGTAATGCTTTTTTAGAACTGTCGCAAAACAGATCGGTTTTGGATAAAAACAATGAGTGGACCCATGCCAATCTGAAGGAGAAAGCAGCATGGGGAAGCATCCCAATGACACCGCGGGGAGGCCAGGGTGGCTGGCTTTTTCAGGAGGCTGATGAGGTGGCTCTGTGGAGCTCCTCTCTGCAAAACCACCCACTGGCAGGGAACGGAGATCAAGGCCTCCGCCTGAGTACGACGCCCTTCCAGTGCTGACTCAGCAAGCCTGGAGGAAAGCGACCACATCTATTTGCTAAGCCTGCACAAAGCAGCACATTTCGAATCCGGAGACACTCCAGCCAGAAAGAGCCCTGGGTCATGCCATCGCCCCGTTTCCAAGCAGTGAGTTAAGCCCTGACAAGTGAAAGCCCCACCAAAGCGATGAATGGTGGCTGATTCCGCTTCTTTCAATGCATGATCAAAGAGCATGAGGGGAAATGAAACGCCAGCCTGCTCACTGGCAGGAAGGCACCAGGCACAACAGCCAGACCCAGAGGGAACAGCCACTGTCATCTCAGCTTGTATCTCCAGATGGGAAAAAAAGAAAGAAACACACAGAAAAAAGTGGAGGAGGAAATGAGTCCGTCAGTGGGACAGATGAATAAACAAAACGTGCTCATGGCTATGAAACAGACCCAAGTTCCCAGCTGGAATCATTTCCTTTTGTCCGGAAAACTTACTTTAGTGTTTTACACACACACACACACACACACACACACACACACACACACACACTCACAATGAATTCTATCAAGTCTCAATCTGGATGTGTTTATCTTCTCAGACTCAGGAGAGCTTCACTGGATCAAGGCGTAAGTTTTTGCACTGCAGGCTTGCTCCCTGCCTCTGAGGTCCGTCTTGGCATGGACTGTTCCAGGTGAGAAGTCATCCATCATTCTAGCACTTTCTTTCAGCACCAAAGATCAGTGGGCCTCAGCTCTGTGTACAATTCTCTCATTTTCTCCCCAACTATGTGACTGTGACACACCACAGGTAGGGGCTGCTTCATTTTGTATTTTGTAGACTGTGCTTTATATGTGTTCCTTCTACATATGACAGTTGTATTTCTTGGTTTTGTAAAGTAACTTTTAAAATGTAATAGCATCTAATTATTCAAAATAACTTGTTCACTCTGACAATGTGTGTCTTAGGGATATCACTCTATTTCTTTTCTAAGTTGGTCTGACTACTCACAGCCACTGACAAAGTACCTATGCACGTGCCCGCTTCTCTCCTCTTCTTGTCCTTCCTCTTCAACCTGAGAGCACAGGTTGGCTAAGTCCCTCAGTAGTAGCCCGCCAGCATATAGATCTCAGTTTCCCCCTCATTACTTTTCTAATTTCCTTCTGGGATGACTTCTGTGTGTTTTCATGCTCAGGAAGAAATCGTATCATTAGATTTGATATCACAGTCACCCACCAGAATTTCATCTCAAATATTTTGTGTTTAATTATATTTCTATCTGGTACAGATGAGATACAGAAACTCATGCCCCACTGTGGAGAATAAATAGAAATCTCCTGCCCCCCCCCTCATCCCATGTCCGTTCAGAAGCAGAGACCCATGGCAGACAACTGGTCAACCAGAAGCTCCATGCTGGCTCCTTCTCATGCGAGTGATGCAGAGAAAGGGACAATAATGTAAACCCCAGTGGAGGCCACAGAGCCACAGTGACTTTCGGTGTCAGAGATTTGAGGCAGAGTACAGAGATGGCGCTGGGACAGGAATGAAAGCATTGGGTGATTATCATTCAAGACATCAGGAGATTCCTACCACAAATACTACAGTGGGGCAGATTAGAGCAAATAATCATGAGTTCTACTGGGAGCAGAAGAGAAAATGTCACAATGAAGAACATGGTGGAAAGGATTTTCACAGAGAAGAGAGGAAAAGATATTTCCTGGTCTATTTTTAAAAGATTTTTTTTCTGTTGTACTATAAGAAAAAGCTGTGAAGATACTGAAATTAGTCCAGCTAGCTGCCCGTGAAATGTGATGATTTGAATATAACAACTTTTGATACCAATTACTGTAACTTCTATTTCTTTTTAATACAGTTATGAAATGTTTTGCATTATAGTTGACAGAAAAAAAATAAACACAAAAAAACTATGAATACAGAATTCTTTGACTCAACTTTTCCTATTAATTTCCCTGATATCAATGACAGATTAGGCATTATCCACTAGTTTTGTTTCAGAGCTCCAGGTGTTTGAATAGAGTCTAATTACTTTAAGCCATGAATGCCTTAATCATTCTTTAGCTTCTCTAGAATCAGCCCTTTGCCTTTCCCAGAGCTAATAGCAATAAACATACTCCAGGCAGGTGGGTTATGAAAGCCCGTATCTCTCACCGCAAAGGACAGAGTCAGGTCAAAGACGCCACAATATTATGGCCTCTCTCTGTCACAAACTGAAACTGCATTCAGATCAGCAGGCAGAGCCACGGCTTCTGAATTTCAATCATTGTTCTTTGTTATAGATATTAGGTTCTCGTGCTTAACAGAACTGCCGAGTCACAGCATCTGTTTGTTTTGTATTGGGGTAGTGATCCCAATTTAAAATGTAATGCTTTCCTGCTGTTTATGCATTGCCATAAGCCATCCATAAGCCAAAAAGAATTTATCAAAATCACTATTATTTATCACTTATTGTCAAGTATGCCATCACTCACTGCACTGAGGGTGTATTCCAGATGAATAATTCAAACTCTGCTGCCCACATTTTGCATAGCTCGTAACTGACTAGAGTCTTATTCGCTCTTGTATAGCAATGACCAGACTGCACACATGCTCACCTCAGGACTGCTTACCGGGCATGCCTCAAGAATCCCATTTGGTCGGAGAAACCACAAACAAAATGAGAAAGTCTATTGGGATAAGTGAAGAATTAAATTCGGAGCTCATAATACATCCCAGAGGACATACAGATAGGACAGGGGGAGACAAAAAGCTATCTGGCATCCCCTGACTGGGCACGGCCTCCATGGACAAGGGTGCCGCATTGCAACGGAGCATCACTCTGCATTCGATGATGGACAGAGAAGGGCCCTGGCCACGGAGAACTCAGAAGGGCCCCGGCCACGGAGAACTCATGAGAGAAAGCTGAGCAGTGGGGGAGGGCAGGGAATGGGAGAAAGTCAGCGGCGGCATGGGTGTCTTCACAACGGTTCCCAGATTTCCCAGGGAATACGCCAAGACCTTCAGCACAGAAAGGAGCATTATATCCCGGCAGATAGCTCGCGGTGTTCTGGAGGAGAGAGATGTTGGACAGTACCAGGAATGCTGGAAGCTCAGTTCCACCCCAACTCTCAGAAACGCATCTGCCTAATAGCTCTGCCCTGTCCTCGCCCCTGTTCTAGGAGGGTTCAAATCCAGAACACCCATCACCCCAAATCCTGGGTATTGGGGAAGCTTAGAGGAATGCAAAGTGTGGCACAGCCATTTGGGAAGATACTTTGGCAGTTTATTTTTCATTTCATTTCATCATCCTGTTATTCGTCGATTGCTTCGAGCAGGCCCCAGTAACGTCTCTTTCATCCTAGCCCTGAGATTATATTCACGGCTCTTTAGGAGAATGAGACCCATCGTTGTTACTGGTATTTGGCATATTTGGTACGCCACGGGGAGTTTGCCAGACTCTGCCCTGTGGGCAGGCTACATTCGATAGCCTGCAAGTTTGTCCAAAGTAGGAATAAGACAATAAGATGTCATAAAAAAAAAAAAAAGTCCTGTTAAGATGTCGCGCGGCCGCAAATGCGGCCGCGCGGTTCCGGGATCTGGATTTTATAGTCTCTGAGTCTTGGCCGCTGATGGGATTACACGGCGCCAGGGGGCCAGGTGGTGGGTGTGACCCCCGCCTACTGGAATTTGGAGGATCTGGGTGGAAGATGCTCGACTCCAATTCGAGTAGGCTTGGAGGTCTCGGCCCCGGAACCCGCGTGGCTTTGTCCCTCTGCCAGTACCTTCATGTGTGCGGAGAGTGGTCTCAGCATGGTGGTGGCTGGTCCTGGAGGTCTTCGGCTGCCGTAGCCCTGGTTGGGGCGGGGAGGAAAGCTCAACCCGCTCCCCTCCAAGGGACAGTTTATGGCAGAACTAAAAACAATTCTAGCAGAGAACCCAGCAAACACACACCATATTTAATCCAAAGAGTTGAAAATTAATATCCAACCAGGCACACATGTGGATGGTCACAGAATATATGGTCAGAAATTAGATGCAACCAAGATGTCCTTAGGAGGTAAATGGATAAAACCATGGCCACCCCAACAAAGGAGGCTTGTACAGTACTAAAAAGAACTGAGCTCTCCCCAGCTAGGCAGATGGGGAAGAATCTCCCCTGCTGGCCCAAGGTGAAGGAGTGGGAGGAGGAGGTCTAAAGCTGGATGGTGAGAGAGAGATGAAGCCTTTGCCAGCAAAGAGGCGTGGGAGGGATGAGCAGAGGAACACTCTGTGTGATCCCTCCATGCTGGGTCCACATCACTGCCCGTGGGACAGTCCCACAGACTGAACACCAGCCAGAGCGAGCAGCGCGGCTTCATCATTATACAGATGTTCTGTCCTGTGGGGGCAGGTGACAGGGATGAAACAGGCAGGCAAGAAATCTATCTCCTCTCAACTTAGCCGTGAACCTAAAACTGACCTAACACTGAGAATCCTTTAAAAGGGAGTTAATTATAATCTAGACTAAAAATATCATTTGAAACTAGTTACAGATCAAACTACCTTTTCCAGCTTGCCCTGAATCTCGTGATGCCAGGCGTCATTTCCATGGGGCAAGGTTGCAGAGAAATGGGTCAGTTCTTGCCTGCCTCCAGAAATCAGCTTCTCTGGTGTGGCCGTCTCAGATCTTTCTCATTGCCTCTTCTGGCATTTTTTTTTTAATTTTGGATCACACCAGTAATGCACAGGAGTTACTCCTGGCTCATGTACTCAGGAATTACTCCTGGAGGTGCATGGGGGACCATATGGAATGCTGGGAATCGAACCCGGGATGGCCGTATGCAAGGCAAATGCCCTACCCACTGTGCTATTGCTCTAGCCCCTCTCCTGGCATTTTAAACACTCACCAAGCAGAAATAAACTGTTTAAACATCTTCCGATGACTTTTCAGATGCATAAAGTAATTTTTTAAGTCAAGTTTAATTTTTTTTCTGGTTCACTTACTTTTTCTCTTTTTCAAAATTTTATTTTATTAAAGCACCATGAATCACGAAGTTGTTCATAGTTGGGTAGGCAATGGGGACAGGGTCAAGGGGACTCTGGTACATCGGCGGTGTTAAGGAATGATGGCGCTAAATATCCAAATTACAGAGTCTAACTGTTTTAAGGAGTGTTGCTCTCTATGCCTCGAGAACATCTCTCCCTTGAGAACACCCCCATGAAACTCAGCAGGCTTTCGGGGCACCCCTGCAAGGAGAAGAGACGGCATTCTCCCAGCCCTGCCCTAAGAGGGCATTTTAAGATGGATCAAACCTAGAAATCCGTCCACTCCACTGGAACGTTGCCATTTCACACTGTTTAAATCAGAAAAGCCTTTGATACTCTCTCCAGGCGGAAAATAAACACACTTTTGGAAGAAAATAGATTAAATGAAAAGGCAGTTAATACAGGGATCACAGTCATTTGATAGTAAAGCGATATTCGTAGGAAGAGATGCACCGTCTCTATGGAGACAAAGCAAGAAGATGCCCGTGTGAGAATCTGGGGGAAAGGGTCAGCTGGGAAGATGACCCACAGCAGCGTGACGAGGAGGGACCTGCGTGGGCATCACCTAAACGTGAACATGGCCAGTAGCCAGGACGCAGGGAAGGAGCAGAGGGAGGGGCCCCTCTGCACACCACCACTTGGGCAGACCCCTGGATGGGGGTCTCACTGTACTGCCTGCTGAAGCGAAGCCCCCTTCCTCCCACTAGGCACGCACACTGCTTTGCAACTGTCTTGGCGAAGCTCTCACACAGCCTCGGAGACACGTTGCTCTTCTTCCCACCTTCCGGCACATTTCCTTATAGCCCACAGAGGTTGCCTGGGACCTGAACCAACTCAGTCCCAGCGGGTGAGCTCTCATCTCCATCCTGCGGCTCTCCTAGGCTGGTCTTCCTCTCGGGAGGGTGGGGGCTTGTGGGGCGGGGTGCTGCTCCTGAGCCTCTCATTCATTTCAGGACACACCGTGTAAACACATGCATGTCTGCTGGGGGCCAGTCTCCCAGGGTAACCCACATGGAGCAAGTCCAGGTCCAGGTTCTAACCACAGAAAAAGTGTTTGACCAAAACCCACTGATAGCTGATTATTTTTTGGGGGGGAGGGGCAAGGGAGGGTACCCCAGGTGGTTTCCAGTGCTGACTCCTGGCTCTGGGTCAGAGGCCACTCCTAGAGGGCTCAGGCATCCTATGGAGTGCCAGGAATCAAATCCTGTTCAATCACATGCAAAGGCAAGCGCCCCACCCAGTGGACTGTCCCTCTGACCCCCTTGGAGTCTGCTACTGGAAATCTGAAGGTAACGGTTTCCATCCGGGGAGTGACATGAACATTTGAAACAGAACAGATACGCTGCTGCTCGGGGAAAGGGGGCAGGCTGCCCCAGATGGAAACCAGGGCAGCTGCACATTCAGAAGCGCCGTGAAGGGACCAAGCTGGCCCCTTGGGTGACCCCTCACAAGCTGTGCTAGCCTGGGTCTCCTTTCAGCGGCTCTCACACGGACATGTCTCTGGAACGGCTAAGCAATACCCGTGGGAACTTCCATGTGGCTGGAGGAACAAAAGCCACTCCCTCCTGCTGGCCATGGGAGGAATGGACACCACAGGACTCCGGGCTTGAGAAACAACTGCATGCCTGGGTAGATCTCTATCCATCGATGGGACTGAGGCAGAAGTCACACAGACTCACACTTCCACACAGACTCACCGGCCATGCAGAGGGACTCGACACCATCATCGTGCAGGAAGACGGCTCCAGGCTTATCATTCAACGCCTATTTTCCCTTTGTTTAAAGGGAGACTTTAACTCCCATTTAGAAACTCAGAGGCGGTTGTGTCAGCATTTTAAAATAAGTAATAAAAGTTTGCAGTAGACTTGTATGTTTATTGCAGAACTATTTACAATAGCCAGAATCTGGAAAAAAAAAAAACGAGTGCCTGAGAACAGATGACTGGTTAAAGAAACTGGTACAGCTACACAATGGAATATTATGTGGCTGTTAGAAATGAAGAAAGTCATGAAATTTGCATATAAGTGGATAAACATGGAGAGTATCATTCTAAGTGAAATGAGTCAGAGAGAGAGAGAGAGACAAACATAGAAAGACTGCACTCATTTGTAGAATATAAAGTAACATAATGGGAGACTAACACCCAAGGATAGTAGAGATAAGGGTCAGGCGGATCGCTCCATGGCTTGGAAGTCAGCCTCACATGCTGGGGGAAAAGGCAGCTGAGATAAGAGAAGGAACCACCAAGGAAATGATACTTTGAGGACTTGCTCAGGATGTGAGATGCGTGCTGAAAGTAGACTATGGCCCGAACATGATGGCCACTTAGTACCCGTATTGCAAACCACAACACCCAAAAGGAGAGAGAGTGTTAAAGGAATTGTGCCTGCCACAGAGGCGGGGGGTGGGGAGGGGGGATAGAGTGGCGGGAGGGATACTGGGAACACTGGTGGTGGAGAATGGGCATTAGTGGAGGGGTGGGTACTTGATCATGGTATGTCTGAAATGTATTCACAAAAGTTTGTAAATCTGTAATTGCATCTCACAGTGATTCATTAAAAACAAATTTTAAAAATTAAAAAAAAAACAGATATATACCATAAAAAAGAAGTGTGCAGTGAAGGTATGCGTGTGTGTTCTTAGCATTCTGAGCACCCTCTGATGTGCCCCTGTGCTGAAGGCAGTGTTTCCAGTCCCTGGGGAAGGAAGACAGGGCGATGTTGTCACTGCACGCAGAGACTTCTCCGTGATGAGCTGTCGTTTTGCTCTGTGAAGATTTATGCTGTGTCGGAAACCATCAATTTTATCTTTTCATTGTGAACTATGATCACTAACATTTTAGAGTAGTTTATTTTGAACTCTAGTTCTGAGCACATTTGAGTCAAAGACCGTGGCTTTTACTAATCATCTATGTATCCACATACCAATCTGCTACCGTGTCATACCCATTTCCCAGTCAGCATCTGTCTTCTCTCCCATCTTCCTCTCTCTGATCTGCCTTTCTCTGCTGCCCAATCATTCACCTTTGCTGTCTGTCTGCATCCCTGTTATTTTATCTTTTTGAGTCCTTCTGTCTACTGTGTTTAATATAACTTCACAGAGAATTTCCTTCTCTTCAGTTGCATGTATATATTGGTATCACATCTGTTATACAACTATTTTAAGCTTTGTTGCATTTTATAGATTAAAAACTTGCCATGCAGACAGCCTCACTGGGGGCATCCATGTGTAATGCCCACATTCACGTTTAATAAATGTATAACCTCTTGTATACATTTTTCTTATACAAATAAGAACTTGAGGACCAGAGAAAGAGTACACTGGTAAGGTGTTTTACCTTGCGTACACTTGACCCAGCACCACACATAGTTTAATCCCCAGAACCATATATAGCCCCCCAAGAACCATGAGAAGTAATTCCTCAGCACTGCCAGGTGTGCCCTAAGTCAAAACGATAACAACAAAAATAAGAATCTGATCCCTCCAGTTAATCTCCTCCTGCTTCAAGAATGTTCTGGTATATTCACGTCTCTGACCTTCATCCTTTGTTCTTCCAAAGCCTCAGCTGCTCTTTCTCCTGTGCTTTGTCCTCTCTTCCTAAGAACCCATGCTTCTATCTTATACTCATGCACCTCAAATACAAATCATTCTCATCATCCTGAATCCAGGCGAAAGTGCTCAGAGGTGACTGAACCATGAAAGGCTGTCCACTGCCTAATCATCTAGGAAGACCAACCTCTGGACCAAAAAACTCCATGGTCTTCCTGAAACGGGGCAGGCAGAGTCCCCTCCCCCTGGCCAGATCCCACCTCCTCTGACACAGAAATAGCCCAGCCTCACAACTCCTGGGGGGACACACATGACCATGTCACATCTTCTCCAAAGCTCACAGGATGATCACCTACAGTATGGCCAGTAGGAGCTCAGCAAATCTGATGGGAAGGTTTCACAGAAGGCCACCGAGCTCCACAGTTCAAACTAACACCCGGCACCAACCAGCTCATTGAATCCTCAGACAAGGGCTGCAGAAACATCACCGTGAGAAAGAACAAGGGTCACAGATGGACTTTGGATGACATATTTTCTGACCACTCCATCTGCTATTCTGTTGTCATGTGTGATGTGAAGTCTATTTGTTTGTGCCTGCTAAGGGGGCAGGCTTGGGGGTGGCTGGGAAATTGGGAACATTGGTGGAAGGAAGGTCACACTGGTGGTGGGATTAGCATTGGAACATTGAGGGCTGAAAGGTGAGTACAAGGTGAAGAGTGTGCAAGGTGAGAGTGTCCAAGGTGAGAGTGTTCAAGGTGAAGGCTCTGCCCTGGACTCATCTCTAAGTATCTCTATCAGAAACTTTCACTGACAAAACCTAAGCAAATTAAGACAATCAGATATGCAGTGCGTTCACCTAAACATATGAGTAAAATTGAGGGATAATCTTCAAAATTTCTATGAGATGAGTCCAAGAGATAGCTCAGGGTTTAAAATGCTTCCTCTGTACACAGCCAAGTGAAGTTTGATCCTTGGTGACACATATGATCCCCTCCCAGCACCCGAGGCAGGCTTCCAACCATGGACCAATCCTCCTGGCCCTTGAGTCTACTATCCGTGGGTGTTAGTTTCGTGCTATGATTTTTGTATCCCACAAATGAGTGTAATCATTCTATGCCTGTCCATCTTTTTCTGACTCACTTCATTCAGCATGGTACTCTCCATGTCTGTCCATTTATAAGCAAGTTTTGTGACTTCGCTTTTCTGAGTAGTCTTCTTCTGTGTAGATGTACCACAGTTTTGTTAGAAGGAAGTTTGGATAGAGAAGGGACCACTATGACAGTGAGAGTTGGAAATAATCACTCTGGATAAGAATTATGGGCTGAAAATAGGTAAAGGAAAAACATGAGAACTTCTCAGTTTCTATATTGCAAAATCCATAATGCCCAAAAAGTAGAGAGAGAGAGAAAGAAGAAAAGTCCCTCCTGTACAGGCAGGCTGGGGGGGGGGGGGGGCGGAAGATGGATTGCAGGAGGAAAACTGGGGACATGGATGGTGAGAAAAGTACACTGGTGGAGGGATAGGTGTTGTAACATTGTATGACTGAAATCCAACCATAAACAGCTTTGTAATTTTGTATCTCACAAAGATTCAATAAAAAGGGGGGGGAGGAGAAAGGAGCACACAATAAAATTTTAGAGACTTCACAGAATTTTTTAAGAAAAACAATGTAACACATGATGTAAAAATTTAATTCACTAAAATGATTCAAAACCTAAAGATCACATGAATTGTAAATTGTCCTAATCTGCCGGGTGTCTGAGAAGCTGACAGAGGCCGGTTTCATCCAGGACATAACCCAGATATGTCCACTTGCCTTTAATGTCAAGAGACATTTTCTGAGCCTGCAGGCAAAGTCACTAAGTCACTTATAAAGGAAATAAAATCAAGTTGGCATCTGACTTATTGGAAGCTACATGGAAAGGAAGCACCAGAAAAGCAACATTCTAAATAAATTCCATAAAGGAGTTAGCGAGAATCACATCCAGTGAACTTAACCTGCAAGTAGCAAGGTTTCGCTCCCTCGGAGACCCCAAGCCCGGCAGCGCTCTGGGAAGATGCAGCTCTAGGACCCTCGGGGTTGGGAGTTCAGGGGGGAGCCGGGACCTCCAGACCAAGGGGCATCTCAGCAAATGTTCCTGACACAGCCATTCTGCAAAGGGGGGAGTGTGTGAGAAGTGGAAGACGGATCCCAACAAGGACGAACGCTGAGCCTTTTTTGCCTGGCGAAGCCCAGGGGTTACTCCTGGCTCTGTACTCAGGAGTTACTCCTGGTGGTGCTCAGTGGACCATATGGGTTGCTGGGAATCAAACTTGGGTCATCCGCGTGCACGGCAAATGCCCTCCCCGCTGTGCTATCACTCCAGCACTGAGCCCTAAGCTTTGAAGTCCTGGCCGAACCTGGATGGGGCAGTCAGCCCACTCACAGTGGACAGCACCAGGCAGCTGTGGGGCAGGATGGAAGTAGCTGGAGCTGAAGGAGTGCCGGAACAGAACAAAATCCACTGGCCATGACCGTCGGCCACACCAGAACAGCGGTGAAGTAGCAGAAGCACCAGCTAAGGAACGGTCCGTGGGTGGGATTTGCAGAGAAAAGTCAGACTCTAGGTCCTAGTGAGGAGTCAGCCCTGGAACTAGGTGGGGAATGCAGGCCCTCGAGGTGGGGCTTCAATGTGAGCATGGCAGAGGGAGAGCTCCTGGGCGCCCCTGGACACCAGTCACCTCAGGAGAAATAAAGTGAAACGATTATAAAGACACAGGGGCAGGTTTACAAACCCAAGTTAAAAAACTCTACGTGAGGGGGTCAGGGGAAGAATATATTTGTTTAAAGGCCCTGATTCACCATAAAAATGCAAGATGAGAAACACCCCAGTCACCCACCCAGAAATCCCGACCCAGAGCAGAGGCAGAGAGCCCAGAGGGAGGGCCAGATGCAGACGGGAGTATCGACAAGAGCATGGCCTGGGCACCGGGCAGCGCCTTCCCTGACCTCAGTCTCGGTGGCAGGGAAACGGTCTCTGTCCCTCACATCAGTGCTGGGGTGGAGAGAGAGGATGGGGAGGCTCATACCCAGGTTCCATCCCCAGGACTCCATACAATGCCTAGAGCCCACTAGGACTCAGTTTTCAGCCAGGTGTGGCCCCCAAACCCAAATAAATAAAGATTTTAAAAATAAAAACTCATCAGAGCCCACCCCGAGAGAGGGTCCCTCAGAGCACGATGGCCCACAGCGACAGACACTCAGAGCCAAGAGCTGGCCGGCTGCGCCCAGGAGCTCAGGAGAGAACCGGGAAAGCAATTCACAGCTGGAAGAGATGGACAGCGCCTCCCAATGAAAGGGCCACCAGGGAGCCTCCGCGTGGGCCCAAGTTAGTTATTCATTTATTCACTCATCCATTTTACAGCAGAATGGATTTTTTTCTGAAGAACTGTTTTAGTTCTGAGACCCGAGTGATGCACTCGGGGGTTCTGGGGCTGGACCTGGCTTGGGCTGCTGTTCCTTCACCCCTGGCCCTGCAACCCAGGCTCTGCCGAACCCCCAGCACGGCACACTCAGACCCTGTGGGGAGGAAGAAGAAGCATGGCTAGGCATCCAGCTAGGAGACACGGGCACGGTTGCCAAATGGGGGGCAGAAAAGTTCCCTTGGCCAGCAGGGCAGTCTGTGCTTCCCGGGTGCACTCGGAAGGGACTTCGGGGCTCCACAGCCAAGGTACGCACAGGCTATGTCCTAGCAGCTGGGGCAGAAGCTGGACTGAATCAGTCCAGAGCCAAAGGCTCAGGGGTTGCCGCTGGGGCCTTTCTGAGTGGGGGTCTGGCCTCAGGAATGGGGGACGAGGCAGAAGCGCTTCCTCTTCACCAAGAAGCTTGAGCCACCCTCGCTGAGGTGGGCACCAGGGACCGTGCCTCCAGAGGGAATACAGAAGTCATTCCACAGGTCCCCTGGGCTGGTTCGGGCAGGGAAATCTGGGAGGTTCTCTGTTGCCACTTTTCAGCCAGAAATACCTCCTGGAAAGCCCATTGCAGATGGCCCCTGCTCCCGGTTTTGCCCCAAGGATATGTGTCCTGCAGCAAGTCTTACCACACTGCTCCAAGCCGCCTCCCCGACACCCAGAACAGTTTCTCTCATCCCGCACAACCAGCCTGAACTCAATCCTCGCCTCTGCGGGTGCCGGCAAGAACCCACCAGGCCTACGCACCACCTGCTGCTCACTCCGTGTCCCAGTCCTTGGGCACTGAAGGACAGTCCAGCCTTGCAGCCACAGACCTGGATTCCATGGTTCCGTGGGCTGGACCATCGCAGTGGTGGTCAGGTGATACCCCTCTGCCAGGGTGTGTGCCCTGGGCAGGGAAGGGGATACATGCTTTCAGAGGCTTCTAAGGGTCTCATTTCCCCTGGGGGCACGTTCCCTCCCCAGCTCCCCTGCTGCCCCAAGGCACACGAAGTGCAGGTGTCCAGGGGTGGAGTGAGCATCACACCCAGGCTTTATCTTCAGACACATTGACTCTAAACTGAGGTACAGACACACTCACCACGACATCTGAGATCTCAGCAGGCATATGGTGCAGTGACCCCTTCACAAACACTCCAGGGGAGGGTAGGTATGGTGCCCCCAGAACCTTCCTCATGCCCTTTGAAGAGAGACCCTATTCCTGCTATGAGCTGGTTCCTCCTTCCTTTCTTCTTCTTCTCTTTCCTTTCTTCCCTCCCTCACTTCTGCCCATCCTTCCTTCCTTCCCTTCCCCTCCTCCTTCCATTCTTCCTTCTCATTTCTTTCCTTCGGGGTGGGGGACTCACTCTTGGAGGAGCTCAGGGGCTAGTCCTGCTCTGTGCTCAGGAATGTCCACTGGCAGTGCCCAGTGACCATGCAGTGCTGGAGACCTCACTGGGGCCAGCCACACGGAAGACAGACGCCCTCCCTGCACTGCCTCTCTAGCCTCAGTTTCTCAGTTCTGCCCTTGTGGCCACCATCTCTCTGCGCCTGTGCTTCCAACAGGCTGCTGAAGTGGCCGGTGGAATCATTTTGTCTTTCTTTGAGTAGAGGAGCCTTGGCCACTTTCTTTGACACAGAATGCGTTAACGTGTGAATATACTCAAAGTCTTTTAATACTTTAAAGCTGATCTCTGTCCAGACTGTTTCTAGATATGTTCGTAGGATACACAGGTTTTATAAAATTAGTATTTTTGCATGGTTTTTCCTTTGGCAGAGTGCATGTCTCAACATGTAGGAAATCAATATCTAGAATGGAATTGCTGAATTATCAGTTGTCTAACGTCACTGGAATAATCAATATTGAACATTTTTCACTGTGTTTACAAAATGTAGAACCATAACAAGCAGTGAATGAGTCTTTCAGATTTACGGCTCGTTGAAACCTAGTGTTTTGGTTCTTTTTGAATTAACCATTTTCCTAGTTACAAAAGTGTATGGCATTGTACATCTCATTTGCATTTCCCTAATGAATAATGATGCTGGGGATCTTCTTTCTGCTTAGTCACACTTTTTTAATGCCTGCGGCTTTTGACAATTTTCAGACTCATTTGTTCACTGAATCTGGGTGGCTGCTTAAACAATGCACTCTGCAGTCAAACCTCTGCTGCTGGAATGTTGCTTCTACACCATCTCCCAAACTATGGCTTGTTTAATTATTTTCTTAATGGTGAGTCTCAGTGAGGATGAGTTTAGACGCTTCCAAAACATAATGTATGGTTCTCTTTCTCATACCAAGTGCTTTCCTTCCGAAGTCTAAGAAATCCTTGTTCACCTTTACGTTGATAATTCTTTGACTTGTGGCTTAGAGCTTAGAAGGTTTTGTCTTTAGAGTAAGGTTAACAGCAAAGCTAGAGAGGGTATGAAGAAGAAGCAGGTTTAGCTGCCGGTCAGTTTTCCTGGAAACGCTGCTAATAAGACTACTTTCCTTAACAAGCTGCTTTACTATTATTTTTCACTCATTTCTAGTTTTTTTTTAGAGTTTTGTCAATTGTACTAATACTTTAGAATAGCTAAATTCATTGACATTCTGTATTCCTTTTCTCTCAGCTGTTCTTTTCTTCTTTCATATCTACTAGTTCCTTAATTCTACTGAGTTTGGGTTATCTCACTTCTATATTCTAAACGGAACCTTAGACTATTAAAATCTTGAACTAAAGGTTGGAGCAATGGGGCAGTGGGTAGGACATTTGCCTTGTAAGTGGCTAACTCAGAGTCTATCCCTGGCACCCCATTACAGTCCCCCAGGCCAGCTAGAGGTGATCCCTGAGTGCACAGCCAGTAATCAGCCCTGGGTACCGCCTGGTGTACAAAACAAGAACTATAAATAATTGAATAAAATCTTGAACTATTATTTGTTTCCTGTGGCATCAGTGATGGAACCCAGGCTCCACAGGTGGCAGCTCTGCCCCAAGCCTCGGCCCAGCTGCCATCGCTTCAGCCTGTCTGGCTGTCACCGTCCCGACCCAAGCTTCAGCTGCTCACCTCAGCTGGGTGCAGGCACTGCTGCCGTATTACCCCGCCCGCAGGGCCATCTTACCTCACTCTCTGGCCAAGGAGATGCCAGTGCTCCCACGATGGAGTGCTCAGGGCTGTGTGGGGATTTTCTGGCTAGCTGGGATGGCGTCACCACCCTCATCTGATGGTGCCTGCGCAAGCGTGTCAGCCCGTGAGTGTGGAGAGGGGACCAGTGTTCACAGAGGAATGGGAACTCAAAGGCAGTCTTAGGGATGATCCCTGCCACTCAGACTGTCTGGGAAGAAGAGGGAGTCTGGATGTGGACGCATGAAGGCTGGGAAAAGGCTGGCAGCCCAGAGCAGGGACGGGGTGGGGTGGAGGCAGTATGACCTTGGAGGGGCTCTGGAGAGCACCAGGAGAAATAAATGCCCCACAGGAAGCCGGGACTTGGGCATCTGACTCCAGTATGGCCCAAATACCTTTCACCTCCACGGTACTTTGAAAGCCCAAACAAAGGAGCAGACCTGTACGATGAGTTCTTAGTTATGCTCACATGCTGATACGTGGATTTCATATGATGTAAGCTTCAAAAGGAGTCTTGAGGGGCAGGATAGTCTAGTTGGCAGAGCACTCACCTTGCTTATTCCACTACTAGTAGAACCAACTCAACAGACAGCAGCTTGAAAAGATTGAGACTTAGTACACTCACACCCCAAAGCAACATGTGCCAGTGAACGGGCAAAGAGGCCGCTCGACTCAAAAGAAACACAAAATGTTTCCACCAGCAACTTCAGCATCCTGTTGGAAGCACAGACGCAGAAAAAATGGCAGCCATGAGGGCAGAAATGAGAAACTGAGGCTAGAGAGGCAGTCCAGGGAAGGCTCCTGTTCTCCATGCGGCCAGCCCCAGTGAGGTCACCTGGCACTGCATGGTCACTGGGCACTGCCAGTGGTCACTCCTGAGCACAGAGCAGGACTAGCCCTTGAGCTCCTCCAGGTGTGTCCCCCCCCCCTCACCCTGAAGAAAATAAATGAGAGGGAAGGAGAGGGGAGGGGAAGAAAGAAAAAGGAAAAGGGAAAGGAAAAAAGAAAGTAGAAAGTAAAGGAAGGAGGAACCAGTTCATAGTTGGAATAGGGTCCCTCCTCAAAGGGCATGAGGAATGTTCTGGAAGGCACCATCCCCTGCCCCTCACAAACGCCATTAGAAAACCAGCTACAGAGAAGCATAGAACCAATAGTGAAGATAAACATTATGCAATGGTACATATCTGAAGAGCATGCGCACATGCTTGTCCTGATGGGTTTGCACATACCCGTGAGTGTCACAGCAAACATACAATCAAGATCAGAACCAGCCCCAGTGCCCGCGACAGAACAGCACGCACAGTCTAGACAGGACCGATACCATGTTCCATTGCTCAATATAAGCAAAGATAAAATCTTGCCTCGCGCTACAATATGGAGGGAACCGGAAGTGTCACGAAATAAGTGAATATTATATCACTAAATAAAATGAGTTAGAATGAAAAAGACAAATACTGGGTGATTTCACTCATATGCGGGGTAGAAGGGAGCAGGTGTTGCCCGTTGAAAATAAACAAACAAACCTTTGGACTCTGCCCATAAAGCCCAGACGGCTCAGGTGGTGACTGATTGGGACCAGGGAAGTGACATGCAGGGGCTAGGAATGGGGGGAGGTTCACATAGTTTGGAGATGCGGGAAATTGTGGCTCTAAAACACATACATTTGTGCGATCAATATCACTTCAATCAAAAGGTAAAACTCATAAAACGCAACGATGCAAGTCAAACCGCCACATCTTGAATTTCTGACCAAGAAACACTTTAAGAAGAAGGGTTTGAGCATGATAACCTCTCAGTGTCGCTATTGCAAGCCATAGTGCTTAAAAGTAGAGAGAGAGTATGGGGGAAATTGTCTGCCATGGAGGCTGGGGGAGGGTGAGAAAGTGTGGGGGGGATATTGGGGACATTAGTGGTGCGGAATGTGCACTGGTGGAGGGATGGGTGTTTGATCATTGTGTGATTATAACCCAAATATGAAAGCTTGTAATTATCTCATGGTGATTCAATAAAATTAAAAAAGAAAAAAGAAAGAAAGAAAAGGGATTTGAGGGCAGGTGCAGAGAGACAGACAGTGCTGATCTCGAACGTGCCTCCATCCCAGCTCTGCACCAAACCCAGCCAGGAGTAACCCCTGAGTAAGCCCTGAGTACTTCAGCTATGGCCTTCAAACATCAAGAATAAAGAAATGGGTTTGAGCAAGGGGGGGGGGGGGGCAACAGGGCATCATATGATCAGGGCTTGGTGAGAAAGGATTAGCCTGGCATCTCGAACCAAGTCCTCAGCAGAGTCACACTGAGGATGTTCCCTGAGCTGCAGGTCACCAGGCCCAGGGTCTTCACGGCCAGTGAGGTTAGTTATTCTACACTGCGCTGAGCAACAGACACCCCCGAATCTCTGTCAGAGCAGATCTCTTCCCAAACCACGGTTCCCTCACCATCAGGAAGAGTCTCTCTGTGGGCTCCTTCCTGAACCGCACAGACAAGCCCTTTCTGAGCCAGACTGGCGCGGGAGCAGTAATGGGGCCCGTGGCTTCAGGAAGTCCTGCCTCCACAGCCATGGCGCATTCACCAGCTATCAGAGACCAGCAGCTGCCCTGGATTTAATTTGACAATGGCTCTCTTGCACCAGTTAGTACATACACGCAGAATCATCACTGGAAAGCAGGAAGCTGTGCCTTCTCTTTCCTCCTTTGGTCCCTGTTGTCCAGACTGGACAGAGAATGACTGTGAGAAGCACTAGGTTCTGCTACCAGGTCGAAGGGCCCTTGATGGCCAGCTCTGGGACACACCGTGACAATGGAGAAAAGGGTCCACTAGTCCAAGCCTGAGACCCCACCCTGTCATGGCACCCTCCTTCATCATTTATGAGTAAGTCTTAAGTAACCAGGAGGCCCGGGTGGAGAGGGCAGGCAGAAGGCCAGTGTGGATGGCCAGGAAGTCCCTGGGGTCCAGTGGAGGAGAGACGCTGAATCCGAGATGACTCAGATGGTGACCGGGAGGCAAAGGGGGACATAGTGGCAAAGAAGGGGCAGGCTGAGATGAGGGGAAGCTTCAGAATGGAAGGGGTAGGATTGGGAGGACAGGGGGACAGGGCAGGGGTCCAACACACAGCGGGGCAGATGGCTGAAGCTGGAGAATCTGAACAGGCATGGCCGAACAGGCCATGGAGACCAAGCCTCCACAGGACAGGCAGGAACAGGGCTGGCCTCTTCTGTCCCCTTGGGCTCAAGGAAAAGGGAACCATCACCACAGGTGCATGGAGACACAGCAGGCCAGAGCTCTCCCAGGGCACCCACGGGCTTGTTCCACGTAGCCACATTCCCCCAGCAGGCCAGATGCCAAGGGCTGGGCATAAGCACTGCCACCCTAGTGGAGGGAATATCATTCCCAAGAAACAAAAATCACTCCATGATCTGGGGATCATGGCCTCTTCCTTCCCCAGATGCTCTGCACCAGACACAGGTTTCCAGAAAACAGCTGCCCCCATGGGCTGGCACTCACTCTCACCGAGGCGCAGTGTCCTGAGAGGCCCTGAGGATGCCGACTCACCCTTCCTTCTCTGGCTGGTCATTTGGGAGCTCCTTTCTGTGTTTCTCAGGATAAGGGAGGGTGTGGGTTGGGGAGAGAGAGAGAGAGAAGGAGAGAAAGAGGATGCTGGGGGCGAGGGAGGGCTGCAAGGCAGCCGGGCCGGGTGGGGAGTTGGTGGAGGGGATGCAGAGAGAGAGAGCTGGCATGTGGTCTGAGGGCGGTACACGAGATGCAGACCCCAACAGCAGGCCACGGCCGCCAGCGGGTCCCCCAGCTAAGTCAGTGGCAGGTTCCTCTGGAGACTCCCTGTCACCCTCTGGCCAGTGGGCCACTAAATGCTGGAGGGTCGGAATGTGCGGCTAGAAAGTGTTATTGCGAGCCGCCGCCTACCTTCCCGAAGCCTCCGCCGTCCGCCCGCACACCAGCACCTGCCTCCTTCCTCCCTCTCTCTGTCAAGACCTGCTGCTCACGTTCCTCCCTCTGGGCTGCCTGTATCTGAGAACACACAGAAAAAATTAAATTAGCTCCAAAATAAGTGAGAAAATCCTTCAGAAGAGCTTCAGCCCCCGGGAGGCTGGCACTGCCTTCTGCCCCGTCAGCACCGTGTAATTTGGGGACGCGGGAGCGCAGGTCTCCTCTGTGATCACGCCAACCGCTGGCCGTGCCCACGGTCCCGAAATAGCGCTCGCCGCCTTCCCGCAGGTGCTCCGGGTGGCTCGGTGAGCTGGCAGTGTGGTCACGCGTGGGGCCAAGCCCCCAGCCTGCGGGAGGCCCGGGTCCAGGGTGAGGTTCCATCCCCCACAGCAGACGAGAGGAGGCCCCGGGAAGCCGCTCAGAGCCACTGATTAAAGGCAGCAGCGGGGAGAAGGAAAAGTGATCTTGCCAAACCGAAAAGGGACAGAACCAAATGCAAAGAAGACGCTGCAGAAACCCAGAGTCTGCAGCGGGCCCGGAGAAGGGGCAGATCCTTGGGGCAGGAGGGAGCTTCCAGCCTGACCACGGGGAGCCAGCCCAGCTGCCAACACCTTCCAGAGGCTTCCACGGCACTTAGGGAGCCAGAGGAGAGGAAGTGTGAGAGGAAGAGGAAAGTCAGACTCAGTGAGGATAGGCCCACGGGCACCCACATCAAGTCCGCTGTCAGTTGTCGAGTTCTAGAACAGATGCATCCTGTGGAATCAGCTCCTGCCATGTGCCAGCGGGGTCCGAGCCTGCACAACCCCCGTCACAGCATCATAGGACCCCAGAGAGCAGGGCCGGGTGGCGAGGTCGGGTGGGAGCCAGGGTTGGGGGGAGGGTCTCTCCCATTCCCAGCCCATGTGAGCTCAGGGCCCCCAGAAGCTCCGCAGGGAGCTGTCGTTGCATGTGGCCGTGGGTGCGCTGAGGGGTCCCACCCACTGTGTGAGCATCTGCCACGCCATGGTCCCCCACAGAGGTCTGGGCGGTGTGATGGCTCCGGGCTGCGAGCGGAGAGGGGGCAGAGTAGACGGGAGTGTGGCAGTGACAGTGACTGTTGTGCCTGACTGTGAGAGTGTGTATGCAGGCTGGCTCTGTGAACTGAGAGCACACATAGGAGTGTGTGTGTGTGTGTGTATGTGTATTCATCTCACTTTAAGTGCATCAATTCTGGATGCTGTGTATCAGCTCACACACACATACATACACCACCGGCCATGAACCCACAGGCCCACAGACCCACACTCTGCAGAGCCACACAGCCACACACCTGCACAGACACACAGATACACTCTCACACACCCGCACAGACACACACCCACACACCCACATACACACTCACACAGACACAGACACACACCCACAAACCCACACACCCAGACACACACCCACACACCCGCACAGACACATACACACCCACACAGGCACACACCCACACACCACACAGACACACAGACACACACCCACACAGACACATAGACACACACCCACACAGATACAGACACACACCCGCACAGACACCTGCACAGACACAGACACACACCCACACACCCATACACCCACACAGGCACACACCCACACACCGCACAGACACACAGACACACACCCACACAGATACAGACACACACCCGCACAGACACCTGCACAGACACAGACACACACCCACACACCCATACACCCACACAGGCACACACCCACACAAACACAGCCCCTCAATGCCCCCCATACCTAGCTGTGTGTGGAGGGGCCAGAGCTGCTTCTCTGGGCACAGGGGAGGATAAGAGGCGGAGGCCGGGCACTCGTGCAGGCAGCCGGGCTTCGACCCACAGTGCCATGTGTGCGTGGGCACTGGTGGGCAGGGGGCCACGCCAAGAAACGGTACTGTAGGTATTCATGAAGTGCTGGTGGGTCTGGGACTCGCCATACGACACTCTGCATAGGACCATCAGGGGCCAGTTGACTCAGCGCTGTGATGCAGTTCAGGTCAATTCAACGGGAAAAGGCCCTTTGGGACCCACTCCTCAGAGCAACTCTGCATGCTCTACCTGGAGTCCCCTCAGCCCCACAGTCCTCGATCCCTCCCGGCAGGGGGTCTGGCCCCTGCCCTTACCTTTCTGGGGCACACAGACCCTCCAGCTGTCCCGGGCTCTCCTAGCCTGATTTCCTGCATCAGCAATTCTCCCGAAATGCCTTTCTGCAGGGGAGAGAGAACCTGAGGGCAGGTGAACACTCCCCTTCCTGTCCCCAAAAATCCAGGGGGCAGGAAACAAGACCCCCACGGAGTGTATGCAAAGGGGAGCGCTTGGAGCTGAGGCTGGACACCCAGAGTCCAAGCCGCACCTGTCCAGTGGCACTGGGGCAGCGTCTGCTAAACGCGACCATCAATGACTTTGGGAAACACGGCTCTTTAATACTTTTTTTAATGAAAGAAATACTTTTTTTTAAATTAAGTGTGTCTCAGGGCAGCTGGTGGCAGTCCAGTGAGGCCAGCGGGCCCAGGACTCCTGCCAAGCTGGGGTCTGTGCAGACTGGCCAGTGCCCAGCTCCCGGGCCCATAACCTGTGGGCAGCACCATGATGTCATCCTGGGCAGGTCCACCCGTGGGAGGTCAGTTCCCCCTCTGCGCCCCCTTTCTCACCGACGCTCTTATCCACAGTGACGGAACCCCAAGACTTGAGCAGGACTCCCATCTCCACCCACCCCTCCCTGCAGGCTGTTTCCTCAGACCTTTAGATTCTAAGCAGGCAACAAGGGGTCAAAGGTGCAACTGTGGAAACCCTGAAGCATCGTCCTCTCCTGAGGCCACTGACTGAAGGTCCCGCCCCACCACATGCCACGAAGCTCATCGTCCTTCACATCAATGGAAACGTCAGAGTTTAGAATCGTCAGCCATCTTATCCAACACCATAACCTCAACAAAGTGTTGACCCAAGACTTCTAGATTTCAGCAGTAATTCCAATATAATCCAACTGTCTTTCACTTCAAGTATTTCTTTAAAGTTCTGAAAACTCTTTTTAACAAAGTTCATCCTGCCTGGAACGAGGCAAAAACGATGCTGAGTTTAAAGGCGTCCTCTTGGGAATCAAGAGCACTCTGGAGGAATAACAGAGCATGGGAGGAAGGGAGGTGAGGGCTTTCGGGGGGCAGGGAGGGGGGTGTTGAATACACAGAGCCTGTCCCAAACCTTCACTTCTTCCAGAAGCAATGAAAACGCTGCTATCAGCAAACCCAAAGTATACAGATAATTATACTTTGTGGAACAGGAATGGCCGAATCCAGCAGCGAGCTGGCATCAGACCATCAAATTAAATTTTGGAAAATAATTAAGTCGCTTAATGCTTTGAAAGGTCAATTTGCGATTGGCATTTTGATGGATGCCTGGGGCAAACGCAAACCCAGGTCTGGGTTGGAAGGTGGCCAGTGGAGGTGCAGTGCTGGGGGTGGAGCCTGGGGGTGGGGGGCCACGTCAAAGGCCCCAGGGGCTCAATCTGTGCTTCTGCCCCCACTCCCCTCCACCAGGCAGGGACTCCTGAAATTGAGTGAAATCATGATGACTGACTCAAGCAACAGAGCAGCTCTTTCCGCGTGGGGAGTCTTTGACTTTCAAGGAGTATTAAGCAAATGTTCCACACGCTCCTCATACTGCATCCTGAGTCCTCCTCTCATGGGTTTCTGAGTTCACCGTAAAACCACCCAGAAGCTGCCGACCCCGTATGGTGAGAAAGAAGACACTGCAGGAGAAACAAGATTCTGTGAGGCCTGAGCTAGAGTGGGGCAGAGCTGGACGCCTGCCTGGAGACCTCAATCTGGGGATGGGGCAGCTGGGGAGAGTAGAAGGTGCAGGGAGATCTTGCAGGAGGGCAGAAGGAGCGGGAGATCACCCAGGGGACTAGGTGTGGCCATCAGCCGCATGTGGGGAATGGTCCGCCAGGCTTTGTGCCACCTGTGGCAACAGATTTCTTTTCTCTGTGTCCCCCAGCAATCAGGAACATTATCAAGAGAAATCAAAGGGTGACCAAAGAGACAGCACAGCGCTGAGGCCCCTGAACTGGTTCAGCCACCAGCAGTTCCTGGGGCCCCAGAGCTCTGCCAGGAGTGACCACAGCACAGAACCAGGAGTGACCGCAGCACAGAGCTAGGAGGGACCACAGCACAGAGCTAGGAGAAACCACAGCACAGAGCCAGGAGGGACCACAGCACAGAGCCAGGAGTGAGCACGCACCAATGAGCACCACCAGATGTGTCCAAACCAGAAAAGAAGATAAAGAGGATTAGCAAAACAGCTGGAGAAAATGCAGATTTCTTATGAATATGAAGTCATGTGTATTTTCTTCTAGACATGAATGCGACTTTTGAAACGACAAGAACAAATATTAAAAACAATAGTATTAGTATAAAGAAATACCAAAAAATATTAACTAGGGGAGAAATTCCCAATAAATTCCCAGAGAATAGAGAAAATCTACTGATTTCAGTGTTTAGACTTAAGAATCCAGTTCCAGCTGCTTCAGTTCATCCTTCCAAAGCAGCCACTAGGATTATGTGCATGATCACATCTGATGGAACAGAAATGCTTAAGGAAACCGTGAAAAAAAAATATGACATACCAATATATATTAATGTACATAAAGTGAGTTTGTCATTCTAATTCTCATGCCAGTAAATCTCGTAATTTACTAAAGAAGAACACTTCATTGCTTGATGCATACAACATCTCGTTTTCATTGGAGGAACAGTCGTAGGAAAGCGTGAGGATGTCTGCAAGGAAAGGGATGGAGAGCCTGTCTTCCCTGGCGGCTGGCTGGGCCTCGGGCCGACCCACGGGCACTTCCTCCGCTCATTTCTTCAAAGCCCTTGTCTGCAAATTAGTTTCGGTCTAGAGCTGAAGCACCACACAGCTCTGTGGATTCAGAACAGCACATGAAGCGGGTGAGCCGTACAGAGACAGACTTGCAGGGGTTTAGACATGGGATGTAAAGACGAAACTGATGCCATGACAAGCTGCAGCTAACATTAAGTCTCAACTTGTCCTCAGTTTGTTTCCCCCAAATGGAACTTGCAGTTTCTGGTAAACTCCCACTTGAATAATTTGCTGAGATAAGGAATTGGGCAGTCAGGTCTGGCCGGTCATGAGGAGTCACTGTCCCCTCCTTAGAAACTATTACTAACTATTGTCTAATTGCTGACCACTGTTATAATAGGGCCAATGCTAAAATTAGACCAGTATATAACCTGCTCTTAACTCTGAACCCTTTATAAACTGCTTGTGATTTGGAGTCGGGGTCCTTGTCAAGACTGCACTACGTTGGATGAGACTTGGACCCTAGCTCGAGCTAGTGCGGTTCAGGATATTAATAGAGTTCCTTTGCTTTAGCATTCTCATGTGTGGACTTGGTCTCTCGGTAACTGGGGATCTGAAACTCAGGTACAACAGAGGGAAAGACTGTTTCCTATGACACCGATATACACGACCAGACTTTCCTCAGAACCACCCTCAGACAAGCCCCTCAGGCTGGCTGCCCACCCAGGCCTGGGATGAGCCACGCAGATGTCCCTGTCAGCCTGCCCACTCACTGGTGTGGCCTCCTCGGTGCCATGCACGCTCCGGCCAGTGGCATAAGCAAGGCAGTGGCTTGTGTGCCTTGAGTGGAGGCATGTGGGTGATCTCAGGCTGCTCTGGGCTGGACCCGGGGTTCAGTCACCTAGAAACCTGAACGTGGGAGACCCTCAGAGCCCCCAAACCCAAAGCCTTGGGCCTAGAGAACCGGGACCCCAAGCCCCTAGGACGCAGGACTTGGTAGCATTTCCCCGCACTCCCGGTAGAAGAGATTTCATTTTGGGGTGAGATTTTTTTTTTTAATTGAATCACCATGAGAAAGTTACAAGCTTTAATATTTGGGTTACAATCACACAATGATCAAGCACTTATCCCTCCACCAGTGCACATTCTGCACCACCAATCTCCCCAGGGTACCCCCCTTCCCACCCTCCCCCCGCCTCCATGGCAGACAATATTCCCCATACTCTCTCTCTACTTTCGGACATTATGGTTTGCAATACAGACACTGAGAGGTCATCATGTTTGGTCCATTATCTACTTTCGGCACACATCTCCCATCCCGACTGATTCCTCCAGCCATCATTTTTTTCTTAGTGATCCCTTCACTATTCCAGCTGCCTTCTCCCCTCTGCTCATGAGGCAGGCTTCCAGCTATGGGGCAATCCTCCTGACCCTTGTATCTATTATCCTTGGGTGTCAGTCTCATGTTATGTTATTCTATATTTCACAAATGAGTGCAGTCCTTCTATGTCTGTCCCTCTCTTTCTGACTTATTTCACTTAGCATGATACTTAAACTGGGGTGAGACTTCCCCTGCCCAGTGCATCCGCTGCACTTGCAGGAATCCCACTCTGGGGCTGAGGAACAGGGGTAGAGGGCTGACATATCTGGTTTCAATAGCAGCTGGCCTAGCTGCTTAACCATCTGACAGCAAATGACCTCCACCAAGCTCGGGGGGCGCTGGGAGTACAGAGACAGACCATACTATGGCTGAGGCACCCAGGAAGAGATGTAGCTATATTAGCAGCACAGTCCCCAAATCTCCTGCTCAGAAATGGGGCTCCGTCCCTCTGCACCCCCATCCCTGCCTGAAGGGAGCTGTGCGGTGGGCTTGCACGTGTCCCCTGGCTTGGGAAGTGTCGGCTACAGACCAGTGTGGTGAGGTTGAAACGGGCCGGTGGTGCGGCCCTGGCACCACCTGTACATCGGTCTGGCGGCCTGGACTTTGGGTCCGGTTGAGGGGGCCACATGCACAGACTGGGAGCAGGGAACCTGAGCCACGTTACAGGAAAAGAGGAGTAAATCTGTCAGTTTCATCACTGGAAGGTGAGAACGCGACCTGATGATTACATGCCACTGGACAGTTTCCAGGAAGTGTTTTTATGGCGGACACTTGCCACTGTTCCCCGTGGTGACTTACGGGAACAGGATGAGCTCAGAAATGACTCTCATCTCGCTGGCAAATCAGGAAGGTGACGGAGAATCCAGCAATTCCGAGACTTTCAAGGTGGAGCCAGGACTATTTCTTAGCATGTCAAAGGTGCAATTACTTAATGCAGCCTCGGGATAAAGGTGTGGCCATCATCCCCCATTAAGATGTCCAATAAAATGAAGTACTGCTGGGAGAATCCCTGTGGCACAGCAAAGGGACTTGCGGAAAGTCACGGAATCATCTCCGAGAAACCAAAGGCACAGAAACAAACCCAACTAAATGGAGGAAATGGGTCTACGTTTTGGTTCTACAACCAGGATTATTGGTGGTTATTCTAGCAACCATATTACAATTTGTAATACCTGTTATTTAAATATGCACATCAACGTGCAGAGTATTAGTATATAAAAATCTTATATTAAAATACATATATAAAGTGAGCATATACACAATTTAGAAAAGTACAGGTGACATAAAGTACCTTCTCTCCCCCTTATAATACTGTTGGGAAAAATAAACAATTTGCTTTTACTCTCTACTATTTATATCTTCTTTATATATGTTTAGAGGTACACATTATATTTGATGTTTCTGATACCAAATGAATACAGAAGTATTTTACAATGAACTGATCTAATGTTCTGGCTTGTTTCTACAAGAAAAAAGTTTATTATAATTTGATAACTAGCATGCAGTTATATTTTTGCCATTGAAAGAAGCTTTTCTTCAACCTCTTCATTAACTGTATTTGAGTTGAACACCATAGGATTCTCAAGTTTTCTACTAAATTCTTTTGCTTTATATAGTAGTTTAGCATTTATCAATCTTGAAACTACAAACTGAAATACAATACAGAGAGGGATTTAAAAATATCTCGAATCCAAAAACGTACATGAATGTACAGCAATGTACAGATCGCCAGGAAAAGTAGGATGATCGTGGCGTTCTCAGAATTTGGAAAGAGGACTGCAGTTCTACAAAAACATCTCCTCCCCACCACCACCCAATACACTGTGTCCATCACAAATGTCTAATATGAAACTCACAGGAAAGAACATCCCAGACCAAGAGATGCGAGCTCAGAGCAGACGCCGGGTCACGGGCAGACATGTCTCACAGTGGCATGGAAAGCACGTGCAGGGGCCAAGACAGCAAGATGGGAGGAAGCAGAAATGATTTTCCATATTTCACTGTGTCTTGGAGGCTGTTATTCTCACCTCTACCAGGGACGTGGCTGACATGCACCTCTGCTAGGACCACGCACTGCCACAGAGGAGACACTCAATGCATTTGTCGAGGAAACAACAGAACTTTCTTATTGAAGAATTTTTACCATTCTCTTAAGCTCCTCACATGTCACCTCAAGTCACACCAAAATATCCCACAGATTCTAAGTTACTGTTTTCCAACAATAAAGCAATCTAAAGCAATAAGTTTTAAATCTGCTGACATTAATTTCCCATGCCCTCATATATGACTTTATATGTTGATATAATTTACCGAAACTGAAGTGTATTTGTAATTGACAAAGTAAAATGGAAAAATGTTGCAATTAACACACACACACAATTACTTACTTTTTGAACTAAATCACCAGCAACATCCCTCTAAGAAACAACAAAAGGGAAATATTTTATTCTTTTTTTCCTTGCATAATCTCTGCTTCCCACAAATTTTTTTCTGTTTTTAGTCTTTTCCATTCATACCAAAAGAAAAAAGGACTAACATGATGGAGATGATATTAGGGATAAAGCAAAATATATATATTTTACCTTTGATAGCACAACTAGAATAAAACTCCATTTCTGGATAGCACTCAAAAATTTCTATATTTTCATTATTTTTGGAGTAAAACCCCAGTGGTCTATGACATTTATAGCTTCATGATTAATTTCCCATACTAACACTTTGGAATCTGAAATATCACAAATAAAATTCTTTCTAAAACACAGCCAAGTAATGCTGCTGGCGGGGACAGAGGGTGAAGAGAATCGAGAACTGGACACTCAGCTCCTGGGAAGCAGAGAAGGAATCAGGTGAGCAGAGAGTGAACTGAAGCTGGACCTGGACACACCTGAACTCAAGGAGCTGCACTGGCCTGTCGGTGGGACAAGGAAAAACGGCAAAGGGCACTGGGGAGAGTCCTGAGTTCCAGGGTAGCCACCCCAGAGCCCATGGGGAAAAGCAAAGATACCCAGGGACAGCCATAAAGCAGGGACGAAGCTGAGAGCAAGTATGGCGCGCAGCACAGGTGGGTGTCCTTATCATCACAGAGCTGAGAGCAAGGGATGCCGCACCACACAGGTGGGAGCCCTTAACATCACGGAGCTGATAGTAGGGGATGAAGTACCACACAGGTAGGTGTCCTGATCATCACAGAGCTGAGAATATTTGATGACGCACCACACACGTGAGTGCCCTTATCATCACAGAGCTGAGAGCAAGGAATGGCACACCACACAGGTGGGAGCCCTTAACATCACGGAGCTGATAGTAGGGGATGAAGTACCACACAGGTAGGTGTCCTGATCATCACAGAGCTGAGAATATTTGATGACGCACCACACACGTGAGTGCCCTTATCATCACAGAGCTGAGAACAAGGAATGACGCAACACACAAGTGGGTGCCCTTATCATTGCAGAGCTGAGAGTAAGGGATGACGTGCCACACAGGTAGGTGTCCTGATCATCACAGAGCTGAGAATATTTGATGACGCACCACACACGTGAGTGCACTTATCATCATGGAGCTGAGAGCAAGGGATGACATACCACACAGGTAGGTGTCCTGATCTTCATGGAGCGGAAAGCAAGACATGACGTGCTGAACAGGTGGGTGTCCCTAGCATCACAGAGCTGAGATGATAATACCCCCCCCCATGGGGCGGGTGTCCCTAGCATCAGGTGATCATGGCCAGATGCAGATGGGCGACTCGACTCCTCTCAGGAAACCAGGTTTGCCAACATCAGGTTTTACAACTTGTGAGCACAGAAAACCAAACCAAGGCAGAATCCCAGTGAGCTCGAGCTACCAACACAGCTGGCCTGCCGGGACGCACTATGTGAGTTCCATGATGCAGCACTGCAAGATCACATCCACATAACAAGAATAAAGTCATATCCACATACCAAGTATGTGAAAAGAAGCAAATCAAATCAGGAAGGCAGCAAAAGCCACAAAGAGTTACCACCTCACCCAGTGAGGGTGGCCACTGTCACAAAAATGAAGTTCACAGATTGTGGCAAGTAGGTGAACAGCGGAGCCCTTGAGCACCAGCAGAGAGAATGGAGGTGCCACAACCACTCTGGCAAACAGAACACTGTTCCTCAAACATTTAATGCATGATTATCACCCAACACAGTGATCCACTCTTAGGGATTCATTCCAAGGAAGCCCAAACACTAATTTAAACGCTGAGTACTTCTGTGTACATTTCAACATCAGACATCAGGATATGGACCCTGGATGACCATCAGTGGACAAGCGGTTCTCTTTTAAAATTTACATTCCCAGTAAGATACCATGACATATGGAATGTTATTTAACCTTAAAAATCAGGTTTAGGGGGTATGGTGCTGCCAGCAGGTCAATCTGTACCTGTAAGGCGAGTGCATCAGCAGCCTGATGGCGCCTTCAGACTTCCAGATACCCCAAAATTGCTGCTGTGCCTTTGGCCAGACCACAAAAACTTGGGGCAAAGTTTACCAAGAAAGTAAATGGCCAAAAGTTAGGTATGTGGGAAACACACCCACAAACCACCTCCGGCCCAGCTATATAATTGGAAGCATGGCCTCTCTGGTTCCTGATTGAACTGCTTAATAGCTATTAACCCAGAGACTCAGAAACAAATCTCGAAACCCAGCAGCTTTGGGCAGAAATACGTCCGGTCCCTGCAGTAGATTACCATTGCTGGGCCAACACAGGTGGGAATAGGTTTTGTGCCTTGGCCTGTTCCCCGTGGCGGCCCGGTGGCCGCCATCCTCCAGAGGCCACTGGGCAGTCAGGTTTGGGCCTGCAGTGATGAGACATTTTGGGCCTCATGGGATGGGGGTGGAGTCGGTCCTGTCCTCCCCACCCCAACCCACCCCAAGTCATCGCCCACGAATGGCCTTTCTGGCTCCTGATCAAGCTGCTTAACAGCCATGATCCCAGAGACTCAGGAGCAAATCTTGGAACCCAGCAGGTTTTGGCAGAAATCCCTCCAGATTTAAGTGTTAAAATTTTGGAATTTCAAAATTGCACGGTCACGACTGCAGCCATGCGACATCATATGTTACTCATAACCAGCAATAGAAAACAAATTGTCTACTGTTGCCTTTTCAGCAGATCTGAGTGTTGGGGTAAAATCTCAAATAATAATGGTGTTCTGGAGTCAAAATATTGAATGTGATCAAAGTACAGAGAGAGAGAGTAATGTGGAAATCATCTGCCCCACAGGTAGGGGGAGGGTGTGGGATAGGGGTATGCTGGGGTTATTGGGGGTGGAGAATGGGCACTGGTGAAGGTATGGGTGTTTCATTGTATGACTGAAACTTAGACCCAAAAGCTTTGTAACTGCTCTCACGGTGATTCAATAAATAAAATTATAAAAAATTTTTAAAAAGTAAGGTGGAGTTCATGCACAATGCAATCAGCTAATCAGTGGCTGAATAAATAACAGTACTCCTACATAAAAAAAAATTTTTTAAATCAGGTTTAGGGGTCAGAGAGATAGCACAGCAGGTCAAGTGGCCGCCTTGCACACAGCTAGCCAGGGCTCGATGGCCAGTGCCCCATGCAGTCCCCGAGCTCCACCAGAAGTGAACCCTGAGTACCACCAAAATGAAAAAGCCAAATAACACCAAAACAATCAGGATGAGTGGGTCATAGACAACATTCAAAGAAATAATGAAGAGAGGAGCTTCTCAGGTATGGAAAGCATGGAGACTGAAGAATGAGCTTTGTTGCTAGAGAGATCAGGCAGTGGGCACGGAGCGTGGCTTCTAAGGGGCCAGCTCCAGTCCAACTCCTGGCACCCCAGTGGGTGCCCCAAGCACTGGGAGTAACCCCTGAGCACAGAGCCGGGAGTAACTCTGAGCACTGCCTGGTGAGACCCCACCTCCTCCGTCAAAGGAGTGAGCTTTGGCTCAGAACCCCCTTGGCTCCAGATGTTTCAGATGTGACAGTCCACCTAGCACCTTTACCTAAAAAATCAAAATAATTAAAAAATATCCTCACCTCATGAAATATTCCAATCAAATGACTCGGTACCCAGAGAGTACTTGGTGGTCTGTGTGGCACCAAGGAACGACTAAATAAAGTCTGGGGGGGGGGGGGGTGAGCGCGGTCCATCAGTAGGCAGAACAACACTGCATCGTGATTTCTCCACTTAGCGCGTTATGCCATCACTAAGTGATTTAATAAATATATGCATTTATTCAAATATTCACTCAGACCCTCCAATTCCATTTGTTTCTACCCAAATTCTTCCCAGTCACCCCCACCAGCAGTCATGCTTATATTGACTGCACAGGACACCCGTCATCTGCCTTGCTTGCTTCTGGATGACACTTGCAGTTGAGAGAATCAGAAACTCGTGACCAAAGAAAACACATGGGCTCTATTTTCTGCTCTAAGCAGTGTTAGATTCCAGCAAGGGCCCCTTCCCTGCGTGCCTCCTCACCACCCCTCCTCCCTGTCCTTCTGCCTGCTCCCACCAGGATCTTCCTGGGCCTCACGCCCATAGACTCCCCCAGCAAAGAAGCGCTGCCCAAGGCACAGGCTAGAATCTGGCTCAGGGACTGCATGGTTTGTTGGGGAGCTGAGGATGGGGCTCTTCCTTCTTGGTGGTTCATTTCGCATGGCAGGGCAGTTTTCTCTTCTGCACGAAGCTCCTTTGCTGCCTTCCCTCCCTCCTGGGATTCTGTGGTCTTGGAGAATGGTCTGTTTGCTGGACTCTGACGCTCCCCAGAGGCCTGGCCGATTCTCACTTGTTCTTTCCTTGTGCCCTGGCTTTGGTCGCAACTGTAGGAACCACAACTCTCCACCTTGTAGGATTCTGCATCTCTCCTATCGGTGTCATAGGCATCTTCCTGGATATTTGCCCCACTTGCTTTATCAAACTCTAAAACCCTCTACTTGTTTATTAAAAAAAAAAAGCGAAGAAAACAGGAAAATGGCCATTAACTATATGTAAGGCCAGATATAAGGTTGGAGATAGATCTACAGAGCTTTTTCTTTCTTCTTGGTTTGTTTTGGGGCCACTCCCAGCATTGCTGAGGACTTCTTCCTGGCCCTACACTCAGGAATGGAGGGGCAGTACTGGATATCAGACCAAGCTGCATGCAAGGCAAGCGCCATATCCCAGGTACTATCGCTCCAGCCAGGTTTATAAAGTTCAAGTGGTGAATATACTTCCATGTCTTAGTAGATGATTCATCAATTTATTATTCCTGTTTCCGCTTTTCCAAAGCTAGTTTATGAGCCCTGTCTTGATGACAGCAATTAGTGATGAAAACGTGTGTTCATTTCCGGGGCTGTTTCCATTTCTCAGGCCTTGTTGTCCCCTGGAGGGAGCCCACTATGGGCAGCTCAAGCCAGGCCAGCTCCCTCCAACTGCCCATCAGCCTGGCTCAGAGAGGGTAGCCCCACAGCACACTCCTTCACACTTCCGGCAAGGCTGAGTTTCTTCTTTCATGCTGCCCTGCACATCTCACTAATGAAATCTAGCTTAGAGCAATTGTGAGACAGTCAACAGAGAGAAACTTCTTTTACACAGACGAACTAAAAGGTTCTTGACATTTGGGGCCATTCACCCAACACTCTCAACACCCTCCACTTGGAGGTGGCTCTGTGTAGCTCATCTGCGCTTCCTGCCAGGTCTGGGGAGGGCACAAGGGCACCTTTAACAGAAAAAGCCAGAAAGGGAGCTGCAGGTCTGCAGAGGGCACCTGTAACGGGAGAAATTGGAAGGAGGACTGCTGGCGAACCTGAGTGCACATTAAATTGTAGATTTATTCTACTTTTCCTTTATGAGATAATTCCCTGTGAAGTCAATGAGATTTCTATTTTTTTTTTCCTCTCCAAAACAATCAACTCGACTCTACCAGGCTATTTCACACTCATTTTGCGTTTTGCCAGGGGACCAGGCTAGGAGGTCTCTCAGCGCCCCAGTAGGGTAAAATCAAATGAGACTTCCATCCTTCAGAGTCAAAAATAAAAACAGAGTGAAACCCAGCCGTCTGCTGCTCCCGGCTCAACGCGGTATCCCGGCCGGGATTTCCCAAGGGCCAGCCCCGCCTTCTCTGAGTCTTTAGGGTGCCAGACAGAAAGAGTTGGTCGTTCCCAGCGGTCCAACTCTGCATTTTCATCCTGCTTTGCTTGGAAGCAATTGGAACATGCTGTTCCACCCCAAAATGATCAAATTCTCAAGATGCTCCAAAGCTCTCATTCCCCAGAAGGAACAGTCTGCCTGGTACCTTTTGTTTCAAGAACCAAATTTGACTTTTAAAACAGTTCTTCACCTCACTCCGGGATTCCAGATTTCATCTCAACTCCATCTTCAGAATGTGTTTGCGAAAGTGCTTGTGTGCAACCACACAAAAATGTGTGCTTGAAGGCACACATACACACACACACATGCACACACACAAAAATACACACACATGCACAAATATTTGCAAGCGCACACATACACACATATGCACACACTCGCAGATGTTCACAGACTCACACACACTCACATACACTCAAACACTCACACTCACACACACACACCTTGACTTTCACACACACAGTCACTATCACTGTCACTGTCCTCCCATTGTTCATCGATTTGCTCGAGCAGGCCCAGTAACATCTCTATTGTGAGACTTGTTGTTACTGTGTTTGGCATATCGAATATGTCATGGGTAGCTTGCCAGGCTTTGCAGGCTCTCTAAGAGGGGTGGAGGAATCGAACCCGGCTCGGCCGAGCTGGGCCGGGCCGGCCGCATGCAAGGCAAACGCCCTACTGCTGTGCTATCGCTCCAACCACCCCCCCCCCCCACACACACACACGCGGTATTTGATTTATTTTATTGTTTCAACTAGTTTCAGAACTATAGTGCTCATGGAACTATTCTAAATTATTCTGATATCTAAACACAAAACTATTTTGAAAGAGAGGGCTGGGAGCAATTTAGCCAGGTCTTGGAAACAGTAATATTTTTAAAGTTTGAAAATCACCCCCCAGGCCGAAGCGATAGTATAGCGGGTAGGGCATTTGCCTTTCATATGGTCATCCTGGGTCCGGCAATCCTTGTGGTCCCCGAAGCACCGCCAGGAGTAATTCCTAAATGCAGAGCCAGGAGTAACCCCTGAGCATCACTGGGTGTGACCCAAAAAACAAAAACAAAAAAACATTACCCCAACTTAGTGCAGACACGATGCAGACGAGACCAGGGTGGGGATTGGTGCTGGCTACTTATCCATCACGCATGAGGCCTAGATTCCATTCCTGTTACCACTGATTTTTTTTTAAAGGAATCATTTATTTTTTCACTCTTCCCAGCACATGGAGAGTGAGAACAATGAAGAAGGCCCCCCAACAGAATGCCACAAAGAACTGGTGGATGAAAACAAAAACATGGGCACATATTTTCCCGTGCATGTAGGACCCTGACCGGCATCCTCACAGGCTCCTGAACTGTCCCTCAGGGACACCTTTGGGCAGCGGGAAGGGCCCGTGGACAGAGTTAAAGGCTCCCAGAAGCTTGGAGGCGCATGTCTCCGTGCAGGAACCCCATGTCCTCCCAGGCCATGAGGCCAGTCACGGCTTTCTCACTGACAACATGGTCCAGGCAGCAGGACTGCACCAGCCGGTGAGAAACCTCCGTGTCCCTCTGCCCACCCCAGGGCCAGACCCCTACTTCACGGGCACCCTGGGGCCTAAAGGTTCTGGCTCACATGAGCCTGACCTTGGCCTTTGTCTCAGAGTCTGGTTTGGGCCTGGGAAGCACTGCAGCAATCCCAGGAAACCAGGCATCCTGGGCCGGGCCCCCTCCACGCCCTACTCCTTGCCCCTGGCCACCACAGGCCTCGCACTGAAAGGTCTCTGCATGTCCACAGGATGCGGTGTGCTTTATTCCACCGAGAAGGAAGCCACAGTGTGGGCCACACCAGGAGAGGAGAGGTGCCACAATGCTGTTGATCTTCATGCATGTGCTGACTGCGTTTCCACAAAGCCCAGAGAAGTCTAGAGCAAAACTCACTGCTCTTTAAAATTTTTCTTTTACTTAGTCAACCGTGGATTACAAAGTTATTCAGGGCTGGGTTTCAGCACTAATCCCTTCACTGTTGTGCCCAAGTTTCAGATCCCCAATCTCAGAGAGAACAAGTCCACACACGATAGTGCAAAAGCAAAGGAATCTTATTGCTAGCTCGAGGTAGGGACCAAATCTCATCCAACACAGTGGAGTCTTGACAAGGACCCCGACCCCAAATCACAAGCAGTTTATATAGGGTTCAGAGTTAAGAAGCAATTTATATGCTGGTCTATTTTTAGCATTGATCCTATTACAATCACGACAATCATGACCATCCTGTTGTTCCTTGATTGCCTCGAGCAGGCCCCAGTAATGTCTCCTTCGTCCTAGCCCTGAGATTTTTAAAAAGTGCCATATTCAAGGCTCTTTCAGGGTTAGGAGAATGAGACCTATCATTATTACTGGTATTTGGCATATTGGGTATGCCACGGGGAGTTTGCCAGACTCTGCCGTGTGGGCAGGATACTTTCGGTAGCCTGCCAGTTTGTCCAAAGTAAGAATGAGATAATAAGATGTCACGCGGCCACAAATGCGGCTGTGCAATTCCGGGAGCTGGGTTTTATAGTCTCTGGGTCTTGGCCATTGATGGGATTACACGGCACCAGGGAGCCAGTTGGTGGGTGTGACCCCTGCCTACTGGAAGATGAAGGTTCTGTGTGGAGGATGCTCAGCCCCAATCCGAGCAGGCTTGGAGATCTCAGCCCGGGGACCACATGCCTTTGTTCCTCTTCCGGTACCTTTATGCGTGTGGAGAGTGGTCTCAGCATGGTTGTGGCTGATTCTGGAGGTCGTCAGCTGCTGGAGCTCTGGTCGGAGCGGGGAGGGAAACTCAACCTGCCCCCTTCCAAGGGGCCCCGGAGAAGATAGACAGGCGTGGGAGCAGGAGACTCTGTGCTGTTCTCTTCTAGGAGCTGGGTTTTATAGTCTCTGGATCTTGGCCGTTGATGGGATTACATGGTGCAAGGGGGCCACTTGGTGGGTGTGACCTCTGCCTACTGGAAGAAGGAGGATCTGGGTGGAGGATGCTCAGCCCCTATCCAAGCAGGCTTGGAGACCTCAGCCCCGGGAACCGCATGCCTTTGTTCCTCTGTTGGTACCTTCATGCATGTGGAGAATGGTCTCAGCATGGTTGTGGCTGGTTCTGGAGGTCTTCAGCTGCTGGAGCTCTGGTCAGGGTGGGGAGGGAAACTCAACCCGCCCCCCTCCAAGAGTCTCCTGTCCCCGCACCTGGCTGTCCTCACCGGGGCTCCCTATTACAATGGTGGTCAGCAATTAGCCAATGGTTAGTAACAGTTTCTTTTTTTTTCCCTTTATTTTATTTTATTTTTTTTTACAGTTGTAGATTTACAATTTTTTGTGCTTTGGTTTCAATTATACAATGATCAGATACCCATCCCTCCACCAGTGCCCATTTTCCACCACCATGGATAATATCCCTCCCACCCCCATCCCCCCATCCCCCCGTCTCTGTGTAGTAACAGTTTCTAAGGAGGGTACAGTGACCCCTCATGACTGGCCGGACCCAACTGCCCGATTCCTTATCTTGGCAAATTACTCAACTGGAGAGTTTACCAGAAACTGCAAGTCCTGTTTTCTTTTTAGATTAAACAGAAACGGAGGCCTAGTTGAGACTTAATGTTAGCTGCAGCTTGTGATGGCATCAGTTTCACCCTCACATCACCAGTGTCCACTTCCCTTCCAAGGTCCCCAGGTCCCCTTAATCCCCCAAATGCCTCCGTGACAGGTGCGTGCAAGTGGACACTGGGGACACTGAAAGGCTCAGCTGCACGTGGACGCCCCCATCTCACACCGACTCCTAAAGATCCTGGAGAAGATTTTTGAGTCAATCCCCCCCCCCCCCCCCCGTAGGCCTGACTGAGAAACCAAAATGCCCGGAATGTCCAAGAACTTTTTAGCAGCCTCAGCTCCTCCTATCCAGGGCACTGTGCCCGCCTCCACCTGTGGAATAGTTTAGCATGCAAGCTCGAAGGCAAGCTGCTTTCATTCCTTCAGGTGTGGTTTCAAATTGCTCTCGGGCTTCACACCTGGACGCCTGCACATGGGCACGCAGCACAGGACCCATGAAAAGTAATCTAAGCATGCTTGGGATAGAACAAAGTTATAATCCTGTTTTGTGAGCTTCTAATCCCTGTTAATACCAAAGAAGACGAATGTTGCAGAACACAACTTCTTCTATCCGAAACATGGCGTTGACACTGAGTGGTTTGTGGGAGACAGTCTGGAAACTTTCTGCACAATGAGAAAAAGGGTCCAAGACAATAAAGGGTTGGAAGATCATGCCTGATTCCTTGCTGCTGTGCTCTGCCCCCAGAACAAGCACCTTCTCTGGCTGATGAGCTCTGGGTTCCAGCATGTGAGTTCATTTACCTGAGCACAGTGTGACCAGCTCTTAAATGACAGCCAAGGCACCTTGCCCAGGCTCTCTTGTGGGTTTTCAGTGGCTGCTAGAAAATGAGAACTTACATTTGCACAGAACCCGTGAAAAATAATCTAACCATGCTTGGGATAGAACAAAGTTATAATCCTGTTTTGTGAGCTTCTAATCCCAGTTAATACCAAGAAAGACAAATGCTGCCAAACACAAAATTAGACAGCAACCTATAATTCCATCGTTGGTACTGAAATCTGAATTTAAATGTTGAATCTAAATAGTTCAGCATCATCAATCTGAACCTTAAAATATCTGCCTTCGTTTAGAATCTATGAACGTTCCAGGGCACAAATGTGTTTGTCACAGCACAAGTATTTAATACACTGAAATAGAATGTTACTATGAGACATGTCATACACATGGATATAATGTTTGCATTATATATATAATACACAATATTCTTCAACCACTTATACTTATTTCTGTGCATGTCCATCCTGATTTCATCTAAAAAGAAAAACTCTTCTCAAATCACGTTAAGTAACTATCACTGGTACTATACAAATCTACCCTAAGATTTCTATTCTTTGCTAATGGAGGAATCCTCATTTATGATGTCCTCTAAACTGTCCCCATCACAGAGGTGGCTGGTCTCAGTGGAGCACAATGTCCGTGGGACATTATCCAACCATACGGCACCCATGCACCCAAATGAGCATGAAATCACCCGGCATGGTCAGCCCTGGGCTGTATGGTGAACATGGACAAGAGGACACAGGAGCTGTGAGTCCTGGGCAGTGGTCACTAAGGAATGCAGTCACTGGGGTAACTGTTCCAAAAGCAGCAGAGATGGAAAAACTCTGCTGAAGGGTCACATGACTAGCGGAGTACCACAAGAAGCAGTGAGGACAGGAGCAGACTCCCCTGGGCTCCAGGTGTGTGTCCGCCCAAATTCCCACACAGAGCCCCACCAGGGAATCCAACCATGTGCAGCGCAGGAAAACGTCTCGCTCTGGCCTGGGCTTTGCTGGGAAATGAGGCCCAAAGCCCAAGAAGAGAGGAAAAAAAAAAAAAAACAACAACATCAAGCTCGACCATTTCTGCCAAGGAACTAATTAGTAGAATGAAAATAAAAGATATGGAAAAGGAAAAATACAGCCCAAGAAGGGGCGGGCACCTCATGGAGGGGGAGAAAGAAAAGGGGGAGAAGGAGCGGAATAGAAGGGTGAGGGGGGAGAGGGAGGAAGAATAATCATACCACCCAGCCACAAGCTGGACCAGGAGGGAGCAAGGTGGGGGGTGGGGGCGCGTGCTGGGAGAGAAAGCTCAGAGCACAGGCAGAGGTGCGTGAGAACAGTCTTTACACATCATAAACCATCTGAGTGCAGGCAAAGGAGCTGAGAAAGGAAAGATGCCGCACCCACCGGCATATACAGAGGCCCCCCTACCCGTGCACGTGCACAGACACGTCTGCTGTGGGGCCTTTCCTGCCCCACATCAGGGCCCCGGTGGCCTGGAGCCTGTTCCGAGGGAAAGGCAGGAGCTGGGCAGGGTCAGAGAAGTGAGAGGGGGTGGGGGGAGCGGCACCTCTGGACCTGGAGGGACAAGGGACACGGGAGGCTGAGCCAGGCACAGACCTGGGCCTCGGAGCAGAGACTCCAGGACAAAAGCCAGCAAGGCTGGTGAACTCAGCTGCTTGGAGCTAGGAAAGTGAAGGGCTGGAGCAGGACATGCCTGTAACGCAATCAGAAACGTCTCTGTGATTTTGCAGTTCATGGCAGTTCAAGTCAAAGGCAGAGTCGCTGGGAGATCCAAGACGTGCTCCCCACGGTGACAATCTGATGGTGTGACTATGGCGTTCTCTAGCTCCCAGGGTAGCAAACAGAGCAGGTCTACTCCCAGGACTGGAACAGGCCACGTTCTCTGGCAGCCACATCTCAAAGTTCCCCCTAAATGTCCCACAGCACAGCATACAACACATACACACACAAACACACATATATACACACAACACACAAACATATATACACACACGCACACACAGCACTCACACATAGCACACACAGCACAAACATAAACATACATATACACACAGCACACACACGTGCACATACATATACACACAGCACACACACATATACACATATACCCACAGCACACACATGCACACACCTATACACAAATATACACACAAATATACACACACAGCATACATACACACATATACACACTACACACAGCACACACATGCACACATATACACACAGCCCCCACACAAACATACATATATACACATAGCGCACACACATATACACAACCACTGAACACACATACACACGCAGCATATACACACGTATACACACAGCACACACACATACACATAGCACACACAGTACACACACATACACACTTCAGACACAAATGCACAAATGCACACATGCACACATATACACACATACACACAGCACATACACAAACATACATATACAAACAGCACACACATACACAGCACAGCATACACACATGCAGCACACATAGCATACACACACAGCATCACACACAGCACACACATACACATACAGCACACACACAGAGCACACACACAGTGCACACACACACACGCACACACATACATTGGAAGTCAAGAGGAAGAGCAGGAGGAAAAGGAGGGAAGAGGAAGAGATGAGCAGTTGCCAGTTTGCAGAACCGGAAGGTCCTTTCCACTGGCCATGAACACTTGAAGCAGGAGGCCAGCAGACCATGACTGGAAGAAGAGGACAGAGCACTCACCAACGGGTCCCTCCCGGAACCCAGGCTCCTGACAGTGAGATGACACCAGTAACATGTCCACGCCAGTAGGGACAGCAGCAGGACCAGGTTTCTCCACCTGTTATTGTCCACTCGCAAACCAAGAGCTGACATCCCCTGGACACTGATGAAAGATGGACATCTCCAGGAAAAAGACATGCACGGGGGACACTGCCCCGAGCCCACTGCCATGGGGCTGTTTGGAAGTTGGATGAATGATCAAGCTGTGCGGGAGTCCCATCAGAGCAGAGTGCGACCACCGACACCCCCAGGCACTGTGTGATGTGCACATTCAGGAAGAAAGTCCCCATGGCGGGGGCAACCGTGGGCCTCTACGCATGATTGGGCTGAACGCTGCCTAGAAGTCACACGTGCCCAGAACACGGCTCAGGAAGGCTCTTCATACACTGGGCAGAGGATCAGGCGGCATCGCCGAAGGCTTCCCCGGACACAGCCCGAGAAAAGGATGTTCTGTTTGCAGGAATGTCAATGACCTATGTGGACAACAGAACACGATCTAGCAGTCCCTAATAACACGAATCCGCCCTCTCTGGCATCCAAGCAGAGTTTATGAGGCATGCAGAGTCAACGCTGAAAGCCGCTCTGGCCATCGGCAAGGCCAGCCAGGAAGGACAACGGGCACCCTGGCAGAGACCAGCAGGCTGCAGATGGCCCTGCATGTTCCGAAGAGCGAGAGAAGCAACAGGGAGATATGCAGGCAGAAGCCAGGAAAAGAGGGTCTCAGGCTGGACAGTTCAGGGTCAGGCACGTGAAAGCATGTGGCTGCCCAGGGCAAGCCCAGCACACAGGGGAGAGACCCTGGTCACTCAGGAAGAGGGAGCCCAAACACCTGGACGGTGTGCCAAGACTCACCCACCTCCAGCAGACAAAAAGCAAATGATTTCTAGATCTGAGGGAGAAACAGCATCAGGAGCAAAACAGAGGTGCCAGGATGATAGGACAGCAGGGGACTCTGCAGCCCAGCTGGCCAGATCCCAGCACCCGCAAGGGTCCTACACCCTCCACGATCGATTCCGAGCACAGAGCCAGGCCAAGTGCGCTCCCCCGAAATTAAGTAAATAAATAAATGAAACAGAGTTACTGGGAAAAACAGATATTCCTAACTACTAAAGAGAGAGAAAGAGAAGCAAATTTTTTTTCTTATTTATTTTTTTTAATTCTTTTTTCTTTTTTTATTAAATTTTTATTAGTGAGACATCATGAGGTACAGTTGTAGACTTACAAATTTTTGTGCTTGAGTTTCAGTTGTACAATGATTGAGTACCCATCCCTCCACCAGTGCCCATTCCCCACCTCCAATGCTCCCAGCATCCCTCCCATCCCCCATCCCACCCCACCCCTGTGGCAGGGCATTCCCTTTTTTTCTCTCTCTCCTCTTGGGTGTTGTGGTTAGAGAAGCAAAATTTTTAAGAGAATAGAAAATGTCACACCAGGAACTGATGGATAATAGCATGTAGTTTACTGCATATCTAATCGAATTGAAGAAACAAATATCCTAGAAACAAATATTCTAGAAAAGAATTCTAACTACTCTGAATCCAGAGATAATTACAAACTCACTAAATGTGAGCAGAATTTTTAAAGCCCCACTCACAGGAGGTTGTGACCAGACTGCCGCTCCCAGTGGCGAGGATGATGAGAGCTGGAAGTGGGCAACCTGACTGACCACACAGAGGTGGATGAGGTCAGCTAGAAGTCAGGCTCATCCGCCCACAGTTTCTTCTCTGTCAGAAACTCAGAGCAGAGGGGAGACTCGGACAGAGCCCATGCCCAGTCGGCCTGCCCACCTGGAAGTTGGGTACTTGCGAGTACCAGAGGCCACGCAGCCTCCCTATACCCACTTCTAGGAAAAGTTCTCTGCCACCTGGTCAGCAGCACCTGTGGCTGTGACTCCGTGAGGAGGAGGGCAGCCTTGTACCTCTGCGTGTGCACACACGGAAACACACACAGGCACACAACTGGACAGTGACAGAATCAACTACACATTTCCACACTCTGGACACAGAGAGACAAAGGACAAATTGAGAAGTGTGTGCTTCCGAGACGGCTGCAGAGATCTGAGGGAGAACGCGTGTGTGTGTGTGTGTGTGTGTGTGTCTGTGTGTGTGTTGCTTCCGAGATGGCTGCAGAGACTTGGGTGAGAAAGGGGTGTGTGTGTGTATATTTGTGTATATATGTGTATGTGTGTATGTGTATGTGTGTATGTATATTTATGTGTGTATGTATGTGTATGTGTGTATGTGTGTGTTTATGTGTGTATGTGTGTATATGTACGGGTGTATGAGTGTATGTATGTGAGTACATGTGTGTGCATGTGTGTGTGTGAGGTTTTGGCCTGTGCTTTCCTTCTGGTCCCCAAACTCCTCCAGAGATCTGAGCACAGAGCTATTAACAAACGGGCCAGAGAGCCAAATTAGCATCCATTAGGTATCTAATAAGACAAACAAACAAACCGATTAAGCATCTTTGTTACCAGAGGGCTCAAGCAGTGATGACGACTTACAGCGACACTGTTGGGGACATTACTAAACTCCTGATCATGGTCTGGGGGAAGCTGCAGCTCTGGGAGCTGGGGAGCAGCCCGGTGGTGGCAAGTCTGAAGGACGGCCAGGAAAGCTACAGGCAATTCCCGGGAGAGAGCCACTGATGGCACGGCCAACTCCTAGTTATCCGGGACGCTGCAGGGAGGCTGCAGGAGTGCAGAGATCGGAGAGGCTGTGCAGAGATCCCGGTCCCCAGGCTCATGACCCGCCTCTTCCCAGGGCCGCAACTAACCCCCAACCTGGGAAGTCCTGGGGTTGTGACTTCCAGGAAACAAGACTAAAACACAGGAATCAGAAGCAGCAGAGACATCTGGGAGACAGCTGCCTTAGCTTAAATCCAGGTGATTTTCTAAAGTCTAATTGAAATAAAAAGTCAGAAGTGCTTCATTCATGAATTTAAACAACAACAACAACAGTATGTGAATAAAACCCAAAGACAGTAGAAACAAGAGCCTTGGTAGGGAGCTTGCCACAAAGGGACGGGGGCGGGCAGTCAGGACAGGGAAGGGGCCACTATGGCAATGATGGTGGAGAGGATCACTCTGGACACAGGCCAAATGCTGAAAGGAGGTAGAGTGATGTGCAGGATCCATTTGAGTAGCAGTATTGCAAAATGCTGTGCCTACAAGGAAAATGGGGGGAGGGAGAGAGAGAGAAAGAGAGGGAGGGAAAGAGGGAGAGAGGGAGGGAGGGAGAGAGAAAAACAGAGGGAGTGGGAGGGAGAGAGGGACAGAAGAGAAGGGGAGAGAGAGGGAGAGGGAGAGAGGAAGGGAGTGCGGGGCAGAGGGAAGGGTGTCTGCCACACATAGAGGTAGGCTGTTGGGGGAGTGGGCAGGTGGGTTGGGAGGGAAACTGGGGACACTGGGGATGGGAATATGCACCTGTGAAGGGATGGGTTTTAGAACATATGAATGAAATTCGATAATGAACAACTTTGTAGCTGTGCGTCTCGTGATGTTTCATCATGGTGATTCAGAAAAAAAAAAAATAAGAAGTGCTACAATATACGACCTTAAATGACCAGATTTCAACAAGAAAAAAAAGGCAGTGATCAGCAAAAGAAACTTCAATGGAAGGGGCTGGAGAGACAGTAGAGCGGGTAGCGGGTTTGCCTCACACTCGGTCAACCTGGATTCAATCCCCGGCAGCACATATAGTCCCCTGAGCACAGAGTCAGAAGTAAGCAAGCCCTGAGCACTGGCAGACGTGGCCCAAAATCCGAAACAAATGAAATGAAATAAAATGAAATTAAAAATAAAATAAATGAAATAAAATGAAATAAAATAAAAAAAATAAAATGAAATAAAACTTAGCAGAAATTGATTCTGCATAAGTCCAGATAATTCATTCAGCAGATAACACAAAGTAACTATCATAAATTATAGCACTGTTCTCATGCTGTTCATCGATTTGCTCCAGCAGGCATCAGTAATGTCTCCATTGTGAGACTTGTTACTGTTTTTGACATATCGAACATGCCACAGGGAGCTTGCCAGGCTCTACAGTGTGGGTGGGATACTCCCGGTAGCTTGCCGGGCTCTCCGAGAGGGACGGAGGAATTGAACCTGGGTCAGACGAATGCAAGGCAAAAGCCCTACCCATATGCCTTTAAATAAATACAAATCTATTTCAAGTGTATAGGACAATATATAATGACTCAAGAGAAAGTCTATGTGAAATAACTGTCAAATTTCAACATATTGGGACTGGAGCAATAGTACAGTAGGTAGGGCATTTGCCTTGCACACGGCTGACCAGGGTTCAAATCCCAGCATCCCATTTGATTCCTCGAGCACCATCAGGAGTAATTCCTGAGTGCAGAGCCAGGAGTAACCCCTGTTCATTGCTGGCGGTGACCCAAAGAGAAAAAATTTCAATATATTACATCACAGTCACAAAATCTGAAAAAGCAAACATTGGTGCAGGGGCAGTGACCTTGGTGGGATGGAGTTGGAACGCTTAGGCCTAAAAATCTAGTAAAGACACAACTGTAAATCACAGCGTCTAAAAAAAATTTTTTTGAAAACACAGTAAAGGAGCAGCAAACATTTCACTATTGAACTCAATAGCAGATTTGCAATTATAGATGATAGAAATGGTTCAGCTAAACAGCAGGCACCAAAAGTACAATCAGAATCCAGCAGCAAGAAGCAAAAAAGAAGAAGGGGGTTCAAAATGATTCGTAGAAATAATGGCTGAAAATCCTTGTAATTGGACGATAAACGCTGGTGTCCAGATGCAGGGAACCCAGCGCAGACACCATGAGATTCCTGGTCCTCGGAGTGCCAAGAGCCTGTGAGCACCAGAAACTGTTGGGAGCCTGTGCGTTAAATATTAAGAAAGTTCCTGTCCTGGGAATGTGTTGTCTAAAGGCTGGTTTATTAGAAACCATTGTCTTGGGGTTACACATTCTAAAGGGGCTGACTTTCTTGTTTTTCTAGTGGCTCTTTTCCATTCTTGTGGCAGAACATGTTGCTAAGGTGTATCAATATATAACCAAGGAAAATATCATTGAAACTGTGTAACTATAGAAAAACATTATTGACTCTAGAAACCAAGCATATTCTAAATTTACGTATCCTGAACGTTCCTTAATATTTTTCCAATGTATGCTTCCTTCTGGGGCTGGAGCGATAGCACAGCAGTAGGGCATTTGCCTTGCACGCAGCCAACATGGCCGACCCAAGTTCGATTCCTCCGCCCCTCTCGGAGAGCCCAGCAAGCTACCGAGAGTATCTCGCCCGCACGGCAAAGCCTGGCAAGCTCCCCGTGATGTATTCGATATGCCAAACACAGTAACAACATAGTCTCACAATAGAGACGTTACAGGGCCCGCTCGAGAAAATCGATGAACAACGGGAAGACAGTGACAGTGACTGTGATGCATCCTTCTAGGGACCTATAAAAGCCTGTTGTTTGTTCACTACATGTGCTGCATGAGCATTGCTTGTCAGCCCTCCTTACTCCGTTGCCCTTCTCCCTCTGCCTCTGGGACCCTGTTCGACTTAGCTGTGTGGAACGAGGCAAGAAACTCTCCAAAGCAGCAGGAAAAACACACTCGGCACAGACAGGGGAGCAAGCAAGGCTGGGCGACTGTCCCCCAGCAACTGGCAAGGACGTGGCGGAGTCACAGAGCTAACCACTGAAATAAAAAGCGGCCAAGCAAAGAGCCTGCACTGGCAGGCCTCACCATCACAGTGAGCTTCTCACCACCAGAGTGTAAAGGATGTGGTGTTGTAAAAAAGGAACACTCACATGAAAACTGTGATGCCCGAGCGTCTGGGGGCCAGGGAGAAGGACCACAGCCCTGGAGAGGGGAGAAAGAGAGGGGGGACTCAGTGAGCCCACAATGGTCCCCACTAGTGCCAGCATTAGTCAGAATGGGAGAGAGCACGTTGTCTGGGAGCTAGGGAGGGTGGTTGGGGGGGCACCAGCCAAGTCCAGGTACTAGCACTGAATTCCACTGGCAACTAAGGAAACTTCGGGAGTCAAACAAATAATCCTCCCCCGCAAAGAGCTAGAGGCAATGATTCCCACACTGAGTAAGTCACTGGGGGAAAGCCAGGGAGAGGCGCAGGGAAGCCCAGAGCACAGGGACCAAAATTAGGACAAAGACCAGACAAAGACTCTGGCACAGAAAGAATCAGAAGCCACGGCTGTTCCTGCTGAGGAACCCAAACGAGAGGGTCCAAGTCATGCACAATGTACACCTTTGTCCAAGGCACAGCCAGACTTATCCAGAGCCACACCACACACACACGCCACACACATACACACACGCACACACTCAGGCACACACACATACACACACAGACACACACACAGGCACACACATGCGTACACACAGGCGAGCACACATGTGCACACATATGCATACATGCACACACAGGAACATGCAAGCGCACACACATGTGCACATGCATGCACACACAGAGGCACACATAGGCACACAGAGACACACACAGGTGCGTATGCACGCACACACATGCATGCACACACGCATGCACACACAGGCACACACGCAGGCACACAGGCACACACTCAGGCACACACACACACAGGCACATACATACACGCAGGTGTGAAGTGTAAAGGAAAGCTCCCTGATGGCTACAGTGCCCGGTCAGGCCAGGTATTCCTGTCCGAGAGGAACTCGGGCTCAGAACTGTCAGCTTGAGGTCCACTTCGCTGCGGGCCCCAGGACAGGCAGTGAGCACAGGTGCTGTTCATGCTCTTGAGAGAGACACAGGCAGGACCCTGGGCCTCACCCAGGTGTCCTCTTCACCACCTGTTCCTGCCTGAGCTCTGCACCTGGTGAGCACCCTCACCGCCCACAAACAACACAGACACCCACAGGCCGGCTGACTCGCTCGGCAGAGCCTGAGCTTCCCAGGGAAAACCTCTAACGCCCCGGGCTGCAAGAGAAAGAAGAACATAGAAAGCAGCCGTCTACACGAAGAGAGAGTCGCACTGGGCTGACACGAACACTTTCCCCTGACCTCAGTGCTCACCTGATGGGCTACTTTTGTCTTGTTGCCCATTGAATGGGTTCTTGTCTCTGACGAACCCTAAATACAGGTGTGCACGCACTCCACGATGTCAGATGGGGAAATATCATGAGGAAGTGGTCTGTACCAAGGCTATATATTTTAAAACATAATTTGACAGAAGAAACATATTGAATACATATATTTTCATATATATAAAACAAGTTCATTCATATGTTCACTCACATGTGAGGCTTCACATGAGTGACATATTCCTGGACCGCGAGGCTACAAAAGCCACATCATAAAACATATCATAAGACACTCCCTACCCATTATCCATAATTACCACACCATAGAACTCGGGTCGGCCATGTTGGCTGCGTGCAAGGCAAACGCCCCACCCCTGTGCTATAGTTCCGCGGTAGGGCGTTCGCCTTACAAGCGGCCAACATGGCCAACCCGAGTTCGATTCCTCTGCCCCTCTCGGAGAGCCCGGCAAGCTACTGAGAGTATTCGATATGCCAGACACAGTAACAACAAAGTCTCCAATGGAGACGTTACTGGGCCCGCTCGAGCAAATCGACGATCAACAGGAGGGCCTTTACCTTTTTACCTTTACCACACCATATTTGATGGGGTTCAGACAGTAGGCAACAAATCATATATGCCTCTCGGAGAGCCAGGGAAGCTACCGAGAGTATCCCGCCCACAAGGCAGAAACTAGCAAGCTCCCTGTGGCGTATTTGATAGCCAAAAACAGTAACAAGAATGGGTCTCATTCCCCTGATCCTGAAAGAGCCTCCAATATGGCACCGTTGGGAAGGATGAGTAAGGAGAGGCTGCTAAAATCTCAGGGCTGGGACAAATGGAGATTTTACTGGCACCCTCTTGAGTAAATCGATGAACAATGGAATGACAGTGATACAGTAATACAGTGATATAAAACAAGTTATGTATTATATATAAAAATATTAAATCTATTAAATTATATTAAAACATAATTTGGCATAAGTGACATAGTAAATACATATATTTGTATAAATATGACAAGTTATATATTAATATATAAAATATTAAATATGTGAAACTATTTGGCTATAATACATATCTTATAGTAAATATTTAAAAGTGTTTTATACATATGTGGTGTGTAAATATGTATTTATATGTACATAGGTGTATGAGCATGTATAATACATGCAGATATGTGAGTTTTTTAAAAATTTTTTATTAGTGAAACACCATGAGGTACAGTTATAGACTTACAAATTTTTGTGCTTAGGTTTCAGTTATACAGTGATCCAATACCCATCCCTCCACCAGTGCCCATACTCCACCACCATGGGTCCCAGCATCCCTCCCACCCCCCATCCCCCCATCCCACCCTGCCTCTGTGGCAGGGCATTCCCTTTTGTTCTCTCTCTCTCTCTCTCTCTCCTTTTGGGTCCTGTGGTTCATGCAGATAAGTAAGTGTTATGTGAGTATATATATGTGTATGTGTGTACAGAACAGTTCAGAGGTCTTCTCATTAGGTCCTAGTAAATACTTTTTTTAAAAAAAAAAAACATTTATTCTTAGGATTTCCTCCTCCCCTTTCAGAGAGCCCGGCAAGCTACCGAGAGTCTCTCGCCTGCACAGCAAAACCTGGCAAGCTACCCGTGATGTATTTAATATACCCAAAAAAGTAGCAACAAGTCTCAGAATTTGTTGTGAGACATTACTGGTGCCCGCTCGAGCAAATCGATGCACAACAGGAGGACGGTGCTACAGTGCAGTGCTATTCTTAGGATATAGAAGGAGAATCAGAGAAGTGAAATGCTGCTTTCTGTATAGCATGGCCGATGTTGGAAAGAGGCAGCATTGATCTCCTCCACCCACCCATCTGCCCCCGCCACCCATCCGCCTCTAGAGCTTTATGCTTTAAGACTTGTTATGGAGGCTTTATTACATAGGAGTAACCAATCACCAATTCCGTTTTTAGTCTATTCTCCTCCAGGGGGGAAAGGGGTCAGACCAACAGCTCTGGGCTGATCTTCCTCACAACAGGACTCCGCCTTGTACCCATGAGAAGTTGGTTCATTAGCCCCAAAATGCCTCAATCATTCAGGAAATGCCAAGGCACTCTTCATAAGATGCTCCTGCATTCTCCCTCCCCTTGCACAAAGTATTACGAGAGTTATAGAAACTCTGTGTTAGGGACCAGAGTCACCAGTGGCAGCTGGGACTGGGGCAGACTCTATGGGTCCACTCTGATTCTTTCACCAGAGGAAGCCCCGAGTCCCCACGACCCCCTCCTGCCTACAGAGGCAGAAATAAAAGGTCCCACAGCGTGTGCTGGATCCACCCTATACCCCCACCATGGAGGAAAGCATTTGACCCTCATACTTACAGAACTAGTATCTTCAGAGTAATGAATATAATGAGAAGACAAAAACAAACATTCAATGATAAGGCAAGAAAAGGACTAGAGCGATAGCACAGTGGGTAGGATGTTTGCCTTGCACGTGGCTGACCCCGATTTGATTTCTCTGTCCCTCTCGAAGAGCCCACTCACACGACAGAGTCTGGCAAGCTCCCCATGGCATATTCTATATACCAAAAACAGTAAAAACAAGTCTCACAATGTAGACATTACTGGTGCCCGCTTGAGCAAATCTATGAACAATGGGATGATAGTGCTACAGTGCTAAGGTAAGAAAAGGAGTTTATTAATAAGTGGAATTCCATTATATTATTCAACTTCCATTAAGTGGGAAGAAATGAACTTTTTAAAAGTACATACATTTTTAAAAGGCAACATACTTTCTACCCTGAAACGCATCCTGCCATCCGAGAAGTTGGGGTGAGGTTTGGTTCGGCAGCATCTCACAAGATTGATTTGGTTCTATCCCACAGGAAATGCCATGAGAAAAATGGGCCTGAGGTACAAACATCTCATTCACATGCCCCCCCCAGCCCCCCTGGACGAAAGCGCTGATGAATGAGGGTGTCTGGACCCACTTTAACTTCCCCATTGCAGGTGATGAATTGGGAACTGAACACAGCTCAGACATGTTTGAATTAGCCGGTGCTCGAGCTGCATATTTCACAGTTGATATTTACTCTGACCTACAAGGGCAGCCCGGGCCGACCTTGTTCATTAACCCATCGACTTCAAGGGTTCAGACACGGACCCTGATTTGGAGGGAGACCACAGATGCTGGCTTTTCGGAGGAAAACAAGCAAGAATATATTGAACAGTCCCTAAAACATATGACGCGCCTGATCATAATAGAAATGACCGAGCACATCCCCAGCAGGAACCTCAACATCATATGAGGGTAGAGAGCTGCACTGGCCTCTTAAGGGAAGACAGCGTGGGCCAGGAAGATAAATTCCTCCATCGCCTGCCTCATCAATTATTTAAGAAACTCTACAGGTGGCAAAAGAGCAGTGATTGGCACAATCCAATGATAAAGTACTGAAATCTGGAACTTAGGAAACAGCTCCCAAGTCATTATTTCGGCTTCTTCCTCAATGTGTAATGCCCAGAGGTCGGGTGTCCGTGGGGATGACACAGTTCTGGAATGACGATTTCTAAGTCTCACCCTGCTGACACACAAAGGCAGCTGGCCCTGGTGCTCGGGCAAACGGAGCATGCTTGGTGCCAAAGAGATATTTAGCACTTCAAGAATCAAGAGAAAAGGCTCAAAACTAGAAAATGACAGCACAATGGAAAGAAATTTGGGGGATTAAGTGTGAGGTGTCTTCATAACTCTCAAATGATTCATAGCTGTGTTCATGCCACGCCCCCTTTCTGCTTCAGTTCTACTCATTTCCTGTTTTGACTTTATCAGGGTGGGGAATCACCCCCAGTGGTACTCAGCAGCTACTCCTGGCCCAGCCTGGGGCTCTTACCCATTGTACTGAGGGGATCAGACCCAGGCATCCTGTAGGCACAGCAGGGCACCTTCCCGGTCTCTGCATGTTTCCAAGCAATGCCCACGTGACGCTCAGTGTCACTGAGCCCAGGTAGTACTCTATGGTAGTCCCAGGCTCTTGGGAGTTCCCACCTGTCCGACCATATTTGTGGTGTCTCCGTGGATTCATTCGCATGAACATTCACACACGTATACTTCCCCTAACTGTCCTTTTCTCAGTCTCCCTCTGTTCCTGACTTCTCTGGAGACACGTTACAGCTCCTGGCTGTCCTTTGGTGCAGAAAGCCCCTCATGCACTGGCAGATGTGGCACTTCCCCCCCAAACTGAGATGCTACCTGGAAGCTCATGAAGGAAAGAGCCGCTGATGCGATGCCCACCTGGGCTGTGAAAGCAGTGGCCACAGGGGGTTAATAAGACCATGCAGAGACCTCCAACAAGCCAGAGATGCTGGACACAGGCAAGTGAGCTCAAGGCCTTAGGACAATGGGGAGAATGAAGGCCCCAGCCCAAGAGAGAAACAAGGCGGGGGCCCTGAGCACTTCCCCCTCAGTCCGGTACTGAGAACCCCTGTCAATTCATTCTCAGGCTACACATCTGCTGTGCACTGCATCTGCAGGGAATACGCCATTGTTTCTGCAGAAAAGGTAAAGCTTCACCCTCTCACGTGCATTGCAGGAAACTGGATATTGTATTGTGGAAGCAATGGCGGTTGATCCTTGGAAAAATAATGGGACACCCTCTTTAACTGTTGGGATTTTCCAACTTTTCATCTTTCTGTTCTGGGGCTGGAATGATAGCACAGCGGTAGGGCATTTGCCTTGCACGCAGCCAACATGGCCAACCCGAGTTCGATTTCTCCGCCCCTCTCAGAGAGCCCAGCAAGCTACCGAGAGTATCTCGCCTGCACAGCAGAGCCTGGCAAGCTACCCATGATGTATTCGATATGCCAAACACAGTAACAACAAAAGTCTCCAATGGAGACGTTACTGGGCCCGCTCGAGCAAATCGAAGAACAACGGGAGGACAGTGACTGACAGTGACAGTGACATCTTTCTGTTTCCTGGTCCACAAGCTGCAGTATGTGGAAAGATGCACCTTTCTATTTTACCCAGATGGGGCTTCCCTGCTCTCTCAGAAGCCCCAGGGGTTTGCACTGTGCCCATTTCCAAGGTCTGGATGCCTTGTCATCCAATAGAACTGATGGGCAAGTGATGGTAGGACAAATCGATTTGGCCTCAGTTGGAAAGCACTGATGCAATGAAATAGTCCATAACAAAATTCTTAGAACCACTGAAAGCATGTTATTAAAAGGCTAAAAAGAAGGTGCTGTCCCACTGAAGCAGAGTTTGCAGGCAGAGCGCCCTTCCTAAGATTCCTCAAAGAGCTTCCTACCAAGAACTTCACTCCCAGGAGAAGTTAAAAAAAAAAAAAAACCTCTTAGAAGTACAAACTGCTCCATGAAGAGCAGAGGTGAGTGGTGGGAAAACTACCCCGATGTCATCTGGACTGTGGCTTAAACTCAAGGGGGCACCCAGAGCAGAGTGAGGGACAAGCCCCCTCGGGTCTGGCCAGATCATGAAAGTCCAGGAAGATCCAGGAAGGTCCCGGAAGATGCAGGGGAAAAGGGCAGATTGGAAGAAGGATCAAGAGGAGTGAAATGCCAGAACAACTTATTAACTAAATGAATAAATAAACTGTGGTTACTGGGCTCGGAAGATTTCTAAGCAAAAACCTAACGCAGTCAGAGCTTCATTCTGAAACCATTCTGGAAGCAGACAGTGTTTGTCTACTTGTGTGGTGAATTTAAATAACATTTAAATCATGCATGGACCTAATGCATAGAGCTCTGTCGAAGGACCCTAACAGACCAGCTGACTGTGTGCGACCATCAGTGCTTCACTTTTGCAGAGTGCCTCCTAGTTAAAAATATTGCTATAATGATGATTTTTCTACTCCATCACCTCAGGAAGTGGGTAGAGTTGTTCTCATTTTATAAATAAAGCGAAGTTTCCATTTCAATCATGTAACAATTTCTCATGTGCACCATACCAAGGAGATTTCAAGCCAAGAGTCAGGGAGTGTGAATGCACGAGGTTCACTGATATCAACGACTATTTGAGTAAAATAAGGAATCAAGTAAGCCGGTAGGTGAAGATAGGGAGTTGAGGACTTTGCAGATCATGACAAATTGAAAGTAACAAACCACAGAAGTGCCAGTGGACAAACATCCCACAGCACCCACATCTGCCTTCATCAGTCATAGTTCCAGTGAAGAAGGAGAACAGGGGTGTACTCAAGTGGGTGAAAGGCTCTCATGAGGGGCAGCCCCAGCAATCATCCCGTTCATGGATCTCCAAGCTTCAGGAAGTGCCCACACATGTGGGTTATCTAGTTTCATATCGCCAAGTATTTTATTGGAGTCTCCCTGAAGTTCTTCTTTGCATCCAGGTTCCTAAAATATCGAGGAGTGGGGTGGAGATCTTGGCCAAAGATCAAGAGGTTCTTGAGAAAAGCAACTATAGATAGGAACTGGGGTAACAAATTCATGAACTTTAGCAGCAGAGAGAATTTGGGATGAAAACCCATGGAAAGAGGCAAAACACAAAGCTCTCTGAGATGCTTGGTGTACGTGCCCTTAGCTAGTTACTCATCTGCTCCTTCTTTGCTGCTGAGAAGGAGTCTGAAGGTGGAGTTAAAATCTCAAATCAGCTGACTTTAAGAGAAAGAGATAGAGTGTCCCCAGAAGGATACCTATGACATTTTTTCAAAGAAATTGATCAAATACTACTGAAATTCATATGGACCAATAAACCCCTAAGAACAGCTAAAGCAATCTTTGGGGAAAAGAAGATGGGAGGTATCACCTTTCCCAACTTCAAACTGTACTACAAAGCAGTAGTAATTAAAGCAGCATGGTATTAGAATAAAGACAGACCCACAGACCAATGGAATAGAGTTGAATATCCTGACACACACCCTCAAATATATGATTATTTGATATTTGATGAGGAAGCAAGAAATACGGATTCAGACCTCTATCCAATGTCATGAACAAAAGTTGGATCAAAATAGATTAAAGACCTCAACATTAGATCTGAATCCAAAAGATACATGGAAATAAATGTAGGCAAAACTCTCCATGACACTGAAGCTAAAGGAATCTTTGAAGATGAAACATCATTGACTAAGTAAGTGGAAACAAAGATAAACAAATGGGACTACATTAAACTAAGAAGCTTCTGCACCTCAAAAGAAACAGTGACCAGGATTTAAAGACCGTCTGTGGAATAGGAAAGGATATTCACCCAATGCCCTTCTGATAAGGGGTCAATATTAAAGCAATACAAGGCACTGATAGAACTTTACAAGAAAAAAAACAACCATCAAAAAATGTGGAAAATAAATGAGCTGAAACTTCCTCAAAGAAGAAATTCAAGTGGCCAAAAGGCACATGAAACATGCTCTCCATCACTAATAATCAGGGAGATGCAGATCAAAACAACACGTATGCAAACACAAATACACGCATACATGCATAACCCTCTGTTGATTCTGCTTCTCAGAACTTCATTCATAGAATCCCCCTTTCTGTGACACCACACACCTAGTACATGACAAGGTGACTTCATGCCCAGGCTGAGCCAGTCCTTGAGACCCAGAGGCAGTGGACGGGCCAGCAGAGCATGGGAGCCCCATCTGCCGTCCGCCTGCCTGAACCCCACAGTGGTGCCCGTCACGCCTCCATACTGCTCAGATCACTCTGGCTTTCACCCTCTTCCCTGCATCTCCCTTTGTACCGTGCCTCCCCAAGAGATCTCCCCATTGCTCAGAGACTGGATTCCAGGACCCCTGCCTGGCCTGTGTGACCCCAAGGACCCGCCAAGGAAAATCTGCACATTTCTTTCCACCAGCAGGACAGCTAAACTTCCCCCTTGAGGGTCACTGTTCTCATTGGTGTTAGCCACGCGTCAATGTAAGATTAGCCCAGGCACAAATAAAACTAAACTCTTTCAAATAGTTGTACACATTAGTCAAGGACAAAAATAAAATGCCAGGGTCTGGGGAGATACTAGGGCAGGGAAGGTGCTCACCTGTCACAGAAGTGAGCTGCAGGCATGGTGCCTACCTGGTAAGAGGGGAAGTTGGTTTCAATCTTTGCCTCTGTATATGGTCCCCCGAGCAAGCCCTGAGTACAGCCCAAAAATCAATTAAGTAAAGTCAAGGATTATTGAAGAATCCCAAAAGAGAAAGTTTCAGTCATTGGGAAAGTTCCTAATGCTGAGTCACTGGCCACAAAGGAGACTGTCCTCTTGGGGTCCAGGGGACCAAAGACTGAACTGTGAACACAGCTTCCAATGAAGGAGGAGATGTCATCCATCATACTTATGTGTGAAATGGGATTCATCCAGGAAAACTCTGATTTAAAAACGAGCCATTGAGGGCCCCACCTCACTCCATTGTGAATGTTGTAGGGACCCAAATCTTTCTGACATGCTCTCCATCTGAAGGACACTCACCAGCTGGTTTTTTTTTTTACCAGCCAGTTTTTAGTGGGTAGCTCGAATTAGGTGAATCTGAGTTATAGCCTCCTTTGCAATTACGTACATAGAGTCTCATTTTCTTTTAAAAGTTGGTAACAAGCAGATTAGTCGATTGAAAAATAACTAAGTTGCTTTTATCAGCATATTTTCAAGTAAGACCTAATCAAAGGACAGACATTCATTTTCTCTGAACCAAAACCACTTGCTTCATTAAGCATTATGTTGACAGCTAATATGATAGACTTAAATAAGTAACACAAATTTTACAAGCACATTAACAGATAACAAAGATGCCAAAGAGCATACTTTTGGAAAGGGTGATTGCTTCATATAGATATTTTTGTCACATTTACTTGAAATACACAAGAAGGAGCACCGGTGTTGAATAAATTATCTTAGTAATCCCATATTATTATCTAGTATAAAACTTCTTACAATTATAGTCATCAGAAAATATGTTAAGTGTGTATATAGATGAAACAAAAAAATGGCTATGTAAGATGAGTGTATGCCAAATGAGAGTGCGAAGTATTCAAAAGGGGCTTTAATCCTTAAATAAATGTGTTTGTTAAGATCACATGGCTACTTCTCCCAGAAGGGAGCCGCTCCAGGCTTTTTCACTCGGGGTACCCCAGAGCGTGAGAGCCTTCCCCACCCCCAAGGGATCCAGCCCCAGCAGCCGAAACCCCTCACAACCCAACCATCACCACACTCAAGGCCACTCCCCACACGCTCGGGCCGAGTCTCACATATGAGTGAACATATTCCTTTGTGGCCACGTGACACATCATAAGACACTCCCTACCCATCCTCCACAATTACCATACCATATTTGATGGGGTTCAGACAGTAGGCAACAAATCATAGATGGAAATATATATATGCATATATACATATTTTCAGATATATATACCAAAGCTCATATCACCCAAATTTTAACAAATGATAGTGATATCCTATAGAATGTCTTAATGACTCCTGCCAAAATAGAACAATCTTTCACTGTTTTTTATAAGAACACTTTTTTTGTAAGCATGTTCAGCAGCTCTTCATAACAGACAATACAAAATATATTCTTTTGGCTGTGTTTTGAGACAGGGATTGGGGCTTGGGATGGAAACATTCCGAATTTGGTAGTGGAAAGGTGTAATGGTGGTGGGATTGGTGTTTGAATATTAAATTTAATCAAATATTGTGAACTAACTTATAAAATAAAAACAAATTTTAAAAAAGATCTTCAACCATGTAAAAAAATGTGTTTGTTAAAACCAGAATAAGAATGATATACATTAACTCCCAAATTGAAATTTACCTTTCTCAGTTTATAGCTGCTGCTAGAATCAACTACCCCTCACAGTAAGATAGAAAAATTTTGCCTCTTTCCAAAAAAAAAAGTATGGGGAAAAAACTTGTTTGAATTCTTACATCATGAAGATTTCTAGTTAGTTGGGCCAAACCCAAAGGCAGGTCAAATGAGCAGAAACAAAAGCTACCCAAGAACAGTAGAAACAAGGGCCAGGAGGATTAGTCCATGGTTGGAATCTGCCTCAAGTGCTGGCCAGCAGGACAGATGGGATAGAGAAAGGACCACCATGACAATGATAGTTGAAAATGATCCTTCTGGATAAGAACTGAGGGGTGAAATTTGGTAAAGGAATAATCATGATAACCTCTCAGTATCTGTATTGAAAACCATAACCAGAGAGGGAGAGAGAGAGAGAAAGAAAAAAAAAAAGAGACAGAGACAGTGACAGAGAGACATAGACAGACAGAAACAGAGAGACAGAGAGAGAAGGAAAGTGCCTCCCTTAGAGATAGGCTGGGGTGAGGATGGTTGGAGGGAACCTGGGGACATTGGTGGTGGGAAATGCATACTGGAAGAGGGACGGGTATTGGAACACTGTATGATTGAAACCAGACCATAAACAACTTTGCAATTGTGTATCTCACGGTGATTCAATAAAAAAACAAATAAATAAATAAATAAAACACAATGGGGAGAAAAGGAGATGTTAAAACCAATTTTAGGATGTTGGAAACCTGATCAATAGGTAATTTTTAAAAATAAATTCTCTTTCATGTGAAAAGCTCGATTGAAGAATTGTATCAGCAAGATCCCCCACGCTGTGACACCTGAGTGCCCCAGACTGGGACCATACATAGCAGGGTCTTTTCCTGTCCACAAGGGGAGCTTCACAGCTGTGGCCTTTCATGTGGTCATCCGGGTCAGAGGCTGCACCCCTCTGACCCCTGAGTCCCGCACTGAGCAGTGATGAGGAGAACCCACACACGCATCCACCCCCACTAAAGGGCCTGCGAATAAGGCAGAGGGTTCCCCTCTCGGCCATGCCTGTCTTCCTCATTCAAGAGCATCCCTCCCTGAAAACGTCACTCTTCCTTCTGCCCTGATGCAGAGGGTAGTGAGTGCAGCACAGAGCACTGTCACTGGAGTTGCTGAGTGCGCAACAACGTTCAACCTTAACATCCAGACATTTTCTTTACAAAAGCAGCTTCTTAACTGAACAGTCCTCTCTCCCAAGACGTTCCTGCTGCTGGAAAGATCAGCTCTGCCCGAGTTGCAAAAATAAACATTTCCCCTGTGAAGCAATGGATGTTTCCCATGAGTCTGTGTGAAACACACCTGCTTTCCCACGGCCCCATCAGCCTGTACTGCCCGCCGCTCTCCGGTCAGGCCCAGTTCTTGGAGGTGAACTTCGGCTGTTCTTCTGAGTCGGAGTGACTTCCGCTCGGGTTAGCCTCTTACCGCCCCATAAAGCTGTCCTTGACAGAATTTAGGAGCCATCTGAGAGCTGCGGTGGTAAGCCAGCAGATGTCGAGCAGTTATGGGCCCCCAGAGGACAGTGCCTTGTAGTCCGGAAGTCTTTGAAAGGGTCTGTTTTCACCGCTGCCTTCAGCTGATCCCCAGGGACACCGGCAGATGCACAGGTGCCACCCGAGGCTGTTCTCCCTGTTCATGGTTTATGTCCTGTCCTCACACCCGCACTATTTCATTAACCCACTGAAGTCCCCTGGTAATGCAAGTCAAAATAGCATCTCAAAAATGACAATTCGCTTCCAAAGAGGTCAAAAGGATTCATGTGTGACATTTTGTTCACCAAATCCCAAGGATAGAAAGCAAAGCCCTTCGTTCATAAGACTGAACCAGACATTTGAGGCCTCAGAAGTGAAATAAGGCCTATAGTTTATTTAGTAATGTCATAATTGCATGTTATTTAATGATATTTAAATGTATCATGCCATTTCATCCATCAAAAAAGATAATTCATAGAATAAAATAATTTGGTTCTTCACAGAGGCAACTGAACTTTGTTATACCTTCCAAATAATTTAATTATTCTCTTTTCTGTTGTTGAAATTGATTTCCATTTTACCCCATGAATTTTCAATTATCCACTTGGAAGGTGGTATCTCTTCTTGTAAAATTTACTTTCTACCCTATTCCTCACTCACCACACAAACACACACACACACACACACACACACACACACACATACACATACACCTTATAACTCAAACTACACAAAACTGACATCAAATTGAGACAAGGGTGCAGATACCAAAGCCCGCACTCTCCTGGGCAGCAGGATATTTTAACTACCACTTATCTTCAGTATGGTTTGTACTTATTGATTTACCAAGCTGAAACACATTCAGTGCAGAAATTAGAATCTGGATATAATGAGAATCTGACATTTCTGTAACTATTCCAGAAGAAAAAATATTTCTACAGGATCATAAAACTAACTCTCAGTGTACAAGCTCCATGGAGAAGCCAAGAATCCCTGGCAACTTTTTTCTGCCACTGAACAAACAACTCAGTAGAACAAGAAGAGAGAGATTTTTCTCTTTCTTCTCACTGAGCAGTTACTAGACCCACAATTTTTTCAGCTCTTCTTAACCACACACACCCCAAAGATTTTCAAGTTCTTAGGTTTCACGTAAGCCATTACCCAATTCACACGGTAAGTGCATAAACTTGTCAAATCAAAGGGAGCTGTGCCTATGAAACTATCTTCGTTTTCAGGATCACGACGATTTGGGTGTTTGGGGGGTTGGAGACAAGCCTTACACAGAGAGCTTCTGCTCTGCTCCGTAAGCACTAAAATGAAGCGCTTTAAGGAACAGAGCGTGTGTCTAAGTGGCAATAATTCTTCCTGTATTCCTAGATCAAAGACTGGAACCCAGGAGGGGTGGGGCTCGAGTGCCTTTCATTTACAAAGAGAGCATCCATTCATGGAAAGAGCAGAAATATGGGTCTCTGGGGCTGGGAGCCGGGAGGTGGGTGGGAAGATGAAAAATGTACGAGGTTTCAGCTATAAGATCAAGCAGAGCTGAGCTGAACACCTAGACAGGCCCCCAAAACTACCTGCCGATCACCCCGCTTTTAGAGCAAAAGTCACTCAGCCTTGTAGGGGTCGACCTTCTTTAAGAGAACCAACAGGGAGTGTCCGTCAATTACAGGTGGTTCAGCACAGGGGCCAGAAAGCTTACTTGGGAAATACAGATCTAATGTGACTACAGTTTATAGTACTCTATAACGTAAGGGAAATTTCCTAAGAGCATAACTTCAATATTACCATAAAAATTGGGGATTCCTCCCGCAAAGGATGGAGAGATTGGTTTTCACAAATGTTCACCATGGAGAAGTCATCATCTAAAATGCATAAGGATACATATAGCTGTCTACAGCTGATATGGCCCTTCACTTGATCAAATAAAATTCATCTGCATTTTAATTTTAATTGAGGACAGCATAGGTATTTAGCAGGAAAAAATGTGTGCACTTAACCAATCTGTCCCTCTTAAGACAGAGAAGATAAACAAGCCAAAAATTAATTAGGCATTGTTGGAACTCATACTCGCTCTTCTGGGGATTGACTTGGCATGTGGGCACCAAAAGGGACCAGGTGATTAGCTGAACTATATTACATCCAACTCCTTTTCTCTAGCTCACTCAGATGCTTGGAGTTGATGCCATGATTCATTTCAGGCCTCATTGTTTATATAATTTCCTATGGTTCTTAAAAACAATCTATGAGGGAATGTTTCTTATAAAACAAAAAAAAAATGGGTGTTTGTTAGAGTTGCTCACCTGTAGGTATGACTTGATTCTTACCCAGTGGAGCTATTCATAATTTCCGCTGTAGTTTCTAAATTTTCCTCCTGAGTTTAGTTACATGAATTTAGATGGGAAGAAGAGCTCATTAGTGTGAGATCTCTGGTTTGGCCGCGTGACAGCAGAAACAGCAGGATACAGAGAACTAGATGAGAAAAGGAAAGTAGATGGACCCCACTGAACAAACCCAGACCCTTCCAGCCCCTGCACTTCACTGAAGCATTCCTGGAAACGGTACAGGTGAGAGAATTTTACAGAGGAGCTTTCTAAGGCAGCCCAGCTATTCCATCTTTAGGGGCTGGCTTCTTCCTTGCATGCTCTCACGAGCTCTACCACTGTCCAGGTTTCAGGCCCTGTGACCTGACCTTAGGAAGAGGACATTTGCCAGGGAACTTCCAGACACTTGTGATGCCACCTGGTCTATGAAGCAAACGCTGCTAAAGCAATGCCACCGCCTCTGGCCTCTTTAGCTTACTGTGTGGGTAAACCAAGACCGCGAGCTTTGATCTGGACCTCTCTGCCCAGGGAGCTTCCGAGAGTCCCCAGAGAACTGGGCACAGGACATAGTGCATGGCACACCTTGATGGCAACACGAGCGCCTTCCCTTCCCGGCTCTTCTCTGACCACCTTCCCGGATCAACTGAGAAAGCTGTCTGGACCTCCCAGGACCCCTTCCCCTCACCCAGAGGGTTCCACCCACTCTTATCTCAGGGCCCCCATCTCACCCACACAGCCCTTGCTTATGGCTCTCATGACTTCAGACTCCTGAGATTCTTCCTTTCGGGAAACAGCCCCGTCCACGTACACTGCATATGTTCATGGACACATGCCTCATAAACCAGTGAGCCGAGAAAGCCAAATGGCACACTGACCCGGCCAGTCCCGGAGACGCCCCCAGACTCTTTCTACTGAGGAGAGAGCGGTTAGCTGAGTTTCCCTTCTCCCCTGCTGATATTTGTTAGGCTGCTTTATTTGCAGGCAATGAGACACAGGCTCAGGCCAACACCCAAAAGGAGAGAGAGAACAAAAGGGAATGCCCCGTCACAGAGGCAGCCTGGGGCGGGGGTGGGGGGGGATAGGGTGGTGTTGATGGGAGGGATACTGGGATTATTGGTGCTGGAGAATTGGCCCTGGTGGAGGGATTGGTACTCGATCATTGTGTGACTGGAACGTAAGCACAAAAGTTTATAACTCTGTAATTGTACCTCATTGTGATCCACTAATAATAAAAAAAATAAATAAATAAAAACTAGTAGGTAGATTTTTCACAATGAAGAGAAACGGCCCCCCCAAAAAATCGGCTGGAGAGACTGAGCTCAGAGGGGCTTCTGTGGTGCAGAACAGATGCTTTAGGGCCCATTGTCTGTGCAGATCCCGGTGGTTTTTAGACATTCTACCATTCCACCTTGGGGAGACCCTCATTGGTCACGTTTGTGTCAGCTGTCTGTTGAGTGTCCCCCAGGGACTGAGAGGCCACCATGTCCTGAGCCGGACAGGACGCACATTTGGGCAAAGGCAAAGGGGGGACACAAGGGACGTGGCACAGCAGCAGTACTTGTCCTGCCGATCCCACTCACCCACCATCACACTGGCAACTCAACCCCCCCCCCCAACCATACTCAGGCTCTGGAGTTTAGATTTCCGAAACGCTCCTTTCCTCCATGAAGTTGCCATGATCTTGTCTGAAGTCTCTCCTGCCCTTATTTTTTTCCTGCTTCCTTCTCCTCGCCACAGAAAATTCTCATGTCTTGACCAGATTTTCAATCTCTATATGTAATGATACATGAAAATTATGAAATAAGTTAAAACATGTGGGTAAGAGGATGACTTCACTTTTGATTTAAAAAAATTCAAACTATATACACGACAACCTTTCAATATCTGTATTGCAAACCACAATGCCCAAAAGGAGAGAGGGAGGAAGGGAGGAAGAGAGAGCGAGGAGAGAGAAAGAGAGACAGAGACAGAGAGACAGAGACAGAGAGAACAGAGAGAAGTGCATGCCATAGAGGCAGGGAGGAGGTGAGGGTGGGGTGACGGGAGGGAACCTGGGGACACTGGTGCTGGGAAATATGCACTGATGGAGGGACGGGTGTTGGAACACTGTATGACTGAAATCGAATCATGAACAGCTTTGTGAGATCTCACAGTGATTCAATTTAAAAAAAAATCTTGGGGAAAAAAAAGAAAAAAACAAACTGATAGCGTGTGGACCCAGCCCTGGAAGATGAGGTACCAGAATGTCAGCAAGTACCTTCTGTTCAACAACTATTACTCTTCCCTTGCGTCCCTTTCTTCTCCATATTTTATGAAACACAATTGTTCCCCAGACAATAAAGACAAACAAGTTACTGGCTGGGGAAATGGTAATCAAACGCCAGGAGTGCAATGGACAAGCCGGGACACAGAGCATCACTGTTTGACTTTCCTCCCAAAAGCTTAATCAGAGCATCCCAAACTCGTGTGGTCACTGCTCCCTTTTCAGAAAAAAATAAACATTATTCAGTGCCCCCCAGAAGTCTTCTTAAAGAAAACATACATAAGGCTGCCCAACCGCTCTGCAGGCCAGTGCCCACCCCAGTGGACATTCAGCAAGGTCCCCCACCCCCATGGCCATCCCAGCAATGTCCCCCCACCCTGTGGATATTCCAGCAATGTCCCCACCTCTATGGACATTTCAGCAATGCCCATCACCCATGTGGATGTTCAAGGGATGCCCCCACCCCATGGATGTTCCGGTGATGCCCCCACCTGCAGGGGAATGGGGCGATGCAGCCCACTTGAGTCTGGTTGGATGTTTCCAGGAGTCTTTCCTTCCAGTCTCAGCCTGGGGCAGAGTCCTGGACACCCCTTCGCTCTCTGCTCATCTTCATTTCTCACCCCAAGTCTGTCTGGGACCTGACAGCATCACTTTCGTCTTGAGTATGCTGACATGAGCCAAGAGCTGTCCCGCAGCATGGCTTTGAGTCTATGAATGTCACCTCTGTAGGTGAAGACCCAGCCTCATGTCCACAGAAATGCTTCTAGAAAGCGTCATGGTCAGTCCATCTCTCTGGACTCCAACACGTGCCCAGGTGATACCCTGAGATTCTCATCTCCACGGGAGCCGCATGCACCCACAGCCACGGCCCTGCTCTGGCTCCCGAGAGCCACTTCGGCTCCCATGGCATAATTCCTCCTCCCCGTGCACGGGGTCTGAGCATCCCAGCCTGCCTCCCACCTGCATGACAAAGGGTGGAGCCACCTGGGCACGTCCTCACCTGCCTTCTCTTCCTTTCCGGGACTCAGCTGGAGGGTTGGCCATGCCTGCCTCTTCTCTGAGTGCAGAGGAAACTCGGATGAGCCAAGTTGGCAGGAAAACGCTGATGCTTCATCCATCTGAGACCCAGATCTGTCACAGCATCTTCTAAGGAGCCCCAGACCCAAGCTCACTAGGGCCCTCATATCAACCCAACCGTGTCCAGCAGACCTGGCCGCCTCATTATGGACAGCTGTGCGCAGAGTACAAGGGGCTTTTGGGTGATTTTTCACTCTCTCTCTCTATTTTTTTGTTTTGGTTTTGGGCCACACCAAGCATTTTGCAGAGTGTACCCTGGCTCTGTATGCAGGTGTCACTCCTGCAGGGACCCAGGGGAGCTCAGTGAGGGTCAGTAAATGCTGTGTCTATTAAGAGATGTTTGAATGTCAATAAACTCTAATACGGGGACTTATTGGCTCCAAGATGAAATACAACAATTTTCACACACTTTTCTCTAAGGAAACCTTTTTGATCATTTTTATTCAATTATTCATAACAAGCAATACAAAAGAAATTACTTAGTGTCTGCCTTTGGGGCAGGCTGGGGTGGGATGGGAAAACACAAAATAATGGTGATGGGATTGGTGTTGGAATATTGAATTATATCAATCACTGTGAACAACTCCTTGAAGATAAAATTTTTTAAAATTTTTAAAATAAAAAATAAATTAAAAAAAGAGATGTTTGAAATTTCACCGATATTCAAATTTCTGTAGCTTTCAGGTAAATATATGATGTTGGCATTAGCAAAGATAAAAGTGCCCGTGTACATAAAAATGGTATAAATCATGTAGAAATTAAAATCTGCAAGAAAACATATGCCAAAGAAATGGCAAGTAAGTATGGCAACACTTAATCTTGGTTAATACCGTGTTTATCTCTTCCTTGTAAAACGCATCTCGGATGAAAATGCTGTTATAGAAATCACTGACCATTCATAACATCTAACTTTAATTTAAAGGTCAATGGATTTCTCCACTAGAAATCCTGTTTCTTGGCTTAAATAAAATTTGAGGCAAAAGTTCCATTGCTCTAATTTCATAACAATAAGCTATTTAGAGATAACATTTCATAGGTTACACTTAATGTAGCACTCATATAGGGCTGTAATGTGTAGGAAAGTAAAATGGGCGTGCCCATTTTAATAAGAAGTTACAGAGAACTAGAAGTCCCAAACCTTCAAGCCGAGGCCATGTCAACTATCTTGGATTCTGCATGTAGCAATGAACACAGATATGGGTGTAGATATAAATCCCACACAAGTTTTTCCTTCAGTATGTCATAAAATTATAATGCTCTTTATAAATTAAAAAATGATACTGAAATTTTTCCATTTTAAGTCAAACCCACACTTTCCTGACTTGTACACATGCGGTAATCTGGGAGCGGTGCCAAATTATCTTAATTCTTTATCTATCACAAAGGTCATCGCACTGTCTGAGCCTTTACACAGAGCCGTGGGCCTGAGTTAGCTCAGCCTCCTCGAACCAGAAGCCACATTGCAGCCTGAACTCAGATGCCTCTCCTTGGATAAATTATTCTTATCAGGGATTAAATAAAAGAATCTAAGCGTTGTCTGTAATTGCATTTTAACTTCATGATGAGAGAGATTATGCTGGCCTTAAACCCCTCAGCACTGAGGAAGCTTGGTTTATCTCTGCCGCCCCTTGAGATACCAGCTCCTGGCCTCGGAAGCCCTGGGATTAGACTGAATTTCCACTCCCTGAGGTCTGAAAGCCAGTGGTAAAGTCAAAGAGTCGGCACCAGTGAAAGGGACTACAAGATCCGATACACTCTCCTTCCTGGGGAGCTGCTGGGCCAGAGGAAATGCACAGGCAGAATTATAAAGAACGGTGAGAAAAGGCCTTGGGTCAGTTCTAGAAGGAAGGAAAGAGAGAAGGTGAGCAGGGCCTGAGGAAGGAGAGGACCGAGCCACTCAGCGTGGGTGGGATGGCTTTAGAATTTCAATGAGAAGCCAGATTCTTGCCGAGAAGGAGGTTTGCAGGGTCAGGCCTTGGAAACCGCCTCAGTGTTTTCCACCTAGGGTGGAACCCTGAGGGGAGCAGGGCAAAGACGGGCGGCGGGTACCACAGTGGACTGGGGTAAAAGCAACTGGAGTTCAGAAGAAGAAAATTTGGATGTCAGAAATTCAAGCTGCAATGGATTGGTGATGGAGAGACGGGCCCATGGGTGAAGAAGCAGCTCAGAGTTCGCCTGGCCTCCAGGACACAGAAGCATCAGGAGCCCAACTCCCTCTGAGAGGGTGGGAAGTTAGTGTCGGGAAGGGGAGAGACGAATAACCTGGGGTCCCTGGAGAAGACACAGAGGACCGGGCACGAGAGCAACACAAAATCCACAGCAGACGACAGGGGATGAACCGGGAGGGAGGCCGCCTTCCCTGCACAGAGCCCGACTGCAGTGAAGGAAGAATCACATGGCTGAAACCAGAAGATTAAAGCCAAATGGAAAGAAAAACTGAGATTACTTCTTCCAAAAATTAATCTTTCAGACTCATGAGATTTTTTTTTAATTTTGACTTAAAATCCCCAAGTCAGTTGTTCATTCAACAAACATTCAGTAAAGACCAGTTTTGCACCAAAGGGGGGTGGAATGTGTGTGTGTGAGGGGAGGGGTGGGCAGAGCCCAAGCGTCCACCAAAACCAGAGAATGTGGGCAGGCAAGAGAGTCTACACAGCCTACAGCAGGAAAGTCTACACTGCCCCCAGCAGGGAGAGTCCACACAGCTCCCAGCAGGGAGAGTCGACACAACCCCCAGCAGGAGAGTCTACACTGCAACACAGCAGGAAGAGAATCTACATTGCAACACACCAGGAGAGTCTATACAGCCCCCAGCAGGGAGAGAGTCTACACAGCCCACAGCAGGAGAGTCTACACTGCAACACAGCAGGAGAGTCTATACTGCAACACAGCAGGAAGAGTCTACACAGCCCCCAGAAGGAGAGTCTACACTGCAACACAGCAGGAGAGTCTATACTGCAACACAGCAGGAAGAGTCTACACAGCCCCCAGAAGGAGAGTCTACACTGCAACACAGCAGGGAAGTCTACACAGCCCCCAGCAGGGAGAGTCTACACAGCCCAGAGCAGGAGAGTTTGCACACTTCAAAGCAGGAGAGTCTACACAGCTCCCAGCAGGAGAGTCTACACTGCAACACAGCAGGAGAGTCTATACTGCAACACAGCAGGAAGAGTCTACACAGCCCCCAGAAGGAGAGTCTACACTGCAACACAGCAGGGAAGTCTACACAGCCCCCAGCAGGGAGAGTCTACACAGCCCAGAGCAGGAGAGTTTGCACACTTCAAAGCAGGAGAGTCTACACAGCTCCCAGCAGGAGAGTCTTCACAGCCCATAGTAGGAGTCTACACTGCAACACAGCAGGGAAGTCTACACAGCCCCCAGCAGGAGAGTCTACACAGCCCAGAGCAGGGACAGTCTACACAGCCCTCAGCAGAACAGTCTGCACTGCAACACAGCAGGAAGTTCTACATGGTACCTCAGCAGGGAGAGTCTACACTGCAACACAGCAGGGAGTCTACACACACCTCAGCAGCGGGGAAGCCCGGGGGGGAGAAAGTGTGTGTCCACTGGGGATTGGAACTGGGAAAGCACCCACTGGCTGTCCCTCCTCTGCTCCCTGCCCAGAGGTGCCTGCCGCTCCTGAGCTCCACCATCCCCAGCCTCCACGGTGGCCCCCAGTGGCACAGGCTGCTGGTCCAGAACCCAACACCCAGATGGGCGATGCAGTGCTAGAATGCAGTGCTAGCCGGGCGGGGGCTGTAAGAGGGAAGAGGCGGGAACATCCCGGGTCTCGTAGAATTGCAGGTGAGCAGCCGGTGGAGTCCCAGCGATAGAGACATGCCCTCTTATCCCTGCCTTTCCTCTCACCCTTTTTCGTCCCTCTGTCCATGGCCCTGTGACCTCTGATCCCAGGATTCCCTTCCTACCAGCGCAGACTCCAGGCTGTGTCAGGAGCAGCTGGTGTGTGAGGGGACGACTCCCAGCAGGGCCTGGTCTGGCCTCTGGAGGGGGTCGAGGGGATGGGCAGCATGCTGGGGGGACGAGGAAAGCAGGAAGCCCCCACCCAGGGCAGGACCCTCCAGCTGAGTTACTCTATGCCTCAAATAAGCCAACAAGCTCATGATGCCCGAATAATGCTTTGTGAGTGGGGGCCATCAGCACTTAGCACGTGGGCTTTTTATACTACTAATAATGAGATTTTACTTAAGGGGGCACAATCTATCATGACAACATCACTGGGATATGTATCCCCACCCCCCGCCCCCAATAAAACAAAAAACATGCCTCACAGAGGTATACAGAGGTTGACGTTTGATTTTTTTTTTAAATGAGAACCAGATTGGCATCAAAGAAAACTGCAGATGCTCTTTCCCTCGCCTGCATTGTAAGCGAGCAAATCCAAAGCCTCAGCCGAGTGGCTGAGTGTGTCTGAGGAGCTCGCCCGGCACCAGGGAGCAGATGTCTACTTGCCACCTTCCAGAGAAACAAATGGAAATGAGTTTGAGCTAATACGGGAGCGCCGCGGGATGGATGGGTTACAAAATAGTACACAGAAATCAATAACGTTCCTTTATGCCAGGAAGAGTCGTCGGGAAAACATCATGGTGGAAAACCTCCTGCTCACAAGCCGGGTGAGTCCAAACGCTGCCGGGAAGATGGGCTCCGGGATGAGGCAGAGCTGTGCCCACAGCAGCTCTACACAGTGGCCAGGCCTGGGCAGCAGTGAGCATGTGGCAGAGAATCACACAAGCACTGACCCCGAACACCTGCAAACCAGCTGCCTTGACACCAACAGGAACAGCAAGGAGCAGGAAGGAACAGGAAGCTGCATAAGTTGGCGAGAAGAGCCTACACCCTTCTCAGAGTTGGAGTATTTGGGGAGACCAGATCCAGGCACTGAGGCAGAAAGTGCCCAGCTCTGTCCTTCTGCAGGGGCCGGAGCTGGCCTGCGGCAGAGCCTGAAAGGCTCAAGCCCGGAGGGTCCCGCAGACCACGGTGCCCACCACAGCATCCAGCGGCCTGATCAGCGAGCAGAGAAATGGCCCTCCAGAAGGAAAGGGGATGAAGGACCGCGGGAACAGGAGTCCACCACACACCACAGCTGCCTGGAAATGAACTGTTTCCTCCCAGATACTCAGAGTCTAGAGTGGACAATGAGACCCTGGCAGTGGACAGACAGACTGACGCGTTCAGACTTTCTTCCCTAGATTAAATGCACAGAGAGAATTTCATTAAACAATCATGACGATTTTTCTAACCAGAAGGAAAGCTTCAGTAACGGCTTTCACACAACCAAAGAGATACTGAGGAAGGATTATCCCCTGCTGACAGCCAAGAACGGGCTTTAACAGTGAAGAAGTAAAACAAGGCATTGAAAGTCATCTCTGAGTGAGACACCCAAGCCAAATGCCGTAGGAACTGACAAATCTAACTGCAAAAGGAAAGGATTTCTGGGTGGCTGAAAATGATGCAAGGCGCAGAGAGACCAAGGAGGAAGTCTCCACACACAGCCATGGAGAGAGGTCTGTTTTTGTTCTCCTTCTTCCTCTTTCTTCCTCCTTCTTCCTCATTCTTCCTCCTTTCTCTTCCTCCTTCTTCCCCCTCCTTCTCCTTCTTCCTCCTTCTTCTCGTTCTTTTTCTTCCTCCTTCTTCTTCCTTCTTCCTCCTTCTGTCTTCTTCCTCCTTTCTCCTCTTTCTCCTCCTTTCTTCTTACTCCTTTTCTTTCTTCCTCTTCCCTCTTCCTCTTCTTTTTTTTTAATTGACTCACTGTGAGATACAGGCCTACCTCAAGTGCTGGGGAAAGGCAGCTGGGAGAAGGGACAACCATGACAGGTAGCTGGTCCATCTTCCTCTATGATGAACTCCGCATCAGTAGGAAATAAACCACCTGAAATAGACAGGACCAATGAAAGAGCTGAAAACATATCTTACAGCAGAAATACAAAGTGGATCTTAAAAGGTCATTCTTCACTGCACTCAAGGTGAACCCCAGGCGGCCAGTCTTGGAGACCTGGACCAGCGTCCAGCTGTGAAAGGCTCAAGGGAGTGGCAGCCAGGCACTGCTGGGGAACCTGACCTCCATGGGCTCCACTTCTCAGGAACGGGTCTAGACATACATGCATCCTTGTGAACCAGTGCTCAATAAGGGTTAGCTGACATGCGGTCCCTCCCAGCTGACCAGCACAGAGATGCGGTCACTCATCCTGAGTCCTGGGGCATGTTGGCCATCGCCTAGAAGATCCACCAAGGCCATCTCAATGCAGGGGGACTTACAAATACTTCCCCCCAAAACGCAAAGTCAGACCTGACCCACCCCCCAACCTCTTGCCTTTTTTGCCTATGTATCCCACTGAAAGCCTGACTTCCATTCACCGTGCAGGAAAACATTCCACTGAAACTTTCCACAAAAAAACGTATCTGTGGCCAAAAAACAACAACAAAAGTAGCTGTTTTTAACAACAGAACAACAGAACGACAGACAAGTGGTTGCCATGGTTTTTAATCTGAATGATCTGGTGGCACTTACTTTCCTGCCCAAGTCCATCCACGCTGTCTATCCCTGGGAGTTGGTGGTTCATAGACTCACTGTGAAAATTCCATGAAGTGGAGATTTAGTTTTGGGGAACAGTGGATATGAGTAGTCTTGCTTGTGTGACCTGGGAGAGTTTCCTCTTTGCTACGAATCCAGGAGTGCAGTGGCTGAAGCACAGGTAGACACTTACACCTTAACTCTTAACCTCTGAGAAATCACTGCTGTGTTTTTCCGAGAAGCAGAGCTAGATGTGAGCTGGGCCAAGCACCTGCGGGGGCAGAGACCCCAGACAGTCACATCAGCCCCAAGCCTGACGGCGAGGACTTTCATCCTGGCAAATCAAATGAAGGAAGACAATGTCTCCCGGAGACCCGCAAATCTATTTCCCCTTCACTCGGGTTCATTCTCACCTTCTGCTTGCTGGCTTCCTCCTCTCTCCAAGGCCTGTCTATCTCCTATCCATTTCCCCCACCGAGTTGTTTTTCTTACTGTTTTAAAGAAATTCTAGATATATTCTCAAGGGGAGGCTGCAGCTATTGTCATGGTATTTGGGGAAATCTTGTTATGAATATTTTTGGTTTCTTTAAGGTATCTATTTAGAATTAAGGCTCTCTCTTTAAATGCAAAATGTATTATTTGTTGGGCCAGAGAGATAATCTAGCAGATAGGGCACTTGCCTTGCACACTGCCAATAGGATCAATTCCTGGCTTCCCATGTGGTCCACCAAGAGTGTTCCCTGAGTACAGAGCTAAGAGTAACTCCTGTGCATCACCAGGTGTGTCCCCAAAACAATCAAAAAATAGGATTATTTGTTCATAATCAAATATTTTTTCTTATTTAAAATTATTATCGTAGCTTCTGCACCTCAAAAGAAACAATGACCAAAATACAAAGACAGTCTACAGAATGGGAAAGGATATTCACCGAATACACATCTGACAAGGGGTTGATATCAAAGTAGGATATATAAAGTACTGGTTGAACTCCACAAGAAGAAAACATCCAACCCCATCAAAAAATGGGGCAATGAAATGAACAGAAATTTTCTCAAAGAAGAGATCCGAATAGCTAAAAGGCACGTGATAAAATGCTCTGCATCATTAATCATCAGGAAGATGCAGATCAAAACCACAATGAGATATCATTTCACACCACAGAGACTGGCCCACATCCATAAGAGCAAAAGCAACCGGTACTGGCGCAGATGTGGTGAGAAAGAGACCCTCCTTCACTGCTGGTGGGAATGCCAACTGGTTCAGACCTTTTAGAAAACAGTATGGACGATTCTCAAAAAATTTGAAATTGAGTTTCCATTTGACCCAGCAATACCACTTCTGGGAATATATCCCAGAGAGGCAAAAAAGTATAGTCAAAGTGACATCTGCACTTGTTTGTTCATTGCAGCACTCTTTACAATAGCCAGAATCTGGAAAAAAAACCTGAGTGCCCAAGAACAGATGACTGGTTAAAGAAACTTTGGTACATTTACACAATAGAGTACTATGTAGCTGTTAGAAAAGATGAAGTCATGAAATTTTCATACAAGTGGTACTACATGGAAAGTATCATGTTAAGCAAAATGAGTCAGAAAGAGAGGGATAGACATAGAAAGATTGCATTCATCTGGGGAACATAAAATAACAAAATAAGAGACTAACACCCAAGAGTGGCCAAGATTAGTACCAGGAATTTTGCTCCATGGCTTGGAGGCCAGCTACACATGCTAGGAGAAAAGGGAGCTCAGATAGAGAAGGGAGCACCAAATAAAGGATGTTGGGAGGATCCTCCCAGGATGGGAGAAGCATGCTGAAAGTAGACTATAGACCAAACATGATTGCCACCATTGCCTCTTTTGCAAACCACAACACCCAAAAGGAGAGAGAGAACAGAGGAGAATGCCCTGCCACAGAGGCAAGGTGGGATGGGGGAATGGGGGGTGGGAGGGATACTGGGATCCGTGGTGGTGTGAAATGGGCACTGGTGGAGGGATGGATATTTGATCATTGTATACTTGAAACCCAAGCACAAAAATTTGTAAGTCTACAACTGTACCTCATGGTGTCTCACTAATAAAAATTTTAAAAATAAATAAATAAAATAAAATGATTTCCTTTACTCCAAAGCTCAAAGATATCTACTTACAATGTCTAAAAATTAGTTTCCTAACTTAATCCCTAACCCTATGTACCTAAGTCATCAGCACCATGGGAAAAGACCATGCCATCACCATATATGGACAACTGTGGGGAGACTCTCAGCCCTGAATGTGCCACAGATGGGATCATGCATGTTGCTGGCTCTCTGGTTCTCTGCACTTCTCCACCGGCCAGTGGTCACTGCCCAGCCAATGTCCCGCTTCCAAGGGAGGGAACTCCGGACAAGCCTCTGCTCTTCCTCACGAGCGTCTCACCCTCTCCTATTCGCCTTCTTCTTCCAGACAAACCGAGGGTTCTCACTGACTCTCACAGATGCCTACACTGCCCCACGAGGCCTGCGGTGCATTTGTGCTGCACGGCCGCCTCCATTTGGGAAAATCAGAATCTGCATGAAGCGAAGTTTCCTGTCGCGCACACACAGGACAGGGGATTGGGGCACACCGGCAGAATTACTACCCGTCAATGCCAGCCCATGATGCTGCTACATTTCCACAAAGGGTCCCATCTCAAACTGCGGTGCTCGGATTCCTTCGTGCCTCCGTGGCCCCTCTGTTTACATGCCAGCCTTTGGTGCTATTAAAAATGGCTCTTTTCCTTAACCGCCTCGCCTACGTGTTCGCTGCTCTCGGGTGTCTAATAAATTATGCATTCTCTAAGATTTTCTGTGTAAACAACTGTGTGGCAGCCCCCCGGGGTGCAGGGCTCACTCGGGAGAGGAAGCGCCTTCAGAGAGAGCGAGGTGAAGGGGGCTCAGCTGCCCACGCTCCTACCTGGAGGGGGGCACCTCTGTCCCCACTGTGCCACTGTCCCGGGAACGTTTGCTCGGACCACCGACGGCCGTGGTCCAGGGCCTGCAGCTCCCCGGGAGGGGGCACCTAAGGGTGCACTCCTCACAGCCTGCCCCTTCCTGAGGCTGAGCTTAGGCAGGTCCCCACCCTGAACAGGAGAACAAACAGATCGTACTGGGGCCCCAGAGCCTAAGTACAGAGCAGAGCCACCAGGCACAAAGGAGGCTCAGATGATGCCCCAGCCACAGTGCTCCTCTGGTTCCTGCAAAACTCAGGTGGCTTTGGAGGAAGGACTGCGGCCACCAGCGATAAAAGCAGGTCAACAGCCCCAGGGGCTGCTGGGGGGGTGGCAGGGAGCAACTACTCCAGGAGTAAGAACAATGCAGCTGTGTCCCGCTGATGGGGGCGCTGACTCCCACCTCCTTCCTCCCTCCACCCTCACGGCCCTCCCCATCTCCTCTCTTCTGAACGTCACCTGCTTCTGACAACAGACTGGCCTTAGCCACCCTCTTGTCAATACACTATTTTAGAATAGTTTGATTGATGAGAAATAACACATGGGAAATAAGAAAGTTCCAGAGACCCCTTTGACAAAGAGCTTTCCCTCTTAGAGACATAGAATCTGGGGCGGGGGAGCATTTCTGGCAGGTGAGCAGTCACTGGCCTCCACGTTTCCATGAGGCCTGCTCTCAGTTTCACACCGTCCACCAGTCTGGACAACTGTGAGAGCCAGGCGGCAGTGCCCTCATCCCGCCCCGGACCCCCAGTTCCTATCCCTCTTGGCCAGCCCTGCCTCCACTCTCCACGGTTCTGTCTCCAAGCTGGGCTCACACACTCCACAGACATCTCAGTTCAGCTCCTTTGACGTAAAATGAGCATTTACGATTCTCCGTGTCTGTCTGGTTCCTCTGTTCAGAGACGAGTAATGCTCTGTGGTCTGAACAGAGCACGGTTTCTCTGCCTGCCTTAAGCTTGGGCATATATTTCTTTTTATTGTTGAAGAAAGACTCCCTCAGATGGACGGGTGTCCATTCAGGAGAATCCGAGACATTCCTGGTCACTTTCGGTTCTCCATTTCACAATGATCTTATTAAACTCCATGAAATTATAAACCCTCGAATCGAATGGATTTAACGGATTTGCATTGCAGCCCTCAACTCAGGAAAAATCTGAAGGACGTTTTGGCTTCATCCAGCTTTGGGTGCGTCTGATCTGAGAGAGTCGCCCTAACCCCTGCCCTGGGTCCTCAGGCACCCAGCCTGGGGTGGAGCTCACGGTTCCCACTTACTACTGGGGTCAGTCCTCAGAGGCAGCGTCCTGGGCGTGTGAACGTCCTTCCCTGAGGCTCTTGTGGGTAACTGGCACGGATGCCCTCTGGAGCATTTCTGGAGCAAAGGAGAAACTCGCAGCAGGCCAGACTTCGGGGACAGCCGTGAGTCAAAGAGCCCCGAGTGAGGGGTGGGGACAGTGCTCTGGGGTCAGAGTAGACCCCGCTGGCCAGGCTGCAGTGGTCAGGTGACTGTGCCCTGTGTGGCCCAGCAGGGGGTCTCGGCACTCCATCAACAGCTCGGCCCTGAAGGAAATTGTCTCTGCCAAAGCTGACCTGACCCGGGGTCCTGAGGGAGGCCCAGAGGGGGGCACCTCATCCACTGGGTCGGGGTGCAGACCCTTGAGGCACACTCAGAGGCTCTTGTCTCCCCAGGAGCCCCCCCATGCCCCCGTCTCACCCATCCACAGCCCGAATCCCACCTCCCGCCGCTATCATCTAGGAGTGGGATTTCAGTGTATGAAGCCAGGGGCCAGGGCAGGGGCAAACGCTCCGCTCCATAAATTGGGATCATGGACACACTCCAGGGGACAGATATTTGCGGTGGTGAGCTGTGAGGGAGGAGGCATCGTCTCTGAAGAGCATCGCTGGACACCGTCCAAAGCTCTGCGCCCGGGAAAGGGTCTGAGGCCAGAGATCAAAGAAACCGCCAAGGTCCAGAAAAAAAGCCTTAGAGGGCTGACCTCAGCCAGACAGAGCCTGGGCATTTTTTAATTTCAAGGACACGGGGGGTTGGGAGAGGGGGAAGTTCAGAAACCAACCAGGCATTAATCAAAAAAACTTTACCTGCCAAGAAAGAAAAATCAGAATTCTCTGAGGTCTAAATAGAAGGAGACAACCAAGACACTTCTGAGGGGTTTTGATGGGTAATGGATGTGATTCAGGTTTGTGCTGCTCAAGCAAGTGATCTTTTATACATGAAAAAAAATCTCTCTGATATCCGAAGGCCTTCCAGAAGATTCCACCCGTGATCAACCTGCAAAACGGAGCCCATACATAGAAACCAAAATGGCAAAGTCATCATGCTCAATAATTAACATTTATCTTAAATTGGCTTGAAATCCAAGAAAGCATTTTTAAATGCAAACACAAACATATGCATCTTGTTCCTGTTATCACCAGCAAAAATTGAACACAATAATTCCTTAATGTATTCAGTCTCTATTGTTTAGCCATTAGGAATCCTCATGCAATAAAATTTTAATACTGGGAGGAATGATAATAATGTAATACTCAGGGAAAAAATAAAAGAACAACGAAACAAGTATATAGTAAAGTACCATGTAAAAATATGTGTAGGACCAAAACATAAGAAGTATTTCGAAATACTCCCTTCCAGGACGGCAGTGCAATTTCTACCCTTGCTCTCTGTTTTTGCTTTTTTGTATTTTTCTCATGTGCTGCCTCTTCAGTAGAAGGGAAAAGTGAAATGTTAATAGCTTGGAGCTAACGGATAGAGAACAAAGGTCAAATATGTAAATAACAGAAGCTCATGAATATGCAGCCTGGCCAAGGGGACCTGAGAATCCATGCGGCACGGTGGAGTGAAGGGAACCAGGCTGAGGACGCCTCCAGCCGGTCGGTCAGCCTGGGCCGGTCTGCAGATGTGCTCCTGGGACAGTGCTCCCACAGTTCCACAGGGAGCTTCCCACCCTTGCCAACACGAGAGAGAGAGAGAGAGAGAGAGAGAGAGAGAGAGAGAGAGAGAGATGAGGCACAAGAGAGAGGGGAGCAGGAGGCTGAGCCTGCAGTTCAGGGGTACCCCTAGGGCTGCACCCCAACATGAGGAGAGGGGGAGAGAGGGAGAGAGCGGGGGAGAGGGAGAGAGAGAGAGAGAGGAAAAGAGAGAAGAAGGGGAGAGAGAGAGAGGGAGAGAAGGCAGAGAGGAGAGAGAAAGAGAGAGAGGGACAGAGGGGGAGAGATAGGGAAAGAGAGAGGAGAGAGGGAGGGAGAGATGGAGAGAGGGAGGGAGAATATGAAAAAAAGAGGGAGAGAGAGGGAGGAAGAGGGAGAGAGAGGGAGAAAGAGATGGAGGGAGAGGCAGAGGGAGAGAGAGGGAGAGAGAAAGAGGGAGAGAGAGGAAGGGAGAAAGGGAGAGAGGGAGAGAGATGGGGGAGGGGAGACCTTATCATCGAATAAGTGGCAGCAGCCCCGCCTGGGTGCTGGTGTCTGTGGAATTTCCTGGATGTGCTTTAGAGCAGGAAGATGTGGGGGTATGGGGGGTCTGCAGTGGGGGCAAGGCGGGACCCCGAGACAGTGGTGGAGCACAGACATTGGGGGTGTGGGGGGATGTTGCGTGCATGGAACCCCACCACTGAAGGGTTGTAAACCTGTACATCACGGCGGATAAAATGGACGAAAATGGAAAGAAGCTGTGGCCGGCTCCACCAGCGTGTGACTCGCCAGCCCAGTGGCAGCACCTGCCCGCTTCTCTTTGCCATCCTCAGTCTGGCTTGGCTTTGTTCTCCATCATTAAACTTATTTTCTCTGCTGTTCGCACTTGTCTTTAATTTTTAATTTAGCCTTTCTTATTTATTTGCAAAAGAGCCCCAACACTTTTGAGTCGTCCTACTTCTACACGTTCCAGCAGAGATATTTTTTTTCTTTTTGAGTCACACCTGGTGATACACAGGGGTTGCTCCTGGCTCTGCACTTGGGAATTACTCCTGGTGGTGCTCTGGGAACCATATGGGATGTTGGGAATCGAACCCGGGGTTGGCCACATGCAAGGCAAACGTCCTACTCACTGTGCTATCGCTCCAGTCCCACCAGCAGAGTTTTACAAAAATAATAATAATAATAATAATAATGAAATGCGTTTCCTGGTTTTCCAGAGTCATTTTGTCCTTCTGTTTGTGTATCTATGAGGTTCCTTCCCTGATGCCCTCCTGCTGGGAACTCCCGGCCATGCAGTCCCTGCGGTCACCCCCAGGCCTCCGAGGGGACTCGAGTCAGTTGTCCCTTGTTTGCTCCCAGTCTAGGGGAGTCACCGGTGTCCTCAGCATCTGCTGGGTCTGATTCCTGTGGGCATCCCTCTCAGAGGAGCAGTTGCCGGTGGGTGTCCAGGCCCTCAGCCCGCTTGAGCGTCCCCACAGCTTGACCTGCCGCTGCCTCCTCTGCAAGATGGACACTGCTCTCTTTCTCTCATGGGTCTCTGCTGGCTGCACATGGACCAGGGCTCCCTCTTATGCTCCTGCAGTTCCTGCTCCCTCCACCAAAGCCCAGAGATGCTTGTCCTGTGCAAAGCCCATGGCGAGCTCTGAGGAGGGCACCGTCCACCAGGCCCAGCTGTGTTCTGCACACGCCCTTGTTGCCCCCAGACTCGGCAGTCCATGGATTTTGCAGGACAGCTGGGCAGCACTGGCCACAAGGCCCCAGGCCCACTGACTCCAGCCTGCCCTTACCCTGCTTCCCACTGGACTGCGTGACTCCCAGTGACCCTTCCTCTGACCCCTGAATAGCGGAGCCTGTGGGCCCTAGCCCAGGTGGGCACCGTCCAGCACCGTCAGCCTGTGTCTGAGGCCACCTGGCCCTGGTTCCCACACCATCTCCCTGGCTCACCCAATGCCATTCCCAAAGGCTCCCATAGCCAACTGCCCAATCTGCCCGTCCCCCAGCTCAGGGCTCCAACCATCTACCCGGAAACCCCAGCACACGAGGTTCCCACAGGGCTGCTCCTGAAGAGGACTGACCCCTCCCCCTGAAACATCTTCACGCACCCCTGCAGTGCCGATGCACCTCCCCGACCAGGGCCTGCCCACCTGTGCACGTCTCTCACCCGGCCCGCACCGCTGGGCCCGTCCTGCCCTGCAGCCTGACTCCTCATACACAGGCGCTGGCTTTTCTCTGGATTTCCAGGGCCACCCTTAGTCAGGATGCACTGCCCAGCCTGGACACATACCATCACCAACAGCACTGTCAGGACAGGCCGGGGTCCCTCACAGACTGTCCCGTGATGCAGCACTGTCCTCCTCCCTGTCCTGGGGGGGCCTGCAACGCCACACCCACCGGCATGGGCCCGGCTGCCCCATGGGCCCACGGTCAGGACCTCCCCTTTACCCACTCTCCACCCACACTTGCACCTCCCTCCTTGGCCCTACCCCACACTCACCTGCTCCTGCTTCCTTCCCCTACCCCCGCCATCGTCACCCACACTCTCACCCTCCCCTACATCCCCATCCCCACCTGCTCCCCTACCCCCCCAACCTCACCTTAGGAGCTGACACCTTACTAAGGGGGGTTACAGCATCCCAAACCCCCCAGCCAGCCAAGTCGCCTGTCAGACCCAGGCCCCCAGGCAGTCTGCACTGAGACCCTCTGGGCACCTTCGGCCCCTTCCCAGGCCCTCAACAGGCAGCTGCGGGCTCCTGGCTGCTTCTGGTCAAGATTCTGGCTTCACTCAACTGCCACTGCCACTGCTGCTGGTGCTGGCACGTCCTACCCGGTTCTCCTGGACACAGTCTCACCCCGGGACTCGAGCAGAGCTGTGTGCATGCCAGGAAAGCTGTGTGCTCGGCCCCTTTCACAACGGGGTGGGGGGGGGGGGGCACCCAAGCATGGGCAGCAGCCCCTGCCTCCTCGGCCACCCCACTCGAGCGTGCTCACGGAGGTCACTGCTGCACCACTGCCCACTGGGTCCAGTATCTCAGATGCCCGGCCTCAGTTCTGCCAGTTCTGAACTCACTTTCCAGAGGTTGCAGAACTGGGCCTTTCCAAAGCCCGTGCCCCTCTGCCGCTGCTGCTGCTGATGGCATGTCCTACCTGGTTCTCCCAGACACGGTCTCACCCCAGCATCCAACGTCTTGGACCCCCCAGGTCACACGCTAGGCTCCCTTTGCCAATGATGAAACAGTCCCTGACACCCGCTTCAAAGCTGTTCCGCACCCGTTCTTAACAATATGCCCTGATTTTCCTGGTGTGATTCGATTATAGATTAAAGAGAGAGAGATGATCTTTGTAAGAAATGGAGAAACTCTCTCTTGAAAGCATGTTTGAGAAAGCCCGATTCACTGAGACAAAAACCTTAAAATAAAACAGAAGATCTTGTCATTTGTGAGCTCAGGGCTGAGTCTAGAGGAAACAATGCCAGGGAACTGTCAGCCACGGAGAAGTCAGGGTGAGAGTACTCAGTACAACGGGAAGGCCACCCACCTGGCACACGGCATACCTGTGTCCCATCTCTGACACCCCACCCAGGCCCTGAACGCCCCAGAAGTGACCCCTGAGCCAGGATTCAGCCTGACATCATGGGGTGTGTCCCCCAAATCAACCCAAAATGTCAGTCATTGAAAGACAGACACTGTTTGATCTTATACATGCAATCTAGGAAAGTCAAACTCATAGAGTGAGAGAAAACCTTGGTCCCGAGGAGCTGATGATGAGATAAACAGGAGATGCCAGTCAAAAACACCAGCTTTCGGCTCCGGGATGCCCAAGTCGTGAAACCTAATGCACTGCATTAGCTTGGAAATCGCTGTGTAGCCTCTGAACACTGCATTTGACATGGATCAAATCAATATATAAGCAAACAAAATAATGGACTGGATAGCAGAAATTTTCTAAGACCGTGGACTTTAAGTGTCCTCCCATGAGAAATGGTGAATGTGTGTTCGTTGTCCTGGCCACGGTGGTTATTTCACAATGGATCTGAATGTGGGCTCACTGCAGCATGTAGCTCAAATACGATTCCTCCTTGTCCCTCGCAGCTTGGTCAGCCCTGGCAGGGGTGCCTGGGCGCAGGCGGGCCGCGGGCTCTTGGTGGGAGTGCAAATTGGTGCGATCTCCACAGAGAGAGATTTGACAGTTTCACAGCGTGCAGGAAGATGAACGCAAAAGACTGTTCATCACAGCACGTTTGTGGTATCCTGAGATCAGAACATTTAAGTGCCATTCGGGAGCTGAGCAGCCGGAACAAGGGTAGGACTCGCACATAAAGAAGGAGGCTGACGTTTCCGGAGACAGTTCTAGAATCATCTTCAAGTCATATGAGGAAGGCAGGCCTTTTATACATGGCTTTATTAGCCAGGAATACTTGTCAAGGTGGGTAGCATGGACTCCTCAGAGACAGATGACTGGACGAGGTGGATCATGTGCTGTTCGCTCTGTAACTGCCACTTTGGAGTTTCTCGCTTCCTGGCATGTGCAGTAGCCAGGCTACAGGTGGCCAAGGAACCTGGGGCTTAAAATGAGGCCAAGGACCGAGCAGCTGTGACGCTGGGCAGAGAGGCCTGGGCTGCCTGTGGGCCACTTGCTGACTCGATCCGATGGCCACACAAGTGCAGGCCTAGTGAGCCCAGACACCAGCTCCAGGGACACTGGTGGCAGAGTCCAGCCACCCTGAGGACCCGTAAGCACAGTCAGAGCTCAGCTTTGAAGAGGAGAGTTTCCATTTGTGGAATATAAAATATAACATGAGACTGACATCCAAGGAGAGTAGACATAAGGGCCAGGAAGACTGCTCCACAGTCGGAAGCCTGTCTTGTGAGCTGGGGGAGAAGGCAGCTGGAATAGAGAAGGGATCACTAAGACAATGATGGTTGAAGGGATCGCTCGGGATGGGAGATGTGTGCTGAAAGTAGACAAAGGACCAAACATGATGGCCTCTCAGTCTCTGTACTGCGAACCATAATGCCCAAAAGTAGAGAGAGAGTATGGGGAAAATTGTCTGCCATGGAGGCAGGGGGAGGGCTGGGAAGGGGGAAAATACTGGGGACATTGGTGGTGGAAAATGTGCACTGGTGGAGGGATGGGTGTTCGATCATTGTATGAACTCAAACATGAAAGCTTTGTAACTGTATCTCACAGTGCACTATAGCACTGTAGTGCTGTCCTCCTGTTGTTCATCGATTTGCTGGAGCGGGCCCAGTAACATCTCCATAATGAGACTTCTTGTTACCGTGTTTGGCATATCTAATGTGTCATGGGTAGCTTTCCAGGCTTTGCCGTGTAGGTGAGATACTCTCGGTAGCTTGCCGGGCTCTCCAAGAGTGGTGGAGAAATCAAACCCAGCTCGGCCGGGCCAGCTGCGTGCAAGGCAAATGCCCTACCGTTGTGCTATCTCTCCACCCATCTCACAGTGATTCGAGCAGGCCCAGTAACGTCTCCATTGGAGACTTTGTTGTTACTGTGTCTGGCATATCGAATACTCTCGGTAGCTTGCCGGGCTCTCCGAGAGGGGCGGAGGAATCGAATTTGGGTCGGCCATGTTGGCCGCTTGTAAGGCGAACACCCTACCCGCTGTGCTATCGCTCCAGCCAATAAAAATAATTTTTAAAAGAAGAGTTTCTAGTTCTCTCCTCACACCAGACGCCTACCCCAGCGCTCCAGCCCTGCAGGTGACTCTCTCTCCTTTGAAGGAGTGTCAGGAGAGACCTTGTGCCTACGTGAAGGGATGTGCAAGTCCAGGAAGCGTTCCCGATGCTGCAGCGCCCACTGCAGGGCCACCCCTGTACCACGGGCACCACCCGTCAAGAAGCTCCACTAAACCTCACTCTGCATTTGCAATAAAGCTCTGCCTCGCCACCGAGGGGTCATATGTGTGTACGTATGTGTCATGGGTATACCCTACATCATACGTCAGAGAAGACTCGAAAGTAAATCCACGGATCTTAGAAGATACTCTTGATGCTTCTTTTTGAGTTGGAAAGATAATCCATGGCACATATATTTTTGACTTCATGGAGGGAGATCATATGTGTGTGGGAGTCACATTTTCACTTGTCAGTGGGCACTGAGGTACCTTAGATATCTCGGCTATTGTGAAAAAAAAAATCGTAACAAACACAGCAGGGCAGGTGTCCCTGAGAGATCCAAGCTTTTCCTCCAGGGGACACCAGCTAAATGAGAGCACCGAGGGACAAACGGGTGCAGCCCCTAGGGGAGGCCTCTGAGAGGGACAAGTCCATAAATAAAGAAAGGATAAAGGGGCTAGCAGGGAAAAGGAAGATGGGTGTTGTCCTAGAGGTGAGTTGGTTCAGGCTCTAGATAGCGGGCATACAGCACTATGCAATCCCCGTCCTTCTGAGCACAGATCTGCTAAGCACCGAAAGAAGGGACAAAGAGAAAGACGGCACATGAATGAGTCAGACAGAGCCTCACACACACGTATTGATCCAAATACCTCCCTACCTTTAATTTCCAATAAACACAGACTTCAAAGATACTTAGGATTCTTTGAATCAAGATGTTCAAAGTCAACTAAAATTAATGAACACATACATTACGTACTTGACCATTTTTCCCTCAAAATTAATGCAATAGCTCGATGGGATTCAGACTCTTTGTCAAGCTACTGATTTAAAACTATAGAGAATGTATAAATAATGATACTATCGAGAAATATTTCTGAAGCTAGATGGCATGTTTCTGCATAGGATGCTTCAAGAGCGATGACGCCATCGTTATGAGAAAACAGCCAAAGTGATTTATTTAAGATGATGAATAAGTTAAGTTTGAATGTTCATTGTCCTTTCGGACAAAATACCCTAGTGGACATCAAATGTTACTTATGCTGACTTAATGGATCGTTTACAATGATAGAACATCTCGATATAGACTGTATTTTTTCCTAAAGGCTTCTAGGAAATTTTTCTTGTAAAACATAAGAAAGCAAGCATAATTTAGATAATGAGTGTTTTTCAGAGCATAAAAAATAGAAACATCTCCCAGACAATATCTCTGACCCAAGGTATAAGAGCTAAAACCCCCTTCTCACGATGAATCTATAAAAACTATATTCGTTCACTACAAGAAACAATACTGGGTGACTGAACAGAGGAAACTTCAAATATAGATGTTGTTTTTCAGACTTCATTCCTAACTACTTCTAAATAATTAAAATTTACTGAGAAACTATGAAACCATAAATATTACTATCTATAATATAGCCACAGAACTGCAGGAGATTCAATATAGAGAGACACAATCCTCACACTCAGGTAATTCATATTTCTGAAGAAACATTGATAAAATTTTTTCTATTAAAATATCATGGAGGGGCTAGAGCAATAGCACAGCAGGTAGGGCGTTTGCCTTGCACGCAGCCGACCTAGGTTCGATTCCCAGCATCCCATATGGTCCCCCGAACACCACCAGGGGTAATTCCTGAGTGCATGAACCAGGAGTAACTCCTGTGCATCCTCAGGTGTGACCCCCAAAAAATCAATATATATATATATATATGGGCTGGAGCGATAGCACAGCGGTAGGGCGTTTGCCTTGCACGCAGCCAACATGGCCGACCCGAGTTCGATTCCTCCGCCCCTCTCGGAAAGCCCGGCAAGCTACCGAGAGTATCTCGCCCAGACGGCAGAGCCTGGCAAGCTTCCTGTGACGTATTCAATATGCCAAACACAGTAACAACAAGTCTCAAGATGGAGACGTTACTGGGCCCGCTCAAGCAAATCGATGAATAACGGGAGGACTGTGATATATATATATATATCATGGAGGCACTGGAGTGATAGCACAGCGGGTAGGGCGTTTGCCTTATACACGGCCAACGCGGATTCAATTCCCAGCATCCCATATGGTCCCCCCGAGCACCACCAGGGGTAATTCCTGAATGCAGAGTCAGGAGTAACCCCTGTGCATCGCCGGGTGTGACCCAAAAGGCAAAAAAAAAAAAAGTAATGGAAATGACAAGCTCAGTTTCAGTGCTTCAAATCCATGTCTGTGTTGTTCTGGTGACTTGTCCGGTGGTGCTCGGCGACTGCTCATGGCTCTGTGTTCAGGAGTGAGCCCCGGAGTGCTCAGGGCAACATGGACACAGACACAGTTCATCAGTCTGTGACGATGCATTATTGCAAATGCAGAGTGAGGTTTAGTGGAGCTTCTTGACAGGTGGTGCCCGTGGTACAGAGGCTTCCCTGTAGTGGGCGCTGCATCACGCGGAGGGAGATAATCGGATTCTGGATGGCAGACACAATCTGATTCTCCTAGACTGGACCACTCAGCTCATAGAGTGTGTGTGTGTGGGGGGGGGGGGGGGGGTAAGGGCAGGGTGGAGGCTGGGAGTGACTGTTCTGAAGGCACAAGTTGCACTGGCCAAGAGGAGGCAGCCCTGAGTCAAGACTCCACAGTGCTCTATGAGGCACTAAACGTCCACTCAGGTCACGTCTCTGGTTAACTACATCTAAAATGTCAAATGTGAGAAATGATCTCTTGGGGGAGATAACACTTCCGTTTTTACAGAGTCAGAATGCCCGAGAAAGCCTCTAAAAAACACAACTGTGAAAAGCTCAAGACAAGTTTAATTTAGCTCAAAGTTGATATTGTTGCTCAAGGCGATGTTCCATCAACAACGACACTGGGGAGAGGGTTCCATATGCACGCTAAGGTCACATGGGTGAGAAGAGCAACGAGATGTCACCTCTCCTCTGGCAGAGTAGCACATGTCTGGCGCCGGTGGGGTTTTGGGAGAGGAGCCCTCACCCACTATGGACGGGGATATCTAATTCAGCCCTTACAGAGATCTAGCCCCCAAACAGGAATAAGACTTCCATCCAACCCAGTGACAACCCTTATTGGCACCTATCCCCAAAACACAGATAGTTGTTCAAAAGAGCATACGCACACCTGTGCTGATTGTACACTTAGTACAACCAAGACATGCAAACAACCCAAATGTCCAACTATAGATGAAGGAGTCAGAAGTTGTGGTACATATACACAACAGAATACTATGCAGCTCTAACAAAAAATAAGATAATGCAATTAGCAGCCACATGGATGGAACGAGAATCGGTCAAAAGGAAAGGGACAGAGACAGAAGAATCCCTCTCAGGTGTGGGACTTCCAGATACACAGCAAAGCAGCATCAAAGGGTCAAAGGCAACAGAATAGGAGCCACGCAATCGGAGGGGTGGGGGAAAAGGAGTCCTAGAGAAAGGGAGGGTGTGCACTGGCGATGGGCATGGTTTAGGAATTATGAGCAGGAGAAGCCACTATTAGAAGTATTATAAACTGCAGGATGGCAATTATTTTTAATTAATAAAATAAAAACAAAAGAGAAAAATCAAACTAACCCCTAGGAACGTCAATAAAATTATTCAGTCACTGAACAAAAAGTCTTTTCAGTGGACTCTTGCACCCACCAGGTCCAAGATGGGAAGTGATTCATCGCTTCTAACTTTGTCAAGTGTTACAACCAGATTTACTGAGACGGATGAGACCATTTCAAATCATACAAGACTGTTGACTCCAGCAGAGAATAGAAAAACAAGGAATTTCTAAAAAATCAATATTTATGGAAAATAACTTTGTGAGGAAATAATACTTTCTAAATAAGAAAATAACATTTCAGCTGTCAGGATTTTATGAAGAGTATAAGAAAGAGTTGGTAAATAATTTGCACAGCCATCAACATTCATTTTAAAAATCCTCGTCCCGACTCCGACTTGTTTATCTGGAAAACAGAAGTAAATCTCTCTGAATCAGGAAGGGTTCTTGGCATCTCTTAACTTGCCGCCGCTGAAGAAAGTCTGAGATACTGTCAGTTCAGAAGGAAAAGGTTCCCCCATACGGCAGGAGGTCAGTTAACCGAGATGATGAAAACTTAAACAGCCAGAAACGGATGCTGAACGCTTTAACCGCTGACCCTCCAGCCAGCAAATCAAGGAACAAAACAACCTGTGACACTGAAGGAGAAAGGGGAACACAAAGGGACAACTGTCCCCCAGATGACCAACCTCCTTAAGTCTTACTTGACTCACTGATGGAACTTATCTTTGCATGGAGGAGGCAAGGAACACAGCGCCGTGACGCCTGCCCACAGGTGCAGACAGTGGTGTGGAAGGAAATCCCAGACGCAGGGAGAGCCCGACATAGTGCAGGGTGAGACCCTGGGGACACGCTGCTAAGTGGGGACCAGCCAGTCACAAGAGGTTACCGCTCACCTGCTTTCATCAGCTGGACAGGTCGAGGATGCGGCCATCGAGATGGTGGAGATGGCCCAGTCCTGAGGACAAGGTGTCCCCTTCCAAGGGTGGGGCCAGTTTGGGGAGATGTGATGATGGTTTTCTGACTAATGTTGTGAATATGTTGAAAACGAGGGGCTGGAGTGATAGCACAGCGGGGAGGGCATTTGTCTTGCACCCGGGTTCGATCCCCAGCATCCCATATGGTTCCCTGAACACTGCCAGGAGTAATTCCTGAGTTCAGAACCAAGAGGGACCCCTGTGCATCGCTAGGTGTGACAAAAGAAAGAAAGAAAGAAAGAAAGAAAGAAAGAAAGAAAGAAAGAAAGAAAGAAAGAAAGGAAGGAAGGAAGGAAGGAAGGAAGGAAGGAAGGAAGAAAGACAAGCATCTCAGTTACCTGAAATGGGTAAATGTCATGCTATGAGAGTCACACCTCCATTGAAATAATAGTTTCAGGGTATCCATAATTGCTGCAACTTACTGCGATGATTTGAATAGAAGCGGAAAGGATCTTACTGAGATGTGAGGACGACAGAAACCAAAGACCAAATAGTCTATTACTCAGTAATAATTCCAAAAAAGATTGGAATATCAAGAAACTTGCCCAACGATAAGGGAAGTGGAAATTCTCACTAAATTAGTCTGCATACACCTATGAGCAGGTATGTACGTGGGCATTTTTATTTAAAAATTATTGACCCTTAAGATTTACACATTTCTGTGCCTGAATTGCACCTCAATTTAAAAAGTATATTTTCCCATCAATATTTACTAAACATATACAGAACATTACCTGAAAATTTTTCAAGAAATATAATTATTCTTACTTTTTTTTGGAGATATTCCAAGTTTTCAGTCTTGCCTCCTGATGCAAAGCAAACAAGAAAACAGTAACAGGAAACATTAATTCATCTGGTTAAAAACCACGGCTTTCCTCTAAATGTTAGGAGTTTTATGTCTAAGTAATATGAACATAGAAACAGGGAGATGGAAAATGGATGCAGACACGGGAGTGAAGGAAAGGTTCAGCTTCTATAAAACAGCCCGTTCCCTGGAACACGAACACATCTTAAATTTCCCACCTAGTTTTTGCATGCCGCTCCCTCCCTACGGCCCTTCACAAATCACCTTGAGAGAAGGGGGAAACAGCTCCTGCGACATGTTCCCTCCCCCCCCTCCCTCCCCCATCACGGCTTCATTCTCTTGGGAATCATCGCCCAAGCTTCCCGTCTCTGCGGAGCTGCAGCTCTCCGTCAGTTTTATTGCTCAGAGCCAAGGCTTGTTGTTGGGAGCATCCACGCAAGGTGGATGTTCATCTACCCCCAAGTAGACCACGAGTTAAGATCACGCCCTGGTGTATGGGGTCTCCTTCCGAGCCCGGAGCCTCCCTGACCAGCACCCTGCACCATCTATCCTGCCGCCTCTGCAGGGAGCCTGCGTGCCTCAAAGTGTTCACCTGACACACAGACACGTGGATGGCTTTGATGGGCTGTGATTTTCACAGGAGGCACACCACTGGCACACAGGGACTATACTGCCTCTGGGCTCAGGGTCCTTCCCAGCACAACCCAAGGGGTCCGGCGCTGCTGAGGAATCTTCGGCCCCTGCAGGATTTTCCCAACACTGCTGGAAAATCCCAGGGCCCATACAAGCAAAGCAGTTGCCCAGCCCGTTAGCTCCTGCCTGGGTCCCCGTTGCCTCAGACCAGAGCGACAATGATGCTAGAGGCTGGAGAGGAGTGGGAACCTGGGGCACTGGCCCGCACCCTCCTCTCTCTGCTTCCCACCTGCTGGGCAGCCAGACCCCAGAGAGCAGAGACCCATAGCAGGGTCAGCGCGGGGTCCCAGAGGTCTCTCCACAAGGCAGGTCTCTCTGAGGCCCTAAGGACGAAAGGTGCCCTATCCTCCTGCTGTTTCCTGGGGCCAGTGGGGAGCCCCTTCCTGCTTAGTGGCATGTGTTTATAATCTCACTTATTTTTGGGGGGAGGTGGACCACACCTGGTGGTGCTCAGGGCTTGCTCCTCGTTCTGTACTCAAGGGTTACTCCTGGCTCTGTGCTCAGGGCTCCCTCCCAGCTCTGTGCTCAGGGCTTACTTCTGGGGACACTCAGGGGATCAGATGTTGGTGGCTATGTGCCCAGAAAACCCCTTCACCCCTGGACTATCTCTCGAACCTGAGAGTTGGGAGGATTGTGCGGGATCTTCTCCATGCCATGTGGCTCTGCAGTTTGGGCCTATGTCTCCGGGTTCTGTCAGCACACAGCTCTTCTCACCTTCACCATCCTCCTGAACCTGAGCGCAGTGTTCCCAGTGCCCAACAGCCTCCTGAGAGAGGGGACCTCTCCACTTGGCCAGTTCCTCAAGTCCATCTGCAGTGTGGACATGAGAAGGCCAGGGCCTGCTGATTCTGGAGAGATAGCAGCACCCAAATCCCAACCCGTGAAAAGTGGAGGCGACACATGTGACCCGGAACCAATGCTGGAAAGGAACCGAGCCCCATGCCTGACCCCACAGAGCATTGATGTCACTAAAGGGAAGCCAAGAGCCCCCCCATAATGGGGCTGTCCCACCCAGTGCACACCCAACCTCCGGGACTCAGCCAAGCTTCCACACATCCTTTCATGAACTGCCTAAGGGGTACAGGAATTTTCTATGAAATTCCCTCGAGGCTTCATCAGCCTCCATGGAAACCACGGTAAAGCCCACCTTGGCAGTCTGGCTCAAGGGTTAAAAAAAAAAAAAAAGGAAATTGAAGTTCAGAACCAACACCTCTACATGGCCTGATGGTCCCAGAAATCCACACACCACTAAGTCTCATCGCATTGAATAGACAGAAGTCGACTCGAGCACCCCGCTCTCCCACAAGCGAGAATGGCACTGTCCCCTGGCTCCTCCCCTGCTTCCAGCCCATCTGGAACTGTGAGCTGTGCCTGCCTGCTTCGGGGTGAGAGAAGGCGGTGAGCAAGGCCTGGTCAGCGGTCACCCAGAAGCCATGCCCAGCCTCAGGTCACACCAGGTCCCCTGCTGGGGAGGAGAGAGCTGCCCTGTCCCGAGTGGATGGCTGGCACTGAGCAGAGATGTGAATGGAGAGAATCGTAAAATGGATGGTCCTTCCTCTCTATGTCCCGACTCAGATGTCCATGCAGCCACAGGCCGTGTTCTCCCTTTGATCCCCTTTACTCATTCCACCTCGCAGAGGGCCCACGGCCCAACAGCCAGGCCAGAGTCAGGGGCTTCTCGGACACCGGCCATGCCACTGGCATGCTCTGTGGAGGAGGTGGCCAAGCATCGTGTCTCCTTGTTCCGGAAATACGGAGCAAGGGAGGACCCTGGAAGGATACACAGACTGATGTGTGGAATGAGTCTGACCCAAAAGCGCGTCTCCCATCAGGTGTAGGGAGCACGTGGCTGGAGGAGCAGCATAGGGAGCACTCGGCAGGAGCAGCAGCGTATCATTCGACTGGAGGAGTGTCGTAGGGAACACTTGACAGGAGGAGCAGCATAGGCTGCACTCGACAGGAAGAGCAGTGTAGGGAGCACTCGGCAGGAGGAGCAGCATAGACAGCACTTGGCAGGAGGAGCAGCGTAGGGAGCACTTGGCAAGAGGAGCAGCATAGGGAGCACTCAGCTGGAGGAGCAGCGTAGAGAGCACTCAGTAGGGGAAGCAGCATAGGGAGCACTCGACAGGAGGAACAGCATAGGGAGCACTCAGTAGGAGGAACAGCGTAGGGAGCACTCAGCTGGAGGAGTAGCGCTTGTGGGTGGCATCCGGATGGCGCAGGAAGGGTCCCAGAGCACTGATAAGGCCTGCGTGGTCACTGCATCCCTCTCAGCGTGCCGCCACAGAGGACTCGCCTGTTCTGGAAACACAGCCCTTCCGGGGGCCTGCTCAGAGCACTCGCACCAAGTCCACTCACCACCTGCACAATCAGCACCGGCCATCCCAGACACAGCAGTGAGCCCACACACATGGGTACCACCCCTACTGCCCCGTGCCCATAGCAGCTGGCAGCCTTGGCTTTCAGAGGGTGCCGGCCTTCCACACAGCACCCAGGACCGTCAGAGCAGGCCCACCACAGGGCAGTGGGCAGGGGCTGTCTCCAAGGTGGGCAAGGGCTGTCTCCAGGGTGGCCGGGGGTGTCTCCCGGGAGCCTCAGATCCTTTAAGACCTTTGTGGGCGAAAGCAGAAGCTGTAAAGAGCAGCAGGCGGCAGGCATACAGGGTGGGGGTGGGCGGAGGGGTGGAGGGGAGGCATTCAGCAGGGGTGAGGCTGGGCAGGCAGCCAGGGCAGTGCAGACCCTAAGGAGGAATGGATTATTTCCAGTTCTGGGCCATGCCCAGCAGTTCTCAGGGGCTACTCCTGGCTTTGTGCTCAGGGATCACTTCTGAAAGTGCTCAGGGTTGGACCAAGACCTTAACCTCTGAGCCATCTCTCCAGGGAGCCAATGAGAGCCCTGAGTGACTCTGCACGCTCTCTACCCAAGTGACAGAAAGAGGGAGGTGCCTGCTGACCACATCCTCCGGGGGGAGGAGAGAGGGAGAGTGGAGGCTGTCCTGAAGTTCAAGCCCAACCAGCCTCCCCTGCTGTGGCCTCTAGGGTCACTTCATAGCCCAGACGGCAAACCCCAGGCTGTCTTCCTCCCCCTCGGCTCCCAACCCCCAGCCCACCATGGAAGGCCACAGAACCAGAGCATGTACACAATTAAGCTGTATGTTTCTGGGTGTGGACAGTCATTGCTGGCCCAAAGGAGCCGGCGCTTCACAGCATGGCTGAGCCGCCACCTTCCCTCGATCCCATGGCCTGTGCTCAGGCAGGCAGGAGCCCACTGCTCGAGGCCCTGGACATGGACTCAGTTCAAGGGAAAGAGTGTTTTGCCGTGAAAAAGGAGCTAAACCCTCACCCCAGGAGCACCACTTGGCTCCGGGGAGACCAAGCTGCTGCCTCCGCCGGCTGCTCCCAGGCCACAGGCGGAGATGTCTGGGGCTCCCCCATCGCCTCCCACTGGCCGGTGAGACCCTGCAGAGCTGCAGGTGAGACCAGGCATGAAGCACGGCCCCCACTCTCACACCTGCCTCTGCTGGAGCCTGGGTGTGGGAGGGAGATGGGGGAGTGGGAGGGAAGCCGTGAGACCCAGGGTGTGGCCTGATCTGCTGCCTGCCTGCACGCATGGGCACAGGACACTCCTGCCTGGGACCTGGCTCGTTTTCATTGCGCCCAAGGCCGGTGCGTCTCCCAGCTTCCCAGGGGACCTGTTCTCAAGGTGCTGCCAACAGCCACACTGAGCTCCGGAGGTGCCACCGAGGTACTTCTCCCGAGCTTCATGGAGTACAGAAAGTGAGGCTCAGGAGACGCCTGTCACCTGGTGAGTTTGACAGGCGGCGGGGACCAGCTGTCTCAAGGACACCGCTCCCAGCCTGTCAGCATCCACCTGACTCTCTTGCCGTCAGGGAGACGGAGGCGCCCGAGGGACTGAGAAAGGGTCCAAGGATGGAGGAGAATCCTCCAGCTACCTTCAGAAGGTTGGCTGGAGCAATAGCACACCAGGTTGGGCATTTGCCTTGCACGTGGCCGACCTGGGTTCAATTCCTCCGTCCCTCTCGGAGAGCCTGGCAAGCAACCGAGAGTATCCCGCCCGCATGACAGAGCCTGGCAAGCTCCCCATGGCGTATTTGATATGCCAAACACAGTAACAACAAGTCTCCCAATGGAGACGTTACTAGAGCCCGCTCGAGCAAATCGATGAACAATGGGAGGACAGTGCTACAGTGCAGTGCTACCTTCAGAAGGTAAGAGCAGCCACCTAGAAGTCCCACTCAGCTCAGGGCCTCCGCACCCTGTGACTGTTCTGTTTCCAGCCAGGCAGAAGGCAGGAGGGGGCGTGGGGGGTGGGACGCATGAGGACAAAGGGAGTGGAAGGCAACGGGGGCTTCAGGTGCTCCAGGCAGAAGTGACACGCACAGAAACAGCAAGGCCGGCGTCCACAGAGGCCTCTGGCCAGACACTGCCCAAGCCGCCCAGAGTGCCAGGTAGATGCAGACAGAAAGGGCAAGAAGAACTGACAGATTCCGTGCTGTTACGAGCTGAAGGGTCAGGGTCGGACACCCAGCACCAGCACAACCCTCAAGGCCCCGGACTCGAAGGCAGCCAGCGGGGCCCCACAATCCCTCAGGAACCTGAGCAAAGCTCCCAAGCACCACTGGGTTTGGCACAACCCTCCCCCCACCACACACACACACACACACACACACACACATATGCACACACAGACACATACACAAACACACACATGCACACACACACGGACACACACATGCACACAGAGAGACACAAACACACACACACAGACACAAACACACACATGCGCACTCACACATGCACACACACTCACGCACACAGATACACACAGACATACATACACAGACACACACAGACATACACACACACGCACACACACAGACATACACACACACATACACACATGTATTTCCAAAGAAAGGAGAAAATAATCAGAGGTAAAAAATGAAGATTTTTTTTTAAACCATCATTAAAGAGGGCTGGAGCGATAGCACAGCGGGTAGGGCGTTCGCCTTACAAGCGGCCAACATGGCCGACCCAAATTCGATTCCTCCGCCCCTCTCGGAGAGCCCAGCAAGCTACCGAGAGTATTCGATATGCCAGACACAGTAACAACAAAGTCTCCAATGGAGACGTTACTGGGCCCGCTCGAGCAAATCGACGATCAACGGGAGGGCCTTTACCTTACCTTTATCATTAAAGAAGCAAAGAGTCAGCAGTGTACGACTGAAAAAGAATACAATAGTTAAAATGATAAATGCATGGCTTGGTGCAGATATTAATACTGTAAGTCATAAAAGGATCAACAAATAGAAAATAGGAACATATAAATGGACAACCACACATAAATACAGAGAAAGCAAGTTAAGTTTTGAGGATGAAAAACAAAGTTTCAGAAATAAGGGAAAAAATGGAGGTTGTAAAGATAACTAAAAATAGTACAGACGGAAGTTTCCCAAACTGAATGATATGCTTTTCTGAGTTCAAATTCCCATCGAGTATCCAGCATAACTAAGAAGGATACACCTTATTGTGTAATAAGACATTTGACTGTGAAGTTCTTTAAAAAAAAAAATAAGATGGGTATTAAGATTTTCAGAGAGCACAATGCCATAAAAAAAAAAGAAGAAGAACTAGAATTTTCAATAGCAACCAAGAAAAGCAAAAAGGGAGGGAGGGAGGGAGGGAGGGAGGGAGGGAGGGAGGAAGGCAAGGAAGAAAATCAACGTATTATTTAAGTGCTATACCCAGTCAGAAGTTCGTCAGAGTTAAGGTATCATTTGTGAGATGCTGGTGGCAATCTCACCTTTCCGGTAAAGGTCACTGGTGCATCAGTGATCCAGGAAACTCACAAGAATGGATCCACAGAGTAGAAAGATGAGGAGGAACCCCCAAAGGTGCTGAGGGAGCAGCTGGCCTCCCTGGAATGGAAGACTCTAGAAAGCGGTCTCCTGAGGAAAAGGAAGGACATCTGGCACTTGTCAGAAGTTGGAAAACACTCCTGATAGACATGCAGATCTGTTGAACCTTTCCATATAGTATTACCAGTAGGAACATAGAAAATCATACTAAAATTGAGGTAAATATTTACACTGAGAAAAATAAAAAAGGTACATGACCTTCGTTCGACCATGACGTTCATAAAACATTGGGTGCTGCTTAAAAAATTTACGCAGATATATGAAAAACACTAGAAGAGAAAAGTAGAGACTCAGGAAGACACATTGGCCGCTGGATTTTCCTCCTTCAGAGAGCACATGAGAAACCCCTGAAACGACTCTCCAGCTTAGAGAAACAGAGCATCTGGAAATAAAGACCCATCTAACTACTGGTCAGGGCCAGTGAAATCCATTACTGAGGTGGGGGTGAGGGCAGGAAAGAGTAGTGATAGCAAATTTTCACAGTAAGTCTTTTAATACTATTGACTTTTAAACAGTGTCAATGTACAACTTAACAGAAAGAATAACAGCTGGCTGGGTTTTTTGGACAACACCTGGCAGTGCTCAGGGCTTACTCCTATCTCTGTGTTGAGGAACCACTTTTAGAGGGACTCAAGGAATCATATTTGGTGCCAGGAATCAAACCTGGGCAAACACCCCACCCGAGATAGTATCTGGCTACAAGAACTAGTATCTGGCCACAAGAACACAAGAACAGACTTACAAACTTCTGTGATTACGTTTCAGTCATACAGTGATTGAGTACCCATCCCTCCACCAGTGCCCCATTCTCCTCCACCAATGTCCCCAGTATCCCTCCCACCACCCCCACCTCATCCCCCACCCCTGCCTCTGTGGCAGGCACATTCCTTCTTACTCTCTCTCTTTGGGACTGTGAAGAAATAGTGCCATTTCCCATGAACCCCAGGTGCTGATCACACGTTCACACAGATTTTAGACTTGACTGTTCTTTCAAAAAAAATTAAACACCGCCCAGACCCACTGGAAGCTGAAAATAGAAAACTTCCCTTCAATACGATCTGTGTTCTCCTTCTCAATAATGACACAGAAAGACCATAAAAGACAAAAAAAAATTCATTTATTTCATTTGAGATAATTCTAACTTTAAATGCTTTTCTGTAAAGAATGAAAAGTAGAAATGTAGTGGTGTTCTGGTTACAACTCACTTAGTCTATTATTAAAAAGACAAAAGGCAGGTCAATAAAATTTCATTTGAGCCAATCGTTTTTCTTTTTTCCTC